>NC_136927.1:86714662-89648162 GCF_949752795.1 Hyperoodon ampullatus | reverse complement strand
CATCCTAGTCCGTACGCTGACACTGACCCGCGCGTCCGCACGTGTCCCGACCCTAGCACGTGTCCGCACCCTCACCTGTGCCCTCAGCCTTGCCGTTCCCTAACCCTAAGCCTAGCCCGAAACGGAAACCGACCGGCAGCCCCACACCTTAGCCTCCGCCGTACCCTCATCCTAGTCCGTACGCGGACACTGACCCGCGCGTCCGCCCATGCCCCGACCCTAGCACGTGTCCGCACCCTCACCTGTGCTCTCAGCCTTGCCGTTCCCTAACCCTAACCCTAGCCCGGAACGGAAACCCACCGGCAGCCCCACACCTTAGCCTCCGCCGTACCCTCATACTAGTCCGTACGCGGACACTGACCCGCGCGTCCGCACGGGCCCCGACCCTAGCACGTGTCCGCACCCTCACCTGTGCCCTCAGCCTTGCCGTTCCCTAACCCTAACCCTAGCCCGGAACGGAAACCCACCGGCAGCCCCACACCTTAGCCTCCGCCGTACCCTCATCCTAGTCCGTACGCGGACACTGACCCGCGCGTCCGCACGTGCCCCGACCCTAGCACGTGTCCGCACCCTCACCTGTGCCCTCAGCCTTGCCGTTCCCTAACCCTAACCCTAGCCCGGAACGGAAACCCACCGGCAGCCCCACACCTTAGCCTCCGCCGTACCCTCATTCTGGTCCGTACGCGGACACTGACCCGCGCGTCCGCACGTGCCCCGACCCTAGCACGTGTCCGCACCCTCACCTGTGCCCTCAGCCTTGCCGTACCCTAACCCTAAACCTAGCCCGGAACGGAAACCCACCGGCAGCCCCACACCTTAGCCTCCGCCGTACCCTCATCCTAGTCCGTACGCGGACACTGACCCGCGCGTCCGCACGTGCCCCGACCCTAGCACGTGTCCGCACCCTCACCTGTGCCCTCAGCCTTGCCGTTCCCTAACCCTAACCCTAGCCCGGAACGGAAACCCACCGGCAGCCCCACACCTTAGCCTCCGCCGTACCCTCATCCTAGTCCGTACGCGGACACTGACCCGCGCGTCCGCACGTGCCCCGACCCTAGCACGTGTCCGCACCCTCACCTGTGCCCTCAGCCTTGCCGTTCCCTAACCCTAACCCTAGCCCAGTACGGAAACCCACAGGCAGCCCCACACCTTAGCCTCCGCCGTAACCTCATCCTAGTCCGTACGCGGACACTGACACGCGCGTCCGCACGTGCCCCGACCCTAGCACGTGTCCGCACCCTCACATGTGCCCTCAGCCTTGCCGTTCCCTAACCCTAAACCTAGCCCGGAACGGAAACCCACCGGCAGCCCCACACCGTAGCCTCCGCCGTACCCTCATCCTAGTCCGTACGCGGACACTGACCCGCGCGTCCGCACGTGCCCCGACCCTAGCACGTGTCCGCACCCTCACCTGTGCCCTCAGCCTTGCCGTTCCCTAACCCTAACCCTAGCCCGGAACGGAAACCCACCGGCAGCCCCACACCTTAGCCTCCGCCGTACCCTCATCCTAGTCCGTACGCGGACACTGACCCGCGCGTCCGCACGTGCCCCGACCCTAGCACGTGTCCGCACCCTCACCTGTGCCCTCAGCCCTGCCGTTCCCTAACCCTAACCCTAGCCCAGTACGGAAAACCACCGGCAGCCCCACACCTTAGCCTCCGCCGTAACCTCATCCTAGTCCGTACGCGGACACTGACCCGCGCGTCCGCACGTGCCCTGACCCTAGCACGTGTCCGCACCCTCACCTGTGCCCTCAGCCTTGCCGTTCCCTAACCCTAACCCTAGCCCGGAACGGAAACCCACCAGCAGCCCCACACCTTAGCCTCCGCCGTAACCTCATCCTAGTCCGTACGCGGACACTGACCCGTGCGTCCGCACGTGCCCCGACCCTAGCACGTGTCCGCACCCTCACCTGTGCCCTCAGCCTTGCCGTTCCCTAACCCTAACCCTAGCCCGGAACGGAAACCCACCGGCAGCCCCACACCTTAGCCTCCGCCGTACCTTCATCCTAGTCCGTACGCGGACACTGACCCGCGCGTCCGCACGTGCCCCGTATCTAGCACGTGTCCGCACCCTCACCTGTGGCCTCAGCCTTGCCGTTCCCTAACCCTAACCCTAGCCCGGAACGGAAACCCACCGGCAGCCCCACACCTTAGCCTCCGCCATACCCTCATCCTAGTCCGTACGTGGACACTGACCCGCGCGTCCGCACGTGCCCCGACCCTAGCACGTGTCCGCACCCTCACCTGTGCCCTCAGCCTTGCCGTTCCCTATCCCTAACCCTAGCCCGGAACGGAAACCCACCGGCAGCCCAACACCTTAGCCTCCGCCGTACCCTCATCCTAGTCCGTACGCGGACACTTACACGCGCGTCCGCATGTGCCCCGACCCTAGCACGTGTCCGCACCCTCACCTGTGCCCTCAGCCTTGCCGTTCCCTAACCCTGACCCTAGCCCGGAACGGAAACCCACCGGCAGCCCCACACCTTAGCCTCCGCCGTACCCTCATCCTAGTCCGTACGCGGACACTGACCCGCGCGTCCGCACGTGCCCCGACCCTAGCACGTGTCCGCACCCTCACCTGTGCCCTCAGCCTTGCCATTCCCTAACCCTAACCCTAGCCCGGAACGGAAACCCACCGGCAGCCCCACACCTTAGCTTCCGCCGTACAATGATACTAGTCCGTACGCGGACACTGACCCGCGCATCCGCACGTGCCCCGAACCTAGCACGTGTCCGCACCCTCACCCGTGCCCTCAGCCTTGCCGTTCCCTAACCCTAACCCTAGCCCGGAACAGAAACCCACCGGCAGCCCCACACCTTAGGCTCCGCCGTACCCTCATCCTAATCCGTACGCGGACACTGACCCGCGCGTACGCACGTTCCCCGACCCTAGCACGTGTCCGCACCCTCACACGTGCCCTCAGCCTTGCCGTTCCCTAACCCTAACCCTAGCCCGGAACGGAAACCCACCGGCAGCCCCACACCTTAGCCTCCGCCGTACCCTCATCCTAATCCGTACGCGGACACTGACCCGCGCGTCCGCACGTGCCCCGACCCTAGCACGTGTCCGCACCCTCACCCGTGCCCTCAGCCTTGCCGTTCCCTAACCCTAAGCCTAGCCCGGAACGGAAACCCACCGGCAGCCCCACACCTTAGCCTCCGCCGTACCCTCATCCTAGTACGTACACGGACACTGACCCGCGCGTCCGCACGTGCTCCGACCCTAGCACGTGTCCGCACCCTCACCTGTTCCCTCAGCCTTGCCGTTCCCTAACCCTAACCCTAGCCCGGAACGGAAACCCACCGACAGCCCCACACCTTAGCCTCCGCCGTACCCTCATCCTAGTCCGTACGCGGACACTGACCCGCGCGTCCGCACGTGCCCCGACACTAGCACGTGTCCGCAACCTTACCTGTGCCCTCAGCCTTGCCGTTCCCTAACCCTAACCCTAGCCCGGAACGGAAACCCACCGGCAGCCCCACACCTTAGCCTCCGCCGTACCCTCATCCTAGTCCGTACGCGGACACTGACCCGCGCCTCCGCACGTGCCCCGAACCTAGCACGTGTCCGCACCCTCACCTGTGCCCTCAGCCTTGCCGTTCCCTAACCCTAACCCTAGCCCGGAACGGAAAACCACCGGCAGCCCCACACCTTAGCCTCTGCCGTAACCTCATCCTAGTCCGTACGCGGACACTGACCCGCGCGTCCGCACGTGCCCCGACCCTAGCGCGTGTCCGCACCCTCACCTGTGCCCTCAGCCTTGCCGTTCCCTAACCCTAACCCTAGCCCGGAACGGAAACCCACCGGCAGCCCCACACCTTAGCCTCCGCCGTACCCTCATCCTAGTCCGTACGCGGACACTGACACGCGCATCCGCACGTGCCCGGACCCTAGCGCGTGTCCGCACCCTCACCTGTGCCCTCAGCCTTGCGGTTCCCTAACCCTAACCTTAGCCCGGAACGGAAACCCACCGGCAGCCCCACACCTTAGCCTCCACAGTACCCTCATCCTAGTCCGTACGCGGACACTGACCCGCGCGTCCGCACGTGCCCCGACCCTAGCGCGTGTCCGCACCCTCACCTGTGCCCTCAGCCTTGCCGTTTCCTAACCCTAACCGTAGCCCGGAACGGAAACACACCGGCAGCCCCACACCTTAGCTTCCGCCGTACCCTCATCCTAGTCTGTACGCGGACACTGACCCGCGCGTCCGCACGTGTCCCGACCCTACAACGAGTCCGCACCCTCACCTGTGCCCTCAGCCTTGCCGTTCCCTAACCCTAAGCCTAGCCCGGAACGGAAACCCACCGGCAGCCCCACACCTTAGCCTCCGCCATACCCTCATCCTAGTCCGTACGCGGACACTGACCCGCGCGTCCGCCCATGCCCCGACCCTAGCACGTGTCCGCACCCTCACGTGTGCCCTCAGCCTTGCCGTTCCCTAACCCTAAGCCTAGCCCGGAACGGAAACCCACCGGCAGCCCCACACCTTAGCCTCCGCCGTACCCTCATCCTAGTCCGTACGCGGACACTGACCCGCGCGTCCGCACGTGCCCCGACCCTAGCACGTGTCCGCACCCTCACCTGTGCCCTCAGCCTTGCCGTTCCCTAACCCTAACCCTAGCCCGAAACGGAAACCCACCGGCAGCCCCACACCTTAGCCTCCGCCGTACCCTCATCCTAATCCGTACGCGGACACTGACCCGCGCGTCCGCACGTGCCCCAAACCTAGCACGTGTCTGCACCCTCACCTGTGCCCTCAGCCTTGCCGTTCCCTAACCCTAACCCTAGCCCGGAACGGAAACCCACCGGCAGACCCACACCTTAGCCTCCGCCGTACCCTCATCCTAATCCGTACGCGGACACTGACCCGCGCGTCCGCACGTGCCCCGACCCTAGCACGTGTCCGCACCCTCACCTGTGCCCTCATCCTTGCCGTTCCGTAACCCTAACCCTAGCCCGGAACGGAAAACCACCGGCAGCCCCACACCATAACCTCCGCCGTACCCTCATCCTAATCCGTACGCGGACACTGACCCGCGCGTCCGCACGTGCCCCGACCCTAGCACGTGTCCGCACCCTCACCTGTGCCCTCAGCCTTGCCGTTCCCTAACCCTAACCCTAGCCCGGAACGGAAACCCACCGGCAGCCCTACACCTTAGCCTCCGCCGTACCCTCATCCTAATCCGTACGCGGACACTGACCCGCGCGTCCGCACGTGCCCCGACCCTAGCACGTGTCCGCACCCTCACCTGTGCCCTCAGCCTTGCCGTTCCCTAACCCTAACCCTACCCAGTAACGGAAACCCACCGGCAGCCCCACACCTTAGCCTCCGCCGTACCCTCATCCTAATCCGTACGCAGACACTGACCCGTGCGTCCGCACGTGCCCCGACCCTAGCACGTGTCCGCACCCTCACCTGTGCCCTCAACCTTGCCGTTCCCTAACCCTAACCCTAGCCCGGAACGGAAACCCACCGGCAGCCCCACACCTTAGTCTCCGCCGTACCCTAATCCTAATCCGTACGCGGACACTGACCCGTGCGTCCGCACGTGCCCCGACCCTAGCACCTGTCCGCACCCTCACCTGTGCCCTCAACCTTACCGTTCCCTAACCCTAACCCTAGCCCGGAACGGAAACCCACCGGCAGCCCCACACCTTAGCCTCCGCCGTACCCTAATCCTAATCCGTACGCGGACACTGACCCGTGCGTCCGCACGTGCCCCGACCCTAGCACGTGTCCGCACCCTCACCTGTGCCCTCAGCCTTGCCGTTCCCTAACCCTAACCCTAGCCCGGAACGGAAATCCACCGGCAGCCCCACACCTTAGGCTCCGCCGTACCCTCATCCTAGTCCGTACGCGGACACTGACCCGCGCGTCCTCACGTGCCCCGACCCTAGCACGTGTCCGCACCCTCACCTGTGCCCTCAGCCTTGCCGTTCCCTAACCCTAACCCTAGCCCGGAAGGGAAACCCACCGGCAGCCCCACACCTTAGCCTCCGCCGTACCCTCATCCTAGTCCGTACGCAGACACTGACCCGCGCGTCCGCACGTGCCCCGACCCTAGCACGTGTCCGCACCCTCACCTGTGCCCTCAGCCTTGCCGTTCCCTAACCCTAACCCTTGCCCGGAAGGGAAACCCACCGGCAGCCCCACACCTTAGCCTCCGCCGTACCCTCATCCTAGTCCGTACGCGGACACTGACCCGCGCGTCCGCACGTGCCCCGACCCTAGCACGTGTCCGCACCCTCACCTGTGCCCTCAGCCTTGCCGTTCCCTAACCCTAACCCTAGCCCGGAAGGGAAACCCACTGGCAACCCCACACCTTAGCCTCCGCCGTACCCTCATCCTAGTCCGTACGTGGACACTGACCCGCGCGTCCGCACGTGCCCCGACCCTAGCACGTGTCCGCACCCTCACCTGTGCCCTCAGCCTTGCCGTTCCCTAACCCTAACCCTAGCCCGGAACGGAAACCCACCGGCAGCCCCACACCTTAGCCTCCGCCGTACCCTCATCCTAATCCGTACGCGGACACTGACCCGCGCGTCCGCACGTGCCCCGACCCTAGCACGTGTCCGCACCCTCACCTGTGCCCTCAGCCTTGACGTTCCCTAACCCTAACCCTAGCCCGGAACGGAAACCCACCGGCAGCCCCACACCTTAGCCTCCGCCGTACCCTAATCCTACTCCGTACGCGGACACTGACCCATGCGTCCGCACGTGCCCCGACCCTAGCACGTGTCCGCACCCTCACCTGTGCCCTCAAACTTGCCGTTCCCTAACCCTAACCCTAGCCCGGAACGGAAACCCACCGGCAGCCCCACACGTTACACTCCGCCGTACCCTAATCCTACTCCGTACGCGGACACTGACCCGTGCGTCCGCACGTGCCCCGACCCTAGCACGTGTCCGCACCCTCACCTGTGCCCTCAACCTTGCCCTTCCCTAACCCTAACCCTAGCCCGGAACGGAAACCCACCGGCAGCCCCACACATTAGCCTCCGCCGTACCCAATCCTACTCCGTACGCGGACACTGACCCGTGCGTCCGCACGTGTCCCGACCCGAGCACGTGTCCGCACCCTCACCTGTGCCCTCAACATTGCCGTTCCCTAACCCTAACCCTAGCCCGGAACGGAAACCCACCGGCAGCCCCACACCTTAGCCTCCGCCGTACCCTCATCCTAATCCGTACGCGGACACTGACCCGTGCGTCTGCACAGGCCCCGACCCTAGCACGTGTCCGCACCCTCACCTGTGCCCTCAACCTTGCCGTTCCCTAACCCTAACCCTAGCCCGGAACGGAAACCCACCGGCAGCCCCACACCTTAGTCTCCGCCGTACCCTAATCCTAATCCGTACGCGGACACTGAACCGTGCGTCCGCACGTGCCCCGACCCTAGCACCTGTCCGCACCCTCACCTGTGCCCTCAACCTTGCCGTTCCCTAACCCTAACCCTAGCCCGGAACGGAAACCCACCGGCAGCCCCACACCTTAGCCTCCGCCGTACCCTAATCCTAATCCGTACGCGGACACTGACCCGTGCGTCCGCACGTGCCCCGACCCTAGCACGTGTCCGCACCCTCACCTGTGCCCTCAGCCTTGCCGTTCCCTAACCCTAACCCTAGCCCGGAACGGAAATCCACCGGCAGCCCCACACCTTAGGCTCCGCCGTACCCTCATCCTAGTCCGTACGCGGACACTGACCCGCGCGTCCGCACGTGCCCCGACCCTAGCACGTGTCCGCACCCTCACCTGTGCCCTCAGCCTTGCCGTTCCCTAACCCTAACCCTAGCCCGGAACGGAAACCCACCGGCAGCCCCACACCTTAGCCTCCGCCGTACCCTCATCCTAGTCCGTACGCTGACACTGACCCGCGCGTCCGCACGTGCCCCGACCCTAGCACGTGTCCGCACCCTCACCTGTGCCCTCAGGCTTGCCGTTCCCTAACCCTAACCCTAGCCCGGAACGGAAACCCACCGGCAGCCCCACACCTTATCCTCCGCCGTACCCTCATCCTAGTCCGTACGCGGACACTGACACACGCGTCCTCACGTGCCCCGGCCCTAGCACGTGTCCGCACCCTCACCTGTGCCCTCAGCCTTGCCGTTCCCTAACCCTAACCCTAGCCCGGAACGGAAACCCACCGGCAGCCCCACACCTTAGCCTCCGCCGTACCCTCATCCTAGTCCGTACGCGGACACTGACCCGCGCGTCCGCACGTGCCCCGACCCTAGCACGTGTCCGCACCCTCACCTGTGCCCTCAGCTTTGCCGTTCCCTAACCCTAACCCTAGCCCGGAACGGAAACCCACCGGCAGCCCCACACCTTAGCCTCCGCCGTACCCTCATCCTAGTCCGTGCGCGGACACTGACCCGCGCGTCCTCACGTGCCCCGACCCTAGCACGTGTCCGCACCCTCACCTGTGCCCTCAGCCTTGCCGTTCCCTAACCCTAACCCTAGCCCGGAAGGGAAACCCACCGGCAGCCCCACACCTTAGCCTCCGCCGTACCCTCATCCTAGTCCGTACGCGGACACTGACCCGCGCGTCCGCACGTGCCCCGACCCTAGCACGTGTCCGCACCCTCAGCTGTGCCCTCAGCCTTGCCGTTCCCTAACCCTAACCCTAGCCCGGAAGGGAAACCCACCGGCAGCCCCACACCTTAGCCTCCGCCGTACCCTCATCCTAGTCCGTACGCGGACACTGACCCGCGCGTCCGCACGTGCCCCGACCCTAGCACGTGTCCGCACCCTCACCTGTGCCCTCAGCCTTGCCGTTCCCTAACCCTAACCCTAGCCCGGAAGGGAAACCCACCGGCAGCCCCACACCTTAGCCTCCGCCGTACCCTCGTCCTAGTCCGTACGTGGACACTGACCCGCGCGTCCGCACGTGCCCCGACCCTAGCACGTGTCCGCACCCTCACCTGTGCCCTCAGCCTTGCCGTTCCCTAACCCTAACCCTAGCCCGGAACGGAAACCCACCGGCAGCCCCACACCTTAGCCTCCGCCGTACCCTCATCCTAATCCGTACGCGGACACTGACCCGCGCGTCCGCACGTGCCCCGACCCTAGCACGTGTCCGCACCCTCACCTGTGCCCTCAGCCTTGCCGTTCCCTAACCCTAACCCTAGCCAGGAACGGAAACCCACCGGCAGCCCCACACCTTAGCCTCCGCCGTACCCTCATCCTAGTCCGTACGCGGACACTGACCCGCGCGTCCGCACGTGCCCCGACCCTAGCACGTGTCCGCACCCTCACCTGTGCCCTCAGCCTTGCCGTTCCCTAACCCTAACCCTAGCCCGAAACGGAAACCCACCGGCAGCCCCACACCTTAGCCTCCGCCGTACCCTCATCCTAATCCGTACGCGGACACTGACCCGCGCGTCCGCACGTGCCCCAAACCTAGCACGTGTCTGCACCCTCACCTGTGCCCTCAGCCTTGCCGTTCCCTAACCCTAACCCTAGCCCGGAACGGAAACCCACCGGCAGACCCACACCTTAGCCTCCGCCGTACCCTCATCCTAATCCGTACGCGGACACTGACCCGCGCGTCCGCACGTGCCCCGACCCTAGCACGTGTCCGCACCCTCACCTGCGCCCTCATCCTTGCCGTTCCCTAACCCTAACCCTAGCCCGGAACGGAAAACCACCGGCAGCCCCACACCATAACCTCCGCCGTACCCTCATCCTAATCCGTACGCGGACACTGACCCGCGCGTCCGCACGTGCCCCGACCCTAGCACGTGTCCGCACCCTCACCTGTGCCCTCAGCCTTGCCGTTCCCTAACCCTAACCCTAGCCCGGAACGGAAACCCACCGGCAGCCCTACACCTTAGCCTCCGCCGTACCCTCATCCTAATCCGTACGCGGACACTGAGCCGCGCGTCCGCACGTGCCCCGACCCTAGCACGTGTCCGCACCCTCACCTGTGCCCTCAACCTTGCCGTTCCCTAACCCTAACCCTAGCCCGGAACGGAAACCCACCGGCAGCCCCACACCTTAGTCTCCGCCGTACCCTAATCCTAATCCGTACGTGGACACTGACCCGTGCGTCCGCACGTGCCCCGACCCTAGCACCTGTCCGCACCCTCACCTGTGCCCTCAACCTTGCCGTTCCCTAACCCTAACCCTAGCCCGGAACGGAAACCCACCGGCAGCCCCACACCTTAGCCTCCGCCGTACCCTAATCCTAATCCGTACGCGGACACTGACCCGTGCGTCCGCACGTGCCCCGACCCTAGCACGTGTCCGCACCCTCACCTGTGCCCTCAGCCTTGCCGTTCCCTAACCCTAACCCTAGCCCGGAACGGAAATCCACCGGCAGCCCCACACCTTAGGCTCCGCCGTACCCTCATCCTAGTCCGTACGCGGACACTGACCCGCGCGTCCGCACGTGCCCCGACCCTAGCACGTGTCCGCACCCTCACCTGTGCCCTCAGCCTTGCCGTTCCCTAACCCTAACCCTAGCCCGGAACGGAAACCCACCGGCAGCCCCACACCTTAGCCTCCGCCGTACCCTCATCCTAGTCCGTACGCTGACACTGACCCGCGCGTCCGCACGTGCCCCGACCCTAGCACGTGTCCGCACCCTCACCTGTGCCCTCAGGCTTGCCGTTCCCTAACCCTAACCCTAGCCCGGAACGGAAACCCACCGGCAGCCCCACACCTTAGCCTCCGCCGTACCCTCATCCTAGTCCGTACGCGGACACTGACACACGCGTCCTCACGTGCCCCGGCCCTAGCACGTGTCCGCACCCTCACCTGTGCCCTCAGCCTTGCCGTTCCCTAACCCTAACCCTAGCCCGGAACGGAAACCCACCGGCAGCCCCACACCTTAGACTCCGCCGTACCCTCATCCTAGTCCGTACGCGGACACTGACCCGCGCCTCCGCACGTGCCCCGACCCTAGCACGTGTCCGCACCCTCACCTGTGCCCTCAGCTTTGCCGTTCCCTAACCCTAACCCTAGCCCGGAACGGAAACCCAACGGCAGCCCCACACCTTAGCCTCCGCCGTACCCTCATCCTAGTCCGTACGCGGACACTGACCCGCGCGTCCTCACGTGCCCCGACCCTAGCACGTGTCCGCACCCTCACCTGTGCCCTCAGCCTTGCCGTTCCCTAACCCTAACCCTAGCCCGGAAGGGAAACCCACCGGCAGCCCCACGCCTTAGCCTCCGCCGTACCCTCATCCTAGTCCGTACGCAGACACTGACCCGCGCGTCCGCACGTGCCCCGACCCTAGCACGTGTCCGCACCCTCACCTGTGCCCTCAGCCTTGCCGTTCCCTAACCCTAACCCTTGCCCGGAAGGGAAACCCACCGGCAGCCCCACACCTTAGCCTCCGCCGTACCCTCATCCTAGTCCGTACGCGGACACTGACCCGCGCGTCCGCACGTGCCCCGACCCTAGCACGTGTCCGCACCCTCACCTGTGCCCTCAGCCTTGCCGTTCCCTAACCCTAACCCTAGCCCGGAAGGGAAACACACCGGCAGCCCCACACCTTAGCCTCCGCCGTACCCTCGTCCTAGTCCGTACGTGCACACTGACCCGCGCGTCCGCACGTGCCCCGACCCTAGCACGTGTCCGCACCCTCACCTGTGCCCTCAGCCTTGCCGTTCCCTAACCCTAACCCTAGCCCGGAACGGAAACCCACCGGCAGCCCCACACCTTAGCCTCCGCCGTACCCTCATCCTAATCCGTACGCGGACACTGACCCGCGCGTCCGCACGTGCCCCGACCCTAGCACGTGTCCGCACCCTCACCTGTGCCCTCAGCCTTGACGTTCCCTAACCCTAACCCTAGCCCGGAACGGAAACCCACCGGCAGCCCCACACCTTAGCCTCCGCCGTACCCTAATCCTACTCCGTACGCGGACACTGACCCATGCGTCCGCACGTGCCCCGACCCTAGCACGTGTCCGCACCCTCACCTGTGCCCTCAACCTTGCCGTTCCCTAACCCTAACCCTAGCCCGGAACGGAAACCCACCGGCCGCCCCACACGTTACACTCCGCCGTACCCTAATCCTACTCCGTACGCGGACACTGACCCGTGCGTCCGCACGTGCCCCGACCCTAGCACGTGTCCGCACCCTCACCTGTGCCCTCAACCTTGCCCTTCCCTAACCCTAACCCTAGCCCGGAACGGAAACCCACCGGCAGCCCCACACATTAGCCTCCGCCGTACCCAATCCTACTCCGTACGCGGACACTGACCCGTGCGTCCCCACGTGTCCCGACCCGAGCACGTGTCCGCACCCTCACCTGTGCCCTCAACATTGCCGTTCCCTAACCCTAACCCTAGCCCGGAACGGAAACCCACCGGCAGCCCCACACCTTAGCCTCCGCCGTACCCGCATCCTAATCCGTACGCGGACACTAACCCGTGCGTCTGCACGGGCCCCGACCCTAGCACGTGTCCGCACCCTCACCTGTGCCCTCAACCTTGCCGTTCCCTAACCCTAACCCTAGCCCGGTACGGAAACCCACCGGCAGCCCCACACCTTAGTCTCCGCCGTACCCTAATCCTAATCCGTACGCGGACACTGAACCGTGCGTCCGCACGTGCCCCGACCCTAGCACCTGTCCGCACCCTCACCTGTGCCCTCAACCTTGCCGTTCCCTAACCCTAACCCTAGCCCGGAACGGAAACCCACCGGCAGCCCCACACCTTAGCCTCCGCCGTACCCTAATCCTAATCCGTACGCGGACACTGACCCGTGCGTCCGCACGTGCCCCGACCCTAGCACGTGTCCGCACCCTCACCTGTGCCCTCAGCCTTGCCGTTCCCTAACCCTAACCCTAGCCCGGAACGGAAACCCACCGGCAGCCCCACACCTTAGGCTCCGCCGTACCCTCATCCTAGTCCGTACGCGGACACTGACCCGCGCGTCCGCACGTGCCCCGACCCTAGCACGTGTCCGCACCCTCACCTGTGCCCTCAGCCTTGCCGTTCCCTAACCCTAACCCTAGCCCGGAACGGAAACCCACCGGCAGCCCCACACCTTAGCCTCCGCCGTACCCTCATCCTAGTCCGTACGCTGACACTGACCCGCGCGTCCGCACGTGCCCCGACCCTAGCACGTGTCCGCACCCTCACCTGTGCCCTCAGGCTTGCCGTTCCCTAACCCTAACCCTAGCCCGGAACGGAAACCCACCGGCAGCCCCACACCTTATCCTCCGCCGTACCCTCATCCTAGTCCGTACGCAGACACTGACACACGCGTCCTCACGTGCCCCGGCCCTAGCACGTGTCCGCACCCTCACCTGTGCCCTCAGCCTTGCCGTTCCCTAACCCTAACCCTAGCCCGGAACGGAAACCCACCGGCAGCCCCACACCTTAGCCTCCGCCGTACCCTCATCCTAGTCCGTACGCGGACACTGACCCGCGCGTCCGCACGTGCCCCGACCCTAGCACGTGTCCGCACCCTCACCTGTGCCCTCAGCTTTGCCGTTCCCTAACCCTAACCCTAGCCCGGAACGGAAACCCACCGGCAGCCCCACACCTTAGCCTCCGCCGTACCCTCATCCTAGTCCGTGCGCGGACACTGACCCGCGCGTCCGCACGTGCCCCGACCCTAGCACGTGTCCGCACCCTCACCTGTGCCCTCAGCCTTGCCGTTCCCTAACCCTAACCCTAGCCCGGAAGGGAAACCCACCGGCAGCCCCACACCTTAGCCTCCGCCGTACCCTCATCCTAGTCCGTACGCGGACACTGACCCGCGCGTCCGCACGTGCCCCGACCCTAGCACGTGTCCGCACCCTCAGCTGTGCCCTCAGCCTTGCCGTTCCCTAACCCTAACCCTAGCCCGGAAGGGAAACCCACCGGCAGCCCCACACCTTAGCCTCCGCCGTACCCTCATCCTAGTCCGTACGCGGACACTGACCCGCGCGTCCGCACGTGCCCCGACCCTAGCACGTGTCCGCACCCTCACCTGTGCCCTCAGCCTTGCCGTTCCCTAACCCTAACCCTAGCCCGGAAGGGAAACCCACCGGCAGCCCCACACCTTAGCCTCCGCCGTACCCTCGTCCTAGTCCGTACGTGGACACTGACCCGCGCGTCCGCACGTGCCCCGACCCTAGCACGTGTCCGCACCCTCACCTGTGCCCTCAGCCTTGCCGTTCCCTAACCCTAACCCTAGCCCGGAACGGAAACCCACCGGCAGCCCCACACCTTAGCCTCCGCCGTACCCTCATCCTAATCCATACGCGGACACTGACCCGCGCGTCCGCACGTGCCCCGACCCTAGCACGTGTCCGCACCCTCACCTGTGCCCTCAGCCTTGCCGTTCCCTAACCCTAACCCTAGCCCGGAACGGAAACCCACCGGCAGCCCCACACCTTAGCCTCCGCCGTACCCTCATCCTAATCCGTATGCGGACACTGACCCGCGCGTCCGCACGTGCCCCGACCCTAGCACGTGGCCGCACCCTCTCCTGTGCCCTCAGCCTTGCCGTTCCCTAACCCTAAGCCTAGCCCGGAACGGAAACCCACCGGCAGCCCCACAGCTTAGCCTCAACCGTACCCTCATCCTAGTCCGTACGCGGACACTAACGGGCGCCTCCGCACGTGCCCCGACCCTAGCACGTGTCCGCACCCTCACCTGTGCCCTCAGCCTTGCCGTTCCCTAAACCTAACCCTAGCCCAGAACGGAAACCCACCGGCAGCCCCACACCTTAGCCTCCGCCGTACCCTCATCCTAGTCCGTACGCGGACACTGACCCGCGCGTCCGCACGTGCCCCGACCCTAGCAAGTGTCCGCACCCTCACCTGTGCCCTCAGCCTTGCCGTTCCCTAACCCTAACACTAGCCCAGTACGGAAACCCACCGGCAGCCCCACACCTTAGCCTCCGGCGTAACCTCATCCTAGTCCGTACGCGGACACTGACCCGCGCATCCGCACGTGCCCCGACCCGAGCACGTGTCCGCACCCTCACCTTTTCCCTCAGCCTTGCCGTTCCCTAACCCTAACCCTAGCCCGGAACGGAAACCCACCGGCAGCCCCACACCTTAGCCTCCGCCGTACCCTCATCCTAGTCCGTACGCGGACACTGACCCGCGCGTCCGCACGTGCCCCGACCCTAGCACGTGTCCGCACCCTCACCTGTGCCCTCAGCCTTGCCGTTCCCTAACCCTAACGCTAGCCCGGAACGGAAACCCACCGGCAGCCCCATACCTTAGCTTCCGCCGTACCCTCATCTTAGTCCGTACGCGGACACTGACCCGCGCGTCCGCACGTGCCCCTACCCTAGAACGTGTCCGCACCCTCACCTGTGCCCTCAGCCTTGCCGTTCCCTAACCCTAACCCTAGCCCGGAACGGAAACCCACCGGCAGCCCCACACCTTAGCCTCCGCCGTACCCTCATTCTAGTCCGTACGCGGACACTGACCCGCGCGTCCGCACGTGCCCCGACCCTAGCACGTGTCCGCACCGTCACCCGTGCCCTCAGCCTTGCCGTTCCCTAACCCTAACCCTAGCCCGGAACGGAAACCCACCGGCAGCCCCACACCTTAGCCTCCGCCGTACCCTCATCCTAATCCGTACGCGGACACTGACCCGCGCGTACGCACGTGCCCCGAACCTAGCACGTGTCCGCACCGTCACCCGTGCCCTCAGCCTTGCCGTTCCCTAACCCTAACCCTAGCCCGGAACGGAAACCCACCGGCAGCCTCACACCTTAGCCTCCGCCGTACCCTCATCCTAATCCGTACGCGGACACTGACCCGCGCGTCCGCACGTGCCCCAACCCTAGCACGTGTCCGCACCCTCACCCGTGCCCTCAGCCTTGCCGTTCCCTAACCCTAACCCTAGCCAGGAACGGAAACCCACCGGCAGCCCCACACCTTAGCCTCCGCCGTACCCTCATCCTAGTCCGTACACGGACACTGACCCGCGCGTCCGCACGTGCTCCGAACCTAGCACGTGTCCGCACCCTCACCTGTGCCCTCAGCCTTGCCGTTCCCTAACCCTAACCCTAGCCCGGAACGGAAACCCACCGGCAGCCCCACACCTTAGCCTCCGCCGTACCCTCATCCTAGTCCGTACGCGGACACTGACCCGCGCGTCCGCACGTGCCCCGACACTAGAACGTGTCCGCAACCTTACCTGTGCCCTCAGCCTTGCCGTTCCCTAACCCTAACCCTAGCCCCGAACGGAAACCCACCGGCAGCCCCACACCTTAGCCTCCGCCGTACCCTCATCCTACTCCGTACGCGGACACTGACACACGCGTCCGCACGTGCCCCGACCCTAGCACGTGTCCGCACCCTCACCTGTGCCCTCAGCCTTGCCGTTCCCTAACCCTAACCCTAGCCCGGAACGGAAACCCACCGGCAGCCCCTCACCTTATCCTCTGCCGTACCCTCATTCTAGTCCGTACGCGGACACTGACCCGCGGGTCCGCACGTGCCCCGACCCTAGCGCGTGTCCGCACCCTCACCTGTGGTCTCAGCCTTGCCGTTCCCTAACCCTAACCCTAGCCCGGAACGGAAACCCACCGGCAGCCCCACACCTTAGCCTCCGCCGTACCCTCATCCTAGTCCGTACGCGGACACTGACCCGCGCGTCCGCACGTGCCCCGACCCTAGCGCGTGTCCGCACCCTCACCTGTGCCCTCAGCCTTGCGGTTCCCTAACCCTAACCTTAGCCCGGAACGGAAACCCACCGGCAGCCCCACACCTTAGCCTCCGCCGTACCCTCATCCTAGTCCGTACGCGGACACTGACCAGCGCGTCCGCACGTGCCCCGACCCTAGCGCGTGTCCGCACCCTCACCTGTGCCCTCAGCCTTGCCGTTTCCTAACCCTAACCTTAGCCCGGAACGGAAACCCACCGGCAGCCCCACACCTTAGCCTCCGCCGTACCCTCATCCTAGTCCGTACGCGAACACTGACCCGCGCGTCCGCACGTGTCCCAACACTAGCACGTGTCCGCACCCTCACCTGTGCCCTCAGCCTTGCCGTTCCCTAACCCTAAGCCTAGCCCGGAACGGAAACCCACCGGCAGCCCCACACCTTAGCCTCCGCCGTACCCTCATCCTAGTCCGTACGCGGACACTGACACGCGCGTCCGCCCATGCCCCGACCCTAGCACGTGTCCGCACCCTCAGCTGTGCTCTCAGCCTTGCCGTTCCCTAACCCTAACCCTAGCCCGGAACGGAAACCCACCGGCAGCCCCACACCTTAGCCTCCGCCGTAACCTCATCCTAGTCCGTACGCGGACACTGACCCGCGCGTCCGCACGTGCCCCGACCCTAGCACGTGTCCGCACCCTCACCTGTGCCCTCAGCCTTGCCGTTCCCTAACCCTAACCCTAGCCCGGAACGGAAAACCACCGGCAGCCCCACACCTTAGCCTCCGCCGTACCCTCATCCTAGTCCGTACGCGGACACTGACCCGCGCGTCCGCACGTGCCCCGACCCTAGCACGTGTCCGCACCCTCACCTGTGCCCTCAGCCTTGCCGTTCCCTAACCCTAACCCTAGCCCGGAACGGAAACCCACCGGCATCCCCACACCTTAGCCTCCGCCGTACCCTCATCCTAGTCCGTACGCGGACACTGACCCGCGCGTCCGCACGTGCCCCGACCCTAGCACGTGTCCGCACCCTCACCTGTGCCCTCAGCCTTGCCGTTCCCTAACCCTAACCCTAGCCCGGAACGGAAACCCACCGACAGCCCCACACCTTAGCCTCCGTCGTACTCTCATCCTAGTCCGTACGTGGACACTGACCCTCGCGTCCGCACGTGCCCCGACCCTAGCACGTGTCCGAACCCTCACCTGTGCCCTCAGCCTTGCCATTCCCTAACCCTAACCCTAGCCCGGAACGGAAACCCACCGGCAGCCCAACACCTTAGCCTCCGCCGTACCCTCATCCTAGTCCGTACGCGGACACTGACACGCGCGTCCGCATGTGCCCCGACCCTAGCACGTGTCTGCACCCTCACCTGTGCCCTCAGCCTTGCCGTTCCCTAACCCTAACGCTAGCCCGGAACAGAAACCCACCGGCAGCCCCACACCTTAGCTTCCGCCGTACCCACATCCTAGTCCGTACGCGGACACTGACCCGCGCGTCCGCACGTGCCCCGACCCTAGAACGTGTCCGCACCCTCACCTGTGCCCTCAGCCTTGCCGTTCCCTAACCCTAACCCTAGCCCGGAACGGAAACCCACCGGCAGCCCCACACCTTAGCCTCCGCCGTACCCTCATTCTAGTCCGTTCGCGGACACTGAACCGCGCGTCCGCACGTGCCCCGACCCTAGCACGTGTCCACACCGTCACCCGTGCCCTCAGCCTTGCCGTTCCCTAACCCTAACCCTAGCCCGGAACGGAAACCCACCGGCAGCCCCACACCATAGCCTCCGCCGTACCCTCATCCTAATCCGTACGCGGACACTGACCCGCGCGTCCGCACGTGCCCCGACCCTAGCACGTGTCCGCACCCTCACCTGTGCCCTCAGCCTTGCCGTTCCCTAACCCTAACCCTAGCCCGGAACGGAAACCCACCGGCAGCCCCACACCTTAGCCTCCGCCTTACCCTCATCCTAATCCGTACGCGGACACTGACTCGCGCGTCCGCACGTGCCCCATCCCTAGCACGTCTCCGCACCCTCACCCGTGCCCTCAGCCTTGCCGTTCCCTAACCCTAACCCTAGCCCGGAACGGAAACCCACCGGCAGCCCCACACCTTAGCCTCCGCCGTAGCCTCATCCTAGTCCGTACACTGACACTGACCCGCGCGTCCGCACGTGCTCCGACCCTAGCACGTGTCCGCACCCTCACCTGTGCCCTCAGCCTTGCCGTTCCCTAACCCTAACCCTAGCCCGGAACGGATACCCACCGGCAGCCCCACACCTTAGCCTCCGCCGTACCCTCATCCTAGTCCGTACGCGGACACGGACCCGCGCGTCCGCACGTGCCCCGACACTAGCACGTGTCCGCAACCTTACTTGTGCCCTCAGCCTTGCCGTTCCCTAACCCTAACCCTAGCCCGGAACGGAAACCCACCGGCAGCCCCACACCTTAGCCTCCGCCGTACCCTCATCCTACTCCGTATGCGGACACTGACACGCGCGTCCGCACGTGCCCCGACCCTAGCACGTGTCCGCACCCTCACCTGTGCCCTCAGCCTTGCCGTTCCCTAACCCTAACCCTAGCCCGGAACGGAAACCCAGCGGCAGCCCCACACCTTAGCCTCCGCCGTACCCTCATCCTAGTCCGTACGCGGACACTGACCCGCGCGTCCGCACGTGTCCCGACCCTAGCACGTGTCCGCACCCTCACCTGTGCCCTCAGCCTTGCCGTTCCGAAACCCTAAGCCTAGCCCGAAACGGAAACCTACCGGCAGCCCCACACCTTAGCCTCCGCCGTACCCTCATCCTAGTCCGTACGCGGACACTGACCCGCGCGTCCGCACGTGTCCCGACCCTAGCACGTGTCCGCACCCTCACCTGTGCCCTCAGCCTTGCCGTACCCTAACCCTAACCCTAGCCCGGAACGGAAACCCACCGGCAGCCCCACACCTTAGCCTCCGCCGTACCCTCATCCTAGTCCGTACGCGGACACTGACCCGCGCGTCCGCACGTGCCCCGACCCTAGCACGTGTCCGCACCCTTACCTGTGCCCTCAGCCTTGCCGTTCCCTAACCCTAACCCTAGCCCGGAACGGAAACCCACCGGCAGCCCCACACCTTAGCCTCCGCCGTACCCTCATCCTAGTCCGTACGCGAACACTGACCCGCGCGTCCGCACGTGCCCCGACCCTAGCACGTGTCCGCACCCTCACCTGTGCCCTCAGCCTTGCCGTTCCCTAACCCTAACCCTAGCCCAGTACGGAAACCCACAGGCAGCCCCACACCTTAGCCTCCGCCGTAACCTCATCCTAGTCCGTACGCGGACACTGACACGCGCGTCCGCACGTGCCCCGACCCTAGCACGTGTCCGCACCCTCACATGTGCCCTCAGCCTTGCCGTTCCCTAACCCTAAACCTAGCCCGGAACGGAAACCCACCGGCAGCCCCACACCGTAGCCTCCGCCGTACCCTCATCCTAGTCCGTACGCGGACACTGACCCGCGCGTCCGCACGTGCCCCGACCCTAGCACGTGTCCGCACCCTCACCTGTGCCCTCAGGCTTGCCGTTCCCTAACCCTAACCCTAGCCCGGAACGGAAACCCACCGGCAGCCCCACACCTTAGCCTCCGCCGTACCCTCATCCTAGTCCGTACGCGGACACTGACCCGCGCGTCCGCACGTGCCCCGACCCTAGCACGTGTCCGCACCCTCACCTGTGCCCTCAGCCTTGCCGTTCCCTAACCCTAACCCTAGCCCAGTACGGAAAACCACCGGCAGCCCCACACCTTAGCCTCCGCCGTAACCTCATCCTAGTCCGTACGCGGACACTGACCCGCGCGTCCGCACGTACCCTGACCCTAGCACGTGTCCGCACCCTCACCTGTGCCCTCAGCCTTGCCGTTCCCTAACCCTAACCCTAGCCCGGAACGGAAACCCACCAGCAGCCCCACACCTTAGCCTCCGCCGTAACCTCATCCTAGTCCGTACGCGGACACTGACCCGCGCGTCCGCACGTGCCCCGACCCTAGCACGTGTCCGCACCCTCACCTGTGCCCTCAGCCTTGCCGTTCCCTAACCCTAACCCTAGCCCGGAACGGAAACCCACCGGCAGCCCCACACCTTAGCCTCCGCCGTACCTTCATCCTAGTCCGTACGCGGACACTGACCCGCGCGTCCGCACGTGCCCCGAATCTAGCACGTGTCCGCACCCTCACCTGTGCCCTCAGCCTTGCCGTTCCCTAACCCTAACCCTAGCCCGGAACGGAAACCCACCGGCAGCCCCACACCTTAGCCTCCGCCATACCCTCATCCTAGTCCGTACGTGGACACTGACCCGCGCGTCCGCACGTGCCCCGACCCTAGCACGTGTCCGCACCCTCACCTGTGCCCTCAGCCTTGCCGTTCCCTATCCCTAACCCTAGCCCGGAACGGAAACCCACCGGCAGCCCAACACCTTAGCCTCCGCCGTACCCTCATCCTAGTCCGTACGCGGACACTGACACGCGAGTCCGCATGTGCCCCGACCCTAGCACGTGTCCGCACCCTCACCTGTGCCCTCAGCCTTGCCGTTCCCTAACCCTAACCCTAGCCCGGATCGGAAACCCACCGGCAGCCCCACACCTTAGCCTCCGCCGTACCCTCATCCTAGTCCGTACGCGGACACTGACCCGCGCGTCCGCACGTGCCCCGACCCTAGCACGTGTCCGCACCCTCACCTGTGCCCTCAGCCTTGCCATTCCCTAACCCTAACCCTAGCCCGGAACGGAAACCCACCGGCAGCCCCAAACCTTAGCTTCCGCCGTACAATGATTCTAGTCCGTACGCGGACACTGACCCGCGCATCCGCACGTGCCCCGAACCTAGCACGTGTCCGCACCCTCACCCGTGCCCTCAGCCTTGACGTTCCCTAACCCTAACCCTAGCCCGGAACAGAAACCCACCGGCAGCCCCACACCTTAGGCTCCGCCGTACCCTCATCCTAATCCGTACGCGGACACTGACCCGCGCGTACGCACGTTCCCCGACCCTAGCACGTGTCCGCACCCTCACACGTGCCCTGAGCCTTGCCGTTCCCTAACCCTAACCCTAGCCCGGAACGGAAACCCACCGGCAGCCCCACACCTTACCCTCCGCCGTACCCTCATCCTAATCCGTACGCGGACACTGACCCGCGCGTCCGCACGTGCCCCGACCCTAGCACGTGTCCGCACCCTCACCCGTGCCCTCAGCCTTGCCGTTCCCTAACCCTAAGCCTAGCCCGGAACGGAAACCCACCGGCAGCCCCACACCTTAGCCTCCGCCGTACCCTCATCCTAGTCCGTACACGGACACTGACCCGCGCGTCCGCACGTGCTCCGACCCTAGCACGTGTCCGCACCCTCACCTGTGCCCTCAGCCTTGCCGTTCCCTAACCCTAACCCTAGCCCGGAACGGAAACCCACCGGCAGCCCCACACCTTAGCCTCCGCCGTACCCTCATCCTAGTCCGTACGCGGACACTGACCCGCCCGTCCGCACGTCCCCGACACTAGCACGTGTCCGCAACCTTACCTGTGCCCTCAGCCTTGCCGTTCCCTAACCCTAACCCTAGCCCGGAACGGAAACCCACCGGCAGCCCCACACCTTAGCCTCCGCCGTACCCTCATCCTACTCCGTACGCGGACACTGACAGGCGCGTCCGCACGTGCCCCGACCCTAGCACGTGTCCGCACCCTCACCTGTGCCCTCAGCCTTGCCGTTCCCTAACCCTAAACCTAGCCCGGAACGGAAACCCACCGGCAGCCCCACACCGTAGCCTCCGCCGTACCCTCATCCTAGTCCGTACGCGGACACTGACCCGCGCGTCCGCACGTGCCCCGACCCTAGCACGTGTCCGCACCCTCACCTGTGCCCTCAGGCTTGCCGTTCCCTAACCCTAACCCTAGCCCGGAACGGAAACCCACCGGCAGCCCCACACCTTAGCCTCCGCCGTACCCTCATCCTAGTCCGTACGCGGACACTGAACCGCGCGTCCGTACGTGCCCCGACCCTAGCACGTGTCCGCACCCTCACCTGTGCCCTCAGCCTTGCCGTTCCCTAACCCTAACCCTAGCCCAGTACGGAAAACCACCGGCAGCCCCACACCTTAGCCTCCGCCGTAACCTCATCCTAGTCCGTACGCGGACACTGACCCGCGCGTCCGCACGTACCCTGACCCTAGCACGTGTCCGCACCCTCACCTGTGCCCTCAGCCTTGCCGTTCCCTAACCCTAACCCTAGCCCGGAACGGAAACCCACCAGCAGCCCCACACCTTAGCCTCCGCCGTAACCTCATCCTAGTCCGTACGCGGACACTGACCCGCGCGTCCGCACGTGCCCCGACCCTAGCACGTGTCCGCACCCTCACCTGTGCCCTCAGCCTTGCCGTTCCCTAACCCTAACCCTAGCCCGGAACGGAAACCCACCGGCAGCCCCACACCTTAGCCTCCGCCGTACCTTCATCCTAGTCCGTACGCGGACACTGACCCGCGCGTCCGCACGTGCCCCGAATCTAGCACGTGTCCGCACCCTCACCTGTGCCCTCAGCCTTGCCGTTCCCTAACCCTAACCCTAGCCCGGAACGGAAACCCACCGGCAGCCCCACACCTTAGCCTCCGCCATACCCTCATCCTAGTCCGTACGTGGACACTGACCCGCGCGTCCGCACGTGCCCCGACCCTAGCACGTGTCCGCACCCTCACCTGTGCCCTCAGCCTTGCCGTTCCCTATCCCTAACCCTAGCCCGGAACGGAAACCCACCGGCAGCCCAACACCTTAGCCTCCGCCGTACCCTCATCCTAGTCCGTACGCGGACACTGACACGCGCGTCCGCATGTGCCCCGACCCTAGCACGTGTCCGCACCCTCACCTGTGCCCTCAGCCTTGCCGTTCCCTAACCCTAACCCTAGCCCGGAACGGAAACCCACCGGCAGCCCCACACCTTAGCCTCCGCCGTACCCTCATCCTAGTCCGTACGCGGACACTGACCCGCGCGTCCGCACGTGCCCCGACCCTAGCACGTGTCCGCACCCTCACCTGTGCCCTCAGCCTTGCCATTCCCTAACCCTAACCCTAGCCCGGAACGGAAACCCACCGGCAGCCCCAAACCTTAGCTTCCGCCGTACAATGATTCTAGTCCGTACGCGGACACTGACCCGCGCATCCGCACGTGCCCCGAACCTAGCACGTGTCCGCACCCTCACCCGTGCCCTCAGCCTTGACGTTCCCTAACTCTAACCCTAGCCCGGAACAGAAACCCACCGGCAGCCCCACACCTTAGGCTCCGCCGTACCCTCATCCTAATCCGTACGCGGACACTGACCCGCGCGTACGCACGTTCCCCGACCCTAGCACGTGTCCGCACCCTCACACGTGCCCTGAGCCTTGCCGTTCCCTAACCCTAACCCTAGCCCGGAACGGAAACCCACCGGCAGCCCCACACCTTACCCTCCGCCGTACCCTCATCCTAATCCGTACGCGGACACTGACCCGCGCGTCCGCACGTGCCCCGACCCTAGCACGTGTCCGCACCCTCACCCGTGCCCTCAGCCTTGCCGTTCCCTAACCCTAAGCCTAGCCCGGAACGGAAACCCACCGGCAGCCCCACACCTTAGCCTCCGCCGTACCCTCATCCTAGTCCGTACACGGACACTGACCCGCGCGTCCGCACGTGCTCCGACCCTAGCACGTGTCCGCACCCTCACCTGTGCCCTCAGCCTTGCCGTTCCCTAACCCTAACCCTAGCCCGGAACGGAAACCCACCGGCAGCCCCACACCTTAGCCTCCGCCGTACCCTCATCCTAGTCCGTACGCGGACACTGACCCGCCTGTCCGCACGTCCCCGACACTAGCACGTGTCCGCAACCTTACCTGTGCCCTCAGCCTTGCCGTTCCCTAACCCTAACCCTAGCCCGGAACGGAAACCCACCGGCAGCCCCACACCTTAGCCTCCGCCGTACCCTCATCCTACTCCGTACGCGGACACTGACAGGCGCGTCCGCACGTGCCCCGACCCTAGCACGTGTCCGCACCCTCACCTGTGCCCTCAGCCTTGCCGTTCCCTAACCCTAACCCTAGCCCGGAACGGAAACCCACCGGCAGCCCCACACCTTAGCCTCTGCCGTAACCTCATCCTAGTCCGTACGCGGACACTGACCCGCGCGTCCGCACGTGCCCCGACCCTAGCGCGTGTCCGCACCCTCACCTGTGCCCTCAGCCTTGCCGTTCCCTAACCCTAACCCTAGCCCGGAACGGAAACACACCGGCAGCCCCACACCTTAGCCTCCGCCGTACCCTCATCCTAGTCCGTACGCGGACACTGACCCGCGCATCCGCACGTGCCGGGACCCTAGCGCGTGTCCGCACCCTCACCTGTGCCCTCAGCCTTGCGGTTCCCTAACCCTAACCTTAGCCCGGAACGGAAACCCACCGGCAGCCCCACACCTTAGCCTCCACAGTACCCTCATCCTAGTCCGTACGCGGACACTGACCCGCGCGTCCGCACGTGCCCCGACCCTAGCGCGTGTCCGCACCCTCACCTGTGCCCTCAGCCTTGCCGTTTCCTAACCCTAACCGTAGCCCGGAACGGAAACACACCGGCAGCCCCACACCTTAGCCTCCGCCGTACCCTCATCCTAGTCTGTACGCGGACACTGACCCGCGAGTCCGCACGTGTCCCGACCCTAGAACGAGTCCGCACCCTCACCTGTGCCCTCAGCCTTGCCGTTCCCTAACCCTAAGCCTAGCCCGGAACGGAAACCCACCGGCAGCCCCAAACCTTAGCCTCCGCCGTACCCTCATCCTAGTCCGTACGCGGACACTGACCCGCGCGTCCGCCCATGCCCCGACCCTAGCACGTGTCCGCACCCTCACGTGTGCCCTCAGCCTTGCCGTTCCCTAACCCTAAGCCTAGCCCGGAACGGAAACCCACCGGCAGCCCCACACCTTAGCCTCCGCCGTACCCTCATCCTAGTCCGTACGCGGACACTGACCCGCGCGTCCGCACGTGCCCCGACCCTAGCACGTGTCCGCACCCTCACCTGTGCCCTCAGCCTTGCCGTTCCCTAACCCTAACCCTAGCCCGGAACGGAAACCCACCGGCAGCCCCACACCTTAGCCTCCGCCGTACCCTCATCCTAATCCGTACGCGGACACTGACCCGCGCGTCCGCACGTGCCCCGAACCTAGCATGTGTCCGCACCCTCACCTGTGCCCTCAGCCTTGCCGTTCCCTAACCCTAACCCTAGCCCGGAACGGAAACCCACCGGCAGACCCACACCTTAGCCTCCGCCGTACTCTCATCCTAATCCGTACGCGGACACTGACCCGCGCGTCCGCACGTGCCCCGACCCTAGCACGTGTCCGCACCCTCACCTGTGCCCTCAGCCTTGCCGTTCCCTAACCCTAACCCTAGCCCGGAACGGAAAACCACCGGCAGCCCCACACCATAACCTCCGCCGTACCCTCATCCTAATCCGTACGCGGACACTGACCCGCGCGTCCGCACGTGCCCCGACCCTAGCACGTGTCCGCACCCTCACCTGTGCCCTCAGCCTTGCCGTTCCCTAACCCTAACCCTAGCCCAGTACGGAAACCCACCGGCAGCCCCACACCCTAGCCTCCGCCGTAACCTCATCCTAGTCCGTACGCGGACACTGACCCGCGCGTCCGCACGTGCCCCGACCCTAGCACGTGTCCGCACCCTCACCTGTGCCCTCAGCCTTGCCGTTCCCTAACCCTAACCCTAGCCCGGAACGGAAACCCACCGGCAGCCCCACACCTTAGCCTCCGCCGTACCCTCATCCTAGTCCGTACGCGGACACTGACCCGCACGTCCGCACGTGCCCCGACCCTAGCACGTGTCCGCACCCTCACCTGTGCCCTCAGCCTTGCCGTTCCCTAACCCTAACCCTAGCCCGGAACGGAAACCCACCGGCAGCCCCACACCTTAGCCTCCGACGTACCCTCATCCTAGTCCGTACGCGGACACTGACCCGCGCGTCCGCACGTGCCCCGAACCTAGCACGTGTCCGCACCCTCACCTGTGCCCTCAGCCTTGCCGTTCCCTAACCCTAACCCTAGACCGGAACGGAAACCCACCAGCAGCCCCACACCTTAGCCTCCGCCGTACCCTCATCCTAGTCCGTACGTGGACACTGACCCGCGCGTCCGCACGTGCCCCGACCCTAGCACGTGTCCGCACCCTCACCTGTGCCCTCAGCCTTGCCGTTCCCTAACCCTAACCCTAGCCCGGAACGGAAACCCACCGGCAGCCCAACACCTTAGCCTCCGCCGTACCCTCATCCTAGTCCGTACGCGGACACTGACACTCGCGTCCGCATGTGCCCCGACCCTAGCATGTGTCCGCACCCTCACCTGTGCCCTCAGCCTTGCCGTTCCCTAACCCTAACGCTAGCCCTGAACGGAAACCCACCGGCAGCCCCACACCTTAGCTTCCGCCGTACCCTCATCCTAGTCCGTACGCGGACACTGACCCGCGCGTCCGCACGTGCCCCGACCCTAGCACGTGTCCGCACCCTCACCTGTGCCCTCAGCCTTGCCGTTCCCTAACCCTAACCCTAGCCCGGAACGGAAACCCACCGGCAGCCCCACACCATAGCCTCCGCCGTACCCTCATCCTAATCCGTACGCGGACACTGACCCGCGCGTACGCACGTGCCCCGACCCTAACACGTGTCCGCACCCTCACCCGTGCCCTCAGCCTTGCCGTTCCCTAACCCTAACCCTAGCCCGGAACGGAAACCCACCAGCAGCCCCACACCTTAGCCTCCGCCGTACCCTCATCCTACTCCGTACGCAGACACTGACACGCGCGTCCGCACGTGCCCCGACCCTAGCACGTGTCCGCACCCTCACCTGTGCCCTCAGCCTTGCCGTTCCCTAACCCTAACCCTAGCCCGGAACGGAAACCCACCGCAGCCCCACACCTTAGCCTCTGCCATACCCTCATCCTAGTCCGTACGCGGACACTGACCCGCGCGTCCGCACGTGCCCCGACCCTAGCGCGTGTGCGCACCCTCACCTGTGGCCTCAGCCTTGCCGTTCCCTAACCCTAACCCTAGCCCGGAACGGAAACCCACCGGCAGCCCCACACCTTAGCTTCCGCCGTACAATGATTCTAGTCCGTACGCGGACACTGACCCGCGCATCCGCACGTGCCCCGAACCTAGCACGTGTCCGCACCCTCACCCGTGCCCTCAGCCTTGACGTTCCCTAACCCTAACCCTAGCCCGGAACAGAAACCCACCGGCAGCCCCACACCTTAGCCTCCGCCGTACCCTCATCCTAATCCGTACGCGGACACTGACCCGCGCGTACGCACGTTCCCCGACCCTAGCACGTGTCCGCACACTCACACGTGCCCTCAGCCTTGCCGTTCCCTAACCCTAACCCTAGCCCGGAACGGAAACCCACCGGCAGCCCCACACCTTAGCCTCCGCCGTACCCTCATCCTAATCCGTACGCGGACACTGACCCGCGCGTCCGCACGTGCCCCGACCCTAGCACGTGTCCGCACCCTCACCCGTGCCCTCAGCCTTGCCGTTCCCTAACCCTAAGCCTAGCCCGGAACGGAAACCCACCGGCAGCCCCACACCTTAGCCTCCGCCGTACCCTCATCCTACTCCGTACGCGGACACTGACAGGCGCGTCCGCACGTGCCCCGACCCTAGCACGTGTCCGCACCCTCACCTGTGCCCTCAGCCTTGCCGTTCCCTAACCCTAACCCTAGCCCGGAACGGAAACCCACCGGCAGCCCCACACCTTAGCCTCTGCCGTACCCTCATCCTAGTCCGTACGCGGACACTGACCCGCGCGTCCGCACGTGCCCCGACCCTAGCGCGTGTCCGCACCCTCACCTGTGGCCTCAGCCTTGCCGTTCCCTAACCCTAACCCTAGCCCGGAACGGAAACCCACCGGCAGCCCCACACCTTAGCCTCCGCCGTAACCTCATCCTAGTCCGTACGCGGACACTGACCCGCGCGTCCGCACGTGCCCCGACCCTAGCGCGTGTCCGCACCCTCACCTGTGCCCTCAGCCTTGCGGTTCCCTAACCCTAACCTTAGCCCGGAACGGAAACCCACCGGCAGCCCCACACTTTAGCCTCCGCCGTACCCTCATCCTAGTCCGTACGCGGACACTGACCCGCGCGTCCGCACGTGCCCCGACCCTAGCTCGTGTCCGCACCCTCACCTGTGCCCTCAGCCTTGCCGTTTCCTAACCCTAACCGTAGCCCGGAACGGAAACCCACCGGCAGCCCCACACCTTAGCCTCCGCCGTACCATCATCCTAGTCCGTACGCGGACACTGACCCGCGCGTCCGCACGTGTCCCGACCCTAGCACGTGTCCGCACCCTCACCTGTGCCCTCAGCCTTGCCGTTCCCTAACCCTAAGCCTAGCCCGGAACGGTAACCCACCGGCAGCCCCACACCTTAGCCTCCGCCGTACCCTCATCCTAGTCCGTACGCGGACACTGACCCGTGCGTCCGCCCATGCCCCAACCCTAGCACGTGTCCGCACCCTCACCTGTGCTCTCAGCCTTGCCGTTCCCTAACCCTAACCCTAGCCCGGAACGGAAACCCACCGGCAGCCCCACACCTTAGCCTCCGCCGTACCCTCATCCTAGTCCGTACGCGGACACTGACCCGCGCGTCCGCACGTGCCCCGACCTTAGCACGTGTCCGCACCCTCACATGTGCCCTCAGCCTTGCCGTTCCCTAACCCTAAACCTAGCCCGGAACGGAAACCCACCGGCAGCCCCACACCTTAGCCTCCGCCGTACCCTCATCCTAGTCCGTACGCGGACACTGACCCGCGCGTCCGCACGTGCCCCGACCCTAGCACGTGTCCGCACCCTCACCTGTGCCCTCAGCCTTGCCGTTCCCTAACCCTAACCCTAGCCCGGAACGGAAACCCACCGGCAGCCCCACACCTTAGCCTCCGCCGTAACCTCATCCTAGTCCGTACGCGGACACTGACCCGCGCGTCCACACGTGCCATGACCCTAGCACGTGTCCGCACCCTCACCTGTGCCCTCAGCCTTGCCGTTCCCTAACCCTAACCCTAGCCCGGAACGGAAACCCACCGGCAGCCCCACACCTTAGCCTCCGCCGTAAACTCATCCTAGTCCGTACGCGGACACTGACCAGCGCGTCCGCACGTGCCCCAACCCTAGCACGTGTCCGCACCCTCACCTGTGCCCTCAGCCTTGCCGTTCCCTAACCCTAACCCTAGCCCGGAACGGAAACCCACCGGCAGCCCCACACCTTAGCCTCCGCTGTACCTTCATCCTAGTCCGTACGCGGACACTGACCCGCGCGTCC
This sequence comes from Hyperoodon ampullatus, assembly GCF_949752795.1. Classification (NCBI taxonomy): domain Eukaryota; kingdom Metazoa; phylum Chordata; class Mammalia; order Artiodactyla; family Ziphiidae; genus Hyperoodon; species Hyperoodon ampullatus. The sequence continues at coordinate 89,618,237 of NC_136927.1, read as the reverse complement.
GCACGTGCCCCGAACCTAGCACGTGTCCGCACCCTCACCTGTGCCCTCAGCCTTGCCGTTCCCTAACCCTAACCCTAGCCCGGAACGGAAACCCACCGGCAGCCCCACACCTTAGCCTCCGCCGTACCCTCATCCTAGTCCGTACGCGGACACTGACACTTGCGTCCTCACGTGCCCCGACCCTAGCACGTGTCCGTACCCTCACCTGTGCCTTCAGCCTTGCCGTTCCCTAACCCTAACCCTAGCCCGGAACGGAAACCCACCGGCAGCCCCACACCTTAGCCTCCGCCGTACCCTCATCCTAGTCCGTACGCGGACACTGACCCACGCGTCCGCACGTGCCCCGACCCTAGCACGTGTCCGCACCCTCACCTGTGCCCTCAGCCTTGCCATTCCCTAACCCTAAGCCTAGCCAGGAACGGAAACCCACCGGCAGCCCCACACCTTAGCCTCCGCCGTACCCTCCTCCTAGTCCATACGCGGACACTGACCCACGCGTCCGCACGTGCCCCGACCCTAGCACGTGTCCGCACCCTCACCTGTGCCCTCAGCCTTGCCGTTCCCTAACCCTAACCCTAGCCCGGAACGGAAACCCACCGGCAGCCCCACACCTTAGCCTCCGCCGTACCCTCATCCTAGTCCGTACGCGGACTCTGACCCGCGCGTCCGCACGTGCCCCGACCCTAGCACGTGTCCGCACCCTCACCCGTGCCCTCAGCCTTGCCGTTCCCTAACCCTAACCCTAGCCCGGAACGGAAACCCACCTGCAGCCCCACACCTTAGCCTCCGCCGTACCCTCATCCTAGTCCGTACGCGGACACTGACCTGCGCGTCCGCACGTGCCCCGACACTAGCACGTGTCCGCAACCTTACCTGTGCCCTCAGCCTTGCCGTTCCCTAACCCTAACCCTAGCCCGGAACGGAAACCCACCGGCAGCCCCACACCTTAGCCTCCGCCGTACCCTCATCCTACTCCGTACGCGGACACTGACACACGCGTCCGCACGTGCCCCGACCCTAGCACGTGTCCGCACCCTCACCTGTGCCCTCAGCCTTGCCGTTCCCTAACCCTAACCCTAGCCCGGAACGGAAACCCACCGGCAGCCCCACACCTTAGCCTCTGCCGTACCCTCATCCTAGTCCGTACGCGGACAGTGACCCGCGGGTCCGCACGTGCCCCGACCCTAGCGCGTGTCCGCACCCTCACCTGTGGCCTCAGCCTTGCCGTTTCCTAACCCTAACCGTAGCCCGGAACGGAAACCCACCGGCAGCCCCACACCTTAGCCTCCGCCGTACCCTCATCCTAGTCCGTACGCGAACACTGACCCGCGCGTCCGCACGTGTCCCGACCCTAGCACGTGTCCGCACCCTCACCTGTGCCCTCAGCCTTGCCGTTCCCTAACCCTAAGCCTAGCCCGGAACGGAAACCCACCGGCAGCCCCACACCGTAGCCTCCGCCGTACCCTCATCCTAGTCCGTACGCGGACACTGACACGCGCGTCCGCCCATGCCCCGACCCTAGCACGTGTCCGCACCCTCACCTGTGCCCTCAGCCTTGCCGTTCCCTAACCCTAACCCTAGCCCGGAACGGAAACCCACCGGCAGCCCCACACCTTAGCCTCCGCCGTAACCTCATCCTAGTCCGTACGCGGACACTGACCCGCGCGTCCGCACGTGCCCCGACCCTAGCACGTGTCCGCACCTTCACCTGTGCCCTCAGCCTTGCCGTTCCCTAACCCTAACCCTAGCCCGGAACGGAAAACCACCGGCAGCCCCACACCTTAGCCTCCGCCGTACCCTCATCCTAGTCCGTACGCGGACACTGACCCGCGCGTCCGCACGTGCCCCGACCCTAGCACGTGTCCGCACCCTCACCTGTGCCCTCAGCCTTGCCGTTCCCTAACCCTAACCCTAGCCCGGAACGGAAACCCACCGGCATCCCCACACCTTAGCCTCCGACGTACCCTCATCCTAGTCCGTACGCGGACACTGACTCGCGCGTCCGCACGTGCCCCGACCCTAGCACGTGTCCGCACCCTCACCTGTGCCCTCAGCCTTGCCGTTCCCTAACCCTAACCCTAGCCCGGAACGGAAACCCACCGACAGCCCCACACCTTAGCCTCCGCCGTACTCTCATCCTAGTCCGTACGTGGACACTGACCCGCGCGTCCGCACGTGCCCCGACCCTAGCACGTGTCCGCACCCTCACCTGTGCCCTCAGCCTTGCCATTCCCTAACCCTAACCCTAGCCCGGAACGGAAACCCACCGGCAGCCCAACACCTTAGCCTCCGCCGTACCCTCATCCTAGTCCGTACGCGGACACTGACACGGGCGTCCGCATGTGCCCCGACCCTAGCACGTGTCCGCACCCTCACCTGTGCCCTCAGCCTTGCCGTTCCCTAACCCTAATGCTAGCCCGGAACGGAAACCCACCGGCAGCCCCACACCTTAGCTTCCGCCGTACCCACATCCTAGTCCGTACGCGGACACTGACCCGCGCGTCCGCACGTGCCCAGACCCTAGAACGTGTCCGCACCCTCACCTGTGCCCTCAGCCTTGCCGTTCCCTAACCCTAACCCTAGCCCGAAACGGAAACCCACCGGCAGCCCCACACCTTAGCCTCCGCCGTACCCTCATTCTAGTCCGTTCGCGGACACTGAACCGCGCGTCCGCACGTGCCCCGACCCTAGCACGTGTCCGCACCGTCACCCGTGCCCTCAGCCTTGCCGTTCCCTAACCCTAACCCTAGCCCGGAACGGAAACCCACCGGCAGCCCCACACCATAGCCTCCGCCGTACCCTCATCCTAATCCGTACGCGGACACTGACCCGCGCGTCCGCACGTGCCCCGACCCTAGCACGTGTCCGCACCCTCACCTGTGCCCTCAGCCTTGCCGTTCCCTAACCCTAACCCTAGCCCGGAACGGAAACCCACCGGCAGCCACACACCTTAGCCTCCGCCGTACCCTCATCCTAATCCGTACGCGGACACTGACCCGCGCGTCCGCACGTGCCCCATCCCTAGCACGTCTCCGCACCCTCACCCGTGCCCTCAGCCTTGCCGTTCCCTAACCCTAACCCTAGCCCGGAACGGAAACCCACCGGCAGCCCCACACCTTAGCCTCCGCCGTAGCCTCATCCTAGTCCGTACACGGACACTGACCCGCGCGTCCGCACGTGCTCCGACCCTAGCACGTGTCCGCACCCTAAACTGTGCCCTCAGCCTTGCCGTTCCCTAACCCTAACCCTAGCCCGGAACGGAAACCCACCGGCAGCCCCACACCTTAGCCTCCGCCGTACCCTCATCCTAGTCCGTACGCGGACACGGACCCGCGCGTCCGCACGTGCCCCGACACTAGCACGTGTCCGCAACCTTACTTGTGCCCTCAGCCTTGCCGTTCCCTAACCCTAACCCTAGCCCGGAACGGAAACCCACCGGCAGCCCCACACCTTAGCCTCCGCCGTACCCTCATCCTACTCCGTATGCGGACACTGACACGCGCGTCCGCATGTGCCCCGACCCTAGCACGTGTCCGCACCCTCACCTGTGCCCTCAGCCTTGCCGTTCCCTAACCCTAACCCTAGCCCGGAACGGAAACCCAGCGGCAGCCCCACACCTTAGCCTCCGCCGTACCCTCATCCTAGTCCGTACGCGGACACTGACACGCGCGTCCGCACGAGTCCCGACCCTAGCACGTGTCCGCACCCTCACCTGTGCCCTCAGCCTTGCCGTTCCCTAACCCTAAGCCTAGCCCGAAACGGAAACCGACCGGCAGCCCCACACCTTAGCCTCCGCCGTACCCTCATCCTAGTCCGTACGCGGACACTGAACCGCGCGTCCGCCCATGCCCCGACCCTAGCACGTGTCCGCACCCTCACCTGTGCTCTCAGCCTTGCCGTTCCCTAACCCTAACCCTAGCCCGGAACGGAAACCCACCGGCAGCCCCACACCTTAGCCTCCGCCGTACCCTCATCCTAGTCCGTACGCGGACACTGACCCGCGCGTCCGCACGTGCCCCGACCCTAGCACGTGTCCGCACCCTCACCTGTGCCCTCAGCCTTGCCGTTCCCTAACCCTAACCCTAGCCCGGAACGGAAACCCACCGGCAGCCCCACACCTTAGCCTCCGCCGTACCCTCATCCTAGTCCGTACGCGGACACTGACCCGCGCGTCCGCACGTGCCCCGACCCTAGCACGTGTCCGCACCCTCACCTGTGCCCTCAGCCTTGCCGTTCCCTAACCCTAACCCTAGCCCGGAACGGAAACCCACCGGCAGCCCCACACCTTAGCCTCCGCCGTACCCTCATCCTAGTCCGTACGCGGACACTGACCCGCGCGTCCGCACGTGCCCCGACACTAGCACGTGTCCGCAACCTTACCTGTGCCCTCAGCCTTGCCGTTCCCTAACCCTAAGCCTAGCCCGAAACGGAAACCGACCGGCAGCCCCACACCTTAGCCTCCGCCGTACCCTCATCCTAGTCCGTACGCGGACACTGACCCGCGCGTCCGCCCATGCCCCGACCCTAGCACGTGTCCGCACCCTCACCTGTGCTCTCAGCCTTGCCGTTCCCTAACCCTAACCCTAGCCCCGAACGGAAACCCACCGGCAGCCCCACACCTTAGCCTCCGCCGTACCCTCATCCTAGTCCGTACGCGGACACTGACCCGCGCGTCCGCACGTGCCCCGACCCTAGCACGTGTCCGCACCCTCACCTGTGCCCTCAGCCTTGCCGTTCCCTAACCCTAACCCTAGCCCGGAACGGAAACCCACCGGCAGCCCCACACCTTAGCCTCCGCCGTACCCTCATCCTAGTCCGTACGCGGACACTGACCCGCGCGTCCGCACGTGCCCCGACCCTAGCACGTGTCCGCACCCTCACCTGTGCCCTCAGCCTTGCCGTTCCCTAACCCTAACCCTAGCCCGGAACGGAAACCCACCGGCAGCCCCACACCTTAGCCTCCGCCGTACCCTCATCCTAGTCCGTACGCGGACACTGACCCGCGCGTCCGCACGTGCCCCGACACTAGCACGTGTCCGCAACCTTACCTGTGCCCTCAGCCTTGCCGTTCCCTAACCCTAACCCTAGCCCGGAACGGAAACCCACCGGCAGCCCCACACCTTAGCCTCCGCCGTACCCTCATCCTACTCCGTACGCGGACACTGACACACGCGTCCGCACGTGCCCCGACCCTAGCACGTGTCCGCACCCTCACCTGTGCCCTCAGCCTTGCCGTTCCCTAACCCTAACCCTAGCCCGGAACGGAAAACCCCCGGCAGCCCCACACCTTAGCCTCCGCCGTACCCTCATCCTAGTCCGTACGCGGACACTGACCCGCGCGTCCGCACGTGCCCCGACCCTAGCACGTGTCCGCACCCTCACCTGTGCCCTCAGCCTTGCCGTTCCCTAACCCTAACCCTAGCCCGGAACGGAAACCCACCGGCATCCCCACACCTTAGCCTCCGCCGTACCCTCATCCTAGTCCGTACGCGGACACTGACCCGCGCGTCCGCACGTGCCCCGACCCTAGCACGTGTCCACACCCTCACCTGTGCCCTCAGCCTTGCCGTTCCCTAACCCTAACCCTAGCCCGGAACGGAAACCCACCGGCAGCCCCACACCTTAGCTTCCGCCGTACCCACATCCTAGTCTGTACGCGGACACTGACCCGCGCGTCCGCACGTGCCCCGACCCTAGAACGTGTCCGCACCCTCACCTGTGCCCTCAGCCTTGCCGTTCCCTAACCCTAACCCTAGCCCGGAACGGAAACCCACCGGCAGCCCCACACCTTAGCCTCCGCCGTACCCTCATTCTAGTCCGTTCGCGGACACTGAACCGCGCGTCCGCACGTGCCCCGACCCTAGCACGTGTCCGCACCGTCACCCGTGCCCTCAGCCTTGCCGTTCCCTAACCCTAACCCTAGCCCGGAACGGAAACCCACCGGCAGCCCCACAAAATAGCCTCCGCCGTACCCTCATCCTAATCCGTACGCGGACACTGACCCGCGCGTCCGCACGTGCCCCGACCCTAGCACGTGTCCGCACCCTCACCTGTGCCCTCAGCCTTGCCGTTCCCTAACCCTAACCCTAGCCCGGAACGGAAACCCACCGGCAGCCCCACACCTTAGCCTCCGCCGTACCCTCATCCTAATCCGTACGCGGACACTGACCCGCGCGTCCGCACGTGCCCCATCCCTAGCACGTCTCTGCACCCTCACCCGTGCCCTCAGCCTTGCCGTTCCCTAACCCTAACCCTAGCCCGGAACGGAAACCCACCGGCAGCCCCACACCTTAGCCTCCGCCGTACCCTCATCCTACTCCGTATGCGGACACTGACACGCGCGTCCGCACGTGCCCCGACCCTAGCACGTGTCCGCACCCTCACCTGTGCCCTCAGCCTTGCCGTTCCCTAACCCTAACCCTAGCCAGGAACGGAAACCCAGCGGCCGCCCCACACCTTAGCCTCCGCCGTACCCTCATCCTAGTCCGTACGCGGACACTGACCCGCGCGTCCGCACGTGTCCAGACCCTAGCACGTGTCCGCACCCTCACCTGTGCCCTCAGCCTTGCCGTTCCCTAACCCTAAGCCTAGCCCGAAACGGAAACCGACCGGCAGCCCCACACCTTAGCCTCCGCCGTACCCTCATCCTAGTCCGTACGCGGACACTGACCCGCGCGTCCGCCCATGCCCCGACCCTAGCACGTGTCCGCACCCTCACCTGTGCTCTCAGCCTTGCCGTTCCCTAACCCTAACCCTAGCCCGGAACGGAAACCCACCGGCAGCCCCACACCTTAGCCTCCGCCGTACCCTCATCCTAGTCCGTACGCGGACACTGACCCGCGCGTCCGCACGTGCCCCGACCCTAGCACGTGTCCGCACCCTCACCTGTGCCCTCAGCCTTGCCGTTCCCTAACCCTAACCCTAGCCCGGAACGGAAACCCACCGGCAGCCCCACACCTTAGCCTCCGCCGTACCCTCATCCTAGTCCGTACGCGGACACTGACCCGCGCGTCCGCACATGCCCCGACCCTAGCACGTGTCCGCACCCTCACCTGTGCCCTCAGCCTTGCCGTTCCCTAACCCTAACCCTAGCCCGGAACGGAAACCCACCGGCAGCCCCACACCTTAGCCTCCGCCGTACCCTCATCCTGGTCCGTACGCGGACACTGACCAGCGCGTCCGCACGTGCCCCGACCCTAGCACGTGTCCGCACCCTCACCTGTGCCCTCAGCCTTGCCGTACCCTAACCCTAAACCTAGCCCGGAACGGAAACCCACCGGCAGCCCCACACCTTAGCCTCCGCCGTACCCTCATCCTAGTCCGTACGCGGACACTGACCCGCGCGTCCGCACGTGCCCCGACCCTAGCACGTGTCCGCACCCTCACCTGTGCCCTCAGCCTTGCCGTTCCCTAACCCTAACCCTAGCCCGGAACGGAAACCCACCGGCAGCCCCACACCTTAGCCTCCGCCGTACCCTCATCCTAGTCCGTACGCGGACACTGACCCGCGCGTCCGCATGTGCCCCGACCCTAGCACGTGTCCGCACCCTCACCTGTGCCCTCAGCCTTGCCATTCCCTAACCCTAACCCTAGCCCGGAACGGAAACCCACCGGCAGCCCCACACCTTAGCTTCCGCCGTACAATGATTCTAGTCCGTACGCGGACACTGACCCGCGCATCCGCACGTGCCCCGAACCTAGCACGTGTCCGCACCCTCACCCGTGCCCTCAGCCTTGACGTACCCTAACCCTAACCCTAGCCCGGAACAGAAACCCACCGGCAGCCCCACACCTTAGGCTCCGCCGTACCCTCATCCTAATCCGTACGCGGACACTGACCCGCGCATCCGCACGTGCCCGGACCCTAGCACGTGTCCGCACCCTCACCCGTGCCCTCAGCCTTGCCGTTCCCTAACCCTAAGCCTAGCCCGGAACGGAAACCCACCGGCAACCCCACACCTTAGCCTCCGCCGTACCCTCATCCTAATCCGTACGCGGACACTGACACGCGCGTCCGCACGTGCCCCGACCCTAGCACGTCTCCGCACCCTCACCCGTGCCCTCAGCCTTGCCGTTCCCTAACCCTAAGCCTAGCCCGGAACGGAAACCCACCGGCAGCCCCACACCTTAGCCTCCGCCGTACCCTCATCCTAGTCCGTACACGGACACTGACCCGCGCGTCCGCACTTGCTCCAACCCTAGCACGTGTCCGCACCCTCACCTGTGCCCTCAGCCTTGCCGTTCCCTAACCCTAACCCTAGCCCGGAACGGAAACCCACCGGCAGCCCCACACCTTAGCCTCCGCCGTACCCTCATCCTAGTCCGTACGCGGACACTGACCCGCGCGTCCGCACGTGCCCCGACACTAGCACGTGTCCGCAACCTTACCTGTGCCCTCAGCCTTGCCGTTCCCTAACCCTAACCCTAGCCCGGAACGGAAACCCACCGGCAGCCCCACACCTTAGCCTCCGCCGTACCCTCATCCTACTCCGTACGCGGACACTGACAGGCGCGTCCGCACGTGCCCCGACCCTAGCACGTGTCCGCACCCTCACCTGTGCCCTCAGCCTTGCCGTTCCCTAACCCTAACCCTAGCCCGGAACGGAAACCCACCGGCAGCCCCACACCTTAGCCTCTGCCGTAACCTCATCCTAGTCCGTACGCGGACACTGACCCGCGCGTCCGCACGTGCCCCGACCCTAGCGCGTGTCCGCACCCTCACCTGTGCCCTCAGCCTTGCCGTTCCCTAACCCTAACCCTAGCCCGGAACGGAAACCCACCGGCAGCCCCACACCTTAGCCTCCGCCGTACCCTCATCCTAGTCCGTACGCGGACACTGACCCGCGCATCCCCACGTGCCCGGACCCTAGCGCGTGTCCGCACCCTCACCTGTGCCCTCAGCCTTGCGGTTCCCTAACCCTAACCTTAGCCCGGAACGGAAACCCACCGGCAGCCCCACACCTTAGCCTCCACAGTACCCTCATCCTAGTCCGTACGCGGACACTGACCCGCGCGTCCGCACGTGCCCCGACCCTAGCGCGTGTCCGCACCCTCACCTGTGCCCTCAGCCTTGCCGTTTCCTAACCCTAACCGTAGACCGGAACGGAAACACACCGGCAGCCCCACACCTTAGCCTCCGCCGTACCCTCATCCTAGTCTGTACGCGGACACTGACCCGCGCGTCCGCACGTGTCCCGACCCTAGAACGAGTCCGCACCCTCACCTGTGCCCTCAGCCTTGCCGTTCCCTAACCCTAAGCCTAGCCCGGAACGGAAACCCACCGGCAGCCCCACACCTTAGCCTCCGCCATACCCTCATCCTAGTCCGTACGCGGACACTGACCCGCGCGTCCGCCCATGCCCCGACCCTAGCACGTGTCCGCACCCTCACGTGTGCCCTCAGCCTTGCCGTTCCCTAACCCTAAGCCTAGCCCGGAACGGAAACCCACCGGCAGCCCCACACCTTAGCCTCCGCCGTACCCTCATCCTAGTCCGTACGCGGACACTGACCCGCGCGTCCGCACGTGCCCCGACCCTAGCACGTGTCCGCACCCTCACCTGTGCCCTCAGCCTTGCCGTTCCCTAACCCTAACCCTAGCCCGGAACGGAAAGCCACCGGCAGCCCCACACCTTAGCCTCCGCCGTACCCTCATCCTAATCCGTACGCGGACACTGACCCGCGCGTCCGCACGTGCCCCAAACCTAGCACGTGTCCGCACCCTCACCTGTGCCCTCAGCCTTGCCGTTCCCTAACCCTAACCCTAGCCCGGAACGGAAAGCCACCGGCAGCCCCACACCTTAGCCTCCGCCGTACCCTCATCCTAATCCGTACGCGGACACTGACCCGCGCGTCCACACGTGCCCCAAACCTAGCACGTGTCCGCACCCTCACCTGTGCCCTCAGCCTTGCCGTTCCCTAACCCTAACCCTAGCCCGGAACGGAAACCCACCGGCAGACCCACACCTTAGCCTCCGCCGTACCCTCATCCTAATCCGTACGCGGACACTGACCCGCGCGTCCGCACGTGCCCCGACCCTAGCACGTGTCCGCACCCTCACCTGTGCCCTCAGCCTTGCCGTTCCCTAACCCTAACCCTAGCCCGGAACGGAAACCCACCGGCAGCCCCACACCTTAGCCTCCGCCGTACCCTCATCCTAATCCGTACGCGGACACTGACCCTCGCGTCCGCACGTGCCCCGACCCTAGCACGTGTCCGCACCCTCACCTGTGCCCTCAGCCTTGCCGTTCCCTAACCCTAACCCTACCCCGGAACGGAAACCCACCGGCAGCCCCACACCTTAGCCTCCGCCGTACCCTCATCCTAATCCGTACGCGGACACTGACCCGTGCGTCCGCACGTGCCCCGACACTAGCACGTGTCCGCACCCTCACCTGTGCCCTCAACCTTGCCGTTCCCTAACCCTAACCCTAGCCCGGAACGGAAACCCACCGGCAGCCCCACACCTTAGTCTCCGCCGTACCCTAATCCTAATCCGTACGCGGACACTGACCCGTGCGTCCGCACGTGCCCCGACCCTAGCACCTGTCCGCACCCTCACCTGTGCCCTCAACCTTGCCGTTCCCTAACCCTAACCCTAGCCCGGAACGGAAACCCACCGGCAGCCCCACACCTTTGCCTCCGCCGTACCCTAATCCTAATCCGTACGCGGACACTGACCCGTGCGTCCGCACGTGCCCCGACCCTAGCACGTGTCCGCACCCTCACCTGTGCCCTCAGCCTTGCCGTTCCCTAACCCTAACCCTAGCCCGGAACGGAAATCCACTGGCAGCCCCACACCTTAGGCTCCGCCGTACCCTCATCCTAGTCCGTACGCGGACACTGACCCGCGCGTCCGCACGTGCCCCGACCCTAGCACGTGTCCGCACCCTCACCTGTGCCCTCAGCCTTGCCGTTCCCTAACCCTAACCCTAGCCCGGAACGGAAACCCACCGGCAGCCCCACACCTTAGCCTCCGCCGTACCCTCATCCTAGTCCGTACGCTGACACTGACCCGCGCGTCCGCACGTGCCCCGACCCTAGCACGTGTCCGCACCCTCACCTGTGCCCTCAGGCTTGCCGTTCCCTAACCCTAACCCTAGCCCGGAACGGAAACCCACCGGCAGCCCCACACCTTAGCCTCCGCCGTACCCTCATCCTAGTCCGTACGCGGACACTGACACACGCGTCCTCACGTGCCCCGGCCCTAGCACGTGTCCACACCCTCACCTGTGTCCTCAGCCTTGCCGTTCCCTAACCCTAACCCTAGCCCGGAACGGAAACCCACCGGCAGCCCCACACCTTAGCCTCCGCCGTACCCTCATCCTAGTCCGTACGCGGACACTGACCCGCGCCTCCGCACGTGCCCCGACCCTAGCACGTGTCCGCACCCTCACCTGTGCCCTCAGCTTTGCCGTTCCCTAACCCTAACCCTAGCCCTGAACGGAAACCCAACGGCAGCCCCACACCTTAGCCTCCGCCGTACCCTCATCCTAGTCCGTGCGCGGACACTGATCCGCGCGTCCTCACGTGCCCCGACCCTAGCACGTGTCCGCACCCTCACCTGTGCCCTCAGCCTTGCCGTTCCCTAACCCTAACCCTAGCCCGGAAGGGAAACCCACCGGCAGCCCCACACCTTAGCCTCCGCCGTACCCTCATCCTAGTCCGTACGCGGACACTGACCCGCGCGTCCGCACGTGCCCCGACCCTAGCACGTGTCCGCACTCTCACCTGTGCCCTCAGCCTTGCCGTTCCCTAACCCTAACCCTAGCCCGGAAGGGAAACCCACCGGCAGCCCCACACCTTAGCCTCCGCCGTACCCTCATCCTAGTCTGTACGCGGACACTGACCCGCGAGTCCGCACGTGTCCCGACCCTAGAACGAGTCCGCACCCTCACCTGTGCCCTCAGCCTTGCCGTTCCCTAACCCTAAGCCTAGCCCGGAACGGAAACCCACCGGCAGCCCCAAACCTTAGCCTCCGCCGTACCCTCATCCTAGTCCGTACGCGGACACTGACCCGCGCGTCCGCCCATGCCCCGACCCTAGCACGTGTCCGCACCCTCACGTGTGCCCTCAGCCTTGCCGTTCCCTAACCCTAAGCCTAGCCCGGAACGGAAACCCACCGGCAGCCCCACACCTTAGCCTCCGCCGTACCCTCATCCTAGTCCGTACGCGGACACTGACCCGCGCGTCCGCACGTGCCCCGACCCTAGCACGTGTCCGCACCCTCACCTGTGCCCTCAGCCTTGCCGTTCCCTAACCCTAACCCTAGCCCGGAACGGAAACCCACCGGCAGCCCCACACCTTAGCCTCCGCCGTACCCTCATCCTAATCCGTACGCGGACACTGACCCGCGCGTCCGCACGTGCCCCGAACCTAGCATGTGTCCGCACCCTCACCTGTGCCCTCAGCCTTGCCGTTCCCTAACCCTAACCCTAGCCCGGAACGGAAACCCACCGGCAGACCCACACCTTAGCCTCCGCCGTACTCTCATCCTAATCCGTACGCGGACACTGACCCGCGCGTCCGCACGTGCCCCGACCCTAGCACGTGTCCGCACCCTCACCTGTGCCCTCAGCCTTGCCGTTCCCTAACCCTAACCCTAGCCCGGAACGGAAAACCACCGGCAGCCCCACACCATAACCTCCGCCGTACCCTCATCCTAATCCGTACGCGGACACTGACCCGCGCGTCCGCACGTGCCCCGACCCTAGCACGTGTCCGCACCCTCACCTGTGCCCTCAGCCTTGCCGTTCCCTAACCCTAACCCTAGCCCAGTACGGAAACCCACCGGCAGCCCCACACCTTAGCCTCCGCCGTAACCTCATCCTAGTCCGTACGCGGACACTGACCCGCGCGTCCGCACGTGCCCCGACCCTAGCACGTGTCCGCACCCTCACCTGTGCCCTCAGCCTTGCCGTTCCCTAACCCTAACCCTAGCCCGGAACGGAAACCCACCGGCAGCCCCACACCTTAGCCTCCGCCGTACCCTCATCCTAGTCCGTACGCGGACACTGACCCGCGCGTCCGCACGTGCCCCGACCCTAGCACGTGTCCGCACCCTCACCTGTGCCCTCAGCCTTGCCGTTCCCTAACCCTAACCCTAGCCCGGAACGGAAACCCACCGGCAGCCCCACACCTTAGCCTCCGCCGTACCCTCATCCTAGTCCATACGCGGACACTGACCCGCGCGTCCGCACGTGCCCCGAACCTAGCACGTGTCCGCACCCTCACCTGTGCCCTCAGCCTTGCCGTTCCCTAACCCTAACCCTAGACCGGAACGGAAACCCACCAGCAGCCCCACACCTTAGCCTCCGCCGTACCCTCATCCTAGTCCGTACGTGGACACTGACCCGCGCGTCCGCACGTGCCCCGACCCTAGCACGTGTCCGCACCCTCACCTGTGCCCTCAGCCTTGCCGTTCCCTAACCCTAAGCCTAGCCCGGAACGGTAACCCACCGGCAGCCCCACACCTTAGCCTCCGCCGTACCCTCATCCTAGTCCGTACGCGGACACTGACCCGTGCGTCCGCCCATGCCCCAACCCTAGCACGTGTCCGCACCCTCACCTGTGCTCTCAGACTTGCCGTTCCCTAACCCTAACCCTAGCCCGGAACAGAAACCCACCGGCAGCCCCACACCTTAGCCTCCGCCGTACCCTCATCCTAGTCCGTACGCGGACACTGACCCGCGCGTCCGCACGTGCCCCGACCTTAGCACGTGTCCGCACCCTCACATGTGCCCTCAGCCTTGCCGTTCCCTAACCCTAAACCTAGCCCGGAACGGAAACCCACCGGCAGCCCCACACCTTAGCCTCCGCCGTACCCTCATCCTAGTCCGTACGCGGACACTGACCCGCGCGTCCGCACGTGCCCCGACCCTAGCACGTGTCCGCACCCTCACCTGTGCCCTCAGCCTTGCCGTTCCCTAACCCTAACCCTAGCCCGGAACGGAAACCCACCGGCAGCCCCACACCTTAGCCTCCGCCGTAACCTCATCCTAGTCCGTACGCGGACACTGACCCGCGCGTCACACGTGCCATGACCCTAGCACGTGTCCGCACCCTCACCTGTGCCCTCAGCCTTGCCGTTCCCTAACCCTAACCCTAGCCCGGAACGGAAACCCACCGGCAGCCCCACACCTTAGCCTCCGCCGTAAACTCATCCTAGTCCGTACGCGGACACTGACCAGCGCGTCCGCACGTGCCCCAACCCTAGCACGTGTCCGCACCCTCACCTGTGCCCTCAGCCTTGCCGTTCCCTAACCCTAACCCTAGCCCGGAACGGAAACCCACCGGCAGCCCCACACCTTAGCCTCCGCTGTACCTTCATCCTAGTCCGTACGCGGACACTGACCCGCGCGTCCGCACGTGCCCCGAACCTAGCACGTGTCCGCACCCTCACCTGTGCCCTAAGCCTTGCCGTTCCCTAACCCTAACCCTAGCCCGGAACGGAAACCCACCGGCAGCCCCACACCTTAGCCTCCGCCGTACCCTCATCCTAGTCCGTACGCGGACACTGACACTTGCGTCCTCACGTGCCCCGACCCTAGCACGTGTCCGTACCCTCACCTGTGCCCTCAGCCTTGCCGTTCCCTAACCCTAACCCTAGCCCGGAACGGAAACCCACCGGCAGCCCCACACCTTAGCCTCCGCCGTACCCTCATCCTAGTCCGTACGCGGACACTGACCCACGCGTCCACACGTGCCCCGACCCTAGCACGTGTCCGCACCCTCACCTGTGCCCTCAGCCTTGCCATTCCCTAACCCTAAGCCTAGCCAGGAACGGAAACCCACCGGCAGCCCCACACCTTAGCCTCCGCCGTACCCTCCTACTAGTCCATACGCGGACACTGACCCACGCGTCCGCACGTGCCCCGACCCTAGCACGTGTCCGCACCCTCACCTGTGCCCTCAGCCTTGCCGTTCCCTAACCCTAACCCTAGCCCGGAACGGAAACCCACCGGCAGCCCCACACCTTAGCCTCCGCCGTACCCTCATCCTAGTCCGTACGCGGACTCTGACCCGCGCGTCCGCACGTGCCCCGACCCTAGCACGTGTCCGCACCCTCACCCGTGCCCTCAGCCTTGCCGTTCCCTAACCCTAACCCTAGCCAGGAACGGAAACCCACCGGCAGCCCCACACCTTAGCCTCCGCCGTACCCTCATCCTAGTCCGTACACGGACACTGACCCGCGCGTCCGCACGTTCTCCGACCCTAGCACGTGTCCGCACCCTCACCTGTGCCCTCAGCCTTGCCGTTCCCTAACCCTAACCCTAGCCCGGAACGGAAACCCACCTGCAGCCCCACATCTTAGCCTCCGCCGTACCCTCATCCTTGTCCGTACGCGGACACTGACCTGCGCGTCCGCACGTGCCCCGACACTAGCACGTGTCCGCAACCTTACCTGTGCCCTCAGCCTTGCCGTTCCCTAACCCTAACCCTAGCCCGGAACGGAAACCCACCGGCAGCCCCACACCTTAGCCTCCGCCGTACCCTCATCCTACTCCGTACGCGGACACTGACACACGCGTCCGCACGTGCCCCGACCCTAGCACGTGTCCGCACCCTCACCTGTGCCCTCAGCCTTGCCGTTCCCTAACCCTAACCCTAGCCCGGAACGGAAACCCACCGGCAGCCCCACACCTTAGCCTCTGCCGTACCCTCATCCTAGTCCGTACGCGGACACTGACCCGCGGGTCCGCACGTGCCCCGACCCTAGCGCGTGTCCGCACCCTCACCTGTGGCCTCAGCCTTGCCGTTCCCTAACCCTAACCCTAGCCCGGAACGGAAACCCACCGGCAGCCCCACACCTTAGCCTCCGCCGTACCCTCATCCTAGTCCGTACGCGGACACTGACCCGCGCGTCCGCACGTGCCCCGACCCTAGCGCGTGTCCGCACCCTCACTTGTGCCCTCAGCCTTGCGGTTCCCTAACCCTAACCTTAGCTCGGAACGGAAACCCACCGGCAGCCCCACACCTTAGCCTCCGCCGTACCCGCATCCTAGTCCGTACGCGGACACTGACCAGCGCGTCCGCACGTGCCCCGACCCTAGCGCGTGTCCGCACCCTCACCTGTGCCCTCAGCCTTGCCGTTTCCTAACCCTAACCGTAGCCCGGAACGGAAACCCACCGGCAGCCCCACACCTTAGCCTCCGCCGTACCCTCATCCTAGTCCGTACGCGAACACTGACCCGCGCGTCCGCACGTGTCCCGACCCTAGCACGTGTCCGCACCCTCACCTGTGCCCTCAGCCTTGCCGTTCCCTAACCCTAAGCCTAGCCCGGAACGGAAACCCACCGGCAGCCCCACACCTTAGCCTCCGCCGTACCCACATCCTAGTCCGTACGCGGACACTGACACGCGCGTCCGCCCATGCCCCGACCCTAGCACGTGTCCGCACCCTCACCTGTGCCCTCAGCCTTGCCGTTCCCTAACCCTAACCCTAGCCCGGAACGGAAACCCACCGGCAGCCCCACACCTTAGCCTCCGCCGTAACCTCATCCTAGTCCGTACGCGGACACTGACCCGCGCGTCCGCACGTGCCCCGACCCTAGCACGTGTCCGCACCTTCACCTGTGCCCTCAGCCTTGCCGTTCCCTAACCCTAACCCTAGCCCGGAACGGAAAACCACCGGCAGCCCCACACCTTAGCCTCCGCCGTACCCTCATCCTAGTCCGTACGCGGACACTGACCCGCGCGTCCGCACGTGCCCCGACCCTAGCACGTGTCCGCACCCTCACCTGTGCCCTCAGCCTTGCCGTTCCCTAACCCTAACCCTAGCCCGGAACGGAAACCCACCGGCATCCCCACACCTTAGCCTCCGCCGTACCCTCATCCTAGTCCGTACGCGGACACTGACTCGCGCGTCCGCACGTGCCCCGACCCTAGCACGTGTCCGCACCCTCACCTGTGCCCTCAGCCTTGCCGTTCCCTAACCCTAACCCTAGCCCGGAACGGAAACCCACCGACAGCCCCACACCTTAGCCTCCGCCGTACTCTCATCCTAGTCCGTACGTGGACACTGACCCGCGCGTCCGCACGTGCCCCGACCCTAGCACGTGTCCGCACCCTCACCTGTGCCCTCAGCCTTGCCATTCCCTAACCCTAACCCTAGCCCGGAACGGAAACCCACCGGCAGCCCAACACCTTAGCCTCCGCCGTACCCTCATCCTAGTCCGTACGCGGACACTGACACGGGCGTCCGCATGTGCCCCGACCCTAGCACGTGTCCGCACCCTCACCTGTGCCCTCAGCCTTGCCGTTCCCTAACCCTAACGCTAGCCCGGAACGGAAACCCACCGGCAGCCCCACACCTTAGCTTCCGCCGTACCCACATCCTAGTCCGTACGCGGACACTGACCCGCGCGTCCGCACGTGCCCCGACCCTAGAACGTGTCCGCACCCTCACCTGTGCCCTCAGCCTTGCCGTTCCCTAACCCTAACCCTAGCCCGAAACGGAAACCCACCGGCAGCCCCACACCTTAGCCTCCGCCGTACCCTCATTCTAGTCCGTTCGCGGACACTGAACCGCGCGTCCGCACGTGCCCCGACCCTAGCACGTGTCCGCACCGTCACCCGTGCCCTCAGCCTTGCCGTTCCCTAACCCTAACCCTAGCCCGGAACGGAAACCCACCGGCAGCCCCACACCATAGCCTCCGCCGTACCCTCATCCTAATCCGTACGCGGACACTGACCCGCGCGTCCGCACGTGCCCCGACCCTAGCACGTGTCCGCACCCTCACCTGTGCCCTCAGCCTTGCCGTTCCCTAACCCTAACCCTAGCCCGGAACGGAAACCCACCGGCAGCCACACACCTTAGCCTCCGCCGTACCCTCATCCTAATCCGTACGCGGACACTGACCCGCGCGTCCGCACGTGCCCCATCCCTAGCACGTCTCCGCACCCTCACCCGTGCCCTCAGCCTTGCCGTTCCCTAACCCTAACCCTAGCCCGGAACGGAAACCCACCGGCAGCCCCACACCTTAGCCTCCGCCGTAGCCTCATCCTAGTCCGTACACGGACACTGACCCGCGCGTCCGCACGTGCTCCGACCCTAGCACGTGTCCGCACCCTAAACTGTGCCCTCAGCCTTGCCGTTCCCTAACCCTAACCCTAGCCCGGAACGGAAACCCACCGGCAGCCCCACACCTTAGCCTCCGCCGTACCCTCATCCTAGTCCGTACGCGGACACGGACCCGCGCGTCCGCACGTGCCCCGACACTAGCACGTGTCCGCAACCTTACTTGTGCCCTCAGCCTTGCCGTTCCCTAACCCTAACCCTAGCCCGGAACGGAAACCCACCGGCAGCCCCACACCTTAGCCTCCGCCGTACCCTCATCCTACTCCGTATGCGGACACTGACACGCGCGTCCGCACGTGCCCCGACCCTAGCACGTGTCCGCACCCTCACCTGTGCCCTCAGCCTTGCAGTTCCCTAACCCTAACCCTAGCCCGGAACGGAAACCCAGCGGCAGCCCCACACCTTAGCCTCCGCCGTACCCTCATCCTAGTCCGTACGCGGACACTGACCCGCGCGTCCGCACGAGTCCCGACCCTAGCACGTGTCCGCACCCTCACCTGTGCCCTCAGACTTGCCGTTCCCTAACCCTAAGCCTAGCCCGAAACGGAAACCGACCGGCAGCCCCACACCTTAGCCTCCGCCGTACCCTCATCCTAGTCCGTACGCGGACACTGACCCGCGCGTCCGCCCATGCCCCGACCCTAGCACGTGTCCGCACCCTCACCTGTGCTCTCAGCCTTGCCGTTCCCTAACCCTAACCCTAGCCCGGAACGGAAACCCACCGGCAGCCCCACACCTTAGCCTCCGCCGTACCCTCATCCTAGTCCGTACGCGGACACTGACCCGCGCGTCCGCACGTGCCCCGACCCTAGCACGTGTCCGCACCCTCACCTGTGCCCTCAGCCTTGCCGTTCCCTAACCCTAACCCTAGCCCGGAACGGAAACCCACCGGCAGCCCCACACCTTAGCCTCCGCCGTACCCTCATCCTAGTCCGTACGCGGACACTGACCCGCGCGTCCGCACGTGCCCCGACCCTAGCACGTGTCCGCACCCTCACCTGTGCCCTCAGCCTTGCCGTTCCCTAACCCTAACCCTAGCCCGGAACGGAAACCCACCGGCAGCCCCACACCTTAGCCTCCGCCGTACCCTCATCCTAGTCCGTACGCGGACACTGACCCGCGCGTCCGCACGTGCCCCGACACTAGCACGTGTCCGCAACCTTACCTGTGCCCTCAGCCTTGCCGTTCCCTAACCCTAAGCCTAGCCCGAAACGGAAACCGACCGGCAGCCCCACACCTTAGCCTCCGCCGTACCCTCATCCTAGTCCGTACGCGGACACTGACCCGCGCGTCCGCCCATGCCCCGACCCTAGCACGTGTCCGCACCCTCACCTGTGCTCTCAGCCTTGCCGTTCCCTAACCCTAACCCTAGCCCCGAACGGAAACCCACCGGCAGCCCCACACCTTAGCCTCCGCCGTACCCTCATCCTAGTCCGTACGCGGACACTGACCCGCGCGTCCGCACGTGCCCCGACCCTAGCACGTGTCCGCACCCTCACCTGTGCCCTCAGCCTTGCCGTTCCCTAACCCTAACCCTAGCCCGGAACGGAAACCCACCGGCAGCCCCACACCTTAGCCTCCGCCGTACCCTCATCCTAGTCCGTACGCGGACACTGACCCGCGCGTCCGCACGTGCCCCGACCCTAGCACGTGTCCGCACCCTCACCTGTGCCCTCAGCCTTGCCGTTCCCTAACCCTAACCCTAGCCCGGAACGGAAACCCACCGGCAGCCCCACACCTTAGCCTCCGCCGTACCCTCATCCTAGTCCGTACGCGGACACTGACCCGCGCGTCCGCACGTGCCCCGACACTAGCACGTGTCCGCAACCTTACCTGTGCCCTCAGCCTTGCCGTTCCCTAACCCTAACCCTAGCCCGGAACGGAAACCCACCGGCAGCCCCACACCTTAGCCTCCGCCGTACCCTCATCCTACTCCGTACGCGGACACTGACACACGCGTCCGCACGTGCCCCGACCCTAGCACGTGTCCGCACCCTCACCTGTGCCCTCAGCCTTGCCGTTCCCTAACCCTAACCCTAGCCCGGAACGGAAAACCCCCGGCAGCCCCACACCTTAGCCTCCGCCGTACCCTCATCCTAGTCCGTACGCGGACACTGACCCGCGCGTCCGCACGTGCCCCGACCCTAGCACGTGTCCGCACCCTCACCTGTGCCCTCAGCCTTGCCGTTCCCTAACCCTAACCCTAGCCCGGAACGGAAACCCACCGGCATCCCCACACCTTAGCCTCCGCCGTACCCTCATCCTAGTCCGTACGCGGACACTGACCCGCGCGTCCGCACGTGCCCCGACCCTAGCACGTGTCCACACCCTCACCTGTGCCCTCAGCCTTGCCGTTCCCTAACCCTAACCCTAGCCCGGAACGGAAACCCACCGGCAGCCCCAAACCTTAGCTTCCGCCGTACCCACATCCTAGTCTGTACGCGGACACTGACCCGCGCGTCCGCACGTGCCCCGACCCTAGAACGTGTCTGCACCCTCACCTGTGCCCTCAGCCTTGCCGTTCCCTAACCCTAACCCTAGCCCGGAACGGAAACCCACCGGCAGCCCCACACCTTAGCCTCCGCCGTACCCTCATTCTAGTCCGTTCGCGGACACTGAACCGCGCGTCTGCACGTGCCCCGACCCTAGCACGTGTCCGCACCGTCACCCGTGCCCTCAGCCTTGCCGTTCCCTAACCCTAACCCTAGCCCGGAACGGAAACCCACCGGCAGCCCCACAAAATAGCCTCCGCCGTACCCTCATCCTAATCCGTACGCGGACACTGACCCGCGCGTCCGCACGTGCCCCGACCCTAGCACGTGTCCGCACCCTCACCTGTGCCCTCAGCCTTGCCGTTCCCTAACCCTAACCCTAGCCCGGAACGGAAACCCACCGGCAGCCCCACACCTTAGCCTCCGCCGTACCCTCATCCTAATCCGTACGCGGACACTGACCCGCGCGTCCGCACGTGCCCCATCCCTAGCACGTCTCTGCACCCTCACCCGTGCCCTCAGCCTTGCCATTCCCTAACCCTAACCCTAGCCCGGAACGGAAACCCACCGGCAGCCCCACACCTTAGCCTCCGCCGTAGCCTCATCCTAGTCCGTACACGGACACTGACCCGCGCGTCCGCACGTGCTCCGACCCTAGCACGTGTCCGCACCCTCACCTGTGCCCTCAGCCTTGCCGTTCCCTAACCCTAACCCTAGCCCGGAACGGAAACCCACCGGCAGCCCCACACCTTAGCCTCCGCCGTACCCTCATCCTAGTCCGTACGCGGACACGGACCCACGCGTCCGCACGTGCCCCGACACTAGCACGTGTCCGCAACCTTACTTGTGCCCTCAGCCTTGCCGTTCCCTAACCCTAACCCTAGCCCGGAACGGAAACCCACCGGCAGCCCCACACCTTAGCCTCCGCCGTACCCTCATCCTACTCCGTATGCGGACACTGACACGCGCGTCCGCACGTGCCCCGACCCTAGCACGTGTCCGCACCCTCACCTGTGCCCTCAGCCTTGCCGTTCCCTAACCCTAACCCTAGCCAGGAACGGAAACCCAGCGGCAGCCCCACACCTTAGCCTCCGCCGTACCCTCATCCTAGTCCGTACGCGGACACTGACCCGCGCGTCCGCACGTGTCCCGACCCTAGCACGTGTCCGCACCCTCACCTGTGCCCTCAGCCTTGCCGTTCCCTAACCCTAAGCCTAGCCCGAAACGGAAACCGACCGGCAGCCCCACACCTTAGCCTCCGCCGTACCCTCATCCTAGTCCGTACGCGGACACTGACCCGCGCGTCCGCCCATGCCCCGACCCTAGCACGTGTCCGCACCCTCACCTGTGCTCTCAGCCTTGCCGTTCCCTAACCCTAACCCTAGCCCGGAACGGAAACCCACCGGCAGCCCCACACCTTAGCCTCCGCCGTACCCTCATCCTAGTCCGTACGCGGACACTGACCCGCGCGTCCGCACGTGCCCCGACCCTAGCACGTGTCCGCACCCTCACCTGTGCCCTCAGCCTTGCCGTTCCCTAACCCTAACCCTAGCCCGGAACGGAAACCCACCGGCAGCCCCACACCTTAGCCTCCGCCGTACCCTCATCCTAGTCCGTACGCGGACACTGACCCGCGCGTCCGCACATGCCCCGACCCTAGCACGTGTCCGCACCCTCACCTGTGCCCTCAGCCTTGCCGTTCCCTAACCCTAACCCTAGCCCGGAACGGAAACCCACCGGCAGCCCCACACCTTAGCCTCCGCCGTACCCTCATCCTGGTCCGTACGCGGACACTGACCCGCGCGTCCGCACGTGCCCCGACCCTAGCACGTGTCCGCACCCTCACCTGTGCCCTCAGCCTTGCCGTACCCTAACCCTAAACCTAGCCCGGAACGGAAACCCACCGGCAGCCCCACACCTTAGCCTCCGCCGTACCCTCATCCTAGTCCGTACGCGGACACTGACCCGCGCGTCCGCACGTGCCCCGACCCTAGCACGTGTCCGCACCCTCACCTGTGCCCTCAGCCTTGCCGTTCCCTAACCCTAACCCTAGCCCGGAACGGAAACCCACCGGCAGCCCCACACCTTAGCCTCCGCCGTACCCTCATCCTAGTCCGTACGCGGACACTGACCCGCGCGTCCGCACGTGCCCCGACCCTAGCACGTGTCCGCACCCTCACCTGTGCCCTCAGCCTTGCCATTCCCTAACCCTAACCCTAGCCCGGAACGGAAACCCACCGGCAGCCCCACACCTTAGCTTCCGCCGTACAATGATTCTAGTCCGTACGCGGACACTGACCCGCGCATCCGCACGTGCCCCGAACCTAGCACGTGTCCGCACCCTCACCCGTGCCCTCAGCCTTGACGTTCCCTAACCCTAACCCTAGCCCGGAACAGAAACCCACCGGCAGCCCCACACCTTAGGCTCCGCCGTACCCTCATCCTAATCCGTACGCGGACACTGACCCGCGCATCCGCACGTGCCCGGACCCTAGCACGTGTCCGCACCCTCACCCGTGCCCTCAGCCTTGCCGTTCCCTAACCCTAAGCCTAGCCCGGAACGGAAACCCACCGGCAACCCCACACCTTAGCCTCCGCCGTACCCTCATCCTAATCCGTACGCGGACACTGACACGCGCGTCCGCACGTGCCCCGACCCTAGCACGTCTCCGCACCCTCACCCGTGCCCTCAGCCTTGCCGTTCCCTAACCCTAAGCCTAGCCCGGAACGGAAACCCACCGGCAGCCCCACACCTTAGCCTCCGCCGTACCCTCATCCTAGTCCGTACACGGACACTGACCCGCGCGTCCGCACGTGCTCCGACCCTAGCACGTGTCCGCACCCTCACCTGTGCCCTCAGCCTTGCCGTTCCCTAACCCTAACCCTAGCCCGGAACGGAAACCCACCGGCAGCCCCACACCTTAGCCTCCGCCGTACCCTCATCCTAGTCCGTACGCGGACACTGACCCGCGCGTCCGCACGTGCCCCGACACTAGCACGTGTCCGCAACCTTACCTGTGCCCTCAGCCTTGCCGTTCCCTAACCCTAACCCTAGCCCGGAACGGAAACCCACCGGCAGCCCCACACCTTAGCCTCCGCCGTACCCTCATCCTACTCCGTACGCGGACACTGACAGGCGCGTCCGCACGTGCCCCGACCCTAGCACGTGTCCGCACCCTCACCTGTGCCCTCAGCCTTGCCGTTCCCTAACCCTAACCCTAGCCCGGAACGGAAACCCACCGGCAGCCCCACACCTTAGCCTCTGCCGTAACCTCATCCTAGTCCGTACGCGGACACTGACCCGCGCGTCCGCACGTGCCCCGACCCTAGCGCGTGTCCGCACCCTCACCTGTGCCCTCAGCCTTGCCGTTCCCTAACCCTAACCCTAGCCCGGAACGGAAACCCACCGGCAGCCCCACACCTTAGCCTCCGCCGTACCCTCATCCTAGTCCGTACGCGGACACTGACCCGCGCATCCGCACGTGCCCGGACCCTAGCGCGTGTCCGCACCCTCACCTGTGCCCTCAGCCTTGCGGTTCCCTAACCCTAACCTTAGCCCGGAACGGAAACCCACCGGCAGCCCCACACCTTAGCCTCCACAGTACCCTCATCCTAGTCCGTACGCGGACACTGACCCGCGCGTCCGCACGTGCCCCGACCCTAGCGCGTGTCCGCACCCTCACCTGTGCCCTCAGCCTTGCCGTTTCCTAACCCTAACCGTAGACCGGAACGGAAACACACCGGCAGCCCCACACCTTAGCCTCCGCCGTACCCTCATCCTAGTCTGTACGCGGACACTGACCCGCGCGTCCGCACGTGTCCCGACCCTAGAACGAGTCCGCACCCTCACCTGTGCCCTCAGCCTTGCCGTTCCCTAACCCTAAGCCTAGCCCGGAACGGAAACCCACCGGCAGCCCCACACCTTAGCCTCCGCCATACCCTCATCCTAGTCCGTACGCGGACACTGACCCGCGCGTCCGCCCATGCCCCGACCCTAGCACGTGTCCGCACCCTCACGTGTGCCCTCAGCCTTGCCGTTCCCTAACCCTAAGCCTAGCCCGGAACGGAAACCCACCGGCAGACCCACACCTTAGCCTCCGCCGTACCCTCATCCTAATCCGTACGCGGACACTGACCCGCGCGTCCGCACGTGCCCCAAACCTAGCACGTGTCCGCACCCTCACCTGTGCCCTCAGCCTTGCCGTTCCCTAACCCTAACCCTAGCCCGGAACGGAAACCCACCGGCAGACCCACACCTTAGCCTCCGCCGTACCCTCATCCTAATCCGTACGCGGACACTGACCCGCGCGTCCGCACGTGCCCCGACCCTAGCACGTGTCCGCACCCTCACCTGTGCCCTCAGCCTTGCCGTTCCCTAACCCTAACCCTAGCCCGGAACGGAAAACCACCGGCAGCCCCACACCATAACCTCCGCCGTACCCTCATCCTAATCCGTACGCGGACACTGACCCGCGCGTCCGCACGTGCCCCGACCCTAGCACGTGTCCGCACCCTCACCTGTGCCCTCAGCCTTGCCGTTCCCTAACCCTAACCCTAGCCCGGAACGGAAACCCACCGGCAGCCCCACACCTTAGCCTCCGCCGTACCCTCATCCTAATCCGTACGCGGACACTGACCCGCGCGTCCGCACGTGCCCCGACCCTAGCACGTGTCCGCACCCTCACCTGTGCCCTCAGCCTTGCCGTTCCCTAACCCTAACCCTACCCCGGAACGGAAACCCACCGGCAGCCCCACACCTTAGCCTCCGCCGTACCCTCATCCTAATCCGTACGCGGACACTGACCCGTGCGTCCGCACGTGCCCCGACCCTAGCACGTGTCCGCACCCTCACCTGTGCCCTCAACCTTGCCGTTCCCTAACCCTAACCCTAGCCCGGAACGGAAACCCACCGGCAGCCCCACACCTTAGTCTCCGCCGTACCCTAATCCTAATCCGTACGCGGACACTGACCCGTGCGTCCGCACGTGCCCCGACCCTAGCACCTGTCCGCACCCTCACCTGTGCCCTCAACCTTGCCGTTCCCTAACCCTAACCCTAGCCCGGAACGGAAACCCACCGGCAGCCCCACACCTTAGCCTCCGCCGTACCCTAATCCTAATCCGTACGCGGACACTGACCCGTGCGTCCGCACGTGCCCCGACCCTAGCACGTGTCCGCACCCTCACCTGTGCCCTCAGCCTTGCCGTTCCCTAACCCTAACCCTAGCCCGGAACGGAAATCCACTGGCAGCCCCACACCTTAGGCTCCGCCGTACCCTCATCCTAGTCCGTACGCGGACACTGACCCGCGCGTCCGCACGTGCCCCGACCCTAGCACGTGTCCGCACCCTCACCTGTGCCCTCAGCCTTGCCGTTCCCTAACCCTAACCCTAGCCCGGAACGGAAACCCACCGGCAGCCCCACACCTTAGCCTCCGCCGTACCCTCATCCTAGTCCGTACGCTGACACTGACCCGCGCGTCCGCACGTGCCCCGACCCTAGCACGTGTCCGCACCCTCACCTGTGCCCTCAGGCTTGCCGTTCCCTAACCCTAACCCTAGCCCAGAACGGAAACCCACCGGCAGCCCCACACCTTAGCCTCCGCCGTACCCTCATCCTAGTCCGTACGCGGACACTGACACACGCGTCCTCACGTGCCCCGGCCCTAGCACGTGTCCGCACCCTCACCTGTGTCCTCAGCCTTGCCGTTCCCTAACCCTAACCCTAGCCCGGAACGGAAACCCACCGGCAGCCCCACACCTTAGCCTCCGCCGTACCCTCATCCTAGTCCGTACGCGGACACTGACCCGCGCCTCCGCACGTGCCCCGACCCTAGCACGTGTCCGCACCCTCACCTGTGCCCTCAGCTTTGCCGTTCCCTAACCCTAACCCTAGCCCTGAACGGAAACCCAACGGCAGCCCCACACCTTAGCCTCCGCCGTACCCTCATCCTAGTCCGTGCGCGGACACTGATCCGCGCGTCCTCACGTGCCCCGACCCTAGCACGTGTCCGCACCCTCACCTGTGCCCTCAGCCTTGCCGTTCCCTAACCCTAACCCTAGCCCGGAAGGGAAACCCACCGGCAGCCCCACACCTTAGCCTCCGCCGTACCCTCATCCTAGTCCGTACGCGGACACTGACCCGCGCGTCCGCACGTGCCCCGACCCTAGCACGTGTCCGCACTCTCACCTGTGCCCTCAGCCTTGCCGTTCCCTAACCCTAACCCTAGCCCGGAAGGGAAACCCACCGGCAGCCCCACACCTTAGCCTCCGCCGTACCCTCATCCTAGTCTGTACGCGGACACTGACCCGCGAGTCCGCACGTGTCCCGACCCTAGAACGAGTCCGCACCCTCACCTGTGCCCTCAGCCTTGCCGTTCCCTAACCCTAAGCCTAGCCCGGAACGGAAACCCACCGGCAGCCCCAAACCTTAGCCTCCGCCGTACCCTCATCCTAGTCCGTACGCGGACACTGACCCGCGCGTCCGCCCATGCCCCGACCCTAGCACGTGTCCGCACCCTCACGTGTGCCCTCAGCCTTGCCGTTCCCTAACCCTAAGCCTAGCCCGGAACGGAAACCCACCGGCAGCCCCACACCTTAGCCTCCGCCGTACCCTCATCCTAGTCCGTACGCGGACACTGACCCGCGCGTCCGCACGTGCCCCGACCCTAGCACGTGTCCGCACCCTCACCTGTGCCCTCAGCCTTGCCGTTCCCTAACCCTAACCCTAGCCCGGAACGGAAACCCACCGGCAGCCCCACACCTTAGCCTCCGCCGTACCCTCATCCTAATCCGTACGCGGACACTGACCCGCGCGTCCGCACGTGCCCCGAACCTAGCATGTGTCCGCACCCTCACCTGTGCCCTCAGCCTTGCCGTTCCCTAACCCTAACCCTAGCCCGGAACGGAAACCCACCGGCAGACCCACACCTTAGCCTCCGCCGTACTCTCATCCTAATCCGTACGCGGACACTGACCCGCGCGTCCGCACGTGCCCCGACCCTAGCACGTGTCCGCACCCTCACCTGTGCCCTCAGCCTTGCCGTTCCCTAACCCTAACCCTAGCCCGGAACGGAAAACCACCGGCAGCCCCACACCATAACCTCCGCCGTACCCTCATCCTAATCCGTACGCGGACACTGACCCGCGCGTCCGCACGTGCCCCGACCCTAGCACGTGTCCGCACCCTCACCTGTGCCCTCAGCCTTGCCGTTCCCTAACCCTAACCCTAGCCCAGTACGGAAACCCACCGGCAGCCCCACACCTTAGCCTCCGCCGTAACCTCATCCTAGTCCGTACGCGGACACTGACCCGCGCGTCCGCACGTGCCCCGACCCTAGCACGTGTCCGCACCCTCACCTGTGCCCTCAGCCTTGCCGTTCCCTAACCCTAACCCTAGCCCGGAACGGAAACCCACCGGCAGCCCCACACCTTAGCCTCCGCCGTACCCTCATCCTAGTCCGTACGCGGACACTGACCCGCGCGTCCGCACGTGCCCCGACCCTAGCACGTGTCCGCACCCTCACCTGTGCCCTCAGCCTTGCCGTTCCCTAACCCTAACCCTAGCCCGGAACGGAAACCCACCGGCAGCCCCACACCTTAGCCTCCGCCGTACCCTCATCCTAGTCCATACGCGGACACTGACCCGCGCGTCCGCACGTGCCCCGAACCTAGCACGTGTCCGCACCCTCACCTGTGCCCTCAGCCTTGCCGTTCCCTAACCCTAACCCTAGACCGGAACGGAAACCCACCAGCAGCCCCACACCTTAGCCTCCGCCGTACCCTCATCCTAGTCCGTACGTGGACACTGACCCGCGCGTCCGCACGTGCCCCGACCCTAGCACGTGTCCGCACCCTCACCTGTGCCCTCAGCCTTGCCGTTCCCTAACCCTAAGCCTAGCCCGGAACGGTAACCCACCGGCAGCCCCACACCTTAGCCTCCGCCGTACCCTCATCCTAGTCCGTACGCGGACACTGACCCGTGCGTCCGCCCATGCCCCAACCCTAGCACGTGTCCGCACCCTCACCTGTGCTCTCAGACTTGCCGTTCCCTAACCCTAACCCTAGCCCGGAACGGAAACCCACCGGCAGCCCCACACCTTAGCCTCCGCCGTACCCTCATCCTAGTCCGTACGCGGACACTGACCCGCGCGTCCGCACGTGCCCCGACCTTAGCACGTGTCCGCACCCTCACATGTGCCCTCAGCCTTGCCGTTCCCTAACCCTAAACCTAGCCCGGAACGGAAACCCACCGGCAGCCCCACACCTTAGCCTCCGCCGTACCCTCATCCTAGTCCGTACGCGGACACTGACCCGCGCGTCCGCACGTGCCCCGACCCTAGCACGTGTCCGCACCCTCACCTGTGCCCTCAGCCTTGCCATTCCCTAACCCTAACCCTAGCCCGGAACGGAAACCCACCGGCAGCCCCACACCTTAGCTTCCGCCGTACAATGATTCTAGTCCGTACGCGGACACTGACCCGCGCATCCGCACGTGCCCCGAACCTAGCACGTGTCCGCACCCTCACCTGTGCCCTCAGCCTTGACGTTCCCTAACCCTAACCCTAGCCCGGAACAGAAACCCACCGGCAGCCCCACACCTTAGGCTCCGCCGTACCCTCATCCTAATCCGTACGCGGACACTGACCCGCGCATCCGCACGTGCCCGGACCCTAGCACGTGTCCGCACCCTCACCCGTGCCCTCAGCCTTGCCGTTCCCTAACCCTAAGCCTAGCCCGGAACGGAAACCCACCGGCAACCCCACACCTTAGCCTCCGCCGTACCCTCATCCTAATCCGTACGCGGACACTGACACGCGCGTCCGCACGTGCCCCGACCCTAGCACGTCTCCGCACCCTCACCCGTGCCCTCAGCCTTGCCGTTCCCTAACCCTAAGCCTAGCCCGGAACGGAAACCCACCGGCAGCCCCACACCTTAGCCTCCGCCGTACCCTCATCCTAGTCCGTACACGGACACTGACCCGCGCGTCCGCACGTGCTCCGACCCTAGCACGTGTCCGCACCCTCACCTGTGCCCTCAGCCTTGCCGTTCCCTAACCCTAACCCTAGCCCGGAACGGAAACCCACCGGCAGCCCCACACCTTAGCCTCCGCCGTACCCTCATCCTAGTCCGTACGCGGACACTGACCCGCGCGTCCGCACGTGCCCCGACACTAGCACGTGTCCGCAACCTTACCTGTGCCCTCAGCCTTGCCGTTCCCTAACCCTAACCCTAGCCCGGAACGGAAACCCACCGGCAGCCCCACACCTTAGCCTCCGCCGTACCCTCATCCTACTCCGTACGCGGACACTGACAGGCGCGTCCGCACGTGCCCCGACCCTAGCACGTGTCCGCACCCTCACCTGTGCCCTCAGCCTTGCCGTTCCCTAACCCTAACCCTAGCCCGGAACGGAAACCCACCGGCAGCCCCACACCTTAGCCTCTGCCGTAACCTCATCCTAGTCCGTACGCGGACACTGACCCGCGCGTCCGCACGTGCCCCGACCCTAGCGCGTGTCCGCACCCTCACCTGTGCCCTCAGCCTTGCCGTTCCCTAACCCTAACCCTAGCCCGGAACGGAAACCCACCGGCAGCCCCACACCTTAGCCTCCGCCGTACCCTCATCCTAGTCCGTACGCGGACACTGACCCGCGCATCCGCACGTGCCCGGACCCTAGCGCGTGTCCGCACCCTCACCTGTGCCCTCAGCCTTGCGGTTCCCTAACCCTAACCTTAGCCCGGAACGGAAACCCACCGGCAGCCCCACACCTTAGCCTCCACAGTACCCTCATCCTAGTCCGTACGCGGACACTGACCCGCGCGTCCGCACGTGCCCCGACCCTAGCGCGTGTCCGCACCCTCACCTGTGCCCTCAGCCTTGCCGTTTCCTAACCCTAACCGTAGACCGGAACGGAAACACACCGGCAGCCCCACACCTTAGCCTCCGCCGTACCCTCATCCTAGTCTGTACGCGGACACTGACCCGCGCGTCCGCACGTGTCCCGACCCTAGAACGAGTCCGCACCCTCACCTGTGCCCTCAGCCTTGCCGTTCCCTAACCCTAAGCCTAGCCCGGAACGGAAACCCACCGGCAGCCCCACACCTTAGCCTCCGCCATACCCTCATCCTAGTCCGTACGCGGACACTGACCCGCGCGTCCGCCCATGCCCCGACCCTAGCACGTGTCCGCACCCTCACGTGTGCCCTCAGCCTTGCCGTTCCCTAACCCTAAGCCTAGCCCGGAACGGAAACCCACCGGCAGACCCACACCTTAGCCTCCGCCGTACCCTCATCCTAATCCGTACGCGGACACTGACCCGCGCGTCCGCACGTGCCCCAAACCTAGCACGTGTCCGCACCCTCACCTGTGCCCTCAGCCTTGCCGTTCCCTAACCCTAACCCTAGCCCGGAACGGAAACCCACCGGCAGACCCACACCTTAGCCTCCGCCGTACCCTCATCCTAATCCGTACGCGGACACTGACCCGCGCGTCCGCACGTGCCCCGACCCTAGCACGTGTCCGCACCCTCACCTGTGCCCTCAGCCTTGCCGTTCCCTAACCCTAACCCTAGCCCGGAACGGAAAACCACCGGCAGCCCCACACCATAACCTCCGCCGTACCCTCATCCTAATCCGTACGCGGACACTGACCCGCGCGTCCGCACGTGCCCCGACCCTAGCACGTGTCCGCACCCTCACCTGTGCCCTCAGCCTTGCCGTTCCCTAACCCTAACCCTAGCCCGGAACGGAAACCCACCGGCAGCCCCACACCTTAGCCTCCGCCGTACCCTCATCCTAATCCGTACGCGGACACTGACCCGCGCGTCCGCACGTGCCCCGACCCTAGCACGTGTCCGCACCCTCACCTGTGCCCTCAGCCTTGCCGTTCCCTAACCCTAACCCTACCCCGGAACGGAAACCCACCGGCAGCCCCACACCTTAGCCTCCGCCGTACCCTCATCCTAATCCGTACGCGGACACTGACCCGTGCGTCCGCACGTGCCCCGACCCTAGCACGTGTCCGCACCCTCACCTGTGCCCTCAACCTTGCCGTTCCCTAACCCTAACCCTAGCCCGGAACGGAAACCCACCGGCAGCCCCACACCTTAGTCTCCGCCGTACCCTAATCCTAATCCGTACGCGGACACTGACCCGTGCGTCCGCACGTGCCCCGACCCTAGCACCTGTCCGCACCCTCACCTGTGCCCTCAACCTTGCCGTTCCCTAACCCTAACCCTAGCCCGGAACGGAAACCCACCGGCAGCCCCACACCTTAGCCTCCGCCGTACCCTAATCCTAATCCGTACGCGGACACTGACCCGTGCGTCCGCACGTGCCCCGACCCTAGCACGTGTCCGCACCCTCACCTGTGCCCTCAGCCTTGCCGTTCCCTAACCCTAACCCTAGCCCGGAACGGAAATCCACTGGCAGCCCCACACCTTAGGCTCCGCCGTACCCTCATCCTAGTCCGTACGCGGACACTGACCCGCGCGTCCGCACGTGCCCCGACCCTAGCACGTGTCCGCACCCTCACCTGTGCCCTCAGCCTTGCCGTTCCCTAACCCTAACCCTAGCCCGGAACGGAAACCCACCGGCAGCCCCACACCTTAGCCTCCGCCGTACCCTCATCCTAGTCCGTACGCTGACACTGACCCGCGCGTCCGCACGTGCCCCGACCCTAGCACGTGTCCGCACCCTCACCTGTGCCCTCAGGCTTGCCGTTCCCTAACCCTAACCCTAGCCCAGAACGGAAACCCACCGGCAGCCCCACACCTTAGCCTCCGCCGTACCCTCATCCTAGTCCGTACGCGGACACTGACACACGCGTCCTCACGTGCCCCGGCCCTAGCACGTGTCCGCACCCTCACCTGTGTCCTCAGCCTTGCCGTTCCCTAACCCTAACCCTAGCCCGGAACGGAAACCCACCGGCAGCCCCACACCTTAGCCTCCGCCGTACCCTCATCCTAGTCCGTACGCGGACACTGACCCGCGCCTCCGCACGTGCCCCGACCCTAGCACGTGTCCGCACCCTCACCTGTACCCTCAGCTTTGCCGTTCCCTAACCCTAACCCTAGCCCTGAACGGAAACCCAACGGCAGCCCCACACCTTAGCCTCCGCCGTACCCTCATCCTAGTCCGTGCGCGGACACTGATCCGCGCGTCCTCACGTGCCCCGACCCTAGCACGTGTCCGCACCCTCACCTGTGCCCTCAGCCTTGCCGTTCCCTAACCCTAACCCTAGCCCGGAAGGGAAACCCACCGGCAGCCCCACACCTTAGCCTCCGCCGTACCCTCATCCTAGTCCGTACGCGGACACTGACCCGCGCGTCCGCACGTGCCCCGACCCTAGCACGTGTCCGCACTCTCACCTGTGCCCTCAGCCTTGCCGTTCCCTAACCCTAACCCTAGCCCGGAAGGGAAACCCACCGGCAGCCCCACACCTTAGCCTCCGCCGTACCCTCATCCTAGTCTGTACGCGGACACTGACCCGCGAGTCCGCACGTGTCCCGACCCTAGAACGAGTCCGCACCCTCACCTGTGCCCTCAGCCTTGCCGTTCCCTAACCCTAAGCCTAGCCCGGAACGGAAACCCACCGGCAGCCCCAAACCTTAGCCTCCGCCGTACCCTCATCCTAGTCCGTACGCGGACACTGACCCGCGCGTCCGCCCATGCCCCGACCCTAGCACGTGTCCGCACCCTCACGTGTGCCCTCAGCCTTGCCGTTCCCTAACCCTAAGCCTAGCCCGGAACGGAAACCCACCGGCAGCCCCACACCTTAGCCTCCGCCGTACCCTCATCCTAGTCCGTACGCGGACACTGACCCGCGCGTCCGCACGTGCCCCGACCCTAGCACGTGTCCGCACCCTCACCTGTGCCCTCAGCCTTGCCGTTCCCTAACCCTAACCCTAGCCCGGAACGGAAACCCACCGGCAGCCCCACACCTTAGCCTCCGCCGTACCCTCATCCTAATCCGTACGCGGACACTGACCCGCGCGTCCGCACGTGCCCCGAACCTAGCATGTGTCCGCACCCTCACCTGTGCCCTCAGCCTTGCCGTTCCCTAACCCTAACCCTAGCCCGGAACGGAAACCCACCGGCAGACCCACACCTTAGCCTCCGCCGTACTCTCATCCTAATCCGTACGCGGACACTGACCCGCGCGTCCGCACGTGCCCCGACCCTAGCACGTGTCCGCACCCTCACCTGTGCCCTCAGCCTTGCCGTTCCCTAACCCTAACCCTAGCCCGGAACGGAAAACCACCGGCAGCCCCACACCATAACCTCCGCCGTACCCTCATCCTAATCCGTACGCGGACACTGACCCGCGCGTCCGCACGTGCCCCGACCCTAGCACGTGTCCGCACCCTCACCTGTGCCCTCAGCCTTGCCGTTCCCTAACCCTAACCCTAGCCCAGTACGGAAACCCACCGGCAGCCCCACACCTTAGCCTCCGCCGTAACCTCATCCTAGTCCGTACGCGGACACTGACCCGCGCGTCCGCACGTGCCCCGACCCTAGCACGTGTCCGCACCCTCACCTGTGCCCTCAGCCTTGCCGTTCCCTAACCCTAACCCTAGCCCGGAACGGAAACCCACCGGCAGCCCCACACCTTAGCCTCCGCCGTACCCTCATCCTAGTCCGTACGCGGACACTGACCCGCGCGTCCGCACGTGCCCCGACCCTAGCACGTGTCCGCACCCTCACCTGTGCCCTCAGCCTTGCCGTTCCCTAACCCTAACCCTAGCCCGGAACGGAAACCCACCGGCAGCCCCACACCTTAGCCTCCGCCGTACCCTCATCCTAGTCCATACGCGGACACTGACCCGCGCGTCCGCACGTGCCCCGAACCTAGCACGTGTCCGCACCCTCACCTGTGCCCTCAGCCTTGCCGTTCCCTAACCCTAACCCTAGACCGGAACGGAAACCCACCAGCAGCCCCACACCTTAGCCTCCGCCGTACCCTCATCCTAGTCCGTACGTGGACACTGACCCGCGCGTCCGCACGTGCCCCGACCCTAGCACGTGTCCGCACCCTCACCTGTGCCCTCAGCCTTGCCGTTCCCTAACCCTAAGCCTAGCCCGGAACGGTAACCCACCGGCAGCCCCACACCTTAGCCTCCGCCGTACCCTCATCCTAGTCCGTACGCGGACACTGACCCGTGCGTCCGCCCATGCCCCAACCCTAGCACGTGTCCGCACCCTCACCTGTGCTCTCAGACTTGCCGTTCCCTAACCCTAACCCTAGCCCGGAACGGAAACCCACCGGCAGCCCCACACCTTAGCCTCCGCCGTACCCTCATCCTAGTCCGTACGCGGACACTGACCCGCGCGTCCGCACGTGCCCCGACCTTAGCACGTGTCCGCACCCTCACATGTGCCCTCAGCCTTGCCGTTCCCTAACCCTAAACCTAGCCCGGAACGGAAACCCACCGGCAGCCCCACACCTTAGCCTCCGCCGTACCCTCATCCTAGTCCGTACGCGGACACTGACCCGCGCGTCCGCACGTGCCCCGACCCTAGCACGTGTCCGCACCCTCACCTGTGCCCTCAGCCTTGCCGTTCCCTAACCCTAACCCTAGCCCGGAACGGAAACCCACCGGCAGCCCCACACCTTAGCCTCCGCCGTAACCTCATCCTAGTCCGTACGCGGACACTGACCCGCGCGTCCACACGTGCCATGACCCTAGCACGTGTCCGCACCCTCACCTGTGCCCTCAGCCTTGCCGTTCCCTAACCCTAACCCTAGCCCGGAACGGAAACCCACCGGCAGCCCCACACCTTAGCCTCCGCCGTAAACTCATCCTAGTCCGTACGCGGACACTGACCAGCGCGTCCGCACGTGCCCCAACCCTAGCACGTGTCCGCACCCTCACCTGTGCCCTCAGCCTTGCCGTTCCCTAACCCTAACCCTAGCCCGGAACGGAAACCCACCGGCAGCCCCACACCTTAGCCTCCGCTGTACCTTCATCCTAGTCCGTACGCGGACACTGACCCGCGCGTCCGCACGTGCCCCGAACCTAGCACGTGTCCGCACCCTCACCTGTGCCCTCAGCCTTGCCGTTCCCTAACCCTAACCCTAGCCCGGAACGGAAACCCACCGGCAGCCCCACACCTTAGCCTCCGCCGTACCCTAATCCTAATCCGTACGCGGACACTGACCCGTGCGTCCGCACGTGCCCCGACCCTAGCACGTGTCCGCACCCTCACCTGTGCCCTCAGCCTTGCCGTTCCCTAACCCTAACCCTAGCCCGGAACGGAAATCCACTGGCAGCCCCACACCTTAGGCTCCGCCGTACCCTCATCCTAGTCCGTACGCGGACACTGACCCGCGCGTCCGCACGTGCCCCGACCCTAGCACGTGTCCGCACCCTCACCTGTGCCCTCAGCCTTGCCGTTCCCTAACCCTAACCCTAGCCCGGAACGGAAACCCACCGGCAGCCCCACACCTTAGCCTCCGCCGTACCCTCATCCTAGTCCGTACGCTGACACTGACCCGCGCGTCCGCACGTGCCCCGACCCTAGCACGTGTCCGCACCCTCACCTGTGCCCTCAGGCTTGCCGTTCCCTAACCCTAACCCTAGCCCAGAACGGAAACCCACCGGCAGCCCCACACCTTAGCCTCCGCCGTACCCTCATCCTAGTCCGTACGCGGACACTGACACACGCGTCCTCACGTGCCCCGGCCCTAGCACGTGTCCGCACCCTCACCTGTGTCCTCAGCCTTGCCGTTCCCTAACCCTAACCCTAGCCCGGAACGGAAACCCACCGGCAGCCCCACACCTTAGCCTCCGCCGTACCCTCATCCTAGTCCGTACGCGGACACTGACCCGCGCCTCCGCACGTGCCCCGACCCTAGCACGTGTCCGCACCCTCACCTGTACCCTCAGCTTTGCCGTTCCCTAACCCTAACCCTAGCCCTGAACGGAAACCCAACGGCAGCCCCACACCTTAGCCTCCGCCGTACCCTCATCCTAGTCCGTGCGCGGACACTGATCCGCGCGTCCTCACGTGCCCCGACCCTAGCACGTGTCCGCACCCTCACCTGTGCCCTCAGCCTTGCCGTTCCCTAACCCTAACCCTAGCCCGGAAGGGAAACCCACCGGCAGCCCCACACCTTAGCCTCCGCCGTACCCTCATCCTAGTCCGTACGCGGACACTGACCCGCGCGTCCGCACGTGCCCCGACCCTAGCACGTGTCCGCACTCTCACCTGTGCCCTCAGCCTTGCCGTTCCCTAACCCTAACCCTAGCCCGGAAGGGAAACCCACCGGCAGCCCCACACCTTAGCCTCCGCCGTACCCTCATCCTAGTCTGTACGCGGACACTGACCCGCGAGTCCGCACGTGTCCCGACCCTAGAACGAGTCCGCACCCTCACCTGTGCCCTCAGCCTTGCCGTTCCCTAACCCTAAGCCTAGCCCGGAACGGAAACCCACCGGCAGCCCCAAACCTTAGCCTCCGCCGTACCCTCATCCTAGTCCGTACGCGGACACTGACCCGCGCGTCCGCCCATGCCCCGACCCTAGCACGTGTCCGCACCCTCACGTGTGCCCTCAGCCTTGCCGTTCCCTAACCCTAAGCCTAGCCCGGAACGGAAACCCACCGGCAGCCCCACACCTTAGCCTCCGCCGTACCCTCATCCTAGTCCGTACGCGGACACTGACCCGCGCGTCCGCACGTGCCCCGACCCTAGCACGTGTCCGCACCCTCACCTGTGCCCTCAGCCTTGCCGTTCCCTAACCCTAACCCTAGCCCGGAACGGAAACCCACCGGCAGCCCCACACCTTAGCCTCCGCCGTACCCTCATCCTAATCCGTACGCGGACACTGACCCGCGCGTCCGCACGTGCCCCGAACCTAGCATGTGTCCGCACCCTCACCTGTGCCCTCAGCCTTGCCGTTCCCTAACCCTAACCCTAGCCCGGAACGGAAACCCACCGGCAGACCCACACCTTAGCCTCCGCCGTACTCTCATCCTAATCCGTACGCGGACACTGACCCGCGCGTCCGCACGTGCCCCGACCCTAGCACGTGTCCGCACCCTCACCTGTGCCCTCAGCCTTGCCGTTCCCTAACCCTAACCCTAGCCCGGAACGGAAAACCACCGGCAGCCCCACACCATAACCTCCGCCGTACCCTCATCCTAATCCGTACGCGGACACTGACCCGCGCGTCCGCACGTGCCCCGACCCTAGCACGTGTCCGCACCCTCACCTGTGCCCTCAGCCTTGCCGTTCCCTAACCCTAACCCTAGCCCAGTACGGAAACCCACCGGCAGCCCCACACCTTAGCCTCCGCCGTAACCTCATCCTAGTCCGTACGCGGACACTGACCCGCGCGTCCGCACGTGCCCCGACCCTAGCACGTGTCCGCACCCTCACCTGTGCCCTCAGCCTTGCCGTTCCCTAACCCTAACCCTAGCCCGGAACGGAAACCCACCGGCAGCCCCACACCTTAGCCTCCGCCGTACCCTCATCCTAGTCCGTACGCGGACACTGACCCGCGCGTCCGCACGTGCCCCGACCCTAGCACGTGTCCGCACCCTCACCTGTGCCCTCAGCCTTGCCGTTCCCTAACCCTAACCCTAGCCCGGAACGGAAACCCACCGGCAGCCCCACACCTTAGCCTCCGCCGTACCCTCATCCTAGTCCATACGCGGACACTGACCCGCGCGTCCGCACGTGCCCCGAACCTAGCACGTGTCCGCACCCTCACCTGTGCCCTCAGCCTTGCCGTTCCCTAACCCTAACCCTAGACCGGAACGGAAACCCACCAGCAGCCCCACACCTTAGCCTCCGCCGTACCCTCATCCTAGTCCGTACGTGGACACTGACCCGCGCGTCCGCACGTGCCCCGACCCTAGCACGTGTCCGCACCCTCACCTGTGCCCTCAGCCTTGCCGTTCCCTAACCCTAAGCCTAGCCCGGAACGGTAACCCACCGGCAGCCCCACACCTTAGCCTCCGCCGTACCCTCATCCTAGTCCGTACGCGGACACTGACCCGTGCGTCCGCCCATGCCCCAACCCTAGCACGTGTCCGCACCCTCACCTGTGCTCTCAGACTTGCCGTTCCCTAACCCTAACCCTAGCCCGGAACGGAAACCCACCGGCAGCCCCACACCTTAGCCTCCGCCGTACCCTCATCCTAGTCCGTACGCGGACACTGACCCGCGCGTCCGCACGTGCCCCGACCTTAGCACGTGTCCGCACCCTCACATGTGCCCTCAGCCTTGCCGTTCCCTAACCCTAAACCTAGCCCGGAACGGAAACCCACCGGCAGCCCCACACCTTAGCCTCCGCCGTACCCTCATCCTAGTCCGTACGCGGACACTGACCCGCGCGTCCGCACGTGCCCCGACCCTAGCACGTGTCCGCACCCTCACCTGTGCCCTCAGCCTTGCCGTTCCCTAACCCTAACCCTAGCCCGGAACGGAAACCCACCGGCAGCCCCACACCTTAGCCTCCGCCGTAACCTCATCCTAGTCCGTACGCGGACACTGACCCGCGCGTCCACACGTGCCATGACCCTAGCACGTGTCCGCACCCTCACCTGTGCCCTCAGCCTTGCCGTTCCCTAACCCTAACCCTAGCCCGGAACGGAAACCCACCGGCAGCCCCACACCTTAGCCTCCGCCGTAAACTCATCCTAGTCCGTACGCGGACACTGACCAGCGCGTCCGCACGTGCCCCAACCCTAGCACGTGTCCGCACCCTCACCTGTGCCCTCAGCCTTGCCGTTCCCTAACCCTAACCCTAGCCCGGAACGGAAACCCACCGGCAGCCCCACACCTTAGCCTCCGCTGTACCTTCATCCTAGTCCGTACGCGGACACTGACCCGCGCGTCCGCACGTGCCCCGAACCTAGCACGTGTCCGCACCCTCACCTGTGCCCTCAGCCTTGCCGTTCCCTAACCCTAACCCTAGCCCGGAACGGAAACCCACCGGCAGCCCCACACCTTAGCCTCCGCCGTACCCTCATCCTAGTCCGTACGCGGACACTGACACTTGCGTCCTCACGTGCCCCGACCCTAGCACGTGTCCGTACCCTCACCTGTGCCCTCAGCCTTGCCGTTCCCTAACCCTAACCCTAGCCCGGAACGGAAACCCACCGGCAGCCCCACACCTTAGCCTCCGCCGTACCCTCATCCTAGTCCGTACGCGGACACTGACCCACGCGTCCGCACGTGCCCCGACCCTAGCACGTGTCCGCACCCTCACCTGTGCCCTCAGCCTTGCCATTCCCTAACCCTAAGCCTAGCCAGGAACGGAAACCCACCGGCAGCCCCACACCTTAGCCTCCGCCGTACCCTCCTCCTAGTCCATACGCGGACACTGACCCACGCGTCCGCACGTGCCCCGACCCTAGCACGTGTCCGCACCCTCACCTGTGCCCTCAGCCTTGCCGTTCCCTAACCCTAACCCTAGCCCGGAACGGAAACCCACCGGCAGCCCCACACCTTAGCCTCCGCCGTACCCTCATCCTAGTCCGTACGCGGACTCTGACCCGCGCGTCCGCACGTGCCCCGACCCTAGCACGTGTCCGCACCCTCACCCGTGCCCTCAGCCTTGCCGTTCCCTAACCCTAACCCTAGCCAGGAACGGAAACCCACCGGCAGCCCCACACCTTAGCCTCCGCCGTACCCTCATCCTAGTCCGTACACGGACACTGACCCGCGCGTCCGCACGTTCTCCGACCCTAGCACGTGTCCGCACCCTCACCTGTGCCCTCAGCCTTGCCGTTCCCTAACCCTAACCCTAGCCCGGAACGGAAACCCACCTGCAGCCCCACATCTTAGCCTCCGCCGTACCCTCATCCTTGTCCGTACGCGGACACTGACCTGCGCGTCCGCACGTGCCCCGACACTAGCACGTGTCCGCAACCTTACCTGTGCCCTCAGCCTTGCCGTTCCCTAACCCTAACCCTAGCCCGGAACGGAAACCCACCGGCAGCCCCACACCTTAGCCTCCGCCGTACCCTCATCCTACTCCGTACGCGGACACTGACACACGCGTCCGCACGTGCCCCGACCCTAGCACGTGTCCGCACCCTCACCTGTGCCCTCAGCCTTGCCGTTCCCTAACCCTAACCCTAGCCCGGAACGGAAACCCACCGGCAGCCCCACACCTTAGCCTCTGCCGTACCCTCATCCTAGTCCGTACGCGGACACTGACCCGCGGGTCCGCACGTGCCCCGACCCTAGCGCGTGTCCGCACCCTCACCTGTGGCCTCAGCCTTGCCGTTCCCTAACCCTAACCCTAGCCCGGAACGGAAACCCACCGGCAGCCCCACACCTTAGCCTCCGCCGTACCCTCATCCTAGTCCGTACGCGGACACTGACCCGCGCGTCCGCACGTGCCCCGACCCTAGCGCGTGTCCGCACCCTCACTTGTGCCCTCAGCCTTGCGGTTCCCTAACCCTAACCTTAGCTCGGAACGGAAACCCACCGGCAGCCCCACACCTTAGCCTCCGCCGTACCCGCATCCTAGTCCGTACGCGGACACTGACCAGCGCGTCCGCACGTGCCCCGACCCTAGCGCGTGTCCGCACCCTCACCTGTGCCCTCAGCCTTGCCGTTTCCTAACCCTAACCGTAGCCCGGAACGGAAACCCACCGGCAGCCCCACACCTTAGCCTCCGCCGTACCCTCATCCTAGTCCGTACACGAACACTGACCCGCGCGTCCGCACGTGTCCCGACCCTAGCACGTGTCCGCACCCTCACCTGTGCCCTCAGCCTCGCCGTTCCCTAACCCTAAGCCTAGCCCGGAACGGAAACCCACCGGCAGCCCCACACCTTAGCCTCCGCCGTACCCTCATCCTAGTCCGTACGCGGACACTGACACGCGCGTCCGCCCATGCCCCGACCCTAGCACGTGTCCGCACCCTCACCTGTGCCCTCAGCCTTGCCGTTCCCTAACCCTAACCCTAGCCCGGAACGGAAACCCACCGGCAGCCCCACACCTTAGCCTCCGCCGTAACCTCATCCTAGTCCGTACGCGGACACTGACCCGCGCGTCCGCACGTGCCCCGACCCTAGCACGTGTCCGCACCTTCACCTGTGCCCTCAGCCTTGCCGTTCCCTAACCCTAACCCTAGCCCGGAACGGAAAACCACCGGCAGCCCCACACCTTAGCCTCCGCCGTACCCTCATCCTAGTCCGTACGCGGACACTGACCCGCGCGTCCGCACGTGCCCCGACCCTAGCACGTGTCCGCACCCTCACCTGTGCCCTCAGCCTTGCCGTTCCCTAACCCTAACCCTAGCCCGGAACGGAAACCCACCGGCATCCCCACACCTTAGCCTCCGCCGTACCCTCATCCTAGTCCGTACGCGGACACTGACTCGCGCGTCCGCACGTGCCCCGACCCTAGCACGTGTCCGCACCCTCACCTGTGCCCTCAGCCTTGCCGTTCCCTAACCCTAACCCTAGCCCGGAACGGAAACCCACCGACAGCCCCACACCTTAGCCTCCGCCGTACTCTCATCCTAGTCCGTACGTGGACACTGACCCGCGCGTCCGCACGTGCCCCGACCCTAGCACGTGTCCGCACCCTCACCTGTGCCCTCAGCCTTGCCATTCCCTAACCCTAACCCTAGCCCGGAACGGAAACCCACCGGCAGCCCAACACCTTAGCCTCCGCCGTACCCTCATCCTAGTCCGTACGCGGACACTGACACGGGCGTCCGCATGTGCCCCGACCCTAGCACGTGTCCGCACCCTCACCTGTGCCCTCAGCCTTGCCGTTCCCTAACCCTAACGCTAGCCCGGAACGGAAACCCACCGGCAGCCCCACACCTTAGCTTCCGCCGTACCCACATCCTAGTCCGTACGCGGACACTGACCCGCGCGTCCGCACGTGCCCCGACCCTAGAACGTGTCCGCACCCTCACCTGTGCCCTCAGCCTTGCCGTTCCCTAACCCTAACCCTAGCCCGAAACGGAAACCCACCGGCAGCCCCACACCTTAGCCTCCGCCGTACCCTCATTCTAGTCCGTTCGCGGACACTGAACCGCGCGTCCGCACGTGCCCCAACCCTAGCACGTGTCCGCACCGTCACCCGTGCCCTCAGCCTTGCCGTTCCCTAACCCTAACCCTAGCCCGGAACGGAAACCCACCGGCAGCCCCACACCATAGCCTCCGCCGTACCCTCATCCTAATCCGTACGCGGACACTGACCCGCGCGTCCGCACGTGCCCCGACCCTAGCACGTGTCCGCACCCTCACCTGTGCCCTCAGCCTTGCCGTTCCCTAACCCTAACCCTAGCCCGGAACGGAAACCCACCGGCAGCCACACACCTTAGCCTCCGCCGTACCCTCATCCTAATCCGTACGCGGACACTGACCCGCGCGTCCGCACGTGCCCCATCCCTAGCACGTCTCCGCACCCTCACCCGTGCCCTCAGCCTTGCCGTTCCCTAACCCTAACCCTAGCCCGGAACGGAAACCCACCGGCAGCCCCACACCTTAGCCTCCGCCGTAGCCTCA
This sequence comes from Hyperoodon ampullatus, assembly GCF_949752795.1. Lineage (NCBI taxonomy): Eukaryota > Metazoa > Chordata > Mammalia > Artiodactyla > Ziphiidae > Hyperoodon > Hyperoodon ampullatus. The sequence goes on along the minus strand of NC_136927.1, from coordinate 89,575,187 downwards.
TCCTAGTCCGTACACGGACACTGACCCGCGCGTCCGCACGTGCTCCGACCCTAGCACGTGTCCGCACCCTAAACTGTGCCCTCAGCCTTGCCGTTCCCTAACCCTAACCCTAGCCCGGAACGGAAACCCACCGGCAGCCCCACACCTTAGCCTCCGCCGTACCCTCATCCTAGTCCGTACGCGGACACGGACCCGCGCGTCCGCACGTGCCCCGACACTAGCACGTGTCCGCAACCTTACTTGTGCCCTCAGCCTTGCCGTTCCCTAACCCTAACCCTAGCCCGGAACGGAAACCCACCGGCAGCCCCACACCTTAGCCTCCGCCGTACCCTCATCCTACTCCGTATGCGGACACTGACACGCGCGTCCGCACGTGCCCCGACCCTAGCACGTGTCCGCACCCTCACCTGTGCCCTCAGCCTTGCAGTTCCCTAACCCTAACCCTAGCCCGGAACGGAAACCCAGCGGCAGCCCCACACCTTAGCCTCCGCCGTACCCTCATCCTAGTCCGTACGCGGACACTGACCCGCGCGTCCGCACGAGTCCCGACCCTAGCACGTGTCCGCACCCTCACCTGTGCCCTCAGCCTTGCCGTTCCCTAACCCTAAGCCTAGCCCGAAACGGAAACCGACCGGCAGCCCCACACCTTAGCCTCCGCCGTACCCTCATCCTAGTCCGTACGCGGACACTGACCCGCGCGTCCGCCCATGCCCCGACCCTAGCACGTGTCCGCACCCTCACCTGTGCTCTCAGCCTTGCCGTTCCCTAACCCTAACCCTAGCCCGGAACGGAAACCCACCGGCAGCCCCACACCTTAGCCTCCGCCGTACCCTCATCCTAGTCCGTACGCGGACACTGACCCGCGCGTCCGCACGTGCCCCGACCCTAGCACGTGTCCGCACCCTCACCTGTGCCCTCAGCCTTGCCGTTCCCTAACCCTAACCCTAGCCCGGAACGGAAACCCACCGGCAGCCCCACACCTTAGCCTCCGCCGTACCCTCATCCTAGTCCGTACGCGGACACTGACCCGCGCGTCCGCACGTGCCCCGACCCTAGCACGTGTCCGCACCCTCACCTGTGCCCTCAGCCTTGCCGTTCCCTAACCCTAACCCTAGCCCGGAACGGAAACCCACCGGCAGCCCCACACCTTAGCCTCCGCCGTACCCTCATCCTAGTCCGTACGCGGACACTGACCCGCGCGTCCGCACGTGCCCCGACACTAGCACGTGTCCGCAACCTTACCTGTGCCCTCAGCCTTGCCGTTCCCTAACCCTAAGCCTAGCCCGAAACGGAAACCGACCGGCAGCCCCACACCTTAGCCTCCGCCGTACCCTCATCCTAGTCCGTACGCGGACACTGACCCGCGCGTCCGCCCATGCCCCGACCCTAGCACGTGTCCGCACCCTCACCTGTGCTCTCAGCCTTGCCGTTCCCTAACCCTAACCCTAGCCCCGAACGGAAACCCACCGGCAGCCCCACACCTTAGCCTCCGCCGTACCCTCATCCTAGTCCGTACGCGGACACTGACCCGCGCGTCCGCACGTGCCCCGACCCTAGCACGTGTCCGCACCCTCACCTGTGCCCTCAGCCTTGCCGTTCCCTAACCCTAACCCTAGCCCGGAACGGAAACCCACCGGCAGCCCCACACCTTAGCCTCCGCCGTACCCTCATCCTAGTCCGTACGCGGACACTGACCCGCGCGTCCGCACGTGCCCCGACCCTAGCACGTGTCCGCACCCTCACCTGTGCCCTCAGCCTTGCCGTTCCCTAACCCTAACCCTAGCCCGGAACGGAAACCCACCGGCAGCCCCACACCTTAGCCTCCGCCGTACCCTCATCCTAGTCCGTACGCGGACACTGACCCGCGCGTCCGCACGTGCCCCGACACTAGCACGTGTCCGCAACCTTACCTGTGCCCTCAGCCTTGCCGTTCCCTAACCCTAACCCTAGCCCGGAACGGAAACCCACCGGCAGCCCCACACCTTAGCCTCCGCCGTACCCTCATCCTACTCCGTACGCGGACACTGACACACGCGTCCGCACGTGCCCCGACCCTAGCACGTGTCCGCACCCTCACCTGTGCCCTCAGCCTTGCCGTTCCCTAACCCTAACCCTAGCCCGGAACGGAAAACCCCCGGCAGCCCCACACCTTAGCCTCCGCCGTACCCTCATCCTAGTCCGTACGCGGACACTGACCCGCGCGTCCGCACGTGCCCCGACCCTAGCACGTGTCCGCACCCTCACCTGTGCCCTCAGCCTTGCCGTTCCCTAACCCTAACCCTAGCCCGGAACGGAAACCCACCGGCATCCCCACACCTTAGCCTCCGCCGTACCCTCATCCTAGTCCGTACGCGGACACTGACCCGCGCGTCCGCACGTGCCCCGACCCTAGCACGTGTCCACACCCTCACCTGTGCCCTCAGCCTTGCCGTTCCCTAACCCTAACCCTAGCCCGGAACGGAAACCCACCGGCAGCCCCACACCTTAGCTTCCGCCGTACCCACATCCTAGTCTGTACGCGGACACTGACCCGCGCGTCCGCACGTGCCCCGACCCTAGAACGTGTCCGCACCCTCACCTGTGCCCTCAGCCTTGCCGTTCCCTAACCCTAACCCTAGCCCGGAACGGAAACCCACCGGCAGCCCCACACCTTAGCCTCCGCCGTACCCTCATTCTAGTCCGTTCGCGGACACTGAACCGCGCGTCCGCACGTGCCCCGACCCTAGCACGTGTCCGCACCGTCACCCGTGCCCTCAGCCTTGCCGTTCCCTAACTCTAACCCTAGCCCGGAACGGAAACCCACCGGCAGCCCCACAAAATAGCCTCCGCCGTACCCTCATCCTAATCCGTACGCGGACACTGACCCGCGCGTCCGCACGTGCCCCGACCCTAGCACGTGTCCGCACCCTCACCTGTGCCCTCAGCCTTGCCGTTCCCTAACCCTAACCCTAGCCCGGAACGGAAACCCACCGGCAGCCCCACACCTTAGCCTCCGCCGTACCCTCATCCTAATCCGTACGCGGACACTGACCCGCGCGTCCGCACGTGCCCCATCCCTAGCACGTCTCTGCACCCTCACCCGTGCCCTCAGCCTTGCCATTCCCTAACCCTAACCCTAGCCCGGAACGGAAACCCACCGGCAGCCCCACACCTTAGCCTCCGCCGTAGCCTCATCCTAGTCCGTACACGGACACTGACCCACGCGTCCGCACGTGCTCCGACCCTAGCACGTGTCCGCACCCTCACCTGTGCCCTCAGCCTTGCCGTTCCCTAACCCTAACCCTAGCCCGGAACGGAAACCCACCGGCAGCCCCACACCTTAGCCTCCGCCGTACCCTCATCCTAGTCCGTACGCGGACACGGACCCACGCGTCCGCACGTGCCCCGACACTAGCACGTGTCCGCAACCTTACTTGTGCCCTCAGCCTTGCCGTTCCCTAACCCTAACCCTAGCCCGGAACGGAAACCCACCGGCAGCCCCACACCTTAGCCTCCGCCGTACCCTCATCCTACTCCGTATGCGGACACTGACACGCGCGTCCGCACGTGCCCCGACCCTAGCACGTGTCCGCACCCTCACCTGTGCCCTCAGCCTTGCCGTTCCCTAACCCTAACCCTAGCCAGGAACGGAAACCCAGCGGCAGCCCCACACCTTAGCCTCCGCCGTACCCTCATCCTAGTCCGTACGCGGACACTGACCCGCGCGTCCGCACGTGTCCCGACCCTAGCACGTGTCCGCACCCTCACCTGTGCCCTCAGCCTTGCCGTTCCCTAACCCTAAGCCTAGCCCGAAACGGAAACCGACCGGCAGCCCCACACCTTAGCCTCCGCCGTACCCTCATCCTAGTCCGTACGCGGACACTGACCCGCGCGTCCGCCCATGCCCCGACCCTAGCACGTGTCCGCACCCTCACCTGTGCTCTCAGCCTTGCCGTTCCCTAACCCTAACCCTAGCCCGGAACGGAAACCCACCGGCAGCCCCACACCTTAGCCTCCGCCGTACCCTCATCCTAGTCCGTACGCGGACACTGACCCGCGCGTCCGCACGTGCCCCGACCCTAGCACGTGTCCGCACCCTCACCTGTGCCCTCAGCCTTGCCGTTCCCTAACCCTAACCCTAGCCCGGAACGGAAACCCACCGGCAGCCCCACACCTTAGCCTCCGCCGTACCCTCATCCTAGTCCGTACGCGGACACTGACCCGCGCGTCCGCACATGCCCCGACCCTAGCACGTGTCCGCACCCTCACCTGTGCCCTCAGCCTTGCCGTTCCCTAACCCTAACCCTAGCCCGGAACGGAAACCCACCGGCAGCCCCACACCTTAGCCTCCGCCGTACCCTCATCCTGGTCCGTACGCGGACACTGACCCGCGCGTCCGCACGTGCCCCGACCCTAGCACGTGTCCGCACCCTCACCTGTGCCCTCAGCCTTGCCGTACCCTAACCCTAAACCTAGCCCGGAACGGAAACCCACCGGCAGCCCCACACCTTAGCCTCCGCCGTACCCTCATCCTAGTCCGTACGCGGACACTGACCCGCGCGTCCGCACGTGCCCCGACCCTAGCACGTGTCCGCACCCTCACCTGTGCCCTCAGCCTTGCCGTTCCCTAACCCTAACCCTAGCCCGGAACGGAAACCCACCGGCAGCCCCACACCTTAGCCTCCGCCGTACCCTCATCCTAGTCCGTACGCGGACACTGACCCGCGCGTCCGCACGTGCCCCGACCCTAGCACGTGTCCGCACCCTCACCTGTGCCCTCAGCCTTGCCATTCCCTAACCCTAACCCTAGCCCGGAACGGAAACCCACCGGCAGCCCCACACCTTAGCTTCCGCCGTACAATGATTCTAGTCCGTACGCGGACACTGACCCGCGCATCCGCACGTGCCCCGAACCTAGCACGTGTCCGCACCCTCACCCGTGCCCTCAGCCTTGACGTTCCCTAACCCTAACCCTAGCCCGGAACAGAAACCCACCGGCAGCCCCACACCTTAGGCTCCGCCGTACCCTCATCCTAATCCGTACGCGGACACTGACCCGCGCATCCGCACGTGCCCGGACCCTAGCACGTGTCCGCACCCTCACCCGTGCCCTCAGCCTTGCCGTTCCCTAACCCTAAGCCTAGCCCGGAACGGAAACCCACCGGCAACCCCACACCTTAGCCTCCGCCGTACCCTCATCCTAATCCGTACGCGGACACTGACACGCGCGTCCGCACGTGCCCCGACCCTAGCACGTCTCCGCACCCTCACCCGTGCCCTCAGCCTTGCCGTTCCCTAACCCTAAGCCTAGCCCGGAACGGAAACCCACCGGCAGCCCCACACCTTAGCCTCCGCCGTACCCTCATCCTAGTCCGTACACGGACACTGACCCGCGCGTCCGCACGTGCTCCGACCCTAGCACGTGTCCGCACCCTCACCTGTGCCCTCAGCCTTGCCGTTCCCTAACCCTAACCCTAGCCCGGAACGGAAACCCACCGGCAGCCCCACACCTTAGCCTCCGCCGTACCCTCATCCTAGTCCGTACGCGGACACTGACCCACGCGTCCGCACGTGCCCCGACACTAGCACGTGTCCGCAACCTTACCTGTGCCCTCAGCCTTGCCGTTCCCTAACCCTAACCCTAGCCCGGAACGGAAACCCACCGGCAGCCCCACACCTTAGCCTCCGCCGTACCCTCATCCTACTCCGTACGCGGACACTGACAGGCGCGTCCGCACGTGCCCCGACCCTAGCACGTGTCCGCACCCTCACCTGTGCCCTCAGCCTTGCCGTTCCCTAACCCTAACCCTAGCCCGGAACGGAAACCCACCGGCAGCCCCACACCTTAGCCTCTGCCGTAACCTCATCCTAGTCCGTACGCGGACACTGACCCGCGCGTCCGCACGTGCCCCGACCCTAGCGCGTGTCCGCACCCTCACCTGTGCCCTCAGCCTTGCCGTTCCCTAACCCTAACCCTAGCCCGGAACGGAAACCCACCGGCAGCCCCACACCTTAGCCTCCGCCGTACCCTCATCCTAGTCCGTACGCGGACACTGACCCGCGCATCCGCACGTGCCCGGACCCTAGCGCGTGTCCGCACCCTCACCTGTGCCCTCAGCCTTGCGGTTCCCTAACCCTAACCTTAGCCCGGAACGGAAACCCACCGGCAGCCCCACACCTTAGCCTCCACAGTACCCTCATCCTAGTCCGTACGCGGACACTGACCCGCGCGTCCGCACGTGCCCCGACCCTAGCGCGTGTCCGCACCCTCACCTGTGCCCTCAGCCTTGCCGTTTCCTAACCCTAACCGTAGACCGGAACGGAAACACACCGGCAGCCCCACACCTTAGCCTCCGCCGTACCCTCATCCTAGTCTGTACGCGGACACTGACCCGCGCGTCCGCACGTGTCCCGACCCTAGAACGAGTCCGCACCCTCACCTGTGCCCTCAGCCTTGCCGTTCCCTAACCCTAAGCCTAGCCCGGAACGGAAACCCACCGGCAGCCCCACACCTTAGCCTCCGCCATACCCTCATCCTAGTCCGTACGCGGACACTGACCCGCGCGTCCGCCCATGCCCCGACCCTAGCACGTGTCCGCACCCTCACGTGTGCCCTCAGCCTTGCCGTTCCCTAACCCTAAGCCTAGCCCGGAACGGAAACCCACCGGCAGACCCACACCTTAGCCTCCGCCGTACCCTCATCCTAATCCGTACGCGGACACTGACCCGCGCGTCCGCACGTGCCCCAAACCTAGCACGTGTCCGCACCCTCACCTGTGCCCTCAGCCTTGCCGTTCCCTAACCCTAACCCTAGCCCGGAACGGAAACCCACCGGCAGACCCACACCTTAGCCTCCGCCGTACCCTCATCCTAATCCGTACGCGGACACTGACCCGCGCGTCCGCACGTGCCCCGACCCTAGCACGTGTCCGCACCCTCACCTGTGCCCTCAGCCTTGCCGTTCCCTAACCCTAACCCTAGCCCGGAACGGAAAACCACCGGCAGCCCCACACCATAACCTCCGCCGTACCCTCATCCTAATCCGTACGCGGACACTGACCCGCGCGTCCGCACGTGCCCCGACCCTAGCACGTGTCCGCACCCTCACCTGTGCCCTCAGCCTTGCCGTTCCCTAACCCTAACCCTAGCCCGGAACGGAAACCCACCGGCAGCCCCACACCTTAGCCTCCGCCGTACCCTCATCCTAATCCGTACGCGGACACTGACCCGCGCGTCCGCACGTGCCCCGACCCTAGCACGTGTCCGCACCCTCACCTGTGCCCTCAGCCTTGCCGTTCCCTAACCCTAACCCTACCCCGGAACGGAAACCCACCGGCAGCCCCACACCTTAGCCTCCGCCGTACCCTCATCCTAATCCGTACGCGGACACTGACCCGTGCGTCCGCACGTGCCCCGACCCTAGCACGTGTCCGCACCCTCACCTGTGCCCTCAACCTTGCCGTTCCCTAACCCTAACCCTAGCCCGGAACGGAAACCCACCGGCAGCCCCACACCTTAGTCTCCGCCGTACCCTAATCCTAATCCGTACGCGGACACTGACCCGTGCGTCCGCACGTGCCCCGACCCTAGCACCTGTCCGCACCCTCACCTGTGCCCTCAACCTTGCCGTTCCCTAACCCTAACCCTAGCCCGGAACGGAAACCCACCGGCAGCCCCACACCTTAGCCTCCGCCGTACCCTAATCCTAATCCGTACGCGGACACTGACCCGTGCGTCCGCACGTGCCCCGACCCTAGCACGTGTCCGCACCCTCACCTGTGCCCTCAGCCTTGCCGTTCCCTAACCCTAACCCTAGCCCGGAACGGAAATCCACTGGCAGCCCCACACCTTAGGCTCCGCCGTACCCTCATCCTAGTCCGTACGCGGACACTGACCCGCGCGTCCGCACGTGCCCCGACCCTAGCACGTGTCCGCACCCTCACCTGTGCCCTCAGCCTTGCCGTTCCCTAACCCTAACCCTAGCCCGGAACGGAAACCCACCGGCAGCCCCACACCTTAGCCTCCGCCGTACCCTCATCCTAGTCCGTACGCTGACACTGACCCGCGCGTCCGCACGTGCCCCGACCCTAGCACGTGTCCGCACCCTCACCTGTGCCCTCAGGCTTGCCGTTCCCTAACCCTAACCCTAGCCCGGAACGGAAACCCACCGGCAGCCCCACACCTTAGCCTCCGCCGTACCCTCATCCTAGTCCGTACGCGGACACTGACACACGCGTCCTCACGTGCCCCGGCCCTAGCACGTGTCCGCACCCTCACCTGTGTCCTCAGCCTTGCCGTTCCCTAACCCTAACCCTAGCCCGGAACGGAAACCCACCGGCAGCCCCACACCTTAGCCTCCGCCGTACCCTCGTCCTAGTCCGTACGCGGACACTGACCCGCGCCTCCGCACGTGCCCCGACCCTAGCACGTGTCCGCACCCTCACCTGTGCCCTCAGCTTTGCCGTTCCCTAACCCTAACCCTAGCCCGGAACGGAAACCCAACGGCAGCCCCACACCTTAGCCTCCGCCGTACCCTCATCCTAGTCCGTGCGCGGACACTGATCCGCGCGTCCTCACGTGCCCCGACCCTAGCACGTGTCCGCACCCTCACCTGTGCCCTCAGCCTTGCCGTTCCCTAACCCTAACCCTAGCCCGGAAGGGAAACCCACCGGCAGCCCCACACCTTAGCCTCCGCCGTACCCTCATCCTAGTCGGTACGCGGACACTGACCCGCGCGTCCGCACGTGCCCCGACCCTAGCACGTGTCCGCACTCTCACCTGTGCCCTCAGCCTTGCCGTTCCCTAACCCTAACCCTAGCCCGGAAGGGAAACCCACCGGCAGCCCCACACCTTAGCCTCCGCCGTACCCTCATCCTAGTCCGTACGCGGACACTGACCCGCGCGTCCGCAAGTGCCCCGACCCTAGCACGTGTCCGCACCCTCACCTGTGCCCTCAGCCTTGCCGTTCCCTAAACCTAACCCTAGCCCGGAAGGGAAACCCACCGGCAGCCCCACACCTTAGCCTCCGCCGTACCCTCGTCCTAGTCCGTACGTGGACACTGACCCGCGCGTCCGCACGTGCCCCGACCCTAGCACGTGTCCGCACCCTCACCTGTGCCCTCAGGCTTGCCGTTCCCTAACCCTAACCCTAGCCCGGAACGGAAACCCACCGGCAGCCCCACACCTTAGCCTCCGCCGTACCCTCATCCTAATCCGTACGCGGACACTGACCCGCGCGTCCGCACGTGCCCCGACCCTAGCACGTGTCCGCACCCTCACCTGTGCCCTCAGCCTTGCCGTTCCCTAACCCTAACCCTAGCCCGGCACGGAAACCCACCGGCAGCCCCACACCTTAGCCTCCGCGGTACCCTAATCCTACTCCGTACGCGGACACTGACCCATGCGTCCGCACGTGCCCCGACCCTAGCACGTGTCCGCACCCTCACCTGTGCCCTCAACCTTGCCGTTCCCTAACCCTAACCCTAGCCCGGAACGGAAACCCACCGGCAGCCCCACACGTTAGCCTCCGCCGTACCCTAATCCTACTCCGTACGCGGACACTGACCCGTGCGTCCGCACGTGCCCCGACACTAGCACGTGTCCGCACCCTCACCTGTGCCCTCAACCTTGCCCTTCCCTAACCCTAACCCTAGCCCGGAACGGAAACCCACCGGCAGCCCCACACATTAGCCTCCGCCGTACCCAATCCTACTCCGTACGCGGACACTGACCCGTGCGTCCGCACGTGTCCCGACCCGAGCACGTGTCCGCACCCTCACCTGTGCCCTCAACATTGCCGTTCCCTAACCCTAACCCTAGCCCGGAACGGAAACCCACCGGCAGCCCCACACCTTAGCCTCCGCCGTACCCTCATCCTAATCCGTACGCGGACACTGACCCGTGCGTCCGCACGTGCCCCGACCCTAGCACGTGTCCGCACCCTCACCTGTGCCCTCAACCTTGCCGTTCCCTAACCCTAACCCTAGCCCGGAACGGAAACCCACCGGCAGCCCCACACCTTAGTCTCCGCCGTACCCTAATCCTAATCCGTACGCGGACACTGAACCGTGCGTCCGCACGTGCCCCGACCCTAGCACCTGTCCGCACCCTCACCTGTGCCCTCAACCTTGCCGTTCCCTAACCCTAACCCTAGCCCGGAACGGAAACCCACCGGCAGCCCCACACCTTAGCCTCCGCCGTACCCTAATCCTAATCCGTACGCGGACACTGACCCGTGCGTCCGCACGTGCCCCGACCCTAGCACGTGTCCGCACCCTCACCTGTGCCCTCAGCCTTGCCGTTCCCTAACCCTAACCCTAGCCCGGAACGGAAATCCACCGGCAGCCCCACACCTTAGGCTCCGCCGTACCCTCATCCTAGTCCGTACGCGGACACTGACCCGCGCGTCCGCACGTGCCCCGACCCTAGCACGTGTCCGCACCCTCACCTGTGCCCTCAGCCTTGCCGTTCCCTAACCCTAACCCTAGCCCGGAACGGAAACCCACCGGCAGCCCCACACCTTAGCCTCCGCCGTACCCTCATCCTAGTCCGTACGCTGACACTGACCCGCGCGTCCGCACGTGCCCCGACCCTAGCACGTGTCCGCACCCTCACCTGTGCCCTCAGGCTTGCCGTTCCCTAACCCTAACCCTAGCCCGGAACGGAAACCCACCGGCAGCCCCACACCTTAGCCTCCGCCGTACCCTCATCCTAGTCCGTACGCGGACACTGACACACGCGTCCTCACGTGCCCCGGCCCTAGCACGTGTCCGCACCCTCACCTGTGCCCTCAGCCTTGCCGTTCCCTAACCCTAACCCTAGCCCGGAACGGAAACCCACCGGCAGCCCCACACCTTAGCCTCCGCCGTACCCTCATCCTAGTCCGTACGCGGACACTGACCCGCGCCTCCGCACGTGCCCCGACCCTAGCACGTGTCCGCACCCTCACCTGTGCCCTCAGCTTTGCCGTTCCCTAACCCTAACCCTAGCCCGGAACGGAAACCCACCGGCAGCCCCACACCTTAGCCTCCGCCGTACCCTCATCCTAGTCCGTGCGCGGACACTGACCCGCGCGTCCTCACGTGCCCCGACCCTAGCACGTGTCCGCACCCTCACCTGTGCCCTCAGCCTTGCCGTTCCCTAACCCTAACCCTAGCCCGGAAGGGAAACCCACCGGCAGCCCCACACCTTAGCCTCCGCCGTACCCTCATCCTAGTCCGTACGCAGACACTGACCCGCGCGTCCGCACGTGCCCCGACCCTAGCACGTGTCCGCACCCTCACCTGTGCCCTCAGCCTTGCCGTTCCCTAACCCTAACCCTAGCCCGGAAGGGAAACCCACCGGCAGCCCCACACCTTAGCCTCCGCCGTACCCTCATCCTAGTCCGTACGCGGACACTGACCCGCGCGTCCGCACGTGCCCCAACCCTAGCACGTGTCCGAACCCTCACCTGTGCCCTCAGCCTTGCCGTTCCCTAACCCTAACCCTAGCCCGGAAGGGAAACCCACCGGCAGCCCCAGACCTTAGCCTCCGCCGTACCCTCATCCTAGTCCGTACGCGGACACTGACCCGCGCGTCCGAACGTGCCCCGACCCTAGCACGTGTCCGCACCCTCACCTGTGCCCTCAGCCTTGCCGTTCCCTAACCCTAACCCTAGCCCGGAAGGGAAACCCACCGGCAGCCCCACACCTTAGCCTCCGCCGTACCCTCGTCCTAGTCCGTACGTGGACACTGACCCGCGCGTCCGCACGTGCCCCGACCCTAGCACGTGTCCGCACCCTCACCTGTGCCCTCAGCCTTGCCGTTCCCTAACCCTAACCCTAGCCCGGAACGGAAACCCACCGGCAGCCCCACACCTTAGCCTCCGCCGTACCCTCATCCTAATCCGTACGCGGACACTGACCCGCGCGTCCGCACGTGCCCCGACCCTAGCACGTGTCCGCACCCTCACCTGTGCCCTCAGCCTTGCCGTTCCCTAACCCTAACCCTAGCCCGGAACGGAAACCCACCGGCAGCCCCACACCTTAGCCTCCACCGTACCCTCATCCTAATCCGTACGCGGACACTGACCCGCGCGTCCGCACGTGCCCCGACCCTAGCACGTGTCCGCACCCTCACCTGTGCCCTCAGCCTTGCCGTTCCCTAACCCTAACCCTAGCCCGGAACGGAAACCCACCGGCAGCCCCACACCTTAGCCTCCGCCGTACCCTAATCCTACTCCGTACGCGGACACTGACCCATGCGTCCGCACGTGCCCCGAACCTAGCACGTGTCCGCACCCTCACCTGTGCCCTCAGCCTTGCCGTTCCCTAACCCTAACCCTAGCCCAGTACGGAAACCCACAGGCAGCCCCACACCTTAGCCTTCGCCGTAACCTCATCCTAGTCCGTACGCGGACACTGACACGCGCGTCCGCACGTGCCCCGACCCTAGCACGTGTCCGCACCCTCACATGTGCCCTCAGCCTTGCCGTTCCCTAACCCTAAACCTAGCCCGGAACGGAACCCCACCGGCAGCCCCACACCGTAGCCTCCGCCGTACCCTCATCCTAGTCCGTACGCGGACACTGACCCGCGCGTCCGCACGTGCCCCGACCCTAGCACGTGTCCGCACCCTCACCTGTGCCCTCAGCCTTGCCGTTCCCTAACCCTAACCCTAGCCCGGAACGGAAACCCACCGGCAGCCCCACACCATAGCCTCCGCCGTAACCTCATCCTAGTCCGTACGCGGACACTGACCCGCGCGTCCGCACGTGCCCTGACCCTAGCACGTGTCCGCACCCTCACCTGTGCCCTCAGCCTTGCCGTTCCCTAACCCTAACCCTAGCCCGGAACGGAAACCCACCGGCAGCCCCACACCTTAGCCTCCGCCGTAACCTCATCCTAGTCCGTACGCGGACACTGACCCGCGCGTCCGCACGTGCCCCGACCCTAGCACGTGTCCGCACCCTCACCTGTGCCCTCAGCCTTGCCGTTCCCTAACCCTAACCCTAGCCCGGAACGGAAAACCACCGGCAGCCCCACACCTTAGCCTCCGCCGTACCTTCATCCTAGTCCGTACGCGGACACTGACCCGCGCGTCCGCACGTGCCCTGAATCTAGCACGTGTCCGCACCCTCACCTGTGCCCTCAGCCTTGCCGTTCCCTAACCCTAACCCTAGCCCGGAACGGAAACCCACCGGCAGCCCCACACCTTAGCCTCCGCCATACCCTCATCCTAGTCCGTACGTGGACACTGACCCGTGCGTCCGCACGTGCCCCGACCCTAGCACGTGTCCGCACCCTCACCTGTGCCCTCAGCCTTGCCATTCCCTATCCCTAACCCTAGCCCGGAACGGAAACCCACCGGCAGCCCAACACCTTAGCCTCCGCCGTACCCTCATCCTAGTCCGTACGCGGACACTGACACGCGCGTCCGCATGTGCCCCGACCCTAGCACGTGTCCGCACCCTCACCTGTGCCCTCAGCCTTGCCGTTCCCTAACCCTAACCCTAGCCCGGAACGGAAACCCACCGGCAGCCCCACACCTTAGCCTCCGCCGTACCCTCATCCTAGTCCGTACGCGGACACTGACCCGCGCGTCCGCACGTGCCCCGACCCTAGCACGTGTCCGCACCCTCACCTGTGCCCTCAGCCTTGCCGTTCCCTAACCCTAACCCTAGCCCGGAACGGAAACCCACCGGCAGCCCCACACCTTAGCTTCCGCCGTACAATGATTCTAGTCCGTACGCGGACACTGACCCGCGCATCCGCACGTGCCCCGAACCTAGCACGTGTCCGCACCCTCACCCGTGCCCTCAGCCTTGACGTTCCCTAACCCTAACCCTAGCCCGGAACAGAAACCCACCGGCAGCCCCACACCTTAGGCTCCGCCGTACCCTCATCCTAATCCGTACGCGGACACTGACCCGCGCATCCGCACGTGCCCGGACCCTAGCACGTGTCCGCACCCTCACCCGTGCCCTCAGCCTTGCCGTTCCCTAACCCTAAGCCTAGCCCGGAACGGAAACCCACCGGCAACCCCACACCTTAGCCTCCGCCGTACCCTCATCCTAATCCGTACGCGGACACTGACACGCGCGTCCGTACGTGCCCCGACCCTAGCACGTCTCCGCACCCTCACCCGTGCCCTCAGCCTTGCCGTTCCCTAACCCTAAGCCTAGCCCGGAACGGAAACCCACCGGCAGCCCCACACCTTAGCCTCCGCCGTACCCTCATCCTAGTCCGTACACGGACACTGACCCGCGCGTCCGCACGTGCTCCGACCCTAGCACGTGTCCGCACCCTCACCTGTGCCCTCAGCCTTGCCGTTCCCTAACCCTAACCCTAGCCCGGAACGGAAACCCACCGGCAGCCCCACACCTTAGCCTCCGCCGTACCCTCATCCTAGTCCGTACGCGGACACTGACCCGCGCGTCCGCACGTGCCCCGACACTAGCACGTGTCCGCAACCTTACCTGTGCCCTCAGCCTTGGCGTTCCCTAACCCTAACCCTAGCCCGGAACGGAAACCCACCGGCAGCCCCACACCTTAGCCTCCGCCGTACCCTCATCCTACTCCGTACGCGGACACTGACAGGCGCGTCCGCACGTGCCCCGACCCTAGCACGTGTCCGCACCCTCACCTGTGCCCTCAGCCTTGCCGTTCCCTAACCCTAACCCTAGCCCGGAACGGAAACCCACCGGCAGCCCCACACCTTAGCCTCTGCCGTAACCTCATCCTAGTCCGTACGCGGACACTGACCAGCGCGTCCGCACGTGCCCCGACCCTAGCGCGTGTCCGCACCCTCACCTGTGCCCTCAGCCTTGCCGTTCCCTAACCCTAACCCTAGCCCGGAACGGAAACCCACCGGCAGCCCCACACCTTAGCCTCCGCCGTACCCTCATCCTAGTCCGTACGCGGACACTGACCCGCGCATCCGCACGTGCCCGGACCCTAGCGCGTGTCCGCACCCTCACCTGTGCCCTCAGCCTTGCGGTTCCCTAACCCTAACCTTAGCCCGGAACGGAAACCCACCGGCAGCCCCACACCTTAGCCTCCACAGTACCCTCATCCTAGTCCGTACGCGGACACTGACCCGCGCGTCCGCACGTGCCCCGACCCTAGCGCGTGTCCGCACCCTCACCTGTGCCCTCAGCCTTGCCGTTTCCTAACCCTAACCGTAGACCGGAACGGAAACACACCGGCAGCCCCACACCTTAGCCTCCGCCGTACCCTCATCCTAGTCTGTACGCGGACACTGACCCTCGCGTCCGCACGTGTCCCGACCCTAGAACGAGTCCGCACCCTCACCTGTGCCCTCAGCCTTGCCGTTCCCTAACCCTAAGCCTAGCCCGGAACGGAAACCCACCGGCAGCCCCACACCTTAGCCTCCGCCATACCCTCATCCTAGTCCGTACGCGGACACTGACCCGCGCGTCCGCCCATGCCCCGACCCTAGCACGTGTCCGCACCCTCACGTGTGCCCTCAGCCTTGCCGTTCCCTAACCCTAAGCCTAGCCCGGAACGGAAACCCACCGGCAGCCCCACACCTTAGCCTCCGCCGTACCCTCATCCTAGTCCGTACTCGGACACTGACCCGCGCGTCCGCACGTGCCCCGACCCTAGCACGTGTCCGCACCCTCACCTGTGCCCTCAGCCTTGCCGTTCCCTAACCCTAACCCTAGCCCGGAACGGAAAGCCACCGGCAGCCCCACACCTTAGCCTCCGCCGTACCCTCATCCTAATCCGTACGCGGACACTGACCCGCGCGTCCACACGTGCCCCAAACCTAGCACGTGTCCGCACCCTCACCTGTGCCCTCAGCCTTGCCGTTCCCTAACCCTAACCCTAGCCCGGAACGGAAACCCACCGGCAGACCCACACCTTAGCCTCCGCCGTACCCTCATCCTAATCCGTACGCGGACACTGACCCGCGCGTCCGCACGTGCCCCGACCCTAGCACGTGTCCGCACCCTCACCTGTGCCCTCAGCCTTGCCGTTCCCTAACCCTAACCCTAGCCCGGAACGGAAAACCACCGGCAGCCCCACACCATAACCTCCGCCGTACCCTCATCCTAATCCGTACGTGGACACTGACCCGCGCGTCCGCACGTGCCCCGACCCTAGCATGTGTCCGAACCCTCACCTGTGCCCTCAGCCTTGCCGTTCCCTAACCCTAACCCTAGCCCGGAACGGAAACCCACCGGCAGCCCCACACCTTAGCCTCCGCCGTACCCTCATCCTAATCCGTACGCGGACACTGACCCGCGCGTCCGCACGTGCCCCGACCCTAGCACGTGTCCGCACCCTCACCTGTGCCCTCAGCCTTGCCGTTCCCTAACCCTAACCCTACCCCGGAACGGAAACCCACCGGCAGCCCCACACCTTAGCCTCCGCCGTACCCTCATCCTAATCCGTACGCGGACACTGACCCGTGCGTCCGCACGTGCCCCGACCCTAGCACGTGTCCGCACCCTCACCTGTGCCCTCAGCCTTGCCGTTCCCTAACCCTAACCCTAGCCCGGAACGGAAATCCACTGGCAGCCCCACACCTTAGGCTCCGCCGTACCCTCATCCTAGTCCGTACGCGGACACTGACCCGCGCGTCCGCACGTGCCCCGACCCTAGCACGTGTCCGCACCCTCACCTGTGCCCTCAGCCTTGCCGTTCCCTAACCCTAACCCTAGCCCGGAACGGAAACCCACCGGCAGCCCCACACCTTAGCCTCCGCCGTACCCTCATCCTAGTCCGTACGCTGACACTGACCCACGCGTCCGCACGTGCCCCGACCCTAGCACGTGTCCGCACCCTCACCTGTGCCCTCAGGCTTGCCGTTCCCTAACCCTAACCCTAGCCCGGAACGGAAACCCACCGGCAGCCCCACACCTTAGCCTCCGCCGTACCCTCATCCTAGTCCGTACGCGGACACTGACACACGCGTCCTCACGTGCCCCGGCCCTAGCACGTGTCCGCACCCTCACCTGTGTCCTCAGGCTTGCCGTTCCCTAACCCTAACCCTAGCCCGGAACGGAAACCCACCGGCAGCCCCACACCTTAGCCTCCGCCGTACCCTCATCCTAGTCCGTACGCGGACACTGACCCGCGCCTCCGCACGTGCCCCGACCCTAGCACGTGTCCGCACCCTCACCTGTGCCCTCAGCTTTGCCGTTCCCTAACCCTAACCCTAGCCCGGAACGGAAACCCAACGGCAGCCCCACACCTTAGCCTCCGCCGTACCCTCATCCTAGTCCGTGCGCGGACACTGATCCGCGCGTCCTCACGTGCCCCGACCCTAGCACGTGTCCGCACCCTCACCTGTGCCCTCAGCCTTGCCGTTCCCTAACCCTAACCCTAGCCCGGAAGGGAAACCCACCGGCAGCCCCACACCTTAGCCTCCGCCGTACCCTCATCCTAGTCCGTACGCGGACACTCACCCGCGCGTCCGCACGTGCCCCGACCCTAGCACGTGTCCGCACTCTCACCTGTGCCCTCAGCCTTGCCGTTCCCTAACCCTAACCCTAGCCCGGAAGGGAAACCCACCGGCAGCCCCACACCTTAGCCTCCGCCGTACCCTCATCCTAGTCCGTACGCGGACACTGACCCGCGCGTCCGCACGTGCCCCGACCCTAGCACGTGTCCGCACCCTCACCTGTGCCCTCAGCCTTGCCGTTCCCTAACCCTAACCCTAGCCCGGAAGGGAAACCCACCGGCAGCCCCACACCTTAGCCTCCGCCGTACCTTCGTCCTAGTCCGTACGTGGACACTGACCCGCGCGTCCGCACTTGCCCCGACCCTAGCACGTGTCCGCACCCTCACCTGTGCCCTCAGGCTTGCCGTTCCCTAACCCTAACCCTAGCCCGGAACGGAAACCCACCGGCAGCCCCACACCTTAGCCTCCGCCGTACCCTCATCCTAATCCGTACGCGGACACTGACCCGCGCGTCCGCACGTGCCCCGACCCTAGCACGTGTCCGCACCCTCACCTGTGCCCTCAGCCTTGCCGTTCCCTAACCCTAACCCTAGCCCGGCACGGAAACCCACCGGCAGCCCCACACCTTAGCCTCCGCCGTACCCTAATCCTACTCCGTACGCGGACACTGACCCATGCGTCCGCACGTGCCCCGACCCTAGCACGTGTCCGCACCCTCACCTGTGCCCTCAACCTTGCCGTTCCCTAACCCTAACCCTAGCCCGGAACGGAAACCCACCGGCAGCCCCACACGTTAGCCTCCGCCGTACCCTAATCCTACTCCGTACGCGGACACTGACCCGTGCGTCCGCACGTGCCCCGACCCTAGCACGTGTCCGCACCCTCACCTGTGCCCTCAACCTTGCCCTTCCCTAACCCTAACCCTAGCCCGGAACGGAAACCCACCGGCAGCCCCACACATTAGCCTCCGCCGTACCCAATCCTACTCCGTACGCGGACACTGACCCGTGCGTCCGCACGTGTCCCGACCCGAGCACGTGTCCGCACCCTCACCTGTGCCCTCAACATTGCCGTTCCCTAACCCTAAACCTAGCCCGGAACGGAAACCCACCGGCAGCCCCACACCTTAGCCTCCGCCGTACCCTCATCCTAATCCGTACGCGGACACTGACCCGTGCGTCCGCACGTGCCCCGACCCTAGCACGTGTCCGCACCCTCACCTTTGCCCTCAACCTTGCCGTTCCCTAACCCTAACCCTAGCCCGGAACGGAAACCCACCGGCAGCCCCACACCTTAGTCTCCGCCGTACCCTAATCCTAATCCGTACGCGGACACTGAACCGTGCGTCCGCACGTGCCCTGACCCTAGCACCTGTACGCACCCTCACCTGTGCCCTCAACCTTGCCGTTCCCTAACCCTAACCCTAGCCCGGAACGGAAACCCACCGGCAGCCCCACACCTTAGCCTCCGCCGTACCCTAATCCTAATCCGTACGCGGACACTGACCCGTGCGTCCGCACGTGCCCCGACCCTAGCACGTGTCCGCACCCTCACCTGTGCCCTCAGCCTTGCCGTTCCCTAACCCTAACCCTAGCCCGGAACGGAAATCCACCGGCAGCCCCACACCTTAGGCTCCGCCGTACCCTCATCCTAGTCCGTACGCGGACACTGACCCGCGCGTCCTCACGTGCCCCGACCCTAGCACGTGTCCGCACCCTCACCTGTGCCCTCAGCCTTGCCGTTCCCTAACCCTAACCCTAGCCCGGAACGGAAACCCACCGGCAGCCCCACACCTTAGCCTCCGCCGTACCCTCATCCTAGTCCGTACGCTGACACTGACCCGCGCGTCCGCACGTGCCCCGACCCTAGCACGTGTCCGCACCCTCACCTGTGCCCTCAGGCTTGCCGTTCCCTAACCCTAACCCTAGCCCGGAACGGAAACCCACCGGCAGCCCCACACCTTAGCCTCCGCCGTACCCTCATCCTAGTCCGTACGCGGACACTGACACACGCGTCCTCACGTGCCCCGGCCCTAGCACGTGTCCGCACCCTCACCTGTGCCCTCAGCCTTGCCGTTCCCTAACCCTAACCCTAGCCCGGAACGGAAACCCACCGGCAGCCCCACACCTTAGCCTCCGCCGTACCCTCATCCTAGTCCGTACGCGGACACTGACCCGCGCCTCCGCACGTGCCCCGACCCTAGCACGTGTCCGCACCCTCACCTGTGCCCTCAGCTTTGCCGTTCCCTAACCCTAACCCTAGCCCGGAACGGAAACCCACCGGCAGCCCCACACCTTAGCCTCCGCCGTACCCTCATCCTAGTCCGTGCGCGGACACTGACCCGCGCGTCCTCACGTGCCCCGACCCTAGCACGTGTCCGCACCCTCACCTGTGCCCTCAGCCTTGCCGTTCCCTAACCCTAACCCTAGCCCGGAAGGGAAACCCACCGGCAGCCCCACACCTTAGCCTCCGCCGTACCCTCATCCTAGTCCGTACGCAGACACTGACCCGCGCGTCCGCACGTGCCCCGACCCTAGCACGTGTCCGCACCCTCACCTGTGCCCTCAGCCTTGCCGTTCCCTAACCCTAACCCTAGCCCGGAAGGGAAACCCACCGGCAGCCCCACACCTTAGCCTCCGCCGTACCCTCATCCTAGTCCGTACGCGGACACTGACCCGCGCGTCCGCACGTGCCCCAACCCTAGCACGTGTCCGAACCCTCACCTGTGCCCTCAGCCTTGCCGTTCCCTAACCCTAACCCTAGCCCGGAAGGGAAACCCACCGGCAGCCCCAGACCTTAGCCTCCGCCGTACCCTCATCCTAGTCCGTACGCGGACACTGACCCGCGCGTCCGAACGTGACCCGACCCTAGCACGTGTCCGCACCCTCACCTGTGCCCTCAGCCTTGCCGTTCCCTAACCCTAACCCTAGCCCGGAAGGGAAACCCACCGGCAGCCCCACACCTTAGCCTCCGCCGTACCCTCGTTCTAGTCCGTACGTGGACACTGACCCGCGCGTCCGCACGTGCCCCGACCCTAGCACGTGTCCACACCCTCACCTGTGCCCTCAGCCTTGCCGTTCCCTAACCCTAACCCTAGCCCGGAACGGAAACCCACCGGCAGCCCCACACCTTAGCCTCCACCGTACCCTCATCCTAATCCGTACGCGGACACTGACCCGCGCGTCCGCACGTGCCCCGACCCTAGCACGTGTCCGCACCCTCACCTGTGCCCTCAGCCTTGCCGTTCCCTAACCCTAACCCTAGCCCGGAACGGAAACCCACCGGCAGCCCCACACCTTAGCCTACGCCGTACCCTAATCCTACTCCGTACGCGGACACTGACCCATGCGTCCGCACGTGCCCCGACCCTAGCACGTGTCCGCACCCTCACCTGTGCCCTCAACCTTGCCGTTCCCTAACCCTAACCCTAGCCCGGAACGGAAACCCACCGGCAGCCCCACACGTTAGCCTCCGCCGTACCCTAATCCTACTCCGTACGCGGACACTGACCCGTGCGTCCGCACGTGCCCCGACCCTAGCACGTGTCCGCACCCTCACCTGTGCCCTCAACCTTGCCCTTCCCTAACCCTAACCCTAGCCCGGAACGGAAACCCACCGGCAGCCCCACACATTAGCCTCCGCCGTACCCAATCCTACTCCGTACGCGGACACTGACCCGTGCGTCCGCACGTGTCCCGACCCGAGCACGTGTCCGCACCCTCACCTGTGCCCTCAACATTGCCGTTCCCTAACCCTAACCCTAGCCCGGAACGGAAACCCACCGGCAGCCCCACACCTTAGCCTCCGCCGTACCCTCATCCTAATCCGTACGCGGACACTGACCCGTGCGTCCGCATGTGCCCCGACCCTAGCACGTGTCCGCACCCTCACCTGTGCCCTCAACCTTGCCGTTCCCTAACCCTAACCCTAGCCCGGAACGGAAACCCACCGGCAGCCCCACACCTTAGTCTCCGCCGTACCCTAATCCTAATCCGTACGCGGACACTGAACCGTGCGTCCGCACGTGCCCCGACCCTAGCACCTGTCCGCACCCTCACCTGTGCCCTCAACCTTGCCGTTCCCTAACCCTAACCCTAGCCCGGAACGGAAACCCACCGGCAGCCCCACACCTTAGCCTCCGCCGTACCCTAATCCTAATCCGTACGCGGACACTGACCCGTGCGTCCGCACGTGCCCCGACCCTAGCACGTGTCCGCACCCTCACCTGTGCCCTCAGCCTTGCCGTTCCCTAACCCTAACCCTAGCCCGGAACGGAAATCCACCGGCAGCCCCACACCTTAGGCTCCGCCGTACCCTCATCCTAGTCCGTACGCCGACACTGACCCGCGCGTCCGCACGTGCCCCGACCCTAGCACGTGTCCGCACCCTCACCTGTGCCCTCAGCCTTGCCGTTCCCTAACCCTAACCCTAGCCCGGAACGGAAACCCACCGGCAGCCCCACACCTTAGCCTCCGCTGTACCCTCATCCTAGTCCGTACGCTGACACTGACCCACGCGTCCGCACGTGCCCCGACCCTAGCACGTGTCCGCACCCTCACCTGTGCCCTCAGGCTTGCCGTTCCCTAACCCTAACCCTAGCCCGGAACGGAAACCCACCGGCAGCCCCACACCTTAGCCTCCGCCGTACCCTCATCCTAGTCCGTACGCGGACACTGACACACGCGTCCTCACGTGCCCCGGCCCTAGCACGTGTCCGCACCCTCACCTGTGCCCTCAGCCTTGCCGTTCCCTAACCCTAACCCTAGCCCGGAACGGAAACCCACCGGCAGCCCCACACCTTAGCCTCCGCCGTACCCTCATCCTAGTCCGTACGCGGACACTGACCCGCGCCTCCGCACGTGCCCCGACCCTAGCACGTGTCCGCACCCTCACCTGTGCCCTCAGCTTTGCCGTTCCCTAACCCTAACCCTAGCCCGGAACGGAAACCCACCGGCAGCCCCACACCTTAGCCTCCGCCGTACCCTCATCCTAGTCCGTGCGCGGACACTGACCCGCGCGTCCTCACGTGCCCCGACCCTAGCACGTGTCCGCACCCTCACCTGTGCCCTCAGCCTTGCCGTTCCCTAACCCTAACCCTAGCCCGGAAGGGAAACCCACCGGCAGCCCCACACCTTAGCCTCCGCCGTACCCTCATCCTAGTCCGTACGCAGACACTGACCCGCGCGTCCGCACGTGCCCCGACCCTAGCACGTGTCCGCACCCTCACCTGTGCCCTCAGCCTTGCCGTTCCCTAACCCTAACCCTAGCCCGGAAGGGAAACCCACCGGCAGCCCCACACCTTAGCCTCCGCCGTACCCTCATCCTAGTCCGTACGCGGACACTGACCCGCGCGTCCGCACGTGCCCCAACCCTAGCACGTGTCCGAACCCTCACCTGTGCCCTCAGCCTTGCCGTTCCCTAACCCTAACCCTAGCCCGGAAGGGAAACCCACCGGCAGCCCCAGACCTTAGCCTCCGCCGTACCCTCATCCTAGTCCGTACGCGGACACTGACCCGCGCGTCCGAACGTGCCCCGACCCTAGCACGTGTCCGCACCCTCACCTGTGCCCTCAGCCTTGCCGTTCCCTAACCCTAACCCTAGCCCGGAAGGGAAACCCACCGGCAGCCCCACACCTTAGCCTCCGCCGTACCCTCGTCCTAGTCCGTACGTGGACACTGACCCGCGCGTCCGCACGTGCCCCGACCCTAGCACGTGTCCGCACCCTCACCTGTGCCCTCAGCCTTGCCGTTCCCTAACCCTAACCCTAGCCCGGAACGGAAACCCACCGGCAGCCCCACACCTTAGCCTCCACCGTACCCTCATCCTAATCCGTACGCGGACACTGACCCGCGCGTCCGCACGTGCCCCGACCCTAGCACGTGTCCGCACCCTCACCTGTGCCCTCAGCCTTGCCGTTCCCTAACCCTAACCCTAGCCCGGAACGGAAACCCACCGGCAGCCCCACACCTTAGCCTCCGCCGTACCCTAATCCTACTCCGTACGCGGACACTGACCCATGCGTCCGCACGTGCCCCGACCCTAGCACGTATCCGCACCCTCACCTGTGCCCTCAACCTTGCCGTTCCCTAACCCTAACCCTAGCCCGGAACGGAAACCCACCGGCAGCCCCACACGTTAGCCTCCGCCGTACCCTAATCCTACTCCGTACGCGGACACTGACCCGTGCGTCCGCACGTGCCCCGACCCTAGCACGTGTCCGCACCCTCACCTGTGCCCTCAACCTTGCCCTTCCCTAACCCTAACCCTAGCCCGGAACGGAAACCCACCGGCAGCCCCACACATTAGCCTCCGCCGTACCCAATCCTACTCCGTACGCGGACACTGACCCGTGCGTCCGCACGTGTCCCGACCCGAGCACGTGTCCGCACCCTCACCTGTGCCCTCAACATTGCCGTTCCCTAACCCTAACCCTAGCCCGGAACGGAAACCCACCGGCAGCCCCACACCTTAGCCTCCGCCGTACCCTCATCCTAATCCGTACGCGGACACTGACCCGTGCGTCCGCACGTGCCCCGACCCTAGCACGTGTCCGCACCCTCACCTGTGCCCTCAACCTTGCCGTTCCCTAACCCTAACCCTAGCCCGGAACGGAAACCCACCGGCAGCCCCACACCTTAGTCTCCGCCGTACCCTAATCCTAATCCGTACGCGGACACTGAACCGTGCGTCCGCACGTGCCCCGACCCTAGCACCTGTCCGCACCCTCACCTGTGCCCTCAACCTTGCCGTTCCCTAACCCTAACCCTAGCCCGGAACGGAAACCCACCGGCAGCCCCACACCTTAGCCTCCGCCGTACCCTAATCCTAATCCGTACGCGGACACTGACCCGTGCGTCCGCACGTGCCCCGACCCTAGCACGTGTCCGCACCCTCACCTGTGCCCTCAGCCTTGCCGTTCCCTAACCCTAACCCTAGCCCGGAACGGAAATCCACCGGCAGCCCCACACCTTAGGCTCCGCCGTACCCTCATCCTAGTCCGTACGCGGACACTGACCCGCGCGTCCGCACGTGCCCCGACCCTAGCACGTGTCCGCACCCTCACCTGTGCCCTCAGCCTTGCCGTTCCCTAACCCTAACCCTAGCCCGGAACGGAAACCTACCGGCAGCCCCACACCTTAGCCTCCGCTGTACCCTCATCCTAGTCCGTACGCTGACACTGACCCACGCGTCCGCACGTGCCCCGACCCTAGCACGTGTCCGCACCCTCACCTGTGCCCTCAGGCTTGCCGTTCCCTAACCCTAACCCTAGCCCGGAACGGAAACCCACCGGCAGCCCCACACCTTAGCCTCCGCCGTACCCTCATCCTAGTCCGTACGCGGACACTGACACACGCGTCCTCACGTGCCCCGGCCCTAGCACGTGTCCGCACCCTCACCTGTGCCCTCAGCCTTGCCGTTCCCTAACCCTAACCCTAGCCCGGAACGGAAACCCACCGGCAGCCCCACACCTTAGCCTCCGCCGTACCCTCATCCTAGTCCGTACGCGGACACTGACCCGCGCCTCCGCACGTGCCCCGACCCTAGCACGTGTCCGCACCCTCACCTGTGCCCTCAGCTTTGCCGTTCCCTAACCCTAACCCTAGCCCGGAACGGAAACCCACCGGCAGCCCCACACCTTAGCCTCCGCCGTACCCTCATCCTAGTCCGTGCGCGGACACTGACCAGCGCGTCCTCACGTGCCCCGACCCTAGCACGTGTCCGCACCCTCACCTGTGCCCTCAGCCTTGCCGTTCCCTAACCCTAACCCTAGCCCGGAAGGGAAACCCACCGGCAGCCCCACACCTTAGCCTCCGCCGTACCCTCATCCTAGTCCGTACGCAGACACTGACCCGCGCGTCCGCACGTGCCCCGACCCTAGCACGTGTCCGCACCCTCACCTGTGCCCTCAGCCTTGCCGTTCCCTAACCCTAACCCTAGCCCGGAAGGGAAACCCACCGGCAGCACCACACCTTAGCCTCCGCCGTACCCTCATCCTAGTCCGTACGCAGACACTGAACCGCGCGTCCGCACGTGCCCCGACCCTAGCACGTGTCCGCACCCTCACCTGTGCCCTCAGCCTTGCCGTTCCCTAACCCTAACCCTAGCCCGGAAGGGAAACCCACCGGCAGCCCCACACCTTAGCCTCCGCCGTACCCTCATCCTAGTCCGTACGCAGACACTGACCCGAGCGTCCGCACGTGCCCCGACCCTAGCACGTGTCCGCACCCTCACCTGTGCCCTCAGCCTTGCCGTTCCCTAACCCTAACCCTAGCCCGGAACGGAAACCCACCGGCAGCCCCACACCTTAGCCTCCGCCGTACCCTCATCCTAATCCGTATGCGGACACTGACCCGCGCGTCCGTACGTGCCCCGACCCTAGCACGTGGCCGCACCCTCACCTGTGCCCTCAGCCTTGCCGTTCCCTAACCCTAAGCCTAGCCCGGAACGGAAACCCACCGGCAGCCCCACAGCTTAGCCTCCGCCGTACCCTCATCCTAGTCCGTACGCGGACACTAACGGGCGCCTCCGCACGTGCCCCGACCCTAGCACGTGTCCGCACCCTCACCTGTGCCCTCAGCCTTGCCGTTCCCTAAACCTAACCCTAGCCCGGAACGGAAACCCACCGGCAGCCCCACACCTTAGCCTCCGCCGTACCCTCATCCTAGTCCGTACGCGGACACTGACCCGCGCGTCCGCACGTGCCCCGACCCTAGCAAGTGTCCGCACCCTCACCTGTGCCCTCAGCCTTGCCGTTCCCTAACCCTTACACTAGCCCAGTACGGAAACCCACCGGCAGCCCCACACCTTAGCCTCCGCCGTAACCTCATCCTAGTCCGTACGCGGACACTGACCCGCGCATCCGCACGTGCCCCGACCCTAGCACGTGTCCGCACCCTCACCTGTTCCCTCAGCCTTGCCGTTCCCTAACCCTAACCCTAGCCCGGAACGGAAACCCACCGGCAGCCCCACACCTTAGCCTCCGACGTACCCTCATCCTAGTCCGTACGCGGACACTGACCCGCACGTCCGCACGTGCCCCGACACTAGCACGTGTCCGCACCCTCACCTGTGCCCTCAGCCTTGCCGTTCCCTAACCCTAACGCTAGCCCGGAACGGAAACCCACCGGCAGCCCCACACCTTAGCTTCCGCCGTACCCTCATCTTAGTCCGTACGCGGACACTGACCCGCGCGTCCGCACGTGCCGCTACCCTAGAACGTGTCCGCACCCTCACCTGTGCCCTCAGCCTTGCCGTTCCCTAACCCTAACCCTAGCCCGGAACGGAAACCCACCGGCAGCCCCACACCTTAGCCTCCGCCGTACCCTCATTCTAGTCCGTACGCGGACACTGACCCGCGCGTCCGCACGTGCCCCGACCCTAGCACGTGTCCGCACCGTCACCCGTGCCCTCAGCCTTGCCGTTCCCTAACCCTAACCCTAGCCCGGAACGGAAACCCACCGGCAGCCCCACACCATAGCCTCCGCCGTACCCTCATCCTAATCCGTACGCGGACACTGACCCGCGCGTACGCACGTGCCCCGAACCTAGCACGTGTCCGCACCGTCACCCGTGCCCTCAGCCTTGCCGTTCCCTAACCCTAACCCTAGCCCGGAACGGAAACCCACCGGCAGCCTCACACCTTAGCCTCCGCCGTACCCTCATCCTAATCCGTACGCGGACACTGACCCGCGCGTCCGCACGTGCCCCAACCCTAGCACGTGTCCGCACCCTCACCCGTGCCCTCAGCCTTGCCGTTCCCTAACCCT
Organism: Hyperoodon ampullatus; assembly: GCF_949752795.1. Taxonomy (NCBI): domain Eukaryota; kingdom Metazoa; phylum Chordata; class Mammalia; order Artiodactyla; family Ziphiidae; genus Hyperoodon; species Hyperoodon ampullatus. The sequence goes on along the minus strand of NC_136927.1, from coordinate 89,548,032 downwards.
AACCCTAGCCAGGAACGGAAACCCACCGGCAGCCCCACACCTTATCCTCCGCCGTACCCTCATCCTAGTCCGTACATGGACACTGACCCGCGCGTCCGCACGTGCTCCGACCCTAGCACGTGTCCGCACCCTCACCTGTGCCCTCAGCCTTGCCGTTCCCTAACCCTAACCCTAGCCCGGAACGGAAACCCACCGGCAGCCCCACACCTTAGCCTCCGCCGTACCCTCATCCTAGTCCGTACGCGGACACTGACCCGCGCGTCCGCACGTGCCCCGACACTAGCACGTGTCCGCAACCTTACCTGTGCCCTCAGCCTTGCCGTTCCCTAACCCTAACCCTAGCCCGGAACGGAAACCCACCGGCAGCCCCACACCTTAGCCTCCGCCGTACCCTGATCCTACTCCGTACGCGGACACTGACACACGCGTCCGCACGTGCCCCGACCCTAGCACGTGTCCGCACCCTCACCTGTGCCCTCAGCCTTGCCGTTCCCTAACCCTAACCCTAGCCCGGAACGGAAACCCACCGGCAGCCCCTCACCTTAGCCTCTGCCGTACCCTCATCCTAGTCCGTACGCGGACACTGACCCGCGGGTCCGCACGTGCCCCGACCCTAGCGCGTGTCCGCACCCTCACCTGTGGCCTCAGCCTTGCCGTTCCCTAACCCTAACCCTAGCCCGGAACGGAAACCCACCGGCAGCCCCACACCTTAGCCTCCGCCGTACCCTCATCCTAGTCCGTACGCGGACACTGACCCGCGCGTCCGCACGTGCCCCGACCCTAGCGCGTGTCCGCACCCTCACCTGTGCCCTCAGCCTTGCGGTTCCCTAACCCTAACCTTAGCCCGGAACGAAAACCCACCGGCAGCCCCACACCTTAGCCTCCGCCGTTCCCTCATCCTAGTCCGTACGCGGACACTGACCAGCGCGTCCGCACGTGCCCCGACCCTAGCGCGTGTCCGCACCCTCACCTGTGCCCTCAGCCTTGCCGTTTCCTAACCCTAACCGTAGCCCGGAACGGAAACCCACCGGCAGCCCCACACCTTAGCCTCCGCCGTACCCTCATCCTAGTCCGTACGCGAACACTGACCCGCGCGTCCTCACGTGCCCCGACCCTAGCACGTGTCCGCACCCTCACCTGTGCCCTCAGCCTTGCCGTTCCCTAACCCTAACCCTAGCCCGGAAGGGAAACCCACCGGCAGCCCCACACCTTAGCCTCCGCCGTACCCTCATCCTAGTCCGTACGCAGACACTGACCCGCGCGTCCGCACGTGCCCCGACCCTAGCACGTGTCCGCACCCTCACCTGTGCCCTCAGCCTTGCCGTTCCCTAACCCTAACCCTAGCCCGGAAGGGAAACCCACCGGCAGCCCCACACCTTAGCCTCCGCCGTACCCTCATCCTAGTCCGTACGCAGACACTGACCCGCGCGTCCGCACGTGCCCCGACCCTAGCACGTGTCCGCACCCTCACCTGTGCCCTCAGCCTTGCCGTTCCCTAACCCTAACCCTAGCCCGGAAGGGAAACCCACCGGCAGCCCCACACCTTAGCCTCCGCCGTACCCTCATCCTAGTCCGTACGCAGACACTGACCCGCGCGTCCGCACGTGCCCCGACCCTAGCACGTGTCCGCACCCTCACCTGTGCCCTCAGCCTTGCCGTTCCCTAACCCTAACCCTAGCCCGGAACGGAAACCCACCGGCAGCCCCACACCTTAGCCTCCGCCGTACCCTCATCCTAATCCGTATGCGGACACTGACCCGCGCGTCCGTACGTGCCCCGACCCTAGCACGTGCCCGCACCCTCACCTGTGCCCTCAGCCTTGCCGTTCCCTAACCCTAAGCCTAGCCCGGAACGGAAACCCACCGGCAGCCCCACAGCTTAGCCTCCGCCGTACCCTCATCCTAGTCCGTACGCGGACACTAACGGGCGCCTCCGCACGTGCCCCGACCCTAGCACGTGTCCGCACCCTCACCTGTGCCCTCAGCCTTGCCGTTCCCTAAACCTAACCCTAGCCCGGAACGGAAACCCACCGGCAGCCCCACACCTTAGCCTCCGCCGTACCCTCATCCTAGTCCGTACGCGGACACTGACCCGCGCGTCCGCACGTGCCCCGACCCTAGCAAGTGTCCGCACCCTCACCTGTGCCCTCAGCCTTGCCGTTCCCTAACCCTTACACTAGCCCAGTACGGAAACCCACCGGCAGCCCCACACCTTAGCCTCCGCCGTAACCTCATCCTAGTCCGTACGCGGACACTGACCCGCGCATCCGCACATGCCCCGACCCTAGCACGTGTCCGCACCCTCACCTGTTCCCTCAGCCTTGCCGTTCCCTAACCCTAACCCTAGCCCGGAACGGAAACCCACCGGCAGCCCCACACCTTAGCCTCCGACGTACCCTCATCCTAGTCCGTACGCGGACACTGACCCGCACGTCCGCACGTGCCCCGACACTAGCACGTGTCCGCACCCTCACCTGTGCCCTCAGCCTTGCCGTTCCCTAACCCTAACGCTAGCCCGGAACGGAAACCCACCGGCAGCCCCACACCTTAGCTTCCGCCGTACCCTCATCTTAGTCCGTACGCGGACACTGACCCGCGCGTCCGCACGTGCCCCTACCCTAGAACGTGTCCGCACCCTCACCTGTGCCCTCAGCCTTGCCGTTCCCTAACCCTAACCCTAGCCCGGAACGGAAACCCACCGGCAGCCCCACACCTTAGCCTCCGCCGTACCCTCATTCTAGTCCGTACGCGGACACTGACCCGCGCGTCCGCACGTGCCCCGACCCTAGCACGTGTCCGCACCGTCACCCGTGCCCTCAGCCTTGCCGTTCCCTAACCCTAACCCTAGCCCGGAACGGAAACCCACCGGCAGCCCCACACCATAGCCTCCGCCGTACCCTCATCCTAATCCGTACGCGGACACTGACCCGCGCGTACGCACGTGCCCCGAACCTAGCACGTGTCCGCACCGTCACCCGTGCCCTCAGCCTTGCCGTTCCCTAACCCTAACCCTAGCCCGGAACGGAAACCCACCGGCAGCCTCACACCTTAGCCTCCGCCGTACCCTCATCCTAATCCGTACGCGGACACTGACCCGCGCGTCCGCACGTGCCCCAACCCTAGCACGTGTCCGCACCCTCACCCGTGCCCTCAGCCTTGCCGTTCCCTAACCCTAACCCTAGCCAGGAACGGAAACCCACCGGCAGCCCCACACCTTAGCCTCCGCCGTACCCTCATCCTAGTCCGTACATGGACACTGACCCGCGCGTCCGCACGTGCTCCGACCCTAGCACGTGTCCGCACCCTCACCTGTGCCCTCAGCCTTGCCGTTCCCTAACCCTAACCCTAGCCCGGAACGGAAACCCACCGGCAGCCCCACACCTTAGCCTCCGCCGTACCCTCATCCTAGTCCGTACGCGGACACTGACCCGCGCGTCCGCACGTGCCCCGACACTAGCACGTGTCCGCAACCTTACTTGTGCCCTCAGCCTTGCCGTTCCCTAACCCTAACCCTAGCCCGGAACGGAAACCCACCGGCAGCCCCACACCTTAGCCTCCGCCGTACCCTCATCCTACTCCGTACGCGGACACTGACACACGCGTCCGCACGTGCCCCGACCCTAGCACGTGTCCGCACCCTCACCTGTGCCCTCAGCCTTGCCGTTCCCTAACCCTAACCCTAGCCCGGAACGGAAACCCACCGGCAGCCCCTCACCTTAGCCTCTGCCGTACCCTCATCCTAGTCCGTACGCGGACACTGACCCGCGGGTCCGCACGTGCCCCGACCCTAGCGCGTGTCCGCACCCTCACCTGTGGCCTCAGCCTTGCCGTTCCCTAACCCTAACCCTAGCCCGGAACGGAAACCCACCGGCAGCCCCACACCTTAGCCTCCGCCGTACCCTCATACTAGTCCGTACGCGGACACTGACCCGCGCGTCCGCACGTGCCCCGACCCTAGCGCGTGTCCGCACCCTCACCTGTGCCCTCAGCCTTGCGGTTCCCTAACCCTAACCTTAGCCCGGAACGAAAACCCACCGGCAGCCCCACACCTTAGCCTCCGCCGTTCCCTCATCCTAGTCCGTACGCGGACACTGACCAGCGCGTCCGCACGTGCCCCGACCCTAGCGCGTGTCCGCACCCTCACCTGTGCCCTCAGCCTTGCCGTTTCCTAACCCTAACCGTAGCCCGGAACGGAAACCCACCGGCAGCCCCACACCTTAGCCTCCGCCGTACCCTCATCCTAGTCCGTACGCGAACACTGACCCGCGCGTCCGCACGTGTCCCGACCCTAGCACGTGTCCGCACCCTCACCTGTGCCCTCAGCCTTGCCGTTCCCTAACCCTAAGCCTAGCCCGGAACGGAAACCCACCGGCAGCCCCACACCTTAGCCTCCGCCGTACCCTCATCCTAGTCCGTACGCGGACACTGACACGCGCGTCCGCCCATGCCCCGACCCTAGCACGTGTCCGCACCCTCACCTGTGCTCTCAGCCTTGCCGTTCCCTAACCCTAACCCTAGCCCGGAACGGAAACCCACCGGCAGCCCCACACCTTAGCCTCCGCCGTAACCTCATCCTAGTCCGTATGCGGACACTGACCCGTGCGTCCGCACGTGCCCCGACCCTAGCACGTGTCCGCACCCTCACCTGTGCCCTCAGCCTTGCCGTTCCCTAACCCTAACCCTAGCCCGGAACGGAAAACCACCGGCAGCCCCACACCTTAGCCTCCGCCGTACCCTCATCCTAGTCCGTACGCGGACACTGACCCGCGCGTCCACACGTGCCCCGACCCTAGCACGTGTCCGCACCCTCACCTGTGCCCTCAGCCTTGCCGTTCCCTAACCCTAACCCTAGCCCGGAACGGAAACCCACCGGCATCCCCACACCTTAGCCTCCGCCGTACCCTCATCCTAGTCCGTACGCGGACACTGACCCGCGCGTCCGCACGTGCCCCGACCCTAGCACGTGTCCGCACCCTCACCTGTGCCCTCAGCCTTGCCGTTCCCTAACCCTAACCCTAGCCCGGAACGGAAACCCACCGACAGCCCCACACCTTAGCCTCCGCCGTACTCTCATCCTACTCCGTACGTGGACACTGACCCTCGCGTCCGCACGTGCCCCGACCCTAGCACGTGTCCGCACCCTCACCTGTGCCCTCAGCCTTGCCATTCCCTAACCCTAACCCTAGCCCGGAACGGAAACCCACCGGCAGCCCAACACCTTAGCCTCCGCCGTACCCTCATCCTAGTCCGTACGCGGACACTGACACGCGCGTCCGCATGTGCCCCGACCCTAGCACGTGTCCGCACCCTCACCTGTGCCCTCAGCCTTGCCGTTCCCTAACCCTAACGCTAGCCAGGAACGGAAACCCACCGGCAGCCCCACACCTTAGCTTCCGCCGTACCCACATCCTAGTCCGTACGCGGACACTGACCCGCGCGTCCGCACGTGCCCCGACCCTAGAACGTGTCCGCACCCTCACCTGTGCCCTCAGCCTTGCCGTTCCCTAACCCTAACCCTAGCCCGGAACGGAAACCCACCGGCAGCCCCACACCTTAGCCTCCGCCGTACCCTCATTCTAGTCCGTTCGCGGACACTGAACCGCGCGTCCGCACGTGCCCCGACCCTAGCACGTGTCCGCACCGTCACCCGTGCCCTCAGCCTTGCCGTTCCCTAACCCTAACCCTAGCCCGGAACGGAAACCCACCGGCAGCCCCACACCATAGCCTCCGCCGTACCCTCATCCTAATCCGTACGCGGACACTGACCCGCGCGTCCGCACGTGCCCCGACCCTAGCACGTGTCCGCACCCTCACCTGTGCCCTCAGCCTTGCCGTTCCCTAACCCTAACCCTAGCCCGGAACGGAAACCCACCGGCAGCCCCACACCTTAGCCTCCGCCGTACCCTCATCCTAATCCGTACGCGGACACTGACCCGCGCGTCCGCACGTGCCCCATCCCTAGCACGTCTCCGCACCCTCACCCGTGCCCTCAGCCTTGCCGTTCCCTAACCCTAACCCTAGCCCGGAACGGAAACCCACCGGCAGCCCGACACCTTAGCCTCCGCCGTAGCCTCATCCTAGTCCGTACACGGACACTGACCCGCGCGTCCGCACGTGCTCCGACCCTAGCACGTGTCCGCACCCTCACCTGTGCCCTCAGCCTTGCCGTTCCCTAACCCTAACCCTAGCCCGGAACGGAAACCTACCGGCAGCCCCACACCTTAGCCTCCGCCGTACCCTCATCCTAGTCCGTACGCGGACACGGACCCGCGCGTCCGCACGTGCCCCGACACTAGCACGTGTCCGCAACCTTACTTGTGCCCTCAGCCTTGCCGTTCCCTAACCCTAACCCTAGCCCGGAACGGAAACCCACCGGCAGCCCCACACCTTAGCCTCCGCCGTACCCTCATCCTACTCCGTATGCGGACACTGACACGCGCGTCCGCACTTGCCCCGACCCTAGCACGTGTCCGCACCCTCACCTGTGCCCTCAGCCTTGCCGTTCCCTAACCCTAACCCTAGCCCGGAACGGAAACCCAGCGGCAGCCCCACACCTTAGCCTCCGCCGTACCCTCATCCTAGTCCGTACGCGGACACTGACCCGCGCGTCCGCACGTGTCCCGACCCTAGCACGTGTCCGCACCCTCACCTGTGCCCTCAGCCTTGCCGTTCCCTAACCCTAAGCCTAGCCCGAAACGGAAACCGACCGGCAGCCCCACACCTTAGCCTCCGCCGTACCCTCATCCTAGTCCGTACGCGGACACTGACCCGCGCGTCCGCCCATGCCCCGACCCTAGCACGTGTCCGCACCCTCACCTGTGCTCTCAGCCTTGCCGTTCCCTAACCCTAACCCTAGCCCGGAACGGAAACCCACCGGCAGCCCCACACCTTAGCCTCCGCCGTACCCTCATCCTAGTCCGTACGCGGACACTGACCCGCGCGTCCGCACGTGCCCCGACCCTAGCACGTGTCCGCACCCTCACCTGTGCCCTCAGCCTTGCCGTTCCCTAACCCTAACCCTAGCCCGGAACGGAAACCCACCGGCAGCCCCACACCTTAGCCTCCGCCGTACCCTCATCCTAGTCCGTACGCGGACACTGACCCGCGCGTCCGCACGTGCCCCGACCCTAGCACGTGTCCGCACCCTCACCTGTGCCCTCAGCCTTGCCGTTCCCTAACCCTAACCCTAGCCCGGAACGGAAACCCACCGGCAGCCCCACACCTTAGCCTCCGCCGTACCCTCATCCTAGTCCGTACGCGGACACTGACCCGCGCGTCCGCACGTGCCCCGACACTAGCACGTGTCCGCAACCTTACCTGTGCCCTCAGCCTTGCCGTTCCCTAACGCTAAGCCTAGCCCGAAACGGAAACCGACCGGCAGCCCCACACCTTAGCCTCCGCCGTACCCTCATCCTAGTCCGTACGCGGACACTGACCCGCGCGTCCGCCCATGCCCCGACCCTAGCACGTGTCCGCACCCTCACCTGTGCTCTCAGCCTTGCCGTTCCCTAACCCTAACCCTAGCCCGGAACGGAAACCCACCGGCAGCCCCACACCTTAGCCTCCGCCGTACCCTCATCCTAGTCCGTACGCGGACACTGACCCGCGCGTCCGCACGTGCCCCGACCCTAGCACGTGTCCGCACCCTCACCTGTGCCCTCAGCCTTGCCGTTCCCTAACCCTAACCCTAGCCCGGAACGGAAAACCACCGGCAGCCCCACACCTTAGCCTCCGCCGTACCCTCATCCTAGTCCGTACACGGACACTGACCCGCGCGTCCGCACGTGCCCCGACCCTAGCACGTGTCCGCACCCTCACCTGTGCCCTCAGCCTTGCCGTTCCCTAACCCTAACCCTAGCCCGGAACGGAAACCCACCGGCAGCCCCACACCTTAGCCTCCGCCGTACCCTCATCCTAGTCCGTACGCGGACACTGACCCGCGCGTCCGCACGTGCCCCGACACTAGCACGTGTCCGCAACCTTACCTGTGCCCTCAGCCTTGCCGTTCCCTAACCCTAACCCTAGCCCGGAACGGAAACCCACCGGCAGCCCCACACCTTAGCCTCCGCCGTACCCTCATCCTACTCCGTACGCGGACACTGACACACGCGTCCGCACGTGCCCCGACCCTAGCACGTGTCCGCACCCTCACCTGTGCCCTCAGCCTTGCCGTTCCCTAACCCTAACCCTAGCCCGGAACGGAAACCCACCGGCAGCCCCACACCTTAGCCTCTGCCGTACCCTCATCCTAGTCCGTACGCGGACACTGACCCGCGGGTCCGCACGTGCCCCGACCCTAGCGCGTGTCCGCACCCTCACCTGTGGCCTCAGCCTTGCCGTTCCCTAACCCTAACCCTAGCCCGGAACGGAAACCCACCGGCAGCCCCACACCTTAGCCTCCGCCGTACCCTCATCCTAGTCCGTACGCGGACACTGACCCGCGCGTCCGCACGTGCCCCGACCCTAGCGCGTGTCCGCACCCTCACCTGTGCCCTCAGCCTTGCGGTTCCCTAACCCTAACCTTAGCCCGGAACGGAAACCCACCGGCAGCCCCACACCTTAGCCTCCGCCGTACCCTCATCCTAGTCCGTACGCGGACACTGACCAGCGCGTTCGCACGTGCCCCGACCCTAGCGCGTGTCCGCACCCTCACCTGTGCCCTCAGCCTTGCCGTTTCCTAACCCTAACCGTAGCCCGGAACGGAAACCCACCGGCAGCCCCACACCTTAGCCTCCGCCGTACCCTCATCCTAGTCCGTACGCGAACACTGACCCGCGCGTCCGCACGTGTCCCGACCCTAGCACGTGTCCGCACCCTCACCTGTGCCCTCAGCCTTGCCGTTCCCTAACCCTAAGCCTAGCCCGGAACGGAAACCCACCGGCAGCCCCACACCTTAGCCTCCGCCGTACCCTCATCCTAGTCCGTACGCGGACACTGACACACGCGTCCGCCCATGCCCCGACACTAGCACGTGTCCGCACCCTCACCTGTGCTCTCAGCCTTGCCGTTCCCTAACCCTAACCCTAGCCCGGAACGGAAACCCACCGGCAGCCCCACACCTTAGCCTCTGCCGTAAACTCATCCTAGTCCGTACGCGGACACTGACCCGCGCGTCCGCACGTGCCCCGACCCTAGCACGTGTCCGCACCCTCACCTGTGCCCTCAGCCTTGCCGTTCCCTAACCCTAACCCTAGCCCGGAATGGAAAACCCCCGGCAGCCCCACACCTTAGCCTCCGCCGTACCCTCATCCTAGTCCGTACGCGGACACTGACCCGCGCGTCCGCACGTGCCCCGACCCTAGCACGTGTCCGCACCCTCACCTGTGCCCTCAGCCTTGCCGTTCCCTAACCCTAACCCTAGCCCGGAACGGAAACCCACCGGCATCCCCACACCTTAGCCTCCGCCGTACCCTCATCCTAGTCCGTACGCGGACACTGACCCGCGCGTCCGCACGTGCCCCGACCCTAGCACGTGTCCGCACCCTCACCTGTGCCCTCAGCCTTGCCGTTCCCTAACCCTAACCCTAGCCCGGAACGGAAACCCACCGACAGCCCCACACCTTAGCCTCCGCCGTACTCTCATCCTAGTCCGTACGTGGACACTGACCCGCGCGTCCGCACGTGCCCCGACCCTAGCACGTGTCCGCACCCTCACCTGTGCCCTCAGCCTTGCCATTCCCTAACCCTAACCCTAGCCCGGAACGGAAACCCACCGGCAGCCCAACACCTTAGCCTCCGCCGTACCCTCATCCTAGTCCATACGCGGACATTGACACGCGCGTCCGCATGTGCCCCGACCCTAGCACGTGTCCGCACCCTCACCTGTGCCCTCAGCCTTGCCGTTCCCTAACCCTAACGCTAGCCCGGAACGGAAACCCACCGGCAGCCCCACACCTTAGCTTCCGCCGTACCCACATCCTAGTCTGTACGCGGACACTGACCCGCGCGTCCGCACGTGCCCCGACCCTAGAACGTGTCCGCACCCTCACCTGTGCCCTCAGCCTTGCCGTTCCCTAACCCTAACCCTAGCCCGGAACGGAAACCCACCGGCAGCCCCACACCTTAGCCTCCGCCGTACCCTCATTCTAGTCCGTTCGCGGACACTGAACCGCGCGTCCGCACGTGCCCCGACCCTAGCACGTGTCCGCACCGTCACCCGTGCCCTCAGCCTTGCCGTTCCCTAACCCTAACCCTAGCCCGGAACGGAAACCCACCGGCAGCCCCACACCATAGCCTCCGCCGTACCCTCATCCTAATCCGTACGCGGACACTGACCCGCGCGTCCGCACGTGCCCCGACCCTAGCACGTGTCCGCACCCTCACCTGTGCCCTCAGCCTTGCCGTTCCCTAACCCTAACCCTAGCCCGGAACGGAAACCCACCGGCAGCCCCACACCTTAGCCTCCGCCGTACCCTCATCCTTATCCGTACGCGGACACTGACCCGCGCGTCCGCACGTGCCCCATCCCTAGCACGTCTCCGCACCCTCACCCGTGCCCTCAGCCTTGCCGTTCCCTAACCCTAACCCTAGCCCGGAACGGAAACCCACCGGCAGCCCCACACCTTAGCCTCCGCCGTAGCCTCATCCTTGTCCGTACACGGACACTGACCCGCGCGTCCGCACGTGCTCCGACCCTAGCACGTGTCCGCACCCTCACCTGTGCCCTCAGCCTTGCCGTTCCCTAACCCTAACCCTAGCCCGGAACGGAAACCCACCGGCAGCCCCACACATTAGCCTCCGCCGTACCCTCATCCTAGTCCGTACGCGGACACGGACCCGCGCGTCCGCACGTGCCCCGACACTAGCACGTGTCCGCAACCTTACTCGTGCCCTCAGCCTTGCCGTTCCCTAACCCTAACCCTAGCCCGGAACGGAAACCCACCGGCAGCCCCACACCTGAGCCTCCGCCGTACCATCATCCTACTCCGTATGCGGACACTGACACGCGCGTCCGCACGTGCCCCGACCCTAGCACGTGTCCGCACCCTCACCTGTGCCCTCAGCCTTGCCGTTCCCTAACCCTAACCCTAGCCCGGAACGGAAACCCAGCGGCAGCCCCACACCTTAGCCTCCGCCGTACCCTCATCCTAGTCCGTACGCGGACACTGACCCGCGCGTCCGCACGTGTCCCGACCCTAGCACGTGTCCGCACCCTCACCTGTGCCCTCAGCCTTGCCGTTCCCTAACCCTAAGCCTAGCCCGAAACGGAAACCGACCGGCAGCCCCACACCTTAGCCTCCGCCGTACCCTCATCCTAGTCCGTACGCGGACACTGACCCGCGCGTCCGCCCATGCCCCGACCCTAGCACGTGTCCGCACCCTCACCTGTGCTCTCAGCCTTGCCGTTCCCTAACCCTAACCCTAGCCCGGAACGGAAACCCACCGGCAGCCCCACACCTTAGCCTCCGCCGTACCCTCATCCTAGTCCGTACGCGGACACTGACCCGCGCGTCCGCACGTGCCCCGACCCTAGCACGTGTCCGCACCCTCACCTGTGCCCTCAGCCTTGCCGTTCCCTAACCCTAACCCTAGCCCGGAACGGAAACCCACCGGCAGCCCCACACCTTAGCCTCCGCCGTACCCTCATCCTAGTCCGTACGCGGACACTGACCCGCGCGTCCGCACATGCCCCGACCCTAGCACGTGTCCGCACCCTCACCTGTGCCCTCAGCCTTGCCGTTCCCTAACCCTAACCCTAGCCCGGAACGGAAACCCACCGGCAGCCCCACACCTTAGCCTCCGCCGTACCCTCATCCTGGTCCGTACGCGGACACTGACCCGCGCGTCCGCACGTGCCCCGACCCTAGCACGTGTCCGCACCCTCACCTGTGCCCTCAGCCTTGCCGTACCCTAACCCTAAACCTAGCCCGGAACGGAAACCCACCGGCAGCCCCACACCTTAGCCTCCGCCGTACCCTCATCCTAGTCCGTACGCGGACACTGACCCGCGCGTCCGCACGTGCCCCGACCCTAGCACGTGTCCGCACCCTCACCTGTGCCCTCAGCCTTGCCGTTCCCTAACCCTAACCCTAGCCCGGAACGGAAACCCACCGGCAGCCCCACACCTTAGCCTCCGCCGTACCCTCATCCTAGTCCGTACGCGGACACTGACCCGCGCGTCCGCACGTGCCCCGACCCTAGCACGTGTCCGCACCCTCACCTGTGCCCTCAGCCTTGCCGTTCCCTAACCCTAACCCTAGCCCAGTACGGAAACCCACAGGCAGCCCCACACCTTAGCCTCCGCCGTAACCTCATCCTAGTCCGTACGCGGACACTGACACGCGCGTCCGCACGTGCCCCGACCCTAGCACGTGTCCGCACCCTCACATGTGCCCTCAGCCTTGCCGTTCCCTAACCCTAACCCTAGCCCGGAACGGAAACCCACCAGCAGCCCCACACCTTAGCCTCCGCCGTAACCTCATCCTAGTCCGTACGCGGACACTGACCCGCGCGTCCGCACGTGCCCAGACCCTAGCACGTTTCCGCACCCTCACCTGTGCCCTCAGCCTTGCCGTTCCCTAACCCTAACCCTAGCCCTGAACGGAAAACCACCGGCAGCCCCACACCTTAGCCTCCGCCGTACCTTCATCCTAGTCCGTACGCGGACACTGACCCGCGCGTCCGCACGTGCCCCGAATCTAGCACGTGTCCGCACCCTCACCTGTGCCCTCAGCCTTGCCGTTCCCTAACCCTAACCCTAGCCCGGAACGGAAACCCACCGGCAGCCCCACACCTTAGCCTCCGCCATACCCTCATCCTAGTCCGTACGTGGACACTGACCCGCGCGTCCGCACGTGCCCCGACCCTAGCACGTGTCCGCACCCTCACCTGTGCCCTCAGCCTTGCCGTTCCCTATCCCTAACCCTAGCCCGGAACGGAAACCCACCGGCAGCCCAACACCTTAGCCTCCGCCGTACCCTCATCCTAGTCCGTACGCGGACACTGACACGCGCGTCCGCATGTGCCCCGACCCTAGCACGTGTCCGCACCCTCACCTGTGCCCTCAGCCTTGCCGTTCCCTAACCCTAACCCTAGCCCGGAACGGAAACCCACCGGCAGCCCCACACCTTAGCCTCCGCCGTACCCTCATCCTAGTCCGTACGCGGACACTGACCCGCGCGTCCGCACGTGCCCCGACCCTAGCACGTGTCCGCACCCTCACCTGTGCCCTCAGCCTTGCCATTCCCTAACCCTAACCCTAGCCCGGAACGGAAACCCACCGGCAGCCCCACACCTTAGCTTCCGCCGTACAATGATTCTAGTCCGTACGCGGACACTGACCCGTGCATCCGCATGTGCCCCGAACCTAGCACGTGTCCGCACCCTCACCCGTGCCCTCAGCCTTGACGTTCCCTAACCCTAACCCTAGCCCGGAACAGAAACCCACCGGCAGCCCCACACCTTAGGCTCCGCCGTACCCTCATCCTAATCCGTACGCGGACACTGACCCGCGCGTACGCACGTTCCCCGACCCTAGCACGTGTCCGCACCCTCACACGTGCCCTCAGCCTTGCCGTTCCCTAACCCTAACCCTAGCCCGGAACGGAAACCCACCGGCAGCCCCACACCTTAGCCTCCGCCGTACCCTCATCCTAATCCGTACGCGGACACTGACCCGCGCGTCCGCACGTGCCCCGACCCTAGCACGTGTCCGCACCCTCACCCGTGCCCTCAGCCTTGCCGTTCCCTAACCCTAAGCCTAGCCCGGAACGGAAACCCACCGGCAGCCCCACACCTTAGCCTCCGCCGTACCCTCATCCTAGTCCGTGCACGGACACTGACCCGCGCGTCCGCACGTGCTCCGACCCTAGCACGTGTCCGCACCCTCACCTATGCCCTCAGCCTTGCCGTTCCCTAACCCTAACCCTAGCCCGGAACGGAAACCCACCGGGAGCCCCACACCTTAGCCTCCGCCATACCCTCATCCTAGTCCGTACGCGGACACTGACCCGCGCGTCCGCACGTGCCCCGACACTAGCACGTGTCCGCAACCTTACCTGTGCCCTCAGCCTTGCCGTTCCCTAACCCTAACCCTAGCCCGGAACGGAAACCCACCGGCAGCCCCACACCTTAGCCTCCGCCGTACCCTCATCCTACTCCGTACGCGGACACTGACAGGCGCGTCCGCACGTGCCCCGACCCTAGCACGTGTCCGCACCCTCACCTGTGCCCTCAGCCTTGCCGTTCCCTAACCCTAACCCTAGCCCGGAACGGAAACCCACCGGCAGCCCCACACCTTAGCCTCTGCCGTAACCTCATCCTAGTCCGTACGCGGACACTGACACGCGCGTCCGCACGTGCCCCGACCCTAGCGCGTGTCCGCACCCTCACCTGTGCCCTCAGCCTTGCCGTTTCCTAACCCTAACCGTAGACCGGAACGGAAACACACCGGCAGCCCCACACCTTAGCCTCCGCCGTACCCTCATCCTAGTCTGTACGCGGACACTGACCCGCGCGTCCGCACGTGTCCCGACCCTAGAACGAGTCCGCACCCTCACCTGTGCCCTCAGCCTTGCCGTTCCCTAACCCTAAGCCTAGCCCGGAACGGAAACCCACCGGCAGCCCCACACCTTAGCCTCCGCCATACCCTCATCCTAGTCCGTACGCGGACACTGACCCGCGCGTCCGCCCATGCCCCGACCCTAGCACGTGTCCGCACCCTCACGTGTGCCCTCAGCCTTGCCGTTCCCTAACCCTAAGCCTAGCCCGGAACGGAAACCCACCGGCAGCCCCACACCTTAGCCTCCGCCGTACCCTCATCCTAGTCCGTACGCGGACACTGACCCGCGCGTCCGCACGTGCCCCGACCCTAGCACGTGTCCGAACCCTCACCTGTGCCCTCAGCCTTGCCGTTCCCTAACCCTAACCCTAGCCCAGTACGGAAACCCACAGGCAGCCCCACACCTTAGCCTCCGCCGTAACCTCATCCTAGTCCGTACGCGGACACTGACACGCGCGTCCGCACGTGCCCCGACCCTAGCACGTGTCCGCACCCTCACATGTGCCCTCAGCCTTGCCGTTCCCTAACCCTAACCCTAGCCCGGAACGGAAACCCACCAGCAGCCCCACACCTTAGCCTCCGCCGTAACCTCATCCTAGTCCGTACGCGGACACTGACCCGCGCGTCCGCACGTGCCCAGACCCTAGCACGTTTCCGCACCCTCACCTGTGCCCTCAGCCTTGCCGTTCCCTAACCCTAACCCTAGCCCTGAACGGAAAACCACCGGCAGCCCCACACCTTAGCCTCCGCCGTACCTTCATCCTAGTCCGTACGCGGACACTGACCCGCGCGTCCGCACGTGCCCCGAATCTAGCACGTGTCCGCACCCTCACCTGTGCCCTCAGCCTTGCCGTTCCCTAACCCTAACCCTAGCCCGGAACGGAAACCCACCGGCAGCCCCACACCTTAGCCTCCGCCATACCCTCATCCTAGTCCGTACGTGGACACTGACCCGCGCGTCCGCACGTGCCCCGACCCTAGCACGTGTCCGCACCCTCACCTGTGCCCTCAGCCTTGCCGTTCCCTATCCCTAACCCTAGCCCGGAACGGAAACCCACCGGCAGCCCAACACCTTAGCCTCCGCCGTACCCTCATCCTAGTCCGTACGCGGACACTGACACGCGCGTCCGCACGTGCCCCGACCCTAGCACGTGTCCGCACCCTCACCTGTGCCCTCAGCCTTGCCGTTCCCTAACCCTAACCCTAGCCCGGAACGGAAACCCACCGGCAGCCCCACACCTTAGCCTCCGCCGTACCCTCATCCTAGTCCGTACGCGGACACTGACCCGCGCGTCCGCACGTGCCCCGACCCTAGCACGTGTCCGCACCCTCACCTGTGCCCTCAGCCTTGCCATTCCCTAACCCTAACCCTAGCCCGGAACGGAAACCCACCGGCAGCCCCACACCTTAGCTTCCGCCGTACAATGATTCTAGTCCGTACGCGGACACTGACCCGTGCATCCGCATGTGCCCCGAACCTAGCACGTGTCCGCACCCTCACCCGTGCCCTCAGCCTTGACGTTCCCTAACCCTAACCCTAGCCCGGAACAGAAACCCACCGGCAGCCCCACACCTTAGGCTCCGCCGTACCCTCATCCTAATCCGTACGCGGACACTGACCCGCGCGTACGCACGTTCCCCGACCCTAGCACGTGTCCGCACCCTCACACGTGCCCTCAGCCTTGCCGTTCCCTAACCCTAACCCTAGCCCGGAACGGAAACCCACCGGCAGCCCCACACCTTAGCCTCCGCCGTACCCTCATCCTAATCCGTACGCGGACACTGACCCGCGCGTCCGCACGTGCCCCGACCCTAGCACGTGTCCGCACCCTCACCTGTGCCCTCAGCCTTGCCGTTCCCTAACCCTAACCCTAGCCCGGAACGGAAACCCACCGGCAGCCCCACACCTTAGCCTCTGCCGTAACCTCATCCTAGTCCGTACGCGGACACTGACACGCGCGTCCGCACGTGCCCCGACCCTAGCGCGTGTCCGCACCCTCACCTGTGCCCTCAGCCTTGCCGTTTCCTAACCCTAACCGTAGACCGGAACGGAAACACACCGGCAGCCCCACACCTTAGCCTCCGCCGTACCCTCATCCTAGTCTGTACGCGGACACTGACCCGCGCGTCCGCACGTGTCCCGACCCTAGAACGAGTCCGCACCCTCACCTGTGCCCTCAGCCTTGCCGTTCCCTAACCCTAAGCCTAGCCCGGAACGGAAACCCACCGGCAGCCCCACACCTTAGCCTCCGCCATACCCTCATCCTAGTCCGTACGCGGACACTGACCCGCGCGTCCGCCCATGCCCCGACCCTAGCACGTGTCCGCACCCTCACGTGTGCCCTCAGCCTTGCCGTTCCCTAACCCTAAGCCTAGCCCGGAACGGAAACCCACCGGCAGCCCCACACCTTAGCCTCCGCCGTACCCTCATCCTAGTCCGTACGCGGACACTGACCCGCGCGTCCGCACGTGCCCCGACCCTAGCACGTGTCCGCACCCTCACCTGTGCCCTCAGCCTTGCCGTTCCCTAACCCTAACCCTAGCCCGGAACGGAAACCCACCGGCAGCCCCACACCTTAGCCTCCGCCGTACCCTCATCCTAATCCGTACGCGGACACTGACCCGCGCGTCCGCACGTGCCCCAAACCTAGCACGTGTCCGCACCCTCACCTGTGCCCTCAGCCTTGCCGTTCCCTAACCCTAACCCTAGCCCGGAACGGAAACCCACCGGCAGACCCACACCTTAGCCTCCGCCGTACCCTCATCCTAATCCGTACGCGGACACTGACCCGCGCGTCCGCACGTGCCCCGACCCTAGCACGTGTCCGCACCCTCACCTGTGCCCTCAGCCTTGCCGTTCCCTAACCCTAACCCTAGCCCGGAACGGAAAACCACCGGCAGCCCCACACCATAACCTCCGCCGTACCCTCATCCTAATCCGTACGCGGACACTGACCCGCGCGTCCGCACGTGCCCCGACCCTAGCACGTGTCCGCACCCTCACCTGTGCCCTCAGCCTTGCCGTTCCCTAACCCTAACCCTAGCCCGGAACGGAAACCCACCGGCAGCCCCACACCTTAGCCTCCGCCGTACCCTCATCCTAGTCCGTACGCTGACACTGACCCGCGCGTCCGCACGTGCCCCGACCCTAGCACGTGTCCGCACCCTCACCTGTGCCCTCAGGCTTGCCGTTCCCTAACCCTAACCCTAGCCCGGAACGGAAACCCACCGGCAGCCCCACACCTTAGCCTCCGCCGTACCCTCATCCTAGTCCGTACGCGGACACTGACACACGCGTCCTCACGTGCCCCGGCCCTAGCACGTGTCCGCACCCTCACCTGTGCCCTCAGCCTTGCCGTTCCCTAACCCTAACCCTAGCCCGGAACGGAAACCCACCGGCAGCCCCACACCTTAGCCTCCGCCGTACCCTCATCCTAGTCCGTACGCGGACACTGACCCGCGCCTCCGCACGTGCCCCGACCCTAGCACGTGTCCGCACCCTCACCTGTGCCCTCAGCTTTGCCGTTCCCTAACCCTAACCCTAGCCCGGAACGGAAACCCAACGGCAGCCCCACACCTTAGCCTCCGCCGTACCCTCATCCTAGTCCGTGCGCGGACACTGACCCGCGCGTCCTCACGTGCCACGACCCTAGCACGTGTCCGCACCCTCACCTGTGCCCTCAACCTTGCCGTTCCCTAACCCTAACCCTAGCCCGGAACGGAAACCCACCGGCAGCCCCAGACCTTAGTCTCCGCCGTACCCTAATCCTAATCCGTACGCGGACACTGAACCGTGCGTCCGCACGTGCCCCGACCCTAGCACCTGTCCGCACCCTCACCTGTGCCCTCAACCTTGCCGTTCCCTAACCCTAACCCTAGCCCGGAACGGAAACCCACCGGCAGCCCCACACCTTAGCCTCCGCCGTACCCTAATCCTAATCCGTACGCGGACACTGACCCGTGCGTCCGCACGTGCCCCGACCCTAGCACGTGTCCGCACCCTCACCTGTGCCCTCAGCCTTGCCGTTCCCTAACCCTAACCCTAGCCCTGAACGGAAATCCACCGGCAGCCCCACACCTTAGGCTCCGCCGTACCCTCATCCTAGTCCTTACGCGGACACTGACCCGCGCGTCCGCACGTGCCCCGACCCTAGCACGTGTCCGCACCCTCACCTGTGCCCTCAGCCTTGCCGTTCCCTAACCCTAAGCCTAGCCCGGAACGGAAACCCACCGGCAGCCCCACACCTTAGCCTCCGCCGTACCCTCATCCTAGTCCGTACGCTGACACTGACCCGCGCGTCCGCACATGCCCCGACCCTAGCACGTGTCCGCACCCTCACCTGTGCCCTCAGGCTTGCCGTTCCCTAACCCTAACCCTAGCCCGGAACGGAAACCCACCGGCAGCCCCACACCTTAGCCTCCGCCGTACCCTCATCCTAGTCCGTACGCGGACACTGACACACGCGTCCTCACGTGCCCCGGCCCTAGCACGTGTCCGCACCCTCACCTGTGCCCTCACCCTTGCCGTTCCCTAACCCTAACCCTAGCCCGGAACGGAAACCCACCGGCAGCCCCACACCTTAGCCTCCGCCATACCCTCATCCTAGTCCGTACGTGGACACTGACCCGCCCGTCCGCACGTGCCCCGACCCTAGCACGTGTCCGCACCCTCACCTGTGCCCTCAGCCTTGCCGTTCCCTATCCCTAACCCTAGCCCGGAACGGAAACCCACCGGCAGCCCAACACCTTAGCCTCCGCCGTACCCTCATCCTAGTCCGTACGCGGACACTGACACGCGCGTCCGCATGTGCCCCGACCCTAGCACGTGTCCGCACCCTCACCTGTGCCCTCAGCCTTGCCGTTCCCTAACCCTAACCCTAGCCCAGAACGGAAACCCACCGGCAGCCCCACACCTTAGCCTCCGCCGTACCCTCATCCTAGTCCGTACGCGGACACTGACCCGCGCGTCCGCACGTGCCCCGACCCTAGCACGTGTCCGCACCCTCACCTGTGCCCTCAGCCTTGCCATTCCCTAACCCTAACCCTAGCCCGGAACGGAAACCCACCGGCAGCCCCACACCTTAGCTTCCGCCGTACAATGATTCTAGTCCGTACGCGGACACTGACCCGCGCATCCGCACGTGCCCCGAACCTAGCACGTGTCCGCACCCTCACCCGTGCCCTCAGCCTTGACGTTCCCTAACCCTAACCCTAGCCCGGAACAGAAACCCACCGGCAGCCCCACACCTTAGGCTCCGCCGTACCCTCATCCTAATCCGTACGCGGACACTGACCCGCGCGTACGCACGTTCCCCGACCCTAGCACGTGTCCGCACCCTCACACGTGCCCTCAGCCTTGCCGTTCCCTAACCCTAACCCTAGCCCGGAACGGAAACCCACCGGCAGCCCCACACCTTAGCCTCCGCCGTACCCTCATCCTAATCCGTACGCGGACACTGACCCGCGCGTCCGCACGTGCCCCGACCCTAGCACGTGTCCGCACCCTCACCCGTGCCCTCAGCCTTGCCGTTCCCTAACACTAAGCCTAGCCCGGAACGGAAACCCACCGGCAGCCCCACACCTTAGCCTCCGCCGTACCCTCATCCTAGTCCGTACACGGACACTGACCCGCGCGTCCGCACGTGCTCCGACCCTAGCACGTGTCCGCACCCTCACCTGTGCCCTCAGCCTTGCCGTTCCCTAACCCTAACCCTAGCCCGGAACGGAAACCCACAGGCAGCCCCACACCTTAGCCTCCGCCGTACCCTCATCCTAGTCCGTACGCGGACACTGACCCGCGCGTCCGCACGTGCCCCGACACTAGCACGTGTCCGCAACCTTACCTGTGCCCTCAGCCTTGCCGTTCCCTAACCCTAACCCTAGCCCGGAACGGAAACCCACCGGCAGCCCCACACCTTAGCCTCCGCCGTACCCTCATCCTACTCCGTACGCGGACACTGACAGGCGCGTCCGCACGTGCCCCGACCCTAGCACGTGTCCGCACCCTCACCTGTGCCCTCAAACCTTGCCGTTCCCTAACCCTAACCCTAGCCCGGAACGGAAACCCACCGGCAGCCCCACACCTTAGCCTCTGCCGTAACCTCATCCTAGTCCGTACGCGGACACTGACCCGCGCGTCCGCACGTGCCCCGACCCTAGCGCGTGTCCGCACCCTCACCTGTGCCCTCAGCCTTGCCGTTCCCTAACCCTAACCCTAGCCCGGAACGGAAACCCACAGGCAGCCCCACACCTTAGCCTCCGCCGTACCCTCATCCTAGTCCGTACGCGGACACTGACCCGCGCATCCGCACGTGCCCGGACCCTAGCGCGTGTCCGGACCCTCACCTGTGCCCTCAGCCTTGCGGTTCCCTAACCCTAACCTTAGCCCGGAACGGAAACCCACCGGCAGCCCCACACCTTAGCCTCCACAGTACCCTCATCCTAGTCCGTACGCGGACACTGACCCGCGCGTCCGCACGTGCCCCGACCCTAGCACGTGTCCGCACCCTCACCTGTGCCCTCAGCCTTGCCGTTCCCTAACCCTAACCCTAGCCCGGAACGGAAACCCACCGGCAGCCCCACACCTTAGCCTCCGCCGTACCCTCATCCTAATCCGTACGCGGACACTGACCCGCGCGTCCGCACGTGCCCCAAACCTAGCACGTGTCCGCACCCTCACCTGTGCCCTCAGCCTTGCCGTTCCCTAACCCTAACCCTAGCCCGGAACGGAAACCCACCGGCAGACCCACACCTTAGCCTCCGCCGTACCCTCATCCTAATCCGTACGCGGACACTGACCCGCGCGTCCGCACGTTCCCCGACCCTAGCACGTGTCCACACCCTCACCTGTGCCCTCAGCCTTGCCGTTCCCTAACCCTAACCCTAGCCCGGAACGGAAAACCACCGGCAGCCCCACACCATAACCTCCGCCGTACCCTCATCCTAATCCGTACGCGGACACTGACCCGCGCGTCCGCACGTGCCCCGACCCTAGCACGTGTCCGCACCCTCACCTGTGCCCTCAGCCTTGCCGTTCCCTAACCCTAACCCTAGCCCGGAACGGAAACCCACCGGCAGCCCCACACCTTAGCCTCCGCCGTACCCTCATCCTAATCCATACGCGGACACTGACCCGCGCGTCCGCACGTGCCCCGACCCTAGCACGTGTCCGCACCCTCACCTGTGCCCTCAGCCTTGCCGTTCCCTAACCCTAACCCTACCCCGGAACGGAAACCCACCGGCAGCCCCACACCTTAGCCTCCGCCGTACCCTCATCCTAATCCGTACGTGGACACTGACCCGTGCGTCCGCACGTGCCCCGACCCTAGCACCTGTCCGCACCCTCACCTGTGCCCTCAACCTTGCCGTTCCCTAACCCTAACCCTAGCCCGGAACGGAAACCCACCGGCAGCCCCACACCTTAGCCTCCGCCGTACCCTAATCCTAATCCGTACGCGGACACTGACCCGTGCGTCCGCACGTGCCCCGACCCTAGCACGTGTCCGCACCCTCACCTGTGCCCTCAGCCTTGCCGTTCCCTAACCCTAACCCTAGCCCGGAACGGAAATCCACTGGCAGCCCCACACCTTAGGCTCCGCCGTACCCTCATCCTAGTCCGTATGCGGACACTGACCCGCGCGTCCGCACGTGCCCCGACCCTAGCACGTGTCCGCACCCTCACCTGTGCCCTCAGCCTTGCCGTTCCCTAACCCTAACCCTAGCCCGGAACGGAAACCCACCGGCAGCCCCACACCTTAGCCTCCGCCGTACCCTCATCCTAGTCCGTACGCTGACACAGACCCGCGCGTCCGCACGTGCCCCGACCCTAGCACGTGTCCGCACCCTCACCTGTGCCCTCAGGCTTGCCGTTCCCTAACCCTAACCCTAGCCCGGAACGGAAACCCACCGGCAGCCCCACACCTTAGCCTCCGCCGTACCCTCATCCTAGTCCGTACGCGGACACTGACACACGCGTCCTCACGTGCCCCGGCCCTAGAACGTGTCCGCACCCTCACCTGTGCCCTCAGCCTTGCCGTTCCCTAACCCTAACCCTAGCCCGGAACGGAAACCCACCGGCAGCCCCACACCTTAGCCTCCGCCGTACCCTCATCGTAGTCCGTTCGCGGACACTGACCCGCGCCTCCGCACGTGCCCCGACCCTAGCACGTGTCCGCACCCTCACCTGTCCCCTCAGCTTTGCCGTTCCCTAACCCTAACCCTAGCCCGGAACGGAAACCCAACGGCAGCCCCACACCTTAGCCTCCGCCGTACCCTCATCCTAGTCCGTGCGCGGACACTGACCCGCGCGTCCTCACGTGCCCCGACCCTAGCACGTGTCCGCACCCTCACCTGTGCCCTCAACCTTGCCGTTCCCTAACCCTAACCCTAGCCCGGAACGGAAACCCACCGGCAGCCCCACACCTTAGTCTCCGCCGTACCCTAATCCTAATCCGTACGCGGACACTGAACTGTGCGCCCGCACGTGCCCCGACCCTAGCACCTGTCCGCACCCTCACCTGTGCCCTCAACCTTGCCGTTCCCTAACCCTAACCCTAGCCCGGAACGGAAACCCACCGGCAGCCCCACACCTTAGCCTCCGCCGTACCCTAATCCTAATCCGTACGCGGACACTGACCCGTGCGTCCGCACGTGCCCCGACCCTAGCACGTGTCCGCACCCTCACCTGTGCCCTCAGCCTTGCCGTTCCCTAACCCTAACCCTAGCCCGGAACGGAAATCCACCGGCAGCCCCACACCTTAGGCTCCGCCGTACCCTCAACCTAGTCCGTACGCGGACACTGACCCGCGCGTCCGCACGTGCCCCGACCCTAGCACGTGTCCGCACCCTCACCTGTGCCCTCAGCCTTGCCGTTCCCTAACCCTAACCCTAGCCCGGAACGGAAACCCACCGGCAGCCCCACACCTTAGCCTCCGCCGTACCCTCATCCTAGTCCGTACGCTGACACTGACCCGCGCGTCCGCACGTGCCCCGACCCTAGCACGTGTCCGCACCCTCACCTGTGCCCTCAGGCTTGCCGTTCCCTAACCCTAACCCTAGCCCGGAACGGAAACCCACCGGCAGCCCCACACCTTAGCCTGCGCCGTACCCTCATCGTAGTCCGTACGCGGACACTGACACACGCGTCCTCACGTGCCCCGGCCCTAGCACGTGTCCGCACCCTCACCTGTGCCCTCAGCCTTGCCGTTCCCTAACCCTAACCCTAGCCCGGAACGGAAACCCACCGGCAGCCCCACACCTTCGCCTCCGCCGTACCCTCATCCTAGTCCGTACGCGGACACTGACCCGCGCCTCCGCACGTGCCCCGACCCTAGCACGTGTCCGCACCCTCACCTGTGCCCTCAGCTTTGCCGTTCCCTAACCCTAACCCTAGCCCGGAACGGAAACCCACCGGCAGCCCCACACCTTAGCCTCCGCCGTACCCTCATCCTAGTCCGTGCGCGGACACTGACCCGCGCGTCCTCACGTGCCCCGACCCTAGCACGTGTCCGCACCCTCACCTGTGCCCTCAGCCTTGCCGTTCCCTAACCCTAACCCTAGCCCGGAAGGGAAACCCACCGGCAGCCCCACACCTTAGCCTCCGCCGTACCCTCATCCTAGTCCGTACGCGGACACTGACCCGCGCGTCCGCACGTGCCCCGACCCTAGCACGTGTCCGCACCCTCACCTGTGCCCTCAGCCTTGCCGTTCCCTAACCCTAACCCTAGCCCGGAAGGGAAACCCACCGGCAGCCCCACACCTTAGCCTCCGCCGTACCCTCATCCTAGTCCGTACGCGGACACTGACACGCGCGTCCGCATGTGCCCCGACCCTAGCACGTGTCCGCACCCTCACCTGTGCCCTCAGCCTTGCCGTTCCCTAACCCTAACGCTAGCCCGGAATGGAAACCCACCGGCAGCCCCACACCTTAGCTTCCGCCGTACCCACATCCTAGTCCGTACGCGGACACTGACCCGCGCGTCCGCACGTGCCCCGACCCTAGAACGTGTCCGCACCCTCACCTGTGCCCTCAGCCTTGCCGTTCCCTAACCCTAACCCTAGCCCGGAACGGAAACCCACCGGCAGCCCCACACCTTAGCCTCCGCCGTACCCTCATTCTAGTCCGTTCGCGGACACTGAACCGCGCGTCCGCACGTGCCCCGACCCTAGCACGTGTCCGCACCGTCACCCGTGCCCTCAGCCTTGCCGTTCCCTAACCCTAACCCTAGCCCGGAACGGAAACACACCGGCAGCCCCACACCATAGCCTCCGCCGTACCCTCATCCTAATCCGTACGCGGACACTGATCCGCGCGTCCGCACGTGCCCCGACCCTAGCACGTGTCCGCACCCTCACCTGTGCCCTCAGCCTTGCCGTTCCCTAACCCTAACCCTAGCCCCGAATGGAAACCCACCGGCAGCCCCACACCTTAGCCTCCGCCGTACCCTCATCCTAATCCGTACGCGGACACTGACCCGCGCGTCCGCACGTGCCCCATCCCTAGCACGTCTCCGCACCCTCACCCGTGCCCTCAGCCTTGCCGTTCCCTAACCCTAACCCTAGCCCGGAACGGAAACCCACCGGCAGCCCCACACCTTAGCCTCCGCCGTAGCCTCATCCTAGTCCGTACACGGACACTGACCCACGCGTCCGCACGTGCTCCGACCCTAGCACGTGTCCGCACCCTCACCTGTGCCCTCAGCCTTGCCGTTCCCTAACCCTAACCCTAGCCCGGAACGGAAACCTACCGGCAGCCCCACACCTTAGCCTCCGCCGTACCCTCATCCTAGTCCGTACGCGGACACGGACCCACGCGTCCGCACGTGCCCCGAAACTAGCACGTGTCCGCAACCTTACTTGTGCCCTCATCCTTGCCGTTCCCTAACCCTAACCCTAGCCCGGAACGGAAACCCACCGGCAGCCCCACACCTTAGCCTCCGCCGTGCCCTCATCCTACTCCGTATGCGGACACTGACACGCGCGTCCGCACGTGCCCCGACCCTAGCACGTGTCCGCACCCTCACCTGTGCCCTCAGCCTTGCCGTTCCCTAACCCTAACCCTAGCCCGGAACGGAAACCCAGCGGCAGCCCCACACCTTAGCCTCCGCCGTACCCTCATCCTAGTCCGTACGCGGACACTGACCCGCGCGTCCGCACGTGTCCCGACCCTAGCACGTGTCCGCACCCTCACCTGTGCCCTCAGCCTTGCCGTTCCCTAACCCTAAGCCTAGCCCGAAACGGAAACCGACCGGCAGCCCCACACCTTAGCCTCCGCCGTACCCTCATCCTAGTCCGTACGCGGACACTGACCCGCGCGTCCGCCCATGCCCCGACCCTAGCACGTGTCCGCACCCTCACCTGTGCTCTCAGCCTTGCCGTTCCCTAACCCTAACCCTAGCCCGGAACGGAAACCCACCGGCAGCCCCACACCTTAGCCTCCGCCGTACCCTCATCCTAGTCCGTACGCGGACACTGACCCGCGCGTCCGCACGTGCCCCGACCCTAGCACGTGTCCGCCCCCTCACCTGTGCCCTCAGCCTTGCCGTTCCCTAACCCTAACCCTAGCCCGGAACGGAAACCCACCGGCAGCCCCACACCTTAGCCTCCGCCGTACCCTCATCCTAGTCCGTACGCGGACACTGACCCGCGCGTCCGCACGTGCCCCGACCCTAGCACGTGTCCGCACCCTCACCTGTGCCCTCAGCCTTGCCGTTCCCTAACCCTAACCCTAGCCCGGAACGGAAACCCACCGGCAGCCCCACACCTTAGCCTCCGCCGTACCCTCATCCTGGTCCGTACGCGGACACTGACCCGCGCGTCCGCATGTGCCCCGACCCTAGCACGTGCCCGCACCCTCACCTGTGCCCTCAGCCTTGCCGTTCCCTAACCCTAACCCTAGCCCAGTACGGAAACCCACAGGCAGCCCCACACTTTAGCCTCCGCCGTAACCTCATCCTAGTCCGTACGCGGACACTGACACGCGCGTCCGCACGTGCCCCGACCCTAGCACGTGTCCGCACCCTCACATGTGCCCTCAGCCTTGCCGTTCCCTAACCCTAAACCTAGCCCTGAACGGAAACCCACCGGCAGCCCCACACCGTAGCCTCCGCCGTACCCTCATCCTAGTCCGTACGCGGACATTGACCCGCGCGTCCGCACGTGCCCCGACCCTAGCACGTGTCCGCACCCTCACCTGTGCCCTCAGGCTTGCCATTCCCTAACCCTAACCCTAGCCCGGAACGGAAACCCACCGGCAGCCCCACACCTTAGCCTCCGCCGTACCCTCATCCTAGTCCATACGCGGACACTGACCCGCGCGTCCGCACGTGCCCCGACCCTAGCACGTGTCCGCACCCTCACCTGTGCCCTCAGCCTTGCCGTTCCCTAACCCTAACCCTAGCCCAGTACGGAAAACCACCGGCAGCCCCACACCTTAGCCTCCGCCGTTACCTCATCCTAGTCCGTACGCGGACACTGACCCGCGCGTCCGCACGTGCCCTGACCCTAGCACGTGTCCGCACCCTCACCTGTGCCCTCAGCCTTGCCGTTCCCTAACCCTAACCCTAGCCCGGAACGGAAACCCACCAGCAGCCCCACACCTTAGCCTCCGCCGTACCCTCATCCTAGTCCGTACGCGGACACTGACCCGCGCGTCCGCACGTGCCCCGACCCTAGCACGTGTCCGCACCCTCACCTGTGCCCTCAGCCTTGCCGTTCCCTAACCCTAACCCTAGCCCGGAACGGAAACCCACCGGCAGCCCCACACCTTAGCCTCCGCCGTACCCTCATCCTAATCCGTACGCGGACACTGACCCGCGCGTCCGCACGTGCCCCAAACCTAGCACGTGTCCGCACCCTCACCTGTGCCCTCAGCCTTGCCGTTCCCTAACCCTAACCCTAGCCCGGAACGGAAACCCACCGGCAGACCCACACCTTAGCCTCCGCCGTACCCTCATCCTAATCCGTACGCGGACACTGACCTGCGCGTCCGCACGTTCCCCGACCCTAGCACGTGTCCGCACCCTCACCTGTGCCCTCAGCCTTGCCGTTCCCTAACCCTAACCCTAGCCCGGAACGGAAAACCACCGGCAGCCCCACACCATAACCTCCGCCGTACCCTCATCCTAATCCGTACGCGGACACTGACCCGCGCGTCCGCACGTGCCCCGACCCTAGCACGTGTCCGCACCCTCACCTGTGCCCTCAGCCTTGCCGTTCCCTAACCCTAACCCTAGCCCGGAACGGAAACCCACCGGCAGCCCCACACCTTAGCCTCCGCCGTACCCTCATCCTAATCCATACGCGGACACTGACCCGCGCGTCCGCACGTGCCCCGACCCTAGCACGTGTCCGCACCCTCACCTGTGCCCTCAGCCTTGCCGTTCCCTAACCCTAACCCTACCCCGGAACGGAAACCCACCGGCAGCCCCACACCTTAGCCTCCGCCGTACCCTCATCCTAATCCGTACGTGGACACTGACCCGTGCGTCCGCACGTGCCCCGACCCTAGCACCTGTCCGCACCCTCACCTGTGCCCTCAACCTTGCCGTTCCCTAACCCTAACCCTAGCCCGGAACGGAAACCCACCGGCAGCCCCACACCTTAGCCTCCGCCGTACCCTAATCCTAATCCGTACGCGGACACTGACCCGTGCGTCCGCACGTGCCCCGACCCTAGCACGTGTCCGCACCCTCACCTGTGCCCTCAGCCTTGCCGTTCCCTAACCCTAACCCTAGCCCGGAACGGAAATCCACTGGCAGCCCCACACCTTAGGCTCCGCCGTACCCTCATCCTAGTCCGTACGCGGACACTGACCCGCGCGTCCGCACGTGCCCCGACCCTAGCACGTGTCCGCACCCTCACCTGTGCCCTCAGCCTTGCCGTTCCCTAACCCTAACCCTAGCCCGGAACGGAAACCCACCGGCAGCCCCACACCTTAGCCTCCGCCGTACCCTCATCCTAGTCCGTACGCTGACACAGACCCGCGCGTCCGCACGTGCCCCGACCCTAGCACGTGTCCGCACCCTCACCTGTGCCCTCAGGCTTGCCGTTCCCTAACCCTAACCCTAGCCCGGAACGGAAACCCACCGGCAGCCCCACACCTTAGCCTCCGCCGTACCCTCATCCTAGTCCGTACGCGGACACTGACACACGCGTCCTCACGTGCCCCGGCCCTAGCACGTGTCCGCACCCTCACCTGTGCCCTCAGCCTTGCCGTTCCCTAACCCTAACCCTAGCCCGGAACGGAAACCCACCGGCAGCCCCACACCTTAGCCTCCGCCGTACCCTCATCGTAGTCCGTACGCGGACACTGACCCGCGCCTCCGCACGTGCCCCGACCCTAGCACGTGTCCGCACCCTCACCTGTCCCCTCAGCTTTGCCGTTCCCTAACCCTAACCCTAGCCCGGAACGGAAACCCAACGGCAGCCCCACACCTTAGCCTCCGCCGTACCCTCATCCTAGTCCGTGCGCGGACACTGACCCGCGCGTCCTCACGTGCCCCGACCCTAGCACGTGTCCGCACCCTCACCTGTGCCCTCAACCTTGCCGTTCCCTAACCCTAACCCTAGCCCGGAACGGAAACCCACCGGCAGCCCCACACCTTAGTCTCCGCCGTACCCTAATCCTAATCCGTACGCGGACACTGAACCGTGCGTCCGCACGTGCCCCGACCCTAGCACCTGTCCGCACCCTCACCTGTGCCCTCAACCTTGCCGTTCCCTAACCCTAACCCTAGCCCGGAACGGAAACCCACCGGCAGCCCCACACCTTAGCCTCCGCCGTACCCTAATCCTAATCCGTACGCGGACACTGACCCGTGCGTCCGCACGTGCCCCGACCCTAGCACGTGTCCGCACCCTCACCTGTGCCCTCAGCCTTGCCGTTCCCTAACCCTAACCCTAGCCCGGAACGGAAATCCACCGGCAGCCCCACACCATAGGCTCCGCCGTACCCTCAACCTAGTCCGTACGCGGACACTGACCCGCGCGTCCGCACGTGCCCCGACCCTAGCACGTGTCCGCACCCTCACCTGTGCCCTCAGCCTTGCCGTTCCCTAACCCTAACCCTAGCCCGGAACGGAAACCCACCGGCAGCCCCACACCTTAGCCTCCGCCGTACCCTCATCCTAGTCCGTACGCTGACACTGACCCGCGCGTCCGCACGTGCCCCGACCCTAGCACGTGTCCGCACCCTCACCTGTGCCCTCAGGCTTGCCGTTCCCTAACCCTAACCCTAGCCCGGAACGGAAACCCACCGGCAGCCCCACACCTTAGCCTCCGCCGTACCCTCATCGTAGTCCGTACGCGGACACTGACACACGCGTCCTCACGTGCCCCGGCCCTAGCACGTGTCCGCACCCTCACCTGTGCCCTCAGCCTTGCCGTTCCCTAACCCTAACCCTAGCCCGGAACGGAAACCCACCGGCAGCCCCACACCTTCGCCTCCGCCGTACCCTCATCCTAGTCCGTACGCGGACACTGACCCGCGCCTCCGCACGTGCCCCGACCCTAGCACGTGTCCGCACCCTCACCTGTGCCCTCAGCTTTGCCGTTCCCTAACCCTAACCCTAGCCCGGAACGGAAACCCACCGGCAGCCCCACACCTTAGCCTCCGCCGTACCCTCATCCTAGTCCGTGCGCGGACACTGACCCGCGCGTCCTCACGTGCCCCGACCCTAGCACGTGTCCGCACCCTCACCTGTGCCCTCAGCCTTGCCGTTCCCTGACCCTAACCCTAGCCCGGAAGGGAAACCCACCGGCAGCCCCACACCTTAGCCTCCGCCGTACCCTCATCCTAGTCCGTACGCGGACACTAACCCGCGCGTCCGCACGTGCCCCGACCCTAGCACGTGTCCGCACCCTCACCTGTGCCCTCAGCCTTGCCGTTCCCTAACCCTAACCCTAGCCCGGAAGGGAAACCCACCGGCAGCCCCACACCTTAGCCTCCGCCGTACCCTCATCCTAGTCCGTACGTGGACACTGACACGCGCGTCCGCATGTGCCCCGACCCTAGCACGTGTCCGCACCCTCACCTGTGCCCTCAGCCTTGCCGTTCCCTAACCCTAACGCTAGCCCGGAACGGAAACCCACCGGCAGCCCCACACCTTAGCTTCCGCCGTACCCACATCCTAGTCCGTACGCGGACACTGACCCGCGCGTCCGCACGTGCCCCGACCCTAGAACGTGTCCGCACCCTCACCTGTGCCCTCAGCCTTGCCGTTCCCTAACCCTAACCCTAGCCCGGAACGGAAACCCACCGGCAGCCCCACACCTTAGCCTCCGCCGTACCCTCATTCTAGTCCGTTCGCGGACACTGAACCGCGCGTCCGCACGTGCCCCGACCCTAGCACGTGTCCGCACCGTCACCCGTGCCCTCAGCCTTGCCGTTCCCTAACCCTAACCCTAGCCCGGAACGGAAACACACCGGCAGCCCCACACCATAGCCTCCGCCGTACCCTCATCCTAATCCGTACGCGGACACTGATCCGCGCGTCCGCACGTGCCCCGACCCTAGCACGTGTCCGCACCCTCACCTGTGCCCTCAGCCTTGCCGTTCCCTAACCCTAACCCTAGCCCCGAATGGAAACCCACCGGCAGCCCCACACCTTAGCCTCCGCCGTACCCTCATCCTAATCCGTACGCGGACACTGACCCGCGCGTCCGCACGTGCCCCATCCCTAGCACGTCTCCGCACCCTCACCCGTGCCCTCAGCCTTGCCGTTCCCTAACCCTAACCCTAGCCCCGAATGGAAACCCACCGGCAGCCCCACACCTTAGCCTCCGCCGTAGCCTCATCCTAGTCCGTACACGGACACTGACCCACGCGTCCGCACGTGCTCCGACCCTAGCACGTGTCCGCACCCTCACCTGTGCCCTCAGCCTTGCCGTTCCCTAACCCTAACCCTAGCCCGGAACGGAAACCTACCGGCAGCCCCACACCTTAGCCTCCGCCGTACCCTCATCCTAGTCCGTACGCGGACACGGACCCGCGCGTCCGCACGTGCCCCGAAACTAGCACGTGTCCGCAACCTTACTTGTGCCCTCATCCTTGCCGTTCCCTAACCCTAACCCTAGCCCGGAACGGAAACCCACCGGCAGCCCCACACCTTAGCCTCCGCCGTGCCCTCATCCTACTCCGTATGCGGACACTGACACGCGCGTCCGCACGTGCCCCGACCCTAGCACGTGTCCGCACCCTCACCTGTGCCCTCAGCCTTGCCGTTCCCTAACCCTAACCCTAGCCCGGAACGGAAACCCAGCGGCAGCCCCACACCTTAGCCTCCGCCGTACCCTCATCCTAGTCCGTACGCGGACACTGACCCGCGCGTCCGCACGTGTCCCGACCCTAGCACGTGTCCGCACCCTCACCTGTGCCCTCAGCCTTGCCGTTCCCTAACCCTAAGCCTAGCCCGAAACGGAAACCGACCGGCAGCCCCACACCTTAGCCTCCGCCGTACCCTCATCCTAGTCCGTACGCGGACACTGACCCGCGCGTCCGCCCATGCCCCAACCCTAGCACGTGTCCGCACCCTCACCTGTGCTCTCAGCCTTGCCGTTCCCTAACCCTAACCCTAGCCCGGAACGGAAACCCACCGGCAGCCCCACACCTTAGCCTCCGCCGTACCCTCATCCTAGTCCGTACGCGGACACTGACCCGCGCGTCCGCACGTGCCCCGACCCTAGCACGTGTCCGCCCCCTCACCTGTGCCCTCAGCCTTGCCGTTCCCTAACCCTAACCCTAGCCCGGAACGGAAACCCACCGGCAGCCCCACACCTTAGCCTCCGCCGTACCCTCATCCTAGTCCGTACGCGGACACTGACCCGCGCGTCCGCACGTGCCCCGACCCTAGCACGTGTCCGCACCCTCACCTGTGCCCTCAGCCTTGCCGTTCCCTAACCCTAACCCTAGCCCGGAACGGAAACCCACCGGCAGCCCCACACCTTAGCCTCCGCCGTACCCTCATCCTGGTCCGTACGCGGACACTGACCCGCGCGTCCGCATGTGCCCCGACCCTAGCACGTGCCCGCACCCTCACCTGTGCCCTCAGCCTTGCCGTTCCCTAACCCTAACCCTAGCCCAGTACGGAAACCCACAGGCAGCCCCACACTTTAGCCTCCGCCGTAACCTCATCCTAGTCCGTACGCGGACACTGACACGCGCGTCCGCACGTGCCCCGACCCTAGCACGTGTCCGCACCCTCACATGTGCCCTCAGCCTTGCCGTTCCCTAACCCTAAACCTAGCCCTGAACGGAAACCCACCGGCAGCCCCACACCGTAGCCTCCGCCGTACCCTCATCCTAGTCCGTACGCGGACATTGACCCGCGCGTCCGCACGTGCCCCGACCCTAGCACGTGTCCGCACCCTCACCTGTGCCCTCAGGCTTGCCATTCCCTAACCCTAACCCTAGCCCGGAACGGAAACCCACCGGCAGCCCCACACCTTAGCCTCCGCCGTACCCTCATCCTAGTCCATACGCGGACACTGACCCGCGCGTCCGCACGTGCCCCGACCCTAGCACGTGTCCGCACCCTCACCTGTGCCCTCAGCCTTGCCGTTCCCTAACCCTAACCCTAGCCCAGTACGGAAAACCACCGGCAGCCCCACACCTTAGCCTCCGCCGTTACCTCATCCTAGTCCGTACGCGGACACTGACCCGCGCGTCCGCACGTGCCCTGACCCTAGCACGTATCCGCACCCTCACCTGTGCCCTCAGCCTTGCCGTTCCCTAACCCTAACCCTAGCCCGGAACGGAAACCCACCAGCAGCCCCACACCTTAGCCTCCGCCGTAACCTCATCCTAGTCCGTACGCGGACACTGACCCGCGCGTCCGCACGTGCCCCGACCCTAGCACGTGTCCGCACCCTCACCTGTGCCCTCAGCCTTGCCGTTCCCTAACCCTAACCCTAGCCCGGAACGGAAACCCACCGGCAGCCCAAACCTTAGCCTCCGCCGTACCTTCATCCTAGTCCGTACGCGGACACTGACCCGCGCGTCCGCACGTGCCCCGAATCTAGCACGTGTCCGCACCCTCACCTGTGCCCTCAGCCTTGCCGTTCCCTAACCCTAACCCTAGCCCGGAACGGAAACCCACCGGCAGCCCCACACCTTAGCCTCCGCCATACCCTCATCCTAGTCCGTACGTGGACACTGACCCGCGCGTCCGCACGTGCCCCGACCCTAGCACGTGTCCGCACCCTCACCTGTGCCCTCAGCCTTGCCGTTCCCTATCCCTAACCCTAGCCCGGAACGGAAACCCACCGGCAGCCCAACACCTTAGCCTCCGCCGTACCCTCATCCTAGTCCGTACGCGGACACTGACACGCGCGTCCGCATGTGCCCCGACCCTAGCACGTGTCCGCACCCTCACCTGTGCCCTCAGCCTTGCCGTTCCCTAACCCTAACCCTAGCCCGGAACGGAAACCCACCGGCAGCCCCACACCTTAGCCTCCGCCGTACCCTCATCCTAGTCCGTACGCGGACACTGACCCGCGCGTCCGCACGTGCCCCGACCCTAGCACGTGTCCGCACCCTCACCTGTGCCCTCAGCCTTGCCATTCCCTAACCCTAACCCTAGCCCGGAACGGAAACCCACCGGCAGCCCCACACCTTAGCTTCCGCCGTACAATGATTCTAGTCCGTACGCGGACACTGACCCGCGCATCCGCACGTGCCCCGAACCTAGCACGTGTCCGCACCCTCACCCGTGCCCTCAGCCTTGACGTTCCCTAACCCTAACCCTAGCCTGGAACAAAAACCCACCGGCAGCCCCACACCTTAGGCTCCGCCGTACCCTCATCCTAATCCGTACGCGGACACTGACCCGCGCGTACGCACGTTCCCCGACCCTAGCACGTGTCCGCACCCTCACACGTGCCCTCAGCCTTGCCGTTCCCTAACCCTAACCCTAGCCCGGAACGGAAACCCACCGGCAGCCCCACACCTTAGCCTCCGCCGTACCCTCATCCTAGTCCGTACGCGGACACTGACCCGCGCGTCCGCACGTGCCCCGACACTAGCACGTGTCCGCAACCTTACCTGTGCCCTCAGCCTTGCCGTTCCCTAACCCTAACCCTAGCCCGGAACGGAAACCCACCGGCAGCCCCACACCTTAGCCTCCGCCGTACCCTCATCCTACTCCGTACGCGGACACTGACAGGCGCGTCCGCACGTGCCCCGACCCTAGCACGTGTCCGCACCCTCACCTGTGCCCTCAGCCTTGCCGTTCCCTAACCCTAACCCTAGCCCGGAACGGAAACCCACCGGCAGCCCCACACCTTAGCCTCTGCCGTAACCTCATCCTAGTCCGTACGCGGACACTGACCCGCGCGTCCGCACGTGCCCCGACCCTAGCGCGTGTCCGCACCCTCACCTGTGCCCTCAGCCTTGCCGTTCCCTAACCCTAACCCTAGCCCGGAACGGAAACCCACCGGCAGCCCCACACCTTAGCCTCCGCCGTACCCTCATCCTAGTCCGTACGCGGACACTGACCCGCGCATCCGCACGTGCCCGGACCCTAGGGCGTGTCCGCACCCTCACCTGTGCCCTCAGCCTTGCGGTTCCCTAACCCTAACCTTAGCCCGGAACGGAAACCCACCGGCAGACCCACACCTTAGCCTCCACAGTACCCTCATCCTAGTCCGTACGCGGACACTGACCCGCGCGTCCGCACGTGCCCCGACCCTAGCGCGTGTCCGCACCCTCACCTGTGCCCTCAGCCTTGCCGTTTCCTAACCCTAACCGTAGCCCGGAACGGAAACCCACCGGCAGCCCCACACCTTAGCCTCCGCCGTACCCTCATCCTAATCCGTACGCGGACACTGACCCACGCGTCCGCACGTGCCCCATCCCTAGCACGTCTCCGCACCCTCACCCGTGCCCTCAGCCTTGCCGTTCCCTAACCCTAACCCTAGCCCGGAACGGAAACCCACCGGCAGCCCGACACCTTAGCCTCCGCCGTAGCCTCATCCTAGTCCGTACACGGACACTGACCCGCGCGTCCGCACGTGCTCCGACCCTAGCACGTGTCCGCACCCTCACCTGTGCCCTCAGCCTTGCCGTTCCCTAACCCTAACCCTAGCCCGGAACGGAAACCTACCGGCAGCCCCACACCTTAGCCTCCGCCGTACCCTCATCCTAGTCCGTACGCGGACACGGACCCGCGCGTCCGCACGTGCCCCGACACTAGCACGTGTCCGCAACCTTACTTGTGCCCTCAGCCTTGCCGTTCCCTAACCCTAACCCTAGCCCGGAACGGAAACCCACCGGCAGCCCCACACCTTAGCCTCCGCCGTACCCTCATCCTACTCCGTATGCGGACACTGACACGCGCGTCCGCATGTGCCCCGACCCTAGCACGTGTCCGCACCCTCACCTGTGCCCTCAGCCTTGCCGTTCCCTAACCCTAACCCTAGCCCGGAACGGAAACCCAGCGGCAGCCCCACACCTTAGCCTCCGCCGTACCCTCATCCTAGTCCGTACGCGGACACTGACCCGCGCGTCCGCACGTGTCCCGACCCTAGCACGTGTCCGCACCCTCACCTGTGCCCTCAGCCTTGCCGTTCCCTAACCCTAAGCCTAGCCCGAAACGGAAACCGACCGGCAGCCCCACACCTTAGCCTCCGCCGTACCCTCATCCTAGTCCGTACGCGGACACTGACCCGCGCGTCCGCCCATGCCCCGACCCTAGCACGTGTCCGCACCCTCACCTGTGCTCTCAGCCTTGCCGTTCCCTAACCCTAACCCTAGCCCGGAACGGAAACCCACCGGCAGCCCCACACCTTAGCCTCCGCCGTACCCTCATCCTAGTCCGTACGCGGACACTGACCGGCGCGTCCGCACGTGCCCCGACCCTAGCACGTGTCCGCACCCTCACCTGTGCCCTCAGCCTTGCCGTTCCCTAACCCTAACCCTAGCCCGGAACGGAAACCCACCGGCAGCCCCACACCTTAGCCTCCGCCGTACCCTCATCCTAGTCCGTACGCGGACACTGACCCGCGCGTCCGCACGTGCCCCGACCCTAGCACGTGTCCGCACCCTCACCTGTGCCCTCAGCCTTGCCGTTCCCTAACCCTAACCCTAGCCCGGAACGGAAACCCACCGGCAGCCCCACACCTTAGCCTCCGCCGTACCCTCATCCTAGTCCGTACGCGGACACTGACCCGAGCGTCCGCCCATGCCCCGACCCTAGCACGTGTCCGCACCCTCACCTGTGCTCTCAGCCTTGCCGTTCCCTAACCCTAACCCTAGCCCGGAACGGAAACCCACCGGCAGCCCCACACCTTAGCCTCCGCCGTACCCTCATCCTAGTCCGTATGCGGACACTGACCCGCGCGTCCGCACGTGCCCCGACCCTAGCACGTGTCCGCACCCTCACCTGTGCCCTCAGCCTTGCCGTTCCCTAACCCTAACCCTAGCCCGGAACGGAAACCCACCGGCAGCCCCACACCTTAGCCTCCGCCGTACCCTCATCCTAGTCCGTACGCGGACACTGACCCGCGCGTCCGCACGTGCCCCGACCCTAGCACGTGTCCGCACCCTCACCTGTGCCCTCAGCCTTGCCGTTCCCTAACCCTAACCCTAGCCCGGAACGGAAACCCACCGGCAGCCCCACACCTTAGCCTCCGCCGTACCATCATCCTAGTCCGTACGCGGACACTGACCCGCGCGTCCGCACGTGCCCCGACACTAGCACGTGTCCGCAACCTTACCTGTGC
This sequence comes from Hyperoodon ampullatus, assembly GCF_949752795.1. Classification (NCBI taxonomy): domain Eukaryota; kingdom Metazoa; phylum Chordata; class Mammalia; order Artiodactyla; family Ziphiidae; genus Hyperoodon; species Hyperoodon ampullatus. Next base: position 89,510,817 of record NC_136927.1, on the reverse strand, counting down.
CCTCAGCCTTGCCGTTCCCTAACCCTAACCCTAGCCCGGAACGGAAACCCACCGGCAGCCCCACACCTTAGCCTCCGCCGTACCCTCATCCTACTCCGTACGCGGACACTGACACACGCGTCCGCACGTGCCCCGACCCTAGCACGTGTCCGCACCCTCACCTGTGCCCTCAGCCTTGCCGTTCCCTAACCCTAACCCTAGCCCGGAACGGAAACCCACCGGCAGCCCCACACCTTAGCCTCTGCCGTACCCTCATCCTAGTCCGTACGCGGACACTGAACCGCGGGTCCGCACGTGCCCCGACCCTAGCGCGTGTCCGCACCCTCACCTGTGGCCTCAGCCTTGCCGTTCCCTAACCCTAACCCTAGCCCGGAACGGAAACCCACCGGCAGCCCCACACCTTAGCCTCCGCCGTACCCTCATCCTAGTCCGTACGCGGACACTGACCCGCGCGTCCGCACGTGCCCCGACCCTAGCGCGTGTCCGCACCCTCACCTGTGCCCTCAGCCTTGCCGTTCCCTAACCCTAACCTTAGCCCGGAACGGAAACCCACCGGCAGCCCCACACCTTAGCCTCCGCCGTACCCTCATCCTAGTCCGTACGCGGACACTGACCAGCGCGTCCGCACGTGCCCCGACCCTAGCGCGTGTCCGCACCCTCACCTGTGCCCTCAGGCTTGCCGTTTCCTAACCCTAACCGTAGCCCGGAACGGAAACCCACCGGCAGCCCCACACCCTAGCCTCCGCCGTACCCTCATCCTAGTCCGTACGCGAACACTGACCCGCGCGTCCGCACGTGTCCCGACCCTAGCACGTGTCCGCACCCTCACCTGTGCCCTCAGCCTTGCCGTTCCCTAACCCTAAGCCTAGCCCGGAACGGAAACCCACCGGCAGCCCCACACCTTAGCCTCCGCCGTACCCTCATCCTAGTCCGTACGCGGACACTGACACGCGCGTCCGCCCATGCCCCGACCCTAGCACGTGTCCGCACCCTCACCTGTGCTCTCAGCCTTGCCGTTCCCTAACCCTAACCCTAGACCGGAACGGAAACCCACCGGCAGCCCCACACCTTAGCCTCCGCCGTAAACTCATCCTAGTCCGTACGCGGACACTGACCCGCGCGTCCGCACGTGCCCCGACCCTAGCACGTGTCCGCACCCTCACCTGTGCCCTCAGCCTTGCCGTTCCCTAACCCTAACCCTAGCCCGGAATGGAAAACCCCCGGCAGCCCCACACCTTAGCCTCCGCCGTACCCTCATCCTAGTCCGTACGCGGACACTGACCCGCGCGTCCGCACGTGCCCCGACCCTAGCACGTGTCCGCACCCTCACCTGTGCCCTCAGCCTTGCCGTTCCCTAACCCTAACCCTAGCCCGGAACGGAAACCCACCGGCATCCCCACACCTTAGCCTCCGCCGTACCCTCATCCTAGTCCGTACGCGGACACTGACCCGCGCGTCCGCACGTGCCCCGACCCTAGCACGTGTCCGCACCCTCACCTGTGCCCTCAGCCTTGCCGTTCCCTAACCCTAACCCTAGCCCGGAACGGAAACCCACCGACAGCCCCACACCTTAGCCTCCGCCGTACTCTCATCCTAGTCCGTACGTGGACACTGACCCGCGCGTCCGCACGTGCCCCGACCCTAGCACGTGTCCGCACCCTCACCTGTGCCCTCAGCCTTGCCATTCCCTAACCCTAACCCTAGCCCGGAACGGAAACCCACCGGCAGCCCAACACCTTAGCCTCCGCCGTACCCTCATCCTAGTCCGTACGCGGACATTGACACGCGCGTCCGCATGTGCCCCGACCCTAGCACGTGTCCGCACCCTCACCTGTGCCCTCAGCCTTGCCGTTCCCTAACCCTAACGCTAGCCCGGAACGGAAACCCACCGGCAGCCCCACACCTTAGCTTCCGCCGTACCCACATCCTAGTCTGTACGCGGACACTGACCCGCGCGTCCGCACGTGCCCCGACCCTAGAACGTGTCCGCACCCTCACCTGTGCCCTCAGCCTTGCCGTTCCCTAACCCTAACCCTAGCCCGGAACGGAAACCCACCGGCAGCCCCACACCTTAGCCTCCGCCGTACCCTCATTCTAGTCCGTTCGCGGACACTGAACCGCGCGTCCGCACGTGCCCCGACCCTAGCACGTGTCCGCACCGTCACCCGTGCCCTCAGCCTTGCCGTTCCCTAACCCTAACCCTAGCCCGGAACGGAAACCCACCGGCAGCCCCACACCATAGCCTCCGCCGTACCCTCATCCTAATCTGTACGCGGACACTGACCCGCGCGTCCGCACGTGCCCCGACCCTAGCACGTGTCTGCACCCTCACCTGTGCCCTCAGCCTTGCCGTTCCCTAACCCTAACCCTAGCCCGGAACGGAAACCCACCGGCAGCCCCACACCTTAGCCTCCGCCGTACCCTCATCCTAATCCGTACGCGGACACTGACCCGCGCGTCCGCACGTGCCCCATCCCTAGCACGTCTCCGCACCCTCACCCGTGCCCTCAGCCTTGCCGTTCCCTAACCCTAACCCTAGCCCGGAACGGAAACCCACCGGCAGCCCCACACCTTAGCCTCCGCCGTAGCCTCATCCTTGTCCGTACACGGACACTGACCCGCGCGTCCGCACGTGCTCCGACCCTAGCACGTGTCCGCACCCTCACCTGTGCCCTCAGCCTTGCCGTTCCCTAACCCTAACCCTAGCCCGGAACGGAAACCCACCGGCAGCCCCACACCTTAGCCTCCGCCGTACCCTCATCCTAGTCCGTACGCGGACACGGACCCGCGCGTCCGCACGTGCCCCGACACTAGCACGTGTCCGCAACCTTACTTGTGCCCTCAGCCTTGCCGTTCCCTAACCCTAACCCTAGCCCGGAACGGAAACCCACCGGCAGCCCCACACCTTAGCCTCCGCCGTACCCTCATCCTACTCCGTATGCGGACACTGACACGCGCGTCCGCACGTGCCCCGACCCTAGCACGTGTCCGCACCCTCACCTGTGCCCTCAGCCTTGCCGTTCCCTAACCCTAACCCTAGCCCGGAACGGAAACCCAGCGGCAGCCCCACACCTTAGCCTCCGCCGTACCCTCATCCTAGTCCGTACGCGGACACTGACCCGCGCGTCCGCACGTGTCCCGACCCTAGCACGTGTCCGCACCCTCACCTGTGCCCTCAGCCTTGCCGTTCCCTAACCCTAAGCCTAGCCCGAAACGGAAACCGACCGGCAGCCCCACACCTTAGCCTCCGCCGTACCCTCATCCTAGTCCGTACGCGGACACTGACCCGCGCGTCCGCCCATGCCCCGACCCTAGCACGTGTCCGCACCCTCACCTGTGCTCTCAGCCTTGCCGTTCCCTAACCCTAACCCTAGCCCGGAACGGAAACCCACCGGCAGCCCCACACCTTAGCCTCCGCCGTACCCTCATCCTAGTCCGTACGCGGACACTGACCCGCGCGTCCGCACGTGCCCCGACCCTAGCACGTGTCCGCACCCTCACCTGTGCCCTCAGCCTTGCCGTTCCCTAACCCTAACCCTAGCCCGGAACGGAAACCCACCGGCAGCCCCACACCTTAGCCTCCGCCGTACCCTCATCCTAGTCCGTACGCGGACACTGACCCACGCGTCCGCACGTGCCCCGACCCTAGCACGTGTCCGCACCCTCACCTGTGCCCTCAGCCTTGCCGTTCCCTAACCCTAACCCTAGCCCGGAACGGAAACCCACCGGCAGCCCCACACCTTAGCCTCCGCCGTACCCTCATCCTAGTCCGTACGCGGACACTGACCCGCGCGTCCGCACGTGCCCCGACACTAGCACGTGTCCGCAACCTTACCTGTGCCCTCAGCCTTGCCGTTCCCTAACCCTAAGCCTAGCCCGAAACGGAAACCGACCGGCAGCCCCACACCTTAGCCTCCGCCGTACCCTCATCCTAGTCCGTACGCGGACACTGACCCGAGCGTCCGCCCATGCCCCGACCCTAGCACGTGTCCGCACCCTCACCTGTGCTCTCAGCCTTGCCGTTCCCTAACCCTAACCCTAGCCCGGAACGGAAACCCACCGGCAGCCCCACACCTTAGCCTCCGCCGTACCCTCATCCTAGTCCGTACGCGGACACTGACCCGCGCGTCCGCACGTGCCCCGACCCTAGCACGTGTCCGCACCCTCACCTGTGCCCTCAGCCTTGCCGTTCCCTAACCCTAACCCTAGCCCGGAACGGAAACCCACCGGCAGCCCCACACCTTAGCCTCCGCCGTACCCTCATCCTAGTCCGTACGCGGACACTGACCCGCGCGTCCGCATGTGCCCCGACCCTAGCACGTGTCCGCACCCTCACCTGTGCCCTCAGCCTTGCCGTTCCCTAACCCTAACCCTAGCCCGGAACGGAAACCCACCAGCAGCCCCACACCTTAGCCTCCGCCGTACCCTCATCCTAGTCCGTACGCGGACACTGACCCGCGCGTCCGCACGTGCCCCGACACTAGCACGTGTCCGCAACCTTACCTGTGCCCTCAGCCTTGCCGTTCCCTAACCCTAACCCTAGCCCGGAACGGAAACCCACCGGCAGCCCCACACCTTAGCCTCCGCCGTACCCTCATCCTACTCCGTACGCGGACACTGACACACGCGTCCGCACGTGCCCCGACCCTAGCACGTGTCCGCACCCTCACCTGTGCCCTCAGCCTTGCCGTTCCCTAACCCTAACCCTAGCCCGGAACGGAAACCCACCGGCAGCCCCACACCTTAGCCTCTGCCGTACCCTCATCCTAGTCCGTACGCGGACACTGACCCGCGCGTCCGCACGTGCCCCGACCCTAGCGCGTGTCCGCACCCTCACCTGTGGCCTCAGCCTTGCCGTTCCCTAACCCTAACCCTAGACCGGAACGGAAACCCACCGGCAGCCCCACACCTTAGCCTCCGCCGTACCCTCATCCTAGTCCGTACGCGGACACTGACCCGCGCGTCCGCACGTGCCCCGACCCTAGCGCGTGTCCGCACCCTCACCTGTGCCCTCAGCCTTGCCGTTCCCTAACCCTAACCTTAGCCCGGAACGGAAACCCACCGGCAGCCCCACACCTTAGCCTCCGCCGTACCCTCATCCTAGTCCGTACGCGGACACTGACCAGCGCGTCCGCACGTGCCCCGACCCTAGCGCGTGTCCGCACCCTCACCTGTGCCCTCAGCCTTGCCGTTTCCTAACCCTAACCGTAGCCCGGAACGGAAACCCACCGGCAGCCCCACACCCTAGCCTCCGCCGTACCCTCATCCTAGTCCGTACGCGAACACTGACCCGCGCGTCCGCACGTGTCCCGACCCTAGCACGTGTCCGCACCCTCACCTGTGCCCTCAGCCTTGCCGTTCCCTAACCCTAAGCCTAGCCCTGAACGGAAACCCACCGGCAGCCCCACACCTTAGCCTCCGCCGTACCCTCATCCTAGTCCGTACGCGGACACTGACACGCGCGTCCGCCCATGCCCCGACCCTAGCACGTGTCCGCACCCTCACCTGTGCTCTCAGCCTTGCCGTTCCCTAACCCTAACCCTAGCCCGGAACGGAAACCCACCGGCAGCCCCACACCTTAGCCTCCGCCGTAAACTCATCCTAGTCCGTACGCGGACACTGACCCGCGCGTCCGCACGTGCCCCGACCCTAGCACGTGTCCGCACCCTCACCTGTGCCCTCAGCCTTGCCGTTCCCTAACCCTAACCCTAGCCCGGAACGGAAACCCACCGGCAGCCCCACACCTTAGCCTCCGCCGTGCCCTCATCCTACTCCGTATGCGGACACTGACACGCGCGTCCGCACGTGCCCCGACCCTAGCACGTGTCCGCACCCTCACCTGTGCCCTCAGCCTTGCCGTTCCCTAACCCTAACCCTAGCCCGGAACGGAAAACCCCCGGCAGCCCCACACCTTAGCCTCCGCCGTACCCTCATCCTAGTCCGTACGCGGACACTGACCCGCGCGTCCGCACGTGCCCCGACCCTAGCACGTGTCCGCACCCTCACCTGTGCCCTCAGCCTTGCCGTTCCCTAACCCTAACCCTAGCCCGGAACGGAAACCCACCGGCATCCCCACACCTTAGCCTCCGCCGTACCCTCATCCTAGTCCGTACGCGGACACTGACCCGCGCGTCCGCACGTGCCCCGACCCTAGCACGTGTCCGCACCCTCACCTGTGCCCTCAGCCTTGCCGTTCCCTAACCCTAACCCTAGCCCGGAACGGAAACCCACCGACAGCCCCACACCTTAGCCTCCGCCGTACTCTCATCCTAGTCCGTACGTGGACACTGACCCGCGCGTCCGCATGTGCCCCGACCCTAGCACGTGTCCGCACCCTCACCTGTGCCCTCAGCCTTGCCATTCCCTAACCCTAACCCTAGCCCGGAACGGAAACCCACCGGCAGCCCAACACCTTAGCCTCCGCCGTACCCTCATCCTAGTCCGTACGCGGACATTGACACGCGCGTCCGCATGTGCCCCGACCCTAGCACGTGTCCGCACCCTCACCTGTGCCCTCAGCCTTGCCGTTCCCTAACCCTAACGCTAGCCCGGAACGGAAACCCACCGGCAGCCCCACACCTTAGCTTCCGCCGTACCCACATCCTAGTCTGTACGCGGACACTGACCCGCGCGTCCGCACGTGCCCCGACCCTAGAATGTGTCCGCACCCTCACCTGTGCCCTCAGCGTTGCCGTTCCCTAACCCTAACCCTAGCCCGGAACGGAAACCCACCGGCAGCCCCACACCTTAGCCTCCGCCGTACCCTCATTCTAGTCCGTTCGCGGACACTGAACCGCGCGTCCGCACGTGCCCCGACACTAGCACGTGTCCGCACCGTCACCCGTGCCCTCAGCCTTGCCGTTCCCTAACCCTAACCCTAGCCCGGAACGGAAACCCACCGGCAGCCCCACACCATAGCCTCCGCCGTACCCTCATCCTAATCCGTACGCGGACACTGACCCGCGCGTCCGCACGTGCCCCGACCCTAGCACGTGTCCGCACCCTCACCTGTGCCCTCAGCCTTGCCGTTCCCTAACCCTAACCCTAGCCCGGAACGGAAACCCACCGGCAGCCCCACACCTTAGCCTCCGCCGTACCCTCATCCTAATCCGTACGCGGACACTGACCCGCGCGTCCGCACGTGCCCCATCCCTAGCACGTCTCCGCACCCTCACCCGTGCCCTCAGCCTTGCCGTTCCCTAACCCTAACCCTAGCCCGGAACGGAAACCCACCGGCAGCCCCACACCTTAGCCTCCGCCGTAGCCTCATCCTTGTCCGTACACGGACACTGACCCGCGCGTCCGCACGTGCTCCGACCCTAGCACGTGTCCGCACCCTCACCTGTGCCCTCAGCCTTGCCGTTCCCTAACCCTAACCCTAGCCCGGAACGGAAACCCACCGGCAGCCCCACACATTAGCCTCCGCCGTACCCTCATCCTAGTCCGTACGCGGACACGGACCCGCGCGTCCGCACGTGCCCCGACACTAGCACGTGTCCGCAACCTTACTTGTGCCCTCAGCCTTGCCGTTCCCTAACCCAAGCCCTAGCCCGGAACGGAAACCCACCGGCAGCCCCACACCTGAGCCTCCGCCGTACCCTCATCCTACTCCGTATGCGGACACTGACACGCGCGTCCGCACGTGCCCCGACCCTAGCACGTGTCCGCACCCTCACCTGTGCTCTCAGCCTTGCCGTTCCCTAACCCTAACCCTAGCCCGGAACGGAAACCCACCGGCAGCCCCACACCTTAGCCTCCGCCGTACCCTCATCCTAGTCCGTACGCGGACACTGACCCGCGCGTCCGCACGTGTCCCGACCCTAGCACGTGTCCGCACCCTCACCTGTGCCCTCAGCCTTGCCGTTCCCTAACCCTAAGCCTAGCCCGAAACGGAAACCGACCGGCAGCCCCACACCTTAGCCTCTGCCGTACCCTCATCCTAGTCCGTACGCGGACACTGACCCGCGCGTCCGCCCATGCCCCGACCCTAGCACGTGTCCGCACCCTCACCTGTGCTCTCAGCCTTGCCGTTCCCTAACCCTAACCCTAGCCCGGAACGGAAACCCACCGGCAGCCCCACACCTTAGCCTCCGCCGTACCCTCATCCTAGTCCGTACGCGGACACTGACCCGCGCGTCCGCACGTGCCCCGACCCTAGCACGTGTCCGCACCCTCACCTGTGCCCTCAGCCTTGCCGTTCCCTAACCCTAACCCTAGCCCGGAACGGAAACCCACCGGCAGCCCCACACCTTAGCCTCCGCCGTACCCTCATCCTAGTCCGTACGCGGACACTGACCCGCGCGTCCGCACATGCCCCGACCCTAGCACGTGTCCGCACCCTCACCTGTGCCCTCAGCCTTGCCGTTCCCTAACCCTAACCCTAGCCCGGAACGGAAACCCACCGGCAGCCCCACACCTTAGCCTCCGCCGTACCCTCATCCTGGTCCGTACGCGGACACTGACCCGCGCGTCCGCACGTGCCCCGACCCTAGCACGTGTCCGCACCCTCACCTGTGCCCTCAGCCTTGCCGTACCCTAACCCTAAACCTAGCCCGGAACGGAAACCCACCGGCAGCCCCACACCTTAGCCTCCGCCGTACCCTCATCCTAGTCCGTACGCGGACACTGACCCGCGCGTCCGCACGTGCCCCGACCCTAGCACGTGTCCGCACCCTCACCTGTGCCCTCAGCCTTGCTGTTCCCTAACCCTAACCCTAGCCCGGAACGGAAACCCACCGGCAGCCCCACACCTTAGCCTCCGCCGTACCCTCATCCTAGTCCGTACGCGGACACTGACCCGCGCGTCCGCACATGCCCCGACCCTAGCACGTGTCCGCACCCTCACCTGTGCCCTCAGCCTTGCCGTTCCCTAACCCTAACCCTAGCCCGGAACGGAAACCCACCGGCAGCCCCACACCTTAGCCTCCGCCGTACCCTCATCCTGGTCCGTACGCGGACACTGACCCGCGCGTCCGCACGTGCCCCGACCCTAGCACGTGTCCGCACCCTCACCTGTGCCCTCAGCCTTGCCGTACCCTAACCCTAAACCTAGCCCGGAACGGAAACCCACCGGCAGCCCCACAACTTAGCCTCCGCCGTACCCTAATCCTAGTCCGTACGCGGACACTGACCCGCGCGTCCGCACGTGCCCCGACCCTAGCACGTGTCCGCACCCTCACCTGTGCCCTCAGCCTTGCCGTTCCCTAACCCTAACCCTAGCCCGGAACGGAAACCCACCGGCAGCCCCACACCTTAGCGTCCGCCGTACCCTCATCCTAGTCTGTACGCGGACACTGACCCGCGCGTCCGCACGTGCCCCGACCCTAGCACGTGTCCGCACCCTCACCTGTGCCCTCAGCCTTGCCGTTCCCTAACCCTAACCCTAGCCCAGTACGGAAACCCACAGGCAGCCCCTCACCTTAGCCTCCGCCGTAACCTCATCCTAGTCCGTACGCGGACACTGACACGCGCGTCCGCACGTGCCCCGACCCTAGCACGTGTCCGCACCCTCACATGTGCCCTCAGCCTTGCCGTTCCCTAACCCTAAACCTAGCCCGGAACGGAAACCCACCGGCAGCCCCACACCGTAGCCTCCGCCGTACCCTCATCCTAGTCCGTACGCGGACACTGACCCGCGCGTCCGCACGTGCCCCGACCCTAGCACGTGTCCGCACCCTCACCTGTGCCCTCAGCCTTGCCGTTCCCTAACCCTAACCCTAGCCCGGAACGGAAACCCACCGGCAGCCCCACACCTTAGCCTCCGCCGTACCCTCATCCTAGTCCGTACGCGGACACTGACCCGCGCGTCCGCACGTGCCCCGACCCTAGCACGTGTCCGCACCCTCACCTGTGCCCTCAGCCTTGCCGTTCCCTAACCCTAACCCAAGCCCAGTACGGAAAACCACCGGCAGCCCCACACCTTAGCCTCCGCCGTAACCTCATCCTAGTCCGTACGCGGACACTGACCCGCGCGTCCGCACGTGCCCTGACCCTAGCACGTGTCCGCACCCTCACCTCTGCCCTCAGCCTTGCCGTTCCCTAACCCTAACCCTAGCCCGGAACGGAAACCCACCAGCAGCCCCACACCTTAGCCTCCGCCGTAACCTCATCCTAGTCCGTACGCGGACACTGACCCGCGCGTCCGCACGTGCCCCGACCCTAGCACGTTTCCGCACCCTCACCTGTGCCCTCAGCCTTGCCGTTCCCTAACCCTAACCCTAGCCCTGAACGGAAAACCACCGGCAGCCCCACACCTTAGCCTCCGCCGTACCTTCATCCTAGTCCGTACGCGGACACTGACCCGTGCGTCCGCACGTGCCCCGAATCTAGCACGTGTCCGCACCCTCACCTGTGCCCTCAGCCTTGCCGTTCCCTAACCCTAACCCTAGCCCGGAACGGAAACCCACCGGCAGCCCCACACCTTAGCCTCCGCCATACCCTCATCCTAGTCCGTACGTGGACACTGACCCGCGCGTCCGCACGTGCCCCGACCCTAGCACGTGTCCGCACCCTCACATGTGCCCTCAGCCTTGCCGTTCCCTATCCCTAACCCTAGCCCGGAACGGAAACCCACCGGCAGCCCAACACCTTAGCCTCCGCCGTACCCTCATCCTAGTCCGTACGCGGACACTGACACGCGCGTCCGCATGTGCCCCGACCCTAGCACGTGTCCGCACCCTCACCTGTGCCCTCAGCCTTGCCGTTCCCTAACCCTAACCCTAGCCCGGAACGGAAACCCACCGGCAGCCCCACACCTTAGCCTCCGCCGTACCCTCATCCTAGTCCGTACGCGGACACTGACCCGCGCGTCCGCACGTGCCCCGACCCTAGCACGTGTCCGCACCCTCACCTGTGCCCTCAGCCTTGCCATTCCCTAACCCTAACCCTAGCCCGGAACGGAAACCCACCGGCAGACCCACACCTTAGCTTCCACCGTACAATGATTCTAGTCCGTACGCGGACAATGACCCGCGCATCCGCATGTGCCCCGAACCTAGCACGTGTCCGCACCCTCACCCGTGCCCTCAGCCTTGACGTTCCCTAAACCTAACCCTAGCCCGGAACAGAAACCCACCGGCAGCCCCACACCTTAGGCTCCGCCGTACCCTCATCCTAATCCGTACGCGGACACTGACCCGCGCGTACGCACGTTCCCCGACCCTAGCACGTGTCCGCACCCTCACACGTGCCCTCAGCCTTGCCGTTCCCTAACCCTAACCCTAGCCCGGAACGGAAACCCACCGGCAGCCCCACACCTTAGCCTCCGCCGTACCCTCATCCTAATCCGTACGCGGACACTGACCCGCGCGTCCGCACGTGCCCCGACCCTAGCACGTGTCCGCACCCTCACCCGTGCCCTCAGCCTTGCCGTTCCCTAACCCTAAGCCTAGCCCGGAACGGAAACCCACCGGCAGCCCCACACCTTAGCCTCCGCCGTACCCTCATCCTAGTCCGTACACGGACACTGACACGCGCGTCCGCACGTGCTCCGACCCTAGCACGTGTCCGCACCCTCACCTATGCCCTCAGCCTTGCCGTTCCCTAACCCTAACCCTAGCCCGGAACGGAAACCCACCGGCAGCCCCACACCTTAGCCTCCGCCGTACCCTCATCCTAGTCCGTACGCGGACACTGACCCGCGCGTCCGCACGTGCCCCGACACTAGCACGTGTCCGCAACCTTACCTGTGCCCTCAGCCTTGCCGTTCCCTAACCCTAACCCTAGCCCGGAACGGAAACCCACCGGCAGCCCCACACCTTAGCCTCCGCCGTACCCTCATCCTACTCCGTACGCGGACACTGACAGGCGCGTCCGCACGTGCCCCGACCCTAGCACGTGTCCGCACCCTCACCTGTGCCCTCAGCCTTGCCGTTCCCTAACCCTAACCCTAGCCCGGAACGGAAACCCACCGGCAGCCCCACACCTTAGCCTCTGCCGTAACCTCATCCTAGTCCGTACGCGGACACTGACACGCGCGTCCGCACGTGCCCCGACCCTAGCGCGTGTCCGCACCCTCACCTGTGCCCTCAGCCTTGCCGTTTCCTAACCCTAACCGTAGACCGGAACGGAAACACACCGGCAGCCCCACACCTTAGCCTCCGCCGTACCCTCATCCTAGTCTGTACGCGGACACTGACCCGCGCGTCCGCACGTGTCCCGACCCTAGAACGAGTCCGCACCCTCACCTGTGCCCTCAGCCTTGCCGTTCCCTAACCCTAAGCCTAGCCCGGAACGGAAACCCACCGGCAGCCCCACACCTTAGCCTCCGCCATACCCTCATCCTAGTCCGTACGCGGACACTGACCCGCGCGTCCGCCCATGCCCCGACCCTAGCACGTGTCCGCACCCTCACGTGTGCCCTCAGCCTTGCCGTTCCCTAACCCTAAGCCTAGCCCGGAACGGAAACCCACCGGCAGCCCCACACCTTAGCCTCCGCCGTACCCTCATCCTAGTCCGTACGCGGACACTGACCCGCGCGTCCGCACGTGCCCCGACCCTAGCACGTGTCCGCACCCTCACCTGTGCCCTCAGCCTTGCCGTTCCCTAACCCTAACCCTAGCCCGGAACGGAAACCCACCGGCAGCCCCACACCTTAGCCTCCGCCGTACCCTCATCCTAATCCGTACGCGGACACTGACCCGCGCGTCCGCACGTGCCCCAAACCTAGCACGTGTCCGCACCCTCACCTGTGCCCTCAGCCTTGCCGTTCCCTAACCCTAACCCTAGCCCGGAACGGAAACCCACCGGCAGACCCACACCTTAGCCTCCGCCGTACCCTCATCCTAATCCGTACGCGGACACTGACCCGCGCGTCCGCACGTGCCCCGACCCTAGCACGTGTCCGCACCCTCACCTGTGCCCTCAGCCTTGCCGTTCCCTAACCCTAACCCTAGCCCGGAACGGAAAACCACCGGCAGCCCCACACCATAACCTCCGCCGTACCCTCATCCTAATCCGTACGCGGACACTGACCCACGCGTCCGCACGTGCCCCGACCCTAGCACGTGTCCGCACCCTCACCTGTGCCCTCAGCCTTGCCGTTCCCTAACCCTAACCCTAGCCCGGAACGGAAACCCACCGGCAGCCCCACACCTTAGCCTCCGCCGTACCCTCATCCTAGTCCGTACGCTGACACTGACCCGCGCGTCCGCACGTGCCCCGACCCTAGCACGTGTCCGCACCCTCACCTGTGCCCTCAGGCTTGCCGTTCCCTAACCCTAACCCTAGCCCGGAACGGAAACCCACCGGCAGCCCCACACCTTAGCCTCCGCCGTACCCTCATCCTAGTCCGTACGCGGACACTGACACACGCGTCCTCACGTGCCCCGGCCCTAGCACGTGTCCGCACCCTCACCTGTGCCCTCAGCCTTGCCGTTCCCTAACCCTAACCCTAGCCCGGAACGGAAACCCACCGGCAGCCCCACACCTTAGCCTCCGCCGTACCCTCATCCTAGTCCGTACGCGGACACTGACCCGCGCCTCCGCACGTGCCCCGACCCTAGCACGTGTCCGCACCCTCACCTGTGCCCTCAGCTTTGCCGTTCCCTAACCCTAACCCTAGCCAGGAACGGAAACCCAACGGCAGCCCCACACCTTAGCCTCCGCCGTACCCTCATCCTAGTCCGTGCGCGGACACTGACCCGCGCGTCCTCACGTGCCACGACCCTAGCACGTGTCCGCACCCTCACCTGTGCCCTCAACCTTGCCGTTCCCTAACCCTAACCCTAGCCCGGAACGGAAACCCACCGGCAGCCCCACACCTTAGTCTCCGCCGTACCCTAATCCTAATCCGTACACGGACACTGACCCGTGCGTCCGCACGTGCCCCGACCCTAGCACGTGTCCGCACCCTCACCTGTGCCCTCAGCCTTGCCGTTCCCTAACCCTAACCCTAGCCCGGAACGGAAATCCACCGGCAGCCCCACACCTTAGGCTCCGCCGTACCCTCATCCTAGTCCGTACGCGGACACTGACCCGCGCGTCCGCACGTGCCCCGACCCTAGCACGTGTCCGCACCCTCACCTGTGCCCTCAGCCTTGCCGTTCCCTAACCCTAACCCTAGCCCGGAACGGAAACCCACCGGCAGCCCCACACCTTAGCCTCCGCCGTACCCTCATCCTAGTCCGTACGCTGACACTGACCCGCGCGTCCGCACATGCCCCGACCCTAGCACGTGTCCGCACCCTCACCTGTGCCCTCAGGCTTGCCGTTCCCTAACCCTAACCCTAGCCCGGAACGGAAACCCACCGGCAGCCCCACACCTTAGCCTCCGCCGTACCCTCATCCTAGTCCGTACGCGGACACTGACACACGCGTCCTCACGTGCCCCGGCCCTAGCACGTGTCCGCACCCTCACCTGTGCCCTCACCCTTGCCGTTCCCTAACCCTAACCCTAGCCCGGAACGGAAACCCACCGACAGCCCCACACCTTAGCCTCCGCCGTACTCTCATCCTAGTCCGTACGTGGACACTGACCCGCGCCTCCGCACGTGCCCCGACCCTAGCACGTGTCCGCACCCTCACCTGTGCCCTCAGCCTTGCCATTCCCTAACCCTAACCCTAGCCCGGAACGGAAACCCACCGGCAGCCCAACACCTTAGCCTCCGCCGTACCCTCATCCTAGTCCGTACGCGGACATTGACACGCGCGTCCGCATGTGCCCCGACCCTAGCACGTGTCCGCACCCTCACCTGTGCCCTCAGCCTTGCCGTTCCCTAACCCTAACGCTAGCCCGGAACGGAAACCCACCGGCAGCCCCACACCTTAGCTTCCGCCGTACCCACATCCTAGTCTGTACGCGGACACTGACCCGCGCGTCCGCACGTGCCCCGACCCTAGAACGTGTCCGCACCCTCACCTGTGCCCTCAGCCTTGCCGTTCCCTAACCCTAACCCTAGCCCGGAACGGAAACCCACCGGCAGCCCCACACCTTAGCCTCCGCCGTACCCTCATTCTAGTCCGTTCGCGGACACTGAACCGCGCGTCCGCACGTGCCCCAACCCTAGCACGTGTCCGCACCGTCACCCGTGCCCTCAGCCTTGCCGTTCCCTAACCCTAACCCTAGCCCGGAACGGAAACCCACCGGCAGCCCCACACCATAACCTCCGCCGTACCCTCATCCTAATCCGTACGCGGACACTGACCCACGCGTCCGCACGTGCCCCGACCCTAGCACGTGTCCGCACCCTCACCTGTGCCCTCAGCCTTGCCGTTCCCTAACCCTAACCCTAGCCCGGAACGGAAACCCACCGGCAGCCCCACACCTTAGCCTCCGCCGTACCCTCATCCTAGTCCGTACGCTGACACTGACCCGCGCGTCCGCACGTGCCCCGACCCTAGCACGTGTCCGCACCCTCACCTGTGCCCTCAGGCTTGCCGTTCCCTAACCCTAACCCTAGCCCGGAACGGAAACCCACCGGCAGCCCCACACCTTAGCCTCCGCCGTACCCTCATCCTAGTCCGTACGCGGACACTGACACACGCGTCCTCACGTGCCCCGGCCCTAGCACGTGTCCGCACCCTCACCTGTGCCCTCAGCCTTGCCGTTCCCTAACCCTAACCCTAGCCCGGAACGGAAACCCACCGGCAGCCCCACACCTTAGCCTCCGCCGTACCCTCATCCTAGTCCGTACGCGGACACTGACCCGCGCCTCCGCACGTGCCCCGACCCTAGCACGTGTCCGCACCCTCACCTGTGCCCTCAGCTTTGCCGTTCCCTAACCCTAACCCTAGCCAGGAACGGAAACCCAACGGCAGCCCCACACCTTAGCCTCCGCCGTACCCTCATCCTAGTCCGTGCGCGGACACTGACCCGCGCGTCCTCACGTGCCACGACCCTAGCACGTGTCCGCACCCTCACCTGTGCCCTCAACCTTGCCGTTCCCTAACCCTAACCCTAGCCCGGAACGGAAACCCACCGGCAGCCCCACACCTTAGTCTCCGCCGTACCCTAATCCTAATCCGTACGCGGACACTGACCCGTGCGTCCGCACGTGCCCCGACCCTAGCACGTGTCCGCACCCTCACCTGTGCCCTCAGCCTTGCCGTTCCCTAACCCTAACCCTAGCCCGGAACGGAAATCCACCGGCAGCCCCACACCTTAGGCTCCGCCGTACCCTCATCCTAGTCCGTACGCGGACACTGACCCGCGCGTCCGCACGTGCCCCGACCCTAGCACGTGTCCGCACCCTCACCTGTGCCCTCAGCCTTGCCGTTCCCTAACCCTAACCCTAGCCCGGAACGGAAACCCACCGGCAGCCCCACACCTTAGCCTCCGCCGTACCCTCATCCTAGTCCGTACGCTGACACTGACCCGCGCGTCCGCACATGCCCCGACCCTAGCACGTGTCCGCACCCTCACCTGTGCCCTCAGGCTTGCCGTTCCCTAACCCTAACCCTAGCCCGGAACGGAAACCCACCGGCAGCCCCACACCTTAGCCTCCGCCGTACCCTCATCCTAGTCCGTACGCGGACACTGACACACGCGTCCTCACGTGCCCCGGCCCTAGCACGTGTCCGCACCCTCACCTGTGCCCTCACCCTTGCCGTTCCCTAACCCTAACCCTAGCCCGGAACGGAAACCCACCGACAGCCCCACACCTTAGCCTCCGCCGTACTCTCATCCTAGTCCGTACGTGGACACTGACCCGCGCCTCCGCACGTGCCCCGACCCTAGCACGTGTCCGCACCCTCACCTGTGCCCTCAGCCTTGCCATTCCCTAACCCTAACCCTAGCCCGGAACGGAAACCCACCGGCAGCCCAACACCTTAGCCTCCGCCGTACCCTCATCCTAGTCCGTACGCGGACATTGACACGCGCGTCCGCATGTGCCCCGACCCTAGCACGTGTCCGCACCCTCACCTGTGCCCTCAGCCTTGCCGTTCCCTAACCCTAACGCTAGCCCGGAACGGAAACCCACCGGCAGCCCCACACCTTAGCTTCCGCCGTACCCACATCCTAGTCTGTACGCGGACACTGACCCGCGCGTCCGCACGTGCCCCGACCCTAGAACGTGTCCGCACCCTCACCTGTGCCCTCAGCCTTGCCGTTCCCTAACCCTAACCCTAGCCCGGAACGGAAACCCACCGGCAGCCCCACACCTTAGCCTCCGCCGTACCCTCATTCTAGTCCGTTCGCGGACACTGAACCGCGCGTCCGCACGTGCCCCAACCCTAGCACGTGTCCGCACCGTCACCCGTGCCCTCAGCCTTGCCGTTCCCTAACCCTAACCCTAGCCCGGAACGGAAACCCACCGGCAGCCCCACACCATAGCCTCCGCCGTACCCTCATCGTAATCCGTACGCGGACACTGACCCGCGCGTCCGCACGTGCCCCGACCCTAGCACGTGTCCGCACCCTCACCTGTGCCCTCAGCCTTGCCGTTCCCTAACCCTAACCCTAGCCCGGAACGGAAACCCACCGGCAGCCCCACACCTTAGCCTCCGCCGTACCCTCATCCTAATCCGTACGCGGACACTGACCCGCGCGTCCGCACGTGCCCCATCCCTAGCACGTCTCCGCACCCTCACCCGTGCCCTCAGCCTTGCCGTTCCCTAACCCTAACCCTAGCCCGGAACGGAAACCCACCGGCAGCCCCACACCTTAGCCTCCGCCGTAGCCTCATCCTAGTCCGTACACGGACACTGACCCGCGCGTCCGCACGTGCTCCGACCCTAGCACGTGTCCGCACCCTCACCTGTGCCCTCAGCCTTGCCGTTCCCTAACCCTAACCCTGGCCCGGAACGGAAACCCACCGGCAGCCCCACACCTTAGCCTCCGCCGTACCCTCATCCTAGTCCGTACGCGGACACGGACCCGCGCGTCCGCACGTGCCCCGACACTAGCACGTGTCCGCAACCTTACTTGTGCCCTCAGCCTTGCCGTTCCCTAACCCTAACCCTAGCCCGGAACGGAAACCCACCGGCAGCCCCACACCTTAGCCTCCGCCGTACCCTCATCCTACTCCGTATGCGGACACTGACACGCGCGTCCGCACGTGCCCCGACCCTAGCACGTGTCCGCACCCTCACCTGTGCCCTCAGCCTTGCCGTTCCCTAACCCTAACCCTAGCCCGGAAAGGAAACCCAGCGGCAGCCCCACACCTTAGCCTCCGCCGTACCCTCATCCTAGTCCGTACGCGGACACTGACCCGCGCGTCCGCACGTGTCCCGACCCTAGCACGTGTCCGCACCCTCACCTGTGCCCTCAGCCTTGCCGTTCCCTAACCCTAAGCCTAGCCCGAAACGGAAACCGACCGGCAGCCCCACACCTTAGCCTCCGCCGTACCCTCATCCTAGTCCGTACGCGGACACTGACCCGCGCGTCCGCCCATGCCCCGACCCTAGCACGTGTCCGCACCCTCACCTGTGCTCTCAGCCTTGCCGTTCCCTAACCCTAACCCTAGCCCGGAACGGAAACCCACCGGCAGCCCCACACCTTAGCCTCCGCCGTACCCTCATCCTAGTCCGTACGCGGACACTGACCCGCGCGTCCGCACGTGCCCCGACCCTAGCACGTGTCCGCACCCTCACCTGTGCCCTCAGCCTTGCCGTTCCCTAACCCTAACCCTAGCCCGGAACGGAAACCCACCGGCAGCCCCACACCTTAGCCTCCGCCGTACCCTCATCCTAGTCCGTACGCGGACACTGACCCGCGCGTCCGCACATGCCCCGACCCTAGCACGTGTCCGCCCCCTCACCTGTGCCCTCAGCCTTGCCGTTCCCTAACCCTAACCCTAGCCCGGAACGGAAACCCACCGGCAGCCCCACACCTTAGCCTCCGCCGTACCCTCATCCTGGTCCGTACGCGGACACTGACCCGCGCGTCCGCACGTGCCCCGACCCTAGCACGTGTCCGCACCCTCACCTGTGCCCTCAGCCTTGCCGTACCCTAACCCTAAACCTAGCCCGGAACGGAAACCCACCGGCAGCCCCACACCTTAGCCTCCGCCGTACCCTCATCCTAGTCCGTACGCGGACACTGACCCGCGCGTCCGCACGTGCCCCGACACTAGCACGTGTCCGCACCCTCACCTGTGCCCTCAGCCTTGCCGTTCCCTAACCCTAACCCTAGCCCGGAACGGAAACCCACCGGCAGCCCCACACCTTAGCCTCCGCCGTACCCTCATCCTAGTCCGTACGCGGACACTGACCCGCGCGTCCGCACGTGCCCCGACCCTAGCACGTGTCCGCACCCTCACCTGTGCCCTCAGCCTTGCCGTTCCCTAACCCTAACCCTAGCCCAGTACGGAAACCCACAGGCAGCCCCACACCTTAGCCTCCGCCGTAACCTCATCCTAGTCCGTACGCGGACACTGACACGCGCGTCCGCACGTGCCCCGACCCTAGCACGTGTCCGCACCCTCACATGTGCCCTCAGCCTTGCCGTTCCCTAACCCTAAACCTAGCCCGGAACGGAAACCCACCGGCAGCCCCACACCGTAGCCTCCGCCGTACCCTCATCCTAGTCCGTACGTGGACACTGAACCGCGCGTCCGCACGTGCCCCGACCCTAGCACGTGTCCGCACCCTCACCTGTGCCCTCAGCCTTGCCGTTCCCTAACCCTAACCCTAGCCCGGAACGGAAACCCACCGGCAGCCCCACACCTTAGCCTCCGCCGTACCCTCATCCTAGTCCGTACGCGGACACTGACCCGCGCGTCCGCACGTGCCCCGACCCTAGCACGTGTCCGCACCCTCACCTGTGCCCTCAGCCTTGCCGTTCCCTAACCCTAACCCTAGCCCAGTACGGAAAACCACCGGCAGCCCCACACCTTAGCCTCCGCCATAACCTCATCCTAGTCCGTACGCGGACACTGACCCGCGCGTCCGCACGTGCCCTGACCCTAGCACGTGTCCGCACCCTCACCTGTGCCCTCAGCCTTGCCGTTCCCTAACCCTAACCCTAGCCCTGAACGGAAACCCACCAGCAGCCCCACACCTTAGCCTCCGCCGTAACCTCATCCTAGTCCGTACGCGGACACTGACCCGCGCGTCCGCACGTGCCCCGACCCTAGCACGTGTCCGCACCCTCACCTGTGCCCTCAGCCTTGCCGATCCCTAACCCTAACCCTAGCCCGGAACGGAAAACCACCGGCAGCCCCACACCTTAGCCTCCGCCGTACCTTCATCCTAGTCCGTACGCGGACACTGACCCGCGCGTCCGCACGTGCCCCGAATCTAGCACGTGTCCGCACCCTCACCTGTGCCCTCAGCCTTGCCGTTCCCTAACCCTAACCCTAGCCCGGAACGGAAACCCACCGGCAGCCCCACACCTTAGCCTCCGCCATACCCTCATCCTAGTCCGTACGTGGACACTGACCCGCCCGTCCGCACGTGCCCCGACCCTAGCACGTGTCCGCACCCTCACCTGTGCCCTCAGCCTTGCCGTTCCCTATCCCTAACCCTAGCCCGGAACGGAAACCCACCGGCAGCCCAACACCTTAGCCTCCGCCGTACCCTCATCCTAGTCCGTACGCGGACACTGACACGCGCGTCCGCATGTGCCCCGACCCTAGCACGTGTCCGCACCCTCACCTGTGCCCTCAGCCTTGCCGTTCCCTAACCCTAACCCTAGCCCAGAACGGAAACCCACCGGCAGCCCCACACCTTAGCCTCCGCCGTACCCTCATCCTAGTCCGTACGCAGACACTGAACCGCGCGTCCGCACGTGCCCCGACCCTAGCACGTGTCCGCACCCTCACCTGTGCCCTCAGCCTTGCCATTCCCTAACCCTAACCCTAGCCCGGAACGGAAACCCACCGGCAGCCCCACACCTTAGCTTCCGCCGTACAATGATTCTAGTCCGTACGCGGACACTGACCCGCGCATCCGCACGTGCCCCGAACCTAGCACGTGTCCGCACCCTCACCCGTGCCCTCAGCCTTGACGTTCCCTAACCCTAACCCTAGCCCGGAACAGAAACCCACCGGCAGCCCCACACCTTAGGCTCCGCCGTACCCTCATCCTAATCCGTACGCGGACACTGACCCGCGCGTACGCACGTTCCCCGACCCTAGCACGTGTCCGCACCCTCACACGTGCCCTCAGCCTTGCCGTTCCCTAACCCTAACCCTAGCCCGGAACGGAAACCCACCGGCAGCCCCACACCTTAGCCTCCGCCGTACCCTCATCCTAATCCGTACGCGGACACTGACCCGCGCGTCCGCACGTGCCCCGACCCTAGCACGTGTCCGCACCCTCACCCGTGCCCTCAGCCTTGCCGTTCCCTAACCCTAAGCCTAGCCCGGAACGGAAACCCACCGGCAGCCCCACACCTTAGCCTCCGCCGTACCCTCATCCTAGTCCGTACACGGACACTGACCCGCGCGTCCGCACGTGCTCCGACCCTAGCACGTGTCCGCACCCTCACCTGTGCCCTCAGCCTTGCCGTTCCCTAACCCTAACCCTAGCCCGGAACGGAAACCCACCGGCAGCCCCACACCTTAGCCTCCGCCGTACCCTCATCCTAGTCCGTACGCGGACACTGACCCGCGCGTCCGCACGTGCCCCGACACTAGCACGTGTCCGCAACCTTACCTGTGCCCTCAGCCTTGCCGTTCCCTAACCCTAACCCTAGCCCGGAACGGAAACCCACCGGCAGCCCCACACCTTAGCCTCCGCCGTACCCTCATCCTACTCCGTACGCGGACACTGACAGGCGCGTCCGCACGTGCCCCGACCCTAGCACGTGTCCGCACCCTCACCTGTGCCCTCAAACCTTTCCGTTCCCTAACCCTAACCCTAGCCCGGAACGGAAACCCACCGGCAGCCCCACACCTTAGCCTCTGCCGTAACCTCATCCTAGTCCGTACGCGGACACTGACCCGCGCGTCCGCACGTGCCCCGACCCTAGCGCGTGTCCGCACCCTCACCTGTGCCCTCAGCCTTGCCGTTCCCTAACCCTAACCCTAGCCCGGAACGGAAACCCACAGGCGGCCCCACACCTTAGCCTCCGCCGTACCCTCATCCTAGTCCGTACGCGGACACTGACCCGCGCATCCGCACGTCCCCGGACCCTAGCGCGTGTCCGCACCCTCACCTGTGCCCTCAGCCTTGCGGTTCCCTAACCCTAACCTTAGCCCGGAACGGAAACCCACCGGCAGCCCCACACCTTAGCCTCCACAGTACCCTCATCCTAGTCCGTACGCGGACACTGACCCGCGCGTCCGCACGTGCCCCGACCCTAGCGCGTGTCCGCACCCTCACCTGTGCCCTCAGCCTTGCCGTTTCCTAACCCTAACCGTAGACCGGAACGGAAACACACTGGCAGCCCCACACCTTAGCCTCCGCCGTACCCTCATCCTAGTCTGTACGCGGACACTGACCCGCGCGTCCGCACGTGTCCCGACCCTAGAACGAGTCCGCACCCTCACCTGTGCCCTCAGCCTTGCCGTTCCCTAACCCTAAGCCTAGCCCGGAACGGAAACCCACCGGCAGCCCCACACCTTAGCCTCCGCCATACCCTCATCCTAGTCCGTACG
The DNA here is from genome assembly GCF_949752795.1 of Hyperoodon ampullatus. Classification (NCBI taxonomy): domain Eukaryota; kingdom Metazoa; phylum Chordata; class Mammalia; order Artiodactyla; family Ziphiidae; genus Hyperoodon; species Hyperoodon ampullatus. The sequence continues at coordinate 89,488,336 of NC_136927.1, read as the reverse complement.
CGGACACTGACCCGCGCGTCCGCCCATGCCCCGACCCTAGCACGTGTCCGCACCCTCACGTGTGCCCTCAGCCTTGCCGTTCCCTAACCCTAAGCCTAGCCCGGAACGGAAACCCACCGGCAGCCCCACACCTTAGCCTCCGCCGTACCCTCATCCTAGTCCGTACGCGGACACTGACCCGCGCGTCCGCACGTGCCCCGACCCTAGCACGTGTCCGCACCCTCACCTGTGCCCTCAGCCTTGCCGTTCCCTAACCCTAAGCCTAGCCCGGAACGGAAACCCACCGGCAGCCCCACACCTTAGCCTCCGCCGTACCCTCATCCTAATCCGTACGCGGACACTGACCCGCGCGTCCGCACGTGCCCCAAACCTAGCACGTGTCCGCACCCTCACCTGTGCCCTCAGCCTTGCCGTTCCCTAACCCTAACCCTAGCCCGGAACGGAAACCCACCGGCAGACCCACACCTTAGCCTCCGCCGTACCCTCATCCTAATCCGTACGCGGACACTGACCCGCGCGTCCGCACGTTCCCCGACCCTAGCACGTGTCCGCACCCTCACCTGTGCCCTCAGCCTTGCCGTTCCCTAACCCTAACCCTAGCCCGGAACGGAAAACCACCGGCAGCCCCACACCATAACCTCCGCCGTACCCTCATCCTAATCCGTACGCGGACACTGACCCGCGCGTCCGCACGTGCCCCGACCCTAGCACGTGTCCGCACCCTCACCTGTGCCCTCAGCCTTGCCGTTCCCTAACCCTAACCCTAGCCCGGAACGGAAACCCACCGGCAGCCCCACACCTTAGCCTCCGCCGTACCCTCATCCTAATCCGTACGCGGACACTGACCCGCGCGTCCGCACGTGCCCCGACCCTAGCACGTGTCCGCACCCTCACCTGTGCCCTCAGCCTTGCCGTTCCCTAACCCTAACCCTACCCCGGAACGGAAACCCACCGGCAGCCCCACACCTTAGCCTCCGCCGTACCCTCATCCTAATCCGTACGCGGACACTGACCCGTGCGTCCGCACGTGCCCCGACCCTAGCACGTGTCCGCACCCTCACCTGTGCCCTCAACCTTGCCGTTCCCTAACCCTAACCCTAGCCCGGAACGGAAACCCACCGGCAGCCCCACACCTTAGTCTCCGCCGTACCCTAATCCTAATCCGTACGCGGACACTGACCCGTGCGTCCGCACGTGCCCCGACCCTAGCACCTGTCCGCACCCTCACCTGTGCCCTCAACTTTGCCGTTCCCTAACCCTAACCCTAGCCCGGAACGGAAACCCACCGGCAGCCCCACACCTTAGCCTCCGCCGTACCCTAATCCTAATCCGTACGCGGACACTGACCCGTGCGTCCGCACGTGCCCCGACCCTAGCACGTGTCCGCACCCTCACCTGTGCCCTCAGCCTTGCCGTTCCCTAACCCTAACCCTAGCCCGGAACGGAAATCCACTGGCAGCCCCACACCTTAGGCTCCGCCGTACCCTCATCCTAGTCCGTACGCGGACACTGACCCGCGCGTCCGCACGTGCCCCGACCCTAGCACGTGTCCGCACCCTCACCTGTGCCCTCAGCCTTGCCGTTCCCTAACCCTAACCCTAGCCCGGAACGGAAACCCACCGGCAGCCCCACACCTTAGCCTCCGCCGTACCCTCATCCTAGTCCGTACGCTGACACAGACCCGCGCGTCCGCACGTGCCCCGACCCTAGCACGTGTCCGCACCCTCACCTGTGCCCTCAGGCTTGCCGTTCCCTAACCCTAACCCTAGCCCGGAACGGAAACCCACCGGCAGCCCCACACCTTAGCCTCCGCCGTACCCTCATCCTAGTCCGTACGCGGACACTGACACACGCGTCCTCACGTGCCCCGGCCCTAGCACGTGTCCGCACCCTCACCTGTGCCCTCAGCCTTGCCGTTCCCTAACCCTAACCCTAGCCCGGAACGGAAACCCACCGGCAGCCCCACACCTTAGCCTCCGCCGTACCCTCATCCTAGTCCGTACGCGGACACTGACCCGCGCCTCCGCACGTGCCCCGACCCTAGCACGTGTCCGCACCCTCACCTGTGCCCTCAGCTTTGCCGTTCCCTAACCCTAACCCTAGCCCGGAACGGAAACCCAACGGCAGCCCCACACCTTAGCCTCCGCCGTACCCTCATCCTAGTCCGTGCGCGGACACTGACCCGCGCGTCCTCACGTGCCCCGACCCTAGCACGTGTCCGCACCCTCACCTGTGCCCTCAACCTTGCCGTTCCCTAACCCTAACCCTAGCCCGGAACGGAAACCCACCGGCAGCCCCACACCTTAGTCTCCGCCGTACCCTAATCCTAATCCGTACGCGGACACTGAACCGTGCGTCCGCACGTGCCCCGACCCTAGCACCTGTCCGCACCCTCACCTGTGCCCTCAACCTTGCCGTTCCCTAACCCTAACCCTAGCCCGGAACGGAAACCCACCGGCAGCCCCACACCTTAGCCTCCGCCGTACCCTAATCCTAATCCGTACGCGGACACTGACCCGTGCGTCCGCACGTGCCCCGACCCTAGCACGTGTCCGCACCCTCACCTGTGCCCTCAGCCTTGCCGTTCCCTAACCCTAACCCTAGCCCGGAACGGAAACCCACCGGCAGCCCCACACCTTAGCCTCCGCCGTACCCTCATCCTAGTCCGTGCGCGGACACTGACCCGCGCGTCCTCACGTGCACCGACCCTAGCACGTGTCCGCACCCTCACCTGTGCCCTCAGCCTTGCCGTTCCCTAACCCTAACCCTAGCCCGGAAGGGAAACCCACCGGCAGCCCCACACCTTAGCCTCCGCCGTACCCTCATCCTAGTCCGTACGCGGACACTGACCCGCGCGTCCGCACGTGCCCCGACCCTAGCACGTGTCCGCACCCTCACCTGTGCCCTCAGCCTTGCCGTTCCCTAACCCTAACCCTAGCCCGGAAGGGAAACCCACCGGCAGCCCCACACCTTAGCCTCCGCCGTACCCTCATCCTAGTCCGTACGCGGACACTGACACGCGCGTCCGCATGTGCCCCGACCCTAGCACGTGTCCGCACCCTCACCTGTGCCCTCAGCCTTGCCGTTCCCTAACCCTAACGCTAGCCCGGAACGGAAACCCACCGGCAGCCCCACACCTTAGCTTCCGCCGTACCCACATCCTAGTCCATACGCGGACACTGACCCGCGCGTCCGCACGTGCCCCGACCCTAGAACGTGTCCGCACCCTCACCTGTGCCCTCAGCCTTGCCGTTCCCTAACCCTAACCCTAGCCCGGAACGGAAACCCACCGGCAGCCCCACACCTTAGCCTCCGCCGTACCCTCATTCTAGTCCGTTCGCGGACACTGAACCGCGCGTCCGCACGTGCCCCGACCCTAGCACGTGTCCGCACCGTCACCCGTGCCCTCAGCCTTGCCGTTCCCTAACCCTAACCCTAGCCCGGAACGGAAACCCACCGGCAGCCCCACACCATAGCCTCCGCCGTACCCTCATCCTAATCCGTACGCGGACACTGACCCGCGCGTCCGCACGTGCCCCGACCCTAGCACGTGTCCGCACCCTCACCTGTGCCCTCAGCCTTGCCGTTCCCTAACCCTAACCCTAGCCCGGAACGGAAACCCACCGGCAGCCCCACACCTTAGCCTCCGCCGTACCCTCATCCTAATCCGTACGCGGACACTGACCCGCGCGTCCGCACGTGCCCCATCCCTAGCACGTCTCCGCACCCTCACCCGTGCCCTCAGCCTTGCCGTTCCCTAACCCTAACCCTAGCCCGGAACGGAAACCCACCGGCAGCCCCACCCCTTAGCCTCCGCCGTAGTCTCATCCTAGTCCGTACACGGACACTGACCCGCGCGTCCGCACGTGCTCCGACCCTAGCACGTGTCCGCACCCTCACCTGTGCCCTCAGCCTTGCCGTTCCCTAACCCTAACCCTAGCCCGGAACGGAAACCTACCGGCAGCCCCACACCTTAGCCTCCGCCGTACCCTCATCCTAGTCCGTACGCGGACACGGACCCGCGCGTCCGCACGTGCCCCGAAACTAGCACGTGTCCGCAACCTTACTTGTGCCCTCATCCTTGCCGTTCCCTAACCCTAACCCTAGCCCGGAACGGAAACCCACCGGCAGCCCCACACCTTAGCCTCCGCCGTGCCCTCATCCTACTCCGTATGCGGACACTGACACGCGCGTCCGCACGTGCCCCGACCCTAGCACGTGTCCGCACCCTCACCTGTGCCCTCAGCCTTGCCGTTCCCTAACCCTAACCCTAGCCCGGAACGGAAACCCAGCGGCAGCCCCACACCTTAGCCTCCGCCGTACCCTCATCCTAGTCCGTACGCGGACACTGACCCGCGCGTCCGCACGTGTCCCGACCCTAGCACGTGTCCGCACCCTCACCTGTGCCCTCAGCCTTGCCGTTCCCTAACCCTAAGCCTAGCCCGAAACGGAAACCGACCGGCAGCCCCACACCTTAGCCTCCGCCGTACCCTCATCCTAGTCCGTACGCGGACACTGACCCGCGCGTCCGCCCATGCCCCGACCCTAGCACGTGTCCGCACCCTCACCTGTGCTCTCAGCCTTGCCGTTCCCTAACCCTAACCCTAGCCCGGAACGGAAACCCACCGGCAGCCCCACACCTTAGCCTCCGCCGTACCCTCATCCTAGTCCGTACGCGGACACTGACCCGCGCGTCCGCACGTGCCCCGACCCTAGCACGTGTCCGCCCCCTCACCTGTGCCCTCAGCCTTGCCGTTCCCTAACCCTAACCCTAGCCCGGAACGGAAACCCACCGGCAGCCCCACACCTTAGCCTCCGCCGTACCCTCATCCTAGTCCGTACGCGGACACTGACCCGCGCGTCCGCACGTGCCCCGACCCTAGCACGTGTCCGCACCCTCACCTGTGCCCTCAGCCTTGCCGTTCCCTAACCCTAACCCTAGCCCGGAACGGAAACCCACCGGCAGCCCCACACCTTAGCCTCCGCCGTACCCTCATCCTGGTCCGTACGCGGACACTGACCCGCGCGTCCGCATGTGCCCCGACCCTAGCACGTGTCCGCACCCTCACCTGTGCCCTCAGCCTTGCCGTTCCCTAACCCTAAACCTAGCCCAGTACGGAAACCCACAGGCAGCCCCACACTTTAGCCTCCGCCGTAACCTCATCCTAGTCCGTACGCGGACACTGACACGCGCGTCCGCACGTGCCCCGACCCTAGCACGTGTCCGCACCCTCACATATGCCCTCAGCCTTGCCGTTCCCTAACCCTAAACCTAGCCCTGAACGGAAACCCACCGGCAGCCCCACACCGTAGCCTCCGCCGTACCCTCATCCTAGTCCGTACGCGGACACTGACCCGCGCGTCCGCACGTGCCCTGACCCTAGCACGTGTCCGCACCCTCACCTGTGCCCTCAGCCTTGCCGTTCCCTAACCCTAAACCTAGCCCTGAACGGAAACCCACCGGCAGCCCCACACCGTAGCCTCCGCCGTACCCTCATCCTAGTCCGTACGCGGACACTGAACCGCGCGTCCGCACGTGCCCCGACCCTAGCACGTGTCCGCACCCTCACCCGTGCCCTCAGCCTTGCCGTTCCCTAACCCTAACCCTAGCCCGGAACGGAAACCCACCGTCAGCCCCACACCTTAGACTCCGCCGTACACTCATCCTAATCCGTACGCGGACACTGACCCGCGCGTACGCACGTTCCCCGACCCTAGCACGTGTCCGCACCCTCACACGTGCCCTCAGCCTTGCCGTTCCCTAACCCTAACCCTAGCCCGGAACGGAAACCCACCGGCAGCCCCACACCTTAGCCTCCGCCGTACCCTCATCCTAGTCCGTACGCGGACACTGACCCGCGCGTCCGCACGTGCCCCGACACTAGCACGTGTCCGCAACCTTACCTGTGCCCTCAGCCTTGCCGTTCCCTAACCCTAACCCTAGCCCGGAACGGAAACCCACCGGCAGCCCCACACCTTAGCCTCCGCCGTACCCTCATCCTACTCCGTACGCGGACACTGACAGGCGCGTCCGCACGTGCCCCGACCCTAGCACGTGTCCGCACCCTCACCTGTGCCCTCAGCCTTGCCGTTCCCTAACCCTAACCCTTGCCCGGAACGGAAACCCACCGGCAGCCCCACACCTTAGCCTCTGCCGTAACCTCATCCTAGTCCGTACGCGGACACTGACCCGCGCGTCCGCACGTGCCCCGACCCTAGCGCGTGTCCGCACCCTCACCTGTGCCCTCAGCCTTGCCGTTCCCTAACCCTAACCCTAGCCCGGAACGGAAACCCACCGGCAGCCCCACACCTTAGCCTCCGCCGTACCCTCATCCTAGTCCGTACGCGGACACTGACCCGCGCATCCGCACGTGCCCGGACCCTAGCGCGTGTCCGCACCCTCACCTGTGCCCTCAGCCTTGCGGTTCCCTAACCCTAACCTTAGCCCGGAACGGAAACCCACCGGCAGCCCCACACCTTAGCCTCCACAGTACCCTCATCCTAGTCCGTACGCGGACACTGACCCGCGCGTCCGCACGTGCCCCGACCCTAGCGCGTGTCCGCACCCTCACCTGTGCCCTCAGCCTTGCCGTTTCCTAACCCTAACCGTAGCCCGGAACGGAAACACACCGGCAGCCCCACACCTTAGCCTCCGCCGTACCCTCATCCTAGTCTGTACGCGGACACTGACCTGCGCGTCCGCACGTGTCCCGACCCTAGAACGAGTCCGCACCCTCACCTGTGCCCTCAGCCTTGCCGTTCCCTAACCCTAAGCCTAGCCCGGAACGGAAACACACCGGCAGCCCCAAACCTTAGCCTCCGCCGTACCCTCATCCTAGTCCGTACGCGGACACTGACCCGCGCGTCCGCCCATGCCCCGACCCTAGCACGTGTCCGCACCCTCACGTGTGCCCTCAGCCTTGCCGTTCCCTAACCCTAAGCCTAGCCCGGAACGGAAACCCACCGGCAGCCCCACACCTTATCCTCCGCCGTACCCTCATCCTAATCCGTACGCGGACACTGACCCGCGCGTCCGCACGTGCCCCGACCCTAGCACGTGTCCGCACCCTCACCTGTGCCCTCAGCCTTGCCGTTCCCTAACCCTAACCCTACCCCGGAACGGAAACCCACCGGCAGCCCCACACCTTAGCCTCCGCCGTACCCTCATCCTAGTCCGTACGCGGACACTGACCCGCACGTCCGCACGTGCCCCGACCCTAGCACGTGTCCGCACCCTCACCTGTGCCCTCAGCCTTGCCGTTCCCTAACCCTAACCCTAGCCCAGTATGGAAACCCACCGGCAGCCCCACACCTTAGCCTCCGCCGTAACCTCATCCTAGTCCGTACGCGGACACTGACCCGCGCGTCCGCACGTGCCCCGACCCTAGCACGTGTCCGCACCCTCACCTGTGCCCTCAGCCTTGCCGTTCCCTAACCCTAACCCTAGCCCGGAACGGAAACCCACCGGCAGCCCCACACCTTAGCCTCCGCCGTACCCTCATCCTACTCCGTACGCGGACACTGACCCGCGCGTCCGCACGTGCCCCGACCCTAGCACGTGTCCGCACCCTCACCTGTGCCCTCAGCCTTGCCGTTCCCTAACCCTAACCCTAGCCCTGAACGGAAACCCACCGGCAGCCCCACACCTTAGCCTCCGCCGTACCCTCATCCTAGTCCGTACGCGGACACTGACGCACGCGTCCGCACGTGCCCCGAACCTAGCACGTGTCCGCACCCTCACCTGTGCCCTCAGCCTTGCCGTTCCCTAACCCTATCCCTAGACCGGAACGGAAACCCACCAGCAGCCCCACACCTTAGCCTCCGCCGTACCCTCATCCTAGTCCGTACGTGGACACTGAACCGCGCGTCCGCACGTGCCCCGACCCTAGCACGTGTCCGCACCCTCACCTGTGCCCTCAGCCTTGCCGTTCCCTAACCCTAACCCTAGCCCGGAACGGAAACCCACCGGCAGCCCAACACCTTAGCCTCCGCCGTACCCTCATCCTAGTCCGTACGCGGACACTGACACTCGCGTCCGCATGTGCCCCGACCCTAGCACGTGTCCGCACCCTCACCTGTGCCCTCAGCCTTGCCGTTCCCTAACCCTAACGCTAGCCCGGAACGGAAACCCACCGGCAGCCCCACACCTTAGCTTCCGCCGTACCCTCATCCTAGTCCGTACGCGAACACTGACCCGCGCGTCCGCACGTGCCCCGACCCTAGCACGTGTCCGCACCCTCACCTGTGCCCTCAGCCTTGCCGTTCCCTAACCCTAACCCTAGCCCGGAACGGAAACCCACCGCAGCCCCACACCTTAGCCTCTGCCGTACCCTCATCCTAGTCCGTACGCGGACACTGACCCGCGCGTCCGCACGTGCCCCGACCCTAGCGCGTGTCCGCACCCTCACCTGTGGCCTCAGCCTTGCCGTTCCCTAACCCTAACCCTAGCCCGGAACGGAAACCCACCGGCAGCCCCACACCTTAGCTTCCGCCGTACAATGATTCTAGTCCGTACGCGGACACTGACCCGCGCATCCGCACGTGCCCCGAACCTAGCACGTGTCCGCACCCTCACCCGTGCCCTCAGCCTTGACGTTCCCTAACCCTAACCCTAGCCCGGAACAGAAACCCACCGGCAGCCCCACACCTTAGCCTCCGCCGTACCCTCATCCTAATCCGTACGCGGACACTGACCCGCGCGTACGCACGTTCCCCGACCCTAGCACGTGTCCGCACACTCACACGTGCCCTCAGCCTTGCCGTTCCCTAACCCTAACCCTAGCCCGGAACGGAAACCCACCGGCAGCCCCACACCTTAGCCTCCGCCGTACCCTCATCCTAATCCGTACGCGGACACTGACCCGCGCGTCCGCACGTGCCCCGACCCTAGCACGTGTCCGCACCCTCACCCGTGCCCTCAGCCTTGCCGTTCCCTAACCCTAAGCCTAGCCCGGAACGGAAACCCACCGGCAGCCCCACACCTTAGCCTCCACCGTACCCTCATCCTAGTCCGTACACGGACACTGACCCGCGCGTCCGCACGTGCTCCGACCCTAGCACGTGTCCGCACCCTCACCTGTACCCTCAGCCTTGCCGTTCCCTAACCCTAACCCTAGCCCGGAACGGAAACCCACCGGCAACCCCACACCTTAGCCTCCGCCGTACCCTCATCCTAGTCCGTACGCGGACACTGACCCGCGCGTCCGCACGTGCCCCGACACTAGCACGTGTCCGCAACCTTACCTGTGCCCTCAGCCTTGCCGTTCCCTAACCCTAACCCTAGCCCGGAACGGAAACCCACCGGCAGCCCCACACCTTAGCCTCCGCCGTACCCTCATCCTACTCCGTACGCGGACACTGACAGGCGCGTCCGCACGTGCCCCGACCCTAGCACGTGTCCGCACCCTCACCTGTGCCCTCAGCCTTGCCGTTCCCTAATCCTAACCCTAGCCCGGAACGGAAACCCACCGCCAGCCCCACACCTTAGCCTCTGCCGTACCCTCATCCTAGTCCGTACGCGGACACTGACCCGCGCGTCCGCACGTGCCCCGACCCTAGCGCGTGTCCGCACCCTCACCTGTGGCCTCAGCCTTGCCGTTCCCTAACCCTAACCCTAGCCCGGAACGGAAACCCACCGGCAGCCCCACACTTTAGCCTCCGCCGTACCCTCATCCTAGTCCGTACGCGGACACTGACCCGCGCGTCCGCACGTGCCCCGACCCTAGCTCGTGTCCGCACCCTCACCTGTGCCCTCAGCCTTGCCGTTTCCTAACCCTAACCGTAGCCCGGAACGGAAACCCACCGGCAGCCCCACACCTTAGCCTCCGCCGTACCATCATCCTAGTCCGTACGCGGACACTGACCCGCGCGTCCGCACGTGTCCCGACCCTAGCACGTGTCCGCACCCTCACCTGTGCCCTCAGCCTTGCCGTTCCCTAACCCTAAGCCTAGCCCGGAACGGAAACCCACCGGCAGCCCCACACCTTAGCCTCCGCCGTACCCTCATCCTAGTCCATACGCGGACACTGACCCGTGCGTCCGCCCATGCCCCAACCCTAGCACGTGTCCGCACCCTCACCTGTGCTCTCAGCCTTGCCGTTCCCTAACCCTAACCCTAGCCCGGAACGGAAACCCACCGGCAGCCCCACACCTTAGCCTCCGCCGTACCCTCATCCTAGTCCGTACGCGGACACTGACCCGCGCGTCCGCACGTGCCCCGACCTTAGCACGTGTCCGCACCCTCACATGTGCCCTCAGCCTTGCCGTTCCCTAACCCTAAACCTAGCCCGGAACGGAAACCCACCGGCAGCCCCACACCTTAGCCTCCGCCGTACCCTCATCCTACTCCGTACGCGGACACTGACCCGCGCGTCCGCACGTGCCCCGACCCTAGCACGTGTCCGCACCCTCACCTGTGCCCTCAGCCTTGCCGTTCCCTAACCCTAACCCTAGCCCGGAACGGAAACCCACCGGCAGCCCCACACCTTAGCCTCCGCCGTAACCTCATCCTAGTCCGTACGCGGACACTGACCCGCGCGTCCACACGTGCCATGTCCCTAGCACGTGTCCGCACCCTCACCTGTGCCCTCAGCCTTGCCGTTCCCTAACCCTAACCCTAGCCCGGAACGGAAACCCACCGGCAGCCCCACACCTTAGCCTCCGCCGTAACCTCATCCTAGTCCGTACGCGGACACTGACCAGCGCGTCCGCACGTGCCCCGACCCTGGCACGTGTCCGCACCCTCACCTGTGCCCTCAGCCTTGCCGTTCCCTAACCCTAACCCTAGCCCGGAACGGAAACCCACCGGCAGCCCCACACCTTAGCCTCCGCTGTACCTTCATCCTAGTCCGTACGCGGACACTGACCCGCGCGTCCGCACGTGCCCCGAACCTAGCACGTGTCCGCACCCTCACCTGTGCCCTCAGCCTTGCCGTTCCCTAACCCTAACCCTAGCCCGGAACGGAAACCCACCGGCAGCCCCACACCTTAGCCTCCGCCGTACCCTCATCCTAGTCCGTACGCGGACACTGACACTTGCGTCCTCACGTGCCCCGACCCTAGCACGTGTCCGTACCCTCACCTGTGCCCTCAGCCTTGCCGTTCCCTAACCCTAACCCTAGCCCGGAACGGAAACCCACCGGCAGCCCCACACCTTAGCCTCCGCCGTACCCTCATCCTAGTCCGTACGCGGACACTGACCCGCGCGTCCGCACGTGCCCCGACCCTAGCACGTGTCCGCACCCTCAATTGTGCCCTCAGCCTTGCCGTTCCCTAACCCTAACCCTAGCCCGGAACGGAAACCCACCGGCAGCCCCACACCTTAGCCTCCGCCGTACCCTCATCCTGGTCCGTACGCAGACACTGACCAGCGCGTCCGCACGTGCCCCGACCCTAGCACGTGTCCGCACCCTCACCTGTGCCCTCAGCCTTGCCGTTCCCTAACCCTAACCCTAGCCCGTAACGGAAACCCACCGGCAGCCCCACACCTTAGCCTCCGCCGTACCCTCATCCTACTCCATACGCGGACACTGACCCGCGCGTCCGCACGTGCCCCGACCCTAGCACGTGTCCGCACCCTCACCTGTGCCCTCAGCCTTGCCGTTCCCTAGCCCTAACCCTAGCCCGGAAGGGAAACCCACCGGCAGCCCCACACCTTAGCCTCCGCCGTACCCTCATCCTAGTCCGTACGCGGACACTGACCCGCGCGTCCGCACGTGCCCCGACCCTAGCACGTGTCCGCACCCTCACCTGTGCCCTCAGCCTTGCCGTTCCCTAACCCTAAGCCTAGCCTGGAACGGAAACCCACCGGCAGCCCCACACCTTAGCTTCCGCCGTACCCTCATCCTAGTCCGTACGCGGACACTGACCCACGCGTCCGCACGTGCCCCGACCCTAGCACGTGTCCGCACCCTCACCTGTGCCCTCAGCCTTGCCGTTCCCTAACCCTAACCCTAGCCCTGAACGGAAACCCACCGGCAGCCCCACACCATAGCCTCCGCCGTACCCTCATCCTAATCCGTACGCGGACACTGACCCGCGCGTACGCACGTGCCCCGACACTAACACGTGTCCGCACCCTCACCCGTGCCCTCAGCCTTGCCGTTCCCTAACCCTAACCCTAGCCCGGAACGGAAACCCACCGGCAGCCCCACACCATAGCCTCCGCCGTACCCTCATCCTACTCCGTACGCAGACACTGACACGCGCGTCCGCACGTGCCCCGACCCTAGCACGTGTCCGCACCCTCACCTGTGCCCTCAGCCTTGCCGTTCCCTAACCCTAACCCTAGCCCGGAACGGAAACCCACCGGCAGCCCCACACCTTAGCCTCTGCCGTACCCTCATCCTAGTCCGTACGCGGACACTGACCCGCGCGTCCGCACGTGCCCCGACCCTAGCGCGTGTCCGCACCCTCACCTGTGGCCTCAGCCTTGCCGCTCCCTAACCCTAACCCTAGCCCGGAACGGAAACCCACCGGCAGCCCCACACCTTAGCCTCCGCCGTACCCTCATCCTAGTCCGTACGCGGACACTGACCCGCGCGTCCGCACGTGCCCCGACCCTAGCGCGTGTCCGCACCCTCACCTGTGCCCTCAGCCTTGCGGTTCCCTAACCCTAACCTTAGCCCGGAACGGAAACCCACCGGCAGCCCCACACTTTAGCCTCCGCCGTACCCTCATCCTAGTCCGTACGCGGACACTGACCCGCGCGTCCGCACGTGCCCCGACCCTAGCTCGTGTCCGCACCCTCACCTGTGCCCTCAGCCTTGCCGTTTCCTAACCCTAACCGTAGCCCGGAACGGAAACCCACCGCCAGCCCCACACCTTAGCCTCCACCGTACCCTCATCCTAGTCCGTACGCGGACACTGACCCGCGCGTCCGCACGTGTCCCGACCCTAGCACGTGTCCGCACCCTCACCTGTGCCCTCAGCCTTGCCGTTCCCTAACCCTAAGCCTAGCCCGGAACGGAAACCCACCGGCAGCCCCACACCTTAGCCTCCGCCGTACCCTCATCCTAGTCCGTACGCGGACACTGACCCGCGCGTCCGCCCATGCCCCAACCCTAGCACGTGTCCGCACCCTCACCTCTGCTCTCAGCCTTGCCGTTCCCTAACCCTAACCCTAGCCCGGAACGGAAACCCACCGGCAGCCCCACACCTTAGCCTCCGCCGTACCCTCATCCTAGTCCGTACGCGGACACTGACCCGCGCGTCCGCACGTGCCCCGACCTTAGCACGTGTCCGCACCCTCACATGTGCCCTCAGCCTTGCCGTTCCCTAACCCTAAACCTAGCCCGGAACGGAAACCCACCGGCAGCCCCACACCTTAGCCTCCGCCGTAACCTCATCCTAGTCCGTACGCGGACACTGACCCGCGCGTCCACACGTGCCATGACCCTAGCACGTGTCCGCACCCTCACCTGTGCCCTCAGCCTTGCCGTTCCCTAACCCTAACCCTAGCCCGGAACGGAAACCCACCGGCAGCCCCACACCTTAGCCTCCGCCGTAACCTCATCCTAGTCCGTACGCGGACACTGACCCGCGCGTCCGCACGTGCCCCGACCCTAGCACGTGTCCGCACCCTCACCTGTGCCCTCAGCCTTGCCGTTCCCTAACCCTAACCCTAGCCCGGAACGGAAACCCACCGGCAGCCCCACACCTTAGCCTCCGCTGTACCTTCATCCTAGTCCGTACGCGGACACTGACCCGCGCGTCCGCACGTGCCACGAACCTAGCACGTGTCCGCACCCTCACCTGTGCCCTCAGCCTTGCCGTTCCCTAACCCTAACCCTAGCCCGGAACGGAAACCCACCGGCAGCCCAACACCTTAGCCTCCGCCGTACCCTCATCCTAGTCCGTACGCTGACACTGACCCGCGCGTCCGCACGTGCCCCGACCCTAGCACGTGTCCGCACCCTCACCTGTGCCCTCAGCCTTGCCGTACCCTAACCCTAACCCTAGCCCGGAACGGAAACCCACCGTCAGCCCCACACCTTAGCCTCCGCCTTACCCTCATCCTAGTCCGTACGCGGACACTGACACGCGCGTCCGCACGTGCCCCGACCCTAGCACGTGTCCGCACCCTCAATTGTGCCCTCAGCCTTGCCGTTCCCTAACCCTAACCCTAGCCCGGAACGGAAACCCACCGGCAGCCCCACACCTTAGCCTCCGCCGTACCCTCATCCTAGTCCGTACGCAGACACTGACCAGCGCGTCCGCACGTGCCCCGACCCTAGCACGTGTCCGCACCCTCACCTGTGCCCTCAGCCTTGCCGTTCCCTAACCCTAACCCTAGCCCGTAACGGAAACCCACCGGCAGCCCCACACCTTAGCCTCCGCCGTACCCTCATCCTAGTCCGTACGCGGACACTGACCCGCGCGTCCGCACGTGCCCCGACCCTAGCACGTGTCCGCACCCTCACCTGTGCCCTCAGCCTTGCCGTTCCCTAGCCCTAACCCTAGCCCGGAAGGGAAACCCACCGGCAGCCCCACACCTTAGCCTCCGCCGTACCCTCATCCTAGTCCGTACGCGGACACTGACCCGCGCGTCCGCACGTGCCCCGACACTAGCACGTGTCCGCACCTTCACCTGTGCCCTCAGCCTTGCCGTTCCCTAACCCTAAGCCTAGCCTGGAACGGAAACCCACCGGCAGCCCCACACCTTAGCCTCCGCCGTACCCTCATCCTAGTCCGTACGCGGACACTGACCCGCGCATCCGCACGTGCCCCGACCCTACCACGTGTCCGCACCCTCACCTGTGCCCTCAGCCTTGCCATCCCCTAACCCTAAGCCTAGCCAGGAACGGAAACCCACCGGCAGCCCCACACCTTAGCCTCCGCCGTACCCTCCTCCTAGTCCATACGCGGACACTGACCCACGCGTCCGCACGTGCCCCGACCCTAGCACGTGTCCGCACCCTCACCTGTGCCCTCAGCCTTGCCGTTCCCTAACCCTAAGCCTAGCCCGGAACGGAAACCCACCGGCAGCCCCACACCTTAGCCTCCGCCGTACCCTCATCCTTGTCCGTACGTGGACACTGACCCGCGCGTCCGCACGTGCCCCGACCCTAGCACGTGTCCGCACCCTCACCTGTGCCCTCAGCCTTGCCGTTCCCTAACCCTAACCCTAGCCCGGAAGGGAAACCCACCGGCAGCCCCACACCTTAGCCTCCGCCGTACCCTCATCCTAGTCCGTACGCGGACACTGACCCGCGCGTCCGCACGTGCCCCGACCCTAGCACGTGTCCGCACCCTCACCTGTGCCCTCAGCCTTGCCGTTCCCTAACCCTAACCCTAGCCCGGAAGGGAAACCCACCGTCAGCCCCACACCTTAGCCTCCGCCGTACCCTCATCCTAGTCCGTACGCGGACACTGACCCGCGCGTCCGCACGTGCCCCGACCCTAGCTCGTGTCCGCACCCTCAATTGTGCCCTCAGCCTTGCCGTTCCCTAACCCTAACCCTAGCCCGGAACGGAAACCCACCGGCAGCCCCACACCTTAGCCTCCGCCGTACCCTCATCCTAGTCCGTACGCAGACACTGACCAGCGCGTCCACACGTGCCCCGACCCTAGCACGTGTCCGCACCCTCACCTGTGCCCTCAGCCTTGCCGTTCCCTAACCCTAACCCTAGCCCGTAACGGAAACCCACCGGCAGCCCCACACCTTAGCCTCCGCCGTACCCTCATCCTAGTCCGTACGCGGACACTGACCCGCGCGTCCGCACGTGCCCCGACCCTAGCACGTGTCCGCACCCTCACCTGTGCCCTCAGCCTTGCCGTTCCCTAGCCCTAACCCTAGCCCGGAAGGGAAACCCACCGGCAGCCCCACACCTTAGCCTCCGCCGTACCCTCATCCTAGTCCGTACGCGGACACTGACCCGCGCGTCCGCACGTGCCCCGACCCTAGCACGTGTCCGCACCTTCACCTGTGCCCTCAGCCTTGCCGTTCCCTAACCCTAAGCCTAGCCTGGAACGGAAACCCACCGGCAGCCCCACACCTTAGCCTCCGCCGTACCCTCATCCTAGTCCGTACGCGGACACTGACCCGCGCGTCCGCACGTGCCCCGACCCTACCACGTGTCCGCACCCTCACCTGTGCCCTCAGCCTTGCCATTCCCTAACCCTAAGCCTAGCCAGGAACGGAAACCCACCGGCAGCCCCACACCTTAGCCTCCGCCGTACCCTCCTCCTAGTCCATACGCGGACACTGACCCACGCGTCCGTACGTGCCCCGACCCTAGCACGTGTCCGCACCCTCACCTGTGCCCTCAGCCTTGCCGTTCCCTAACCCTAAGCCTAGCCTGGAACGGAAACCCACCGGCAGCCCCACACCTTAGCCTCCGCCGTACCCTCATCCTTGTCCGTACGCGGACACTGACCCGCGCGTCCGCACGTGCCCCGACCCTAGCACGTGTCCGCACCCTCACCTGTGCCCTCAGCCTTGCCGTTCCCTAACCCTAACCCTAGCCCGGAAGGGAAACCCACCGGCAGCCCCACACCTTATCCTCCGCCGTACCCTCATCCTAGTCCGTACGCGGACACTGACCCGCGCGTCCGCACGTGCCCCGACCCTAGCACGTGTCCGCACCCTCACCTGTGCCCTCAGCCTTGCCGTTCCCTAACCCTAACCCTAGCCCGGAACGGAAACCCACCGGCAGCCCCACACCTTAGCCTCCGCCGTACCCTCATCCTAGTCCGTACGCGGACTCTGACCCGCGCGTCCGCACGTGCCCCGACCCTAGCACGTGTCCGCACCCTCACCTGTGCCCTCAGCCTTGCCGTTCCCTAACCCTAACCCTAGCCCGGAACGGAAACCCACCGGCAGCCCCACACCTTAGCCTCCGCCGTACTCTCATCCTAGTCCGTACGCGGACACTGACCCGCGCGTCCGCACGTGCCCCGACCCTAGCACGTGTCCGCACCCTCACCTGTGCCCTCAGCCTTGCCGTTCCCTAACCCTAACCCTAGCCCGGAACGGAAACCCACCGGCAGCCCCACACCTTAGCCTCCGCCGTACCCTCATCCTAGTCCGTACGAGGACACTGACACGCGCGTCCTCACGTGCCCCGACCCTAGCACGTGTCCGCACCCTCACCTGTGCCCTCAGCCTTGCCGTTCCCTAACCCTAACCCTAGCCCGGAACGGAAAACCACCGGCAGCCCCACACCTTAGCCTCTGCCGTACCCTCATCCTAGTCCGTACGCGGACACTGACCCGCGCGTCCGCACGTGTCCCGACCCTAGCACGTGTCCGCACCCTCACCTGTGCCCTCAGCCTTGCCGTTCCCTAACCCTAACCCTAGCCCGGAACGGAAACCCACCGGCAGCCCCACACCTTAGCCTCCGCCGTACCCTCATCCTACTCTGTACGCGGACACTGACCCGCGCGTCCCCACGTGCCCCGACCCTAGCACGTGTCCGCACCCTCACCTGTGCCCTCAGCCTTGCCGTTCCCTAACCCTAACCCTAGCCCGGAACGGAAACCCACCGGCAGCCCCACACCTTAGCCTCCGCCTTACCCTCATCCTAGTCCGTACGCGGACACTGACCCGCACGTCCGTATGTGCCCCGACCCTAGCACGTGTCCGCACCCTCACCTGTGCCGTCTGCCTTGCCGTTCCCTAACCCTAACCCTAGCCCGGAACGGAAACCCACCGGCAGCCCCACACCTTAGCCTCCGCCGTACCCTCATCCTAGTCCGTACGCGGACACTGACCCGCGCGTCCGCACGTGCCCCGACCCTAGCACGTGTCCGCACCCTCACCTGTGCCCTCAGCCTTGCCGTTCCCTAACCCTAACCCTAGCCCGGAACGGAAACCCACCGGCAGCCCCACACCTTAGCCTCCGCCGTACCCTCATCCTAATCCGTATGCGGACACTGACCCGCGCGTCCGCACGTGCCCTGACCCTAGCACGTGTCCGCACCCTCACCTGTGCCCTCAGCCTTGCCGTTCCCTAACCCTAACCCTAGCCCGGAACGGAAACCCACCGGCAGCCCCACACCTTAGCCTCCGCCGTACCCTCATCCTAATCCGTACGCGGACACTGACCCGCGCGTCCGAACGTGCCCCGACCCTAGCACGTTTCCGCACCCTCACCTGTGCCCTCAGCCTTGCCGTTCCCTAACCCTAACCCTAGCCCGGAACGGAAACCCACCGGCAGCCCCACACCTTAGCCTCCGCCGTACCCTCATCCTAATCCGTATGCGGACACTGACCCGCGCGTCCGCACGTGCCCTGACCCTAGCACGTGTCCGCACCCTCACCTGTGCCCTCAGCCTTGCCGTTCCCTAACCCTAACCCTAGCCCGGAACGGAAACCCACCGGCAGCCCCACACCTTAGCCTCCGCCGTACCCTCATCCTAATCCGTACGCGGACACTGACCCGCGCGTCCGAACGTGCCCCGACCCTAGCACGTTTCCGCACCCTCACCTGTGCCCTCAGCCTTGCCGTTCCCTAACCCTAACCCTAGCCCGGAACGGAAACCCACCGGCAGCCCCACACCTTAGCCTCCGCCGTACCCTCATCCTAATCCGTATGCGGACACTGACCCGCGCGTCCGCACGTGCCCCGACCCTAGCACGTGGCCGCACCCTCACCTGTGCCCTCAGCCTTGCCGTTCCCTAACCCTAACCCTACCCCGGAACGGAAACCCACCGGCAGCCCCACACCTTAGCCTCCGCCGTACCCTCATCCTAGTCCGTACGCGGACACCGACCCGCGCGTCCGCACGTGCCCCGACCCTAGCACGTGTCCGCACCCTCACCTGTGCCCTCAGCCTTGCCGTTCCCTAACCCTAACCCTAGCCCGGAAGGGAAACCCACCGGCAGCCCCACACCTTAGCCTCCGCCGTACCCTCATCCTAGTCCGTACGCGGACACTGACCCACGCCTCCTCACGTGCCCCGACCCTAGCACGTGTCCGCACCCTCACCTGTGCCCTCAGCCTTGCCGTTCCCTAACCCTAACCCTAGCCCGGAACGGAAACCCACCGGCAGCCCCACACCTTAGCCTCCGCCGTACCCTCATCCTAGTCCGTACGCGGACACTGACCCACGCGTCCGCACGTGCCCCGACCCTAGCACGTGTCCGCACCCTCATCTGTGCCCTCAGCCTTGCCGTTCCCTAACCCTAACCCTAGCCCGGAACGGAAACCCACCGGCAGCCCCACACCTTAGGCTCCGCCGTACCCTCATCCTAGTCCGTACGCGGACTCTGACCCGCGCGTCCGCACGTGCCCCGAACCTAGCACGTGTCCGCACCCTCACCTGTGCCCTCAGCCTTGCCGTTCCCTAACCATAACCCTAGCCCTGAACGGAAATCCACCGGCAGCCCCACACCTTAGGCTCCGCCGTACCCTCATCCTAGTCCGTACGCGGACACTGACCCGCGCGTCCGCATGTGCCCCGACCCTAGCACGTGTCCGCACCCTCACCTGTGCCCTCAGCCTTGCCGTTCCCTAACCCTAACCCTAGCCCGGAACGGAAACCCACCGGCAGCCCCACACCTTAGCCTCCGCCGTACCCTCATCCTAGTCCGTACGCTGACACTGACCCGCGCGTCCGCACGTGCCCCGACCCTAGCACGTGTCCGCACCCTCACCTGTGCCTTCAGGCTTGCCGTTCCCTAACCCTAACCCTAGCCCGGAACGGAAACCCACCGGCAGCCCCACACCTTAGCCTCCGCCGTACCCTCATCCTAGTCCGTACGCGGACACTGACACACGCGTCCTCACGTGCCCCGGCCCTAGCACGTGTCCGCACCCTCACCTGTGCCCTCAGCCTTGCCGTTCCCTAACCCTAACCCTAGCCCGGAACGGAAACCCACCGGCAGCCCCACACCTTAGCCTCCACCGTACCCTCATCCTAGTCCGTACGCGGACACTGACCCACGCCTCCGCACGTGCCCCGACCCTAGCACGTGTCCGCACCCTCACCTGTGCCCTGAGCTTTGCCGTTCCCTAACCCTAACCCTAGCCCGGAACGGAAACCCACCGGCAGCCCCACACCTTAGCCTCCGCCGTACCCTCATCCTAGTCCGTGCGCGGACACTGACCCGCGCGTCCGCATGTGCCCCGACCCTAGCACGTGTCCGCACCCTCACCTGTGCCCTCAGCCTTGCCGTTCCCTAACCCTAACCCTAGCCCAGAAGGGAAACCCACCGGCAGCCCCACACCTTAGCCTCCGCCGTACCCTCATCCTAGTCCGTACGCGGACACTGACCCGCGCGTCCGCACGTGCCCCGACCCTAGCACGTGTCCGCACCCTCACCTGTGCCCTCAGCCTTGCCGTTCCCTAACCCTAACCCTAGCCCGGAAGGGAAACCCACCGGCAGCCCCACACCTTAGCCTCCGCCGTACCCTCATCCTAGTCCGTACGCGGACACTGACCCGCGCGTCCGCACGTGCCCCGACCCTAGCACGTGTCCGCACCCTCACCTGTGCCCTCAGCCTTGCCGTTCCCTAACCCTAACCCTAGCCCGGAAGGGAAACCCACCGGCAGCCCCACACCTTAGCCTCCGCCGTACCCTCGTCCTAGTCCGTACGTGGACACTGACCCGCGCGTCCGCACGTGCCCCGACCCTAGCACGTGTCCGCACCCTCACCTGTGCCCTCAGCCTTGCCGTTCCCTAACCCTAACCCTAGCCCGGAACGGAAACCCACCGGCAGCCCCACACCTTAGCCTCCGCCGTACCCTCATCCTAATCCGTACGCGGACACTGACCCGCGCGTCCGCACGTGCCCCGACCCTAGCACGTGTCCGCAACCTCACCTGTGCCCTCAGCCTTGCCGTTCCCTAACCCTAACCCTAGCCCGGAACGGAAACCCACCGGCAGCCCCACACCTTAGCCTCCGCCGTACCCTCATCCTAATCCGTATGCGGACACTGACCCGCGCGTCCGCACGTGCCCCGACCCTAGCACGTGGCCGCACCCTCACCTGTGCCCTCAGCCTTGCCGTTCCCTAACCCTAAGCCTAGCACAGAACGGAAACCCACCGGCAGCCCCACACCTTAGCCTCCGCCGTACCCTCATCCTAGTCCGTACGCGGACACTGACCCGCGCGTCTGCACGTGCCCCGACCCTACCACGTGTCCGCACCCTCACCTGTGCATTCAGCCTTGCCGTTCCCTAACCCTAAGCCTAGCCCGGAACGGAAACCCACCGGCAGCCCCACACCTTAGCCTCCGCCGTACCCTCATCCTAGTCCATACGCGGACACTGACCCACGCGTCCGCACGTGCCCCGAACCTAGCACGTGTCCGCACCCTCACCTGTGCCCTCAGCCTTGCCGTTCCCTAACCCTAAGCCTAGCCCCGAAAGGAAACCCACCAGCAGCCCCACACCTTAGCCTCCGCCGTACCCTCATCCTAGTCCGTACGCGGACACTGACCCGCGCGTCCGCACGTGCCCCGACCCTAGCACGTGTCCGCACCCTCATCTGTGCCCTCAGCCTTGCCGTTCCCTAACCCTAACCCTAGCCCGGAAGGGAAACCCACCGGCAGCCCCACACCTTAGCCTCCGCCGTACCCTCATCCTAGTCCGTACGCGGACACTGACCCGCGCCTCCGCACGTGCCCCGACCCTAGCACGTGTCCGCACCCTCACCTGTGCCCTCAGCCTTGCCGTTCCCTAACCCTAACCCTAGCCCGGAACGGAAACCCACCGGCAGCCCCACACCTTAGCCTCCGCCGTACCCTCATCCTAATCCGTACGCGGACACTGACCCACGCGTCCGCACGTGCCCCGACCTTAGCACGTGTCCGCACCCTCACCTGTGCCCTCAGCCTTGCCGTTCCCTAACCCTAACCCTAGCCCGGAACGGAAACCCACCGGCAGCCCCACACCTTAGGCTCCGCCGTACCCTCATCCTAGTCCGTACGCGGACTCTGACCAGCGCGTCCGCTCGTGCCCCGAACCTAGCAAGTGTCCGCACCCTCACCTGTGCCCTCAGCCCTGCCGTTCCCTAACCCTAACCCTAGCCCGGAACGGAAACCCACTGGCAGCCCCACACCTTAGCCTCCGCCGTACCCTCATCCTAGTCCGTACGCGGACACTGACCCGCGCGTCCGCACGTGCCCCGACCCTAGCACGTGTCCCCACCCTCACCTGCGCCCTCAGCCTTGCCGTTCCCTAACCCTAACCCTAGCCCTGTACGGAAACCCACCGGCAGCCCCACACCTTAGCCTCCGCCGTACCCTCATCCTAGTCCGTACGCTGACACTGACTCGCGCGTCCGCGCGTGCCCCGAACCTAGCACGTGTCCGCACCCTCACCTGTGCCCTCAGCCTTGCCGTTCCCTAACCCTAACCCTAGCCCGGAACGGAAACCCACCGGCAGCCCCACACCTTAGCCTCCGCCGTACCCTCATCCTAGTCCGTACGCGGACACTGACCCGCGCGTCCTCACGTGCCCCGGCACTAGCACGTGTCCGCACCCTCACCTGTGCCCTCAGCCTTGCCGTTCCCTAACCCTAACCCTAGCCCGGAACGGAAATCCACCGGCAGCCCCACACCTTAGCCTCCGCCGTACCCTCATCCTAGTCCGTACGAGGACACTGACCCGCGCGTCCGCACGTGCCCCGACCCTAGCACGTGTCCGCACCCTCACCTGTGCCCTCAGCCTTGCCGTTCCCTAACCCTAACCCTAGCCCGGAACGGAAACCCACCGGCAGCCCCACACCTTAGCCTCCGCCGTACCCTCATCCTAGTCCGTGCGCGGACACTTACCCGCGCGTCCGCACGTGCCCCGACCCTAGCACGTGTCCGCACCCTCACCTGTGCCCTCAGCCTTGCCGTTCCCTAACCCTAACCCTAGCCCGGAACGGAAACCCACCGGCAGCCCCTCACCTTAGCCTCCGCCGTACCCTCATCCTAGTCCGTACGTGGACACTGACCCGCGCGTCCGCACGTGCCCCGACCCTAGCACGTGTCCGCACCCTCACCTGTGCCCTCAGCCTTGCCGTTCCCTAACCCTAACCCTAGCCCGGAACGGAAACCCACCGGCAGCCCAACACCTTAGCCTCCGCCGTACCCTCATCCTAGTCCGTACGCGGACACTGACACGCGCGTCCGCATGTGCCCCGACCCTAGCACGTGTCCGCACCCTCACCTGTGCCCTCAGCCTTGCCGTTCCCTAACCCTAACGCTAGCCCGGAACGGAAACCCACCGGCAGCCCCACACCTTAGCCTCCGCCGTACCCTCATTCTAGTCCGTACGCGGACACTGACCCACGCGTCCGCACGTGCCCCGACCCTAGCACGTGTCCGCACCGTCACCCGTACCCTCAGCCTTGCCGTTCCCTAACCCTAACCCTAGCCCGGAACGGAAACCCACCGGCAGCCCCACACCTTAGCCTCCGCCGTACCCTCATCCTACTCCGTACACGGACACTGACACGCGCGTCCGCACGTGCCCCGACCCTAGCACGTGTCCGCACCCTCACCTGTGCCCTCAGCCTTGCCGTTCCCTAACCCTAACCCTAGCCCGGAACGGAAACCCACCGGCAGCCCCACACCTTAGCCTCTGCCGTACCCTCATCCTAGTCCGTACGCGGACACTGACCCGCGCGTCCGCACGTGCCCCGACCCTAGCGCGTGTCCGCACCCTCACCTGTGGCCTCATCCTTGCCGTTCCCTAACCCTAACCCTAGCCCGGAACGGAAACCCACCGGCAGCCCCACACCTTAGCCTCCGCCGTACCCTCATCCTAGTCCGTACGCGGACACTGACCCGCGCGTCCGCACGTGCCCCGACCCTAGCGCGTGTCCGCACCCTCACCTGTGCCCTCAGCCTTGCGGTTCCCTAACCCTAACCTTAGCCCGGAACGGAAACCCACCGGCAGCCCCACACCTTAGCCTCCGCCGTACCCTCATCCTAGTCCGTACGCGGACACTGACCCGCGCGTCCGCACGTGCCCCGACCCT
Organism: Hyperoodon ampullatus; assembly: GCF_949752795.1. NCBI lineage: Eukaryota > Metazoa > Chordata > Mammalia > Artiodactyla > Ziphiidae > Hyperoodon > Hyperoodon ampullatus. The sequence goes on along the minus strand of NC_136927.1, from coordinate 89,464,418 downwards.
AGCGCGTGTCCGCACCCTCACCTGTGCCCTCAGCCTTGCCGTTTCCTAACCCTAACCGTAGCCCGGAACGGAAATCCACCGGCAGCCCCACACCTTAGCCTCCGCCGTACCCTCATCCTAGTCCGTACGCGGACACTGACCCGCGCGTCCGCACGTGTCCCGACCCTAGCACGTGTCCGCACCCTCACCTGTGCCCTCAGCCTTGCCGTTCCCTAACCCTAAGCCTAGCCCGGAACGGAAACCCACCGGCAGCCCCACACCTTAGCCTCCGCCGTACCCTCATCCTAGTCCGTACGCGGACAGTGACCCGCGCGTCCCCACGTGCCCCGACACTAGCACGTGTCCGCAACCTTACCTGTGCCCTCAGCCTTGCCGTTCCCTAACCCTAACCCTAGCCCGGAACGGAAACCCACCGGCAGCCCCACACCTTAGCCTCCGCCGTACCCTCATCCTACTCCGTACGCGGACACTGACACGCGCGTCCGCACGTGCCCCGACCCTAGCACGTGTCCGCACCCTCACCTGTGCCCTCAGCCTTGCCGTTCCCTAACCCTAACCCTAGCCCGGAACGGAAACCCAGCGGCAGCCCCACACCTTAGCCTCCGCCGTACCCTCATCCTAGTCCGTACGCGGACACTGACCCGCGCGTCCGCACGTGTCCCGACCCTAGCACGTGTCCGCACCCTCACCTGTGCCCTCAGCCTTGCCGTTCCCTAACCCTAAGCCTAGCCCGGAACGGAAACCCACCGGCAGCCCCACACCTTAGCCTCCGCCGTACCCTCATCCTAGTCCGTACGCGGACACTGACCCGCGCGTCCGCACGTGCCCCGACACTAGCACGTGTCCGCAACCTTACCTTGCCCTCAGCCTTGCCGTTCCCTAACCCTAACCCTAGCCCGGAACGGAAACCCACCGGCAGCCCCACACCTTAGCCTCCGCCGTACCCTCATCCTAGTCCGTACGTGGACACTGACCCACGCGTCCGCACGTGCCCCGACCCTAGGACGTGTCCGCACCCTCACCTGTGCCCTCAGCCTTGCCGTTCCCTAACCCTAACCCTAGCCCGGAACGGAAACCCACCGGCAGCCCCACACCTTAGCCTCCGCCGTACCCTCATTCTAGTCCGTACGCGGACACTGACCCGCGCATCCGCACGTGCCCCGACCCTAGCACGTGTCCGCACCGTCACCCGTGCCCTCAGCCTTGCCGTTCCCTAACCCTAACCCTAGCCCGGAACGGAAACCCACCGGCAGCCCCACACCATAGCCTCCGCCGTACCCTCATCCTAATCCGTACGCGGACACTGACCCGCGCGTACGCACGTGCCCCGACCCTAGCACCTGTCCGCACCCTCACCCGTGCCCTCAGCCTTGCCGTTCCCTAACCCTAACCCTAGCCCGGAACGGAAACCCACCGGCAGCCCCACACCTTAGCCTCCGCCGTACCCTCATCCTAATCCGTACGCGGACACTGACCCGCGCGTCTGCACGTGCCCCAACCCTAGCACGTGTCCGCACCCTCACCCGTGCCCTCAGCCTTGCCGTTCCCTAACCCTAACCCTAGCCCGGAACGGAAACCCACCGGCAGCCCCACACCTTAGCCTCCGCCGTAGCCTCATCCTAGTCCGTACACGGACACTGACCCGCGCGTCCGCACGTGCTCCGACCCTAGCACGTGTCCGCACCCTCACCTGTGCCCTCAGCCTTGCCGTTCCCTAACCCTAACCCTAGCCCAGAACGGAAACCCACCGGCAGCCCCACACCTTAGCCTCCGCCGTACCCTCATCCTAGTCCGTACGCGGACACTGACCCGCGCGTCCGCACGTGCCCCGACACTAGCACGTGTCCGCAACCTTACCTGTGCCCTCAGCCTTGCCGTTCCCTAACCCTAACCCTAGCCCGGAACGGAAACCCACCGGCAGCCCCACACCTTAGCCTCCGCCGTACCCTCATCCTACTCCGTACGCGGACACTGACACGCGCGTCCGCACGTGCCCCGACCCTAGCACGTGTCCGCACCCTCACCTGTGCCCTCAGCCTTGCCGTTCCCTAACCCTAACCCTAGCCCGGAACGGAAACCCAGCGGCAGCCCCACACCTTAGCCTCCGCCGTACCCTCATCCTAGTCCGTACGCGGACACTGACCCGTGCGTCCGCACGTGTCCCGACCCTAGCACGTGTCCGCACCCTCACCTGTGCCCTCAGCCTTGCCGTTCACTAACCCTAAGCCTAGCCCGGAACGGAAGCCCACCGGCAGCCCCACACCTTAGCCTCCGCCGTACCCTCATCCTAGTCCGTACGCGGACACTGACCCGCGCGTCCGCCCATGCCCCGACCCTAGCACGTGTCCGCACCCTCACCTGTGCTCTCAGCCTTGCCGTTCCCTAACCCTAACCCTAGCCCGGAACGGAAACCCACCGGCAGCCCCACACCTTAGCCTCCGCCGTACCCTCATCCTAGTCCGTACGCGGACACTGACCCGCGCGTCCGCACGTGCCCCGACCCTAGGACGTGTCCGCACCCTCACCTGTGCCCTCAGCCTTGCCGTTCCCTAACCCTAACCCTAGCCCGGAACGGAAACCCACCGGCAGCCCCACACCTTAGCCTCCGCCGTACCCTCATCCTAGTCCGTATGCGGACACTGACCCGCGCGTCCGCATGTGCCCCGACCCTAGCACGTGTCCGCACCCTCACCTGTGCCCTCAGCCTTGCCGTTCCCTAACACTAACCCTAGCCCGGAACGGAAACCCACCGGCAGCCCCACACCTTAGCCTCCGCCGTACCCTCATCCTAGTCCGTACGCGGACACTGACCCGCGCGTCCGCACGTGCCCCGACCCTAGCACGTGTCCGCACCCTCACCTGTGCCCTCAGCCTTGCCGTTCCCTAACCCTAACCCTAGCCCGGAACGGAAACCCACCGGCAGCCCCACACCTTAGCCTCCGCCGTACCCTCATCCTAGTCCGTACGCGGACACTGACACGCGCGTCCGCACATACCCCGACCCTAGCACGTGTCCGCACCCTCACCTGTGCCCTCAGCCTTGCCGTTCCCTAACCCTAACCCTTGCCCGGAACGGAAACCCACCGGCAGCCCCACACCTTAGCCTCCGCCGTAGCCTCATCCTAGTCCGTACGCGGACACTGACCCGCGCGTCCGCACGTGCCCCGACCTTAGCACGTGTCCGCACCCTCACATGTGCCCTCAGCCTTGCCGTTCCCTAACCCTAAACCTAGCCCGGAACGGAAACTCACCGGCAGCCCCACACCTTAGCCTCCGGGGTACCCTCATCCTAGTCCGTACGCGGACACTGACCCGCGCGTCCGCACGTGCCCCGACCCTAGCACGTGTCCGCACCCTCACCTGTGCCCTCAGCCTTGCCGTTCCCTAACCCTAACCCTAGCCCTGAACGGAAACCCACCGGCAGCCCCACACCTTAGCCTCCGCCGTACCCTCATCTTAGTCCGTACGCGGACACTGACCCGCGCGTCCGCACGTGCCCCGACCCTAGCACGTGTCCGCACCCTCACCTGTGCCCTCAGCCTTGCCGTTCCCTAACCCTAACCCTAGCCCAGTACGGAAACCCACCGGCAGCCCCACACCTTAGCCTCCGCCGTAACCTCATCCTAGTCCGTACGCGGACACTGACCCGCGCGTCCGCACGTGCCCCGACCCTAGCACGTGTCCGCACCCTCACCTGTGCCCTCAGCCTTGCCGTTCCCTAACCCTAACCCTAGCCCGGAACGGAAACCCACCGGCAGCCCCACACCTTAGCCTCCGCCGTAACCTCATCCTAGTCCGTACGCGGACACTGACCCGCGCGTCCGCACGTGCCCCGACCCTAGCACGTGTCCGCACCCTCACCTGTGCCCTCAGCCTTGCCGTTCCCTAACCCTAACCCTAGCCCGGAACGGAAACCCACCGGCAGCCCCACACCTTAGCCTCCGCCGTACCTTCATCCTAGTCCGTACGCAGACATTGACCCGCGCGTCCGCACGTGCCCCGAACTTAGCACGTGTCCGCACCCTCACCTGTGCCCTCAGCCTTGCCGTTCCCTAACCCTAACCCTAGCCCGGAACGGAAACCCACCGGCAGCCCCACACCTTAGCCTCCGCCATACCCTCATCCTAGTCCGTACGTGGACACTGACCCGCGCGTCCGCACGTGCCCCGACCCTAGCACGTGTCCGCACCCTCACCTGTGCCCTCAGCCTTGCCGTTCCCTATCACTAACCCTAGCCCGGAACGGAAACCCACCGGCAGCCCAACACCTTAGCCTCCGCCGTACCCTCATCCTAGTCCGTACGCGGACACTGACACGCGCGTCCGCATGTGCCCCGACCCTAGCACGTGTCCGCACCCTCACCTGTGCCCTCAGCCTTGCCGTCCCCTAACCCTAACGCTAGCCCGGAACGGAAACCCACCGGCAGCCCCACACCTTAGCTTCCGCCGTACCCTCATCCTAGTCCGTACGCGGACACTGACCCGCGCGTCCGCACGTGCACCGACCCTAGCACGTGTCCGCACCCTCAGCTGTGCCCTCAGCCGTGCCGTTCCCTAACCCTAACCCTAGCCCGGAACGGAAACCCACCGGCAGCCCCACACCATAGCCTCCGCCGTACCCTCATCCTAATCCGTACACGGACACTGACCCGCGCGTACGCACGTGCCCCGACCCTAACACGTGTCCGCACCCTCACCCGTGCCCTCAGCCTTGCCGTTCCCTAACCCTAACCCTAGCCCGGAACGGAAACCCACCGGCAGCCCCACACCTTAGCCTCCGCCGTACCCTCATCCTACTCCGTACGCAGACACTGACATGCGCGTCCGCACGTGCCCCGACCCTAGCACGTGTCCGCACCCTCACCTGTGCCCTCAGCCTTGCCGTTCCCTAACCCTAACCCTAGCCCGGAACGGAAACCCACCGGCAGCCCCACACCTTAGCCTCTGCCGTACCCTCATCCTAGTCCGTACGCGGACACTGACACGCGCGTCCGCACGTGCCCCGACCCTAGCGCGTGTCCGCACCCTCACCTGTGGCCTCAGCCTTGCCGTTCCCTAACCCTAACCCTAGCCCGGAACGGAAACCCACCGGCAGCCCCACACCTTAGCCTCCGCCGTACCCTCATCCTAGTCCGTACGCGGACACTGACCCGCGCGTCCGCACGTGCCCCGACCCTAGCGCGTGTCCGCACCCTCACCTGTGCCCTCAGCCTTGCGGTTCCCTAACCCTAACCTTAGCCCGGAACGGAAACCCACCGGCAGCCCCACACTTTAGCCTCCGCCGTACCCTCATCTTAGTCCGTACGTGGACACTGACCCGCGCGTCCGCACGTGCCCCGACCCTAGCTCGTGTCTGCACCCTCACCTGTGCCCTCAGCCTTGCCGTTTCCTAACCCTAACCCTAGCCCGGAACGGAAACCCACCGGCAGCCCCACACCTTAGCCTCCGCCGTAACTTCATCCTAGTCCGTACGCGGACACTGACCCGCGCGTCCGCACGTGCCCCGACCTTAGCACGTGTCCGCACCCTCACATGTGCCCTCAGCCTTGCCGTTCCCTAACCCTAAACCTAGCCCGGAACGGAAACCCACCGGCAGCCCCACACCTTAGCCTCCGCCGTACCCACATCCTACTCCGTACGCGGACACTAACCCGCGCGTCCGCACGTGCCCCGACCCTAGCACGTGTCCGCACCCTCACATGTGCCCTCAGCCTTGCCGTTCCCTAACCCTAACCCTAGCCCGGAACGGAAACCCACCGGCAGCCCCACACCTTAGCCTCCGCCGTAACCTCATCCTAGTCCGTACGCGGACACTGACCCGCGCGTCCGCACGTGCCATGACCCTAGCACGTGTCCGCACCCTCACCTGTGCCCTCAGCCTTGCCGTTCCCTAACCCTAACCCTAGCCCGGAACGGAAACCCACCGGCAGCCCCACACCTTAGCCTCCGCCGTAACCTCATCCTATTCCGTACGCGGACACTGACCCGCGCGTCCGCACGTGCCCCGACCCTAGCACGTGTCCGCACCCTCACCTGTGCCCTCAGCCTTGCCGTTCCCTAACCCTAACCCTAGCCCGGAACGGAAACCCACCGGCAGCCCCACACCTTAGCCTCCGCCGTACCTTCATCCTAGTCCGTACGCGGACACTGACCCGCGCGTCCGCACGTGCCCCGACCCTAGCACGTGTCCGCACCCTCACCTGTGCCCTCAGCCTTGCCGTTCCCTAACCCTAACCCTAGCCCGGAACGGAAACCCACCGGCAGCCCAACACCTTAGCCTCCGCCGTACCCTCATCCTAGTCCGTACGCGGACACTGACACGCGCGTCCGCATGTGCCCCGACCCTAGCACGTGTCCGCACCCTCACCTGTGCCCTCAGCCTTGCCGTTCCCTAACCCTAACCCTAGCCCGGAGCGAAAAGCCACCGGCAGCCCCACACCTTAGCCTCCGCCGTACCCTCATCCTAGTCCGTACGCGGACACTGACCCGCGCGTCCGCACGTGCCCCGACCCTAGCACGTGTCCGCACCCTCACCTGTGCCCTCAGCCTTGCCGTTCCCTAACCCTAACCCTAGCCCGGAACGGAAACCCACCGGCAGCCCCACACCTTAGCCTCCGCCGTACCCTCATTCTAGTCCGTACGCGGACACTGACCCAAGCGTCCGCACGTGCCCCGACCCTAGCACGTGTCCGCACCCTCACCCGTGCCCTCAGCCTTGCCGTACCCTAACCCTAACCCTAGCCCGGAACGGAAACCCACCGGCAGCCCCACACCTTAGCCTCCGCCGTACCCTCATCCTAATCCGTACGCGGACACTGACCCGCGCGTACGCACGTTCCCCGACCCTAGCACGTGTCCGCACCCTCACCCGTGCCCTCAGACTTGCCGTTCCCTAACCCTAACCCTAGCCCGGAACGGAAACCCACCGGCAGCCCCACATCTTAGCCTCCGCCGTACCTTCATCCTAATCCGTACGCGGACACTGACCCGCGCGTACGCACGTGCTCCGACCCTAGCACGTGTCCGCACCCTCACCAGTGCCCTCAGCCTTGCCGTTCCCTAACCCTAACCCTAGCCCGGAACGGAAACCCACCGGCAGCCCCACACCTTAGCCTCCGCCGAACCCTCATCCTAGTCCGTACGCGGACACTGACCAGCGCGTCCGCACGTGCCCCGACACTAGCACGTGTCCGCAACCTTACCTGTGCCCTCAGCCTTGCCGTTCCCTAACCCTAACCCTAGCCCGGAACGGAAACCCACCGGCAGCCCCACACCTTAGCCTCCGCCGTAACCCTCATCCTACTCCTTACGCGTACACTGACACGCGCGTCCGCACGTGCCCCGACCCTAGCACGTGTCCGCACCCTCACCTGTGCCCTCAGCCTTGCCGTTCCCTAACCCTAACCCTAGCCCGGAACGGAAACCCACCGGCAGCCCCACACCTTAGCCTCTGCCGTACCCTCATCCTAGTCCGTACGCGGACACTGACCCGCGCGTCCGCACGTGCCCCGACCGTAGCGCGTGTCCGCACCCTCACCTGTGCCCTCAGCCTTGCCGTTCCCTAACCCTAACCCTAGCCCGGAACGGAAACCCACCGGCAGCCCCACACCTTAGCCTCCGCCGTACCCTCATCCTAGTCCGTACACCGACACTGACCCGCGTGTCCGCACGTGCCCCGACCCTAGCGCGTGTCCGCACCCTCACCTGTGCCCTCAGCCTTGCGGTTCCCTAACCCTAACCTTAGCCCGGAACGGAAACCCACCGGCAGCCCCACACCTTAGCCTCCGCCGTACCCTCATCCTAGTCCGTACGCGGACACGGACCCGCGCGTCCGCACGTGCCCCGACACTAGCGCGTATCCGCACCCTCACCTGTGCCCTCAGCCTTGCCTTTTCCTAACCCTAACCGTAGCCCGGAACGGAAACCCACCGGCAGCCCCACACCTTAGCCTCCGCCGTACCCTCATCCTAGTCCGTACGCGGACACTGACCCGCGCGTCCGCACGTGTCCCGACGCTAGCACGTGTCCGCACCCTCACCTGTGCCCTCAGCCTTGCCGTTCCCTAACCCTAAGCCTAGCCCGGAACGGAAACCCACCGGCAGCCCCACACCTTAGCCTCCGCCGTACCCTCATCCTAGTCCGTACGCGGACACTGACCCGCGCGTCCGCCCATGCCCCGACCCTAGCACGTGTCCGCACCCTCACCTGTGCCCTCAGCCTTGCCGTTCCCTAACCCTAACCCTAGCCCGGAACGGAAACCCACCGGCAGCCCCACACCTTAGCCTCCGCCGTACCCTCATCCTAGTCCGTACGCGGACACTGACCCGCGCGTCCGCACGTGCCCCGACCCTAGCATGTGTCCGCACCCTCACCTGTGCCCTCAGCCTTGCCGTTCCCTAACCCTAACCCTAACCCGGAACGGAAACCCACCGGCAGCCCCACACCTTAGCCTCCGCCGTACCCTCATCCTAATCCGTACGCGGACACTGACCCGCGCGTCCGCACGTGCCCCGACCCTAGCACGTGTCCGCACCCTCACCTGTGCCCTCAGCCTTGCCGTTCCCTAACCCTAACCCTAGCCCGGAACGGAAACCCACCGGCAGACCCACACCTTAGCCTCCGCCGTACCCTCATTCTAGTCAGTACGCGGACACTGACCCACGCGTCCGCACGTGCCCCGACCCTAGCACGTGTCCGCACCGTCACCCGTGCACTCAGCCTTGCCGTTCCCTAACCCTAACCCTAGCCCGGAACGGAAACCCACCGGCAGCCCCACACCATAGCCTCCGCCGTACCCTCATCCTAATCCGTACGCGGACACTGACCCGCGCGTCCGCACGTGCCCCGACCCTAGCACGTGTCCGCACCCTCACCCGTGCCCTCAGCCTTGCCGTTCCCTAACCCTAACCCTAGCCCGGAACGGAAACCCACCGGCAGCCCCACACCTTAGCCTCCGCCGTACCCTCATCCTAGTCCGTACACGGACACTGAACCGCACGTCCACACGTGCCCCGACCCTAGCACGTGTCCGCACCCTCACCTGTGCCCTCAGCCTTGCCGTTCCCTAACCCTAACCCTAGCCCGGAACGGAAACCAACCGGCAGCCCCACACCTTAGCCTCCGCCGTACCCTCATCCTACTCCGTACGCGGACACTGACCCGCGCGTCCGCAAGTGCCCCGACCCTAGCACGTGTCCGCACACTCACCTGTGCCCTCAGCCTTGCCGTTCCCTAACCCTAACCCTAGCCCGGAACGGAAACCCACCGGCAGCCCCACACCTTAGCCTCCGCCGTACCCTCATCCTAGTCCGTACGCGGACACTGACCCGCGCGTCCGCACGTGCCCCGACCCTAGCACGTGTCCGCACCCTCACCTGTGCCCTCAGCCTTGCCGTTCCCTAACCCTAACCCTAGCCCGGAACGGAAACCCACCGGCAGCCCCACACCTTATCCTCCGCCGTACCCTCATTCTAGTCCGTACGCGGACACTGACCCAAGCGTCCGCACGTGCCCCGACCCTAGCACGTGTCCGCACCCTCACCCGTGCCCTCAGCCTTGCCGTACCCTAACCCTAACCCTAGCCCGGAACGGAAACCCACCGGCAGCCCCACACCTTAGCCTCCGCCGTACCCTCATCCTAATCCGTACGCGGACACTGACCCGCGCGTACGCACGTTCCCCGACCCTAGCACGTGTCCGCACCCTCACCCGTGCCCTCAGACTTGCCGTTCCCTAACCCTAACCCTAGCCCGGAACGGAAACCCACCGGCAGCCCCACATCTTAGCCTCCGCCGTACCTTCATCCTAATCCGTACGCGGACACTGACCCGCGCGTACGCACGTGCTCCGACCCTAGCACGTGTCCGCACCCTCACCAGTGCCCTCAGCCTTGCCGTTCCCTAACCCTAACCCTAGCCCGGAACGGAAACCCACCGGCAGCCCCACACCTTAGCCTCCGCCGAACCCTCATCCTAGTCCGTACGCGGACACTGACCAGCGCGTCCGCACGTGCCCCGACACTAGCACGTGTCCGCAACCTTACCTGTGCCCTCAGCCTTGCCGTTCCCTAACCCTAACCCTAGCCCGGAACGGAAACCCACCGGCAGCCCCACACCTTAGCCTCCGCCGTAACCCTCATCCTACTCCTTACGCGTACACTGACACGCGCGTCCGCACGTGCCCCGACCCTAGCACGTGTCCGCACCCTCACCTGTGCCCTCAGCCTTGCCGTTCCCTAACCCTAACCCTAGCCCGGAACGGAAACCCACCGGCAGCCCCACACCTTAGCCTCTGCCGTACCCTCATCCTAGTCCGTACGCGGACACTGACCCGCGCGTCCGCACGTGCCCCGACCGTAGCGCGTGTCCGCACCCTCACCTGTGCCCTCAGCCTTGCCGTTCCCTAACCCTAACCCTAGCCCGGAACGGAAACCCACCGGCAGCCCCACACCTTAGCCTCCGCCGTACCCTCATCCTAGTCCGTACACCGACACTGACCCGCGTGTCCGCACGTGCCCCGACCCTAGCGCGTGTCCGCACCCTCACCTGTGCCCTCAGCCTTGCGGTTCCCTAACCCTAACCTTAGCCCGGAACGGAAACCCACCGGCAGCCCCACACCTTAGCCTCCGCCGTACCCTCATCCTAGTCCGTACGCGGACACGGACCCGCGCGTCCGCACGTGCCCCGACACTAGCGCGTATCCGCACCCTCACCTGTGCCCTCAGCCTTGCCTTTTCCTAACCCTAACCGTAGCCCGGAACGGAAACCCACCGGCAGCCCCACACCTTAGCCTCCGCCGTACCCTCATCCTAGTCCGTACGCGGACACTGACCCGCGCGTCCGCACGTGTCCCGACGCTAGCACGTGTCCGCACCCTCACCTGTGCCCTCAGCCTTGCCGTTCCCTAACCCTAAGCCTAGCCCGGAACGGAAACCCACCGGCAGCCCCACACCTTAGCCTCCGCCGTACCCTCATCCTAGTCCGTACGCGGACACTGACCCGCGCGTCCGCCCATGCCCCGACCCTAGCACGTGTCCGCACCCTCACCTGTGCCCTCAGCCTTGCCGTTCCCTAACCCTAACCCTAGCCCGGAACGGAAACCCACCGGCAGACCCACACCTTAGCCTCCGCCGTACCCTCATTCTAGTCAGTACGCGGACACTGACCCACGCGTCCGCACGTGCCCCGACCCTAGCACGTGTCCGCACCGTCACCCGTGCACTCAGCCTTGCCGTTCCCTAACCCTAACCCTAGCCCGGAACGGAAACCCACCGGCAGCCCCACACCATAGCCTCCGCCGTACCCTCATCCTAATCCGTACGCGGACACTGACCCGCGCGTCCGCACGTGCCCCGACCCTAGCACGTGTCCGCACCCTCACCCGTGCCCTCAGCCTTGCCGTTCCCTAACCCTAACCCTAGCCCGGAACGGAAACCCACCGGCAGCCCCACACCTTAGCCTCCGCCGTACCCTCATCCTAGTCCGTACGCGGACACTGACCCGCGCGTCCGCACGTGCCCCGACCCTAGCGCGTGTCCGCACCCTCACCTGTGCCCTCAGCCTTGCGGTTCCCTAACCCTAACCTTAGCCCGGAACGGAAACCCACCGGCAGCCCCACACTTTAGCCTCCGCCGTACCCTCATCTTAGTCCGTACGTGGACACTGACCCGCGCGTCCGCACGTGCCCCGACCCTAGCTCGTGTCCGCACCCTCACCTGTGCCCTCAGCCTTGCCGTTTCCTAACCCTAACCCTAGCCCGGAACGGAAACCCACCGGCAGCCCCACACCTTAGCCTCCGCCGTAACCTCATCCTAGTCCGTACGCGGACACTGACCCGCGCGTCCGCACGTGCCCCGACCTTAGCACGTGTCCGCACCCTCACATGTGCCCTCAGCCTTGCCGTTCCCTAACCCTAAACCTAGCCCGGAACGGAAACCCACCGGCAGCCCCACACCTTAGCCTCCGCCGTACCCACATCCTACTCCGTACGCGGACACTAACCCGCGCGTCCGCACGTGCCCCGACCCTAGCACGTGTCCGCACCCTCACATGTGCCCTCAGCCTTGCCGTTCCCTAACCCTAACCCTAGCCCGGAACGGAAACCCACCGGCAGCCCCACACCTTAGCCTCCGCCGTAACCTCATCCTAGTCCGTACGCGGACACTGACCCGCGCGTCCGCACGTGCCATGACCCTAGCACGTGTCCGCACCCTCACCTGTGCCCTCAGCCTTGCCGTTCCCTAACCCTAACCCTAGCCCGGAACGGAAACCCACCGGCAGCCCCACACCTTAGCCTCCGCCGTAACCTCATCCTATTCCGTACGCGGACACTGACCCGCGCGTCCGCACGTGCACCGACCCTAGCACGTGTCCGCACCCTCACCTGTGCCCTCAGCCTTGCCGTTCCCTAACCCTAACCCTAGCCCGGAACGGAAACCCACCGGCAGCCCCACACCTTAGCCTCCGCCGTACCTTCATCCTAGTCCGTACGCGGACACTGACCCGCGCGTCCGCACGTGCCCCGACCCTAGCACGTGTCCGCACCCTCACCTGTGCCCTCAGCCTTGCCGTTCCCTAACCCTAACCCTAGCCCGGAACGGAAACCCACCGGCAGCCCAACACCTTAGCCTCCGCCGTACCCTCATCCTAGTCCGTACGCGGACACTGACACGCGCGTCCGCATGTGCCCCGACCCTAGCACGTGTCCGCACCCTCACCTGTGCCCTCAGCCTTGCCGTTCCCTAACCCTAACCCTAGCCCGGAGCGAAAAGCCACCGGCAGCCCCACACCTTAGCCTCCGCCGTACCCTCATCCTAGTCCGTACGCGGACACTGACCCGCGCGTCCGCACGTGCCCCGACCCTAGCACGTGTCCGCACCCTCACCTGTGCCCTCAGCCTTGCCGTTCCCTAACCCTAACCCTAGCCCGGAACGGAAACCCACCGGCAGCCCCACACCTTAGCCTCCGCCGTACCCTCATTCTAGTCCGTACGCGGACACTGACCCAAGCGTCCGCACGTGCCCCGACCCTAGCACGTGTCCGCACCCTCACCCGTGCCCTCAGCCTTGCCGTACCCTAACCCTAACCCTAGCCCGGAACGGAAACCCACCGGCAGCCCCACACCTTAGCCTCCGCCGTACCCTCATCCTAATCCGTACGCGGACACTGACCCGCGCGTACGCACGTTCCCCGACCCTAGCACGTGTCCGCACCCTCACCCGTGCCCTCAGACTTGCCGTTCCCTAACCCTAACCCTAGCCCGGAACGGAAACCCACCGGCAGCCCCACATCTTAGCCTCCGCCGTACCTTCATCCTAATCCGTACGCGGACACTGACCCGCGCGTACGCACGTGCTCCGACCCTAGCACGTGTCCGCACCCTCACCAGTGCCCTCAGCCTTGCCGTTCCCTAACCCTAACCCTAGCCCGGAACGGAAACCCACCGGCAGCCCCACACCTTAGCCTCCGCCGAACCCTCATCCTAGTCCGTACGCGGACACTGACCAGCGCGTCCGCACGTGCCCCGACACTAGCACGTGTCCGCAACCTTACCTGTGCCCTCAGCCTTGCCGTTCCCTAACCCTAACCCTAGCCCGGAACGGAAACCCACCGGCAGCCCCACACCTTAGCCTCCGCCGTAACCCTCATCCTACTCCTTACGCGTACACTGACACGCGCGTCCGCACGTGCCCCGACCCTAGCACGTGTCCGCACCCTCACCTGTGCCCTCAGCCTTGCCGTTCCCTAACCCTAACGCTAGCCCGGAACGGAAACCCACCGGCAGCCCCACACCTTAGCCTCCGCCGTACCCTCATTCTAGTCCGTACGCGGACACTGACCCACGCGTCCGCACGTGCCCCGACCCTAGCACGTGTCCGCACCGTCACCCGTACCCTCAGCCTTGCCGTTCCCTAACCCTAACCCTAGCCCGGAACGGAAACCCACCGGCAGCCCCACACCTTAGCCTCCGCCGTACCCTCATCCTACTCCGTACACGGACACTGACACGCGCGTCCGCACGTGCCCCGACCCTAGCACGTGTCCGCACCCTCACCTGTGCCCTCAGCCTTGCCGTTCCCTAACCCTAACCCTAGCCCGGAACGGAAACCCACCGGCAGCCCCACACCTTAGCCTCTGCCGTACCCTCATCCTAGTCCGTACGCGGACACTGACCCGCGCGTCCGCACGTGCCCCGACCCTAGCGCGTGTCCGCACCCTCACCTGTGGCCTCATCCTTGCCGTTCCCTAACCCTAACCCTAGCCCGGAACGGAAACCACCGGCAGCCCCCACACCTTAGCCTCCGCCGTACCCTCATCCTAGTCCGTACGCGGACACTGACCCGCGCGTCCGCACGTGCCCCGACCCTAGCGCGTGTCCGCACCCTCACCTGTGCCCTCAGCCTTGCGGTTCCCTAACCCTAACCTTAGCCCGGAACGGAAACCCACCGGCAGCCCCACACCTTAGCCTCCGCCGTACCCTCATCCTAGTCCGTACGCGGACACTGACCCGCGCGTCCGCACGTGCCCCGACCCTAGCGCGTGTCCGCACCCTCACCTGTGCCCTCAGCCTTGCCGTTTCCTAACCCTAACCGTAGCCCGGAACGGAAATCCACCGGCAGCCCCACACCTTAGCCTCCGCCGTACCCTCATCCTAGTCCGTACGCGGACACTGACCCGCGCGTCCGCACGTGTCCCGACCCTAGCACGTGTCCGCACCCTCACCTGTGCCCTCAGCCTTGCCGTTCCCTAACCCTAAGCCTAGCCCGGAACGGAAACCCACCGGCAGCCCCACACCTTAGCCTCCGCCGTACCCTCATCCTAGTCCGTACGCGGACAGTGACCCGCGCGTCCCCACGTGCCCCGACACTAGCACGTGTCCGCAACCTTACCTGTGCCCTCAGCCTTGCCGTTCCCTAACCCTAACCCTAGCCCGGAACGGAAACCCACCGGCAGCCCCACACCTTAGCCTCCGCCGTACCCTCATCCTACTCCGTACGCGGACACTGACACGCGCGTCCGCACGTGCCCCGACCCTAGCACGTGTCCGCACCCTCACCTGTGCCCTCAGCCTTGCCGTTCCCTAACCCTAACCCTAGCCCGGAACGGAAACCCAGCGGCAGCCCCACACCTTAGCCTCCGCCGTACCCTCATCCTAGTCCGTACGCGGACACTGACCCGCGCGTCCGCACGTGTCCCGACCCTAGCACGTGTCCGCACCCTCACCTGTGCCCTCAGCCTTGCCGTTCCCTAACCCTAAGCCTAGCCCGGAACGGAAACCCACCGGCAGCCCCACACCTTAGCCTCCGCCGTACCCTCATCCTAGTCCGTACGCGGACACTGACCCGCGCGTCCGCACGTGCCCCGACACTAGCACGTGTCCGCAACCTTACCTTGCCCTCAGCCTTGCCGTTCCCTAACCCTAACCCTAGCCCGGAACGGAAACCCACCGGCAGCCCCACACCTTAGCCTCCGCCGTACCCTCATCCTAGTCCGTACGTGGACACTGACCCACGCGTCCGCACGTGCCCCGACCCTAGGACGTGTCCGCACCCTCACCTGTGCCCTCAGCCTTGCCGTTCCCTAACCCTAACCCTAGCCCGGAACGGAAACCCACCGGCAGCCCCACACCTTAGCCTCCGCCGTACCCTCATTCTAGTCCGTACGCGGACACTGACCCGCGCATCCGCACGTGCCCCGACCCTAGCACGTGTCCGCACCGTCACCCGTGCCCTCAGCCTTGCCGTTCCCTAACCCTAACCCTAGCCCGGAACGGAAACCCACCGGCAGCCCCACACCATAGCCTCCGCCGTACCCTCATCCTAATCCGTACGCGGACACTGACCCGCGCGTACGCACGTGCCCCGACCCTAGCACCTGTCCGCACCCTCACCCGTGCCCTCAGCCTTGCCGTTCCCTAACCCTAACCCTAGCCCGGAACGGAAACCCACCGGCAGCCCCACACCTTAGCCTCCGCCGTACCCTCATCCTAATCCGTACGCGGACACTGACCCGCGCGTCTGCACGTGCCCCAACCCTAGCACGTGTCCGCACCCTCACCCGTGCCCTCAGCCTTGCCGTTCCCTAACCCTAACCCTAGCCCGGAACGGAAACCCACCGGCAGCCCCACACCTTAGCCTCCGCCGTAGCCTCATCCTAGTCCGTACACGGACACTGACCCGCGCGTCCGCACGTGCTCCGACCCTAGCACGTGTCCGCACCCTCACCTGTGCCCTCAGCCTTGCCGTTCCCTAACCCTAACCCTAGCCCAGAACGGAAACCCACCGGCAGCCCCACACCTTAGCCTCCGCCGTACCCTCATCCTAGTCCGTACGCGGACACTGACCCGCGCGTCCGCACGTGCCCCGACACTAGCACGTGTCCGCAACCTTACCTGTGCCCTCAGCCTTGCCGTTCCCTAACCCTAACCCTAGCCCGGAACGGAAACCCACCGGCAGCCCCACACCTTAGCCTCCGCCGTACCCTCATCCTACTCCGTACGCGGACACTGACACGCGCGTCCGCACGTGCCCCGACCCTAGCACGTGTCCGCACCCTCACCTGTGCCCTCAGCCTTGCCGTTCCCTAACCCTAACCCTAGCCCGGAACGGAAACCCAGCGGCAGCCCCACACCTTAGCCTCCGCCGTACCCTCATCCTAGTCCGTACGCGGACACTGACCCGTGCGTCCGCACGTGTCCCGACCCTAGCACGTGTCCGCACCCTCACCTGTGCCCTCAGCCTTGCCGTTCACTAACCCTAAGCCTAGCCCGGAACGGAAGCCCACCGGCAGCCCCACACCTTAGCCTCCGCCGTACCCTCATCCTAGTCCGTACGCGGACACTGACCCGCGCGTCCGCCCATGCCCCGACCCTAGCACGTGTCCGCACCCTCACCTGTGCTCTCAGCCTTGCCGTTCCCTAACCCTAACCCTAGCCCGGAACGGAAACCCACCGGCAGCCCCACACCTTAGCCTCCGCCGTACCCTCATCCTAGTCCGTACGCGGACACTGACCCGCGCGTCCGCACGTGCCCCGACCCTAGGACGTGTCCGCACCCTCACCTGTGCCCTCAGCCTTGCCGTTCCCTAACCCTAACCCTAGCCCGGAACGGAAACCCACCGGCAGCCCCACACCTTAGCCTCCGCCGTACCCTCATCCTAGTCCGTATGCGGACACTGACCCGCGCGTCCGCATGTGCCCCGACCCTAGCACGTGTCCGCACCCTCACCTGTGCCCTCAGCCTTGCCGTTCCCTAACACTAACCCTAGCCCGGAACGGAAACCCACCGGCAGCCCCACACCTTAGCCTCCGCCGTACCCTCATCCTAGTCCGTACGCGGACACTGACCCGCGCGTCCGCACGTGCCCCGACCCTAGCACGTGTCCGCACCCTCACCTGTGCCCTCAGCCTTGCCGTTCCCTAACCCTAACCCTAGCCCGGAACGGAAACCCACCGGCAGCCCCACACCTTAGCCTCCGCCGTACCCTCATCCTAGTCCGTACGCGGACACTGACACGCGCGTCCGCACATACCCCGACCCTAGCACGTGTCCGCACCCTCACCTGTGCCCTCAGCCTTGCCGTTCCCTAACCCTAACCCTTGCCCGGAACGGAAACCCACCGGCAGCCCCACACCTTAGCCTCCGCCGTAGCCTCATCCTAGTCCGTACGCGGACACTGACCCGCGCGTCCGCACGTGCCCCGACCTTAGCACGTGTCCGCACCCTCACATGTGCCCTCAGCCTTGCCGTTCCCTAACCCTAAACCTAGCCCGGAACGGAAACTCACCGGCAGCCCCACACCTTAGCCTCCGGGGTACCCTCATCCTAGTCCGTACGCGGACACTGACCCGCGCGTCCGCACGTGCCCCGACCCTAGCACGTGTCCGCACCCTCACCTGTGCCCTCAGCCTTGCCGTTCCCTAACCCTAACCCTAGCCCTGAACGGAAACCCACCGGCAGCCCCACACCTTAGCCTCCGCCGTACCCTCATCTTAGTCCGTACGCGGACACTGACCCGCGCGTCCGCACGTGCCCCGACCCTAGCACGTGTCCGCACCCTCACCTGTGCCCTCAGCCTTGCCGTTCCCTAACCCTAACCCTAGCCCAGTACGGAAACCCACCGGCAGCCCCACACCTTAGCCTCCGCCGTAACCTCATCCTAGTCCGTACGCGGACACTGACCCGCGCGTCCGCACGTGCCCCGACCCTAGCACGTGTCCGCACCCTCACCTGTGCCCTCAGCCTTGCCGTTCCCTAACCCTAACCCTAGCCCGGAACGGAAACCCACCGGCAGCCCCACACCTTAGCCTCCGCCGTAACCTCATCCTAGTCCGTACGCGGACACTGACCCGCGCGTCCGCACGTGCCCCGACCCTAGCACGTGTCCGCACCCTCACCTGTGCCCTCAGCCTTGCCGTTCCCTAACCCTAACCCTAGCCCGGAACGGAAACCCACCGGCAGCCCCACACCTTAGCCTCCGCCGTACCTTCATCCTAGTCCGTACGCAGACATTGACCCGCGCGTCCGCACGTGCCCCGAACTTAGCACGTGTCCGCACCCTCACCTGTGCCCTCAGCCTTGCCGTTCCCTAACCCTAACCCTAGCCCGGAACGGAAACCCACCGGCAGCCCCACACCTTAGCCTCCGCCATACCCTCATCCTAGTCCGTACGTGGACACTGACCCGCGCGTCCGCACGTGCCCCGACCCTAGCACGTGTCCGCACCCTCACCTGTGCCCTCAGCCTTGCCGTTCCCTATCACTAACCCTAGCCCGGAACGGAAACCCACCGGCAGCCCAACACCTTAGCCTCCGCCGTACCCTCATCCTAGTCCGTACGCGGACACTGACACGCGCGTCCGCATGTGCCCCGACCCTAGCACGTGTCCGCACCCTCACCTGTGCCCTCAGCCTTGCCGTCCCCTAACCCTAACGCTAGCCCGGAACGGAAACCCACCGGCAGCCCCACACCTTAGCTTCCGCCGTACCCTCATCCTAGTCCGTACGCGGACACTGACCCGCGCGTCCGCACGTGCACCGACCCTAGCACGTGTCCGCACCCTCAGCTGTGCCCTCAGCCGTGCCGTTCCCTAACCCTAACCCTAGCCCGGAACGGAAACCCACCGGCAGCCCCACACCATAGCCTCCGCCGTACCCTCATCCTAATCCGTACACGGACACTGACCCGCGCGTACGCACGTGCCCCGACCCTAACACGTGTCCGCACCCTCACCCGTGCCCTCAGCCTTGCCGTTCCCTAACCCTAACCCTAGCCCGGAACGGAAACCCACCGGCAGCCCCACACCTTAGCCTCCGCCGTACCCTCATCCTACTCCGTACGCAGACACTGACATGCGCGTCCGCACGTGCCCCGACCCTAGCACGTGTCCGCACCCTCACCTGTGCCCTCAGCCTTGCCGTTCCCTAACCCTAACCCTAGCCCGGAACGGAAACCCACCGGCAGCCCCACACCTTAGCCTCTGCCGTACCCTCATCCTAGTCCGTACGCGGACACTGACACGCGCGTCCGCACGTGCCCCGACCCTAGCGCGTGTCCGCACCCTCACCTGTGGCCTCAGCCTTGCCGTTCCCTAACCCTAACCCTAGCCCGGAACGGAAACCCACCGGCAGCCCCACACCTTAGCCTCCGCCGTACCCTCATCCTAGTCCGTACGCGGACACTGACCCGCGCGTCCGCACGTGCCCCGACCCTAGCGCGTGTCCGCACCCTCACCTGTGCCCTCAGCCTTGCGGTTCCCTAACCCTAACCTTAGCCCGGAACGGAAACCCACCGGCAGCCCCACACTTTAGCCTCCGCCGTACCCTCATCTTAGTCCGTACGTGGACACTGACCCGCGCGTCCGCACGTGCCCCGACCCTAGCTCGTGTCTGCACCCTCACCTGTGCCCTCAGCCTTGCCGTTTCCTAACCCTAACCCTAGCCCGGAACGGAAACCCACCGGCAGCCCCACACCTTAGCCTCCGCCGTAACTTCATCCTAGTCCGTACGCGGACACTGACCCGCGCGTCCGCACGTGCCCCGACCTTAGCACGTGTCCGCACCCTCACATGTGCCCTCAGCCTTGCCGTTCCCTAACCCTAAACCTAGCCCGGAACGGAAACCCACCGGCAGCCCCACACCTTAGCCTCCGCCGTACCCACATCCTACTCCGTACGCGGACACTAACCCGCGCGTCCGCACGTGCCCCGACCCTAGCACGTGTCCGCACCCTCACATGTGCCCTCAGCCTTGCCGTTCCCTAACCCTAACCCTAGCCCGGAACGGAAACCCACCGGCAGCCCCACACCTTAGCCTCCGCCGTAACCTCATCCTAGTCCGTACGCGGACACTGACCCGCGCGTCCGCACGTGCCATGACCCTAGCACGTGTCCGCACCCTCACCTGTGCCCTCAGCCTTGCCGTTCCCTAACCCTAACCCTAGCCCGGAACGGAAACCCACCGGCAGCCCCACACCTTAGCCTCCGCCGTAACCTCATCCTATTCCGTACGCGGACACTGACCCGCGCGTCCGCACGTGCCCCGACCCTAGCACGTGTCCGCACCCTCACCTGTGCCCTCAGCCTTGCCGTTCCCTAACCCTAACCCTAGCCCGGAACGGAAACCCACCGGCAGCCCCACACCTTAGCCTCCGCCGTACCTTCATCCTAGTCCGTACGCGGACACTGACCCGCGCGTCCGCACGTGCCCCGACCCTAGCACGTGTCCGCACCCTCACCTGTGCCCTCAGCCTTGCCGTTCCCTAACCCTAACCCTAGCCCGGAACGGAAACCCACCGGCAGCCCAACACCTTAGCCTCCGCCGTACCCTCATCCTAGTCCGTACGCGGACACTGACACGCGCGTCCGCATGTGCCCCGACCCTAGCACGTGTCCGCACCCTCACCTGTGCCCTCAGCCTTGCCGTTCCCTAACCCTAACCCTAGCCCGGAGCGAAAAGCCACCGGCAGCCCCACACCTTAGCCTCCGCCGTACCCTCATCCTAGTCCGTACGCGGACACTGACCCGCGCGTCCGCACGTGCCCCGACCCTAGCACGTGTCCGCACCCTCACCTGTGCCCTCAGCCTTGCCGTTCCCTAACCCTAACCCTAGCCCGGAACGGAAACCCACCGGCAGCCCCACACCTTAGCCTCCGCCGTACCCTCATTCTAGTCCGTACGCGGACACTGACCCAAGCGTCCGCACGTGCCCCGACCCTAGCACGTGTCCGCACCCTCACCCGTGCCCTCAGCCTTGCCGTACCCTAACCCTAACCCTAGCCCGGAACGGAAACCCACCGGCAGCCCCACACCTTAGCCTCCGCCGTACCCTCATCCTAATCCGTACGCGGACACTGACCCGCGCGTACGCACGTTCCCCGACCCTAGCACGTGTCCGCACCCTCACCCGTGCCCTCAGACTTGCCGTTCCCTAACCCTAACCCTAGCCCGGAACGGAAACCCACCGGCAGCCCCACATCTTAGCCTCCGCCGTACCTTCATCCTAATCCGTACGCGGACACTGACCCGCGCGTACGCACGTGCTCCGACCCTAGCACGTGTCCGCACCCTCACCAGTGCCCTCAGCCTTGCCGTTCCCTAACCCTAACCCTAGCCCGGAACGGAAACCCACCGGCAGCCCCACACCTTAGCCTCCGCCGAACCCTCATCCTAGTCCGTACGCGGACACTGACCAGCGCGTCCGCACGTGCCCCGACACTAGCACGTGTCCGCAACCTTACCTGTGCCCTCAGCCTTGCCGTTCCCTAACCCTAACCCTAGCCCGGAACGGAAACCCACCGGCAGCCCCACACCTTAGCCTCCGCCGTAACCCTCATCCTACTCCTTACGCGTACACTGACACGCGCGTCCGCACGTGCCCCGACCCTAGCACGTGTCCGCACCCTCACCTGTGCCCTCAGCCTTGCCGTTCCCTAACCCTAACCCTAGCCCGGAACGGAAACCCACCGGCAGCCCCACACCTTAGCCTCTGCCGTACCCTCATCCTAGTCCGTACGCGGACACTGACCCGCGCGTCCGCACGTGCCCCGACCGTAGCGCGTGTCCGCACCCTCACCTGTGCCCTCAGCCTTGCCGTTCCCTAACCCTAACCCTAGCCCGGAACGGAAACCCACCGGCAGCCCCACACCTTAGCCTCCGCCGTACCCTCATCCTAGTCCGTACACCGACACTGACCCGCGTGTCCGCACGTGCCCCGACCCTAGCGCGTGTCCGCACCCTCACCTGTGCCCTCAGCCTTGCGGTTCCCTAACCCTAACCTTAGCCCGGAACGGAAACCCACCGGCAGCCCCACACCTTAGCCTCCGCCGTACCCTCATCCTAGTCCGTACGCGGACACGGACCCGCGCGTCCGCACGTGCCCCGACACTAGCGCGTATCCGCACCCTCACCTGTGCCCTCAGCCTTGCCTTTTCCTAACCCTAACCGTAGCCCGGAACGGAAACCCACCGGCAGCCCCACACCTTAGCCTCCGCCGTACCCTCATCCTAGTCCGTACGCGGACACTGACCCGCGCGTCCGCACGTGTCCCGACGCTAGCACGTGTCCGCACCCTCACCTGTGCCCTCAGCCTTGCCGTTCCCTAACCCTAAGCCTAGCCCGGAACGGAAACCCACCGGCAGCCCCACACCTTAGCCTCCGCCGTACCCTCATCCTAGTCCGTACGCGGACACTGACCCGCGCGTCCGCCCATGCCCCGACCCTAGCACGTGTCCGCACCCTCACCTGTGCCCTCAGCCTTGCCGTTCCCTAACCCTAACCCTAGCCCGGAACGGAAACCCACCGGCAGCCCCACACCTTAGCCTCCGCCGTACCCTCATCCTAGTCCGTACGCGGACACTGACCCGCGCGTCCGCACGTGCCCCGACCCTAGCATGTGTCCGCACCCTCACCTGTGCCCTCAGCCTTGCCGTTCCCTAACCCTAACCCTAACCCGGAACGGAAACCCACCGGCAGCCCCACACCTTAGCCTCCGCCGTACCCTCATCCTAATCCGTACGCGGACACTGACCCGCGCGTCCGCACGTGCCCCGACCCTAGCACGTGTCCGCACCCTCACCTGTGCCCTCAGCCTTGCCGTTCCCTAACCCTAACCCTAGCCCGGAACGGAAACCCACCGGCAGACCCACACCTTAGCCTCCGCCGTACCCTCATTCTAGTCAGTACGCGGACACTGACCCACGCGTCCGCACGTGCCCCGACCCTAGCACGTGTCCGCACCGTCACCCGTGCACTCAGCCTTGCCGTTCCCTAACCCTAACCCTAGCCCGGAACGGAAACCCACCGGCAGCCCCACACCATAGCCTCCGCCGTACCCTCATCCTAATCCGTACGCGGACACTGACCCGCGCGTCCGCACGTGCCCCGACCCTAGCACGTGTCCGCACCCTCACCCGTGCCCTCAGCCTTGCCGTTCCCTAACCCTAACCCTAGCCCGGAACGGAAACCCACCGGCAGCCCCACACCTTAGCCTCCGCCGTACCCTCATCCTAGTCCGTACACGGACACTGAACCGCACGTCCACACGTGCCCCGACCCTAGCACGTGTCCGCACCCTCACCTGTGCCCTCAGCCTTGCCGTTCCCTAACCCTAACCCTAGCCCGGAACGGAAACCAACCGGCAGCCCCACACCTTAGCCTCCGCCGTACCCTCATCCTACTCCGTACGCGGACACTGACCCGCGCGTCCGCAAGTGCCCCGACCCTAGCACGTGTCCGCACACTCACCTGTGCCCTCAGCCTTGCCGTTCCCTAACCCTAACCCTAGCCCGGAACGGAAACCCACCGGCAGCCCCACACCTTAGCCTCCGCCGTACCCTCATCCTAGTCCGTACGCGGACACTGACCCGCGCGTCCGCACGTGCCCCGACCCTAGCACGTGTCCGCACCCTCACCTGTGCCCTCAGCCTTGCCGTTCCCTAACCCTAACCCTAGCCCGGAACGGAAACCCACCGGCAGCCCCACACCTTATCCTCCGCCGTACCCTCATTCTAGTCCGTACGCGGACACTGACCCAAGCGTCCGCACGTGCCCCGACCCTAGCACGTGTCCGCACCCTCACCCGTGCCCTCAGCCTTGCCGTACCCTAACCCTAACCCTAGCCCGGAACGGAAACCCACCGGCAGCCCCACACCTTAGCCTCCGCCGTACCCTCATCCTAATCCGTACGCGGACACTGACCCGCGCGTACGCACGTTCCCCGACCCTAGCACGTGTCCGCACCCTCACCCGTGCCCTCAGACTTGCCGTTCCCTAACCCTAACCCTAGCCCGGAACGGAAACCCACCGGCAGCCCCACATCTTAGCCTCCGCCGTACCTTCATCCTAATCCGTACGCGGACACTGACCCGCGCGTACGCACGTGCTCCGACCCTAGCACGTGTCCGCACCCTCACCAGTGCCCTCAGCCTTGCCGTTCCCTAACCCTAACCCTAGCCCGGAACGGAAACCCACCGGCAGCCCCACACCTTAGCCTCCGCCGAACCCTCATCCTAGTCCGTACGCGGACACTGACCAGCGCGTCCGCACGTGCCCCGACACTAGCACGTGTCCGCAACCTTACCTGTGCCCTCAGCCTTGCCGTTCCCTAACCCTAACCCTAGCCCGGAACGGAAACCCACCGGCAGCCCCACACCTTAGCCTCCGCCGTAACCCTCATCCTACTCCTTACGCGTACACTGACACGCGCGTCCGCACGTGCCCCGACCCTAGCACGTGTCCGCACCCTCACCTGTGCCCTCAGCCTTGCCGTTCCCTAACCCTAACCCTAGCCCGGAACGGAAACCCACCGGCAGCCCCACACCTTAGCCTCTGCCGTACCCTCATCCTAGTCCGTACGCGGACACTGACCCGCGCGTCCGCACGTGCCCCGACCGTAGCGCGTGTCCGCACCCTCACCTGTGCCCTCAGCCTTGCCGTTCCCTAACCCTAACCCTAGCCCGGAACGGAAACCCACCGGCAGCCCCACACCTTAGCCTCCGCCGTACCCTCATCCTAGTCCGTACACCGACACTGACCCGCGTGTCCGCACGTGCCCCGACCCTAGCGCGTGTCCGCACCCTCACCTGTGCCCTCAGCCTTGCGGTTCCCTAACCCTAACCTTAGCCCGGAACGGAAACCCACCGGCAGCCCCACACCTTAGCCTCCGCCGTACCCTCATCCTAGTCCGTACGCGGACACGGACCCGCGCGTCCGCACGTGCCCCGACACTAGCGCGTATCCGCACCCTCACCTGTGCCCTCAGCCTTGCCTTTTCCTAACCCTAACCGTAGCCCGGAACGGAAACCCACCGGCAGCCCCACACCTTAGCCTCCGCCGTACCCTCATCCTAGTCCGTACGCGGACACTGACCCGCGCGTCCGCACGTGTCCCGACGCTAGCACGTGTCCGCACCCTCACCTGTGCCCTCAGCCTTGCCGTTCCCTAACCCTAAGCCTAGCCCGGAACGGAAACCCACCGGCAGCCCCACACCTTAGCCTCCGCCGTACCCTCATCCTAGTCCGTACGCGGACACTGACCCGCGCGTCCGCCCATGCCCCGACCCTAGCACGTGTCCGCACCCTCACCTGTGCCCTCAGCCTTGCCGTTCCCTAACCCTAACCCTAGCCCGGAACGGAAACCCACCGGCAGACCCACACCTTAGCCTCCGCCGTACCCTCATTCTAGTCAGTACGCGGACACTGACCCACGCGTCCGCACGTGCCCCGACCCTAGCACGTGTCCGCACCCTCACCTGTGCCCTCAGCCTTGCCGTTCCCTAACCCTAACCCTAGCCCGGAACGGAAACCCACCGGCAGCCCCACACCTTAGCCTCCGCCGTACCTTCATCCTAGTCCGTACGCGGACACTGACCCGCGCGTCCGCACGTGCCCCGACCCTAGCACGTGTCCGCACCCTCACCTGTGCCCTCAGCCTTGCCGTTCCCTAACCCTAACCCTAGCCCGGAACGGAAACCCACCGGCAGCCCAACACCTTAGCCTCCGCCGTACCCTCATCCTAGTCCGTACGCGGACACTGACACGCGCGTCCGCATGTGCCCCGACCCTAGCACGTGTCCGCACCCTCACCTGTGCCCTCAGCCTTGCCGTTCCCTAACCCTAACCCTAGCCCGGAGCGAAAAGCCACCGGCAGCCCCACACCTTAGCCTCCGCCGTACCCTCATCCTAGTCCGTACGCGGACACTGACCCGCGCGTCCGCACGTGCCCCGACCCTAGCACGTGTCCGCACCCTCACCTGTGCCCTCAGCCTTGCCGTTCCCTAACCCTAACCCTAGCCCGGAACGGAAACCCACCGGCAGCCCCACACCTTAGCCTCCGCCGTACCCTCATTCTAGTCCGTACGCGGACACTGACCCAAGCGTCCGCACGTGCCCCGACCCTAGCACGTGTCCGCACCCTCACCCGTGCCCTCAGCCTTGCCGTACCCTAACCCTAACCCTAGCCCGGAACGGAAACCCACCGGCAGCCCCACACCTTAGCCTCCGCCGTACCCTCATCCTAATCCGTACGCGGACACTGACCCGCGCGTACGCACGTTCCCCGACCCTAGCACGTGTCCGCACCCTCACCCGTGCCCTCAGACTTGCCGTTCCCTAACCCTAACCCTAGCCCGGAACGGAAACCCACCGGCAGCCCCACATCTTAGCCTCCGCCGTACCTTCATCCTAATCCGTACGCGGACACTGACCCGCGCGTACGCACGTGCTCCGACCCTAGCACGTGTCCGCACCCTCACCAGTGCCCTCAGCCTTGCCGTTCCCTAACCCTAACCCTAGCCCGGAACGGAAACCCACCGGCAGCCCCACACCTTAGCCTCCGCCGAACCCTCATCCTAGTCCGTACGCGGACACTGACCAGCGCGTCCGCACGTGCCCCGACACTAGCACGTGTCCGCAACCTTACCTGTGCCCTCAGCCTTGCCGTTCCCTAACCCTAACCCTAGCCCGGAACGGAAACCCACCGGCAGCCCCACACCTTAGCCTCCGCCGTAACCCTCATCCTACTCCTTACGCGTACACTGACACGCGCGTCCGCACGTGCCCCGACCCTAGCACGTGTCCGCACCCTCACCTGTGCCCTCAGCCTTGCCGTTCCCTAACCCTAACCCTAGCCCGGAACGGAAACCCACCGGCAGCCCCACACCTTAGCCTCTGCCGTACCCTCATCCTAGTCCGTACGCGGACACTGACCCGCGCGTCCGCACGTGCCCCGACCGTAGCGCGTGTCCGCACCCTCACCTGTGCCCTCAGCCTTGCCGTTCCCTAACCCTAACCCTAGCCCGGAACGGAAACCCACCGGCAGCCCCACACCTTAGCCTCCGCCGTACCCTCATCCTAGTCCGTACACCGACACTGACCCGCGTGTCCGCACGTGCCCCGACCCTAGCGCGTGTCCGCACCCTCACCTGTGCCCTCAGCCTTGCGGTTCCCTAACCCTAACCTTAGCCCGGAACGGAAACCCACCGGCAGCCCCACACCTTAGCCTCCGCCGTACCCTCATCCTAGTCCGTACGCGGACACGGACCCGCGCGTCCGCACGTGCCCCGACACTAGCGCGTATCCGCACCCTCACCTGTGCCCTCAGCCTTGCCTTTTCCTAACCCTAACCGTAGCCCGGAACGGAAACCCACCGGCAGCCCCACACCTTAGCCTCCGCCGTACCCTCATCCTAGTCCGTACGCGGACACTGACCCGCGCGTCCGCACGTGTCCCGACGCTAGCACGTGTCCGCACCCTCACCTGTGCCCTCAGCCTTGCCGTTCCCTAACCCTAAGCCTAGCCCGGAACGGAAACCCACCGGCAGCCCCACACCTTAGCCTCCGCCGTACCCTCATCCTAGTCCGTACGCGGACACTGACCCGCGCGTCCGCCCATGCCCCGACCCTAGCACGTGTCCGCACCCTCACCTGTGCCCTCAGCCTTGCCGTTCCCTAACCCTAACCCTAGCCCGGAACGGAAACCCACCGGCAGCCCCACACCTTAGCCTCCGCCGTACCCTCATCCTAGTCCGTACGCGGACACTGACCCGCGCGTCCGCACGTGCCCCGACCCTAGCATGTGTCCGCACCCTCACCTGTGCCCTCAGCCTTGCCGTTCCCTAACCCTAACCCTAACCCGGAACGGAAACCCACCGGCAGCCCCACACCTTAGCCTCCGCCGTACCCTCATCCTAATCCGTACGCGGACACTGACCCGCGCGTCCGCACGTGCCCCGACCCTAGCACGTGTCCGCACCCTCACCTGTGCCCTCAGCCTTGCCGTTCCCTAACCCTAACCCTAGCCCGGAACGGAAACCCACCGGCAGACCCACACCTTAGCCTCCGCCGTACCCTCATTCTAGTCAGTACGCGGACACTGACCCACGCGTCCGCACGTGCCCCGACCCTAGCACGTGTCCGCACCGTCACCCGTGCACTCAGCCTTGCCGTTCCCTAACCCTAACCCTAGCCCGGAACGGAAACCCACCGGCAGCCCCACACCATAGCCTCCGCCGTACCCTCATCCTAATCCGTACGCGGACACTGACCCGCGCGTCCGCACGTGCCCCGACCCTAGCACGTGTCCGCACCCTCACCCGTGCCCTCAGCCTTGCCGTTCCCTAACCCTAACCCTAGCCCGGAACGGAAACCCACCGGCAGCCCCACACCTTAGCCTCCGCCGTACCCTCATCCTAGTCCGTACACGGACACTGAACCGCACGTCCACACGTGCCCCGACCCTAGCACGTGTCCGCACCCTCACCTGTGCCCTCAGCCTTGCCGTTCCCTAACCCTAACCCTAGCCCGGAACGGAAACCAACCGGCAGCCCCACACCTTAGCCTCCGCCGTACCCTCATCCTACTCCGTACGCGGACACTGACCCGCGCGTCCGCAAGTGCCCCGACCCTAGCACGTGTCCGCACACTCACCTGTGCCCTCAGCCTTGCCGTTCCCTAACCCTAACCCTAGCCCGGAACGGAAACCCACCGGCAGCCCCACACCTTAGCCTCCGCCGTACCCTCATCCTAGTCCGTACGCGGACACTGACCCGCGCGTCCGCACGTGCCCCGACCCTAGCACGTGTCCGCACCCTCACCTGTGCCCTCAGCCTTGCCGTTCCCTAACCCTAACCCTAGCCCGGAACGGAAACCCACCGGCAGCCCCACACCTTATCCTCCGCCGTACCCTCATTCTAGTCCGTACGCGGACACTGACCCAAGCGTCCGCACGTGCCCCGACCCTAGCACGTGTCCGCACCCTCACCCGTGCCCTCAGCCTTGCCGTACCCTAACCCTAACCCTAGCCCGGAACGGAAACCCACCGGCAGCCCCACACCTTAGCCTCCGCCGTACCCTCATCCTAATCCGTACGCGGACACTGACCCGCGCGTACGCACGTTCCCCGACCCTAGCACGTGTCCGCACCCTCACCCGTGCCCTCAGACTTGCCGTTCCCTAACCCTAACCCTAGCCCGGAACGGAAACCCACCGGCAGCCCCACATCTTAGCCTCCGCCGTACCTTCATCCTAATCCGTACGCGGACACTGACCCGCGCGTACGCACGTGCTCCGACCCTAGCACGTGTCCGCACCCTCACCAGTGCCCTCAGCCTTGCCGTTCCCTAACCCTAACCCTAGCCCGGAACGGAAACCCACCGGCAGCCCCACACCTTAGCCTCCGCCGAACCCTCATCCTAGTCCGTACGCGGACACTGACCAGCGCGTCCGCACGTGCCCCGACACTAGCACGTGTCCGCAACCTTACCTGTGCCCTCAGCCTTGCCGTTCCCTAACCCTAACCCTAGCCCGGAACGGAAACCCACCGGCAGCCCCACACCTTAGCCTCCGCCGTAACCCTCATCCTACTCCTTACGCGTACACTGACACGCGCGTCCGCACGTGCCCCGACCCTAGCACGTGTCCGCACCCTCACCTGTGCCCTCAGCCTTGCCGTTCCCTAACCCTAACCCTAGCCCGGAACGGAAACCCACCGGCAGCCCCACACCTTAGCCTCTGCCGTACCCTCATCCTAGTCCGTACGCGGACACTGACCCGCGCGTCCGCACGTGCCCCGACCGTAGCGCGTGTCCGCACCCTCACCTGTGCCCTCAGCCTTGCCGTTCCCTAACCCTAACCCTAGCCCGGAACGGAAACCCACCGGCAGCCCCACACCTTAGCCTCCGCCGTACCCTCATCCTAGTCCGTACACCGACACTGACCCGCGTGTCCGCACGTGCCCCGACCCTAGCGCGTGTCCGCACCCTCACCTGTGCCCTCAGCCTTGCGGTTCCCTAACCCTAACCTTAGCCCGGAACGGAAACCCACCGGCAGCCCCACACCTTAGCCTCCGCCGTACCCTCATCCTAGTCCGTACGCGGACACGGACCCGCGCGTCCGCACGTGCCCCGACACTAGCGCGTATCCGCACCCTCACCTGTGCCCTCAGCCTTGCCTTTTCCTAACCCTAACCGTAGCCCGGAACGGAAACCCACCGGCAGCCCCACACCTTAGCCTCCGCCGTACCCTCATCCTAGTCCGTACGCGGACACTGACCCGCGCGTCCGCACGTGTCCCGACGCTAGCACGTGTCCGCACCCTCACCTGTGCCCTCAGCCTTGCCGTTCCCTAACCCTAAGCCTAGCCCGGAACGGAAACCCACCGGCAGCCCCACACCTTAGCCTCCGCCGTACCCTCATCCTAGTCCGTACGCGGACACTGACCCGCGCGTCCGCCCATGCCCCGACCCTAGCACGTGTCCGCACCCTCACCTGTGCCCTCAGCCTTGCCGTTCCCTAACCCTAACCCTAGCCCGGAACGGAAACCCACCGGCAGCCCCACACCTTAGCCTCCGCCGTACCCTCATCCTAGTCCGTACGCGGACACTGACCCGCGCGACCGCACGTGCCCCGACCCTAGCACGTGTCCGCACCGTCACCCGTGCACTCAGCCTTGCCGTTCCCTAACCCTAACCCTAGCCCGGAACGGAAACCCACCGGCAGCCCCACACCATAGCCTCCGCCGTACCCTCATCCTAATCCGTACGCGGACACTGACCCGCGCGTCCGCACGTGCCCCGACCCTAGCACGTGTCCGCACCCTCACCCGTGCCCTCAGCCTTGCCGTTCCCTAACCCTAACCCTAGCCCGGAACGGAAACCCACCGGCAGCCCCACACCTTAGCCTCCGCCGTACCCTCATCCTAGTCCGTACGCGGACACTGACCCGCGCGTCCGCACGTGCCCCGACCCTAGCGCGTGTCCGCACCCTCACCTGTGCCCTCAGCCTTGCGGTTCCCTAACCCTAACCTTAGCCCGGAACGGAAACCCACCGGCAGCCCCACACTTTAGCCTCCGCCGTACCCTCATCTTAGTCCGTACGTGGACACTGACCCGCGCGTCCGCACGTGCCCCGACCCTAGCTCGTGTCCGCACCCTCACCTGTGCCCTCAGCCTTGCCGTTTCCTAACCCTAACCCTAGCCCGGAACGGAAACCCACCGGCAGCCCCACACCTTAGCCTCCGCCGTAACCTCATCCTAGTCCGTACGCGGACACTGACCCGCGCGTCCGCACGTGCCCCGACCTTAGCACGTGTCCGCACCCTCACATGTGCCCTCAGCCTTGCCGTTCCCTAACCCTAAACCTAGCCCGGAACGGAAACCCACCGGCAGCCCCACACCTTAGCCTCCGCCGTACCCACATCCTACTCCGTACGCGGACACTAACCCGCGCGTCCGCACGTGCCCCGACCCTAGCACGTGTCCGCACCCTCACATGTGCCCTCAGCCTTGCCGTTCCCTAACCCTAACCCTAGCCCGGAACGGAAACCCACCGGCAGCCCCACACCTTAGCCTCCGCCGTAACCTCATCCTAGTCCGTACGCGGACACTGACCCGCGCGTCCGCACGTGCCATGACCCTAGCACGTGTCCGCACCCTCACCTGTGCCCTCAGCCTTGCCGTTCCCTAACCCTAACCCTAGCCCGGAACGGAAACCCACCGGCAGCCCCACACCTTAGCCTCCGCCGTAACCTCATCCTATTCCGTACGCGGACACTGACCCGCGCGTCCGCACGTGCACCGACCCTAGCACGTGTCCGCACCCTCACCTGTGCCCTCAGCCTTGCCGTTCCCTAACCCTAACCCTAGCCCGGAACGGAAACCCACCGGCAGCCCCACACCTTAGCCTCCGCCGTACCTTCATCCTAGTCCGTACGCGGACACTGACCCGCGCGTCCGCACGTGCCCCGACCCTAGCACGTGTCCGCACCCTCACCTGTGCCCTCAGCCTTGCCGTTCCCTAACCCTAACCCTAGCCCGGAACGGAAACCCACCGGCAGCCCAACACCTTAGCCTCCGCCGTACCCTCATCCTAGTCCGTACGCGGACACTGACACGCGCGTCCGCATGTGCCCCGACCCTAGCACGTGTCCGCACCCTCACCTGTGCCCTCAGCCTTGCCGTTCCCTAACCCTAACCCTAGCCCGGAGCGAAAAGCCACCGGCAGCCCCACACCTTAGCCTCCGCCGTACCCTCATCCTAGTCCGTACGCGGACACTGACCCGCGCGTCCGCACGTGCCCCGACCCTAGCACGTGTCCGCACCCTCACCTGTGCCCTCAGCCTTGCCGTTCCCTAACCCTAACCCTAGCCCGGAACGGAAACCCACCGGCAGCCCCACACCTTAGCCTCCGCCGTACCCTCATTCTAGTCCGTACGCGGACACTGACCCAAGCGTCCGCACGTGCCCCGACCCTAGCACGTGTCCGCACCCTCACCCGTGCCCTCAGCCTTGCCGTACCCTAACCCTAACCCTAGCCCGGAACGGAAACCCACCGGCAGCCCCACACCTTAGCCTCCGCCGTACCCTCATCCTAATCCGTACGCGGACACTGACCCGCGCGTACGCACGTTCCCCGACCCTAGCACGTGTCCGCACCCTCACCCGTGCCCTCAGACTTGCCGTTCCCTAACCCTAACCCTAGCCCGGAACGGAAACCCACCGGCAGCCCCACATCTTAGCCTCCGCCGTACCTTCATCCTAATCCGTACGCGGACACTGACCCGCGCGTACGCACGTGCTCCGACCCTAGCACGTGTCCGCACCCTCACCAGTGCCCTCAGCCTTGCCGTTCCCTAACCCTAACCCTAGCCCGGAACGGAAACCCACCGGCAGCCCCACACCTTAGCCTCCGCCGAACCCTCATCCTAGTCCGTACGCGGACACTGACCAGCGCGTCCGCACGTGCCCCGACACTAGCACGTGTCCGCAACCTTACCTGTGCCCTCAGCCTTGCCGTTCCCTAACCCTAACCCTAGCCCGGAACGGAAACCCACCGGCAGCCCCACACCTTAGCCTCCGCCGTAACCCTCATCCTACTCCTTACGCGTACACTGACACGCGCGTCCGCACGTGCCCCGACCCTAGCACGTGTCCGCACCCTCACCTGTGCCCTCAGCCTTGCCGTTCCCTAACCCTAACCCTAGCCCGGAACGGAAACCCACCGGCAGCCCCACACCTTAGCCTCTGCCGTACCCTCATCCTAGTCCGTACGCGGACACTGACCCGCGCGTCCGCACGTGCCCCGACCGTAGCGCGTGTCCGCACCCTCACCTGTGCCCTCAGCCTTGCCGTTCCCTAACCCTAACCCTAGCCCGGAACGGAAACCCACCGGCAGCCCCACACCTTAGCCTCCGCCGTACCCTCATCCTAGTCCGTACACCGACACTGACCCGCGTGTCCGCACGTGCCCCGACCCTAGCGCGTGTCCGCACCCTCACCTGTGCCCTCAGCCTTGCGGTTCCCTAACCCTAACCTTAGCCCGGAACGGAAACCCACCGGCAGCCCCACACCTTAGCCTCCGCCGTAGCCTCATCCTAGTCCGTACGCGGACACGGACCCGCGCGTCCGCACGTGCCCCGACACTAGCGCGTATCCGCACCCTCACCTGTGCCCTCAGCCTTGCCTTTTCCTAACCCTAACCGTAGCCCGGAACGGAAACCCACCGGCAGCCCCACACCTTAGCCTCCGCCGTACCCTCATCCTAGTCCGTACGCGGACACTGACCCGCGCGTCCGCACGTGTCCCGACGCTAGCACGTGTCCGCACCCTCACCTGTGCCCTCAGCCTTGCCGTTCCCTAACCCTAAGCCTAGCCCGGAACGGAAACCCACCGGCAGCCCCACACCTTAGCCTCCGCCGTACCCTCATCCTAGTCCGTACGCGGACACTGACCCGCGCGTCCGCCCATGCCCCGACCCTAGCACGTGTCCGCACCCTCACCTGTGCCCTCAGCCTTGCCGTTCCCTAACCCTAACCCTAGCCCGGAACGGAAACCCACCGGCAGCCCCACACCTTAGCCTCCGCCGTACCCTCATCCTAGTCCGTACGCGGACACTGACCCGCGCGTCCGCACGTGCCCCGACCCTAGCACGTGTCCGCACCCTCACCTGTGCCCTCAGCCTTGCCGTTCCCTAACCCTAACCCTAGCCCGGAACGGAAACCCACCGGCAGCCCCACACCTTAGCCTCCGCCGTACCCTCATCCTAATCCGTACGCGGACACTGACCCGCGCGTCCGCACGTGCCCCGACCCTAGCACGTGTCCGCACCCTCACCTGTGCCCTCAGCCTTGCCGTTCCCTAACCCTAACCCTAGCCCGGAACGGAAACCCACCGGCAGACCCACACCTTAGCCTCCGCCGTACCCTCATTCTAGTCAGTACGCGGACACTGACCCACGCGTCCGCACGTGCCCCGACCCTAGCACGTGTCCGCACCGTCACCCGTGCACTCAGCCTTGCCGTTCCCTAACCCTAACCCTAGCCCGGAACGGAAACCCACCGGCAGCCCCACACCATAGCCTCCGCCGTACCCTCATCCTAATCCGTACGCGGACACTGACCCGCGCGTCCGCACGTGCCCCGACCCTAGCACGTGTCCGCACCCTCACCCGTGCCCTCAGCCTTGCCGTTCCCTAACCCTAACCCTAGCCCGGAACGGAAACCCACCGGCAGCCCCACACCTTAGCCTCCGCCGTACCCTCATCCTAGTCCGTACACGGACACTGAACCGCACGTCCACACGTGCCCCGACCCTAGCACGTGTCCGCACCCTCACCTGTGCCCTCAGCCTTGCCGTTCCCTAACCCTAACCCTAGCCCGGAACGGAAACCAACCGGCAGCCCCACACCTTAGCCTCCGCCGTACCCTCATCCTACTCCGTACGCGGACACTGACCCGCGCGTCCGCAAGTGCCCCGACCCTAGCACGTGTCCGCACACTCACCTGTGCCCTCAGCCTTGCCGTTCCCTAACCCTAACCCTAGCCCGGAACGGAAACCCACCGGCAGCCCCACACCTTAGCCTCCGCCGTACCCTCATCCTAGTCCGTACGCGGACACTGACCCGCGCGTCCGCACGTGCCCCGACCCTAGCACGTGTCCGCACCCTCACCTGTGCCCTCAGCCTTGCCGTTCCCTAACCCTAACCCTAGCCCGGAACGGAAACCCACCGGCAGCCCCACACCTTAGCCTCCGCCGTACCCTCATTCTAGTCCGTACGCGGACACTGACCCAAGCGTCCGCACGTGCCCCGACCCTAGCACGTGTCCGCACCCTCACCCGTGCCCTCAGCCTTGCCGTACCCTAACCCTAACCCTAGCCCGGAACGGAAACCCACCGGCAGCCCCACACCTTAGCCTCCGCCGTACCCTCATCCTAATCCGTACGCGGACACTGACCCGCGC
The DNA here is from genome assembly GCF_949752795.1 of Hyperoodon ampullatus. NCBI lineage: Eukaryota > Metazoa > Chordata > Mammalia > Artiodactyla > Ziphiidae > Hyperoodon > Hyperoodon ampullatus. Next base: position 89,428,695 of record NC_136927.1, on the reverse strand, counting down.
GTACGCACGTTCCCCGACCCTAGCACGTGTCCGCACCCTCACCCGTGCCCTCAGACTTGCCGTTCCCTAACCCTAACCCTAGCCCGGAACGGAAACCCACCGGCAGCCCCACATCTTAGCCTCCGCCGTACCTTCATCCTAATCCGTACGCGGACACTGACCCGCGCGTACGCACGTGCTCCGACCCTAGCACGTGTCCGCACCCTCACCAGTGCCCTCAGCCTTGCCGTTCCCTAACCCTAACCCTAGCCCGGAACGGAAACCCACCGGCAGCCCCACACCTTAGCCTCCGCCGAACCCTCATCCTAGTCCGTACGCGGACACTGACCAGCGCGTCCGCACGTGCCCCGACACTAGCACGTGTCCGCAACCTTACCTGTGCCCTCAGCCTTGCCGTTCCCTAACCCTAACCCTAGCCCGGAACGGAAACCCACCGGCAGCCCCACACCTTAGCCTCCGCCGTAACCCTCATCCTACTCCTTACGCGTACACTGACACGCGCGTCCGCACGTGCCCCGACCCTAGCACGTGTCCGCACCCTCACCTGTGCCCTCAGCCTTGCCGTTCCCTAACCCTAACCCTAGCCCGGAACGGAAACCCACCGGCAGCCCCACACCTTAGCCTCTGCCGTACCCTCATCCTAGTCCGTACGCGGACACTGACCCGCGCGTCCGCACGTGCCCCGACCGTAGCGCGTGTCCGCACCCTCACCTGTGCCCTCAGCCTTGCCGTTCCCTAACCCTAACCCTAGCCCGGAACGGAAACCCACCGGCAGCCCCACACCTTAGCCTCCGCCGTACCCTCATCCTAGTCCGTACGCGGACACTGACCCGCGCGTCCGCCCATGCCCCGACCCTAGCACGTGTCCGCACCCTCACCTGTGCCCTCAGCCTTGCCGTTCCCTAACCCTAACCCTAGCCCGGAACGGAAACCCACCGGCAGCCCCACACCTTAGCCTCCGCCGTACCCTCATCCTAGTCCGTACGCGGACACTGACCCGCGCGTCCGCACGTGCCCCGACCCTAGCACGTGTCCGCACCCTCACCTGTGCCCTCAGCCTTGCCGTTCCCTAACCCTAACCCTAGCCCGGAACGGAAACCCACCGGCAGCCCCACACCTTAGCCTCCGCCGTACCCTCATCCTAATCCGTACGCGGACACTGACCCGCGCGTCCGCACGTGCCCCGACCCTAGCACGTGTCCGCACCCTCACCTGTGCCCTCAGCCTTGCCGTTCCCTAACCCTAACCCTAGCCCGGAACGGAAACCCACCGGCAGACCCACACCTTAGCCTCCGCCGTACCCTCATTCTAGTCAGTACGCGGACACTGACCCACGCGTCCGCACGTGCCCCGACCCTAGCACGTGTCCGCACCGTCACCCGTGCACTCAGCCTTGCCGTTCCCTAACCCTAACCCTAGCCCGGAACGGAAACCCACCGGCAGCCCCACACCATAGCCTCCGCCGTACCCTCATCCTAATCCGTACGCGGACACTGACCCGCGCGTCCGCACGTGCCCCGACCCTAGCACGTGTCCGCACCCTCACCCGTGCCCTCAGCCTTGCCGTTCCCTAACCCTAACCCTAGCCCGGAACGGAAACCCACCGGCAGCCCCACACCTTAGCCTCCGCCGTACCCTCATCCTAGTCCGTACACGGACACTGAACCGCACGTCCACACGTGCCCCGACCCTAGCACGTGTCCGCACCCTCACCTGTGCCCTCAGCCTTGCCGTTCCCTAACCCTAACCCTAGCCCGGAACGGAAACCAACCGGCAGCCCCACACCTTAGCCTCCGCCGTACCCTCATCCTACTCCGTACGCGGACACTGACCCGCGCGTCCGCAAGTGCCCCGACCCTAGCACGTGTCCGCACACTCACCTGTGCCCTCAGCCTTGCCGTTCCCTAACCCTAACCCTAGCCCGGAACGGAAACCCACCGGCAGCCCCACACCTTAGCCTCCGCCGTACCCTCATCCTAGTCCGTACGCGGACACTGACCCGCGCGTCCGCACGTGCCCCGACCCTAGCACGTGTCCGCACCCTCACCTGTGCCCTCAGCCTTGCCGTTCCCTAACCCTAACCCTAGCCCGGAACGGAAACCCACCGGCAGCCCCACACCTTAGCCTCCGCCGTACCCTCATTCTAGTCCGTACGCGGACACTGACCCAAGCGTCCGCACGTGCCCCGACCCTAGCACGTGTCCGCACCCTCACCCGTGCCCTCAGCCTTGCCGTACCCTAACCCTAACCCTAGCCCGGAACGGAAACCCACCGGCAGCCCCACACCTTAGCCTCCGCCGTACCCTCATCCTAATCCGTACGCGGACACTGACCCGCGCGTACGCACGTTCCCCGACCCTAGCACGTGTCCGCACCCTCACCCGTGCCCTCAGACTTGCCGTTCCCTAACCCTAACCCTAGCCCGGAACGGAAACCCACCGGCAGCCCCACATCTTAGCCTCCGCCGTACCTTCATCCTAATCCGTACGCGGACACTGACCCGCGCGTACGCACGTGCTCCGACCCTAGCACGTGTCCGCACCCTCACCAGTGCCCTCAGCCTTGCCGTTCCCTAACCCTAACCCTAGCCCGGAACGGAAACCCACCGGCAGCCCCACACCTTAGCCTCCGCCGAACCCTCATCCTAGTCCGTACGCGGACACTGACCAGCGCGTCCGCACGTGCCCCGACACTAGCACGTGTCCGCAACCTTACCTGTGCCCTCAGCCTTGCCGTTCCCTAACCCTAACCCTAGCCCGGAACGGAAACCCACCGGCAGCCCCACACCTTAGCCTCCGCCGTAACCCTCATCCTACTCCTTACGCGTACACTGACACGCGCGTCCGCACGTGCCCCGACCCTAGCACGTGTCCGCACCCTCACCTGTGCCCTCAGCCTTGCCGTTCCCTAACCCTAACCCTAGCCCGGAACGGAAACCCACCGGCAGCCCCACACCTTAGCCTCTGCCGTACCCTCATCCTAGTCCGTACGCGGACACTGACCCGCGCGTCCGCACGTGCCCCGACCGTAGCGCGTGTCCGCACCCTCACCTGTGCCCTCAGCCTTGCCGTTCCCTAACCCTAACCCTAGCCCGGAACGGAAACCCACCGGCAGCCCCACACCTTAGCCTCCGCCGTACCCTCATCCTAGTCCGTACACCGACACTGACCCGCGTGTCCGCACGTGCCCCGACCCTAGCGCGTGTCCGCACCCTCACCTGTGCCCTCAGCCTTGCGGTTCCCTAACCCTAACCTTAGCCCGGAACGGAAACCCACCGGCAGCCCCACACCTTAGCCTCCGCCGTACCCTCATCCTAGTCCGTACGCGGACACGGACCCGCGCGTCCGCACGTGCCCCGACACTAGCGCGTATCCGCACCCTCACCTGTGCCCTCAGCCTTGCCTTTTCCTAACCCTAACCGTAGCCCGGAACGGAAACCCACCGGCAGCCCCACACCTTAGCCTCCGCCGTACCCTCATCCTAGTCCGTACGCGGACACTGACCCGCGCGTCCGCACGTGTCCCGACGCTAGCACGTGTCCGCACCCTCACCTGTGCCCTCAGCCTTGCCGTTCCCTAACCCTAAGCCTAGCCCGGAACGGAAACCCACCGGCAGCCCCACACCTTAGCCTCCGCCGTACCCTCATCCTAGTCCGTACGCGGACACTGACCCGCGCGTCCGCCCATGCCCCGACCCTAGCACGTGTCCGCACCCTCACCTGTGCCCTCAGCCTTGCCGTTCCCTAACCCTAACCCTAGCCCGGAACGGAAACCCACCGGCAGCCCCACACCTTAGCCTCCGCCGTACCCTCATCCTAGTCCGTACGCGGACACTGACCCGCGCGACCGCACGTGCCCCGACCCTAGCACGTGTCCGCACCCTCACCTGTGCCCTCAGCCTTGCCGTTCCCTAACCCTAACCCTAGCCCGGAACGGAAACCCACCGGCAGCCCCACACCTTAGCCTCCGCCGTACCCTCATCCTAATCCGTACGCGGACACTGACCCGCGCGTCCGCACGTGCCCCGACCCTAGCACGTGTCCGCACCCTCACCTGTGCCCTCAGCCTTGCCGTTCCCTAACCCTAACCCTAGCCCGGAACGGAAACCCACCGGCAGACCCACACCTTAGCCTCCGCCGTACCCTCATTCTAGTCAGTACGCGGACACTGACCCACGCGTCCGCACGTGCCCCGACCCTAGCACGTGTCCGCACCGTCACCCGTGCACTCAGCCTTGCCGTTCCCTAACCCTAACCCTAGCCCGGAACGGAAACCCACCGGCAGCCCCACACCATAGCCTCCGCCGTACCCTCATCCTAATCCGTACGCGGACACTGACCCGCGCGTCCGCACGTGCCCCGACCCTAGCACGTGTCCGCACCCTCACCCGTGCCCTCAGCCTTGCCGTTCCCTAACCCTAACCCTAGCCCGGAACGGAAACCCACCGGCAGCCCCACACCTTAGCCTCCGCCGTACCCTCATCCTAGTCCGTACACGGACACTGAACCGCACGTCCACACGTGCCCCGACCCTGGCACGTGTCCGCACCCTCACCTGTGCCCTCAGCCTTGCCGTTCCCTAACCCTAACCCTAGCCCGGAACGGAAACCAACCGGCAGCCCCACACCTTAGCCTCCGCCGTACCCTCATCCTACTCCGTACGCGGACACTGACCCGCGCGTCCGCAAGTGCCCCGACCCTAGCACGTGTCCGCACACTCACCTGTGCCCTCAGCCTTGCCGTTCCCTAACCCTAACCCTAGCCCGGAACGGAAACCCACCGGCAGACCCACACCTTAGCCTCCGCCGTACCCTCATCCTAATCCGTACGCGGACACTGACCCGCGCGTCCGCACGTGCCCCGACCCTAGCACGTGTCCGCACCCTCACCTGTGCCCTCAGCCTTGCCGTTCCCTAACCCTAACCCTAGCCCAGAACGGAAACCCACCGGCAGCCCCACACCTTAGCCTCCGCTGTACCCTCATCCTTATCCGTACGCGGACACTGACCCGCGCGTCCGCACGTGCCCCGACCCTAGCACGTGTCCGCACCCTCACCTGTGCCCTCAGCCTTGCCGTTCCCTAACCCTAACCCTAGCCCGGAACGGAAACCCACCGGCAGCCCCACACCTTAGCCTCCACCGTACCCTCATCCTAGTCCGTATGCGGACACTGACCCGCGCGTCCGCACGTGCCCCGACCCTAGCACATGTCCGCACCCTCACCTGTGCCCTCAGCCTTGCCGTTCCCTAACCCTAACCCTAGCCCGGAAGGGAAACCCACCGGCAGCCCCACACCTTAGCCTCCGCCGTACCCTCATCCTAGTCCGTACGCGGACACGGACCCGCGCGTCCGCTCGTGCCCCGACCCTAGCACGTGTCCGCACCCTCACCTGTGCCCTCAGCCTTGCCGTTCCGTAACCCTAAGCCTAGCCCCGAACGGAAACCCACCGGCAGCCCCACACCTTAGCCTCCGCCGTACCCTCATCCTAGTCCGTACGCGGACACTGACCCGCGCGTCCGCACGTGCCCCGACCCTAGCACGTGTCCGCACCGTCACCTGTGCCCTCAGCCTTGCCGTTCCCTAACCCTAACCCTAGCCTGGAAGGGAAACCCACGGGCAGCCCCACACCTTAGCCTCCGCCGTACCCTCATCCTAGTCCGTACGCGGACACAGACCCGCGCCTCCGCACGTGCCCCGACCCTAGCACGTGTCCGCACCCTCACCTGTGCCCTCAGCCTTGCCGTTCCCTAACCCTAACCCTAGCCCGGAACGGAAACCCACCGGCAGCCCCACACCTTAGCGTCTGCCGTACCCTCATCCTAGTCCGTACGCGGACACTGACCCGCGCGTCCGCACGTGCCCCGACCCTAGCACGTGTCCGCACCCTCACCTGTGCCCTCAGCCTTGCCGTTCCCTAACCCTAACCCTAGCCCGGAACGGAAACCCACCGGCGGCCTCACACCTTAGGCTCCGCCGTACCCTCATCCTAGTCCGTACGCGGACTCTGACCCGCGCGTCCGCACGTGCCCCGACCCTAGCACGTGTCCGCACCCTCAACTGTGCCCTCAGCCTTGCCGTTCCCTAACCCTAACCCTAGCCCGGAACGGAAACCCACCGGCAGCCCCACACCTTAGCCTCCGCCGTACCCTCATCCTAGTCCGTACGCGGACACTGACCCGCTCGTCCGCACATGCCCCGACCCTAGCACGTGTCCGCACCCTCACCTGTGCCCTCAGCCTTGCCGTTCCCTAACCCTAACCCTAACCCGGAACGGAAACCCACCGGCAGCCCCACACCTTAGCCTCCGCCGTACCCTCATCCTAGTCCGTACGCTGACACTGACCCGCGCGTCCAAACGTGCCCCGACCCTAGCACGTGTCCGCACCCTCACCTGTGCCCTCAGCCTTGCCGTTCCCTAACCCTAACCCTAGCCCGGAACGGAAACCAACCGGCAGCCCCACACCTTAGCCTCCGCCGTACCCTCATCCTACTCCGTACGCGGACACTGACACGCGCGTCCTCACGTGCCCCGGGCCTAGCACGTGTCCGCACCCTCACCTGTGCCCTCAGCCTTGCCGTTCCCTAACCCTAAGCCTAGCCCGGAACGGAAACCCACCGGCAGCCCCACACATTAGCCTCCGCCGTACCCTCATCCTAGTCCGTACGAGGACACTGACACGCGTGTCCGCACGTGCCCCGACCCTAGCACGTGTCCGCACCCTCACCTGTGCCCTCAGCCTTGCCGTTCCCTAACCCTAACCCTAGCCCGGAACGGAAACCCACCGGCAGCCCCACACCTTAGCCTCCACCGTACCCTCATCCTAGTCCGTGCGCGGACACTGACCCGCGCGTCCGCACGTGCCCCGACCCTAGCACGTGTCCGCACCCTCACCTGTGCCCTCAGCCTTGCCGTTCCCTAACCCTAACCCTAGCCCGGAACGGAAACCCACCGGCAGCCCCACACCTTAGCCTCCGCCGTACCCTCATCCTAGTCCGTACGCGGACACTGACCCGCGCGTCCGCACGTGCCCCGACCCTAGCACGTGTCCGCACCCTCACCTGTGCCCTCAGCCTTGCCGTTCCCTAACCCTAACCCTAACCCGGAACGGAAACCCACCGGCAGCCCCACACCTTAGCCTCCGCCGTACCCTCATCCTAGTCCGTACGCGGACACTGACCCGCGCGTCCGCACGTGCCCCGACCCTAGCACGTGTCCGCACCCTCACCTGTGCCCTCAGCCTTGCCGTTCCCTAACCCTAACCCTAGCCCGGAACGGAAACCCACCGGCAGCCCCACACCTTAGCCTCCGCCGTACCCTCATCATAGTCCGTACGCGGACACTGACCCCCGCGTCCGCACGTGCCCCGAACCTAGCACGTGTCCGCACCGTCACCCGTGCCCTCAGCCTTGCCGTTCCCTAACCCTAACCCTAGCCCGGAACGGAAACCCACCGGCAGCCCCACACCTTAGCCTCCGCCGTACCCTCATCCTTGTCCGTACGCGGACTCTGACCCGCGCGTCCGCACGTGCCCCGACCCTAGCACGTTTCCGCACCCTCACCTGTGCCCTCAGCCTTGCCGTTCCCTAACCCTAACCCTAGCCCAGTACGGAAACCCACCGGCAGCCCCACACCTTAGCCTCCGCCGTACCCTCATCCTAGTCCGTACGCGGACACTGACCCGCGCGTCCGCACGTGCCCCGACCTTAGCACGTGTCCGCACCCTCACATGTGCTCTCAGCCTTGCCGTTCCCGAACCCTAAACCTAGCCCGGAACGGAAACCCACCGGCAGCCCCACACCTTAGCCTCCGCCGTACCCTCATCCTAGTCCGTACGCGGACACTGACCCGCGCGTCCGCACGTGCCCCGACCCTACCACGTGTCCGCACCCTCACCTGTGCCCTCAGCCTTGCCGTTCCCTAACCCTAACCCTAGCCCGGAACGGAAACCCACCGGCAGCCCCACACCTTAGCCTCCGCCGTACCCTCATCCTAGTCCTTACGCGGACACTGACCCGCGCGTCCGCACGTGCCCCGACCCTAGCACGTGTCCGCACCCTCACCTGTGCCCTCAGCCTTGCCGTTCCCTAACCCTAACCCTAGCCCAGTACGGAAACCCACCGGCAGCCCCACACCTTAGCCTCCGCCGTAACCTCATCCTAGTCCGTACGCGGACACTGACCCGCGCGTCCGCACATGCCCCGACCCTAGCACGTGTCCGCACCCTCACCTGTGCCCTCAGCCTTGCCGTTCCATAACCCTAACCCTAGCCCGGAACGGAAACCCACCGGCAGCCCCACACCTTAGCCTCCGCCGTAACCTCATCCTAGTCCGTACGCGGACACTGACCCGCGCGTCCGCACGTGCCCCGACCCTAGCACGTGTCCGCACCCTTACCTGTGTCCTCAGCCTTGCCGTTCCCTAACCCTAACCCTAGCCCGGAACGGAAACCCACCGGCAGCCCCACACCTTAGCCTCCGCCGTATCTTCATCCTAGTCCGTACGCGGACACTGACCCGCGCGTCCGCACGTGCCCCGAACCTAGCACGTGTCCGCACCCTCACCTGTGCCCTCAGCCTTGCCGTTCCCTAACCCTAACCCTAGCCCGGAACGGAAACCCACCGGCAGCCCCACACCTTAGCCTCCGCCGTACCCTCATCCTAGTCCGTACGTGGACACTGACCCGCGCGTCCGAACGTGCCCCGAAACTAGCACGTGTCCGCACCCTCACCTGTGCCCTCAGCCTTGACGTTCCCTAAACCTAACCCTAGCCCGGAACGGAAACCCACCGGCAGCCCAACACCTTAGCCTCCGCCGTACCCTCATCCTAGTCCGTACGCGGACACTGACACGCGCGTCCGCATGTGCCCCGACCCTAGCACGTGTCCGCACCCTCACCTGTGCCCTCAGCCTTGCCGTTCCCTAGCCCTAACCCTAGCCCGGAACGGAAACCCACCAGCAGCCCCACACCTTAGCCTCCGCCGTACCCTCATCCTAGTCCGTACGCGGACACTGACCCGCGCGTCCGCACGTGCCCCGACCCTAGCACGTGTCCGCACCCTCACCTGTGCCCTCAGCCTTGCAGTTCCCTAGCCCTAACCCTAGCCCGGAACGGAAACCCACCGGCAGCCCCACACCTTAGCCTCCAACGTACCCTCATCCTAGTCCGTACGCGGACACTGACCCGCGCGTCCGCACGTGCCCCGACCCTAGCACGTGTCCGCACCCTCACCTGTGCCCTCAGCCTTGCCGTTCCCTAACCCTAACCCTAGCCCGGAAGGGAAACCCACCGGCAGCCCCACACCTTAGCCTCCGCCGTACCCTCATCCTAGTCCGTACGCGGACACTGACCCGCGCGTCCGCACGTGCCCCGACCCTAGCACGTGTCCGCACCCTCACCTGTGCCCTCAGCCTTGCCGTTCCCTAACCCTAACCCTAGCCCGTAACGGAAACCCACCGGCAGCCCCACACCTTAGCCTCCGCCGTACCCTCATCCTAGTCCGTACGTGGACACTGACACGCGTGTCCGCACGTGCCCCGACCCTAGCACGTGTCCGCACCCTCACCTGTGCCCTCAGCCTTGCCGTTCCCTAGCCCTAACACTAGCCCGGAACGGAAACCCACCGGCAGCCCCACACCTTAGCCTCCGCCGTACCTTCTTCCTAGTCCGTACGCGGACACGGACCGGCGCGTCCGCACGTGCCCCGACCCTAGCACGTGTCCGCACCCTCACCTGTGCCCTCACCCTTGCCGTTCCCTAACCCTAAGCCTAGCCCCGAACGGAAACCCACCGGCAGCCCCACACCTTAGCCTCCGCCGTACCCTCATCCTAGTCCGTACGCGGACACTGACCCGCGCGTCCGCCCATGCCCCGACCCTAGCACGTGTCCGCACCCTCACCTGTGCCCTCAGCCTTGCCGTTCCCTAACCCTAACCCTAGCCCGTAACGGAAACCCACCGGCAGCACCACACCTTAGCCTCCGCCGTACCCTCATCCTAGTCCGTACGTGGACACTGACACGCGTGTCCGCACGTGCCCCGACCCTAGCACGTGTCCGCACCCTCACCTGTGCCCTCAGCCTTGCCGTTACCTAGCCCTAACACTAGCCCGGAACGGAAACCCACCGGCAGCCCCACACCTTAGCCTCCGCCGTACCCTCATCCTAGTCCGTACGCGGACACGGACCCGCGCGTCCGCACGTGCCCCGACCCTAGCACGTGTCCGCACCCTCACCTGTGCCCTCAGCCTTGCCGTTCCCTAACCCTAAGCCTAGCCCCGAACGGAAACCCACCGGCAGCCCCACACCTTAGCCTCCGCCGTACCCTCATCCTAGTCCGTACGCGGACACTGACCCGCGCGTCCGCACGTGCCCCGACCCTAGCACGTGTCCGCACCGTCACCTGTGCCCTCAGCCTTGCCGTTCCCTAACCCTAACCCTAGCCTGGAAGGGAAACCCACGGGCAGCCCCACACCTTAGCCTCCGCCGTACCCTCATCCTAGTCCGTACGCGGACACAGACCCGCGCCTCCGCACGTGCCCCGACCCTAGCACGTGTCCGCACCCTCACCTGTGCCCTCAGCCTTGCCGTTCCCTAACCCTAACCCTAGCCCGGAACGGAAACCCACCGGCAGCCCCACACCTTAGCGTCTGCCGTACCCTCATCCTAGTCCGTACGCGGACACTGACCCGCGCGTCCGCACGTGCCCCGACCCTAGCACGTGTCCGCACCCTCACCTGTGCCCTCAGCCTTGCCGTTCCCTAACCCTAACCCTAGCCCGGAACGGAAACCCACCGGCGGCCTCACACCTTAGGCTCCGCCGTACCCTCATCCTAGTCCGTACGCGGACTCTGACCCGCGCGTCCGCACGTGCCCCGACCCTAGCACGTGTCCGCACCCTCACCTGTGCCCTCAGCCTTGCCGTTCCCTAACCCTAACCCTAGCCCGGAACGGAAACCCACCGGCAGCCCCACACCTTAGCCTCCACCGTACCCTCATCCTAGTCCGTACGCGGACACTGACCCGCTCGTCCGCACATGCCCCGACCCTAGCACGTGTCCGCACCCTCACCTGTGCCCTCAGCCTTGCCGTTCCCTAACCCTAACCCTAGCCCAGAACGGAAACCCACCGGCAGCCCCACACCTTAGCCTCCGCCGTACCCTCATCCTAGTCCGTACGCTGACACTGACCCGCGCGTCCGCACGTGCCCCGACCCTAGCACGTGTCCGCACCCTCACCTGTGCCCTCAGACTTGCCGTTCCCTAACCCTAACCCTAGCCCGGAACGGAAACCAACCGGCAGCCCCACACCTTAGCCTCCGCCGTACCCTCATCCTAGTCCGTACGCGGACACTGACACGCGCGTCCTCACGTGCCCCGGCGCTAGCACGTGTCCGCACCCTCACCTGTGCCCTCAGCCTTGCCGTTCCCTAACCCTAAGCCTAGCCCGGAACGGAAACCCACCGGCAGCCCCACACATTAGCCTCCGCCGTACCCTCATCCTAGTCCGTACGAGGACACTGACCCGCGTGTCCGCACATGCCCCGACCCTAGCACGTGTCCGCACCCTCACCTGTGCCCTCAGCCTTGCCGTTCCCTAACCCTAACCCTAGCCCGGAACGGAAACCCACCGGCAGCCCCACACCTTAGCCTCCACCGTACCCTCATCCTAGTCCGTGCGCGGACACTGACCCGCGCGTCCGCACGTGCCCCGACCCTAGCACGTGTCCGCACCCTCAACTGTGCCCTCAGCCTTGCCGTTCCCTAACCCTAACCCTAGCCCGGAACGGAAACCCACCGGCAGCCCCACACCTTAGCCTCCGCCGTACCCTCATCCTAGTCCGTACGCGGACACTGACCCGCGCGTCCGCACGTGCCCCGACCCTAGCACGTGTCCGCACCCTCACCTGTGCCCTCAGCCTTGCCGTTCCCTAACCCTAACCCTAACCCGGAACGGAAACCCACCGGCAGCCCCACACCTAAGCCTCCGCCGTACCCTCATCCTAGTCCGTACGCGGACACTGACCCGCGCGTCCGCACGTGCCCCGACCCTAGCACGTGTCCGCACCCTCACCTGTGCCCTCAGCCTTGCCGTTCCCTAACCCTAACCCTAGCCCGGAACGGAAACCCACCGGCAGCCCCACACCTTAGCCTCCGCCGTACCCTCATCATAGTCCGTACGCGGACACTGACCCCCGCGTCCGCACGTGCCCCGAACCTAGCACGTGTCCGCACCGTCACCCGTGCCCTCAGCCTTGCCGTTCCCTAACCCTAACCCTAGCCCGGAACGGAAACCCACCGGCAGCCCCACACCTTAGCCTCCGCCGTACCCTCATCCTAGTCCGTACGCGGACTCTGACCCGCGCGTCCGCACGTGCCCCGACCCTAGCACGTTTCCGCACCCTCACCTGTGCCCTCAGCCTTGCCGTTCCCTAACCCTAACCCTAGCCCAGTACGGAAACCCACCGGCAGCCCCACACCTTAGCCTCCGCCGTACCCTCATCCTAGTCCGTACGCGGACACTGACCCGCGCGTCCGCACGTGCCCCGACCTTAGCACGTGTCCGCACCCTCACATGTGCTCTCAGCCTTGCCGTTCCCGAACCCTAAACCTAGCCCGGAACGGAAACCCACCGGCAGCCCCACACCTTAGCCTCCGCCGTACCCTCATCCTAGTCCGTACGCGGACACTGACCCGCGCGTCCGCACGTGCCCCGACCCTACCACGTGTCCGCACCCTCACCTGTGCCCTCAGCCTTGCCGTTCCCTAACCCTAACCCTAGCCCGGAACGGAAACCCACCGGCAGCCCCACACCTTAGCCTCCGCCGTACCCTCATCCTAGTCCTTACGCGGACACTGACCCGCGCGTCCGCACGTGCCCCGACCCTAGCACGTGTCCGCACCCTCACCTGTGCCCTCAGCCTTGCCGTTCCCTAACCCTAACCCTAGCCCAGTACGGAAACCCACCGGCAGCCCCACACCTTAGCCTCCGCCGTAACCTCATCCTAGTCCGTACGCGGACACTGACCCGCGCGTCCGCACGTGCCCCGACCCTAGCACGTGTCCGCACTCTCACCTGTGCCCTCAGCCTTGCCATTCCATAACCCTAACCCTAGCCCGGAACGGAAACCCACCGGCAGCCCCACACCTTAGCCTCCGCCGTAACCTCATCCTAGTCCGTACGCGGACACTGACCCGCGCGTCCGCACGTGCCCCGACCCTAGCACGTGTCCGCACCCTTACCTGTGTCCTCAGCCTTGCCGTTCCCTAACCCTAACCCTAGCCCGGAACGGAAACCCACCGGCAGCCCCACACCTTAGCCTCCGCCGTATCTTCATCCTAGTCCGTACGCGGACACTGACCCGCGCGTCCGCACGTGCCCCGAACCTAGCACGTGTCCGCACCCTCACCTGTGCCCTCAGCCTTGCCGTTCCCTAACCCTAACCCTAGCCCGGAACGGAAACCCACCGGCAGCCCCACACCTTAGCCTCCGCCGTACCCTCATCCTAGTCCGTACGTGGACACTGACCCGCGCGTCCGAACGTGCCCCGAAACTAGCACGTGTCCGCACCCTCACCTGTGCCCTCAGCCTTGACGTTCCCTAACCCTAACCCTAGCCCGGAACGGAAACCCACCGGCAGCCCAACACCTTAGCCTCCGCCGTACCCTCATCCTAGTCCATACGCGGACACTGACACGCGCGTCCGCATGTGCCCCGACCCTAGCACGTGTCCGCACCCTCACCTGTGCCCTCAGCCTTGCCGTTCCCTAGCCCTAACCCTAGCCCGGAACGGAAACCCACCAGCAGCCCCACACCTTAGCCTCCGCCGTACCCTCATCCTAGTCCGTACGCGGACACTGACCCGCGCGTCCGCACGTGCCCCGACCCTAGCACGTGTCCGCACCCTCACCTGTGCCCTCAGCCTTGCAGTTCCCTAGCCCTAACCCTAGCCCGGAACGGAAACCCACCGTCAGCCCCACACCTTAGCCTCCAACGTACCCTCATCCTAGTCCGTACGCGGACACTGACCCGCGCGTCCGCACGTGCCCCGACCCTAGCACGTGTCCGCACCCTCACCTGTGCCCTCAGCCTTGCCGTTCCCTAACCCTAACCCTAGCCCGGAAGGGAAACCCACCGGCAGCCCCACACCTTAGCCTCCGCCGTACCCTCATCCTAGTCCGTACGCGGACACTGACCCGCGCGTCCGCACGTGCCCCGACCCTAGCACGTGTCCGCACCCTCACCTGTGCCCTCAGCCTTGCCGTTCCCTAACCCTAACCCTAGCCCGTAACGGAAACCCACCGGCAGCCCCACACCTTAGCCTCCGCCGTACCCTCATCCTAGTCCGTACGTGGACACTGACACGCGTGTCCGCACGTGCCCCGACCCTAGCACGTGTCCGCACCCTCACCTGTGCCCTCAGCCTTGCCGTTCCCTAGCCCTAACACTAGCCCGGAACGGAAACCCACCGGCAGCCCCACACCTTAGCCTCCGCCGTACCTTCTTCCTAGTCCGTACGCGGACACGGACCGGCACGTCCGCACGTGCCCCGACCCTAGCACGTGTCCGCACCCTCACCTGTGCCCTCAGCCTTCCCGTTCCCTAACCCTAAGCCTAGCCCCGAACGGAAACCCACCGGCAGCACCACACCTTAGCCTCCGCCGTACCCTCATCCTAGTCCGTACGCGGACACTGACCCGCGCGTCCGCCCATGCCCCGACCCTAGCACGTGTCCGCACCCTCACCTGTGCCCTCAGCCTTGCCGTTCCCTAACCCTAACCCTAGCCTGGAAGGGAAACCCACCGGCAGCCCCACACCTTAGCCTCCGCCGTACCCTCATCCTAGTCCGTACGTGGACACTGACCCGCGCCTCCGCACGTGCCCCGACCCTAGCACGTGTCCGCACCCTCACCTGTGCCCTCAGCCTTGCCGTTCTCTAACCCTAACCCTAGCCCGGAACGGAAACCCACCGGCAGCCCCACACCTTAGCCTCTGCCGTACCCTCATCCTAGTCCGTACGCAGACACTGACCCGCGCGTCCGCACGTGCCCCGACCCTAGCACGTGTCCGCACCCTCACCTGTGCCCTCAGCCTTGCCGTTCCCTAACCCTAACCCTAGCCCGGAACGGAAACCCACCGGCAGCCCCACACCTTAGGCTCCGCCGTACCCTCATCCTAGTCCGTACGCAGACTCTGACCCGCGCGTCCGCTCGTGCCCCGACCCTAGCACGTGTCCGCACCCTCACCTGTGCCCTCAGCCTTGCCGTTCCCTAACCCTAACCCTAGCCCGGAACGGAAACCCACCGGCAGCCCCACACCTTAGCCTCCTCCGTACCCTCATCCTAGTCTGTACGCGGACACTGACCCGCGCGTGCGCACGTGCCCCGACCCTAGCACGTGTCCGCACCCTCACCTGTGCCCTCAGCCTTGCCGTTCCCTAACCCTAACCCTAGCCCGGAACGGAAACCCACCGGCAGCCCCACACCTTAGCCTCCGCCGTACCCTCATCCTAGTCCGTACGCTGACACTGACCCGCGCGTCCACACGTGCCCCGACCCTAGCACGTGTCCGCACCCTCACCTGTGCCCTCAGCCTTGCCGTTCCCTAACCCTAACCCTAGCCCGGAACGGAAACCCACCGGCAGCCCCACACCTTAGCCTCCACCGTACCCTCATCCTAGTGCGTACGCGGACACTGACACGCGCGTCCTCACGTGCCCCGGCCCTAGCACGTGTCCGCACCCTCACCTGTGCCCTCAGCCTTGCCGTTCCCTAACCCTAACCCTAGCCCGGAACGGAAACCCACCGGCAGCCCCACACCTTAGCCTCCACCGTACCCTCATCCTAGTCCGTACGAGGACACTGACCCGCGTGTCCGCACGTGCCCCGACCCTAGCACGTGTCCGCACCCTCGCCTGTGCCCTCAGCCTTGCCGTTCCCTAACCCTAACCCTAGCCCAGAACGGAAACCCACCGGCAGCCCCACACCTTAGCCTCCGCCGTACCCTCATCCTAATCCGTACGCGGACACTGACCCGCGCGTCCGCACGTGCCCCGACCCTAGCACGTATCCGCACCCTCACCTGTGCCCTCAGCCTTGCCGTCCCCTAACCCTAACCCTAGCACGGAAGGGAAACCCACCGGCAGCCCCGCACCTTAGCCTCCGCCGTACCCTCCTCCTAATCCGTACGCGGACACTGACCCACGCGTCCGCACGTGCCCCGACCCTAGCACGTGTCCGCACCCTCACCTGTGCCCTCAGCCTTGCCGTTCCCTAACCCTAACCCTAGCCCGGAACGGAAAACCACCGGCAGCCCCACACCTTAGCCTCCGCCGTACCCTCATCCTAATCTGTACGCGGACACTGACCCGCGCGTCCGCACGTGCCCCGACCCTAGCACGTGTCCGCACCCTCACCTGTGCCCTCAGACTTGCCGTTCCCTAACCCTAACCCTAGCCCGGAACGGAAACCCACCGGCAGCCCCACACATTAGCCTCCGCCGTACCCTCATCCTAATCCGTACGCGGACACTGACTCGCGCGTCCGCACGTGCCCCGACCCTAGCACGTGTCCGCACCCTCACCTGTGCCCTCATCCTTGCCGTTCCCTAACCCTAACCCTAGCCCGGAACGGAAACCCACCGGCAACCCCACAGCTTAGCCTCCGCCGAACCCTCATCCTAATCCGTACGCGGACACTGACCCGCGCGTCCGCACGTGCCCCGACCCTAGCACGTGTCCGCACCCTCACCTGTGCCCTCAGCCTTGCCGTTCCCTAACCCTAACCCTAGCCCGGAACGGAAACCCACCGGCAGCCCCACAACTTAGCCTCCGCCGTACGCTCATCCTAATCTGTACGTGGACACTGACCCGCGCGTCCGCACGTGCCCCGACCCTAGCACGTGTCCGCACCCTCGCCTGTGCCCTCAGCCTTGCGGTTCCCTAACCCTAACCCTAGCCCGGAAGGGAAACCCTCCGGCAGCCCCACACCTTAGCCTCCGCCGTACCCTCATCCTAATCCGTACGCGGACACTGACCCGCGCGTCCGCACGTGCCCCGACCCTAGCACGTGTCCGCACCCTCACCTGTGCCCTCAGCCTTGCCGTTCCCTAACCCTAACCCTAGCCCGGAACGGAAACCCACCGGCAGCCCCACACCTTAGCCTCCGCCGTACCCTCATCCTAATCCGTACGCGGACACTGACCCGCGCGTCCGCACGTGCCCTGACCGTAGCACGTGTCCGCACCCTCACCTGTTCCCTCAGCCTTGCCGTTCCCTAACCCTAACCCTAGCCCAGAACGGAAACCCACCGGCAGCCCCACACCTTAGCCTCCACCGTACCCTCATCCTAATCCGTACGCGGACACTGACCCGCGCGTCCGCACGTGCCCCGACCCTACCACGTGTCCGCACCCTCACCTGTGTCCTCAGCCTTGCCGTTCCCTAACCCTAACCCTAGCCCTGAACGGAAACCCACCGGCAGCCCCACACCTTAGCCTCCGCCGTACCCTCATCCTAATCCGTACGCGGACACTGACCCGCGCGTCCGCACGAGCCCCGACCCTAGCACGTCTCCGCACCCTCACCTGTGCCCTCAGCCTTGCCGTTCCCTAACCCTAACCCTAGCCCGGAACGGAAACCCACCGGCAGCCCCACACCTTAGCCTCCGCCGTACCCTCATCCTAATCCGTACGCGGACACTGACTCGCGCGTCCGCACGTGCCCCGACCCTAGCACGTGTCCGCACCCTCACCTGTGCACTCAGCCTTGCCGTTCCCTAACCCTAACCCTAGCCCGGAACGGAAACCCACCGGCAGCCCCACACCTTAGCCTCCGCCGTACCCTCATCCTAATCCGTACGCGGACACTGACCCGCGCGTCCGCACGTGCCACGACCCTAGCACGTGTCCGCACCCTCGCCTGTGCCCTCAGCCTTGCCGTTCCCTAACCCTAACCCTAGCCCTGAACGGAAACCCACCGGCAGCCCCACACCTTAGCCTCCGCCGTACCCTCATCCTAATCCGTACGCGGACACTGACACGCGCGTCCGCACGTGCCCCGACCCTAGCACGTGTCCGCACCCTCACCTGTGCCCTCAGCCTTGCCGTTCCCTAACCCTAACCCTAGCCCGGAACGGAAACCCACCGGCAGCCCCACACCTTAGCCTCCGCCGTACCCTCATCCTAATCCGTACGCGGACACTGACCCGCGCGTCTGCACGAGCCCCGACCCTAGCACGTCTCCGCACCCTCACCTGTGCCCTCAGCCTTGCCGTTCCCTAACCCTAACCCTAGCCCGGAACGGAAACCCACCGGCAGCCCCACACCTTAGCCTCCGCCGTACCCTCATCCTAATCCGTACGCGGACACTGACACGCGCGTCCGCACGTGCCCCGACCCTAGCACGTGTCCGCACCCTCACCTGTGCCCTCAGCCTTGCCGTTCCCTAACCCTAACCCTAGCCCGGAACGGAAACCCACCGGCAGCCCCACACCTTAGCCTCCGCCGTACCCTCATCCTAATCCGTACGCGGACACTGACCCGCGCGTCCGCACGTGCCACGACCCTAGCACGTGTCCGCACCCTCGCCTGTGCCCTCAGCCTTGCCGTTCCCTAACCCTAACCCTTGCCCAGAACGGAAACCCACCGGCAGCCCCACACCTTAGCCTCCGCCGTACCCTCATCCTAATCCGTACGCGGACACTGACCCGCGCGTCCGCACGTGCCCCGACCCTAGCACGTATCCGCACCCTCACCTGTGCCCTCAGCCTTGCCGTCCCCTAACCCTAACCCTAGCACGGAAGGGAAACCCACCGGCAGCCCCGCACCTTAGCCTCCGCCATACCCTCATCCTAATCCGTACGCGGACACTGACCCACGCGTCCGCACGTGCCCCGACCCTAGCACGTGTCCGCACCCTCACCTGTGCCCTCAGCCTTGCCGTTCCCTAACCCTAACCCTAGCCCGGAACGGAAACCCACCGGCAGCCCCACACCTTAGCCTCCGCCGTACGCTCATCCTAATCTGTACGCGGACACTGACCCGCGCGTCCGCACGTGCCCCGACCCTAGCACGTGTCCGCACCCTCACCTGTGCCCTCAGCCTTGCCGTTCCCTAAACCTAACCCTAGCCCGGAACGGAAACCCACCGGCAGCCCCAAACATTAGCCTCCGCCGTACCCTCATCCTAATCCGTACGCGGACACTGACTCGCGCGTCCGCACGTGCCCCGACCCTAGCACGTGTCCGCACCCTCACCTGTGCCCTCATCCTTGCCGTTCCCTAACCCTAACCCTAGCCCGGAACGGAAACCCACCGGCAACCCCACAGCTTAGCCTCCGCCGAACCCTCATCCTAATCCGTACGCGGACACTGACCCGCGCGTCCGCACGTGCCCCGACCCTAGCACGTGTCCGCACCCTCACCTGTGCCCTCAGCCTTGCCGTTCCCTAACCCTAACCCTAGCCCGGAACGGAAACCCACCGGCAGCCCCACACCTTAGCCTCCGCCGTACCCTCATCCTAATCCGTACGCGGACACTGACACACGCGTCCGCACGTGCCCCGACCCTAGCACGTGTCCGCAACCTCACCTGTGCCCTCAGCCTTGCCGTTCCCTAACCCTAACCCTAGCCCGGAACGGAAACCCACCGGCAGCCCCACACCTTAGCCTCCGCCGTACCCTCATCCTAATCCGTACGCGGACACTGACCCGCGCGTCCGCACGTGCCACGACCCTAGCACGTGTCCGCACCCTCGCCTGTGCCCTCAGCCTTGCCGTTCCCTAACCCTAACCCTAGCCCAGAACGGAAACCCACCGGCAGCCCCACACCTTAGCCTCCGCCGTACCCTCATCCTAATCCGTACGCGGACACTGACCCGCGCGTCCGCACGTGCCCCGACCCTAGCACGTATCCGCACCCTCACCTGTGCCCTCAGCCTTGCCGTCCCCTAACCCTAACCCTAGCACGGAAGGGAAACCCACCGGCAGCCCCGCACCTTAGCCTCCGCCGTACCCTCATCCTAATCCGTACGCGGACACCGACCCACGCGTCCGCACGTGCCCCGACCCTAGCACGTGTCCGCACCCTCACCTGTGCCCTCAGCCTTGCCGTTCCCTAACCCTAACCCTAGCCCGGAACGGAAACCCACCGGCAGCCCCACACCTTAGCCTCCGCCGTACGCTCATCCTAATCTGTACGCGGACACTGACCCGCGCGTCCGCACGTGCCCCGACCCTAGCACGTGTCCGCACCCTCACCTGTGCCCTCAGCCTTGCCGTTCCCTAACCCTAACCCTAGACCAGAACGGAAACCCACCGGCAGCCCCACACATTAGCCGCCGCCGTACCCTCATCCTAATCCGTACGCGGACACTGACCCGCGCGTCCGCACGTGCCCCGACCCTAGCACGTGTCCGCACCCTCACCTGTGCCCTCATCCTTGCCGTTCCCTAACCCTAACCCTAGCCCGGAACGGTAACCCACCGGCAACCCCACAGCTTAGCCTCCGCCGAACCCTCATCCTAATCCGTACGCGGACACTGACCCGCGCGTCCGCACGTGCCCCGACCCTAGCACGTGTCCGCACACTCACCTGTGCCCTCAGCCTTGCCGTTCCCTAACCCTAACCCTAGCCCGGAACGGAAACCCACCGGCAGCCCCACACCTTAGCCTCCGCCGTACCCTCATCCTAATCCGTACGCGGACACTGACACACGCGTCCGCACGTGCCCCGACCCTAGCATGTGTCCGCAACCTCACCTGTGCCCTCAGCCTTGCCGTTCCCTAACCCTAACCCTAGCCCGGAACGGAAACCCACCGGCAGCCCCACACCTTAGCCTCCGCCGTACCCTCATCCTAATCCGTACGCGGACACTGACCCGCGCGTCCGCACGTGCCACGACCCTAGCACGTGTCCGCACCCTCGCCTGTGCCCTCAGCCTTGCCGTTCCCTAACCCTAACCCTAGCCCAGAACGGAAACCCACCGGCAGCCCCACACCTTAGCCTCCGCCGTACCCTCATCCTAATCCGTACGCGGACACTGACCCGCGCGTCCGCACGTGCCCCGACCCTAGCACGTATCCGCACCCTCACCTGTGCCCTCAGCCTTGCCGTCCCCTAACCCTAACCCTAGCACGGAAGGGAAACCCACCGGCAGCCCCGCACCTTAGCCTCCGCCGTACCCTCATCCTAATCCGTACGCGGACACCGACCCACGCGTCCGCACGTGCCCCGACCCTAGCACGTGTCCGCACCCTCACCTGTGCCCTCAGCCTTGCCGTTCCCTAACCCTAACCCTAGCCCGGAACGGAAACCCACCGGCAGCCCCACACCTTAGCCTCCGCCGTACGCTCATCCTAATCTGTACGCGGACACTGACCCGCGCGTCCGCACGTGCCCCGACCCTAGCACGTGTCCGCACCCTCACCTGTGCCCTCAGCCTTGCCGTTCCCTAACCCTAAACCTAGCCCAGAACGGAAACCCACCGGCAGCCCCACACATTAGCCTCCGCCGTACCCTCATCCTAATCCGTACGCGGACACTGACTCGCGCGTCCGCACGTGCCCCGACCCTAGCACGTGTCCGCACCCTCACCTGTGCCCTCATCCTTGCCGTTCCCTAACCCTAACCCTAGCCCGGAACGGAAACCCACCGGCAACCCCACAGCTTAGCCTCCGCCGAACCCTCATCCTAATCCGTACGCGGACACTGACCCGCGCGTCCGCACGTGCCCCGACCCTAGCACGTGTCCGCACCCTCACCTGTGCCCTCAGCCTTGCCGTTCCCTAACCCTAACCCTAGCCCGGAACGGAAACCCACCGGCAGCCCCACAACTTAGCCTTCGCCGTACGCTCATCCTAATCTGTACGTGGACACTGACCCGCGCGTCCGCACGTGCCCCGACCCTAGCACGTGTCCGCACCCTCGCCTGTGCCCTCAGCCTTGCGGTTCCCTAACCCTAACCCTAGCCCGGAAGGGAAACCCTCCAGCAGCCCCACACCTTAGCCTCCGCCGTACCCTCATCCTAATCCGTACGCGGACACTGACCCGCTTGTCCGCACGTGCCACGACCCTAGCACGTGTCCGCACCCTCGCCTGTGCCCTCAGCCTTGCCGTTCCCTAACCCTAACCCTAGCCCGGAACGGAAACCCACCCGCAGCCCCACACCTTAGCCTCCGCCGTACCCTCATCCTAATCCGTACGCGGACACTGACCCGTGCGTCCGCACGTGCCCCGACCCTAGCACGTGTCCGCACCCTCGCCTGTGCCCTCAGACTTGCCGTTCCCTAACCCTAACCCTAACCCGGAACGGAAACCCACCGGCAGCCCCACACCTTAGCCTCCGCCGTACCCTCATCCTAATCCGTACGCGGACACTGACCCGCGCGTCAGCACGTGCCCTGACCCTAGCACGTGTCCGCACCCTCGCCTGTCCCCTCAGCCTTGCCGTTCCCTAACCCTAACCCTAGCCCGGAACGGAAACCCACCGGCAGCCCCACAACTTAGCCTCCGCCGTACCCTCATCCTAATCCGTACGCGGACACTGACCCGCGCGTCCGCACGTGCTCCGACCCTAGCACGTGTCCGCACCCTCACCTGTGCCCTCAGCCTTGCCGTTCCCTAACCCTAACCCTAGCCCGGAACGGAAACCCACCGGCAGCCCCAAACCTTAGCCTGCGCCGTACCCTCATCCTAAACCGTACGCGGACACTGACCCGCGCGTCCGCACGTGCCCCGACCCTAGCACGTGTCCGCACCCTCACCTGTGCCCTCAGCCTTGCCGTTCCCTAACCCTAACCCTAGCCCGGAACGGAAACCCAACGGCAGCCCCACACCTTAGCCTCCGCCGTACCCTCATCCTAATCCGTACGCGGACACTGACCCGCGCGTCCGCACGTGCCCCGACCCTAGCACGTGTCCGCACCCTCGCCTGTGCCCTCAGCCTTGCGGTTCCCTAACCCTAACCCTAGCCCGGAAGGGAAACCCTCCAGCAGCCCCACACCTTAGCCTCCGCCGTACCCTCATCCTAATCCGTACGCGGACACTGACCCGCTTGTCCGCACGTGCCACGACCCTAGCACGTGTCCGCACCCTCGCCTGTGCCCTCAGCCTTGCCGTTCCCTAACCCTAACCCTAGCCCGGAACGGAAACCCACCCGCAGCCCCACACATTAGCCTCCGCCGTACCCTCATCCTAATCCGTATGCGGACACTGACCCGCGCGTCCGCACGTGCCCCGACCCTAGCACGTGTCCGCACCCTCGCCTGTGCCCTCAGACTTGCTGTTCCCAAACCCTAACCCTAACCCGGAACGGAAACCCACCGGCAGCCCCACACCTTAGCCTCCGCCGTACCCTCATCCTAATCCGTACGCGGACACTGACCCGCGCGTCCGCACGTGCCCTGACCCTAGCACGTGTCCGCACCCTCGCCTGTCCCCTCAGCCTTGCCGTTCCCTAACCCTAACCCTAGCCCGGAACGGAAACCCACCGGCAGCCCCACAACATAGCCTCCGCCGTACCCTCATCCTAATCCGTACGCGGACACTGACCCGCGCGTCCGCACGTGCTCCGACCCTAGCACGTGTCCGCACACTCACCTGTGCCCTCAGCCTTGCCGTTCCCTAACCCTAACCCTAGCCCGGAACGGAAAACCACCGGCAGCCCCACACCTTAGCCTGCGCCGTACCCTCATCCTAATCCGTACGCGGACACTGACCCGCGCGTCCGCACGTGCCCCGACCCTAGCACGTGTCCGCACCCTCACCTGTGCCCTCAGCCTTGCCGTTCCCTAACCCTAACCCTAGCCCGGAACGGAAACCCAACGGCAGCCCCACACCTTAGCCTCCGCCGTACCTTCATCCTAATCCGTACGCGGACACTGACCCGCGCGTCCGCACGTGCCCTGACCCTAGCACGTGTCCGCACCCTCACCTGTGCCCTCAGCCTTGCCGTTCCCTAACCCTAACCCTAGCCCGGAACGGAAACCCACCGGCAGCCCCACACCTTAGCCTCCGCCGTACCCTCATCCTAATCCGTACGCGGACACTGATCCGCGCGTCCGCACGTGCCCCGACCCTAGCACGTGTCTGCACCCTCACCTGTGCCCTCAGCCTTGCCGTTCCCTAACCCTAACCCTAGCCCTGAACGGAAACCCACCGGCAGCCCCACACCTTAGCCTCCGCCGTACCCTCATCCTAATCCGTACGCGGACACTGACCCGCGCGTCCGCACGTGCCCCGACCCTAGCACGTGTCCGCACCCTCACCTGTGCCCTCAGCCTTGCCGTTCCCTAACCCTAACCCTAGCCCGGAACGGAAACCCACCGGCAGCCCCACACCTTACCCTCCGCCGTACGCTCATCCTAATCCGTACGCGGACACTAACCCGCGCGTCCGCACGTGCCCCGACAATAGCACGTATCCGCACCCTCACCTGTGCCCTCAGCCTTGCCGTTCCCTAACCCTAACCCTAGCCCGGAACGGAAACCCACCGGCAGCCCCACACCTTAGCCTCCGCCGTACCCTCATCCTAATCCGTAGGCGGACACTGACCCGCGAGTCCGCACGTGCCCCGACACTAGCACGTGTCCGCACCCTCACCTGTGCCCTCAGCCTTGCCGTTCCCTAACCCTAACCCTAGCCCTGAAAGGAAACCCACCGGCAGCCCCACACCTTAGCCTCCGCCGTACCCTCATCCTAATCCGTACGCGGACACTGACCCGCGCGTCCGCACGAACCCCGACACTAGCACGTCTCCGCACCCTCACCTGTGCCCTCAGCCTTGCCGTTCCCTAACCCTAACCCTAGCCCGGAACGGAAACCCACCGGCAGCCCCACACCTTAGCCTCCGCCGTACCCTCATCCTAATCCGTACGCGGACACTGACCGCGCGTCCGCACGTGCCCCGACCCTAGCTCGTGTCCGCACCCTCACCTGTGCCCTCAGCCTTGCCGTTCCCTAACTCTAACCCTAGCCCGGAACGGAAACCCACCGGCAGCCCCGCACCTTAGCCTCCGACGTACCCTCATCCTAATCCGTACGCGGACACTGACCCGCGCGTCCGCACGTGCCCCGACCCTAGCACGTGTCCGCACCCTCACCTGTGCCCTCAGCCTTGCCGTTCCCTAACCCTAACCCTAGCCCGGAACGGAAACCCACCGGCAGCCCCACACCTTAGCCTCCGCCGTACCCTCATCCTAATCCGTACGCGGACACTGACCCGCGCGTCCGCACATGCCCCGACCCTAGCACGTGTCCGCACCCTCACCTGTGCCCTCAGCCTTGCCGTTCCCTAACCCTAACCCTAGCCCGGAAGGGAAACCCACCTGCAGCCCCACACCTTAGCCTCCGCCGTACCCTCATCCTAATCCGTACGCGGACACTGACTCGCGCGTCCGCACGTGCCCCGACCCTAGCACGTGTCCGCACCCTCACCTGTTGCCTCAGCCTTGCCGTTCCCTAACCCTAACCCTATCCCGGAACGGAAACCCACCGGCAGCCCCACACCTTAGCCTCCGCCGTACCCTCATCCTAATCCGTACGCGGACACAGACCCGCGCGTCCGCACGTGCCCCGACCCTAGCACATGTCCGCACCCTCACCTGTGCCCTCAGCCTTGCCGTTCCCTAACCCTAACCCTAGTCCGGAACGGAAACCCACCGGCAGCCCCACACCTTAGCCTCCGCCGTACCCTCATCCTAATCCGTACGAGGACACTGACGCGCGCGTCCACACGTGCCCCGACCCTAGCTCGTGTCCGCACCCTCACCTGTGCCCTCAGCCTTGCCGTTCCCTAACCCTAACCCTAGCCCGGAACGGAAACCCACTGGCAGCCCCACACCTTAGCCTCCGCCGTACCCTCATCCTAATCCGTACGCGGAAACTGACCCGCGCGTCCGCACGTGCCCCGACCCTAGCACGTGTCCGCACCCTGACCTGTGCCCTCAGCCTTGCCGTTCCCTAACCCTAACCCTAGCCCGGAACGGAAAGCCCCCGGCAGCACCACACGTTAGCCTCCGCCGTACACTCATCGTAATCCGTACGCGGACACTGACCCGCGCGTCCACACGTGCCCCGACCCTAGCACGTGTCCGCACCCTCACCTGTGCCCTCAGGCTTGCCGTCCCCTAACCCTAACCCTAGCCCGGAACGGAAACCCACCGGCAGCCCCACACCTTAGCCTCCGCCATACCCTCATCCTAATCCGTACGCGGACACTGACCCGCGCGTTCGCACGTGCCCCGACCCTAGCACGTGTCCGCACCCTCACCTGTGCCCTCAGCCTTGCCGTTCCCTAACCCTAACCCTAGCCCGGAACGGAAACCCACCGGCAGCCCCACACCTTAGCCTCCGCCGTACCCTCATCCTAATCCGTACGCGGACACTGACCCGCGCGTCCGCACGTGCCCCGACCCTAGCACGTGTCCGCACCCTCACCTGTGCCCTCAGCCTTGCCGTTCCCTAACCCTAACCCTAGCCCGGAACGGAAACCCACCGGCAGCCCGACACCTTAGCCTCCACCGTACCCTCATCCTAATCCGTACGCGGACACTGACCCGCGCGTCCGCACGTGCCCCGACCCTAGCACGTGTCCGCACCCTCGCCTGTGCCCTCAGACTTGCCGTTCCCTAACCCTAAACCTAGCCCGGAAGGGAAACCCACCGGCAGCCCCACACCTTAGCCTCCGCCGTACCCTCATCCTAATCCGTACGCGGACACTGACCCGCGCGTCCGCACGTGCCCCGACCCTAGCACGTGTCCACACCCTCACCTGTGCCCTCAGCCTTGCCGTTCCCTAACCCTAACCCTAGCCCGGAACGGAAACCCACCGTCAGCCCCACACCTTAGACTCCGCCGTACACTCATCCTAATCCGTACGCGGACACTGACCCGCACGTCCACACGTGCCCCGACCCTAGCACGTGTCCGCAACCTCACCTGTGCCCTCAGCCTTGCCGTTCCCTAACCCTAACCCTAGCCCGGAACGCAAACCCACCGGCAGCCCCACACCTTAGCCTCCGCCGTACCCGCATCCTAATCCGTACGCGGACACTGACCCGCGCGTCCTCACGTGCCCCGACCCTAGCACGTGTCCGCACCCTCACCTGTGCCCTCAGCCTTGCCGTTCCCTAACCCTAACCCTAGCCCGGAAGGAAAACCCACTGGCAGCCCCACACCTTAGCCTCCGCCGTACCCTCATCCTAATCGGTACGCGGACACTGACCTGCGCGTCCGCAAGTGCCCCGACCCTAGCACGTGTCCGCACCCTCACCTGTGCCCTCAGCCTTGCCGTTCCCTAACCCTAACCCTAGCCCGGAACGGAAACCCACCGGCAGCCCCACAACTTAGCCTCCGCCGTACCCTCATCCTAATCCGTACGCGGACACTGACCTGCGCGTCCGCACGTGCCCCGACCCAAGCACGTGTCCGCACCCTCGCCTGTGCCCTCAGCCTTGCCGTTCCCTAACCCTAACCCTAGCCCGGAACGGAAACCCACCGGCAGCCCCACACCTTAGCCTCCGCCGTACCCTCATTCTAATCCGTACGCGGACACTGACCCGCGCGTCCGCACCTGCTCCGACCCTAGCACGTGTCCGCACACTCGCCTGTGCCCTCAGCCTTGCCGTTCCCTAACCCTAACCCTAGCCAAGAACGGAAACCCACCGGCAGCCCCACACTTTAGCCTCCGCCGTACCCTCATCCTAATCCGTACGCGGACACTGACCCGCGCGTCCGCACGTGCCACTACCCTAGCACGTGTCCTCACCCTCCCCTGTGCCCTCAGCCTTGCCGTTCCCTAACCCTAACCCTAGCCCGGAACGGAAACCCAGCGGCAGCCCCACACCTTAGCCTCCGCCATACCCTCATCCTAATCCGTACGCGGACACTGACCCGCGCGTCCGCACGTGCCCCGACCCTAGCACGTGTCCGCACCCTCACCTGTACCCTCAGCCTTGCCGTCCCCTAACCCTATTCCTAGAATGGAAGGGAAACCCACCGGCAGCCCCACACCTTAGCCTCCGCCGTACGCTCATCCTAATCTGTACGCGGACATTGACCCGCGCGTCCGCACGTGCCCCGACCCTAGCACGTGTCCGCACCCTCACCTGTGCCCTCAGCCTTGCCGTTCCCTAACCCTAACCCTAGCCCGGAACGGAAACCCACCGGCAGCCCCACACATTAGCCTCCGCGGTACCCTCATCCTAATCCGTACGCGGACACTGACTCGCGCGTCCGCACGTGCCCCGACCCTAGCACGTGTCCGCACCCTCACCTGTGCCCTCATCCTTGCCGTTCCCTAACCCTAACCCTAGCCCAGAACGGAAACCCACCGGCAACCCCACAGCTTAGCCTCCGCCGAACCCTCATCCTAATCCGTACGCGGACACTGACCCGCGCGTCCGCACGTGCCCCGACCCTAGCACGTGTCCGCACCCTCACCTGTGCCCTCAGCCTTGCCGTTCCCTAACCCTAACCCTAGCCCGGAACGGAAACCCACCGGCAGCCCCACAACTTAGCCTCCGCCGTACGCTCATCCTAATCTGTACGTGGACAATGACCCGCGCGTCCGCACGTGCCCCGACCCTAGCACGTGTCCGCACCCTCGCCTGTGCCCTCAGCCTTGCGGTTCCCTAACCCTAACCCTAGCCCGGAAGGGAAACCCTCCGGCAGCCCCACACCTTAGCCTCCGCCGTACCCTCATCCTAATCCGTACGCGGACACTGACCCGCTTGTCCGCACGTGCCACGACCCTAGCACGTGTCCGCACACTCGCCTGTGCCCTCAGCCTTGCCGTTCCCTAACCCTAACCCTAGCCCGGAACGGAAACCCACCGGCAGCCCCACACCTTAGCCTCCGCCGTACCCTCATCCTAATCCGTACGCGGACACTGACCCGCGCGTCCGCACGTGCCCCGACCCTAGCACGTGTCCGCACCCTCGCCTGTGCCCTCAGACTTGCCGTTCCCTAACCCTAACCCTAGCCCTGAAGGGAAACCCACCGGCAGCCCCACACCTTAGCCTCCGCCATACCCTCATCCTAATCCGTACGCGGAAACTGACCCGCGCGTCCGCACGTGTCCCGACCCTAGCAAGTGTCCGCACCCTCACCTGTGCCCTCAGCCTTGCCGTTCCCTAACCCTAACCCTAGCCCGGACGGGAAACCCACCGGGAGCCCCACACCTTAGCCTCCTCCGTACCCTCATCCTAATCCGTACGCGGACACTGACCCGCGCGTCCGCACGTGCCCCGACCCTAGCACGTGTCCGCACCCGCACCTGTGCCCTCAGCCTTGCCGTTCCCTAACCCTAACCCTAGCCCAGAAGGGAAACCCACCGGCAGCCCCACACCTTAGCCTCCGCCGTAACCTCATCCTAATCCGTACGCGGACACTGACACGCCCGTCCGCACGTGCCCCGACGCTAGCACGTGTCCGCACCCTCACCTGTGCCCTCAGCCTTGCCATTCCCTAACCCTAACCCTAGCCCGGAAGGGAAACCCACCGGCAGCCCCAAACCTTAGCCTCGGCCGTACCCTCATCCTAATCCGTACGCGGACACTGACCCGCGCGTCCGCACGTGCCCCGACCCTAGCACGTGTCCGCACCCTCACCTATGCCCTCAGCCTTGCCGTTCCCTAACCCTAACCCTAGCCCGGAAGGGAAACCCACCGGCAGCCCCACACCTTAGCCCCCGCCGTACCCTCATCCTAATCCGTACGCGGACATTGACCAGCGCGTCCGCACGTGCCCCGAACCTAGCACGTGTCCGCACCCTGACCTGTGCCCTCAGCCTTGCCGTTCCCTAACCCTAACCCTAGCCCGGAACGGAAACCCACCGGCAGCCCCACACCTTAGCCTCCGCCGTACCCTCATCCTAATCCGTACGCGGACACTGACCCGCGCGTCCACACGTGCCCCGACCCTAGCACGTGTCCGCACCCTCACCTATGCCCTCAGCCTTGCCGTTCCCTAACCCTAACCCTAGCCCGGAACGGAAACCCACCGGCAGCCCCACACCTTAGCCTCCGCCGTACCCTCATCCTAATCCGTACGCGGACACTGACCCGCGCGTCCGCACGTGCCCCGACCCTAGCACGTGTCCGCACCCTCACCTGTGCCCTCAGCCTTGCCGTTCCCTAACCCTAACCCTAGCCCGGAACGGAAACCCACCGGCAGCCCCCCACCTTAGCCTCCGCCGTACCCTCATCCTAATCCGTACGCGGACACTGACCCGCGCGTCCGCACGTGCCCCGACCCTAGCACGTGTCCGCACCCTCACCTGTGCCCTCAGCCTTGCCGTTCCCTAACCCTAACCCTAGCCCGGAACGGAAACCCACCGGCAGCCCCACACCTTAGCCTCCGCCGTACCCTCATCCTAATCCGTACGCGGACACTGACCCGCGCGTCCGCACGTGCCCCGACCCTAGCACGTGTCCGCACCCTCACCTGTGTCCTCAGCCTTGCCGTTCCATAACCCTAACCCTAGCCCTGAACGGAAACCCACCGGCAGCCCCACACCTTAGCCTCCGCCGTACCCTCATCCTAATCCGTACGCGGACACTGACCCGCGCGTCCGCACGTGCCCCGACCCTAGCACGTGTCCGCACCCTCACCTGTGCCCTCAGCCTTGCCGTTCCCTAACCCTAACCCTAGCCCGGAACGGAAACCCACCGGCAGCCCCACACCTTACCCTCCGCCGTACGCTCATCCTAATCCGTACGCGGACACTAACCCGCGCGTCCGCACGTGCCCCGACAATAGCACGTATCCGCACCCTCACCTGTGCCCTCAGCCTTGCCGTTCCCTAACCCTAACCCTAGCCCGGAACGGAAACCCACCGGCAGCCCCACACCTTAGCCTCCGCCGTACCCTCATCCTAATCCGTAGGCGGACACTGACCCGCGAGTCCGCACGTGCCCCGACCCTAGCACGTGTCCGCACCCTCACCTGTGCCCTCAGCCTTGCCGTTCCCTAACCCTAACCCTAGCCCTGAACGGAAACCCACCGGCAGCCCCACACCTTAGCCTCCGCCGTACCCTCATCCTAATCCGTACGCGGACACTGACCCGCGCGTCCGCACGAGCCCCGACCCTAGCACGTCTCCGCACCCTCACCTGTGCCCTCAGCCTTGCCGTTCCCTAACCCTAACCCTAGCCCGGAACGGAAACCCACCGGCAGCCACACACCTTAGCCTCCGCCGTACCCTCATCCTAATCCGTACGCGGACACTGACCCGCGCGTCCGCACGTGCCACGACCCTAGCACGTGTCCGCACACTCGCCTGTGCCCTCAGCCTTGCCGTTCCCTAACCCTAACCCTAGCCCGGAACGGAAACCCACCGGCAGCCCCACACCTTAGCCTCCGCCGTACCCTCATCCTAATCCGTACGCGGACACTGACCCGCGCGTCCGCACGTGCCCCGACCCTAGCACGTGTCCGCACCCTCGCCTGTGCCCTCAGACTTGCCGTTCCCTAACCCTAACCCTAGCCCTGAAGGGAAACCCACCGGCAGCCCCACACCTTAGCCTCCGCCATACCCTCATCCTAATCCGTACGCGGAAACTGACCCGCGCGTCCGCACGTGTCCCGACCCTAGCAAGTGTCCGCACCCTCACCTGTGCCCTCAGCCTTGCCGTTCCCTAACCCTAACCCTAGCCCGGACGGGAAACCCACCGGGAGCCCCACACCTTAGCCTCCTCCGTACCCTCATCCTAATCCGTACGCGGACACTGACCCGCGCGTCCGCACGTGCCCCGACCCTAGCACGTGTCCGCACCCGCACCTGTGCCCTCAGCCTTGCCGTTCCCTAACCCTAACCCTAGCCCAGAAGGGAAACCCACCGGCAGCCCCACACCTTAGCCTCCGCCGTAACCTCATCCTAATCCGTACGCGGACACTGACACGCCCGTCCGCACGTGCCCCGACGCTAGCACGTGTCCGCACCCTCACCTGTGCCCTCAGCCTTGCCATTCCCTAACCCTAACCCTAGCCCGGAAGGGAAACCCACCGGCAGCCCCAAACCTTAGCCTCGGCCGTACCCTCATCCTAATCCGTACGCGGACACTGACCCGCGCGTCCGCACGTGCCCCGACCCTAGCACGTGTCCGCACCCTCACCTATGCCCTCAGCCTTGCCGTTCCCTAACCCTAACCCTAGCCCGGAAGGGAAACCCACCGGCAGCCCCACACCTTAGCCCCCGCCGTACCCTCATCCTAATCCGTACGCGGACATTGACCAGCGCGTCCGCACGTGCCCCGAACCTAGCACGTGTCCGCACCCTGACCTGTGCCCTCAGCCTTGCCGTTCCCTAACCCTAACCCTAGCCCGGAACGGAAACCCACCGGCAGCCCCACACCTTAGCCTCCGCCGTACCCTCATCCTAATCCGTACGCGGACACTGACCCGCGCGTCCACACGTGCCCCGACCCTAGCACGTGTCCGCACCCTCACCTATGCCCTCAGCCTTGCCGTTCCCTAACCCTAACCCTAGCCCGGAACGGAAACCCACCGGCAGCCCCACACCTTAGCCTCCGCCGTACCCTCATCCTAATCCGTACGCGGACACTGACCCGCGCGTCCGCACGTGCCCCGAACCTAGCACGTGTCCGCACCCTCACCTGTGCCCTCAGCCTTGCCGTTCCCTAACCCTAACCCTAGCCCGGAACGGAAACCCACCGGCAGCCCCCCACCTTAGCCTCCGCCGTACCCTCATCCTAATCCGTACGCGGACACTGACCCGCGCGTCCGCACGTGCCCCGACCCTAGCACGTGTCCGCACCCTCACCTGTGCCCTCAGCCTTGCCGTTCCCTAACCCTAACCCTAGCCCGGAACGGAAACCCACCGGCAGCCCCACACCTTAGCCTCCGCCGTACCCTCATCCTAATCCGTACGCGGACACTGACCCGCGCGTCCGCACGTGCCCCGACCCTAGCACGTGTCCGCACCCTCACCTGTGTCCTCAGCCTTGCCGTTCCATAACCCTAACCCTAGCCCTGAACGGAAACCCACCGGCAGCCCCACACCTTAGCCTCCGCCGTACCCTCATCCTAATCCGTACGCGGACACTGACCCGCGCGTCCGCACGTGCCCCGACCCTAGCACGTGTCCGCACCCTCACCTGTGCCCTCAGCCTTGCCGTTCCCTAACCCTAACCCTAGCCCGGAACGGAAACCCACCGGCAGCCCCACACCTTACCCTCCGCCGTACGCTCATCCTAATCCGTACGCGGACACTAACCCGCGCGTCCGCACGTGCCCCGACAATAGCACGTATCCGCACCCTCACCTGTGCCCTCAGCCTTGCCGTTCCCTAACCCTAACCCTAGCCCGGAACGGAAACCCACCGGCAGCCCCACACCTTAGCCTCCGCCGTACCCTCATCCTAATCCGTAGGCGGACACTGACCCGCGAGTCCGCACGTGCCCCGACCCTAGCACGTGTCCGCACCCTCACCTGTGCCCTCAGCCTTGCCGTTCCCTAACCCTAACCCTAGCCCTGAACGGAAACCCACCGGCAGCCCCACACCTTAGCCTCCGCCGTACCCTCATCCTAATCCGTACGCGGACACTGACCCGCGCGTCCGCACGAGCCCCGACCCTAGCACGTCTCCGCACCCTCACCTGTGCCCTCAGCCTTGCCGTTCCCTAACCCTAACCCTAGCCCGGAACGGAAACCCACCGGCAGCCACACACCTTAGCCTCCGCCGTACCCTAATCCTAATCCGTACGCGGACACTGACCCGCGCGTCCGCACGTGCCCCGACCCTAGCACGTGTCCGCACCCTCACCTGTGCCCTCAGCCTTGCCGTTCCCTAACCCTAACCCTAACCCGGAAGGGAAACCCACCGGCAGCCCCACACCTTAGCCTCCGCCGTACCCTCATCCTAATCCGTACGCGGACACTGACCCGCGCGTCCGCACGTGCCCCGACCCTAGCACGTGTCCGCACCCTCACCTGTGCCCTCAGCCTTGCCGTTCCCTAACCCTAAACCTAGCCCGGAAGGGAAACCCACCGGCAGCCCCACACCTTAGCCTCCGCCGTACCCTCATCCTAATCCGTACGGGGACACTGACCCGCGCGTCCGCACGTGCCCCGACCCTAGCACGTGTCCGCACCCTCACCTGTGCCCTCAGCCTTGCCGTTCCCTAACCCTAACCCTAGCCCGGAATGGAAACCCACCGGCAGCCCCACACCTTAGCCTCCGCCGTACCCTCATCCTAATCCGTACGCGGACACTAAACCGCGCGTCCGCACGTGCCCCGACCCTAGCACGTGTCCGCAACCTCACCTGTGCCCTCAGCCTTGCCGTTCCCTAACCCTAACCCTAGCCCGGAAGGGAAACCCACCGGCAGCCCCACACCTTAGCCCCCGCCGTACCCTCATCCTAATCCATACGCGGACACTGACCCGCGCGTCCGCACGTGCCCCGACCCAAGCACGTGTCCGCACCCTCACCTGTTGCCTCAGCCTTGCCGTTCCCTGACACTAACCCTAGCCCGGAACGGAAACCCACCAGCAGCCCCACACCTTAGCCTCCGCCGTACCCTCATCCTAATCCGTACGCGGACACTGACCCACGCGTCCGCACGTGCCCCGACCCTAGCACGTGTCCACACCCTCACCAGTGCCCTCAGCCTTGCCGTTCCCTAACCCTAACCCTAGCCCGGAACGGAAACCCACCGGCAGCCCCACACCTTAGCCTCCGCCGTACCCTCATCCTAATCCGTACGCGGACACTGACCCGCGCGTCCGCACGTGCCCCGACCCTAGCTCGTGTCCGCACCCTCACCTGTGCCCTCAGCCTTGCCGTTCCCTAACCCTAACCCTAGCCCGGAA
This sequence comes from Hyperoodon ampullatus, assembly GCF_949752795.1. Taxonomy (NCBI): domain Eukaryota; kingdom Metazoa; phylum Chordata; class Mammalia; order Artiodactyla; family Ziphiidae; genus Hyperoodon; species Hyperoodon ampullatus. The sequence continues at coordinate 89,393,869 of NC_136927.1, read as the reverse complement.
CGGAAACCCACCGGCAGCCCCGCACCTTAGCCTCCGACGTACCCTCATCCTAATCCGTACGCGGACACTGACCCGCGCGTCCGCACGTGCCCCGACCCTAGCACGTGTCCGCACCCTCACCTGTGCCCTCAGCCTTGCCGTTCCCTAACCCTAACCCTAGCCCGGAACGGAAACCCACCGGCAGCCCCACACCTTAGCCTCCGCCGTACCCTCATCCTAATCCGTACGCGGACACTGACCCGCGCGTCCGCACATGCCCCGACCCTAGCACGTGTCCGCACCCTCACCTGTGCCCTCAGCCTTGCCGTTCCCTAACCCTAACCCTAGCCCGGAAGGTAAACCCACCGGCAGCCCCACACCTTAGCCTCCGCCGTACCCTCATCCTAATCCGTACGCGGACACTGACTCGCGCGTCCGCACGTGCCCCGACCCTAGCACGTGTCCGCACCCTCAACTGTTGCCTCAGCCTTGCCGTTCCCTAACCCTAACCCTATCCCGGAACGGAAACCCACCGGCAGCCCCACACCTTAGCCTCCGCCGTACCCTCATCCTAATCCGTACGCGGACACTGACCCGCGCGTCCGCACGTGCCCCGACCCTAGCTCGTGTCCGCACCCTCACCTGTGCCCTCAGCCTTGCCGTTCCCTAACCCTAACCCTAGCCCGGAACGGAAACCCACCGGCAGCCCCACACCTTAGCCTCCGCCGTACCCTCATCCTAATCCGTACGCGGACACTGACCCGCGCGTCCGCACGTGCCCCGACCCTAGCACGTGTCCGCACCCTGACCTGTGCCCTCAGCCTTGCCGTTCCCTAACCCTAACCCTAGCCCGGAACGGAAAGCCCCCGGCAGCACCACACCTTAGCTTCCGCCGTACACTCATCCTAATCCGTACGCGGACACTGACCCGCGCGTCCACACGTGCCCCGACCCTAGCACGTGTCCGCACCCTCACCTGTGCCCTCAGCCTTGCCGTTCCCTAACCCTAACCCTAGCCCGGAACGGAAACCCACCGGCAGCCCCACACCTTAGCCTCCGCCGTACCCTCATCCTAATCCGTACGCGGACACTGACCCACGCGTCCGCATGTGCCCCGACCCTAGCACGTGTCCGCACCCTCACCTGTGCCCTCAGCCTTGCCGTTCCCTAACCCTAACCCTAGCCCGGAACGGAAACCCACCGGCAGCCCCACACCTTAGCCTCCGCCGTACGCTCATCCTAATCTGTACGCGGACAATGACCCGCGCGTCCGCACGTGCCCCGAACCTAGCACGTGTCCGCACCCTCACCTGTGCCCTCAGCCTTGCCGTTCCCTAACCCTAACCCTAGCCCGGAACGGAAACCCACCGGCAGCCCCACACATTAGCCTCCGCCGTACACTCATCCTAATCCGTACGCGGACACTGACTCGCGCGTCCGCACGTGCCCCGACCCTAGCACGTGTCCGAACCCTCACCTGTGCCCTCATCCTTGCCGTTCCCTAACCCTAAACCTAGACCGGAACGGAAACCCACCGGCAGCCCCACAGCTTAGCTTCCGCCGAACCCTCATCCTAATCCGTACGCGGACACTGACCCGCGCGTCCGCACGTGCCCCGACCCTAGCACGTGTCCGCACCCTCACCTGTGCCCTCACCCTTGCCGTTCCCAGCCCTAAACCTAGCCCGGAACGGAAACCCACCGGCAGCCCCACACCTTAGCCCCCGCCGTAACCTCATCCTAATCCGTACGCGGACACTGACCCGCGCGTCCGCACGTGCCCTGACCCTAGCACGTGTCCGCACCCTCACCTGTGCCCTCAGCATTGCCGTTCCCTAACCCTAACCCTAGCCCGCAAGGGAAACCCACCAGCAGCCCCACACCTTAGCCCCCGCCGTACCCTCATCCTAATCCGTACGCGGACACTGACCCGCACGTCCGCACGTGCCCCGACCTTAGCACGTGTCCGCACCCTCACCTGTGCCCTCAGCCTTGCCGTTCCCTAACCCTAACCCTAGCCCGGAACGGAAACCCACCGGCAGCCCCACACCTTAGCCTCCGCCGTACCCTCAACCTAATCCGTACGCGGACACAGACCCGCGCGTCCACACGTGCCCCGACCCTAGCACGTGTCCGCACCCTCACCTGTGCCCTCAGCCTTGCCGTTCCCTAACCCTAACCCTAGCCCGGAACGGAAACCCACCGGCAGCCCCACACCTTAGCCTCCGCCGTACCCTCATCCTAATCCGTATGCGGACACTGACCCGCGCGTCCGCACGTGCCCCGACCCTAGCACGTGTCCGCACCCTCACCTGTGCCCTCAGCCTTGCCGTTCCCTAACCCTAACCCTAGCCCGGAACGGAAACCCACCGGCAGCCCCACACCTTAGCCTCCGCCGTACCCTCATCCTAATCCGTACGCGGACACTGACCCGCGCGTCCGCACGTGCCCCGACCCTAGCACGTGTCCGCACCCTCACCTGTGCCCTCAGCCTTGCCGTTCCCTAACCCTAACCCTAGCCCGGAACGGAAACCCACCGGCAGCCCCACACCTTAGCCTCCACCGTACCCTCATCCTAATCCGTACGCGGACACTGACCCGCGCGTCCGCACGTGCCCCGACCCTAGCACGTGTCCGCACCCTCACCTGTGCCCTCAGCCTTGCCGTTCCCTAACCCTAACCCTAGCCCGGAACGGAAACCCACCGGCAGCCCCACACCTTACCCTCCGCCGTACGCTCAACCTAATCCGTACGCGGACACTGACCCGCGCGTCCGCACGTGCCCCGACCCTAGCACGTGTCCGCACCCGCACCTGTGCCCTCAGCCTTGCCGTTCCCTAACCCTAACCCTAGCCCGGAAGGGAAACCCACCGGCAGCCTCACACCTTAGCCTCCGCCGTACCCTCATCCTAATCCGTACGCGGACACTGATACGCGCGTCCGCACGTGCCCCGACCCTAGCACGTGTCCGCACCCTCACCTGTGCCCTCAGTCTTGCCATTCCCTAACCCTAACCCTAGCCCGGAAGGGAAACCCACCGGCAGCCCCACACCTTAGCCCCCGCCGTACCCTCATCCTAATCCGTACGCGGACACTGACCAGCGCGTCCGCACGTGCCCCGAACCTAGCACGTGTCCGCACCCTCACCTGTGCCCTCAGCCTTGCCGTTCCCTAACCCTAACCCTAGCCCGGAACGGAAACCCACCGGCAGCCCCACACCTTAGCCTCCGCCGTACCCTCATCCTAATCCGTACGCGGACACTGACCTGCGCGTCCGCACGAGCCCCGACCCTAGCACGTGTCCGCACCCTCACCTGTGCCCTCAGCCTTGCCGTTCCCTAACCCTAACCCTAACCCGGAACGGAAACCCACCGGCAGCCCCACACCTTAGCCTCCGCCGTACCCTCATCCTAATCCATACGCGGACACTGACCCGCGCGTCCGCACATGCCCCGACCCTAGCACGTGTCCGCACCCTCGCCTGTGCCCTCAGCCTTGCCGTTCCCTAACCTTAACCCTAGCCCGGAACGGAAACCCACCGGCTGCCCCACACCTTAGACTCCGCCGTACCCTAATCCTAATCCGTACGCGGACACTGACCCGTGTGTCCGCACGTGCCCCGACCCTAGAACGTGTCCGCACCCTCGCCTGTGCCCTCAGCCTTGCCGTTCCCTAACCCTAAACCTAGCCCGGAACGGAAACACACCGGCAGCCCCACACCTAAGCCTCCGCCGTACCCTCATCCTAATCCGTACGCGGACACTGACCCACGCGTCCGCACGTGCCCCGACCCTAGCACGTGTCCGCACCCTCGCCTGTGCCCTCAGCCTTGCCGTTCCCTAACCCTAACCCTAGCCCGGAAGGGAAACCCACCGGCAGCCCCACACCTTAGCCTCCGCCGTACCCTCATCCTAATCCGTACGTGGAAACTGACCCGCGCGTCCGCACGTGTCCCGACCCTAGCAAGTGTCTGCACCCTCACCTGTGCCCTCAGCCTTGCCGTTCCCTAACCCTAACCCTAGCCCGGACGGGAAACCCACCGGGAGCCCCACACCTTAGCCTCCGCCGTACCCTCATCCTAATCCGTACGCGGACACTGACCCGCGCGTCCGCACGTGCCCTGACCCTAGCACGTGTCCGCACCCGCACCTGTGCCCTCAGCCTTGCCGTTCCCTAACCCTAACCCTAGCCCGGAAGGGAAACCCACCGGCAGCCCCACACCTTAGCCTCCGCCGTACCCTCATCCTAATCCGTACGCGGACACTGACACGCGCGTCCGCACGTGCCCCGACCCTAGCACGTGTCCGCACCCTCACCTGTGCCCTCAGCCTTGCCATTCCCTAACCCTAACCCTAGCCCGGAAGGGAAACCCACCGGCAGCCCCACACCTTAGCCTCGGCCGTACCCTCATCCTAATCCGTACGCGGACACTGACCCGCGCGTCCGCACGTGCCCCGACCCTAGCACGTGTCCGCACCCTCACCTATGCCCTCAGCCTTGCCGTTCCCTAACCCTAACCCTAGCCCGGAAGGGAAACCCACCGGCAGCCCCACACCTTAGCCTCCGCCGTACCCTCATCCTAATCCGTACGCGGACATTGACCAGCGCGTCCGCACGTGCCCCGAACCTAGCACGTGTCCGCACCCTGACCTGTGCCCTCAGCCTTGCCGTTCCCTAACCCTAACCCTAGCCCGGAACGGAAACCCACCGGCAGCCCCACACCTTAGCCTCCGCCGTACCCTCATCCTAATCCGTACGCGGACACTGACCCGCGCGTCCACACGTGCCCCGACCCTAGCACGTGTCCGCACCCTCACCTGTGCCCTCAGCCTTGCCGTTCCCTAACCCTAAGCCTAGCCCGGAACGGAAACCCACCGGCAGCCCCACACCTTAGCCTCCGCCGTACCCTCATCCTAATCCGTACGCGGACACTGACCCGCGCGTCCGCACGTGCCCCGACCCTAGCACGTGTCCGCACCCTCACCTGTGCCCTCAGCCTTGCCGTTCCCTAACCCTAACCCTAGCCCGAAACGGAAACCCACCGGCAGCCCCCCACCTTAGCCTCCGCCGTACCCTCATCCTAATCCGTACGCGGACACTGACCCGCGCGTCCGCACGTGCCCCGACCCTAGCACGTGTCCGCACCCTCACCTGTGCCCTCAGCCTTGCCGTTCCCTAACCCTAACCCTAGCCCGGAAGGGAAACCCTCCGGCAGCCCCACACCTTAGCCTCCGCCGTACCCTCATCCTAATCCGTACGCGGACACTGAACCGCGCGTCCACACGTGCCCCGACCCTAGCACGTGTCCACACCCTCACCTGTGCCCTCAGCCTTGCCGTTCCCTAACCCTAACCCTAGCCCGGAACGGAAACCCACCGTCAGCCCCACACCTTAGACTCCGCCGTACACTCATCCTAATCCGTACGCGGACACTGACCCGCACGTCCACACGTGCCCCGACCCTAGCACGTGTCCGCAACCTCACGTGTGCCCTCAGCCTTGCCGTTCCCTAACCCTAACCCTAGCCCGGAACGCAAACCCACCGGCAGCCCCACACCTTAGCCTCCGCCGTACCCGCATCCTAATCCGTACGCGGACACTGACCCGCGCGTCCGCACGTGCCCCGACCCTAGCACGTGTCCGCACCCTCACCTGTGCCCACAGCCTTGCCGTTCCCTAACCCTAACCCTAGCCCGGAAGGAAAACCCACTGGCAGCCCCACACCTTAGCCTCCGCCGTACCCTCATCCTAATCGGTACGCGGACACTGACCTGCGCGTCCGCAAGTGCCCCGACCCTAGCACGTGTCCGCACCCTCACCTGTGCCCTCAGCCTTGCCGTTCCCTAACCCTAACCCTAGCCCGGAACGGAAACCCACCGGCAGCCCCACAACTTAGCCTCCGCCGTACCCTCATCCTAATCCGAACGCGGACACTGACCCGCGCGTCCGCACGTGCCCCGACCCTAGCACGTGTCCGCACCCGCACCTGTGCCCTCAGCCTTGCCGTTCCCTAACCCTAACCCTAGCCCGGAAGGGAAACCCACCGGCAGCCCCACACCTTAGCCTCCGCCGTACCCTCATCCTAATCCGTACGCGGACACTGACACGCGCGTCCGCACGTGCCCCGACCCTAGCACGTGTCCGCACCCTCACCTGTGTCCTCAGCCTTGCCATTCCCTAACCCTAACCCTAGCCCGGAAGGGAAACCCACCGGCAGCCCCACACCTTAGCCTCGGCCGTACCCTCATCCTAATCCGTACGCGGACACTGACCCGCGCGTCCGCACGTGCCCCGACCCTAGCACGTGTCCGCACCCTCACCTATGCCCTCAGCCTTGCCGTTCCCTAACCCTAACCCTAGCCCGGAAAGGAAACCCACCGGCAGCCCCACACCTTAGCCCCCGCCGTACCCTCATCCTAATCCGTACGCGGACATTGACCAGCGCGTCCGCACGTGCCCCGAACCTAGCACGTGTCCGCACCCTGACCTGTGCCCTCAGCCTTGCCGTTCCCTAACCCTAACCCTAGCCCGGAACGGAAACCCACCGGCAGCCCCACACCTTAGCCTCCGCCGTACCCTCATCCTAATCCGTACGCGGACACTGACCCGCGCGTCCACACGTGCCCCGACCCTAGCACGTGTCCGCACCCTCACCTGTGCCCTCAGCCTTGCCGTTCCCTAACCCTAACCCTAGCCCGGAACGGAAACCCACCGGCAGCCCCACACCTTAGCCTCCGCCGTACCCTCATCCTAATCCGTACGCGGACACTGACCCGCGCGTCCGCACGTGCCCCGACCCTAGCACGTGTCCGCACCCTCACCTGTGCTCTCAGCCGTGCCGTTCCCTAACCCTAACCCTAGCCCGGAACGGAAACCCACCGGCAGCCCCACACCTTAGCCTCCGCCGTACCCTCATCCTAATCCGTACGCGGACACTGAACGGCGCGTCCGCACGTGCCCCGACCCTAGCACGTGTCCACACCCTCACCTGTGCCCTCAGCCTTGCCGTTCCCTAACCCTAACCCTAGCCCGGAACGGAAACCCACCGTCAGCCCCACACCTTAGACTCCGCCGTACACTCATCCTAATCCGTACGCGGACACTGACCCGCACGTCCACACGTGCCCCGACCCTAGCACGTGTCCGCAACCTCACCTGTGCCCTCAGCCTTGCCGTTCCCTAACCCTAACCCTAGCCCGGAACGCAAACCCACCGGCAGCCCCACACCTTAGCCTCCGCCGTACACGCATCCTAATCCGTACGCGGACACTGACCCGCGCGTCCGCACGTGCCCCGACCCTAGCACGTGTCCGCACCCTCACCTGTGCCCTCAGCCTTGCCGTTCCCTAACCCTAACCCTAGCCCGGAAGGAAAACCCACTGGCAGCCCCACACCTTAGCCTCCGCCGTACCCTCATCCTAATCGGTACGCGGACACTGACCTGCGCGTCCGCAAGTGCCCCGACCCTAGCACGTGTCCGCACCCTCACCTGTGCCCTCAGCCTTGCCGTTCCCTAACCCTAACCCTAGCCCGGAACGGAAACCCACCGGCAGCCCCACAACTTAGCCTCCGCCGTACCCTCATCCTAATCCGTACGCGGACAATGACCCGCACGTCCGCACATGCCCCGACCCTAGCACTTGTCCGCACCCTCACCTGTGCCCTCAGCCATGCCGTTCCCTAACCCTAACCCTAGCCCGGAACGGAAACCCACCGGCAGCCCCACACCTTAGCCTCCGCCGTACCCTCATCCTAATCCGTACGCGGACACTGACCCGCGCGTCCGCACGTGCTCCGACCCTAGCACGTGTCCGCACCCTCACCTGTGCCCTCAGCCTTGCCGTTCCCTAACCCTAACCCTAGCCCGGAACGGAAACCCACCGGCAGCCCCACACCTTAGCCTCCGCCGTACCCTCATCCTAATCCGTACGCGGACACTGACCCGCGCGTCCGTACGTGCCACGACCCTAGCACGTGTCCGCACCCTCGCCTGTGCCCTCAGCCTTGCCGTTCCCTAACCCTAACCCTAGACCGGAACGGAAACCCACCGGCAGCCCCACACCTTAGCCTCCGCCGTACCCTCATCCTAATCCGTACGCGGACACTGACACGCGCGTCCGCACGTGCCCCGACCCAAGCACGTGTCCGCACCCTCGCCTGTGCCCTCAGCCTTGCCGTTCCCTAACCCTAACCCTAGCCCGGAACGGAAACCCACCGGCAGCCCCACACCTTAGCCTCCGCCGTATCCTCATCCTAATCCGTACGCGGACACTGACCCGCGTGTCCGCACGTGCCCCGACCCTAGAACGTGTCCGCACCCTCGCCTGTGCCCACAGCCTTGCCGTTCCCTAACCCTAACCCTAGCCCGGAACGGAAACACACCGGCAGACCCACACCTTAGCCTCCGCCGTACCCTCATCCTAATCCGTACGCGGACACTGACCCGCGCGTCCGCACGTGCCCCGACCCTAGCACGTGTCCGCACCCTCACCTGTGCCCTCAGCTTTGCCGTTCCCTAACCCTAACCCTAGCCTGGAATGGAAACCCACCGGCAGACCCACACCTTAGCCTCCGCCGTACCCTCATCCTAATCCGTACGCGGACACTGACCCGCACGTCCGCATGTGCCCCGACCCTAGCACGTGTCCGCACCCTCACCTGTGCCCTCAGCCTTGCCGTTCCCTAACCCTAACCCTAGCCCGGAACGGAAACCCACCGGCAGCCCCACACCTTAGCCTCCGCCATACCCTCATCCTAATCCGTACGCGGACACTGACCCGCGCGTCCGCACGTGCCCCGACCCTAGCACGTGTCCGCACCCTCACCTGTGCCCTCAGCCTTGCCGTTCCCTAACCCTAACCCTAGCCCGGAACGGAAACCTACCGGCAGCCCCACACCTTAGCCTCCGCCGTACCCTCATCCTAATCCGTACGCGGACACTGACCCGCGCGTCCGCACGTGCCACGACCCTAGCACGTGTCCGCACCTTCGCCTGTGCCCTCAGCCTTGCCGTTCCCTAACCCTAACACTAGCCCGGAAGGGAAACCCTCCGGCAGCCCCACACCTTAGCCTCCGCCGTACCCTCATCCTAATCCGTACGCGGACACTGACCCGCGCGTCCGCACGTGCCATGACCCTAGCACGTGTCCGCACCCTCGCCTGTGCCCTCAGCCTTGCCGTTCCCTAACCCTAACCCTAGCCTGGAAGGGAAACCCACCGTCAGCCCTACACCTTAGCCTCCGCCGTACCCTCATCCTAATCTGTACGCGGACACTGACCCGCGTGTCCGCACGTGCCCCGACCCTAGCACGTGTCCGCACCATCGCCTGTGCCCTCAGCCTTGCCGTTCCCTAACCCTAACCCTAGCCCGGAACGGAAACCCACCGGGAGCCCCACACCTAAGCCTCCGCCGTACCCTCATCCTAATCCGTACGCGGACACTGATCCGCGCGTCCGCACGTGCCCCGACCCTAGCACGTGTCCGCACCCTCGCCTGTGCCCTCAGCCTTGCCGTTCCCTAACCCTAACCCTAGCCCGGAACGGAAACCCACCGGCAGCCCCACACCTTAGCCTCCGCCGTACCCTCATCCTAATCCGTAGGCGGACACTGACCCACGCGTCCGCACGTGCCCCGACCCTAGCACGTGTCCGCACCCTGGCCTGTGCCCTCAGCCTTGCCTTTCCCTAACCCTAACCCTAGCCCGGAACGGAAACCCACCGGCAGCCCCAGAACTTAGCCTCCGCCGTACCCTCATCCTAATCCATACGCGGACAATGACCCGCGCGTCCGCACGTGCTCCGACCCTAGCACGTGTCCGCACCCTCACCTGTGCCCTCAGCCTTGCCGTTCCCTAACCCTAACCCTAGCCCGGAACGGAAACCCACCAGCAGCCCCACACCTTAGCCTCCGCCGTACCCTCATCCTAATCCGTACGCGGACACTGACCCGCGCGTCCGCACGTGCCCCGACCCTAGCACGTGTCCGCACCCTCACCTGTGCCCTCAGCCTTGCCGTTCCCTAACCCTAACTCTAGCCCGGAACGGAAACCCACCGGCAGCCCCACACCTAAACCTCCGCCGTACCCTCATCCTAATCCGTACGCGGACACTGACCCGCGCGTCCGCACGTGCCCCGACCCTAGCACGTGTCCGCACCCTCACCTGTGCCCTCAGCCTTGCCGTTCCCTAACCCTAACCCTAGCCCGGAAGGAAAACCCACTGGCAGCCCCACACCTTAGCCTCCGCCGTACCCTCATCCTAATCGGTACGCGGACACTGACCTGCGCGTCCGCAAGTGCCCCGACCCTAGCACGTGTCCGCACCCTCACCTGTGCCCTCAGCCTTGCCGTTCCCTAACCCTAACCCTAGCCCGGAACGGAAACCCACCGGCAGCCCCACAACTTAGCCTCCGCCGTACCCTCATCCTAATCCGTACGCGGACAATGACCCGCACGTCCGCACATGCCCCGACCCTAGCACTTGTCCGCACCCTCACCTGTGCCCTCAGCCATGCCGTTCCCTAACCCTAACCCTAGCCCGGAACGGAAACCCACCGGCAGCCCCACACCTTAGCCTCCGCCGTACCCTCATCCTAATCCGTACGCGGACACTGACCCGCGCGTCCGCACGTGCTCCGACCCTAGCACGTGTCCGCACCCTCACCTGTGCCCTCAGCCTTGCCGTTCCCTAACCCTAACCCTAGCCCGGAACGGAAACCCACCGGCAGCCCCACACCTTAGCCTCCGCCGTACCCTCATCCTAATCCGTACGCGGACACTGACCCGCGCGTCCGTACGTGCCACGACCCTAGCACGTGTCCGCACCCTCGCCTGTGCCCTCAGCCTTGCCGTTCCCTAACCCTAACCCTAGACCGGAACGGAAACCCACCGGCAGCCCCACACCTTAGCCTCCGCCGTACCCTCATCCTAATCCGTACGCGGACACTGACACGCGCGTCCGCACGTGCCCCGACCCAAGCACGTGTCCGCACCCTCGCCTGTGCCCTCAGCCTTGCCGTTCCCTAACCCTAACCCTAGCCCGGAACGGAAACCCACCGGCAGCCCCACACCTTAGCCTCCGCCGTATCCTCATCCTAATCCGTACGCGGACACTGACCCGCGTGTCCGCACGTGCCCCGACCCTAGAACGTGTCCGCACCCTCGCCTGTGCCCACAGCCTTGCCGTTCCCTAACCCTAACCCTAGCCCGGAACAGAAACACACCGGCAGACCCACACCTTAGCCTCCGCCGTACCCTCATCCTAATCCGTACGCGGACACTGACCCGCGCGTCCGCACGTGCCCCGACCCTAGCACGTGTCCGCACCCTCACCTGTGCCCTCAGCTTTGCCGTTCCCTAACCCTAACCCTAGCCTGGATTGGAAACCCACCGGCAGACGCACACCTTAGCCTCCGCCGTACCCTCATCCTAATCCGTACGCGGACACTGACCCGCACGTCCGCATGTGCCCCGACCCTAGCACGTGTCCGCACCCTCACCTGTGCCCTCAGCCTTGCCGTTCCCTAACCCTAACCCTAGCCCGGAACGGAAACCCACCGGCAGCCCCACACCTTAGCCTCCGCCATACCCTCATCCTAATCCGTACGCGGACACTGACCCGCGCGTCCGCGCGTGCCCCGACCCTAGCACGTGTCCGCACCCTCACCTGTGCCCTCAGCCTTGCCGTTCCCTAACCCTAACCCTAGCCCGGAACGGAAACCTACCGGCAGCCCCACACCTTAGCCTCCGCCGTACCCTCATCCTAATCCGTACGCGGACACTGACCCGCGCGTCCGCACGTGCCACGACCCTAGCACGTGTCCGCACCTTCGCCTGTGCCCTCAGCCTTGCCGTTCCCTAACCCTAACACTAGCCCGGAAGGGAAACCCTCCGGCAGCCCCACACCTTAGCCTCCGCCGTACCCTCATCCTAATCCGTACGCGGACACTGACCCGCGCGTCCGCACGTGCCATGACCCTAGCACGTGTCCGCACCCTCGCCTGTGCCCTCAGCCTTGCCGTTCCCTAACCCTAACCCTAGCCTGGAAGGGAAACCCACCGTCAGCCCTACACCTTAGCCTCCGCCGTACCCTCATCCTAATCTGTACGCGGACACTGACCCGCGTGTCCGCACGTGCCCCGACCCTAGCACGTGTCCGCACCATCGCCTGTGCCCTCAGCCTTGCCGTTCCCTAACCCTAACCCTAGCCCGGAACGGAAACCCACCGGCAGCCCCACACCTAAGCCTCCGCCGTACCCTCATCCTAATCCGTACGCGGACACTGATCCGCGCGTCCGCACGTGCCCCGACCCTAGCACGTGTCCGCACCCTCGCCTGTGCCCTCAGCCTTGCCGTTCCCTAACCCTAACCCTAGCCCGGAACGGAAACCCACCGGCAGCCCCACACCTTAGCCTCCGCCGTACCCTCATCCTAATCCGTAGGCGGACACTGACCCACGCGTCCGCACGTGCCCCGACCCTAGCACGTGTCCGCACCCTGGCCTGTGCCCTCAGCCTTGCCTTTCCCTAACCCTAACCCTAGCCCGGAACGGAAACCCACCGGCAGCCCCAGAACTTAGCCTCCGCCGTACCCTCATCCTAATCCATACGCGGACAATGACCCGCGCGTCCGCACGTGCTCCGACCCTAGCACGTGTCCGCACCCTCACCTGTGCCCTCAGCCTTGCCGTTCCCTAACCCTAACCCTAGCCCGGAACGGAAACCCACCAGCAGCCCCACACCTTAGCCTCCGCCGTACCCTCATCCTAATCCGTACGCGGACACTGACCCGCGCGTCCGCACGTGCCCCGACCCTAGCACGTGTCCGCACCCTCACCTGTGCCCTCAGCCTTGCCGTTCCCTAACCCTAACTCTAGCCCGGAACGGAAACCCACCGGCAGCCCCACACCTAAACCTCCGCCGTACCCTCATCCTAATCCGTACGCGGACACTGACCCGCGCGTCCGCACGTGCCCCGACCCTAGCACGTGTCCGCACCCTCGCCTGTGCCCTCAGCCTTGCCGTTCCCTAACCCTAACCCTAGCCCGGAACGGAAACCCCCCGGCAGCCCCACACCTTAGCCTCCGCCGTACCCTCATCCTAATCCGTAGGCGGACACTGACCCACGCGTCCGCACGTGCCCCGACCCTAGCACGTGTCCGCACCCTGGCCTGTGCCCTCAGCCTTGCCTTTCCCTAACCCTAACCCTAGCCCGGAACGGAAACCCACCGGCAGCCCCACAACTTAGCCTCCGCCGTACCCTCATCCTAATCCGTACGCGGTCACTGACCCGCGCGTCCGCACGTGCCCCGACCCTAGCACGTGTTCGCACCCTCGCCTGTGCCCTCAGCCTTGCCGTTCCCTAACCCTAACCCTAGCCCGGAACGGAAACCCACCGGCAGCCCCACACCTTAGCCCTCGCCTTACCCTCATCCTAATCCGTACGTGGACACTGACCCGCGCGTCCGCACGTGCCCCGACCCTAGCACGTGTCCGCACCCTCACCTGTGCCCTCAGCCTTGCCGTTCCCTAACCCTAACCCTAGCCCGGAAGGGAAACCCACCGGCAGCCCCACACCTTAGCCTCCCCTGTACCCTCATCCTAATCCGTACGCGGACACTGACCCGCGCGTCCGCACGTGCCCCGACCCTAGCACGTGTCCGCACCCTCACCTGTGCCCTCAGCTTTGCCGTTCCCTAACCCTCACCCTAGCCTGGAACGGAAACCCACCGGCAGCCCCACACCTTAGCCTCCGCCGTACCCTCATCCTAATCCGTACGCGGACACTGACCCGCGCGTCCGCATGTGCCCCGACCATAGCACGTGTCCGCACCCTCACCTGTGCCCTCAGCCTTGCCGTTCCCTAACCCTAACCCTAGCCCCGAAGGGAAACCCACCGGCAGCCCCACACCTTAGCCTCCGCCGTACCCTCATCCTAATCCATACGCGGACACTGACCCGCGCGTCCGCACGTGCCCCGACCCTAGCACGTGTCCGCACCCTCGCCTGTGCCCTCAGCCTTGCCGTTCCCTAACCCTAACCCTAGACCGGAACGGAAACCCACCGGCAGCCCCACACCTTAGCCTCCGCCGTACCCTCATCCTAATCCGTACGGGGACACTGACCCGCGCCTCCACACGTGCCACGACCCTAGCACGTGTCCGCACCCTCGCCTGTGCCCTCAGCCTTGCCGTTCCCTAACCCTAACCCTAGCCCGGAAGGGAAACCCTCCGGTAGCCCCACACCTTAGCCTCCGCCGTACCCTCATTCTAATACGTACGCGGACACTGACCCGCTTGTCCGCACGTGCCACGACCCTAGCACGTGTCCGCACCCTCGCCTGTGCCCTCAGCCTTGCCGTTCCCTAACACTAACCCTAGCCTGGAAGGGAAACCCACCGGCAGCCCTACACCTTAGCCTCTGCCGTACCCTCATCCTAATCCGTACGCGGACACAGACCCGCGTGTCCGCACGTGCCCCGACCCTAGCACGTGTCCGCACCCTCGCCTGTGCCCTCAGCCTTGCCGTTCCCTAACCCTAACCCTAGCCCGGAACGGAAACCCACCGGCAGCCCCACACCTTAGCCTCCGCCGTACCCTCATCCTAATCCGTACGCGGACAATGACCCGCGCGTCCGCACGTGCTCCGAACCTAGCACGTGTCCGCACCCTCACCTGTGCCCTCAGCCTTGCCGTTCCCTAACCCTAACCCTAGCCCGGAACGGAAACACACCGGCAGCCCCGCACCTTAGCCTCCGCCGTACCCTCATCCTAATCCGTACGCGGTCACTGACCCGCGCGTCCGCACGTGCCCCGAACCTAGCACGTGTCCTCACCCTCGCCTGTGCCCTCAGCCTTGCCGTTCCCTAACCCTAACCCTAGCCCGGAACGGAAACCCACCGGCATCCCCACACCTTAGCCTCCGCCGTACCCTCATCCTAATCCGTACGTGGACACTGACCCGCGCGTCCGCACGTGCCCCGACCCTAGCACGTGTCCGCACCCTCACCTGTGCCCTCAGCCTTGCCGTTCCCTAACCCTAACTCTAGCCCGGAAGGGAAACCCACCGGCAGCCCCACACCTTAGCCTCCCCCGTACCCTCATCCTTATCCGTACGCGGACACTGACCCGCGCGTCCGCACGTGCCCCGACCCTAGCACGTGTCCGCACCCTCACCTGTGCCCTCAGCTTTGCCGTTCCCTAACCCTCACCCTAGCCTGGAACGGAAACCCACCGGCAGCCCCACACCTTAGCCTCCGCCGTACCCTCATCCTAATCAGTACGCGGACACTGACCCGCGCGTCTGCATGTGCCCCGACCATAGCACGTGTCCGCACCCTCACCTGTGCCCTCAGCCTTGCCGTTCCCTAACCCTAACCCTAGCCCCGAAGGGAAACCCACCGGCAGCCCCACACCTTAGCCTCCGCCGTACCCTCATCCTAATCCATACGCGGACACTGACCCGCGCGTCCGCACGTGCCCCGACCCTAGCACGTGTCCGCACCCTCGCCTGTGCCCTCAGCCTTGCCGTTCCCTAACCCTAACCCTAGACCGGAACGGAAACCCACCGGCAGCCCCACACCTTAGCCTCCGCCGTACCCTCATCCTAATCCGTACGGGGACACTGACCCGCGCCTCCGCACGTGCCACGACCCTAGCACGTGTCCGCACCCTCGCCTGTGCCCTCAGCCTTGCCGTTCCCTAACCCTAACCCTAGCCCGGAAGGGAAACCCTCCGGCAGCCCCACACCTTAGCCTCCGCCGTACCCTCATTCTAATACGTACGCGGACACTGACCCGCTTGTCCGCACGTGCCACGACCCTAGCACGTGTCCGCACCCTCGCCTGAGCTCTCAGCCTTGCCGTTCCCTAACCCTAACCCTAGCCTGGAAGGGAAACCCACCGGCAGCCCTACACCTTAGCCTCTGCCGTACCCTCATCCTAATCCGTACGCGGACACAGACCCGCGTGTCCGCACGTTCCCCGACCCTAGCACGTGTCCGCACCCTCGCCTGTGCCCTCAGCCTTGCCGTTCCCTAACCCTAACCCTAGCCCGGAACGGAAACCCACCGGCAGCCCCACACCTTAGCCTCCGCCGTACCCTCATCCTAATCCGTACGCGGACACTGACCCGCGTGTCCGCACGTGCCCCGACCCTAGCACGTGTCGGCACCCTCGCCTGTGCCCTCAGACTTGCCGTTCCCTAACCCTAACCCTAGCCCGGAACGGAAACCCACCGGCAGCCCCACACCTTAGCCTCCGCCGTACCCTCATCCTAATCCGTACGCGGACACTGACCCGCGCGTCCGCACGTGCCCTGACCCTAGCACGTGTCCGCACCCTGGCCTGTGCCCTCAGCCTTGCCGTTCCCTAACCCTAACCCTAGCCCGGAACGGAAACCCACCGGCAGCCCCACAACTTAGCCTCCGCCGTACCCTCATCCTAATCCGTACGCGGACAATGACCCGCGCGTCCGCACGTGCTCCGACCCTAGCACGTGTCCGCACCCTCACCTGTGCCCTCAGCCTTGCCGTTCCCTAACCCTAACCCTAGCCCGGAACGGAAACCCACCAGCAGCCCCACACCTTAGCCTCCGCCGTACCCTCATCCTAATCCGTACGCGGACACTGACCCGCGCGTCCGCACGTGCCCTGACCCTAGCACGTGTCCGCACCCTGGCCTGTGCCCTCAGCCTTGCCGTTCCCTAACCCTAACCCTAGCCCGGAACGGAAACCCCCCGGCAGCCCCACAACTTAGCCTCCGCCGTACCCTCATCCTAATCCGTACGCGGACAATGACCCGCGCGTCCGCACGTGCTCCGACCCTAGCACGTGTCCGCACCCTCACCTGTGCCCTCAGCCTTGCCGTTCCCTAACCCTAACCCTAGCCCTGAACGGAAACCCACCAGCAGCCCCACACCTTAGCCTCCGCCGTACCCTCATCCTAATCCGTACGCGGACACTGACCCGCGCGTCCGCACGTGCCCCGACCCTAGCACGTGTCCGCACCCTCACCTGTGCCCTCAGCCTTGCCGTTCCCTAACCCTAACCCTAGCCCGGAACGGAAACACACCGGCAAGCCCAAACCTTAGCCTCCGCCGTACCCTCATCCTAATCCGTACGCGGTCACTGACCCGCGCGTCCGCACGTGCGCGGACCTTAGCACGTGTCCGCACCCTCGCCTGTGCCCTCAGCCTTGCCCTTCCCTAACCCTAACCCTAGCCCGGAACGGAAACCCACCGGCAGCCCCACACCTTAGCCTCCGCCGTACCCTCATCCTAATCCGTACGTGGACACTGACCCGCGCGTCCGCACGTGCCCCGACCCTAGCACGTGTCCGCACCCTCGCCTGTGCCCTCAGCCTTGCCGTTCCCTAACCCTAACCCTAGCCCGGAAGGGAAACCCACCGGCAGCCCCACACCTTAGCCTCCCCCGTACCCTCATCCTAATCCGTACGCGGACACTGACACGCGCGTCCGCACGTGCCCCGACCCTAGCACGTGTCCGCACCCTCACCTGTGCCCTCAGCTTTGCCGTTCCCTAACCCTCACCCTAGCCTGGAACGGAAACCCACCGGCAGCCCCACACCTTAGCCTCCGCCGTACCCTCATCCTAATCCGTACGCGGGCACTGACCCGCGCGTCCGCATGTGCCCCGACCATAGCACGTGTCCGCACCCTCACCTGTGCCCTCAGCCTTGCCGTTCCCTAACCCTAACCCTAGCCCGGAAGGGAAACCCACCGGCAGCCCCACACCTTAGCCTCCGCCGTACCCTCATCCTAATCCGTACGCGGACACTGACCCGCGCGTCCGCACGTGCCCCGACCCTAGCACGTGTCCGCACCCTCACCTGTGCCCTCAGCCTTGCCGTTCCCTAACCCTAACCCTAGCCCGGAACGGAAACCCACCGGCAGCCCCACACCTTAGCCTCCGCCGTACGCTCATCCTAATCTGTACGTGGACACTGACCCGCGCGTCCGCACGTGCCCCGACCCTAGCACGTGTCCGCACCCTCACCTGTGCCCTCAGCCTTGCCGTTCCCTAACCCTAACCCTAGCCCGGAACGGAAACCCACCGGCAGCCCCACACCTTAGCCTCCGCCATACGCTCATCCTAATCCGTACGCGGACACTGACCCGCGCGTCCGCACGTGCCCCGACCCTAGCACGTGTCCGCACCCTCACCGGTGCCCTCAGCCTTGCCGTTCCCTAACCCTAACCCTAGCCCGGAACGGAAACCCACCGGCAGCCCCACACCTTAGCCTCCGCCGTACCCTCATCCTAATCCGTACGCGGACACTGACCCGCGCGTCCGCACGTGCCCCGACCCTAGCACGTGTCCGCACCCTCACCTGTGCCCTCAGCCTTGCCGTTCCCTAACCCTAACCCTAGCCCGGAACGGAAACCCACCGGCAGCCCCACACCTTAGCCTCCGCCGTACCCTCATCCTAATCCGTACGCGGACACTGACCCGCGCGTCCGCACGTGCCCCGACCCTAGCACGTGTCCGCACCCTCACCTGTGTCCTCAGCCTTGCCGTTCCCTAACCCTAACCCTAGCCCTGTATGGAAACCCACCGGCAGCCCCACACCTTAGCCTCCGCCGTACCCTCATCCTAATCCGTACGCGGACACTGACCCGCGCGTCCGCACGTGCCCCGACCCTAGCACGTGTCCGCACCCTCACCTGTGCCCTCAGCCTTGCGTTCCCTAACCCTAACCCTAGCCCGGAACGGAAACCCACCGGCAGCCCCACACCTTACCCTCCGCCGTACCCTCATCCTAATCCGTACGCGGACACTGACCCGCGCGTCCGCACGTGCCCCGACAATAGCACGTGTCCGCACCCTCACCTGTGCCCTCAGCCTTGCCGTTCCCTAACCCTAACCCTAGCCCGGAACGGAAACCCACCGGCAGCCCCACACCTTAGCCTCCGCCTTACCCTCATCCTAATCCGTAGGCGGACACTGACCCGCGCGTCCGCACGTGCCCCGACCCTAGCACGTGTCCGCACCCTCACCTGTGCCCTCAGCCTTGCCGTTCCCTAACCCTAACCCTAGCCCTGAACGGAAACCCACCTGCAGCCCCACACCTTAGCCTCCGCCGTACCCTCATCCTAATCCGTACGCGGACACTGACCCGCGCGTCCGCACAAGCCCCGACCCTAGCACGTCTCCGCACCCTCACCAGTGCCCTCAGCCTTGCTGTTCCCTAACCCTAACCCTAGCCCGTAAGGGAAACCCACCGGCAGCCCCACACCTTAGCCCCCGCCGTACCCTCATCCTAATCCGTACGCGGACACTGACCCGTGCGTCCGCACGTGCCCCGACCCTAGCACATGTCCGCACCCTCACCTGTGCCCTCAGCCTTGCCGTTCCCTAACCCCAACCCTAGCCCGGAACGGAAACCCACCGGCAGCCCCACACCTTAGCCTCCGCCGTACCCACATCCTAATCCGTACGCGGACACTGACCCGCGCGTCCGCACGTGCCCCGACCCTAGCACGTGTCCGCACCCTGACCTGTGCCCTCAGCCTTGCCGTTCCCTAACCCTAACCCTAGCCCGGAACGGAAACCCACCGGCAGCCCCACACCTTAGCCTCCGCCGTACCCTCATCCTAATCCGTACGCGGACACTGACCCGCGCGTCCGCACGTGCCCCGACCCTAGCACGTGTCCGCACCCTCACCTGTGCCCTCAGCCTTGCCGTTCCCTAACCCTAACCCTAGCCCGGAAGGGAAACCCACCGGCAGCCCCACACCTTAGCCTCCGCCGTACCCTCATCCTAATCCGTACGCGGACACTGACCCGCGCGTCCGCACGTGCCCCGACCCTAGTACGTGTCCGCACCCTCACCTGTTGCCTCAGCCTTGCCGTTCCCTAACCCTAACCCTATCCCGGAACGGAAACCCACCGGCAGCCCCACACCTTAGCCTCCGCCGTACCCTCATCCTAATCCGTACGCGGACACTGACCCGCGCGTCCGCACGTGCCCCGACCCTAGCACGTGTCCGCACCCTCACCTGTGCCCTCAGCCTTGCCGTTCCCTAACCCTAACCCTAGCCCGGAACGGAAACCCACCGGCAGCCCCACACCTTAGCCTCCGCCGTACCCTCATCCTAATCCGTACGCGGACACTGACCCGCGCGTCCGCACGTGCCCCGACACTAGCACGTGTCCGCACCCTCACCTGTGCCCTCAGCCTTTCCGTTCCCTAACCCTAACCCTAGCCCGGAACGGAAACCCACCGGTAGCCCCACACCTTAGCCTCCGCCGTACCCTCATCCTAATCCGTACGCGGACACTGACCCGCGCGTCCGCACGTGCCCCGACCCTAGCACGTGTCCGCACCCTCACCTGTGCCCTCAGCCTTGCCTTTCCCTAACCCTAACCCTAGCCCGGAACGGAAACCCACCGGCAGCCCCACACCTTAGCCTCCGCCGTACCCTCATCCTAATCCGTAAGCGGACACTGACACGCGCGTCCGCACGTGCCCCGACCCAACCACGTGTCCGCACCCTCAACTGTGCCCTCAGCCTTGCCGTTCCCTAACCCTAACCCTAGCCCGGAACGGAAACCCACCGGCAGCCCCACACCTTAGCCCCCGCCGTACCGTCATCCTAATCCGTACGCGGACACTGACACGCGCGTCCGCACGTGCCCCGAACCTAGCACGTGTCCGCACCCTCACCTGTGCCCGCAGCCTTGCCGTTCCCTAACCCTAACCCTAGCCCAGAACGGAAACCCACCGGCAGCCCCACACCTTAGCCTCCGCCGTACCCTCATCCTAATCCGTACGCGGACACTGACCCGCGCGTCCGCACGTGCCACGACCCTAGCACGTGTCCGCACCCTCGCCTGTGCCCTCAGCCTTGCCGTTCCCTAACCCTAACCCTAGCCCCGAACGGAAACCCACCGGCAGCCCCACACCTTAGCCTCCGCCGTACCCTCATCCTAATCCGTACGCGGACACTGACCCGCACGTCCGCACGTGCCCTGACCCAAGCACGTGTCCGCACCCTCGCCTGTGCCCTCAGACTTGCCGTTCCCTAACCCTAACCCTAGCCCGGAACGGAAACCCACCGGCAGCCCCACACCTTAGCCTCCGCCGTACCCTCATCCTAATCCGTACGCGGACACTGACCCGCGCGTCCGCACGTGCCCCGACCCTAGCACGTGTCCGCACCCTCGCCTGTGCCCTCAGCCTTGCCGTTCCCTAACCCTAACCCTAGCCCGGAACGGAAACCCACCGGCAGCCCCACACCTTAGCCTCAACCGTACCCTCATCCTAATCCGTACGCGGACACTGACCCGCGCGTCCGCACATGCCCCGACCCTAGCACGTGTCCGCACCCTCGCCTGTGCCCTCAGCCTTGCCGTTCCGTAACCCTAACCCTAGCCCGGAACGGAAACCCTCCGGCAGCCCCACACCTTAGCCTCCGCCGTACCCTCATCCTAATCCGTACGCGGACACTGACCCGCGCGTCCGCACGTGCCACGACCCTAGCACGTGTCCGCACCCTCGCCTGTGCCCTCTGCCTTGCCGTTCCGTAACCTAACCCTAGCCTGGAAGGGAAACCCACCGGCAGCCCTACACCTTAGCCTCCACCGTACCCTCATCCTAATCCGTACGCAGACACTGACCCGCGTGTCCGCACGTGCCCCGACCCTAGCACGTGTCCGCACCCTCGCCTGTTCCCTCAGCCTTGACGTTCCCTAACCCTAACCCTAGCCCGGAACGGAAACCCACCGGCAGCCCCACACCTTAGCCTCCGCCGTACCCTCATCCTAATCCGTACGCGGACACTGACCCGCGCGTCCGCACGTGCCCCGACCCTAGCACGTGTCCGCACCCTCGCCTGTGCCCTCAGCCTTGCCGTTCCCTAACCCTAACCCTAACCCGGAACGAAAACCCACCGGCAGCCTCACACCTTAGCCTCCGCCGTACCCTCATCCTAATCCGTACGCGGACACTGACCCGCACGTCCGCACGTGCCCCGACCTTAGCACGTGTCCGCACCCTCACCTGTGCCCTCAGCCTTGCCGTTCCCTAACCCTAACCCTAGCCCGGAACGGAAACCCACCGGCAGCCCCACACCTTAGCCTCCGCCGTACCCTCAACCTAATCCGTACGCGGACACAGACCCGCGCGTCCACACGTGCCCCGACTCTAGCACGTGTCCGCACCCTCACCTGTGCCCTCAGCCTTGCCGTTCCCTAACCCTAACCCTAGCCCGGAAGGGAAACCCACCGGCAGCCCCACACCTTAGCCCCCGCCGTACCCTCATCCTAATCCGTACGCGGACATTGACCAGCGCGTCCGCACGTGCCCCGAACCTAGCACGTGTCCGCACCCTGACCTGTGCCCTCAGCCTTGCCGTTCCCTAACCCTAACCCTAGCCCGGAACGGAAACCCACCGGCAGCCCCACACCTTAGCCTCCGCCGTACCCTCATCCTAATCCGTACGCGGACACTGACCCGCGCGTCCACACGTGCCCCGACCCTAGCACGTGTCCGCACCCTCACCTGTGCCCTCAGCCTTGCCGTTCCCTAACCCTAAGCCTAGCCCGGAACGGAAACCCACCGGCAGCCCCGCACCTTAGCCTCCGCCGTACCCTCATCCTAATCCGTACGCGGACACTGACCCGCGCGTCCGCACGTGCCCCGACCCTAGCACGTGTCCGCACCCTCACCTGTGCCCTCAGCCTTGCCGTTCCCTAACCCTAACCCTAGCCCGGAACGGAAACCCACCGGCAGCCCCCCACCTTAGCCTCCGCCGTACCCTCATCCTAATCCGTACGCGGACACTGACCCGCGCGTCCGCACGTGCCCCGACCCTAGCACGTGTCCGCACCCTCACCTGTGCCCTCAGCCTTGCCGTTCCCTAACCCTAACCCTAGCCCGGAACGGAAACCCACCGGCAGCCCCACACCTTAGCCTCCGCCGTACCCTCATCCTAATCCGTACGCGGACACTGAACCGCGCGTCCGCACGTGCCCCGACCCTAGCACGTGTCCACACCCTCACCTGTGCCCTCAGCCTTGCCGTTCCCTAACCCTAACCCTAGCCCGGAACGGAAACCCACCGTCAGCCCCACACCTTAGACTCCGCCGTACACTCATCCTAATCCGTACGCGGACACTGACCCGCACGTCCACACGTGCCCCGACCCTAGCACGTGTCCGCAACCTCACCTGTGCCCTCAGCCTTGCCGTTCCCTAACCCTAACCCTAGCCCGGAACGCAAACCCACCGGCAGCCCCACACCTTAGCCTCCGCCGTACACGCATCCTAATCCGTACGCGGACACTGACCCGCGCGTCCGCACGTGCCCCGACCCTAGCACGTGTCCGCACCCTCACCTGTGCCCTCAGCCTTGCCGTTCCCTAACCCTAACCCTAGCCCGGAAGGAAAACCCACTGGCAGCCCCACACCTTAGCCTCCGCCGTACCCTCATCCTAATCGGTACGCGGACACTGACCTGCGCGTCCGCAAGTGCCCCGACCCTAGCACGTGTCCGCACCCTCACCTGTGCCCTCAGCCTTGCCGTTCCCTAACCCTAACCCTAGCCCGGAACGGAAACCCACCGGCAGCCCCACAACTTAGCCTCCGCCGTACCCTCATCCTAATCCGTACGCGGACAATGACCCGCACGTCCGCACATGCCCCGACCCTAGCACGTGTCCGCACCCTCACCTGTGCCCTCAGCCATGCCGTTCCCTAACCCTAACCCTAGCCCGGAACGGAAACCCACCGGCAGCCCCACACCTTAGCCTCCGCCGTACCCTCATCCTAATCTGTACGCGGACACTGACCCGCGTGTCCGCACGTGCCCCGACCCTAGCACGTGTCCGCACCATCGCCTTTGCCCTCAGCCTTGCCGTTCCCTAACCCTAACCCTAGCCCGGAACGGAAACCCACCGGCAGCCCCACACCTAAGCCTCCGCCGTACCCTCATCCTAATCCGTACGCGGACACTGACCCGCGCGTCCGCACGTGCCCCGACCCTAGCACGTGTCCGCACCCTCGCCTGTGCCCTCAGCCTTGCCGTTCCCTAACCCTAACCCTAGCCCGGAACGGAAACCCACCGGCAGCCCCACACCTTAGCCTCCGCCGTACCCTCATCCTAATCCGTAGGCGGACACTGACCCACGCGTCCGCACGTGCCCCGACCCTAGCACGTGTCCGCACCCTGGCCTGTGCCCTCAGCCTTGCCTTTCCCTAACCCTAACCCTAGCCCGGAACGGAAACCCACCGGCAGCCCCACAACTTAGCCTCCGCCGTACCCTCATCCTAATCCATACGCGGACAGTGACCCGCGCGTCCGCACGTGCTCCGACCCTAGCACGTGTCCGCACCCTCACCTGTGCCCTCAGCCTTGCCGTTCCCTAACCCTAACCCTAGCCCGGAACGGAAACCCACCAGCAGCCCCACACCTTAGCCTCCGCCGTACCCTCATCCTAATCCGTACGCGGACACTGACCCGCGCGTCCGCACGTGCCCCGACCCTAGCACGTGTCCGCACCCTCACCTGTGCCCTCAGCCTTGCCGTTCCCTAACCCTAACCCTAGCCCGGAACGGAAACCCACCGGCAGCCCCACACCTAAACCTCCGCCGTACCCTCATCCTAATCCGTACGCGGACACTGACCCGCGCGTCCGCACGTGCCCCGACCCTAGCACGTGTCCGCACCCTCGCCTGTGCCCTCAGCCTTGCCGTTCCCTAACCCTAACCCTAGCCCGGAACGGAAACCCACCGGCAGCCCCACACCTTAGCCTCCGCCGTACCCTCATCCTAATCCGTAGGCGGACACTGACCCACGCGTCCGCACGTGCCCCGACCCTAGCACGTGTCCGCACCCTGGCCTGTGCCCTCAGCCTTGCCTTTCCCTAACCCTAACCCTAGCCCGGAACGGAAACCCACCGGCAGCCCCACAACTTAGCCTCCGCCGTACCCTCATCCTAATCCGTACGCGGTCACTGACCCGCGCGTCCGCACGTGCCCCGACCTTAGCACGTGTTCGCACCCTCGCCTGTGCCCTCAGCCTTGCCGTTCCCTAACCCTAACCCTAGCCCAGAACGGAAACCCACCGGCAGCCCCACACCTTAGCCCTCGCCTTACCCTCATCCTAATCCGTACGTGGACACTGACCCGCGCGTCCGCACGTGCCCCGACCCTAGCACGTGTCCGCACCCTCACCTGTGCCCTCAGCCTTGCCGTTCCCTAACCCTAACCCTAGCCCGGAAGGGAAACCCACCGGCAGCCCCACACCTTAGCCTCCCCTGTACCCTCATCCTAATCCGTACGCGGACACTGACCCGCGCGTCCGCACGTGCCCCGACCCTAGCACGTGTCCGCACCCTCACCTGTGCCCTCAGCTTTGCCGTTCCCTAACCCTCACCCTAGCCTGGAACGGAAACCCACCGGCAGCCCCACACCTTAGCCTCCGCCGTACCCTCATCCTAATCCGTACGCGGACACTGACCCGCGCGTCCGCATGTGCCCCGACCATAGCACGTGTCCGCACCCTCACCTGTGCCCTCAGCCTTGCCGTTCCCTAACCCTAACCCTAGCCCCGAAGGGAAACCCACCGGCAGCCCCACACCTTAGCCTCCGCCGTACCCTCATCCTAATCCATACGCGGACACTGACCCGCGCGTCCGCACGTGCCCCGACCCTAGCACGTGTCCGCACCCTCGCCTGTGCCCTCAGCCTTGCCGTTCCCTAACCCTAACCCTAGACCGGAACGGAAACCCACCGGCAGCCCCACACCTTAGCCTCCGCCGTACCCTCATCCTAATCCGTACGGGGACACTGACCCGCGCCTCCACACGTGCCACGACCCTAGCACGTGTCCGCACCCTCACCTGTGCCCTCAGCCTTGCCGTTCCCTAACCCTAACTCTAGCCCGGAAGGGAAACCCACCGGCAGCCCCACACCTTAGCCTCCCCCGTACCCTCATCCTTATCCGTACGCGGACACTGACCCGCGCGTCCGCACGTGCCCCGACCCTAGCACGTGTCCGCACCCTCACCTGTGCCCTCAGCTTTGCCGTTCCCTAACCCTCACCCTAGCCTGGAACGGAAACCCACCGGCAGCCCCACACCTTAGCCTCCGCCGTACCCTCATCCTAATCCGTACGCGGACACTGACCCGCGCGTCTGCATGTGCCCCGACCATAGCACGTGTCCGCACCCTCACCTGTGCCCTCAGCCTTGCCGTTCCCTAACCCTAACCCTAGCCCCGAAGGGAAACCCACCGGCAGCCCCACACCTTAGCCTCCGCCGTACCCTCATCCTAATCCATACGCGGACACTGACCCGCGCGTCCGCACGTGCCCCGACCCTAGCACGTGTCCGCACCCTCGCCTGTGCCCTCAGCCTTGCCGTTCCCTAACCCTAACCCTAGACCGGAACGGAAACCCACCGGCAGCCCCACACCTTAGCCTCCGCCGTACCCTCATCCTAATCCGTACGGGGACACTGACCCGCGCCTCCGCACGTGCCACGACCCTAGCACGTGTCCGCACCCTCGCCTGTGCCCTCAGCCTTGCCGTTCCCTAACCCTAACCCTAGCCCGGAAGGGAAACCCTCCGGCAGCCCCACACCTTAGCCTCCGCCGTACCCTCATTCTAATACGTACGCGGACACTGACCCGCTTGTCCGCACGTGCCACGACCCTAGCACGTGTCCGCACCCTCGCCTGTGCTCTCAGCCTTGCCGTTCCCTAACCCTAACCCTAGCCTGGAAGGGAAACCCACCGGCAGCCCTACACCTTAGCCTCTGCCGTACCCTCATCCTAATCCGTACGCGGACACAGACCCGCGTGTCCGCACGTTCCCCGACCCTAGCACGTGTCCGCACCCTCGCCTGTGCCCTCAGCCTTGCCGTTCCCTAACCCTAACCCTAGCCCGGAACGGAAACCCACCGGCAGCCCCACACCTTAGCCTCCGCCGTACCCTCATCCTAATCCGTACGCGGACACTGACCCGCGCGTCCGCACGTGCCCCGACCCTAGCACGTGTCGGCACCCTCGCCTGTGCCCTCAGACTTGCCGTTCCCTAACCCTAACCCTAGCCCGGAACGGAAACCCACCGGCAGCCCCACACCTTAGCCTCCGCCGTACCCTCATCCTAATCCGTACGCGGACACTGACCCGCGCGTCCGCACGTGCCCTGACCCTAGCACGTGTCCGCACCCTGGCCTGTGCCCTCAGCCTTGCCGTTCCCTAACCCTAACCCTAGCCCGGAACGGAAACCCACCGGCAGCCCCACAACTTAGCCTCCGCCGTACCCTCATCCTAATCCGTACGCGGACACTGACCCGCGCGTCCGCACGTGCCCTGACCCTAGCACGTGTCCGCACCCTGGCCTGTGCCCTCAGCCTTGCCGTTCCCTAACCCTAACCCTAGCCCGGAACGGAAACCCCCCGGCAGCCCCACAACTTAGCCTCCGCCGTACCCTCATCCTAATCCGTACGCGTACAATGACCCGCGCGTCCGCACGTGCTCCGACCCTAGCACGTGTCCGCACCCTCACCTGTGCCCTCAGCCTTGCCGTTCCCTAACCCTAACCCTAGCCCTGAACGGAAACCCACCAGCAGCCCCACACCTTAGCCTCCGCCGTACCCTCATCATAATCCGTACGCGGACACTGACCCGCGCGTCCGCACGTGCCCCGACCCTAGCACGTGTCCGCACCCTCACCTGTGCCCTCAGCCTTGCCGTTCCCTAACCCTAACCCTAGCCCGGAACGGAAACACACCGGCAAGCCCAAACCTTAGCCTCCGCCGTACCCTCATCCTAATCCGTACGCGGTCACTGACCCGCGCGTCCGCACGTGCCCGGACCCTAGCACGTGTCCGCACCCTCGCCTGTGCCCTCAGCCTTGCCCTTCCCTAACCCTAACCCTAGCCCGGAACGGAAACCCACCGGCAGCCCCACACCTTAGCCTCCGCCGTACCCTCATCCTAATCCGTACGTGGACACTGACCCGCGCGTCCGCACGTGCCCCGACCCTAGCACGTGTCCGCACCCTCGCCTGTGCCCTCAGCCTTGCCGTTCCCTAACCCTAACCCTAGCCCGGAAGGGAAACCCACCGGCAGCCCCACACCTTAGCCTCCCCCGTACCCTCATCCTAATCCGTACGCGGACACTGACACGCGCGTCCGCACGTGCCCCGACCCTAGCACGTGTCCGCACCCTCACCTGTGCCCTCAGCTTTGCCGTTCCCTAACCCTCACCCTAGCCTGGAACGGAAACCCACCGGCAGCCCCACACCTTAGCCTCCGCCGTACCCTCATCCTAATCCGTACGCGGGCACTGACCCGCGCGTCCGCATGTGCCCCGACCATAGCACGTGTCCGCACCCTCACCTGTGCCCTCAGCCTTGCCGTTCCCTAACCCTAACCCTAGCCCGGAAGGGAAACCCACCGGCAGCCCCACACCTTAGCCTCCGCCGTACCCTCATCCTAATCCGTACGCGGACACTGACCCGCGCGTCCGCACGTGCCCCGACCCTAGCACGTGTCCGCACCCTCACCTGTGCCCTCAGCCTTGCCGTTCCCTAACCCTAACCCTAGCCCGGAACGGAAACCCACCGGCAGCCCCACACCTTAGCCTCCGCCGTACGCTCATCCTAATCTGTACGTGGACACTGACCCGCGCGTCCGCACGTGCCCCGACCCTAGCACGTGTCCGCACCCTCACCTGTGCCCTCAGCCTTGCCGTTCCCTAACCCTAACCCTAGCCCGGAACGGAAACCCACCGGCAGCCCCACACCTTAGCCTCCGCCATACGCTCATCCTAATCCGTACGCGGACACTGACCCGCGCGTCCGCACGTGCCCCGACCCTAGCACGTGTCCGCACCCTCACCGGTGCCCTCAGCCTTGCCGTTCCCTAACCCTAACCCTAGCCCGGAACGGAAACCCACCGGCAGCCCCACACCTTAGCCTCCGCCGTACCCTCATCCTAATCCGTACGCGGACACTGACCCGCGCGTCCGCACGTGCCCCGACCCTAGCACGTGTCCGCACCCTCACCTGTGCCCTCAGCCTTGCCGTTCCCTAACCCTAACCCTAGCCCGGAACGGAAACCCACCGGCAGCCCCACACCTTAGCCTCCGCCGTACCCTCATCCTAATCCGTACGCGGACACTGACCCGCGCGTCCGCACGTGCCCCGACCCTAGCACGTGTCCGCACCCTCACCTGTGTCCTCAGCCTTGCCGTTCCCTAACCCTAACCCTAGCCCTGAATGGAAACCCACCGGCAGCCCCACACCTTAGCCTCCGCCGTACCCTCATCCTAATCCGTGCGCGGACACTGACCCGCGCGTCCGCACGTGCCCCGACCCTAGCACGTGTCCGCACCCTCACCTGTGCCCTCAGCCTTGCGTTCCCTAACCCTAACCCTAGCCCGGAACGGAAACCCACCGGCAGCCCCACACCTTACCCTCCGCCGTACCCTCATCCTAATCCGTACGCGGACACTGACCCGCGCGTCCGCACGTGCCCCGACAATAGCACGTGTCCGCACCCTCACCTGTGCCCTCAGCCTTGCCGTTCCCTAACCCTAACCCTAGCCCGGAACGGAAACCCACCGGCAGCCCCACACCTTAGCCTCCGCCTTACCCTCATCCTAATCCGTAGGCGGACACTGACCCGCGCGTCCGCACGTGCCCCGACCCTAGCACGTGTCCGCACCCTCACCTGTGCCCTCAGCCTTGCCGTTCCCTAACCCTAACCCTAGCCCTGAACGGAAACCCACCTGCAGCCCCACACCTTAGCCTCCGCCGTACCCTCATCCTAATCCGTACGCGGACACTGACCCGCGCGTCCGCACAAGCCCCGACCCTAGCACGTCTCCGCACCCTCACCAGTGCCCTCAGCCTTGCTGTTCCCTAACCCTAACCCTAGCCCGTAAGGGAAACCCACCGGCAGCCCCACACCTTAGCCCCCGCCGTACCCTCATCCTAATCCGTACGCGGACACTGACCCGTGCGTCCGCACGTGCCCCGACCCTAGCACATGTCCGCACCCTCACCTGTGCCCTCAGCCTTGCCGTTCCCTAACCCCAACCCTAGCCCGGAACGGAAACCCACCGGCAGCCCCACACCTTAGCCTCCGCCGTACCCACATCCTAATCCGTACGCGGACACTGACCCGCGCGTCCGCACGTGCCCCGACCCTAGCACGTGTCCGCACCCTGACCTGTGCCCTCAGCCTTGCCGTTCCCTAACCCTAACCCTAGCCCGGAACGGAAACCCACCGGCAGCCCCACACCTTAGCCTCCGCCGTACCCTCATCCTAATCCGTACGCGGACACTGACCCGCGCGTCGGCACGTGCCCCGACCCTAGCACGTGTCCGCACCCTCACCTGTGCCCTCAGCCTTGCCGTTCCCTAACCCTAACCCTAGCCCGGAAGGGAAACCCACCGGCAGCCCCACACCTTAGCCTCCGCCGTACCCTCATCCTAATCCGTACGCGGACACTGACCCGCGCGTCCGCACGTGCCCCGACCCTAGTACGTGTCCGCACCCTCACCTGTTGCCTCAGCCTTGCCGTTCCCTAACCCTAACCCTATCCCGGAACGGAAACCCACCGGCAGCCCCACACCTTAGCCTCCGCCGTACCCTCATCCTAATCCGTACGCGGACACTGACCCGCGCGTCCGCACGTGCCCCGACCCTAGCACGTGTCCGCACCCTCACCTGTGCCCTCAGCCTTGCCGTTCCCTAACCCTAACCCTAGCCCGGAACGGAAACCCACCGGCAGCCCCACACCTTAGCCTCCGCCGTACCCTCATCCTAATCCGTACGCGGACACTGACCCGCGCGTCCGCACGTGCCCCGACACTAGCTCGTGTCCGCACCCTCACCTGTGCCCTCAGCCTTTCCGTTCCCTAACCCTAACCCTAGCCCGGAACGGAAACCCACCGGTAGCCCCACACCTTAGCCTCCGCCGTACCCTCATCCTAATCCGTACGCGGACACTGACCCGCGCGTCCGCACGTGCCCCGACCCTAGCACGTGTCCGCACCCTCACCTGTGCCCTCAGCCTTGCCTTTCCCTAACCCTAACCCTAGCCCGGAACGGAAACCCACCGGCAGCCCCACACCTTAGCCTCCGCCGTACCCTCATCCTAATCCGTAAGCGGACACTGACACGCGCGTCCGCACGTGCCCCGACCCAACCACGTGTCCGCACCCTCAACTGTGCCCTCAGCCTTGCCGTTCCCTAACCCTAACCCTAGCCCGGAACGGAAACCCACCGGCAGCCCCACACCTTAGCCCCCGCCGTACCGTCATCCTAATCCGTACGCGGACACTGACACGCGCGTCCGCACGTGCCCCGAACCTAGCACGTGTCCGCACCCTCACCTGTGCCCGCAGCCTTGCCGTTCCCTAACCCTAACCCTAGCCAAGAACGGAAACCCACCGGCAGCCCCACACCTTAGCCTCCGCCGTACCCTCATCCTAATCCGTACGCGGACACTGACCCGCGCGTCCGCACGTGCCACGACCCTAGCACGTGTCCGCACCCTCGCCTGTGCCCTCAGCCTTGCCGTTCCCTAACCCTAACCCTAGCCCCGAACGGAAACCCACCGGCAGCCCCACACCTTAGCCTCCGCCGTACCCTCATCCTAATCCGTACGCGGACACTGACCCGCACGTCCGCACGTGCCCTGACCCAAGCACGTGTCCGCACCCTCGCCTGTGCCCTCAGACTTGCCGTTCCCTAACCCTAACCCTAGCCCGGAACGGAAACCCACCGGCAGCCCCACACCTTAGCCTCCGCCGTACCCTCATCCTAATCCGTACGCGGACACTGACCCGCGCGTCCGCACGTGCCCCGACCCTAGCACGTGTCCGCACCCTCGCCTGTGCCCTCAGCCTTGCCGTTCCCTAACCCTAACCCTAGCCCGGAACGGAAAGCCCCCGGCAGCACCACACCTTAGCCTCCGCCTTACACTCATCCTAATCCGTACGCGGACACTGACCCGCGCGTCCACACGTGCCCCGACCCTAGCACGTGTCCGCACCCTCACCTGTGCCCTCAGGCTTGCCGTCCCCTAACCCTAACCCTAGCACGGAAGGGAAACCCACCGGCAGCCCCACACCTTAGCCTCCGCCGTACCCTCGTCC
The DNA here is from genome assembly GCF_949752795.1 of Hyperoodon ampullatus. Classification (NCBI taxonomy): domain Eukaryota; kingdom Metazoa; phylum Chordata; class Mammalia; order Artiodactyla; family Ziphiidae; genus Hyperoodon; species Hyperoodon ampullatus. The sequence goes on along the minus strand of NC_136927.1, from coordinate 89,361,759 downwards.
TAATCCGTACGCGGACACTGACCCACGCGTCCGCACGTGCACCGACCCTAGCACGTGTCCGCACCCTCACCTGTGCCCTCAGGCTTGCCGTTCCCTAACCCTAACCCTAGCCCCGAACGGAAACCCACCGGCAGCCCCACACCTTAGCCTCCGCCGTACGCTCATCCTAATCTGTACGCGGACACTGACCCGCGCGTCCGCACGTGCCCCGAACCTAGCACGTGTCCGCACCCTCACCTGTGCCCTCAGCCTTGCCGTTCCCTAACCCTAACCCTAGCCCGGAACGGAAACCCACCGGCAGCCCCACACATTAGCCTCCGCCGTACCCTCATCCTAATCCGTACGCGGACACTGACTCACGCGTCCGCACGTGCCCCGACCCTAGCACGTGTCCGCACCCTCACCTGTGCCCTCATCCTTGCCGTTCCCTAACCCTAACCCTAGACCGGAACGGAAACCCACCGGCAGCCCCACAGCTTAGCCTCCGCCGAACCCTCATCCTAATCCGTACGCGGACACTGACCCGCGCGTCTGCACGTGCCCCGACCCTAGCACGTGTCCGCACCCTCACCTGTGCCCTCAGCATTGCCGTTCCCTAACCCTAACCCTAGCCCGCAAGGGAAACCCACCAGCAGCCCCACACCTTAGCCCCCGCCGTACCCTCATCCTAATCCGTACGCGGACACTGACCCGCACGTCCGCACGTGCCCCGACCTTAGCACGTGTCCGCACCCTCACCTGTGCCCTCAGCCCTGCCGTTCCCTAACCCTAACCCTAGCCCGGAACGGAAACCCACCGGCAGCCCCACACCTTAGCCTCCGCCGTACCCTCAACCTAATCCGTACGCGGACACAGACCCGCGCGTCCACACGTGCCCCGACTCTAGCACGTGTCCGCACCCTCACCTGTGCCCTCAGCCTTGCCGTTCCATAACCCTAACCCTAGCCCGGAACGGAAACCCACCGGCAGCCCCACACCTTAGCCTCCGCCATACCCTCATCCTAATCCGTATGCGGACACTGACCCGCGCGTCCGCACGTGCCCCGACCCAAGCACGTGTCCGCACCCTCACCTGTGCCCTCAGCCTTGCCGTTCCCTAACCCTAACCCTAGCCCGGAACGGAAACCCACCGGCAGCCCCACACCTTAGCCTCCGCCATACCCTCATCCTAATCCGTACGTGGACACTGACCCGCGCGTCCGCACGTGCCCCGACCCTAGCACGTGTCCGCACCCTCACCTGTGCCCTCAGCCTTGCCGTTCCCTAACCCTAACCCTAGCCCGGAACGCAAACCCACCGGCAGCCCCACACCTTAGCCTCCGCCGTACCCTCATCCTAATCCGTACGCGGACACTGACCCGCGCGTCCGCACGTGCCCCGACCCTAGCACGTGTCCGCACCCTCACCTGTGCCCTCAGCCTTGCCGTTCCCTAACCCTAACCCTAGCCCGGAACGGAAACCCACCGGCAGCCCCACACCTTAGCCTCAACCGTACCCTCATCCTAATCCGTACGCGGACACTGACCCGCGCGTCCGCACATGCCCCGACCCTAGCACGTGTCCGCACCCTCGCCTGTGCCCTCAGCCTTGCCGTTCCGTAACCCTAACCCTAGCCCGGAACGGAAACCCTCCGGCAGCCCCACACCTTAGCCTCCGCCGTACCCTCATCCTAATCCGTACGCGGACACTGACCCGCGCGTCCGCACGTGCCACGACCCTAGCACGTGTCCGCACCCTCGCCTGTGCCCTCTGCCTTGCCGTTCCGTAACCTAACCCTAGCCTGGAAGGGAAACCCACCGGCAGCCCTACACCTTAGCCTCCACCGTACCCTCATCCTAATCCGTACGCAGACACTGACCCGCGTGTCCGCACGTGCCCCGACCCTAGCACGTGTCCGCACCCTCGCCTGTTCCCTCAGCCTTGACGTTCCCTAACCCTAACCCTAGCCCGGAACGGAAACCCTCCGGCAGCCCCACACCTTAGCCTCCGCCGTACCCTCATCCTAATCCGTACGCGGACACTGACCCGCGCGTCCGCACGTGCCCCGACCCTAGCACGTGTCCGCACCCTCGCCTGTGCCCTCAGCCTTGCCGTTCCCTAACCCTAACCCTAACCCGGAACGAAAACCCACCGGCAGCCTCACACCTTAGCCTCCGCCGTACCCTCATCCTAATCCGTACGCGGACACTGACCCGCACGTCCGCACGTGCCCCGACCTTAGCACGTGTCCGCACCCTCACCTGTGCCCTCAGCCTTGCCGTTCCCTAACCCTAACCCTAGCCCGGAACGGAAACCCACCGGCAGCCCCACACCTTAGCCTCCGCCGTACCCTCAACCTAATCCGTACGCGGACACAGACCCGCGCGTCCACACGTGCCCCGACTCTAGCACGTGTCCGCACCCTCACCTGTGCCCTCAGCCTTGCCGTTCCCTAACCCTAACCCTAGCCCGGAAGGGAAACCCACCGGCAGCCCCACACCTTAGCCCCCGCCGTACCCTCATCCTAATCCGTACGCGGACATTGACCAGCGCGTCCGCACGTGCCCCGAACCTAGCACGTGTCCGCACCCTGACCTGTGCCCTCAGCCTTGCCGTTCCCTAACCCTAACCCTAGCCCGGAACGGAAACCCACCGGCAGCCCCACACCTTAGCCTCCGCCGTACCCTCATCCTAATCCGTACGCGGACACTGACCCGCGCGTCCACACGTGCCCCGACCCTAGCACGTGTCCGCACCCTCACCTGTGCCCTCAGCCTTGCCGTTCCCTAACCCTAAGCCTAGCCCGGAACGGAAACCCACCGGCAGCCCCGCACCTTAGCCTCCGCCGTACCCTCATCCTAATCCGTACGCGGACACTGACCCGCGCGTCCGCACGTGCCCCGACCCTAGCACGTGTCCGCACCCTCACCTGTGCCCTCAGCCTTGCCGTTCCCTAACCCTAACCCTAGCCCGGAACGGAAACCCACCGGCAGCCCCCCACCTTAGCCTCCGCCGTACCCTCATCCTAATCCGTACGCGGACACTGACCCGCGCGTCCGCACGTGCCCCGACCCTAGCACGTGTCCGCACCCTCACCTGTGTCCTCAGCCTTGCCGTTCCCTAACCCTAACCCTAGCCCGGAACGGAAACCCACCGGCAGCCCCACACCTTAGCCTCCGCCGTACCCTCATCCTAATCCGTACGCGGACACTGAACCGCGCGTCCGCACGTGCCCCGACCCTAGCACGTGTCCACACCCTCACCTGTGCCCTCAGCCTTGCCGTTCCCTAACCCTAACCCTAGCCCGGAACGGAAACCCACCGTCAGCCCCACACCTTAGACTCCGCCGTACACTCATCCTAATCCGTACGCGGACACTGACCCGCACGTCCACACGTGCCCCGACCCTAGCACGTGTCCGCAACCTCACCTGTGCCCTCAGCCTTGCCGTTCCCTAACCCTAACCCTAGCCCGGAACGCAAACCCACCGGCAGCCCCACACCTTAGCCTCCGCCGTACACGCATCCTAATCCGTACGCGGACACTGACCCGCGCGTCCGCACGTGCCCCGACCCTAGCACGTGTCCGCACCCTCACCTGTGCCCTCAGCCTTGCCGTTCCCTAACCCTAACCCTAGCCCGGAAGGAAAACCCACTGGCAGCCCCACACCTTAGCCTCCGCCGTACCCTCATCCTAATCGGTACGCGGACACTGACCTGCGCGTCCGCAAGTGCCCCGACCCTAGCACGTGTCCGCACCCTCACCTGTGCCCTCAGCCTTGCCGTTCCCTAACCCTAACCCTAGCCCGGAACGGAAACCCACCGGCAGCCCCACAACTTAGCCTCCGCCGTACCCTCATCCTAATCCGTACGCGGACAATGACCCGCACGTCCGCACATGCCCCGACCCTAGCACGTGTCCGCACCCTCACCTGTGCCCTCAGCCATGCCGTTCCCTAACCCTAACCCTAGCCCGGAACGGAAACCCACCGGCAGCCCCACACCTTAGCCTCCGCCGTACCCTCATCCTAATCCGTAAGCGGACACTGACACGCGCGTCCGCACGTGCCCCGACCCAACCACGTGTCCGCACCCTCAACTGTGCCCTCAGCCTTGCCGTTCCCTAACCCTAACCCTAGCCCGGAACGGAAACCCACCGGCAGCCCCACACCTTAGCCCCCGCCGTACCGTCATCCTAATCCGTACGCGGACACTGACACGCGCGTCCGCACGTGCCCCGAACCTAGCACGTGTCCGCACCCTCACCTGTGCCCGCAGCCTTGCCGTTCCCTAACCCTAACCCTAGCCCAGAACGGAAACCCACCGGCAGCCCCACACCTTAGCCTCCGCCGTACCCTCATCCTAATCCGTACGCGGACACTGACCCGCGCGTCCGCACGTGCCACGACCCTAGCACGTGTCCGCACCCTCGCCTGTGCCCTCAGCCTTGCCGTTCCCTAACCCTAACCCTAGCCCCGAACGGAAACCCACCGGCAGCCCCACACCTTAGCCTCCGCCGTACCCTCATCCTAATCCGTACGCGGACACTGACCCGCACGTCCGCACGTGCCCTGACCCAAGCACGTGTCCGCACCCTCGCCTGTGCCCTCAGACTTGCCGTTCCCTAACCCTAACCCTAGCCCGGAACGGAAACCCACCGGCAGCCCCACACCTTAGCCTCCGCCGTACCCTCATCCTAATCCGTACGCGGACACTGACCCGCGCGTCCGCACGTGCCCCGACCCTAGCACGTGTCCGCACCCTCGCCTGTGCCCTCAGCCTTGCCGTTCCCTAACCCTAACCCTAGCCCGGAACGGAAAGCCCCCGGCAGCACCACACCTTAGCCTCCGCCTTACACTCATCCTAATCCGTACGCGGACACTGACCCGCGCGTCCACACGTGCCCCGACCCTAGCACGTGTCCGCACCCTCACCTGTGCCCTCAGGCTTGCCGTCCCCTAACCCTAACCCTAGCACGGAAGGGAAACCCACCGGCAGCCCCACACCTTAGCCTCCGCTGTACCCTCGTCCTAATCCGTACGCGGACACTGACCCACGCGTCCGCACGTGCACCGACCCTAGCACGTGTCCGCACCCTCACCTGTGCCCTCAGGCTTGCCGTTCCCTAACCCTAACCCTAGCCCCGAACGGAAACCCACCAGCAGCCCCACACCTTAGCCTCCGCCGTACGCTCATCCTAATCTGTACGCGGACACTGACCCGCGCGTCCGCACGTGCCCCGAACCTAGCACGTGTCCGCACCCTCACCTGTGCCCTCAGCCCTGCCGTTCCCTAACCCTAACCCTAGCCCGGAACGGAAACCCACCGGCAGCCCCACACATTAGCCTCCGCCGTACCCTCATCCTAATCCGTACGCGGACACTGACTCACGCGTCCGCACGTGCCCCGACCCTAGCACGTGTCCGCACCCTCACCTGTGCCCTCATCCTTGCCGTTCCCTAACCCTAACCCTAGACCGGAACGGAAACCCACCGGCAGCCCCACAGCTTAGCCTCCGCCGAACCCTCATCCTAATCCGTACGCGGACACTGACCCGCGCGTCTGCACGTGCCCCGACCCTAGCACGTGTCCGCACCCTCACCTGTGCCCTCAGCATTGCCGTTCCCTAACCCTAACCCTAGCCCGCAAGGGAAACCCACCAGCAGCCCCACACCTTAGCCCCCGCCGTACCCTCATCCTAATCCGTACGCGGACACTGACCCGCACGTCCGCACGTGCCCCGACCTTAGCACGTGTCCGCACCCTCACCTGTGCCCTCAGCCCTGCCGTTCCCTAACCCTAACCCTAGCCCGGAACGGAAACCCACCGGCAGCCCCACACCTTAGCCTCCGCCGTACCCTCAACCTAATCCGTACGCGGACACAGACCCGCGCGTCCACACGTGCCCCGACTCTAGCACGTGTCCGCACCCTCACCTGTGCCCTCAGCCTTGCCGTTCCATAACCCTAACCCTAGCCCGGAACGGAAACCCACCGGCAGCCCCACACCTTAGCCTCCGCCATACCCTCATCCTAATCCGTATGCGGACACTGACCCGCGCGTCCGCACGTGCCCCGACCCAAGCACGTGTCCGCACCCTCACCTGTGCCCTCAGCCTTGCCGTTCCCTAACCCTAACCCTAGCCCGGAACGGAAACCCACCGGCAGCCCCACACCTTAGCCTCCGCCATACCCTCATCCTAATCCGTACGTGGACACTGACCCGCGCGTCCGCACGTGCCCCGACCCTAGCACGTGTCCGCACCCTCACCTGTGCCCTCAGCCTTGCCGTTCCCTAACCCTAACCCTAGCCCGGAACGCAAACCCACCGGCAGCCCCACACCTTAGCCTCCGCCGTACCCTCATCCTAATCCGTACGCGGACACTGACCCGCGCGTCCGCACGTGCCCCGACCCTAGCACGTGTCCGCACCCTCACCTGTGCCCTCAGCCTTGCCGTTCCCTAACCCTAACCCTAGCCCGGAACGGAAACCCACCGGCAGCCCCACACCTTAGCCTCAACCGTACCCTCATCCTAATCCGTACGCGGACACTGACCCGCGCGTCCGCACATGCCCCGACCCTAGCACGTGTCCGCACCCTCGCCTGTGCCCTCAGCCTTGCCGTTCCGTAACCCTAACCCTAGCCCGGAACGGAAACCCTCCGGCAGCCCCACACATTAGCCTCCGCCGTACCCTCATCCTAATCCGTACGCGGACACTGACTCACGCGTCCGCACGTGCCCCGACCCTAGCACGTGTCCGCACCCTCACCTGTGCCCTCATCCTTGCCGTTCCCTAACCCTAACCCTAGACCGGAACGGAAACCCACCGGCAGCCCCACAGCTTAGCCTCCGCCGAACCCTCATCCTAATCCGTACGCGGACACTGACCCGCGCGTCTGCACGTGCCCCGACCCTAGCACGTGTCCGCACCCTCACCTGTGCCCTCAGCATTGCCGTTCCCTAACCCTAACCCTAGCCCGCAAGGGAAACCCACCAGCAGCCCCACACCTTAGCCCCCGCCGTACCCTCATCCTAATCCGTACGCGGACACTGACCCGCACGTCCGCACGTGCCCCGACCTTAGCACGTGTCCGCACCCTCACCTGTGCCCTCAGCCCTGCCGTTCCCTAACCCTAACCCTAGCCCGGAACGGAAACCCACCGGCAGCCCCACACCTTAGCCTCCGCCGTACCCTCAACCTAATCCGTACGCGGACACAGACCCGCGCGTCCACACGTGCCCCGACTCTAGCACGTGTCCGCACCCTCACCTGTGCCCTCAGCCTTGCCGTTCCATAACCCTAACCCTAGCCCGGAACGGAAACCCACCGGCAGCCCCACACCTTAGCCTCCGCCATACCCTCATCCTAATCCGTATGCGGACACTGACCCGCGCGTCCGCACGTGCCCCGACCCAAGCACGTGTCCGCACCCTCACCTGTGCCCTCAGCCTTGCCGTTCCCTAACCCTAACCCTAGCCCGGAACGGAAACCCACCGGCAGCCCCACACCTTAGCCTCCGCCATACCCTCATCCTAATCCGTACGTGGACACTGACCCGCGCGTCCGCACGTGCCCCGACCCTAGCACGTGTCCGCACCCTCACCTGTGCCCTCAGCCTTGCCGTTCCCTAACCCTAACCCTAGCCCGGAACGCAAACCCACCGGCAGCCCCACACCTTAGCCTCCGCCGTACCCTCATCCTAATCCGTACGCGGACACTGACCCGCGCGTCCGCACGTGCCCCGACCCTAGCACGTGTCCGCACCCTCACCTGTGCCCTCAGCCTTGCCGTTCCCTAACCCTAACCCTAGCCCGGAACGGAAACCCACCGGCAGCCCCACACCTTAGCCTCAACCGTACCCTCATCCTAATCCGTACGCGGACACTGACCCGCGCGTCCGCACATGCCCCGACCCTAGCACGTGTCCGCACCCTCGCCTGTGCCCTCAGCCTTGCCGTTCCGTAACCCTAACCCTAGCCCGGAACGGAAACCCTCCGGCAGCCCCACACCTTAGCCTCCGCCGTACCCTCATCCTAATCCGTACGCGGACACTGACCCGCGCGTCCGCACGTGCCACGACCCTAGCACGTGTCCGCACCCTCGCCTGTGCCCTCTGCCTTGCCGTTCCGTAACCTAACCCTAGCCTGGAAGGGAAACCCACCGGCAGCCCCACACCTTAGCCTCCGCCGTACCCTCATCCTAATCCGTACGCGGACACTGACCCGCGCGTCCGCACGTGCTCCGACCCTAGCACGTGTCCGCACCCTCACCTGTGCCCTCAGCCTTGCCGTTCCCTAACCCTAACCCTAGCCCGGAACGGAAACCCACCGGCAGCCCCACACCTTAGCCTCCGCCGTACCCTCATCCTAATCCGTACGCGGACACTGACCCGCGCGTCCGTACGTGCCACGACCCTAGCACGTGTCCGCACCCTCGCCTGTGCCCTCAGCCTTGCCATTCCCTAACCCTAACCCTAGACCGGAACGGAAACCCACCGGCAGCCCCACACCTTAGCCTCCGCCGTACCCTCATCCTAATCCGTACGCGGACACTGACACGCGCGTCCGCACGTGCCCCGACCCAAGCACGTGTCCGCACCCTCGCCTGTGCCCTCAGCCTTGCCGTTCCCTAACCCTAACCCTAGCCCGGAACGGAAACCCACCGGCAGCCCCACACCTTAGCCTCCGCCGTATCCTCATCCTAATCCGTACGCGGACACTGACCCGCGTGTCCGCACGTGCCCCGACCCTAGAACGTGTCCGCACCCTCGCCTGTGCCCACAGCCTTGCCGTTCCCTAACCCTAACCCTAGCCCGGAACGGAAACACACCGGCAGACCCACACCTTAGCCTCCGCCGTACCCTCATCCTAATCCGTACGCGGACACTGACCCGCGCGTCCGCACGTGCCCCGACCCTAGCACGTGTCCGCACCCTCACCTGTACCCTCAGCTTTGCCGTTCCCTAACCCTAACCCTAGCCTGGAATGGAAACCCACCGGCAGACCCACACCTTAGCCTCCGCCGTACCCTCATCCTAATCCGTACGCGGACACTGACCCGCACGTCCGCATGTGCCCCGACCCTAGCACGTGTCCGCACCCTCACCTGTGCCCTCAGCCTTGCCGTTCCCTAACCCTAACCCTAGCCCGGAACGGAAACCCACCGGCAGCCCCACACCTTAGCCTCCGCCGTACCCTCATCCTAATCCGTACGCGGACACTGAACCGCGCGTCCGCACGTGCCCCGACCCTAGCACGTGTCCACACCCTCACCTGTGCCCTCAGCCTTGCCGTTCCCTAACCCTAACCCTAGCCCGGAACGGAAACCCACCGTCAGCCCCACACCTTAGACTCCGCCGTACACTCATCCTAATCCGTACGCGGACACTGACCCGCACGTCCACACGTGCCCCGACCCTAGCACGTGTCCGCAACCTCACCTGTGCCCTCAGCCTTGCCGTTCCCTAACCCTAACCCTAGCCCGGAACGCAAACCCACCGGCAGCCCCACACCTTAGCCTCCGCCGTACACGCATCCTAATCCGTACGCGGACACTGACCCGCGCGTCCGCACGTGCCCCGACCCTAGCACGTGTCCGCACCCTCACCTGTGCCCTCAGCCTTGCCGTTCCCTAACCCTAACCCTAGCCCGGAAGGAAAACCCTCTGGCAGCCCCACACCTTAGCCTCCGCCGTACCCTCATCCTAATCGGTACGCGGACACTGACCTGCGCGTCCGCAAGTGCCCCGACCCTAGCACGTGTCCGCACCCTCACCTGTGCCCTCAGCCTTGCCGTTCCCTAACCCTAACCCTAGCCCGGAACGGAAACCCACCGGCAGCCCCACAACTTAGCCTCCGCCGTACCCTCATCCTAATCCGTACGCGGACAATGACCCGCACGTCCGCACATGCCCCGACCCTAGCACGTGTCCGCACCCTCACCTGTGCCCTCAGCCATGCCGTTCCCTAACCCTAACCCTAGCCCGGAACGGAAACCCACCGGCAGCCCCACACCTTAGCCTCCGCCGTACCCTCATCCTAATCCGTACGCGGACACTGACCCGCGCGTCCGCACGTGCTCCGACCCTAGCACGTGTCCGCACCCTCACCTGTGCCCTCAGCCTTGCCGTTCCCTAACCCTAACCCTAGCCCGGAACGGAAACCCACCGGCAGCCCCACACCTTAGCCTCCGCCGTACCCTCATCCTAATCCGTACGCGGACACTGACCCGCGCGTCCGTACGTGCCACGACCCTAGCACGTGTCCGCACCCTCGCCTGTGCCCTCAGCCTTGCCATTCCCTAACCCTAACCCTAGACCGGAACGGAAACCCACCGGCAGCCCCACACCTTAGCCTCCGCCGTACCCTCATCCTAATCCGTACGCGGACACTGACACGCGCGTCCGCACGTGCCCCGACCCAAGCACGTGTCCGCACCCTCGCCTGTGCCCTCAGCCTTGCCGTTCCCTAACCCTAACCCTAGCCCGGAACGGAAACCCACCGGCAGCCCCACACCTTAGCCTCCGCCGTATCCTCATCCTAATCCGTACGCGGACACTGACCAACGTGTCCGCACGTGCCCCGACCCTAGAACGTGTCCGCACCCTCGCCTGTGCCCACAGCCTTGCCGTTCCCTAACCCTAACCCTAGCCCGGAACGGAAACACACCGGCAGACCCACACCTTAGCCTCCGCCGTACCCTCATCCTAATCCGTACGCGGACACTGACCCGCGCGTCCGCACGTGCCCCGACCCTAGCACGTGTCCGCACCCTCACCTGTGCCCTCAGCTTTGCCGTTCCCTAACCCTAACCCTAGCCTGGAATGGAAACCCACCGGCAGACCCACACCTTAGCCTCCGCCGTACCCTCATCCTAATCCGTACGCGGACACTGACCCGCACGTCCGCATGTGCCCCGACCCTAGCACGTGTCCGCACCCTCACCTGTGCCCTCAGCCTTGCCGTTCCCTAACCCTAACCCTAGCCCGGAACGGAAACCCACCGGCAGCCCCACACCTTAGCCTCCGCCATACCCTCATCCTAATCCGTACGCGGACACTGACCCGCGCGTCCGCACGTGTCCCGACCCTAGCACGTGTCCGCACCCTCACCTGTGCCCTCAGCCTTGCCGTTCCCTAACCCTAACCCTAGCCCGGAACGGAAACCTACCGGCAGCCCCACACCTTAGCCTCCGCCGTACCCTCATCCTAATCCGTACGCGGACACTGACCCGCGCGTCCGCACGTGCCACGACCCTAGCACGTGTCCGCACCTTCGCCTGTGCCCTCAGCCTTGCCGTTCCCTAACCCTAACACTAGCCCGGAAGGGAAACCCTCCGGCAGCCCCACACCTTAGCCTCCGCCGTACCCTCATCCTAATCCGTACGCGGACACTGACCCGCGCGTCCGCACGTGCCATGACCCTAGCACGTGTCCGCACCCTCGCCTGTGCCCTCAGCCTTGCCGTTCCCTAACCCTAACCCTAGCCTGGAAGGGAAACCCACCGTCAGCCCTACACCTTAGCCTCCGCCGTACCCTCATCCTAATCTGTACGCGGACACTGACCCGCGTGTCCGCACGTGCCCCGACCCTAGCACGTGTCCGCACCATCGCCTTTGCCCTCAGCCTTGCCGTTCCCTAACCCTAACCCTAGCCCGGAACGGAAACCCACCGGCAGCCCCACACCTAAGCCTCCGCCGTACCCTCATCCTAATCCGTACGCGGACACTGACCCGCGCGTCCGCACGTGCCCCGACCCTAGCACGTGTCCGCACCCTCGCCTGTGCCCTCAGCCTTGCCGTTCCCTAACCCTAACCCTAGCCCGGAACAGAAACCCACCGGCAGCCCCACACCTTAGCCTCCGCCGTACCCTCATCCTAATCCGTAGGCGGACACTGACCCACGCGTCCGCACGTGCCCCGACCCTAGCACGTGTCCGCACCCTGGCCTGTGCCCTCAGCCTTGCCTTTCCCTAACCCTAACCCTAGCCCGGAACGGAAACCCACCGGCAGCCCCACAACTTAGCCTCCGCCGTACCCTCATCCTAATCCATACGCGGACAGTGACCCGCGCGTCCGCACGTGCTCCGACCCTAGCACGTGTCCGCACCCTCACCTGTGCCCTCAGCCTTGCCGTTCCCTAACCCTAACCCTAGCCCGGAACGGAAACCCACCAGCAGCCCCACACCTTAGCCTCCGCCGTACCCTCATCCTAATCCGTACGCGGACACTGACCCGCGCGTCCGCACGTGCCCCGACCCTAGCACGTGTCCGCACCCTCACCTGTGCCCTCAGCCTTGCCGTTCCCTAACCCTAACCCTAGCCCGGAACGGAAACCCACCGGCAGCCCCACACCTAAACCTCCGCCGTACCCTCATCCTAATCCGTACGCGGACACTGACCCGCGCGTCCGCACGTGCCCCGACCCTAGCACGTGTCCGCACCCTCCCCTGTGCCCTCAGCCTTGCCGTTCCCTAACCCTAACCCTAGCCCGGAACGGAAACCCACCGGCAGCCCCACACCTTAGCCTCCGCCGTACCCTCATCCTAATCCGTAGGCGGACACTGACCCACGCGTCCGCACGTGCCCCGACCCTAGCACGTGTCCGCACCCTGGCCTGTGCCCTCAGCCTTGCCTTTCCCTAACCCTAACCCTAGCCCGGAACGGAAACCCACCGGCAGCCCCACAACTTAGCCTCCGCCGTACCCTCATCCTAATCCGTACGCGGTCACTGACCCGCGCGTCCGCACGTGCCCCGACCTTAGCACGTGTTCGCACCCTCGCCTGTGCCCTCAGCCTTGCCGTTCCCTAACCCTAACCCTAGCCCGGAACGGAAACCCACCGGCAGCCCCACACCTTAGCCCTCGCCTTACCCTCATCCTAATCCGTACGTGGACACTGACCCGCGCGTCCGCACGTGCCCCGACCCTAGCACGTGTCCGCACCCTCACCTGTGCCCTCAGCCTTGCCGTTCCCTAACCCTAACCCTAGCCCGGAAGGGAAACCCACCGGCAGCCCCACACCTTAGCCTCCCCTGTACCCTCATCCTAATCCGTACGCGGACACTGACCCGCGCGTCCGCACGTGCCCCGACCCTAGCACGTGTCCGCACCCTCACCTGTGCCCTCAGCTTTGCCGTTCCCTAACCCTCACCCTAGCCTGGAACGGAAACCCACCGGCAGCCCCACACCTTAGCCTCCGCCGTACCCTCATCCTAATCCGTACGCGGACACTGACCCGCGCGTCCGCATGTGCCCCGACCATAGCACGTGTCCGCACCCTCACCTGTGCCCTCAGCCTTGCCGTTCCCTAACCCTAACCCTAGCCCCGAAGGGAAACCCACCGGCAGCCCCACACCTTAGCCTCCGCCGTACCCTCATCCTAATCCATACGCGGACACTGACCCGCGCGTCCGCACGTGCCCCGACCCTAGCACGTGTCCGCACCCTCGCCTGTGCCCTCAGCCTTGCCGTTCCCTAACCCTAACCCTAGACCGGAACGGAAACCCACCGGCAGCCCCACACCTTAGCCTCCGCCGTACCCTCATCCTAATCCGTACGGGGACACTGACCCGCGCCTCCACACGTGCCACGACCCTAGCACGTGTCCGCACCCTCGCCTGTGCCCTCAGCCTTGCCGTTCCCTAACCCTAACCCTAGACCGGAAGGGAAACCCTCCGGCAGCCCCACACCTTAGCCTCCGCCGTACCCTCATTCTAATACGTACGCGGACACTGACCCGCTTGTCCGCACGTGCCACGACCCTAGCACGTGTCCGCACCCTCGCCTGTGCCCTCAGCCTTGCCGTTCCCTAACCCTAACCCTAGCCTGGAAGGGAAACCCACCGGCAGCCCTACACCTTAGCCTCTGCCGTACCCTCATCCTAATCCGTACGCGGACACAGACCCGCGTGTCCGCACGTGCCCCGACCCTAGCACGTGTCCGCACCCTCGCCTGTGCCCTCAGCCTTGCCGTTCCCTAACCCTAACCCTAGCCCGGAACGGAAACCCACCGGCAGCCCCACACCTTAGCCTCCGCCGTACCCTCATCCTAATCCGTACGCGGACAATGACCCGCGCGTCCGCACGTGCTCCGAACCTAGCACGTGTCCGCACCCTCACCTGTGCCCTCAGCCTTGCCGTTCCCTAACCCTAACCCTAGCCCGGAACGGAAACACACCGGCAGCCCCACACCTTAGCCTCCGCCGTACCCTCATCCTAATCCGTACGCGGTCACTGACCCGCGCGTCCGCACGTGCCCCGAACCTAGCACGTGTCCTCACCCTCGCCTGTGCCCTCAGCCTTGCCGTTCCCTAACCCTAACCCTAGCCCGGAACGGAAACCCACCGGCATCCCCACACCTTAGCCTCCGCCGTACCCTCATCCTAATCCGTACGTGGACACTGACCCGCGCGTCCGCACGTGCCCCGACCCTAGCACGTGTCCGCACCCTCACCTGTGCCCTCAGCCTTGCCGTTCCCTAACCCTAACCCTAGCCCGGAAGGGAAACCCACCGGCAGCCCCACACCTTAGCCTCCCCCGTACCCTCATCCTTATCCGTACGCGGACACTGACCCGCGCGTCCGCACGTGCCCCGACCCTAGCACGTGTCCGCACCCTCACCTGTGCCCTCAGCTTTGCCGTTCCCTAACCCTCACCCTAGCCTGGAACGGAAACCCACCGGCAGCCCCACACCTTAGCCTCCGCCGTACCCTCATCCTAATCCGTACGCGGACACTGACCCGCGCGTCTGCATGTGCCCCGACCATAGCACGTGTCCGCACACTCACCTGTGCCCTCAGCCTTGCCGTTCCCTAACCCTAACCCTAGCCCCGAAGGGAAACCCACCGGCAGCCCCACACCTTAGCCTCCGCCGTACCCTCATCCTAATCCATACGCGGACACTGACCCGCGCGTCCGCACGTGCCCCGACCCTAGCACGTGTCCGCACCCTCGCCTGTGCCCTCAGCCTTGCCGTTCCCTAACCCTAACCCTAGACCGGAACGGAAACCCACCGGCAGCCCCACACCTTAGCCTCCGCCGTACCCTCATCCTAATCCGTACGGGGACACTGACCCGCGCGTCCGCACGTGCCCTGACCCTAGCACGTGTCCGCACCCTGGCCTGTGCCCTCAGCCTTGCCGTTCCCTAACCCTAACCCTAGCCCGGAACGGAAACCCACCGGCAGCCCCACAACTTAGCCTCCGCCGTACCCTCATCCTAATCCGTACGCGGACAATGACCCGCGCGTCCGCACGTGCTCCGACCCTAGCACGTGTCCGCACCCTCACCTGTGCCCTCAGCCTTGCCGTTCCCTAACCCTAACCCTAGCCCGGAACGGAAACCCACCAGCAGCCCCACACCTTAGCCTCCGCCGTACCCTCATCCTAATCCGTACGCGGACACTGACCCGCGCGTCCGCACGTGCCCTGACCCTAGCACGTGTCCGCACCCTGGCCTGTGCCCTCAGCCTTGCCGTTCCCTAACCCTAACCCTAGCCCGGAACGGAAACCCCCCGGCAGCCCCACAACTTAGCCTCCGCCGTACCCTCATCCTAATCCGTACGCGGACAATGACCCGCGCGTCCGCACGTGCTCCGACCCTAGCACGTGTCCGCACCCTCACCTGTGCCCTCAGCCTTGCCGTTCCCTAACCCTAACCCTAGCCCTGAACGGAAACCCACCAGCAGCCCCACACCTTAGCCTCCGCCGTACCCTCATCCTAATCCGTACGCGGACACTGACCCGCGCGTCCGCACGTGCCCCGACCCTAGCACGTGTCCGCACCCTCACCTGTGCCCTCAGCCTTGCCGTTCCCTAACCCTAACCCTAGCCCGGAACGGAAACACACCGGCAAGCCCAAACGTTAGCCTCCGCCGTACCCTCATCCTAATCCGTACGCGGTCACTGACACGCGCGTCCGCACGTGCCCGGACCCTAGCACGTGTCCGCACCCTCGCCTGTGCCCTCAGCCTTGCCCTTCCCTAACCCTAACCCTAGCCCGGAACGGAAACCCACCGGCAGCCCCACACCTTAGCCTCCGCCGTACCCTCATCCTAATCCGTACGTGGACACTGACCCGCGCGTCCGCACGTGCCCCGACCCTAGCACGTGTCCGCACCCTCGCCTGTGCCCTCAACCTTGCCGTTCCCTAACCCTAACCCTAGCCCGGAAGGGAAACCCACCGGCAGCCCCACACCTTAGCCTCCCCCGTACCCTCATCCTAATCCGTACGCGGACACTGACCCGCGCGTCCGCACGTGCCCCGACCCTAGCACGTGTCCGCACCCTCACCTGTGCCCTCAGCTTTGCCGTTCCCTAACCCTCACCCTAGCCTGGAACGGAAACCCACCGGCAGCCCCACACCTTAGCCTCCGCCGTACCCTCATCCTAATCCGTACGCGGACACTGACCCGCGCGTCCGCATGTGCCCTGACCATAGCACGTGTCCGCACCCTCACCTGTGCCCTCAGCCTTGCCGTACCCTAACCCTAACCCTAGCCCGGAAGGGAAACCCACCGGCAGCCCCACATCTTAGCCTCCGCCGTACCCTCATCCTAATCCGTACGCGGACACTGACCCGCGCGTCCGCACGTGCCCCGACCCTAGCACGTGTCCGCACCCTCACCTGTGCCCTCAGCCTTGCCGTTCCCTAACCCTAACCCTAGCCCCGAACGGAAACCCACCGGCAGCCCCACACCTTAGCCTCCGCCGTACGCTCATCCTAATCTGTACGTGGACACTGACCCGCGCGTCCGCACGTGCCCCGACCCTAGCACGTGTCCGCACCCTCACCTGTGTCCTCAGCCTTGCCGTTCCCTAACCCTAACCCTAGCCCTGAATGGAAACCCACCGGCAGCCCCACACCTTAGCCTCCGCCGTACCCTCATCCTAATCCGTACGCGGACACTGACCCGCGCGTCCGCACGTGCCCCGACCCTAGCACGTGTCCGCACCCTCACCTGTGCCCTCAGCCTTGCGTTCCCTAACCCTAACCCTAGCCCGGAACGGAAACCCACCGGAAGCCCCACACCTTACCCTCCGCCGTGCCCTCATCCTAATCCGTACGCGGACACTGACCCGCGCGTCCGCACGTGCCCCGACAATAGCACGTGTCCGCACCCTCACCTGTGCCCTCAGCCTTGCCGTTCCCTAACCCTAACCCTAGCCCGGAACGGAAACCCACCGGCAGCCCCACACCTTAGCCTCCGCCTTACCCTCATCCTAATCCGTAGGCGGACACTGACCCGCGCGTCCGCACGTGCCCCGACCCTAGCACGTGTCCGCACCCTCACCTGTGCCCTCAGCCTTGCCGTTCCCTAACCCTAACCCTAGCCCTGAACGGAAACCCACCTGCAGCCCCACACCTTAGCCTCCGCCGTACCCTCATCCTAATCCGTACGCGGACACTGACCCGCGCGTCCGCACAAGCCCCGACCCTAGCACGTCTCCGCACCCTCACCAGTGCCCTCAGCCTTGCTGTTCCCTAACCCTAACCCTAGCCCGTAAGGGAAACCCACCGGCACCCCCACACCTTAGCCCCCGCCGTACCCTCATCCTAATCCGTACGCGGACACTGACCCGTGCGTCCGCACGTGCCCCGACCCTAGCACATGTCCGCACCCTCACCTGTGCCCTCAGCCTTGCCGTTCCCTAACCCCAACCCTAGCCCGGAACGGAAACCCACCGGCAGCCCCACACCTTAGCCTCCGCCGTACCCACATCCTAATCCGTACGCGGACACTGACCCGCGCGTCCGCACGTGCCCCGACCCTAGCACGTGTCCGCACCCTGACCTGTGCCCTCAGCCTTGCCGTTCCCTAACCCTAACCCTAGCCCGGAACGGAAACCCACCGGCAGCCCCACACCTTAGCCTCCGCCGTACCCTCATCCTAATCCGTACGCGGACACTGACCCGCGCGTCCGCACGTGCCCCGACCCTAGCACGTGTCCGCACCCTCACCTGTGCCCTCAGCCTTGCCGTTCCCTAACCCTAACCCTAGCCCGGAAGGGAAACCCACCGGCAGCCCCACACCTTAGCCTCCGCCGTACCCTCATCCTAATCCGTACGCGGACACTGACCCGCGCGTCCGCACGTGCCCCGACCCTAGTACGTGTCCGCACCCTCACCTGTTGCCTCAGCCTTGCCGTTCCCTAACCCTAACCCTATCCCGGAACGGAAACCCACCGGCAGCCCCACACCTTAGCCTCCGCCGTACCCTCATCCTAATCCGTACGCGGACACTGACCCGCGCGTCCGCACGTGCCCCGACCCTAGCACGTGTCCGCACCCTCACCTGTGCCCTCAGCCTTGCCGTTCCCTAACCCTAACCCTAGCCCGGAACGGAAACCCACCGGCAGCCCCACACCTTAGCCTCCGCCGTACCCTCATCCTAATCCGTACGCGGACACTGACCCGCGCGTCCGCACGTGCCCCGACACTAGCTCGTGTCCGCACCCTCACCTGTGCCCTCAGCCTTGCCGTTCCCTAACCCTAACCCTAGCCCGGAACGGAAACCCACCGGTAGCCCCACACCTTAGCCTCCGCCGTACCCTCATCCTAATCCGTACGCGGACACTGACCCGCGCGTCCGCACGTGCCCCGACCCTAGCACGTGTCCGCACCCTCACCTGTGCCCTCAGCCTTGCCTTTCCCTAACCCTAACCCTAGCCCGGAACGGAAACCCACCGGCAGCCCCACACCTTAGCCTCCGCCGTACCCTCATCCTAATCCGTAAGCGGACACTGACACGCGCGTCCGCACGTGCCCCGACCCAACCACGTGTCCGCACCCTCAACTGTGCCCTCAGCCTTGCCGTTCCCTAACCCTAACCCTAGCCCGGAACGGAAACCCACCGGCAGCCCCACACCTTAGCCCCCGCCGTACCGTCATCCTAATCCGTACGCGGACACTGACACGCGCGTCCGCACGTGCCCCGAACCTAGCACGTGTCCGCACCCTCACCTGTGCCCGCAGCCTTGCCGTTCCCTAACCCTAACCCTAGCCCAGAACGGAAACCCACCGGCAGCCCCACACCTTAGCCTCCGCCGTACCCTCATCCTAATCCGTACGCGGACACTGACCCGCGCGTCCGCACGTGCCACGACCCTAGCACGTGTCCGCACCCTCGCCTGTGCCCTCAGCCTTGCCGTTCCCTAACCCTAACCCTAGCCCCGAACGGAAACCCACCGGCAGCCCCACACCTTAGCCTCCGCCGTACCCTCATCCTAATCCGTACGCGGACACTGACCCGCACGTCCGCACGTGCCCTGACCCAAGCACGTGTCCGCACCCTCGCCTGTGCCCTCAGACTTGCCGTTCCCTAACCCTAACCCTAGCCCGGAACGGAAACCCACCGGCAGCCCCACACCTTAGCCTCCGCCGTACCCTCATCCTAATCCGTACGCGGACACTGACCCGCGCGTCCGCACGTGCCCCGACCCTAGCACGTGTCCGCACCCTCGCCTGTGCCCTCAGCCTTGCCGTTCCCTAACCCTAACCCTAGCCCGGAACGGAAAGCCCCCGGCAGCACCACACCTTAGCCTCCGCCTTACACTCATCCTAATCCGTACGCGGACACTGACCCGCGCGTCCACACGTGCCCCGACCCTAGCACGTGTCCGCACCCTCACCTGTGCCCTCAGGCTTGCAGTCCCCTAACCCTAACCCTAGCACGGAATGGAAACCCACCGGCAGCCCCACACCTTAGCCTCCGCCGTACCCTCGTCCTAATCCGTACGCGGACACTGACCCACGCGTCCGCACGTGCACCGACCCTAGCACGTGTCCGCACCCTCACCTGTGCCCTCAGGCTTGCCGTTCCCTAACCCTAACCCTAGCCCCGAACGGAAACCCACCGGCAGCCCCACACCTTAGCCTCCGCCGTACGCTCATCCTAATCTGTACGCGGACACTGACCCGCGCGTCCGCACGTGCCCCGAACCTAGCACGTGTCCGCACCCTCACCTGTGCCCTCAGCCTTGCCGTTCCCTAACCCTAACCCTAGCCCGGAACGGAAACCCACCGGCAGCCCCACACATTAGCCTCCGCCGTACCCTCGTCCTAATCCGTACGCGGACACTGACCCACGCGTCCGCACGTGCCCCGACCCTAGCACGTGTCCGCACCCTCACCTGTGCCCTCATCCTTGCCGTTCCCTAACCCTAACCCTAGACCGGAACGGAAACCCACCGGCAGCCCCACAGCTTAGCCTCCGCCGAACCCTCATCCTAATCCGTACGCGGACACTGACCCGCGCGTCTGCACGTGCCCCGACCCTAGCACGTGTCCGCACCCTCACCTGTGCCCTCAGCATTGCCGTTCCCTAACCCTAACCCTAGCCCGCAAGGGAAACCCACCAGCAGCCCCACACCTTAGCCCCCGCCGTACCCTCATCCTAATCCGTACGCGGACACTGACCCGCACGTCCGCACGTGCCCCGACCTTAGCACGTGTCCGCACCCTCACCTGTGCCCTCAGCCCTGCCGTTCCCTAACCCTAACCCTAGCCCGGAACGGAAACCCACCGGCAGCCCCACACCTTAGCCTCCGCCGTACCCTCAACCTAATCCGTACGCGGACACAGACCCGCGCGTCCACACGTGCCCCAACTCTAGCACGTGTCCGCACCCTCACCTGTGCCCTCAGCCTTGCCGTTCCCTAACCCTAACCCTAGCCCGGAACGGAAACCCACCGGCAGCCCCACACCTTAGCCTCCGCCATACCCTCATCCTAATCCGTATGCGGACACTGACCCGCGCGTCCGCACGTGCCCCGACCCAAGCACGTGTCCGCACCCTCACCTGTGCCCTCAGCCTTGCCGTTCCCTAACCCTAACCCTAGCCCGGAACGGAAACCCACAGGCAGCCCCACACCTTAGCCTCCGCCATACCCTCATCCTAATCCGTACGTGGACACTGACCCGCGCGTCCGCACGTGCCCCGACCCTAGCACGTGTCCGCACCCTCACCTGTGCCCTCAGCCTTGCCGTTCCCTAACCCTAACCCTAGCCCGGAACGCAAACCCACCGGCAGCCCCACACCTTAGCCTCCGCCGTACCCTCATCCTAATCCGTACGCGGACACTGACCCGCGCGTCCGCACGTGCCCCGACCCTAGCACGTGTCCGCACCCTCACCTGTGCCCTCAGCCTTGCCGTTCCCTAACCCTAACCCTAGCCCGGAACGGAAACCCACCGGCAGCCCCACACCTTAGCCTCAACCGTACCCTCATCCTAATCCGTACGCGGACACTGAACCGCGCGTCCGCACATGCCCCGACCCTAGCACGTGTCCGCACCCTCGCCTGTGCCCTCAGCCTTGCCGTTCCGTAACCCTAACCCTAGCCCGGAACGGAAACCCTCCGGCAGCCCCACACCTTAGCCTCCGCCGTACCCTCATCCTAATCCGTACGCGGACACTGACCCGCGCGTCCGCACGTGCCACGACCCTAGCACGTGTCCGCACCCTCGCCTGTGCCCTCTGCCTTGCCGTTCCGTAACCTAACCCTAGCCTGGAAGGGAAACCCACCGGCAGCCCTACACCTTAGCCTCCACCGTACCCTCATCCTAATCCGTACGCAGACACTGACCCGCGTGTCCGCACGTGCCCCGACCCTAGCACGTGTCCGCACCCTCGCCTGTTCCCTCAGCCTTGACGTTCCCTAACCCTAACCCTAGCCCGGAACGGAAACCCACCGGCAGCCCCACACCTTAGCCTCCGCCGTACCCTCATCCTAATCCGTACGCGGACACTGACCCGCGCGTCCGCACGTGCCCCGACCCTAGCACGTGTCCGCACCCTCGCCTGTGCCCTCAGCCTTGCCGTTCCCTAACCCTAACCCTAACCCGGAACGAAAACCCACCGGCAGCCTCACACCTTAGCCTCCGCCGTACCCTCATCCTAATCCGTACGCGGACACTGACCCGCACGTCCGCACGTGCCCCGACCTTAGCACGTGTCCGCACCCTCACCTGTGCCCTCAGCCTTGCCGTTCCCTAACCCTAACCCTAGCCCGGAACGGAAACCCACCGGCAGCCCCACACCTTAGCCTCCGCCGTACCCTCAACCTAATCCGTACGCGGACACAGACCCGCGCGTCCACACGTGCCCCGACTCTAGCACGTGTCCGCACCCTCACCTGTGCCCTCAGCCTTGCCGTTCCCTAACCCTAACCCTAGCCCGGAAGGGAAACCCACCGGCAGCCCCACACCTTAGCCCCCGCCGTACCCTCATCCTAATCCGTACGCGGACATTGACCAGCGCGTCCGCACGTGCCCCGAACCTAGCACGTGTCCGCACCCTGACCTGTGCCCTCAGCCTTGCCGTTCCCTAACCCTAACCCTAGCCCGGAACGGAAACCCACCGGCAGCCCCACACCTTAGCCTCCGCCGTACCCTCATCCTAATCCGTACGCGGACACTGACCCGCGCGTCCACACGTGCCCCGACCCTAGCACGTGTCCGCACCCTCACCTGTGCCCTCAGCCTTGCCGTTCCCTAACCCTAAGCCTAGCCCGGAACGGAAACCCACCGGCAGCCCCGCACCTTAGCCTCCGCCGTACCCTCATCCTAATCCGTACGCGGACACTGACCCGCGCGTCCGCACGTGCCCCGACCCTAGCACGTGTCCGCACCCTCACCTGTGCCCTCAGCCTTGCCGTTCCCTAACCCTAACCCTAGCCCGGAACGGAAACCCACCGGCAGCCCCCCACCTTAGCCTCCGCCGTACCCTCATCCTAATCCGTACGCGGACACTGACCCGCGCGTCCGCACGTGCCCCGACCCTAGCACGTGTCCGCACCCTCACCTGTGCCCTCAGCCGTGCCGTTCCCTAACCCTAACCCTAGCCCGGAACGGAAACCCACCGGCAGCCCCACACCTTAGCCTCCGCCGTACCCTCATCCTAATCCGTACGCGGACACTGAACCGCGCGTCCGCACGTGCCCCGACCCTAGCACGTGTCCACACCCTCACCTGTGCCCTCAGCCTTGCCGTTCCCTAACCCTAACCCTAGCCCGGAACGGAAACCCACCGTCAGCCCCACACCTTAGACTCCGCCGTACACTCATCCTAATCCGTACGCGGACACTGACCCGCACGTCCACACGTGCCCCGACCCTAGCACGTGTCCGCAACCTCACCTGTGCCCTCAGCCTTGCCGTTCCCTAACCCTAACCCTAGCCCGGAACGCAAACCCACCGGCAGCCCCACACCTTAGCCTCCGCCGTACACGCATCCTAATCCGTACGCGGACACTGACCCGCGCGTCCGCACGTGCCCCGACCCTAGCACGTGTCCGCACCCTCACCTGTGCCCTCAGCCTTGCCGTTCCCTAACCCTAACCCTAGCCCGGAAGGAAAACCCACTGGCAGCCCCACACCTTAGCCTCCGCCGTACCCTCATCCTAATCGGTACGCGGACACTGACCTGCGCGTCCGCAAGTGCCCCGACCCTAGCACGTGTCCGCACCCTCAGCTGTGCCCTCAGCCTTGCCGTTCCCTAACCCTAACCCTAGCCCGGAACGGAAACCCACCGGCAGCCCCACAACTTAGCCTCCGCCGTACCCTCATCCTAATCCGTACGCGGACAATGACCCGCACGTCCGCACATGCCCCGACCCTAGCACGTGTCCGCACCCTCACCTGTGCCCTCAGCCATGCCGTTCCCTAACCCTAACCCTAGCCCAGAAGGGAAACCCACCGGCAGCCCCACACCTTAGCCTCCGCCGTACCCTCATCCTAATCCATACGCGGACACTGACCCGCGCGTCCGCACGTGCTCCGACCCTAGCACGTGTCCGCACCCTCACCTGTGCCCTCAGCCTTGCCGTTCCCTAACCCTAACCCTAGCCCGGAACGCAAACCCACCGGCAGCCCCACACCTTAGCCTCCGCCGTACCCTCATCCTAATCCGTACGCGGACACTGACCCGCGCGTCCGTACGTGCCACGACCCTAGCACGTGTCCGCACCCTCACCTGTGCCCTCAGCCTTGCCGTT
Organism: Hyperoodon ampullatus; assembly: GCF_949752795.1. Classification (NCBI taxonomy): domain Eukaryota; kingdom Metazoa; phylum Chordata; class Mammalia; order Artiodactyla; family Ziphiidae; genus Hyperoodon; species Hyperoodon ampullatus. The sequence continues at coordinate 89,337,790 of NC_136927.1, read as the reverse complement.
CCCTAACCCTAACCCTAGACCGGAACGGAAACCCACCGGCAGCCCCACACCTTAGCCTCCGCCGTACCCTCATCCTAATCCGTACGCGGACACTGACACGCGCGTCCGCACGTGCCCCGACCCAAGCACGTGTCCGCACCCTCGCCTGTGCCCTCAGCCTTGCCGTTCCCTAACCCTAACCCTAGCCCGGAACGGAAACCCACCGGCAGCCCCACACCTTAGCCTCCGCCGTATCCTCATCCTAATCCGTACGCGGACACTGACCCGCGTGTCCGCACGTGCCCCGACCCTAGAACGTGTCCGCACCCTCGCCTGTGCCCACAGCCTTGCCGTTCCCTAACCCTAACCCTAGCCCGGAACAGAAACACACCGGCAGCCCCACACCTTAGCCTCCGCCGTACCCTCATCCTAATCCGTACGCGGACACTGACCCGCGCGTCCGCACGTGCCCCGACCCTAGCACGTGTCCGCACCCTCACCTGTGCCCTCAGCTTTGCCGTTCCCTAACCCTAACCCTAGCCTGGAATGGAAACCCACCGGCAGACCCACACCTTAGCCTCCGCCGTACCCTCATCCTAATCCGTACGCGGACACTGACCCGCACGTCCGCATGTGCCCCGACCCTAGCACGTGTCCGCACCCTCACCTGTGCCCTCAGCCTTGCCGTTCCCTAACCCTAACCCTAGCCCGGAACGGAAACCCACCGGCAGCCCCACACCTTAGCCTCCGCCATACCCTCATCCTAATCCGTACGCGGACACTGACCCGCGCGTCCGCACGTGCCCCGACCCTAGCACGTGTCCGCACCCTCACCTGTGCCCTCAGCCTTGCCGTTCCCTAACCCTAACCCTAGCCCGGAACGGAAACCTACCGGCAGCCCCACACCTTAGCCTCCGCCGTACCCTCATCCTAATCCGTACGCGGACACTGACCCGCGCGTCCGCACGTGCCACGACCCTAGCACGTGTCCGCACCTTCGCCTGTGCCCTCAGCCTTGCCGTTCCCTAACCCTAACACTAGCCCGGAAGGGAAACCCTCCGGCAGCCCCACACCTTAGCCTCCGCCGTACCCTCATCCTAATCCGTACGCGGACACTGACCCGCGCGTCCGCACGTGCCATGACCCTAGCACGTGTCCGCACCCTCGCCTGTGCCCTCAGCCTTGCCGTTCCCTAACCCTAACCCTAGCCTGGAAGGGAAACCCACCGTCAGCCCTACACCTTAGCCTCCGCCGTACCCTCATCCTAATCTGTACGCGGACACTGACCCGCGTGTCCGCACGTGCCCCGACCCTAGCACGTGTCCGCACCATCGCCTGTGCCCTCAGCCTTGCCGTTCCCTAACCCTAACCCTAGCCCGGAACGGAAACCCACCGGCAGCCCCACACCTAAGCCTCCGCCGTACCCTCATCCTAATCCGTACGCGGACACTGACCCGCGCGTCCGCACGTGCCCCGACCCTAGCACGTGTCCGCACCCTCGCCTGTGCCCTCAGCCTTGCCGTTCCCTAACCCTAACCCTAGCCCGGAACGGAAACCCACCGGCAGCCCCACACCTTAGCCTCCGCCGTACCCTCATCCTAATCCGTAGGCGGACACTGACCCACGCGTCCGCACGTGCCCCGACCCTAGCACGTGTCCGCACCCTGGCCTGTGCCCTCAGCCTTGCCTTTCCCTAACCCTAACCCTAGCCCGGAACGGAAACCCACCGGCAGCCCCACACCTAAACCTCCGCCGTACCCTCATCCTAATCCGTACGCGGACACTGACCCGCGCGTCCGCACGTGCCCCGACCCTAGCACGTGTCCGCACCCTCGCCTGTGCCCTCAGCCTTGCCGTTCCCTAACCCTAACCCTAGCCCGGAACGGAAACCCACCGGCAGCCCCACACCTTAGCCTCCGCCGTACCCTCATCCTAATCCGTAGGCGGACACTGACCCACGCGTCCGCACGTGCCCCGACCCTAGCACGTGTCCGCACCCTGGCCTGTGCCCTCAGCCTTGCCTTTCCCTAACCCTAACCCTAGCCCGGAACGGAAACCCACCGGCAGCCCCACAACTTAGCCTCCGCCGTACCCTCATCCTAATCCGTACGCGGTCACTGACCCGCGCGTCCGCACGTGCCCCGACCCTAGCACGTGTTCGCACCCTCGCCTGTGCCCTCAGCCTTGCCGTTCCCTAACCCTAACCCTAGCCCGGAACGGAAACCCACCGGCAGCCCCACACCTTAGCCCTCGCCTTACCCTCATCCTAATCCGTACGTGGACACTGACCCGCGCGTCCGCACGTGCCCCGACCCTAGCACGTGTCCGCACCCTCACCTGTGCCCTCAGCCTTGCCGTTCCCTAACCCTAACCCTAGCCCGGAAGGGAAACCCACCGGCAGCCCCACACCTTAGCCTCCCCTGTACCCTCATCCTAATCCGTACGCGGACACTGACCCGCGCGTCCGCACGTGCCCCGACCCTAGCACGTGTCCGCACCCTCACCTGTGCCCTCAGCTTTGCCGTTCCCTAACCCTCACCCTAGCCTGGAACGGAAACCCACCGGCAGCCCCACACCTTAGCCTCCGCCGTACCCTCATCCTAATCCGTACGCGAACACTGACCCGCGCGTCCGCATGTGCCCCGACCATAGCACGTGTCCGCACCCTCACCTGTGCCCTCAGCCTTGCCGTTCCCTAACCCTAACCCTAGCCCCGAAGGGAAACCCACCGGCAGCCCCACACCTTAGCCTCCGCCGTACCCTCATCCTAATCCATACGCGGACACTGACCGGCGCGTCCGCACGTGCCCCGACCCTAGCACGTGTCCGCACCCTCGCCTGTGCCCTCAGCCTTGCCGTTCCCTAACCCTAACCCTAGCCCGGAAGGGAAACCCTCTGGCAGCCCCACACCTTAGCCTCCGCCGTACCCTCATTCTAATACGTACGCGGACACTGACCCGCTTGTCCGCACGTGCCACGACCCTAGCACGTGTCCGCACCCTCGCCTGTGCCCTCAGCCTTGCCGTTCCCTAACCCTAACCCTAGCCTGGAAGGGAAACCCACCGGCAGCCCTACACCTTAGCCTCTGCCGTACCCTCATCCTAATCCGTACGCGGACACAGACCCGCGTGTCCGCACGTGCCCCGACCCTAGCACGTGTCCGCACCCTCGCCTGTGCCCTCAGCCTTGCCGTTCCCTAACCCTAACCCTAGCCCGGAACGGAAACCCACCGGCAGCCCCACACCTTAGCCTCCGCCGTACCCTCATCCTAATCCGTACGCGGACAATGACCCGCGCGTCCGCACGTGCTCCGAACCTAGCACGTGTCCGCACCCTCACCTGTGCCCTCAGCCTTGCCGTTCCCTAACCCTAACCCTAGCCCGGAACGGAAACACACCGGCAGCCCCACACCTTAGCCTCCGCCGTACCCTCATCCTAATCCGTACGCGGTCACTGACCCGCGCGTCCGCACGTGCCCCGAACCTAGCACGTGTCCTCACCCTCGCCTGTGCCCTCAGCCTTGCCGTTCCCTAACCCTAACCCTAGCCCGGAACGGAAACCCACCGTCATCCCCACACCTTAGCCTCCGCCGTACCCTCATCCTAATCCGTACGTGGACACTGACCCGCGCGTCCGCACGTGCCCCGACCCTAGCACGTGTCCGCACCCTCACCTGTGCCCTCAGCCTTGCCGTTCCCTAACCCTAACCCTAGCCCGGAAGGGAAACCCACCGGCAGCCCCACACCTTAGCCTCCCCCGTACCCTCATCCTTATCCGTACGCGGACACTGACCCGCGCGTCCGCACGTGCCCCGACCCTAGCACGTGTCCGCACCCTCACCTGTGCCCTCAGCTTTGCCGTTCCCTAACCCTCACCCTAGCCTGGAACGGAAACCCACCGGCAGCCCCACACCTTAGCCTCCGCCGTACCCTCATCCTAATCCGTACGCGGACACTGACCCGCGCGTCTGCATGTGCCCCGACCATAGCACGTGTCCGCACCCTCACCTGTGCCCTCAGCCTTGCCGTTCCCTAACCCTAACCCTAGCCCCGAAGGGAAACCCACCGGCAGCCCCACACCTTAGCCTCCGCCGTACCCTCATCCTAATCCATACGCGGACACTGACCCGCGCGTCCGCACGTGCCCCGACCCTAGCACGTGTCCGCACCCTCGCCTGTGCCCTCAGCCTTGCCGTTCCCTAACCCTAACCCTAAACCGGAACGGAAACCCACCGGCAGCCCCACACCTTAGCCTCCGCCGTACCCTCATCCTAATCCGTACGGGGACACTGACCCGCGCCTCCGCACGTGCCACGACCCTAGCACGTGTCCGCACCCTCGCCTGTGCCCTCAGCCTTGCCGTTCCCTAACCCTAACCCTAGCCCGGAAGGGAAACCCTCCGGCAGCCCCACACCTTAGCCTCCGCCGTACCCTCATTCTAATACGTACGCGGACACTGACCCGCTTGTCCGCACGTGCCACGACCCTAGCACGTGTCCGCACCCTCGCCTGTGCTCTCAGCCTTGCCGTTCCCTAACCCTAACCCTAGCCTGGAAGGGAAACCCACCGGCAGCCCTACACCTTAGCCTCTGCCGTACCCTCATCCTAATCCGTACGCGGACACAGACCCGCGTGTCCGCACGTTCCCCGACCCTAGCACGTGTCCGCACCCTCGCCTGTGCCCTCAGCCTTGCCGTTCCCTAACCCTAACCCTAGCCCGGAACGGAAACCCACCGGCAGCCCCACACCTTAGCCTCCGCCGTACCCTCATCCTAATCCGTACGCGGACACTGACCCGCGCGTCCGCACGTGCCCCGACCCTAGCACATGTCCGCACCCTCGCCTGTGCCCTCAGACTTGCCGTTCCCTAACCCTAACCCTAGCCCGGAACGGAAACCCACCGGCAGCCCCACACCTTAGCCTCCGCCGTACCCTCATCCTAATCCGTACGCGGACACTGACCCGCGCGTCCGCACGTGCCCTGACCCTAGCACGTGTCCGCACCCTGGCCTGTGCCCTCAGCCTTGCCGTTCCCTAACCCTAACCCTAGCCCGGAACGGAAACCCACCGGCAGCCCCACAACTTAGCCTCCGCCGTACCCTCATCCTAATCCGTACGCGGACACTGACCCGCGCGTCCGCACGTGCTCCGACCCTAGCACGTGTCCGCACCCTCACCTGTGCCCTCAGCCTTGCCGTTCCCTAACCCTAACCCTAGCCCGGAACGGAAACCCACCAGCAGCCCCACACCTTAGCCTCCGCCGTACCCTCATCCTAATCCGTACGCGGACACTGACCCGCGCGTCCGCACGTGCCCTGACCCTAGCACGTGTCCGCACCCTGGCCTGTGCCCTCAGCCTTGCCGTTCCCTAACCCTAACCCTAGCCCGGAACGGAAACCCCCCGGCAGCCCCACAACTTAGCCTCCGCCGTACCCTCATCCTAATCCGTACGCGGACAATGACCCGCGCGTCCGCACGTGCTCCGACCCTAGCACGTGTCCGCACCCTCACCTGTGCCCTCAGCCTTGCCGTTCCCTAACCCTAACCCTAGCCCTGAACGGAAACCCACCAGCAGCCCCACACCTTAGCCTCCGCCGTACCCTCATCCTAATCCGTACGCGGACACTGACCCGCGCGTCCGCACGTGCCCCGACCCTAGCACGTGTCCGCACCCTCACCTGTGCCCTCAGCCTTGCCGTTCCCTAACCCTAACCCTAGCCCGGAAAGGAAACACACCGGCAAGCCCAAACCTTAGCCTCCGCCGTACCCTCATCCTAATCCGTACGCGGTCACTGACCCGCGCGTCCGCACGTGCCCGGACCCTAGCACGTGTCCGCACCCTCGCCTGTGCCCTCAGCCTTGCCCTTCCCTAACCCTAACCCTAGCCCGGAACGGAAACCCACCGGCAGCCCCACACCTTAGCCTCCGCCGTACCCTCATCCTAATCCGTACGTGGACACTGACCCGCGCGTCCGCACGTGCCCCGACCCTAGCACGTGTCCGCACCCTCGCCTGTGCCCTCAGCCTTGCCGTTCCCTAACCCTAACCCTAGCCCGGAAGGGAAACCCACCGGCAGCCCCACACCTTAGCCTCCCCCGTACCCTCATCCTAATCCGTACGCGGACACTGACCCGCGCGTCCGCACGTGCCCCGACCCTAGCACGTGTCCGCACCCTCACCTGTGCCCTCAGCTTTGCCGTTCCCTAACCCTCACCCTAGCCTGGAACGGAAACCCACCGGCAACCCCACACCTTAGCCTCCGCCGTACCCTCATCCTAATCCGTACGCGGACACTGAACCGCGCGTCCGCATGTGCCCCGACCATAGCACGTGTCCGCACCCTCACCTGTGCCCTCAGCCTTGCCGTTCCCTAACCCTAACCCTAGCCCGGAAGGGAAACCCACCGGCAGCCCCACATCTTAGCCTCCGCCGTACCCTCATCCTAATCCGTACGCGGACACTGACCCGCGCGTCCGCACGTGCCCCGACCCTAGCACGTGTCCGCACCCTCACCTGTGCCCTCAGCCTTGCCGTTCCCTAACCCTAACCCTAGCCCCGAACGGAAACCCACCGGCAGCCCCACACCTTAGCCTCCGCCGTACGCTCATCCTAATCTGTACGTGGACACTGACCCGTGCGTCCGCACGTGCCCCGACCCTAGCACGTGTCCGCACCCTCACCTGTGCCCTCAGCCTTGCCGTTCCCTAACCCTAACCCTAGCCCGGAACGGAAACCCACCGGCAGCCCCACACCTTAGCCTCCGCCATACGCTCATCCTAATCCGTACGCGGACACTGACCCGCGCGTCCGCACGTGCCCCGACCCTAGCACGTGTCCGCACCCTCACCGGTGCCCTCAGCCTTGCCGTTCCCTAACCCTAACCCTAGCCCGGAACGGAAACCCACCGGCAGCCCCACACCTTAGCCTCCGCCGTACCCTCATCCTAATCCGTACGCGGACACTGACCCGCGCGTCCGCACGTGCCCCGACCCTAGCACGTGTCCGCACCCTCACCTGTGCCCTCAGCCTTGCCGTTCCCTAACCCTAACCCTAGCCCGGAACGGAAACCCACCGGCAGCCCCACACCTTAGCCTCCGCCGTACCCTCATCCTAATCCGTACGCGGACACTGACCCGCGCGTCCGCACGTGCCCCGACCCTAGCACGTGTCCGCACCCTCACCTGTGTCCTCAGCCTTGCCGTTCCCTAACCCTAACCCTAGCCCTGAATGGAAACCCACCGGCAGCCCCACACCTTAGCCTCCGCCGTACCCTCATCCTAATCCGTACGCGGACACTGACCCGCGCGTCCGCACGTGCCCCGACCCTAGCACGTGTCCGCACCCTCACCTGTGCCCTCAGCCTTGCCGTTCCCTAACCCTAACCCTAGCCCGGAACGGAAACCCACCGGCAGCCCCACACCTTAGCCTCCGCCGTACCCTCATCCTAATCCGTACGTGGACACTGACCCGCGCGTCCGCACGTGCCCCGACCCTAGCACGTGTCCGCACCCTCGCCTGTGCCCTCAGCCTTGCCGTTCCCTAACCCTAACCCTAGCCCGGAAGGGAAACCCACCGGCAGCCCCACACCTTAGCCTCCCCCGTACCCTCATCCTAATCCGTACGCGGACACTGACCCGCGCGTCCGCACGTGCCCCGACCCTAGCACGTGTCCGCACCCTCACCTGTGCCCTCAGCTTTGCCGTTCCCTAACCCTCACCCTAGCCTGGAACGGAAACCCACCGGCAGCCCCACACCTTAGCCTCCGCCGTACCCTCATCCTAATCCGTACGCGGACACTGACCCGCGCGTCCGCATGTGCCCCGACCATAGCACGTGTCCGCACCCTCACCTGTGCCCTCAGCCTTGCCGTTCCCTAACCCTAACCCTAGCCCGGAAGGGAAACCCACCGGCAGCCCCACATCTTAGCCTCCGCCGTACCCTCATCCTAATCCGTACGCGGACACTGACCCGCGCGTCCGCACGTGCCCCGACCCTAGCACGTGTCCGCACCCTCACCTGTGCCCTCAGCCTTGCCGTTCCCTAACCCTAACCCTAGCCCCGAACGGAAACCCACCGGCAGCCCCACACCTTAGCCTCCGCCGTACGCTCATCCTAATCTGTACGTGGACACTGACCCGCGCGTCCGCGCGTGCCCCGACCCTAGCACGTGTCCGCACCCTCACCTGTGCCCTCAGCCTTGCCGTTCCCTAACCCTAACCCTAGCCCGGAACGGAAACCCACCGGCAGCCCCACACCTTAGCCTCCGCCATACGCTCATCCTAATCCGTACGCGGACACTGACCCGCGCGTCCGCACGTGCCCCGACCCTAGCACGTGTCCGCACCCTCACCGGTGCCCTCAGCCTTGCCGTTCCCTAACCCTAACCCTAGCCCGGAACGGAAACCCACCGGCAGCCCCACACCTTAGCCTCCGCCGTACCCTCATCCTAATCCGTACGCGGACACTGACCCGCGCGTCCGCACGTGCCCCGACACTAGCACGTGTCCGCACCCTCACCTGTGCCCTCAGCCTTGCCGTTCCCTAACCCTAACCCTAGCCCGGAACGGAAACCCACCGGCAGCCCCACACCTTAGCCTCCGCCGTACCCTCATCCTAATCTGTACGCGGACACTGACCCGCGCGTCCGCACGTGCCCCGACCCTAGCACGTGTCCGCACCCTCACCTGTGTCCTCAGCCTTGCCGTTCCCTAACCCTAACCCTAGCCCTGAATGGAAACCCACCGGCAGCCCCACACCTTAGCCTCCACCGTACCCTCATCCTAATCCGTACGCGGACACTGACCCGCGCGTCCGCACGTGCCCCGACCCTAGCACGTGTCCGCACCCTCACCTGTGCCCTCAGCCTTGCGTTCCCTAACCCTAACCCTAGCCCGGAACGGAAACCCACCAGCAGCCCCACACCTTACCCTCCGCCGTACCCTCATCCTAATCCGTACGCGGACACTGACCCGCGCGTCCGCACGTGCCCCGACAATAGCACGTGTCCGCACCCTCACCTGTGCCCTCAGCCTTGCCGTTCCCTAACCCTAACCCTAGCCCGGAACGGAAACCCACCGGCAGCCCCACACCTTAGCCTCCGCCTTACCCTCATCCTAATCCGTAGGCGGACACTGACCCGCGCGTCCGCACGTGCCCCGACCCTAGCACGTGTCCGCACCCTCACCTGTGCCCTCAGCCTTGCCGTTCCCTAACCCTAACCCTAGCCCTGAACGGAAACCCACCTGCAGCCCCACACCTTAGCCTCCGCCGTACCCTCATCCTAATCCGTACGCGGACACTGACCCGCGCGTCCGCACAAGCCCCGACCCTAGCACGTCTCCGCACCCTCACCAGTGCCCTCAGCCTTGCTGTTCCCTAACCCTAACCCTAGCCCGTAAGGGAAACCCACCGGCAGCCCCACACCTTAGCCCCCGCCGTACCCTCATCCTAATCCGTACGCGGACACTGACCCGTGCGTCCGCACGTGCCCCGACCCTCGCACATGTCGCACCCTCACCTGTGCCCTCAGCCTTGCCGTTCCCTAACCCCAACCCTAGCCCGGAACGGAAACCCACCGGCAGCCCCACACCTTAGCCTCCGCCGTACCCACATCCTAATCCGTACGCGGACACTGACCCGCGCGTCCGCACGTGCCCCGACCCTAGCACGTGTCCGCACCCTGACCTGTGCCCTCAGCCTTGCCGTTCCCTAACCCTAACCCTAGCCCGGAAGGGAAACCCACCGGCAGCCCCACACCTTAGCCTCCGCCGTACCCTCATCCTAATCCGTACGCGGACACTGACCCGCGCGTCCGCACGTGCCCCGACCCTAGCACGTGTCCGCACCCTCACCTGTGCCCTCAGCCTTGCCGTTCCCTAACCCTAACCCTAGCCCGGAACGGAAACCCACCGGCAGCCCCACACCTTAGCCTCCGCCGTACCCTCATCCTAATCCGTAGGCGGACACTGACCCGCGCGTCCGCACGTGCCCCGACACTAGCTCGTGTCCGCACCCTCACCTGTGCCCTCAGCCTTGCCGTTCCCTAACCCTAACCCTAGCCCGGAACGGAAACCCACCGGTAGCCCCACACCTTAGCCTCCGCCGTACCCTCATCCTAATCCGTACGCGGACACTGACCCGCGCGTCCGCACGTGCCCCGACCCTAGCACGTGTCCGCACCCTCACCTGTGCCCTCAGCCTTGCCTTTCCCTAACCCTAACCCTAGCCCGGAACGGAAACCCACCGGCAGCCCCACACCTTAGCCTCCGCCGTACCCTCATCCTAATCCGTAAGCGGACACTGACACGCGCGTCCGCACGTGCCCCGACCCAACCACGTGTCCGCACCCTCAACTGTGCCCTCAGCCTTGCCGTTCCCTAACCCTAACCCTAGCCCGGAACGGAAACCCACCGGCAGCCCCACACCTTAGCCCCCGCCGTACCGTCATCCTAATCCGTACGCGGACACTGACACGCGCGTCCGCACGTGCCCCGAACCTAGCACGTGTCCGCACCCTCACCTGTGCCCGCAGCCTTGCCGTTCCCTAACCCTAACCCTAGCCCAGAACGGAAACCCACCGGCAGCCCCACACCTTAGCCTCCGCCGTACCCTCATCCTAATCCGTACGCGGACACTGACCCGCGCGTCCGCACGTGCCACGACCCTAGCACGTGTCCGCACCCTCGCCTGTGCCCTCAGCCTTGCCGTTCCCTAACCCTAACCCTAGCCCCGAACGGAAACCCACCGGCAGCCCCACACCTTAGCCTCCGCCGTACCCTCATCCTAATCCGTACGCGGACACTGACCCGCACGTCCGCACGTGCCCTGACCCAAGCACGTGTCCGCACCCTCGCCTGTGCCCTCAGACTTGCCGTTCCCTAACCCTAACCCTAGCCCGGAACGGAAACCCACCGGCAGCCCCACACCTTAGCCTCCGCCGTACCCTCATCCTAATCCGTACGCGGACACTGACCCGCGCGTCCGCACGTGCCCCGACCCTAGCACGTGTCCGCACCCTCGCCTGTGCCCTCAGCCTTGCCGTTCCCTAACCCTAACCCTAGCCCGGAACGGAAAGCCCCCGGCAGCACCACACCTTAGCCTCCGCCTTACACTCATCCTAATCCGTACGCGGACACTGACCCGCGCGTCCACACGTGCCCCGACCCTAGCACGTGTCCGCACCCTCACCTGTGCCCTCAGGCTTGCCGTCCCCTAACCCTAACCCTAGCACGGAAGGGAAACCCACCGGCAGCCCCACACCTTAGCCTCCGCCGTACCCTCGTCCTAATCCGTACGCGGACACTGACCCACGCGTCCGCACGTGCACCGACCCTAGCACGTGTCCGCACCCTCACCTGTGCCCTCAGGCTTGCCGTTCCCTAACCCTAACCCTAGCCCCGAACGGAAACCCACCGGCAGCCCCACACCTTAGCCTCCGCCGTACGCTCATCCTAATCTGTACGCGGACACTGACCCGCGCGTCCGCACGTGCCCCGAACCTAGCACGTGTCCGCACCCTCACCTGTGCCCTCAGCCTTGCCGTTCCCTAACCCTAACCCTAGCCCGGAACGGAAACCCACCGGCAGCCCCACACATTAGCCTCCGCCGTACCCTCATCCTAATCCGTACGCGGACACTGACTCACGCGTCCGCACGTGCCCCGACCCTAGCACGTGTCCGCACCCTCACCTGTGCCCTCATCCTTGCCGTTCCCTAACCCTAACCCTAGACCGGAACGGAAACCCACCGGCAGCCCCACAGCTTAGCCTCCGCCGAACCCTCATCCTAATCCGTACGCGGACACTGACCCGCGCGTCTGCACGTGCCCCGACCCTAGCACGTGTCCGCACCCTCACCTGTGCCCTCAGCATTGCCGTTCCCTAACCCTAACCCTAGCCCGCAAGGGAAACCCACCAGCAGCCCCACACCTTAGCCCCCGCCGTACCCTCATCCTAATCCGTACGCGGACACTGACCCGCACGTCCGCACGTGCCCCGACCTTAGCACGTGTCCGCACCCTCACCTGTGCCCTCAGCCTTGCCGTTCCCTAACCCTAACCCTAGCCCGGAACGGAAACCCACCGGCAGCCCCACACCTTAGCCTCCGCCGTACCCTCAACCTAATCCGTACGCGGACACAGACCCGCGCGTCCACACGTGCCCCGACTCTAGCACGTGTCCGCACCCTCACCTGTGCCCTCAGCCTTGCCGTTCCCTAACCCTAACCCTAGCCCGGAACGGAAACCCACCGGCAGCCCCACACCTTAGCCTCCGCCATACCCTCATCCTAATCCGTATGCGGACACTGACCCGCGCGTCCGCACGTGCCCCGACCCTAGCACGTGTCCGCACCCTCACCTGTGCCCTCAGCCTTGCCGTTCCCTAACCCTAACCCTAGCCCGGAACGGAAACCCACCGGCAGCCCCACACCTTAGCCTCCGCCATACCCTCATCCTAATCCGTACGTGGACACTGACCCGCGCGTCCGCACGTGCCCCGACCCTAGCACGTGTCCGCACCCTCACCTGTGCCCTCAGCCTTGCCGTTCCCTAACCCTAACCCTAGCCCGGAACGCAAACCCACCGGCAGCCCCACACCTTAGCCTCCGCCGTACCCTCATCCTAATCCGTACGCGGACACTGACCCGCGCGTCCGCACGTGCCCCGACCCTAGCACGTGTCCGCACCCTCACCTGTGCCCTCAGCCTTGCCGTTCCCTAACCCTAACCCTAGCCCGGAACGGAAACCCACCGGCAGCCCCACACCTTAGCCTCAACCGTACCCTCATCCTAATCCGTACGCGGACACTGACCCGCGCGTCCGCACATGCCCCGACCCTAGCACGTGTCCGCACCCTCGCCTGTGCCCTCAGCCTTGCCGTTCCGTAACCCTAACCCTAGCCCGGAACGGAAACCCTCCGGCAGCCCCACACCTTAGCCTCCGCCGTACCCCCATCCTAATCCGTACGCGGACACTGACCCGCGCGTCCGCACGTGCCACGACCCTAGCACGTGTCCGCACCCTCGCCTGTGCCCTCTGCCTTGCCGTTCCATAACCTAACCCTAGCCTGGAAGGGAAACCCACCGGCAGCCCTACACCTTAGCCTCCACCGTACCCTCATCCTAATCCGTACGCAGACACTGACCCGCGTGTCCGCACGTGCCCCGACCCTAGCACGTGTCTGCACCCTCGCCTGTGCCCTCAGCCTTGACGTTCCCTAACCCTAACCCTAGCCCGGAACGGAAACCCACCGGCAGCCCCACACCTTAGCCTCCGCCGTACCCTCATCCTAATCCGTACGCGGACACTGACCCGCGCGTCCGCACGTGCCCCGACCCTAGCACGTGTCCGCACCCTCGCCTGTGCCCTCAGCCTTGCCGTTCCCTAACCCTAACCCTAACCCGGAACGAAAACCCACCGGCAGCCTCACACCTTAGCCTCCGCCGTACGCTCATCCTAATCCGTACGCGGACACGGACCCGCGCGTCCGCACGTGCCCCGACCCTAGCACGTGTCCGCACCCTCACCTGTGCCCTCTGCCTTGCCATTCCCTAACGCTAACCCTAGCCCGGAACGGAAACCCACCGGCAGCCCCACAACTTAGCCTCCGCCGTACCCTCATCCTAATCCGTACGCGGACACTGACCCGCGCTTCCGCACGTGCTCTGACCCTAGCACGTGTCCGCACCCTCACCTGTGCCCTCAGCCTTGCCGTTCCCTAACCCTAACCCTAGCCCGGAACGGAAACCCACCGGCAGCCCCACACCTTAGCCTCCGCCGTACCCTCATCCTAATCCGTACGCGGACACTGACCCACGCGTCCGCCCGTGCCCCGAACCTAGCACGTGTCCGCACCCTGACCTGTGCCCTCAGCCTTGCCGTTCCCTAACCCTAACCCTAGCCCGGAACGGAAACCCACCGGCAGCCCCACACCTTAGCCTCCGCCGTACCCTCATCCTAATCCGTACGCGGACACTGACCCGCGCGTCCGCACGTGCCCCGACCCTAGCACGTGTCCGCACCTTCACCTGTGCCCTCAGCCTTGCCGTTCCCTAACCCTAACCCTAGCCCGGAACGGAAACCCACCGGCAGCCCCACACCTTAGCCTCCGCCGTACCCTCATCCTAATCCGTACGCGGACACTGACCCGCGCGTCCGCACGTGTCCCGACCCTAGCACGTGTCCGCACCCTCACCTGTGCCCTCAGCCTTGCCGTTCCCTAACCCTAACCCTAGCCCGGAACGGAAAACCACCGGCAGCCCCACACCTTACCCTCCGCCGTACGCTCATCCTAATCCGTACGCGAACACTGACCCGCGCGTCCGCACGTGCCCCGACCCTAGCACGTGTCCGCACACGCACCTGTGCCCTCAGCCTTGCCGTTCCCTAACCCTAACCCTAGCCCGGAAGTTAACCCACCGGCAGCCTCACACCTTAGCCTCCACCGTACCCTCATCCTAATCCGTACGCGGACACTGATACGCGCGTCCGCACGTGCCCCGACCCTAGCACGTGTCCGCACCCTCACCTGTGCCCTCAGACTTGCCATTCCCTAACCCTAACCCTAGCCCGGAAGGGAAACCCACCGGCAGCCCCACACCTTAGCCTCCGCCGTACCCTCATCCTAATCCGTACGCGGACACTGACCCGCGCGTCCGCACGTGCCCCGACCCTAGCACGTGTCCGCACCCTCACCTGTGCCCTCAGCCTTGCCGTTCCCTAACCCTAACCCTAACCCGGAACGGAAACCCACCGGCAGCCCCACACCTTAGCCTCCGCCGTACCCTCATCCTAATCCATACGCGGACACTGACCCGCGCGTCCGCACATGCCCCGACCCTAGCACGTGTCCGCACCCTCGCCTGTGCCCTCAGCCTTGCCGTTCCCTAACCCTAACCCTAGCCCGGAACGGAAACCCACCGGCTGCCCCACACCTTAGACTGCGCCGTACCCTCATCCTAATCCGTACGCGGACACTGACCCGTGTGTCCGCACGTGCCCCGACCCTAGAACGTGTCCGCACCCTCGCCTGTGCCCTCAGCCTTGCCGTTCCCTAACCCTAACCCTAGCCCGGAACGGAAACACACCGGCAGCCCCACACCTAAGCCTCCGCCGTACCCTCATCCTAATCCGTACGCGGACACTGACCCGCGCGTCCGCACGTGCCCCGACCCTAGCACGTGTCCGCACCCTCGCCTGTGCCCTCAGCCTTGCCGTTCCCTAACCCTAACCCTAGCCCGGAACGGAAACCCACCGGCAGCCCCACACCTTAGCCTCCGCCGTACCCTCATCCTAATCCGTACGCGGACACTGATCCGCGCGTCCGCACGTGCCCCGACCCTAGCACGTGTCCACACCCTCACCTCTGCCCTCAGCCTTGCCGTTCCCTAACCCTAACCCTAGCCCGGAACGGAAACCCACCGGCAGCCCCACACCTTACACTCCGCCGTACACTCATCCTAATCCGTACGCGGACACTGACCCGCGCGTCCGCACGTGCCCCGACCCTAGCACGTGTCCGCAACCTCACCTGTGCCCTCAGCCTTGCCGTTCCCTAACCCTAACCCTAGCCCGGAACGCAAACCCACCGGCAGCCCCACACCTTAGCCTCCGCCGTACCCGCATCCTAATCCGTACGCGGACACTGACCCGCCCGTCCGCACGTGCCCCAACCCTAGCACGTGTCCGCACCCTCACCTGTGCCCTCAGCCTTGCCGTTCCCTAACCCTAACCCTAGCCCGGAAGGAAAACCCACTGGCAGCCCCACACCTTAGCCTCCGCCGTACCCTCATCCTAATCGGTAAGCGGACACTGACCTGCGCGTCCGCAAGTGCCCCGACCCTAGCACGTGTCCGCACCCTCACCTGTGCCCTCAGCCTTGCCGTTCCCTAACCCTAACCCTAGCCCGGAACGGAAACCCACCGGCAGCCCCAGAACTTAGCCTCCGCCGTACCCTCATCCTAATCAGTACGCGGACAATGACCCGCACGTCCGCACGTGCCCCGACCCTACCACGTGTCCGCACCCTCACCTGTGCCCTCAGCCTTGCCGTTCCCTAACCCTAACCCTAGCCCGGAACGGAAACCCACCGGCAGCCCCACACCTTAGCCTCCGCCGTACCCTCATCCTAATCCGTACGCGGACACTGACCCGCGCGTCCGCACGTGCTCCGACCCTAGCACGTGTCCGCACCCTCACCTGTGCCCTCAGCCTTGCCGTTCCCTAACCCTAACCCTAGCCCGGAACGGAAACCCACCGGCAGCCCCACACCTTAGCCTCCGCCGTACCCTCATCCTAATCCGTACGCGGACACTGACCCGCGCGTCCGTACGTGCCACGACCCTAGCACGTGTCCGCACCCTCGCCTGTGCCCTCAGCCTTGCCGTTCCCTAACCCTAACCCTAGCCCGGAACGGAAACCCACCGGCAGCCCACACCTTAGCCTCCGCCGTACCCTCATCCTAATCCGTACGCGGACACTGACCCGCGCGTCCGCACGTGCCCCGACCCAAGCACGTGTCCGCACCCTCGCCTGTGCCCTCAGCCTTGCCGTTCCCTAACCCTAACCCTAGCCCGGAACGGAAACCCACCGGCAGCCCCACACCTTAGCCTCCGCCGTACCCTCATCCTAATCCTTACGCGGACACTGACCCGCGCGTCCGCGCGTGCCCCGACCCTAGCACGTGTCCACACCCTCACCTGTGCCCTCAGCCTTGCCGTTCCCTAACCCTAACCCTAGCACGGAACTGAAACCCACCGGCAGCCCCACACCTTAGCCTCCGCCGTACCCTCATCCTAATCCGTACGCGGACACTGACCCGCGCGTCCGCACGTGCCCCGACCCTAGCACGTGTCCGCACCCTCACCTGTGCCCTCAGCCTTGCCGTTCCCTAACCCTAACCCTAGCCCGGAACGGAAACCCACCGGCAGCCCCACACCTTAGCCTCCGCCGTACGCTCTTCCTAATCCGTACGCGGACACTGACCCGTGCGTCCGCACGTGCCCCGACCCTAGCACATGTCCGCACACTCGCCTGTGCCCTCAGCCTTGCCGTTCCCTAACCCTAACCCTAGCCCGGAACGGAAACCCACCGGCAGCCCCACACCTTAGCCTCCGCCGTACCCTCATCCTAATCCGTACGCGGACACTGACCCGCGCGTCCGCACGTTCCCCGACCCTAGCACGTGTCCGCACCCTCGCCTGTGCCCTCAGCCTTGCCGTTCCCTAACCCTAACCCTAGCCCGGAACGGAAACCCACCGGCAGCCCCACACCTTAGCCTCCGCCGTACCCTCATCCTAATCCGTACGCGGACACTGACCCGCGCGTCCGCACGTTCCCCGACCCTAGCACGTGTCCGCACCCTCGCCTGTGCCCTCAGCCTTGCCGTTCCCTAACCCTAACCCTAGCCTGGAACGGAAACCCACCGGCAGCCCCACACCTTAGCCTCAACCGTACCCTCATCCTAATCCGTACGCGGACACTGACCCGCGCGTCCGCACATGCCCCGACCCTAGCACGTGTCCGCACCCTCGCCTGTGCCCTCAGCCTTGCCGTTCCGTAACCCTAACCCTAGCCCGGAACGGAAACCCTCCGGCAGCCCCACACCTTAGCCTCCTCCGTACCCTCATCCTAATCCGTACGCGGACACTGACCCGCGCGTCCGCACGTGCCACGACCCTAGCACGTGTCCGCACACTCGCCTGTGCCCTCTGCCTTGCCGTTCCCTAACCTAACCCTAGCCTGGAAGGGAAACCCACCGGCAGCCCTACACCTTAGCCTCCGCCGTACCCTCATCCTAATCCGTACGCAGACACTGACCCGCGTGTCCGCACGTGCCCCGACCCTAGCACGTGTCCGCACCCTCGCCTGTGCCCTCAGCCTTGCCGTTCCGTAACCCTAACCCTAGCCCGGAACGGAAACCCACCTGCAGCCCCACACCTTAGCCTCCGCCGTACCCTCATCCTAATCCGTACGCGGACACTGACCCGCGCGTCCGCACGTGCCCCGACCCTAGCACGTGTCCGCACCCTCGCCTGTGCCCTCAGCCTTGCCGTTCCCTAACCCTAACCCTAACCCGGAACGAAAACCCACCGGCAGCCTCACACCTTAGCCTCCGCCGTACGCTCATCCTAATCCGTACGCGGACACGGACCCGCGCGTCCGCACGTGCCCCGACCCTAGCACGTGTCCGCACCCTCACCTGTGTCCTCTGCCTTGCCATTCCCTAACGCTAACCCTAGCCCGGAACGGAAACCCACCGGCATCCCCACAACTTAGCCTCCGCCGTACCCTCATCCTAATCCGTACGCGGACACTGACCCGCGCTTCCGCACGTGCTCTGACCCTAGCACGTGTACGCACCCTCACCTGTGCCCTCAGCCTTGCCGTTCCCTAACCCTAACCCTAGCCCGGAACGGAAACCCACCGGCAGCCCCACACCTTAGCCTCCGCCGTACCCTCATCCTAATCCGTACGCGGACACTGACCCACGCGTCCGCCCGTGCCCCGACCCTAGCACGTGTCCGCACCCTGACCTGTGCCCTCAGCCTTGCCGTTCCCTAACCCTAACCCTAGCCCGGAACGGAAACCCACCGGCAGCCCCACACCTTAGCCTCCGCCGTACCCTCATCCTAATCCGTACGCGGACACTGACCCGCGCGTCCGCACGTGCCCCGACCCTAGCACGTGTCCGCACCTTCACCTGTGCCCTCAGCCTTGCCGTTCCCTAACCCTAACCCTAGCCCGGAACGGAAACCCACCGGCAGCCCCACACCTTAGCCTCCGCCGTACCCTCATCCTAATCCGTACGCGGACACTGACCCGCGCGTCCGCACGTTCCCCGACCCTAGCACGTGTCCGCACCCTCACCTGTGCCCTCAGCCTTGCCGTTCCCTAACCCTAACCCTAGCCCGGAACGGAAACCCACCGGCAGCCCCACACCTTACCCTCCGCCGTACGCTCATCCTAATCCATACGCGAACACTGACCCGCGCGTCCGCACGTGCCCCGAACCTAGCACGTGTCCGCACACGCACCTGTGCCCTCAGCCTTGCCGTTCCCTAACCCTAACCCTAGCCCGGAAGGGAAACCCACCGGCAGCCTCACACCTTAGCCTCCACCGTACCCTCATCCTAATCCGTACGCGGACACTGATACGCGCGTCCGCACGTGCCCCGACCCTAGCACGTGTCCGCACCCTCACCTGTGCCCTCAGACTTGCCATTCCCTAACCCTAACCCTAGCCCGGAAGGGAAACCCACCGGCAGCCCCACACCTTAGCCTCCGCCGTACCCTCATCCTAATCCGTACGCGGACACTGACCCGCGCGTCCGCACGTGCCCCGACCCTAGCACGTGTCCGCACCCTCACCTGTGCCCTCAGCCTTGCCGTTCCCTAACCCTAACCCTAACCCGGAACGGAAACCCACCGGCAGCCCCACACCTTAGCCTCCGCCGTACCCTCATCCTAATCCATACGCGGACACTGACCCGCGCGTCCGCACATGCACCGACCCTAGCACGTGTCCGCACCCTCGCCTGTGCCCTCAGCCTTGCCGTTCCCTAACCCTAACCCTAGCCCGGAACGGAAACCCACCGGCTGCCCCACACCTTAGACTCCGCCGTACCCTCATCCTAATCCGTACGCGGACACTGACCCGTGTGTCCGCACGTGCCCCGACCCTAGAACGTGTCCGCACCCTCGCCTGTGCCCTCAGCCTTGCCGTTCCCTAACCCTAACCCTAGCCCGGAACGGAAACACACCGGCAGCCCCACACCTAAGCCTCCGCCGTACCCTCATCCTAATCCGTACGCGGACACTGACCCGCGCGTCCGCACGTGCCCCGACCCTAGCACGTGTCCGCACCCTCGCCTGTGCCCTCAGCCTTGCCGTTCCCTAACCCTAACCCTAGCCCGGAAGGGAAACCCACCGGCAGCCCCACACCTTAGCCTCCGCCGTACCCTCATCCTAATCCGTACGCGGACACTGATCCGCGCGTCCGCACGTGCCCCGAACCTAGCACGTGTCCACACCCTCACCTCTGCCCTCAGCCTTGCCGTTCCCTAACCCTAACCCTAGCCCGGAACGGAAACCCACCGGCAGCCCCACACCTTAGACTCCGCCGTACACTCATCCTAATCCGTACGCGGACACTGACCCGCGCGTCCGCACGTGCCCCGACCCTAGCACGTGTCCGCAACCTCACCTGTGCCCTCAGCCTTGCCGTTCCCTAACCCTAACCCTAGCCCGGAACGCAAACCCACCGGCAGCCCCACACCTTAGCCTCCGCCGTACCCGCATCCTAATCCGTACGCGGACACTGACACGCGCGTCCGCACGTGCCCCAACCCTAGCACGTGTCTGCACCCTCACCTGTGCCCTCAGCCTTGCCGTTCCCTAACCCTAACCCTAGCCCGGAAGGAAAACCCACTGGCAGCCCCACACCTTAGCCTCCGCCGTACCCTCATCCTAATCGGTACGCGGACACTGACCTGCGCGTCCGCAAGTGCCCCGACCCTAGCACGTGTCCGCACCCTCACCTGTGCCCTCAGCCTTGCCGTTCCCTAACCCTAACCCTAGCCCGGAACGGAAACCCACCGGCAGCCCCAGAACTTAGCCTCCGCCGTACCCTCATCCTAATCAGTACGCGGACAATGACCCGCACGTCCGCACGTGCCCCGACCCTAGCACGTGTCCGCACCCTCACCTGTGCCCTCAGCCTTGCCGTTCCCTAACCCTAACCCTATCCCGGAACGGAAACCCACCGGCAGCCCCACACCTTAGCCTCCGCCGTACCCTCATCCTAATCCGTACGCGGACACTGACCCGCGCGTCCGCACGTGCTCCGACCCTAGCACGTGTCCGCACCCTCACCTGTGCCCTCAGCCTTGCCGTTCCCTAACCCTAACCCTAGCCCGGAACGGAAACCCACCGGCAGCCCCACACCTTAGCCTCCGCCGTACCCTCATCCTAATCCGTACGCGGACACTGACCCACGCGTCCGTACGTGCCACGACCCTAGCACGTGTCCGCACCCTCGCCTGTGCCCTCAGCCTTGCCGTTCCCTAACCCTAACCCTAGCCCGGAACGGAAACCCACCGTCAGCCCACACCTTAGCCTCCGCCGTACCCTCATCCTAATCCGTACGCGGACACTGACCCGCGCGTCCGCACGTGCCCCGACCCAAGAACGTGTCCGCACCCTCGCCTGTGCCCTCAGCCTTGCCGTTCCCTAACCCTAACCCTAGCCCGGAACGGAAACCCACCGGCAGCCCCACACCTTAGCCTCCGCCGTACCCTCATCCTAATCCGTACGCGGACACTGACCCGCGCGTCCGCACGTGCCCCGACCCTAGCACGTGTCCGCACCCTCACCTGTGCCCTCAGCCTTGCCGTTCCCTAACCCTAACCCTAGCCCGGAACGGAAACCCACCGGCAGCCCCACACCTTAGCCTCCGCCGTACCCTCATCCTAATCCGTACGCGGACACTGACCAGCGCGTCCGCACGTGCCCCGACACTAGCACGTGTCCGCACCCTCACCTGTGCCCTCAGCCTTGCCGTTCCCTAACCCTAAACCTAGCCCGGAAAGGAAACCCACCGGCAGCCCCACACCTTAGCCTCCGCCGTACTCTCATCCTAATCCGTACGCGGACACTGACCCGCGCGTCCGCACGTACCCCGACCCTAGCACGTGTCCGCACCCTGACCTGTGCCCTCAGCCTTGCCGTTCCCTAACCCTAACCCTAACCCGGAACGGAAACCCACCGGCAGCCCCACACCTTAGCCTCCGCCGTACCCTCATCCTAATCCTTACGCGGACACTGACCCGCGCGTCCGCGCGTGCCCCGACCCTAGCACGTGTCCACACCCTCACCTGTGCCCTCAGCCTTGCCGTTCCCTAACCCTAACCCTAGCCCGGAACGGAAACCCACCGGCAGCCCCACACCTTAGCCTCCGCCGTACCCTCATCCTAATCCGTACGCGGACACTGACCCGCGCGTCCGCACGTGCCCCGACCCTAGCACGTGTCCGCACCCTCACCTGTGCCCTCAGCCTTGCCGTTCCCTAACCCTAACCCTAGCCCGGAACGGAAACCCACCGGCAGCCCCACACCTTATCCTCCGCCGTACGCTCATCCTAATCCGTACGCGGACACTGACCCGCGCGTCCGCACGTGCCCCGACCCTAGCACGTGTCCGCACCCTCACCTGTGCCCTCAGCCTTGCCGTTCCCTAACCCTAACCCTAGCCCGGAACGGAAACCCACCGGCAGCCCCACACCTTAGCCTCCGCCGTACCCTCATCCTAATCCGTACGCGGACACTGACCCGCGCGTCCGCACGTGCCCCGACCCTAGCACGTGTCCGCACCCTCACCTGTGCCCTCAGCCTTGCCGTTCCCTAACCCTAACCCTAGCCCTGAACGGAAACCCACCGGCAGCCCCACACCTTAGCCTCCGCCGTACCCTCATCCTAATCCGTACGCGGACACTGACCCGCGCGTCCACACGAGCCCCGACCCTAGCACGTCTCCGCACCCTCACCTGTGCCCTCAGCCTTGCCGTTCCATAACCCTAACCCTAGCCCGGAACGGAAACCCACCGGCAGCCCCACACCTTAGCCTCCGCCGTACCCTCATCCTAATCCGTACGCGGACACTGACCGGCGCGTCCGCACGTGCCCCGACCCTAGCACGTGTCCGCACCCTCACCTGTGCCCTCAGCCTTGCCGTTCCTTAACCCTAACCCTAGCCCGGAACGGAAACCCACCGGCAGCCCCACACCTTAGCCTCCGCCGTACCCTCATCCTATTCCGTACGCGGACACTGACCCGCGCGTCCGCACGTGCACCGAGCCTAGCACGTGTCCTCACCCTTGCCTGTGCCCTCAGCTTTGCCGTTCCCTAACCCTAACCCTAGCCCGGAACGGAAACCCACCGGCAGCCCCACACCTTAGCCTCCGCCGTACCCTCATCCTAATCCGTACGCGGACACTGACCCGTGCGTCCGCATGTGCCACGACCCTAGCACGTGTCCGCACCCTCGCCTGTGCCCTCCGCCTTGCCGTTCCCTAACCCTAACCCTAGCCCGGAACGGAAACCCACCGGCAGCCCCACACCTTAGCCTCCGCCGTACCCTCATCCTAATCCGTACGCGGACACTGACCCGCGCGTCCGCACGTTCCCCGACCCTAGCACGTGTCCGCACCCTCGCCTGTGCCCTCAGCCTTGCCGTTCCCTAACCCTAACCCTAGCCCGGAACGGAAACCCACCAGCAGCCCCACACCTTAGCCTCCGCCGTACCCTCATCCTAATCCGTACGCGGACACTGACCCGCGCGTCCGCACGTGCCCCGACCCTAGCACGTGTCCGCACCCTCACCTGTGCCCTCAGCCTTGCCGTTCCCTAACCCTAACCCTAGCCCGGAACGGAAACACACCGGCAGCCCCACACCTTAGCCTCCGCCGTACCCTCATCCTAATCCGTACGCGGTCACTGACCCGCGCGTCCGCACGTGCCCCGACCCTAGCACGTGTCCGCACCCTCGCCTGTGCCCTCACCCTTGCCGTTCCCTAACCCTAACCCTAGCCCGGAACGGAAACCCACCGGCAGCCCCACACCTTACCCTCCGCCGTACGCTCATCCTAATCCGTACGCGGACACTGACCCGCGCGTCCGCACGTGCCCCGACAATAGCACGTGTCCGCACCCTCACCTGTGCCCTCAGCCTTGCCGTTCCCTAACCCTAACCCTAGCCCGGAACGGAAAC
This sequence comes from Hyperoodon ampullatus, assembly GCF_949752795.1. Classification (NCBI taxonomy): domain Eukaryota; kingdom Metazoa; phylum Chordata; class Mammalia; order Artiodactyla; family Ziphiidae; genus Hyperoodon; species Hyperoodon ampullatus. The sequence goes on along the minus strand of NC_136927.1, from coordinate 89,314,051 downwards.
CCACCGCCAGCCCCACGCCTTAGCCTCCGCCGTACCCTCATCCTAATCCGTAGGCGGACACTGACCCGCGCGTCCGCACGTGCCCCGACCCTAGCACGTGTCCGCACCCTCACCTGTGCCCTCAGCCTTGCCGTTCCCTAACCCTAACCCTAGCCCTGAACGGAAACCCACCGGCAGCCCCACACCTTAGCCTCCGCCGTACCCTCATCCTAATCCGTACGCGGACACTGACCCGCGCGTCCGCACAAGCCCCGACCCTAGCACGTCTCCGCACCCTCACCTGTGCCATCAGCCTTGCCGTTCCCTAACCCTAACCCTAGCCCGGAACGGAAACCCACCGGCAGCCCCACACCTTAGCCTCCGCCGTACCCTCATCCTAATCCGTACGCGGACACTAACCCGCGCGTCCGCACGTGCCCCGACCCTAGCACGTGTCCGCACCCTCACCTGTGCCCTCAGCCTTGCTGTTCCCTAACCCTAACCCTAGCCCGTAAGGGAAACCCACCGGCAGCCCCACACCTTAGCCCCCGCCGTACACTCATCCTAATCCGTACGCGGACACTGACCCGTGCGTCCGCACGTGCCCCGACCCTAGCACATGTCCGCACCCTCACCTGTGCCCTCAGCCTTGCCGTTCCCTAACCCCAACCCTAGCCCGGAACGGAAACCCACCAGCAGCCCCACACCTTAGCCTCCACCGTACCCTCATCCTAATCCGTACGCGGACACTGACCCGCGCGTCCGCACGTGCCCCGACCCTAGCACTTGTCCGCATCCTGACCTGTGCCCTCAGCCTTGCCGTTCCCTAACCCTAACCCTAGCCCGGAACGGAAACCCACCGGCAGCCCCACACCTTAGCCTCCGCCGTACCCTCATCCTAATCCGTACGCGGACACTGACCCGCGCGTCCGCACGTGCCCCGACCCTAGCACGTGTCCGCACCCTCACCTGTGCCCTCAGCCTTGCCGTTCCCTAACCCTAACCCTAGCCCGGAAGGGAAACCCACCGGCAGCCCCACACCTTAGCCTCCGCCGTACCCTCATCCTAATCCGTACGCGGACACTGACCCGCGCGTCCGCACGTGCCCCGACCCTAGCACGTGTCCGCACCCTCACATGTGCCCTCAGCCTTGCCGTTCCCTAACCCTAACCCTACCCCGGAACGGAAACCCACCGGCAGCCCCACACCTTAGCCTCCGCCGTACCCTCATCCTAATCCGTACGCGGACACTAAACCGCGCGTCCGCACGTGCCCCGACCCTAGCACGTGTCCGCAACTTCACCTGTGCCCTCAGCCTTGCCGTTCCCTAACCCTAACCCTAGCCCGGAAGGGAAACCCACCGGCAGCCCCACACCTTAGCCCCCGCCGTACCCTCATCCTAATCCATACGCGGACACTGACCCGCGTGTCCGCACGTGCCCCGACCCTAGCACGTGTCCGCACCCTCACCTGTTGCCTCAGCCTTGCCGTTCCCTAACACTAACCCTAGCCCGGAACGGAAACCCACCAGCAGCCCCACACCTTAGCCTCCGCCGTACCCTCATCCTAATCCGTACGCGGACACTGACCCACGCGTCCGCACGTGCCCCGACCCTAGCACGTGTCCACACCCTCACCTGTGCCCTCAGCCTTGCCGTTCCCTAACCCTAACCCTAGCCCGGAACGGAAACCCACCGGCAGCCCCACACCTTAGCCTCCGCCGTACCCTCATCCTAATCCGTACGCGGACACTGACCCGCGCGTCCGCACGTGCCCCGACCCTAGCACGTGTCCGCACCCTCACCTGTGCCCTCAGCCTTGCCGTTCCCTAACCCTAACCCTAGCCCGGAAGGGAAACCCACCGGGAGCCCCACACCTTAGCCTCCGCCGTACCCTCATCCTAATCCGTACGCGGACACTGACCCGCGCGTCCGCACGTGCCCCGACGCTAACACGTGTCCGCACCCGCACCTGTGCCCTCAGCCTTGCCGTTCCCTAACCCTAACCCTAGCCCGGAACGGAAACCCACCGGCAGCCCCACACCTTAGCCTCCGCCGTACTCTCATCCTAATCCGTACGCGGACACTGACCCGCGCGTCCGCACGAGCCCCGACCCTAGCATGTGTCCGCACCCTCACCTGTGCCCTCAGCCTTGCCGTCCCCTAACCCTAACCCTAGCCCGGAACGGAAACACACCGGCAGCCCCACACCTTAGCCTCCACCGTACCCTCATCCTAATCCGTACGAGGACACTGACCCGCGCGTCCGCACGTGCCACGACCCTAGCACGTGTCCGCACCCTCACCTGTGCCCTCAGCCTTGCCGTTCCCTAACCCTAACCCTAGCCCGGAACGGAAACCCACCAGCAGCCCCACACCTTAGCCTCCGCCGTACCCTCATCCTAATCCGTACGCGGACACTGACCCGCGCGTCCGCACGTGCCCCGACCCTAGCACGTGTCCGCACCCTCACCTGTGCCCTCAGCCTTGCCGTTCCCTAACCCTAACCCTAGCCCGGAACGGAAACACACCGGCAGCCCCACACCTTAGCCTCCGCCGTACCCTCATCCTAATCCGTACGCGGTCACTGACCCGCGCGTCCGCACGTGCCCCGACCCTAGCACGTGTCCGCACCCTCGCCTGTGCCCTCAGCCTTGCTGTTCCCTAACCCTAACCCTAGCCCGGAAGGGAAACCCACCGGCAGCCCCACACCTTAGCCCCCGCCGTACACTCATCCTAATCCGTACGCGGACACTGACCCGTGCGTCCGCACGTGCCCCGACCCTAGCACATGTCCGCACCCTCACCTGTGCCCTCAGCCTTGCCGTTCCCTAACCCCAACCCTAGCCCGGAACGGAAACCCACCAGCAGCCCCACACCTTAGCCTCCACCGTACCCTCATCCTAATCCGTACGCGGACACTGACCCGCGCGTCCGCACGTGCCCCGACCCTAGCACTTGTCCGCATCCTGACCTGTGCCCTCAGCCTTGCCGTTCCCTAACCCTAACCCTAGCCCGGAACGGAAACCCACCGGCAGCCCCACACCTTAGCCTCCGCCGTACCCTCATCCTAATCCGTACGCGGACACTGACCCGCGCGTCCGCACGTGCCCCGACCCTAGCACGTGTCCGCACCCTCACCTGTGCCCTCAGCCTTGCCGTTCCCTAACCCTAACCCTAGCCCGGAAGGGAAACCCACCGGCAGCCCCACACCTTAGCCTCCGCCGTACCCTCATCCTAATCCGTACGCGGACACTGACCCGCGCGTCCGCACGTGCCCCGACCCTAGCACGTGTCCGCACCCTCACATGTGCCCTCAGCCTTGCCGTTCCCTAACCCTAACCCTAGCCCGGAACGGAAACCCACCGGCAGCCCCACACCTTAGCCTCCGCCGTACCCTCATCCTAATCCGTACGCGGACACTAAACCGCGCGTCCGCACGTGCCCCGACCCTAGCACGTGTCCGCAACCTCACCTGTGCCCTCAGCCTTGCCGTTCCCTAACCCTAACCCTAGCCCGGAAGGGAAACCCACCGGCAGCCCCACACCTTAGCCCCCGCCGTACCCTCATCCTAATCCATACGCGGACACTGACCCGCGCGTCCGCACGTGCCCCGACCCTAGCACGTGTCCGCACCCTCACCTGTTGCCTCAGCCTTGCCGTTCCCTAACACTAACCCTAGCCCGGAACGGAAACCCACCAGCAGCCCCACACCTTAGCCTCCGCCGTACGCTCATCCTAATCCGTACGCGGACACTGACCCACGCGTCCGCACGTGCCCCGACCCTAGCACGTGTCCACACCCTCACCTGTGCCCTCAGCCTTGCCATTCCCTAACCCTAACCCTAGCCCGGAACGGAAACCCACCGGCAGCCCCACACCTTAGCCTCCGCCGTACCCTCATCCTAATCCGTACGCGGACACTGACCCGCGCGTCCGCACGTGCCCCGACCCTAGCACGTGTCCGCACCCTCACCTGTGCCCTCAGCCTTGCTGTTCCCTAACCCTAACCCTAGCCCGGAAGGGAAACCCACCGGGAGCCCCACACCTTAGCCTCCGCCGTACCCTCATCCTAATCCGTACGCGGACACTGACCCGCGCGTCCGCACGTGCCCCGACGCTAGCACGTGTCCGCACCCGCACCTGTGCCCTCAGCCTTGCCGTTCCCTAACCCTAACCCTAGCCCGGAACGGAAACCCACCGGCAGCCCCACACCTTAGCCTCCGCCGTACCCTCATCCTAATCCGTACGCGGACACTGACCTGCGCGTCCGCACGTGCCCCGACCCTAGCACGTGTCCGCACCCTCACCTGTGCCCTCAGCCTTGCCGTTCCCTAACCCTAACCCTAGCCCGGAACGGAAACACACCGGCAGCCCCACACCTTAGCCTCCGCCGTACCCTCATCCTAATCCGTACGCGGTCACTGACCCGCGCGTCCGCACGTGCCCCGACCCTAGCACGTGTCCGCACCCTCGCCTGTGCCCTCAGCCTTGCCGTTCCCTAACCCTAACCCTAGCCCGGAACGGAAACCCACCGGCAGCCCCACACCTTAGCCTCCACCGTACCCTCATCCTAATCCGTACGTGGACACTGACCCGCGCGTCCGCACGTGCCCCGACCCTAGCACGTGTCCGCACCCTCACCTGTGACCTCAACCTTGCCGTTCCCTAACCCTAACCCTAGCCCGGAAGGGAAACCCACCGGCAGACCCACACCTTAGCCTCCCCCGTACCCTCATCCTAATCCGTACGCGGACACTGACCCGCGCGTCCGCACGTGCCCCGACCCTAGCACGTGTCCGCACCCTCACCTGTGCCCTCAGCTTTGCCGTTCCCTAACCCTCACCCTAGCCTGGAACGGAAACCCACCGGCAGCCCCACACCTTAGCCTCCGCCGTACCCTCATCCTAATCCGTACGCGGACACTGACCCGCGCGTCCGCATGTGCCCCGACCATAGCACGTGTCCGCACCCTCACCTGTGCCCTCAGCCTTGCCGTTCCCTAACCCTAACCCTAGCCCGGAAGGGAAACCCACCGGCAGCCCCACACCTTAGCCTCCGCCGTACCCTCATCCTAATCCATACGCGGACACTGACCCGCGCGTCCGCACGTGCCCCGACCCTAGCACGTGTCCGCACCCTCGCTTGTGCCCTCAGCCTTGCCGTTCCCTAACCCTAACCCTAGCCCGGAACGGAAACCCACCGGCAGCCCCACACCTTAGCCTCCGCCGTACCCTCATCCTAATCCGTACGGGGACACTGACACGCGCCTCCGCACGTGCCACGACCCTAGCACGTGTCCGCACCCTCGCCTGTTCCCTCAGCCTTGCCGTTCCCTAACCCTAACCCTAGCCCGGAAGGGAAACCCTCCGGCAGCCCCACACCTTAGCCTCCGCCGTACCCTCATTCTAATCCGTATGCAGACACTGACCCGCTTGTCCGCACGTGCCACGACCCTAGCACGTGTCCGCACCCTCGCCTGTGCCCTCAGCCTTGCCGTTCCCTAACCCTAACCCTAGCCTGGAAGGGAAACCCACCGGCAGCCCTACACCTTAGCCTCTGCCGTACACTCATCCTAATCCGTACGCGGACACAGACCCGCGTGTCCGAACGTGCCCCGACCCTAGCACGTGTCCGCACCCTCGCCTGTGCCCTCAGCCTTGCCGTTCCCTAACCCTAACCCTAGCCCGGAACGGAAACCCACCGGCAGCCCCACACCTTAGCCTCCGCCGTACCCTCATCCTAATCCGTACGCGGACACTGACCCACGCGTCCGCACGTGCCCCGACCCTAGCACGTGTCCGCACCCTCGCCTGTGCCCTCAGACTTGCCGTTCCCTAACCCTAACCCTAGCCCGGAACGGAAACCCACCGGCAGCCCCACACCTTAGCCTCCGCCGTACCCTCATCCTAATCCGTACGCGGACACTGACCCGCGCGTCCGCACGTGCCCCGACCCTAGCACGTGTCCGCACCCTCACCTGTGCCCTCAGCCTTGCCGTTCCCTAACCCTAACCCTAGCCCGGAACGGAAACCCACCGGCAACCCCACACCTTAGCCTCCGCCGTACCCTCATCCTAATCCGTACGCGGACACTGACCCGCGCGTCCGCACGTGCCCTGACCCTAGCACGTGTCCGCACCCTCACCTGTGCCCTCAGCCTTGCCGTTCCCTAACCCTAACCCTAGCCCGGAACGGAAACCCACCGGCAGCCCCACACCTTAGCCTCCGCCGTACCCTCATCCTAATCCGTACGCGGACACTGACCCGCGCGTCCGCACGTGCCCCGACCCTAGCACGTGTCCGCACCCTCACCTGTGCCCTCAGCCTTGCCGTTCCCTAACCCTAACCCTAGCCCGGAACGGAAACCCACCGGCAACCCCACACCTTAGCCTCCGCCGTACCCTCATCCTAATCCGTACGCGGACACTGACCCGCGCGTCCGCACGTGCCCTGACCCTAGCACGTGTCCGCACCCTCACCTGTGCCCTCAGCCTTGCCGTTCCCTAACCCTAACCCTAGCCCGGAACGGAAACCCACCGGCAGCCCCACACCTTAGCCTCCGCCGTACCCTCATCCTAATCCGTACGCGGACACTGACCCGCGCGTCCGCACGTGCCCCGACCCTAGCACGTGTCCGCACCCTCACCTGTGTCCTCAGCCTTGCCGTTCCCTAACCCTAACCCTAGCCCTGAATGGAAACCCACCGGCAGCCCCACACCTTAGCCTCCGCCGTACCCTCATCCTAATCCGTACGCGGACACTGACCCACGCGTCCGCACGTGCCCCGACCCTAGCACGTGTCCGCACCCTCACCTGTGCCCTCAGCCTTGCCGTTCCCTAACCCTAACCCTAGCCCGGAACGGAAACCCACCGGCAGCCCCACACCTTACCCTCCGCCGTACGCTCATCCTAATCCGTACGTGGACACTGACCCGCGCGTCCGCACGTTCCCCGACAATAGCACGTGTCCGCACCCTCACCTGTGCCCTCAGCCTTGCCGTTCCCTAACCCTAACCCTAGCCCGGAACGGAAACCCACCGGCAGCCCCACACCTTAGCCTCCGCCGTACCCTCATCCTAATCCGTAGGCGAACACTGACCCGCGCGTCCGCACGTGCCCCGACGCTAGCACGTGTCCGCACCCGCACCTGTGCCCTCAGCCTTGCCGTTCCCTAACCCTAACCCTAGCCCTGAACGGAAACCCACCGGCAGCCCCACACCTTAGCCTCCGCCGTACCCTCATCCTAATCCGTACGCGGACACTGACCCGCGCGTCCGCACAAGCCCCGAACCTAGCACGTCTCCGCACCCTCACCTGTGCCATCAGCCTTGCCGTTCCCTAACCCTAACCCTAGCCCGGAACGGAAACCCACCGGCAGCCCCACACCTTAGCCTCCGCCGTACCCTCATCCTAATCCGTACGCGGACACTAACCCGCGCGTCCGCACGTGCCCCGACCCTAGCACGTGTCCGCACCCTCACCTGTGCCCTCAGCCTTGCTGTTCCCTAACCCTAACCCTAGCCCGTAACGGAAACCCACCGGCAGCCCCACACCTTAGCCCCCGTCGTACCCTCATACTAATCCGTACGCGGACACTGACCCGTGCGTCCGCACGTGCCCCGACCCTAGCACATGTCCGCACCCTCACCTGTGCCCTCAGCCTTGCCGTTCCCTAACCCCAACCCTAGCCCTGAACAGAAACCCACCAGCAGCCCCACACCTTAGCCTCCACCGTACCCTCATCCTAATCCGTACGCGGACACTGACCCGCGCGTCCGCACGTGCCCCGACCCTAGCACTTGTCCGCACCCTGACCTGTGCCCTCAGCCTTGCCGTTCCCTAACCCTAACCCTAGCCCGGAACGGAAACCCACCGGCAGCCCCACACCTTAGCCTCCGCCGTACCCTCATCCTAATCCGTACGCGGACACTGACCCGCGCGTCCGCACGTGCCCCGACCCTAGCACGTGTCCGCACCCTCACATGTGCCCTCAGCCTTGCCGTTCCCTAACCCTAACCCTAGCCCGGAACGGAAACCCACCGGCAGCCCCAAACCTTAGCCTCCGCCGTACCCTCATCCTAATCCGTACGCGGACACTAAACCGCGCGTCCGCACGTTCCCCGACCCTAGCACGTGTCCGCAACCTCACCTGTGCCCTCAGCCTTGCCGTTCCCTAACCCTAACCCTAGCCCGGAAGGGAAACCAACCGGCAGCCCCACACCTTAGCCCCCGCCGTACCCTCATCCTAATCCATACGCGGACACTGACCCGCGCGTCCGCACGTGCCCCGACCCTAGCACGTGTCCGCACCCTCACCTGTTGCCTCAGCCTTGCCGTTCCCTAACACTAACCCTAGCCCGGAACGGAAACCCACCAGCAGCCCCACACCTTAGCCTCCGCCGTACCCTCATCCTAATCCGTACGCGGACACTGACCCACGCGTCCGCACGTGCCCCAAACCTAGCACGTGTCCACACCCTCACCTGTGCCCTCAGCCTTGCCGTTCCCTAACCCTAACCCTAGCCCGGAACGGAAACCCACCGGCAGCCCCACACCTTAGCCTCCGCCGTACCCTCATCCTAATCCGTACGCGGACACTGACCCGCGCGTCCGCACGTGCCCCGACCCTAGCTCGTGACCGCACCCTCACCTGTGCCCTCAGCCTTGCCGTTCCCTAACCCTAACCCTAGCCCAGAACGGAAACCCACCGGCAGCCCCGCACCTTAGCCTCCGACGTACCCTCATCCTAATCCGTACGCGGACACTGACCGGCGCGTCCGCACGTGCCCCGACCCTAGCACGTGTCCGCACCCTCACCTGTGCCCTCAGCCTTGCCGTTCCCTAACCCTAACCCTAGCCCGGAACGGAAAACCACCGGCAGCCCCACACCTTAGCCTCCGCCGTACCCTCATCCTAATCCGTACGCGGACACTGACCCGCGCGTCCGCACGTGCCCCGACCCTAGCACGTGTCCGCACCCTCACCTGTGCCCTCAGCCTTGCCGTTCCCTAACCCTAACCCTAGCCCGGAAGGGAAACCCACGGGCAGCCCCACACCTTAGCCTCCGCCGTACCCTCATCCTAATCCGTACGCGGACACTGACCCGCGCGTCCGCACGTGCCCCGACCCTAGCACGTGTCCGCACCCTCACCTGTTGCCTCAGCCTTGCCGTTCCCTAACCCTAACCCTATCCCGGAACGGAAACCCACCGGCAGCCCCACACCTTAGCCTCCGCCGTACCCTCATCCTAATCCGTACGCGGAAACTGACCCGCGCGTCCGCACGTGCCCCGACCCTAGCACGTGTCCGCACCCTCACCTGTGCCCTCAGCCTTGCCGTTCCGTAACCCTAACCCTAGCCCGGAACGGAAACCCACCGGCAGCCCCACACCTTAGCCTCCGACGTACCCTCATCCTAATCCGTACGCGGACACTGACCCGCGCGTCCGCACGTGCCCCGACCCTAGCTCGTGTCCGCACCCTCACCTGTGCCCTCAGCCTTGCCGTTCCCTAACCCTAACCCTAGCCCGGAACGGAAACCCACCGGCAGCCCCACACCTTAGCCTCCGCCGTACCCTCATCCTAATCCGTACGCGGACACTGACCCGCGCGTCCGCACGTGCCCCGACCCTAGCACGTGTCCGCACCCTGACCTGTGCCCTCAGCCTTGCCTTTCCCTAACCCTAACCCTAGCCCGGAACGGAAACCCACCGGCAGCCCCACACCTTAGCCTCCGCCGTACCATCATCCTAATCCGTAAGCGGACACTGACACGCGCGTCCGCTCGTGCCCCGACCCTAGCACGTGTCCGCACCCTCACCTGTGCCCTCAGCCTTGCCGTTCCCTAACCCTAACCCTAGCCCGGAACGGAAACCCACCGGCAGCCCCACACCTTAGCCCCCGCCGTACCGTCATCCTAATCCGTACGCGGACACTGACACGCGCGTCCGCACGTGCCCCGAACCTAGCACGTGTCCGCACCCTCACCTGTGCCCTCAGCCTTGCCGTTCCCTAACCCTAACCCAGCCCGGAACGGAAACCCACCGGCAGCCCCACACCTTAGCCTCCGCCGTACCCTCATCCTAATCCGTACGCGGACACTGACCCGTGCGTCCGCACGTGCCACGACCCTAGCACGTGTCCGCACCCTCGCCTGTGCCCTCAGCCTTGCCGTTCCCTAACCCTAACCCTAGCCCGGAACGGAAACCCACCGGCAGCCCCACACCTTAGCCTCCGCCGTACCCTCATCCTAATCCGTACGCGGACACTGACCCGCGCTTCCGCACGTGCCCTGAACCAAGCACGTGTCCGCACCCTCGCCTGTGCCCTCAGCCTTGCCGTTCCCTAACCCTAACCCTAGCCCGGAACGGAAACCCACCGGCAGCCCCACACCTTAGCCTCCGCCGTACCCTCATCCTAATCCGTACGCGGACACTGACCCGCGCGTCCGCACGTGCCCCGACCCTAGCACGTGTCCGCACCCTCGCCTGTGCCCTCAGCCTTGCCGTTCCCTAACCCTAACCCTAGCCCGGAACGGAAAGCCCCCGGCAGCACCACACCTTAGCCTCCGCCGTACACTCATCCTAATCCGTACGCGGACACTGACCCGCGCGTCCACAGGTGCCCCGACCCTAGCACGTGTCCGCACCCTCGCTTGTGCCCTCAGGCTTGCCGTCCCCTAACACTAACCCTAGCACGGAAGGGAAACCCACCGGCAGCCCCACACCTTAGCCTCCGCCGTACCCTCATCCTAATCCGTACGCGGACACTGACCCACGCGTCCGCACGTGCCCCGACCCTAGCACGTGTCCGCACCCTCACCTGTGCCCTCAGCCTTGCCGTTCCCTAACCCTAACCCTAGCCCGGAACGGAAACCCACTGGCAGCCCCACACCTTAGCCTCCGCCGTACGCTCATCCTAATCTGTACGCGGACACTGACCCGCGCGTCCGCACGTGCCCCGAACCTAGCACGTGTCCGCACCCTCACCTGTGCCCTCAGCCTTGCCGTTCCCTAACCCTAACCCTAGCCCGGAACGGAAACCCACCGGCAGCCCCACACATTAGCCTCCGCCGTACCCTCATCCTAATCCGTACGCGGACACTGACCCGCGCGTCCGCACGTGCCCCGACCCTAGCACGTGTCCGCACCCTCACCTGTGCCCTCATCCTTGCCGTTCCCTAACCCTAACCCTAGACCGGAACGGAAACCCACAGGCAGCCCCACAGCTTAGCCTCCGCCGAACCCTCATCCTAATCCGTACGCGGACACTGACCCGCGCGTCCGCACGTGCCCCGACCCTAGCACGTGTCCGCACCCTCACCTGTGCCCTCAGCCTTGCCGTTCCCTAACCCTAAACCTAGCCCGGAACGGAAACCCACCGGCAGGCCCACACCTTAGCCCCCGCCGTAACCTCATCCTAATCCGTACGCGGACACTGACCCGCGCGTCCGCACGTGCCCCGAACCTAGCACGTGTCCGCACCCTCACATGTGCCCTCAGCATTGCCGTTCCCTAACCCTAACCCTAGCCCGGAACGGAAACCCTCCGGCAGCCCCACACCTTAGCCTCCGCCGTACCCTCATCCTAATCCGTACGCGGACACTGACCCACGCGTCCGCACGTGCCACGACCCTAGCACGTGTCCGCACCCTCGCCTGTGCCCTCTGCCTTGCCGTTCCCTAACCTAACCCTAGCCTGGAAGGGAAACCCACCGGCAGCCCTACACCTTAGCCTCCGCCGTACCCTCATCCTAATCCGTACGCGGACACTGACCCGCGTGTCCGCACGTGCCCCGACCCTAGCACGTGTCCGCACCCTCGCCTGTGCCCTCAGCCTTGCCGTTCCCTAACCCTAACCCTAGCCCGGAACGGAAACCCACCGGCAGCCCCACACCTTAGCCTCCGCCGTACCCTCATCCTAATCCGTACGCGGACACTGACCCGCGCGTCCGCACGTGCCCCGACCCTAACACGTGTCCGCACCCTCGCCTGTGCCCTCAGCCTTGCCGTTCCCTAACCCTAACCCTAACCCGGAACGAAAACCCACCGGCAGCCCCACACCTTAGCCTCCGCCGTACGCTCATCCTAATCCGTACGCGGACACTGACCCGCGCGTCCGCACGTGCCCCGACCCTAGCACGTGTCCGCACCCTCACCTGTGCCCTCTGCCTTGCCATTCCCTAACCCTAACCCTAGCCCGGAACGGAAACCCACCGGCAGCCCCACAACTTAGCCTCCGCCGTACCCTCATCCTAATCCGTACGCAGACACTGACCCGCGCGTCCGCACGTGCTCCGACCCTAGCACGTGTCCGCACCCTCACCTGTGCCCTCAGCCTTGCCGTTCCCTAACCCTAACCCTAGCCCGGAACGGAAACCCACCGGCAACCCCACACCTTAGCCTCCGCCGTACCCTCATCCTAATCCGTACGCGGACACTGACCCGCGCGTCCGCACGTGCCCCGACCCTAGCACGTGTCCGCACCCTGACCTGTGCCCTCAGCCTTGCCGTTCCATAACCCTAACCCTAGCCCGGAACGGAAACCCACCGGCAGCCCCACACCTTAGCCTCCGCCGTACCCTCATCCTAATCCGTACGCGGACACTGACCCGCGCGTCCGCACGTGCCCCGACCCTAGCACGTGTCCGCACCTTCACCTGTGCCCTCAGCCTTGCCGTTCCCTAACCCTAACCCTAGCCCGGAACAGAAACCCACCGGCAGCCCCACACCTTAGCCTCCGCCGTACCCTCATCCTAATCCGTACGCGGACACTAACCCGCGCATCCGCACGTGCCCCGACCCTAGCACGTGTCCGCACCCTCACCTGTGCCCTCAGCCTTGCCGTTCCCTAACCCTAACCCTAGCCCGGAACGGAAACCCACCGGCAGCCCCACACCTTACCCTCCGCCGTACGCTCATCCTAATCCGTACGCGAACACTGACCCGCGCGTCCGCATGTGCCCCGACCCTAGCACGTGTCCGCACCCTCACCTGTGCCCTCAGCCTTGCCGTTCCCTAACCCTAACCCTAGCCCGGAAGGGAAACCCACCGGCAGCCTCACACCTTAGCCTCCGCCGTACCCTCATCCTAATCCATACGCGGACACTGATACCCGCGTCCGCACGTGCCCCGACCCTAGCACGTGTCCGCACCCTCACCTGTGCCCTCAGACTTGCCATTCCCTAACCCTAACCCTAGCCCGGAAGGGAAACCCACCGGCAGCCCCACACCTTAGCCTCCGCCGTACCCTCATCCTAATCCGTACGCGGACACTGACCCGCGCGTCCGCACGTGCCCCGACCCTAGCACGTGTCCGCACCCTCACCTGTGCCCTCAGCCTTGCCGTTCCCTAACCCTAACAATAGCCCGGAAGGGAAACCCACCGGCAGCCCCACACCTTAGCCCCCGCCGTACCCTCATCCTAATCCGTACGCGGACACTGACAAGCGCGTCCGCACGTGCCCCGAACCTAGCACGTGTCCGCACCCTCACCTGTGCCCTCAGCCTTGCCGTTCCCTAACCCTAACCCTAGCCCGGGACGGAAACCCACCGGCAGCCCCACACCTTAGCCTCCGCCGTACCCTCATCCTAATCCGTACGCGGACACTGACACGCGCGTCCGCACGAGCCCCGACCCTAGCACGTGTCCGCACCCTCACCTGTGCCCTCAGCCTTGCCGTTCCCTAACCCTAACCCTAACCCGGAACGGAAACCCACCGGCAGCCCCACACCTTAGCCTCCGCCGTGCCCTCATCCTAATCCATACGCGGACATCGACCCGCGCGTCCGCACATGCCCCAACCCTAGCACGTGTCCGCACCCTCGCCTGTGCCCTCAGCCTTGCCGTTCCCTAACCCTAACCCTAGCCCGGAACGGAAACCCACCGGCTGCCCCACACCTTAGACTCCGCCGTACCCTCATCCTAATCCGTACGCGGACACTGACCCATGTGTCCGCACGTGCCCCGACCCTAGAACGTGTCCGCACCCTCGCCTGTGCCCTCAGCCTTGCCGTTCCCTAACCCTAACCCTAGCCCGGAACGGAAACACACCGGCAGCCCCACACCTAAGCCTCCTCCGTACCCTCATCCTAATCCGTACGCGGACACTGACCCGCGCGTCCGCACGTGCCCCGACCCTAGCACGTGTCCGCACCCTCGCCTGTGCCCTCAGCCTTGCCGTTCCCTAACCCTAACCCTAGCCCGGAAGGGAAACCCACCGGCAGCCCCACACCTTAGCCTCCGCCGTACCCTCATCCTAATCCGTACGCGGACACTGACCCGCGCGTCCGTACGTGCCACGACCCTAGCACGTGTCCGCACCCTCGCCTGTGCCCTCAGCCTTGCCGTTCCCTAACCCTAACCCTAGCCCGGAACGGAAACCCACCGGCAGCCCCACACCTTAGCCTCCGCCGTACCCTCATCCTAATCCGTACGCGGACACTGACCCGCGCGTCCGCACGTGCCCCGACCCAAGCACGTGTCCGCACCCTCGCCTGTGCCCTCAGCCTTGCCGTTCCCTAACCCTAACCCTAGCCCGGAACGGAAACCCACCGGCAGCCCCACACCTTAGCCTCCGCCGTACCATCATCCTAATCCGTACGCGGACACTGACCCGCGTGTCCGCACGTGCCCCGACCCTAGAACGTGTCCGCACCCTCGCCTGTGCCCACAGCCTTGCCGTTCCCTAACCCTAACCCTAGCCCGGAACGGAAACACACCGGCAGACCCACACCTTAGCCTCCGCCGTACCCTCATCCTAATCCGTACGTGGACACTGACCCGCGCGTCCGCACGTGCCCCGACCCTAGCACGTGTCCGCACCCTTGCCTGTGCCCTCAGCCTTGCCGTTCCCTAACCCTAACCCTAGCCCGGAACGGAAACCCACCGGCAGCCCCACACCTTAGCCTCCGCCGTACCCTCATCCTAATCCGTACGTGGACACTGACCCGTGCGTCCACACGTGCCCCGACCCTAGCACGTGTCCGCACCCTCACCTGTGCCCTCAGCCTTGCCGTTCCCTAACCCTAACCCTAGCCCGGAAGGGAAACCCACCGGCAGCCCCACACCTTAGCCTCCGCCGTACCCTCATCCTAATCCGTACGCGGACACTGACCCGCGCGTCCGCACGTGCCCCGACCCTAGCACGTGTCCGCACCCTCACCTGTGCCCTCAGCCTTGCCGTTCCCTAACCCTAACCCTAGCCCGGAACGGAAACCCACCGGCAGCCCCACACCTTAGCCTCCGCCGTACGCTCATCCTAATCCGTACGCGGACACTGACCCGCGCGTCCGCACGTGCCCCGACCCTAGCACGTGTCCGCACCCTCACCTGTGCCCTCAGCCTTGCCGTTCCCTACCCCTAACCCTAGCCCGGAACGGAAAACCACCGGCAGCCCCACACCTTAGCCTCCGCCGTACCCTCATCCTAATCCGTACGCGGACACTGACCCGCGCGTCCGCACGTGCCCCGACCCTAGCACGTGTCCGCACCCTCACCTGTGCCCTCAGCCTTGCCGTTCCCTAACCCTAACCCTAGCCCTGAACGGAAACCCACCGGCAGCCCCACACCTTAGCCTCCGCCGTACCCTCATCCTAATCCGTACGCGGACACTGACCCGCTCGTCCACACGAGCCCCGACCCTAGCACGTCTCCGCACCCTCACCTGTGCCCTCAGCCTTGCCGTTCCCTAACCCTAACCCTAGCCCGGAACGGAAACCCACCGGCAGCCCCACACCTTAGCCTCCGCCGTACCCTCATCCTAATTCGTACGCGGACACTGACCCGCGCGTCCGCACGTGGCCCGACCCTAGCACGTGTCCGCACCCTCACCTGTTCCCTCAGACTTGCCGTTCCCTAACCCTAACCCTAGCCCGGAACGGAAACCCACGGGCAGCCCCACACCTTAGCCTCCGCCGTACCCTCATCCTAATCAGTACGTGGACACTGACCCACGCGTCCGCACGTGCCACGACCCTAGCACGTGTCCGCACACTCGCCTGTGCCCTCAGCCTTGCCGTTCCCTAACCCTAACCCTAGCCCGGAACGGAAACCCACCGGCAGCCCCACACCTTAGCCTCCGCCGTATCCTCATCCTAATCCGTACGCGGACACTGACCCGCGCCTCCGCACGTGCCCCGACCCTAGCACGTGTCCGCACCCTCACCTGGTCCCTCAGCCTTGCCGTTCCTTAACCTTAACCCTAGCCCGGAACGGAAGCCCACCGGCAGCCCCACACCTTAGCCTCCCCCGTACCCTCATCCTAATCCGTACGCGGACACTGACCCGCGCGTCCGCACGTGCCCCGACCCTAGCACGTGTCCGCACCCTCACCTGTGCCCTCAGCTTTGCCGTTCCCTAACCCTCACCCTAGCCTGGAACGGAAACCCACCGGCAGCCCCACACCTTAGCCTCCGCCGTACCCTCATCCTAATCCGTACGCGGACACTGACCCGCGCGTCCGCATGTGCCCCGACCATAGCACGTGTCCGCACCCTCACCTGTGCCCTCAGCCTTGCCGTTCCCTAACCCTAACCCTAGCCCGGAAGGGAAACCCACCGGCAGCCCCACACCTTAGCCTCCGCCGTACCCTCATCCTAATCCATACGCGGACACTGACCCGCGCGTCCGCACGTGCCCCGACCCTAGCACGTGTCCGCACCCTCGCTTGTGCCCTCAGCCTTGCCGTTCCCTAACCCTAACCCTAGCCCGGAACGGAAACCCACCGGCAGCCCCACACCTTAGCCTCCGCCGTACCCTCATCCTAATCCGTACGGGGACACTGACACGCGCCTCCGCACGTGCCACGACCCTAGCACGTGTCCGCACCCTCGCCTGTTCCCTCAGCCTTGCCGTTCCCTAACCCTAACCCTAGCCCGGAAGGGAAACCCTCCGGCAGCCCCACACCTTAGCCTCCGCCGTACCCTCATTCTAATCCGTATGCGGACACTGACCCGCTTGTCCGCACGTGCCACGACCCTAGCACGTGTCCGCACCCTCGCCTGTGCCCTCAGCCTTGCCGTTCCCTAACCCTAACCCTAGCCTGGAAGGGAAACCCACCGGCAGCCCTACACCTTAGCCTCTGCCGTACACTCATCCTAATCCGTACGCGGACACAGACCCGCGTGTCCGAACGTGCCCCGACCCTAGCACGTGTCCGCACCCTCGCCTGTGCCCTCAGCCTTGCCGTTCCCTAACCCTAACCCTAGCCCGGAACGGAAACCCACCGGCAGCCCCACACCTTAGCCTCCGCCGTACCCTCATCCTAATCCGTACGCGGACACTGACCCACGCGTCCGCACGTGCCCCGACCCTAGCACGTGTCCGCACCCTCGCCTGTGCCCTCAGACTTGCCGTTCCCTAACCCTAACCCTAGCCCGGAACGGAAACCCACCGGCAGCCCCACACCTTAGCCTCCGCCGTACCCTCATCCTAATCCGTACGCGGACACTGACCCGCGCGTCCGCACGTGCCCCGACCCTAGCACGTGTCCGCACCCTCACCTGTGCCCTCAGCCTTGCCGTTCCCTAACCCTAACCCTAGCCCGGAACGGAAACCCACCGGCAACCCCACACCTTAGCCTCCGCCGTACCCTCATCCTAATCCGTACGCGGACACTGACCCGCGCGTCCGCACGTGCCCTGACCCTAGCACGTGTCCGCACCCTCACCTGTGCCCTCAGCCTTGCCGTTCCCTAACCCTAACCCTAGCCCGGAACGGAAACCCACCGGCAGCCCCACACCTTAGCCTCCGCCGTACCCTCATCCTAATCCGTACACGGACACTGACCCGCGCGTCCGCACGTGCCCCGACCCTAGCACGTGTCCGCACCCTCACCTGTGTCCTCAGCCTTGCCGTTCCCTAACCCTAACCCTAGCCCTGAATGGAAACCCACCGGCAGCCCCACACCTTAGCCTCCGCCGTACCCTCATCCTAATCCGTACGCGGACACTGACCCACGCGTCCGCACGTGCCCCGACCCTAGCACGTGTCCGCACCCTCACCTGTGCCCTCAGCCTTGCCGTTCCCTAACCCTAACCCTAGCCCGGAACGGAAACCCACCGGCAGCCCCACACCTTACCCTCCGCCGTACGCTCATCCTAATCCGTACGTGGACACTGACCCGCGCGTCCGCACGTTCCCCGACAATAGCACGTGTCCGCACCCTCACCTGTGCCCTCAGCCTTGCCGTTCCCTAACCCTAACCCTAGCCCGGAACGGAAACCCACCGGCAGCCCCACACCTTAGCCTCCGCCGTACCCTCATCCTAATCCGTAGGCGAACACTGACCCGCGCGTCCGCACGTGCCCCGACGCTAGCACGTGTCCGCACCCGCACCTGTGCCCTCAGCCTTGCCGTTCCCTAACCCTAACCCTAGCCCTGAACGGAAACCCACCGGCAGCCCCACACCTTAGCCTCCGCCGTACCCTCATCCTAATCCGTACGCGGACACTGACCCGCGCGTCCGCACAAGCCCCGAACCTAGCACGTCTCCGCACCCTCACCTGTGCCATCAGCCTTGCCGTTCCCTAACCCTAACCCTAGCCCGGAACGGAAACCCACCGGCAGCCCCACACCTTAGCCTCCGCCGTACCCTCATCCTAATCCGTACGCGGACACTAACCCGCGCGTCCGCATGTGCCCCGACCCTAGCACGTGTCCGCACCCTCACCTGTGCCCTCAGCCTTGCTGTTCCCTAACCCTAACCCTAGCCCGTAACGGAAACCCACCGGCAGCCCCACACCTTAGCCCCCGTCGTACCCTCATACTAATCCGTACGCGGACACTGACCCGTGCGTCCGCACGTGCCCCGACCCTAGCACATGTCCGCACCCTCACCTGTGCCCTCAGCCTTGCCGTTCCCTAACCCCAACCCTAGCCCTGAACAGAAACCCACCAGCAGCCCCACACCTTAGCCTCCACCGTACCCTCATCCTAATCCGTACGCGGACACTGACCCGCGCGTCCGCACGTGCCCCGACCCTAGCACTTGTCCGCACCCTGACCTGTGCCCTCAGCCTTGCCGTTCCCTAACCCTAACCCTAGCCCGGAACGGAAACCCACCGGCAGCCCCACACCTTAGCCTCCGCCGTACCCTCATCCTAATCCGTACGCGGACACTGACCCGCGCGTCCGCACGTGCCCCGACCCTAGCACGTGTCCGCACCCTCACATGTGCCCTCAGCCTTGCCGTTCCCTAACCCTAACCCTAGCCCGGAACGGAAACCCACCGGCAGCCCCAAACCTTAGCCTCCGCCGTACCCTCATCCTAATCCGTACGCGGACACTAAACCGCGCGTCCGCACGTTCCCCGACCCTAGCACGTGTCCGCAACCTCACCTGTGCCCTCAGCCTTGCCGTTCCCTAACCCTAACCCTAGCCCGGAAGGGAAACCCACCGGCAGCCCCACACCTTAGCCCCCGCCGTACCCTCATCCTAATCCATACGCGGACACTGACCCGCGCGTCCGCACGTGCCCCGACCCTAGCACGTGTCCGCACCCTCACCTGTTGCCTCAGCCTTGCCGTTCCCTAACACTAACCCTAGCCCGGAACGGAAACCCACCAGCAGCCCCACACCTTAGCCTCCGCCGTACCCTCATCCTAATCCGTACGCGGACACTGACCCACGCGTCCGCACGTGCCCCAAACCTAGCACGTGTCCACACCCTCACCTGTGCCCTCAGCCTTGCCGTTCCCTAACCCTAACCCTAGCCCGGAACGGAAACCCACCGGCAGCCCCACACCTTAGCCTCCGCCGTACCCTCATCCTAATCCGTACGCGGACACTGACCCTCGCGTCCGCACGTGCCCCGACCCTAGCTCGTGACCGCACCCTCACCTGTGCCCTCAGCCTTGCCGTTCCCTAACCCTAACCCTAGCCCTGAACGGAAACCCACCGGCAGCCCCGCACCTTAGCCTCCGACGTACCCTCATCCTAATCCGTACGCGGACACTGACCGGCGCGTCCGCACGTGCCCCGACCCTAGCACGTGTCCGCACCCTCACCTGTGCCCTCAGCCTTGCCGTTCCCTAACCCTAACCCTAGCCCGGAACGGAAAACCACCGGCAGCCCCACACCTTAGCCTCCGCCGTACCCTCATCCTAATCCGTACGCGGACACTGACCCGCGCGTCCGCACGTGCCCCGACCCTAGCACGTGTCCGCACCCTCACCTGTGCCCTCAGCCTTGCCGTTCCCTAACCCTAACCCTAGCCCGGAAGGGAAACCCACGGGCAGCCCCACACCTTAGCCTCCGCCGTACCCTCATCCTAATCCGTACGCGGACACTGACCCGCGCGTCCGCACGTGCCCCGACCCTAGCACGTGTCCGCACCCTCACCTGTTGCCTCAGCCTTGCCGTTCCCTAACCCTAACCCTATCCCGGAACGGAAACCCACCGGCAGCCCCACACCTTAGCCTCCGCCGTACCCTCATCCTAATCCGTACGCGGACACTGACCCGCGCGTCCGCACGTGCCCCGACCCTAGCACGTGTCCGCACCCTCACCTGTGCCCTCAGCCTTGCCGTTCCGTAACCCTAACCCTAGCCCGGAACGGAAACCCACCGGCAGCCCCACACCTTAGCCTCCGACGTACCCTCATCCTAATCCGTACGCGGACACTGACCCGCGCGTCCGCACGTGCCCCGACCCTAGCTCGTGTCCGCACCCTCACCTGTGCCCTCAGCCTTGCCGTTCCCTAACCCTAACCCTAGCCCGGAACGGAAACCCACCGGCAGCCCCACACCTTAGCCTCCGCCGTACCCTCATCCTAATCCGTACGCGGACACTGACCCGCGCGTCCGCACGTGCCCCGACCCTAGCACGTGTCCGCACCCTGACCTGTGCCCTCAGCCTTGCCTTTCCCTAACCCTAACCCTAGCCCGGAACGGAAACCCACCGGCAGCCCCACACCTTAGCCTCCGCCGTACCATCATCCTAATCCGTAAGCGGACACTGACACGCGCGTCCGCACGTGCCCCGACCCTAGCACGTGTCCGCACCCTCACCTGTGCCCTCAGCCTTGCCGTTCCCTAACCCTAACCCTAGCCCGGAACGGAAACCCACCGGCAGCCCCACACCTTAGCCCCCGCCGTACCGTCATCCTAATCCGTACGCGGACACTGACACGCGCGTCCGCACGTGCCCCGAACCTAGCACGTGTCCGCACCCTCACCTGTGCCCTCAGCCTTGCCGTTCCCTAACCCTAACCCAGCCCGGAACGGAAACCCACCGGCAGCCCCACACCTTAGCCTCCGCCGTACCCTCATCCTAATCCGTACGCGGACACTGACCCGTGCGTCCGCACGTGCCACGACCCTAGCACGTGTCCGCACCCTCGCCTGTGCCCTCAGCCTTGCCGTTCCCTAACCCTAACCCTAGCCCGGAACGGAAACCCACCGGCAGCCCCACACCTTAGCCTCCGCCGTACCCTCATCCTAATCCGTACGCGGACACTGACCCGCGCGTCCGCACGTGCCCTGACCCAAGCACGTGTCCGCACCCTCGCCTGTGCCCTCAGCCTTGCCGTTCCCTAACCCTAACCCTAGCCCGGAACGGAAACCCACCGGCAGCCCCACACCTTAGCCTCCGCCGTACCCTCATCCTAATCCGTACGCGGACACTGACCCGCGCGTCCGCACGTGCCCCGACCCTAGCACGTGTCCGCACCCTCGCCTGTGCCCTCAGCCTTGCCGTTCCCTAACCCTAACCCTAGCCCGGAACGGAAAGCCCCCGGCAGCACCACACCTTAGCCTCCGCCGTACACTCATCCTAATCCGTACGCGGACACTGACCCGCGCGTCCACAGGTGCCCCGACCCTAGCACGTGTCCGCACCCTCGCCTGTGCCCTCAGGCTTGCCGTCCCCTAACCCTAACCCTAGCACGGAAGGGAAACCCACCGGCAGCCCCACACCTTAGCCTCCGCCGTACCCTCATCCTAATCCGTACGCGGACACTGACCCACGCGTCCGCACGTGCCCCGACCCTAGCACGTGTCCGCACCCTCACCTGTGCCCTCAGCCTTGCCGTTCCCTAACCCTAACCCTAGCCCGGAACGGAAACCCACTGGCAGCCCCACACCTTAGCCTCCGCCGTACGCTCATCCTAATCTGTACGCGGACACTGACCCGCGCGTCCGCACGTGCCCCGAACCTAGCACGTGTCCGCACCCTCACCTGTGCCCTCAGCCTTGCCGTTCCCTAACCCTAACCCTAGCCCGGAACGGAAACCCACCGGCAGCCCCACACATTAGCCTCCGCCGTACCCTCATCCTAATCCGTACGCGGACACTGACTCGCGCGTCCGCACGTGCCCCGACCCTAGCACGTGTCCGCACCCTCACCTGTGCCCTCATCCTTGCCGTTCCCTAACCCTAACCCTAGACCGGAACGGAAACCCACAGGCAGCCCCACAGCTTAGCCTCCGCCGAACCCTCATCCTAATCCGTATGCGGACACTGACCCGCGCGTCCGCACGTGCCCCGACCCTAGCACGTGTCCGCACCCTCACATGTGCCCTCAGCATTGCCGTTCCCTAACCCTAACCCTAGCCCGCAAGGGAAACCCACCAGCAGCCCCACACCTTAGCCCCCGCCGTACCCTCATCCTAATCCGTACGCGGACACTGACCCGCACGTCCGCACGTGCCCCGACCTTAGCACGTGTCCGCACCCTCACCTGTGCCCTCAGCCTTGCCGTTCCCTAACCCTAACCCTAGCCCGGAACGGAAACCCACCGGCAGCCCCACACCTTAGCCTCCGCCGTACCCTCAACCTAATCCGTACGTGGACACAGACCCGCGCGTCCACACGTGCCCCGACACTAGCACGTGTCCGCACCCTCACCTGTGCCCTCAGCCTTGCCGTTCCCTAACCCTAACCCTAGCCCAGAACGGAAACCCACCGGCAGCCCCACACCTTAGCCTCCGCCATACCCTCATCCTAATCCGTATGCGGACACTGACCCGCGCGTCCGCACGTGCCCCGACCCTAGCACGTGTCCGCACCCTCACCTGTGCCCTCAGCCTTGCCGTTCCCTAACCCTAACCCTAGCCCGGAACGGAAACCCACCGGCAGCCCCACACCTTAGCCTCCGCCGTACCCTCATCCTAATCCGTACGTGGACACTGACCCGCGCGTCCGCACGTGCCCCGACCCTAGCACGTGTCCGCACCCTCACCTGTGCCCTCAGCCTTGCCGTTCCCTAACCCTAACCCTAGCCCGGAACGCAAACCCACCGGCAGCCCCACACCTTAGCCTCCGCCGTACCCTCATCCTAATCCGTAGGCGGACACTGACCCGCGCGTCCGCACGTGCCCCGACCCTAGCACGTGTCCGCACCCTCACCTGTGCCCTCAGCCTTGCCGTTCCCTAACCCTAACCCTAGCCCGGAACGGAAACCCACCGGCAGCCCCACACCTTAGCCTCCACCGTACCCTCATCCTAATCCGTACGCGGACACTGACCCGCGCGTCCGCACATGCCCCGACCCTAGCACGTGTCCGCACCCTCGCCTGTGCCCTCAGCCTTGCCGTTCCCTAACCCTAACCCTAGCCCGGAACGGAAACCCTCCGGCAGCCCCACACCTTAGCCTCCGCCGTACCCTCATCCTAATCCGTACGCGGACACTGACCCACGCGTCCGCACGTGCCACGACCCTAGCACGTGTCCGCACCCTCGCCTGTGCCCTCTGCCTTGCCGTTCCCTAACCTAACCCTAGCCTGGAAGGGAAACCCACCGGCAGCCCTACACCTTAGCCTCCGCCGTACCCTCATCCTAATCCGTACGCGGACACTGACCCGCGTGTCCGCACGTGCCCCGACCCTAGCACGTGTCCGCACCCTCGCCTGTGCCCTCAGCCTTGCCGTTCCCTAACCCTAACCCTAGCCCGGAACGGAAACCCACCGGCAGCCCCACACCTTAGCCTCCGCCGTACCCTCATCCTAATCCGTACGCGGACACTGACGCGCGCGTCCGCACGTGCCCCGACCCTAGCACGTGTCCGCACCCTCGCCTGTGCCCTCAGCCTTGCCGTTCCCTAACCCTAACACTAACCCGGAACGAAAACCCACCGGCAGCCCCACACCTTAGCCTCCGCCGTACGCTCATCCTAATCCGTACGCGGACACTGACCCGCGCGTCCGCACGTGCCCCGACCCTAGCACGTGTCCGCACCCTCACCTGTGCCCTCTGCCTTGCCATTCCCTAACCCTAACCCTAGCCCGGAACGGAAACCCACCGGCAGCCCCACAACTTAGCCTCCGCCGTACCCTCATCCTAATCCGTACGCAGACACTGACCCGCGCGTCCGCACGTGCTCCGACCCTAGCACGTGTCCGCACCCTCACCTGTGCCCTCAGCCTTGCCGTTCCCTAACCCTAACCCTAGCCCGGAACGGAAACCCACCGGCAACCCCACACCTTAGCCTCCGCCGTACCCTCATCCTAATCCGAACGCGGACACTGACCCGCGCGTCCGCACGTGCCCCGACCCTAGCACGTGTCCGCACCCTGACCTGTGCCCTCAGCCTTGCCGTTCCCTAACCCTAACCCTAGCCCGGAACGGAAACCCACCGGCAGCCCCACACCTTAGCCTCCGCCGTACCCTCATCCTAATCCGTACGCGGACACTGACCCGCGCGTCCGCACGTGCCCCGACCCTAGCACGTGTCCGCACCTTCACCTGTGCCCTCAGCCTTGACGTTCCCTAACCCTAACCCTAGCCCGGAACAGAAACCCACCGGCAGCCCCACACCTTAGCCTCCGCCGTACCCTCATCCTAATCCGTACGCGGACACTAACCCGCGCGTCCGCACGTGCCCCGACCCTAGCACGTGTCCGCACCCTCACCTGTGCCCTCAGCCTTGCCGTTCCCTAACCCTAACCCTAGCCCGGAACGGAAACCCACCGGCAGCCCCACACCTTACCCTCCGCCGTACGCTCATCCTAATCCGTACGCGAACACTGACCCGCGCGTCCGCACGTGCCCCGACCCTAGCACGTGTCCGCACCTTCACCTGTGCCCTCAGCCTTGCCGTTCCCTAACCCTAACCCTAGCCCGGAACAGAAACCCACCGGCAGCCCCACACCTTAGCCTCCGCCGTACCCTCATCCTAATCCGTACGCGGACACTAACCCGCGCGTCCGCACGTGCCCCGACCCTAGCACGTGTCCGCACCCTCACCTGTGCCCTCAGCCTTGCCGTTCCCTAACCCTAACCCTAGCCCGGAACGGAAACCCACCGGCAGCCCCACACCTTACCCTCCGCCGTACGCTCATCCTAATCCGTACGCGAACACTGACCCGCGCGTCCGCATGTGCCCCGACCCTAGCACGTGTCCGCACCCTCACCTGTGCCCTCAGCCTTGCCGTTCCCTAACCCTAACCCTAGCCCGGAAGGGAAACCCACCGGCAGCCTCACACCTTAGCCTCCGCCGTACCCTCATCCTAATCCGTACGCGGACACTGATACCCGCGTCCGCACGTGCCCCGACCCTAGCACGTGTCCGCACCCTCACCTGTGCCCTCAGACTTGCCATTCCCTAACCCTAACCCTAGCCCGGAAGGGAAACCCACCGGCAGCCCCACACCTTAGCCTCCGCCGTACCCTCATCCTAATCCGTACGCGGACACTGACCCGCGCGTCCGCACGTGCCCCGACCCTAGCACGTGTCCGCACCCTCACCTGTGCCCTCAGCCTTGCCGTTCCCTAACCCTAACAATAGCCCGGAAGGGAAACCCACCGGCAGCCCCACACCTTAGCCCCCGCCGTACCCTCATCCTAATCCGTACGCGGACACTGACAAGCGCGTCCGCACGTGCCCCGAACCTAGCACGTGTCCGCACCCTCACCTGTGCCCTCAGCCTTGCCGTTCCCTAACCCTAACCCTAGCCCGGGACGGAAACCCACCGGCAGCCCCACACCTTAGCCTCCGCCGTACCCTCATCCTAATCCGTACGCGGACACTGACACGCGCGTCCGCACGAGCCCCGACCCTAGCACGTGTCCGCACCCTCACCTGTGCCCTCAGCCTTGCCGTTCCCTAACCCTAACCCTAACCCGGAACGGAAACCCACCGGCAGCCCCACACCTTAGCCTCCGCCGTGCCCTCATCCTAATCCATACGCGGACATTGACCCGCGCGTCCGCACATGCCCCAACCCTAGCACGTGTCCGCACCCTCGCCTGTGCCCTCAGCCTTGCCGTTCCCTAACCCTAACCCTAGCCCGGAACGGAAACCCACCGGCTGCCCCACACCTTAGACTCCGCCGTACCCTCATCCTAATCCGTACGCGGACACTGACCCATGTGTCCGCACGTGCCCCGACCCTAGAACGTGTCCGCACCCTCGCCTGTGCCCTCAGCCTTGTCGTTCCCTAACCCTAACCCTAGCCCGGAACGGAAACACACCGGCAGCCCCACACCTAAGCCTCCTCCGTACCCTCATCCTAATCCGTACGCGGACACTGACCCGCGCGTCCGCACGTGCCCCGACCCTAGCACGTGTCCGCACCCTCGCCTGTGCCCTCAGCCTTGCCGTTCCCTAACCCTAACCCTAGCCCGGAAGGGAAACCCACCGGCAGCCCCACACCTTAGCCTCCGCCGTACCCTCATCCTAATCCGTACGCGGACACTGACCCGCGCGTCCGTACGTGCCACGACCCTAGCACGTGTCCGCACCCTCGCCTGTGCCCTCAGCCTTGCCGTTCCCTAACCCTAACCCTAGCCCGGAACGGAAACCCACCGGCAGCCCCACACCTTAGCCTCCGCCGTACCCTCATCCTAATCCGTACGCGGACACTGACCCGCGCGTCCGCACGTGCCCCGACCCAAGCACGTGTCCGCACCCTCGCCTGTGCCCTCAGCCTTGCCGTTCCCTAACCCTAACCCTAGCCCGGAACGGAAACCCACCGGCAGCCCCACACCTTAGCCTCCGCCGTACCATCATCCTAATCCGTACGCGGACACTGACCCGCGTGTCCGCACGTGCCCCGACCCTAGAACGTGTCCGCACCCTCGCCTGTGCCCACAGCCTTGCCGTTCCCTAACCCTAACCCTAGCCCGGAACGGAAACACACCGGCAGACCCACACCTTAGCCTCCGCCGTACCCTCATCCTAATCCGTACGTGGACACTGACCCGCGTGTCCGCACGTGCCCCGACCCTAGCACGTGTCCGCACCCTTGCCTGTGCCCTCAGCCTTGCCGTTCCCTAACCCTAACCCTAGCCCGGAACGGAAACCCACCGGCAGCCCCACACCTTAGCCTCCGCCGTACCCTCATCCTAATCCGTACGTGGACACTGACCCGTGCGTCCACACGTGCCCCGACCCTAGCACGTGTCCGCACCCTCACCTGTGCCCTCAGCCTTGCCGTTCCCTAACCCTAACCCTAGCCCGGAAGGGAAACCCACCGGCAGCCCCACACCTTAGCCTCCGCCGTACCCTCATCCTAATCCGTACGCGGACACTGACCCGCGCGTCCACACGTGCCATGACCCTAGCACGTGTCCGCACCCTCACCTGTGCCCTCAGCTTTGCCGTTCCCTAACCCTCACCCTAGCCCGGAACGGAAACCCACCGGCAGCCCCACACCTTAGCCTCCGCCGTACCCTCATCCTAATCTGTACACGGACACTGACCCGCGTGTCCGCACGTGCCCCGATCCTAGCACGTGTCCGCACCCTCGCCTGTGCCCTCAGCCTTGCCGTTCCCTAACCCTAACCCTAGCCCGGAACGGAAACCCTCCGGCAGCCCCACACCTAAGCCTCCGCCGTACCCTCATCCTAATCCGTACGCGGACACTGACCCGCGCGTCCGCACGTGCCCCGACCCTAGCACATGTCCGCACCCTCGCCTGTGCCCTCAGCCTTGCCGTTCCCTAACCCTAACCCTAGCCCGGAACGGAAACCCACCGGCAGCCCCACACCTTAGCCTCCGCCGTACCCTCATCCTAATCCGTACGCGGACACTGACCCGCGCGTCCGCACGTGCCCCGACCCTAGCACGTGTCCGCACCCTCACCTGTGCCCTCAGCCTTGCCGTTCCCTAACCCTAACCCTAGCCCTGAACGGAAACCCACCGGCAGCCCCACACCTTAGCCTCCGCCGTACCCTCATCCTAATCCGTACGCGGACACTGACCCGCTCGTCCACACGAGCCCCGACCCTAGCACGTCTCCGCACCCTCACCTGTGCCCTCAGCCTTGCCGTTCCCTAACCCTAACCCTAGCCCGGAACGGAAACCCACCGGCAGCCCCACACCTTAGCCTCCGCCGTACCCTCATCCTAATTCGTACGCGGACACTGACCCGCGCGTCCGCACGTGGCCCGACCCTAACACGTGTCCGCACCCTCACCTGTTCCCTCAGACTTGCCGTTCCCTAACCCTAACCCTAGCCCGGAACGGAAACCCACGGGCAGCCCCACACCTTAGCCTCCGCCGTACCCTCATCCTAATCAGTACGTGGACACTGACCCACGCGTCCGCACGTGCCACGACCCTAGCACGTGTCCGCACACTCGCCTGTGCCCTCAGCCTTGCCGTTCCCTAACCCTAACCCTAGCCCGGAACGGAAACCCACCGGCAGCCCCACACCTTAGCCTCCGCCGTACCCTCATCCTAATCCGTACGCGGACACTGACCCGCGCCTCCGCACGTGCCCCGACCCTAGCACGTGTCCGCACCCTCACCTGGTCCCTCAGCCTTGCCGTTCCTTAACCCTAACCCTAGCCCGGAACGGAAGCCCACCGGCAGCCCCACACCTTAGCCTCCGCCGTACCCTCATCCTAATCCGTACGCGGACACTGACCCGCGCGTCCGCACGAGCCCCGACCCAAGAACGTGTCCGCACCCTCACCTGTGCCCTCAGCCTTGCCGTTCCCTAACCCTAACCCTAGCCCGGAACGGAAA
Organism: Hyperoodon ampullatus; assembly: GCF_949752795.1. Classification (NCBI taxonomy): domain Eukaryota; kingdom Metazoa; phylum Chordata; class Mammalia; order Artiodactyla; family Ziphiidae; genus Hyperoodon; species Hyperoodon ampullatus. Next base: position 89,285,165 of record NC_136927.1, on the reverse strand, counting down.
CCCACCGGCAGCCCCACACCTTAGCCTCCGCCGTACCCTCATCCTAATCCGTACGCGGACACTGACACGCGCGTCCGCACGTGCCACGACCCTAGCACGTGTCCGCACCCTCACCTGTGCCCTCAGCCTTGCCGTTCCCTAACCCTAACCCTAGCCCGGAAGGGAAACCCTCCGGCAGCCCCACACCTTAGCCTCCGCCGTACCCTCATCCTAATCCGTACGCGGACACTGACCCGCGCGTCCGCACGTGCCCCGACCCTAGCACGTGTCCGCACCCTCACCTGTGCCCTCAGCCTTGCCGTTCCTTAACCCTAACCCTAGCCCGGAACGGAAACCCACCGGCAGCCCCACACCTTAGCCTCCGCCGTACCCTCATCCTATTCCGTACGCGGACACTGACCCGCGCTTCCGCACGTGCCCCGACCCTAGCACGTGTCCGCACCCTCGCCTGTGCCCTCAGCCTTGCCGTTCCCTAACCCTAACCCTAGCCCGGAACGGAAACCCACCGGCAGCCCCACACCTTAGCCTCCGCCGTACCCTCATCCTAATCCGTACGCGGACACTGACTCGCGCGTCCGCACGTGCCACGACCCTAGCACGTGTCCGCACCCTCACCTGTGCCCTCAGCCTTGCCGTTCCCTAACCCTAACCCTAGCCCGGAACGGAAACTCACCGGCAGCCCCACACCTTAGCCTCCGCCGTACCCTCATCCTCATCCGTACGCGGACACTGACCCGCGCGTCCGCACGTTCCCCGACCCTAGCACGTGTCCGCACCCTCGCCTGTGCCCTCAGCCTTGCCGTTCCCTAACCCTAACCCTAGCCCGGAACGGAAACCCACCGGCAGCCCCACACCTTAGCCTCCGCCGTACCCTCATCCTAATCCGTACGCGGACACTGACCCGCGTGTCCGCACGTACCCCGACCCTAGCACGTGTCCTCACCCTCACCTGTGCCCTCAGCCTTGCCGTTCCCTAACCCTAACCCTAACCCGGAAGGGAAACCCACCGGTAGACCCACACCTTAGCCCCCGCCGTACCCTCATCCTAATCCGTACGCGGACACTGACAAGCGCGTCCGCACGTGCCCCGACCCTAGCACGTGTCCGCACCCTCACCTGTGGTCTCAGCCTTGCCGTTCCCTAACCCTAACCCTATCCCGGAACGGAAACTCACCAGCAGCCCCACACCTTAGCCTCCGCCGTACCCTCATCCTAATCCGTACGCGGACACTGACCCGCGCGTCCGCACGTGCCCCGACCCTAGCACGTGTCCGCACCCTGACCTGTGCCCTCAGCCTTGCCGTTCCCTAACCCTAACCCTAGCCCGGAACGGAAACCCACCGGCAGCCCCACACCTTAGCCTCCGCCGTACTCTCATCCTAATCCGTACGCGGACACTGACCCGCGCGTCCGCACGAGCCCCGACCCTAGCATGTGTCCGCACCCTCACCTGTGCCCTCAGCCTTGCCGTCCCCTAACCCTAACCCTAGCCCGGAACGGAAACCCACCGGCAGCCCCACACCTTAGCCTCCGCCGTACCCTCATCCTAATCCGTACGAGGACACTGACCCGCGCGTCCGCACGTGCCACGACCCTAGCACGTGTCCGCACCCTCGCCTGTGCCCTCAGCCTTGCCGTTCCCTAACCCTAACCCTAGCCTGGAAGGGAAACCCACCGGCAGCCCCACACCTTAGCCTCCGCGTACCCTCATCCTAATCCGTACGCAGACACTGACCCGCGCGTCCTCACGTGCCCCGACCCTAGCACGTGTCCGCACCCTCACCTGTGCCCTCAGCCTTGCCGTTCCCTAACCCTAACACTAGCCCGGAAGGGAAACCCACCGGCAGCCCCACACCTTAGCCTCCGCCGTACCCTCATCCTAATCTGTACGCGGACACTGACCCGCGCGTCCGCACGTGCCCCGACCCTAGCACGTGTCCGCACCCTCACCTGTGCCCTCAGCCTTGCCGTTCCCTAACCCTAACCCTAGCCCTGAACGGAAACCCACCGGCAGCCCCACACCTTAGCCTCCGCCGTACCCTCATCCTAATCCGTACGCGGACACTGACCCGCGCGTCCACACGAGCCCCGACCCTAGCACGTCTCCGCACCCTCACCTGTGCCCTCAGCCTTGACGTTCCCTAACCCTAACCCTAGCCCGGAACGGAAACCCACCGGCAGCCCCACACCTTAGCCTCCGCCGTACCCTCATCCTAATCCGTACGCGGACACTGACCCGCGCGTCCGCACGTGCCCCGACCCTAGCATGTGTCCGCACCCTCACCTGTGCCCTCAGCCTTGCCGTTCCCTAACCCTAACCCTAGCCCGGAACGGAAACCCACGGGCAGCCCCACACCTTAGCCTCCGCCGTACCCTCATCCTAATCCGTACGCGGACACTGACCCGCGCGTCCGCACGTGCCCCGACCCTAGCACGTGTCCGCACCCTCACCTGTGCCCTCAGCTTTGCCGTTCCCTAACCCTCACCCTAGCCTGGAACGGAAACCCACCGGCAGCCCCACACCTTAGCCTCCGCCATACCCTCATCCTAATCCGTACGCGGACACTGACCCGCGCGTCCGCATGTGCCCCGACCATAGCACGTGTCCGCACCCTCACCTGTGCCCTCAGCCTTGCCGTTCCCTAACCCTAACCCTAGCCCGGAACGGAAACCCACCGGCAGCCCCACACCTTAGCCTCTGCCGTACCCTCATCCTAATCCGTACGCGGACACTGACCAGCGCGTCCGCACGTGCCCCGACCCCAGCACGTGTCCGCACCCTCACCTGTGCCCTCAGCCTTGCCGTTCCCTAACCCTAACCCTAGCCCGGAACGGAAACCCACCGGCAGCCCCACACCTTAGCCTCCGCCGTACTCTCATCCTAATCCGTACGCGGACACTGACCCGCGCGTCCGCACGTACCCCGACCCTAGCACGTGTCCGCACCCTCACCTGTGCCCTCAGCCTTGCCGTTCCCTAACCCTAACCCTAGCCCGGAACGGAAACCCACCGGCAGCCCCACACCTTAGCCTCCGCCGTACCCTCATCCTAATCCTTACGCGGACACTGACCCGCGCGTCCGCGCGTGCCCCGACCCTAGCACGTGTCCGCACCCTCACCTGTGCCCTCAGCCTTGCCGTTCCCTAACCCTAACCCTAGCCCGGAACGGAAACCCACCGGCAGCCCCACACCTTAGCCTCCGCCGTACCCTCATCCTAATCCGTACGCGGACACTGACCCGCGCGTCCGCACGTGCCCCGACCCTAGCACGTGTCCGCACCCTCACCTGTGCCCTCAGCCTTGCCGTTCCCTAACCCTAACCCTAGCCCGTAACGGAAACCCACCGGCAGCCCCACACCTTAGCCTCCGCCGTACCCTCATCCTAATCCGTACGCGGACACTGACCCGCGCGTCCGCACGTGCCCCGACCCTAGCACGTGTCCGCACCCTCACCTGTGCCCTCAGCCTTGCCGTTCCCTAACCCTAACCCTAGCCCTGAACGGAAACCCACCGGCAGCCCCACACCTTAGCCTCCGCCGTACCCTCATCCTAATCCGTACGCGGACACTGACCCGCGCGTCCACACGAGCCCCGACCCTAGCACGTCTCCGCACCCTCACCTGTGCCCTAAGCCTTGCCGTTCCCTAACCCTAACCCTAGCCCGGAACGGAAACCCACCGGCAGCCCCACACGTTAGCCTCCGCCGTACCCTCATCCTAATCCGTACGCGGACACTGACCCGCGCGTCCGCACGTGCCCCGACCCTAGCACGTGTCCGCACCCTCACCTGTGCCCTCAGCCTTGCCGTTCCCTAACCCTAACCCTAGCCCGGAACGGAAACCCACGGGCAGCCCCACACCTTAGCCTCCGCCGTACCCTCATCCTAATCCGTACGCGGACACTGACCCGCGCGTCCGCACGTGCCACGACCCTAGCACGTGTCCGCACACTCGCCTGTGCCCTCAGCCTTGCCGTTCCCTAACCCTAACCCTAGCCCGGAACGGAAACCCACCGGCAGCCCCACACCTTAGCCTCCGCCGTACCCTCATCCTAATCCGTACGCGGACACTGACCAGCGCGTCCGCACGTGGCCCGACCCTAGCACGTGTCCGCACCCTCACCTGTGCCCTCAGCCTTGCCGTTCCCTAACCCTAACCCTAGCCCGGAACGGAAACCCACCGGCAGCCCCACACCTTAGCCTCCGCCGTACTCTCATCCTAATCCGTACGCGGACACTGACCCGCGCGTCCGCACGTACCCCGACCCTAGCACGTGTCCGCACCCTCACCTGTGCCCTCAGCCTTGCCGTTCCCTAACCCTAACCCTAGCCCGGAACGGAAACCCACCGGCAGCCCCACACCTTAGCCTCCGCCGTACCCACATCCTAATCCTTACGCGGACACTGACACGCGCGTCCGCGCGTGCCCCGACCCTAACACGTGTCCGCACCCTCACCTGTGCCCTCAGCCTTGCCGTTCCCTAACCCTAACCCTAGCCCGGAACGGAAACCCACCGGCAGCCCCACACCTTAGCCTCCGCCGTACCCTCATCCTAATCCGTACGCGGACACTGACCCGCGCGTCCGCACGTGCCCCGACCCCAGCACGTGTCCGCACCCTCACCTGTGCCCTCAGCCTTGCCGTTCCCTAACCCTAACCCTAGCCCTGAACGGAAACCCACCGGCAGCCCCACACCTTAGCCTCCGCCGTACCCTCATCCTAATCCGTTCGCGGACACTGACCCGCGCATCCACACGAGCCCCGACCCTAGCACGTCTCTGCACCCTCACCTGTGCCCTCAGCCTTGCCGTTCCCTAACCCTAACCCTAGCCCGGAACGGAAACCCACCGGCAGCCCCACACCTTAGCCTCCGCCGTACCCTCATCCTAATCCGTACGCGGACACTGACCCGCGCGTCCGCACGTGCCCCGACCCTAGCACGTGTCCGCACCCTCACCTGTGCCCTCAGCCTTGCCGTTCCCTAACCCTAACCCTAGCCCTGAACGGAAACCCACCGGCAGCCCCACACCTTAGCCTCCGCCGTACCCTCATCCTAATCCGTTCGCGGACACTGACCCGCGCATCCACACGAGCCCCGACCCTAGCACGTCTCTGCACCCTCACCTGTGCCCTCAGCTTTGCCGTTCCCTAACCCTCACCCTAGCCTGGAACGGAAACCCACCGGCAGCCCCACACCTTAGCCTCCGCCGTACCCTCATCCTAATCCGTACGCGGACACTGACCCGCGCGTCCGCATGTGCCCCGACCATAGCACGTGTCCGCACCCTCACCTGTGCCCTCAGCCTTGCCGTTCCCTAACCCTAACCCTAGCCCGGAACGGAAACCCACCGGCAGCCCCACACCTTAGCCTCCGCCGTACCCTCATCCTAATCCGTACGCGGACACTGACCAGCGCGTCCGCACGTGCCCCGACCCCAGCACGTGTCCGCACCCTCACCTGTGCCCTCAGCCTTGCCGTTCCCTAACCCTAACCCTAGCCCGGAACGGAAACCCACCGGCAGCCCCAAACCTTAGCCTCCGCCGTACCCTCATCCTAATCCGTACGCGGACACTGACCCGCGCGTCCGCACGTACCCCGACCCTAGCACGTGTCCGCACCCTCACCTGTGCCCTCAGCCTTGCCGATCCCTAACCCTAACCCTAGCCCGGAACGGAAACCCACCGGCAGCCCCACACCTTAGCCTCCGCCGTACCCTCATCCTAATCCTTACGCGGACACTGACCCGCGCGTCCGCGCGTGCCCCGACCCTAGCACGTGTCCGCACCCTCACCTGTGCCCTCAGCCTTGCCGTTCCCTAACCCTAACCCTAGCCCGGAACGGAAACCCACCGGCAGCCCCACACCTTAGCCTCCGCCGTACCCTCATCCTAATCCGTACGCGGACACTGACCCGCGCGTCCGCACGTGCCCCGACCCTAGCACGTGTCCGCACCCTCACCTGTGCCCTCAGCCTTGCCGTTCCCTAACCCTAACCCTAGCCCGTAACGGAAACCCACCGGCAGCCCCACACCTTAGCCTCCGCCGTACCCTCATCCTAATCCGTACGCGGACACTGACCCGCGCGTCCGCACGTGCCCCGACCCTAGCACGTGTCCGCACCCTCACCTGTGCCCTCAGCCTTGCCGTTCCCTAACCCTAACCCTAGCCCTGAACGGAAACCCACCGGCAGCCCCACACCTTAGCCTCCGCCGTACCCTCATCCTAATCCGTACGCGGACACTGACCCGCGCGTCCACACGAGCCCCGACCCTAGCACGTCTCCGCACCCTCACCTGTGCCCTAAGCCTTGCCGTTCTCTAACCCTAACCCTAGCCCGGAACGGAAACCCACCGGCAGCCCCACACCTTAGCCTCCGCCGTACCCTCATCCTAATCCGTACGCGGACACTGACCCGCGCGTCCGCACGTGCCCCGACCCTAGCACGTGTCCGCACCCTCACCTGTGCCCTCAGCCTTGCCGTTCCCTAACCCTAACCCTAGCCCGGAACGGAAACCCACGGGCAGCCCCACACCTTAGCCTCCGCCGTACCCTCATCCTAATCCGTACGCGGACACTGACCCGCGCGTCCGCACGTGCCACGACCCTAGCACGTGTCCGCACACTCGCCTGTGCCCTCAGCCTTGCCGTTCCCTAACCCTAACCCTAGCCCGGAACGGAAACCCACCGGCAGCCCCACACCTTAGCCTCCGCCGTACCCTCATCCTAATCCGTACGCGGACACTGACCAGCGCGTCCGCACGTGGCCCGACCCTAGCACGTGTCCGCACCCTCACCTGTGCCCTCAGCCTTGCCGTTCCCTAACCCTAACCCTAGCCCGGAACGGAAACCCACCGGCAGCCCCACACCTTAGCCTCCGCCGTACTCTCATCCTAATCCGTACGCGGACACTGACCCGCGCGTCCGCACGTACCCCGACCCTAGCACGTGTCCGCACCCTCACCTGTGCCCTCAGCCTTGCCGTTCCCTAACCCTAACCCTAGCCCGGAACGGAAACCCACCGGCAGCCCCACACCTTAGCCTCCGCCGTACCCACATCCTAATCCTTACGCGGACACTGACACGCGCGTCCGCGCGTGCCCCGACCCTAACACGTGTCCGCACCCTCACCTGTGCCCTCAGCCTTGCCGTTCCCTAACCCTAACCCTAGCCCGGAACGGAAACCCACCGGCAGCCCCACACCTTAGCCTCCGCCGTACCCTCATCCTAATCCGTACGCGGACACTGACCCGCGCGTCCGCACGTGCCCCGACCCTAGCACGTGTCCGCACCCTCACCTGTGCCCTCAGCCTTGCCGTTCCCTAACCCTAACCCTAGCCCTGAACGGAAACCCACCGGCAGCCCCACACCTTAGCCTCCGCCGTACCCTCATCCTAATCCGTTCGCGGACACTGACCCGCGCATCCACACGAGCCCCGACCCTAGCACGTCTCTGCACCCTCACCTGTGCCCTCAGCCTTGCCGTTCCCTAACCCTAACCCTAGCCCGGAACGGAAACCCACCGGCAGCCCCACACCTTAGCCTCCGCCGTACCCTCATCCTAATCCGTACGCGGACACTGACCCGCGCGTCCGCACGTGCCCCGACCCTAGCACGTGTCCGCACCCTCACCTGTGCCCTCAGCCTTGCCGTTCCCTAACCCTAACCCTAGCCCGGAACGGAAACCCACGGGCAGCCCCACACCTTAGCCTCCGCCGTACCCTCATCCTAATCCGTACGCGGACACTGACCCGCGCGTCCGCACGTGCCACGACCCTAGCACGTGTCCGCACACTCGCCTGTGCCCTCAGCCTTGCCGTTCCCTAACCCTAACCCTAGCCCGGAACGGAAACCCACCGGCAGCCCCACACCTTAGCCTCCGCCGTACCCTCATCCTAATCCGTACGCGGACACTGACCCGCGCGTCCGCACGAGCCCCGACCCAAGCACGTGTCCGCACCCTCACCTGTGCCCTCAGCCTTGCCGTTCCCTAACCCTAACCCTAGCCCGGAACGGAAACCCACCGGCAGCCCCAGACCTTAGCCTCCGCCGTACCCTCATCCTAATCCGTACGCGGACACTGACACGCGCGTCCGCACGTGCCACGACCCTAGCACGTGTCCGCACCCTCACCTGTGCCCTCAGCCTTGCTGTTCCCTAACCCTAACCCTAGCCCGGAAGGGAAACCCTCCGGCAGCCCCACACCTTAGCCTCCGCCGTACTCTCATCCTAATCCGTACGCGGACACTGACCCGCGCGTCCGCACGTGCCCCGACCCTAGCACGTGTCCGCACCCTCTCCTGTGCCCTCAGCCTTGCCGTTCCTTAACCCTAACCCTAGCCCGGAACGGAAACCCACCGGCAGCCCCACACCTTAGCCTCCGCCGTACCCTCATCCTATTCCGTACGCGGACACTGACCCGCGCGTCCGCACGTGCCCCGACCCTAGCACGTGTCCGCACCCCCGCCTGTGCCCTCAGCCTTGCCGTTCCCTAACCCTAACCCTAGCCCTGAACGGAAACCCACCGGCAGCCCCACACCTTAGCCTCCGCCGTACCCTCATCCTAATCCGTACGCGGACACTGACTCGCGCGTCCGCACATCCCACGACCCTAGCACGTGTCCGTACCCTCGCCTGTGCCCTCAGCCTTGCCGTTCCCTAACCCTAACCCTAGCCCGGAACAGAAACCCACCGGCAGCCCCACACCTTAGCCTCCGCCGTACCCTCATCCTAATCCGTACGCGGACACTGACCCGCGCGTCCGCACGTGCCCCGACCCTAGCACGTCTCCGCACCCTCACATGTGCCCTCAGCCTTGCCGTTCCCTAACCCTAACCCTAGCCCGGAACGGAAACCCACCGGCAGCCCCACACCTTAGCCTCCACCGTACCCTCATCCTAATCCGTACGCGGACACTGAACCGCGCGTCCACACGTGCCCCGACCCTAGCACGTGTCCGCACCCTCACCTGTGCCCTCAGCCTTGCCATTCCCTAACCCTAACCCTAGCCCGGAACGGAAACCCACCGGCAGCCCCACACCTTAGCCTCCGCCGTACCCTCATCCTAATCCGTACGCGGACACTGACCCGCGCGTCCGCACGAGCCCCGACCCAAACACGTGTCCGCACCCTCTCCTGTGCCCTCAGCCTTGCCGTTCCTTAACCCTAACCCTAGCCCGGAACGGAAACCCACCGGCAGCCCCACACCTTAGCCTCCGCCGTACCCTCATCCTATTCCGTACGCGGACACTGACCCGCGCGTCCGCACGTGCCCCGACCCTAGCACGTGTCCGCACCCTCGCCTGTGCCCTCAGCCTTGCCGTTCCCTAACCCTAACCCTAGCCCGGAACGGAAACCCACCGGCAGCCCCACACCTTAGCCTCCGCCGTACCCTCATCCTAATCCGTACGCGGACACTGACTCGCGCGTCCGCACGTGCCACGACCCTAGCACGTGTCCGCACCCTCGCCTGTGCCCTCAGCCTTGCCGTTCCCTAACCCTAACCCTAGCCCGGAACGGAAACCCACCGGCAGCCCCACACCTTAGCCTCCGCCGTACCCTCATCCTAATCCGTACGCGGACACTGACCCGCGCGTCCGCACGTGCCCCGACCCTAGCACGTGTCCGCACCCTCGCCTGTGCCCTCAGCCTTGCCGTTCCCTAACCCTAACCCTAGCCCGGAACGGAAACCCACCGGCAGCCCCACACCTTAGCCTCCGCCGTCCCCTCATCCTAATCCGTACGCGGACACTGACCCGCGTGTCCGCACGTGCCCCGACCCTAGAACGTGTCCGCACCCTCGCCTGTGCCCTCAGCCTTGCCGTTCCCTAACCCTAACCCTAGCCCGGAACGGAAACACACCGGCAGCCCCACACCTTAGCCTCCGCCGTACCCTCATCCTAATCCGTACGCGGACACTGACCCGCGCGTCCGCACGTGCCCCTACCCTAGCACGTGTCCGCACCCTCGCCTGTGCCCTCAGCCTTGCCGTTCCCTAACCCTAACCCTAGCCTGGAAGGGAAACCCACCGGCAGCCCCACACCTTAGCCTCCGCTATACCCTCATCCTAATCCTTACGCGGACACTGACCCGCGCGTCCGCACGTGCCCCGAACCTCGCACGTGTCCGCACCCTCACCTGTGCCCTCAGCCTTGCCGTTCCCTAACCCTAACCCTAGCCCGGAACGGAAACCCACCGGCAGCCCCACACCTTAGCCTCCGCCGTACCCTCATCCTAATCCGTACGCGGACACTGACCCGCGCGTCCGCACGTGCCCCGACCCTAGCACGTGTCCGCACCCTCACCTGTGCCCTCAGCCTTGCCATTCCCTAACCCTAACCCTAGACCGGAAGGGAAACCCACCGGCAGCCCCACATCTTAGTCTCCGCCGTACCCTCATCCTAATCCGTACGCGGACACTGACCCGCGCGTCCGCACGTGCCCCGACCCTAGCACGTGTCCGCACCCTCACCTGTGCCCTCAGCCTTGCCGTTCCCTAACCCTAACCCTAACATGGAAGGGAAACCCACCGGCAGCCCCACACCTTAGCCCCCGCCGTACCCTCATCCTAATCCGTACGCGGACACTGACAAGCACGTCCGCACGTGCCCCGACCCTAGCACGTGTCCGCACCCTCACCTGTGCCCTCAGCCTTGCCGTTCCCTAACCCTAACCCTATCCCGGAACGGAAACTCACCGGCAGCCCCATACCTTAGCCTCCGCCGTACCCTCATCCTAATCCGTACGCGGACACTGACCCGCGCGTCCGCACGTGCCCCGAACCTAGCACGTGTCCGCACCCTCGCCTGTGCCCTCAGCCTTGCCGTTCCCTAACCCTAACCCTAGCCCGGAACGGAAACCCACCGGCAGCCCCACACCTTAGCCTCCGCCGTACCCTCATCCTAATCCGTAGGCGGACACTAACCCACGCGTCCGCACGTGCCCCGACCCTAGCACGTGTCCGCACCCTCGCCTGTGCCCTCAGCCTTGCCGTTCCCTAACCTTAACCCTAGCCCGGAACGGAAACCCACCGGCAGCCCCACAACTTAGCCTCCGCCGTACCCTCATCCTAATCCGTACGCGGACAATGACACGCGCGTCCGCACGTGCTCCGACCCTAGCACGTGTCCGCACCCTCACCTGTGCCCTCAGCCTTGCCGTTCCCTAACCCTAACCCTAGCCCGGAACGGAAACCCACCGGCAGCCCCACACATTAGCCTCCGCCGTACCCTCATCCTAATCCGTACGCGGACACTGACCCGCGCGTCCGCACGTGCCCCGACCCTAGCACGTGTCCGCACCCTCACCTGTGCCCTCAGCCTTGCCGTTCCCTAACCCTAACCCTAGCCCGGAACGGAAACCCCCCGGCAGCCCCACACCTTAGCCTCCGCCGTACCCTCATCCTAATCCGTACGCGGACACTGACCCGCGCGTCCGCACGTGCCCCGACCCTAGCACGTGTCCTCACCCTCACCTGTGCCCTCAGCCTTGCCGTTCCCTAACCCTAACCCTAGCCCGGAACGGAAACCCACCGGCAGCCCCACACCTTAGCCTCCGCCGTACTCTCATCCTAATCCGTACGCGGACACTGACCCGCGCGTCCGCACGTACCCCGACCCTAGCACGTGTCCGCACCCTCACCTGTGCCCTCAGCCTTGCCGTTCCCTAACCCTAACCCTAGCCCGGAACGGAAACCCACCGGCAGCCCCACACCTTAGCCTCCGCCGTACCCTCATCCTAATCCTTACGCGGACACTGACCCGCGCGTCCGCGCGTGCCCCGACCCTAGCACGTGTCCGCACACTCACCTGTGCCCTCAGCCTTGCCGTTCCCTAACCCTAACCCTAGCCCGGAACGGAAACCCACCGGCAGCCCCACACCTTAGCCTCCGCCGTACCCTCATCCTAATCCGTACGCGGACACTGACCCGCGCGTCCGCACGTGCCCCGACCCTAGCACGTGTCCGCACCCTCACCTGTGCCCTCAGCCTTGCCGTTCCCTAACCCTAACCCTAGCCCTGAACGGAAACCCACCGGCAGCCCCACACCTTAGCCTCCGCCGTACCCTCATCCTAATCCGTACGCGGACACTGACCCGCGCGTCCACACGAGCCCCGACCCTAGCACGTCTCCGCACCCTCACCTGTGCCCTCAGCCTTGCCGTTCCCTAACCCTAACCCTAGCCCGGAACGGAAACCCACCGGCAGCCCCACACCTTAGCCTCCGCCGTACCCTCATCCTAATCCGTACGCTGACACTGACCCGCGCGTCCGCACGTGCCCCGACCCTAGCACGTGTCCGCACCCTCACCTGTGCCCTCAGCCTTGCCATTCCCTAACCCTAACCCTAGCCCGGAACGGAAACCCACGGGCAGCCCCACACCTTAGCCTCCGCCGTACCCTCATCCTAATCCGTACGTGGACACTGACCCGCGCGTCCGCACGTGCCACGACCCTAGCACGTGTCCGCACACTCGCCTGTGCCCTCAGCCTTGCCGTTCCCTAACCCTAACCCTAGCCCGTAACGGAAACCCACCGGCAGCCCCACACCTTAGCCTCCGCCGTACCCTCATCCTAATCCGTACGCGGACACTGACCCGCGCGTCCGCACGTGCCCCGACCCTAGCACGTGTCCGCACCCTCACCTGTGCCCTCAGCCTTGCCGTTCCCTAACCCTAACCCTAGCCCTGAACGGAAACCCACCGGCAGCCCCACACCTTAGCCTCCGCCGTACCCTCATCCTAATCCGTACGCGGACACTGACCCGCGCGTCCACACGAGCCCCGACCCTAGCACGTCTCCGCACCCTCACCTGTGCCCTAAGCCTTGCCGTTCTCTAACCCTAACCCTAGCCCGGAACGGAAACCCACCGGCAGCCCCACACCTTAGCCTCCGCCGTACCCTCATCCTAATCCGTACGCGGACACTGACCCGCGCGTCCGCACGTGCCCCGACCCTAGCACGTGTCCGCACCCTCACCTGTGCCCTCAGCCTTGCCGTTCCCTAACCCTAACCCTAGCCCGGAACGGAAACCCACGGGCAGCCCCACACCTTAGCCTCCGCCGTACCCTCATCCTAATCCGTACGCGGACACTGACCCGCGCGTCCGCACGTGCCACGACCCTAGCACGTGTCCGCACACTCGCCTGTGCCCTCAGCCTTGCCGTTCCCTAACCCTAACCCTAGCCCGGAACGGAAACCCACCGGCAGCCCCACACCTTAGCCTCCGCCGTACCCTCATCCTAATCCGTACGCGGACACTGACCAGCGCGTCCGCACGTGGCCCGACCCTAGCACGTGTCCGCACCCTCACCTGTGCCCTCAGCCTTGCCGTTCCCTAACCCTAACCCTAGCCCGGAACGGAAACCCACCGGCAGCCCCACACCTTAGCCTCCGCCGTACTCTCATCCTAATCCGTACGCGGACACTGACCCGCGCGTCCGCACGTACCCCGACCCTAGCACGTGTCCGCACCCTCACCTGTGCCCTCAGCCTTGCCGTTCCCTAACCCTAACCCTAGCCCGGAACGGAAACCCACCGGCAGCCCCACACCTTAGCCTCCGCCGTACCCACATCCTAATCCTTACGCGGACACTGACACGCGCGTCCGCGCGTGCCCCGACCCTAACACGTGTCCGCACCCTCACCTGTGCCCTCAGCCTTGCCGTTCCCTAACCCTAACCCTAGCCCGGAACGGAAACCCACCGGCAGCCCCACACCTTAGCCTCCGCCGTACCCTCATCCTAATCCGTACGCGGACACTGACCCGCGCGTCCGCACGTGCCCCGACCCTAGCACGTGTCCGCACCCTCACCTGTGCCCTCAGCCTTGCCGTTCCCTAACCCTAACCCTAGCCCTGAACGGAAACCCACCGGCAGCCCCACACCTTAGCCTCCGCCGTACCCTCATCCTAATCCGTTCGCGGACACTGACCCGCGCATCCACACGAGCCCCGACCCTAGCACGTCTCTGCACCCTCACCTGTGCCCTCAGCCTTGCCGTTCCCTAACCCTAACCCTAGCCCGGAACGGAAACCCACCGGCAGCCCCACACCTTAGCCTCCGCCGTACCCTCATCCTAATCCGTACGCGGACACTGACCCGCGCGTCCGCACGTGCCCCGACCCTAGCACGTGTCCGCACCCTCACCTGTGCCCTCAGCCTTGCCGTTCCCTAACCCTAACCCTAGCCCGGAACGGAAACCCACGGGCAGCCCCACACCTTAGCCTCCGCCGTACCCTCATCCTAATCCGTACGCGGACACTGACCCGCGCGTCCGCACGTGCCACGACCCTAGCACGTGTCCGCACACTCGCCTGTGCCCTCAGCCTTGCCGTTCCCTAACCCTAACCCTAGCCCGGAACGGAAACCCACCGGCAGCCCCACACCTTAGCCTCCGCCGTACCCTCATCCTAATCCGTACGCGGACACTGACCCGCGCGTCCGCACGAGCCCCGACCCAAGCACGTGTCCGCACCCTCACCTGTGCCCTCAGCCTTGCCGTTCCCTAACCCTAACCCTAGCCCGGAACGGAAACCCACCGGCAGCCCCAGACCTTAGCCTCCGCCGTACCCTCATCCTAATCCGTACGCGGACACTGACACGCGCGTCCGCACGTGCCACGACCCTAGCACGTGTCCGCACCCTCACCTGTGCCCTCAGCCTTGCTGTTCCCTAACCCTAACCCTAGCCCGGAAGGGAAACCCTCCGGCAGCCCCACACCTTAGCCTCCGCCGTACTCTCATCCTAATCCGTACGCGGACACTGACCCGCGCGTCCGCACGTGCCCCGACCCTAGCACGTGTCCGCACCCTCTCCTGTGCCCTCAGCCTTGCCGTTCCTTAACCCTAACCCTAGCCCGGAACGGAAACCCACCGGCAGCCCCACACCTTAGCCTCCGCCGTACCCTCATCCTATTCCGTACGCGGACACTGACCCGCGCGTCCGCACGTGCCCCGACCCTAGCACGTGTCCGCACCCCCGCCTGTGCCCTCAGCCTTGCCGTTCCCTAACCCTAACCCTAGCCCTGAACGGAAACCCACCGGCAGCCCCACACCTTAGCCTCCGCCGTACCCTCATCCTAATCCGTACGCGGACACTGACTCGCGCGTCCGCACATCCCACGACCCTAGCACGTGTCCGTACCCTCGCCTGTGCCCTCAGCCTTGCCGTTCCCTAACCCTAACCCTAGCCCGGAACAGAAACCCACCGGCAGCCCCACACCTTAGCCTCCGCCGTACCCTCATCCTAATCCGTACGCGGACACTGACCCGCGCGTCCGCACGTGCCCCGACCCTAGCACGTCTCCGCACCCTCACATGTGCCCTCAGCCTTGCCGTTCCCTAACCCTAACCCTAGCCCGGAACGGAAACCCACCGGCAGCCCCACACCTTAGCCTCCACCGTACCCTCATCCTAATCCGTACGCGGACACTGAACCGCGCGTCCACACGTGCCCCGACCCTAGCACGTGTCCGCACCCTCACCTGTGCCCTCAGCCTTGCCATTCCCTAACCCTAACCCTAGCCCGGAACGGAAACCCACCGGCAGCCCCACACCTTAGCCTCCGCCGTACCCTCATCCTAATCCGTACGCGGACACTGACCCGCGCGTCCGCACGAGCCCCGACCCAAACACGTGTCCGCACCCTCTCCTGTGCCCTCAGCCTTGCCGTTCCTTAACCCTAACCCTAGCCCGGAACGGAAACCCACCGGCAGCCCCACACCTTAGCCTCCGCCGTACCCTCATCCTATTCCGTACGCGGACACTGACCCGCGCGTCCGCACGTGCCCCGACCCTAGCACGTGTCCGCACCCTCGCCTGTGCCCTCAGCCTTGCCGTTCCCTAACCCTAACCCTAGCCCGGAACGGAAACCCACCGGCAGCCCCACACCTTAGCCTCCGCCGTACCCTCATCCTAATCCGTACGCGGACACTGACTCGCGCGTCCGCACGTGCCACGACCCTAGCACGTGTCCGCACCCTCGCCTGTGCCCTCAGCCTTGCCGTTCCCTAACCCTAACCCTAGCCCGGAACGGAAACCCACCGGCAGCCCCACACCTTAGCCTCCGCCGTACCCTCATCCTAATCCGTACGCGGACACTGACCCGCGCGTCCGCACGTGCCCCGACCCTAGCACGTGTCCGCACCCTCGCCTGTGCCCTCAGCCTTGCCGTTCCCTAACCCTAACCCTAGCCCGGAACGGAAACCCACCGGCAGCCCCACACCTTAGCCTCCGCCGTCCCCTCATCCTAATCCGTACGCGGACACTGACCCGCGTGTCCGCACGTGCCCCGACCCTAGAACGTGTCCGCACCCTCGCCTGTGCCCTCAGCCTTGCCGTTCCCTAACCCTAACCCTAGCCCGGAACGGAAACACACCGGCAGCCCCACACCTTAGCCTCCGCCGTACCCTCATCCTAATCCGTACGCGGACACTGACCCGCGCGTCCGCACGTGCCCCTACCCTAGCACGTGTCCGCACCCTCGCCTGTGCCCTCAGCCTTGCCGTTCCCTAACCCTAACCCTAGCCTGGAAGGGAAACCCACCGGCAGCCCCACACCTTAGCCTCCGCTATACCCTCATCCTAATCCTTACGCGGACACTGACCCGCGCGTCCGCACGTGCCCCGAACCTCGCACGTGTCCGCACCCTCACCTGTGCCCTCAGCCTTGCCGTTCCCTAACCCTAACCCTAGCCCGGAACGGAAACCCACCGGCAGCCCCACACCTTAGCCTCCGCCGTACCCTCATCCTAATCCGTACGCGGACACTGACCCGCGCGTCCGCACGTGCCCCGACCCTAGCACGTGTCCGCACCCTCACCTGTGCCCTCAGCCTTGCCATTCCCTAACCCTAACCCTAGACCGGAAGGGAAACCCACCGGCAGCCCCACATCTTAGTCTCCGCCGTACCCTCATCCTAATCCGTACGCGGACACTGACCCGCGCGTCCGCACGTGCCCCGACCCTAGCACGTGTCCGCACCCTCACCTGTGCCCTCAGCCTTGCCGTTCCCTAACCCTAACCCTAACATGGAAGGGAAACCCACCGGCAGCCCCACACCTTAGCCCCCGCCGTACCCTCATCCTAATCCGTACGCGGACACTGACAAGCACGTCCGCACGTGCCCCGACCCTAGCACGTGTCCGCACCCTCACCTGTGCCCTCAGCCTTGCCGTTCCCTAACCCTAACCCTATCCCGGAACGGAAACTCACCGGCAGCCCCATACCTTAGCCTCCGCCGTACCCTCATCCTAATCCGTACGCGGACACTGACCCGCGCGTCCGCACGTGCCCCGAACCTAGCACGTGTCCGCACCCTCGCCTGTGCCCTCAGCCTTGCCGTTCCCTAACCCTAACCCTAGCCCGGAACGGAAACCCACCGGCAGCCCCACACCTTAGCCTCCGCCGTACCCTCATCCTAATCCGTAGGCGGACACTAACCCACGCGTCCGCACGTGCCCCGACCCTAGCACGTGTCCGCACCCTCGCCTGTGCCCTCAGCCTTGCCGTTCCCTAACCTTAACCCTAGCCCGGAACGGAAACCCACCGGCAGCCCCACAACTTAGCCTCCGCCGTACCCTCATCCTAATCCGTACGCGGACAATGACACGCGCGTCCGCACGTGCTCCGACCCTAGCACGTGTCCGCACCCTCACCTGTGCCCTCAGCCTTGCCGTTCCCTAACCCTAACCCTAGCCCGGAACGGAAACCCACCGGCAGCCCCACACATTAGCCTCCGCCGTACCCTCATCCTAATCCGTACGCGGACACTGACCCGCGCGTCCGCACGTGCCCCGACCCTAGCACGTGTCCGCACCCTCACCTGTGCCCTCAGCCTTGCCGTTCCCTAACCCTAACCCTAGCCCGGAACGGAAACCCCCCGGCAGCCCCACACCTTAGCCTCCGCCGTACCCTCATCCTAATCCGTACGCGGACACTGACCCGCGCGTCCGCACGTGCCCCGACCCTAGCACGTGTCCGCACCCTCACCTGTGCCCTCAGCCTTGCCGTTCCCTAACCCTAACCCTAGCCCGGAACGGAAACCCACCGGCAGCCCCACACCTTAGCCTCCGCCGTACTCTCATCCTAATCCGTACGCGGACACTGACCCGCGCGTCCGCACGTACCCCGACCCTAGCACGTGTCCGCACCCTCACCTGTGCCCTCAGCCTTGCCGTTCCCTAACCCTAACCCTAGCCCGGAACGGAAACCCACCGGCAGCCCCACACCTTAGCCTCCGCCGTACCCTCATCCTAATCCTTACGCGGACACTGACCCGCGCGTCCGCGCGTGCCCCGACCCTAGCACGTGTCCGCACACTCACCTGTGCCCTCAGCCTTGCCGTTCCCTAACCCTAACCCTAGCCCGGAACGGAAACCCACCGGCAGCCCCACACCTTAGCCTCCGCCGTACCCTCATCCTAATCCGTACGCGGACACTGACCCGCGCGTCCGCACGTGCCCCGACCCTAGCACGTGTCCGCACCCTCACCTGTGCCCTCAGCCTTGCCGTTCCCTAACCCTAACCCTAGCCCTGAACGGAAACCCACCGGCAGCCCCACACCTTAGCCTCCGCCGTACCCTCATCCTAATCCGTACGCGGACACTGACCCGCGCGTCCACACGAGCCCCGACCCTAGCACGTCTCCGCACCCTCACCTGTGCCCTCAGCCTTGCCGTTCCCTAACCCTAACCCTAGCCCGGAACGGAAACCCACCGGCAGCCCCACACCTTAGCCTCCGCCGTACCCTCATCCTAATCCGTACGCTGACACTGACCCGCGCGTCCGCACGTGCCCCGACCCTAGCACGTGTCCGCACCCTCACCTGTGCCCTCAGCCTTGCCATTCCCTAACCCTAACCCTAGCCCGGAACGGAAACCCACGGGCAGCCCCACACCTTAGCCTCCGCCGTACCCTCATCCTAATCCGTACGTGGACACTGACCCGCGCGTCCGCACGTGCCACGACCCTAGCACGTGTCCGCACACTCGCCTGTGCCCTCAGCCTTGCCGTTCCCTAACCCTAACCCTAGCCCGGAACGGAAACCCACCGGCAGCCCCACACCTTAGCCTCCGCCGTACCCTCATCCTAATCCGTACGCGGACACTGACCCGCGCCTCCGCACGTGCCCCGACCCTAGCATGTGTCCGCACCCTCACCTGTGCCCTCAGCCTTGCCGTTCCTTAACCCTAACCCTAGCCCGTAACGGAAGCCCACCGGCAGCCCCACACCTTAGCCTCCGCCGTACCCTCATCCTAATCCGTACGCGGACACTGACCCGCGCGTCCGCACGTGCCCCGACACTAGCACGTGTCCGCACCCTCACCTGTGCCCTCAGCCTTGCCGTTCCCTAACCCTAACCCTAGCCCGGAACGGAAACCCACCGGCAGCCCCACACCTTAGCCTCCGCCGTACCCTCATCCTAATCCGTATGCGGACACTGAACCGCACGTCCACACGTGCCCCGACCCTAGCACGTGTCCGCACCCTCACCTGTGCCCTCAGCCTTGCCGTTCCCTAACCCTAACCCTAGCCCGGAACGGAAACCCACCGGCAGCCCCACACCTTAGCCTCCGCCGTACCCTCATCCTAATCCGTACGCGGACACTGACCCGCGCGTCCGCACGAGCCCCGACCCAAGCACGTGTCCGCACCCTCACCTGTGCCCTCAGCCTTGCCGTTCCCTAACCCTAACCCTAGCCCGGAACGGAAACCCACCGGCAGCCCCAGACCTTAGCCTCCGCCGTACCCTCATCCTAATCCGTACGCGGACACTGACACGCGCGTCCGCACGTGCCACGACCCTAGCACGTGTCCGCACCCTCACCTGTGCCCTCAGCCTTGCCGTTCCCTAACCCTAACCCTAGCCCGGAAGGGAAACCCTCCGGGAGCCCCACACCTTAGCCTCCGCCGTACCCTCATCCTAATCCGTACGCGGACACTGACCCGCGCGTCCGCACGTGCCCCGACCCTAGCACGTGTCCGCACCCTCTCCTGTGCCCTCAGCCTTGCCGTTCCTTAACCCTAACCCTAGCCCGGAACGGAAACCCACCGGCAGCCCCACACCTTAGCCTCCGCCGTACCCTCATCCTATTCCGTACGCGGACACTGACCCGCGCGTCCGCACGTGCCCCGACCCTAGCACGTGTCCGCACCCTCGCCTGTGCCCTCAGCCTTGCCGTTCCCTAACCCTAACCCTAGCCCGGAACGGAAACCCACCGGCAGCCCCACACCTTAGCCTCCGCCGTACCCTCATCCTAATCCGTACGCGGACACTGACTCGCGCGTCCGCACGTGCCACGACCCTAGCACGTGTCCGCACCCTCGCCTGTGCCCTCAGCCTTGCCGTTCCCTAACCCTAACCCTAGCCCGGAACGGAAACCCACCGGCAGCCCCACACCTTAGCCTCCGCCGTACCCTCATCCTAATCCGTACGCGGACACTGACCCGCGCGTCCGCACGTGCCCCGACCCTAGCACGTGTCCGCACCCTCGCCTGTGCCCTCAGCCTTGCCGTTCCCTAACCCTAACACTAGCCCGGAACGGAAACCCACCGGCAGCCCCACACCTTAGCCTCCGCCGTACCCTCATCCTAATCCGTACGCGGACACTGACCCGCGTGTCCGCACGTGCCCCGACCCTAGAACGTGTCCGCACCCTCGCCTGTGCCCTCAGCCTTGCCGTTCCCTAACCCTAACCCTAGCCCGGAACGGAAACACACCGGCAGCCCCACACCTTAGCCTCCGCCGTACCCTCATCCTAATCCGTACGCGGACACTGACCCACGCGTCCGCACGTGCCCCGACCCTAGCACGTGTCCGCACCCTCGCCTGTGCCCTCAGCCTTGCCGTTCCCTAACCCTAACCCTAGCCTGGAAGGGAAACCCACCGGCAGCCCCACACCTTAGCCTCCGCCGTACCCTCATCCTAATCCGTACGCGGACACTGACCCGCGCGTCCGCACGTGCCCCGACCCTAGCACGTGTCCGCACCCTCACCTGTGCCCTCAGCCTTGCCGTTCCCTAACCCTAACCCTAGCCCGGAAGGGAAATCCACCGGGAGCCCCACACCTTAGCCTCCGCCGTACCCTCATCCTAATCCGTACGCGGACACTGACCCGCGCGTCCGCACGTGCCCCGACGCTAGCACGTGTCCGCACCCGCACCTGTGCCCTCAGCCTTGCCGTTCCCTAACCCTAACCCTAGCCCGGAACGGAAACCCACCGGCAGCCCCACACCTTAGCCTCCGCCGTACCCTCATCCTAATCCGTACGCGGACACTGACCCGCGCGTCCGCACGTGCCCCGACCCTAGCACGTGTCCGCACCCTCACCTGTGCCCTCAGCCTTGCCATTCCCTAACCCTAACCCTAGACCGGAAGGGAAACCCACCGGCAGCCCCACATCTTAGCCTCCGCCGTACCCTCATCCTAATCCGTACGCGGACACTGACCCGCGCGTCCGCACGTGCCCCGACCCTAGCACGTGTCCGCACCCTCACCTGTGCCCTCAGCCTTGCCGTTCCCTAACCCTAACCCTAACCCGGAAGGGAAACCCACCGGCAGCCCCACAACTTAGCCCCAGCCGTACCCTCATCCTAATCCGTACGCGGACACTGACCCGCGCGTCCGCACGTGCCCCGACCCTAGCACGTGTCCGCACCCTCACCTGTGCCCTCAGCCTTGCCGTTCCCTAACCCTAACCCTATCCCGGAACGGAAACTCACCGGTAGCCCCATACCTTAGCCTCCGCCGTACCCTCATCCTAATACGTACGCGGACACTGACCCGCGCGTCCGCACGTGCCCCGACCCTAGCACGTGACCGCACCCTCACCTGTGCCCTCAGCCTTGCCGTTCCCTAACCCGAACCCTAGCCCGGAACGGAAACCCACCGGGAGCCCCACACCTTAGCCTCCGCCGTACCCTCATCCTATTCCGTACGCGGACACTGACCCGCGCGTCCGCACGTGCCCCGACCCTAGCACGTGTCCGCACCCTCGCCTGTGCCCTCAGCCTTGCCGTTCCCTAACCCTAACCCTAGCCCGGAACGGAAACCCACCGGCAGCCCCACACCTTAGCCTCCGCCGTACCCTCATCCTAATCCGTACGCGGACACTGACCCGCGCGTCCGCACGTGCCCCGACCCTAGCACGTGTCCGCACCCTCGCCTGTGCCCTCAGCCTTGCCGTTCCCTAACCCTAACCCTAGCCCGGAACGGAAACCCACCGGCAGCCCCACACCTTAGCCTCCGCCGTACCCTCATCCTAATCCGTACGCGGACACTGACCCGCGCGTCCACACGTGCCCCGACCCTAGCACGTGTCCGCACCCTCACCTGTGCCCTCAGCATTGCCATTCCCTAACCCTAACCCTAGACCGGAAGGGAAACCCACCGGCAGCCCCACACCTTAGCCTCCGCCGTACCCTCATCCTAATCCGTACGCGGACACTGACCCGCGCGTCCGCACGTGCCCCGACCCTAGCACGTGTCCGCACCCTCACCTGTGCCCTCAGCCTTGCCGTTCCCTAACCCTAACCCTAGCCCGGAACGGAAACCCACCGGCAGCCCCACACCTTAGCCTCCGCCGTACTCTCATCCTAATGCGTACGCGGACACTGACCCGCGCGTCCGCACGAGCCCCGACCCTAGCATGTGTCCGCACCCTCACCTGTGCCCTCAGCCTTGCCGTCCCCTAACCCTAACCCTAGCCCGGAACGGAAACCCACCGGCAGCCCCACACCTTAGCCTCCGCCGTACCCTCATCCTAATCCGTACGAGGACACTGACCCGCGCGTCCGCACGTGCCACGACCCTAGCACGTGTCCGCACCCTCACCTGTGCCCTCAGCCTTGCCGTTCCCTAACCCTAACCCTAGCCCGGAACGGAAACCCACCAGCAGCCCCACACCTTAGCCTCCGCCGTACCCTCATCCTAATCCGTACGCGGACACTGACCCGCGCGTCCGCACGTGCCCCGACCCTAGCACGTGTCCGCACCCTCACCTGTGCCCTCAGCCTTGCCGTTCCCTAACCCTAACCCTAGCCCGGAACGGAAACACACCGGCAGCCCCACACCTTAGCCTCCGCCGTACCCTCATCCTAATCCGTACGCGGTCACTGACCCGCGCGTCCGCACGTGCCCCGACCCTAGCACGTGTCCGCACCCTCGCCTGTGCCCTCACCCTTGCCGTTCCCTAACCCTAACCCTAGCCCGGAACGGAAACCCACCGGCAGCCCCACACCTTACCCTCCGCCGTACGCTCATCCTAATCCGTACGCGGACACTGACCCGCGCGTCCGCACGTGCCCCGACAATAGCACGTGTCCGCACCCTCACCTGTGCCCTCAGCCTTGCCGTTCCCTAACCCTAACCCTAGCCCGGAACGGAAACCCACCGGCAGCCCCACACCTTAGCCTCCGCCGTACCCTCATCCTAATCCGTAGGCGGACACTGACCCGCGCGTCCGCACGTGCCCCGACCCTAGCACGTGTCCGCACCCTCACCTGTGCCCTCAGCCTTGCCGTTCCCTAACCCTAACCCTAGCCCTGAACGGAAACCCACCGGCAGCCCCACACCTTAGCCTCCGCCGTACCCTCATCCTAATCCGTACGCGGACACTGACCCGCGCGTCCGCACAAGCCCCGACCCTAGCACGTCTCCGCACCCTCACCTGTGCCATCAGCCTTGCCGTTCCCTAACCCTAACCCTAGCCCGGAACGGAAACCCACCGGCAGCCCCACACCTTAGCCTCCGCCGTACCCTCATCCTAATCCGTACGCGGACACTAACCCGCGCGTCCGCACGTGCACCGACCCTAGCACGTGTCCGCACCCTCACCTGTGCCCTCAGCCTTGCTGTTCCCTAACCCTAACCCTAGCCCGTAAGGGAAACCCACCGGCAGCCCCACACCTTAGCCCCCGCCGTACACTCATCCTAATCCGTACGCGGACACTGACCCGTGCGTCCGCACGTGCCCCGACCATAGCACATGTCCGCACCCTCACCTGTGCCCTCAGCCTTGCCGTTCCCTAACCCCAACCCTAGCCCGGAACGGAAACCCACCAGCAGCCCCACACCTTAGCCTCCACCGTACCCTCATCCTAATCCGTACGCGGACACTGACCCGCGCGTCCGCACGTGCCCCGACCCTAGCACTTGTCCGCATCCTGACCTGTGCCCTCAGCCTTGCCGTTCCCTAACCCTAACCCTAGCCCGGAACGGAAACCCACCGGCAGCCCCACACCTTAGCCTCCGCCGTACCCTCATCCTAATCCGTACGCGGACACTGACCCGCGCGTCCGCACGTGCCCCGACCCTAGCACGTGTCCGCACCCTCACCTGTGCCCTCAGCCTTGCCGTTCCCTAACCCTAACCCTAGCCCGGAAGGGAAACCCACCGGCAGCCCCACACCTTAGCCTCCGCCGTACCCTCATCCTAATCCGTACGCGGACACTGACCCGCGCGTCCGCACATGCCCCGACCCTAGCACGTGTCCGCACCCTCACATGTGCCCTCAGCCTTGCCGTTCCCTAACCCTAACCCTAGCCCGGAACGGAAACCCACCGGCAGCCCCACACCTTAGCCTCCGCCGTACCCTCATCCTAATCCGTACGCGGACACTAAACCGCGCGTCCGCACGTGCCCCGACCCTAGCACGTGTCCGCAACTTCACCTGTGCCCTCAGCCTTGCCGTTCCCTAACCCTAACCCTAGCCCGGAAGGGAAACCCACCGGGAGCCCCACACCTTAGCCCCCGCCGTACCCTCATCCTAATCCATACGCGGACACTGACCCGCGCGTCCGCACGTGCCCCGACCCTAGCACGTGTCCGCACCCTCACCTGTTGCCTCAGCCTTGCCGTTCCCTAACACTAACCCTAGCCCGGAACGGAAACCCACCAGCAGCCCCACACCTTAGCCTCCGCCGTACCCTCATCCTAATCCGTACGCGGACACTGACCCACGCGTCCGCACGTGCCCCGACCCTAGCACGTGTCCACACCCTCACCTGTGCCCTCAGCCTTGCCGTTCCCTAACCCTAACCCTAGCCCGGAACGGAAACCCACCGGCAGCCCCACACCTTAGCCTCCACCGTACCCTCATCCTAATCCGTACGCGGACACTGACCCGCGCGTCCGCGCGTGCCCCGACCCTAGCACGTGTCCGCACCCTCACCTGTGCCCTCAGCCTTGCCGTTCCCTAACCCTAACCCTA
The DNA here is from genome assembly GCF_949752795.1 of Hyperoodon ampullatus. Classification (NCBI taxonomy): domain Eukaryota; kingdom Metazoa; phylum Chordata; class Mammalia; order Artiodactyla; family Ziphiidae; genus Hyperoodon; species Hyperoodon ampullatus. The sequence continues at coordinate 89,259,963 of NC_136927.1, read as the reverse complement.
GCCCGGAAGGGAAACCCACCGGGAGCCCCACACCTTAGCCTCCGCCGTACCCTCATCCTAATCCGTACGCGGACACTGACCCGCGCGTCCGCACGTGCCCCGACGCTAGCACGTGTCCGCACCCGCACCTGTGCCCTCAGCCTTGCCGTTCCCTAACCCTAACCCTAGCCCGGAACGGAAACCCACCGGCAGCCCCACACCTTAGCCTCCGCCGTACTCTCATCCTAATCCGTACGCGGACACTGACCCGCGCGTCCGCACGAGCCCCGACCCTAGCATGTGTCCGCACCCTCACCTGTGCCCTCAGCCTTGCCGTCCCCTATCCCTAACCCTAGCCCGGAACGGAAACACACCGGCAGCCCCACACCTTAGCCTCCACCGTACCCTCATCCTAATCCGTACGAGGACACTGACCCGCGCGTCCGCACGTGCCACGACCCTAGCACGTGTCCGCACCCTCACCTGTGCCCTCAGCCTTGCCGTTCCCTAACCCTAACCCTAGCCCGGAACGGAAACCCACCAGCAGCCCCACACCTTAGCCTCCGCCGTACCCTCATCCTAATCCGTACGCGGACACTGACCCGCGCGTCCGCACGTGCCCCGACCCTAGCACGTGTCCGCACCCTCACCTGTGCCCTCAGCCTTGCCGTTCCCTAACCCTAACCCTAGCCCGGAACGGAAACACACCGGCAGCCCCACACCTTAGCCTCCGCCGTACCCTCATCCTAATCCGTACGCGGTCACTGACCCGCGCGTCAGCACGTGCCCCGACCCTAGCACGTGTCCGCACCCTCGCCTGTGCCCTCAGCCTTGCTGTTCCCTAACCCTAACCCTAGCCCGGAAGGGAAACCCACCGGCAGCCCCACACCTTAGCCCCCGCCGTACACTCATCCTAATCCGTACGCGGACACTGACCCGTGCGTCCGCACGTGCCCCGACCCTAGCACATGTCCGCACCCTCACCTGTGCCCTCAGCCTTGCCGTTCCCTAACCCCAACCCTAGCCCGGAACGGAAACCCACCAGCAGCCCCACACCTTAGCCTCCACCGTACCCTCATCCTAATCCGTACGCGGACACTGACCCGCGCGTCCGCACGTGCCCCGACCCTAGCACTTGTCCGCATCCTGACCTGTGCCCTCAGCCTTGCCGTTCCCTAACCCTAACCCTAGCCCGGAACGGAAACCCACCGGCAGCCCCACACCTTAGCCTCCGCCGTACCCTCATCCTAATCCGTACGCGGACACTGACCCGCGCGTCCGCACGTGCCCCGACCCTAGCACGTGTCCGCACCCTCACCTGTGCCCTCAGCCTTGCCGTTCCCTAACCCTAACCCTAGCCCGGAAGGGAAACCCACCGGCAGCCCCACACCTTAGCCTCCGCCGTACCCTCATCCTAATCCGTACGCGGACACTGACCCGCGCGTCCGCACGTGCCCCGACCCTAGCACGTGTCCGCACCCTCACATGTGCCCTCAGCCTTGCCGTTCCCTAACCCTAACCCTAGCCCGGAACGGAAACCCACCGGCAGCCCCACACCTTAGCCTCCGCCGTACCCTCATCCTAATCCGTACGCGGACACTAAACCGCGCGTCCGCACGTGCCCCGAACCTAGCACGTGTCCGCAACCTCACCTGTGCCCTCAGCCTTGCCGTTCCCTAACCCTAACCCTAGCCCGGAAGGGAAACCCACCGGCAGGCCCACACCTTAGCCCCCGCCGTACCCTCATCCTAATCCATACGCGGACACTGACCCGCGCGTCCGCACGTGCCCCGACCCTAGCACGTGTCCGCACCCTCACCTGTTGCCTCAGCCTTGCCGTTCCCTAACACTAACCCTAGCCCGGAACGGAAACCCACCAGCAGCCCCACACCTTAGCCTCCGCCGTACCCTCATCCTAATCCGTACGCGGACACTGACCCACGCGTCCGCACGTGCCCCGACCCTAGCACGTGTCCACACCCTCACCTGTGCCCTCAGCCTTGCCATTCCCTAACCCTAACCCTAGCCCGGAACGGAAACCCACCGGCAGCCCCACACCTTAGCCTCCGCCGTACCCTCATCCTAATCCGTACGCGGACACTGACCCGCGCGTCCGCACGTGCCCCGACCCTAGCACGTGTCCGCACCCTCACCTGTGCCCTCAGCCTTGCTGTTCCCTAACCCTAACCCTAGCCCGGAAGGGAAACCCACCGGGAGCCCCACACCTTAGCCTCCGCCGTACCCTCATCCTAATCCGTACGCGGACACTGACCCGCGCGTCCGCACGTGCCCCGACGCTAGCACGTGTCCGCACCCGCACCTGTGCCCTCAGCCTTGCCGTTCCCTAACCCTAACCCTAGCCCGGAACGGAAACCCACCGGAAGCCCCACACCTTAGCCTCCGCCGTACCCTCATCCTAATCCGTACGCGGACACTGACCCACGCGTCCGCACGTGCCCCGACCCTAGCACGTGTCCGCACCCTCACCTGTGCCCTCAGCCTTGCCATTCCCTAACCCTAACCCTAGACCGGAAGGGAAACCCACCGGCAGCCCCACACCTTAGCCTCCGCCGTACCCTCATCCTAATCCGTACGCGGACACTGACCCGCGCGTCCGCACGTGCCCCGACCCTAGCACGTGTCCGCACCCTCACCTGTGCCCTCAGCCTTGCCGTTCCCTAACCCTAACCCTAGCCCGGAACGGAAACCCACCGGCAGCCCCACACCTTAGCCTCCGCCGTACTCTCATCCTAATCCGTACGCGGACACTGACCCGCGCGTCCGCACGAGCCCCGACCCTAGCATGTGTCCGCACCCTCACCTGTGCCCTCAGCCTTGCCGTCCCCTAACCCTAACCCTAGCCCGGAACGGAAACACACCGGCAGCCCCACACCTTAGCCTCCGCCGTACCCTCATCCTAATCCGTACGAGGACACTGACCCGCGCGTCCGCACGTGCCACGACCCTAGCACGTGTCCGCACCCTCACCTGTGCCCTCAGCCTTGCCGTTCCCTAACCCTAACCCTAGCCCGGAACGGAAACCCACCAGCAGCCCCACACCTTAGCCTCCGCCGTACCCTCATCCTAATCCGTACGCGGACACTGACCTGCGCGTCCGCACGTGCCCCGACCCTAGCACGTGTCCGCACCCTCACCTGTGCCCTCAGCCTTGCCGTTCCCTAACCCTAACCCTAGCCCGGAACGGAAACACACCGGCAGCCCCACACCTTAGCCTCCGCCGTACCCTCATCCTAATCCATACGCGGTCACTGACCCGCGCGTCCGCACGTGCCCCGACCCTAGCACGTGTCCGCACCCTCGCCTGTGCCCTCAGCCTTGCCGTTCCCTAACCCTAACCCTAGCCCGGAACGGAAACCCACCGGCAGCCCCACACCTTAGCCTCCGCCGTACCCTCATCCTAATCCGTACGTGGACACTGACCCGCGCGTCCGCACGTGCCCCGACCCTAGCACGTGTCCGCACCCTCACCTGTGACCTCAACCTTGCCGTTCCCTAACCCTAACCCTAGCCCGGAAGGGAAACCCACCGGCAGCCCCACACCTTAGCCTCCCCCGTACCCTCATCCTAATCCGTACGCGGACACTGACCCGCGCGTCCGCACGTGCCCCGACCCTAGCACGTGTCCGCACCCTCGCTTGTGCCCTCAGCCTTGCCGTTCCCTAACCCTAACCCTAGCCCGGAAGGGAAACCCACCGGCAGCCCCACACCTTAGCCTCCGCCGTACCCTCATCCTAATCCATACGCGGACACTGACCCGCGCGTCCGCACGTGCCCCGACCCTAGCACGTGTCCGCACCCTCGCTTGTGCCCTCAGCCTTGCCGTTCCCTAACCCTAACCCTAGCCCGGAACGGAAACCCACCGGCAGCCCCACACCTTAGCCTCCGCCGTACCCTCATCCTAATCCGTACGGGGACACTGACACGCGCCTCCGCACGTGCCACGACCCTAGCACGTGTCCGCACCCTCGCCTGTTCCCTCAGCCTTGCCGTTCCCTAACCCTAACCCTAGCCCGGAAGGGAAACCCTCCGGCAGCCCCACACCTTAGCCTCCGCCGTACCCTCATTCTAATCCGTACGCGGACACTGACCCGCTTGTCCGCACGTGCCACGACACTAGCACGTGTCCGCACCCTCGCCTGTGCCCTCAGCCTTGCCGTTCCCTAACCCTAACCCTAGCCTGGAAGGGAAACCCACCGGCAGCCCTACACCTTAGCCTCTGCCGTACACTCATCCTAATCCGTACGCGGACACAGACCCGCGTGTCCGAACGTGCCCCGACCCTAGCACGTGTCCGCACCCTCGCCTGTGCCCTCAGCCTTGCCGTTCCCTAACCCTAACCCTAGCCCGGAACGGAAACCCACCGGCAGCCCCACACCTTAGCCTCCGCCGTACCCTCATCCTAATCCGTACGCGGACACTGACCCACGCGTCCGCACGTGCCCCGACCATAGCACGTGTCCGCACCCTCGCCTGTGCCCTCAGACTTGCCGTTCCCTAACCCTAACCCTAGCCCGGAACGGAAACCCACCGGCAGCCCCACACCTTAGCCTCCGCCGTACCCTCATCCTTATCCGTACGCGGACACTGACCCGCGCGTCCGCACGTGCCCCGACCCTAGCACGTGTCCGCACCCTCACCTGTGCCCTCAGCCTTGCCGTTCCCTAACCCTAACCCTAGCCCGGAACGGAAACCCACCGGCAACCCCACACCTTAGCCTCCGCCGTACCCTCATCCTAATCCGTACGCGGACACTGACCCGCGCGTCCGCACGTGCCCTGACCCTAGCACGTGTCCGCACCCTCACCTGTGCCCTCAGCCTTGCCGTTCCCTAACCCTAACCCTAGCCCGGAACGGAAACCCACCGGCAGCCCCACACCTTAGCCTCCGCCGTACCCTCATCCTAATCCGTACGCGGACACTGACCCGCGCGTCCGCACGTGCCCCGACCCTAGCACGTGTCCGCACCCTCACCTGTGTCCTCAGCCTTGCCGTTCCCTAACCCTAACCCTAGCCCTGAATGGAAACCCACCGGCAGCCCCACACCTTAGCCTCCGCCGTACCCTCATCCTAATCCGTACGCGGACACTGACCCACGCGTCCGCACGTGCCCCGACCCTAGCACGTGTCCGCACCCTCACCTGTGCCCTCAGCCTTGCCGTTCCCTAACCCTAACCCTAGCCCGGAACGGAAACCCACCGGCAGCCCCACACCTTACCCTCCGCCGTACGCTCATCCTAATCCGTACGAGGACACTGACCCGCGCGTCCGCACGTTCCCCGACAATAGCACGTGTCCGCACCCTCACCTGTGCCCTCAGCCTTGCCGTTCCCTAACCCTAACCCTAGCCCGGAACGGAAACCCACCGGCAGCCCCACACCTTAGCCTCCGCCGTACCCTCATCCTAATCCGTAGGCGAACACTGACCCACGCGTCCGCACGTGCCCCGACGCTAGCACGTGTCCGCACCCGCACCTGTGCCCTCAGCCTTGCCGTTCCCTAACCCTAACCCTAGCCCTGAACGGAAACCCACCGGCAGCCCCACACCTTAGCCTCCGCCGTACCCTCATCCTAATCCGTACGCGGACACTGACCCGCGCGTCCGCACAAGCCCCGAACCTAGCACGTCTCCGCACCCTCACCTGTGCCATCAGCCTTGCCGTTCCCTAACCCTAACCCTAGCCCGGAACGGAAACCCACCGGCAGCCCCACACCTTAGCCTCCGCCGTACCCTCATCCTAATCCGTACGCGGACACTAACCCGCGCGTCCGCACGTGCCCCGACCCTAGCACGTGTCCGCACCCTCACCTGTGCCCTCAGCCTTGCTGTTCCCTAACCCTAACCCTAGCCCGTAAGGGAAACCCACCGGCAGCCCCACACCTTAGCCCCCGTCGTACCCTCATACTAATCCGTACGCGGACACTGACCCGTGCGTCCGCACGTGCCCCGACCCTAGCACATGTCCGCACCCTCACCTGTGCCCTCAGCCTTGCCGTTCCCTAACCCCAACCCTAGCCCGGAACAGAAACCCACCAGCAGCCCCACACCTTAGCCTCCACCGTACCCTCATCCTAATCCGTACGCGGACACTGACCCGCGCGTCCGCACGTGCCCCGACCCTAGCACTTGTCCGCACCCTGACCTGTGCCCTCAGCCTTGCCGTTCCCTAACCCTAACCCTAGCCCGGAACGGAAACCCACCGGCAGCCCCACACCTTAGCCTCCGCCGTACCCTCATCCTAATCCGTACGCCGACACTGACCCGCGCGTCCGCACGTGCCCCGACCCTAGCACGTGTCCGCACCCTCACATGTGCCCTCAGCCTTGCCGTTCCCTAACCCTAACCCTAGCCCGGAACGGAAACCCACCGGCAGCCCCAAACCTTAGCCTCCGCCGTACCCTCATCCTAATCCGTACGCGGACACTAAACCGCGCGTCCGCACGTTCCCCGACCCTAGCACGTGTCCGCAACCTCACCTGTGCCCTCAGCCTTGCCGTTCCCTAACCCTAACCCTAGCCCGGAAGGGAAACCCACCGGCAGCCCCACACCTTAGCCCCCGCCGTACCCTCATCCTAATCCATACGCGGACACTGACCCGCGCGTCCGCACGTGCCCCGACACTAGCACGTGTCCGCACCCTCACCTGTTGCCTCAGCCTTGCCGTTCCCTAACACTAACCCTAGCCCGGAACGGAAACCCACCAGCAGCCCCACACCTTAGCCTCCGCCGTACCCTCATCCTAATCCGTACGCGGACACTGACCCACGCGTCCGCACGTGCCCCAAACCTAGCACGTGTCCACACCCTCACCTGTGCCCTCAGCCTTGCCGTTCCCTAACCCTAACCCTAGCCCGGAACGGAAACCCACCGGCAGCCCCACACCTTAGCCTCCGCCGTACCGTCATCCTAATCCGTACGCGGACACTGACCCGCGCGTCCGCACGTGCCCCGACCCTAGCTCGTGACCGCACCCTCACCTGTGCCCTCAGCCTTGCCGTTCCCTAACCCTAACCCTAGCCCGGAACGGAAACCCACCGGCAGCCCCGCACCTTAGCCTCCGACGTACCCTCATCCTAATCCGTACGCGGACACTGACCGGCGCGTCCGCACGTGCCCCGACAATAGCACGTGTCCGCACCCTCACCTGTGCCCTCAGCCTTGCCGTTCCCTAACCCTAACCCTAGCCCGGAACGGAAAACCACCGGCAGCCCCACACCTTAGCCTCCGCCGTACCCTCATCCTAATCCGTACGCGGACACTGACCCGCGCGTCCGCACGTGCCCCGACCCTAGCACGTGTCCGCACCCTCACCTGTGCCCTCAGCCTTGCCGTTCCCTAACCCTAACCCTAGCCCGGAAGGGAAACCCACGGGCAGCCCCACACCTTAGCCTCCGCCGTACCCTCATCCTAATCCGTACGCGGACACTGACCCGCGCGTCCGCACGTGCCCCGACCCTAGCACGTGTCCGCACCCTCACCTGTTGCCTCAGCCTTGCCGTTCCCTAACCCTAACCCTATCCCGGAACGGAAACCCACCGGCAGCCCCACACCTTAGCCTCCGCCGTACCCTCATCCTAATCCGTACGCGGACACTGACCCGCGCGTCCGCACGTGCCCCGACCCTAGCACGTGTCCGCACCCTCACCTGTGCCCTCAGCCTTGCCGTTCCGTAACCCTAACCCTAGCCCGGAACGGAAACCCACCGGCAGCCCCACACCTTAGCCTCCGACGTACCCTCATCCTAATCCGTACGCGGACACTGACCCGCGCGTCCGCACGTGCCCCGACCCTAGCTCGTGTCCGCACCCTCACCTGTGCCCTCAGCCTTGCCGTTCCCTAACCCTAACCCTAGCCCGGAACGGAAACCCACCGGCAGCCCCACACCTTAGCCTCCGCCGTACCCTCATCCTAATCCGTACGCGGACACTGACCCGCGCGTCCGCACGTGCCCCGACCCTAGCACGTGTCCGCACCCTGACCTGTGCCCTCAGCCTTGCCTTTCCCTAACCCTAACCCTAGCCCGGAACGGAAACCCACCGGCAGCCCCACACCTTAGCCTCCGCCGTACCATCATCCTAATCCGTAAGCGGACACTGACACGCGCGTCCGCACGTGCCCCGACCCTAGCACGTGTCCGCACCCTCACCTGTGCCCTCAGCCTTGCCGTTCCCTAACCCTAACCCTAGCCCGGAACGGAAACCCACCGGCAGCCCCACACCTTAGCCCCCGCCGTACCGTCATCCTAATCCGTACGCGGACACTGACACGCGCGTCCGCACGTGCCCCGAACCTAGCACGTGTCCGCACCCTCACCTGTGCCCTCAGCCTTGCCGTTCCCTAACCCTAACCCAGCCCGGAACGGAAACCCACCGGCAGCCCCACACCTTAGCCTCCGCCGTACCCTCATCCTAATCCGTACGCGGACACTGACCCGTGCGTCCGCACGTGCCACGACCCTAGCACGTGTCCGCACCCTCGCCTGTGCCCTCAGCCTTGCCGTTCCCTAACCCTAACCCTAGCCCGGAACGGAAACCCACCGGCAGCCCCACACCTTAGCCTCCGCCGTACCCTCATCCTAATCCGTACGCGGACACTGACCCGCGCGTCCGCACGTGCCCTGACCCAAGCACGTGTCCGCACCCTCGCCTGTGCCCTCAGCCTTGCCGTTCCCTAACCCTAACCCTAGCCCGGAACGGAAACCCACCGGCAGCCCCACACCTTAGCCTCCGCCGTACCCTCATCCTAATCCGTACGCGGACACTGACCCGCGCGTCCGCACGTGCCCCGACCCTAGCACGTGTCCGCACCCTCGCCTGTGCCCTCAGCCTTGCCGTTCCCTAACCCTAACCCTAGCCCGGAACGGAAAGCCCCCGGCAGCACCACACCTTAGCCTCCGCCGTACACTCATCCTAATCCGTACGCGGACACTGACCCGCGCGTCCACAGGTGCCCCGACCCTAGCACGTGTCCGCACCCTCGCCTGTGCCCTCAGGCTTGCCGTCCCCTAACCCTAACCCTAGCACGGAACGGAAACACACCGGCAGCACCACACCTTAGCCTCCGCCGTACCCTCATCCTAATCCGTACGCGGACACTGACCCACGCGTCCGCACGTGCCCCGACCCTAGCACGTGTCCGCACCCTCACCTGTGCCCTCAGCCTTGCCGTTCCCTAACCCTAACCCTAGCCCGGAACGGAAACCCACTGGCAGCCCCACACCTTAGCCTCCGCCGTACGCTCATCCTAATCTGTACGCGGACACTGACCCGCGCGTCCGCACGTGCCCCGAACCTAGCACGTGTCCGCACCCTCACCTGTGCCCTCAGCCTTGCCGTTCCCTAACCCTAACCCTAGCCCGGAACGGACACCCACCGGCAGCCCCACACATTAGCCTCCGCCGTACCCTCATCCTAATCCGTACGCGGACACTGACTCGCGCGTCCGCACGTGCCCCGACCCTAGCACGTGTTCGCACCCTCACCTGTGCCCTCATCCTTGCCGTTCCCTAACCCTAACCCTAGACCGGACCGGAAACCCACAGGCAGCCCCACAGCTTAGCCTCCGCCGAACCCTCATCCTAATCCGTACGCGGACACTGACCTGCGCGTCCGCACGTGCCCCGACCCTAGCACGTGTCCGCACCCTCACCTGTGCCCTCAGCCTTGCCGTTCCCTAACCCTAAACCTAGCCCGGAACGGAAACCCACCGGCAGGCCCACACCTTAGCCCCCGCCGTAACCTCATCCTAATCCGTACGCGGACACTGACCCGCGCGTCCGCACGTGCCCCGAACCTAGCACGTGTCCGCACCCTCACATGTGCCCTCAGCATTGCCGTTCCCTAACCCTAACCCTAGCCCGCAAGGGAAACCCACCAGCAGCCCCACACCTTAGCCCCCGCCGTACCCTCATCCTAATCCGTACGCGGACACTGACCCGCACGTCCGCACGTGCCCCGACCTTAGCACGTGTCCGCACCCTCACCTGTGCCCTCAGCCTTGCCGTTCCCTAACCCTAACCCTAGCCCGGAACGGAAACCCACCGGCAGCCCCACACCTTAGCCTCCGCCGTACCCTCAACCTAATCCGTACGTGGACACAGACCCGCGCGTCCACACGTGCCCCGACCCTAGCACGTGTCCGCACCCTCACCTGTGCCCTCAGCCTTGCCGTTCCCTAACCCTAACCCTAGCCCAGAACGGAAACCCACCGGCAGCCCCACACCTTAGCCTCCGCCATACCCTCATCCTAATCCGTATGCGGACACTGACCCGCGCGTCCGCACGTGCCCCGACCCTAGCACGTGTCCGCACCCTCACCTGTGCCCTCAGCCTTGCCGTTCCCTAACCCTAACCCTAGCCCGGAACGGAAACCCACCGGCAGCCCCACACCTTAGCCTCCGCCGTACCCTCATCCTAATCCGTACGTGGACACTGACCCGCGCGTCCGCACGTGCCCCGACCCTAGCACGTGTCCGCACCCTCACCTGTGCCCTCAGCCTTGCCGTTCCCTAACCCTAACCCTAGCCCGGAACGCAAACCCACCGGCAGCCCCACACCTTAGCCTCCGCCGTACCCTCATCCTAATCCGTAGGCGGACACTGACCCGCGCGTCCGCACGTGCCCCGACCCTAGCACGTGTCCGCACCCTCACCTGTGCCCTCAGCCTTGCCGTTCCCTAACTCTAACCCTAGCCCGGAACGGAAAGCCACCGGCAGCCCCACACCTTAGCCTCCACCGTACCCTCATCCTAATCCGTACGCGGACACTGACCCGCGCGTCCGCACGTGCCCCGACCCTAGCACGTGTCCGCACCCTCGCCTGTGCCCTCAGCCTTGCCGTTCCGTAACCCTAACCCTAGCCCGGAACGGAAACCCTCCGGCAGCCCCACACCTGAGCCTCCGCCGTACCCTCATCCTAATCCGTACGCGGACACTGACCCGCGCGTCCGCACGTGCCCCGACCCTAGCACGTGTCCGCACCCTCGCCTGTGCCCTCAGCCTTGCCGTTCCCTAACCCTAACCCTAACCCGGAACGAAAACCCACCGGCAGCCCCACACCTTAGCCTCCGCCGTACGCTCATCCTAATCCGTACGCGGACACTGACCCGCGCGTCCGCACGTGCCCCGACCCTAGCACGTGTCCGCACCCTCACCTGTGCCCTCTGCCTTGCCATTCCCTAACCCTAACCCTAGCCCGGAACGGAAACCCACCGGCAACCCCACACCTTAGCCTCCGCCGTACCCTCATCCTAATCCGTACGCAGACACTGACCCGCGCGTCCGCACGTGCTCCGACCCTAGCACGTGTCCGCACCCTCACCTGTGCCCTCAGCCTTGCCGTTCCCTAACCCTAACCCTAGCCCGGAACGGAAACCCACCGGCAACCCCACACCTTAGCCTCCGCCGTACCCTCATCCTAATCCGTACGCGGACACTGACCCGCGCGTCCGCACGTGCCCCGACCCTAGCACGTGTCCGCACCCTGACCTGTGCCCTCAGCCTTGCCGTTCCCTAACCCTAACCCTAGCCCGGAACGGAAACCCACCGGCAGCCCCACACCTTAGCCTCCGCCGTACCCTCATCCTAATCCGTACGCGGACACTGACCCGCGCGTCCGCACGTGCCCCGACCCTAGCACGTGTCCGCACCCTCACCTGTGCCCTCAGCCTTGCCGTTCCCTAACCCTAACCCTAGCCCGGAACAGAAACCCACCGGCAGCCCCACACCTTAGCCTCCGCCGTACCCTCATCCTAATCCGTACGCGGACACTGACCCGCGCGTCCGCACGTGCCCCGACCCTAGCACGTGTCCGCACCCTCACCTGTGCCCTCAGCCTTGCCGTTCCCTAACCCTAACCCTAGCCCGGAACGGAAACCCACCGGCAGCCCCACACCTTACCCTCCGCCGTACGCTCATCCTAATCCGTACGCGAACACTGACCCGCGCGTCCGCACGTGCCCCGACCCTAGCACGTGTCCGCACCCTCACCTGTGCCCTCAGCCTTGCCGTTCCCTAACCCTAACCCTAGCCCGGAAGGGAAACCCACCGGCAGCCTCACACCTTAGCCTCCGCCGTACCCTCATCCTAATCCGTACGCGGACACTGATACGCGCGTCCGCACGTGCCCCGACCCTAGCACGTGTCCGCACCCTCACCTGTGCCCTCAGACTTGCCATTCCCTAACCCTAACCCTAGCCCGGAAGGGAAACCCACCGGCAGCCCCACACCTTAGCCTCCGCCGTACCCTCATCCTAATCCGTACGCGGACACTGACCCGCGCGTCCGCACGTGCCCCGACCCTAGCACGTGTCCGCACCCTCACCTGTGCCCTCAGCCTTGCCGTTCCCTAACCCTAACAATAGCCCGGAAGGGAAACCCACCGGCAGCCCCACACCTTAGCCCCCGCCGTACCCTCATCCTAATCCGTACGCGGACACTGACAAGCGCGTCCGCACGTGCCCCGAACCTAGCACGTGTCCGCACCCTCACCTGTGCCCTCAGCCTTGCCGTTCCCTAACCCTAACCCTAGCCCGGGACGGAAACCCACCGGCAGCCCCACACCTTAGCCTCCGCCGTACCCTCATCCTAATCCGTACGCGGACACTGACACGCGCGTCCGCACGAGCCCCGACCCTAGCACGTGTCCGCACCCTCACCTGTGCCCTCAGCCTTGCCGTTCCCTAACCCTAACCCTAACCCGGAACGGAAACCCACCGGCAGCCCCACACCTTAGCCTCCGCCGTGCCCTCATCCTAATCCATACGCGGACATTGACCCGCGCGTCCGCACATGCCCCAACCCTAGCACGTGTCCGCACCCTCGCCTGTGCCCTCAGCCTTGCCGTTCCCTAACCCTAACCCTAGCCCGGAACGGAAACACACCGGCAGCCCCACACCTAAGCCTCCGCCGTACCCTCATCCTAATCCGTACGCGGACACTGACCCGCGCGTCCGCACGTGCCCCGACCCTAGCACGTGTCCGCACCCTCGCCTGTGCCCTCAGCCTTGCCGTTCCCTAACCCTAACCCTAGCCCGGAAGGGAAACCCACCGGCAGCCCCACACCTTAGCCTCCGCCGTACCCTCATCCTAATCCGTACGCGGACACTGACCCGCGCGTCCGTACGTGCCACGACCCTAGCACGTGTCCGCACCCTCGCCTGTGCCCTCAGCCTTGCCGTTCCCTAACCCTAACCCTAGCCCGGAACGGAAACCCACCGGCAGCCCCACACCTTAGCCTCCGCCGTACCCTCATCCTAATCCGTACGCGGACACTGACCCGCGCGTCCGCACGTGCCCCGACCCAAGCACGTGTCCGCACCCTCGCCTGTGCCCTCAGCCTTGCCGTTCCCTAACCCTAACCCTAGCCCGGAACGGAAACCCACCGGCAGCCCCACACCTTAGCCTCCGCCGTACCATCATCCTAATCCGTACGCGGACACTGACCCGCGTGTCCGCACGTGCCCCGACCCTAGAACGTGTCCGCACCCTCGCCTGTGCCCACAGCCTTGCCGTTCCCTAACCCTAACCTTAGCCCGGAACGGAAACACACCGGCAGACCCACACCTTAGCCTCCGCCGTACCCTCATCCTAATCCGTACGTGGACACTGACCCGCGCGTCCGCACGTGCCCCGACCCTAGCACGTGTCCGCACCCTTGCCTGTGCCCTCAGCCTTGCCGTTCCCTAACCCTAACCCTAGCCCGGAACGGAAACCCACCGGCAGCCCCACACCTTAGCCTCCGCCGTACCCTCATCCTAATCCGTACGTGGACACTGACCCGTGCGTCCACACGTGCCCCGACCCTAGCACGTGTCCGCACCCTCACCTGTGCCCTCAGCCTTGCTGTTCCCTAACCCTAACCCTAGCCCGGAAGGGAAACCCACCGGCAGCCCCACACCTTAGCCTCCGCCGTACCCTCATCCTAATCCGTACGCGGACACTGACCCGCGCGTCCACATGTGCCATGACCCTAGCACGTGTCCGCACCCTCACCTGTGCCCTCAGCTTTGCCGTTCCCTAACCCTCACCCTAGCCCGGAACGGAAACCCACCGGCAGCCCCACACCTTAGCCTCTGCCGTACCCTCATCCTAATCTGTACGCGGACACTGACCCGCGTGTCCGCACGTGCCCCGACCCTAGCACGTGTCCGCACCCTCGCCTGTGCCCTCAGCCTTGCCGTTCCCTAACCCTAACCCTAGCCCGGAACGGAAACCCTCCGGCAGCCCCACTCCTAAGCCTCCGCCGTACCCTCATCCTAATCCGTACGCGGACACTGACCCGCGCGTCCGCACGTGCCCCGACCCTAGCACGTGTCCGCACCCTCGCCTGTGCCCTCAGCCTTGCCGTTCCCTAACCCTAACCCTAGCCCGGAACGGAAACCCACCGGCAGCCCCACACCTTAGCCTCCGCCGTACCCTCATCCTAATCCATACGCGGACACTGACCCGCGCGTCCGCACGTGCCCCGACCCTAGCACGTGTCCGCACCCTCACCTGTGCCCTCAGCCTTGCCGTTCCCTAACCCTAACCCTAGCCCGGAACGGAAACCCACCGGCAGCCCCACACCTTAGCCTCCGCCGTACGCTCATCCTAATCCGTACGCGGACACTGACCCGCGCGTCCGCACGTGCCCCGACCCTAGCACGTGTCCGCACCCTCACCTGTGCCCTCAGCCTTGCCGTTCCCTAACCCTAACCCTAGCCCGGAACGGAAAACCACCGGCAGCCCCACACCTTAGCCTCCGCCGTACCCTCATCCTAATCCGTACGCGGACACTGACCCGCGCGTCCGCACGTGCCCCGACCCTAGCACGTGTCCGCACCCTCACCTGTGCCCTCAGCCTTGCCGTTCCCTAACCCTAACCCTAGCCCTGAACGGAAACCCACCGGCAGCCCCACACCTTAGCCTCCGCCGTACCCTCATCCTAATCCGTACGCGGACACTGACCCGCTCGTCCACACGAGCCCCGACCCTAGCACGTCTCCGCACCCTCACCTGTGCCCTCAGCCTTGCCGTTCCCTAACCCTAACCCTAGCCCGGAACGGAAACCCACCGGCAGCCCCACACCTTAGCCTCCGCCGTACCCTCATCCTAATTCGTACGCGGACACTGACCCGCGCGTCCGCACGTGCCCCGACCCTAGCACGTGTCCGCACCCTCACCTGTTCCCTCAGACTTGCCGTTCCCTAACCCTAACCCTAGCCCGGAACGGAAACCCACGGGCAGCCCCACACCTTAGCCTCCGCCGTACCCTCATCCTAATCCGTACGTGGACACTGACCCACGCGTCCGCACGTGCCACGACCCTAGCACGTGTCCGCACACTCGCCTGTGCCCTCAGCCTTGCCGTTCCCTAACCCTAACCCTAGCCCGGAACGGAAACCCACCGGCAGCCCCACACCTTAGCCTCCGCCGTACCCTCATCCTAATCCGTACGCGGACACTGACCCGCGCCTCCGCACGTGCCCCGACCCTAGCACGTGTCCGCACCCTCACCTGGTCCCTCAGCCTTGCCGTTCCTTAACCCTAACCCTAGCCCGGAACGGAAGCCCACCGGCAGCCCCACACCTTAGCCTCCGCCGTACCCTCATCCTAATCCGTACGCGGACACTGACCCGCGCGTCCGCACGTGCCCCGACACTAGCACGTGTCCGCACCCTCACCTGTGCCCTCAGCCTTGCCGTTCCCTAACCCTAACCCTATCCCGGAACGGAAACCCACCGGCAGCCCCACACCTTAGCCTCCGCCGTACCCTCATCCTAATCCGTACGCGGACACTGAACCGCGCGTCCACACGTGCCCCGACCCTAGCACGTGTCCGCACCCTCACCTGTGCCCTCAGCCTTGCCGTTCCCTAACCCTAACCCTAGCCCGGAACGGAAAACCACCGGCAGCCCCACACCTTAGCCTCCGCCGTACCCTCATCCTAATCCGTACGCGGACACTGACCCGCGCGTCCGCACGAGCCCCGACCCAAGAACGTGTCCGCACCCTCACCTGTGCCCTCAGCCTTGCCGTTCCCTAACCCTAACCCTAGCCCGGAACGGAAACCCACCGGCAGCCCCACACCTTAGCCTCCGCCGTACCCTCATCCTAATCCGTACGCGGACACTGACACGCGCGTCCGCACGTGCCACGACCCTAGCACGTGTCCGCACCCTCACCTGTGCCCTCAGCCTTGCCGTTCCCTAACCCTAACCCTAGCCCGGAAGGGAAACCCTCCGGCAGCCCCACACCTTAGCCTCCGCCGTACCCTCATCCTAATCCGTACGCGGACACTGACCCGCGCGTCCGCACGTGCCCCGACCCTAGCACGTGTCCGCACCCTCACCTGTGCCCTCAGCCTTGCCGTTCCTTAACCCTAACCCTAGCCCGGAACGGAAACCCACCGGCATCCCCACACCTTAGCCTCCGCCGTTCCCTCATCCTATTCCGTACGCGGACACTGACCCGCGCTTCCGCACGTGCCCCGACCCTAGCACGTGTCCGCACCCTCGCCTGTGCCCTCAGCCTTGCCGTTCCCTAACCCTAACCCTAGCCCGGAACGGAAACCCACCGGCAGCCCCACACCTTAGCCTCCGCCGTACCCTCATCCTAATCCGTACGCGGACACTGACTCGCGCGTCCGCACGTGCCACGACCCTAGCACGTGTCCGCACCCTCACCTGTGCCCTCAGCCTTGCCGTTCCCTAACCCTAACCCTAGCCCGGAACGGAAACCCACCGGCAGCCCCACACCTTAGCCTCCGCCGTACCCTCATCCTCATCCGTACGCGGACACTGACCCGCGCGTCCGCACGTTCCCCGACCCTAGCACGTGTCCGCACCCTCGCCTGTGCCCTCAGCCTTGCCGTTCCCTAACCCTAACCCTAGCCCGGAACGGAAACCCACCGGCAGCCCCACACCTTAGCCTCCGCCGTACCCTCATCCTAATCCGTACGCGGACACTGACCCGCGTGTCCGCACGTGCCCCGACCCTAGCACGTGTCCGCACCCTCACCTGTGCCCTCAGCCTTGCCGTTCCCTAACCCTAACCCTAACCCGGAAGGGAAACCCACCGGTAGACCCACACCTTAGCCCCCGCCGTACCCTCATCCTAATCCGTACGCGGACACTGACAAGCGCGTCCGCACGTGCCCCGACCCTAGCACGTGTCCGCACCCTCACCTGTGGTCTCAGCCTTGCCGGTCCCTAACCCTAACCCTATCCCGGAACGGAAACTCACCAGCAGCCCCACACCTTAGCCTCCGCCGTACCCTCATCCTAATCCGTACGCGGACACTGACCCGCGCGTCCGCACGTGCCCCGACCATAGCACGTGTCCGCACCATCGCCTGTGCCCACAGCCTTGCCGTTCCCTAACCCTAACCCTAGCCCGGAACGGAAACACACCGGCAGACCCACACCTTAGCCTCCGCCGTACCCTCATCCTAATCCGTACGTGGACACTGACCCGCGCGTCCGCACGTGCCCCGACCCTAGCACGTGTCCGCACCCTTGCCTGTGCCCTCAGCCTTGCCGTTCCCTAACCCTAACCCTAGCCCGGAACGGAAACCCACCGGCAGCCCCACACCTTAGCCTCCGCCGTACCCTCATCCTAATCCGTACGTGGACACTGACCCGTGCGTCCACACGTGCCCCGACCCTAGCACGTGTCCGCACCCTCACCTGTGCCCTCAGCCTTGCTGTTCCCTAACCCTAACCCTAGCCCGGAAGGGAAACCCACCGGCAGCCCCACACCTTAGCCTCCGCCGTACCCTCATCCTAATCCGTACGCGGACACTGACCCGCGCGTCCACACGTGCCATGACCCTAGCACGTGTCCGCACCCTCACCTGTGCCCTCAGCTTTGCCGTTCCCTAACCCTCACCCTAGCCCGGAACGGAAACCCACCGGCAGCCCCACACCTTAGCCTCCGCCGTACCCTCATCCTAATCTGTACGCGGACACTGACCCGCGTGTCCGCACGTGCCCCGACCCTAGCACGTGTCCGCACCCTCACCTGTGCCCTCAGCCTTGCCGTTCCCTAACCCTAACCCTAGCCCGGAACGGAAACCCTCCGGCAGCCCCACACCTAAGCCTCCGCCGTACCCTCATCCTAATCCGTACGCGGACACTGAACCGCGCGTCCGCACGTGCCCCGACCCTAGCACGTGTCCGCACCCTCGCCTGTGCCCTCAGCCTTGCCGTTCCCTAACCCTAACCCTAGCCCGGAACGGAAACCCACCGGCAGCCCCACACCTTAGCCTCCGCCGTACCCTCATCCTAATCCATACGCGGACACTGACCCGCGCGTCCGCACGTGCCCCGACCCTAGCACGTGTCCGCACCCTCACCTGTGCCCTCAGCCTTGCCGTTCCCTAACCCTAACCCTAGCCCGGAACGGAAACCCACCGGCAGCCCCACACCTTAGCCTCCGCCGTACGCTCATCCTAATCCGTACGCGGACACTGACCCGCGCGTCCGCACGTGCCCCGACCCTAGCACGTGTCCGCACCCTCACCTGTGCCCTCAGCCTTGCCGTTCCCTAACCCTAACCCTAGCCCGGAACGGAAAACCACCGGCAGCCCCACACCTTAGCCTCCGCCGTACCCTCATCCTAATCCGTACGCGGACACTGACCCGCGCGTCCGCACGTGCCCCGACCCTAGCACGTGTCCGCACCCTCACCTGTGCCCTCAGCCTTGCCGTTCCCTAACCCTAACCCTAGCCCTGAACGGAAACCCACCGGCAGCCCCACACCTTAGCCTCCGCCGTACCCTCATCCTAATCCGTACGCGGACACTGACCCGCTCGTCCACACGAGCCCCGACCCTAGCACGTCTCCGCACCCTCACCTGTGCCCTCAGCCTTGCCGTTCCCTAACCCTAACCCTAGCCCGGAACGGAAACCCACCGGCAGCCCCACACCTTAGCCTCCGCCGTACCCTCATCCTAATTCGTACGCGGACACTGACCCGCGCGTCCGCACGTGCCCCGACCCTAGCACGTGTCCGCACCCTCACCTGTTCCCTCAGACTTGCCGTTCCCTAACCCTAACCCTAGCCCGGAACGGAAACCCACGGGCAGCCCCACACCTTAGCCTCCGCCGTACCCTCATCCTAATCCGTACGCGGACACTGACCCGCGCGTCCGCACGAGCCCCGACCCAAGAACGTGTCCGCACCCTCACCTGTGCCCTCAGCCTTGCCGTTCCCTAACCCTAACCCTAGCCCGGAACGGAAACCCACCGGCAGCCCCACACCTTAGCCTCCGCCGTACCCTCATCCTAATCCGTACGCGGACACTGACCCGCGCGTCCGCACGTGCCCCGACCCTAGCACGTGTCCGCACCCTCACCTGTGCCCTCAGCCTTGCCGTTCCTTAACCCTAACCCTAGCCCGGAACGGAAACCCACCGGCAGCCCCACACCTTAGCCTCCGCCGTACCCTCATCCTATTCCGTACGCGGACACTGACCCGCGCTTCCGCACGTGCCCCGACCCTAGCACGTGTCCGCACCCTCGCCTGTGCCCTCAGCCTTGCCGTTCCCTAACCCTAACCCTAGCCCGGAACGGAAACCCACCGGCAGCCCCACACCTTAGCCTCCGCCGTACCCTCATCCTAATCCGTACGCGGACACTGACTCGCGCGTCCGCACGTGCCACGACCCTAGCACGTGTCCGCACCCTCACCTGTGCCCTCAGCCTTGCCGTTCCCTAACCCTAACCCTAGCCCGGAACGGAAACCCACCGGCAGCCCCACACCTTAGCCTCCGCCGTACCCTCATCCTCATCCGTACGCGGACACTGACCCGCGCGTCCGCACGTTCCCCGACCCTAGCACGTGTCCGCACCCTCGCCTGTGCCCTCAGCCTTGCCGTTCCCTAACCCTAACCCTAGCCCGGAACGGAAACCCACCGGCAGCCCCACACCTTAGCCTCCGCCGTACCCTCATCCTAATCCGTACGCGGACACTGACCCGCGTGTCCGCACGTGCCCCGACCCTAGCACGTGTCCGCACCCTCACCTGTGCCCTCAGCCTTGCCGTTCCCTAACCCTAACCCTAACCCGGAAGGGAAACCCACCGGTAGACCCACACCTTAGCCCCCGCCGTACCCTCATCCTAATCCGTACGCGGACACTGACAAGCGCGTCCGCACGTGCCCCGACCCTAGCACGTGTCCGCACCCTCACCTGTGGTCTCAGCCTTGCCGGTCCCTAACCCTAACCCTATCCCGGAACGGAAACTCACCAGCAGCCCCACACCTTAGCCTCCGCCGTACCCTCATCCTAATCCGTACGCGGACACTGACCCGCGCGTCCGCACGTGCCCCGACCCTAGCACGTGTCCGCACCCTGACCTGTGCCCTCAGCCTTGCCGTTCCCTAACCCTAACCCTAGCCCGGAACGGAAACCCACCGGCAGCCCCACACCTTAGCCTCCGCCGTACTCTCATCCTAATCCGTACGCGGACACTGACCCGCGCGTCCGCAAGAGCCCCGACCCTAGCATGTGTCCGCACCCTCACCTGTGCCCTCAGCCTTGCCGTCCCCTAACCCTAACCCTAGCCCGGAACGGAAACCCACCGGCAGCCCCACACCTTAGCCTCCGCCATACCCTCATCCTAATCCGTACGAGGACACTGACCCGCGCGTCCGCACGTGCCACGACCCTAGCACGTGTCCGCACCCTCGCCTGTGCCCTCAGCCTTGCCGTTCCCTAACCCTAACCCTAGCCCGGAAGGGAAACCCACCGGCAGCCCCACACCTTAGCCTCCGCCGTACCCTCATCCTAATCCGTACGCAGACACTGACCCGCGCGTCCGCACGTGCCCCGACCCTAGCACGTGTCCGCACCCTCACCTGTGCCCTCAGCCTTGCCGTTCCCTAACCCTAACCCTAGCCCGGAAGGGAAACCCACCGGCAGCCCCACACCTTAGCCTCCGCCGTACCCTCATCCTAATCCGTACGCGGACACTGACCCGCGCGTCCGCACGTGCCCCGACCCTAGCACGTGTCCGCACCCTCACCTGTGCCCTCAGCCTTGCCGTTCCCTAACCCTAACCCTAGCCCTGAAAGGAAACCCACCGGCAGCCCCACACCTTAGCCTCCGCCGTACCCTCATCCTAATCCGTACGCGGACACTGACCCGCGCGTCCACACGAGCCCCGACCCTAGCACGTCTCCGCACCCTCACCTGTGCCCTCAGCCTTGACGTTCCCTAACCCTAACCCTAGCCCGGAACGGAAACCCACCGGCAGCCCCACACCTTAGCCTCCGCCGTACCCTCATCCTAATCCGTACGCGGACACTGACCCGCGCGTCCGCACGTGCCCCGACCCTAGCACGTGTCCGCACCCTCACCTGTGCCCTCAGCCTTGCCGTTCCCTAACCCTAACCCTAGCCCGGAACAGAAACCCACGGGCAGCCCCACACCTTAGCCTCCGCCGTTCCCTCATCCTAATCCGTACGCGGACACTGACCCGCGCGTCCGCACGTGCCCCGACCCTAGCACGTGTCCGCACCCTCACCTGTGCCCTCAGCTTTGCCGTTCCCTAACCCTCACCCTAGCCTGGAACGGAAACCCACCGGCAGCCCCACACCTTAGCCTCCGCCGTACCCTCATCCTAATCCGTACGCGGACACTGACCCGCGCGTCCGCATGTGCCCCGACCATAGCACGTGTCCGCACCCTCACCTGTGCCCTCAGCCTTGCCGTTCCCTAACCCTAACCCTAGCCCGGAACGGAAACCCACCGGCAGCCCCACACCTTAGCCTCTGCCGTACCCTCATCCTAATCCGTACGCGGACACTGACCAGCGCGTCCGCACGTGCCCCGACCCCAGCACGTGTCCGCACCCTCACCTGTGCCCTCAGCCTTGCCGTTCCCTAACCCTAACCCTAGCCCGGAACGGAAACCCACCGGCAGCCCCACACCTTAGCCTCCGCCGTACTCTCATCCTAATCCGTACGCGGACACTGACCCGCGCATCCGCACGTACCCCGACCCTAGCACGTGTCCGCACCCTCACCTGTGCCCTCAGCCTTGCCGTTCCCTAACCCTAACCCTAGCCCGGAACGGAAACCCACCGGCAGCCCCACACCTTAGCCTCCGCCGTACCCTCATCCTAATCCTTACGCGGACACTGACCCGCGCGTCCGCGCGTGCCCCGACCCTAGCACGTGTCCGCACCCTCACCTGTGCCCTCAGCCTTGCCGTTCCCTAACCCTAACCCTAGCCCGGAACGGAAACCCACCGGCAGCCCCACACCTTAGCCTCCGCCGTACCCTCATCCTAATCCGTACGCGGACACTGACCCGCGCGTCCGCACGTGCCCCGACCCTAGCACGTGTCCGCACCCTCACCTGTGCCCTCAGCCTTGCCGTTCCCTAACCCTAACCCTAGCCCGGAACGGAAACCCACCGGCAGCCCCACACCTTAGCCTCCGCCGTACCCTCATCCTAATCCGTACGCGGACACTGACCCGCGCGTCCGCACGTGCCCCGACCCTAGCACGTGTCCGCACCCTCACCTGTGCCCTCAGCCTTGCCGTTCCCTAACCCTAACCCTAGCCCTGAACGGAAACCCACCGGCAGCCCCACACCTTAGCCTCCGCCGTACCCTCATCCTAATCCGTACGCGGACACTGACCCGCGCGTCCACACGAGCCCCGACCCTAGCACGTCTCCGCACCCTCACCTTTGCCCTAAGCCTTGCCGTTCCCTAACCCTAAACCTAGCCCGGAACGGAAACCCACCGGCAGCCCCACACCTTAGCCTCCGCCGTACCCTCATCCTAATCCGTACGCGGACACTGACCCGCGCGTCCGCACGTGCCCCGACCCTAGCACGTGTCCGCACCCTCACCTGTGCCCTCAGCCTTGCCGTTCCCTAACCCTAACCCTAGCCCGGAACGGAAACCCACGGGCAGCCCCACACCTTAGCCTCCGCCGTACCCTCATCCTAATCCGTACGCGGACACTGACCCGCGCGTCCGCACGTGCCACGACCCTAGCACGAGTCCGCACACTCGCCTGTGCCCTCAGCCTTGCCGTTCCCTAACCCTAACCCTAGCCCGGAACGGAAACCCACCGGCAGCCCCACACCTTAGCCTCCGCCGTACCCTCATCCTAATCCGTACGCGGACACTGACCAGCGCGTCCGCACGTGGCCCGACCCTAGCACGTGTCCGCACCCTCACCTGTGCCCTCAGCCTTGCCGTTCCCTAACCCTAACCCTAGCCCGGAACGGAAACCCACCGGCAGCCCCACACCTTAGCCTCCGCCGTACTCTCATCCTAATCCGTACGCGGACACTGACCCGCGCGTCCGCACGTACCCCGACCCTAGCACGTGTCCGCACCCTCACCTGTGCCCTCAGCCTTGCCGTTCCCTAACCCTAACCCTAGCCCGGAACGGAAACCCACCGGCAGCCCCACACCTTAGCCTCCGCCGTACCCTCATCCTAATCCGTACGCGGACACTGACACGCGCGTCCGCACGTGCCACGACCCTAGCACGTGTCCGCACCCTCACCTGTGCCCTCAGCCTTGCCGTTCCCTAACCCTAACCCTAGCCCGGAAGGGAAACCCTCCGGCAGCCCCACACCTTCGCCTCCGCCGTACTCTCATCCTAATCCGTACGCGGACACTGACCCGCGCGTCCGCACGTGCCCCGACCCTAGCACGTGTCCGCACCCTCTCCTGTGCCCTCAGCCTTGCCGTTCCTTAACCCTAACCCTAGCCCTGAACGGAAACCCACCGGCAGCCCCACACCTTAGCCTCCGCCGTACCCTCATCCTAATCCGTACGCGGACACTGACTCGCGCGTCCGCACATCCCACGACCCTAGCACGTGTCCGTACCCTCGCCTGTGCCCTCAGCCTTGCCGTTCCCTAACCCTAACCCTAGCCCGGAACGGAAACCCACCGGCAGCCCCACACCTTAGCCTCCGCCGTACCCTCATCCTAATCCGTACGCGGACACTGACCCGCGCGTCCGCACGTGCCCCGACCCTAGCACGTGTCCGCACCCTCGCCTGTGCCCTCAGCCTTGCCGTTCCCTAACCCTAACCCTAGCCCGGAACGGAAACCCACCGGCAGCCCCACACCTTAGCCTCCGCCGTACCCTCATCCTAATCCGTACGCGGACACTGACCCGCGTGTCCGCACGTGCCCCGACCCTAGAACGTGTCCGCACCCGCACCTGTGCCCTCAGCCTTGCCGTTCCCTAACCCTAACCCTAGCCCGGAACGGAAACCCACCGGCAGCCCCACACCTTAGCCTCCGCCGTACCCTCATCCTAATCCGTACGCGGACACTGACCCGCGCGTCCGCACGTGCCCCAACCCTAGCACGTGTCCGCACCCTCACCTGTGCCCTCAGCCTTGCCATTCCCTAACCCTAACCCTAGACCGGAAGGGAAACCCACCGGCAGCCCCACATCTTAGCCTCCGCCGTACCCTCATCCTAATCCGTACGCGGACACTGACCCGCGCGTCCGCACGTGCCCCGACCCTAGCACGTGTCCGCACCCTCACCTGTGCCCTCAGCCTTGCCGTTCCCTAACCCTAACCCTAACCCGGAAGGGAAACCCACCGGCAGCCCCACACCTTAGCCCCCGCCGTACCCTCATCCTAATCCGTACGCGGACACTGACAAGCGCGTCCGCACGTGCCCCGACCCTAGCACGTGTCCGCACCCTCACCTGTGCCCTCAGCCTTGCCGTTCCCTAACCCTAACCCTATCCCGGAACGGAAACTCACCGGCAGCCCCATACCTTAGCCTCCGCCGTACCCTCATCCTAATCCGTACGCGGACACTGACCCGCGCGTCCGCACGTGCCCCGACACTAGCACGTGTCCGCACCCTGATCTGTGCCCTCAGCCTTGCCGTTCCCTAACCCTAACCCTAGCCCGGAACGGAAACCCACCGGGAGTCCCACACCTTAGCCTCCGCCGTACTCTCATCCTAATCCGTATGCGGACACTGACCCGCGCGTCCGCACGAGCCCCGACCCTAGCATGTGTCCGCACCCTCACCTGTGCCCTCAGCCTTGCCGTCCCCTAACCCTAACCCTAGCCCGGAACGGAAACCCACCG
Organism: Hyperoodon ampullatus; assembly: GCF_949752795.1. Taxonomy (NCBI): domain Eukaryota; kingdom Metazoa; phylum Chordata; class Mammalia; order Artiodactyla; family Ziphiidae; genus Hyperoodon; species Hyperoodon ampullatus. Next base: position 89,234,893 of record NC_136927.1, on the reverse strand, counting down.
GCAGCCCCACACCTTAGCCTCCGCCGTACCCTCATCCTAATCCGTACGAGGACACTGACCCGCGTGTCCGCACGTGCCACGACCCTAGCACGTGTCCGCACCCTCGCCTGTGCCCTCAGCCTTGCCGTTCCCTAACCCTAACCCTAGCCCGGAAGGGAAACCCACCGGCAGCCTCACACCTTAGCCTCCGCTGTACCCTCATCCTAATCCGTACGCAGACACTGACCCGCGCGTCCGCACGTGCCCCGACCCTAGCACGTGTCCGCACCCTCACCTGTGCCCTCAGCCTTGCCGTTCCCTAACCCTAACCCTAGCCCGGAAGGGAAACCCACCGGCAGCCCCACACCTTAGCCTCCGCCGTACCCTCATCCTAATTCGTACGCGGACACTGACCAGCGCGTCCGCACGTGCCCCGACCCTAGCACGTGTCCGCACCCTCACCTGTGCCCTCAGCCTTGCCGTTCCCTCACCCTAACCCTAGCCCGGAACGGAAACCCACCGGCAGCCCCACACCTTAGCCTCCGCCGTACTCTCATCCTAATCCGTACGCGGACACTGACCCACGCGTCCGCACGTACCCCGACCCTAGCACGTGTCCGCACCCTCACCTGTGCCCTCAGCCTTGCCGTTCCCTAACCCTAACCCTAGCCCGGAACGGAAACCCACCGGCAGCCCCACACCTTAGCCTCCGCCGTACCCTCATCCTAATCCTTACGCGGACACTGACCCGCGCGTCCGCGCGTGCCCCGACCCTAGCACGTGTCCGCACCCTCACCTGTGCCCTCAGCCTTGCCGTTCCCTAACCCTAACCCTAGCCCGGAACGGAAACCCACCGGCAGCCCCACACCTTAGCCTCCGCCGTACCCTCATCCTAATCCGTACGCGGACACTGACCCGCGCGTCCGCACGTGCCCCGACCCTAGCACGTGTCCGCACCCTCACCTGTGCCCTCAGCCTTGCCGTTCCCTAACCCTAACCCTAGCCCTGAACGGAAACCCACCGGCAGCCCCACACCTTAGCCTCCGCCGAACCCTCATCCTAATCCGTACGCGGACACTGAACCGCGCGTCCACACGAGCCCCGACCCTAGCACGTCTCCGCACCCTCACCTGTGCCCTCAGCCTTGCCGTTCCCTAACCCTAACCCTAGCCCGGAACGGAAACCCACCGGCAGCCCCACACCTTAGCCTCCGCCGTACCCTCATCCTAATCCGTACGCGGACACTGACCCGCGCGTCCGCACGTGCCCCGACCCTAGCACGTCTCCGCACCCTCACATGTGCCCTCAGCCTTGCCGTTCCCTAACCCTAACCCTAGCCCGGAACGGAAACCCACCGGCAGCCCCACACCTTAGCCTCCACCGTACCCTCATCCTAATCCGTACGCGGACACTGAACCGCGCGTCCACACGTGCCCCGACCCTAGCACGTGTCCGCACCCTCACCTGTGCCCTCAGCCTTGCCATTCCCTAACCCTAACCCTAGCCCGGAACGGAAACCCACCGGCAGCCCCACACCTTAGCCTCCGCCGTACCCTCATCCTAATCCGTACGCGGACACTGACCCGCGCGTCCGCACGAGCCCCGACCCAAACACGTGTCCGCACCCTCTCCTGTGCCCTCAGCCTTGCCGTTCCTTAACCCTAACCCTAGCCCGGAACGGAAACCCACCGGCAGCCCCACACCTTAGCCTCCGCCGTACCCTCATCCTATTCCGTACGCGGACACTGACCCGCGCGTCCGCACGTGCCCCGACCCTAGCACGTGTCCGCACCCTCGCCTGTGCCCTCAGCCTTGCCGTTCCCTAACCCTAACCCTAGCCCGGAACAGAAACCCACCGGCAGCCCCACACCTTAGCCTCCGCCGTACCCTCATCCTAATCCGTACGCGGACACTGACTCGCGCGTCCGCACGTGCCACGACCCTAGCACGTGTCCGCACCCTCGCCTGTGCCCTCAGCCTTGCCGTTCCCTAACCCTAACCCTAGCCCGGAACGGAAACCCACCGGCAGCCCCACACCTTACCCTCCGCCGTACCCTCATCCTAATCCGTACGCGGACACTGACCCGCGCGTCCGCACGTGCCCCGACCCTAGCACGTGTCCGCACCCTCGCCTGTGCCCTCAGCCTTGCCGTTCCCTAACCCTAACCCTAGCCCGGAACGGAAACCCACCGGCAGCCCCACACCTTAGCCTCCGCCGTACCCTCATCCTAATCCGTACGCGGACACTGACCCGCGTGTCCGCACGTGCCCCGACCCTAGAACGTGTCCGCACCCTCGCCTGTGCCCTCAGCCTTGCCGTTCCCTAGCCCTAACCCTAGCCCGGAACGGAAACACACCGGCAGCCCCACACCTTAGCCTCCGCCGTACCCTCATCCTAATCCGTACGCGGACACTGACCCGCGCGTCCGCACGTGCCCCGACCCTAGCACGTGTCCGCACCCTCGCCTGTGCCCTCAGCCTTGCCGTTCCCTAACCCTAACCCTAGCCTGGAAGGGAAACCCACCGGCAGCCCCACACCTTAGCCTCCGCCGTACCCTCATCCTAATCCGTACGCGGACACTGACCCGCGCGTCCGCACGTGCCCCGACCCTAGCTCGTGTCCGCACCCTCGCCTGTGCCCTCAGCCTTGCCGTTCCCTAACCCTAACCCTAGCCCGGAACGGAAACACACTGGCAGCCCCACACCTTAGCCTCCGCCGTACCTTCATCCTAATCCGTACGCGGACACAGAACCGCGCGTCCACACGTGCCCCGACCCTAGCACGTGTCCGCACCCTCACCTGTGCCCTCAGCCTTGCCGTTCCCTAACCCTAACCCTAGCCCGGAACGGAAACCCACCGGCAGCCCCACACCTTAGCCTCCGCCGTACCCTCATCCTAATCCGTACGCGGACACTGACCCGCGCGTCCGCACGAGCCCCGACCCAAGCACGTGTCCGCACCCTCACCTGTGCCCTCAGCCTTGCCGTTCCCTAACCCTAACCCTAGCCCGGAACGGAAACCCACCGGCAGCCCCAGACCTTAGCCTCCGCCGTACCCTCATCCTAATCCGTACGCGGACACTGACACGCGCGTCCGCACGTGCCACGACCCTAGCACGTGTCCGCACCCTCACCTGTGCCCTCAGCCTTGCCGTTCCCTAACCCTAACCCTAGCCCGGAAGGGAAACCCTCCGGCAGCCCCACACCTTAGCCTCCGCCGTACTCTCATCCTAATCCGTACGCGGACACTGACCCGCGCGTCCGCACGTGCCCCGACCCTAGCACGTGTCCGCACCCTCTCCTGTGCCCTCAGCCTTGCCGTTCCTTAACCCTAACCCTAGCCCGGAACGGAAACCCACCGGCAGCCCCACACCTTAGCCTCCGCCGTACCCTCATCCTATTCCGTACGCGGACACTGACCCGCGCGTCCGCACGTGCCCCGACCCTAGCACGTGTCCGCACCCCCGCCTGTGCCCTCAGCCTTGCCATTCCCTAACCCTAACCCTAGCCCTGAACGGAAACCCACCGGCAGCCCCACACCTTAGCCTCCGCCGTACCCTCATCCTAATCCGTACGCGGACACTGACTCGCGCGTCCGCACATCCCACGACCCTAGCACGTGTCCGTACCCTCGCCTGTGCCCTCAGCCTTGCCGTTCCCTAACCCTAACCCTAGCCCGGAACGGAAACCCACCGGCAGCCCCACACCTTAGCCTCCGCCGTACCCTCATCCTAATCCGTACGCGGACACTGACCCGCGCGTCCGCACGTGCCCCGACCCTAGCACGTGTCCGCACCCTCGCCTGTGCCCTCAGCCTTGCCGTTCCCTAACGCTAACCCTAGCCCAGAACGGAAACCCACCGGCAGCCCCACACCTTAGCCTCCGCCGTACCCTCATCCTAATCCGTACGCGGACACTGACCCGCGTGTCCGCACGTGCCCCGACCCTAGAACGTGTCCGCACCCGCACCTGTGCCCTCAGCCTTGCCGTTCCCTAACCCTAACCCTAGCCCGGAACGGAAACCCACCGGCAGCCCCACACCTTAGCCTCCGCCGTACCCTCATCCTAATCCGTACGCGGACACTGACCCGCGCGTCCGCACGTGCCCCAACCCTAGCACGTGTCCGCACCCTCACCTGTGCCCTCAGCCTTGCCATTCCCTAACCCTAACCCTAGACCGGAAGGGAAACCCACCGGCAGCCCCACATCTTAGCCTCCGCCGTACCCTCATCCTAATCCGTACGCGGACACTGACCCGCGCGTCCGCACGTGCCCCGACCCTAGCACGTGTCCGCACCCTCACCTGTGCCCTCAGCCTTGCCGTTCCCTAACCCTAACCCTAACCCGGAAGGGAAACCCACCGGCAGCCCCACACCTTAGCCCCCGCCGTACCCTCATCCTAATCCGTACGCGGACACTGACAAGCGCGTCCGCACGTGCCCCGACCCTAGCACGTGTCCGCACCCTCACCTGTGCCCTCAGCCTTGCCGTTCCCTAACCCTAACCCTATCCCGGAACGGAAACTCACCGGCAGCCCCATACCTTAGCCTCCGCCGTACCCTCATCCTAATCCGTACGCGGACACTGACCCGCGCGTCCGCACGTGCCCCGACCCTAGCACGTGTCCGCACCCTGACCTGTGCCCTCAGCCTTGCCGTTCCCTAACCCTAACCCTAGCCCGGAACGGAAACCCACCGGGAGTCCCACACCTTAGCCTCCGCCGTACTCTCATCCTAATCCGTATGCGGACACTGACCCGCGCGTCCGCACGAGCCCCGACCCTAGCATGTGTCCGCACCCTCACCTGTGCCCTCAGCCTTGCCGTCCCCTAACCCTAACCCTAGCCCGGAACGGAAACCCACCGGCAGCCCCACACCTTAGCCTCCGCCGTACCCTCATCCTAATCCGTACGAGGACACTGACCCGCGTGTCCGCACGTGCCACGACCCTAGCACGTGTCCGCACCCTCGCCTGTGCCCTCAGGCTTGCCGTTCCCTAACCCTAACCCTAGCCCGGAAGGGAAACCCACCGGCAGCCCCACACCTTAGCCTCCGCTGTACCCTCATCCTAATCCGTACGCAGACACTGACCCGCGCGTCCGCACGTGCCCCGACCCTAGCACGTGTCCGCACCCTCACCTGTGCCCTCAGCCTTGCCGTTCCCTAACCCTAACCCTAGCCCGGAAGGGAAACCCACCGGAAGCCCCACACCTTAGCCTCCGCCGTACCCTCATCCTAATTCGTACGCGGACACTGACCAGCGCGTCCGCACGTGCCCCGACCCTAGCACGTGTCCGCACCCTCACCTGTGCCCTCAGCCTTGCCGTTCCCTAACCCTAACCCTAGCCCGGAACGGAAACCCACCGGCAGCCCCACACCTTAGCCTCCGCCGTACTCTCATCCTAATCCGTACGCGGACACTGACCCGCGCGTCCGCACGTACCCCGACCCTAGCACGTGTCCGCACCCTCACCTGTGCCCTCAGCCTTGCCGTCCCCTAACCCTAACCCTAGCCCGGAACGGAAACCCACCGGCAGCCCCACACCTTAGCCTCAGCCGTACCCTCATCCTAATCCTTACGCGGACACTGACCCGCGCGTCCGCGCGTGCCCCGACCCTAGCACGTGTCCGCACCCTCGCCTGTGCCCTCAGCCTTGCCGTTCCCTAACCCTAACCCTAGCCCGGAAGGGAAACCCACCGGCAGCCTCACACCTTAGCCTCCGCTGTACCCTCATCCTAATCCGTACGCAGACACTGACCCGCGCGTCCGCACGTGCCCCGACCCTAGCACGTGTCCGCACCCTCACCTGTGCCCTCAGCCTTGCCGTTCCCTAACCCTAACCCTAGCCCGGAACGGAAACCCACCGGCAGCCCCACACCTTAGCCTCCGCCGTACCCTCATCCTAATTCGTACGCGGACACTGACCAGCGCGTCCGCACGTGCCCCGACCCTAGCACGTGTCCGCACCCTCACCTGTGCCCTCAGCCTTGCCGTTCCCTCACCCTAACCCTAGCCCGGAACGGAAACCCACCGGCAGCCCCACACCTTAGCCTCCGCCGTACTCTCATCCTAATCCGTACGCGGACACTGACCCGCGCGTCCGCACGTACCCCGACCCTAGCACGTGTCCGCACCCTCACCTGTGCCCTCAGCCTTGCCGTTCCCTAACCCTAACCCTAGCCCGGAACGGAAACCCACCGGCAGCCCCACACCTTAGCCTCCGCCGTACCCTCATCCTAATCCTTACGCGGACACTGACCCGCGCGTCCGCGCGTGCCCCGACCCTAGCACGTGTCCGCACCCTCACCTGTGCCCTCAGCCTTGCCGTTCCCTAACCCTAACCCTAGCCCGGAACGGAAACCCACCGGCAGCCCCACACCTTAGCCTCCGCCGTACCCTCATCCTAATCCGTACGCGGACACTGACCCGCGCGTCCGCACGTGCCCCGACCCTAGCACGTGTCCGCACCCTCACCTGTGCCCTCAGCCTTGCCGTTCCCTAACCCTAACCATAGCCCTGAACGGAAACCCACCGGCAGCCCCACACCTTAGCCTCCGCCGAACCCTCATCCTAATCCGTACGCGGACACTGAACCGCGCGTCCACACGAGCCCCGACCCTAGCACGTCTCCGCACCCTCACCTGTGCCCTCAGCCTTGCCGTTCCCTAACCCTAACCCTAGCCCGGAACGGAAACCCACCGGCAGCCCCACACCTTAGCCTCCGCCGTACCCTCATCCTAATCCGTACGCGGACACTGACCCGCGCGTCCGCACGTGCCCCGACCCTAGCACGTCTCCGCACCCTCACATGTGCCCTCAGCCTTGCCGTTCCCTAACCCTAACCCTAGCCCGGAACGGAAACCCACCGGCAGCCCCACACCTTAGCCTCCACCGTACCCTCATCCTAATCCGTACGCGGACACTGAACCGCGCGTCCACACGTGCCCCGACCCTAGCACGTGTCCGCACCCTCACCTGTGCCCTCAGCCTTGCCATTCCCTAACCCTAACCCTAGCCCGGAACGGAAACCCACCGGCAGCCCCACACCTTAGCCTCCGCCGTACCCTCATCCTAATCCGTACGCGGACACTGACCCGCGCGTCCGCACGAGCCCCGACCCAAACACGTGTCCGCACCCTCTCCTGTGCCCTCAGCCTTGCCGTTCCTTAACCCTAACCCTAGCCCGGAACGGAAACCCACCGGCAGCCCCACACCTTAGCCTCCGCCGTACCCTCATCCTATTCCGTACGCGGACACTGACCCGCGCGTCCGCACGTGCCCCGACCCTAGCACGTGTCCGCACCCTCGCCTGTGCCCTCAGCCTTGCCGTTCCCTAACCCTAACCCTAGCCCGGAACGGAAACCCACCGGCAGCCCCACACCTTAGCCTCCGCCGTACCCTCATCCTAATCCGTACGCGGACACTGACTCGCGCGTCCGCACGTGCCACGACCCTAGCACGTGTCCGCACCCTCGCCTGTGCCCTCAGCCTTGCCGTTCCCTAACCCTAACCCTAGCCCGGAACGGAAACCCACCGGCAGCCCCACACCTTACCCTCCGCCGTACCCTCATCCTAATCCGTACGCGGACACTGACCCGCGCGTCCGCACGTGCCCCGACCCTAGAACGTGTCCGCACCCTCGCCTGTGCCCTCAGCCTTGCCGTTCCCTAACCCTAACCCTAGCCCGGAACGGAAACCCACCGGCAGCCCCACACCTTAGCCTCCGCCGTACCCTCATCCTAATCCGTACGCGGACACTGACCCGCGTGTCCGCACGTGCCCCGACCCTAGAACGTGTCCGCACCCTCGCCTGTGCCCTCAGCCTTGCCGTTCCCTAACCCTAACCCTAGCCCGGAACGGAAACACACCGGCAGCCCCACACCTTAGCCTCCGCCGTACCCTCATCCTAATCCGTACGCGGACACTGACCCGCGCGTCCGCACGTGCCCCGACCCTAGCACGTGTCCGCACCCTCGCCTGTGCCCTCAGCCTTGCCGTTCCCTAACCCTAACCCTAGCCTGGAAGGGAAACCCACCAGCAGCCCCACACCTTAGCCTCCGCCGTACCTTCATCCTAATCCGTACGCGGACACAGAACCGCGCGTCCACACGTGCCCCGACCCTAGCACGTGTCCGCACCCTCACCTGTGCCCTCAGCCTTGCCGTTCCCTAACCCTAACCCTAGCCCGGAACGGAAACCCACCGGCAGCCCCACACCTTAGCCTCCGCCGTACCCTCATCCTAATCCGTACGCGGACACTGACCCGCGCGTCCGCACGAGCCCCGACCCAAGCACGTGTCCGCACCCTCACCTGTGCCCTCAACCTTGCCGTTCCCTAACCCTAACCCTAGCCCGGAACGGAAACCCACCGGCAGCCCCAGACCTTAGCCTCCGCCGTACCCTCATCCTAATCCGTACGCGGACACTGACACGCGCGTCCGCACGTGCCACGACCCTAGCACGTGTCCGCACCCTCACCTGTGCCCTCAGCCTTGCCGTTCCCTAACCCTAACCCTAGCCCGGAAGGGAAACCCTCCGGCAGCCCCACACCTTAGCCTCCGCCGTACTCTCATCCTAATCCGTACGCGGACACTGACCCGCGCGTCCGCACGTGCCCCGACCCTAGCACGTGTCCGCACCCTCTCCTGTGCCCTCAGCCTTGCCGTTCCTTAACCCTAACCCTAGCCCGGAACGGAAACCCACCGGCAGCCCCACACCTTAGCGTCCGCCGTACCCTCATCCTATTCCGTACGCGGACACTGACCCGCGCGTCCGCACGTGCCCCGACCCTAGCACGTGTCCGCACCCCCGCCTGTGCCCTCAGCCTTGCCATTCCCTAACCCTAACCCTAGCCCTGAACGGAAACCCACCGGCAGCCCCACACCTTAGCCTCCGCCGTACCCTCATCCTAATCCGTACGCGGACACTGACTCGCGCGTCCGAACATCCCACGACCCTAGCACGTGTCCGTACCCTCGCCTGTGCCCTCAGCCTTGCCGTTCCCTAACCCTAGCCCTAGCCCGGAACGGAAACCCACCGGCAGCCCCACACCTTAGCCTCCGCCGTACCCTCATCCTAATCCGTACGCGGACACTGACCCGCGCGTCCGCACGTGCCCCGACCCTAGCACGTGTCCGCACCCTCGCCTGTGCCCTCAGCCTTGCCGTTCCCTAACGCTAACCCTAGCCCGGAACGGAAACCCACCGGCAGCCCCACACCTTAGCCTCCGCCGTACCCTCATCCTAATCCGTACGCGGACACTGACCCGCGTGTCCGCACGTGCCCCGACCCTAGAACGTGTCCGCACCCGCACCTGTGCCCTCAGCCTTGCCGTTCCCTAACCCTAACCCTAGCCCGGAACGGAAACCCACCGGCAGCCCCACACCTTAGCCTCCGCCGTACCCTCATCCTAATCCGTACGCGGACACTGACCCGCGCGTCCGCACGTGCCCCAACCCTAGCACGTGTCCGCACCCTCACCTGTGCCCTCAGCCTTGCCATTCCCTAACCCTAACCCTAGACCGGAAGGGAAACCCACCGGCAGCCCCACATCTTAGCCTCCGCCGTACCCTCATCCTAATCCGTACGCGGACACTGACCCGCGCGTCCGCACGTGCCCCGACCCTAGCACGTGTCCGCACCCTCACCTGTGCCCTCAGCCTTGCCGTTCCCTAACCCTAACCCTAACCCGGAAGGGAAACCCACCGGCAGCCCCACACCTTAGCCCCCGCCGTACCCTCATCCTAATCCGTACGCGGACACTGACAAGCGCGTCCGCACGTGCCCCGACCCTAGCACGTGTCCGCACCCTCACCTGTGCCCTCAGCCTTGCCGTTCCCTAACCCTAACCCTATCCCGGAACGGAAACTCACCGGCAGCCCCATACCTTAGCCTCCGCCGTACCCTCATCCTAATCCGTACGCGGACACTGACCCGCGCGTCCGCACGTGCCCCGACCCTAGCACGTGTCCGCACCCTGACCTGTGCCCTCAGCCTTGCCGTTCCCTAACCCTAACCCTAGCCCGGAACGGAAACCCACCGGGAGTCCCACACCTTAGCCTCCGCCGTACTCTCATCCTAATCCGTATGCGGACACTGACCCGCGCGTCCGCACGAGCCCCGACCCTAGCATGTGTCCGCACCCTCACCTGTGCCCTCAGCCTTGCCGTCCCCTAACCCTAACCCTAGCCCGGAACGGAAACCCACCGGCAGCCCCACACCTTAGCCTCCGCCGTACCCTCATCCTAATCCGTACGAGGACACTGACCCGCGTGTCCGCACGTGCCACGACCCTAGCACGTGTCCGCACCCTCGCCTGTGCCCTCAGCCTTGCCGTTCCCTAACCCTAACCCTAGCCCGGAAGGGAAACCCACCGGCAGCCCCACACCTTAGCCTCCGCTGTACCCTCATCCTAATCCGTACGCAGACACTGACCCGCGCGTCCGCACGTGCCCCGACCCTAGCACGTGTCCGCACCCTCACCTGTGCCCTCAGCCTTGCCGTTCCCTAACCCTAACCCTAGCCCGGAAGGGAAACCCACCGGAAGCCCCACACCTTAGCCTCCGCCGTACCCTCATCCTAATTCGTACGCGGACACTGACCAGCGCGTCCGCACGTGCCCCGACCCTAGCACGTGTCCGCACCCTCACCTGTGCCCTCAGCCTTGCCGTTCCCTAACCCTAACCCTAGCCCGGAACGGAAACCCACCGGCAGCCCCACACCTTAGCCTCCGCCGTACTCTCATCCTAATCCGTACGCGGACACTGACCCGCGCGTCCGCACGTACCCCGACCCTAGCACGTGTCCGCACCCTCACCTGTGCCCTCAGCCTTGCCGTTCCCTAACCCTAACCCTAGCCCGGAACGGAAACCCACCGGCAGCCCCACACCTTAGCCTCCGCCGTACCCTCATCCTAATCCTTACGCGGACACTGACCCGCGCGTCCGCGCGTGCCCCGACCCTAGCACGTGTCCGCACCCTCACCTGTGCCCTCAGCCTTGCTGTTCCCTAACCCTAACCCTAGCCCGGAACGGAAACCCACCGGCAGCCCCACACCTTAGCCTCCGCCGTACCCTCATCCTAATCCGTACGCGGACACTGACCCGCGCGTCCGCACGTGCCCCGACCCTAGCACGTGTCCGCACCCTCACCTGTGCCCTCAGCCTTGCCGTTCCCTAACCCTAACCCTAGCCCTGAACGGAAACCCACCGGCAGCCCCACACCTTAGCCTCCGCCGAACCCTCATCCTAATCCGTACGCGGACACTGAACCGCGCGCCCACACGAGCCCCGACCCTAGCACGTCTCCGCACCCTCACCTGTGCCCTCAGCCTTGCCGTTCCCTAACCCTAACCCTAGCCCGGAACGGAAACCCACCGGCAGCCCCACACCTTAGCCTCCGCCGTACCCTCATCCTAATCCGTACGCGGACACTGACCCGCGCGTCCGCACGTGCCCCGACCCTAGCACGTCTCCGCACCCTCACATGTGCCCTCAGCCTTGCCGTTCCCTAACCCTAACCCTAGCCCGGAACGGAAACCCACCGGCAGCCCCACACCTTAGCCTCCACCGTACCCTCATCCTAATCCGTACGCGGACACTGAACCACGCGTCCACACGTGCCCCGACCCTAGCACGTGTCCGCACCCTCACCTGTGCCCTCAGCCTTGCCATTCCCTAACCCTAACCCTAGCCCGGAACGGAAACCCACCGGCAGCCCCACACCTTAGCCTCCGCCGTACCCTCATCCTAATCCGTACGCGGACACTGACCCGCGCGTCCGCACGAGCCCCGACCCAAACACGTGTCCGCACCCTCTCCTGTGCCCTCAGCCTTGCCGTTCCTTAACCCTAACCCTAGCCCGGAACGGAAACCCACCGGCAGCCCCACACCTTAGCCTCCGCCGTACCCTCATCCTATTCCGTACGCGGACACTGACCCGCGCGTCCGCACGTGCCCCGACCCTAGCACGTGTCCGCACCCTCGCCTGTGCCCTCAGCCTTGCCGTTCCCTAACCCTAACCCTAGCCCGGAACGGAAACCCACCGGCAGCCCCACACCTTAGCCTCCGCCGTACCCTCATCCTAATCCGTACGCGGACACTGACTCGCGCGTCCGCACGTGCCACGACCCTAGCACGTGTCCGCACCCTCGCCTGTGCCCTCAGCCTTGCCGTTCCCTAACCCTAACCCTAGCCCGGAACGGAAACCCACCGGCAGCCCCACACCTTAGCCTCCGCCGTACCCTCATCCTAATCCGTACGCGGACACTGACCCGCGCGTCCGCACGTGCCCCGACCCTAGCACGTGTCCGCACCCTCGCCTGTGCCCTCAGCCTTGCCGTTCCCTAACCCTAACCCTAGCCCGGAACGGAAACCCACCGGCAGCCCCACACCTTAGCCTCCGCCGTACCCTCATCCTAATCCGTACGCGGACACTGACCCGCGCGTCCGCACGTGCCCCGACCCTAGCACGTGTCCGCACCCTCGCCTGTGCCCTCAGCCTTGCCGTTCCCTAACCCTAACCCTAGCCCGGAACGGAAACCCACCGGCAGCCCCACACCTTAGCCTCCGCCGTACCCTCATCCTAATCCGTACGCGGACACTGACCCGCGTGTCCGCACGTGCCCCGACCCTAGAACGTGTCCGCACCCGCACCTGTGCCCTCAGCCTTGCCGTTCCCTAACCCTAACCCTAGCCCGGAACGGAAACCCACCGGCAGCCCCACACCTTAGCCTCCGCCGTACCCTCATCCTAATCCATACGCGGACACTGACACGCGCGTCCGCACGTGCCCCGACCCTAGCACGTGTCCGCACCCTCACCTGTGCCCTCAGCCTTGCCGTTCCCTAACCCTAACCCTAGCCCGGAACGGAAACCCACCGGCAGCCCCACACCTTAGCCTCCGCCGTACCCTCATCCTAATCCTTACGCGGACACTGACCCGCGCGTCCGCGCGTGCCCCGACCCTAGCACGTGTCCGCACCCTCACCTGTGCCCTCAGCCTTGCCGTTCCCTAACCCTAACCCTAGCCCGGAACGGAAACCCACCGGCAGCCCCACACCTTAGCCTCCGCCGTACCCTCATCCTAATCCTTACGCGGACACTGACCCGCGCGTCCGCACGTGCCCCGACCCTAGCACGTGTCCGCACCCTCACCTGTGCCCTCAGCCTTGCCGTTCCCTAACCCTAACCCTAGCCCGGAACGGAAACCCACCGGCAGCCCCACACCTTAGCCTCCGCCGTACCCTCATCCTAATCCGTACGCGGACACTGACCCGCGCGTCCGCACGTGCCCCGACCCTAGCACGTGTCCGCACCCTCACCTGTGCCCTCAGCCTTGCCATTCCCTAACCCTAACCCTAGCCCTGAACGGAAACCCACCGGCAGCCCCACACCTTAGCCTCCGCCGTACCCTCATCCTAATCCGTACGCGGACACTGACCCGCGCGTCCACACGAGCCCCGACCCTAGCACGTCTCCGCACCCTCACCTGTGCCCTAAGCCTTGCCGTTCCCTAACCCTAACCCTAGCCCGGAACGGAAACCCACCGGCAGCCCCACACCTTAGCCTCCGCCGTACCCTCATCCTAATCCGTACGCGGACACTGACCCGCGCGTCCGCACGTGCCCCGACCCTAGCACGTGTCCGCACCCTCACCTGTGCCCTCAGCCTTGCCGTTCCCTAACCCTAACCCTAGCCCGGAACGGAAACCCACGGGCAGCCCCACACCTTAGCCTCCGCCGTACCCTCATCCTAATCCGTACGCGGACACTGACCCGCGCGTCCGCACGTGCCACGACCCTAGCACGAGTCCGCACACTCGCCTGTGCCCTCAGCCTTGCCGTTCCCTAACCCTAACCCTAGCCCGGAACGGAAACCCACCGGCAGCCCCACACCTTAGCCTCCGCCGTACCCTCATCCTAATCCGTACGCGGACACTGACCAGCGCGTCCGCACGTGGCCCGACCCTAGCACGTGTCCGCACCCTCACCTGTGCCCTCAGCCTTGCCGTTCCCTAACCCTAACCCTAGCCCGGAACGGAAACCCACCGGCAGCCCCACACCTTAGCCTCCGCCGTACTCTCATCCTAATCCGTACGCGGACACTGACCCGCGCGTCCGCACGTACCCCGACCCTAGCACGTGTCCGCACCCTCACCTGTGCCCTCAGCCTTGCCGTTCCCTAACCCTAACCCTAGCCCGGAACGGAAACCCACCGGCAGCCCCACACCTTAGCCTCCGCCGTACCCTCATCCTAATCCTTACGCGGAAACTGACACGCGCGTCCGCGCGTGCCCCGACCCTGACACGTGTCCGCACCCTCACCTGTGCCCTCAGCCTTGCCGTTCCCTAACCCTAACCCTAGCCCGGAACGGAAACCCACCGGCAGCCCCACACCTTAGCCTCCGCCGTACCCTCATCCTAATCCGTACGCGGACACTGACCCGCGCGTCCGCACGTGCCCCGACCCTAGCACGTGTCCGCACCCTCACCTGTGCCCTCAGCCTTGCCGTTCCCTAACCCTAACCCTAGCCCTGAACGGAAACCCACCGGCAGCCCCACACCTTAGCCTCCGCCGTACCCTCATCCTAATCCGTTCGTGGACACTGACCCGCGCATCCACACGAGCCCCGACCCTAGCACGTCTCTGCACCCTCACCTGTGCCCTCAGCCTTGCCGTTCCCTAACCCTAACCCTAGCCCGGAACGGAAACCCACCGGCAGCCCCACACCTTAGCCTCCGCCGTACCCTCATCCTAATCCGTACGTGGACACTGACCCGCGCATCCGCACGTGCCACGACCCTAGCACGTGTCCGCACACTCGCCTGTGCCCTCAGCCTTGCCGTTCCCTAACCCTAACCCTAGCCCGGAACGGAAACCCACCGGCAGCCCCACACCTTAGCCTCCGCCGTACCCTCATCCTAATCCGTACGCGGACACTGACCCGCGCCTCCGCACGTGCCCCGAACCTAGCACGTGTCCGCACCCTCACCTGTGCCCTCAGCCTTGCCGTTCCTTAACCCTAACCCTAGCCCGGAACGGAAGCCCACCGGCAGCCCCACACCTTAGCCTCCGCCGTACCCTCATCCTAATCCGTACGCGGACACTGACCCGCGCGTCCGCACGTGCCCCGACACTAGCACGTGTCCGCACCCTCACCTGTGCCCTCAGCCTTGCCGTTCCCTAACCCTAACCCTAGCCCGGAACGGAAACACACCGGCAGCCCCACACCTTAGCCTCCGCCGTACCTTCATCCTAATCCGTACGCGGACACAGAACCGCGCGTCCACACGTGCCCCGACCCTAGCACGTGTCCGCACCCTCACCTGTGCCCTCAGCCTTGCCGTTCCCTAACCCTAACCCTAGCCCGGAACGGAAACCCACCGGCAGCCCCACACCTTAGCCTCCGCCGTACCCTCATCCTAATCCGTACGCGGACACTGACCCGCGCGTCCGCACGAGCCCCGTCCCAAGCACGTGTCCGCACCCTCACCTGTGCCCTCAGCCTTGCCGTTCCCTAACCCTAACCCTAGCCCGGAACGGAAACCCACCGGCAGCCCCAGACCTTAGCCTCCGCCGTACCCTCATCCTAATCCGTACGCGGACACTGACACGCGCGTCCGCACGTGCCACGACCCTAGCACGTGTCCGCACCCTCACCTGTGCCCTCAGCCTTGCCGTTCCCTAACCCTAACCCTAGCCCGGAAGGGAAACCCTCCGGCAGCCCCACACCTTAGCCTCCGCCGTACTCTCATCCTAATCCGTACGCGGACACTGACCCGCGCGTCCGCACGTGCCCCGAACCTAGCACGTGTCCGCACCCTCTCCTGTGCCCTCAGCCTTGCCGTTCCTTAACCCTAACCCTAGCCCGGAACGGAAACCCACCGGCAGCCCCACACCTTAGCCTCCGCCGTACCCTCATCCTATTCCGTACGCGGACACTGACCCGCGCGTCCGCACGTGCCCCGACCCTAGCACGTGTCCGCACCCCCGCCTGTGCCCTCAGCCTTGCCATTCCCTAACCCTAACCCTAGCCCTGAACGGAAACCCACCGGCAGCCCCACACCTTAGCCTCCGCCGTACCCTCATCCTAATCCGTACGCGGACACTGACTCGCGCGTCCGCACATCCCACGACCCTAGCACGTGTCCGTACCCTCGCCTGTGCCCTCAGCCTTGCCGTTCCCTAACCCTAACCCTAGCCCGGAACGGAAACCCACCGGCAGCCCCACACCTTAGCCTCCGCCGTACCCTCATCCTAATCCGTACGCGGACACTGACCCGCGCGTCCGCACGTGCCCCGACCCTAGCACGTGTCCGCACCCTCGCCTGTGCCCTCAGCCTTGCCGTTCCCTAACCCTAACCCTAGCCCGGAACGGAAACCCACCGGCAGCCCCACACCTTAGCCTCCGCCGTACCCTCATCCTAATCCGTACGCGGACACTGACCCGCGTGTCCGCACGTGCCCCGACCCTAGAACGTGTCCGCACCCGCACCTGTGCCCTCAGCCTTGCCGTTCCCTAACCCTAACCCTAGCCCGGAACGGAAACCCACCGGCAGCCCCACACCTTAGCCTCCGCCGTACCCTCATCCTAATCCGTACGCGGACACTGACCCGCGCGTCCGCACGTGCCCCAACCCTAGCACGTGTCCGCACCCTCACCTGTGCCCTCAGCCTTGCCATTCCCTAACCCTAACCCTAGACCGGAAGGGAAACCCACCGGCAGCCCCACATCTTAGCCTCCGCCGTACCCTCATCCTAATCCGTACGCGGACACTGACCCGCGCGTCCGCACGTGCCCCGACCCTAGCACGTGTCCGCACCCTCACCTGTGCCCTCAGCCTTGCCGTTCCCTAACCCTAACCCTAACCCGGAAGGGAAACCCACCGGCAGCCCCACACCTTAGCCCCCGCCGTACCCTCATCCTAATCCGTACGCGGACACTGACAAGCGCGTCCGCACGTGCCCCGACCCTAGCACGTGTCCGCACCCTCACCTGTGCCCTCAGCCTTGCCGTTCCCTAACCCTAACCCTATCCCGGAACGGAAACTCACCGGCAGCCCCATACCTTAGCCTCCGCCGTACCCTCATCCTAATCCGTACGCGGACACTGACCCGCGCGTCCGCACGTGCCCCGACCCTAGCACGTGTCCGCACCCTGATCTGTGCCCTCAGCCTTGCCGTTCCCTAACCCTAACCCTAGCCCGGAACGGAAACCCACCGGGAGTCCCACACCTTAGCCTCCGCCGTACTCTCATCCTAATCCGTATGCGGACACTGACCCGCGCGTCCGCACGAGCCCCGACCCTAGCATGTGTCCGCACCCTCACCTGTGCCCTCAGCCTTGCCGTCCCCTAACCCTAACCCTAGCCCGGAACGGAAACCCACCGGCAGCCCCACACCTTAGCCTCCGCCGTACCCTCATCCTAATCCGTACGAGGACACTGACCCGCGTGTCCGCACGTGCCACGACCCTAGCACGTGTCCGCACCCTCGCCTGTGCCCTCAGCCTTGCCGTTCCCTAACCCTAACCCTAGCCCGGAACGGAAACCCACCGGCAGCCCCACACCTTAGCCTCCGCCGTACCCTCATCCTAATCCTTACGCGGACACTGACCCGCGCGTCCGCACGTGCCCCGACCCTAGCACGTGTCCGCACCCTCACCTGTGCCCTCAGCCTTGCCGTTCCCTCACCCTAACCCTAGCCCGGAACGGAAACCCACCGGCAGCCCCACACCTTAGCCTCCGCCGTACTCTCATCCTAATCCGTACGCGGACACTGACCCGCGCGTCCGCACGTACCCCGACCCTAGCACGTGTCCGCACCCTCACCTGTGCCCTCAGCCTTGCCGTTCCCTAACCCTAACCCTAGCCCGGAACGGAAACCCACCGGCAGCCCCACACCTTAGCCTCCGCCGTACCCTCATCCTAATCCTTACGCGGACACTGACCCGCGCGTCCGCGCGTGCCCCGACCCTAGCACGTGTCCGCACCCTCACCTGTGCCCTCAGCCTTGCCGTTCCCTAACCCTAACCCTAGCCCGGAACGGAAACCCACCGGCAGCCCCACACCTTAGCCTCCGCCGTACCCTCATCCTAATCCGTACGCGGACACTGACCCGCGCGTCCGCACGTGCCCCGACCCTAGCACGTGTCCGCACCCTCACCTGTGCCCTCAGCCTTGCCGTTCCCTAACCCTAACCCTAGCCCTGAACGGAAACCCACCGGCAGCCCCACACCTTAGCCTCCGCCGAACCCTCATCCTAATCCGTACGCGGACACTGAACCGCGCGTCCACACGAGCCCCGACCCTAGCACGTCTCCGCACCCTCACCTGTGCCCTCAGCCTTGCCGTTCCCTAACCCTAACCCTAGCCCGGAACGGAAACCCACCGGCAGCCCCACACCTTAGCCTCCGCCGTACCCTCATCCTAATCCGTACGCGGACACTGACCCGCGCGTCCGCACGTGCCCCGACCCTAGCACGTCTCCGCACCCTCACATGTGCCCTCAGCCTTGCCGTTCCCTAACCCTAACCCTAGCCCGGAACGGAAACCCACCGGCAGCCCCACACCTTAGCCTCCACCGTACCCTCATCCTAATCCGTACGCGGACACTGAACCGCGCGTCCACACGTGCCCCGACCCTAGCACGTGTCCGCACCCTCACCTGTGCCCTCAGCCTTGCCATTCCCTAACCCTAACCCTAGCCCGGAACGGAAACCCACCGGCAGCCCCACACCTTAGCCTCCGCCGTACCCTCATCCTAATCCGTACGCGGACACTGACCCGCGCGTCCGCACGAGCCCCGACCCAAACACGTGTCCGCACCCTCTCCTGTGCCCTCAGCCTTGCCGTTCCTTAACCCTAACCCTAGCCCGGAACGGAAACCCACCGGCAGCCCCACACGTTAGCTTCCGCCGTACCCTCATCCTATTCCGTACGCGGACACTGACCCGCGCGTCCGCACGTGCCCCGACCCTAGCACGTGTCCGCACCCTCGCCTGTGCCCTCAGCCTTGCCGTTCCCTAACCCTAACCCTAGCCCGGAACGGAAACCCACCGGCAGCCCCACACCTTAGCCTCCGCCGTACCCTCATCCTAATCCGTACGCGGACACTGACTCGCGCGTCCGCACGTGCCACGACCCTAGCACGTGTCCGCACCCTCGCCTGTGCCCTCAGCCTTGCCGTTCCCTAACCCTAACCCTAGCCCGGAACGGAAACCCACCGGCAGCCCCACACCTTACCCTCCGCCGTACCCTCATCCTAATCCGTACGCGGACACTGACCCGCGCGTCCGCACGTGCCCCGACCCTAGCACGTGTCCGCACCCTCGCCTGTGCCCTCAGCCTTGCCGTTCCCTAACCCTAACCCTAGCCCGGAACGGAAACCCACCGGCAGCCCCACACCTTAGCCTCCGCCGTACCCTCATCCTAATCCGTACGCGGACACTGACCCGCGTGTCCGCACGTGCCCCGACCCTAGAACGTGTCCGCACCCTCGCCTGTGCCCTCAGCCTTGCCGTTCCCTAACCCTAACCCTAGCCCGGAACGGAAACACACCGGCAGCCCCACACCTTAGCCTCCGCCGTACCCTCATCCTAATCCGTACGCGGACACTGACCCGCGCGTCCGCACGTGCCCCGACCCTAGCACGTGTCCGCACCCTCGCCTGTGCCCTCAGCCTTGCCGTTCCCTAACCCTAACCCTAGCCTGGAAGGGAAACCCACCAGCAGCCCCACACCTTAGCCTCCGCCGTACCCTCATCCTAATCCGTACGCGGACACTGACCCGCGCGTCCGCACGTGCCCCGACCCTAGCACGTGTCCGCACCCTCGCCTGTGCCCTCAGCCTTGCCGTTCCCTAACCCTAACCCTAGCCCGGAACGGAAACACACCGGCAGCCCCACACCTTAGCCTCCGCCGTACCTTCATCCTAATCCGTACGCGGACACAGAACCGCGCGTCCACACGTGCCCCGACCCTAGCACGTGTCCGCACCCTCACCTGTGCCCTCAGCCTTGCCGTTCCCTAACCCTAACCCTAGCCCGGAACGGAAACCCACCGGCAGCCCCACACCTTAGCCTCCGCCGTACCCTCATCCTAATCCGTACGCGGACACTGACCCGCGCGTCCGCACGAGCCCCGACCCAAGCACGTGTCCGCACCCTCACCTGTGCCCTCAGCCTTGCCGTTCCCTAACCCTAACCCTAGCCCGGAACGGAAACCCACCGGCAGCCCCAGACCTTAGCCTCCGCCGTACCCTCATCCTAATCCGTACGCGGACACTGACACGCGCGTCCGCACGTGCCACGACCCTAGCACGTGTCCGCACCCTCACCTGTGCCCTCAGCCTTGCCGTTCCCTAACCCTAACCCTAGCCCGGAAGGGAAACCCTCCGGCAGCCCCACACCTTAGCCTCCGCCGTACTCTCATCCTAATCCGTACGCGGACACTGACCCGCGCGTCCGCACGTGCCCCGACCCTAGCACGTGTCCGCACCCTCTCCTGTGCCCTCAGCCTTGCCGTTCCTTAACCCTAACCCTAGCCCGGAACGGAAACCCACCGGCAGCCCCACACCTTAGCCTCCGCCGTACCCTCATCCTATTCCGTACGCGGACACTGACCTGCGCGTCCGCACGTGCCCCGAGCCTAGCACGTGTCCGCACCCCCGCCTGTGCCCTCAGCCTAGCCATTCCCTAACCCTAACCCTAGCCCTGAACGGAAACCCACCGGCAGCCCCACACCTTAGCCTCCGCCGTACCCTCATCCTAATCCGTACGCGGACACTGACTCGCGCGTCCGCACATCCCACGACCCTAGCACGTGTCCGTACCCTCGCCTGTGCCCTCAGCCTTGCCGTTCCCTAACCCTAACCCTAGCCCGGAACGGAAACCCACCGGCAGCCCCACACCTTAGCCTCCGCCGTACCCTCATCCTAATCCGTACGCGCACACTGACCCGCGCGTCCGCACGTGCCCCGACCCTAGCACGTGTCCGCACCCTCGCCTGTGCCCTCAGCCTTGCCGTTCCCTACCGCTAACCCTAGCCCGGAACGGAAACCCACCGGCAGCCCCACACCTTAGCCTCCGCCGTACCCTCATCCTAATCCGTACGCGGACACTGACCCGCGTGTCCGCACGTGCCCCGACCCTAGAACGTGTCCGCACCCGCACCTGTGCCCTCAGCCTTGCCGTTCCCTAACCCTAACCCTAGCCCGGAACGGAAACCCACCGGCAGCCCCACACCTTAGCCTCCGCCGTACCCTCATCCTAATCCGTACGCGGACACTGACCCGCGCGTCCGCACGTGCCCCAACCCTAGCACGTGTCCGCACCCTCACCTGTGCCCTCAGCCTTGCCATTCCCTAACCCTAACCCTAGACCGGAAGGGAAACCCACCGGCAGCCCCACATCTTAGCCTCCGCCGTACCCTCATCCTAATCCGTACGCGGACACTGACCCGCGCGTCCGCACGTGCCCCGACCCTAGCACGTGTCCGCACCCTCACCTGTGCCCTCAGCCTTGCCGTTCCCTAACCCTAACCCTATCCCGGAACGGAAACTCACCGGCAGCCCCATACCTTAGCCTCCGCCGTACCCTCATCCTAATCCGTACGCGGACACTGACCCGCGCGTCCGCACGTGCCCCGACCCTAGCACGTGTCCGCACCCTGACCTGTGCCCTCAGCCTTGCCGTTCCCTAACCCTAACCCTAGCCCGGAACGGAAACCCACCGGGAGTCCCACACCTTAGCCTCCGCCGTACTCTCATCCTAATCCGTATGCGGACACTGACCCGCGCGTCCGCACGAGCCCCGACCCTAGCATGTGTCCGCACCCTCACCTGTGCCCTCAGCCTTGCCGTCCCCTAACCCTAACCCTAGCCCGGAACGGAAACCCACCGGCAGCCCCACACCTTAGCCTCCGCCGTACCCTCATCCTAATCCGTACGAGGACACTGACCCGCGTGTCCGCACGTGCCACGACCCTAGCACGTGTCCGCACCCTCGCCTGTGCCCTCAGCCTTGCCGTTCCCTAACCCTAACCCTAGCCCGGAAGGGAAACCCACCGGCAGCCCCACACCTTAGCCTCCGCTGTACCCTCATCCTAATCCGTACGCAGACACTGACCCGCGCGTCCGCACGTGCCCCGACCCTAGCACGTGTCCGCACCCTCACCTGTGCCCTCAGCCTTGCCGTTCCCTAACCCTAACCCTAGCCCGGAAGGGAAACCCACCGGAAGCCCCACACCTTAGCCTCCGCCGTACCCTCATCCTAATTCGTACGCGGACACTGACCAGCGCGTCCGCACGTGCCCCGACCCTAGCACGTGTCCGCACCCTCACCTGTGCCCTCAGCCTTGCCGTTCCCTAACCCTAACCCTAGCCCGGAACGGAAACCCACCGGCAGCCCCACACCTTAGCCTCCGCCGTACTCTCATCCTAATCCGTACGCGGACACTGACCCGCGCGTCCGCACGTACCCCGACCCTAGCACGTGTCCGCACCCTCACCTGTGCCCTCAGCCTTGCCGTTCCCTAACCCTAACCCTAGCCCGGAACGGAAACCCACCGGCAGCCCCACACCTTAGCCTCCGCCGTACCCTCATCCTAATCCTTACGCGGACACTGACCCGCGCGTCCGCGCGTGCCCCGACCCTAGCACGTGTCCGCACCCTCACCTGTGCCCTCAGCCTTGCCGTTCCCTAACCCTAACCCTAGCCCGGAACGGAAACCCACCGGCAGCCCCACACCTTAGCCTCCGCCGTACCCTCATCCTAATCCGTACGCGGACACTGACCCGCGCGTCCGCACGTGCCCCGACCCTAGCACGTGTCCGCACCCTCACCTGTGCCCTCAGCCTTGCCGTTCCCTAACCCTAACCCTAGCCCTGAACGGAAACCCACCGGCAGCCCCACACCTTAGCCTCCGCCGAACCCTCATCCTAATCCGTACGCGGACACTGAACCGCGCGCCCACACGAGCCCCGACCCTAGCACGTCTCCGCACCCTCACCTGTGCCCTCAGCCTTGCCGTTCCCTAACCCTAACCCTAGCCCGGAACGGAAACCCACCGGCAGCCCCACACCTTAGCCTCCGCCGTACCCTCATCCTAATCCGTACGCGGACACTGACCCGCGCGTCCGCACGTGCCCCGACCCTAGCACGTCTCCGCACCCTCACATGTGCCCTCAGCCTTGCCGTTCCCTAACCCTAACCCTAGCCCGGAACGGAAACCCACCGGCAGCCCCACACCTTAGCCTCCACCGTACCCTCATCCTAATCCGTACGCGGACACTGAACCACGCGTCCACACGTGCCCCGACCCTAGCACGTGTCCGCACCCTCACCTGTGCCCTCAGCCTTGCCATTCCCTAACCCTAACCCTAGCCCGGAACGGAAACCCACCGGCAGCCCCACACCTTAGCCTCCGCCGTACCCTCATCCTAATCCGTACGCGGACACTGACCCGCGCGTCCGCACGAGCCCCGACCCAAACACGTGTCCGCACCCTCTCCTGTGCCCTCAGCCTTGCCGTTCCTTAACCCTAACCCTAGCCCGGAACGGAAACCCACCGGCAGCCCCACACCTTAGCCTCCGCCGTACCCTCATCCTATTCCGTACGCGGACACTGACCCGCGCGTCCGCACGTGCCCCGACCCTAGCACGTGTCCGCACCCTCGCCTGTGCCCTCAGCCTTGCCGTTCCCTAACCCTAACCCTAGCCCGGAACGGAAACCCACCGGCAGCCCCACACCTTAGCCTCCGCCGTACCCTCATCCTAATCCGTACGCGGACACTGACTCGCGCGTCCGCACGTGCCACGACCCTAGCACGTGTCCGCACCCTCGCCTGTGCCCTCAGCCTTGCCGTTCCCTAACCCTAACCCTAGCCCGGAACGGAAACCCACCGGCAGCCCCACACCTTAGCCTCCGCCGTACCCTCATCCTAATCCGTACGCGGACACTGACCCGCGCGTCCGCACGTGCCCCGACCCTAGCACGTGTCCGCACCCTCGCCTGTGCCCTCAGCCTTGCCGTTCCCTAACCCTAACCCTAGCCCGGAACGGAAACCCACCGGCAGCCCCACACCTTAGCCTCCGCCGTACCCTCATCCTAATCCGTACGCGGACACTGACCCACGTGTCCGCACGTGCCCCGACCCTAGAACGTGTCCGCACCCTCGCCTGTGCCCTCAGCCTTGCCGTTCCCTAACCCTAACCCTAGCCCGGAACGGAAACACACCGGCAGCCCCACACCTTAGCCTCCGCCGTACCCTCATCCTAATCCGTACGCGGACACTGTCCCGCGCGTCCGCACGTGCCCCTACCCTAGCACGTGTCCGCACCCTCGCCTGTGCCCTCAGCCTTGCCGTTCCCTAACCCTAACCCTAGCCTGGAAGGGAAACCCACCGGCAGCCCCACACCTTAGCCTCCGCTATACCCTCATCCTAATCCGTACGTGGACACTGACCCGCGCGTCCGCACGTGCCCCGACCCTCGCACGTGTCCGCACCCTCACCTGTGCCCTCAGCCTTGCCGTTCCCTAACCCTAACCCTAGCCCGGAACGGAAACCCACCGGCAGCCCCACACCTTAGCCTCCGCCGTACCCTCATCCTAATCCGTACGCGGACACTGACCCGCGCGTCCGCACGTGCCCCGACCCTAGCACGTGTCCGCACCCTCACCTGTGCCCTCAGCCTTGCCATTCCCTAACCCTAACCCTAGACCGGAAGGGAAACCCACCGGCAGCCCCACATCTTAGCCTCCGCCGTACCCTCATCCTAATCCGTACGCGGACACTGACCCGCGCGTCCGCACGTGCCCCGACCCTAGCACGTGTCCGCACCCTCACCTGTGCCCTCAGCCTTGCCGTTCCCTAACCCTAACCCTAACACGTAAGGGAAACCCACCGGCAGCCCCACACCTTAGCCCCCGCCGTACCCTCATCCTAATCCGTACGCGGACACTGACAAGCACGTCCGCACGTGCCCCGACCCTAGCACGTGTCCGCACCCTCACCTGTGCCCTCAGCCTTGCCGTTCCCTAACCCTAACCCTATCCCGGAACGGAAACTCACCGGCAGCCCCATACCTTAGCCTACGCCGTACCCTCATCCTAATCCGTACGCGGACAATGACCCGCGCGTCCGCACGTGCCCCGACCCTAGCACGTGTCCGCACCCTCGCCTGTGCCCTCAGCCTTGCCGTTCCCTAACCCTAACCCTAGCCCGGAACGGAAACCCACCGGCAGCCCCACACCTTAGCCTCCGCCGTACCCTCATCCTAATCCGTAGGCGGACACTAACCCACGCGTCCGCACGTGCCCCGACCCTAGCACGTGTCCGCACCCTCGCCTGTGCCCTCAGCCTTGCCGTTCCCTAACCTTAACCCTAGCCCGGAACGGAAACCCACCGGCAGCCCCACAACTTAGCCTCCGCCGTACCCTCATCCTAATCCGTACGCGGACAATGACACGCGCGTCCGCACGTGCTCCGACCCTAGCACGTGTCCGCACCCTCACCTGTGCCCTCAGCCTTGCCGTTCCCTAACCCTAACCCTAGCCCGGAACGGAAACCCACCGGCAGCCCCACACCTTAGCCTCCGCCGTACCCTCATCCTAATCCGTACGCGGACACTGACCCGCGCGTCCGCACGTGCCCCGACCCTAGCACGTGTCTGCACCCTCACCTGTGCCCTCAGCCTTGCCGTTCCCTAACCCTAACCCTAGCCCGGAACGGAAACCCCCCGGCAGCCCCACACCTTAGCCTCCGCCGTACCCTCATCCTAATCCGTACGCGGACACTGACCCGCGCGTCCGCACGTGCCCCGACCCTAGCACGTGTCCGCACCCTCACCTGTGCCCTCAGCCTTGCCGTTCCCTAACCCTAACCCTAGCCCGGAACGGAAACCCACCGGCAGCCCCACACCTTAGCCTCCGCCGTACTCTCATACTAATCCGTACGCGGACACTGACCCGCGCGTCCGCACGTACCCCGACCCTAGCACGTGTCCGCACCCTCACCTGTGCCCTCAGCCTTGCCGTTCCCTAACCCTAACCCTAGCCCGGAACGGAAACCCACCGGCAGCCCCACACCTTAGCCTCCGCCGTACCCTCATCCTAATCCTTACGCGGACACTGACCCGCGCGTCCGCGCATGCCCCGACCCTAGCACGTGTCCGCACACTCACCTGTGCCCTCAGCCTTGCCGTTCCCTAACCCTAACCCTAGCCCGGAACGGAAACCCACCGGCACCCCCACACCTTAGCCTCCGCCGTACCCTCATCCTAATCCGTACGCGGACACTGACCCGCGCGTCCGCACGTGCCCCGACCCTAGCACGTGTCCGCACCCTCACCTGTGCCCTCAGCCTTGCCGTTCCCTAACCCTAACCCTAGCCCGGAACGGAAACCCACCGGCAGCCCCACACCTTAGCCTCCGCCGTACCCTCATCCTAATCCGTACGCGGACACTGACCCGCGCGTCCGCACGTGCCCCGACCCTAGCACGTGTCCGCACCCTCACCTGTGCCCTCAGCCTTGCCGTTCCCTAACCCTAACCCTAGCCCTGAACGGAAACCCACCGGCAGCCCCACACCTTAGCCTCCGCCGTACCCTCATCCTAATCCGTACGCGGACACTGTCCCGCGCGTCCACACGAGCCCCGACCCTAGCACGTCTCCGCACCCTCACCTGTGCCCTCAGCCTTGCCGTTCCCTAACCCTAACCCTAGCCCGGAACGGAAACCCTCCGGCAGCCCCACACCTTAGCCTCCGCCGTACCCTCATCCTAATCCGTACGCGGACACTGACCCGCGCGTCCGCACGTGCCCCGACCCTAGCACGTGTCCGCACCCTCACCTGTGCCCTCAGCCTTGCCATTCCCTAACCCTAACCCTAGCCCGGAACGGAAACCCACGGGCAGCCCCACACCTTAGCCTCCGCCGTACCCTCATCCTAATCCGTACGTGGACACTGACCCGCGCGTCCGCACGTGCCACGACCCTAGCACGTGTCCGCACACTCGCCTGTGCCCTCAGCCTTGCCGTTCCCTAACCCTAACCCTAGCCCGGAACGGAAACCCACCGGCAGCCCCACACCTTAGCCTCCGCCGTACCCTCATCCTAATCCGTACGCGGACACTGACACGCGCCTCCGCACGTGCCCCGACCCTAGCATGTGTCCGCACCCTCACCTGTGCCCTCAGCCTTGCCGTTCCTTAACCCTAACCCTAGCCCGTAACGGAAGCCCACCGGCAGCCCCACACCTTAGCCTCCGCCGTACCCTCATCCTAATCCGTACGCGGACACTGACCCACGCGTCCGCACGTGCCCCGACACTAGCACGTGTCCGCACCCTCACCTGTGCCCTCAGCCTTGCCGTTCCCTAACCCTAACCCTAGCCCGGAACGGAAACCCACCGGCAGCCCCACACCTTAGCCTCCGCCGTACCCTCATCCTAATCCGTATGCGGACACTGAACCGCACGTCCACACGTGCCCCGACCCTAGCACGTGTCCGCACCCTCACCTGTGCCCTCAGCCTTGCCGTTCCCTAACCCTAACCCTAGCCCGGAACGGAAACCCACCGGCAGCCCCACACCTTAGCCTCCGCCGTACCCTCATCCTAATCCGTACGCGGACACTGACCCGCGCGTCCGCACGAGCCCCGACCCAAGCACGTGTCCGCACCCTCACCTGTGCCCTCAGCCTTGCCGTTCCCTAACCCTAACCCTAGCCCGGAACGGAAACCCACCGGCAGCCCCAGACCTTAGCCTCCGCCGTACCCTCATCGTAATCCGTACGCGGACACTGACACGCGCGTCCGCACGTGCCACGACCCTAGCACGTGTCCGCACCCTCACCTGTGCCCTCAGCCTTGCCGTTCCCTAACCCTAACCCTAGCCCGGAAGGGAAACCCTCCGGGAGCCCCACACCTTAGCCTCCGCCGTACCCTCATCCTAATCCGTACGCGGACACTGACCCGCGCGTCCGCACGTGCCCCGACCCTAGCACGTGTCCGCACCCTCTCCTGTGCCCTCAGCCTTGCCGTTCCTTAACCCTAACCCTAGCCCGGAACGGAAACCCACCGGCAGCCCCACACCTTAGCCTCCGCCGTACCCTCATCCTATTCCGTACGCGGACACTGACCCGCGCGTCCGCACGTGCCCCGACCCTAGCACGTGTCCGCACCCTCGCCTGTGCCCTCAGCCTTGCCGTTCCCTAACCCTAACCCTAGCCCGGAACGGAAACCCACCGGCAGCCCCACACCTTAGCCTCCGCCGTACCCTCATCCTAATCCGTACGCGGACACTGACTCGCGCGTCCGGACGTGCCACGACCCTAACACGTGTCCGCACCCTCGCCTGTGCCCTCAGCCTTGCCGTTCCCTAACCCTAACCCTAGCCCGGAACGGAAACCCACCGGCAGCCCCACACCTTAGCCTCCGCCGTACCCTCATCCTAATCCGTACGCGGACACTGACCCGCGCGTCCGCACGTGCCCCGACCCTAGCACGTGTCCGCACCCTCGCCTGTGCCCTCAGCCTTGCCGTTCCCTAACCCTAACCCTAGCCCGGAACGGAAACCCACCGGCAGCCCCACACCTTAGCCTCCGCCGTACCCTCATCCTAATCCGTACGCGGACACTGACCCGCGTGTCCGCACGTGCCCCGACCCTAGAACGTGTCCGCACCCTCGCCTGTGCCCTCAGCCTTGCCGTTCCCTAACCCTAACCCTAGCCCGGAACGGAAACACACCGGCAGCCCCACACCTTAGCCTCCGCCGTACCCTCATCCTAATCCGTACGCGGACACTGACCAGCGCGTCCGCACGTGCCCCGACCCTAGCACGTGTCCGCACCCTCGCCTGTGCCCTCAGCCTTGCCGTTCCCTAACCCTAACCCTAGCCTGGAAGGGAAACCCACCGGCAGCCCCACACCTTAGCCTCCGCCGTACCCTCATCCTAATCCGTACGCGGACACTGACCCGCGCGTCCGCACGTGCCCCGACCCTAGCACGTGTCCGCACCCTCACCTGTGCCCTCAGCCTTGCCGTTCCCTAACCCTAACCCTAGCCCGGAAGGGAAATCCACCGGGAGCCCCACACCTTAGCCTCCGCCGTACCCTCATCCTAATCCGTACGCGGACACTGACCCGCGCGTCCGCACGTGCCCCGACGCTAGCACGTGTCCGCACCCGCACCTGTGCCCTCAGCCTTGCCGTTCCCTAACCCTAACCCTAGCCCGGAACGGAAACCCACCGGCAGCCCCACACCTTAGCCTCCGCCGTACCCTCATCCTAATCCGTACGCGGACACTGACCCGCGCGTCCGCACGTGCCCCGACCCTAGCACGTGTCCGCACCCTCACCTGTGCCCTCAGCCTTGCCATTCCCTAACCCTAACCCTAGACCGGAAGGGAAACCCACCGGCAGCCCCACATCTTAGCCTCCGCCGTACCCTCATCCTAATCCGTACGCGGACACTGACCCGCGCGTCCGCACGTGCCCCGACCCTAGCACGTGTCCGCACCCTCACCTGTGCCCTCAGCCTTGCCGTTCCCTAACCCTAACCCTAACCCGGAAGGGAAACCCACCGGCAGCCCCACACCTTAGCCCCCGCCGTACCCTCATCCTAATCCGTACGCGGACACTGACAAGCGCGTCCGCACGTGCCCCGACCCTAGCACGTGTCCGCACCCTCACCTGTGCCCTCAGCCTTGCCGTTCCCTAACCCTAACCCTATCCCGGAACGGAAACTCACCGGCAGCCCCATACCTTAGCCTCCGCCGTACCCTCATCCTAATACGTACGCGGACACTGACCCGCGCGTCCGCACGTGCCCCGACCCTAGCACGTGTCCGCACCCTCACCTGTGCCCTCAGCCTTGCCGTTCCCTAACCCGAACCCTAGCCCGGAACGGAAACCCACCGGGAGCCCCACACCTTAACCTCCG
Source organism: Hyperoodon ampullatus (assembly GCF_949752795.1). Taxonomy (NCBI): domain Eukaryota; kingdom Metazoa; phylum Chordata; class Mammalia; order Artiodactyla; family Ziphiidae; genus Hyperoodon; species Hyperoodon ampullatus. Next base: position 89,204,977 of record NC_136927.1, on the reverse strand, counting down.
CCGTACCCTCATCCTATTCCGTACGCGGACACTGACCCGCGCGTCCGCACGTGCCCCGACCCTAGCACGTGTCCGCACCCTCGCCTGTGCCCTCAGCCTTGCCGTTCCCTAACCCTAACCCTAGCCCGGAACGGAAACCCACCGGCAGCCCCACACCTTAGCCTCCGCCGTACCCTCATCCTAATCCGTACGCGGACACTGACTCGCGCGTCCGCACGTGCCACGACCCTAGCACGTGTCCGCACCCTCGCCTGTGCCCTCAGCCTTGCCGTTCCCTAACCCTAACCCTAGCCCGGAACGGAAACCCACCGGCAGCCCCACACCTTAGCCTCCGCCGTACCCTCATCCTAATCCGTACGCGGACACTGACCCGCGCGTCCGCACGTGCCCCGACCCTAGCACGTGTCCGCACCCTCGCCTGTGCCCTCAGCCTTGCCGTTCCCTAACCCTAACCCTAGCCCGGAACGGAAACCCACCGGCAGCCCCACACCTTAGCCTCCGCCGTACCCTCATCCTAATCCGTACGCGGACACTGACCCGCGTGTCCGCACGTGCCCCGACCCTAGAACGTGTCCGCACCCTCGCCTGTGCCCTCAGCCTTGCCGTTCCCTAACCCTAACCCTAGCCCGGAACGGAAACACACCGGCAGCCCCACACCTTAGCCTCCGCCGTACCCTCATCCTAATCCGTACGCGGACACTGACCCGCGCGTCCGCACGTGCCCCGACCCTAGCACGTGTCCGCACCCTCGCCTGTGCCCTCAGCCTTGCCGTTCCCTAACCCTAACCCTAGCCTGGAAGGGAAACCCACCGGCAGCCCCACACCTTAGCCTCCGCCGTACCCTCATCCTAATCCGTACGCGGACACTGACCCGCGCGTCCGCACGTGCCCCGACCCTAGCACGTGTCCGCACCCTCACCTGTGCCCTCAGCCTTGCCGTTCCCTAACCCTAACCCTAGCCCGGAAGGGTAATCCACCGGGAGCCCCACACCTTAGCCTCCGCCGTACCCTCATCCTAATCCGTACGCGGACACTGACAAGCGCGTCCGCAAGTGCCCCGACGCTAGCACGTGTCCGCACCCGCACCTGTGCCCTCAGCCTTGCCGTTCCCTAACCCTAACCCTAGCCCGGAACGGAAACCCACCGGCAGCCCCACACCTTAGCCTCCGCCGTACCCTCATCCTAATCCGTACGCGGACACTGACCCGCGCGTCCGCACGTGCCCCGACCCTAGCACGTGTCCGCACCCTCACCTGTGCCCTCAGCCTTGCCATTCCCTAACCCTAACCCTAGACCGGAAGGGAAACCCACCGGCAGCCCCACATCCCAGCCTCCGCCATACCCTCATCCTAATCCGTACGCGGACACTGACCCGCGCGTCCGCACGTGCCCCGACCCTAGCACGTGTCCGCACCCTCACCTGTGCCCTCAGCCTTGCCGTTCCCTAACCCTAACCCTAACCCGAAGGGAAACCCACCGGCAGCCCCACACCTTAGCCCCCGCCGTACCCTCATCCTAATCCGTACGCGGACACTGACAAGCGCGTCCGCACGTGCCCCGACCCTAGCACGTGTCCGCACCCTCACCTGTGCACTCAGCCTTGCCGTTCCCTAACCCTAACCCTATCCCGGAACGGAAACTCACCGGCAGCCCCATACCTTAGCCTCCGCCGTACCCTCATCCTAATCCGTACGCGGACACTGACCCGCGCGTCCGCACGTGCCCCGACCCTAGCACGTGTCCGCACCCTCACCTGTGCCCTCAGACTTGCCGTTCCCTAACCCTAACCCTAGCCCGGAACGGAAACCCACCGGGAGCCCCACACCTTAGCCTCCGCCGTACTCTCATCCTAATCCGTACGCGGACACTGACCCGCGCGTCCGCACGAGCCCCGACCCTAGCATGTGTCCGCACCCTCACCTGTGCCCTCAGCCTTGCCGTCCCCTAACCCTAACCCTAGCCCGGAACGGAAACCCACCGGCAGCCCCACACCTTAGCCTCCGCCGTACCCTCATCCTAATCCGTACGAGGACACTGACCCGCGCGTCCGCACGTGCCACGACCCTAGCACGTGTCCGCACCCTCGCCTGTGCCCTCAGCCTTGCCGTTCCCTAACCCTAACCCTAGCCCGGAACGGAAACCCACCGGCAGCCCCACACCTTAGCCTCCGCCGTACCCTCATCCTAATCCGTACGCGGACACTGACCCGCGCGTCCGCACGTGCCCCGACCCTAGCACGTGTCCGCACCCTGACCTGTGCCCTCAGCCTTGCCGTTCCCTAACCCTAACCCTAGCCCGGAACGGAAACCCACCGGCAGCCCCAAACCTTAGCCTCCGCCGTACCTTCATCCTAATCCGTACGCGGACACTGAGCCGCGCGTCCGCACGAGCCCCGACCCTAGCACGTGTCCGCACTCTCACCTGTGCCCTCAGCCTTGCCGTTCCCTGACCCTAACCCTAGCCAGGAACGGAAACCCACCGGCAGCCCCACACCTTACCCTCCGCCGTACCCTCATCCTAATCCGTACGCGGACACTGACACGCGCGTCCGCACGTGCCACGACCCTAGCACGTGTCCGCACCCTCACCTGTGCCCTCAGCCTTGCCGTTCCCTAACCCTAACCCTAGCCCGGAAGGGAAACCCACCGGCAACCCCACACCTTAGCCTCCGCCGTACCCTCATCCTAATCCGTACGCGGACACTGACCCGCGCGTCCGCACGTGCCCCGACCCTAGCACGTGTCCGCACCCTCACCTGTGCCCTCAGCCTTGCCGTTCCTTAACCCTAACCCTAGCCCGGAACGGAAACCCACCGGCAGCCCCACACCTTAGCCTCCGCCGTACCCTCATCCTATTCCGTACGCGGACACTGACCCGCGCGTCCGCACGTGCCCCGACCCTAGCATGTATCCGCACCCTCGCCTGTGCCCTCAGCCTTGCCGTTCCCTAACCCTAACCCTAGACCGGAACGGAAACCCACCGGCAGCCCCACACCTTAGCCTCCGCCGTACCCTCATCCTAATCCATACGCGGACCCTGACTCACGCGTCCGCACGTGCCACGACCCTAGCACGTGTCCGCACCCTCGCCTGTGCCCTCAGCCTTGCCGTTCCCTAACCCTAACCCTAGCCCGGAACGGAAACCCACCGGCAGCCCCACACCTTAGCCTCCGCCGTACCCTCATCCTAATCCGTACGCGGACACTGACCCGCGCGTCCGCACGTTCCCCGACCCTAGCACGTGTCCGCACCCTCGCCTGTGCCCTCAGCGTTGCCGTTCCCTAACCCTAACCCTAGCCCGGAACGGAAACCCACCGGCAGCCCCACACCTTAGCCTCCGCCGTACCCTCATCCTAATCCGTACGCGGACACTGACCCGCGTGTCCGCACGTGCCCCGACCCTAGAACGTGTCCGCACCCTCGCCTGTGCCCTCAGCCTTGCCGTTCCCTAACCCTAACCCTAGCCCGGAACGGAAACACACCGGCCGCCCCACACCTTAGCCTCCGCCGTACCCTCATCCTAATCCGTACGCGGACACTGACCCGCGCGTCCGCACGTGCCCCGACCCTAGCACGTGTCCGCACCTTCACCTGTGCCCTCAGCCTTGCCGTTCCCTAACCCTAACCCTAGCCCGGAACAGAAACCCACCGGCAGCCCCACACCTTAGCCTCCGCCGTACCCTCATCCTAATCCGTACGCGGACACTGACCCGCGCGTCCGCACGTGCCCCGACCCTAGCACGTGTCCGCACCCTCACCTGTGCCCTCAGCCTTGCCGTTCCCTAACCCTAACCCTAGCCCGAAACGGAAACCCACCGGCAGCCCCACACCTTACCCTCCGCCGTACGCTCATCCTAATCCGTACGCGAACACTGACCCGCGCGTCCGCACGTGCCCCGACCCTAGCACGTGTCCGCACCCTCACCTGTGCCCTCAGCCTTGCCGTTCCCTAACCCTAACCCTAGCCCGGAAGGGAAACCCACCGGCAGCCTCACACCTTAGCCTCCGCCGTACCCTCATCCTAATCCGTACGCGGACACTGATACGCGCGTCCGCACATGCCCCGACCCTAGCACGTGTCCGCACCCTCACCTGTGCCCTCAGACTTGCCATTCCCTAACCCTAACCCTAGCCCGGAAGGGAAACCCACCGGCAGCCCCACACCTTAGCCTCCGCCGTACCCTCATCCTAATCCGTACGCGGACACTGACCCGCGCGTCCGCACGTGCCCCGACCCTAGCACGTGTCCGCACCCTCACCTGTGCCCTCAGCCTTGCCGTTCCCTAACCCTAACCATAGCCCGGAAGGGAAACCCACCGGCAGCCCCACACCTTAGCCCCCGCCGTACCCTCATCCTAATCCGTACGCGGACACTGACCAGCGCGACCGCACGTGCCCCGAACCTAGCACGTGTCCGCACCCTCACCTGTGCCCTCAGCCTTGCCGTTCCCTAACCCTAACCCTAGCCCGGAACGGAAACCCACCGGCAGCCCCACACCTTAGCCTCCGCCGTACCCTCATCCTAATCCGTACGCGGACACTGACCCGCGCGTCCGCACGAGCCCCGACCCTAGCACGTGTCCGCACCCTCACCTGTGCCCTCAGCCTTGCCGTTCCCTAACCCTAACCCTAACCCGGAAAGGAAACCCACCGGCAGCCCCACACCTTAGCCTCCGCCGTGCCCTCATCCTAATCCATACGCGGACATTGACCCGCGCGTCCGCACATGCCCCAACCCTAGCACGTATCCGCACCCTCGCCTGTGCCCTCAGCCTTGCCGTTCCCTAACCCTAACCCTAGGCCGGAACGGAAACCCACCGGCTGCCCCACACCTTAGACTCCGCCGTACCCTCATCCTAATCCGTACGCGGACACTGACCCGTGTGTCCGCACATGCCCCAACCCTAGAACGTGTCCGCACCCTCGCCTGTGCCCTCAGCCTTGCCGTTCCCTAACCCTAACCCTAGCCCGGAACGGAAACACACCGGCAGCCCCACACCTAAGCCTCCGCCGTACCCTCATCCTAATCCGTACGCGGACACTGACCCGCGCGTCCGCACGTGCCCCGACCCTAGCACGTGTCCGCACCCTCGCCTGTGCCCTCAGCCTTGCCGTTCCCTAACCCTAACCCTAGCCCGGAAGGGAAACCCACCGGCAGCCCCACACCTTAGCCTCCGCCGTACCCTCATCCTAATCCGTACGCGGACACTGATCCGCGCGTCCGCACGTGCCCCGACCCTAGCACGTGTCCACACCCTCACCTGTGCCCTCAGCCTTGCCGTTACCTAACCCTAACCCTAGCCCGGAACGGAAACCCACCGGCAGCCCCACACCTTAGACTCCGCCGTACACTCATCCTAATCCGTACGCGGACACTGACCCGCGCGTCCGCACGTGCCCCGACCCTAGCACGTGTCCGCAACCTCACCTGTGCCCTCAGCCTTGCCGTTCCCTAACCCTAACCCTAGCCCGGAACGCAAACCCACCGGCAGCCCCACACCTTAGCCTCCGCCGTACACGCATCCTTATCCGTACGCGGACACTGACCCGCGCGTCCGCACGTGCCCCGACCCTAGCACGTGTCCGCACCCTCACCTGTGCCCTCAGCCTTGCCGTTCCCTAACCCTAACCCTAGCCCGGAAGGAAAACCCACTGGCAGCCCCACACCTTAGCCTCCGCCGTACCCTCATCCTAATCGGTACGCGGACACTGACCTGCGCGTCCGCAAGTGCCCCGACCCTAGCACGTGTCCGCACCCTCACCTGTGCCCTCAGCCTTGCCGTTCCCTAACCCTAACCCTAGCGCGGAACGGAAACCCACCGGCAGCCCCACAACTTAGCCTCCGCCGTACCCTCATCCTAATCAGTACGCGGACAATGACCCGCACGTCCGCACGTGCCCCGACCCTAGCACGTGTCCGCACCCTCACCTGTGCCCTCAGCCTTGCCGTTCCCTAACCCTAACCCTAGCCCGGAACGGAAACCCACCGGCAGCCCCACACCTTAGCCTCCGCCGTACCCTCATACTAATCCGTACGCGGACACTGACCCACGCGTCCGCACGTGCTCCGACCCTAGCACGTGTCCGCACCCTCACCTGTGCCCTCAGCCTTGCCGTTCCCTAACCCTAACCCTAGCCCGGAACGGAAACCCACCGGCAGCCCCACACCTTAGCCTCCGCCGTACCCTCATCCTAATCCGTACGCGGACACTGACCCGCGCGTCCGTACGTGCCACGACCCTAGCACGTGTCCGCACCCTCGCCTGTGCCCTCAGCCTTGCCGTTCCCTAACCCTAACCCTAGCCCAGAACGGAAACCCACCGGCAGCCCCACACCTTAGCCTCCGCCGTACCCTCATCCTAATCCGTACGCGGACACTGACCGGCGCGTCCGCATGTGCCCCGACCCTAGCACGTGTCCGCACCCTCACCTGTGCCCTCAGCCTTGCCGTTCCCTAACCCTAACCCTAGCCCGGAACGGAAACCCACCGGCAGCCCCACACCTTAGCCTCCGCCGTACCCTCATCCTAATCCGTACGCGGACACTGACCCGCGCGTCCGCACGTGCCCCGACCCTAGCACGTGTCCGCACCCTCACCTGTGCCCTCAGCCTTGCCGTTCCCTAACCCTAACCCTAGCCCGGAAGGGAAACCCACGGGCAGCCCCACACCTTAGCCTCCGCCGTACCCTCATCCTAATCCGTACGCGGACACTGACCCGCGCGTCCGCACGTGCCCCGACCCTAGCACGTGTCCGCACCCTCACCTGTTGCCTCAGCCTTGCCGTTCCCTAACCCTAACCCTATCCCGGAACGGAAACCCACCGGCAGCCCCACACCTTAGCCTCCGCCGTACCCTCATCCTAATCCGTACGCGGACACTGACCCGCGCGTCCGCACGTGCCCCGACCCTAGCACGTGTCCGCACCCTCACCTGTGCCCTCAGCCTTGCCGTTCCGTAACCCTAACCCTAGCCCGGAACGGAAACCCCCCGGCAGCCCCACACCTTAGCCTCCGACGTACCCTCATCCTAATCCGTACGCGGACACTGACCCGCGCGTCCGCACGTGCCCCGACCCTAGCTCTTGTCCGCACCCTCACCTGTGCCCTCAGCCTTGCCGTTCCCTAACCCTAACCCTAGCCCGGAACGGAAACCCACCGGCAGCCCCACACCCTAGCCTCCGCCGTACCCTCATCCTAATCCGTACGCGGACACTGACCCGCGCGTCCGCACGTGCCCCGACCCTAGCACGTGTCCGCACCCTGACCTGTGCCCTCAGCCTTGCCTTTCCCTAACCTTAACCCTAGCCCGGAACGGAAACCCACCGGCAGCCCCACACCTTAGCCTCCGCCGTACCCTCATCCTAATCCGTAAGCGGACACTGACACGCGCGTCCGCACGTGCCCCGACCCTAGCACGTGTCCGCACCCTCACCTGTGCCCTCAGCCTTGCCGTTCCCTAACCCTAACCCTAGCCCGGAACGGAAACCCACCGGCAGCCCCACACCTTAGCCCCCGCCGTACCGTCATCCTAATCCGTACGCGGACACTGACACGCGCGTCCGCACGTGCCCCGAACCTAGCACGTGTCCGCACCCTCACCTGTGCCCTCAGCCTTGCCGTTCCCTAACCCTAACCCTAGCCCGGAACGGAAACCCACCGGCAGCCCCACACCTTAGCCTCCGCCGTACCCTCATCCTAATCCGTACGCGGACACTGACCCGTGCGTCCGCACGTGCCACGACCCTAGCACGTGTCCGCACCCTCGCCTGTGCCCTCAGCCTTGCCGTTCCCTAACCCTAACCCTAGCCCGGAACGGAAACCCACCGGCAGCCCCACACCTTAGCCTCCGCCGTACCCTCATCCTAATCCGTACGCGGACACTGACCCGCGCGTCCGCACGTGCCCTGACCCAAGCACGTGTCCGCACCCTCGCCTGTGCCCTCAGCCTTGCCGTTCCCTAACCCTAACCCTAGCCCGGAACGGAAACCCACCGGCAGCCCCACACCTTAGCCTCCGCCGTACCCTCATCCTAATCCGTACGCGGACACTGACCGGCGCGTCCGCATGTGCCCCGACCCTAGCACGTGTCCGCACCCTCACCTGTGCCCTCAGCCTTGCCGTTCCCTAACCCTAACCCTAGCCCGGAACGGAAACCCACCGGCAGCCCCACACCTTAGCCTCCGCCGTACCCTCATCCTAATCCGTACGCGGACACTGACCCGCGCGTCCGCACGTGCCCCGACCCTAGCACGTGTCCGCACCCTCACCTGTGCCCTCAGCCTTGCCGTTCCCTAACCCTAACCCTAGCCCGGAAGGGAAACCCACGGGCAGCCCCACACCTTAGCCTCCGCCGTACCCTCATCCTAATCCGTACGCGGACACTGACCCGCGCGTCCGCACGTGCCCCGACCCTAGCACGTGTCCGCACCCTCACCTGTTGCCTCAGCCTTGCCGTTCCCTAACCCTAACCCTATCCCGGAACGGAATCCCACCGGCAGCCCCACACCTTAGCCTCCGCCGTACCCTCATCCTAATCCGTACGCGGACACTGACCCGCGCGTCCGCACGTGCCCCGACCCTAGCACGTGTCCGCACCCTCACCTGTGCCCTCAGCCTTGCCGTTCCGTAACCCTAACCCTAGCCCGGAACGGAAACCCCCCGGCAGCCCCACACCTTAGCCTCCGACGTACCCTCATCCTAATCCGTACGCGGACACTGACACGCGCGTCCGCACGTGCCCCGACCCTAGCTCTTGTCCGCACCCTCACCTGTGCCCTCAGCCTTGCCGTTCCCTAACCCTAACCCTAGCCCGGAACGGAAACCCACCGGCAGCCCCACACCCTAGCCTCCGCCGTACCCTCATCCTAATCCGTACGCGGACACTGACCCGCGCGTCCGCACGTGCCCCGACCCTAGCACGTGTCCGCACCCTGACCTGTGCCCTCAGCCTTGCCTTTCCCTAACCTTAACCCTAGCCCGGAACGGAAACCCACCGGCAGCCCCACACCTTAGCCTCCGCCGTACCCTCATCCTAATCCGTAAGCGGACACTGACACGCGCGTCCGCACGTGCCCCGACCCTAGCACGTGTCCGCACCCTCACCTGTGCCCTCAGCCTTGCCGTTCCCTAACCCTAACCCTAGCCCGGAACGGAAACCCACCGGCAGCCCCACACCTTAGCCCCCGCCGTACCGTCATCCTAATCCGTACGCGGACACTGACACGCGCGTCCGCACGTGCCCCGAACCTAGCACGTGTCCGCACCCTCACCTGTGCCCTCAGCCTTGCCGTTCCCTAACCCTAACCCTAGCCCGGAACGGAAACCCACCGGCAGCCCCACACCTTAGCCTCCGCCGTACCCTCATCCTAATCCGTACGCGGACACTGACCCGTGCGTCCGCACGTGCCACGACCCTAGCACGTGTCCGCACCCTCGCCTGTGCCCTCAGCCTTGCCGTTCCCTAACCCTAACCCTAGCCCGGAACGGAAACCCACCGGCAGCCCCACACCTTAGCCTCCGCCGTACCCTCATCCTAATCCGTACGCGGACACTGACCCGCGCGTCCGCACGTGCCCTGACCCAAGCACGTGTCCGCACCCTCGCCTGTGCCCTCAGCCTTGCCGTTCCCTAACCCTAACCCTAGCCCGGAACGGAAACCCACCGGCAGCCCCACACCTTAGCCTCCGCCGTACCCTCATCCTAATCCGTACGCGGACACTGACCCGCGCGTTCGCACGTGCCCCGACCCTAGCACGTGTCCGCACCCTCGCCTGTGCCCTCAGCCTTGCCGTTCCCTAACCCTAATCCTAGCCCGGAACGGAAAGCCCCCGGCAGCACCACACCTTAGCCTCCGCCGTACACTCATCCTAATCCGTACGCGGACACTGACCCACGCGTCCACACGTGCCCCGACCCTAGCACGTGTCCGCACCCTCGCCTGTGCCCTCAGGCTTGCCGTCCCCTAACCCTAACCCTAGCACGGAAGGGAAACCCACCGGCAGCCCCACACCTTAGCCTCCGCCGTACCCTCATCCTAATCCGTACGCGGACACTGACCCACGCGTCCGCACGTGCCCCGACCCTAGCACGTGTCCGCACCCTCACCTGTGCCCTCAGCCTTGCCGTTCCCTAACCCTAACCCTAGCCCGGAACGGAAACCCACTGGCAGCCCCACACCTTAGCCTCCGCCGTACGCTCATCCTAATCTGTACGCGGACACTGACCCGCGCGTCCGCACGTGACCTGAACATAGCACGTGTCCGCACCCTCACCTGTGCCCTCAGCCTTGCCGTTCCCTAACCCAAACCCTAGCCCGGAACGGAAACCCACCGGCAGCCCCACACATTAGCCTCCGCCGTACCCTCATCCTAATCCGTACGCGGACACTGACTCGCGCGTCCGCACGTGCCCCGACCCTAGCACGTGTCCGCACCCTCACCTGTGCCCTCATCCTTGCCGTTCCCTAACCCTAACCCTAGACCGGAACGAAAACCCACCGGCAGCCCCACAGCTTAGCCTCCGCCGAACCCTCATCCTAATCCGTACGCGGACACTGAACCGCGCGTCCGCACGTGCCCCGACCCTAGCACGTGTCCGCACCCTCACCTGTGCCCTCAGCCTTGCCGTTCCCTAACCCTAAACCTAGCCCGGAACGGAAACCCACCGGCAGGCCCACACCTTAGCCCCCGCCGTAACCTCATCCTAATCCGTACGCGGACACTGACCCGCGCGTCCGCACGTGCCCCGAACCTAGCACGTGTCCGCACCCTCACCTGTGCCCTCAGCATTGCCGTTCCCTAACCCTAACCCTAGCCCGCAAGGGAAACCCACCAGCAGCCCCAAACCTTAGCCCCCGCCGTACCCTCATCCTAATCCGTACGCGGACACTGACCCGCACGTCCGCACGTGCCCCGACCTTAGCACGTGTCCGCACCCTCACTTGTGCCCTCAGCCTTGCCGTTCCCTAACCCTAACCCTAGCCCGGAACGGAAACCCACCGGCAGCCCCACACCTTAGCCTCCGCCGTACCCTCAACCTAATCCGTACGTGGACACAGACCCGCGCGTCCGCACGTGCCCCGACCCTAGCACGTGTCCGCACCCTCACCTGTGCCCTCAGCCTTGCCGTTCCCTAACCCTAACCCTAGCCCGGAAGGAAAACCCACTGGCAGCCCCACACCTTAGCCTCCGCCGTACCCTCATCCTAATCGGTACGCGGACACTGACCTGCGCGTCCGCAAGTGCCCCGACCCTAGCACGTGTCCGCACCCTCACCTGTGCCCTCAGCCTTGCCGTTCCCTAACCCTAACCCTAGCGCGGAACGGAAACCCACCGGCAGCCCCACAACTTAGCCTCCGCCGTACCCTCATCCTAATCAGTACGCGGACAATGACCCGCACGTCCGCACGTGCCCCGACCCTAGCACGTGTCCGCACCCTCACCTGTGCCCTCAGCCTTGCCGTTCCCTAACCCTAACCCTAGCCCGGAACGGAAACCCACCGGCAGCCCCACACCTTAGCCTCCGCCGTACCCTCATACTAATCCGTACGCGGACACTGACCCACGCGTCCGCACGTGCTCCGACCCTAGCACGTGTCCGCACCCTCACCTGTGCCCTCAGCCTTGCCGTTCCCTAACCCTAACCCTAGCCCGGAACGGAAACCCACCGGCAGCCCCACACCTTAGCCTCCGCCGTACCCTCATCCTAATCCGTACGCGGACACTGACCCGCGCGTCCGTACGTGCCACGACCCTAGCACGTGTCCGCACCCTCGCCTGTGCCCTCAGCCTTGCCGTTCCCTAACCCTAACCCTAGCCCAGAACGGAAACCCACCGGCAGCCCCACACCTTAGCCTCCGCCGTACCCTCATCCTAATCCGTACGCGGACACTGACCGGCGCGTCCGCATGTGCCCCGACCCTAGCACGTGTCCGCACCCTCACCTGTGCCCTCAGCCTTGCCGTTCCCTAACCCTAACCCTAGCCCGGAACGGAAACCCACCGGCAGCCCCACACCTTAGCCTCCGCCGTACCCTCATCCTAATCCGTACGCGGACACTGACCCGCGCGTCCGCACGTGCCCCGACCCTAGCACGTGTCCGCACCCTCACCTGTGCCCTCAGCCTTGCCGTTCCCTAACCCTAACCCTAGCCCGGAAGGGAAACCCACGGGCAGCCCCACACCTTAGCCTCCGCCGTACCCTCATCCTAATCCGTACGCGGACACTGACCCGCGCGTCCGCACGTGCCCCGACCCTAGCACATGTCCGCACCCTCACCTGTTGCCTCAGCCTTGCCGTTCCCTAACCCTAACCCTATCCCGGAACGGAAACCCACCGGCAGCCCCACACCTTAGCCTCCGCCGTACCCTCATCCTAATCCGTACGCGGACACTGACCCGCGCGTCCGCACGTGCCCCGACCCTAGCACGTGTCCGCACCCTCACCTGTGCCCTCAGCCTTGCCGTTCCGTAACCCTAACCCTAGCCCGGAACGGAAACCCCCCGGCAGCCCCACACCTTAGCCTCCGACGTACCCTCATCCTAATCCGTACGCGGACACTGACCCGCGCGTCCGCACGTGCCCCGACCCTAGCTCTTGTCCGCACCCTCACCTGTGCCCTCAGCCTTGCCGTTCCCTAACCCTAACCCTAGCCCGGAACGGAAACCCACCGGCAGCCCCACACCCTAGCCTCCGCCGTACCCTCATCCTAATCCGTACGCGGACACTGACCCGCGCGTCCGCACGTGCCCCGACCCTAGCACGTGTCCGCACCCTGACCTGTGCCCTCAGCCTTGCCTTTCCCTAACCTTAACCCTAGCCCGGAACGGAAACCCACCGGCAGCCCCACACCTTAGCCTCCGCCGTACCCTCATCCTAATCCGTAAGCGGACACTGACACGCGCGTCCGCACGTGCCCCGACCCTAGCACGTGTCCGCACCCTCACCTGTGCCCTCAGCCTTGCCGTTCCCTAACCCTAACCCTAGCCCGGAACGGAAACCCACCGGCAGCCCCACACCTTAGCCCCCGCCGTACCGTCATCCTAATCCGTACGCGGACACTGACACGCGCGTCCGCACGTGCCCCGAACCTAGCACGTGTCCGCACCCTCACCTGTGCCCTCAGCCTTGCCGTTCCCTAACCCTAACCCTAGCCCGGAACGGAAACCCACCGGCAGCCCCACACCTTAGCCTCGGCCGTACCCTCATCCTAATCCGTACGCGGACACTGACCCGCGCGTCCGCACGTGCCCTGACCCAAGCACGTGTCCGCACCCTCGCCTGTGCCCTCAGCCTTGCCGTTCCCTAACCCTAACCCTAGCCCGGAACGGAAACCCACCGGCAGCCCCACACCTTAGCCTCCGCCGTACCCTCATCCTAATCCGTACGCGGACACTGACCCGCGCGTTCGCACGTGCCCCGACCCTAGCACGTGTCCGCACCCTCGCCTGTGCCCTCAGCCTTGCCGTTCCCTAACCCTAATCCTAGCCCGGAACGGAAAGCCCCCGGCAGCACCACACCTTAGCCTCCGCCGTACACTCATCCTAATCCGTACGCGGACACTGACCCACGCGTCCACACGTGCCCCGACCCTAGCACGTGTCCGCACCCTCGCCTGTGCCCTCAGGCTTGCCGTCCCCTAACCCTAACCCTAGCACGGAAGGGAAACCCACCGGCAGCCCCACACCTTAGCCTCCGCCGTACCCTCATCCTAATCCGTACGCGGACACTGACCCACGCGTCCGCACGTGCCCCGACCCTAGCACGTGTCCGCACCCTCACCTGTGCCCTCAACCTTGCCGTTCCCTAACCCTAACCCTAGCCCGGAACGGAAACCCACTGGCAGCCCCACACCTTAGCCTCCGCCGTACGCTCATCCTAATCTGTACGCGGACACTGACCCGCGCGTCCGCACGTGACCTGAACATAGCACGTGTCCGCACCCTCACCTGTGCCCTCAGCCTTGCCGTTCCCTAACCCAAACCCTAGCCCGGAACGGAAACCCACCGGCAGCCCCACACATTAGCCTCCGCCGTACCCTCATCCTAATCCGTACGCGGACACTGACTCGCGCGTCCGCACGTGCCCCGACCCTAGCACGTGTCCGCACCCTCACCTGTGCCCTCATCCTTGCCGTTCCCTAACCCTAACCCTAGACCGGAACGAAAACCCACCGGCAGCCCCACAGCTTAGCCTCCGCCGAACCCTCATCCTAATCCGTACGCGGACACTGAACCGCGCGTCCGCACGTGCCCCGACCCTAGCACGTGTCCGCACCCTCACCTGTGCCCTCAGCCTTGCCGTTCCCTAACCCTAAACCTAGCCCGGAACGGAAACCCACCGGCAGGCCCACACCTTAGCCCCCGCCGTAACCTCATCCTAATCCGTACGCGGACACTGACCCGCGCGTCCGCACGTGCCCCGAACCTAGCACGTGTCCGCACCCTCACCTGTGCCCTCAGCATTGCCGTTCCCTAACCCTAACCCTAGCCCGCAAGGGAAACCCACCAGCAGCCCCAAACCTTAGCCCCCGCCGTACCCTCATCCTAATCCGTACGCGGACACTGACCCGCACGTCCGCACGTGCCCCGACCTTAGCACGTGTCCGCACCCTCACCTGTGCCCTCAGCCTTGCCGTTCCCTAACCCTAACCCTAGCCCGGAACGGAAACCCACCGGCAGCCCCACACCTTAGCCTCCGCCGTACCCTCAACCTAATCCGTACGTGGACACAGACCCGCGCGTCCACACGTGCCCCGACCCTAGCACGTGTCCGCACCCTCACCTGTGCCCTCAGCCTTGCCGTTCCCTAACCCTAACCCTAGCCCAGAACGGAAACCCACCGGCAGCCCCACACCTTAGCCTCCGCCATACCCTCATCCTAATCCGTATGCGGACACTGACCCGCGCGTCCGCACGTGCCCCGACCCTAGCACGTGTCCGCACCCTCACCTGTGCCCTCAGCCTTGCCGTTCCCTAACCCTAACCCTAGCCCGAACGGAAACCCACCGGCAGCCCCACACCTTAGCCTCCGCCGTACCCTCAACCTAATCCGTACGTGGACACAGACCCGCGCGTCCACACGTGCCCCGACCCTAGCACGTGTCCGCACCCTCACCTGTGCCCTCAGCCTTGCCGTTCCCTAACCCTAACCCTAGCCCGGAACGGAAACCCACCGGCAGCCCCACACCTTAGCCTCCGCCGTACCCTCATCCTAATCCGTACGTGGACACTGACCCGCGCGTCCGCACGTGCCCCGACCCTAGCACGTGTCCGCACCCTCACCTGTGCCCTCAGCCTTGCCGTTCCCTAACCCTAACCCTAGCCCGGAACGCAAACCCACCGGCAGCCCCACACCTTAGCCTCCGCCGTACCCTCATCCTAATCCGTAGGCGGACACTGACCCGCGCGTCCGCACGTGCCCCGACCCTAGCACGTGTCCGCACCCTCACCTGTGCCCTCAGCCTTGCCGTTCCCTAACCCTAACCCTAGCCCGGAACGGAAACCCACCGGCAGCCCCACACCTTAGCCTCCACCGTACCCTCATCCTAATCCGTACGCGGACACTGACCCGCGCGTCCGCACATGCCCCGACCCTAGCACGTGTCCGCACCCTCGCCTGTGCCCTCAGCCTTGCCGTTCCGTAACCCTTACCCTAGCCCGGAACGGAAACCCTCCGGCAGCCCCACACCTTAGCCTCCGCCGTACCCTCATCCTAATCCGTACGCGGACACTGACCCGCGCGTCCGCACGTGCCACGACCCTAGCACGTGTCCGCACCCTCGCCTGTGCCCTCTGCCTTGCCGTTCCCTAACCTAACCCTAGCCTGGAAGGGAAACCCACCGGCAGCCCTACACCTTAGCCACCGCCGTACCCTCATCCTAATCCGTACGCGGACACTGACCCGCGTGTCCGCACGTGCCCCGACCCTAGCACGTGTCCGCACCCTCGCCTGTGCCCTCAGCCTTGCCGTTCCCTAACCCTAACCCTAGCCCGGAACGGAAACCCACCGGCAGCCCCACACCTTAGCCTCCGCCGTACCCTCATCCTAATCCGTACGCGGACACTGACCCGCGCGTCCGCACGTGCCCCGACCCTAGCACGTGTCCGCACCCTCGCCTGTGCCCTCAGCCTTGCCGTTCCCTAACCCTAACCCTAACCCGGAACGAAAACCCACCGGCAGCCCCACACCTTAGCCTCCGCCGTACGCTCATCCTAATCCGTACGCGGACACTGACCCGCGCGTCCGCACGTGCCCCGACCCTAGCACGTGTCCGCACCCTCACCTGTGCCCTCTGCCTTGCCATTCCCTAACCCTAACCCTAGCCCGGAACGGAAACCCACCGGCAGCCCCACAACTTAGCCTCCGCCGTACCCTCATCCTAATCCGTACGCAGACACTGACCCGCGCGTCCGCATGTGCTCCGACACTAGCACGTGTCCGCACCCTCACCTGTGCTCTCAGCCTTGCCGTTCCCTAACCCTAACCCTAGCCCGGAACGGAAACCCACCGGCAACCCCACACCTTAGCCTCCGCCGTACCCTCATCCTAATCCGTACGCGGACACTGACCCGCGCGTCCGCACGTGCCCCGACCCTAGCACGTGTCCGCACCCTGACCTGTGCCCTCAGCCTTGCCGTTCCCTAACCCTAACCCTAGCCCGGAACAGAAACCCACCGGCAGCCCCACACCTTAGCCTCCGCCGTACCCTCATCCTAATCCGTACGCGGACACTGACCCGCGCGTCCGCACGTGCCCCGACCCTAGCACGTGTCCGCACCTTCACCTGTGCCCTCAGCCTTGCCGTTCCCTAACCCTAACCCTAGCCCGGAACAGAAACCCACCGGCAGCCCCACACCTTAGCCTCCGCCGTACCCTCATCCTAATCCGTACGCGGACACTGACCCGCGCGTCCGCACGTGCCCCGACCCTAGCACGTGTCCGCACACGCACCTGTGCCCTCAGCCTTGCCGTTCCCTAACCCTAACCCTAGCCCGGAAGGGAAACCCACCGGCAGCCTCACACCTTAGCCTCCGCCGTACCCTCATCCTAATCCGTACGCGGACACTGATACGCGCGTCCGCACGTGCCCCGACCCTAGCACGTGTCCGCACCCTCACCTGTGCCCTCAGACTTGCCATTCCCTAACCCTAACCCTAGCCCGGAAGGGAAACCCACCGGCAGCCCCACACCTTAGCCTCCGCCGTACCCTCATCCTAATCCGTACGCGGACACTGACCCGCGCGTCCGCACGTGCCCCGACCCTAGCACGTGTCCGCACCCTCACCTGTGCCCTCAGCCTTGCCGTTCCCTAACCCTAACAATAGCCCGGAAGGGAAACCCACCGGCAGCCCCACACCTTAGCCCCCGCCGTACCCTCATCCTAATCCGTACGCGGACACTGACAAGCGCGTCCGCACGTGCCCCGAACCTAGCACGTGTCCGCACCCTCACCTGTGCCCTCAGCCTTGCCGTTCCCTAACCCTAACCCTAGCCCGGGACGGAAACACACCGGCAGCCCCACACCTTAGCCTCCGCCGTACCCTCATCCTAATCCGTACGCGGACACTGACACGCGCGTCCGCACGAGCCCCGACCCTAGCACGTGTCCGCACCCTCACCTGTGCCCTCAGCCTTGCCGTTCCCTAACCCTAACCCTAACCTGGAACGGAAACCCACCGGCAGCCCCACACCTTAGCCTCCGCCGTGCCCTCATCCTAATCCATACGCGGACATTGACCCGCGCGTCCGCACATGCCCCAACCCTAGCACGTGTCCGCACCCTCGCCTGTGCCCTCAGCCTTGCCGTTCCCTAACCCTAACCCTAGCCCGGAACGGAAACCCACCGGCTGCCCCACACCTTAGACTCCGCCGTACCCTCATCCTAATCCGTACGCGGACACTGACCCGTGTGTCCGCACGTGCCCCGACCCTAGAACGTGTCCGCACCCTCGCCTGTGCCCTCAGCCTTGCCGTTCCCTAACCCTAACCCTAGCCCGGAAGGGAAACCCACCGGCAGCCCCACACCTTAGCCTCCGCCGTACCCTCATCCTAATCCGTACGCGGACACTGACCCGCGCGTCCGTACGTGCCACGACCCTAGCACGTGTCCGCACCCTCGCCTGTGCCCTCAGCCTTGCCGTTCCCTAACCCTAACCCTAGGCCGGAACGGAAACCCACCGGCAGCCCCACACCTTAGCCTCCGCCGTACCCTCATCCTAATCCGTACGCGGACACTGACCCGCGCGTCCGCACGTGCCCCGACCCAAGCACGTGTCCGCACCCTCGCCTGTGCCCTCAGCCTTGCCGTTCCCTAACCCTAACCCTAGCCCGGAACGGAAACCCACCGGCAGCCCCACACCTTAGCCTCCGCCGTACCATCATCCTAATCCGTACGCGGACACTGACCCGCGTGTCCGCACGTGCCCCGACCCTAGAACGTGTCCGCACCCTCGCCTGTGCCCACAGCCTTGCCGTTCCCTAACCCTAACCCTAGCCCGGAACGGAAACACACCGGCAGACCCACACCTTAGCCTCCGCCGTACCCTCATCCTAATCCGTACGCGGACACTGACCCGCGCGTCCGCACGTGCCCCGACCCTAGCACGTGTCCGCACCCTCGCCTGTGCCCTCAGCCTTGCCGTTCCCTAACCCTAACCCTAGCCCGGAACGGAAACCCACCGGCAGCCCCACACCTTAGCCTCCGCCGTACCCTCATCCTAATCCGTACGTGGACACTGACCCGTGCGTCCACACGTGCCCCGACCCTAGCACGTGTCCGCACCCTCACCTGTGCCCTCAGCCTTGCCGTTCCCTAACCCTAACCCTAGCCCGGAAGGGAAACCCACCGGCAGCCCCACACCTTAGCCTCCGCCGTACCCTCATCCTAATCCGTACGCGGACACTGACCCGCGCGTCCACACGTGCCATGACCCTAGCACGTGTCCGCACCCTCACCTGTGCCCTCAGCTTTGCTGTTCCCTAACCCTCACCCTAGCCCGGAACGGAAACCCACCGGCAGCCCCACACCTTAGCCTCCGCCGTACCCTCATCCTAATCTGTACGCGGACACTGACCCGCGTGTCCGCACGTGCCCCGACCCTAGCACGTGTCCGCACCCTCGCCTGTGCCCTCAGCCTTGCCGTTCCCTAACCCTAACCCTAGCCCGGAACGGAAACCCTCCGGCAGCCCCACACCTAAGCCTCCGCCCTACCCTCATCCTAATCCGTACGCGGACACTGACCCGCGCGTCCGCACGTGCCCCGACCCTAGCACGTGTCCGCACCCTCGCCTGTGCCCTCAGCCTTGCCGTTCCCTAACCCTAACCCTAGCCCGGAACGGAAACCCACCGGCAGCCCCACACCTTAGCCTCCGCCGTACCCTCATCCTAATCCATACGCGGACACTGACCCGCGCGTCCGCACGTGCCCCGACCCTAGCACGTGTCCGCACCCTCACCTGTGCCCTCAGCCTTGCTGTTCCCTAACCCTAACCCTAGCCCGGAACGGAAACCCACCGGCAGCCCCACACCTTAGCCTCCGCCGTACGCTCATCCTAATCCGTACGCGGACACTGACCCGCGCGTCCGCACGTGCCCCGACCCTAGCACGTGTCCGCACCCTCACCTGTGCCCTCAGCCTTGCCGTTCCCTAACCCTAACCCTAGCCCCGAACGGAAAACCACCGGCAGCCCCACACCTTAGCCTCCGCCGTACCCTCATCCTAATCCGTACGCGGACACTGACCCGCGCGTCCGCACGTGCCCCGACCGTAGCACGTGTCCGCACCCTCACCTGTGCCCTCAGCCTTGCCGTTCCCTAACCCTAACCGTAGCCCTGAACGGAAACCCACCGGCAGCCCCACACCTTAGCCTCCGCCGTACCCTCATCCTAATCCGTACGCGGACACTGACCCGCGCGTCCACACGAGCCCCGACCCTAGCACGTCTCCGCACCCTCACCTGTGCCCTCAGCCTTGCCGTTCCCTAACCCTAACCCTAGCCCGGAACGGAAACCCACCGGCAGCCCCAAACCTTAGCCTCCGCCGTACCCTCATCCTAATTCGTACGCGGACACTGACCCGCGCGTCCGCACGTGCCCCGACCCTAGCACGTGTCCGCACCCTCACCTGTTCCCTCAGACTTGCCGTTCCCTAACCCTAACCCTAGCCCGGAACGGAAACCCACGGGCAGCCCCACACCTTAGCCTCCGCCGTACCCTCATCCTAATCCGTACGTGGACACTGACCCACGCGTCCGCACGTGCCACGACCCTAGCACGTGTCCGCACACTCGCCTGTGCCCTCAGCCTTGCCGTTCCCTAACCCTAACCCTAGCCCGGAACGGAAACCCACCGGCAGCCCCACACCTTAGCCCCCGCCGTACCCTCATCCTAATCCGTACGCGGACACTGACAAGCGCGTCCGCACGTGCCCCGACCCTAGCACGTGTCCGCACCCTCACCTGTGCCCTCAGCCTTGCCGTTCCCTAACCCTAACCCTATCCCGGAACGGAAACTCACCGGCAGCCCCATACCTTAGCCTCCGCCGTACCCTCATCCTAATCCGTACGCGGACACTGACCCGCGCGTCCGCACGTGCCCCGACCCTAGCACGTGTCCGCACCCTCGCCTGTGCCCTCAGCCTTGCCGTTCCCTAACCCTAACCCTAGCCCGGAACGGAAACCCACCGGGAGCCCCACACCTTAGCCTCCGCCGTACTCTCATCCTAATCCGTACGCGGACACTGACCCGCGCGTCCGCACGAGCCCCGACCCTAGCATGTGTCCACACCCTCACCTGTGCCCTCAGCCTTGCCGTCCCCTAACCCTAACCCTAGCCCGGAACGGAAACCCACCGGCAGCCCCACACCTTAGCCTCCGCCGTACCCTCATCCTAATCCGTACGAGGACACTGACCCGCGCGTCCGCACGTGCCACGACCCTAGCACGTTACCGCACCCTCGCCTGTGCCCTCAGCCTTGCCGTTCCCTAACCCTAACCCTAGCCCGGAAGGGAAACCCACCGGCAGCCCCACACCTTAGCCTCCGCCGTACCCTCATCCTAATCCGTACGCAGACACTGACCCGCGCGTCCGCACGTGCCCCGACCCTAGCACGTGTCCGCACCCTCACCTGTGCCCTAAGCCTTGCCGTTCCCTAACCCTAACCCTAGCCCGGAAGGGAAAACCACCGGCAGCCCCACACCTTAGCCTCCACCGTACCCTCATCCTAATCCGTACGCGGACACTGACCCGCGCGTCCGCACGTGCCCCGACCCTAGCACGTGTCCGCACCCTCACCTGTGCTCTCAGCCTTGCCGTTCCCTAACCCTAACCCTAGCCCTGAACGGAAACCCACCGGCAGCCCCACACCTTAGCCTCCGCCGTACCCTCATCCTAATCCGTACGCGGACACTGACCCGCGCGTCCACACGAGCCCCGACCCTAGCACGTCTCCGCACCCTCACCTGTGCCCTCAGCCTTGACGTTCCCTAACCCTAACCCTAGCCCGGAACGGAAACCCACCGGCAGCCCCACACCTTAGCCTCCGCCGTACCCTCATCCTAATCCGTACGCGGACACTGACCCGCGCGTCCGCACGTGCCCCGACCCTAGCACGTGTCCGCACCCTCACCTGTGCCCTCAGCCTTGCCGTTCCCTAACCCTAACCCTAGCCCGGAACGGAAACCCACGGGCAGCCCCACACCTTAGCCTCCGCCGTACCCTCATCCTAATCCGTACGCGGACACTGACCCGCGCGTCCGCACGTGCCACGACCCTAGCACGTGTCCGCACACTCGCCTGTGCCCTCAGCCTTGCCATTCCCTAACCCTAACCCTAGCCCGGAACGGAAACCCACCGGCAGCCCCACACCTTAGCCTCCGCCGTACCCTCATCCTAATCCGTACGCGGACACTGACCCACGCATCCGCACGTGCCCCGACCCTAGCACGTGTCCGCACCCTCACCTGTGCCCTCAGCCTTGCCGTTCCCTAACCCTAACCCTAGCCCGGAACGGAAACCCACCGGCAGCCCCACACCTTAGTCTCCGCCGTACCCTCATCCTAATCCGTACGTGGACACTGACCCGCGCGTCCGCACGTGCCCCGACCCTAGCACGAGTCCGCACCCTGACCTGTGCCCTCAGCCTTGCCGTTCCCTAACCCTAACCCTAGCCCGGAACGGAAACCCACCGGCAGCCCCAAACCTTAGCCTCCGCCGTACCTTCATCCTAATCCGTACGCGGACACTGAGCCGCGCGTCCGCACGAGCCCCGACCCTAGCACGTGTCCGCACTCTCACCTGTGCCCTCAGCCTTGCCGTTCCCTGACCCTAACCCTAGCCAGGAACGGAAACCCACCGGCAGCCCCACACCTTACCCTCCGCCGTACCCTCATCCTAATCCGTACGCGGACACTGACACGCGCGTCCGCACGTGCCACGACCCTAGCACGTGTCCGCACCCTCACCTGTGCCCTCAGCCTTGCCGTTCCCTAACCCTAACCCTAGCCCTGAAGGGAAACCCACCGGCAGCCCCACACCTTAGCCTCCGCCGTACCCTCATCCTAATCCGTACGCGGACACTGACCCGCGCGTCCGCACGTTCCCCGACCCTAGCACGTGTCCGCACCCTCGCCTGTGCCCTCAGCGTTGCCGTTCCCTAACCCTAACCCTAGCCCGGAACGGAAACCCACCGGCAGCCCCACACCTTAGCCTCCGCCGTACCCTCATCCTAATCCGTACGCGGACACTGACCCGCGTGTCCGCACGTGCCCCGACCCTAGAACGTGTCCGCACCCTCGCCTGTGCCCTCAGCCTTGCCGTTCCCTAACCCTAACCCTAGCCCGGAATGGAAACACACCGGCCGCCCCACACCTTAGCCTCCGCCGTACCCTCATCCTAATCCGTACGCGGACACTGACCCGCGCGTCCGCACGTGCCCCGACCCTAGCACGTGTCCGCACCTTCACCTGTGCCCTCAGCCTTGCCGTTCCCTAACCCTAACCCTAGCCCGGAACAGAAACCCACCGGCAGCCCCACACCTTAGCCTCCGCCGTACCCTCATCCTAATCCGTACGCGGACACTGACCCGCGCGTCCGCACGTGCCCCGACCCTAGCACGTGTCCGCACCCTCACCTGTGCCCTCAGCCTTGCCGTTCCCTAACCCTAACCCTAGCCCGAAACGGAAACCCACCGGCAGCCCCACACCTTACCCTCCGCCGTACGCTCATCCTAATCCGTACGCGAACACTGACCCGCGCGTCCGCACGTGCCCCGACCCTAGCACGTGTCCGCACCCTCACCTGTGCCCTCAGCCTTGCCGTTCCCTAACCCTAACCCTAGCCCGGAAGGGAAACCCACCGGCAGTCTCACACCTTAGCCTCCGCCGTACCCTCATCCTAATCCGTACGCGGACACTGATACGCACGTCCGCACATGCCCCGACCCTAGCACGTGTCCGCACCCTCACCTGTGCCCTCAGACTTGCCATTCCCTAACCCTAACCCTAGCCCGGAAGGGAAACCCACCGGCAGCCCCACACCTTAGCCTCCGCCGTACCCTCATCCTAATCCGTACGCGGACACTGACCCGCGCGTCCGCACGTGCCCCGACCCTAGCACGTGTCCGCACCCTCACCTGTGCCCTCAGCCTTGCCGTTCCCTAACCCTAACCATAGCCCGGAAGGGAAACCCACCGGCAGCCCCACACCTTAGCCCCCGCCGTACCCTCATCCTAATCCGTACGCGGACACTGACCAGCGCGACCGCACGTGCCCCGAACCTAGCACGTGTCCGCACCCTCACCTGTGCCCTCAGCCTTGCCGTTCCCTAACCCTAACCCTAGGCCGGAACGGAAACCCACCGGCTGCCCCACACCTTAGACTCCGCCGTACCCTCATCCTAATCCGTACGCGGACACTGACCCGTATGTCCGCACGTGCCCCGACCCTAGAACGTGTCCGCACCCTCGCCTGTGCCCTCAGCCTTGCCGTTCCCTAACCCTAACCCTAGCCCGGAACGGAAACACACCGGCAGCCCCACACCTAAGCCTCCGCCGTACCCTCATCCTAATCCGTACGCGGACACTGACCCGCGCGTCCGCACGTGCCCCGACCCTAGCACGTGTCCGCACCCTCGCCTGTGCCCTCAGCCTTGCTGTTCCCTAACCCTAACCCTAGCCCGGAAGGGAAACCCACCGGCAGCCCCACACCTTAGCCTCCGCCGTACCCTCATCCTAATCCGTACGCGGACACTGATCCGCGCGTCCGCACGTGCCCCGACCCTAGCACGTGTCCACACCCTCACCTGTGCCCTCAGCCTTGCCGTTACCTAACCCTAAACCTAGCCCGGAACGGAAACCCACCGGCAGCCCCACACCTTAGACTCCGCCGTACACTCATCCTAATCCGTACGCGGACACTGACCCGCGCGTCCGCACGTGCCCCGACCCTAGCACGTGTCCGCAACCTCACCTGTGCCCTCAGCCTTGCCGTTCCCTAACCCTAACCCTAGCCCGTAACGCAAACCCACCGGCAGCCCCACACCTTAGCCTCCGCCGTACACGCATCCTTATCCGTACGCGGACACTGACCCGCGCGTCCGCACGTGCCCCGACCCTAGCACGTGTCCGCACCCTCACCTGTGCCCTCAGCCTTGCCGTTCCCTAACCCTAACCCTAGCCCGGAAGGAAAACCCACTGGCAGCCCCACACCTTAGCCTCCGCCGTACCCTCATCCTAATCGGTACGCGGACACTGACCTGCGCGTCCGCAAGTGCCCCGACCCTAGCACGTGTCCGCACCCTCACCTGTGCCCTCAGCCTTGCCGTTCCCTAACCCTAACCCTAGCCCGGAACGGAAACCCACCGGCAGCCCCACAACTTAGCCTCCGCCGTACCCTCATCCTAATCCGTACGCGGACAATGACCCGCTCGTCCGCACGTGCCCCGACCCTAGCACGTGTCCGCACCCTCACCTGTGCCCTCAGCCTTGCCGTTCCCTAACCCTAACCCTAGCCCGGAACGGAAACCCACCGGCAGCCCCACACCTTAGCCTCCGCCGTACCCTCATCCTAATCCGTACGCGGACACTGACCCACGCGTCCGCACGTGCTCCGACCCTAGCACGTGTCCGCACCCTCACCTGTGCCCTCAGCCTTGCCGTTCCCTAACCCTAACCCTAGCCCGGAACGGAAACCCACCGGCAGCCCCACACCTTAGCCTCCGCCGTACCCTCATCCTAATCCGTACGCGGACACTGACCCGCGCGTCCGTACGTGCCACGACCCTAGCACGTGTCCGCACCCTCCCCTGTGCCCTCAGCCTTGCCGTTCCCTAACCCTAACCCTAGCCCAGAACGGAAACCCACCGGCAGCCCCACACCTTAGCCTCCGCCGTACCCTCATCCTAATCCGTACGCGGACACTGACCGGCGCGTCCGCACGTGCCCCGACCCTAGCACGTGTCCGCACCCTCACCTGTGCCCTCAGCCTTGCCGTTCCCTAACCCTAACCCTAGCCCGGAATGGAAACCCACCGGCAGCCCCACACCTTAGCCTCCGCCGTACCCTCATCCTAATCCGTACGCGGACACTGACCCGCGCGTCCGCACGTGCCCCGACCCTAGCACGTGTCCGCACCCTCACCTGTGCCCTCAGCCTTGCCGTTCCCTAACCCTAACCCTAGCCCGGAAGGGAAACCCACGGGCAGCCCCACACCTTAGCCTCCGCCGTACCCTCATCCTAATCCGTACGCGGACACTGACCCGCGCGTCCGCACGTGCCCCGACCCTAGCACGTGTCCGCACCCTCACCTGTTGCCTCAGCCTTGCCGTTCCCTAACCCTAACCCTATCCCGGAACGGAAACCCACCGGCAGCCCCACACCTTAGCCTCCGCCGTACCCTCATCCTAATCCGTACGCGGACACTGACCCGCGCGTCCGCACGTGCCCCGACCCTAGCACGTGTCCGCACCCTCACCTGTGCCCTCAGCCTTGCCGTTCCGTAACCCTAACCCTAGCCCGGAACGGAAACCCACCGGCAGCCCCACACCTTAGCCTCCGACGTACCCTCATCCTAATCCGTACGCGGACACTGACCCGCGCGTCCGCACGTGCCCCGACCCTAGCTCTTGTCCGCACCCTCACCTGTGCCCTCAGCCTTGCCGTTCCCTAACCCTAACCCTAGCCCGGAACGGAAACCCACCGGCAGCCCCACACCTTAGCCTCCGCCGTACCCTCATCCTAATCCGTACGCGGACACTGACCCGCGCGTCCGCACGTGCCCCGACCCTAGCACGTGTCCGCACCCTGACCTGTGCCCTCAGCCTTGCCTTTCCCTAACCCTAACCCTAGCCCGGAACGGAAACCCACCGGCAGCCCCACACCTTAGCCTCCGCCGTACCCTCATCCTAATCCGTAAGCGGACACTGACACGCGCGTCCGCACGTGCCCCGACCCTAGCACGTGTCCGCACCCTCACCTGTGCCCTCAGCCTTGCCGTTCCCTAACCCTAACCCTAGCCCGGAACGGAAACCCACCGGCAGCCCCACACCTTAGCCCCCGCCGTACCGTCATCCTAATCCGTACGCGGACACTGACACGCGCGTCCGCACGTGCCCCGAACCTAGCACGTGTCCGCACCCTCACCTGTGCCCTCAGCATTGCCGTTCCCTAACCCTAACCCTAGCCCGGAACGGAAACCCACCGGCAGCCCCACACCTTAGCCTCCGCCGTACCCTCATCCTAATCCGTACGCGGACACTGACCCGTGCGTCCGCACGTGCCACGACCCTAGCACGTGTCCGCACCCTCGCCTGTGCCCTCAGCCTTGCCGTTCCCTAACCCTAACCCTAGCCCGGAACGGAAACCCACCGGCAGCCCCACACCTTAGCCTCCGCCGTACCCTCATCCTAATCCGTACGCGGACACTGACCCGCGCGTCCGCACGTGCCCTGACCCAAGCACGTGTCCGCACCCTCGCCTGTGCCCTCAGCCTTGCCGTTCCCTAACCCTAACCCTAGCCCGGAACGGAAACCCACCGGCAGCCCCACACCTTAGCCTCCGCCGTACCCTCATCCTAATCCGTACGCGGACACTGACCCGCGCGTCCGCACGTGCCCCGACACTAGCACGTGTCCGCACCCTCGCCTGTGCCCTCAGCCTTGCCGTTCCCTAACCCTAACCCTAGCCCGGAACGGAAAGCCCCCGGCAGCACCACACCTTAGCCTCCGCCGTACACTCATCCTAATCCGTACGCGGACACTGACCCGCGCGTCCACACGTGCCCCGACCCTAGCACGTGTCCGCACCCTCGCCTGTGCCCTCAGGCTTGCCGTCCCCTAACCCTAACCCTAGCACGGAAGGAAAACCCACCGGCAGCCCCACACCTTAGCCTCCGCCGTACCCTCATCCTAATCCGTACGCGGACACTGACCCACGCGTCCGCACGTGCCCCGACCCTAGCACGTGTCCGCACCCTCACCTGTGCCCTCAGCCTTGCCGTTCCCTAACCCTAACCCTAGCCCGGAACGGAAACCCACTGGCAGCCCCACACCTTAGCCTCCGCCGTACGCTCATCCTAATCTGTACGCGGACACTGACCCACGCGTCCGCACGTGCCCTGAACATAGCACGTGTCCGCACCCTCACCTGTGCCCTCAGCCTTGCCGTTCCCTAACCCAAACCCTAGCCCGGAACGGAAACCCACCGGCAGCCCCACACATTAGCCTCCGCCGTACCCTCATCCTAATCCGTACGCGGACACTGACTCGCGCGTCCGCACGTGCCCCGACCCTAGCACGTGTCCGCACCCTCACCTGTGCCCTCATCCTTGCCGTTCCCTAACCCTAACCCTAGACCGGAACGGAAACCCACCGGCAGCCCCACAGCTTAGCCTCCGCAGAACCCTCATCCTAATCCGTACGCGGACACTGACCCGCGCGTCCGCACGTGCCCCGACCCTAGCACGTGTCCGCACCCTCACCTGTGCCCTCAGCCTTGCCGTTCCCTAACCCTAAACCTAGCCCGGAACGGAAACCCACCGGCAGGCCCACACCTTAGCCCCCGCCGTAACCTCATCCTAATCCGTACGCGGACACTGACCCGCGCGTCCGCACGTGCCCCGAACCTAGCACGTGTCCGCACCCTCACCTGTGCCCTCAGCATTGCCGTTCCCTAACCCTAACCCTAGCCCGCAAGGGAAACCCACCAGCAGCCCCAAACCTTAGCCCCCGCCGTACCCTCATCCTAATCCGTACGCGGACACTGACCCGCACGTCCGCACGTGCCCCGACCTTAGCACGTGTCCGCACCCTCACCTGTGCCCTCAGCCTTGCTGTTCCCTAACCCTAACCCTAGCCCGGAACGGAAACCCACCGGCAGCCCCACACCTTAGCCTCCGCCGTACCCTCAACCTAATCCGTACGTGGACACAGACCCGCGCGTCCACACGTGCCCCGACCCTAGCACGTGTCCGCACCCTCACCTGTGCCCTCAGCCTTGCCGTTCCCTAACCCTAACCCTAGCCCGGAACGGAAACCCACCGGCAGCCCCACACCTTAGCCTCCGCCGTACCCTCATCCTAATCCGTACGCGGACACTGACCCGCGCGTCCGCACGAGCCCCGACCCAAGCACGTGTCCGCACCCTCACCTGTGCCCTCAGCCTTGCCGTTCCCTAACCCTAACCCTAGCCCGGAACGGAAACCCACCGGCAGCCCCAGACCTTAGCCTCCGCCGTACCCTCATCGTAATCCGTACGCGGACACTGACACGCGCGTCCGCACGTGCCACGACCCTAGCACGTGTCCGCACCCTCACCTGTGCCCTCAGCCTTGCCGTTCCCTAACCCTAACCCTAGCCCGGAAGGGAAACCCTCCGGGAGCCCCACACCTTAGCCTCCGCCGTACCCTCATCCTAATCCGTACGCGGACACTGACCCGCGCGTCCGCACGTGCCCCGACCCTAGCACGTGTCCGCACCCTCTCCTGTGCCCTCAGCCTTGCCGTTCCCTAACCCTAACCCTAGCCCGGAACGGAAACCCACCGGCAGCCCCACACCTTAGCCTCCGCCGTACCCTCATCCTAATCCGTACGCGGACACTGACTCGCGCGTCCGGACGTGCCACGACCCTAACACGTGTCCGCACCCTCGCCTGTGCCCTCAGCCTTGCCGTTCCCTAACCCTAACCCTAGCCCGGAACGGAAACCCACCGGCAGCCCCACACCTTAGCCTCCGCCGTACCCTCATCCTAATCCGTACGCGGACACTGACCCGCGCGTCCGCACGTGCCCCGACCCTAGCACGTGTCCGCACCCTCGCCTGTGCCCTCAGCCTTGCCGTTCCCTAACCCTAACCCTAGCCCGGAACGGAAACCCACCGGCAGCCCCACACCTTAGCCTCCGCCGTACCCTCATCCTAATCCGTACGCGGACACTGACCCGCGTGTCCGCACGTGCCCCGACCCTAGAACGTGTCCGCACCCTCGCCTGTGCCCTCAGCCTTGCCGTTCCCTAACCCTAACCCTAGCCCGGAACGGAAACACACCGGCAGCCCCACACCTTAGCCTCCGCCGTACCCTCATCCTAATCCGTACGCGGACACTGACCCGCGCGTCCGCACGTGCCCCGACCCTAGCACGTGTCCGCACCCTCGCCTGTGCCCTCAGCCTTGCCGTTCCCTAACCCTAACCCTAGCCTGGAAGGGAAACCCACCGGCAGCCCCACACCTTAGCCTCCGCCGTACCCTCATCCTAATCCGTACGCGGACACTGACCCGCGCGTCCGCACGTGCCCCGACCCTAGCACGTGTCCGCACCCTCACCTGTGCCCTCAGCCTTGCCGTTCCCTAACCCTAACCCTAGCCCGGAAGGGAAATCCACCGGGAGCCCCACACCTTAGCCTCCGCCGTACCCTCATCCTAATCCGTACGCGGACACTGACCCGCGCGTCCGCACGTGCCCCGACGCTAGCACGTGTCCGCACCCGCACCTGTGCCCTCAGCCTTGCCGTTCCCTAACCCTAACCCTAGCCCGGAACGGAAACCCACCGGCAGCCCCACACCTTAGCCTCCGCCGTACCCTCATCCTAATCCGTACGCGGACACTGACACGCGCGTCCGCACGTGCCCCGACCCTAGCACGTGTCCGCACCCTCACCTGTGCCCTCAGCCTTGCCATTCCCTAACCCTAACCCTAGACCGGAAGGGAAACCCACCGGCAGCCCCACATCTTAGCCTCCGCCGTACCCTCATCCTAATCCGTACGCGGACACTGACCCGCGCGTCCGCACGTGCCCCGACCCTAGCACGTGTCCGCACCCTCACCTGTGCCCTCAGCCTTGCCGTTCCCTAACCCTAACCCTAACCCGGAAGGGAAACCCACCGGCAGCCCCACACCTTAGCCCCCGCCGTACCCTCATCCTAATCCGTACGCGGACACTGACAAGCGCGTCCGCACGTGCCCCGACCCTAGCACGTGTCCGCACCCTCACCTGTGCCCTCAGCCTTGCCGTTCCCTAACCCTAACCCTATCCCGGAACGGAAACTCACCGGCAGCCCCATACCTTAGCCTCCGCCGTACCCTCATCCTAATACGTACGCGGACACTGACCCGCGCGTCCGCACGTGCCCCGACCCTAGCACGTGTCCGCACCCTCACCTGTGCCCTCAGCCTTGCCGTTCCCTAACCCGAACCCTAGCCCGGAACGGAAACCCACCGGGAGCCCCACACCTTAGCCTCCGCCGTACCCTCATCCTATTCCGTACGCGGACACTGACCCGCGCGTCCGCACGTGCCCCGACCCTAGCACGTGTCCGCACCCTCGCCTGTGCCCTCAGCCTTGCCGTTCCCTAACCCTAACCCTAGCCCGGAACGGAAACCCACCGGCAGCCCCACACCTTAGCCTCCGCCGTACCCTCATCCTAATCCGTACGCGGACACTGACTCGCGCGTCCGCACGTGCCACGACCCTAGCACGTGTCCGCACCCTCGCCTGTGCCCTCAGCCTTGCCGTTCCCTAACCCTAACCCTAGCCCGGAACGGAAACCCACCGGCAGCCCCACACCTTAGCCTCCGCCGTACCCTCATCCTAATCCGTACGCGGACACTGACCCGCGCGTCCGCACGTGCCCCGACCCTAGCACGTGTCCGCACCCTCGCCTGTGCCCTCAGCCTTGCCGTTCCCTAACCCTAACCCTAGCCCGGAACGGAAACCCACCGGCAGCCCCACACCTTAGCCTCCGCCGTACCCTCATCCTAATCCGTACGCGGACACTGACCCGCGTGTCCGCACGTGCCCCGACCCTAGAACGTGTCCGCACCCTCGCCTGTGCCCTCAGCCTTGCCGTTCCCTAACCCTAACCCTAGCCCGGAACGGAAACACACCGGCAGCCCCACACCTTAGCCTCCGCCGTACCCTCATCCTAATCCGTACGCGGACACTGACCCGCGCGTCCGCACGTGCCCCGACCCTAGCACGTGTCCGCACCCTCGCCTGTGCCCTCAGCCTTGCCGTTCCCTAACCCTAACCCTAGCCTGGAAGGGAAACCCACCGGCAGCCCCACACCTTAGCCTCCGCCGTACCCTCATCCTAATCCGTACGCGGACACTGACCCGCGCGTCCGCACGTGCCCCGACCCTAGCACGTGTCCGCACCCTCACCTGTGCCCTCAGCCTTGCCGTTCCCTAACCCTAACCCTAGCCCGGAAGGGTAATCCACCGGGAGCCCCACACCTTAGCCTCCGCCGTACCCTCATCCTAATCCGTACGCGGACACTGACAAGCGCGTCCGCAAGTGCCCCGACGCTAGCACGTGTCCGCACCCGCACCTGTGCCCTCAGCCTTGCCGTTCCCTAACCCTAACCCTAGCCCGGAACGGAAACCCACCGGCAGCCCCACACCTTAGCCTCCGCCGTACCCTCATCCTAATCCGTACGCGGACACTGACCCGCGCGTCCGCACGTGCCCCGACCCTAGCACGTGTCCGCACCCTCACCTGTGCCCTCAGCCTTGCCATTCCCTAACCCTAACCCTAGACCGGAAGGGAAACCCACCGGCAGCCCCACATCCCAGCCTCCGCCATACCCTCATCCTAATCCGTACGCGGACACTGACCCGCGCGTCCGCACGTGCCCCGACCCTAGCACGTGTCCGCACCCTCACCTGTGCCCTCAGCCTTGCCGTTCCCTAACCCTAACCCTAACCCGAAGGGAAACCCACCGGCAGCCCCACACCTTAGCCCCCGCCGTACCCTCATCCTAATCCGTACGCGGACACTGACAAGCGCGTCCGCACGTGCCCCGACCCTAGCACGTGTCCGCACCCTCACCTGTGCCCTCAGCCTTGCCGTTCCCTAACCCTAACCCTATCCCGGAACGGAAACTCACCGGCAGCCCCATACCTTAGCCTCCGCCGTACCCTCATCCTAATCCGTACGCGGACACTGACCCGCGCGTCCGCACGTGCCCCGACCCTAGCACGTGTCCGCACCCTCACCTGTGCCCTCAGACTTGCCGTTCCCTAACCCTAACCCTAGCCCGGAACGGAAACCCACCGGGAGCCCCACACCTTAGCCTCCGCCGTACTCTCATCCTAATCCGTACGCGGACACTGACCCGCGCGTCCGCACGAGCCCCGACCCTAGCATGTGTCCGCACCCTCACCTGTGCCCTCAGCCTTGCCGTCCCCTAACCCTAACCCTAGCCCGGAACGGAAACCCACCGGCAGCCCCACACCTTAGCCTCCGCCGTACCCTCATCCTAATCCGTACGAGGACACTGACCCGCGCGTCCGCACGTGCCACGACCCTAGCACGTGTCCGCACCCTCGCCTGTGCCCTCAGCCTTGCCGTTCCCTAACCCTAACCCTAGCCCGGAACGGAAACCCACCGGCAGCCCCACACCTTAGCCTCCGCCGTACCCTCATCCTAATCCGTACGCGGACACTGACCCGCGCGTCCGCACGTGCCCCGACCCTAGCACGTGTCCGCACCCTGACCTGTGCCCTCAGCCTTGCCGTTCCCTAACCCTAACCCTAGCCCGGAACGGAAACCCACCGGCAGCCCCAAACCTTAGCCTCCGCCGTACCTTCATCCTAATCCGTACGCGGACACTGAGCCGCGCGTCCGCACGAGCCCCGACCCTAGCACGTGTCCGCACTCTCACCTGTGCCCTCAGCCTTGCCGTTCCCTGACCCTAACCCTAGCCAGGAACGGAAACCCACCGGCAGCCCCACACCTTACCCTCCGCCGTACCCTCATCCTAATCCGTACGCGGACACTGACACGCGCGTCCGCACGTGCCACGACCCTAGCACGTGTCCGCACCCTCACCTGTGCCCTCAGCCTTGCCGTTCCCTAACCCTAACCCTAGGCCGGAAGGGAAACCCACCGGCAACCCCACACCTTAGCCTCCGCCGTACCCTCATCCTAATCCGTACGCGGACACTGACCCGCGCGTCCGCACGTGCCCCGACCCTAGCACGTGTCCGCACCCTCACCTGTGCCCTCAGCCTTGCCGTTCCTTAACCCTAACCCTAGCCCGGAACGGAAACCCACCGGCAGCCCCACACCTTAGCCTCCGCCGTACCCTCATCCTAATCCGTACGCGGACACTGACCCGCGCGTCCGCACGTGCCCCGACCCTAGCACGTGTCCGCACCTTCACCTGTGCCCTCAGCCTTGCCGTTCCCTAACCCTAACCCTAGCCCGGAACAGAAACCCACCGGCAGCCCCACACCTTAGCCTCCGCCGTACCCTCATCCTAATCCGTACGCGGACACTGACCCGCGCGTCCGCACGTGCCCCGACCCTAGCACGTGTCCGCACCCTCACCTGTGCCCTCAGCCTTGCCGTTCCCTAACCCTAACCCTAGCCCGAAACGGAAACCCACCGGCAGCCCCACACCTTACCCTCCGCCGTACGCTCATCCTAATCCGTACGCGAACACTGACCCGCGCGTCCGCACGTGCCCCGACCCTAGCACGTGTCCGCACCCTCACCTGTGCCCTCAGCCTTGCCGTTCCCTAACCCTAACCCTAGCCCGGAAGGGAAACCCACCGGCAGCCTCACACCTTAGCCTCCGCCGTACCCTCATCCTAATCCGTACGCGGACACTGATACGCGCGTCCGCACGTGCCCCGACCCTAGCACGTGTCCGCACCCTCACCTGTGCCCTCAGACTTGCCATTCCCTAACCCTAACCCTAGCCCGGAAGGGAAACCCACCGGCAGCCCCACACCTTAGCCTCCGCCGTACCCTCATCCTAATCCGTACGCGGACACTGACCCGCGCGTCCGCACGTGCCCCGACCCTAGCACGTGTCCGCACCCTCACCTGTGCCCTCAGCCTTGCCGTTCCCTAACCCTAACCATAGCCCGGAAGGGAAACCCACCGGCAGCCCCACACCTTAGCCCCCGCCGTACCCTCATCCTAATCCGTACGCGGACACTGACCAGCGCGACCGCACGTGCCCCGAACCTAGCACGTGTCCGCACCCTCACCTGTGCCCTCAGCCTTGCCGTTCCCTAACCCTAACCCTAGCCCGGAACGGAAACCCACCGGCAGCCCCACACCTTAGCCTCCGCCGTACCCTCATCCTAATCCGTACGCGGACACTGACCCGCGCGTCCGCACGAGCCCCGACCCTAGCACGTGTCCGCACCCTCACCTGTGCCCTCAGCCTTGCCGTTCCCTAACCCTAACCCTAACCCGGAAAGGAAACCCACCGGCAGCCCCACACCTTAGCCTCCGCCGTGCCCTCATCCTAATCCATACGCGGACATTGACCCGCGCGTCCGCACATGCCCCAACCCTAGCACGTATCCGCACCCTCGCCTGTGCCCTCAGCCTTGCCGTTCCCTAACCCTAACCCTAGGCCGGAACGGAAACCCACCGGCTGCCCCACACCTTAGACTCCGCCGTACCCTCATCCTAATCCGTACGCGGACACTGACCCGTGTGTCCGCACATGCCCCAACCCTAGAACGTGTCCGCACCCTCGCCTGTGCCCTCAGCCTTGCCGTTCCCTAACCCTAACCCTAGCCCGGAACGGAAACACACCGGCAGCCCCACACCTAAGCCTCCGCCGTACCCTCATCCTAATCCGTACGCGGACACTGACCCGCGCGTCCGCACGTGCCCCGACCCTAGCACGTGTCCGCACCCTCGCCTGTGCCCTCAGCCTTGCCGTTCCCTAACCCTAACCCTAGCCCGGAAGGGAAACCCACCGGCAGCCCCACACCTTAGCCTCCGCCGTACCCTCATCCTAATCCGTACGCGGACACTGATCCGCGCGTCCGCACGTGCCCCGACCCTAGCACGTGTCCACACCCTCACCTGTGCCCTCAGCCTTGCCGTTACCTAACCCTAACCCTAGCCCGGAACGGAAACCCACCGGCAGCCCCACACCTTAGACTCCGCCGTACACTCATCCTAATCCGTACGCGGACACTGACCCGCGCGTCCGCACGTGCCCCGACCCTAGCACGTGTCCGCAACCTCACCTGTGCCCTCAGCCTTGCCGTTCCCTAACCCTAACCCTAGCCCGGAACGCAAACCCACCGGCAGCCCCACACCTTAGCCTCCGCCGTACACGCATCCTTATCCGTACGCGGACACTGACCCGCGCGTCCGCACGTGCCCCGACCCTAGCACGTGTCCGCACCCTCACCTGTGCCCTCAGCCTTGCCGTTCCCTAACCCTAACCCTAGCCCGGAAGGAAAACCCACTGGCAGCCCCACACCTTAGCCTCCGCCGTACCCTCATCCTAATCGGTACGCGGACACTGACCTGCGCGTCCGCAAGTGCCCCGACCCTAGCACGTGTCCGCACCCTCACCTGTGCCCTCAGCCTTGCCGTTCCCTAACCCTAACCCTAGCGCGGAACGGAAACCCACCGGCAGCCCCACAACTTAGCCTCCGCCGTACCCTCATCCTAATCAGTACGCGGACAATGACCCGCACGTCCGCACGTGCCCCGACCCTAGCACGTGTCCGCACCCTCACCTGTGCCCTCAGCCTTGCCGTTCCCTAACCCTAACCCTAGCCCGGAACGGAAACCCACCGGCAGCCCCACACCTTAGCCTCCGCCGTACCCTCATACTAATCCGTACGCGGACACTGACCCACGCGTCCGCACGTGCTCCGACCCTAGCACGTGTCCGCACCCTCACCTGTGCCCTCAGCCTTGCCGTTCCCTAACCCTAACCCTAGCCCGGAACGGAAACCCACCGGCAGCCCCACACCTTAGCCTCCGCCGTACCCTCATCCTAATCCGTACGCGGACACTGACCCGCGCGTCCGTACGTGCCACGACCCTAGCACGTGTCCGCACCCTCGCCTGTGCCCTCAGCCTTGCCGTTCCCTAACCCTAACCCTAGCCCAGAACGGAAACCCACCGGCAGCCCCACACCTTAGCCTCCGCCGTACCCTCATCCTAATCCGTACGCGGACACTGACCGGCGCGTCCGCATGTGCCCCGACCCTAGCACGTGTCCGCACCCTCACCTGTGCCCTCAGCCTTGCCGTTCCCTAACCCTAACCCTAGCCCGGAACGGAAACCCACCGGCAGCCCCACACCTTAGCCTCCGCCGTACCCTCATCCTAATCCGTACGCGGACACTGACCCGCGCGTCCGCACGTGCCCCGACCCTAGCACGTGTCCGCACCCTCACCTGTGCCCTCAGCCTTGCCGTTCCCTAACCCTAACCCTAGCCCGGAAGGGAAACCCACGGGCAGCCCCACACCTTAGCCTCCGCCGTACCCTCATCCTAATCCGTACGCGGACACTGACCCGCGCGTCCGCACGTGCCCCGACCCTAGCACGTGTCCGCACCCTCACCTGTTGCCTCAGCCTTGCCGTTCCCTAACCCTAACCCTATCCCGGAACGGAAACCCACCGGCAGCCCCACACCTTAGCCTCCGCCGTACCCTCATCCTAATCCGTACGCGGACACTGACCCGCGCGTCCGCACGTGCCCCGACCCTAGCACGTGTCCGCACCCTCACCTGTGCCCTCAGCCTTGCCGTTCCGTAACCCTAACCCTAGCCCGGAACGGAAACCCCCCGGCAGCCCCACACCTTAGCCTCCGACGTACCCTCATCCTAATCCGTACGCGGACACTGACCCGCGCGTCCGCACGTGCCCCGACCCTAGCTCTTGTCCGCACCCTCACCTGTGCCCTCAGCCTTGCCGTTCCCTAACCCTAACCCTAGCCCGGAACGGAAACCCACCGGCAGCCCCACACCCTAGCCTCCGCCGTACCCTCATCCTAATCCGTACGCGGACACTGACCCGCGCGTCCGCACGTGCCCCGACCCTAGCACGTGTCCGCACCCTGACCTGTGCCCTCAGCCTTGCCTTTCCCTAACCTTAACCCTAGCCCGGAACGGAAACCCACCGGCAGCCCCACACCTTAGCCTCCGCCGTACCCTCATCCTAATCCGTAAGCGGACACTGACACGCGCGTCCGCACGTGCCCCGACCCTAGCACGTGTCCGCACCCTCACCTGTGCCCTCAGCCTTGCCGTTCCCTAACCCTAACCCTAGCCCGGAACGGAAACCCACCGGCAGCCCCACACCTTAGCCCCCGCCGTACCGTCATCCTAATCCGTACGCGGACACTGACACGCGCGTCCGCACGTGCCCCGAACCTAGCACGTGTCCGCACCCTCACCTGTGCCCTCAGCCTTGCCGTTCCCTAACCCTAACCCTAGCCCGGAACGGAAACCCACCGGCAGCCCCACACCTTAGCCTCCGCCGTACCCTCATCCTAATCCGTACGCGGACACTGACCCGTGCGTCCGCACGTGCCACGACCCTAGCACGTGTCCGCACCCTCGCCTGTGCCCTCAGCCTTGCCGTTCCCTAACCCTAACCCTAGCCCGGAACGGAAACCCACCGGCAGCCCCACACCTTAGCCTCCGCCGTACCCTCATCCTAATCCGTACGCGGACACTGACCCGCGCGTCCGCACGTGCCCTGACCCAAGCACGTGTCCGCACCCTCGCCTGTGCCCTCAGCCTTGCCGTTCCCTAACCCTAACCCTAGCCCGGAACGGAAACCCACCGGCAGCCCCACACCTTAGCCTCCGCCGTACCCTCATCCTAATCCGTACGCGGACACTGACCGGCGCGTCCGCATGTGCCCCGACCCTAGCACGTGTCCGCACCCTCACCTGTGCCCTCAGCCTTGCCGTTCCCTAACCCTAACCCTAGCCCGGAACGGAAACCCACCGGCAGCCCCACACCTTAGCCTCCGCCGTACCCTCATCCTAATCCGTACGCGGACACTGACCCGCGCGTCCGCACGTGCCCCGACCCTAGCACGTGTCCGCACCCTCACCTGTGCCCTCAGCCTTGCCGTTCCCTAACCCTAACCCTAGCCCGGAAGGGAAACCCACGGGCAGCCCCACACCTTAGCCTCCGCCGTACCCTCATCCTAATCCGTACGCGGACACTGACCCACGCGTCCGCACGTGCCCCGACCCTAGCACGTGTCCGCACCCTCACCTGTTGCCTCAGCCTTGCCGTTCCCTAACCCTAACCCTATCCCGGAACGGAAACCCACCGGCAGCCCCACACCTTAGCCTCCGCCGTACCCTCATCCTAATCCGTACGCGGACACTGACCCGCGCGTCCGCACGTGCCCCGACCCTAGCACGTGTCCGCACCCTCACCTGTGCCCTCAGCCTTGCCGTTCCGTAACCCTAACCCTAGCCCGGAACGGAAACCCCCCGGCAGCCCCACACCTTAGCCTCCGACGTACCCTCATCCTAATCCGTACGCGGACACTGACACGCGCGTCCGCACGTGCCCCGACCCTAGCTCTTGTCCGCACCCTCACCTGTGCCCTCAGCCTTGCCGTTCCCTAACCCTAACCCTAGCCCGGAACGGAAACCCACCGGCAGCCCCACACCCTAGCCTCCGCCGTACCCTCATCCTAATCCGTACGCGGACACTGACCCGCGCGTCCGCACGTGCCCCGACCCTAGCACGTGTCCGCACCCTGACCTGTGCCCTCAGCCTTGCCTTTCCCTAACCTTAACCCTAGCCCGGAACGGAAACCCACCGGCAGCCCCACACCTTAGCCTCCGCCGTACCCTCATCCTAATCCGTAAGCGGACACTGACACGCGCGTCCGCACGTGCCCCGACCCTAGCACGTGTCCGCACCCTCACCTGTGCCCTCAGCCTTGCCGTTCCCTAACCCTAACCCTAGCCCGGAACGGAAACCCACCGGCAGCCCCACACCTTAGCCCCCGCCGTACCGTCATCCTAATCCGTACGCGGACACTGACACGCGCGTCCGCACGTGCCCCGAACCTAGCACGTGTCCGCACCCTCACCTGTGCCCTCAGCCTTGCCGTTCCCTAACCCTAACCCTAGCCCGGAACGGAAACCCACCGGCAGCCCCACACCTTAGCCTCCGCCGTACCCTCATCCTAATCCGTACGCGGACACTGACCCGTGCGTCCGCACGTGCCACGACCCTAGCACGTGTCCGCACCCTCGCCTGTGCCCTCAGCCTTGCCGTTCCCTAACCCTAACCCTAGCCCGGAACGGAAACCCACCGGCAGCCCCACACCTTAGCCTCCGCCGTACCCTCATCCTAATCCGTACGCGGACACTGACCCGCGCGTCCGCACGTGCCCTGACCCAAGCACGTGTCCGCACCCTCGCCTGTGCCCTCAGCCTTGCCGTTCCCTAACCCTAACCCTAGCCCGGAACGGAAACCCACCGGCAGCCCCACACCTTAGCCTCCGCCGTACCCTCATCCTAATCCGTACGCGGACACTGACCCGCGCGTTCGCACGTGCCCCGACCCTAGCACGTGTCCGCACCCTCGCCTGTGCCCTCAGCCTTGCCGTTCCCTAACCCTAATCCTAGCCCGGAACGGAAAGCCCCCGGCAGCACCACACCTTAGCCTCCGCCGTACACTCATCCTAATCCGTACGCGGACACTGACCCACGCGTCCACACGTGCCCCGACCCTAGCACGTGTCCGCACCCTCGCCTGTGCCCTCAGGCTTGCCGTCCCCTAACCCTAACCCTAGCACGGAAGGGAAACCCACCGGCAGCCCCACACCTTAGCCTCCGCCGTACCCTCATCCTAATCCGTACGCGGACACTGACCCACGCGTCCGCACGTGCCCCGACCCTAGCACGTGTCCGCACCCTCACCTGTGCCCTCAGCCTTGCCGTTCCCTAACCCTAACCCTAGCCCGGAACGGAAACCCACTGGCAGCCCCACACCTTAGCCTCCGCCGTACGCTCATCCTAATCTGTACGCGGACACTGACCCGCGCGTCCGCACGTGACCTGAACATAGCACGTGTCCGCACCCTCACCTGTGCCCTCAGCCTTGCCGTTCCCTAACCCAAACCCTAGCCCGGAACGGAAACCCACCGGCAGCCCCACACATTAGCCTCCGCCGTACCCTCATCCTAATCCGTACGCGGACACTGACTCGCGCGTCCGCACGTGCCCCGACCCTAGCACGTGTCCGCACCCTCACCTGTGCCCTCATCCTTGCCGTTCCCTAACCCTAACCCTAGACCGGAACGAAAACCCACCGGCAGCCCCACAGCTTAGCCTCCGCCGAACCCTCATCCTAATCCGTACGGGGACACTGAACCGCGCGTCCGCACGTGCCCCGACCCTAGCACGTGTCCGCACCCTCACCTGTGCCCTCAGCCTTGCCGTTCCCTAACCCTAAACCTAGCCCGGAACGGAAACCCACCGGCAGGCCCACACCTTAGCCCCCGCCGTAACCTCATCCTAATCCGTACGCGGACACTGACCCGCGCGTCCGCACGTGCCCCGAACCTAGCACGTGTCCGCACCCTCACCTGTGCCCTCAGCATTGCCGTTCCCTAACCCTAACCCTAGCCCGCAAGGGAAACCCACCAGCAGCCCCAAACCTTAGCCCCCGCCGTACCCTCATCCTAATCCGTACGCGGACACTGACCCGCACGTCCGCACGTGCCCCGACCTTAGCACGTGTCCGCACCCTCACCTGTGCCCTCAGCCTTGCCGTTCCCTAACCCTAACCCTAGCCCGGAACGGAAACCCACCGGCAGCCCCACACCTTAGCCTCCGCCGTACCCTCAACCTAATCCGTACGTGGACACAGACCCGCGCGTCCGCACGTGCCCCGACCCTAGCACGTGTCCGCACCCTCACCTGTGCCCTCAGCCTTGCCGTTCCCTAACCCTAACCCTAGCCCGGAAGGAAAACCCACTGGCAGCCCCACACCTTAGCCTCCGCCGTACCCTCATCCTAATCGGTACGCGGACACTGACCTGCGCGTCCGCAAGTGCCCCGACCCTAGCACGTGTCCGCACCCTCACCTGTGCCCTCAGCCTTGCCGTTCCCTAACCCTAACCCTAGCGCGGAACGGAAACCCACCGGCAGCCCCACAACTTAGCCTCCGCCGTTCCCTCATCCTAATCAGTACGCGGACAATGACCCGCACGTCCGCACGTGCCCCGACCCTAGCACGTGTCCGCACCCTCACCTGTGCCCTCAGCCTTGCCGTTCCCTAACCCTAACCCTAGCCCGGAACGGAAACCCACCGGCAGCCCCACACCTTAGCCTCCGCCGTACCCTCATACTAATCCGTACGCGGACACTGACCCACGCGTCCGCACGTGCTCCGACCCTAGCACGTGTCCGCACCCTCACCTGTGCCCTCAGCCTTGCCGTTCCCTAACCCTAACCCTAGCCCGGAACGGAAACCCACCGGCAGCCCCACACCTTAGCCTCCGCCGTACCCTCATCCTAATCCGTACGCGGACACTGACCCGCGCGTCCGTACGTGCCACGACCCTAGCACGTGTCCGCACCCTCGCCTGTGCCCTCAGCCTTGCCGTTCCCTAACCCTAACCCTAGCCCAGAACGGAAACCCACCGGCAGCCCCACACCTTAGCCTCCGCCGTACCCTCATCCTAATCCGTACGCGGACACTGACCGGCGCGTCCGCATGTGCCCCGACCCTAGCACGTGTCCGCACCCTCACCTGTGCCCTCAGCCTTGCCGTTCCCTAACCCTAACCCTAGCCCGGAACGGAAACCCACCGGCAGCCCCACACCTTAGCCTCCGCCGTACCCTCATCCTAATCCGTAC
Organism: Hyperoodon ampullatus; assembly: GCF_949752795.1. Classification (NCBI taxonomy): domain Eukaryota; kingdom Metazoa; phylum Chordata; class Mammalia; order Artiodactyla; family Ziphiidae; genus Hyperoodon; species Hyperoodon ampullatus. The sequence goes on along the minus strand of NC_136927.1, from coordinate 89,162,873 downwards.
GCGGACACTGACCCGCGCGTCCGCACGTGCCCCGACCCTAGCACGTGTCCGCACCCTCACCTGTGCCCTCAGCCTTGCCGTTCCCTAACCCTAACCCTAGCCCGGAAGGGAAACCCACGGGCAGCCCCACACCTTAGCCTCCGCCGTACCCTCATCCTAATCCGTACGCGGACACTGACCCGCGCGTCCGCACGTGCCCCGACCCTAGCACGTGTCCGCACCCTCACCTGTTGCCTCAGCCTTGCCGTTCCCTAACCCTAACCCTATCCCGGAACGGAAACCCACCGGCAGCCCCACACCTTAGCCTCCGCCGTACCCTCATCCTAATCCGTACGCGGACACTGACCCGCGCGTCCGCACGTGCCCCGACCCTAGCACGTGTCCGCACCCTCACCTGTGCCCTCAGCCTTGCCGTTCCGTAACCCTAACCCTAGCCCGGAACGGAAACCCCCCGGCAGCCCCACACCTTAGCCTCCGACGTACCCTCATCCTAATCCGTACGCGGACACTGACCCGCGCGTCCGCACGTGCCCCGACCCTAGCTCTTGTCCGCACCCTCACCTGTGCCCTCAGCCTTGCCGTTCCCTAACCCTAACCCTAGCCCGGAACGGAAACCCACCGGCAGCCCCACACCTTAGCCTCCGCCGTACCCTCATCCTAATCCGTACGCGGACACTGACCCGCGCGTCCGCACGTGCCCCGACCCTAGCACGTGTCCGCACCCTGACCTGTGCCCTCAGCCTTGCCTTTCCCTAACCTTAACCCTAGCCCGGAACGGAAACCCACCGGCAGCCCCACACCTTAGCCTCCGCCGTACCCTCATCCTAATCCGTAAGCGGACACTGACACGCGCGTCCGCACGTGCCCCGACCCTAGCACGTGTCCGCACCCTCACCTGTGCCCTCAGCCTTGCCGTTCCCTAACCCTAACCCTAGCCCGGAACGGAAACCCACCGGCAGCCCCACACCTTAGCCCCCGCCGTACCGTCATCCTAATCCGTACGCGGACACTGACACGCGCGTCCGCACGTGCCCCGAACCTAGCACGTGTCCGCACCCTCACCTGTGCCCTCAGCCTTGCCGTTCCCTAACCCTAACCCTAGCCCGGAACGGAAACCCACCGGCAGCCCCACACCTTAGCCTCCGCCGTACCCTCATCCTAATCCGTACGCGGACACTGACCCGCGCGTCCGCACGTGCCCTGACCCAAGCACGTGTCCGCACCCTCGCCTGTGCCCTCAGCCTTGCCGTTCCCTAACCCTAACCCTAGCCCGGAACGGAAACCCACCGGCAGCCCCACACCTTAGCCTCCGCCGTACCCTCATCCTAATCCGTACGCGGACACTGACCCGCGCGTTCGCACGTGCCCCGACCCTAGCACGTGTCCGCACCCTCGCCTGTGCCCTCAGCCTTGCCGTTCCCTAACCCTAATCCTAGCCCGGAACGGAAAGCCCCCGGCAGCACCACACCTTAGCCTCCGCCGTACACTCATCCTAATCCGTACGCGGACACTGACCCACGCGTCCACACGTGCCCCGACCCTAGCACGTGTCCGCACCCTCGCCTGTGCCCTCAGGCTTGCCGTCCCCTAACCCTAACCCTAGCACGGAAGGGAAACCCACCGGCAGCCCCACACCTTAGCCTCCGCCGTACCCTCATCCTAATCCGTACGCGGACACTGACCCACGCGTCCGCACGTGCCCCGACCCTAGCACGTGTCCGCACCCTCACCTGTGCCCTCAGCCTTGCCGTTCCCTAACCCTAACCCTAGCCCGGAACGGAAACCCACTGGCAGCCCCACACCTTAGCCTCCGCCGTACGCTCATCCTAATCTGTACGCGGACACTGACCCGCGCGTCCGCACGTGACCTGAACATAGCACGTGTCCGCACCCTCACCTGTGCCCTCAGCCTTGCCGTTCCCTAACCCAAACCCTAGCCCGGAACGGAAACCCACCGGCAGCCCCACACATTAGCCTCCGCCGTACCCTCATCCTAATCCGTACGCGGACACTGACTCGCGCGTCCGCACGTGCCCCGACCCTAGCACGTGTCCGCACCCTCACCTGTGCCCTCATCCTTGCCGTTCCCTAACCCTAACCCTAGACCGGAACGAAAACCCACCGGCAGCCCCACAGCTTAGCCTCCGCCGAACCCTCATCCTAATCCGTACGCGGACACTGAACCGCGCGTCCGCACGTGCCCCGACCCTAGCACGTGTCCGCACCCTCACCTGTGCCCTCAGCCTTGCCGTTCCCTAACCCTAAACCTAGCCCGGAACGGAAACCCACCGGCAGGCCCACACCTTAGCCCCCGCCGTAACCTCATCCTAATCCGTACGCGGACACTGACCCGCGCGTCCGCACGTGCCCCGAACCTAGCACGTGTCCGCACCCTCACCTGTGCCCTCAGCATTGCCGTTCCCTAACCCTAACCCTAGCCCGCAAGGGAAACCCACCAGCAGCCCCAAACCTTAGCCCCCGCCGTACCCTCATCCTAATCCGTACGCGGACACTGACCCGCACGTCCGCACGTGCCCCGACCTTAGCACGTGTCCGCACCCTCACCTGTGCCCTCAGCCTTGCCGTTCCCTAACCCTAACCCTAGCCCGGAACGGAAACCCACCGGCAGCCCCACACCTTAGCCTCCGCCGTACCCTCAACCTAATCCGTACGTGGACACAGACCCGCGCGTCCACACGTGACCCGACCCTAGCACGTGTCCGCACCCTCACCTGTGCCCTCAGCCTTGCCGTTCCCTAACCCTAACCCTAGCCCAGAACGGAAACCCACCGGCAGCCCCACACCTTAGCCTCCGCCATACCCTCATCCTAATCCGTATGCGGACACTGACCCGCGCGTCCGCACGTGCCCCGACCCTAGCACGTGTCCGCACCCTCACCTGTGCCCTCAGCCTTGCCGTTCCCTAACCCTAACCCTAGCCCGAACGGAAACCCACCGGCAGCCCCACACCTTAGCCTCCGCCGTACCCTCAACCTAATCCGTACGTGGACACAGACCCGCGCGTCCACACGTGCCCCGACCCTAGCACGTGTCCGCACCCTCACCTGTGCCCTCAGCCTTGCCGTTCCCTAACCCTAACCCTAGCCCGGAACGGAAACCCACCGGCAGCCCCACACCTTAGCCTCCGCCGTACCCTCATCCTAATCCGTACGTGGACACTGACCCGCGCGTCCGCACGTGCCCCGACCCTAGCACGTGTCCGCACCCTCACCTGTGCCCTCAGCCTTGCCGTTCCCTAACCCTAACCCTAGCCCGGAACGCAAACCCACCGGCAGCCCCACACCTTAGCCTCCGCCGTACCCTCATCCTAATCCGTAGGCGGACACTGACCCGCGCGTCCGCACGTGCCCCGACCCTAGCACGTGTCCGCACCCTCACCTGTGCCCTCAGCCTTGCCGTTCCCTAACCCTAACCCTAGCCCGGAACGGAAACCCACCGGCAGCCCCACACCTTAGCCTCCACCGTACCCTCATCCTAATCCGTACGCGGACACTGACCCGCGCGTCCGCACATGCCCCGACCCTAGCACGTGTCCGCACCCTCGCCTGTGCCCTCAGCCTTGCCGTTCCGTAACCCTTACCCTAGCCCGGAACGGAAACCCTCCGGCAGCCCCACACCTTAGCCTCCGCCGTACCCTCATCCTAATCCGTACGCGGACACTGACCCGCGCGTCCGCACGTGCCACGACCCTAGCACGTGTCCGCACCCTCGCCTGTGCCCTCTGCCTTGCCGTTCCCTAACCTAACCCTAGCCTGGAAGGGAAACCCACCGGCAGCCCTACACCTTAGCCACCGCCGTACCCTCATCCTAATCCGTACGCGGACACTGACCCGCGTGTCCGCACGTGCCCCGACCCTAGCACGTGTCCGCACCCTCGCCTGTGCCCTCAGCCTTGCCGTTCCCTAACCCTAACCCTAGCCCGGAACGGAAACCCACCGGCAGCCCCACACCTTAGCCTCCGCCGTACCCTCATCCTAATCCGTACGCGGACACTGACCCGCGCGTCCGCACGTGCCCCGACCCTAGCACGTGTCCGCACCCTCGCCTGTGCCCTCAGCCTTGCCGTTCCCTAACCCTAACCCTAACCCGGAACGAAAACCCACCGGCAGCCCCACACCTTAGCCTCCGCCGTACGCTCATCCTAATCCGTACGCGGACACTGACCCGCGCGTCCGCACGTGCCCCGACCCTAGCACGTGTCCGCACCCTCACCTGTGCCCTCTGCCTTGCCATTCCCTAACCCTAACCCTAGCCCGGAACGGAAACCCACCGGCAGCCCCACAACTTAGCCTCCGCCGTACCCTCATCCTAATCCGTACGCAGACACTGACCCGCGCGTCCGCATGTGCTCCGACACTAGCACGTGTCCGCACCCTCACCTGTGCTCTCAGCCTTGCCGTTCCCTAACCCTAACCCTAGCCCGGAACGGAAACCCACCGGCAACCCCACACCTTAGCCTCCGCCGTACCCTCATCCTAATCCGTACGCGGACACTGACCCGCGCGTCCGCACGTGCCCCGACCCTAGCACGTGTCCGCACCCTGACCTGTGCCCTCAGCCTTGCCGTTCCCTAACCCTAACCCTAGCCCGGAACAGAAACCCACCGGCAGCCCCACACCTTAGCCTCCGCCGTACCCTCATCCTAATCCGTACGCGGACACTGACCCGCGCGTCCGCACGTGCCCCGACCCTAGCACGTGTCCGCACCTTCACCTGTGCCCTCAGCCTTGCCGTTCCCTAACCCTAACCCTAGCCCGGAACAGAAACCCACCGGCAGCCCCACACCTTAGCCTCCGCCGTACCCTCATCCTAATCCGTACGCGGACACTGACCCGCGCGTCCGCACGTGCCCCGACCCTAGCACGTGTCCGCACCCTCACCTGTGCCCTCAGCCTTGCCGTTCCCTAACCCTAACCCTAGCCCGGAACGGAAACCCACCGGCAGCCCCACACCTTACCCTCCGCCGTACGCTCATCCTAATCCGTACGCGAACACTGACCCGCGCGTCCGCACGTGCCCCGACCCTAGCACGTGTCCGCACACGCACCTGTGCCCTCAGCCTTGCCGTTCCCTAACCCTAACCCTAGCCCGGAAGGGAAACCCACCGGCAGCCTCACACCTTAGCCTCCGCCGTACCCTCATCCTAATCCGTACGCGGACACTGATACGCGCGTCCGCACGTGCCCCGACCCTAGCACGTGTCCGCACCCTCACCTGTGCCCTCAGACTTGCCATTCCCTAACCCTAACCCTAGCCCGGAAGGGAAACCCACCGGCAGCCCCACACCTTAGCCTCCGCCGTACCCTCATCCTAATCCGTACGCGGACACTGACCCGCGCGTCCGCACGTGCCCCGACCCTAGCACGTGTCCGCACCCTCACCTGTGCCCTCAGCCTTGCCGTTCCCTAACCCTAACAATAGCCCGGAAGGGAAACCCACCGGCAGCCCCACACCTTAGCCCCCGCCGTACCCTCATCCTAATCCGTACGCGGACACTGACAAGCGCGTCCGCACGTGCCCCGAACCTAGCACGTGTCCGCACCCTCACCTGTGCCCTCAGCCTTGCCGTTCCCTAACCCTAACCCTAGCCCGGGACGGAAACACACCGGCAGCCCCACACCTTAGCCTCCGCCGTACCCTCATCCTAATCCGTACGCGGACACTGACACGCGCGTCCGCACGAGCCCCGACCCTAGCACGTGTCCGCACCCTCACCTGTGCCCTCAGCCTTGCCGTTCCCTAACCCTAACCCTAACCTGGAACGGAAACCCACCGGCAGCCCCACACCTTAGCCTCCGCCGTGCCCTCATCCTAATCCATACGCGGACATTGACCCGCGCGTCCGCACATGCCCCAACCCTAGCACGTGTCCGCACCCTCGCCTGTGCCCTCAGCCTTGCCGTTCCCTAACCCTAACCCTAGCCCGGAACGGAAACCCACCGGCTGCCCCACACCTTAGACTCCGCCGTACCCTCATCCTAATCCGTACGCGGACACTGACCCGTGTGTCCGCATGTGCCCCGACCCTAGAACGTGTCCGCACCCTCGCCTGTGCCCTCAGCCTTGCCGTTCCCTAACCCTAACCCTAGCCCGGAACGGAAACACACCGGCAGCCCCACACCTAAGCCTCCGCCGTACCCTCATCCTAATCCGTACGCGGACACTGACCCGCGCGTCCGCACGTGCCCCGACCCTAGCACGTGTCCGCACCCTCGCCTGTGCCCTCAGCCTTGCCGTTCCCTAACCCTAACCCTAGCCCGGAAGGGAAACCCACCGGCAGCCCCACACCTTAGCCTCCGCCGTACCCTCATCCTAATCCGTACGCGGACACTGACCCGCGCGTCCGTACGTGCCACGACCCTAGCACGTGTCCGCACCCTCGCCTGTGCCCTCAGCCTTGCCGTTCCCTAACCCTAACCCTAGCCCGGAACGGAAACCCACCGGCAGCCCCACACCTTAGCCTCCGCCGTACCCTCATCCTAATCCGTACGCGGACACTGACCCGCGCGTCCGCACGTGCCCCGACCCAAGCACGTGTCCGCACCCTCGCCTGTGCCCTCAGCCTTGCCGTTCCCTAACCCTAACCCTAGCCCGGAACGGAAACCCACCGGCAGCCCCACACCTTAGCCTCCGCCGTACCATCATCCTAATCCGTACGCGGACACTGACCCGCGTGTCCGCACGTGCCCCGACCCTAGAACGTGTCCGCACCCTCGCCTGTGCCCACAGCCTTGCCGTTCCCTAACCCTAACCCTAGCCCGGAACGGAAACACACCGGCAGACCCACACCTTAGCCTCCGCCGTACCCTCATCCTAATCCGTACGCGGACACTGACCCGCGCGTCCGCACGTGCCCCGACCCTAGCACGTGTCCGCACCCTCGCCTGTGCCCTCAGCCTTGCCGTTCCCTAACCCTAACCCTAGCCCGGAACGGAAACCCACCGGCAGCCCCACACCTTAGCCTCCGCCGTACCCTCATCCTAATCCGTACGTGGACACTGACCCGTGCGTCCACACGTGCCCCGACCCTAGCACGTGTCCGCACCCTCACCTGTGCCCTCAGCCTTGCCGTTCCCTAACCCTAACCCTAGCCCGGAAGGGAAACCCACCGGCAGCCCCACACCTTAGCCTCCGCCGTACCCTCATCCTAATCCGTACGCGGACACTGACCCGCGCGTCCACACGTGCCATGACCCTAGCACGTGTCCGCACCCTCACCTGTGCCCTCAGCTTTGCTGTTCCCTAACCCTCACCCTAGCCCGGAACGGAAACCCACCGGCAGCCCCACACCTTAGCCTCCGCCGTACCCTCATCCTAATCTGTACGCGGACACTGACCCGCGTGTCCGCACGTGCCCCGACCCTAGCACGTGTCCGCACCCTCGCCTGTGCCCTCAGCCTTGCCGTTCCCTAACCCTAACCCTAGCCCGGAACGGAAACCCTCCGGCAGCCCCACACCTAAGCCTCCGCCCTACCCTCATCCTAATCCGTACGCGGACACTGACCCGCGCGTCCGCACGTGCCCCGACCCTAGCACGTGTCCGCACCCTCGCCTGTGCCCTCAGCCTTGCCGTTCCCTAACCCTAACCCTAGCCCGGAACGGAAACCCACCAGCAGCCCCACACCTTAGCCTCCGCCGTACCCTCATCCTAATCCATACGCGGACACTGACCCGCGCGTCCGCACGTGCCCCGACCCTAGCACGTGTCCGCACCCTCACCTGTGCCCTCAGCCTTGCTGTTCCCTAACCCTAACCCTAGCCCGGAACGGAAACCCACCGGCAGCCCCACACCTTAGCCTCCGCCGTACGCTCATCCTAATCCGTACGCGGACACTGACCCGCGCGTCCGCACGTGCCCCGACCCTAGCACGTGTCCGCACCCTCACCTGTGCCCTCAGCCTTGCCGTTCCCTAACCCTAACCCTAGCCCCGAACGGAAAACCACCGGCAGCCCCACACCTTAGCCTCCGCCGTACCCTCATCCTAATCCGTACGCGGACACTGACCCGCGCGTCCGCACGTGCCCCGACCTTAGCACGTGTCCGCACCCTCACCTGTGCCCTCAGCCTTGCCGTTCCCTAACCCTAACCGTAGCCCTGAACGGAAACCCACCGGCAGCCCCACACCTTAGCCTCCGCCGTACCCTCATCCTAATCCGTACGCGGACACTGACCCGCGCGTCCACACGAGCCCCGACCCTAGCACGTCTCCGCACCCTCACCTGTGCCCTCAGCCTTGCCGTTCCCTAACCCTAACCCTAGCCCGGAACGGAAACCCACCGGCAGCCCCAAACCTTAGCCTCCGCCGTACCCTCATCCTAATTCGTACGCGGACACTGACCCGCGCGTCCGCACGTGCCCCGACCCTAGCACGTGTCCGCACCCTCACCTGTTCCCTCAGACTTGCCGTTCCCTAACCCTAACCCTAGCCCGGAACGGAAACCCACGGGCAGCCCCACACCTTAGCCTCCGCCGTACCCTCATCCTAATCCGTACGTGGACACTGACCCACGCGTCCGCACGTGCCACGACCCTAGCACGTGTCCGCACACTCGCCTGTGCCCTCAGCCTTGCCGTTCCCTAACCCTAACCCTAGCCCGGAACGGAAACCCACCGGCAGCCCCACACCTTAGCCCCCGCCGTACCCTCATCCTAATCCGTACGCGGACACTGACAAGCGCGTCCGCACGTGCCCCGACCCTAGCACGTGTCCGCACCCTCACCTGTGCCCTCAGCCTTGCCGTTCCCTAACCCTAACCCTATCCCGGAACGGAAACTCACCGGCAGCCCCATACCTTAGCCTCCGCCGTACCCTCATCCTAATCCGTACGCGGACACTGACCCGCGCGTCCGCACGTGCCCCGACCCTAGCACGTGTCCGCACCCTCGCCTGTGCCCTCAGCCTTGCCGTTCCCTAACCCTAACCCTAGCCCGGAACGGAAACCCACCGGGAGCCCCACACCTTAGCCTCCGCCGTACTCTCATCCTAATCCGTACGCGGACACTGACCCGCGCGTCCGCACGAGCCCCGACCCTAGCATGTGTCCGCACCCTCACCTGTGCCCTCAGCCTTGCCGTCCCCTAACCCTAACCCTAGCCCGGAACGGAAACCCACCGGCAGCCCCACACCTTAGCCTCCGCCGTACCCTCATCCTAATCCGTACGAGGACACTGACCCGCGCGTCCGCACGTGCCACGACCCTAGCACGTGACCGCACCCTCGCCTGTGCCCTCAGCCTTGCCGTTCCCTAACCCTAACCCTAGCCCGGAAGGGAAACCCACCGGCAGCCCCACACCTTAGCCTCCGCCGTACCCTCATCCTAATCCGTACGCAGACACTGACCCGCGCGTCCGCACGTGCCCCGACCCTAGCACGTGTCCGCACCCTCACCTGTGCCCTAAGCCTTGCCGTTCCCTAACCCTAACCCTAGCCCGGAAGGGAAAACCACCGGCAGCCCCACACCTTAGCCTCCACCGTAGCCTCATCCTAATCCGTACGCGGACACTGACCCGCGCGTCCGCACGTGCCCCGACCCTAGCACGTGTCCGCACCCTCACCTGTGCTCTCAGCCTTGCCGTTCCCTAACCCTAACCCTAGCCCTGAACGGAAACCCACCGGCAGCCCCACACCTTAGCCTCCGCCGTACCCTCATCCTAATCCGTACGCGGACACTGACCCGCGCGTCCACACGAGCCCCGACCCTAGCACGTCTCCGCACCCTCACCTGTGCCCTCAGCCTTGACGTTCCCTAACCCTAACCCTAGCCCGGAACGGAAACCCACCGGCAGCCCCACACCTTAGCCTCCGCCGTACCCTCATCCTAATCCGTACGCGGACACTGACCCGCGCGTCCGCACGTGCCCCGACCCTAGCACGTGTCCGCACCCTCACCTGTGCCCTCAGCCTTGCCGTTCCCTAACCCTAACCCTAGCCCGGAACGGAAACCCACGGGCAGCCCCACACCTTAGCCTCCGCCGTACCCTCATCCTAATCCGTACGCGGACACTGACCCGCGCGTCCGCACGTGCCACGACCCTAGCACGTGTCCGCACACTCGCCTGTGCCCTCAGCCTTGCCATTCCCTAACCCTAACCCTAGCCCGGAACGGAAACCCACCGGCAGCCCCACACCTTAGCCTCCGCCGTACCCTCATCCTAATCCGTACGCGGACACTGACCCACGCATCCGCACGTGCCCCGACCCTAGCACGTGTCCGCACCCTCACCTGTGCCCTCAGCCTTGCCGTTCCCTAACCCTAACCCTAGCCCGGAACGGAAACCCACCGGCAGCCCCACACCTTAGCCTCCGCCGTACCCTCATCCTAATCCGTACGTGGACACTGACCCGCGCGTCCGCACGTGCCCCGACCCTAGCACGAGTCCGCACCCTGACCTGTGCCCTCAGCCTTGCCGTTCCCTAACCCTAACCCTAGCCCGGAACGGAAACCCACCGGCAGCCCCAAACCTTAGCCTCCGCCGTACCTTCATCCTAATCCGTACGCGGACACTGAGCCGCGCGTCCGCACGAGCCCCGACCCTAGCACGTGTCCGCACTCTCACCTGTGCCCTCAGCCTTGCCGTTCCCTGACCCTAACCCTAGCCAGGAACGGAAACCCACCGGCAGCCCCACACCTTACCCTCCGCCGTACCCTCATCCTAATCCGTACGCGGACACTGACACGCGCGTCCGCACGTGCCACGACCCTAGCACGTGTCCGCACCCTCACCTGTGCCCTCAGCCTTGCCGTTCCCTAACCCTAACCCTAGCCCTGAAGGGAAACCCACCGGCAGCCCCACACCTTAGCCTCCGCCGTACCCTCATCCTAATCCGTACGCGGACACTGACCCGCGCGTCCGCACGTTCCCCGACCCTAGCACGTGTCCGCACCCTCGCCTGTGCCCTCAGCGTTGCCGTTCCCTAACCCTAACCCTAGCCCGGAACGGAAACCCACCGGCAGCCCCACACCTTAGCCTCCGCCGTACCCTCATCCTAATCCGTACGCGGACACTGACCCGCGTGTCCGCACGTGCCCCGACCCTAGAACGTGTCCGCACCCTCGCCTGTGCCCTCAGCCTTGCCGTTCCCTAACCCTAACCCTAGCCCGGAATGGAAACACACCGGCCGCCCCACACCTTAGCCTCCGCCGTACCCTCATCCTAATCCGTACGCGGACACTGACCCGCGCGTCCGCACGTGCCCCGACCCTAGCACGTGTCCGCACCTTCACCTGTGCCCTCAGCCTTGCCGTTCCCTAACCCTAACCCTAGCCCGGAACAGAAACCCACCGGCAGCCCCACACCTTAGCCTCCGCCGTACCCTCATCCTAATCCGTACGCGGACACTGACCCGCGCGTCCGCACGTGCCCCGACCCTAGCACGTGTCCGCACCCTCACCTGTGCCCTCAGCCTTGCCGTTCCCTAACCCTAACCCTAGCCCGAAACGGAAACCCACCGGCAGCCCCACACCTTACCCTCCGCCGTACGCTCATCCTAATCCGTACGCGAACACTGACCCGCGCGTCCGCACGTGCCCCGACCCTAGCACGTGTCCGCACCCTCACCTGTGCCCTCAGCCTTGCCGTTCCCTAACCCTAACCCTAGCCCGGAAGGGAAACCCACCGGCAGCCTCACACCTTAGCCTCCGCCGTACCCTCATCCTAATCCGTACGCGGACACTGATACGCACGTCCGCACATGCCCCGACCCTAGCACGTGTCCGCACCCTCACCTGTGCCCTCAGACTTGCCATTCCCTAACCCTAACCCTAGCCCGGAAGGGAAACCCACCGGCAGCCCCACACCTTAGCCTCCGCCGTACCCTCATCCTAATCCGTACGCGGACACTGACCCGCGCGTCCGCACGTGCCCCGACCCTAGCACGTGTCCGCACCCTCACCTGTGCCCTCAGCCTTGCCGTTCCCTAACCCTAACCATAGCCCGGAAGGGAAACCCACCGGCAGCCCCACACCTTAGCCCCCGCCGTACCCTCATCCTAATCCGTACGCGGACACTGACCAGCGCGACCGCACGTGCCCCGAACCTAGCACGTGTCCGCACCCTCACCTGTGCCCTCAGCCTTGCCGTTCCCTAACCCTAACCCTAGGCCGGAACGGAAACCCACCGGCTGCCCCACACCTTAGACTCCGCCGTACCCTCATCCTAATCCGTACGCGGACACTGACCCGTGTGTCCGCACGTGCCCCGACCCTAGAACGTGTCCGCACCCTCGCCTGTGCCCTCAGCCTTGCCGTTCCCTAACCCTAACCCTAGCCCGGAACGGAAACACACCGGCAGCCCCACACCTAAGCCTCCGCCGTACCCTCATCCTAATCCGTACGCGGACACTGACCCGCGCGTCCGCACGTGCCCCGACCCTAGCACGTGTCCGCACCCTCGCCTGTGCCCTCAGCCTTGCTGTTCCCTAACCCTAACCCTAGCCCGGAAGGGAAACCCACCGGCAGCCCCACACCTTAGCCTCCGCCGTACCCTCATCCTAATCCGTACGCGGACACTGATCCGCGCGTCCGCACGTGCCCCGACCCTAGCACGTGTCCACACCCTCACCTGTGCCCTCAGCCTTGCCGTTACCTAACCCTAAACCTAGCCCGGAACGGAAACCCACCGGCAGCCCCACACCTTAGACTCCGCCGTACACTCATCCTAATCCGTACGCGGACACTGACCCGCGCGTCCGCACGTGCCCCGACCCTAGCACGTGTCCGCAACCTCACCTGTGCCCTCAGCCTTGCCGTTCCCTAACCCTAACCCTAGCCCGTAACGCAAACCCACCGGCAGCCCCACACCTTAGCCTCCGCCGTACACGCATCCTTATCCGTACGCGGACACTGACCCGCGCGTCCGCACGTGCCCCGACCCTAGCACGTGTCCGCACCCTCACCTGTGCCCTCAGCCTTGCCGTTCCCTAACCCTAACCCTAGCCCGGAAGGAAAACCCACTGGCAGCCCCACACCTTAGCCTCCGCCGTACCCTCATCCTAATCGGTACGCGGACACTGACCGGCGCGTCCGCAAGTGCCCCGACCCTAGCACGTGTCCGCACCCTCACCTGTGCCCTCAGCCTTGCCGTTCCCTAACCCTAACCCTAGCCCGGAACGGAAACCCACCGGCAGCCCCACAACTTAGCCTCCGCCGTACCCTCATCCTAATCCGTACGCGGACAATGACCCGCTCGTCCGCACGTGCCCCGACCCTAGCACGTGTCCGCACCCTCACCTGTGCCCTCAGCCTTGCCGTTCCCTAACCCTAACCCTAGCCCGGAACGGAAACCCACCGGCAGCCCCACACCTTAGCCTCCGCCGTACCCTCATCCTAATCCGTACGCGGACACTGACCCACGCGTCCGCACGTGCTCCGACCCTAGCACGTGTCCGCACCCTCACCTGTGCCCTCAGCCTTGCCGTTCCCTAACCCTAACCCTAGCCCGGAACGGAAACCCACCGGCAGCCCCACACCTTAGCCTCCGCCGTACCCTCATCCTAATCCGTACGCGGACACTGACCCGCGCGTCCGTACGTGCCACGACCCTAGCACGTGTCCGCACCCTCGCCTGTGCCCTCAGCCTTGCCGTTCCCTAACCCTAACCCTAGCCCAGAACGGAAACCCACCGGCAGCCCCACACCTTAGCCTCCGCCGTACCCTCATCCTAATCCGTACGCGGACACTGACCGGCGCGTCCGCACGTGCCCCGACCCTAGCACGTGTCCGCACCCTCACCTGTGCCCTCAGCCTTGCCGTTCCCTAACCCTAACCCTAGCCCGGAATGGAAACCCACCGGCAGCCCCACACCTTAGCCTCCGCCGTACCCTCATCCTAATCCGTACGCGGACACTGACCCGCGCGTCCGCACGTGCCCCGACCCTAGCACGTGTCCGCACCCTCACCTGTGCCCTCAGCCTTGCCGTTCCCTAACCCTAACCCTAGCCCGGAAGGGAAACCCACGGGCAGCCCCACACCTTAGCCTCCGCCGTACCCTCATCCTAATCCGTACGCGGACACTGACCCGCGCGTCCGCACGTGCCCCGACCCTAGCACGTGTCCGCACCCTCACCTGTTGCCTCAGCCTTGCCGTTCCCTAACCCTAACCCTATCCCGGAACGGAAACCCACCGGCAGCCCCACACCTTAGCCTCCGCCGTACCCTCATCCTAATCCGTACGCGGACACTGACCCGCGCGTCCGCACGTGCCCCGACCCTAGCACGTGTCCGCACCCTCACCTGTGCCCTCAGCCTTGCCGTTCCGTAACCCTAACCCTAGCCCGGAACGGAAACCCACCGGCAGCCCCACACCTTAGCCTCCGACGTACCCTCATCCTAATCCGTACGCGGACACTGACCCGCGCGTCCGCACGTGCCCCGACCCTAGCTCTTGTCCGCACCCTCACCTGTGCCCTCAGCCTTGCCGTTCCCTAACCCTAACCCTAGCCCGGAACGGAAACCCACCGGCAGCCCCACAACTTAGCCTCCGCCGTACCCTCATCCTAATCCGTACGCGGACACTGACCCGCGCGTCCGCACGTGCCCCGACCCTAGCACGTGTCCGCACCCTGACCTGTGCCCTCAGCCTTGCCTTTCCCTAACCCTAACCCTAGCCCGGAACGGAAACCCACCGGCAGCCCCACACCTTAGCCTCCGCCGTACCCTCATCCTAATCCGTAAGCGGACACTGACACGCGCGTCCGCACGTGCCCCGACCCTAGCACGTGTCCGCACCCTCACCTGTGCCCTCAGCCTTGCCGTTCCCTAACCCTAACCCTAGCCCGGAACGGAAACCCACCGGCAGCCCCACACCTTAGCCCCCGCCGTACCGTCATCCTAATCCGTACGCGGACACTGACACGCGCGTCCGCACGTGCCCCGAACCTAGCACGTGTCCGCACCCTCACCTGTGCCCTCAGCATTGCCGTTCCCTAACCCTAACCCTAGCCCGGAACGGAAACCCACCGGCAGCCCCACACCTTAGCCTCCGCCGTACCCTCATCCTAATCCGTACGCGGACACTGACCCGTGCGTCCGCACGTGCCACGACCCTAGCACGTGTCCGCACCCTCGCCTGTGCCCTCAGCCTTGCCGTTCCCTAACCCTAACCCTAGCCCGGAACGGAAACCCACCGGCAGCCCCACACCTTAGCCTCCGCCGTACCCTCATCCTAATCCGTACGCGGACACTGACCCGCGCGTCCGCACGTGCCCTGACCCAAGCACGTGTCCGCACCCTCGGCTGTGCCCTCAGCCTTGCCGTTCCCTAACCCTAACCCTAGCCCGGAACGGAAACCCACCAGCAGCCCCACACCTTAGCCTCCGCCGTACCCTCATCCTAATCCGTACGCGGACACTGACCCGCGCGTCCGCACGTGCCCCGACACTAGCACGTGTCCGCACCCTCGCCTGTGCCCTCAGCCTTGCCGTTCCCTAACCCTAACCCTAGCCCGGAACGGAAAGCCCCCGGCAGCACCACACCTTAGCCTCCGCCGTACACTCATCCTAATCCGTACGCGGACACTGATCCGCGCGTCCACACGTGCCCCGACCCTAGCACGTGTCCGCACCCTCGCCTGTGCCCTCAGGCTTGCCGTCCCCTAACCCTAACCCTAGCACGGAAGGAAAACCCACCGGCAGCCCCACACCTTAGCCTCCGCCGTACCCTCATCCTAATCCGTACGCGGACACTGACCCACGCGTCCGCACGTGCCCCGACCCTAGCACGTGTCCGCACCCTCACCTGTGCCCTCAGCCTTGCCGTTCCCTAACCCTAACCCTAGCCCGGAACGGAAACCCACTGGCAGCCCCACACCTTAGCCTCCGCCGTACGCTCATCCTAATCTGTACGCGGACACTGACCCACGCGTCCGCACGTGCCCTGAACATAGCACGTGTCCGCACCCTCACCTGTGCCCTCAGCCTTGCCGTTCCCTAACCCAAACCCTAGCCCGGAACGGAAACCCACCGGCAGCCCCACACATTAGCCTCCGCCGTACCCTCATCCTAATCCGTACGCGGACACTGACTCGCGCGTCCGCACGTGCCCCGACCCTAGCACGTGTCCGCACCCTCACCTGTGCCCTCATCCTTGCCGTTCCCTAACCCTAACCCTAGACCGGAACGGAAACCCACCGGCAGCCCCACAGCTTAGCCTCCGCAGAACCCTCATCCTAATCCGTACGCGGACACTGACCCGCGCGTCCGCACGTGCCCCGACCCTAGCACGTGTCCGCACCCTCACCTGTGCCCTCAGCCTTGCCGTTCCCTAACCCTAAACCTAGCCCGGAACGGAAACCCACCGGCAGGCCCACACCTTAGCCCCCGCCGTAACCTCATCCTAATCCGTACGCGGACACTGACCCGCGCGTCCGCACGTGCCCCGAACCTAGCACGTGTCCGCACCCTCACCTGTGCCCTCAGCATTGCCGTTCCCTAACCCTAACCCTAGCCCGCAAGGGAAACCCACCAGCAGCCCCAAACCTTAGCCCCCGCCGTACCCTCATCCTAATCCGTACGCGGACACTGACCCGCACGTCCGCACGTGCCCCGACCTTAGCACGTGTCCGCACCCTCACCTGTGCCCTCAGCCTTGCTGTTCCCTAACCCTAACCCTAGCCCGGAACGGAAACCCACCGGCAGCCCCACACCTTAGCCTCCGCCGTACCCTCAACCTAATCCGTACGTGGACACAGACCCGCGCGTCCACACGTGCCCCGACCCTAGCACGTGTCCGCACCCTCACCTGTGCCCTCAGCCTTGCCGTTCCCTAACCCTAACCCTAGCCCAGAACGGAAACCCACCGGCAGCCCCACACCTTAGCCTCCGCCATACCCTCATCCTAATCCGTATGCGGACACTGACCCGCGCGTCCGCACGTGCCCCGACCCTAGCACGTGTCCGCACCCTCACCTGTGCCCTCAGCCTTGCCGTTCCCTAACCCTAACCCTAGCCCGGAACGGAAACCCACCGGCAGCCCCACACCTTAGCCTCCGCCGTACCCTCATCCTAATCCGTACGTGGACACTGACCCGCGCGTCCGCACGTGCCCCGACCCTAGCACGTGTCCGCACCCTCACCTGTGCCCTCAGCCTTGCCGTTCCCTAACCCTAACCCTAGCCCGGAACGCAAACCCACCGGCAGCCCCACACCTTAGCCTCCGCCGTACCCTCATCCTAATCCGTAGGCGGACACTGACCCGCGCGTCCGCACGTGCCCCGACCCTAGCACGTGTCCGCACCCTCACCTGTGCCCTCAGCCTTGCCGTTCCCTAACCCTAACCCTAGCCCGGAACGGAAACCCACCGGCAGCCCCACACCTTAGCCTCCACCGTACCCTCATCCTAATCCGTACGCGGACACTGACCCGCGCGTCCGCACATGCCCCGACCCTAGCACGTGTCCGCACCCTCGCCTGTGCCCTCAGCCTTGCCGTTCCGTAACCCTAACCCTAGCCCGGAACGGAAACCCTCCGGCAGCCCCACACCTTAGCCTCCGCCGTACCCTCATCCTAATCCGTACGCGGACACTGACCCGCGCGTCCGCACGTGCCACGACCCTAGCACGTGTCCGCACCCTCGCCTGTGCCCTCTGCCTTGCCGTTCCCTAACCTAACCCTAGCCTGGAAGGGAAACCCACCGGCAGCCCTACACCTTAGCCACCGCCGTACCCTCATCCTAATCCGTACGCGGACACTGACGCGCGTGTCCGCACGTGCCCCGACCCTAGCACGTGTCCGCACCCTCGCCTGTGCCCTCAGCCTTGCCGTTCCCTAACCCTAACCCTAGCCCGGAACGGAAACCCACCGGCAGCCCCACACCTTAGCCTCCGCCGTACCCTCATCCTAATCCGTACGCGGACACTGACCCGCGCGTCCGCACGTGCCCCGACCCTAGCACGTGTCCGCACCCTCGCCTGTGCCCTCAGCCTTGCCGTTCCCTAACCCTAACCCTAACCCGGAACGAAAACCCACCGGCAGCCCCACACCTTAGCCTCCGCCGTACGCTCATCCTAATCCGTACGCGGACACTGACCCGCGCGTCCGCACGTGCCCCGACCCTAGCACGTGTCCGCACCCTCACCTGTGCCCTCTGCCTTGCCATTCCCTAACCCTAACCCTAGCCCGGAACGGAAACCCACCGGCAGCCCCACAACTTAGCCTCCGCCGTACCCTCATCCTAATCCGTACGCAGACACTGACCCGCGCGTCCGCACGTGCTCCGACCCTAGCACGTGTCCGCACCCTCACCTGTGCTCTCAGCCTTGCCGTTCCCTAACCCTAACCCTAGCCCGGAACGGAAACCCACCGGCAACCCCACACCTTAGCCTCCGCCGTACCCTCATCCTAATCCGTACGCGGACACTGACCCGCGCGTCCGCACGTGCCCCGACCCTAGCACGTTTCCGCACCCTGACCTGTGCCCTCAGCCTTGACTTTCCCTAACCCTAACCCTAGCCCGGAACGGAAACCCACCGGCAGCCCCACACCTTAGCCTCCGCCGTACCCTCATCCTAATCCGTACGCGGACACTGACCCGCGCGTCCGCACGTGCCCCGACCCTAGCACGTGTCCGCACCTTCACCTGTGCCCTCAGCCTTGCCGTTCCCTAACCCTAACCCTAGCCCGGAACAGAAACCCACCGGCAGCCCCACACCTTAGCCTCCGCCGTACCCTCATCCTAATCCGTACGCGGACACTGACCCGCGCGTCCACACGTGCCCCGACCCTAGCACGTGTCCGCACCCTCACCTGTGCCCTCAGCCTTGCCGTTCCCTAACCCTAACCCTAGCCCGGAACGGAAACCCACCGGCAGCCCCACACCTTACCCTGCGCCGTACGCTCATCCTAATCCGTACGCGAACACTGACCCGCGCGTCCGCACGTGCCCCGACCCTAGCACGTGTCCGCACACGCACCTGTGCCCTCAGCCTTGCCGTTCCCTAACCCTAACCCTAGCCCGGAAGGGAAACCCACCGGCAGCCTCACACCTTAGCCTCCGCCGTACCCTCATCCTAATCCGTACGCGGACACTGATACGCGCGTCCGCACGTGCCCCGACCCTAGCACGTGTCCGCACCCTCACCTGTGCCCTCAGACTTGCCATTCCCTAACCCTAACCCTAGCCCGGAAGGGAAACCCACCGGCAGCCCCACACCTTAGCCTCCGCCGTACCCTCATCCTAATCCGTACGCGGACACTGACCCGCGCGTCCGCACGTGCCCCGACCCTAGCACGTGTCCGCACCCTCACCTGTGCCCTCAGCCTTGCCGTTCCCTAACCCTAACAATAGCCCGGAAGGGAAACCCACCGGCAGCCCCACACCTTAGCCCCCGCCGTACCCTCATCCTAATCCGTACGCGGACACTGACAAGCGCGTCCGCACGTGCCCCGAACCTAGCACGTGTCCGCACCCTCACCTGTGCCCTCAGCCTTGCCGTTCCCTAACCCTAACCCTAGCCCGGGACGGAAACCCACCGGCAGCCCCACACCTTAGCCTCCGCCGTACCCTCATCCTAATCCGTACGCGGACACTGACACGCGCGTCCGCACGAGCCCCGACCCTAGCACGTGTCCGCACCCTCACCTGTGCCCTCAGCCTTGCCGTTCCCTAACCCTAACCCTAACCTGGAACGGAAACCCACCGGCAGCCCCACACCTTAGCCTCCGCCGTGCCCTCATCCTAATCCATACGCGGACATTGACCCGCGCGTCCGCACATGCCCCAACACTAGCACCTGTCCGCACCCTCGCCTGTGCCCTCAGCCTTGCCGTTCCCTAACCCTAACCCTAGCCCGGAACGGAAACCCACCGGCTGCCCCACACCTTAGACTCCGCCGTACCCTCATCCTAATCCGTACGCGGACACTGACCCGTGTGTCCGCACGTGCCCCGACCCTAGAACGTGTCCGCACCCTCGCCTGTGCCCTCAGCCTTGCCGTTCCCTAACCCTAACCCTAGCCCGGAACGGAAACACACCGGCAGCCCCACACCTAAGCCTCCGCCGTACCCTCATCCTAATCCGTACGCGGACACTGACCCGCGCGTCCGCACGTGCCCCGACCCTAGCACGTGTCCGCACCCTCGCCTGTGCCCTCAGCCTTGCCGTTCCCTAACCCTAACCCTAGCGCGGAAGGGAAACCCACCGGCAGCCCCACACCTTAGCCTCCGCCGTACCCTCATCCTAATCCGTACGCGGACACTGACCCGCGCGTCCGTACGTGCCACGACCCTAGCACGTGTCCGCACCCTCGCCTGTGCCCTCAGCCTTGCCGTTCCCTAACCCTAACCCTAGCCCGGAACGGAAACCCACCGGCAGCCCCACACCTTAGCCTCCGCCGTACCCTCATCCTAATCCGTACGCGGACACTGACCCGCGCGTCCGCACGTGCCCCGACCCAAGCACGTGTCCGCACCCTCGCCTGTGCCCTCAGCCTTGCCGTTCCCTAACCCTAACCCTAGCCCGGAACGGAAACCCACCGGCAGCCCCACACCTTAGCCTCCGCCGTACCATCATCCTAATCCGTACGCGGACACTGACCCGCGTGTCCACACGTGCCCCGACCCTAGAACGTGTCCGCACCCTCGCCTGTGCCCACAGCCTTGCCGTTCCCTAACCCTAACCCTAGCCCGGAACGGAAACACACCGGCAGACCCACACCTTAGCCTCCGCCGTACCCTCATCCTAATCCGTACGCGGACACTGACCCGCGCGTACGCACGTGCCCCGACCCTAGCACGTGTCCGCACCCTCGCCTGTGCCCTCAGCCTTGCCGTTCCCTAACCCTAACCCTAGCGCGGAAGGGAAACCCACCGGCAGCCCCACACCTTAGCCTCCGCCGTACCCTCATCCTAATCCGTACGCGGACACTGACCCGCGCGTCCGTACGTGCCACGACCCTAGCACGTGTCCGCACCCTCGCCTGTGCCCTCAGCTTTGCCGTTCCCTAACCCTAACCCTAGCCCGGAACGGAAACCCACCGGCAGCCCCACACCTTAGCCTCCGCCGTACCCTCATCCTAATCCGTACGCGGACACTGACCCGCGCGTCCGCACGTGCCCCGACCCAAGCACGTGTCCGCACCCTCGCCTGTGCCCTCAGCCTTGCCGTTCCCTAACCCTAACCCTAGCCCGGAACGGAAACCCACCGGCAGCCCCACACCTTAGCCTCCGCCGTACCATCATCCTAATCCGTACGCGGACACTGACCCGCGTGTCCACACGTGCCCCGACCCTAGAACGTGTCCGCACCCTCGCCTGTGCCCACAGCCTTGCCGTTCCCTAACCCTAACCCTAGCCCGGAACGGAAACACACCGGCAGACCCACACCTTAGCCTCCGCCGTACCCTCATCCTAATCCGTACGCGGACACTGACCCGCGCGTCCGCACGTGCCCCGACCCTAGCACGTGTCCGCACCCTCGCCTGTGCCCTCAGCCTTGCCGTTCCCTAACCCTAACCCTAGCCCGGAACGGAAACCCACGGGCAGCCCCACACCTTAGCCTCCGCCGTACCCTCATCCTAATCCGTACGTGGACACTGACCCACGCGTCCGCACGTGCCACGACCCTAGCACGTGTCCGCACACTCGCCTGTGCCCTCAGCCTTGCCGTTCCCTAACCCTAACCCTAGCCCGGAACGGAAACCCACCGGCAGCCCCACACCTTAGCCTCCGCCGTACCCTCATCCTAATCCGTACGCGGACACTGACCCGCGCCTCCGCACGTGCCCCGACCCTAGCACGTGTCCGAACCCTCACCTGGTCCCTCAGCCTTGCCGTTCCTTAACCCTAACCCTAGCCCGGAACGGAAGCCCACCGGCAGCCCCACACCTTAGCCTCCGCCGTACCCTCATCCTAATCCGTACGCGGACACTGACCCGCGCGTCCGCACGTGCCCCGACACTAGCACGTGTCCGCACCCTCACCTGTGCCCTCAGCCTTGCCGTTCCCTAACCCTAACCCTATCCCGGAACGGAAACCCACCGGCAGCCCCACACCTTAGCCTCCGCCGTACCCTCATCCTAATCCGTACGCGGACACTGAACCGCGCATCCACACGTGCCCCGACCCTAGCACGTGTCCGCATCCTCACCTGTGCCCTCAGCCTTGCCGTTCCCTAACCCTAACCCTAGCCCGGAACGGAAAACCACCGGCAGCCCCACACCTTAGCCTCCGCCGTACCCTCATCCTAATCCGTACGCGGACACTGACCCGCGCGTCCGCACGAGCCCCGACCCAAGAACGTGTCCGCACCCTCACCTGTGCCCTCAGCCTTGCCGTTCCCTAACCCTAACCCTAGCCCGGAACGGAAACCCACCGGCAGCCCCACACCTTAGCCTCCGCCGTACCCTCATCCTAATCCGTACGCGGACACTGACACGCGCGTCCGCACGTGCCACGACCCTAGCACGTGTCCGCAACCTCACCTGTGCCCTCAGCCTTGCCGTTCCCTAACCCTAACCCTAGCCCGGAAGGGAAACCCTCCGGCAGCCCCACACCTTAGCCTCCGCCGTACCCTCATCCTAATCCGTACGCGGACACTGACCCGCGCGTCCGCACGTGCCCCGACCCTAGCACGTGTCCGCACCCTCACCTGTGCCCTCAGCCTTGCCGTTCCTTAACCCTAACCCTAGCCCGGAACGGAAACCCACCGGCAGCCCCACACCTTAGCCTCCGCCGTACCCTCATCCTATTCCGTACGCGGACACTGACCCGCGCTTCCGCACGTGCCCCGACCCTAGCACGTGTCCGCACCCTCGCCTGTGCCCTCAGCCTTGCCGTTCCCTAACCCTAACCCTAGCCCAGAACGGAAACCCACCGGCAGCCCCACACCTTAGCCTCCGCCGTACCCTCATCCTAATCCGTACGCGGACACTGACTCGCGCGTCCGCACGTGCCACGACCCTAGCACGTGTCCGCACCCTCACCTGTGCCCTCAGCCTTGCCGTTCCCTAACCCTAACCCTAGCCCGGAACGGAAACCCACCGGCAGCCCCACACCTTAGCCTCCGCCGTACCCTCATCCTCATCCGTACGCGGACACTGACCCGCGCGTCCGCACGTTCCCCGACCCTAGCACGTGTCCGCACCCTCGCCTGTGCCCTCAGCCTTGCCGTTCCCTAACCCTAACCCTAGCCCGGAACGGAAACCCACCGGCAGCCCCACACCTTAGCCTCCGCCGTACCCTCATCCTAATCCGTACGCGGACACTGACCCGCGTGTCCGCACGTGCCCCGACCCTAGCACGTGTCCGCACCCTCACCTGTGCCCTCAGCCTTGCCGTTCCCTAACCCTAACCCTAACCCGGAAGGGAAACCCACCGGTAGACCCACACCTTAGCCCCCGCCGTACCCTCATCCTAATCCGTACGCGGACACTGACAAGCGCGTCCGCACGTGCCCCGACCCTAGCACGTGTCCGCACCCTCACCTGTGGTCTCAGCCTTGCCGTTCCCTAACCCTAACCCTATCCCGGAACGGAAACTCACCAGCAGCCCCACACCTTAGCCTCCGCCGTACCCTCATCCTAATCCGTACGCGGACACTGACCCGCGCGTCCGCACGTGCCCCGACCCTAGCACGTGTCCGCACCCTGACCTGTGCCCTCAGCCTTGCCGTTCCCTAACCCTAACCCTAGCCCGGAACGGAAACCCACCAGCAGCCCCACACCTTAGCCTCCGCCGTACTCTCATCCTAATCCGTACGCGGACACTGACCCGCGCGTCCGCACGAGCCCCGACCCTAGCATGTGTCCGCACCCTCACCTGTGCCCTCAGCCTTGCCGTCCCCTAACCCTAACCCTAGCCCGGAACGGAAACCCACCGGCAGCCCCACACCTTAGCCTCCGCCGTACCCTCATCCTAATCCGTACGAGGACACTGACCCGCGCGTCCGCACGTGCCACGACCCTAGCACGTGTCCGCACCCTCGCCTGTGCCCTCAGCCTTGCCGTTCCCTAACCCTAACCCTAGCCCGGAAGGGAAACCCACCGGCAGCCCCACACCTTAGCCTCCGCCGTACCCTCATCCTAATCCGTATGCAGACACTGACCCGCGCGTCCCCACGTGCCCCGACCCTAGCACGTGTCCGCACCCTCACCTGTGCCCTCAGCCTTGCCGTTCCCTAACCCTAACCCTAGCCCGGAAGGGAAACCCACCGGCAGCCCCACACCTTAGCCTCCGCCGTACCCTCATCCTAATCCGTACGCGGACACTGACCCGCGCGTCCGCACGTGCCC
Source organism: Hyperoodon ampullatus (assembly GCF_949752795.1). Lineage (NCBI taxonomy): Eukaryota > Metazoa > Chordata > Mammalia > Artiodactyla > Ziphiidae > Hyperoodon > Hyperoodon ampullatus. Next base: position 89,138,629 of record NC_136927.1, on the reverse strand, counting down.
CGACCCTAGCACGTGTCCGCACCCTCACCTGTGCCCTCAGCCTTGCCGTTCCCTAACCCTAACCCTAGCCCTGAACGGAAACCCACCGGCAGCCCCACACCTTAGCCTCCGCCGTACCCTCATCCTAATCCGTATGCGGACACTGACCCGCGCGTCCACACGAGCCCCGACCCTAGCACGTCTCCGCACCCTCACCTGTGCCCTCAGCCTTGACGTTCCCTAACCCTAACCCTAGCCCGGAACGGAAACCCTCCGGCAGCCCCACACCTTAGCCTCCGCCGTACCCTCATCCTAATCCGTACGCGGACACTGACCCGCGCGTCCGCACATGCCCCGACCCTAGCACGTGTCCGCACCCTCACCTGTGCCCTCAGCCTTGCCGTTCCCTAACCCTAACCCTAGCCCGGAACGGAAACCCACGGGCAGCCCCACACCTTAGCCTCCGCCGTACCCTCATCCTAATCCGTACGCGGACACTGACCCGCGCGTCCGCACGTGCCCCGACCCTAGCACGTGTCCGCACCCTCACCTGTGCCCTCAGCTTTGCCATTCCCTAACCCTCACCCTAGCCTGGAACGGAAACCCACCGGCAGCCCCACACCTTAGCCTCCGCCGTACCCTCATCCTAATCCGTACGCGGACACTGACCCGCGCGTCCGCATGTGCCCCGACCATAGCACGTGTCCGCACCCTCACCTGTGCCCTCAGCCTTGCCGTTCCCTAACCCTAACCCTAGCCCGGAACGGAAACCCACCGGCAGCCCCACACCTTAGCCTCTGCCGTACCCTCATCCTAATCCGTACGCGGACACTGACCAGCGCGTCCGCACGTGCCCCGACCCCAGCACGTGTCCGCACCCTCACCTGTGCCCTCAGCCTTGCCGTTCCCTAACCCTAACCCTAGCCCGGAACGGAAACCCACCGGCAGCCCCACACCTTAGCCTCCGCCGTACCCTCAACCTAATCCTTACGCGGACACTGACCCGCGCGTCCGCGCGTGCCCCGACCCTAGCACGTGTCCGCACCCTCACCTGTGCCCTCAGCCTTGCCGTTCCCTAACCCTAACCCTAGCCCGGAACGGAAACCCACCGGCAGCCCCACACCTTAGCCTCCGCCGTACCCTCATCCTAATCCGTACGCGGACACTGACCCGCGCGTCCGCACGTGCCCCGACCCTAGCACGTGTCCGCACCCTCACCTGTGCCCTCAGCCTTGCCGTTCCCTAACCCTAACCCTAGCCCGGAACGGAAACCCACCGGCAGCCCCACACCTTAGCCTCCGCCGTACCCTCATCCTAATCCGTACGCGGACACTGACCCGCGCGTCCGCACGTGCCCCGACCCTAGCACGTGTCCGCACCCTCACCTGTGCCCTCAGCCTTGCCGTTCCCTAACCCTAACCCTAGCCCGGAACGGAAACCCACCGGCAGCCCCACACCTTAGCCTCCGCCGTACCCTCATCCTAATCCGTACGCGGACACTGACCCGCGCGTCCGCACGTGCCCCGACCCTAGCACGTGTCCGCACCCTCACCTGTGCCCTCAGCCTTGCCGTTCCCTAACCCTAACCCTAGCCCTGAACGGAAAACCACCGGCAGCCCCACACCTTAGCCTCCGCCGTACCCTCATCCTAATCCGTACGCGGACACTGACCCGCGCGTCCGCACGTGCACCGACGCTAGCACGTGTCCGCACCCGCACCTGTGCCCTCAGCCTTGCCGTTCCCTAACCCTAACCCTAGCCCGGAACGGAAACCCACCGGCAGCCCCACACCTTAGCCTCCGCCGTACCCTCATCCTAATCCGTACGCGGACACTGACCCGCGCGTCCGCACGTGCCCCGACCCTAGCACGTGTCCGCACCCTCAACTGTGCCCTCAGCCTTGCCATTCCCTAACCCTAACCCTAGACCGGAAGGGAAACCCACCGGCAGCCCCACACCTTAGCCTCCGCCGTACCCTCATCCTAATCCGTACGCGGACACTGACCCGCGCGTCCGCACGTGCCCCGACCCTAGCACGTGTCCGTACCCTCACCTGTGCCCTCAGCCTTGCCGTTCCCTAACCCTAACCCTAGCCCGGAAGGGAAACCCACCGGCAGCCCCACACCTTAGCCCCGGCCGTACCCTCATCCTAATCCGTACGCGGACACTGACAAGCGCGTCCGCACGTGCCCCGACCCTAGCACGTGTCCGCACCCTCACCTGTGCCCTCAGCCTTGCCGTTCCCTAACCCTAACCCTAGCCCGGAACGGAAACTCACCGGCAGCCCCACACCTTAGCCTCCGCCGTACCCTCATCCTAATCCGTACGCGGACACTGACCCGCGCGTCCGCACGTGCCCCGACCCTAGCACGTGTCCGCACCCTGACCTGTGCCCTCAGCCTTGTCGTTCCCTAACCCTAACCCTAGCCCGGAACGGAAACCCACCGGCAGCCATACACCTTACCCTCCGCCGTACTCTCATCCTAATCCGTACGCGGACACTGACCCGCGCGTCCGCACGAGCCCCGACCCTAGCACGTGTCCGCACCCTCACCTGTGCCCTCAGCCTTGCCGTTCCCTAACCCTAACCCTAGCCCGGAACGGAAACCCACCGGCAGCCCCACACCTTAGCCTCCGCCGTACCCTCATCCTAATCCGTACGCGGACACTGACCCGCGCGTCCGCACGTGCCACGACCCTAGCACGTGTCCGCACCCTCGCCTGTGCCCTCAGCCTTGCCGTTCCCTAACCCTAACCCTAGCCCGGAAGGGAAACCCACCGGCAGCCCCACACCTTAGCCTCCGGCGTACCCTCATCCTAATCCGTACGCGGACACTGACCCACGCGTCCGCACGTGCCCCGACCCTAGCACGTGTCCGCACCCTCGCCTGTGCCCTCAGCCTTGCCGTTCCCTAACCCTAACCCTAGCCCGGAAGGGAAAGCCACCGGCAGCCCCACACCTTAGCCTCCGCCGTACCCTCATCCTAATCCGTACGCGGACACTGACCCGCGCGTCCACACGTGCCCCGACCCTAGCACGTGTCCGCACCCTCACCTGTGCCCTCAGCCTTGCCGTTCCCTAACCCTAACCCTAGCCCGGAAGGGAAACCCACCGGCAGCCCCACACCTTTGCCTCCGCCGTACCCTCATCCTAATCCGTACGCGGACACTGACCCGCGCGTCCGCACGTGCCCCGACCCTAGCACGTGTCCGCACCTCACCTGTGCCCTCAGCCTTGCCGTTCCCTAACCCTAACCCTAGCCCGGAACGGAAACCCACCGGCAGCCCCACACCTTAGCCTCCGCCGTACCCTCATCCTAATCCGTACGCGGACACTGACCCGCGCGTCCGCACGTGCCCCGACCCTAGCACGTGTCCGCAACCTCACCTGTGCCCTCAGCCTTGCCGTTCCCTAACCCTAACCCTAGCCCGGAACGCAAACCCACCGGCAGCCCCACACCTTAGCCTCCGCCGTACCCTCATCCTAATCCGTACGCGGACACTGACCCGCGCGTCCGCACGTGCCCCGACCCTAGCACGTGTCCGCACCCTCACCTGTGCCCTCAGCCTTGCCGTTCCCTAACCCTAACCCTAGCCCTGAACGGAAACCCACCGGCAGCCCCACACCTTAGCCTCCGCCGTACCCTCATCCTAATCTGTACGCGGACACTGACCCGCGCGTCCGCACGTGCCCCGACCCTAGCACGTGTCCGCACCCTCGCCTGTGCCCTCAGCCTTGCCGTTCCCTAACCCTAACCCTAGCCCGGAACGGAAACCCACCGGCAGCCCCACACCTTAGCCTCCGCCCTACCCTCATCCTAATCCGTACGCGGACACTGACCCGCGCGTCCGCACGTGCTCCGACCCTAGCACGTGTCCGCACCCTCACCTGTGCCCTCAGCCTTGCCGTTCCCTAACCCTAACCCTAGCCCAGAAGGGAAACCCACCGGCAGCCCCACACCTTAGCCTCCGCCGTACCCTCATCCTAATCCGTACGCGGACACTGACCAGCGCGTCCGCACGTGCCCCGACCCTAGCACGTGTCCGCACCCTCACCTGTGCCCTCAGCCTTGCCGTTCCCTAACCCTAACCCTAGCCCGGAACGGAAACCCACCGGCAGCCCCACACCTTAGCCTCCGCCGTACCCTCATCCTAATCCGTACGCGGACACTGACCCGCGCGTCCGCACGTGCCCCGACCCTAGCACGTGTCCGCACCCTCACCTGTGCCCTCAGCCTTGCCGTTCCCTAACCCTAACCCTAGCCCGGAACGGAAACCCACCGGCAGCCCCACACCTTAGCCTCCGCCGTACGCTCATCCTAATCCGTACGCGGACACTGACCCGCGCGTCCGCACGTGCCCCGACCCTAGCACGTGTCCGCACCCTCACCTGTGCCCTCAGCCTTGCCGTTCCCTAACCCTAACCCTAGCCCGGAACGGAAACCCACCGGCAGCCCCACACCTTAGCCTCCGCCATACCCTCATCCTAATCCGTACGCGGACACTGACCCGCGCGTCCACACGTGCTCCGACCCTAGCACGTGTCCGCACCCTCACCTGTGCCCTCAGCCTTGCCCTTCCCTAACCCTAACCCTAGCCCGGAACGGAAACCCACCGGCAGCCCCACACCTTAGCCTCCGCCGTACCCTCATCCTAATCCGTACGCGGACACTGACCCGCGTGTCCGCACGTGCCCCCACCCTAGCACGTGTCCGCACCCTCGCCTGTGCCCTCAGCCTTGCCGTTCCCTAACCCTAACCCTAGCCCGGAACGGAAACCCACCGGCAGCCCCACACCTTAGCCTCCGCCGTACCCTCATCCTAATCTGTACGCGGACACTGACCCGCGCGTCCGCACGTGCCCCGACCCTAGCACGTGTCCGCACCCTCGCCTGTGCCCTCAGCCTTGCCGTTCCCTAACCCTAACCCTAGCCCAGAAGGGAAACCCACCGGCAGACCCACACCTTAGCCTCCGCCCTACCCTCATCCTAATCCGTACGCGGACACTGACCCGCGCGTCCGCACGTGCCCCGACCCTAGCACGTGTCCGCACCCTCACCTGTGCCCTCAGCCTTGCCGTTCCCTAACCCTAACCCTAGCCCGGAACGGAAACCCACCGGCAGCCCCACACTTTAGCCTCCGCCGTACCCTCATCCTAATCCGTACGCGGTCACTGACCCGCGCGTCCGCACGTGCCCCGACCCTAGCACGTGTCCGCACCCTCACCTGTGCCCTCAGCCTTGCCGTTCCCTAACCCTAACCCTAGCCCGGAATGGAAACCCACCGGCAGCCCCACACCTTAGCCTCCGCCGTACCCTCATCCTAATCCGTACGCGGACACTGACCTGCGCGTCCGCACGAGCCCCGACCCTAGCACGTGTCCGCACCCTCACCTGTGCCCTCAGCCTTGCCGTTCCCTAACCCTAACCCTAGCCCGGAACGGAAACCCACCGGCAGCCCCACACCTTAGCCTCCGCCGTACCCTCATCCTAATCCGTACGCGGACACTGACCCGCACGTCCGCACGTGCCACGACCCTAGCACGTGTCCGCACCCTCGCCTGTGCCCTCAGCCTTGCCGTTCCCTAACCCTAACCCTAGCCCGGAAGGAAAACCCACCGGCAGCCCCACACCTTAGCCTCCGCCGTACCCTCATCCTAATCCGTACGCGGATACTGACCCGCGCGTCCGCACGTGCCCCGACCCTAGCACGTGTCCGCACCCTCACCTGTGCCCTCAGCCTTGCCGTTCCCTAACCCTAACTCTAGCCCGGAACGGAAACCCACCGGCAGCCCCACACCTTAGCCTCCGCCGTACCCTCATCCTAATCCGTACGCGGACACTGACCCGGGCGTCCGCACGTGCCCCGACCCTAGCACGTGTCCGCACCCTCGCCTGTGCCCTCAGCCTTGCCGTTCCATAACCCTAGCCCTAGACCGGAATGGAAAACCACCGGCAGCCCCACACCTTAGCCTCCGCCGTACCCTCATCCTAATCCGTACGCGGACACTGACCCGCGCGTCCGCACGTGCCCCGACCCTAGCACGTGTCCGCACCCTCACCTGTGCCCTCAGCCTTGCCGTTCCCTAACCCTAACCCTAGCCCGGAACGGAAACCCACCGGCAGCCCCACACCTTAGCCTCCGCCGTACCCTCATCCTAATCCGTACGCGGACACTGACCGGCGCGTCTGCACGTGCCCCGACCCTAGCACGTGTCCGCACCCTCAGCTGTGCCCTCAGCCTTGCCGTTCCCTAACCCTAACCCTAGCCCGGAACGGAAACCCACCGGCAGCCCCACACCTTAGCCTCCGCCGTACCCTCATCCTAATCCGTACGCGGACACTGACCCGCGCGTCCGCACGTGCCCCGACCCTAGCACGTGTCCACACCCTCACCTGTGCCCTCAGCCTTGCCGTTCCCTAACCCTAACCCTAGCCCGGAACGGAAACCCACCGGCAGCCCCACACCTTATACTCCGCTGTACCCTCATCCTAATCCGTACGCGGACACTGACCCGCGCGTCCGCACGTGCCCCGACCCTAGCACGTGTCCGCACCCTGACCTGTGCCCTCAGCCTTGCCGTTCCCTAACCCTAACCCTAGCCCGGAACGGAAACCCACCGGGAGTCCCACACCTTAGCCTCCGCCGTACTCTCATCCTAATCCGTATGCGGACACTGACCCGCGCGTCCGCACGAGCCCCGACCCTAGCATGTGTCCGCACCCTCACCCTTGCCCTCAGCCTTGCCGTCCCCTAACCCTAACCCTAGCCCGGAACGGAAACCCACCGGCAGCCCCACACCTTAGCCTCCGCCGTACCCTCATCCTAATCCGTACGAGGACACTGACCCGCGTGTCCGCACGTGCCACGACCCTAGCACGTGTCCGCACCCTCGCCTGTGCCCTCAGCCTTGCCGTTCCCTAACCCTAACCCTAGCCCGGAAGGGAAACCCACCGGCAGCCCCACACCTTAGCCTCCGCTGTACCCTCATCCTAATCCGTACGCAGACACTGACCCGCGCGTCCGCACGTGCCCCGACCCTAGCACGTGTCCGCACCCTCACCTGTGCCCTCAGCCTTGCCGTTCCCTAACCCTAACCCTAGCCCGGAAGGGAAACCCACCGGAAGCCCCACACCTTAGCCTCCGCCGTACCCTCATCCTAATTCGTACGCGGACACTGACCAGCGCGTCCGCACGTGCCCCGACCCTAGCACGTGTCCGCACCCTCACCTGTGCCCTCAGCCTTGCCGTTCCCTAACCCTAACCCTAGCCCGGAACGGAAACCCACCGGCAGCCCCACACCTTAGCCTCCGCCGTACTCTCATCCTAATCCGTACGCGGACACTGACCCGCGCGTCCGCACGTACCCCGACCCTAGCACGTGTCCGCACCCTCACCTGTGCCCTCAGCCTTGCCGTTCCCTAACCCTAACCCTAGCCCGGAACGGAAACCCACCGGCAGCCCCACACCTTAGCCTCCGCCGTACCCTCATCCTAATCCTTACGCGGACACTGACCCGCGCGTCCGCGCGTGCCCCGACCCTAGCACGTGTCCGCACCCTCACCTGTGCCCTCAGCCTTGCCGTTCCCTAACCCTAACCCTAGCCCGGAACGGAAACCCACCGGCAGCCCCACACCTTAGCCTCCGCCGTACCCTCATCCTAATCCGTACGCGGACACTGACCCGCGCGTCCGCACGTGCCCCGACCCTAGCACGTGTCCGCACCCTCACCTGTGCCCTCAGCCTTGCCGTTCCCTAACCCTAACCCTAGCCCTGAACGGAAACCCACCGGCAGCCCCACACCTTAGCCTCCGCCGAACCCTCATCCTAATCCGTACGCGGACACTGAACCGCGCGCCCACACGAGCCCCGACCCTAGCACGTCTCCGCACCCTCACCTGTGCCCTCAGCCTTGCCGTTCCCTAACCCTAACCCTAGCCCGGAACGGAAACCCACCGGCAGCCCCACACCTTAGCCTCCGCCGTACCCTCATCCTAATCCGTACGCGGACACTAACACGCGCGTCCGCACGTGCCCCGACCCTAGCACGTCTCCGCACCCTCACATGTGCCCTCAGCCTTGCCGTTCCCTAACCCTAACCCTAGCCCGGAACGGAAACCCACCGGCAGCCCCACACCTTAGCCTCCACCGTACCCTCATCCTAATCCGTACGCGGACACTGAACCACGCGTCCACACGTGCCCCGACCCTAGCACGTGTCCGCACCCTCACCTGTGCCCTCAGCCTTGCCATTCCCTAACCCTAACCCTAGCCCGGAACGGAAACCCACCGGCAGCCCCACACCTTAGCCTCCGCCGTACCCTCATCCTAATCCGTACGCGGACACTGACCCGCGCGTCCGCACGAGCCCCGACCCAAACACGTGTCCGCACCCTCTCCTGTGCCCTCAGCCTTGCCGTTCCTTAACCCTAACCCTAGCCCGGAACGGAAACCCACCGGCAGCCCCACACCTTAGCCTCCGCCGTACCCTCATCCTATTCCGTACGCGGACACTGACCCGCGCGTCCGCACGTGCCCCGACCCTAGCACGTGTCCGCACCCTCGCCTGTGCCCTCAGCCTTGCCGTTCCCTAACCCTAACCCTAGCCCGGAACGGAAACCCACCGGCAGCCCCACACCTTAGCCTCCGCCGTACCCTCATCCTAATCCGTACGCGGACACTGACTCGCGCGTCCGCACGTGCCACGACCCTAGCACGTGTCCGCACCCTCGCCTGTGCCCTCAGCCTTGCCGTTCCCTAACCCTAACCCTAGCCCGGAACGGAAACCCACCGGCAGCCCCACACCTTAGCCTCCGCCGTACCCTCATCCTAATCCGTACGCGGACACTGACCCGCGCGTCCGCACGTGCCCCGACCCTAGCACGTGTCCGCACCCTCGCCTGTGCCCTCAGCGTTGCCGTTCCCTAACCCTAACCCTAGCCCGGAACGGAAACCCACCGGCAGCCCCACACCTTAGCCTCCGCCGTACCCTCATCCTAATCCGTACGCGGACACTGACCCACGTGTCCGCACGTGCCCCGACCCTAGAACGTGTCCGCACCCTCGCCTGTGCCCTCAGCCTTGCCGTTCCCTAACCCTAACCCTAGCCCGGAACGGAAACACACCGGCAGCCCCACACCTTAGCCTCCGCCGTACCCTCATCCTAATCCGTACGCGGACACTGTCCCGCGCGTCCGCACGTGCCCCTACCCTAGCACGTGTCCGCACCCTCGCCTGTGCCCTCAGCCTTGCCGTTCCCTAACCCTAACCCTAGCCTGGAAGGGAAACCCACCGGCAGCCCCACACCTTAGCCTCCGCTATACCCTCATCCTAATCCGTACGTGGACACTGACCCGCGCGTCCGCACGTGCCCCGACCCTCGCACGTGTCCGCACCCTCACCTGTGCCCTCAGCCTTGCCGTTCCCTAACCCTAACCCTAGCCCGGAACGGAAACACACCGGCAGCCCCACACCTTAGCCTCCGCCGTACCCTCATCCTAATCCGTACGCGGACACTGACCCGCGCGTCCGCACGTGCCCCGACCCTAGCACGTGTCCGCACCCTCACCTGTGCCCTCAGCCTTGCCATTCCCTAACCCTAACCCTAGACCGGAAGGGAAACCCACCGGCAGCCCCACATCTTAGCCTCCGCCGTACCCTCATCCTAATCCGTACGCGGACACTGACCCGCGCGTCCGCACGTGCCCCGACCCTAGCACGTGTCCGCACCCTCACCTGTGCCCTCAGCCTTGCCATTCCCTAACCCTAACCCTAACACGTAAGGGAAACCCACCGGCAGCCCCACACCTTAGCCCCCGCCGTACCCTCATCCTAATCCGTACGCGGACACTGACAAGCACGTCCGCACGTGCCCCGACCCTAGCACGTGTCCGCACCCTCACCTGTGCCCTCAGCCTTGCCGTTCCCTAACCCTAACCCTATCCCGGAACGGAAACTCACCGGCAGCCCCATACCTTAGCCTCCGCCGTACCCTCATCCTAATCCGTACGCGGACAATGACCCGCGCGTCCGCACGTGCCCCGACCCTAGCACGTGTCCGCACCCTCGCCTGTGCCCTCAGCCTTGCCGTTCCCTAACCCTAACCCTAGCCCGGAACGGAAACCCACCGGCAGCCCCACACCTTAGCCTCCGCCGTACCCTCATCCTAATCCGTAGGCGGACACTAACCCACGCGTCCGCACGTGCCCCGACCCTAGCACGTGTCCGCACCCTCGCCTGTGCCCTCAGCCTTGCCGTTCCCTAACCTTAACCCTAGCCCGGAACGGAAACCCACCGGCAGCCCCACAACTTAGCCTCCGCCGTACCCTCATCCTAATCCGTACGCGGACAATGACACGCGCGTCCGCACGTGCTCCGACCCTAGCACGTGTCCGCACCCTCACCTGTGCCCTCAGCCTTGCCGTTCCCTAACCCTAACCCTAGCCCGGAACGGAAACCCACCGGCAGCCCCACACCTTAGCCTCCGCCGTACCCTCATCCTAATCCGTACGCGGACACTGACCCGCGCGTCCGCACGTGCCCCGACCCTAGCACGTGTCTGCACCCTCACCTGTGCCCTCAGCCTTGCCGTTCCCTAACCCTAACCCTAGCCCGGAACGGAAACCCCCCGGCAGCCCCACACCTTAGCCTCCGCCGTACCCTCATCCTAATCCGTACGCGGACACTGACCCGCGCGTCCGCACGTGCCCCGACCCTAGCACGTGTCCGCACCCTCACCTGTGCCCTCAGCCTTGCCGTTCCCTAACCCTAACCCTAGCCCGGAACGGAAACCCACCGGCAGCCCCACACCTTAGCCTCCGCCGTACTCTCATACTAATCCGTACGCGGACACTGACCCGCGCGTCCGCACGTACCCCGACCCTAGCACGTGTCCGCACCCTCACCTGTGCCCTCAGCCTTGCCGTTCCCTAACCCTAACCCTAGCCCGGAACGGAAACCCACCGGCAGCCCCACACCTTAGCCTCCGCCGTACCCTCATCCTAATCCTTACGCGGACACTGACCCGCGCGTCCGCGCATGCCCCGACCCTAGCACGTGTCCGCACACTCACCTGTGCCCTCAGCCTTGCCGTTCCCTAACCCTAACCCTAGCCCGGAACGGAAACCCACCGGCACCCCCACACCTTAGCCTCCGCCGTACCCTCATCCTAATCCGTACGCGGACACTGACCCGCGCGTCCGCACGTGCCCCGACCCTAGCACGTGTCCGCACCCTCACCTGTGCCCTCAGCCTTGCCGTTCCCTAACCCTAACCCTAGCCCGGAACGGAAACCCACCGGCAGCCCCACACCTTAGCCTCCGCCGTACCCTCATCCTAATCCGTACGCGGACACTGACCCGCGCGTCCGCACGTGCCCCGACCCTAGCACGTGTCCGCACCCTCACCTGTGCCCTCAGCCTTGCCGTTCCCTAACCCTAACCCTAGCCCTGAACGGAAACCCACCGGCAGCCCCACACCTTAGCCTCCGCCGTACCCTCATCCTAATCCGTACGCGGACACTGTCCCGCGCGTCCACACGAGCCCCGACCCTAGCACGTCTCCGCACCCTCACCTGTGCCCTCAGCCTTGCCGTTCCCTAACCCTAACCCTAGCCCGGAACGGAAACCCTCCGGCAGCCCCACACCTTAGCCTCCGCCGTACCCTCATCCTAATCCGTACGCGGACACTGACCCGCGCGTCCGCACGTGCCCCGACCCTAGCACGTGTCCGCACCCTCACCTGTGCCCTCAGCCTTGCCATTCCCTAACCCTAACCCTAGCCCGGAACGGAAACCCACGGGCAGCCCCACACCTTAGCCTCCGCCGTACCCTCATCCTAATCCGTACGTGGACACTGACCCGCGCGTCCGCACGTGCCACGACCCTAGCACGTGTCCGCACACTCGCCTGTGCCCTCAGCCTTGCCGTTCCCTAACCCTAACCCTAGCCCGGAACGGAAACCCACCGGCAGCCCCACACCTTAGCCTCCGCCGTACCCTCATCCTAATCCGTACGCGGACACTGACCCGCGCCTCCGCACGTGCCCCGACCCTAGCATGTGTCCGCACCCTCACCTGTGCCCTCAGCCTTGCCGTTCCTTAACCCTAACCCTAGCCCGTAACGGAAGCCCACCGGCAGCCCCACACCTTAGCCTCCGCCGTACCCTCATCCTAATCCGTACGCGGACACTGACCCGCGCGTCCGCACGTGCCCCGACACTAGCACGTGTCCGCACCCTCACCTGTGCCCTCAGCCTTGCCGTTCCCTAACCCTAACCCTAGCCCGGAACGGAAACCCACCGGCAGCCCCACACCTTAGCCTCCGCCGTACCCTCATCCTAATCCGTATGCGGACACTGAACCGCACGTCCACACGTGCCCCGACCCTAGCACGTGTCCGCACCCTCACCTGTGCCCTCAGCCTTGCCGTTCCCTAACCCTAACCCTAGCCCGGAACGGAAACCCACCGGCAGCCCCACACCTTAGCCTCCGCCGTACCCTCATCCTAATCCGTACGCGGACACTGACCCGCGCGTCCGCACGAGCCCCGACCCAAGCACGTGTCCGCACCCTCACCTGTGCCCTCAGCCTTGCCGTTCCCTAACCCTAACCCTAGCCCGGAACGGAAACCCACCGGCAGCCCCAGACCTTAGCCTCCGCCGTACCCTCATCGTAATCCGTACGCGGACACTGACACGCGCGTCCGCACGTGCCACGACCCTAGCACGTGTCCGCACCCTCACCTGTGCCCTCAGCCTTGCCGTTCCCTAACCCTAACCCTAGCCCGGAAGGGAAACCCTCCGGGAGCCCCACACCTTAGCCTCCGCCGTACCCTCATCCTAATCCGTACGCGGACACTGACCCGCGCGTCCGCACGTGCCCCGACCCTAGCACGTGTCCGCACCCTCTCCTGTGCCCTCAGCCTTGCCGTTCCTTAACCCTAACCCTAGCCCGGAACGGAAACCCACCGGCAGCCCCACACCTTAGCCTCCGCCGTACCCTCATCCTATTCCGTACGCGGACACTGACCCGCGCGTCCGCACGTGCCCCGACCCTAGCACGTGTCCGCACCCTCGCCTGTGCCCTCAGCCTTGCCGTTCCCTAACCCTAACCCTAGCCCGGAACGGAAACCCACCGGCAGCCCCACACCTTAGCCTCCGCCGTACCCTCATCCTAATCCGTACGCGGACACTGACTCGCGCGTCCGGACGTGCCACGACCCTAACACGTGTCCGCACCCTCGCCTGTGCCCTCAGCCTTGCCGTTCCCTAACCCTAACCCTAGCCCGGAACGGAAACCCACCGGCAGCCCCACACCTTAGCCTCCGCCGTACCCTCATCCTAATCCGTACGCGGACACTGACCCGCGCGTCCGCACGTGCCCCGACCCTAGCACGTGTCCGCACCCTCGCCTGTGCCCTCAGCCTTGCCGTTCCCTAACCCTAACCCTAGCCCGGAACGGAAACCCACCGGCAGCCCCACACCTTAGCCTCCGCCGTACCCTCATCCTAATCCGTACGCGGACACTGACCCGCGTGTCCGCACGTGCCCCGACCCTAGAACGTGTCCGCACCCTCGCCTGTGCCCTCAGCCTTGCCGTTCCCTAACCCTAACCCTAGCCCGGAACGGAAACACACCGGCAGCCCCACACCTTAGCCTCCGCCGTACCCTCATCCTAATCCGTACGCGGACACTGACCCGCGCGTCCGCACGTGCCCCGACCCTAGCACGTGTCCGCACCCTCGCCTGTGCCCTCAGCCTTGCCGTTCCCTAACCCTAACCCTAGCCTGGAAGGGAAACCCACCGGCAGCCCCACACCTTAGCCTCCGCCGTACCCTCATCCTAATCCGTACGCGGACACTGACCCGCGCGTCCGCACGTGCCCCGACCCTAGCACGTGTCCGCACCCTCACCTGTGCCCTCAGCCTTGCCGTTCCCTAACCCTAACCCTAGCCCGGAAGGGAAATCCACCGGGAGCCCCACACCTTAGCCTCCGCCGTACCCTCATCCTAATCCGTACGCGGACACTGACCCGCGCGTCCGCACGTGCCCCGACGCTAGCACGTGTCCGCACCCGCACCTGTGCCCTCAGCCTTGCCGTTCCCTAACCCTAACCCTAGCCCGGAACGGAAACCCACCGGCAGCCCCACACCTTAGCCTCCGCCGTACCCTCATCCTAATCCGTACGCGGACACTGACCCGCGCGTCCGCACGTGCCCCGACCCTAGCACGTGTCCGCACCCTCACCTGTGCCCTCAGCCTTGCCATTCCCTAACCCTAACCCTAGACCGGAAGGGAAACCCACCGGCAGCCCCACATCTTAGCCTCCGCCGTACCCTCATCCTAATCCGTACGCGGACACTGACCCGCGCGTCCGCACGTGCCCCGACCCTAGCACGTGTCCGCACCCTCACCTGTGCCCTCAGCCTTGCCGTTCCCTAACCCTAACCCTAACCCGGAAGGGAAACCCACCGGCAGCCCCACACCTTAGCCCCCGCCGTACCCTCATCCTAATCCGTACGCGGACACTGACAAGCGCGTCCGCACGTGCCCCGACCCTAGCACGTGTCCGCACCCTCACCTGTGCCCTCAGCCTTGCCGTTCCCTAACCCTAACCCTATCCCGGAACGGAAACTCACCGGCAGCCCCATACCTTAGCCTCCGCCGTACCCTCATCCTAATACGTACGCGGACACTGACCCGCGCGTCCGCACGTGCCCCGACCCTAGCACGTGTCCGCACCCTCACCTGTGCCCTCAGCCTTGCCGTTCCCTAACCCGAACCCTAGCCCGGAACGGAAACCCACCGGGAGCCCCACACCTTAGCCTCCGCCGTACCCTCATCCTATTCCGTACGCGGACACTGACCCGCGCGTCCGCACGTGCCCCGGCCCTAGCACGTGTCCGCACCCTCGCCTGTGCCCTCAGCCTTGCCGTTCCCTAACCCTAACCCTAGCCCGGAACGGAAACCCACCGGCAGCCCCACACCTTAGCCTCCGCCGTACCCTCATCCTAATCCGTACGCGGACACTGACTCGCGCGTCCGCACGTGCCACGACCCTAGCACGTGTCCGCACCCTCGCCTGTGCCCTCAGCCTTGCCGTTCCCTAACCCTAACCCTAGCCCGGAACGGAAACCCACCGGCAGCCCCACACCTTAGCCTCCGCCGTACCCTCATCCTAATCCGTACGCGGACACTGACCCGCGCGTCCGCACGTGCCCCGACCCTAGCACGTGTCCGCACCCTCGCCTGTGCCCTCAGCCTTGCCGTTCCCTAACCCTAACCCTAGCCCGGAACGGAAACCCACCGGCAGCCCCACACCTTAGCCTCCGCCGTACCCTCATCCTAATCCGTACGCGGACACTGACCCGCGTGTCCGCACGTGCCCCGACCCTAGAACGTGTCCGCACCCTCGCCTGTGCCCTCAGCCTTGCCGTTCCCTAACCCTAACCCTAGCCCGGAACGGAAACACACCGGCAGCCCCACACCTTAGCCTCCGCCGTACCCTCATCCTAATCCGTACGCGGACACTGACCCGCGCGTCCGCACGTGCCCCGACCCTAGCACGTGTCCGCACCCTCGCCTGTGCCCTCAGCCTTGCCGTTCCCTAACCCTAACCCTAGCCTGGAAGGGAAACCCACCGGCAGCCCCACACCTTAGCCTCCGCCGTACCCTCATCCTAATCCGTACGCGGACACTGACCCGCGCGTCCGCACGTGCCCCGACCCTAGCACGTGTCCGCACCCTCACCTGTGCCCTCAGCCTTGCCGTTCCCTAACCCTAACCCTAGCCCGGAAGGGTAATCCACCGGGAGCCCCACACCTTAGCCTCCGCCGTACCCTCATCCTAATCCGTACGCGGACACTGACAAGCGCGTCCGCAAGTGCCCCGACGCTAGCACGTGTCCGCACCCGCACCTGTGCCCTCAGCCTTGCCGTTCCCTAACCCTAACCCTAGCCCGGAACGGAAACCCACCGGCAGCCCCACACCTTAGCCTCCGCCGTACCCTCATCCTAATCCGTACGCGGACACTGACCCGCGCGTCCGCACGTGCCCCGACCCTAGCACGTGTCCGCACCCTCACCTGTGCCCTCAGCCTTGCCATTCCCTAACCCTAACCCTAGACCGGAAGGGAAACCCACCGGCAGCCCCACATCCCAGCCTCCGCCATACCCTCATCCTAATCCGTACGCGGACACTGACCCGCGCGTCCGCACGTGCCCCGACCCTAGCACGTGTCCGCACCCTCACCTGTGCCCTCAGCCTTGCCGTTCCCTAACCCTAACCCTAACCCGAAGGGAAACCCACCGGCAGCCCCACACCTTAGCCCCCGCCGTACCCTCATCCTAATCCGTACGCGGACACTGACAAGCGCGTCCGCACGTGCCCCGACCCTAGCACGTGTCCGCACCCTCACCTGTGCCCTCAGCCTTGCCGTTCCCTAACCCTAACCCTATCCCGGAACGGAAACTCACCGGCAGCCCCATACCTTAGCCTCCGCCGTACCCTCATCCTAATCCGTACGCGGACACTGACCCGCGCGTCCGCACGTGCCCCGACCCTAGCACGTGTCCGCACCCTCACCTGTGCCCTCAGACTTGCCGTTCCCTAACCCTAACCCTAGCCCGGAACGGAAACCCACCGGGAGCCCCACACCTTAGCCTCCGCCGTACTCTCATCCTAATCCGTACGCGGACACTGACCCGCGCGTCCGCACGAGCCCCGACCCTAGCATGTGTCCGCACCCTCACCTGTGCCCTCAGCCTTGCCGTCCCCTAACCCTAACCCTAGCCCGGAACGGAAACCCACCGGCAGCCCCACACCTTAGCCTCCGCCGTACCCTCATCCTAATCCGTACGAGGACACTGACCCGCGCGTCCGCACGTGCCACGACCCTAGCACGTGTCCGCACCCTCGCCTGTGCCCTCAGCCTTGCCGTTCCCTAACCCTAACCCTAGCCCGGAACGGAAACCCACCGGCAGCCCCACACCTTAGCCTCCGCCGTACCCTCATCCTAATCCGTACGCGGACACTGACCCGCGCGTCCGCACGTGCCCCGACCCTAGCACGTGTCCGCACCCTGACCTGTGCCCTCAGCCTTGCCGTTCCCTAACCCTAACCCTAGCCCGGAACGGAAACCCACCGGCAGCCCCAAACCTTAGCCTCCGCCGTACCTTCATCCTAATCCGTACGCGGACACTGAGCCGCGCGTCCGCACGAGCCCCGACCCTAGCACGTGTCCGCACTCTCACCTGTGCCCTCAGCCTTGCCGTTCCCTGACCCTAACCCTAGCCAGGAACGGAAACCCACCGGCAGCCCCACACCTTACCCTCCGCCGTACCCTCATCCTAATCCGTACGCGGACACTGACACGCGCGTCCGCACGTGCCACGACCCTAGCACGTGTCCGCACCCTCACCTGTGCCCTCAGCCTTGCCGTTCCCTAACCCTAACCCTAGCCCGGAAGGGAAACCCACCGGCAACCCCACACCTTAGCCTCCGCCGTACCCTCATCCTAATCCGTACGCGGACACTGACCCGCGCGTCCGCACGTGCCCCGACCCTAGCACGTGTCCGCACCCTCACCTGTGCCCTCAGCCTTGCCGTTCCTTAACCCTAACCCTAGCCCGGAACGGAAACCCACCGGCAGCCCCACACCTTAGCCTCCGCCGTACCCTCATCCTATTCCGTACGCGGACACTGACCCGCGCGTCCGCACGTGCCCCGACCCTAGCATGTATCCGCACCCTCGCCTGTGCCCTCAGCCTTGCCGTTCCCTAACCCTAACCCTAGACCGGAACGGAAACCCACCGGCAGCCCCACACCTTAGCCTCCGCCGTACCCTCATCCTAATCCATACGCGGACCCTGACTCACGCGTCCACACGTGCCACGACCCTAGCACGTGTCCGCACCCTCGCCTGTGCCCTCAGCCTTGCCGTTCCCTAACCCTAACCCTAGCCCGGAACGGAAACCCACCGGCAGCCCCACACCTTAGCCTCCGCCGTACCCTCATCCTAATCCGTACGCGGACACTGACCCGCGCGTCCGCACGTTCCCCGACCCTAGCACGTGTCCGCACCCTCGCCTGTGCCCTCAGCGTTGCCGTTCCCTAACCCTAACCCTAGCCCGGAACGGAAACCCACCGGCAGCCCCACACCTTAGCCTCCGCCGTACCCTCATCCTAATCCGTACGCGGACACTGACCCGCGTGTCCGCACGTGCCCCGACCCTAGAACGTGTCCGCACCCTCGCCTGTGCCCTCAGCCTTGCCGTTCCCTAACCCTAACCCTAGCCCGGAACGGAAACACACCGGCCGCCCCACACCTTAGCCTCCGCCGTACCCTCATCCTAATCCGTACGCGGACACTGACCCGCGCGTCCGCACGTGCCCCGACCCTAGCACGTGTCCGCACCTTCACCTGTGCCCTCAGCCTTGCCGTTCCCTAACCCTAACCCTAGCCCGGAACAGAAACCCACCGGCAGCCCCACACCTTAGCCTCCGCCGTACCCTCATCCTAATCCGTACGCGGACACTGACCCGCGCGTCCGCACGTGCCCCGACCCTAGCACGTGTCCGCACCCTCACCTGTGCCCTCAGCCTTGCCGTTCCCTAACCCTAACCCTAGCCCGAAACGGAAACCCACCGGCAGCCCCACACCTTACCCTCCGCCGTACGCTCATCCTAATCCGTACGCGAACACTGACCCGCGCGTCCGCACGTGCCCCGACCCTAGCACGTGTCCGCACCCTCACCTGTGCCCTCAGCCTTGCCGTTCCCTAACCCTAACCCTAGCCCGGAAGGGAAACCCACCGGCAGCCTCACACCTTAGCCTCCGCCGTACCCTCATCCTAATCCGTACGCGGACACTGATACGCGCGTCCGCACATGCCCCGACCCTAGCACGTGTCCGCACCCTCACCTGTGCCCTCAGACTTGCCATTCCCTAACCCTAACCCTAGCCCGGAAGGGAAACCCACCGGCAGCCCCACACCTTAGCCTCCGCCGTACCCTCATCCTAATCCGTACGCGGACACTGACCCGCGCGTCCGCACGTGCCCCGACCCTAGCACGTGTCCGCACCCTCACCTGTGCCCTCAGCCTTGCCGTTCCCTAACCCTAACCATAGCCCGGAAGGGAAACCCACCGGCAGCCCCACACCTTAGCCCCCGCCGTACCCTCATCCTAATCCGTACGCGGACACTGACCAGCGCGACCGCACGTGCCCCGAACCTAGCACGTGTCCGCACCCTCACCTGTGCCCTCAGCCTTGCCGTTCCCTAACCCTAACCCTAGCCCGGAACGGAAACCCACCGGCAGCCCCACACCTTAGCCTCCGCCGTACCCTCATCCTAATCCGTACGCGGACACTGACCCGCGCGTCCGCACGAGCCCCGACCCTAGCACGTGTCCGCACCCTCACCTGTGCCCTCAGCCTTGCCGTTCCCTAACCCTAACCCTAACCCGGAAAGGAAACCCACCGGCAGCCCCACACCTTAGCCTCCGCCGTGCCCTCATCCTAATCCATACGCGGACATTGACCCGCGCGTCCGCACATGCCCCAACCCTAGCACGTATCCGCACCCTCGCCTGTGCCCTCAGCCTTGCCGTTCCCTAACCCTAACCCTAGGCCGGAACGGAAACCCACCGGCTGCCCCACACCTTAGACTCCGCCGTACCCTCATCCTAATCCGTACGCGGACACTGACCCGTGTGTCCGCACATGCCCCAACCCTAGAACGTGTCCGCACCCTCGCCTGTGCCCTCAGCCTTGCCGTTCCCTAACCCTAACCCTAGCCCGGAACGGAAACACACCGGCAGCCCCACACCTAAGCCTCCGCCGTACCCTCATCCTAATCCGTACGCGGACACTGACCCGCGCGTCCGCACGTGCCCCGACCCTAGCACGTGTCCGCACCCTCGTCTGTGCCCTCAGCCTTGCCGTTCCCTAACCCTAACCCTAGCCCGGAAGGGAAACCCACCGGCAGCCCCACACCTTAGCCTCCGCCGTACCCTCATCCTAATCCGTACGCGGACACTGATCCGCGCGTCCGCACGTGCCCCGACCCTAGCACGTGTCCACACCCTCACCTGTGCCCTCAGCCTTGCCGTTACCTAACCCTAACCCTAGCCCGGAACGGAAACCCACCGGCAGCCCCACACCTTAGACTCCACCGTACACTCATCCTAATCCGTACGCGGACACTGACCCGCGCGTCCGCACGTGCCCCGACCCTAGCACGTGTCCGCAACCTCACCTGTGCCCTCAGCCTTGCCGTTCCCTAACCCTAACCCTAGCCCGGAACGCAAACCCACCGGCAGCCCCACACCTTAGCCTCCGCCGTACACGCATCCTTATCCGTACGCGGACACTGACCCGCGCGTCCGCACGTGCCCCGACCCTAGCACGTGTCCGCACCCTCACCTGTGCCCTCAGCCTTGCCGTTCCCTAACCCTAACCCTAGCCCGGAAGGAAAACCCACTGGCAGCCCCACACCTTAGCCTCCGCCGTACCCTCATCCTAATCGGTACGCGGACACTGACCTGCGCGTCCGCAAGTGCCCCGACCCTAGCACGTGTCCGCACCCTCACCTGTGCCCTCAGCCTTGCCGTTCCCTAACCCTAACCCTAGCGCGGAACGGAAACCCACCGGCAGCCCCACAACTTAGCCTCCGCCGTACCCTCATCCTAATCCGTACGCGGACAATGACCCGCACGTCCGCACGTGCCCCGACCCTAGCACGTGTCCGCACCCTCACCTGTGCCCTCAGCCTTGCCGTTCCCTAACCCTAACCCTAGCCCGGAACGGAAACCCACCGGCAGCCCCACACCTTAGCCTCCGCCGTACCCTCATACTAATCCGTACGCGGACACTGACCCACGCGTCCGCACGTGCTCCGACCCTAGCACGTGTCCGCACCCTCACCTGTGCCCTCAGCCTTGCCGTTCCCTAACCCTAACCCTAGCCCGGAACGGAAACCCACCGGCAGCCCCACACCTTAGCCTCCGCCGTACCCTCATCCTAATCCGTACGCGGACACTGACCCGCGCGTCCGTACGTGCCACGACCCTAGCACGTGTCCGCACCCTCGCCTGTGCCCTCAGCCTTGCCGTTCCCTAACCCTAACCCTAGCCCAGAACGGAAACCCACCGGCAGCCCCACACCTTAGCCTCCGCCGTACCCTCATCCTAATCCGTACGCGGACACTGACCGGCGCGTCCGCATGTGCCCCGACCCTAGCACGTGTCCGCACCCTCACCTGTGCCCTCAGCCTTGCCGTTCCCTAACCCTAACCCTAGCCCGGAACGGAAACCCACCGGCAGCCCCACACCTTAGCCTCCGCCGTACCCTCATCCTAATCCGTACGCGGACACTGACCCGCGCGTCCGCACGTGCCCCGACCCTAGCACGTGTCCGCACCCTCACCTGTGCCCTCAGCCTTGCCGTTCCCTAACCCTAACCCTAGCCCGGAAGGGAAACCCACGGGCAGCCCCACACCTTAGCCTCCGCCGTACCCTCATCCTAATCCGTACGCGGACACTGACCCGCGCGTCCGCACGTGCCCCGACCCTAGCACGTGTCCGCACCCTCACCTGTTGCCTCAGCCTTGCCGTTCCCTAACCCTAACCCTATCCCGGAACGGAAACCCACCGGCAGCCCCACACCTTAGCCTCCGCCGTACCCTCATCCTAATCCGTACGCGGACACTGACCCGCGCGTCCGCACGTGCCCCGACCCTAGCACGTGTCCGCACCCTCACCTGTGCCCTCAGCCTTGCCGTTCCGTAACCCTAACCCTAGCCCGGAACGGAAACCCCCCGGCAGCCCCACACCTTAGCCTCCGACGTACCCTCATCCTAATCCGTACGCGGACACTGACCCGCGCGTCCGCACGTGCCCCGACCCTAGCTCTTGTCCGCACCCTCACCTGTGCCCTCAGCCTTGCCGTTCCCTAACCCTAACCCTAGCCCGGAACGGAAACCCACCGGCAGCCCCACACCCTAGCCTCCGCCGTACCCTCATCCTAATCCGTACGCGGACACTGACCCGCGCGTCCGCACGTGCCCCGACCCTAGCACGTGTCCGCACCCTGACCTGTGCCCTCAGCCTTGCCTTTCCCTAACCTTAACCCTAGCCCGGAACGGAAACCCACCGGCAGCCCCACACCTTAGCCTCCGCCGTACCCTCATCCTAATCCGTAAGCGGACACTGACACGCGCGTCCGCACGTGCCCCGACCCTAGCACGTGTCCGCACCCTCACCTGTGCCCTCAGCCTTGCCGTTCCCTAACCCTAACCCTAGCCCGGAACGGAAACCCACCGGCAGCCCCACACCTTAGCCCCCGCCGTACCGTCATCCTAATCCGTACGCGGACACTGACACGCGCGTCCGCACGTGCCCCGAACCTAGCACGTGTCCGCACCCTCACCTGTGCCCTCAGCCTTGCCGTTCCCTAACCCTAACCCTAGCCCGGAACGGAAACCCACCGGCAGCCCCACACCTTAGCCTCCGCCGTACCCTCATCCTAATCCGTACGCGGACACTGACCCGTGCGTCCGCACGTGCCACGACCCTAGCACGTGTCCGCACCCTCGCCTGTGCCCTCAGCCTTGCCGTTCCCTAACCCTAACCCTAGCCCGGAACGGAAACCCACCGGCAGCCCCACACCTTAGCCTCCGCCGCACCCTCATCCTAATCCGTACGCGGACACTGACCCGCGCGTCCGCACGTGCCCTGACCCAAGCACGTGTCCGCACCCTCGCCTGTGCCCTCAGCCTTGCCGTTCCCTAACCCTAACCCTAGCCCGGAACGGAAACCCACCGGCAGCCCCACACCTTAGCCTCCGCCGTACCCTCATCCTAATCCGTACGCGGACACTGACCCGCGCGTTCGCACGTGCCCCGACCCTAGCACGTGTCCGCACCCTCGCCTGTGCCCTCAGCCTTGCCGTTCCCTAACCCTAATCCTAGCCCGGAACGGAAAGCCCCCGGCAGCACCACACCTTAGCCTCCGCCGTACACTCATCCTAATCCGTACGCGGACACTGACCCACGCGTCCACACGTGCCCCGACCCTAGCACGTGTCCGCACCCTCGCCTGTGCCCTCAGGCTTGCCGTCCCCTAACCCTAACCCTAGCACGGAAGGGAAACCCACCGGCAGCCCCACACCTTAGCCTCCGCCGTACCCTCATCCTAATCCGTACGCGGACACTGACCCACGCGTCCGCACGTGCCCCGACCCTAGCACGTGTCCGCACCCTCACCTGTGCCCTCAGCCTTGCCGTTCCCTAACCCTAACCCTAGCCCGGAACGGAAACCCACTGGCAGCCCCACACCTTAGCCTCCGCCGTACGCTCATCCTAATCTGTACGCGGACACTGACCCGCGCGTCCGCACGTGACCTGAACATAGCACGTGTCCGCACCCTCACCTGTGCCCTCAGCCTTGCCGTTCCCTAACCCAAACCCTAGCCCGGAACGGAAACCCACCGGCAGCCCCACACATTAGCCTCCGCCGTACCCTCATCCTAATCCGTACGCGGACACTGACTCGCGCGTCCGCACGTGCCCCGACCCTAGCACGTGTCCGCACCCTCACCTGTGCCCTCATCCTTGCCGTTCCCTAACCCTAACCCTAGACCGGAACGAAAACCCACCAGCAGCCCCACAGCTTAGCCTCCGCCGAACCCTCATCCTAATCCGTACGCGGACACTGAACCGCGCGTCCGCACGTGCCCCGACCCTAGCACGTGTCCGCACCCTCACCTGTGCCCTCAGCCTTGCCGTTCCCTAACCCTAAACCTAGCCCGGAACGGAAACCCACCGGCAGGCCCACACCTTAGCCCCCGCCGTAACCTCATCCTAATCCGTACGCGGACACTGACCCGCGCGTCCGCACGTGCCCCGAACCTAGCACGTGTCCGCACCCTCACCTGTGCCCTCAGCATTGCCGTTCCCTAACCCTAACCCTAGCCCGCAAGGGAAACCCACCAGCAGCCCCAAACCTTAGCCCCCGCCGTACCCTCATCCTAATCCGTACGCGGACACTGACCCGCACGTCCGCACGTGCCCCGACCTTAGCACGTGTCCGCACCCTCACCTGTGCCCTCAGCCTTGCCGTTCCCTAACCCTAACCCTAGCCCGGAACGGAAACCCACCGGCAGCCCCACACCTTAGCCTCCGCCGTACCCTCATCCTAATCCGTACGTGGACACAGACCCGCGCGTCCACACGTGCCCCGACCCTAGCACGTGTCCGCACCCTCACCTGTGCCCTCAGCCTTGCCGTTCCCTAACCCTAACCCTAGCCCAGAACGGAAACCCACCGGCAGCCCCACACCTTAGCCTCCGCCATACCCTCATCCTAATCCGTATGCGGACACTGACCCGCGCGTCCGCACGTGCCCCGACCCTAGCACGTGTCCGCACCCTCACCTGTGCCCTCAGCCTTGCCGTTCCCTAACCCTAACCCTAGCCCGGAACGGAAACCCACCGGCAGCCCCACACCTTAGCCTCCGCCGTACCCTCAACCTAATCCGTACGTGGACACAGACCCGCGCGTCCACACGTGCCCCGACCCTAGCACGTGTCCGCACCCTCACCTGTGCCCTCAGCCTTGCCGTTCCCTAACCCTAACCCTAGCCCGGAACGGAAACCCACCGGCAGCCCCACACCTTAGCCTCCGCCGTACCCTCATCCTAATCCGTACGTGGACACTGACCCGCGCGTCCGCACGTGCCCCGACCCTAGCACGTGTCCGCACCCTCACCTGTGCCCTCAGCCTTGCCGTTCCCTAACCCTAACCCTAGCCCGGAACGCAAACCCACCGGCAGCCCCACACCTTAGCCTCCGCCGTACCCTCATCCTAATCCGTAGGCGGACACTGACCCGCGCGTCCGCACGTACCCCGACCCTAGCACGTGTCCGCACCCTCACCTGTGCCCTCAGCCTTGCCGTTCCCTAACCCTAACCCTAGCCCGGAACGGAAACCCACCGGCAGCCCCACACCTTAGCCTCCACCGTACCCTCATCCTAATCCGTACGCGGACACTGACCCGCGCGTCCGCACATGCCCCGACCCTAGCACGTGTCCGCACCCTCGCCTGTGCCCTCAGCCTTGCCGTTCCGTAACCCTTACCCTAGCCCGGAACGGAAACCCTCCGGCAGCCCCACACCTTAGCCTCCGCCGTACCCTCATCCTAATCCGTACGCGGACACTGACCCGCGCGTCCGCACGTGCCACGACCCTAGCACGTGTCCGCACCCTCGCCTGTGCCCTCTGCCTTGCCGTTCCCTAACCTAACCCTAGCCTGGAAGGGAAACCCACCGGCAGCCCTACACCTTAGCCACCGCCGTACCCTCATCCTAATCCGTACGCGGACACTGACCCGCGTGTCCGCACGTGCCCCGACCCTAGCACGTGTCCGCACCCTCGCCTGTGCCCTCAGCCTTGCCGTTCCCTAACCCTAACCCTAGCCCGGAACGGAAACCCACCGGCAGCCCCACACCTTAGCCTCCGCCGTACCCTCATCCTAATCCGTACGCGGACACTGACCCGCGCGTCCGCACGTGCCCCGACCCTAGCACGTGTCCGCACCCTCGCCTGTGCCCTCAGCCTTGCCGTTCCCTAACCCTAACCCTAACCCGGAACGAAAACCCACCGGCAGCCCCACACCTTAGCCTCCGCCGTACGCTCATCCTAATCCGTACGCGGACACTGACCCGCGCGTCCGCACGTGCCCCGACCCTAGCACGTGTCCGCACCCTCACCTGTGCCCTCTGCCTTGCCATTCCCTAACCCTAACCCTAGCCCGGAACGGAAACCCACCGGCAACCCCACACCTTAGCCTCCGCCGTACCCTCATCCTAATCCGTACGCGGACACTGACCCGCGCGTCCGCACGTGCCCCGACCCTAGCACGTGTCCGCACCCTGACCTGTGCCCTCAGCCTTGCCGTTCCCTAACCCTAACCCTAGCCCGGAACAGAAACCCACCGGCAGCCCCACACCTTAGCCTCCGCCGTACCCTCATCCTAATCCGTACGCGGACACTGACCCGCGCGTCCGCACGTGCCCCGACCCTAGCACGTGTCCGCACCTTCACCTGTGCCCTCAGCCTTGCCGTTCCCTAACCCTAACCCTAGCCCGGAACAGAAACCCACCGGCAGCCCCACACCTTAGCCTCCGCCGTACCCTCATCCTAATCCGTACGCGGACACTGACCCGCGCGTCCGCACGTGCCCCGACCCTAGCACGTGTCCGCACCCTCACCTGTGCCCTCAGCCTTGCCGTTCCCTAACCCTAACCCTAGCCCGGAACGGAAACCCACCGGCAGCCCCACACCTTACCCTCCGCCGTACGCTCATCCTAATCCGTACGCGAACACTGACCCGCGCGTCCGCACGTGCCCCGACCCTAGCACGTGTCCGCACACGCACCTGTGCCCTCAGCCTTGCCGTTCCCTAACCCTAACCCTAGCCCGGAAGGGAAACCCACCGGCAGCCTCACACCTTAGCCTCCGCCGTACCCTCATCCTAATCCGTACGCGGACACTGATACGCGCGTCCGCACGTGCCCCGACCCTAGCACGTGTCCGCACCCTCACCTGTGCCCTCAGACTTGCCATTCCCTAACCCTAACCCTAGCCCGGAAGGGAAACCCACCGGCAGCCCCACACCTTAGCCTCCGCCGTACCCTCATCCTAATCCGTACGCGGACACTGACCCGCGCGTCCGCACGTGCCCCGACCCTAGCACGTGTCCGCACCCTCACCTGTGCCCTCAGCCTTGCCGTTCCCTAACCCTAACAATAGCCCGGAAGGGAAACCCACCGGCAGCCCCACACCTTAGCCCCCGCCGTACCCTCATCCTAATCCGTACGCGGACACTGACAAGCGCGTCCGCACGTGCCCCGAACCTAGCACGTGTCCGCACCCTCACCTGTGCCCTCAGCCTTGCCGTTCCCTAACCCTAACCCTAGCCCGGGACGGAAACACACCGGCAGCCCCACACCTTAGCCTCCGCCGTACCCTCATCCTAATCCGTACGCGGACACTGACACGCGCGTCCGCACGAGCCCCGACCCTAGCACGTGTCCGCACCCTCACCTGTGCCCTCAGCCTTGCCGTTCCCTAACCCTAACCCTAACCTGGAACGGAAACCCACCGGCAGCCCCACACCTTAGCCTCCGCCGTGCCCTCATCCTAATCCATACGCGGACATTGACCCGCGCGTCCGCACATGCCCCAACCCTAGCACGTGTCCGCACCCTCGCCTGTGCCCTCAGCCTTGCCGTTCCCTAACCCTAACCCTAGCCCGGAACGGAAACCCACCGGCTGCCCCACACCTTAGACTCCGCCGTACCCTCATCCTAATCCGTACGCGGACACTGACCCGTGTGTCCGCACGTGCCCCGACCCTAGAACGTGTCCGCACCCTCGCCTGTGCCCTCAGCCTTGCCGTTCCCTAACCCTAACCCTAGCCCGGAACGGAAACACACCGGCAGCCCCACACCTAAGCCTCCGCCGTACCCTCATCCTAATCCGTACGCGGACACTGACCCGCGCGTCCGCACGTGCCCCGACCCTAGCACGTGTCCGCACCCTCGCCTGTGCCCTCAGCCTTGCCGTTCCCTAACCCTAACCCTAGCCCGGAAGGGAAACCCACCGGCAGCCCCACACCTTAGCCTCCGCCGTACCCTCATCCTAATCCGTACGCGGACACTGACCCGCGCGTCCGTACGTGCCACGACCCTAGCACGTGTCCGCACCCTCGCCTGTGCCCTCAGCCTTGCCGTTCCCTAACCCTAACCCTAGCCCGGAACGGAAACCCACCGGCAGCCCCACACCTTAGCCTCCGCCGTACCCTCATCCTAATCCGTACGCGGACACTGACCCGCGCGTCCGCACGTGCCCCGACCCAAGCACGTGTCCGCACCCTCGCCTGTGCCCTCAGCCTTGCCGTTCCCTAACCCTAACCCTAGCCCGGAACGGAAACCCACCGGCAGCCCCACACCTTAGCCTCCGCCGTACCATCATCCTAATCCGTACGCGGACACTGACCCGCGTGTCCGCACGTGCCCCGACCCTAGAACGTGTCCGCACCCTCGCCTGTGCCCACAGCCTTGCCGTTCCCTAACCCTAACCCTAGCCCGGAACGGAAACACACCGGCAGACCCACACCTTAGCCTCCGCCGTACCCTCATCCTAATCCGTACGCGGACACTGACCCGCGCGTCCGCACGTGCCCCGACCCTAGCACGTGTCCGCACCCTCGCCTGTGCCCTCAGCCTTGCCGTTCCCTAACCCTAACCCTAGCCCGGAACGGAAACCCACCGGCAGCCCCACACCTTAGCCTCCGCCGTACCCTCATCCTAATCCGTACGTGGACACTGACCCGTGCGTCCACACGTGCCCCGACCCTAGCACGTGTCCGCACCCTCACCTGTGCCCTCAGCCTTGCCGTTCCCTAACCCTAACCCTAGCCCGGAAGGGAAACCCACCGGCAGCCCCACACCTTAGCCTCCGCCGTACCCTCATCGTAATCCGTACGCGGACACTGACCCGCGCGTCCACACGTGCCATGACCCTAGCACGTGTCCGCACCCTCACCTGTGCCCTCAGCTTTGCTGTTCCCTAACCCTCACCCTAGCCCGGAACGGAAACCCACCGGCAGCCCCACACCTTAGCCTCCGCCGTACCCTCATCCTAATCTGTACGCGGACACTGACCCGCGTGTCCGCACGTGCCCCGACCCTAGCACGTGTCCGCACCCTCGCCTGTGCCCTCAGCCTTGCCGTTCCCTAACCCTAACCCTAGCCCGGAACGGAAACCCTCCGGCAGCCCCACACCTAAGCCTCCGCCCTACCCTCATCCTAATCCGTACGCGGACACTGACCCGCGCGTCCGCACGTGCCCCGACCCTAGCACGTGTCCGCACCCTCGCCTGTGCCCTCAGCCTTGCCGTTCCCTAACCCTAACCCTAGCCCGGAACGGAAACCCACCGGCAGCCCCACACCTTAGCCTCCGCCGTACCCTCATCCTAATCCATACGCGGACACTGACCCGCGCGTCCGCACGTGCCCCGACCCTAGCACGTGTCCGCACCCTCACCTGTGCCCTCAGCCTTGCTGTTCCCTAACCCTAACCCTAGCCCGGAACGGAAACCCACCGGCAGCCCCACACCTTAGCCTCCGCCGTACGCTCATCCTAATCCGTACGCGGACACTGACCCGCGCGTCCGCACGTGCCCCGACCCTAGCACGTGTCCGCACCCTCACCTGTGCCCTCAGCCTTGCCGTTCCCTAACCCTAACCCTAGCCCCGAACGGAAAACCACCGGCAGCCCCACACCTTAGCCTCCGCCGTACCCTCATCCTAATCCGTACGCGGACACTGACCCGCGCGTCCGCACGTGCCCCGACCTTAGCACGTGTCCGCACCCTCACCTGTGCCCTCAGCCTTGCCGTTCCCTAACCCTAACCCTAGCCCTGAACGGAAACCCACCGGCAGCCCCACACCTTAGCCTCCGCCGTACCCTCATCCTAATCCGTACGCGGACACTGACCCGCGCGTCCACACGAGCCCCGACCCTAGCACGTCTCCGCACCCTCACCTGTGCCCTCAGCCTTGCCGTTCCCTAACCCTAACCCTAGCCCGGAACGGAAACCCACCGGCAGCCCCAAACCTTAGCCTCCGCCGTACCCTCATCCTAATTCGTACGCGGACACTGACCCGCGCGTCCGCACGTGCCCCGACCCTAGCACGTGTCCGCACCCTCACCTGTTCCCTCAGACTTGCCGTTCCCTAACCCTAACCCTAGCCCGGAACGGAAACCCACGGGCAGCCCCACACCTTAGCCTCCGCCGTACCCTCATCCTAATCCGTACGTGGACACTGACCCACGCGTCCGCACGTGCCACGACCCTAGCACGTGTCCGCACACTCGCCTGTGCCCTCAGCCTTGCCGTTCCCTAACCCTAACCCTATCCCGGAACGGAAACCCACCGGCAGCCCCACACCTTAGCCCCCGCCGTACCCTCATCCTAATCCGTACGCGGACACTGACAAGCGCGTCCGCACGTGCCCCGACCCTAGCACGTGTCCGCACCCTCACCTGTGCCCTCAGCCTTGCCGTTCCCTAACCCTAACCCTATCCCGGAACGGAAACTCACCGGCAGCCCCATACCTTAGCCTCCGCCGTACCCTCATCCTAATCCGTACGTGGACACTGACCCACGCGTCCGCACGTGCCACGACCCTAGCACGTGTCCGCACACTCGCCTGTGCCCTCAGCCTTGCCGTTCCCTAACCCTAACCCTAGCCCGGAACGGAAACCCACCGGGAGCCCCACACCTTAGCCTCCGCCGTACTCTCATCCTAATCCGTACGCGGACACTGACCCGCGCGTCCGCACGAGCCCCGACCCTAGCATGTGTCCGCACCCTCACCTGTGCCCTCAGCCTTGCCGTCCCCTAACCCTAACCCTAGCCCGGAACGGAAACCCACCGGCAGCCCCACACCTTAGCCTCCGCCGTACCCTCATCCTAATCCGTACGAGGACACTGACCCGCGCGTCCGCACGTGCCACGACCCTAGCACGTGACCGCACCCTCGCCTGTGCCCTCAGCCTTGCCGTTCCCTAACCCTAACCCTAGCCCGGAAGGGAAACCCACCGGCAGCCCCACACCTTAGCCTCCGCCGTACCCTAATCCTAATCCGTACGCAGACACTGACCCGCGCGTCCGCACGTGCCCCGACCCTAGCACGTGTCCGCACCCTCACCTGTGCCCTAAGCCTTGCCGTTCCCTAACCCTAACCCTAGCCCGGAAGGGAAAACCACCGGCAGCCCCACACCTTAGCCTCCACCGTACCCTCATCCTAATCCGTACGCGGACACTGACCCGCGCGTCCGCACGTGCCCCGACCCTAGCACGTGTCCGCACCCTCACCTGTGCTCTCAGCCTTGCCGTTCCCTAACCCTAACCCTAGCCCTGAACGGAAACCCACCGGCAGCACCACACCTTAGCCTCCGCCGTACCCTCATCCTAATCCGTACGCGGACACTGACCCGCGCGTCCACACGAGCCCCGACCCTAGCACGTCTCCGCACCCTCACCTGTGCCCTCAGCCTTGACGTTCCCTAACCCTAACCCTAGCCCGGAACGGAAACCCACCGGCAGCCCCACACCTTAGCCTCCGCCGTACCCTCATCCTAATCCGTACGCGGACACTGACCCGCGCGTCCGCACGTGCCCCGACCCTAGCACGTGTCCGCACCCTCACCTGTGCCCTCAGCCTTGCCGTTCCCTAACCCTAACCCTAGCCCGGAACGGAAACCCACGGGCAGCCCCACACCTTAGCCTCCGCCGTACCCTCATCCTAATCCGTACGCGGACACTGACCCGCGCGTCCGCACGTGCCACGACCCTAGCACGTGTCCGCACACTCGCCTGTGCCCTCAGCCTTGCCATTCCCTAACCCTAACCCTAGCCCGGAACGGAAACCCACCGGCAGCCCCACACCTTAGCCTCCGCCGTACCCTCATCCTAATCCGTACGCGGACACTGACCCACGCATCCGCACGTGCCCCGACCCTAGCACGTGTCCGCACCCTCACCTGTGCCCTCAGCCTTGCCGTTCCCTAACCCTAACCCTAGCCCGGAACGGAAACCCACCGGCAGCCCCACACCTTAGCCTCCGCCGTACCCTCATCCTAATCCGTACGTGGACACTGACCCGCGCGTCCGCACGTGCCCCGACCCTAGCACGAGTCCGCACCCTGACCTGTGCCCTCAGCCTTGCCGTTCCCTAACCCTAACCCTAGCCCGGAACGGAAACCCACCGGCAGCCCCAAACCTTAGCCTCCGCCGTACCTTCATCCTAATCCGTACGCGGACACTGAGCCGCGCGTCCGCACGAGCCCCGACCCTAGCACGTGTCCGCACTCTCACCTGTGCCCTCAGCCTTGCCGTTCCCTGACCCTAACCCTAGCCAGGAACGGAAACCCACCGGCAGCCCCACACCTTACCCTCCGCCGTACCCTCATCCTAATCCGTACGCGGACACTGACACGCGCGTCCGCACGTGCCACGACCCTAGCACGTGTCCGCACCCTCACCTGTGCCCTCAGCCTTGCCGTTCCCTAACCCTAACCCTAGCCCTGAAGGGAAACCCACCGGCAGCCCCACACCTTAGCCTCCGCCGTACCCTCATCCTAATCCGTACGCGGACACTGACCCGCGCGTCCGCACGTTCCCCGACCCTAGCACGTGTCCGCACCCTCGCCTGTGCCCTCAGCGTTGCCGTTCCCTAACCCTAACCCTAGCCCGGAACGGAAACCCACCGGCAGCCCCACACCTTAGCCTCCGCCGTACCCTCATCCTAATCCGTACGCGGACACTGACCCGCGTGTCCGCACGTGCCCCGACCCTAGAACGTGTCCGCACCCTCGCCTGTGCCCTCAGCCTTGCCGTTCCCTAACCCTAACCCTAGCCCGGAATGGAAACACACCGGCCGCCCCACACCTTAGCCTCCGCCGTACCCTCATCCTAATCCGTACGCGGACACTGACCCGCGCGTCCGCACGTGCCCCGACCCTAGCACGTGTCCGCACCTTCACCTGTGCCCTCAGCCTTGCCGTTCCCTAACCCTAACCCTAGCCCGGAACAGAAACCCACCGGCAGCCCCACACCTTAGCCTCCGCCGTACCCTCATCCTAATCCGTACGCGGACACTGACCCGCGCGTCCGCACGTGCCCCGACCCTAGCACGTGTCCGCACCCTCACCTGTGCCCTCAGCCTTGCCGTTCCCTAACCCTAACCCTAGCCCGAAACGGAAACCCACCGGCAGCCCCACACCTTACCCTCCGCCGTACGCTCATCCTAATCCGTACGCGAACACTGACCCGCGCGTCCGCACGTGCCCCGACCCTAGCACGTGTCCGCACCCTCACCTGTGCCCTCAGCCTTGCCGTTCCCTAACCCTAACCCTAGCCCGGAAGGGAAACCCACCGGCAGCCTCACACCTTAGCCTCCGCCGTACCCTCATCCTAATCCGTACGCGGACACTGACCCGCGCGTCCGCACGTGCCCCGACCTTAGCACGTGTCCGCACCCTCACCTGTGCCCTCAGCCTTGCCGTTCCCTAACCCTAACCCTAGCCCTGAACGGAAACCCACCGGCAGCCCCACACCTTAGCCTCCGCCGTACCCTCATCCTAATCCGTACGCGGACACTGACCCGCGCGTCCACACGAGCCCCGACCCTAGCACGTCTCCGCACCCTCACCTGTGCCCTCAGCCTTGCCGTTCCCTAACCCTAACCCTAGCCCGGAACGGAAACCCACCGGCAGCCCCAAACCTTAGCCTCCGCCGTACCCTCATCCTAATTCGTACGCGGACACTGACCCGCGCGTCCGCACGTGCCCCGACCCTAGCACGTGTCCGCACCCTCACCTGTTCCCTCAGACTTGCCGTTCCCTAACCCTAACCCTAGCCCGGAACGGAAACCCACGGGCAGCCCCACACCTTAGCCTCCGCCGTACCCTCATCCTAATCCGTACGTGGACACTGACCCACGCGTCCGCACGTGCCACGACCCTAGCACGTGTCCGCACACTCGCCTGTGCCCTCAGCCTTGCCGTTCCCTAACCCTAACCCTAGCCCGGAACGGAAACCCACCGGCAGCCCCACACCTTAGCCCCCGCCGTACCCTCATCCTAATCCGTACGCGGACACTGACAAGCGCGTCCGCACGTGCCCCGACCCTAGCACGTGTCCGCACCCTCACCTGTGCCCTCAGCCTTGCCGTTCCCTAACCCTAACCCTATCCCGGAACGGAAACTCACCGGCAGCCCCATACCTTAGCCTCCGCCGTACCCTCATCCTAATCCGTACGCGGACACTGACCCGCGCGTCCGCACGTGCCCCGACCCTAGCACGTGTCCGCACCCTCGCCTGTGCCCTCAGCCTTGCCGTTCCCTAACCCTAACCCTAGCCCGGAACGGAAACCCACCGGGAGCCCCACACCTTAGCCTCCGCCGTACTCTCATCCTAATCCGTACGCGGACACTGACCCGCGCGTCCGCACGAGCCCCGACCCTAGCATGTGTCCGCACCCTCACCTGTGCCCTCAGCCTTGCCGTCCCCTAACCCTAACCCTAGCCCGGAACGGAAACCCACCGGCAGCCCCACACCTTAGCCTCCGCCGTACCCTCATCCTAATCCGTACGAGGACACTGACCCGCGCGTCGGCACGTGCCACGACCCTAGCACGTGACCGCACCCTCGCCTGTGCCCTCAGCCTTGCCGTTCCCTAACCCTAACCCTAGCCCGGAAGGGAAACCCACCGGCAGCCCCACACCTTAGCCTCCGCCGTACCCTCATCCTAATCCGTACGCAGACACTGACCCGCGCGTCCGCACGTGCCCCGACCCTAGCACGTGTCCGCACCCTCACCTGTGCCCTAAGCCTTGCCGTTCCCTAACCCTAACCCTAGCCCGGAAGGGAAAACCACCGGCAGCCCCACACCTTAGCCTCCACCGTACCCTCATCCTAATCCGTACGCGGACACTGACCCGCGCGTCCGCACGTGCCCCGACCCTAGCACGTGTCCGCACCCTCACCTGTGCTCTCAGCCTTGCCGTTCCCTAACCCTAACCCTAGCCCTGAACGGAAACCCACCGGCAGCCCCACACCTTAGCCTCCGCCGTACCCTCATCCTAATCCGTACGCGGACACTGACCCGCGCGTCCACACGAGCCCCGACCCTAGCACGTCTCCGCACCCTCACCTGTGCCCTCAGCCTTGACGTTCCCTAACCCTAACCCTAGCCCGGAACGGAAACCCACCGGCAGCCCCACACCTTAGCCTCCGCCGTACCCTCATCCTAATCCGTACGCGGACACTGACCCGCGCGTCCGCACGTGCCCCGACCCTAGCACGTGTCCGCACCCTCACCTGTGCCCTCAGCCTTGCCGTTCCCTAACCCTAACCCTAGCCCGGAACGGAAACCCACGGGCAGCCCCACACCTTAGCCTCCGCCGTACCCTCATCCTAATCCGTACGCGGACACTGACCCGCGCGTCCGCACGTGCCACGACCCTAGCACGTGTCCGCACACTCGCCTGTGCCCTCAGCCTTGCCATTCCCTAACCCTAACCCTAGCCCGGAACGGAAACCCACCGGCAGCCCCACACCTTAGCCTCCGCCGTACCCTCATCCTAATCCGTACGCGGACACTGACCCACGCATCCGCACGTGCCCCGACCCTAGCACGTGTCCGCACCCTCACCTGTGCCCTCAGCCTTGCCGTTCCCTAACCCTAACCCTAGCCCGGAACGGAAACCCACCGGCAGCCCCACACCTTAGCCTCCGCCGTACCCTCATCCTAATCCGTACGTGGACACTGACCCGCGCGTCCGCACGTGCCCCGACCCTAGCACGA
The DNA here is from genome assembly GCF_949752795.1 of Hyperoodon ampullatus. Lineage (NCBI taxonomy): Eukaryota > Metazoa > Chordata > Mammalia > Artiodactyla > Ziphiidae > Hyperoodon > Hyperoodon ampullatus. The sequence goes on along the minus strand of NC_136927.1, from coordinate 89,103,214 downwards.
GTCCGCACCCTGACCTGTGCCCTCAGCCTTGCCGTTCCCTAACCCTAACCCTAGCCCGGAACGGAAACCCACCGGCAGCCCCAAACCTTAGCCTCCGCCGTACCTTCATCCTAATCCGTACGCGGACACTGAGCCGCGCGTCCGCACGAGCCCCGACCCTAGCACGTGTCCGCACTCTCACCTGTGCCCTCAGCCTTGCCGTTCCCTGACCCTAACCCTAGCCAGGAACGGAAACCCACCGGCAGCCCCACACCTTACCCTCCGCCGTACCCTCATCCTAATCCGTACGCGGACACTGACACGCGCGTCCGCACGTGCCACGACCCTAGCACGTGTCCGCACCCTCACCTGTGCCCTCAGCCTTGCCGTTCCCTAACCCTAACCCTAGCCCTGAAGGGAAACCCACCGGCAGCCCCACACCTTAGCCTCCGCCGTACCCTCATCCTAATCCGTACGCGGACACTGACCCGCGCGTCCGCACGTTCCCCGACCCTAGCACGTGTCCGCACCCTCGCCTGTGCCCTCAGCGTTGCCGTTCCCTAACCCTAACCCTAGCCCGGAACGGAAACCCACCGGCAGCCCCACACCTTAGCCTCCGCCGTACCCTCATCCTAATCCGTACGCGGACACTGACCCGCGTGTCCGCACGTGCCCCGACCCTAGAACGTGTCCGCACCCTCGCCTGTGCCCTCAGCCTTGCCGTTCCCTAACCCTAACCCTAGCCCGGAATGGAAACACACCGGCCGCCCCACACCTTAGCCTCCGCCGTACCCTCATCCTAATCCGTACGCGGACACTGACCCGCGCGTCCGCACGTGCCCCGACCTTAGCACGTGTCCGCACCTTCACCTGTGCCCTCAGCCTTGCCGTTCCCTAACCCTAACCCTAGCCCGGAACAGAAACCCACCGGCAGCCCCACACCTTAGCCTCCGCCGTACCCTCATCCTAATCCGTACGCGGACACTGACCCGCGCGTCCGCACGTGCCCCGACCCTAGCACGTGTCCGCACCCTCACCTGTGCCCTCAGCCTTGCCGTTCCCTAACCCTAACCCTAGCCCGAAACGGAAACCCACCGGCAGCCCCACACCTTACCCTCCGCCGTACGCTCATCCTAATCCGTACGCGAACACTGACCCGCGCGTCCGCACGTGCCCCGACCCTAGCACGTGTCCGCACCCTCACCTGTGCCCTCAGCCTTGCCGTTCCCTAACCCTAACCCTAGCCCGGAAGGGAAACCCACCGGCAGCCTCACACCTTAGCCTCCGCCGTACCCTCATCCTAATCCGTACGCGGACACTGATACGCACGTCCGCACATGCCCCGACCCTAGCACGTGTCCGCACCCTCACCTGTGCCCTCAGACTTGCCATTCCCTAACCCTAACCCTAGCCCGGAAGGGAAACCCACCGGCAGCCCCACACCTTAGCCTCCGCCGTACCCTCATCCTAATCCGTACGCGGACACTGACCCGCGCGTCCGCACGTGCCCCGACCCTAGCACGTGTCCGCACCCTCACCTGTGCCCTCAGCCTTGCCGTTCCCTAACCCTAACCATAGCCCGGAAGGGAAACCCACCGGCAGCCCCACACCTTAGCCCCCGCCGTACCCTCATCCTAATCCGTACGCGGACACTGACCAGCGCGACCGCACGTGCCCCGAACCTAGCACGTGTCCGCACCCTCACCTGTGCCCTCAGCCTTGCCGTTCCCTAACCCTAACCCTAGGCCGGAACGGAAACCCACCGGCTGCCCCACACCTTAGACTCCGCCGTACCCTCATCCTAATCCGTACGCGGACACTGACCCGTGTGTCCGCACGTGCCCCGACCCTAGAACGTGTCCGCACCCTCGCCTGTGCCCTCAGCCTTGCCGTTCCCTAACCCTAACCCTAGCCCGGAACGGAAACACACCGGCAGCCCCACACCTAAGCCTCCGCCGTACCCTCATCCTAATCCGTACGCGGACACTGACCCGCGCGTCCGCACGTGCCCCGACCCTAGCACGTGTCCGCACCCTCGCCTGTGCCCTCAGCCTTGCTGTTCCCTAACCCTAACCCTAGCCCGGAAGGGAAACCCACCGGCAGCCCCACACCTTAGCCTCCGCCGTACCCTCATCCTAATCCGTACGCGGACACTGATCCGCGCGTCCGCACGTGCCCCGACCCTAGCACGTGTCCACACCCTCACCTGTGCCCTCAGCCTTGCCGTTACCTAACCCTAAACCTAGCCCGGAATGGAAACCCACCGGCAGCCCCACACCTTAGACTCCGCCGTACACTCATCCTAATCCGTACGCGGACACTGACCCGCGCGTCCGCACGTGCCCCGACCCTAGCACGTGTCCGCAACCTCACCTGTGCCCTCAGCCTTGCCGTTCCCTAACCCTAACCCTAGCCCGTAACGCAAACCCACCGGCAGCCCCACACCTTAGCCTCCGCCGTACACGCATCCTTATCCGTACGCGGACACTGACCCGCGCGTCCGCACGTGCCCCGACCCTAGCACGTGTCCGCACCCTCACCTGTGCCCTCAGCCTTGCCGTTCCCTAACCCTAACCCTAGCCCGGAAGGAAAACCCACTGGCAGCCCCACACCTTAGCCTCCGCCGTACCCTCATCCTAATCGGTACGCGGACACTGACCTGCGCGTCCGCAAGTGCCCCGACCCTAGCACGTGTCCGCACCCTCACCTGTGCCCTCAGCCTTGCCGTTCCCTAACCCTAACCCTAGCCCGGAACGGAAACCCACCGGCAGCCCCACAACTTAGCCTCCGCCGTACCCTCATCCTAATCCGTACGCGGACAATGACCCGCACGTCCGCACGTGCCCCGACCCTAGCACGTGTCCGCACCCTCACCTGTGCCCTCAGCCTTGCCGTTCCCTAACCCTAACCCTAGCCCGGAACGGAAACCCACCGGCAGCCCCACACCTTAGCCTCCGCCGTACCCTCATCCTAATCCGTACGCGGACACTGACCCACGCGTCCGCACGTGCTCCGACCCTAGCACGTGTCCGCACCCTCACCTGTGCCCTCAGCCTTGCCGTTCCCTAACCCTAACCCTAGCCCGGAACGGAAACCCACCGGCAGCCCCACACCTTAGCCTCCGCCGTACCCTCATCCTAATCCGTACGCGGACACTGACCCGCGCGTCCGTACGTGCCACGACCCTAGCACGTGTCCGCACCCTCGCCTGTGCCCTCAGCCTTGCCGTTCCCTAACCCTAACCCTAGCCCAGAACGGAAACCCACCGGCAGCCCCACACCTTAGCCTCCGCCGTACCCTCATCCTAATCCGTACGCGGACACTGACCGGCGCGTCCGCACGTGCCCCGACCCTAGCACGTGTCCGCACCCTCACCTGTGCCCTCAGCCTTGCCGTTCCCTAACCCTAACCCTAGCCCGGAATGGAAACCCACCGGCAGCCCCACACCTTAGCCTCCGCCGTACCCTCATCCTAATCCGTACGCGGACACTGACCCGCGCGTCCGCACGTGCCCCGACCCTAGCACGTGTCCGCACCCTCACCTGTGCCCTCAGCCTTGCCGTTCCCTAACCCTAACCCTAGCCCGGAAGGGAAACCCACGGGCAGCCCCACACCTTAGCCTCCGCCGTACCCTCATCCTAATCCGTACGCGGACACTGACCCGCGCGTCCGCACGTGCCCCGACCCTAGCACGTGTCCGCACCCTCACCTGTTGCCTCAGCCTTGCCGTTCCCTAACCCTAACCCTATCCCGGAACGGAAACCCACCGGCAGCCCCACACCTTAGCCTCCGCCGTACCCTCATCCTAATCCGTACGCGGACACTGACCCGCGCGTCCGCACGTGCCCCGACCCTAGCACGTGTCCGCACCCTCACCTGTGCCCTCAGCCTTGCCGTTCCGTAACCCTAACCCTAGCCCGGAACGGAAACCCACCGGCAGCCCCACACCTTAGCCTCCGACGTACCCTCATCCTAATCCGTACGCGGACACTGACCCGCGCGTCCGCACGTGCCCCGACCCTAGCTCTTGTCCGCACCCTCACCTGTGCCCTCAGCCTTGCCGTTCCCTAACCCTAACCCTAGCCCGGAACGGAAACCCACCGGCAGCCCCACACCTTAGCCTCCGCCGTACCCTCATCCTAATCCGTACGCGGACACTGACCCGCGCGTCCGCACGTGCCCCGACCCTAGCACGTGTCCGCACCCTGACCTGTGCCCTCAGCCTTGCCTTTCCCTAACCCTAACCCTAGCCCGGAACGGAAACCCACCGGCAGCCCCACACCTTAGCCTCCGCCGTACCCTCATCCTAATCCGTAAGCGGACACTGACACGCGCGTCCGCACGTGCCCCGACCCTAGCACGTGTCCGCACCCTCACCTGTGCCCTCAGCCTTGCCGTTCCCTAACCCTAACCCTAGCCCGGAACGGAAACCCACCGGCAGCCCCACACCTTAGCCCCCGCCGTACCGTCATCCTAATCCGTACGCGGACACTGACACGCGCGTCCGCACGTGCCCCGAACCTAGCACGTGTCCGCACCCTCACCTGTGCCCTCAGCATTGCCGTTCCCTAACCCTAACCCTAGCCCGGAACGGAAACCCACCGGCAGCCCCACACCTTAGCCTCCGCCGTACCCTCATCCTAATCCGTACGCGGACACTGACCCGTGCGTCCGCACGTGCCACGACCCTAGCACGTGTCCGCACCCTCGCCTGTGCCCTCAGCCTTGCCGTTCCCTAACCCTAACCCTAGCCCGGAACGGAAACCCACCGGCAGCCCCACACCTTAGCCTCCGCCGTACCCTCATCCTAATCCGTACGCGGACACTGACCCGCGCGTCCGCACGTGCCCTGACCCAAGCACGTGTCCGCACCCTCGCCTGTGCCCTCAGCCTTGCCGTTCCCTAACCCTAACCCTAGCCCGGAACGGAAACCCACCGGCAGCCCCACACCTTAGCCTCCGCCGTACCCTCATCCTAATCCGTACGCGGACACTGACCCGCGCGTCCGCACGTGCCCCGACACTAGCACGTGTCCGCACCCTCGCCTGTGCCCTCAGCCTTGCCGTTCCCTAACCCTAACCCTAGCCCGGAACGGAAAGCCCCCGGCAGCACCACACCTTAGCCTCCGCCGTACACTCATCCTAATCCGTACGCGGACACTGACCCGCGCGTCCACACGTGCCCCGACCCTAGCACGTGTCCGCACCCTCGCCTGTGCCCTCAGGCTTGCCGTCCCCTAACCCTAACCCTAGCACGGAAGGAAAACCCACCGGCAGCCCCACACCTTAGCCTCCGCCGTACCCTCATCCTAATCCGTACGCGGACACTGACCCACGCGTCCGCACGTGCCCCGACCCTAGCACGTGTCCGCACCCTCACCTGTGCCCTCAGCCTTGCCGTTCCCTAACCCTAACCCTAGCCCGGAACGGAAACCCACTGGCAGCCCCACACCTTAGCCTCCGCCGTACGCTCATCCTAATCTGTACGCGGACACTGACCCACGCGTCCGCACGTGCCCTGAACATAGCACGTGTCCGCACCCTCACCTGTGCTCTCAGCCTTGCCGTTCCCTAACCCAAACCCTAGCCCGGAACGGAAACCCACCGGCAGCCCCACACATTAGCCTCCGCCGTACCCTCATCCTAATCCGTACGCGGACACTGACTCGCGCGTCCGCACGTGCCCCGACCCTAGCACGTGTCCGCACCCTCACCTGTGCCCTCATCCTTGCCGTTCCCTAACCCTAACCCTAGACCGGAACGGAAACCCACCGGCAGCCCCACAGCTTAGCCTCCGCAGAACCCTCATCCTAATCCGTACGCGGACACTGACCCGCGCGTCCGCACGTGCCCCGACCCTAGCACGTGTCCGCACCCTCACCTGTGCCCTCAGCCTTGCCGTTCCCTAACCCTAAACCTAGCCCGGAACGGAAACCCACCGGCAGGCCCACACCTTAGCCCCCGCCGTAACCTCATCCTAATCCGTACGCGGACACTGACCCGCGCGTCCGCACGTGCCCCGAACCTAGCACGTGTCCGCACCCTCACCTGTGCCCTCAGCATTGCCGTTCCCTAACCCTAACCCTAGCCCGCAAGGGAAACCCACCAGCAGCCCCAAACCTTAGCCCCCGCCGTACCCTCATCCTAATCCGTACGCGGACACTGACCCGCACGTCCGCACGTGCCCCGACCTTAGCACGTGTCCGCACCCTCACCTGTGCCCTCAGCCTTGCTGTTCCCTAACCCTAACCCTAGCCCGGAACGGAAACCCACCGGCAGCCCCACACCTTAGCCTCCGCCGTACCCTCAACCTAATCCGTACGTGGACACAGACCCGCGCGTCCACACGTGCCCCGACCCTAGCACGTGTCCGCACCCTCACCTGTGCCCTCAGCCTTGCCGTTCCCTAACCCTAACCCTAGCCCAGAACGGAAACCCACCGGCAGCCCCACACCTTAGCCTCCGCCATACCCTCATCCTAATCCGTATGCGGACACTGACCCGCGCGTCCGCACGTGCCCCGACCCTAGCACGTGTCCGCACCCTCACCTGTGCCCTCAGCCTTGCCGTTCCCTAACCCTAACCCTAGCCCGGAACGGAAACCCACCGGCAGCCCCACACCTTAGCCTCCGCCGTACCCTCATCCTAATCCGTACGTGGACACTGACCCGCGCGTCCGCACGTGCCCCGACCCTAGCACGTGTCCGCACCCTCACCTGTGCCCTCAGCCTTGCCGTTCCCTAACCCTAACCCTAGCCCGGAACGCAAACCCACCGGCAGCCCCACACCTTAGCCTCCGCCGTACCCTCATCCTAATCCGTAGGCGGACACTGACCCGCGCGTCCGCACGTGCCCCGACCCTAGCACGTGTCCGCACCCTCACCTGTGCCCTCAGCCTTGCCGTTCCCTAACCCTAACCCTAGCCCGGAACGGAAACCCACCGGCAGCCCCACACCTTAGCCTCCACCGTACCCTCATCCTAATCCGTACGCGGACACTGACCCGCGCGTCCGCACATGCCCCGACCCTAGCACGTGTCCGCACCCTCGCCTGTGCCCTCAGCCTTGCCGTTCCGTAACCCTAACCCTAGCCCGGAACGGAAACCCTCCGGCAGCCCCACACCTTAGCCTCCGCCGTACCCTCATCCTAATCCGTACGCGGACACTGACCCGCGCGTCCGCACGTGCCACGACCCTAGCACGTGTCCGCACCCTCGCCTGTGCCCTCTGCCTTGCCGTTCCCTAACCTAACCCTAGCCTGGAAGGGAAACCCACCGGCAGCCCTACACCTTAGCCACCGCCGTACCCTCATCCTAATCCGTACGCGGACACTGACGCGCGTGTCCGCACGTGCCCCGACCCTAGCACGTGTCCGCACCCTCGCCTGTGCCCTCAGCCTTGCCGTTCCCTAACCCTAACCCTAGCCCGGAACGGAAACCCACCGGCAGCCCCACACCTTAGCCTCCGCCGTACCCTCATCCTAATCCGTACGCGGACACTGACCCGCGCGTCCGCACGTGCCCCGACCCTAGCACGTGTCCGCACCCTCGCCTGTGCCCTCAGCCTTGCCGTTCCCTAACCCTAACCCTAACCCGGAACGAAAACCCACCGGCAGCCCCACACCTTAGCCTCCGCCGTACGCTCATCCTAATCCGTACGCGGACACTGACCCGCGCGTCCGCACGTGCCCCGACCCTAGCACGTGTCCGCACCCTCACCTGTGCCCTCTGCCTTGCCATTCCCTAACCCTAACCCTAGCCCGGAACGGAAACCCACCGGCAGCCCCACAACTTAGCCTCCGCCGTACCCTCATCCTAATCCGTACGCAGACACTGACCCGCGCGTCCGCACGTGCTCCGACCCTAGCACGTGTCCGCACCCTCACCTGTGCTCTCAGCCTTGCCGTTCCCTAACCCTAACCCTAGCCCGGAACGGAAACCCACCGGCAACCCCACACCTTAGCCTCCGCCGTACCCTCATCCTAATCCGTACGCGGACACTGACCCGCGCGTCCGCACGTGCCCCGACCCTAGCACGTTTCCGCACCCTGACCTGTGCCCTCAGCCTTGACGTTCCCTAACCCTAACCCTAGCCCGGAACGGAAACCCACCGGCAGCCCCACACCTTAGCCTCCGCCGTACCCTCATCCTAATCCGTACGCGGACACTGACCCGCGCGTCCGCACGTGCCCCGACCCTAGCACTTGTCCGCACCTTCACCTGTGCCCTCAGCCTTGCCGTTCCCTAACCCTAACCCTAGCCCGGAACAGAAACCCACCGGCAGCCCCACACCTTAGCCTCCGCCGTACCCTCATCCTAATCCGTACGCGGACACTGACCCGCGCGTCCACACGTGCCCCGACCCTAGCACGTGTCCGCACCCTCACCTGTGCCCTCAGCCTTGCCGTTCCCTAACCCTAACCCTAGCCCGGAACGGAAACCCACCGGCAGCCCCACACCTTACCCTGCGCCGTACGCTCATCCTAATCCGTACGCGAACACTGACCCGCGCGTCCGCACGTGCCCCGACCCTAGCACGTGTCCGCACACGCACCTGTGCCCTCAGCCTTGCCGTTCCCTAACCCTAACCCTAGCCCGGAAGTGAAACCCACCGGCAGCCTCACACCTTAGCCTCCGCCGTACCCTCATCCTAATCCGTACGCGGACACTGATACGCGCGTCCGCACGTGCCCCGACCCTAGCACGTGTCCGCACCCTCACCTGTGCCCTCAGACTTGCCATTCCCTAACCCTAACCCTAGCCCGGAAGGGAAACCCACCGGCAGCCCCACACCTTAGCCTCCGCCGTACCCTCATCCTAATCCGTACGCGGACACTGACCCGCGCGTCCGCACGTGCCCCGACCCTAGCACGTGTCCGCACCCTCACCTGTGCCCTCAGCCTTGCCGTTCCCTAACCCTAACAATAGCCCGGAAGGGAAACCCACCGGCAGCCCCACACCTTAGCCCCCGCCGTACCCTCATCCTAATCCGTACGCGGACACTGACAAGCGCGTCCGCACGTGCCCCGAACCTAGCACGTGTCCGCACCCTCACCTGTGCCCTCAGCCTTGCCGTTCCCTAACCCTAACCCTAGCCCGGGACGGAAACCCACCGGCAGCCCCACACCTTAGCCTCCGCCGTACCCTCATCCTAATCCGTACGCGGACACTGACACGCGCGTCCGCACGAGCCCCGACCCTAGCACGTGTCCGCACCCTCACCTGTGCCCTCAGCCTTGCCGTTCCCTAACCCTAACCCTAACCTGGAACGGAAACCCACCGGCAGCCCCACACCTTAGCCTCCGCCGTGCCCTCATCCTAATCCATACGCGGACATTGACCCGCGCGTCCGCACATGCCCCAACACTAGCACCTGTCCGCACCCTCGCCTGTGCCCTCAGCCTTGCCGTTCCCTAACCCTAACCCTAGCCCGGAACGGAAACCCACCGGCTGCCCCACACCTTAGACTCCGCCGTACCCTCATCCTAATCCGTACGCGGACACTGACCCGTGTGTCCGCACGTGCCCCGACCCTAGAACGTGTCCGCACCCTCGCCTGTGCCCTCAGCCTTGCCGTTCCCTAACCCTAACCCTAGCCCGGAACGGAAACACACCGGCAGCCCCACACCTAAGCCTCCGCCGTACCCTCATCCTAATCCGTACGCGGACACTGACCCGCGCGTCCGCACGTGCCCCGACCCTAGCACGTGTCCGCACCCTCGCCTGTGCCCTCAGCCTTGCCGTTCCCTAACCCTAACCCTAGCGCGGAAGGGAAACCCACCGGCAGCCCCACACCTTAGCCTCCGCCGTACCCTCATCCTAATCCGTACGCGGACACTGACCCACGCGTCCGTACGTGCCACGACCCTAGCACGTGTCCGCACCCTCGCCTGTGCCCTCAGCCTTGCCGTTCCCTAACCCTAACCCTAGCCCGGAACGGAAACCCACCGGCAGCCCCACACCTTAGCCTCCGCCGTACCCTCATCCTAATCCGTACGCGGACACTGACCCGCGCGTCCGCACGTGCCCCGACCCAAGCACGTGTCCGCACCCTCGCCTGTGCCCTCAGCCTTGCCGTTCCCTAACCCTAACCCTAGCCCGGAACGGAAAACCACCGGCAGCCCCACACCTTAGCCTCCGCCGTACCATCATCCTAATCCGTACGCGGACACTGACCCGCGTGTCCACACGTGCCCCGACCCTAGAACGTGTCCGCACCCTCGCCTGTGCCCACAGCCTTGCCGTTCCCTAACCCTAACCCTAGCCCGGAACGGAAACACACCGGCAGACCCACACCTTAGCCTCCGCCGTACCCTCATCCTAATCCGTACGCGGACACTGACCCGCGCGTACGCACGTGCCCCGACCCTAGCACGTGTCCGCACCCTCGCCTGTGCCCTCAGCCTTGCCGTTCCCTAACCCTAACCCTAGCGCGGAAGGGAAACCCACCGGCAGCCCCACACCTTAGCCTCCGCCGTACCCTCATCCTAATCCGTACGCGGACACTGACCCGCGCGTCCGTACGTGCCACGACCCTAGCACGTGTCCGCACCCTCGCCTGTGCCCTCAGCCTTGCCGTTCCCTAACCCTAACCCTAGCCCGGAACGGAAACCCACCGGCAGCCCCACACCTTAGCCTCCGCCGTACCCTCATCCTAATCCGTACGCGGACACTGACCCGCGCGTCCGCACGTGCCCCGACCCAAGCACGTGTCCGCACCCTCGCCTGTGCCCTCAGCCTTGCCGTTCCCTAACCCTAACCCTAGCCCGGAACGGAAACCCACCGGCAGCCCCACACCTTAGCCTCCGCCGTACCATCATCCTAATCCGTACGCGGACACTGACCCGCGTGTCCACACGTGCCCCGACCCTAGAACGTGTCCGCACCCTCGCCTGTGCCCACAGCCTTGCCGTTCCCTAACCCTAACCCTAGCCCGGAACGGAAACACACCGGCAGACCCACACCTTAGCCTCCGCCGTACCCTCATCCTAATCCGTACGCGGACACTGACCCGCGCGTCCGCACGTGCCCCGACCCTAGCACGTGTCCGCACCCTCGCCTGTGCCCTCAGCCTTGCCGTTCCCTAACCCTAACCCTAGCCCGGAACGGAAACCCACGGGCAGCCCCACACCTTAGCCTCCGCCGTACCCTCATCCTAATCCGTACGTGGACACTGACCCACGCGTCCGCACGTGCCACGACCCTAGCACGTGTCCGCACACTCGCCTGTGCCCTCAGCCTTGCCGTTCCCTAACCCTAACCCTAGCCCGGAACGGAAACCCACCGGCAGCCCCACACCTTAGCCTCCGCCGTACCCTCATCCTAATCCGTACGCGGACACTGACCCGCGCCTCCGCACGTGCCCCGACCCTAGCACGTGTCCGCACCCTCACCTGGTCCCTCAGCCTTGCCGTTCCTTAACCCTAACCCTAGCCCGGAACGGAAGCCCACCGGCAGCCCCACACCTTAGCCTCCGCCGTACCCTCATCCTAATCCGTACGCGGACACTGACCCGCGCGTCCGCACGTGCCCCGACACTAGCACGTGTCCGCACCCTCACCTGTGCCCTCAGCCTTGCCGTTCCCTAACCCTAACCCTATCCCGGAACGGAAACCCACCGGCAGCCCCACACCTTAGCCTCCGCCGTACCCTCATCCTAATCCGTACGCGGACACTGAACCGCGCATCCACACGTGCCCCGACCCTAGCACGTGTCCGCATCCTCACCTGTGCCCTCAGCCTTGCCGTTCCCTAACCCTAACCCTAGCCCGGAACGGAAAACCACCGGCAGCCCCACACCTTAGCCTCCGCCGTACCCTCATCCTAATCCGTACGCGGACACTGACCCGCGCGTCCGCACGAGCCCCGACCCAAGAACGTGTCCGCACCCTCACCTGTGCCCTCAGCCTTGCCGTTCCCTAACCCTAACCCTAGCCCGGAACGGAAACCCACCGGCAGCCCCACACCTTAGCCTCCGCCGTACCCTCATCCTAACCCGTACGCGGACACTGACACGCGCGTCCGCACGTGCCACGACCCTAGCACGTGTCCGCAACCTCACCTGTGCCCTCAGCCTTGCCGTTCCCTAACCCTAACCCTAGCCCGGAAGGGAAACCCTCCGGCAGCCCCACACCTTAGCCTCCGCCGTACCCTCATCCTAATCCGTACGCGGACACTGACCCGCGCGTCCGCACGTGCCCCGACCCTAGCACGTGTCCGCACCCTCACCTGTGCCCTCAGCCTTGCCGTTCCTTAACCCTAACCCTAGCCCGGAACGGAAACCCACCGGCAGCCCCACACCTTAGCCTCCGCCGTACCCTCATCCTATTCCGTACGCGGACACTGACCCGCGCTTCCGCACGTGCCCCGACCCTAGCACGTGTCCGCACCCTCGCCTGTGCCCTCAGCCTTGCCGTTCCCTAACCCTAACCCTAGCCCAGAACGGAAACCCACCGGCAGCCCCACACCTTAGCCTCCGCCGTACCCTCATCCTAATCCGTACGCGGACACTGACACGCGCGTCCGCACGTGCCACGACCCTAGCACGTGTCCGCACCCTCACCTGTGCCCTCAGCCTTGCCGTTCCCTAACCCTAACCCTAGCCCGGAACGGAAACCCACCGGCAGCCCCACACCTTAGCCTCCGCCGTACCCTCATCCTCATCCGTACGCGGACACTGACCCGCGCGTCCGCACGTTCCCCGACCCTAGCACGTGTCCGCACCCTCGCCTGTGCCCTCAGCCTTGCCGTTCCCTAACCCTAACCCTAGCCCGGAACGGAAACCCACCGGCAGCCCCACACCTTAGCCTCCGCCGTACCCTCATCCTAATCCGTACGCGGACACTGACCCGCGTGTCCGCACGTGCCCCGACCCTAGCACGTGTCCGCACCCTCACCTGTGCCCTCAGCCTTGCCGTTCCCTAACCCTAACCCTAACCCGGAAGGGAAACCCACCGGTAGACCCACACCTTAGCCCCCGCCGTACCCTCATCCTAATCCGTACGCGGACACTGACAAGCGCGTCCGCACGTGCCCCGACCCTAGCACGTGTCCGCACCCTCACCTGTGGTCTCAGCCTTGCCGTTCCCTAACCCTAACCCTATCCCGGAACGGAAACTCACCAGCAGCCCCACACCTTAGCCTCCGCCGTACCCTCATCCTAATCCGTACGCGGACACTGACCCGCGCGTCCGCACGTGCCCCGACCCTAGCACGTGTCCGCACCCTGACCTGTGCCCTCAGCCTTGCCGTTCCCTAACCCTAACCCTAGCCCGGAACGGAAACCCACCAGCAGCCCCACACCTTAGCCTCCGCCGTACTCTCATCCTAATCCGTACGCGGACACTGACCCGCGCGTCCGCACGAGCCCCGACCCTAGCATGTGTCCGCACCCTCACCTGTGCCCTCAGCCTTGCCGTCCCCTAACCCTAACCCTAGCCCGGAACGGAAACCCACCGGCAGCCCCACACCTTAGCCTCCGCCGTACCCTCATCCTAATCCGTACGAGGACACTGACCCGCGCGTCCGCACGTGCCACGACCCTAGCACGTGTCCGCACCCTCGCCTGTGCCCTCAGCCTTGCCGTTCCCTAACCCTAACCCTAGCCCGGAAGGGAAACCCACCGGCAGCCCCACACCTTAGCCTCCGCCGTACCCTCATCCTAATCCGTATGCAGACACTGACCCGCGCGTCCCCACGTGCCCCGACCCTAGCACGTGTCCGCACCCTCACCTGTGCCCTCAGCCTTGCCGTTCCCTAACCCTAACCCTAGCCCGGAAGGGAAACCCACCGGCAGCCCCACACCTTAGCCTCCGCCGTACCCTCATCCTAATCCGTACGCGGACACTGACCCGCGCGTCCGCACGTGCCCCGACCCTAGCACGTGTCCGCACCCTCACCTGTGCCCTCAGCCTTGCCGTTCCCTAACCCTAACCCTAGCCCTGAACGGAAACCCACCGGCAGCCCCACACCTTAGCCTCCGCCGTACCCTCATCCTAATCCGTATGCGGAAACTGACCCGCGCGTCCACACGAGCCCCGACCCTAGCACGTCTCCGCACCCTCACCTGTGCCCTCAGCCTTGACGTTCCCTAACCCTAACCCTAGCCCGGAACGGAAACCCTCCGGCAGCCCCACACCTTAGCCTCCGCCGTACCCTCATCCTAATCCGTACGCGGACACTGACCCGCGCGTCCGCACATGCCCCGACCCTAGCACGTGTCCGCACCCTCACCTGTGCCCTCAGCCTTGCCGTTCCCTAACCCTAACCCTAGCCCGGAACGGAAACCCACGGGCAGCCCCACACCTTAGCCTCCGCCGTACCCTCATCCTAATCCGTACGCGGACACTGACCCGCGCGTCCGCACGTGCCCCGACCCTAGCACGTGTCCGCACCCTCACCTGTGCCCTCAGCTTTGCCATTCCCTAACCCTCACCCTAGCCTGGAACGGAAACCCACCGGCAGCCCCACACCTTAGCCTCCGCCGTACCCTCATCCTAATCCGTACGCGGACACTGACCCGCGCGTCCGCATGTGCCCCGACCATAGCACGTGTCCGCACCCTCACCTGTGCCCTCAGCCTTGCCGTTCCCTAACCCTAACCCTAGCCCGGAACGGAAACCCACCGGCAGCCCCACACCTTAGCCTCTGCCGTACCCTCATCCTAATCCGTACGCGGACACTGACCAGCGCGTCCGCACGTGCCCCGACCCCAGCACGTGTCCGCACCCTCACCTGTGCCCTCAGCCTTGCCGTTCCCTAACCCTAACCCTAGCCCGGAACGGAAACCCACCGGCAGCCCCACACCTTAGCCTCCGCCGTACCCTCAACCTAATCCTTACGCGGACACTGACCCGCGCGTCCGCGCGTGCCCCGACCCTAGCACGTGTCCGCACCCTCACCTGTGCCCTCAGCCTTGCCGTTCCCTAACCCTAACCCTAGCCCGGAACGGAAACCCACCGGCAGCCCCACACCTTAGCCTCCGCCGTACCCTCATCCTAATCCGTACGCGGACACTGACCCGCGCGTCCGCACGTGCCCCGACCCTAGCACGTGTCCGCACCCTCACCTGTGCCCTCAGCCTTGCCGTTCCCTAACCCTAACCCTAGCCCGGAACGGAAACCCACCGGCAGCCCCACACCTTAGCCTCCGCCGTACCCTCATCCTAATCCGTACGCGGACACTGACCCGCGCGTCCGCACGTGCCCCGACCCTAGCACGTGTCCGCACCCTCACCTGTGCCCTCAGCCTTGCCGTTCCCTAACCCTAACCCTAGCCCGGAACGGAAACCCACCGGCAGCCCCACACCTTAGCCTCCGCCGTACCCTCATCCTAATCCGTACGCGGACACTGACCCGCGCGTCCGCACGTGCCCCGACCCTAGCACGTGTCCGCACCCTCACCTGTGCCCTCAGCCTTGCCGTTCCCTAACCCTAACCCTAGCCCTGAACGGAAACCCACCGGCAGCCCCACACCTTAGCCTCCGCCGTACCCTCATCCTAATCCGTACGCGGACACTGACCCGCGCGTCCGCACGTGCACCGACGCTAGCACGTGTCCGCACCCGCACCTGTGCCCTCAGCCTTGCCGTTCCCTAACCCTAACCCTAGCCCGGAACGGAAACCCACCGGCAGCCCCACACCTTAGCCTCCGCCGTACCCTCATCCTAATCCGTACGCGGACACTGACCCGCGCGTCCGCACGTGCCCCGACCCTAGCACGTGTCCGCACCCTCAACTGTGCCCTCAGCCTTGCCATTCCCTAACCCTAACCCTAGACCGGAAGGGAAACCCACCGGCAGCCCCACACCTTAGCCTCCGCCGTACCCTCATCCTAATCCGTACGCGGACACTGACCCGCGCGTCCGCACGTGCCCCGACCCTAGCACGTGTCCGTACCCTCACCTGTGCCCTCAGCCTTGCCGTTTCCTAACCCTAACCCTAGCCCGGAAGGGAAACCCACCGGCAGCCCCACACCTTAGCCCCGGCCGTACCCTCATCCTAATCCGTACGCGGACACTGACAAGCGCGTCCGCACGTGCCCCGACCCTAGCACGTGTCCGCACCCTCACCTGTGCCCTCAGCCTTGCCGTTCCCTAACCCTAACCCTAGCCCGGAACGGAAACTCACCGGCAGCCCCACACCTTAGCCTCCGCCGTACCCTCATCCTAATCCGTACGCGGACACTGACCCGCGCGTCCGCACGTGCCCCGACCCTAGCACGTGTCCGCACCCTGACCTGTGCCCTCAGCCTTGTCGTTCCCTAACCCTAACCCTAGCCCGGAACGGAAACCCACCGGCAGCCATACACCTTAGCCTCCGCCGTACTCTCATCCTAATCCGTACGCGGACACTGACCCGCGCGTCCGCACGAGCCCCGACCCTAGCACGTGTCCGCACCCTCACCTGTGCCCTCAGCCTTGCCGTTCCCTAACCCTAACCCTAGCCCGGAACGGAAACCCACCGGCAGCCCCACACCTTAGCCTCCGCCGTACCCTCATCCTAATCCGTACGCGGACACTGACCCGCGCGTCCGCACGTGCCACGACCCTAGCACGTGTCCGCACCCTCGCCTGTGCCCTCAGCCTTGCCGTTCCCTAACCCTAACCCTAGCCCGGAAGGGAAACCCACCGGCAGCCCCACACCTTAGCCTCCGGCGTACCCTCATCCTAATCCGTACGCGGACACTGACCCACGCGTCCGCACGTGCCCCGACCCTAGCACGTGTCCGCACCCTCGCCTGTGCCCTCAGCCTTGCCGTTCCCTAACCCTAACCCTAGCCCGGAAGGGAAAGCCACCGGCAGCCCCACACCTTAGCCTCCGCCGTACCCTCATCCTAATCCGTACGCGGACACTGACCCGCGCGTCCACACGTGCCCCGACCCTAGCACGTGTCCGCACCCTCACCTGTGCCCTCAGCCTTGCCGTTCCCTAACCCTAACCCTAGCCCGGAAGGGAAACCCACCGGCAGCCCCACACCTTTGCCTCCGCCGTACCCTCATCCTAATCCGTACGCGGACACTGACCCGCGCGTCCGCACGTGCCCCGACCCTAGCACGTGTCCGCACCTCACCTGTGCCCTCAGCCTTGCCGTTCCCTAACCCTAACCCTAGCCCGGAACGGAAACCCACCGGCAGCCCCACACCTTAGCCTCCGCCGTACCCTCATCCTAATCCGTACGCGGACACTGACCCGCGCGTCCGCACGTGCCCCGACCCTAGCACGTGTCCGCAACCTCACCTGTGCCCTCAGCCTTGCCGTTCCCTAACCCTAACCCTAGCCCGGAACGCAAACCCACCGGCAGCCCCACACCTTAGCCTCCGCCGTACCCTCATCCTAATCCGTACGCGGACACTGACCCGCGCGTCCGCACGTGCCCCGACCCTAGCACGTGTCCGCACCCTCACCTGTGCCCTCAGCCTTGCCGTTCCCTAACCCTAACCCTAGCCCTGAACGGAAACCCACCGGCAGCCCCACACCTTAGCCTCCGCCGTACCCTCATCCTAATCTGTACGCGGACACTGACCCGCGCGTCCGCACGTGCCCCGACCCTAGCACGTGTCCGCACCCTCGCCTGTGCCCTCAGCCTTGCCGTTCCCTAACCCTAACCCTAGCCCGGAACGGAAACCCACCGGCAGCCCCACACCTTAGCCTCCGCCCTACCCTCATCCTAATCCGTACGCGGACACTGACCCGCGCGTCCGCACGTGCTCCGACCCTAGCACGTGTCCGCACCCTCACCTGTGCCCTCAGCCTTGCCGTTCCCTAACCCTAACCCTAGCCCAGAAGGGAAACCCACCGGCAGCCCCACACCTTAGCCTCCGCCGTACCCTCATCCTAATCCGTACGCGGACACTGACCAGCGCGTCCGCACGTGCCCCGACCCTAGCACGTGTCCGCACCCTCACCTGTGCCCTCAGCCTTGCCGTTCCCTAACCCTAACCCTAGCCCGGAACGGAAACCCACCGGCAGCCCCACACCTTAGCCTCCGCCGTACCCTCATCCTAATCCGTACGCGGACACTGACCCGCGCGTCCGCACGTGCCCCGACCCTAGCACGTGTCCGCACCCTCACCTGTGCCCTCAGCCTTGCCGTTCCCTAACCCTAACCCTAGCCCGGAACGGAAACCCACCGGCAGCCCCACACCTTAGCCTCCGCCGTACGCTCATCCTAATCCGTACGCGGACACTGACCCGCGCGTCCGCACGTGCCCCGACCCTAGCACGTGTCCGCACCCTCACCTGTGCCCTCAGCCTTGCCGTTCCCTAACCCTAACCCTAGCCCGGAACGGAAACCCACCGGCAGCCCCACACCTTAGCCTCCGCCATACCCTCATCCTAATCCGTACGCGGACACTGACCCGCGCGTCCACACGTGCTCCGACCCTAGCACGTGTCCGCACCCTCACCTGTGCCCTCAGCCTTGCCCTTCCCTAACCCTAACCCTAGCCCGGAACGGAAACCCACCGGCAGCCCCACACCTTAGCCTCCGCCGTACCCTCATCCTAATCCGTACGCGGACACTGACCCGCGTGTCCGCACGTGCCCCCACCCTAGCACGTGTCCGCACCCTCGCCTGTGCCCTCAGCCTTGCCGTTCCCTAACCCTAACCCTAGCCCGGAACGGAAACCCACCGGCAGCCCCACACCTTAGCCTCCGCCGTACCCTCATCCTAATCTGTACGCGGACACTGACCCGCGCGTCCGCACGTGCCCCGACCCTAGCACGTGTCCGCACCCTCGCCTGTGCCCTCAGCCTTGCCGTTCCCTAACCCTAACCCTAGCCCGGAACGGAAACCCACCGGCAGACCCACACCTTAGCCTCCGCCCTACCCTCATCCTAATCCGTACGCGGACACTGACCCGCGCGTCCGCACGTGCTCCGACCCTAGCACGTGTCCGCACCCTCACCTGTGCCCTCAGCCTTGCCGTTCCCTAACCCTAACCCTAGCCCAGAAGGGAAACCCACCGGCAGCCCCACACCTTAGCCTCCGCCGTACCCTCATCCTAATCCGTACGCGGACACTGACCAGCGCGTCCGCACGTGCCCCGACCCTAGCACGTGTCCGCACCCTCACCTGTGCCCTCAGCCTTGCCGTTCCCTAACCCTAACCCTAGCCCGGAACGGAAACCCACCGGCAGCCCCACACTTTAGCCTCCGCCGTACCCTCATCCTAATCCGTACGCGGTCACTGACCCGCGCGTCCGCACGTGCCCCGACCCTAGCACGTGTCCGCACCCTCACCTGTGCCCTCAGCCTTGCCGTTCCCTAACCCTAACCCTAGCCCGGAATGGAAACCCACCGGCAGCCCCACACCTTAGCCTCCGCCGTACCCTCATCCTAATCCGTACGCGGACACTGACCTGCGCGTCCGCACGAGCCCCGACCCTAGCACGTGTCCGCACCCTCACCTGTGCCCTCAGCCTTGCCGTTCCCTAACCCTAACCCTAGCCCGGAACGGAAACCCACCGGCAGCCCCACACCTTAGCCTCCGCCGTACCCTCATCCTAATCCGTACGCGGACACTGACCCGCACGTCCGCACGTGCCACGACCCTAGCACGTGTCCGCACCCTCGCCTGTGCCCTCAGCCTTGCCGTTCCCTAACCCTAACCCTAGCCCGGAAGGAAAACCCACCGGCAGCCCCACACCTTAGCCTCCGCCGTACCCTCATCCTAATCCGTACGCGGATACTGACCCGCGCGTCCGCACGTGCCCCGACCCTAGCACGTGTCCGCACCCTCACCTGTGCCCTCAGCCTTGCCGTTCCCTAACCCTAACTCTAGCCCGGAACGGAAACCCACCGGCAGCCCCACACCTTAGCCTCCGCCGTACCCTCATCCTAATCCGTACGCGGACACTGACCCGGGCGTCCGCACGTGCCCCGACCCTAGCACGTGTCCGCACCCTCGCCTGTGCGCTCAGCCTTGCCGTTCCATAACCCTAGCCCTAGACCGGAATGGAAAACCACCGGCAGCCCCACACCTTAGCCTCCGCCGTACCCTCATCCTAATCCGTACGCGGACACTGACCCGCGCGTCCGCACGTGCCCCGACCCTAGCACGTGTCCGCACCCTCACCTGTGCCCTCAGCCTTGCCGTTCCCTAACCCTAACCCTAGCCCGGAACGGAAACCCACCGGCAGCCCCACACCTTAGCCTCCGCCGTACCCTCATCCTAATCCGTACGCGGACACTGACCGGCGCGTCTGCACGTGCCCCGACCCTAGCACGTGTCCGCACCCTCAGCTGTGCCCTCAGCCTTGCCGTTCCCTAACCCTAACCCTAGCCCGGAACGGAAACCCACCGGCAGCCCCACACCTTAGCCTCCGCCGTACCCTCATCCTAATCCGTACGCGGACACTGACACGCGCGTCCGCACGTGCCCCGACCCTAGCACGTGTCCACACCCTCACCTGTGCCCTCAGCCTTGCCGTTCCCTAACCCTAACCCTAGCCCGGAACGGAAACCCACCGGCAGCCCCACACCTTATACTCCGCTGTACCCTCATCCTAATCCGTACGCGGACACTGACCCGCGCGTCCGCACGTGCCCCGACCCTATCACGTCTCCGCACCCTGACCTGTGCCCTCACCCTTGCCGTTCCCTAACCCTAACCCTAGCCCGGAACGGAATCCCACCGGCAGCCCCACAACTTAGCCTCCGCCGTACCCTCATCATAATCCGTAGGCGGACACTGACCCGCGCGTCCGCACGTGCCCCGACCCTAGCACGTGTCCGCACACTCGCCTGTGCCCTCAGCCTTGCCGTTCCCTAACCCTAACCCTAGCCCGGAACGGAAACCCCCCAGCAGCCCCACAACTTAGCCTCCGCCGTACCCTCATCCTAATCCGTACGCGGACAATGACCCGCGCGTCCGCACGTGCTCCGAACCTAGCACGTGTCCGCACCCTCACCTGTGCCCTCAGCCTTGCCGTTCCCTAACCCTAACCCTAGCCCGGAATGGAAACCCACCGGCAGCCCCACACCTTAGCCTCCGCCGTACCCTCATCCTAATCCGTACGCGGACACTGACCCGCGCGTCCGCACGTGCCCCGACCCTAGCACGTGTCCGCACCCTCACCTGTGCCCTCAGCCTTGCCGTTCCCTAACCCTAACCCTAGCCCGGAACGGAAACCCACCGGCAGCCCCACACCTTAGCCTCCGCCGTACCCTCATCCTAATCCGTATGCGGACACTGACCCACGCGTCCGCACGTGCCCCGACCCTAGCACGTGTCCGCACCCTGACCTGTGCCCTCAGCCTTGCCGTTCCCTAACCCTAACCCTAGCCCGGAACGGAAACCCACCGGCTGCCCCACACCTTAGTCTCCGCCGTACCATCATCCTAATCCGTACGCGGACACTGACCCGCGCGTCCGCACGTGCCCCGACCCTAGCACGTGTCCGCACCCTGACCTGTGCCCTCAGCCTTGCCGTTCCCTAACCCTAACCCTAGCCCGGAAGGGAAACCCACCGGCAGCCCCACACCTTAGCCTCCACCGTACCCTCATCCTAATCCGTACGCGGACACTGACCCGCGCGTCCGCACGTGCCCCGACCCTAGCACGTGTCCGCACCCTCACCTGTGCCCTCAGCCTTGCCGTTCCCTAACCCTAACCCTAGCCCAGAAGGGAAACCCACCGGCAGCCCCACACCTTAGCCCCCGCCGTACCCTCATCCTAATCCGTACGCGGACACTGACAAGCGCGTCCGCACGTGCCCCGACCCTAGCACGTGTCCGCATCCTGACCTGTGCCCTCATCCTTGCCATTCCCTAACCCTAACCCTAGCCCGGAACGGAAACCCACCGGCAGCCCCACACCTTAGCCTCCGCCGTACCCTCATCCTAATCCGTACGCGGACACTGACACGCGTGTCCGCACGTGCCACGACCTTAGCACGTGTCCGCACCCTCGCCTGTGCCCTCAGCCTTGCCGTTCCCTAACCCTAACCCTAGCCCGGAAAGGAAACCCACCGGCAGCCCCACACCTTAGCCTCCGCCGTACCCTCATCCTAATCCGTACGCGGACACTGACCCACGCGTCCGCACGTGCCCCGACCCTAGCACGTGTCCGCACCCTGACCTGTGCCCTCAGCCTTGCCGTTCCCTAACCCTAACCCAAGCCCGGAACGGAAACCCACCGGCAGCCCCACACCTTAGCCTCCGCCATACCCTCATCCTAATCTGTACGCGGACACTGACCCGCGCGTCCGCACGTGCCCCGACCCTAGCACGTGTCCGCACCCTCACCTGTGCCCTCAGCCTTGCCGTTCCCTAACCCTAACCCTAGCCCGGAACGCAAACCCACCGGCAGCCCCACACCTTAGCCTCCGCCGTACCCTCATCCTAATCCATACGCGGACACTGACCCACGCGTCCGCACGTGCCCCGACCCTAGCACGTGTCTGCACCGTCACCTGTGCCCTCAGCCTTGCCGTTCCCTAACCCTAACCCTAGCCCTGAACGGAAACCCACCGGCAGCCCCACACCTTAGCCTCCGCCGTACCCTCATCCTAATCCGTACGCGGACACTGACCCGCGCGTCCACACGAGCCCCGACCCTAGCACGTCTCCGCACCCTCACCTGTGCCCTCAGCCTTGCCGTTCCCTAACCCTAACCCTAGCCCGGAACGGAAACCCACCGGCAGCCCCACACCTTAGCCTCCGCCGTACCCTCATCCTAATCCGTACGCGGACACTGACCCGCGCGTCCGCACGTGCCCCGACCCTAGCACGTGTCCGCACCCTCACCTGTGCCCTCAGCCTTGCCGTTCCCTAACCCTAACCCTAGCCCGGAACGGAAACCCACGGGCAGCCCCACACCTTAGCCTCCGCCGTACCCTCATCCTAATCCGTACGTGGACACTGACCGGCGCGTCCGCACGTGCCACGACCCTAGCACGTGTCCGCACACTCGCCTGTGCCCTCAGCCTTGCCGTTCCCTAACACTAACCATAGCCCGGAAAGGAAACCCACCGGCAGCCCCACACCTTAGCCTCCGCCGTACCCTCATCCTAATCCGTACGCGGACACTGACCCACGCGTCTGCACGTGCCCCGACCCTAGCACGTGTCCGCACCCTGACCTGTGCCCTCAGCCTTGCCGTTCCCTAACCCTAACCCAAGCCCGGAACGGAAACCCACCGGCAGCCCCACACCATAGCCTCCGCCATACCCTCATCCTAATCCGTACGCAGACACTGACCCGCGCTTCCGCACGTGCCACGACCCTAGCACGTGTCCGCACCCTCACCTGTGCCCTCAGCCTTGCCGTTCCCTAACCCTAACCCTAGCCCGGAACGCAAACCCACCGGCAGCCCCACACCTTAGCCTCCGCCGTACCCTCATCCTAATCCGTACGCGGACACTGACCCACGCGTCCGCACGTGCCCCGACCCTAGCACGTGTCCGCACCCTCACCTGTGCCCTCAGCCTTGCCGTTCCCTAACCCTAACCCTAGCACGGAAGGGAAACCCACCGGCAGCCCCACACCTTAGCCTCCGCCGTACCCTCATCCTAATCCGTACGCGGACACTGACCCACGCGTCCGCACGTGCCCCGACCCTAGTACGTGTCCGCACCCTCACCTGTGCCCTCAGCCTTGCCCTTCCCTAACCCTAACCCTAGCCCGGAACGGAAACCCACCGGCAGCCCCACACCTTAGCCTCCGCCGTACGCTCATCCTAATCCATACGCGGACACTGACCCGCGCGTCCGCACGTGCCCCGACCCTAGCACGTGTCCGCACCCTCACCTGTGCCCTCAGCCTTGCCGTTCCCTAACCCTAACCCTAGCCCGGAACGGAAACCCACCGGCAGCCCCACACCTTATCCTCCGCCGTACCCTCATCCTAATCCGTACGCGGACACTGACCCGCGCGTCCGCACGTGTCCCGACCCTAGCACGTGTCCGCACCCTCACCTGTGCCCTCAGCCTTGCCGTTCCCTAACCCTAAGCCTAGCCCGGAACGGAAACCCACCGGCAGCCCCACACCTTAGCCTCCGAGGTACCATCATCCTAATCCGTACGCGGACACTGACCCGCGCGTCCGCACGTGCCCCAACCCTAGCACATGTCCGCACCCTCACCTGTGCCCTCAGCCTTGCCGTTCCCTAACCCTAACCCTAGCCCGGAACGCAAACCCACCGGAAGCCCCACACCTTAGCCTCCGCCGTACCCTCATCCTAATCCGTACGCGGACACTGACCCGCGCGTCCGCACGTGTCCCGAACCTAGCACGTGTCCGCACCCTCACCTGTGCCCTCAGCCTTGCCGTTCCCTAACCCTAACCCTAGCCCGGAACGGAAACCCACCGGCAGCCCCACACCTTAGCCTCCGCCGTACGCTCATCCTAATCCGTAGGCGGACACTGACCCGCGCGTCCGCACGTGCCCCGAACCTAGCACGTGTCCGCACCCTCACCTGTGCCCTCAGCCTTGCCGTTCCCTAACCCTAACCCTAGCCCGGAACGGAAACCCACCGGCAGCCCCACACCTTAGCCTCCGCCGTACCCTCAGCCTAATCCGTACACGGACACTGACCCGCGCGTCCGCACGTGCCCCGACACTAGCACGTGTCCGCACCCTCACCTGTGCCCTCAGCCTTGCCGTTCCCTAACCCTAACCCTAGCCCTGAACGGAAACCCACCGGCAGCCCCACACCTTAGCCTCCGCCGTACCCTCATCCTAATCCGTACGCTGACACTGACCCGCGCGTCCACACGAGCCCCGACCCTAGCACGTCTCCGAACGCTCACCTGTGCCCTCAGCCTTGCCGTTCCCTAACCCTAACCCTAGCCCGGAACGGAAACCCACCGGCAGCCCCACACCTTAGCCTCCGCCGTACCCTCATCCTAATCCGTACGCGGACACTGACCCGCGCGTCCGCACGTGCCCCGACCCTAGCACGTGTCCGCACCCTCACCTGTGCCCTCAGCCTTGCCGTTCCCTAACCCTAACCCTAGCCCGGAACGGAAACCCACGGGCAGCCCCACACCTTAGCCTCCGCCGTACCCTCATCCTAATCCGTACGTGGACACTGACCCGCGCGTCCGCACGTGCCACGACCCTAGCACGTGTCCGCACACTCGCCTGTGCCCTCAGCCTTGCCGTTCCCTAACCCTAACCCTAGCCCGGAACGGAAACCCACCGGCAGCCCCACACCTTAGCCTCCGCCGTACCCTCATCCTAATCCGTACGCGGACACTGACCCGCGCCTCCGCACGTGCCCCGACCCTAGCACGTGTCTGCACCCTCACCTGTGCCCTCAGCCTTGCCGTTCCCTAACCCTAACCCTAGCCCGGAACGGAAACCCACCGGCAACCCCACACCTTAGCCTCCGCCGTACCCTCATCCTAATCCGTACGCGGACACTGACCCGCGCGTCCGCACGTGCCCCGACCCTAGCACGTGTCCGCACCCTCACCTGTGCCCTCAGCCTTGCCGTTCCCTAGCCCTAACTCTAGCCCGGAACGGAAACCCACCGGCAGCCCCACACCTTAGCCTCCGCCGTACCCTCATCCTAATCCGTACGCGGACACTGACCCGCGCGTCCGCACGAGCCCCGACCCTAGCACGTGTCCGCACCCTCGCCTGTGCCCTCAGCCTTGCCGTTCCCTAACCCTAACCCTAGCCCGGAACGGAAACCCACCGGCAGCCCCACACCTTAGCCTCCGCCGTACCCTCATCCTAATCCGTACGCGGACACTGACACGTGCGTCCGCACGTGCCACGACCCTAGCACGTGTCCGCACCCTCACCTGTGCCCTCAGCCTTGCCGTTCCTTAACCCTAACCCTAGCCCCGAACGGAAACCCACCGGCAGCCCCACACCTTAGCCTCCGCCGTACCCTCATCCTATTCCGTACGCGGACACTGACCCGCGCGTCCGCACGTGCCCCGACCCTAGCACGTGTCCGCACCCTCGCCTGTGCCCTCAGCCTTGCCGTTCCCTAACCCTAACCCTAGCCCGGAACGGAAACCCACCGGCAGCCCCACACCTTAGCCTCCGCCGTACCCTCATCCTAATCCGTACGCGGACACTGACCCGCGCGTCCGCACGTGCCCCGACCCTAGCACGTGTCCGCACCCTCACCTGTGCCCTCAGCCTTGCCGTTCCCTAACCCTAACCCTAGCCCGGAAGGGAAACCCACCGGCAGCCCCACACCTTTGCCTCCGCCGTACCCTCATCCTAATCCGTACGCGGACACTGACCCGCGCGTCCGCACGTGCCCCGACCCTAGCACGTGTCCGCACCCTCACCTGTGCCCTCAGCCTTGCCGTTCCCTAACCCTAACCCTAGCCCGGAACGGAAACCCACCGGCAGCCCCACACCTTAGCCTCCGCCGTACGCTCATCCTAATCCGTACGCGGACACTGACCGGCGCGTCCGCACGTGCCCCGACCCTAGCACGTGTCCGCACCCTCACCTGTGCCCTCAGCCTTGCCGTTCCCTAACCCTAACCCTAGCCCGGAAGGGAAACCCACCGGCAGCCCCACACCTTAGCCTCCGCCGTATCCTCATCCTAATCCGTACACGGACACTGACCCGCGCGTCCACACGTGCTCCGACCCTAGCACGTGTCCGCACCCTCACCTGTGCCCTCAGCCTTGCCCTTCCCTAACCCTAACCCTAGCCCGGAACGGAAACCCACCGGCAGCCCCACACCTTAGCCTCCGCCGTACCCTCATCCTAATCCGTACGCGGACACTGACCCGCGTGTCCGCACGTGCCCCCACCCTAGCACGTGTCCGCACCCTCGCCTGTGCCCTCAGCCTTGCCGTTCCCTAACCCTAACCCTAGCCCGGAACGGAAACCCACCGGCAGCCCCACACCTTAGCCTCCGCCGTACCCTCATCCTAATCCGTACGCGGACACTGACCCGCGCGTCCGCACGTGCCCCGACCCTAGCACGTGTCCGCACCCTCGCCTGTGACCTCAGCCTTGCCGTTCCCTAACCCTAACCCTAGCCCGGAACGGAATCCCACCGGCAGCCCCACAACTTAGCCTCCGCCGTACCCTCATCATAATCCGTAGGCGGACACTGACCCGCGCGTCCGCACGTGCCCCGACCCTAGCACGTGTCCGCACACTCGCCTGTCCCCTCAGCCTTGCGGTTCCCTAACCCTAACCCTAGCCCGGAACGGGAACCCCCCAGCAGCCCCACAACTTAGCCTCCGCCGTACCCTCATCCTAATCCGTACGCGGACAATGACCCGCGCGTCCGCACGTGCTCCGACCCTAGCACGTGTCCGCACCCTCACCTGTGCCCTCAGCCTTGCCGTTCCCTAACCCTAACCCTAGCCCGGAATGGAAACCCACCGGCAGCCCCACACCTTAGCCTCCGCCGTACCCTCATCCTAATCCGTACGCGGACACTGACCCGCGCGTCCGCACGTGCCCCGACCCTAGCACGTGTCCGCACCCTCACCTGTGCCCTCAGCCTTGCCGTTCCTTAACCCTAACCCTAGCCCGGAACGGAAACCCACCGGCAGCCCCACACC
Organism: Hyperoodon ampullatus; assembly: GCF_949752795.1. Classification (NCBI taxonomy): domain Eukaryota; kingdom Metazoa; phylum Chordata; class Mammalia; order Artiodactyla; family Ziphiidae; genus Hyperoodon; species Hyperoodon ampullatus. Next base: position 89,075,741 of record NC_136927.1, on the reverse strand, counting down.
TTAGCCTCCGCCGTACCCTCATCCTAATCCGTATGCGGACACTGACCCACGCGTCCGCACGTGCCCCGACCCTAGCACGTGTCCGCACCCTGACCTGTGCCCTCAGCCTTGCCGTTCCCTAACCCTAACCCTAGCCCGGAACGGAAACCCACCGGCTGCCCCACACCTTAGTCTCCGCCGTACCCTCATCCTAATCCGTACGCGGACACTGACCCGCGCGTCCGCACGTGCCCCGACCCTAGCACGTGTCCGCACCCTGACCTGTGCCCTCAGCCTTGCCGTTCCCTAACCCTAACCCTAGCCCGGAAGGGAAACCCACCGGCAGCCCCACACCTTAGCCTCCACCGTACCCTCATCCTAATCCGTACGCGGACACTGACCCGCGCGTCCGCACGTGCCCCGACCCTAGCACGTGTCCGCACCCTCACCTGTGCCCTCAGCCTTGCCGTTCCCTAACCCTAACCCTAGCCCAGAAGGGAAACCCACCGGCACCCCACACCTTAGCCCCCGCCGTACTCTCATCCTAATCCGTACGCGGACACTGACAAGCGCGTCCGCACGTGCCCCGACCCTAGCACGTGTCCGCATCCTGACCTGTGCCCTCATCCTTGCCATTCCCTAACCCTAACCCTAGCCCGGAACGGAAACCCACCGGCAGCCCCACACCTTAGCCTCCGCCGTACCCTCATCCTAATCCGTACGCGGACACTGACACGCGCGTCCGCACGTGCCACGACCTTAGCACGTGTCCGCACCCTCGCCTATGCCCTCAGCCTTGCCGTTCCCTAACCCTAACCCTAGCCCGGAAAGGAAACCCACCGGCAGCCCCACACCTTAGCCTCCGCCGTACCCTCATCCTAATCCGTACGCGGACACTGACCCACGCGTCCGCACGTGCCCCGACCCTAGCACGTGTCCGCACCCTGACCTGTGCCCTCAGCCTTGCCGTTCCCTAACCCTAACCCAAGCCCGGAACGGAAACCCACCGGCAGCCCCACACCTTAGCCTCCGCCATACCCTCATCCTAATCTGTACGCGGACACTGACCCGCGCGTCCGCACGTGCCACGACCCTAGCACGTGTCCGCACCCTCACCTGTGCCCTCAGCCTTGCCGTTCCCTAACCCTAACCCTAGCCCGGAACGCAAACCCACCGGCAGCCCCACACCTTAGCCTCCGCCGTACCCTCATCCTAATCCATACGCGGACACTGACCCACGCGTCCGCACGTGCCCCGACCCTAGCACGTGTCCGCACCGTCACCTGTGCCCTCAGCCTTGCCGTTCCCTAACCCTAACCCTAGCCCTGAACGGAAACCCACCGGCAGCCCCACACCTTAGCCTCCGCCGTACCCTCATCCTAATCCGTACGCGGACACTGACCCGCGCGTCCACACGAGCCCCGACCCTAGCACGTCTCCGCACCCTCACCTGTGCCCTCAGCCTTGCCGTTCCCTAACCCTAACCCTAGCCCGGAACGGAAACCCACCGGCAGCCCCACACCTTAGCCTCCGCCGTACCCTCATCCTAATCCGTACGCGGACACTGACCCGCGCGTCCGCACGTGCCCCGACCCTAGCACGTGTCCGCACCCTCACCTGTGCCCTCAGCCTTGCCGTTCCCTAACCCTAACCCTAGCCCGGAACGGAAACCCACGGGCAGCCCCACACCTTAGCCTCCGCCGTACCCTCATCCTAATCCGTACGTGGACACTGACCGGCGCGTCCGCACGTGCCACGACCCTAGCACGTGTCCGCACACTCGCCTGTTCCCTCAGCCTTGCCGTTCCCTAACACTAACCATAGCCCGGAAAGGAAACCCACCGGCAGCCCCACACCTTAGCCTCCGCCGTACCCTCAACCTAATCCGTACGCGGACACTGACCCACGCGTCTGCACGTGCCCCGACCCTAGCACGTGTCCGCACCCTGACCTGTGCCCTCAGCCTTGCCGTTCCCTAACCCTAACCCAAGCCCGGAACGGAAACCCACCGGCAGCCCCACACCTTAGCCTCCGCCATACCCTCATCCTAATCCGTACGCAGACACTGACCCGCGCTTCGGCACGTGCCACGACCCTAGCACGTGTCCGCACCCTCACCTGTGCCCTCAGCCTTGCCGTTCCCTAACCCTAACCCTAGCCCGGAACGCAAACCCACCGGCAGCCCCACACCTTAGCCTCCGCCGTACCCTCATCCTAATCCGTACGCGGACACTGACCCACGCGTCCGCACGTGCCCCGACCCTAGCACGTGTCCGCACCGTCACCTGTGCCCTCAGCCTTGCCGTTCCCTAACCCTAACCCTAGCACGGAAGGGAAACCCACCGGCAGCCCCACACCTTAGCCTCCGCCGTACCCTCATCCTAATCCGTACGCGGACACTGACCCACGCGTCCGCACGTGCCCCGACCCTAGTACGTGTCCGCACCCTCACCTGTGCCCTCAGCCTTGCCGTTCCCTAACCCTAACCCTAGCCCGGAACGGAAACCCACCGGCAGCCCCACACCTTAGCCTCCGCCGTACGCTCATCCTAATCCATACGCGGACACTGACCCGCGCGTCCGCACGTGCCCCGACCCTAGCACGTGTCCGCACCCTCACCTGTGCCCTCAGCCTTGCCGTTCCCTAACCCTAACCCTAGCCCGGAACGGAAACCCACCGGCAGCCCCACACCTTATCCTCCGCCGTACCCTCATCCTAATCCGTACGCGGACACTGACCCGCGCGTCCGCACGTGTCCCGACCCTAGCACGTGTCCGCACCCTCACCTGTGCCCTCAGCCTTGCCGTTCCCTAACCCTAAGCCTAGCCCGGAACGGAAACCCACCGGCAGCCCCACACCTTAGCCTCCGAGGTACCCTCATCCTAATCCGTACGCGGACACTGACCCGCGCGTCCGCACGTGCCCCAACCCTAGCACATGTCCGCACCCTCACCTGTGCCCTCAGCCTTGCCGTTCCCTAACCCTAACCCTAGCCCGGAACGCAAACCCACCGGAAGCCCCACACCTTAGCCTCCGCCGTACCCTCATCCTAATCCGTACGCGGACACTGACCCGCGCGTCCGCACGTGTCCCGAACCTAGCACGTGTCCGCACCCTCACCTGTGCCCTCAGCCTTGCCGTTCCCTAACCCTAACCCTAGCCCGGAACGGAAACCCACCGGCAGCCCCACACCTTAGACTCCGCCGTACGCTCATCCTAATCCGTAGGCGGACACTGACCCGCGCGTCCGCACGTGCCCCGAACCTAGCACGTGTCCGCACCCTCACCTGTGCCCTCAGCCTTGCCGTTCCCTAACCCTAACCCTAGCCCGGAACGGAAACCCACCGGCAGCCCCACACCTTAGCCTCCGCCGTACCCTCAGCCTAATCCGTACAAGGACACTGACCCGCGCGTCCGCACGTGCCCCGACACTAGCACGTGTCCGCACCCTCACCTGTGCCCTCAGCCTTGCCGTTCCCTAACCCTAACCCTAGCCCTGAACGGAAACCCACCGGCAGCCCCACACCTTAGCCTCCGCCGTACCCTCATCCTAATCCGTACGCGGACACTGACCCGCGCGTCCACACGAGCCCCGACCCTAGCACGTCTCCGAACCCTCACCTGTGCCCTCAGCCTTGCCGTTCCCTAACCCTAACCCTAGCCCGGAACGGAAACCCACCGGCAGCCCCACACCTTAGCCTCCGCCGTACCCTCATCCTAATCCGTACGCGGACACTGACCCGCGCGTCCGCACGTGCCCCGACCCTAGCACGTGTCCGCACCCTCACCTGTGCCCTCAGCCTTGCCGTTCCCTAACCCTAACCCTAGCCCGGAACGGAAACCCACGGGCAGCCCCACACCTTAGCCTCCGCCGTACCCTCATCCTAATCCGTACGTGGACACTGACCCGCGCGTCCGCACGTGCCACGACCCTAGCACGTGTCCGCACACTCGCCTGTGCCCTCAGCCTTGCCGTTCCCTAACCCTAACCCTAGCCCGGAACGGAAACCCACCGGCAGCCCCACACCTTAGCCTCCGCCGTACCCTCATCCTAATCCGTACGCGGACACTGACCCGCGCCTCCGCACGTGCCCCGACCATAGCACGTGTCTGCACCCTCACCTGTGCCCTCAGCCTTGCCGTTCCCTAACCCTAACCCTAGCCCGGAACGGAAACCCACCGGCAGCCCCACACCTTAGCCTCCGCCGTACCCTCATCCTAATCCGTACGCGGACACTGACCCGCGCGTCCGCACGTGCCCCGACCCTAGCACGTGTCCGCACCCTCACCTGTGCCCTCAGCCTTGCCGTTCCCTAGCCCTAAGTCTAGCCTGGAACGGAAACCCACCGGCAGCCCCACACCTTAGCCTCCGCCGTACCCTCATCCTAATCCGTACGCGGACACTGACCCGCGCGTCCGCACGAGCCCCGACCCTAGCACGTGTCCGCACCCTCGCCTGTGCCCTCAGCCTTGCCGTTCCCTAACCCTAACCCTAGCCCGGAACGGAAACCCACCGGCAGCCCCACACCTTAGCCTCCGCCGTACCCTCATCCTAATCCGTACGCGGACACTGACACGTGCGTCCGCACGTGCCACGACCCTAGCACGTGTCCGCACCCTCACCTGTGCCCTCAGCCTTGCCGTTCCTTAACCCTAACCCTAGCCCCGAACGGAAACCCACCGGCAGCCCCACACCTTAGCCTCCGCCGTACCCTCATCCTATTCCGTACGCGGACACTGACCCGCGCGTCCGCACGTGCCCCGACCCTAGCACGTGTCCGCACCCTCGCCTGTGCCCTCAGCCTTGCCGTTCCCTAACCCTAACCCTAGCCCGGAACGGAAACCCACCGGCAGCCCCACACCTTAGCCTCCGCCGTACCCTCATCCTAATCCGTACGCGGACACTGACCCGCGCGTCCGCACGTGCCCCGACCCTAGCACGTGTCCGCACCCTCACCTGTGCCCTCAGCCTTGCCGTTCCCTAACCCTAACCCTAGCCCGGAAGGGAAACCCACCGGCAGCCCCACACCTTTGCCTCCGCCGTACCCTCATCCTAATCCGTACGCGGACACTGACCCGCGCGTCCGCACGTGCCCCGACCCTAGCACGTGTCCGCACCCTCACCTGTGCCCTCAGCCTTGCCGTTCCCTAACCCTAACCCTAGCCCGGAAGGGAAACCCACTGGCAGCCCCACACCTTAGCCTCCGCCGTACCCTCATCCTAATCCGTACGCGGACACTGACCCGCGCGTCCGCACGTGCCCCAACCGTAGCACGTGTCCGCACCCTCACCTGTGCCCTCAGCCTTGCCGTTCCCTAACCCTAACCCTAGCCCGGAACGGAAACCCACCGGCAGCCCCACACCTTAGCCTCCGCCGTACCCTCATCCTAATCCGTACGCGGACACTGACCCGCGCGTCCGCACGTGCCCCGACCCTAGCACGTGTCCGCACCCTCACGTGTGCCCTCAGCCTTGCCGTTTCCTCACCCTAACCCTAGCCCGGAATGGAAAACCACCGGCAGCCCCACACCTTAGCCTCTGCCGTACCCTCATCCTAATCCGTACGCGGACACTGACCCGCGCGTCCGCACGTGCCCCGACTCTAGCACGTGTCCGCACCCTCACCTGTGCCCTCAGCCTTGCCGTTCCCTAACCCTAACCCTAGCCCGGAACGGAAGCCCACCGGCAGCCCCACACCTTAGCCTCCGCCGTACCCTCATCCTAATCCGTACGCGGACACTGACCCGCGCGTCCGCACGTGCCCAGACCCTAGCACGTGTCCGCACCCTCACCTGTGCCCTCAGCCTTGCCGTTCCCTAACCCTAACCCTAGCCCGGAACGGAAACCCACCGGCAGCCCCACACCTTAGTCACCGCCGTACCCTCATCCTAATCCGTACGCGGACACTGACCCGCGCGTCCGAACGTGCCCCGACCCTAGCACGTGTCCGCACCCTCACCTGTGCCCTCAGCCTTGCCGTTCCCTAACCCTAACCCTAGCCCGGAACGGAAACCCACCGGCAGCCCCACACCTTAGCCTCTGCCGTACCCTCATCCTAATCCGTACGCGGACACTGACCCGCGCGTCCGCACGTGCCCCGACCCTAGCACGTGTCCACACCCTCACCTGTGCCCTCAGCCTTGCCGTTCCCTAACCCAAACCCTAGCCCGGAACGGAAACCCACCGGCAGCCGCACACCTTATACTCCGCCGTACCCTCATCCTAATCCGTACGCGGACACTGACACGCGCGTCCGCACGTGCCCCGACCCTATCACGTCTACGCACCCTGACCTGTGCCCTCAGCCTTGCCGTTCCCTAACCCTAACCCTAGCCCGGAACGGAAACCCACCGGCAGCCCCACACCTTAGCCTCCGCCGTACCCTCATCCTAATCCATACGCGGACACTGACCCGCGTGTCCGCACGTGCCCCGACCCTAGCACGTGTCCGCACCCTCACCTGTGCCATCAGCCTTGCCGTTCCCTAACCCTAACCCTAGCCCGGAACGGAAACCCACCAGCAGCCCCACACCTTAGCCTCCGCCGTACCCTCATCGTAGTCCGTACGCGGACAATGACCCGCCCGTCCGCAAGTGCCCCGACCCTAGCACGTGTCCGCACCCTCACCTGTGCCCTCAGCCTTGCCATTCCCTAACCCTAACCCTAGACCGGAAGGGAAACCCACCGGCAGCCCCACACCTTAGCCCCCGCCGTACCCTCATCCTAATCCGTACGCGGACACTGACAAGCGCGTCCGCACGTGCCCCGACCCTAGCACGTGTCCGCACCCTCACCTGTGCCCTCAGCCTTGCCGTTCCCTAACCCTAACCCTATCCCGGAACGGAAACTCACCGGCAGCCCCACACCTTAGTCTCCGCCGTACCCTCATCCTAATCCGTACGCGGACACTGACCCGCGCGTCCGCACGTGCCCCGACCCTAGCACGTGTCCGCACCCTGACCTGTGCCCTCAGCCTTGCCGTTCCCTAACCCTAACCCTAGCCCGGAACGGAAACCCACCGGCAGCCCCACACCTTAGCCTCCGCCGTACTCTCATCCTAATCCGTACGCGGACACTGACCCGCGCGTCCGCACGAGCCCCGACCCTAGCTTGTGTCCGCACCCTCACCTGTGCCCTCAGCCTTGCCGTCCCCTAACCCTAACCCTAGCCCTGAACGGAAACCCACCGGCAGCCCCACACCTTAGCCTCCGCCGTACCCTCATCCTAATCCGTACGAGGACACTGACCAGCGCGTCCGCACGTGCCACGACCCTAGCACGTGTCCGCACCCTCGCCTGTGCCCTCAGCCTTGCCGTTCCCTAACCCTAACCCTAGCCCGAAAGGGAAACCCACCGGCAGCCCCACACCTTAGCCTCCGCCGTACCCTCATCCTAATCCGTACGCGGACACTGACCCGCGCGTCCGCACGTGCCCCGACCCTAGCACGTGTCCGCACCCTCACCTGTGCCCTCAGCCTTGCCGTTCCCTAACCCTAACCCTAGCCCGGAAGGGAAACCCACCGGCAGCCCCACACCTTAGCCTCCGCCGTACCCTCATCCTAATCCGTACGCGGACACTGACCCGCGCGTCCGCACGTGCCCCGATCCTAGCACGTGTCCACACCCTCACCTGTGCCCTCAGCCTTGCCGTTCCCTAACCCTAACCCTAGCCCGGAACGCAAACCCACCGGCAGCCCCACACCTTAGCCTCCGCCGTACCTTCATCCTAATCCGTACGCGGACACTGACCCGCGCGTCCGCACGTGCCCCGACCCTAGCACGTGTCCGCACCCTCACCTGTGCCCTCAGCCTTGCCGTTCCCTAACCCTAGCCCGGAAGGGAAACCCACCGGCAGCCCCAAACCTTTGCCTCCGCCGTACCCTCATCCTAATCCGTACGCGGACACTGACCCGCGCGTCCGCACGTGCCCCGACACTAGCACGTGTCCGCACCCTCACCTGTGCCCTCAGCCTTGCCGTTCCCTAACCCTAACCCTAGCCCGGAACGGAAACCCACCGGCAGCCCCACACCTTAGCCTCCGCCGTACCCTCATCCTAATCCGTACGCGGACACTGACCTGCGCGTCCGCACGTGCCCCGACCCTAGCACGTGTCCGCACCCTCACCTGTGCCCTCAGCCTTGCCATTCCCTAACCCTAACCCTAGACCGGAAGGGAAACCCACCGGCAGCCCCACACCTTAGCCTCCGCCGTACCCTCATCCTAATCCGTACGCGGACACTGACCCGCGCGTCCGCACGTGCCCCGACCCTAGCACGTGTCCGCACCCTCACCTGTGCCCTCAGCCTTGCCGTTCCCTAACCCTAACCCTAGCTCGGAAGGGAAACCCACCGGCAGCCCCACACCTTAGCCCCCGCCGTACCCTCATCCTAATCCGTACGCGGACACTGACAAGCGCGTCCGCACGTGCCCCGACCCTAGCACGTGTCCGCACCCTCACCTGTGCCCTCAGCCTTGCCGTTCCCTAACCCTAACCCTATCCCGGAACGGAAACTCACCGGCAGCCCCACACCTTAGCCTCCGCCGTACCCTCATCCTAATCCGTACGCGGACACTGACCCGCGCGTCCGCACGTGCCCCGACCCTAGCACGTGTCCGCACCCTGACCTGTGCCCTCAGCCTTGCCGTTCCCTAACCCTAACCCTAGCCCGGAACGGAAACCCACCGGCAGCCCCACACCTTAGCCTCCGCCGTACTCTCATCCTAATCCATACGCGGACACTGACCCGCGCGTCCGCACGAGCCCCGAACCTAGCACGTGTCCGCACCCTCACCTGTGCCCTCAGCCCTGCCGTTCCCTAACCCTAACCCTAGCCCGGAACGGAAACCCACCGGCAGCCCCACACCTTAGCCTCCGCCGTACCCTCATCCTAATCCGTACGCGGACACTGACCCGCGCGTCCGCACGTGCCACGACCCTAGCACGTGTCCGCACCCTCGCCTGTGCCCTCAGCCTTGCCGTTCCCTAACCCTAACCCTAGTCCGGAAGGGAAACCCACCGGCAGCCCCACACCTTAACCTCCGCCGTACCCTCATCCTAATCCGTACGCGGACACTGACCCGCGCGTCCGCACGTGCCCCGACCCTAGCACGTGTCCGCACCCTCGCCTGTGCCCTCAGCCTTGCCGTTCCCTAACCCTAACCCTAGACCGGAAGGGAAACCCACCGGCAGCCCCACACCTTAGCCTCCGCCGTACCCTCATCCTAATCCGTACGCGGACACTGACCCGCGCGTCCGCACGTGCCCCGATCCAAGCACGTGTCCGCACACTCACCTGTGCCCTCAGCCTTGCTGTTCCCTAACCCTAACCCTAGCCCGGAACGCAAACCCACCGGCAGCCCCACACCTTAGCCTCCGCCGTACCCTCATCCTAATCCGTACGCGGACACTGACCCGCGCGTCCGCACGTGCCCCGACCCTAGCACGTGTCTGCACCCTCACCTGTGCCCTCAGCCTTGCCGTTCCCTAACCCTAACCCTAGCCCGGAAGGGAAACCCACCGGCAGCCCCACACCTTTGCCTCCGCCGTACCCTCATCCTAATCCGTACGCGGACACTGACCCGCGCGTCCGCACGTGCCCCGACCCTAGCACGTGTCCGCACCCTCACCTGTGCCCTCAGCCTTGCCGTTCCCTAACCCTAACCCTAGCCCGGAACGCAAACCCACCGGCAGCCCCACACCTTAGCCTCCGCCGTACCCTCATCCTAATCCGTACGCGGACACTGACCCGCGCGTCCGCACGTGCCCCGACCCTAGCACGTGTCCGCACCCTCGCCTGTGCCCTCAGCCTTGCCGTTCCCTAACCCTAACCCTAGCCCGGAACGGAAACCCACCGGCAGCCCCACACCTTAGCCTCCGCCCTACCCTCATCCTAATCCGTACGCGGACACTGACCCGCGCGTCCGCACGTGCCCCAACCCTAGCACGTGTCCGCACCCTCACCTGTGCCCTCAGCCTTGCTGTTCCCTAACCCTAACCCTAGCCCAGAAGGGAAACCCACGGGCAGCCCCACACCTTAGCCCCCGCCGTACCCTCACCCTAATCCGTACGCGGACACTGACCAGCGCGTCCGCACGTGCCCCGACCCTAGCACGTGTCCGCACCCTCACCTGTGCCCTCAGCCTTGCCGTTCCCTAACCCTAACCCTAGCCCGGAACGGAAACCCACCGGCAGCCCCACACCTTAGCCTCCGCCGTACCCTCATCCTAATCCATACGCGGACACTGACCCGCGCGTCCACACGAGCCCCGACCCTAGCACGTGTCCGCACCCTCACCTGTGCCCTCAGCCTTGCCGTTCCCTAACCCTAACCCTAGCCCGGAACGGAAACCCACCGGCAGCCCCACACCTTAGCCTCCGCCGTACCCTCATCCTAATCCGTACGCGGACACTGACCCGCGCGTCTGCACGTGCCACGACCCTAGCACGTGTCCGCACCCTCGCCTGTGCCCTCAGCCTTGCCGTTCCTTAACCCTAACCCTAGCCCGGAAGGGAAACCCACCGGCAGCCCCACACCTTAGCCTCCGCCGTACCCTCATCCTAATCCGTACGCGGACACTGACCCGCGCGTCCGCACGTGCCCCGACCCTAGCACGTGTCCGCACCCTCACCTGTGCCCTCAGCCTTGCCGTTCCCTAACCCTAACCCTAGCCCGAAACGGAAACCCACCGGCAGCCCCACACCTTAGCCTCCGCCGTACCCTCATCCTAATCCGTACGCGGACACTGACCCGCGCGTCCGCACGTGCCCCGACCCTAGCACGTGTCCGCACCCTCACCTGTGCCCTCAGCCTTGCCGTTCCCTAACCCTAACCCTAGCCCGGAATGGAAAACCACTGGCAGCCCCACACCTTAGCCTCCGCCGTACCCTCATCCTAATCCGTACGCGGACACTGACCCGCGCGTCCGCACGTGCCCCGACCCTAGCACGTGTCCGGACCCTCACCTGTGCCTCAGCCTTGCGGTTCCCTAACCCTAACCCTAGCCCGGAACGGAAGCCCACCGGCAGCCCCACACCTTAGCCTCCGCCGTACCCTCATCCTAATCCGTACGCGGACACTGACCCGCGCGTCGGCACGTGCCCCGACCCTATCACGTGTCCGCACCCTCACCTGTGCCCTCAGCCTTGCCGTTCCCTAACCCTAACCCTAGCCCGGAACGGAAACCCACCGGCAGCCCCACACCTTAGCCACCGCCGTACCCTCATCCTAATCCGTACGCGGACACTGACCCACGCCTCCGCACGTGCCCCGACCCTAGCACGTGTCCGCACCCTCACCTGTGCCCTCAGCCTTGCCGTTCCCTAAGCCTAACCCTAGCCCGGAATGGAAACCCAGCGGCAGCCCACACCTTAGCCTCCGCCGTACCCTCATCCTAATCCGTACGCGGACACTGACCCGCGCGTCCGCACGTGCCCCGACCCTAGCACGTGTCCACACCCTCACCTGTGCCCTCAGCCTTGCCGTTCCCTAACCCTAACCCTAGCCCGGAACGGAAACCCACCGGCAGCCCCACACCTTATACTCCGCCGTACCCTCATCCTAATCCGTACGCGGACACTGACCCGCGCGTCCGCACGTGCCCCGACCCTATCACGTCTACGCACCCTGACCTGTGCCCTCAGCCTTGCCGTTCCCTAACCCTAACCCTAGCCCGGAACGGAAACCCACCGGCAGCCCCACACCTTAGCCTCCGCCGTACCCTCATCCTAATCCATACGCGGACACTGACCCGCGCGTCCGCACGTGCCCCGACCCTAGCACGTGTCCGCACCCTCACCTGTGCCATCAGCCTTGCCGTTCCCTAACCCTAACCCTAGCCCGGAAGGGAAACCCACCGGCAGCCCCACACCTTAGCCTCCGCCGTACCCTCATCCTAATCCGTACGCGGACACTGACCCGCGCGTCCGCACGGGCCCCGACCCTAGCACGTGTCCGCACCCTCACCTGTGCCCTCAGCCTTGCCGTTCCCTAACCCTAACCCTAGCCCGGAACGGAAACCCACCGGCAGCCCCACACCTTAGCCTCCGCCGTACCCTCATCCTAATCCGTACGCGGACACTGACTAGCGTGTCCGCACATGCCCCGACCCTAGAACGTGTCCGCACCCTCGCCTGTGCCCACAGCCTTGCCGTTCCCTAACCCTAACCCTAGCCCGGAACGGAAACACACCGGCAGCCCCACACCTTAGCCTCCGCCGTACCCTCATCCTAATCCGTACGCGGACACTGACCCGCGCGTCCGCACGTGCCCCGACCCTAGCACGTGTCCGCACCCTCGCCTGTGCCCTCAGCCTTGCCGTTCCCTAACCCTAACCCTAGCCTGGAAGGGAAACCCACCGGCAGCCCCACACCTTAGCCTCCGCCGTACCCTCATCCTAATCCGTACGCGGACACTGACCCGCGCGTCCGCACGTGCCCCGACCCTAGCACGTGTCCGCACCCTCACCTGTGCCCTCAGCCTTGCCGTTCCCTAACCCTAACCCTAGCCCGGAAGGGTAATCCACCGGGAGCCCCACACCTTAGCCTCCGCCGTACCCTCATCCTAATCCGTACGCGGACACTGACAAGCGCGTCCGCAAGTGCCCCGACGCTAGCACGTGTCCGCACCCGCACCTGTGCCCTCAGCCTTGCCGTTCCCTAACCCTAACCCTAGCCCGGAACGGAAACCCACCGGCAGCCCCACACCTTAGCCTCCGCCGTACCCTCATCCTAATCCGTACGCGGACACTGACCCGCGCGTCCGCACGTGCCCCGACCCTAGCACGTGTCCGCACCCTCACCTGTGCCCTCAGCCTTGCCATTCCCTAACCCTAACCCTAGACCGGAAGGGAAACCCACCGGCAGCCCCACATCCCAGCCTCCGCCATACCCTCATCCTAATCCGTACGCGGACACTGACCCGCGCGTCCGCACGTGCCCCGACCCTAGCACGTGTCCGCACCCTCACCTGTGCCCTCAGCCTTGCCGTTCCCTAACCCTAACCCTAACCCGAAGGGAAACCCACCGGCAGCCCCACACCTTAGCCCCCGCCGTACCCTCATCCTAATCCGTACGCGGACACTGACAAGCGCGTCCGCACGTGCCCCGACCCTAGCACGTGTCCGCACCCTCACCTGTGCCCTCAGCCTTGCCGTTCCCTAACCCTAACCCTATCCCGGAACGGAAACTCACCGGCAGCCCCATACCTTAGCCTCCGCCGTACCCTCATCCTAATCCGTACGCGGACACTGACCCGCGCGTCCGCACGTGCCCCGACCCTAGCACGTGTCCGCACCCTCACCTGTGCCCTCAGACTTGCCGTTCCCTAACCCTAACCCTAGCCCGGAACGGAAACCCACCGGGAGCCCCACACCTTAGCCTCCGCCGTACTCTCATCCTAATCCGTACGCGGACACTGACCCGCGCGTCCGCACGAGCCCCGACCCTAGCATGTGTCCGCACCCTCACCTGTGCCCTCAGCCTTGCCGTCCCCTAACCCTAACCCTAGCCCGGAACGGAAACCCACCGGCAGCCCCACACCTTAGCCTCCGCCGTACCCTCATCCTAATCCGTACGAGGACACTGACCCGCGCGTCCGCACGTGCCACGACCCTAGCACGTGTCCGCACCCTCGCCTGTGCCCTCAGCCTTGCCGTTCCCTAACCCTAACCCTAGCCCGGAACGGAAACCCACCGGCAGCCCCACACCTTAGCCTCCGCCGTACCCTCATCCTAATCCGTACGCGGACACTGACCCGCGCGTCCGCACGTGCCCCGACCCTAGCACGTGTCCGCACCCTGACCTGTGCCCTCAGCCTTGCCGTTCCCTAACCCTAACCCTAGCCCGGAACGGAAACCCACCGGCAGCCCCAAACCTTAGCCTCCGCCGTACCTTCATCCTAATCCGTACGCGGACACTGAGCCGCGCGTCCGCACGAGCCCCGACCCTAGCACGTGTCCGCACTCTCACCTGTGCCCTCAGCCTTGCCGTTCCCTGACCCTAACCCTAGCCAGGAACGGAAACCCACCGGCAGCCCCACACCTTACCCTCCGCCGTACCCTCATCCTAATCCGTACGCGGACACTGACACGCGCGTCCGCACGTGCCACGACCCTAGCACGTGTCCGCACCCTCACCTGTGCCCTCAGCCTTGCCGTTCCCTAACCCTAACCCTAGCCCGGAAGGGAAACCCACCGGCAACCCCACACCTTAGCCTCCGCCGTACCCTCATCCTAATCCGTACGCGGACACTGACCCGCGCGTCCGCACGTGCCCCGACCCTAGCACGTGTCCGCACCCTCACCTGTGCCCTCAGCCTTGCCGTTCCTTAACCCTAACCCTAGCCCGGAACGGAAACCCACCGGCAGCCCCACACCTTAGCCTCCGCCGTACCCTCATCCTATTCCGTACGCGGACACTGACCCGCGCGTCCGCACGTGCCCCGACCCTAGCATGTATCCGCACCCTCGCCTGTGCCCTCAGCCTTGCCGTTCCCTAACCCTAACCCTAGACCGGAACGGAAACCCACCGGCAGCCCCACACCTTAGCCTCCGCCGTACCCTCATCCTAATCCATACGCGGACCCTGACTCACGCGTCCGCACGTGCCACGACCCTAGCACGTGTCCGCACCCTCGCCTGTGCCCTCAGCCTTGCCGTTCCCTAACCCTAACCCTAGCCCGGAACGGAAACCCACCGGCAGCCCCACACCTTAGCCTCCGCCGTACCCTCATCCTAATCCGTACGCGGACACTGACCCGCGCGTCCGCACGTTCCCCGACCCTAGCACGTGTCCGCACCCTCGCCTGTGCCCTCAGCGTTGCCGTTCCCTAACCCTAACCCTAGCCCGGAACGGAAACCCACCGGCAGCCCCACACCTTAGCCTCCGCCGTACCCTCATCCTAATCCGTACGCGGACACTGACCCGCGTGTCCGCACGTGCCCCGACCCTAGAACGTGTCCGCACCCTCGCCTGTGCCCTCAGCCTTGCCGTTCCCTAACCCTAACCCTAGCCCGGAACGGAAACACACCGGCCGCCCCACACCTTAGCCTCCGCCGTACCCTCATCCTAATCCGTACGCGGACACTGACCCGCGCGTCCGCACGTGCCCCGACCCTAGCACGTGTCCGCACCTTCACCTGTGCCCTCAGCCTTGCCGTTCCCTAACCCTAACCCTAGCCCGGAACAGAAACCCACCGGCAGCCCCACACCTTAGCCTCCGCCGTACCCTCATCCTAATCCGTACGCGGACACTGACCCGCGCGTCCGCACGTGCCCCGACCCTAGCACGTGTCCGCACCCTCACCTGTGCCCTCAGCCTTGCCGTTCCCTAACCCTAACCCTAGCCCGAAACGGAAACCCACCGGCAGCCCCACACCTTACCCTCCGCCGTACGCTCATCCTAATCCGTACGCGAACACTGACCCGCGCGTCCGCACGTGCCCCGACCCTAGCACGTGTCCGCACCCTCACCTGTGCCCTCAGCCTTGCCGTTCCCTAACCCTAACCCTAGCCCGGAAGGGAAACCCACCGGCAGCCTCACACCTTAGCCTCCGCCGTACCCTCATCCTAATCCGTACGCGGACACTGATACGCGCGTCCGCACATGCCCCGACCCTAGCACGTGTCCGCACCCTCACCTGTGCCCTCAGACTTGCCATTCCCTAACCCTAACCCTAGCCCGGAAGGGAAACCCACCGGCAGCCCCACACCTTAGCCTCCGCCGTACCCTCATCCTAATCCGTACGCGGACACTGACCCGCGCGTCCGCACGTGCCCCGACCCTAGCACGTGTCCGCACCCTCACCTGTGCCCTCAGCCTTGCCGTTCCCTAACCCTAACCATAGCCCGGAAGGGAAACCCACCGGCAGCCCCACACCTTAGCCCCCGCCGTACCCTCATCCTAATCCGTACGCGGACACTGACCAGCGCGACCGCACGTGCCCCGAACCTAGCACGTGTCCGCACCCTCACCTGTGCCCTCAGCCTTGCCGTTCCCTAACCCTAACCCTAGCCCGGAACGGAAACCCACCGGCAGCCCCACACCTTAGCCTCCGCCGTACCCTCATCCTAATCCGTACGCGGACAGTGACCCGCGCGTCCGCACGAGCCCCGACCCTAGCACGTGTCCGCACCCTCACCTGTGCCCTCAGCCTTGCCGTTCCCTAACCCTAACCCTAACCCGGAAAGGAAACCCACCGGCAGCCCCACACCTTAGCCTCCGCCGTGCCCTCATCCTAATCCATACGCGGACATTGACCCGCGCGTCCGCACATGCCCCAACCCTAGCACGTATCCGCACCCTCTCCTGTGCCCTCAGCCTTGCCGTTCCCTAACCCTAACCCTAGGCCGGAACGGAAACCCACCGGCTGCCCCACACCTTAGACTCCGCCGTACCCTCATCCTAATCCGTACGCGGACACTGACCCGTGTGTCCGCACATGCCCCAACCCTAGAACGTGTCCGCACCCTCGCCTGTGCCCTCAGCCTTGCCGTTCCCTAACCCTAACCCTAGCCCGGAACGGAAACACACCGGCAGCCCCACACCTAAGCCTCCGCCGTACCCTCATCCTAATCCGTACGCGGACACTGACCCGCGCGTCCGCACGTGCCCCGACCCTAGCACGTGTCCGCACCCTCGTCTGTGCCCTCAGCCTTGCCGTTCCCTAACCCTAACCCTAGCCCGGAAGGGAAACCCACCGGCAGCCCCACACCTTAGCCTCCGCCGTACCCTCATCCTAATCCGTACGCGGACACTGATCCGCGCGTCCGCACGTGCCCCGACCCTAGCACGTGTCCACACCCTCACCTGTGCCCTCAGCCTTGCCGTTACCTAACCCTAACCCTAGCCCGGAACGGAAACCCACCGGCAGCCCCACACCTTAGACTCCGCCGTACACTCATCCTAATCCGTACGCGGACACTGACCCGCGCGTCCGCACGTGCCCCGACCCTAGCACGTGTCCGCAACCTCACCTGTGCCCTCAGCCTTGCCGTTCCCTAACCCTAACCCTAGCCCGGAACGCAAACCCACCGGCAGCCCCACACCTTAGCCTCCGCCGTACACGCATCCTTATCCGTACGCGGACACTGACCCGCGCGTCCGCACGTGCCCCGACCCTAGCACGTGTCCGCACCCTCACCTGTGCCCTCAGCCTTGCCGTTCCCTAACCCTAACCCTAGCCCGGAAGGAAAACCCACTGGCAGCCCCACACCTTAGCCTCCGCCGTACCCTCATCCTAATCGGTACGCGGACACTGACCTGCGCGTCCGCAAGTGCCCCGACCCTAGCACGTGTCCGCACCCTCACCTGTGCCCTCAGCCTTGCCGTTCCCTAACCCTAACCCTAGCGCGGAACGGAAACCCACCGGCAGCCCCACAACTTAGCCTCCGCCGTACCCTCATCCTAATCCGTACGCGGACAATGACCCGCACGTCCGCACGTGCCCCGACCCTAGCACGTGTCCGCACCCTCACCTGTGCCCTCAGCCTTGCCGTTCCCTAACCCTAACCCTAGCCCGGAACGGAAACCCACCGGCAGCCCCACACCTTAGCCTCCGCCGTACCCTCATACTAATCCGTACGCGGACACTGACCCACGCGTCCGCACGTGCTCCGACCCTAGCACGTGTCCGCACCCTCACCTGTGCCCTCAGCCTTGCCGTTCCCTAACCCTAACCCTAGCCCGGAACGGAAACCCACCGGCAGCCCCACACCTTAGCCTCCGCCGTACCCTCATCCTAATCCGTACGCGGACACTGACCCGCGCGTCCGTACGTGCCACGACCCTAGCACGTGTCCGCACCCTCGCCTGTGCCCTCAGCCTTGCCGTTCCCTAACCCTAACCCTAGCCCAGAACGGAAACCCACCGGCAGCCCCACACCTTAGCCTCCGCCGTACCCTCATCCTAATCCGTACGCGGACACTGACCGGCGCGTCCGCATGTGCCCCGACCCTAGCACGTGTCCGCACCCTCACCTGTGCCCTCAGCCTTGCCGTTCCCTAACCCTAACCCTAGCCCGGAACGGAAACCCACCGGCAGCCCCACACCTTAGCCTCCGCCGTACCCTCATCCTAATCCGTACGCGGACACTGACCCGCGCGTCCGCACGTGCCCCGACCCTAGCACGTGTCCGCACCCTCACCTGTGCCCTCAGCCTTGCCGTTCCCTAACCCTAACCCTAGCCCGGAAGGGAAACCCACGGGCAGCCCCACACCTTAGCCTCCGCCGTACCCTCATCCTAATCCGTACGCGGACACTGACCCGCGCGTCCGCACGTGCCCCGACCCTAGCACGTGTCCGCACCCTCACCTGTTGCCTCAGCCTTGCCGTTCCCTAACCCTAACCCTATCCCGGAACGGAAACCCACCGGCAGCCCCACACCTTAGCCTCCGCCGTACCCTCATCCTAATCCGTACGCGGACACTGACCCGCGCGTCCGCACGTGCCCCGACCCTAGCACGTGTCCGCACCCTCACCTGTGCCCTCAGCCTTGCCGTTCCGTAACCCTAACCCTAGCCCGGAACGGAAACCCCCCGGCAGCCCCACACCTTAGCCTCCGACGTACCCTCATCCTAATCCGTACGCGGACACTGACCCGCGCGTCCGCACGTGCCCCGACCCTAGCTCTTGTCCGCACCCTCACCTGTGCCCTCAGCCTTGCCGTTCCCTAACCCTAACCCTAGCCCGGAACGGAAACCCACCGGCAGCCCCACACCCTAGCCTCCGCCGTACCCTCATCCTAATCCGTACGCGGACACTGACCCGCGCGTCCGCACGTGCCCCGACCCTAGCACGTGTCCGCACCCTGACCTGTGCCCTCAGCCTTGCCTTTCCCTAACCTTAACCCTAGCCCGGAACGGAAACCCACCGGCAGCCCCACACCTTAGCCTCCGCCGTACCCTCATCCTAATCCGTAAGCGGACACTGACACGCGCGTCCGCACGTGCCCCGACCCTAGCACGTGTCCGCACCCTCACCTGTGCCCTCAGCCTTGCCGTTCCCTAACCCTAACCCTAGCCCGGAACGGAAACCCACCGGCAGCCCCACACCTTAGCCCCCGCCGTACCGTCATCCTAATCCGTACGCGGACACTGACACGCGCGTCCGCACGTGCCCCGAACCTAGCACGTGTCCGCACCCTCACCTGTGCCCTCAGCCTTGCCGTTCCCTAACCCTAACCCTAGCCCGGAACGGAAACCCACCGGCAGCCCCACACCTTAGCCTCCGCCGTACCCTCATCCTAATCCGTACGCGGACACTGACCCGTGCGTCCGCACGTGCCACGACCCTAGCACGTGTCCGCACCCTCGCCTGTGCCCTCAGCCTTGCCGTTCCCTAACCCTAACCCTAGCCCGGAACGGAAACCCACCGGCAGCCCCACACCTTAGCCTCCGCCGTACCCTCATCCTAATCCGTACGCGGACACTGACCCGCGCGTCCGCACGTGCCCTGACCCAAGCACGTGTCCGCACCCTCGCCTGTGCCCTCAGCCTTGCCGTTCCCTAACCCTAACCCTAGCCCGGAACGGAAACCCACCGGCAGCCCCACACCTTAGCCTCCGCCGTACCCTCATCCTAATCCGTACGCGGACACTGACCCGCGCGTTCGCACGTGCCCCGACCCTAGCACGTGTCCGCACCCTCGCCTGTGCCCTCAGCCTTGCCGTTCCCTAACCCTAATCCTAGCCCGGAACGGAAAGCCCCCGGCAGCACCACACCTTAGCCTCCGCCGTACACTCATCCTAATCCGTACGCGGACACTGACCCACGCGTCCACACGTGCCCCGACCCTAGCACGTGTCCGCACCCTCGCCTGTGCCCTCAGGCTTGCCGTCCCCTAACCCTAACCCTAGCACGGAAGGGAAACCCACCGGCAGCCCCACACCTTAGCCTCCGCCGTACCCTCATCCTAATCCGTACGCGGACACTGACCCACGCGTCCGCACGTGCCCCGACCCTAGCACGTGTCCGCACCCTCACCTGTGCCCTCAGCCTTGCCGTTCCCTAACCCTAACCCTAGCCCGGAACGGAAACCCACTGGCAGCCCCACACCTTAGCCTCCGCCGTACGCTCATCCTAATCTGTACGCGGACACTGACCCGCGCGTCCGCACGTGACCTGAACATAGCACGTGTCCGCACCCTCACCTGTGCCCTCAGCCTTGCCGTTCCCTAACCCAAACCCTAGCCCGGAACGGAAACCCACCGGCAGCCCCACACATTAGCCTCCGCCGTACCCTCATCCTAATCCGTACGCGGACACTGACTCGCGCGTCCGCACGTGCCCCGACCCTAGCACGTGTCCGCACCCTCACCTGTGCCCTCATCCTTGCCGTTCCCTAACCCTAACCCTAGACCGGAACGAAAACCCACCGGCAGCCCCACAGCTTAGCCTCCGCCGAACCCTCATCCTAATCCGTACGCGGACACTGAACCGCGCGTCCGCACGTGCCCCGACCCTAGCACGTGTCCGCACCCTCACCTGTGCCCTCAGCCTTGCCGTTCCCTAACCCTAAACCTAGCCCGGAACGGAAACCCACCGGCAGGCCCACACCTTAGCCCCCGCCGTAACCTCATCCTAATCCGTACGCGGACACTGACCCGCGCGTCCGCACGTGCCCCGAACCTAGCACGTGTCCGCACCCTCACCTGTGCCCTCAGCATTGCCGTTCCCTAACCCTAACCCTAGCCCGCAAGGGAAACCCACCAGCAGCCCCAAACCTTAGCCCCCGCCGTACCCTCATCCTAATCCGTACGCGGACACTGACCCGCACGTCCGCACGTGCCCCGACCTTAGCACGTGTCCGCACCCTCACCTGTGCCCTCAGCCTTGCCGTTCCCTAACCCTAACCCTAGCCCGGAACGGAAACCCACCGGCAGCCCCACACCTTAGCCTCCGCCGTACCCTCATCCTAATCCGTACGTGGACACAGACCCGCGCGTCCACACGTGCCCCGACCCTAGCACGTGTCCGCACCCTCACCTGTGCCCTCAGCCTTGCCGTTCCCTAACCCTAACCCTAGCCCAGAACGGAAACCCACCGGCAGCCCCACACCTTAGCCTCCGCCATACCCTCATCCTAATCCGTATGCGGACACTGACCCGCGCGTCCGCACGTGCCCCGACCCTAGCACGTGTCCGCACCCTCACCTGTGCCCTCAGCCTTGCCGTTCCCTAACCCTAACCCTAGCCCGGAACGGAAACCCACCGGCAGCCCCACACCTTAGCCTCCGCCGTACCCTCAACCTAATCCGTACGTGGACACAGACCCGCGCGTCCACACGTGCCCCGACCCTAGCACGTGTCCGCACCCTCACCTGTGCCCTCAGCCTTGCCGTTCCCTAACCCTAACCCTAGCCCGGAACGGAAACCCACCGGCAGCCCCACACCTTAGCCTCCGCCGTACCCTCATCCTAATCCGTACGTGGACACTGACCCGCGCGTCCGCACGTGCCCCGACCCTAGCACGTGTCCGCACCCTCACCTGTGCCCTCAGCCTTGCCGTTCCCTAACCCTAACCCTAGCCCGGAACGCAAACCCACCGGCAGCCCCACACCTTAGCCTCCGCCGTACCCTCATCCTAATCCGTAGGCGGACACTGACCCGCGCGTCCGCACGTGCCCCGACCCTAGCACGTGTCCGCACCCTCACCTGTGCCCTCAGCCTTGCCGTTCCCTAACCCTAACCCTAGCCCGGAACGGAAACCCACCGGCAGCCCCACACCTTAGCCTCCACCGTACCCTCATCCTAATCCGTACGCGGACACTGACCCGCGCGTCCGCACATGCCCCGACCCTAGCACGTGTCCGCACCCTCGCCTGTGCCCTCAGCCTTGCCGTTCCGTAACCCTTACCCTAGCCCGGAACGGAAACCCTCCGGCAGCCCCACACCTTAGCCTCCGCCGTACCCTCATCCTAATCCGTACGCGGACACTGACCCGCGCGTCCGCACGTGCCACGACCCTAGCACGTGTCCGCACCCTCGCCTGTGCCCTCTGCCTTGCCGTTCCCTAACCTAACCCTAGCCTGGAAGGGAAACCCACCGGCAGCCCTACACCTTAGCCACCGCCGTACCCTCATCCTAATCCGTACGCGGACACTGACCCGCGTGTCCGCACGTGCCCCGACCCTAGCACGTGTCCGCACCCTCGCCTGTGCCCTCAGCCTTGCCGTTCCCTAACCCTAACCCTAGCCCGGAACGGAAACCCACCGGCAGCCCCACACCTTAGCCTCCGCCGTACCCTCATCCTAATCCGTACGCGGACACTGACCCGCGCGTCCGCACGTGCCCCGACCCTAGCACGTGTCCGCACCCTCGCCTGTGCCCTCAGCCTTGCCGTTCCCTAACCCTAACCCTAACCCGGAACGAAAACCCACCGGCAGCCCCACACCTTAGCCTCCGCCGTACGCTCATCCTAATCCGTACGCGGACACTGACCCGCGCGTCCGCACGTGCCCCGACCCTAGCACGTGTCCGCACCCTCACCTGTGCCCTCTGCCTTGCCATTCCCTAACCCTAACCCTAGCCCGGAACGGAAACCCACCGGCAACCCCACACCTTAGCCTCCGCCGTACCCTCATCCTAATCCGTACGCGGACACTGACCCGCGCGTCCGCACGTGCCCCGACCCTAGCACGTGTCCGCACCCTGACCTGTGCCCTCAGCCTTGCCGTTCCCTAACCCTAACCCTAGCCCGGAACAGAAACCCACCGGCAGCCCCACACCTTAGCCTCCGCCGTACCCTCATCCTAATCCGTACGCGGACACTGACCCGCGCGTCCGCACGTGCCCCGACCCTAGCACGTGTCCGCACCTTCACCTGTGCCCTCAGCCTTGCCGTTCCCTAACCCTAACCCTAGCCCGGAACAGAAACCCACCGGCAGCCCCACACCTTAGCCTCCGCCGTACCCTCATCCTAATCCGTACGCGGACACTGACCCGCGCGTCCGCACGTGCCCCGACCCTAGCACGTGTCCGCACCCTCACCTGTGCCCTCAGCCTTGCCGTTCCCTAACCCTAACCCTAGCCCGGAACGGAAACCCACCGGCAGCCCCACACCTTACCCTCCGCCGTACGCTCATCCTAATCCGTACGCGAACACTGACCCGCGCGTCCGCACGTGCCCCGACCCTAGCACGTGTCCGCACACGCACCTGTGCCCTCAGCCTTGCCGTTCCCTAACCCTAACCCTAGCCCGGAAGGGAAACCCACCGGCAGCCTCACACCTTAGCCTCCGCCGTACCCTCATCCTAATCCGTACGCGGACACTGATACGCGCGTCCGCACGTGCCCCGACCCTAGCACGTGTCCGCACCCTCACCTGTGCCCTCAGACTTGCCATTCCCTAACCCTAACCCTAGCCCGGAAGGGAAACCCACCGGCAGCCCCACACCTTAGCCTCCGCCGTACCCTCATCCTAATCCGTACGCGGACACTGACCCGCGCGTCCGCACGTGCCCCGACCCTAGCACGTGTCCGCACCCTCACCTGTGCCCTCAGCCTTGCCGTTCCCTAACCCTAACAATAGCCCGGAAGGGAAACCCACCGGCAGCCCCACACCTTAGCCCCCGCCGTACCCTCATCCTAATCCGTACGCGGACACTGACAAGCGCGTCCGCACGTGCCCCGAACCTAGCACGTGTCCGCACCCTCACCTGTGCCCTCAGCCTTGCCGTTCCCTAACCCTAACCCTAGCCCGGGACGGAAACACACCGGCAGCCCCACACCTTAGCCTCCGCCGTACCCTCATCCTAATCCGTACGCGGACACTGACACGCGCGTCCGCACGAGCCCCGACCCTAGCACGTGTCCGCACCCTCACCTGTGCCCTCAGCCTTGCCGTTCCCTAACCCTAACCCTAACCTGGAACGGAAACCCACCGGCAGCCCCACACCTTAGCCTCCGCCGTGCCCTCATCCTAATCCATACGCGGACATTAACCCGCGCGTCCGCACATGCCCCAACCCTAGCACGTGTCCGCACCCTCGCCTGTGCCCTCAGCCTTGCCGTTCCCTAACCCTAACCCTAGCCCGGAACGGAAACCCACCGGCTGCCCCACACCTTAGAATCCGCCGTACCCTCATCCTAATCCGTACGCGGACACTGACCCGTGTGTCCGCACGTGCCCCGACCCTAGAACGTGTCCGCACCCTCTCCTGTGCCCTCAGCCTTGCCGTTCCCTAACCCTAACCCTAGCCCGGAACGGAAACACACCGGCAGCCCCACACCTAAGCCTCCGCCGTACCCTCATCCTAATCCGTACGCGGACACTGACCCGCGCGTCCGCACGTGCCCCGACCCTAGCACGTGTCCGCACCCTCGCCTGTGCCCTCAGCCTTGCCGTTCCCTAACCCTAACCCTAGCCCGGAAGGGAAACCCACCGGCAGCCCCACACCTTAGCCTCCGCCGTACCCTCATCCTAATCCGTACGCGGACACTGACCCGCGCGTCCGTACGTGCCACGACCCTAGCACGTGTCCGCACCCTCGCCTGTGCCCTCAGCCTTGCCGTTCCCTAACCCTAACCCTAGCCCGGAACGGAAACCCACCGGCAGCCCCACACCTTAGCCTCCGCCGTACCCTCATCCTAATCCGTACGCGGACACTGACCCGCGCGTCCGCACGTGCCCCGACCCAAGCATGTGTCCGCACCCTCGCCTGTGCCCTCAGCCTTGCCGTTCCCTAACCCTAACCCTAGCCCGGAACGGAAACCCACCGGCAGCCCCACACCTTAGCCTCCGCCGTACCATCATCCTAATCCGTACGCGGACACTGACCCGCGTGTCCGCACGTGCCCCGACCCTAGAACGTGTCCGCACCCTCGCCTGTGCCCACAGCCTTGCCGTTCCCTAACCCTAACCCTAGCCCGGAACGGAAACACACCGGCAGACCCACACCTTAGCCTCCGCCGTACCCTCATCCTAATCCGTACGCGGACACTGACCCGCGCGTCCGCACGTGCCCCGACCCTAGCACGTGTCCGCACCCTCGCCTGTGCCCTCAGCCTTGCCGTTCCCTAACCCTAACCCTAGCCCGGAACGGAAACCCACCGGCAGCCCCACACCTTAGCCTCCGCCGTACCCTCATCCTAATCCGTACGTGGACACTGACCCGTGCGTCCACACGTGCCCCGACCCTAGCACGTGTCCGCACCCTCACCTGTGCCCTCAGCCTTGCCGTTCCCTAACCCTAACCCTAGCCCGGAAGGGAAACCCACCGGCAGCCCCACACCTTAGCCTCCGCCGTACCCTCATCCTAATCCGTACGCGGACACTGACCCGCGCGTCCACACGTGCCATGACCCTAGCACGTGTCCGCACCCTCACCTGTGCCCTCAGCTTTGCTGTTCCCTAACCCTCACCCTAGCCCGGAACGGAAACCCACCGGCAGCCCCACACCTTAGCCTCCGCCGTACCCTCATCCTAATCTGTACGCGGACACTGACCCGCGTGTCCGCACGTGCCCCGACCCTAGCACGTGTCCGCACCCTCGCCTGTGCCCTCAGCCTTGCCGTTCCCTAACCCTAACCCTAGCCCGGAACGGAAACCCTCCGGCAGCCCCACACCTAAGCCTCCGCCCTACCCTCATCCTAATCCGTACGCGGACACTGACCCGCGCGTCCGCACGTGCCCCGACCCTAGCACGTGTCCGCACCCTCGCCTGTGCCCTCAGCCTTGCCGTTCCCTAACCCTAACCCTAGCCCGGAACGGAAACCCACCGGCAGCCCCACACCTTAGCCTCCGCCGTACCCTCATCCTAATCCATACGCGGACACTGACCCGCGCGTCCGCACGTGCCCCGACCCTAGCACGTGTCCGCACCCTCACCTGTGCCCTCAGCCTTGCTGTTCCCTAACCCTAACCCTAGCCCGGAACGGAAACCCACCGGCAGCCCCACACCTTAGCCTCCGCCGTACGCTCATCCTAATCCGTACGCGGACACTGACCCGCGCGTCCGCACGTGCCCCGACCCTAGCACGTGTCCGCACCCTCACCTGTGCCCTCAGCCTTGCCGTTCCCTAACCCTAACCCTAGCCCCGAACGGAAAACCACCGGCAGCCCCACACCTTAGCCTCCGCCGTACCCTCATCCTAATCCGTACGCGGACACTGACCCGCGCGTCCGCACGTGCCCCGACCTTAGCACGTGTCCGCACCCTCACCTGTGCCCTCAGCCTTGCCGTTCCCTAACCCTAACCCTAGCCCTGAACGGAAACCCACCGGCAGCCCCACACCTTAGCCTCCGCCGTACCCTCATCCTAATCCGTACGCGGACACTGACCCGCGCGTCCACACGAGCCCCGACCCTAGCACGTCTCCGCACCCTCACCTGTGCCCTCAGCCTTGCCGTTCCCTAACCCTAACCCTAGCCCGGAACGGAAACCCACCGGCAGCCCCAAACCTTAGCCTCCGCCGTACCCTCATCCTAATTCGTACGCGGACACTGACCCGCGCGTCCGCACGTGCCCCGACCCTAGCACGTGTCCGCACCCTCACCTGTTCCCTCAGACTTGCCGTTCCCTAACCCTAACCCTAGCCCGGAACGGAAACCCACGGGCAGCCCCACACCTTAGCCTCCGCCGTACCCTCATCCTAATCCGTACGTGGACACTGACCCACGCGTCCGCACGTGCCACGACCCTAGCACGTGTCCGCACACTCGCCTGTGCCCTCAGCCTTGCCGTTCCCTAACCCTAACCCTATCCCGGAACGGAAACCCACCGGCAGCCCCACACCTTAGCCCCCGCCGTACCCTCATCCTAATCCGTACGCGGACACTGACAAGCGCGTCCGCACGTGCCCCGACCCTAGCACGTGTCCGCACCCTCACCTGTGCCCTCAGCCTTGCCGTTCCCTAACCCTAACCCTATCCCGGAACGGAAACTCACCGGCAGCCCCATACCTTAGCCTCCGCCGTACCCTCATCCTAATCCGTACGTGGACACTGACCCACGCGTCCGCACGTGCCACGACCCTAGCACGTGTCCGCACACTCGCCTGTGCCCTCAGCCTTGCCGTTCCCTAACCCTAACCCTAGCCCGGAACGGAAACCCACCGGGAGCCCCACACCTTAGCCTCCGCCGTACTCTCATCCTAATCCGTACGCGGACACTGACCCGCGCGTCCGCACGAGCCCCGACCCTAGCATGTGTCCGCACCCTCACCTGTGCCCTCAGCCTTGCCGTCCCCTAACCCTAACCCTAGCCCGGAACGGAAACCCACCGGCAGCCCCACACCTTAGCCTCCGCCGTACCCTCATCCTAATCCGTACGAGGACACTGACCCGCGCGTCCGCACGTGCCACGACCCTAGCACGTGACCGCACCCTCGCCTGTGCCCTCAGCCTTGCCGTTCCCTAACCCTAACCCTAGCCCGGAAGGGAAACCCACCGGCAGCCCCACACCTTAGCCTCCGCCGTACCCTAATCCTAATCCGTACGCAGACACTGACCCGCGCGTCCGCACGTGCCCCGACCCTAGCACGTGTCCGCACCCTCACCTGTGCCCTAAGCCTTGCCGTTCCCTAACCCTAACCCTAGCCCGGAAGGGAAAACCACCGGCAGCCCCACACCTTAGCCTCCACCGTACCCTCATCCTAATCCGTACGCGGACACTGACCCGCGCGTCCGCACGTGCCCCGACCCTAGCACGTGTCCGCACCCTCACCTGTGCTCTCAGCCTTGCCGTTCCCTAACCCTAACCCTAGCCCTGAACGGAAACCCACCGGCAGCACCACACCTTAGCCTCCGCCGTACCCTCATCCTAATCCGTACGCGGACACTGACCCGCGCGTCCACACGAGCCCCGACCCTAGCACGTCTCCGCACCCTCACCTGTGCCCTCAGCCTTGACGTTCCCTAACCCTAACCCTAGCCCGGAACGGAAACCCACCGGCAGCCCCACACCTTAGCCTCCGCCGTACCCTCATCCTAATCCGTACGCGGACACTGACCCGCGCGTCCGCACGTGCCCCGACCCTAGCACGTGTCCGCACCCTCACCTGTGCCCTCAGCCTTGCCGTTCCCTAACCCTAACCCTAGCCCGGAACGGAAACCCACGGGCAGCCCCACACCTTAGCCTCCGCCGTACCCTCATCCTAATCCGTACGCGGACACTGACCCGCGCGTCCGCACGTGCCACGACCCTAGCACGTGTCCGCACACTCGCCTGTGCCCTCAGCCTTGCCATTCCCTAACCCTAACCCTAGCCCGGAACGGAAACCCACCGGCAGCCCCACACCTTAGCCTCCGCCGTACCCTCATCCTAATCCGTACGCGGACACTGACCCACGCATCCGCACGTGCCCCGACCCTAGCACGTGTCCGCACCCTCACCTGTGCCCTCAGCCTTGCCGTTCCCTAACCCTAACCCTAGCCCGGAACGGAAACCCACCGGCAGCCCCACACCTTAGCCTCCGCCGTACCCTCATCCTAATCCGTACGTGGACACTGACCCGCGCGTCCGCACGTGCCCCGACCCTAGCACGAGTCCGCACCCTGACCTGTGCCCTCAGCCTTGCCGTTCCCTAACCCTAACCCTAGCCCGGAACGGAAACCCACCGGCAGCCCCAAACCTTAGCCTCCGCCGTACCTTCATCCTAATCCGTACGCGGACACTGAGCCGCGCGTCCGCACGAGCCCCGACCCTAGCACGTGTCCGCACTCTCACCTGTGCCCTCAGCCTTGCCGTTCCCTGACCCTAACCCTAGCCAGGAACGGAAACCCACCGGCAGCCCCACACCTTACCCTCCGCCGTACCCTCATCCTAATCCGTACGCGGACACTGACACGCGCGTCCGCACGTGCCACGACCCTAGCACGTGTCCGCACCCTCACCTGTGCCCTCAGCCTTGCCGTTCCCTAACCCTAACCCTAGCCCTGAAGGGAAACCCACCGGCAGCCCCACACCTTAGCCTCCGCCGTACCCTCATCCTAATCCGTACGCGGACACTGACCCGCGCGTCCGCACGTTCCCCGACCCTAGCACGTGTCCGCACCCTCGCCTGTGCCCTCAGCGTTGCCGTTCCCTAACCCTAACCCTAGCCCGGAACGGAAACCCACCGGCAGCCCCACACCTTAGCCTCCGCCGTACCCTCATCCTAATCCGTACGCGGACACTGACCCGCGTGTCCGCACGTGCCCCGACCCTAGAACGTGTCCGCACCCTCGCCTGTGCCCTCAGCCTTGCCGTTCCCTAACCCTAACCCTAGCCCGGAATGGAAACACACAGGCCGCCCCACACCTTAGCCTCCGCCGTACCCTCATCCTAATCCGTACGCGGACACTGACCCGCGCGTCCGCACGTGCCCCGACCCTAGCACGTGTCCGCACCTTCACCTGTGCCCTCAGCCTTGCCGTTCCCTAACCCTAACCCTAGCCCGGAACAGAAACCCACCGGCAGCCCCACACCTTAGCCTCCGCCGTACCCTCATCCTAATCCGTACGCGGACACTGACCCGCGCGTCCGCACGTGCCCCGACCCTAGCACGTGTCCGCACCCTCACCTGTGCCCTCAGCCTTGCCGTTCCCTAACCCTAACCCTAGCCCGAAACGGAAACCCACCGGCAGCCCCACACCTTACCCTCCGCCGTACGCTCATCCTAATCCGTACGCGAACACTGACCCGCGCGTCCGCACGTGCCCCGACCCTAGCACGTGTCCGCACCCTCACCTGTGCCCTCAGCCTTGCCGTTCCCTAACCCTAACCCTAGCCCGGAAGGGAAACCCACCGGCAGCCTCACACCTTAGCCTCCGCCGTACCCTCATCCTAATCCGTACGCGGACACTGACCCGCGCGTCCGCACGTGCCCCGACCTTAGCACGTGTCCGCACCCTCACCTGTGCCCTCAGCCTTGCCGTTCCCTAACCCTAACCCTAGCCCTGAACGGAAACCCACCGGCAGCCCCACACCTTAGCCTCCGCCGTACCCTCATCCTAATCCGTACGCGGACACTGACCCGCGCGTCCACACGAGCCCCGACCCTAGCACGTCTCCGCACCCTCACCTGTGCCCTCAGCCTTGCCGTTCCCTAACCCTAACCCTAGCCCGGAACGGAAACCCACCGGCAGCCCCAAACCTTAGCCTCCGCCGTACCCTCATCCTAATTCGTACGCGGACACTGACCCGCGCGTCCGCACGTGCCCCGACCCTAGCACGTGTCCGCACCCTCACCTGTTCCCTCAGACTTGCCGTTCCCTAACCCTAACCCTAGCCCGGAACGGAAACCCACGGGCAGCCCCACACCTTAGCCTCCGCCGTACCCTCATCCTAATCCGTACGTGGACACTGACCCACGCGTCCGCACGTGCCACGACCCTAGCACGTGTCCGCACACTCGCCTGTGCCCTCAGCCTTGCCGTTCCCTAACCCTAACCCTAGCCCGGAACGGAAACCCACCGGCAGCCCCACACCTTAGCCCCCGCCGTACCCTCATCCTAATCCGTACGCGGACACTGACAAGCGCGTCCGCACGTGCCCCGACCCTAGCACGTGTCCGCACCCTCACCTGTGCCCTCAGCCTTGCCGTTCCCTAACCCTAACCCTATCCCGGAACGGAAACTCACCGGCAGCCCCATACCTTAGCCTCCGCCGTACCCTCATCCTAATCCGTACGCGGACACTGACCCGCGCGTCCGCACGTGCCCCGACCCTAGCACGTGTCCGCACCCTCGCCTGTGCCCTCAGCCTTGCCGTTCCCTAACCCTAACCCTAGCCCGGAACGGAAACCCACCGGGAGCCCCACACCTTAGCCTCCGCCGTACTCTCATCCTAATCCGTACGCGGACACTGACCCGCGCGTCCGCACGAGCCCCGACCCTAGCATGTGTCCGCACCCTCACCTGTGCCCTCAGCCTTGCCGTCCCCTAACCCTAACCCTAGCCCGGAACGGAAACCCACCGGCAGCCCCACACCTTAGCCTCCGCCGTACCCTCATCCTAATCCGTACGAGGACACTGACCCGCGCGTCGGCACGTGCCACGACCCTAGCACGTGACCGCACCCTCGCCTGTGCCCTCAGCCTTGCCGTTCCCTAACCCTAACCCTAGCCCGGAAGGGAAACCCACCGGCAGCCCCACACCTTAGCCTCCGCCGTACCCTCATCCTAATCCGTACGCAGACACTGACCCGCGCGTCCGCACGTGCCCCGACCCTAGCACGTGTCCGCACCCTCACCTGTGCCCTAAGCCTTGCCGTTCCCTAACCCTAACCCTAGCCCGGAAGGGAAAACCACCGGCAGCCCCACACCTTAGCCTCCACCGTACCCTCATCCTAATCCGTACGCGGACACTGACCCGCGCGTCCGCACGTGCCCCGACCCTAGCACGTGTCCGCACCCTCACCTGTGCTCTCAGCCTTGCCGTTCCCTAACCCTAACCCTAGCCCTGAACGGAAACCCACCGGCAGCCCCACACCTTAGCCTCCGCCGTACCCTCATCCTAATCCGTACGCGGACACTGACCCGCGCGTCCACACGAGCCCCGACCCTAGCACGTCTCCGCACCCTCACCTGTGCCCTCAGCCTTGACGTTCCCTAACCCTAACCCTAGCCCGGAACGGAAACCCACCGGCAGCCCCACACCTTAGCCTCCGCCGTACCCTCATCCTAATCCGTACGCGGACACTGACCCGCGCGTCCGCACGTGCCCCGACCCTAGCACGTGTCCGCACCCTCACCTGTGCCCTCAGCCTTGCCGTTCCCTAACCCTAACCCTAGCCCGGAACGGAAACCCACGGGCAGCCCCACACCTTAGCCTCCGCCGTACCCTCATCCTAATCCGTACGCGGACACTGACCCGCGCGTCCGCACGTGCCACGACCCTAGCACGTGTCCGCACACTCGCCTGTGCCCTCAGCCTTGCCATTCCCTAACCCTAACCCTAGCCCGGAACGGAAACCCACCGGCAGCCCCACACCTTAGCCTCCGCCGTACCCTCATCCTAATCCGTACGCGGACACTGACCCACGCATCCGCACGTGCCCCGACCCTAGCACGTGTCCGCACCCTCACCTGTGCCCTCAGCCTTGCCGTTCCCTAACCCTAACCCTAGCCCGGAACGGAAACCCACCGGCAGCCCCACACCTTAGCCTCCGCCGTACCCTCATCCTAATCCGTACGTGGACACTGACCCGCGCGTCCGCACGTGCCCCGACCCTAGCACGAGTCCGCACCCTGACCTGTGCCCTCAGCCTTGCCGTTCCCTAACCCTAACCCTAGCCCGGAACGGAAACCCACCGGCAGCCCCAAACCTTAGCCTCCGCCGTACCTTCATCCTAATCCGTACGCGGACACTGAGCCGCGCGTCCGCACGAGCCCCGACCCTAGCACGTGTCCGCACTCTCACCTGTGCCCTCAGCCTTGCCGTTCCCTGACCCTAACCCTAGCCAGGAACGGAAACCCACCGGCAGCCCCACACCTTACCCTCCGCCGTACCCTCATCCTAATCCGTACGCGGACACTGACACGCGCGTCCGCACGTGCCACGACCCTAGCACGTGTCCGCACCCTCACCTGTGCCCTCAGCCTTGCCGTTCCCTAACCCTAACCCTAGCCCTGAAGGGAAACCCACCGGCAGCCCCACACCTTAGCCTCCGCCGTACCCTCATCCTAATCCGTATGCGGACACTGACCCGCGCGTCCGCACGTTCCCCGACCCTAGCACGTGTCCGCACCCTCGCCTGTGCCCTCAGCGTTGCCGTTCCCTAACCCTAACCCTAGCCCGGAACGGAAACCCACCGGCAGCCCCACACCTTAGCCTCCGCCGTACCCTCATCCTAATCCGTACGCGGACACTGACCCGCGTGTCCGCACGTGCCCCGACCCTAGAACGTGTCCGCACCCTCGCCTGTGCCCTCAGCCTTGCCGTTCCCTAACCCTAACCCTAGCCCGGAATGGAAACACACCGGCCGCCCCACACCTTAGCCTCCGCCGTACCCTCATCCTAATCCGTACGCGGACACTGACCCGCGCGTCCGCACGTGCCCCGACCCTAGCACGTGTCCGCACCTTCACCTGTGCCCTCAGCCTTGCCGTTCCCTAACCCTAACCCTAGCCCGGAACAGAAACCCACCGGCAGCCCCACACCTTAGCCTCCGCCGTACCCTCATCCTAATCCGTACGCGGACACTGACCCGCGCGTCCGCACGTGCCCCGACCCTAGCACGTGTCCGCACCCTCACCTGTGCCCTCAGCCTTGCCGTTCCCTAACCCTAACCCTAGCCCGAAACGGAAACCCACCGGCAGCCCCACACCTTACCCTCCGCCGTACGCTCATCCTAATCCGTACGCGAACACTGACCCGCGCGTCCGCACGTGCCCCGACCCTAGCACGTGTCCGCACCCTCACCTGTGCCCTCAGCCTTGCCGTTCCCTAACCCTAACCCTAGCCCGGAAGGGAAACCCACCGGCAGCCTCACACCTTAGCCTCCGCCGTACCCTCATCCTAATCCGTACGCGGACACTGATACGCACGTCCGCACATGCCCCGACCCTAGCACGTGTCCGCACCCTCACCTGTGCCCTCAGACTTGCCATTCCCTAACCCTAACCCTAGCCCGGAAGGGAAACCCACCGGCAGCCCCACACCTTAGCCTCCGCCGTACCCTCATCCTAATCCGTACGCGGACACTGACCCGCGCGTCCGCACGTGCCCCGACCCTAGCACGTGTCCGCACCCTCACCTGTGCCCTCAGCCTTGCCGTTCCCTAACCCTAACCATAGCCCGGAAGGGAAACCCACCGGCAGCCCCACACCTTAGCCCCCGCCGTACCCTCATCCTAATCCGTACGCGGACACTGACCAGCGCGACCGCACGTGCCCCGAACCTAGCACGTGTCCGCACCCTCACCTGTGCCCTCAGCCTTGCCGTTCCCTAACCCTAACCCTAGGCCGGAACGGAAACCCACCGGCTGCCCCACACCTTAGACTCCGCCGTACCCTCATCCTAATCCGTACGCGGACACTGACCCGTGTGTCCGCACGTGCCCCGACCCTAGAACGTGTCCGCACCCTCGCCTGTGCCCTCAGCCTTGCCGTTCCCTAACCCTAACCCTAGCCCGGAACGGAAACACACCGGCAGCCCCACACCTAAGCCTCCGCCGTACCCTCATCCTAATCCGTACGCGGACACTGACCCGCGCGTCCGCACGTGCCCCGACCCTAGCACGTGTCCGCACCCTCGCCTGTGCCCTCAGCCTTGCTGTTCCCTAACCCTAACCCTAGCCCGGAAGGGAAACCCACCGGCAGCCCCACACCTTAGCCTCCGCCGTACCCTCATCCTAATCCGTACGCGGACACTGATCCGCGCGTCCGCACGTGCCCCGACCCTAGCACGTGTCCACACCCTCACCTGTGCCCTCAGCCTTGCCGTTACCTAACCCTAAACCTAGCCCGGAACGGAAACCCACCGGCAGCCCCACACCTTAGACTCCGCCGTACACTCATCCTAATCCGTACGCGGACACTGACCCGCGCGTCCGCACGTGCCCCGACCCTAGCACGTGTCCGCAACCTCACCTGTGCCCTCAGCCTTGCCGTTCCCTAACCCTAACCCTAGCCCGTAACGCAAACCCACCGGCAGCCCCACACCTTAGCCTCCGCCGTACACGCATCCTTATCCGTACGCGGACACTGACCCGCGCGTCCGCACGTGCCCCGACCCTAGCACGTGTCCGCACCCTCACCTGTGCCCTCAGCCTTGCCGTTCCCTAACCCTAACCCTAGCCCGGAAGGAAAACCCACTGGCAGCCCCACACCTTAGCCTCCGCCGTACCCTCATCCTAATCGGTACGCGGACACTGACCTGCGCGTCCGCAAGTGCCCCGACCCTAGCACGTGTCCGCACCCTCACCTGTGCCCTCAGCCTTGCCGTTCCCTAACCCTAACCCTAGCCCGGAACGGAAACCCACCGGCAGCCCCACAACTTAGCCTCCGCCGTACCCTCATCCTAATCCGTACGCGGACAATGACCCGCACGTCCGCACGTGCCCCGACCCTAGCACGTGTCCGCACCCTCACCTGTGCCCTCAGCCTTGCCGTTCCCTAACCCTAACCCTAGCCCGGAACGGAAACCCACCGGCAGCCCCACACCTTAGCCTCCGCCGTACCCTCATCCTAATCCGTACGCGGACACTGACCCACGCGTCCGCACGTGCTCCGACCCTAGCACGTGTCCGCACCCTCACCTGTGCCCTCAGCCTTG
Organism: Hyperoodon ampullatus; assembly: GCF_949752795.1. Taxonomy (NCBI): domain Eukaryota; kingdom Metazoa; phylum Chordata; class Mammalia; order Artiodactyla; family Ziphiidae; genus Hyperoodon; species Hyperoodon ampullatus. The sequence continues at coordinate 89,040,571 of NC_136927.1, read as the reverse complement.
CCGTTCCCTAACCCTAACCCTAGCCCGGAACGGAAACCCACCGGCAGCCCCACACCTTAGCCTCCGCCGTACCCTCATCCTAATCCGTACGCGGACACTGACCCGCGCGTCCGTACGTGCCACGACCCTAGCACGTGTCCGCACCCTCGCCTGTGCCCTCAGCCTTGCCGTTCCCTAACCCTAACCCTAGCCCAGAACGGAAACCCACCGGCAGCCCCACACCTTAGCCTCCGCCGTACCCTCATCCTAATCCGTACGCGGACACTGACCGGCGCGTCCGCACGTGCCCCGACCCTAGCACGTGTCCGCACCCTCACCTGTGCCCTCAGCCTTGCCGTTCCCTAACCCTAACCCTAGCCCGGAATGGAAACCCACCGGCAGCCCCACACCTTAGCCTCCGCCGTACCCTCATCCTAATCCGTACGCGGACACTGACCCGCGCGTCCGCACGTGCCCCGACCCTAGCACGTGTCCGCACCCTCACCTGTGCCCTCAGCCTTGCCGTTCCCTAACCCTAACCCTAGCCCGGAAGGGAAACCCACGGGCAGCCCCACACCTTAGCCTCCGCCGTACCCTCATCCTAATCCGTACGCGGACACTGACCCGCGCGTCCGCACGTGCCCCGACCCTAGCACGTGTCCGCACCCTCACCTGTTGCCTCAGCCTTGCCGTTCCCTAACCCTAACCCTATCCCGGAACGGAAACCCACCGGCAGCCCCACACCTTAGCCTCCGCCGTACCCTCATCCTAATCCGTACGCGGACACTGACCCGCGCGTCCGCACGTGCCCCGACCCTAGCACGTGTCCGCACCCTCACCTGTGCCCTCAGCCTTGCCGTTCCGTAACCCTAACCCTAGCCCGGAACGGAAACCCACCGGCAGCCCCACACCTTAGCCTCCGACGTACCCTCATCCTAATCCGTACGCGGACACTGACCCGCGCGTCCGCACGTGCCCCGACCCTAGCTCTTGTCCGCACCCTCACCTGTGCCCTCAGCCTTGCCGTTCCCTAACCCTAACCCTAGCCCGGAACGGAAACCCACCGGCAGCCCCACACCTTAGCCTCCGCCGTACCCTCATCCTAATCCGTACGCGGACACTGACCCGCGCGTCCGCACGTGCCCCGACCCTAGCACGTGTCCGCACCCTGACCTGTGCCCTCAGCCTTGCCTTTCCCTAACCCTAACCCTAGCCCGGAACGGAAACCCACCGGCAGCCCCACACCTTAGCCTCCGCCGTACCCTCATCCTAATCCGTAAGCGGACACTGACACGCGCGTCCGCACGTGCCCCGACCCTAGCACGTGTCCGCACCCTCACCTGTGCCCTCAGCCTTGCCGTTCCCTAACCCTAACCCTAGCCCGGAACGGAAACCCACCGGCAGCCCCACACCTTAGCCCCCGCCGTACCGTCATCCTAATCCGTACGCGGACACTGACACGCGCGTCCGCACGTGCCCCGAACCTAGCACGTGTCCGCACCCTCACCTGTGCCCTCAGCATTGCCGTTCCCTAACCCTAACCCTAGCCCGGAACGGAAACCCACCGGCAGCCCCACACCTTAGCCTCCGCCGTACCCTCATCCTAATCCGTACGCGGACACTGACCCGTGCGTCCGCACGTGCCACGACCCTAGCACGTGTCCGCACCCTCGCCTGTGCCCTCAGCCTTGCCGTTCCCTAACCCTAACCCTAGCCCGGAACGGAAACCCACCGGCAGCCCCACACCTTAGCCTCCGCCGTACCCTCATCCTAATCCGTACGCGGACACTGACCCGCGCGTCCGCACGTGCCCTGACCCAAGCACGTGTCCGCACCCTCGCCTGTGCCCTCAGCCTTGCCGTTCCCTAACCCTAACCCTAGCCCGGAACGGAAACCCACCGGCAGCCCCACACCTTAGCCTCCGCCGTACCCTCATCCTAATCCGTACGCGGACACTGACCCGCGCGTCCGCACGTGCCCCGACACTAGCACGTGTCCGCACCCTCGCCTGTGCCCTCAGCCTTGCCGTTCCCTAACCCTAACCCTAGCCCGGAACGGAAAGCCCCCGGCAGCACCACACCTTAGCCTCCGCCGTACACTCATCCTAATCCGTACGCGGACACTGACCCGCGCGTCCACACGTGCCCCGACCCTAGCACGTGTCCGCACCCTCGCCTGTGCCCTCAGGCTTGCCGTCCCCTAACCCTAACCCTAGCACGGAAGGAAAACCCACCGGCAGCCCCACACCTTAGCCTCCGCCGTACCCTCATCCTAATCCGTACGCGGACACTGACCCACGCGTCCGCACGTGCCCCGACCCTAGCACGTGTCCGCACCCTCACCTGTGCCCTCAGCCTTGCCGTTCCCTAACCCTAACCCTAGCCCGGAACGGAAACCCACTGGCAGCCCCACACCTTAGCCTCCGCCGTACGCTCATCCTAATCTGTACGCGGACACTGACCCACGCGTCCGCACGTGCCCTGAACATAGCACGTGTCCGCACCCTCACCTGTGCCCTCAGCCTTGCCGTTCCCTAACCCAAACCCTAGCCCGGAACGGAAACCCACCGGCAGCCCCACACATTAGCCTCCGCCGTACCCTCATCCTAATCCGTACGCGGACACTGACTCGCGCGTCCGCACGTGCCCCGACCCTAGCACGTGTCCGCACCCTCACCTGTGCCCTCATCCTTGCCGTTCCCTAACCCTAACCCTAGACCGGAACGGAAACCCACCGGCAGCCCCACAGCTTAGCCTCCGCAGAACCCTCATCCTAATCCGTACGCGGACACTGACCCGCGCGTCCGCACGTGCCCCGACCCTAGCACGTGTCCGCACCCTCACCTGTGCCCTCAGCCTTGCCGTTCCCTAACCCTAAACCTAGCCCGGAACGGAAACCCACCGGCAGGCCCACACCTTAGCCCCCGCCGTAACCTCATCCTAATCCGTACGCGGACACTGACCCGCGCGTCCGCACGTGCCCCGAACCTAGCACGTGTCCGCACCCTCACCTGTGCCCTCAGCATTGCCGTTCCCTAACCCTAACCCTAGCCCGCAAGGGAAACCCACCAGCAGCCCCAAACCTTAGCCCCCGCCGTACCCTCATCCTAATCCGTACGCGGACACTGACCCGCACGTCCGCACGTGCCCCGACCTTAGCACGTGTCCGCACCCTCACCTGTGCCCTCAGCCTTGCTGTTCCCTAACCCTAACCCTAGCCCGGAACGGAAACCCACCGGCAGCCCCACACCTTAGCCTCCGCCGTACCCTCAACCTAATCCGTACGTGGACACAGACCCGCGCGTCCACACGTGCCCCGACCCTAGCACGTGTCCGCACCCTCACCTGTGCCCTCAGCCTTGCCGTTCCCTAACCCTAACCCTAGCCCAGAACGGAAACCCACCGGCAGCCCCACACCTTAGCCTCCGCCATACCCTCATCCTAATCCGTATGCGGACACTGACCCGCGCGTCCGCACGTGCCCCGACCCTAGCACGTGTCCGCACCCTCACCTGTGCCCTCAGCCTTGCCGTTCCCTAACCCTAACCCTAGCCCGGAACGGAAACCCACCGGCAGCCCCACACCTTAGCCTCCGCCGTACCCTCATCCTAATCCGTACGTGGACACTGACCCGCGCGTCCGCACGTGCCCCGACCCTAGCACGTGTCCGCACCCTCACCTGTGCCCTCAGCCTTGCCGTTCCCTAACCCTAACCCTAGCCCGGAACGCAAACCCACCGGCAGCCCCACACCTTAGCCTCCGCCGTACCCTCATCCTAATCCGTAGGCGGACACTGACCCGCGCGTCCGCACGTGCCCCGACCCTAGCACGTGTCCGCACCCTCACCTGTGCCCTCAGCCTTGCCGTTCCCTAACCCTAACCCTAGCCCGGAACGGAAACCCACCGGCAGCCCCACACCTTAGCCTCCACCGTACCCTCATCCTAATCCGTACGCGGACACTGACCCGCGCGTCCGCACATGCCCCGACCCTAGCACGTGTCCGCACCCTCGCCTGTGCCCTCAGCCTTGCCGTTCCGTAACCCTAACCCTAGCCCGGAACGGAAACCCTCCGGCAGCCCCACACCTTAGCCTCCGCCGTACCCTCATCCTAATCCGTACGCGGACACTGACCCGCGCGTCCGCACGTGCCACGACCCTAGCACGTGTCCGCACCCTCGCCTGTGCCCTCTGCCTTGCCGTTCCCTAACCTAACCCTAGCCTGGAAGGGAAACCCACCGGCAACCCCACACCTTAGCCTCCGCCGTACCCTCATCCTAATCCGTACGCGGACACTGACCCGCGCGTCCGCACGTGCCCCGACCCTAGCACTTGTCCGCACCTTCACCTGTGCCCTCAGCCTTGCCGTTCCCTAACCCTAACCCTAGCCCGGAACAGAAACCCACCGGCAGCCCCACACCTTAGCCTCCGCCGTACCCTCATCCTAATCCGTACGCGGACACTGACCCGCGCGTCCACACGTGCCCCGACCCTAGCACGTGTCCGCACCCTCACCTGTGCCCTCAGCCTTGCCGTTCCCTAACCCTAACCCTAGCCCGGAACGGAAACCCACCGGCAGCCCCACACCTTACCCTGCGCCGTACGCTCATCCTAATCCGTACGCGAACACTGACCCGCGCGTCCGCACGTGCCCCGACCCTAGCACGTGTCCGCACACGCACCTGTGCCCTCAGCCTTGCCGTTCCCTAACCCTAACCCTAGCCCGGAAGTGAAACCCACCGGCAGCCTCACACCTTAGCCTCCGCCGTACCCTCATCCTAATCCGTACGCGGACACTGATACGCGCGTCCGCACGTGCCCCGACCCTAGCACGTGTCCGCACCCTCACCTGTGCCCTCAGACTTGCCATTCCCTAACCCTAACCCTAGCCCGGAAGGGAAACCCACCGGCAGCCCCACACCTTAGCCTCCGCCGTACCCTCATCCTAATCCGTACGCGGACACTGACCCGCGCGTCCGCACGTGCCCCGACCCTAGCACGTGTCCGCACCCTCACCTGTGCCCTCAGCCTTGCCGTTCCCTAACCCTAACAATAGCCCGGAAGGGAAACCCACCGGCAGCCCCACACCTTAGCCCCCGCCGTACCCTCATCCTAATCCGTACGCGGACACTGACAAGCGCGTCCGCACGTGCCCCGAACCTAGCACGTGTCCGCACCCTCACCTGTGCCCTCAGCCTTGCCGTTCCCTAACCCTAACCCTAGCCCGGGACGGAAACCCACCGGCAGCCCCACACCTTAGCCTCCGCCGTACCCTCATCCTAATCCGTACGCGGACACTGACACGCGCGTCCGCACGAGCCCCGACCCTAGCACGTGTCCGCACCCTCACCTGTGCCCTCAGCCTTGCCGTTCCCTAACCCTAACCCTAACCTGGAACGGAAACCCACCGGCAGCCCCACACCTTAGCCTCCGCCGTGCCCTCATCCTAATCCATACGCGGACATTGACCCGCGCGTCCGCACATGCCCCAACACTAGCACCTGTCCGCACCCTCGCCTGTGCCCTCAGCCTTGCCGTTCCCTAACCCTAACCCTAGCCCGGAACGGAAACCCACCGGCTGCCCCACACCTTAGACTCCGCCGTACCCTCATCCTAATCCGTACGCGGACACTGACCCGTGTGTCCGCACGTGCCCCGACCCTAGAACGTGTCCGCACCCTCGCCTGTGCCCTCAGCCTTGCCGTTCCCTAACCCTAACCCTAGCCCGGAACGGAAACACACCGGCAGCCCCACACCTAAGCCTCCGCCGTACCCTCATCCTAATCCGTACGCGGACACTGACCCGCGCGTCCGCACGTGCCCCGACCCTAGCACGTGTCCGCACCCTCGCCTGTGCCCTCAGCCTTGCCGTTCCCTAACCCTAACCCTAGCGCGGAAGGGAAACCCACCGGCAGCCCCACACCTTAGCCTCCGCCGTACCCTCATCCTAATCCGTACGCGGACACTGACCCACGCGTCCGTACGTGCCACGACCCTAGCACGTGTCCGCACCCTCGCCTGTGCCCTCAGCCTTGCCGTTCCCTAACCCTAACCCTAGCCCGGAACGGAAACCCACCGGCAGCCCCACACCTTAGCCTCCGCCGTACCCTCATCCTAATCCGTACGCGGACACTGACCCGCGCGTCCGCACGTGCCCCGACCCAAGCACGTGTCCGCACCCTCGCCTGTGCCCTCAGCCTTGCCGTTCCCTAACCCTAACCCTAGCCCGGAACGGAAAACCACCGGCAGCCCCACACCTTAGCCTCCGCCGTACCATCATCCTAATCCGTACGCGGACACTGACCCGCGTGTCCACACGTGCCCCGACCCTAGAACGTGTCCGCACCCTCGCCTGTGCCCACAGCCTTGCCGTTCCCTAACCCTAACCCTAGCCCGGAACGGAAACACACCGGCAGACCCACACCTTAGCCTCCGCCGTACCCTCATCCTAATCCGTACGCGGACACTGACCCGCGCGTACGCACGTGCCCCGACCCTAGCACGTGTCCGCACCCTCGCCTGTGCCCTCAGCCTTGCCGTTCCCTAACCCTAACCCTAGCGCGGAAGGGAAACCCACCGGCAGCCCCACACCTTAGCCTCCGCCGTACCCTCATCCTAATCCGTACGCGGACACTGACCCGCGCGTCCGTACGTGCCACGACCCTAGCACGTGTCCGCACCCTCGCCTGTGCCCTCAGCCTTGCCGTTCCCTAACCCTAACCCTAGCCCGGAACGGAAACCCACCGGCAGCCCCACACCTTAGCCTCCGCCGTACCCTCATCCTAATCCGTACGCGGACACTGACCCGCGCGTCCGCACGTGCCCCGACCCAAGCACGTGTCCGCACCCTCGCCTGTGCCCTCAGCCTTGCCGTTCCCTAACCCTAACCCTAGCCCGGAACGGAAACCCACCGGCAGCCCCACACCTTAGCCTCCGCCGTACCATCATCCTAATCCGTACGCGGACACTGACCCGCGTGTCCACACGTGCCCCGACCCTAGAACGTGTCCGCACCCTCGCCTGTGCCCACAGCCTTGCCGTTCCCTAACCCTAACCCTAGCCCGGAACGGAAACACACCGGCAGACCCACACCTTAGCCTCCGCCGTACCCTCATCCTAATCCGTACGCGGACACTGACCCGCGCGTCCGCACGTGCCCCGACCCTAGCACGTGTCCGCACCCTCGCCTGTGCCCTCAGCCTTGCCGTTCCCTAACCCTAACCCTAGCCCGGAACGGAAACCCACGGGCAGCCCCACACCTTAGCCTCCGCCGTACCCTCATCCTAATCCGTACGTGGACACTGACCCACGCGTCCGCACGTGCCACGACCCTAGCACGTGTCCGCACACTCGCCTGTGCCCTCAGCCTTGCCGTTCCCTAACCCTAACCCTAGCCCGGAACGGAAACCCACCGGCAGCCCCACACCTTAGCCTCCGCCGTACCCTCATCCTAATCCGTACGCGGACACTGACCCGCGCCTCCGCACGTGCCCCGACCCTAGCACGTGTCCGCACCCTCACCTGGTCCCTCAGCCTTGCCGTTCCTTAACCCTAACCCTAGCCCGGAACGGAAGCCCACCGGCAGCCCCACACCTTAGCCTCCGCCGTACCCTCATCCTAATCCGTACGCGGACACTGACCCGCGCGTCCGCACGTGCCCCGACACTAGCACGTGTCCGCACCCTCACCTGTGCCCTCAGCCTTGCCGTTCCCTAACCCTAACCCTATCCCGGAACGGAAACCCACCGGCAGCCCCACACCTTAGCCTCCGCCGTACCCTCATCCTAATCCGTACGCGGACACTGAACCGCGCATCCACACGTGCCCCGACCCTAGCACGTGTCCGCATCCTCACCTGTGCCCTCAGCCTTGCCGTTCCCTAACCCTAACCCTATCCCGGAACGGAAAACCACCGGCAGCCCCACACCTTAGCCTCCGCCGTACCCTCATCCTAATCCGTACGCGGACACTGACCCGCGCGTCCGCACGAGCCCCGACCCAAGAACGTGTCCGCACCCTCACCTGTGCCCTCAGCCTTGCCGTTCCCTAACCCTAACCCTAGCCCGGAACGGAAACCCACCGGCAGCCCCACACCTTAGCCTCCGCCGTACCCTCATCCTAATCCGTACGCGGACACTGACACGCGCGTCCGCACGTGCCACGACCCTAGCACGTGTCCGCAACCTCACCTGTGCCCTCAGCCTTGCCGTTCCCTAACCCTAACCCTAGCCCGGAAGGGAAACCCTCCGGCAGCCCCACACCTTAGCCTCCGCCGTACCCTCATCCTAATCCGTACGCGGACACTGACCCGCGCGTCCGCACGTGCCCCGACCCTAGCACGTGTCCGCACCCTCACCTGTGCCCTCAGCCTTGCCGTTCCTTAACCCTAACCCTAGCCCGGAACGGAAACCCACCGGCAGCCCCACACCTTAGCCTCCGCCGTACCCTCATCCTATTCCGTACGCGGACACTGACCCGCGCTTCCGCACGTGCCCCGACCCTAGCACGTGTCCGCACCCTCGCCTGTGCCCTCAGCCTTGCCGTTCCCTAACCCTAACCCTAGCCCAGAACGGAAACCCACCGGCAGCCCCACACCTTAGCCTCCGCCGTACCCTCATCCTAATCCGTACGCGGACACTGAATCGCGCGTCCGCACGTGCCACGACCCTAGCACGTGTCCGCACCCTCACCTGTGCCCTCAGCCTTGCCGTTCCCTAACCCTAACCCTAGCCCGGAACGGAAACCCACCGGCAGCCCCACACCTTAGCCTCCGCCGTACCCTCATCCTCATCCGTACGCGGACACTGACCCGCGCGTCCGCACGTTCCCCGACCCTAGCACGTGTCCGCACCCTCGCCTGTGCCCTCAGCCTTGCCGTTCCCTAACCCTAACCCTAGCCCGGAACGGAAACCCACCGGCAGCCCCACACCTTAGCCTCCGCCGTACCCTCATCCTAATCCGTACGCGGACACTGACCCGCGTGTCCGCACGTGCCCCGACCCTAGCACGTGTCCGCACCCTCACCTGTGCCCTCAGCCTTGCCGTTCCCTAACCCTAACCCTAACCCGGAAGGGAAACCCACCGGTAGACCCACACCTTAGCCCCCGCCGTACCCTCATCCTAATCCGTACGCGGACACTGACAAGCGCGTCCGCACGTGCCCCGACCCTAGCACGTGTCCGCACCCTCACCTGTGGTCTCAGCCTTGCCGTTCCCTAACCCTAACCCTATCCCGGAACGGAAACTCACCAGCAGCCCCACACCTTAGCCTCCGCCGTACCCTCATCCTAATCCGTACGCGGACACTGACCCGCGCGTCCGCACGTGCCCCGACCCTAGCACGTGTCCGCACCCTGACCTGTGCCCTCAGCCTTGCCGTTCCCTAACCCTAACCCTAGCCCGGAACGGAAACCCACCAGCAGCCCCACACCTTAGCCTCCGCCGTACTCTCATCCTAATCCGTACGCGGACACTGACCCGCGCGTCCGCACGAGCCCCGACCCTAGCATGTGTCCGCACCCTCACCTGTGCCCTCAGCCTTGCCGTCCCCTAACCCTAACCCTAGCCCGGAACGGAAACCCACCGGCAGCCCCACACCTTAGCCTCCGCCGTACCCTCATCCTAATCCGTACGAGGACACTGACCCGCGCGTCCGCACGTGCCACGACCCTAGCACGTGTCCGCACCCTCGCCTGTGCCCTCAGCCTTGCCGTTCCCTAACCCTAACCCTAGCCCGGAAGGGAAACCCACCGGCAGCCCCACACCTTAGCCTCCGCCGTACCCTCATCCTAATCCGTATGCAGACACTGACCCGCGCGTCCCCACGTGCCCCGACCCTAGCACGTGTCCGCACCCTCACCTGTGCCCTCAGCCTTGCCGTTCCCTAACCCTAACCCTAGCCCGGAAGGGAAACCCACCGGCAGCCCCACACCTTAGCCTCCGCCGTACCCTCATCCTAATCCGTACGCGGACACTGACCCGCGCGTCCGCACGTGCCCCGACCCTAGCACGTGTCCGCACCCTCACCTGTGCCCTCAGCCTTGCCGTTCCCTAACCCTAACCCTAGCCCTGAACGGAAACCCACCGGCAGCCCCACACCTTAGCCTCCGCCGTACCCTCATCCTAATCCGTATGCGGACACTGACCCGCGCGTCCACACGAGCCCCGACCCTAGCACGTCTCCGCACCCTCACCTGTGCCCTCAGCCTTGACGTTCCCTAACCCTAACCCTAGCCCGGAACGGAAACCCTCCGGCAGCCCCACACCTTAGCCTCCGCCGTACCCTCATCCTAATCCGTACGCGGACACTGACCCGCGCGTCCGCACATGCCCCGACCCTAGCACGTGTCCGCACCCTCACCTGTGCCCTCAGCCTTGCCGTTCCCTAACCCTAACCCTAGCCCGGAACGGAAACCCACGGGCAGCCCCACACCTTAGCCTCCGCCGTACCCTCATCCGAATCCGTACGCGGACACTGACCCGCGCGTCCGCACGTGCCCCGACCCTAGCACGTGTCCGCACCCTCACCTGTGCCCTCAGCTTTGCCATTCCCTAACCCTCACCCTAGCCTGGAACGGAAACCCACCGGCAGCCCCACACCTTAGCCTCCGCCGTACCCTCATCCTAATCCGTACGCGGACACTGACCCGCGCGTCCGCATGTGCCCCGACCATAGCACGTGTCCGCACCCTCACCTGTGCCCTCAGCCTTGCCGTTCCCTAACCCTAACCCTAGCCCGGAACGGAAACCCACCGGCAGCCCCACACCTTAGCCTCTGCCGTACCCTCATCCTAATCCGTACGCGGACACTGACCAGCGCGTCCGCACGTGCCCCGACCCCAGCACGTGTCCGCACCCTCACCTGTGCCCTCAGCCTTGCCGTTCCCTAACCCTAACCCTAGCCCGGAACGGAAACCCACCGGCAGCCCCACACCTTAGCCTCCGCCGTACCCTCAACCTAATCCTTACGCGGACACTGACCCGCGCGTCCGCGCGTGCCCCGACCCTAGCACGTGTCCGCACCCTCACCTGTGCCCTCAGCCTTGCCGTTCCCTAACCCTAACCCTAGCCCGGAACGGAAACCCACCGGCAGCCCCACACCTTAGCCTCCGCCGTACCCTCATCCTAATCCGTACGCGGACACTGACCCGCGCGTCCGCACGTGCCCCGACCCTAGCACGTGTCCGCACCCTCACCTGTGCCCTCAGCCTTGCCGTTCCCTAACCCTAACCCTAGCCCGGAACGGAAACCCACCGGCAGCCCCACACCTTAGCCTCCGCCGTACCCTCATCCTAATCCGTACGCGGACACTGACCCGCGCGTCCGCACGTGCCCCGACCCTAGCACGTGTCCGCACCCTCACCTGTGCCCTCAGCCTTGCCGTTCCCTAACCCTAACCCTAGCCCGGAACGGAAACCCACCGGCAGCCCCACACCTTAGCCTCCGCCGTACCCTCATCCTAATCCGTACGCGGACACTGACCCGCGCGTCCGCACGTGCCCCGACCCTAGCACGTGTCCGCACCCTCACCTGTGCCCTCAGCCTTGCCGTTCCCTAACCCTAACCCTAGCCCTGAACGGAAACCCACCGGCAGCCCCACACCTTAGCCTCCGCCGTACCCTCATCCTAATCCGTACGCGGACACTGACCCGCGCGTCCGCACGTGCACCGACGCTAGCACGTGTCCGCACCCGCACCTGTGCCCTCAGCCTTGCCGTTCCCTAACCCTAACCCTAGCCCGGAACGGAAACCCACCGGCAGCCCCACACCTTAGCCTCCGCCGTACCCTCATCCTAATCCGTACGCGGACACTGACCCGCGCGTCCGCACGTGCCCCGACCCTAGCACGTGTCCGCACCCTCAACTGTGCCCTCAGCCTTGCCATTCCCTAACCCTAACCCTAGACCGGAAGGGAAACCCACCGGCAGCCCCACACCTTAGCCTCCGCCGTACCCTCATCCTAATCCGTACGCGGACACTGACCCGCGCGTCCGCACGTGCCCCGACCCTAGCACGTGTCCGTACCCTCACCTGTGCCCTCAGCCTTGCCGTTTCCTAACCCTAACCCTAGCCCGGAAGGGAAACCCACCGGCAGCCCCACACCTTAGCCCCGGCCGTACCCTCATCCTAATCCGTACGCGGACACTGACAAGCGCGTCCGCACGTGCCCCGACCCTAGCACGTGTCCGCACCCTCACCTGTGCCCTCAGCCTTGCCGTTCCCTAACCCTAACCCTAGCCCGGAACGGAAACTCACCGGCAGCCCCACACCTTAGCCTCCGCCGTACCCTCATCCTAATCCGTACGCGGACACTGACCCGCGCGTCCGCACGTGCCCCGACCCTAGCACGTGTCCGCACCCTGACCTGTGCCCTCAGCCTTGTCGTTCCCTAACCCTAACCCTAGCCCGGAACGGAAACCCACCGGCAGCCATACACCTTAGCCTCCGCCGTACTCTCATCCTAATCCGTACGCGGACACTGACCCGCGCGTCCGCACGAGCCCCGACCCTAGCACGTGTCCGCACCCTCACCTGTGCCCTCAGCCTTGCCGTTCCCTAACCCTAACCCTAGCCCGGAACGGAAACCCACCGGCAGCCCCACACCTTAGCCTCCGCCGTACCCTCATCCTAATCCGTACGCGGACACTGACCCGCGCGTCCGCACGTGCCACGACCCTAGCACGTGTCCGCACCCTCGCCTGTGCCCTCAGCCTTGCCGTTCCCTAACCCTAACCCTAGCCCGGAAGGGAAACCCACCGGCAGCCCCACACCTTAGCCTCCGGCGTACCCTCATCCTAATCCGTACGCGGACACTGACCCACGCGTCCGCACGTGCCCCGACCCTAGCACGTGTCCGCACCCTCGCCTGTGCCCTCAGCCTTGCCGTTCCCTAACCCTAACCCTAGCCCGGAAGGGAAAGCCACCGGCAGCCCCACACCTTAGCCTCCGCCGTACCCTCATCCTAATCCGTACGCGGACACTGACCCGCGCGTCCACACGTGCCCCGACCCTAGCACGTGTCCGCACCCTCACCTGTGCCCTCAGCCTTGCCGTTCCCTAACCCTAACCCTAGCCCGGAAGGGAAACCCACCGGCAGCCCCACACCTTTGCCTCCGCCGTACCCTCATCCTAATCCGTACGCGGACACTGACCCGCGCGTCCGCACGTGCCCCGACCCTAGCACGTGTCCGCACCTCACCTGTGCCCTCAGCCTTGCCGTTCCCTAACCCTAACCCTAGCCCGGAACGGAAACCCACCGGCAGCCCCACACCTTAGCCTCCGCCGTACCCTCATCCTAATCCGTACGCGGACACTGACCCGCGCGTCCGCACGTGCCCCGACCCTAGCACGTGTCCGCAACCTCACCTGTGCCCTCAGCCTTGCCGTTCCCTAACCCTAACCCTAGCCCGGAACGCAAACCCACCGGCAGCCCCACACCTTAGCCTCCGCCGTACCCTCATCCTAATCCGTACGCGGACACTGACCCGCGCGTCCGCACGTGCCCCGACCCTAGCACGTGTCCGCACCCTCACCTGTGCCCTCAGCCTTGCCGTTCCCTAACCCTAACCCTAGCCCTGAACGGAAACCCACCGGCAGCCCCACACCTTAGCCTCCGCCGTACCCTCATCCTAATCTGTACGCGGACACTGACCCGCGCGTCCGCACGTGCCCCGACCCTAGCACGTGTCCGCACCCTCGCCTGTGCCCTCAGCCTTGCCGTTCCCTAACCCTAACCCTAGCCCGGAACGGAAACCCACCGGCAGCCCCACACCTTAGCCTCCGCCCTACCCTCATCCTAATCCGTACGCGGACACTGACCCGCGCGTCCGCACGTGCTCCGACCCTAGCACGTGTCCGCACCCTCACCTGTGCCCTCAGCCTTGCCGTTCCCTAACCCTAACCCTAGCCCAGAAGGGAAACCCACCGGCAGCCCCACACCTTAGCCTCCGCCGTACCCTCATCCTAATCCGTACGCGGACACTGACCAGCGCGTCCGCACGTGCCCCGACCCTAGCACGTGTCCGCACCCTCACCTGTGCCCTCAGCCTTGCCGTTCCCTAACCCTAACCCTAGCCCGGAACGGAAACCCACCGGCAGCCCCACACCTTAGCCTCCGCCGTACCCTCATCCTAATCCGTACGCGGACACTGACCCGCGCGTCCGCACGTGCCCCGACCCTAGCACGTGTCCGCACCCTCACCTGTGCCCTCAGCCTTGCCGTTCCCTAACCCTAACCCTAGCCCGGAACGGAAACCCACCGGCAGCCCCACACCTTAGCCTCCGCCGTACGCTCATCCTAATCCGTACGCGGACACTGACCCGCGCGTCCGCACGTGCCCCGACCCTAGCACGTGTCCGCACCCTCACCTGTGCCCTCAGCCTTGCCGTTCCCTAACCCTAACCCTAGCCCGGAACGGAAACCCACCGGCAGCCCCACACCTTAGCCTCCGCCATACCCTCATCCTAATCCGTACGCGGACACTGACCCGCGCGTCCACACGTGCTCCGACCCTAGCACGTGTCCGCACCCTCACCTGTGCCCTCAGCCTTGCCCTTCCCTAACCCTAACCCTAGCCCGGAACGGAAACCCACCGGCAGCCCCACACCTTAGCCTCCGCCGTACCCTCATCCTAATCCGTACGCGGACACTGACCCGCGTGTCCGCACGTGCCCCCACCCTAGCACGTGTCCGCACCCTCGCCTGTGCCCTCAGCCTTGCCGTTCCCTAACCCTAACCCTAGCCCGGAACGGAAACCCACCGGCAGCCCCACACCTTAGCCTCCGCCGTACCCTCATCCTAATCTGTACGCGGACACTGACCCGCGCGTCCGCACGTGCCCCGACCCTAGCACGTGTCCGCACCCTCGCCTGTGCCCTCAGCCTTGCCGTTCCCTAACCCTAACCCTAGCCCGGAACGGAAACCCACCGGCAGACCCACACCTTAGCCTCCGCCCTACCTTCATCCTAATCCGTACGCGGACACTGACCCGCGCGTCCGCACGTGCTCCGACCCTAGCACGTGTCCGCACCCTCACCTGTGCCCTCAGCCTTGCCGTTCCCTAACCCTAACCCTAGCCCAGAAGGGAAACCCACCGGCAGCCCCACACCTTAGCCTCCGCCGTACCCTCATCCTAATCCGTACGCGGACACTGACCAGCGCGTCCGCACGTGCCCCGACCCTAGCACGTGTCCGCACCCTCACCTGTGCCCTCAGCCTTGCCGTTCCCTAACCCTAACCCTAGCCCGGAACGGAAACCCACCGGCAGCCCCACACTTTAGCCTCCGCCGTACCCTCATCCTAATCCGTACGCGGTCACTGACCCGCGCGTCCGCACGTGCCCCGACCCTAGCACGTGTCCGCACCCTCACCTGTGCCCTCAGCCTTGCCGTTCCCTAACCCTAACCCTAGCCCGGAATGGAAACCCACCGGCAGCCCCACACCTTAGCCTCCGCCGTACCCTCATCCTAATCCGTACGCGGACACTGACCTGCGCGTCCGCACGAGCCCCGACCCTAGCACGTGTCCGCACCCTCACCTGTGCCCTCAGCCTTGCCGTTCCCTAACCCTAACCCTAGCCCGGAACGGAAACCCACCGGCAGCCCCACACCTTAGCCTCCGCCGTACCCTCATCCTAATCCGTACGCGGACACTGACCCGCACGTCCGCACGTGCCACGACCCTAGCACGTGTCCGCACCCTCGCCTGTGCCCTCAGCCTTGCCGTTCCCTAACCCTAACCCTAGCCCGGAAGGAAAACCCACCGGCAGCCCCACACCTTAGCCTCCGCCGTACCCTCATCCTAATCCGTACGCGGATACTGACCCGCGCGTCCGCACGTGCCCCGACCCTAGCACGTGTCCGCACCCTCACCTGTGCCCTCAGCCTTGCCGTTCCCTAACCCTAACTCTAGCCCGGAACGGAAACCCACCGGCAGCCCCACACCTTAGCCTCCGCCGTACCCTCATCCTAATCCGTACGCGGACACTGACCCGGGCGTCCGCACGTGCCCCGACCCTAGCACGTGTCCGCACCCTCGCCTGTGCCCTCAGCCTTGCCGTTCCATAACCCTAGCCCTAGACCGGAATGGAAAACCACCGGCAGCCCCACACCTTAGCCTCCGCCGTACCCTCATCCTAATCCGTACGCGGACACTGACCCGCGCGTCCGCACGTGCCCCGACCCTAGCACGTGTCCGCACCCTCACCTGTGCCCTCAGCCTTGCCGTTCCCTAACCCTAACCCTAGCCCGGAACGGAAACCCACCGGCAGCCCCACACCTTAGCCTCCGCCGTACCCTCATCCTAATCCGTACGCGGACACTGACCGGCGCGTCTGCACGTGCCCCGACCCTAGCACGTGTCCGCACCCTCAGCTGTGCCCTCAGCCTTGCCGTTCCCTAACCCTAACCCTAGCCCGGAACGGAAACCCACCGGCAGCCCCACACCTTAGCCTCCGCCGTACCCTCATCCTAATCCGTACGCGGACACTGACCCGCGCGTCCGCACGTGCCCCGATCCTAGCACGTGTCCACACCCTCACCTGTGCCCTCAGCCTTGCCGTTCCCTAACCCTAACCCTAGCCCGGAACGGAAACCCACCGGCAGCCCCACACCTTATACTCCGCTGTACCCTCATCCTAATCCGTACGCGGACACTGACCCGCGCGTCCGCACGTGCCCCGACCCTATCACGTCTCCGCACCCTGACCTGTGCCCTCACCCTTGCCGTTCCCTAACCCTAACCCTAGCCCGGAACGGAATCCCACCGGCAGCCCCACAACTTAGCCTCCGCCGTACCCTCATCATAATCCGTAGGCGGACACTGACCCGCGCGTCCGCACGTGCCCCGACCCTAGCACGTGTCCGCACACTCGCCTGTGCCCTCAGCCTTGCCGTTCCCTAACCCTAACCCTAGCCCGGAACGGAAACCCCCCAGCAGCCCCACAACTTAGCCTCCGCCGTACCCTCATCCTAATCCGTACGCGGACAATGACCCGCGCGTCCGCACGTGCTCCGAACCTAGCACGTGTCCGCACCCTCACCTGTGCCCTCAGCCTTGCCGTTCCCTAACCCTAACCCTAGCCCGGAATGGAAACCCACCGGCAGCCCCACACCTTAGCCTCCGCCGTACCCTCATCCTAATCCGTACGCGGACACTGACCCGCGCGTCCGCACGTGCCCCGACCCTAGCACGTGTCCGCACCCTCACCTGTGCCCTCAGCCTTGCCGTTCCCTAACCCTAACCCTAGCCCGGAACGGAAACCCACCGGCAGCCCCACACCTTAGCCTCCGCCGTACCCTCATCCTAATCCGTATGCGGACACTGACCCACGCGTCCGCACGTGCCCCGACCCTAGCACGTGTCCGCACCCTGACCTGTGCCCTCAGCCTTGCCGTTCCCTAACCCTAACCCTAGCCCGGAACGGAAACCCACCGGCTGCCCCACACCTTAGTCTCCGCCGTACCATCATCCTAATCCGTACGCGGACACTGACCCGCGCGTCCGCACGTGCCCCGACCCTAGCACGTGTCCGCACCCTGACCTGTGCCCTCAGCCTTGCCGTTCCCTAACCCTAACCCTAGCCCGGAAGGGAAACCCACCGGCAGCCCCACACCTTAGCCTCCACCGTACCCTCATCCTAATCCGTACGCGGACACTGACCCGCGCGTCCGCACGTGCCCCGACCCTAGCACGTGTCCGCACCCTCACCTGTGCCCTCAGCCTTGCCGTTCCCTAACCCTAACCCTAGCCCAGAAGGGAAACCCACCGGCAGCCCCACACCTTAGCCCCCGCCGTACCCTCATCCTAATCCGTACGCGGACACTGACAAGCGCGTCCGCACGTGCCCCGACCCTAGCACGTGTCCGCATCCTGACCTGTGCCCTCATCCTTGCCATTCCCTAACCCTAACCCTAGCCCGGAACGGAAACCCACCGGCAGCCCCACACCTTAGCCTCCGCCGTACCCTCATCCTAATCCGTACGCGGACACTGACACGCGTGTCCGCACGTGCCACGACCTTAGCACGTGTCCGCACCCTCGCCTGTGCCCTCAGCCTTGCCGTTCCCTAACCCTAACCCTAGCCCGGAAAGGAAACCCACCGGCAGCCCCACACCTTAGCCTCCGCCGTACCCTCATCCTAATCCGTACGCGGACACTGACCCACGCGTCCGCACGTGCCCCGACCCTAGCACGTGTCCGCACCCTGACCTGTGCCCTCAGCCTTGCCGTTCCCTAACCCTAACCCAAGCCCGGAACGGAAACCCACCGGCAGCCCCACACCTTAGCCTCCGCCATACCCTCATCCTAATCTGTACGCGGACACTGACCCGCGCGTCCGCACGTGCCCCGACCCTAGCACGTGTCCGCACCCTCACCTGTGCCCTCAGCCTTGCCGTTCCCTAACCCTAACCCTAGCCCGGAACGCAAACCCACCGGCAGCCCCACACCTTAGCCTCCGCCGTACCCTCATCCTAATCCATACGCGGACACTGACCCACGCGTCCGCACGTGCCCCGACCCTAGCACGTGTCTGCACCGTCACCTGTGCCCTCAGCCTTGCCGTTCCCTAACCCTAACCCTAGCCCTGAACGGAAACCCACCGGCAGCCCCACACCTTAGCCTCCGCCGTACCCTCATCCTAATCCGTACGCGGACACTGACCCGCGCGTCCACACGAGCCCCGACCCTAGCACGTCTCCGCACCCTCACCTGTGCCCTCAGCCTTGCCGTTCCCTAACCCTAACCCTAGCCCGGAACGGAAACCCACCGGCAGCCCCACACCTTAGCCTCCGCCGTACCCTCATCCTAATCCGTACGCGGACACTGACCCGCGCGTCCGCACGTGCCCCGACCCTAGCACGTGTCCGCACCCTCACCTGTGCCCTCAGCCTTGCCGTTCCCTAACCCTAACCCTAGCCCGGAACGGAAACCCACGGGCAGCCCCACACCTTAGCCTCCGCCGTACCCTCATCCTAATCCGTACGTGGACACTGACCGGCGCGTCCGCACGTGCCACGACCCTAGCACGTGTCCGCACACTCGCCTGTGCCCTCAGCCTTGCCGTTCCCTAACACTAACCATAGCCCGGAAAGGAAACCCACCGGCAGCCCCACACCTTAGCCTCCGCCGTACCCTCATCCTAATCCGTACGCGGACACTGACCCACGCGTCTGCACGTGCCCCGACCCTAGCACGTGTCCGCACCCTGACCTGTGCCCTCAGCCTTGCCGTTCCCTAACCCTAACCCAAGCCCGGAACGGAAACCCACCGGCAGCCCCACACCATAGCCTCCGCCATACCCTCATCCTAATCCGTACGCAGACACTGACCCGCGCTTCCGCACGTGCCACGACCCTAGCACGTGTCCGCACCCTCACCTGTGCCCTCAGCCTTGCCGTTCCCTAACCCTAACCCTAGCCCGGAACGCAAACCCACCGGCAGCCCCACACCTTAGCCTCCGCCGTACCCTCATCCTAATCCGTACGCGGACACTGACCCACGCGTCCGCACGTGCCCCGACCCTAGCACGTGTCCGCACCGTCACCTGTGCCCTCAGCCTTGCCGTTCCCTAACCCTAACCCTAGCACGGAAGGGAAACCCACCGGCAGCCCCACACCTTAGCCTCCGCCGTACCCTCATCCTAATCCGTACGCGGACACTGACCCACGCGTCCGCACGTGCCCCGACCCTAGTACGTGTCCGCACCCTCACCTGTGCCCTCAGCCTTGCCCTTCCCTAACCCTAACCCTAGCCCGGAACGGAAACCCACCGGCAGCCCCACACCTTAGCCTCCGCCGTACGCTCATCCTAATCCATACGCGGACACTGACCCGCGCGTCCGCACGTGCCCCGACCCTAGCACGTGTCCGCACCCTCACCTGTGCCCTCAGCCTTGCCGTTCCCTAACCCTAACCCTAGCCCGGAACGGAAACCCACCGGCAGCCCCACACCTTATCCTCCGCCGTACCCTCATCCTAATCCGTACGCGGACACTGACCCGCGCGTCCGCACGTGTCCCGACCCTAGCACGTGTCCGCACCCTCACCTGTGCCCTCAGCCTTGCCGTTCCCTAACCCTAAGCCTAGCCCGGAACGGAAACCCACCGGCAGCCCCACACCTTAGCCTCCGAGGTACCCTCATCCTAATCCGTACGCGGACACTGACCCGCGCGTCCGCACGTGCCCCAACCCTAGCACATGTCCGCACCCTCACCTGTGCCCTCAGCCTTGCCGTTCCCTAACCCTAACCCTAGCCCGGAACGCAAACCCACCGGAAGCACCACACCTTAGCCTCCGCCGTACCCTCATCCTAATCCGTACGCGGACACTGACCCGCGCGTCCGCACGTGTCCCGAACCTAGCACGTGTCCGCACCCTCACCTGTGCCCTCAGCCTTGCCGTTCCCTAACCCTAACCCTAGCCCGGAACGGAAACCCACCGGCAGCCCCACACCTTAGCCTCCGCCGTACGCTCATCCTAATCCGTAGGCGGACACTGACCCGCGCGTCCGCACGTGCCCCGAACCTAGCACGTGTCCGCACCCTCACCTGTGCCCTCAGCCTTGCCGTTCCCTAACCCTAACCCTAGCCCGGAACGGAAACCCACCGGCAGCCCCACACCTTAGCCTCCGCCGTACCCTCAGCCTAATCCGTACACGGACACTGACCCGCGCGTCCGCACGTGCCCCGACACTAGCACGTGTCCGCACCCTCACCTGTGCCCTCAGCCTTGCCGTTCCCTAACCCTAACCCTAGCCCTGAACGGAAACCCACCGGCAGCCCCACACCTTAGCCTCCGCCGTACCCTCATCCTAATCCGTACGCTGACACTGACCCGCGCGTCCACACGAGCCCCGACCCTAGCACGTCTCCGAACGCTCACCTGTGCCCTCAGCCTTGCCGTTCCCTAACCCTAACCCTAGCCCGGAACGGAAACCCACCGGCAGCCCCACACCTTAGCCTCCGCCGTACCCTCATCCTAATCCGTACGCGGACACTGACCCGCGCGTCCGCACGTGCCCCGACCCTAGCACGTGTCCGCACCCTCACCTGTGCCCTCAGCCTTGCCGTTCCCTAACCCTAACCCTAGCCCGGAACGGAAACCCACGGGCAGCCCCACACCTTAGCCTCCGCCGTACCCTCATCCTAATCCGTACGTGGACACTGACCCGTGCGTCCGCACGTGCCACGACCCTAGCACGTGTCCGCACACTCGCCTGTGCCCTCAGCCTTGCCGTTCCCTAACCCTAACCCTAGCCCGGAACGGAAACCCACCGGCAGCCCCACACCTTAGCCTCCGCCGTACCCTCATCCTAATCCGTACGCGGACACTGACCCGCGCCTCCGCACGTGCCCCGACCCTAGCACGTGTCTGCACCCTCACCTGTGCCCTCAGCCTTGCCGTTCCCTAACCCTAACCCTAGCCCGGAACGGAAACCCACCGGCAACCCCACACCTTAGCCTCCGCCGTACCCTCATCCTAATCCGTACGCGGACACTGACCCGCGCGTCCGCACGTGCCCCGACCCTAGCACGTGTCCGCACCCTCACCTGTGCCCTCAGCCTTGCCGTTCCCTAGCCCTAACTCTAGCCCGGAACGGAAACCCACCGGCAGCCCCACACCTTAGCCTCCGCCGTACCCTCATCCTAATCCGTACGCGGACACTGACCCGCGCGTCCGCACGAGCCCCGACCCTAGCACGTGTCCGCACCCTCGCCTGTGCCCTCAGCCTTGCCGTTCCCTAACCCTAACCCTAGCCCGGAACGGAAACCCACCGGCAGCCCCACACCTTAGCCTCCGCCGTACCCTCATCCTAATCCGTACGCGGACACTGACACGTGCGTCCGCACGTGCCACGACCCTAGCACGTGTCCGCACCCTCACCTGTGCCCTCAGCCTTGCCGTTCCTTAACCCTAACCCTAGCCCCGAACGGAAACCCACCGGCAGCCCCACACCTTAGCCTCCGCCGTACCCTCATCCTATTCCGTACGCGGACACTGACCCGCGCGTCCGCACGTGCCCCGACCCTAGCACGTGTCCGCACCCTCGCCTGTGCCCTCAGCCTTGCCGTTCCCTAACCCTAACCCTAGCCCGGAACGGAAACCCACCGGCAGCCCCACACCTTAGCCTCCGCCGTACCCTCATCCTAATCCGTACGCGGACACTGACCCGCGCGTCCGCACGTGCCCCGACCCTAGCACGTGTCCGCACCCTCACCTGTGCCCTCAGCCTTGCCGTTCCCTAACCCTAACCCTAGCCCGGAAGGGAAACCCACCGGCAGCCCCACACCTTTGCCTCCGCCGTACCCTCATCCTAATCCGTACGCGGACACTGACCCGCGCGTCCGCACGTGCCCCGACCCTAGCACGTGTCCGCACCCTCACCTGTGCCCTCAGCCTTGCCGTTCCCTAACCCTAACCCTAGCCCGGAACGGAAACCCACCGGCAGCCCCACACCTTAGCCTCCGCCGTACGCTCATCCTAATCCGTACGCGGACACTGACCGGCGCGTCCGCACGTGCCCCGACCCTAGCACGTGTCCGCACCCTCACCTGTGCCCTCAGCCTTGCCGTTCCCTAACCCTAACCCTAGCCCGGAAGGGAAACCCACCGGCAGCCCCACACCTTAGCCTCCGCCGTATCCTCATCCTAATCCGTACACGGACACTGACCCGCGCGTCCACACGTGCTCCGACCCTAGCACGTGTCCGCACCCTCACCTGTGCCCTCAGCCTTGCCCTTCCCTAACCCTAACCCTAGCCCGGAACGGAAACCCACCGGCAGCCCCACACCTTAGCCTCCGCCGTACCCTCATCCTAATCCGTACGCGGACACTGACCCGCGTGTCCGCACGTGCCCCCACCCTAGCACGTGTCCGCACCCTCGCCTGTGCCCTCAGCCTTGCCGTTCCCTAACCCTAACCCTAGCCCGGAACGGAAACCCACCGGCAGCCCCACACCTTAGCCTCCGCCGTACCCTCATCCTAATCCGTACGCGGACACTGACCCGCGCGTCCGCACGTGCCCCGACCCTAGCACGTGTCCGCACCCTCGCCTGTGACCTCAGCCTTGCCGTTCCCTAACCCTAACCCTAGCCCGGAACGGAATCCCACCGGCAGCCCCACAACTTAGCCTCCGCCGTACCCTCATCATAATCCGTAGGCGGACACTGACCCGCGCGTCCGCACGTGCCCCGACCCTAGCACGTGTCCGCACACTCGCCTGTCCCCTCAGCCTTGCGGTTCCCTAACCCTAACCCTAGCCCGGAACGGAAACCCCCCAGCAGCCCCACAACTTAGCCTCCGCCGTACCCTCATCCTAATCCGTACGCGGACAATGACCCGCGCGTCCGCACGTGCTCCGACCCTAGCACGTGTCCGCACCCTCACCTGTGCCCTCAGCCTTGCCGTTCCCTAACCCTAACCCTAGCCCGGAATGGAAACCCACCGGCAGCCCCACACCTTAGCCTCCGCCGTACCCTCATCCTAATCCGTACGCGGACACTGACCCGCGCGTCCGCACGTGCCCCGACCCTAGCACGTGTCCGCACCCTCACCTGTGCCCTCAGCCTTGCCGTTCCTTAACCCTAACCCTAGCCCGGAACGGAAACCCACCGGCAGCCCCACACCTTAGCCTCCGCCGTACCCTCATCCTAATCCGTATGCGGACACTGACCCACGCGTCCGCACGTGCCCCGACCCTAGCACGTGTCCGCACCCTGACCTGTGCCCTCAGCCTTGCCGTTCCCTAACCCTAACCCTAGCCCGGAACGGAAACCCACCGGCTGCCCCACACCTTAGTCTCCGCCGTACCCTCATCCTAATCCGTACGCGGACACTGACCCGCGCGTCCGCACGTGCCCCGACCCTAGCACGTGTCCGCACCCTGACCTGTGCCCTCAGCCTTGCCGTTCCCTAACCCTAACCCTAGCCCGGAAGGGAAACCCACCGGCAGCCCCACACCTTAGCCTCCACCGTACCCTCATCCTAATCCGTACGCGGACACTGACCCGCGCGTCCGCACGTGCCCCGACCCTAGCACGTGTCCGCACCCTCACCTGTGCCCTCAGCCTTGCCGTTCCCTAACCCTAACCCTAGCCCAGAAGGGAAACCCACCGGCACCCCACACCTTAGCCCCCGCCGTACTCTCATCCTAATCCGTACGCGGACACTGACAAGCGCGTCCGCACGTGCCCCGACCCTAGCACGTGTCCGCATCCTGACCTGTGCCCTCATCCTTGCCATTCCCTAACCCTAACCCTAGCCCGGAACGGAAACCCACCGGCAGCCCCACACCTTAGCCTCCGCCGTACCCTCATCCTAATCCGTACGCGGACACTGACACGCGCGTCCGCACGTGCCACGACCTTAGCACGTGTCCGCACCCTCGCCTATGCCCTCAGCCTTGCCGTTCCCTAACCCTAACCCTAGCCCGGAAAGGAAACCCACCGGCAGCCCCACACCTTAGCCTCCGCCGTACCCTCATCCTAATCCGTACGCGGACACTGACCCACGCGTCCGCACGTGCCCCGACCCTAGCACGTGTCCGCACCCTGACCTGTGCCCTCAGCCTTGCCGTTCCCTAACCCTAACCCAAGCCCGGAACGGAAACCCACCGGCAGCCCCACACCTTAGCCTCCGCCATACCCTCATCCTAATCTGTACGCGGACACTGACCCGCGCGTCCGCACGTGCCACGACCCTAGCACGTGTCCGCACCCTCACCTGTGCCCTCAGCCTTGCCGTTCCCTAACCCTAACCCTAGCCCGGAACGCAAACCCACCGGCAGCCCCACACCTTAGCCTCCGCCGTACCCTCATCCTAATCCATACGCGGACACTGACCCACGCGTCCGCACGTGCCCCGACCCTAGCACGTGTCCGCACCGTCACCTGTGCCCTCAGCCTTGCCGTTCCCTAACCCTAACCCTAGCCCTGAACGGAAACCCACCGGCAGCCCCACACCTTAGCCTCCGCCGTACCCTCATCCTAATCCGTACGCGGACACTGACCCGCGCGTCCACACGAGCCCCGACCCTAGCACGTCTCCGCACCCTCACCTGTGCCCTCAGCCTTGCCGTTCCCTAACCCTAACCCTAGCCCGGAACGGAAACCCACCGGCAGCCCCACACCTTAGCCTCCGCCGTACCCTCATCCTAATCCGTACGCGGACACTGACCCGCGCGTCCGCACGTGCCCCGACCCTAGCACGTGTCCGCACCCTCACCTGTGCCCTCAGCCTTGCCGTTCCCTAACCCTAACCCTAGCCCGGAACGGAAACCCACGGGCAGCCCCACACCTTAGCCTCCGCCGTACCCTCATCCTAATCCGTACGTGGACACTGACCGGCGCGTCCGCACGTGCCACGACCCTAGCACGTGTCCGCACACTCGCCTGTTCCCTCAGCCTTGCCGTTCCCTAACACTAACCATAGCCCGGAAAGGAAACCCACCGGCAGCCCCACACCTTAGCCTCCGCCGTACCCTCAACCTAATCCGTACGCGGACACTGACCCACGCGTCTGCACGTGCCCCGACCCTAGCACGTGTCCGCACCCTGACCTGTGCCCTCAGCCTTGCCGTTCCCTAACCCTAACCCAAGCCCGGAACGGAAACCCACCGGCAGCCCCACACCTTAGCCTCCGCCATACCCTCATCCTAATCCGTACGCAGACACTGACCCGCGCTTCGGCACGTGCCACGACCCTAGCACGTGTCCGCACCCTCACCTGTGCCCTCAGCCTTGCCGTTCCCTAACCCTAACCCTAGCCCGGAACGCAAACCCACCGGCAGCCCCACACCTTAGCCTCCGCCGTACCCTCATCCTAATCCGTACGCGGACACTGACCCACGCGTCCGCACGTGCCCCGACCCTAGCACGTGTCCGCACCGTCACCTGTGCCCTCAGCCTTGCCGTTCCCTAACCCTAACCCTAGCACGGAAGGGAAACCCACCGGCAGCCCCACACCTTAGCCTCCGCCGTACCCTCATCCTAATCCGTACGCGGACACTGACCCACGCGTCCGCACGTGCCCCGACCCTAGTACGTGTCCGCACCCTCACCTGTGCCCTCAGCCTTGCCGTTCCCTAACCCTAACCCTAGCCCGGAACGGAAACCCACCGGCAGCCCCACACCTTAGCCTCCGCCGTACGCTCATCCTAATCCATACGCGGACACTGACCCGCGCGTCCGCACGTGCCCCGACCCTAGCACGTGTCCGCACCCTCACCTGTGCCCTCAGCCTTGCCGTTCCCTAACCCTAACCCTAGCCCGGAACGGAAACCCACCGGCAGCCCCACACCTTATCCTCCGCCGTACCCTCATCCTAATCCGTACGCGGACACTGACCCGCGCGTCCGCACGTGTCCCGACCCTAGCACGTGTCCGCACCCTCACCTGTGCCCTCAGCCTTGCCGTTCCCTAACCCTAAGCCTAGCCCGGAACGGAAACCCACCGGCAGCCCCACACCTTAGCCTCCGAGGTACCCTCATCCTAATCCGTACGCGGACACTGACCCGCGCGTCCGCACGTGCCCCAACCCTAGCACATGTCCGCACCCTCACCTGTGCCCTCAGCCTTGCCGTTCCCTAACCCTAACCCTAGCCCGGAACGCAAACCCACCGGAAGCCCCACACCTTAGCCTCCGCCGTACCCTCATCCTAATCCGTACGCGGACACTGACCCGCGCGTCCGCACGTGTCCCGAACCTAGCACGTGTCCGCACCCTCACCTGTGCCCTCAGCCTTGCCGTTCCCTAACCCTAACCCTAGCCCGGAACGGAAACCCACCGGCAGCCCCACACCTTAGACTCCGCCGTACGCTCATCCTAATCCGTAGGCGGACACTGACCCGCGCGTCCGCACGTGCCCCGAACCTAGCACGTGTCCGCACCCTCACCTGTGCCCTCAGCCTTGCCGTTCCCTAACCCTAACCCTAGCCCGGAACGGAAACCCACCGGCAGCCCCACACCTTAGCCTCCGCCGTACCCTCAGCCTAATCCGTACAAGGACACTGACCCGCGCGTCCGCACGTGCCCCGACACTAGCACGTGTCCGCACCCTCACCTGTGCCCTCAGCCTTGCCGTTCCCTAACCCTAACCCTAGCCCTGAACGGAAACCCACCGGCAGCCCCACACCTTAGCCTCCGCCGTACCCTCATCCTAATCCGTACGCGGACACTGACCCGCGCGTCCACACGAGCCCCGACCCTAGCACGTCTCCGAACCCTCACCTGTGCCCTCAGCCTTGCCGTTCCCTAACCCTAACCCTAGCCCGGAACGGAAACCCACCGGCAGCCCCACACCTTAGCCTCCGCCGTACCCTCATCCTAATCCGTACGCGGACACTGACCCGCGCGTCCGCACGTGCCCCGACCCTAGCACGTGTCCGCACCCTCACCTGTGCCCTCAGCCTTGCCGTTCCCTAACCCTAACCCTAGCCCGGAACGGAAACCCACGGGCAGCCCCACACCTTAGCCTCCGCCGTACCCTCATCCTAATCCGTACGTGGACACTGACCCGCGCGTCCGCACGTGCCACGACCCTAGCACGTGTCCGCACACTCGCCTGTGCCCTCAGCCTTGCCGTTCCCTAACCCTAACCCTAGCCCGGAACGGAAACCCACCGGCAGCCCCACACCTTAGCCTCCGCCGTACCCTCATCCTAATCCGTACGCGGACACTGACCCGCGCCTCCGCACGTGCCCCGACCCTAGCACGTGTCTGCACCCTCACCTGTGCCCTCAGCCTTGCCGTTCCCTAACCCTAACCCTAGCCCGGAACGGAAACCCACCGGCAGCCCCACACCTTAGCCTCCGCCGTACCCTCATCCTAATCCGTACGCGGACACTGACCCGCGCGTCCGCACGTGCCCCGACCCTAGCACGTGTCCGCACCCTCACCTGTGCCCTCAGCCTTGCCGTTCCCTAGCCCTAAGTCTAGCCCGGAACGGAAACCCACCGGCAGCCCCACACCTTAGCCTCCGCCGTACCCTCATCCTAATCCGTACGCGGACACTGACCCGCGCGTCCGCACGAGCCCCGACCCTAGCACGTGTCCGCACCCTCGCCTGTGCCCTCAGCCTTGCCGTTCCCTAACCCTAACCCTAGCCCGGAACGGAAACCCACCGGCAGCCCCACACCTTAGCCTCCGCCGTACCCTCATCCTAATCCGTACGCGGACACTGACACGTGCGTCCGCACGTGCCACGACCCTAGCACGTGTCCGCACCCTCACCTGTGCCCTCAGCCTTGCCGTTCCTTAACCCTAACCCTAGCCCCGAACGGAAACCCACCGGCAGCCCCACACCTTAGCCTCCGCCGTACCCTCATCCTATTCCGTACGCGGACACTGACCCGCGCGTCCGCACGTGCCCCGACCCTAGCACGTGTCCGCACCCTCGCCTGTGCCCTCAGCCTTGCCGTTCCCTAACCCTAACCCTAGCCCGGAACGGAAACCCACCGGCAGCCCCACACCTTAGCCTCCGCCGTACCCTCATCCTAATCCGTACGCGGACACTGACCCGCGCGTCCGCACGTGCCCCGACCCTAGCACGTGTCCGCACCCTCACCTGTGCCCTCAGCCTTGCCGTTCCCTAACCCTAACCCTAGCCCGGAAGGGAAACCCACCGGCAGCCCCACACCTTTGCCTCCGCCGTACCCTCATCCTAATCCGTACGCGGACACTGACCCGCGCGTCCGCACGTGCCCCGACCCTAGCACGTGTCCGCACCCTCACCTGTGCCCTCAGCCTTGCCGTTCCCTAACCCTAACCCTAGCCCGGAAGGGAAACCCACTGGCAGCCCCACACCTTAGCCTCCGCCGTACCCTCATCCTAATCCGTACGCGGACACTGACCCGCGCGTCCGCACGTGCCCCAACCGTAGCACGTGTCCGCACCCTCACCTGTGCCCTCAGCCTTGCCGTTCCCTAACCCTAACCCTAGCCCGGAACGGAAACCCACCGGCAGCCCCACACCTTAGCCTCCGCCGTACCCTCATCCTAATCCGTACGCGGACACTGACCCGCGCGTCCGCACGTGCCCCGACCCTAGCACGTGTCCGCACCCTCACGTGTGCCCTCAGCCTTGCCGTTTCCTCACCCTAACCCTAGCCCGGAATGGAAAACCACCGGCAGCCCCACACCTTAGCCTCTGCCGTACCCTCATCCTAATCCGTACGCGGACACTGACCCGCGCGTCCGCACGTGCCCCGACTCTAGCACGTGTCCGCACCCTCACCTGTGCCCTCAGCCTTGCCGTTCCCTAACCCTAACCCTAGCCCGGAACGGAAGCCCACCGGCAGCCCCACACCTTAGCCTCCGCCGTACCCTCATCCTAATCCGTACGCGGACACTGACCCGCGCGTCCGCACGTGCCCAGACCCTAGCACGTGTCCGCACCCTCACCTGTGCCCTCAGCCTTGCCGTTCCCTAACCCTAACCCTAGCCCGGAACGGAAACCCACCGGCAGCCCCACACCTTAGTCACCGCCGTACCCTCATCCTAATCCGTACGCGGACACTGACCCGCGCGTCCGAACGTGCCCCGACCCTAGCACGTGTCCGCACCCTCACCTGTGCCCTCAGCCTTGCCGTTCCCTAACCCTAACCCTAGCCCGGAACGGAAACCCACCGGCAGCCCCACACCTTAGCCTCTGCCGTACCCTCATCCTAATCCGTACGCGGACACTGACCCGCGCGTCCGCACGTGCCCCGACCCTAGCACGTGTCCACACCCTCACCTGTGCCCTCAGCCTTGCCGTTCCCTAACCCAAACCCTAGCCCGGAACGGAAACCCACCGGCAGCCGCACACCTTATACTCCGCCGTACCCTCATCCTAATCCGTACGCGGACACTGACACGCGCGTCCGCACGTGCCCCGACCCTATCACGTCTACGCACCCTGACCTGTGCCCTCAGCCTTGCCGTTCCCTAACCCTAACCCTAGCCCGGAACGGAAACCCACCGGCAGCCCCACACCTTAGCCTCCGCCGTACCCTCATCCTAATCCATACGCGGACACTGACCCGCGTGTCCGCACGTGCCCCGACCCTAGCACGTGTCCGCACCCTCACCTGTGCCATCAGCCTTGCCGTTCCCTAACCCTAACCCTAGCCCGGAACGGAAACCCACCAGCAGCCCCACACCTTAGCCTCCGCCGTACCCTCATCGTAGTCCGTACGCGGACAATGACCCGCCCGTCCGCAAGTGCCCCGACCCTAGCACGTGTCCGCACCCTCACCTGTGCCCTCAGCCTTGCCATTCCCTAACCCTAACCCTAGACCGGAAGGGAAACCCACCGGCAGCCCCACACCTTAGCCCCCGCCGTACCCTCATCCTAATCCGTACGCGGACACTGACCCGCGCGTCCGCACGTGCCCCGACCCTAGCACGTGTCCGCACCCTCACCTGTGCCCTCAGCCTTGCCGTTCCCTAACCCTAACCCTAGCCCGGAAGGGAAACCCACCGGCAGCCCCACACCTTAGCCTCCGCCGTACCCTCATCCTAATCCGTACGCGGACACTGACCCGCGCGTCCGCACGTGCCCCGATCCTAGCACGTGTCCACACCCTCACCTGTGCCCTCAGCCTTGCCGTTCCCTAACCCTAACCCTAGCCCGGAACGCAAACCCACCGGCAGCCCCACACCTTAGCCTCCGCCGTACCTTCATCCTAATCCGTACGCGGACACTGACCCGCGCGTCCGCACGTGCCCCGACCCTAGCACGTGTCCGCACCCTCACCTGTGCCCTCAGACTTGCCGTTCCCTAACCCTAGCCCGGAAGGGAAACCCACCGGCAGCCCCAAACCTTTGCCTCCGCCGTACCCTCATCCTAATCCGTACGCGGACACTGACCCGCGCGTCCGCACGTGCCCCGACACTAGCACGTGTCCGCACCCTCACCTGTGCCCTCAGCCTTGCCGTTCCCTAACCCTAACCCTAGCCCGGAACGGAAACCCACCGGCAGCCCCACACCTTAGCCTCCGCCGTACCCTCATCCTAATCCGTACGCGGACACTGACCTGCGCGTCCGCACGTGCCCCGACCCTAGCACGTGTCCGCACCCTCACCTGTGCCCTCAGCCTTGCCATTCCCTAACCCTAACCCTAGACCGGAAGGGAAACCCACCGGCAGCCCCACACCTTAGCCTCCGCCGTACCCTCATCCTAATCCGTACGCGGACACTGACCCGCGCGTCCGCACGTGCCCCGACCCTAGCACGTGTCCGCACCCTCACCTGTGCCCTCAGCCTTGCCGTTCCCTAACCCTAACCCTAGCTCGGAAGGGAAACCCACCGGCAGCCCCACACCTTAGCCCCCGCCGTACCCTCATCCTAATCCGTACGCGGACACTGACAAGCGCGTCCGCACGTGCCCCGACCCTAGCACGTGTCCGCACCCTCACCTGTGCCCTCAGCCTTGCCGTTCCCTAACCCTAACCCTATCCCGGAACGGAAACTCACCGGCAGCCCCACACCTTAGCCTCCGCCGTACCCTCATCCTAATCCGTACGCGGACACTGACCCGCGCGTCCGCACGTGCCCCGACCCTAGCACGTGTCCGCACCCTGACCTGTGCCCTCAGCCTTGCCGTTCCCTAACCCTAACCCTAGCCCGGAACGGAAACCCACCGGCAGCCCCACACCTTAGCCTCCGCCGTACTCTCATCCTAATCCATACGCGGACACTGACCCGCGCGTCCGCACGAGCCCCGAACCTAGCACGTGTCCGCACCCTCACCTGTGCCCTCAGCCCTGCCGTTCCCTAACCCTAACCCTAGCCCGGAACGGAAACCCACCGGCAGCCCCACACCTTAGCCTCCGCCGTACCCTCATCCTAATCCGTACGCGGACACTGACCCGCGCGTCCGCACGTGCCACGACCCTAGCACGTGTCCGCACCCTCGCCTGTGCCCTCAGCCTTGCCGTTCCCTAACCCTAACCCTAGTCCGGAAGGGAAACCCACCGGCAGCCCCACACCTTAACCTCCGCCGTACCCTCATCCTAATCCGTACGCGGACACTGACCCGCGCGTCCGCACGTGCCCCGACCCTAGCACGTGTCCGCACCCTCGCCTGTGCCCTCAGCCTTGCCGTTCCCTAACCCTAACCCTAGACCGGAAGGGAAACCCACCGGCAGCCCCACACCTTAGCCTCCGCCGTACCCTCATCCTAATCCGTACGCGGACACTGACCCGCGCGTCCGCACGTGCCCCGATCCCAGCACGTGTCCGCACACTCACCTGTGCCCTCAGCCTTGCTGTTCCCTAACCCTAACCCTAGCCCGGAACGCAAACCCACCGGCAGCCCCACACCTTAGCCTCCGCCGTACCCTCATCCTAATCCGTACGCGGACACTGACCCGCGCGTCCGCACGTGCCCCGACCCTAGCACGTGTCTGCACCCTCACCTGTGCCCTCAGCCTTGCCGTTCCCTAACCCTAACCCTAGCCCGGAAGGGAAACCCACCGGCAGCCCCACACCTTTGCCTCCGCCGTACCCTCATCCTAATCCGTACGCGGACACTGACCCGCGCGTCCGCACGTGCCCCGACCCTAGCACGTGTCCGCACCCTCACCTGTGCCCTCAGCCTTGCCGTTCCCTAACCCTAACCCTAGCCCGGAACGCAAACCCACCGGCAGCCCCACACCTTAGCCTCCACCGTACCCTCATCCTAATCCGTACGCGGACACTGACCCGCGCGTCCGCACATGCCCCGACCCTAGCACGTGTCCGCACCCTCACCTGTGCCCTCAGCCTTGCCGTGCCCTAACCCTAACCCTAGCCCGGAACGGAAACCCACCGGCAGCCCCACACCTTAGCCTCCGCCGTACCCTCATCCTAATCCGTACGCGGACACTGACCCGCGCGTCCGCACGTGCCCCGACCCTAGCACGTGTCCGCACCCTCGCCTGTGCCCTCAGCCTTGCCGTTCCCTAACCCTAACCCTAGCCCGGAACGGAAACCCACCGGCAGCCCCACACCTTAGCCTCCGCCCTACCCTCATCCTAATCCGTACGCGGACACTGACCCGCGCGTCCGCACGTGCCCCAACCCTAGCACGTGTCCGCACCCTCACCTGTGCCCTCAGCCTTGCTGTTCCCTAACCCTAACCCTAGCCCAGAAGGGAAACCCACGGGCAGCCCCACACCTTAGCCCCCGCCGTACCCTCACCCTAATCCGTACGCGGACACTGACCAGCGCGTCCGCACGTGCCCCGACCCTAGCACGTGTCCGCACCCTCACCTGTGCCCTCAGCCTTGCCGTTCCCTAACCCTAACCCTAGCCCGGAACGGAAACCCACCGGCAGCCCCACACCTTAGCCTCCGCCGTACCCTCATCCTAATCCATACGCGGACACTGACCCGCGCGTCCACACGAGCCCCGACCCTAGCACGTGTCCGCACCCTCACCTGTGCCCTCAGCCTTGCCGTTCCCTAACCCTAACCCTAGCCCGGAACGGAAACCCACCGGCAGCCCCACACCTTAGCCTCCGCCGTACCCTCATCCTAATCCGTACGCGGACACTGACCCGCGCGTCTGCACGTGCCACGACCCTAGCACGTGTCCGCACCCTCGCCTGTGCCCTCAGCCTTGCCGTTCCTTAACCCTAACCCTAGCCCGGAAGGGAAACCCACCGGCAGCCCCACACCTTAGCCTCCGCCGTACCCTCATCCTAATCCGTACGCGGACACTGACCCGCGCGTCCGCACGTGCCCCGACCCTAGCACGTGTCCGCACCCTCACCTGTGCCCTCAGCCTTGCCGTTCCCTAACCCTAACCCTAGCCCGAAACGGAAACCCACCGGCAGCCCCACACCTTAGCCTCCGCCGTACCCTCATCCTAATCCGTACGCGGACACTGACCCGCGCGTCCGCACGTGCCCCGACCCTAGCACGTGTCCGCACCCTCACCTGTGCCCTCAGCCTTGCCGTTCCCTAACCCTAACCCTAGCCCGGAATGGAAAACCACTGGCAGCCCCACACCTTAGCCTCCGCCGTACCCTCATCCTAATCCGTACGCGGACACTGACCCGCGCGTCCGCACGTGCCCCGACCCTAGCACGTGTCCGGACCCTCACCTGTGCCTCAGCCTTGCGGTTCCCTAACCCTAACCCTAGCCCGGAACGGAAGCCCACCGGCAGCCCCACACCTTAGCCTCCGCCGTACCCTCATCCTAATCCGTACGCGGACACTGACCCGCGCGTCGGCACGTGCCCCGACCCTATCACGTGTCCGCACCCTCACCTGTGCCCTCAGCCTTGCCGTTCCCTAACCCTAACCCTAGCCCGGAACGGAAACCCACCGGCAGCCCCACACCTTAGCCACCGCCGTACCCTCATCCTAATCCGTACGCGGACACTGACCCACGCCTCCGCACGTGCCCCGACCCTAGCACGTGTCCGCACCCTCACCTGTGCCCTCAGCCTTGCCGTTCCCTAACCCTAACCCTAGCCCGGAATGGAAACCCAGCGGCAGCCCACACCTTAGCCTCCGCCGTACCCTCATCCTAATCCGTACGCGGACACTGACCCGCGCGTCCGCACGTGCCCCGACCCTAGCACGTGTCCACACCCTCACCTGTGCCCTCAGCCTTGCCGTTCCCTAACCCTAACCCTAGCCCGGAACGGAAACCCACCGGCAGCCCCACACCTTATACTCCGCCGTACCCTCATCCTAATCCGTACGCGGACACTGACCCGCGCGTCCGCACGTGCCCCGACCCTATCACGTCTACGCACCCTGACCTGTGCCCTCAGCCTTGCCGTTCCCTAACCCTAACCCTAGCCCGGAACGGAAACCCACCGGCAGCCCCACACCTTAGCCTCCGCCGTACCCTCATCCTAATCCATACGCGGACACTGACCCGCGCGTCCGCACGTGCCCCGACCCTAGCACGTGTCCGCACCCTCACCTGTGCCATCAGCCTTGCCGTTCCCTAACCCTAACCCTAGCCCGGAAGGGAAACCCACCGGCAGCCCCACACCTTAGCCTCCGCCGTACCCTCATCCTAATCCGTACGCGGACACTGACCCGCGCGTCCGCACGGGCCCCGACCCTAGCACGTGTCCGCACCCTCACCTGTGCCCTCAGCCTTGCCGTTCCCTAACCCTAACCCTAGCCCGGAACGGAAACCCACCGGCAGCCCCACACCTTAGCCTCCGCCGTACCCTCATCCTAATCCGTACGCGGACACTGACTAGCGTGTCCGCACATGCCCCGACCCTAGAACGTGTCCGCACCCTCGCCTGTGCCCACAGCCTTGCCGTTCCCTAACCCTAACCCTAGCCCGGAACGGAAACACACCGGCAGCCCCACACCTTAGCCTCCGCCGTACCCTCATCCTAATCCGTACGCGGACACTGACCCGCGCGTCCGCACGTGCCCCGACCCTAGCACGTGTCCGCACCCTCACCTGTGCCCTCAGCCTTGCCGTTCCCTAACCCTAACCCTAGCCCGGAAGGGAAACCCACCGGCAGCCCCACACCTTAGCCTCCGCCGTACCCTCATCCTAATCCATACGCGGACACTGACCCGCGCGTCCGCACGTGCCCCGACCCTAGCACGTGTCCGCACCCTCGCCTGTGCCCTCAGCCTTGCCGTTCCCTAACCCTAACCCTAGCCCGGAACGGAAACCCACCGGCAGCCCCACACCTTAGCCTCCGCCGTACCCTCATCCTAATCCGTACGGGGACACTGACCCGCGCCTCCGCATGTGCCAAGACCCTAGCACGTGTCCGCACCCTCGCCTGTGCCCTCAGCCTTGCCGTTCCCTAACCCTAACCCTAGCCCGGAAGGGAAACCCTCCGGCAGCCCCACACCTTAGCCTCCGCCGTACCCTCATCCAAATCCGTACGCGGACACTGACCCGCGCGTCCACACGTGCCATGACCCTAGCACGTGTCCGCACCCTCGCCTGTGCCCTCAGCCTTGCCATTCCCTAACCCTAACCCTAGCCTGGAAGGGAAACCCACCGGCAGCCCCACACCTTAGCCTCCGCCGTACCCTCATCCTAATCCGTACGGGGACACTGACCCGCGCCTCCGCACGTGCAAAGACCCTAGCACGTGTCCGCACCCTCGCCTGTGCCCTCAGCCTTGCCGTTCCCTAACCCTAACCCTAGCCCGGAAGGGAAACCCTCCGGCAGCCCCACACCTTAGCCTCCGCCGTACCCTCATCCTAATCCGTACGCGGACACTGACCCGCGTGTCCACACGTGCCATGACCCTAGCACGTGTCCGCACCCTCGCCTGTGCCCTCAGCCTTGCCGTTCCCTAACCCTAACCCTAGCCTGGAAGGGAAACCCACCGGCAGCCCTACACCTTAGCCTCCGCCGTACCCTCATCCTAATCTGTACGCGGACACTGACCCGCGTGTCCGCACGTGCCCGGACCCTAGCACGTGTCCGCACCCTCGCCTGTGCCCTCAGCCTTGCCGTTCCCTAACCCTAACCCTAGCCCGGAACGGAAACCCACCGGCAGCCCCACACCTAAGCCTCCGCCGTACCCTCATCCTAATCCGTACGCGGACACTGACCCGCGCGTCTGCACGTGCCCCGACCCTAGCACGTGTCCGCACCCTCGCCTGTGCCCTCAGCCTTGCCGTTCCCTAACCCTAACCCTACCCCGGAACGGAAACCCACCGGCAGCCCCACACCTTAGCCTCCGCCGTACCCTCATCCTAATCCGTAGGCGGACACTGACCCACGCGTCCGCACGTGCCCCGACCCTAGCACGTGTCCGCACCCTCGCCTGTGCCCTCAGCCTTGCCGTTCCCTAACCCTAACCCTAGCCCGGAACGGAAACCCACCGGCAGCCCCACAACTTAGCCTCCGCCGTACCCTCATCCTAATCCGTACGCGGACAATGACCCGCGTGTCCGCACGTGCTCCGACCCTAGCACGTGTCCGCACCCTCACCTGTGCCCTCAGCCTTGCCGTTCCCTAACCCTAACCCTAGTCCGGAACGGAAACCCACCGGCAGCCCCACACCTTAGCCTCCGCCGTACCCTCATCCTAATCCGTACGCGGACACTGACCCGCGCGTCCGCACGTGCCCCGACCCTAGCACGTGTCCGCACCCTCACCTGTGCCCTCAGCTTTGCCGTTCCCTAACCCTCACCCTAGCCTGGAACGGAAACACACCGGCAGCCCCACACCTTAGCCTCCGCCGTACCCTCATCCTAATCCGTACGCGGACACTGACCCGCGCCTCCGCACGTGCCCCGACCCTGGCACGTGTCCGCACCCTCACCTGTGCCCTCAGCCTTGCCATTCCCTAACCCTAACCCTAGACCGGAAGGGAAACCCACCGGCAGCCCCACACCTTAGCCTCCGCCGTACCCTCATCCTAATCCGTACGCGGACACTGACCCGCGCGTCCACACGAGCCCCTACCCTAGCACGTGTCCGCACCCTCACCTGTGCCCTCAGCCTTGCCGTTCCCTAACCCTAACCCTAGCCCGGAACGGAAACCCACCGGCAGCCCCACACCTTAGCCTCCGCCGTACCATCATCCTAATCCGTACGCGGACACTGACCCGCGCGTCTGCACGTGCCACGACCCTAGCACGTGTCCGCACCCTCGCCTGTGCCCTCAGCCTTGCCGTTCCTTAACCCTAACCCTAGCCCGGAAGGGAAACCCACCGGCAGCCCCACACCTTATCCTCCGCCGTACCCTCATCCTAATCCGTACGCGGACACTGACCCGCGCGTCCGCACGTGCCCCGACCCTAGCACGTGTCCGCACCCTCACCTGTGCCCTCAGCCTTGCCGTTCCCTAACCCTAAACCTAGCCCGGAACGGAAACCCACCGGCAGCCCCACACCTTAGCCTCCGCCGTACCCTCATCCTAATCCGTACGCGGACAATGACCCGCGCGTCCACACGAGCCCTGACCCTAGCACGTCTCTGCACCCTCACCTGTGCCCTCAGCCTTGCCGTTCCCTAACCCTAACCCTAGCCCGGAACGGAAACCCACCGGCAGCCCCACACCTTAGCCTCCGCCGTACCCTCATCCTAATCCGTACGCGGACACTGACCCGCGCGTCCGCACGTGCCCCGACCCTAGCACGTGTCCGCACCCTCACCTGTGCCCTCAGCCTTGCCGTTCCCTAACCCTAACCCTAGCCCGGAATGGAAACCCACCGGCAGCCCCACACCTTAGACTCCGCCGTACCCTCATCCTAATCCGTACGCGGACACTGACCCGCGCGTCCGCACGTGCCCCGACCCTAGCACGTGTCCGCACCCTGACCTGTGCCCTCAGCCTTGCCGTTCCCTAACCCTAACCCTAGACTGGAACGGAAACCCACCGGCAGCCCCACACCTTAGCCTCCGCCGTACCCTCATCCTAATCCGTACGCTGACACTCACCCGCGCGTCCGCACGAGCCCCGACCCTAGCACGTGTCCGCACCCTCACCTGTGCCCTCAGCCTTGCCGTTCCCTAACCCTAACTCTAGCCCGGAACGGAAACCCACCGGCAGCCCCACACCTTAGCCTCCGCCGTACCCTCATCCTAATCCGTACGCGGACACTGACCCGCGCGTCCGCACGTGCCCCGACCCTAGCACGTGTCCGCACCCTCGCCTTGCCCTCAGCCTTGCCGTTCCCTAACCCTAACCCTAGCCCGGAACGGAAACCCACCGGCAGCCCCACACCTTAGCCTCCGCCGTACCCTCATCCTAATCCGTACGCGGACACTGACTCGCGCGTCTACACGTGCCACGACCCTAGCACGTGTCCGCACCCTCGCCTTGCCCTCAGCCTTGCCGTTCCCTAACCCTAACCCTAGCCCGGAACGGAAACCCACCGGCAGCCCCACACCTTAGCCTCCGCCGTACCCTCATCCTAATCCGTACGCGGACACTGACCCGCGCGTCCGCACGTGCCCCGACCCTAGCACGTGCCCGCACCCTCCCCTGTGCCCTCAGCCTTGCCGTTCCCTAACCCTAACCCTAGCCCGGAACGGAAACCCACCGGCAGCCCCACACCTTAGCCTCCGCCGTACCCTCATCCTAATCCGTACGCGGACACTGACCCGCGTGTCCGCACTTGCCCCGACCCTAGAACGTGTCCGCACCCTCGCCTGTGCCCTCAGCCTTGCCGTTCCCTAACCCTAACCCTAGCCCGGAACGGAAACCCACCGGCAGCCCCACACCTTAGCCTCCGCCGTACCCTCATCCTAATCTGTACGCGGACACTGACCCGCGCGTCCGCACGTGCCCCGACCCTAGCACGTGTCCGCACCCTCGCCTGTGCCCTCAGCCTTGCCGTTCCCTAACCCTAACCCTAGCCCGGAAGGGAAACCCACCGGCAGCCCCACACCTTAGCCTCCGCCGTACCCTCATCCTAATCCGTACGCGGACACTGACCCGTGCGTCCGCACGTGCCCCGACCCTAGCACGTGTCCGCACCCTCACCTGTGCCCTCAGCCTTGCCGTTCCCTAACCCTAACCCTAACCCGGAAGGGAAACCCACCGGGAGCCCCACACCTTAGCCTCCGCCGTACCCTCATCCTAATCCGTACGCGGACACTGACCCGCGCGTCCGCACGTGCCCCGACGCTAGCACGTGTCCGCACCCGCACCTGTGCCCTCAGCCTTGCCGTTCCCTAACCCTAACCCTAGCCCGGAACGGAAACCCACCGGCAGCCCCACACCTTAGCCTCCGCCGTACCCTCATCCTAACCCGTACGCGGACACTGACCCGCGCGTCCGCACGTGCCCCGACCCTAGCACGTGTCCGCACCCTCACCTGTGCCCTCAGCCTTGCCATTCCCTAACCCTAACCCTAGACCGGAAGGGAAACCCACCGGCAGCCCCACACCTTAGCCTCCGCCGTACCCTCATCCTAATGCGTACGCGGACACTGACCCGCTCGTCCGCACGTGCCCCGATGCTAGCACGTGTCCGCACCCTCACCTGTGCCCTCAGCCTTGCCGTTCCCTAACCCTAACCCTAGCCCGGAAGGGAAACCCACCGGCAGCCCCACACCTTAGCCCCCGCCGTACCCTCATCCTAATCCGTACGCGGACACTGACAAGCGCGTCCGCACGTGCCCCGACCCTAGCACGTGTCCGCACCCTCACCTGTTACCTCAGCCTTGCCGTTCCCTAACCCTAACCCTATCCCGGAACGGAAACTCACCGGCAGCCCCACACCTTAGCCTCCGCCGTACCCTCATCCTAATCCGTACGCAAACACTGACCCGCGCGTCCGCACGTGCCCCGACCCTAGCACGTGTCCGCACCCTGACCTGTGCCCTCAGCCTTGCCGTTCCCTAACCCTAACCCTAGCCCGGAACGGAAACCCACCGGCAGCCCCACACCTTAGCCTCCGCCGTACTCTCATCCTAATCCGTATGCGGACACTGACCCGCGCGTCCGCAGGAGCCCCGAACCTAGCACGTGTCCGCACCCTCACCTGTGCCCTCAGCCTTGCCGTTCCCTAACCCTAACCCTAGCCCGGAACGGAAACCCACCGGCAGCCCCACACCTTAGCCTCCGCCGTACCCTCATCCTAATCCGTACGCGGACACTGACCCGCGCGTCCGCAGGTTCCCCGACCCTAGCACGTGTCCGCACCCTCACCTGTGCCCTCAGCCTTGCCGTTCCCTAACCCTAACCCTAGCCCGGAAGGGAAACCCACCGGGAGCCCCACACCTTAGCCTCCGCCGTACCCTCATACTAATCCGTACGCGGACACTGACCCGCGCGTCCGCACGTGCCCCGACGCTAGCACGTGTCCGCACCCGCACCTGTGCCCTCAGCCTTGCCATTCCCTAACCCTAACCCTAGCCCGGAACGGAAACCCACCGGCAGTCCCACACCTTAGCCTCCGCTGTACCCTCATCCTAATCCGTACGCGGACACTGACCCGCGCGTCCGCACGTGCCCCGACCCTAGCACGTGTCCGCACCCTCACCTGTGCCCTCAGCCTTGCCATTCCCTAACCCTAACCCTAGACCGGAAGGGAAACCCACCGGCAGCCCCACACCTTAGCCTCCGCCGTACCCTCATCC
Source organism: Hyperoodon ampullatus (assembly GCF_949752795.1). Taxonomy (NCBI): domain Eukaryota; kingdom Metazoa; phylum Chordata; class Mammalia; order Artiodactyla; family Ziphiidae; genus Hyperoodon; species Hyperoodon ampullatus. The sequence goes on along the minus strand of NC_136927.1, from coordinate 88,999,589 downwards.
TAATGCGTACGCGGACACTGACCCGCGCGTCCGCACGTGCCCCGAACCTAGCACGTGTCCGCACCCTCACCTGTGCCCTCAGCCTTGCCGTTCCCTAACCCTAACCCTAGCCCGGAAGGGAAACCCACCGGCAGCCCCACACCTTAGCCCCCGCCGTACCCTCATCCTAATCCGTACGCGGACACTGACAAGCGCGTCCGCACGTGGCACGACCCTAGCACGTGTCCGCACCCTCACCTGTGCCCTCAGCCTTGCCGTTCCCTAACCCTAACCCTATCCCGGAACGGAAACTCACCGGCATCCCCACACCTTAGCCTCCGCCGTACCCTCATCCTAATCCGTACGCGGACACTGACCCGCGCGTCCGCACGTGCCCCGACCCTAGCACTTGTCCGCACCCTGACCTGTGCCCTCAGCCTTGCCGTTCCCTAACCCTAACCCTAGCCCGGAACGGAAACCCACCGGCAGCCCCACACCTTAGCCTCCGCCGTACTCTCATCCTAATCCGTATGCGGACACTGACCCGCGCGTCCGCACGATCCCCGACCCTAGCACGTGTCCGCACCCTCACCTGTGCCCTCAGCCTTGCCGTTCCCTAACCCTAACCCTAGCCCGGAACGGAAACCCACCGGCAGCCCCACACCTTAGCCTCCGCCGTACCCTCATCCTAATCCGTACGCGGACACTGAACCGCGCGTCCGCACGTGCCACGACCCTAGCACGTGTCCGCACCCTCGCCTGTGCCCTCAGCCTTGCCGTTCCCTAACCCTAACCCTAGCCCGGAAGGGAAACCCACCGGCAGCCCCACACCTTAGCCTCCGCCGTACCCTCATCCTAATCCGTACGCGGACACTGACCCGCGCGTCTGCACGTGCCCCAATCCTAGCACGTGTCCGCACCCTCACCTGTGCCCTCAGCCTTGCCGTTCCCTAACCCTAACCCTAGCCCGGAACGGAAACCCACCGGCAGCCCCACACCTTAGCCTCCGCCGTACCCTCATCCTAATCCGTACGCGGACACTGACCCACGCGTCTGCACGTGCCCCGACCCTAGCACGTGTCCGCACCCTCGCCTGTGCCCTCAGCCTTGCCATTCCCTAACCCTAACCCTAGCCCGGAACGGAAACCCACCGGCAGCCCCACACCTTAGCCTCCGCCCTACCCTCATCCTAATCCGTACGCGGACACTGACCCGCGCGTCCGCACGTGCCCCGACCCTAGCACGTGTCCGCACCCTCACCTGTGCCCTCAGCCTTGCCGTTCCCTAACCCTAACCCTAGCCCAGAAGGGAAACCCACCTGCAGCCCCACACCTTAGCCTCCGCCGTACCCTCATCCTAATCCGTACGCGGACACTGACCAGCGCGTCCGCACGTGCCCCGACCCTAGCACGTGTCCGCACCCTCACCTGTGCCCTCAGCCTTGCCGTTCCCTAACCCTAACCCTAGCCAGGAACGGAAACCCACCGGCAGCCCCACACCTTAGCCTCCGCCGTACCCTCATCCTAATCCGTACGCGGACACTGACCCGCGCGTCCGCACGTGCCCCGACCCTAGCACGTGTCCGCACCCTCACCTGTGCCCTCAGCCTTGCTGTTCCCTAACCCTAACCCTAGCCCGTAAGGGAAACCCACCGGCAGCCCCACACCTTAGCCTCCGCCGTACCCTCATCCTAATCCATACGCGGACACTGATCCGCGCGTCCGCACGAGCCCCGACCCTAGCACGTGTCCGCACCCTCACCTGTGCCCTCAGCCTTGCCGTTCCCTAACCTTAACCCTAGCCCGGAACGGAAACCCACCGGCAGCCCCACACCTTAGCCTCCGCCGTACCCTCATCCTAATCCGTACGCGGACACTGACCCGCGCGTCCGCACGTGCCCCGACCCTAGCACGTGTCCGCACCCTCGCCTGTGCCCTCAGCCTTGCCGTTCCCTAACCCTAACCCTAGCCCGGAATGGAAAACCACCGGCAGCCCCACACCTTAGCCTCCGCCGTACCCTCATCCTAATCCGTACGCGGACACTGACCCGCGCGTCCGCACGTGCCCCGACCCTAGCACGTGTCCGCACCCTCACCTGTGCCCTCAGCCTTGCCGTTCCCTAACCCTAACCCTAGCCCGGAACGGAAACCCACCGGCAGCCCCACACCTTAGCCTCCGCCGTACCCTCATCCTAATCCGTACGCGGACACTGACCCGCGCGTCCGCACGTGCCCCGACCCTAGCACGTGTCCGCACCCTCACCTGTGCCCTCAGCCTTGCCGTTCCCTAACCCTAACCCTAGCCCGGAACGGAAACCCACCGGCAGCCCCACACCTTAGCCTCCGCCGTACCCTCATCCTAATCCGTACGCGGACACTGACCCGCGCGTCCGCACGTGCCCCGTCCCTAGCACGTGTCCACACCCTCACCTGTGCCCTCAGCCTTGCCGTTTCCTAACCCTAACCCTAGCACGGAACGGAAACCCACCGGCAGCCCCACACCTTATACTCCGCCGTACCCTCTTCCTAATCCGTACGCGGACACTGACCCGCGCGTCCGCACGTGCCCCGACCCTATCACGTCTCCGCACCCTGACCTGTGCCCTCAGCCTTGCCGTTCCCTAACACTAACCCTAGCCCGGAACGGAAACCCACCGGCAGCCCCACACCTTAGCCTCCGCCGTACCCTCATCCTAATCCATACGCGGACCCTGACCCGCGCGTCCGCACGTGCCCCGACCCTAGCACGTGTCCGCACCCTCACCTGTGCCATCAGCCTTGCCGTTCCCTAACCCTAACCCTAGCCCGGAACGGAAACCCACCGGCAGCCCCACACCTTAGCCTCCGCCGTACCCTCATCCTAATCCGTACGCGGACACTGACCCGCGCGTCCGCACGTGCCCCGACCCTAGCACGTGTCCGCACCCTCACCTGTGCGCTCAGCCTTGCCGTTCCCTAACCCTAACCCTAGCCCGGAACGGAAACCCACCGGCAGCCCCACACCTTAGCCTCCGCCGTACGCTCATCTTAATCCGTACGCGGACACTGACCTGCGCGTCCGCACGTGCCCCGACCCTAGCACGTGTCCGCACCCTCACCTGTGCCCTCAGCCTTGCCGTTCCCTAACCCTAACCCTAGCCCGGAAGGGAAACCCACAGGCAGCCCCACACCGTAGCCTCCGCCGTACCCTCATCCTAATCCGTACGCGGACACTGACCCGCGCGTCCGCACGTGCTCCGACCCTAGCACGTGTCCGCACCCTCACCTGTGCCCTCAGCCTTGCCGTTCCCTAACCCTAACACTAGCCCGGAACGGAAACCCACCGGCAGCCCCACACCTTAGCCTCCGCCGTACCCTCATCCTAATCCGTACGTGGACACTGACCCGCGTGTCCGCACGTGCCCCGACCCTAGCACGTGTCCGCACCCACGCCTGTGCCCTCAGCCTTGCCGTTCCCTAACCCTAACCCTAGCCCGGAACGGAAACCCACCGGCAGCCCCACACCTTAGCCTCCGCCGTACCCTCATCCTAATCCGTACGCGGACACTGACCCGCGCGTCCGCACGTGCCCCGCCCCTAGCACGTGTCCGCACCCTCGCCTGTGACCTCAGCCTTGCCGTTCCCTAACCCTAACCCTAGTCCGGAACGGAAACCCACCGGCAGCCCCACAACTTAGCCTCCGCCGTACCCTCATCCTAATCCGTAGGCGGACACTGACCCGCACGTCCGCACGTGCCCCGACCCTAGCACGTGTCCGCACCCTCGCCTGTGCCCTCAGCCTTGCCGTTCCCTAACCCTAACCCTAGCCCGGAACGGAAACCCACCGGCAGCCCCACACCTTAGCCTCCGCCGTACCCTCATCCTAATCCGTACACGGACACTGACCCGCGCGTCCGCACGTGCTCCGACCCTAGCACGTGTCCGCACCCTCACCTGTGCCCTCAGCCTTGCCGTTCCCTAACCCTAACCCTAGCCCGGAACGGAAACCCACCGGCAGCCCCACACCTTAGCCTCCGCCGTACCCTCATCCTAATCCGTACGCGGACACTGACCCACGCGTCCGCACGTGCCCCGACCCTAGCACGTGTCCGCACCCTGACCTGTGCCCTCAGCCTTGCCGTTCCCTAACCCTAACCCTAGCCCGGAACGGAAACCCACCGGCAGCCCCACACCTTAGCCTCCGCCGTACCCTCATCCTAATCCGTACGCGGACACTGACCCGCGCGTCCGCACGTGCCCCGACCCTAGCACGTGTCCGCACCCTGACCTGTGCCCTCAGCCTTGCCGTTCCCTAACCCTAACCCTAGCCCGGAACGGAAACCCACCGGCAGCCCCACACCTTAGCCTCCGCCGTACCCTCATCCTAATCCGTACGCGGACACTGACCCGCGCGTCCGCACGTGCCCCGACCCTAGCACGTGTCCGCACCCTCGCCTGTGCCCTCAGCCTTGCCGTTCCCTAACCCTAACCCTAGCCCGGAATGGAAAACCACCGGCAGCCCCACACCTTAGCCTCCGCCGTACCCTCATCCTAATCCGTACGCGGACACTGACCGGCGCGTCCGCACGTGCCCCGACCCTAGCACGTGTCCGCACCCTCACCTGTGCCCTCAGCCTTGCCGTTCCCTAACCCTAACCCTAGCCCGGAACGGAAACCCACCGGCAGCCCCACACCTTAGCCTCCGCCGTACCCTCATCCTAATCCGTACGCGGACACTGACCCGCGCGTCCGCACGTGCCCCGACCCTAGCACGTGTCCGCACCCTCACCTGTGCCCTCAGCCTTGCCGTTCCCTAACCCTAACCCTAGCCCGGAACGGAAACCCACCGGCAGCCCCACACCTTAGCCTCCGCCGTACCCTCATCCTAATCCGTACGCGGACACTGACCCGCGCGTCAGCACGTGCCCCGACCCTAGCACGTGTCCACACCCTCACCTGTGCCCTCAGCCTTGCCGTTTCCTAACCCTAACCCTAGCACGGAACGGAAACCCACCGGCAGCCCCACACCTTATACTCCGCCGTACCCTCTTCCTAATCCGTACGCGGACACTGACCCGCGCGTCCGCACGTGCCCCGACCCTATCACGTCTCCGCACCCTGACCTGTGCCCTCAGCCTTGCCGTTCCATAACACTAACCCTAGCCCGGAAGGGAAACCCACCGGCAGCCCCACACCTTAGCCTCCGCCGTACCCTCATCCTAATCCATACGCGGACCCTGACCCGCGCGTCCGCACGTGCCCCGACCCTAGCACGTGTCCGCACCCTCACCTGTGCCATCAGCCTTGCCGTTCCCTAACCCTAACCCTAGCCCGGAACGGAAACCCACCGGCAGCCCCACACCTTAGCCTCCGCCGTACCCTCATCCTAATCCGTACGCGGACACTGACCCGCGCGTCCGCACGTGCCCCGACCCTAGCACGTGTCCGCACCCTCACCTGTGCGCTCAGCCTTGCCGTTCCCTAACCCTAACCCTAGCCCGGAACGGAAACCCACCGGCAGCCCCACACCTTAGCCTCCGCCGTACGCTCATCTTAATCCGTACGCGGACACTGACCTGCGCGTCCGCACGTGCCCCGACCCTAGCACGTGTCCGCACCCTCACCTGTGCCCTCAGCCTTGCCGTTCCCTAACCCTAACCCTAGCCCGGAAGGGAAACCCACAGGCAGCCCCACACCTTAGCCTCCGCCGTACCCTCATCCTAATCCGTACGCGGACACTGACCCGCGCGTCCGCACGTGCTCCGACCCTAGCACGTGTCCGCACCCTCACCTGTGCCCTCAGCCTTGCCGTTCCCTAACCCTAACACTAGCCCGGAACGGAAACCCACCGGCAGCCCCACACCTTAGCCTCCGCCGTACCCTCATCCTAATCCGTACGCGGACACTGACCCGCGTGTCCGCACGTGCCCCGACCCTAGCACGTGTCCGCACCCACGCCTGTGCCCTCAGCCTTGCCGTTCCCTAACCCTAACCCTAGCCCGGAACGGAAACCCACCGGCAGCCCCACACCTTAGCCTCCGCCGTACCCTCATCCTAATCCGTACGCGGACACTGACCCGCGCGTCCGCACGTGCCCCGCCCCTAGCACGTGTCCGCACCCTCGCCTGTGACCTCAGCCTTGCCGTTCCCTAACCCTAACCCTAGCCCGGAACGGAAACCCACCGGCAGCCCCACAACTTAGCCTCCGCCGTACCCTCATCCTAATCCGTAGGCGGACACTGACCCGCACGTCCGCACGTGCCCCGACCCTAGCACGTGTCCGCACCCTCGCCTGTGCCCTCAGCCTTGCCGTTCCCTAACCCTAACCCTAGCCCGGAACGGAAACCCACCGGCAGCCCCACACCTTAGCCTCCGCCGTACCCTCATCCTAATCCGTACACGGACACTGACCCGCGCGTCCGCACGTGCTCCGACCCTAGCACGTGTCCGCACCCTCACCTGTGCCCTCAGCCTTGCCGTTCCCTAACCCTAACCCTAGCCCGGAACGGAAACCCACCGGCAGCCCCACACCTTAGCCTCCGCCGTACCCTCATCCTAATCCGTACGCGGACACTGACCCACGCGTCCGCACGTGCCCCGACCCTAGCACGTGTCCGCACCCTGACCTGTGCCCTCAGCCTTGCCGTTCCCTAACCCTAACCCTAGCCCGGAACGGAAACCCACCGGCAGCCCCACACCTTAGCCTCCGCCGTACCCTCATCCTAATCCGTACGCGGACACTGACCCGCGCGTCCGCACGTGCCCCGACCCTAGCACGTGTCCGCACCCTGACCTGTGCCCTCAGCCTTGCCGTTCCCTAACCCTAACCCTAGCCCGGAACGGAAACCCACCGGCAGCCCCACACCTTAGCCTCCGCCGTACCCTCATCCTAATCCGTACGCGGACACTGACCCGCGCGTCCGCACGTGCCACGACCCTAGCACGTGTCCACACCCTCGCCTGTGCCCTCAGCCTTGCCGTTCCCTAACCCTAACCCTAGCCCGGAAGGGAAACCCACCGGCAGCCCCACACCTTAGCCTCCGCCGTACCCTCATCCTAATCCGTAGGCGGACACTGACCCGCGCGTCCGCACGTGCCCCGACCCTAGCACGTGTCCGCACCCTCACCTGTGCCCTCAGCCTTGCCGTTCCCTAACCCTAACCCTAGCCCGGAACGGAAACCCACCGGCAGCCCCACACCTTAGCCTCCGCCGTACCCTCATCCTAATCCGTACGCGGACACTGACCCGCGCGTCCGCACGTGCCCCGACCCTAGAACGTATCCGCACCCTCGCCTGTGCCCTAAGCCTTGCCGTTCCCTAACCCTAACCCTAGCCCGGAATGGAAAACCACCGGCAGCCCCACACCTTAGCCTCCGCCGTACCCTCATCCTAATCCGTACGCGGACACTGACCCGCACGTCCGCACGTGTCCCGACCCTAGCACGTGTCCGCACCCTCACCTGTGCCCTCAGCCTTGCCGTTCCCTAACCCTAACCCTAGCCCGGAACGGAAACCCACCGGCAGCCCCACACCTTAGCCTCCGCCGTACCCTCATCCTAATCCGTTGGCGGACACTGACCCGCGCGTCCGCACGTGCCCCGACCCTAGCACGTGTCCGCACCCTCACCTGTGCCCTCAGCCTTGCCGTTCCCTAACCCTAACCCTAGCCCGGAATGGAAACCCACCGGCAGCCCCACACCTTAGCCTCCGCCGTACCCTCATCCTAATCCGTACGCGGACACTGACCCGCGCGTCCGCACGTGCCCCGACCCTAGCACGTGTCCACACCCTCACCTGTGCCCTCAGCCTTGCCGTTCCCTAACCCTAACCCTAGCCCGGAACGGAAACCCACCGGCAGCCCCACACCTTAGCCTCCGCCGTACCCTCATCCTAATCCGTACGCGGACACTGACCCGCGTGTCCGCACGTGCCCCGACCCTAGAACGTGTCCGCACCCTCACCTGTGCCCTCAGCCTTGCCGTTCCCTAACCCTAACCCTAGCCCGGAACGGAAACACACCGGCAGCCCCACACCTTAGCCTCCGCCGTACCCTCATCCTAATCTGTACGCAGACACTGACCCGCGCGTCCGCACGTGCCCCGACCCTAGCAAGTGTCCGCACCCTCGCCTGTGCCCTCAGCCTTGCCGTTCCCTAACCCTAACCCTAGCCCGGAAGGGAAACCCACCGGCTGCCCCACACCTTAGCCTCCGCCGTACCCTCATCCTAATCCGTACGCGGACACTGACCCGCGCGTCCGCACGTGCCCCGACCCTAGCACGTGTCCGCACCCTCACCAGTGCCCTCAGCCTTGCCGTTCCCTAACCCTAACCCTAGCCCGGAAGGGAAACCCACCGGGAGCCCCACACCTTAGCCTCCGCCGTACCCTCATACTAATCCGTACGCGGACACTGACCCGCGCGTCCGCACGTGCCCCGACCCTAGCACGTGTCCGCACCCGCACCTGTGCCCTCAGCCTTGCCGTTCCCTAACCGTAACCCTAGCCCGGAAGGGAAACCCACCGGCAGCCCCACACCTTAGCCTCCGCCGTACCCTTATCCTAATCCGTACGCGGACACTGACCCGCGCGTCCGCACGTGCCCCGACCCTAGCACGTGTCCGCACCCTCACCTGTGCCCTCAGCCTTGCCATTCCCTAACCCTAACCCTAGCCCGGAAGGGAAACCCACCGGCAGCCACACACCTTAGCCTCCGCCGTACCCTCATCCTAATCCGTACGCGGACACTGACCCGCGCGTCCGCACGTGCCCCGAACCTAGCACGTGTCCGCACCCTCACCTGTGCCCTCAGCCTTGCCGTTCCCTAACCCTAACCCTAGCCCGGAACGGAAACCCACCGGCAGCCCCACACCTTAGCCTCCGCCGTACCCTCATCCTAATCCGTACGCGGACACTGACCCGCGCGTCCGCACGTGCCGCGACCCTAGCACGTGTCCGCACCCTCGCCTGTGCTCTCAGCCTTGCCGTTCCCTAACCCTAACCCTAGCCCGGAAGGGAAACCCACCGGCAGCCCCACACCTTAGCCTCCGCCGTATCCTCATCCTAATCCGTACGCGGAAACTGACCTGCGCGTCCGCACGTGCCCCGACCCTAGCACGTGTCCGCACCCTGACCTGTGCCCTCAGCCTTGCCGTTCCCTAACCCTAACCCTAGCCCGGAACGGAAACCCACCGGCAGCCCCACACCATAGCCTCCGCCGTACCCTCATCCTAATCCGTACGCGGACACTGACCCGCGCGTCCGCACGTGCCCCGACCCTAGCACTTGTCCGCACCCTCACCTGTGCCCTCAGCCTTGCCGTTCCCTAACCCTAACCCTAGCCCGGAACGGAAACCCACCGGCAGCCCCACACCTTAGCCTCCGCCGTACCCTCATCCTAATCCGTACGCGGACACTGACCCGCGCGTCCGCACGTGCCCCGACCGTAGCACGTGTCCGCACCCTCAACTGTGCCCTCAGCCTTGCCGCTCCCTAACCCTAACCCTAGCCCCGAACGGAAACCCACCGGCAGCCCCACACCTTAGCCTCCGCCGTACCCTCATCCTAATCCGTACGCGGACACTGACCCGCGCGTCCTCACGTGCCCCGACCCTAGCACGTGTGCACACCCTCACCTGTGCCCTCAGCCTTGCCGTTCCCTAACCCTAACCCTAGCCCGTAACGGAAACCCACCGGCAGCCCCACACCTTAGACTCCGCCGTACCCTCATCCTAATCCGTACGCGGACACTGACCCGCGCGTCCGCACGTGCCCCGACCCTATCACGTCTCCGCACCCTGACCTGTGCCCTCAGCCTTGCCGTTCCCTAACCCTAACCCTAGCCCGGAACGGAAACCCACCGGCAGCCCCACACCTTAGCCTCCGCCGTACCCTCATCCTAATCCATACGCGGACACTGACCCGTGCGTCCGCACGTGCCCCGACCCTAGCACGTGTCCGCACCCTCACCTGTGCCCTCAGCCTTGCCGTTCCCTAACCCTAACCCTAGCCCGGAAGGGAAACCCACCGGCAGCCCCACACCTTAGCCTCCGCCGTACCCTCATCCTAATCCGTACGCGGACACTCACCCGCGCGTCCGCACGTGCCCCGACCCTAGCACGTGTCCGCACCCTCACCTGTGCCCTCAGCCTTGCCGTTCCCTAACCCTAACCCTAGCCCGGAACGGAAACCCACCGGCAGCCCCACACCTTAGCCTCCGCCGTACCCTCATCCTAATACGTACGCGGACACTGACCCACGCGTCCGCACGTGCCACGACCCTAGCACGTGTCCGCACCCTCACCTGTGCCCTCAGCCTTGCCGTTCCCTAACCCTAACCCTAGCCCGGAACGGAAACCCACCGGCAGCCCCAAAACTTAGCCTCCGCCGTACCCTCATCCTAATCCGTACGCGGACAATGACCCGCACGTCCGCACGTGCCCCGACCCTAGCACGTGTCCGCACCCTCACCTGTGCCCTCAGCCTTGCCGTTCCCTAACCCTAACCCTAGCCCGGAACGGAAACCCACCGGCAGCCCCACACCTTAGCCTCCGCCGTACCCTCATCCTAATCCGTACGCGGACATTGACCCGCGCGTCCGCACGTGCCCCGACCCTAGCACGTGTCCGCACCCTGACCTGTGCCCTCAGCCTTGCCGTTCCCTAACCCTAACCCTAGCCCGGAACGGAAACCCACCGGCAGCCCCACACCTTAGCCTCCGCCGTACCCTAATGCTAATCCGTACGCGGACACTGACACGCGCGTCCGCACGTGCCCCGACCCTAGCACTTGTCCGCACCCTCACCTGTGCCCTCAGCCTTGCCGTTCCCTAACCCTAACCCTAGTCCGGAACGGAAACCCACCGTCAGGCCCACACCTTAGCCTCCGCCGTACCCTCATCCTAATCCGTACGCGGACACTGACCCGCGCGTCCGCACGTGCCCCGAACCTAACTCGTGTCCGCACCCTCACCTGTGGCCTCAGCCTTGCCGTTCCCTAACCCTAACCCTAGCCCGGAACGGAAACCCACCGGCAGCCCCACACCTTAGCCTCCGCCGTACCCTCATCCTAATCCGTACGCGGACACTGACCCGCGCGTCCGCACGTGCCCCGACCCTAGCACGTGTCCGCACCCTCACCTGTGCCCTCAGCCTTGCCGTTCCCTAACCCTAACCCTAGCCCGGAACGGAAACCCACCGGCAGCCCCACACCTTAGCCCCCGCCGTACCCTCATCCTAATCGGTACGCGGACACTGACCCGCACGTCCGCACGTGCCCCGACCCTAGCACGTGTCCGCCCCCTCACCTGTGCCCTCAGCCTTGCCGTTCCCTAACCCTAACCCTAGCCAGGAACGGAAACCCACCGGCAGCCCCACAGCTTAGCCTCCGCCGTACCCTCATCCTAATCCGTACGCGGACACGGACACGCGCGTCCGCACGTGCCCCGACCCTAGCACGTGTCCGCACCCTCACCTGTGCCCTCAGCCTTGCCGTTCCCTAACCCTAACCCTAGCCCGGAACGGAAACCCACCGGCAGCCCCACACCTTAGCCTCCGCCGTACCCTCATCCTAATCCGTGCGCGGACACTGACCCGCGCGTCCGCACGTGCCCCGACCCTAGCACGTGTCCGCACCCTCACCTGTGCCCTCAGCCTTGCCGTTCCCTAACCCTAACCCTAGCCCGGAACGGAAACCCACCGGCAGCCCCACACCTTAGCCTCCGCCTTACCCTCATCCTAATCCGTACGCGGACACTGACCCGCGCGTCCGCACGTGCCCCGACCCTAGCACTTGTCCGCACCCTCACCTGTGCCCTCAGCCTTGCCGTTCCCTAACCCTAACCCTAGCTCGGAACGGAAACCCACCGGAAGCCCCACACCTTAGCCTCCGCCGTACCCTCATCCTAATCCGTACGCGGACACTGACCCGCGCGTCCGCACGTGCCCCGACCCTAGCACGTGTCCGCACCCTCACCTGTGCCCTCAGCCTTGCCGTTCCCTAACCCTAACCCTAGCCCGGAACGGAAACCCACCGGCAGCCCCACACCTTAGCCCCCGCCGTACCCTCATCCTAATCCGTACGCGGACACTGACCCGCGCGTCCGCACGTGCCCCGACCCTAGCACGTGTCCGCACCCTCACCTGTGCCTTCAGCCTTGCCGTTCCCTAACCCTAACCCTAGCCCGGAACGGAAACCCACCGGCAGCCCCACACCTTAGCCCCCGCCGTACCCTCATCCTAATCCGTACGCGGACACTGACCCGCACGTCCGCACGTGCCCCGACCCTAGCACGTGTCCGCCCCCTCACCTGTGCCCTCAGCCTTGCCGTTCCCTAACCCTAACCCTAGCCCGGAACGGAAACCCACCGGCAGCCCCACACCTTAGCCTCCGCCGTACCCTCATCCTAATCCGTACGCGGACACTGACACGCGCGTCCGCATGTGCCCCGACCCTAGCACGTGTCCGCACCCTCACCTGTGCCCTCAGCCTTGCCGTTCCCTAACCCTAACCCTAGCCCGGAACGGAAACCCACCGGCAGCCCCACACCTTAGCCTCCGCCGTACCCTCATCCTAATCCGTACGCGGACACTGACCCGCGCGTCCGCACGTGCCCCGACCCTAGCACGTGTCCGCACCCTCACCTGTGCCCTCAGCCTTGCCGTTCCCTAACCCTAACCCTAGCCCGGAACGGAAACCCACCGGCAGCCCCACACCTTAGCCTCCGCCTTACCCTCATCCTAATCCGTACGCGGACACTGACCCGCGCGTCCGCACGTGCCCCGACCCTAGCACGTGTCCGCACCCTCGCCTGTGCCCTCAGCCTTGCCGTTCCCTAACCCTAACCCTAGCCCGGAACGGAAACCCACCGGCAGCCCCACACCTTAGCCTCCGCCGTACCCTCATCCTAATCCGTACGCGGACACTGACCCGCGCGTCCGCACGTGCCCCGAACCTAACACGTGTCCGCACCCTCACCTGTGGCCTCAGCCTTGCCGTTCCCTAACCCTAACCCTAGTCCGGAAGGGAAACCCACCGGCAGCCCCACACCTTGGCCTCCGCCGTACCCTCATCCTAATCCGTACGCGGACACTGACCCGCGCGTCCGCACGTGCCCCGACCCTAGCACGTGTCCGCACCCTCACCTGTGGCCTCAGCCTTGCCGTTCCCTAACACTAACCCTAACCCGGAACGGAAACCGACCGGCAGCACCACACCTTAGCCTCCGCCGTACCCACATCCTAATCCGTACGCGGACAGTGACCCGCGCGTCCGCACGTGGCCCGACCCTAGCACGTGTCCGCACCCTCACCTGTGCCCTCAGCCTTGCCGTTCCCTAACCCTAACCCTAGCCCGGAACGGAAACCCACCGGCAGCCCCACACCTTAGCCTCCACCGTACCCTCATCCTAATCCGTACGCGGACACTGACCCCCGCGTCCTCACGTGCCCCGACCCTAGCACGTGTCCGCACCCTCACCTGTGCCCTCAGCCTTGCCGTTCCCTAACCCTAACATTAGACCGGAACGGAAACCCACCGGCAGCCCCACACCTTAGCCTCCGCCGTACCCTCATCCTAATCCGTACGCGGACACTGACCCGCGCGTCCGCACGTGCCCCGACCCTAGCACGTGTCCGCACCCTCACCTGTGCCCTCAGCCTTGCCGTTCCCTAACCCTAACCCTAGCCCGGAACGGAAACCCACCGACAGCCCCACACCTTAGCCTCCGCCGTACCCTCATCCTAATCCGTACGCGGACACTGACCCGCGCGTCCGCACGTGCCCCGACCCTAGCACGTGTCCGCACCCTCACCTGTGCCCTCAGCCTTGCCGTTCCCTAACCCTAACCCTAGCCCGGAACGGAAACCCACCGGCAGCCCCACACCTTAGCCCCCGCCGTACCCTCATCCTAATCCGTACGCGGACACTGACCCGCGCGTCCGCACGTGCCCCGACCCTAGCACGTGTCCGCACCCTCACCTGTGCCCTCAGCCTTGCCGTTCCCTAACCCTAACCCTAGCCCAGAACGGAAACCCACCGGCAGCCCCACACCTTAGCCCCCGCCGTACCCTCATCCTAATCCGTACGCGGACACTGACCCGCACGTCCGCACGTGCACCGACCCTAGCACGTGTCCGCCCCCTCACCTGTGCCCTCAGCCTTGCCGCTCCCTAACCCTAACCCTAGCCCGGAACGGAAACCCACCGGCAGCCCCACACCTTAGCCTCCGCCGTACCCTCATCCTAATCCGTACGCGGACACTGACACGCGCGTCCGCACGTGCCCCGACCCTAGCACGTGTCCGCACCCTCACCTGTGCCCTCAGCCTTGCCGTTCCCTAACCCTAACCCTAGCCCGGAACGGAAACCCACCGGCAGCCCCACACCTTAGCCTCCGCCTTACCCTCATCCTAATCCGTACGCGGACACTGACCCGCGTGTCCGCACGTGCCCCGACCCTAGCACGTGTCCGCACCCTCGCCTGTGCCCTCAGCCTTGCCGTTCCCTAACACTAACCCTAGCCCGGAACGGAAACCCACCGGCAGCCCCACACCTTAGCCTCCGCCGTACCCTCATCCTAATCCGTACGCGGACACTGACCCGCGCGTCCGCACGTGCCCCGAACCTAACACGTGTCCGCACCCTCACCTGTGGCCTCAGCCTTGCCGTTCCCTAACCCTAACCCTAGCCCGGAAGGGAAACCCACCGGCAGCCCCACACCTTAGCCTCCGCCGTACCCTCATCCTAATCCGTACGCGGACACTGACCCGCGCGTCCGCACGTGCCCCGACCCTAGCACGTGTCCGCACCCTCACCTGTGGCCTCAGCCTTGCCGTTCCCTAACACTAACCCTAACCCGGAACGGAAACCGACCGGCAGCCCCACACCTTAGCCTCCGCCGTACCCTCATCCTAATCCGTACGCGGACACTGACCCGCGCGTCCGCACGTGCCCCGACCCTAGAACGTATCCGCACCCTCGCCTGTGCCCTAAGCCTTGCCGTTCCCTAACCCTAACCCTAGCCCGGAATGGAAAACCACCGGCAGCCCCACACCTTAGCCTCCGCCTTACCCTCATCCTAATCCGTACGCGGACACTGACCCGCGCGTCCGCACGTGTCCCGACCCTAGCACGTGTCCGCACCCTCACCTGTGCCCTCAGCCTTGCCGTTCCCTAACCCTAACCCTAGCCCGGAACGGAAACCCACCGGCAGCCCCACACCTTAGCCTCCGCCGTACCCTCATCCTAATCCGTTGGCGGACACTGACCCGCGCGTCCGCACGTGCCCCGACCCTAGCACGTGTCCGCACCCTCACCTGTGCCCTCAGCCTTGCCGTTCCCTAACCCTAACCCTAGCCCGGAATGGAAACCCACCGGCAGCCCCACACCTTAGCCTCCGCCGTACCCTCATCCTAATCCGTACGCGGACACTGACCCGCGCGTCCGCACGTGCCCCGACCCTAGCACGTGTCCACACCCTCACCTGTGCCCTCAGCCTTGCCGTTCCCTAACCCTAACCCTAGCCCGGAACGGAAACCCACCGGCAGCCCCACACCTTAGCCTCCGCCGTACCCTCATCCTAATCCGTACGCGGACACTGACCCGCGTGTCCGCACGTGCCCCGACCCTAGAACGTGTCCGCACCCTCACCTGTGCCCTCAGCCTTGCCGTTCCCTAACCCTAACCCTAGCCCGGAACGGAAACACACCGGCAGCCCCACACCTTAGCCTCCGCCGTACCCTCATCCTAATCTGTACGCAGACACTGACCCGCGCGTCCGCACGTGCCCCGACCCTAGCAAGTGTCCGCACCCTCGCCTGTGCCCTCAGCCTTGCCGTTCCCTAACCCTAACCCTAGCCCGGAAGGGAAACCCACCGGCTGCCCCACACCTTAGCCTCCGCCGTACCCTCATCCTAATCCGTACGCGGACACTGACCCGCGCGTCCGCACGTGCCCCGACCCTAGCACGTGTCCGCACCCTCACCAGTGCCCTCAGCCTTGCCGTTCCCTAACCCTAACCCTAGCCCGGAAGGGAAACCCACCGGGAGCCCCACACCTTAGCCTCCGCCGTACCCTCATCCTAATCCGTACGCGGACACTGACCCGCGCGTCCGCACGTGCCCCGACCCTAGCACGTGTCCGCACCCGCACCTGTGCCCTCAGCCTTGCCGTTCCCTAACCGTAACCCTAGCCCGGAAGGGAAACCCACCGGCAGCCCCACACCTTAGCCTCCGCCGTACCCTTATCCTAATCCGTACGCGGACACTGACCCGCACGTCCGCACGTGCCCCGACCCTAGCACGTGTCCGCACCCTCACCTGTGCCCTCAGCCTTGCCATTCCCTAACCCTAACCCTAGCCCGGAAGGGAAACCCACCGGCAGCCACACACCTTAGCCTCCGCCGTACCCTCATCCTAATCCGTACGCGGACACTGACCCGCGCGTCCGCACGTGCCCCGAACCTAGCACGTGTCCGCACCCTCACCTGTGCCCTCAGCCTTGACGTTCCCTAACCCTAACCCTAGCCCGGAAGGGAAACCCACCGGCAGCCCCACACCTTAGCCCCCGCCGTCCCCTCATCCTAATCCGTACGCGGACACTGACCAGCGCGTCCGCACGTGCCCCGACCCTAGCACGTGTCCGCACCCTCACCTGTGCCCTCAGCCTTGCCGTTCCCTAACCCTAACCCTAGCCCGGAACGGAAACCCACCGGCAGCCCCACACCTTAGCCTCCGCCGTACCCTCATCCTAATCCGTACGCGGACACTGACCCGCGCGTCCGCACGTGCCGCGACCCTAGCACGTGTCCGCACCCTCGCCTGTGCTCTCAGCCTTGCCGTTCCCTAACCCTAACCCTAGCCCGGAAGGGAAACCCACCGGCAGCCCCACACCTTAGCCTCCGCCGTATCCTCATCCTAATCCGTACGCGGAAACTGACCCGCGCGTCCGCACGTGCCCCGACCCTAGCACGTGTCCGCACCCTCACCTGTGCCCTCAGCCTTGCCGTTCCCTAACCCTAACCCTAGCCCGGAACGGAAACCCACCGGCAGCCCCACACCTTAGCCTCCGCCGTACCCTCATCCTAATCCGTACGCGGACACTGACCCGCGCGTCCGCACGTGCCCCGACCCTAGCACTTGTCCGCACCCTCACCTGTGCCCTCAGCCTTGCCGTGCCCTAACCCTAACCCTAGCCCGGAACGGAAACCCACCGGCAGCCCCACACCTTAGGCTCCGCCGTACCCTCATCCTAATCCGTACACGGACACTGACCCGCGCGTCCGCACGTGCCCCGACCGTAGCACGTGTCCGCACCCTCAACTGTGCCCTCAGCCTTGCCGTTCCCTAACCCTAACCCTAGCCCCGAACGGAAACCCACCGGCAGCCCCACACCTTAGCCTCCGCCGTACCCTCATCCTAATCCGTACGCGGACACTGACCCGCGCGTCCTCACGTGCCCCGACCCTAGCACGTGTCCACACCCTCACCTGTGCCCTCAGCCTTGCCGTTCCCTAACCCTAACCCTAGCCCGTAACGGAAACCCACCGGCAGCCCCACACCTTAGACTCCGCCGTACCCTCATCCTAATCCGTACGCGGACACTGACCCGCGCGTCCGCACGTGCCCCGACCCTATCACGTCTCCGCACCCTGACCTGTGCCCTCAGCCTTGCCGTTCCCTAACCCTAACCCTAGCCCGGAACGGAAACCCACCGGCAGCCCCACACCTTAGCCTCCGCCGTACCCTCATCCTAATCCATACGCGGACACTGACCCGTGCGTCCGCACGTGCCCCGACCCTAGCACGTGTCCGCACCCTCACCTGTGCCCTCAGCCTTGCCGTTCCCTAACCCTAACCCTAGCCCGGAAGGGAAACCCACCGGCAGCCCCACACCTTAGCCTCCGCCGTACCCTCATCCTAATCCGTACGCGGACACTGACCCGCGCGTCCGCACGTGCCCCGACCCTAGCACGTGTCCGCACCCTCACCTGTGCCCTCAGCCTTGCCGTTCCCTAACCCTAACCCTAGCCCGGAACGGAAACCCACCGGCAGCCCCACACCTTAGCCTCCGCCGTACCCTCATCCTAATACGTACGCGGACACTGACCCACGCGTCCGCACGTGCCACGACCCTAGCACGTGTCCGCACCCTCACCTGTGCCCTCAGCCTTGCCGTTCCCTAACCCTAACCCTAGCCCGGAACGGAAACCCACCGGCAGCCCCAAAACTTAGCCTCCGCCGTACCCTCATCCTAATCCGTACGCGGACAATGACCCGCACGTCCGCACGTGCCCCGACCCTAGCACGTGTCCGCACCCTCACCTGTGCCCTCAGCCTTGCCGTTCCCTAACCCTAACCCTAGCCCGGAACGGAAACCCACCGGCAGCCCCACACCTTAGCCTCCGCCGTACCCTCATCCTAATCCGTACGCGGACATTGACCCGCGCGTCCGCACGTGCCCCGACCCTAGCACGTGTCCGCACCCTGACCTGTGCCCTCAGCCTTGCCGTTCCCTAACCCTAACCCTAGCCCGGAACGGAAACCCACCGGCAGCCCCACACCTTAGCCTCCGCCGTACCCTAATGCTAATCCGTACGCGGACACTGACACGCGCGTCCGCACGTGCCCCGACCCTAGCACTTGTCCGCACCCTCACCTGTGCCCTCAGCCTTGCCGTTCCCTAACCCTAACCCTAGCCCGGAACGGAAACCCCCCGTCAGGCCCACACCTTAGCCTCCGCCGTACCCTCATCCTAATCCGTACGCGGACACTGACCCGCGCGTCCGCACGTGCCCCGAACCTAACTCGTGTCCGCACCCTCACCTGTGGCCTCAGCCTTGCCGTTCCCTAACCCTAACCCTAGCCCGGAACGGAAACCCACCGGCAGCCCCACACCTTAGCCTCCGCCGTACCCTCATCCTAATCCGTACGCGGACACTGACCCGCGCGTCCGCACGTGCCCCGACCCTAGCACGTGTCCGCACCCTCACCTGTGCCCTCAGCCTTGCCGTTCCCTAACCCTAACCCTAGCCCGGAACGGAAACCCACCGGCAGCCCCACACCTTAGCCCCCGCCGTACCCTCATCCTAATCGGTACGCGGACACTGACCCGCACGTCCGCACGTGCCCCGACCCTAGCACGTGTCCGCCCCCTCACCTGTGCCCTCAGCCTTGCCGTTCCCTAACCCTAACCCTAGCCCGGAACGGAAACCCACCGGCAGCCCCACAGCTTAGCCTCCGCCGTACCCTCATCCTAATCCGTACGCGGACACGGACACGCGCGTCCGCACGTGCCCCGACCCTAGCACGTGTCCGCACCCTCACCTGTGCCCTCAGCCTTGCCGTTCCCTAACCCTAACCCTAGCCCGGAACGGAAACCCACCGGCAGCCCCACACCTTAGCCTCCGCCGTACCCTCATCCTAATCCGTGCGCGGACACTGACCCGCGCGTCCGCACGTGCCCCGACCCTAGCACGTGTCCGCACCCTCACCTGTGCCCTCAGCCTTGCCGTTCCCTAACCCTAACCCTAGCCCGGAACGGAAACCCACCGGCAGCCCCACACCTTAGCCTCCGCCTTACCCTCATCCTAATCCGTACGCGGACACTGACCCGCGCGTCGGCACGTGCCCCGACCCTAGCACGTGTCCGCACCCTCACCTGTGCCCTCAGCCTTGCCGTTCCCTAACCCTAACCCTAGCCCGGAACGGAAACCCACCGGCAGCCCCACACCTTAGCCTCCGCCGTACCCTCATCCTAATCCGTACGCGGACATTGACCCGCGCGTCCGCACGTGCCCCGACCCTAGCACGTGTCCGCACCCTGACCTGTGCCCTCAGCCTTGCCGTTCCCTAACCCTAACCCTAGCCCGTAACGGAAACCCACCGGCAGCCCCACACCTTAGCCTCCGCCGTACCCTCATCCTAATCCGTACGCGGACACTGACACGTGCGTCCGCACGTGCCCCGACCCTAGCACTTGTCCGCACCCTCACCTGTGCCCTCAGCCTTGCCGTTCCCTAACCCTAACCCTAGCCCGGAACGGAAACCCAACGACAGCCCCACACCTTAGCCTCCGCCGTACCCTCATCCTAATCCGTACGCGGACACTGACCCGCGCGTCCGCACGTGCCCCGACCCTAGCACGTGTCCGCACCCTCACCTGTGCCCTCAGCCTTGCCGTTCCCTAACCCTAACCCTAGCCCGGAACGGAAACCCACCGGCAGCCCCACACCTTAGCCTCCACTGTACCCTCATCCTAATCCGTACGCGGACACTGACCCGCGCGTCCTCACGTGCCCCGACCCTAGCACTTGTCCGCACCCTGACCTGTGCCCTCAGCCTTGCCGTTCCCTAACCCTAACCCTAGCCCGGAACGGAAACCCACCGGAAGCCCCACACCTTAGCCTCCGCCGTACCCTCATCCTAATCCGTACGCGGACACTGACCCGCGCGTCCGCACGTGCCCCGACCCTAGCACGTGTCCGCACCCTCACCTGTGCCCTCAGCCTTGCCGTTCCCTAACCCTAACCCTAGACCGGAACGGAAACCCACCGGCAGCCCCACACCTTAGCCCCCGCCGTACCCTCATCCTAATCCGTACGCGGACACTGACCCGCGCGTCCGCACGTGCCCCGACCCTAGCACGTGTCCGCACCCTCACCTGTGCCCTCAGCCTTGCCGTTCCCTAACCCTAACCCTAGCCCGGAACGGAAACCCACCGGCAGCCCCACACCTTAGCCCCCGCCGTACCCTCATCCTAATCCGTACGCGGACACTGACCCGCACGTCCGCACGTGCCCCGACCCTAGCACGTGTCCGCCCCCTCACCTGTGCCCTCAGCCTTGCCGTTCCCTAACCCTAACCCTAGCCCGGAACGGAAACCCACCGGCAGCCCCACACCTTAGCCTCCGCCGTACCCTCATCCTAATCCGTACGCGGACACTGACACGCGCGTCCGCACGTGCCCCGACCCTAGCACGTGTCCGCACCCTCACCTGTGCCCTCAGCCTTGCCGTTCCCTAACCCTAACCCTAGCCCGGAACGGAAACCCACCGGCAGCCCCACACCTTAGCCTCCGCCTTACCCTCATCCTAATCCGTACGCGGACACTGACCCGCGCGTCCGCACGTGCCCCGACCCTAGCACGTGTCCGCACCCTCACCTGTGCCCTCAGCCTTGCCGTTCCCTAACCCTAACCCTAGCCCGGAACGGAAACCCACCGGCAGCCCCACACCTTAGCCTCCGCCGTACCCTCATCCTAATCCGTACGCGGACACTGACCCGCGCGTCCGCACGTGCCCCGAACCTAACACGTGTCCGCACACTCACCTGTGCCCTCAGCCTTGCCGTTCCCTAACCCTAACCCTAGCCCGGAAGGGAAACCCACCGGCAGCCCCACACCTTGGCCTCCGCCGTACCCTCATCCTAATCCGTACGCGGACACTGACCCGCGCGTCCGCACGTGCCCCGACCCTAGCACGTGTCCGCACCCTCACCTGTGGCCTCAGCCTTGCCGTTCCCTAACACTAACCCTAACCCGGAACGGAAACCGACCGGCAGCACCACACCTTAGCCTCCGCCGTACCCACATCCTAATCCGTACGCGGACAGTGACCCGCGCGTCCGCACGTGGCCCGACCCTAGCACGTGTCCGCACCCTCACCTGTGCCCTCAGCCTTGCCGTTCCCTAACCCTAACCCTAGCCCTGAACGGAAACCCACCGGCAGCCCCACACCTTAGCCTCCACCGTACCCTCATCCTAATCCGTACGCGGACACTGACCCCCGCGTCCTCACGTGCCCCGACCCTAGCACGTGTCCGCACCCTCACCTGTGCCCTCAGCCTTGCCGTTCCCTAACCCTAACCCTAGACCGGAACGGAAACCCACCGGCAGCCCCACACCTTAGCCTCCACCGTACCCTCATCCTAATCCGTACGCGGACACTGACCCCCGCGTCCTCACGTGCCCCGACCCTAGCACGTGTCCGCACCCTCACCTGTGCCCTCAGCCTTGCCGTTCCCTAACCCTAACCCTAGCCCGGAACGGAAACCCACCGACAGCCCCACACCTTAGCCTCCGCCGTACCCTCATCCTAATCCGTACGCGGACAATGACCCGCGCGTCCGCACGTGCCCCGACCCTAGCACGTGTCCGTACCCTCACCTGTGCCCTCAGCCTTGCCGTTCCCTAACCCTAACCCTAGCCCGGAACGGAAACCCACCGGCAGCCCCACACCTTAGCCCCCGCCGTACCCTCATCCTAATCCGTACGCGGACACTGACCCGCGTGTCCGCACGTGCCCCGACCCTAGCACGTGTCCGCACCCTCACCTGTGCCCTCAGCCTTGCCGTTCCCTAACCCTAACCCTAGCCCGGAACGGAAACCCACCGGCAGCCCCACACCTTAGCCCCCGCCGTACCCTCATCCTAATCCGTACGCGGACACTGACCCGCACGTCCGCACGTGCCCCGACCCTAGCACGTGTCCGCCCCCTCACCTGTGCCCTCAGCCTTGCCGTTCCCTAACCCTAACCCTAGCCCGGAACGGAAACCCACCGGCAGCCCCACACCTTAGCCTCCGCCGTACCCTCATCCTAATCCGTACGCGGACACTGACCCGCGCGTCCGCACGTGCCCCGACCCTAGCACGTGTCCGCACCCTCACCTGTGGCCTCAGCCTTGCCGTTCCCTAACACTAACCCTAGCCCGGAACGGAAACCCACCGGCAGCACCACACCTTAGCCTCCGCCGTACCCTCATCCTAATCCGTACGCGGACACTGACCCGCGCGTCCGCACGTGCCCCGACCCTAGCACGTGTCCGCACCCTCACCTGTGCCCTCAGCCTTGCCGTTCCCTAACCCTAACCCTAGCCCGGAACGGAAACCCACCGGCAGCCCCACACCTTAGCCTCCACCGTACCCTCATCCTAATCCGTACGCGGACACTGACCCGCGCGTCCGCACGTGCCCCGACCCTAGCACGTGTCCGCACCCTCACTTGTGCCCTCAGCCTTTCCGTTCCCTAACCCTAACCCTAGCCCGGAACGGAAACCCACCGGCAGCCCCACACCTTAGCCTCCACTGTACCCTCATCCTAATCCGTACGCGGACACTGACCCGCGCGTCCTCACGTGCCCCGACGCTAGCACTTGTCCGCACCCTGACCTGTGCCCTCAGCCTTGCCGTTCCCTAACCCTAACCCTAGACCGGAACGGAAACCCACCGGCAGCCCCACACCTTAGCCTCCGCCGTACCCTCATCCTAATCCGTACGCGGACACTGACCCGCGCGTCCGCACGTGCCCCGACCCTAGCACGTGTCCGCACCCTCACCTGTGCCCTCAGCCTTGCCGTTCCCTAACCCTAACCCTAGCTCGGAACGGAAACCCACCGACAGCCCCACACCTTAGCCTCCGCCGTACCCTCATCCTAATCCGTACGCGGACACTGACCCGCGCGTCCGCACGTGCCCCGACCCTAGCACGTGTCCGCACCCTCACCTGTGCCCTCAGCCTTGCCGTTCCCTAACCCTAACCCTAGCCCGGAACGGAAACCCACCGGCAGCCCCACACCTTAGCCTCCACTGTACCCTCATCCTAATCCGTACGCGGACACTGACCCGCGCGTCCTCACGTGCCCCGACCCTAGCACTTGTCCGCACCCTGACCTGTGCCCTCAGCCTTGCCGTTCCCTAACCCTAACCCTAGCCCGGAACGGAAACCCACCGGAAGCCCCACACCTTAGCCTCCGCCGTACCCTCATCCTAATCCGTACGCGGACACTGACCCGCGCGTCCGCACGTGCCCCGACCCTAGCACGTGTCCGCACCCTCACCTGTGCCCTCAGCCTTGCCGTTCCCTAACCCTAACCCTAGCCCGGAACGGAAACCCACCGGCAGCCCCACACCTTAGCCCCCGCCGTACCCTCATCCTAATCCGTACGCGGACACTGACCCGCGCGTCCGCACGTGCCCCGACCCTAGCACGTGTCCGCACCCTCACCTGTGCCCTCAGCCTTGCCGTTCCCTAACCCTAACCCTAGCCCGGAACGGAAACCCACCGGCAGCCCCACACCTTAGCCCCCGCCGTACCCTCATCCTAATCCGTACGCGGACACTGACCCGCACGTCCGCACGTGCCCCGACCCTAGCACGTGTCCGCCCCCTCACCTGTGCCCTCAGCCTTGCCGTTCCCTAACCCTAACCCTAGCCCGGAACGGAAACCCACCGGCAGCCCCACACCTTAGCCTCCGCCGTACCCTCATCCTAATCCGTACGCGGACACTGACACGCGCGTCCGCATGTGCCCCGACCCTAGCACGTGTCCGCACCCTCACCTGTGCCCTCAGCCTTGCCGTTCCCTAACCCTAACCCTAGCCCGGAACGGAAACCCACCGGCAGCCCCACACCTTAGCCTCCGCCGTACCCTCATCCTAATCCGTACGCGGACACTGACCCGCGCGTCCGCACGTGCCCCGACCCTAGCACGTGTCCGCACCCTCACCTGTGCCCTCAGCCTTGCCGTTCCCTAACCCTAACCCTAGCCCGGAACGGAAACCCACCGGCAGCCCCACACCTTAGCCTCCGCCTTACCCTCATCCTAATCCGTACGCGGACACTGACCCGCGCGTCCGCACGTGCCCCGACCCTAGCACGTGTCCGCACCCTCGCCTGTGCCCTCAGCCTTGCCGTTCCCTAACCCTAACCCTAGCCCGGAACGGAAACCCACCGGCAGCCCCACACCTTAGCCTCCGCCGTACCCTCATCCTAATCCGTACGCGGACACTGACCCGCGCGTCCGCACGTGCCCCGAACCTAACACGTGTCCGCACCCTCACCTGTGGCCTCAGCCTTGCCGTTCCCTAACCCTAACCCTAGTCCGGAAGGGAAACCCACCGGCAGCCCCACACCTTGGCCTCCGCCGTACCCTCATCCTAATCCGTACGCGGACACTGACCCGCGCGTCCGCACGTGCCCCGACCCTAGCACGTGTCCGCACCCTCACCTGTGGCCTCAGCCTTGCCGTTCCCTAACACTAACCCTAACCCGGAACGGAAACCGACCGGCAGCACCACACCTTAGCCTCCGCCGTACCCACATCCTAATCCGTACGCGGACAGTGACCCGCGCGTCCGCACGTGGCCCGACCCTAGCACGTGTCCGCACCCTCACCTGTGCCCTCAGCCTTGCCGTTCCCTAACCCTAACCCTAGCCCGGAACGGAAACCCACCGGCAGCCCCACACCTTAGCCTCCACCGTACCCTCATCCTAATCCGTACGCGGACACTGACCCCCGCGTCCTCACGTGCCCCGACCCTAGCACGTGTCCGCACCCTCACCTGTGCCCTCAGCCTTGCCGTTCCCTAACCCTAACATTAGACCGGAACGGAAACCCACCGGCAGCCCCACACCTTAGCCTCCGCCGTACCCTCATCCTAATCCGTACGCGGACACTGACCCGCGCGTCCGCACGTGCCCCGACCCTAGCACGTGTCCGCACCCTCACCTGTGCCCTCAGCCTTGCCGTTCCCTAACCCTAACCCTAGCCCGGAACGGAAACCCACCGACAGCCCCACACCTTAGCCTCCGCCGTACCCTCATCCTAATCCGTACGCGGACACTGACCCGCGCGTCCGCACGTGCCCCGACCCTAGCACGTGTCCGCACCCTCACCTGTGCCCTCAGCCTTGCCGTTCCCTAACCCTAACCCTAGCCCGGAACGGAAACCCACCGGCAGCCCCACACCTTAGCCCCCGCCGTACCCTCATCCTAATCCGTACGCGGACACTGACCCGCGCGTCCGCACGTGCCCCGACCCTAGCACGTGTCCGCACCCTCACCTGTGCCCTCAGCCTTGCCGTTCCCTAACCCTAACCCTAGCCCAGAACGGAAACCCACCGGCAGCCCCACACCTTAGCCCCCGCCGTACCCTCATCCTAATCCGTACGCGGACACTGACCCGCACGTCCGCACGTGCACCGACCCTAGCACGTGTCCGCCCCCTCACCTGTGCCCTCAGCCTTGCCGCTCCCTAACCCTAACCCTAGCCCGGAACGGAAACCCACCGGCAGCCCCACACCTTAGCCTCCGCCGTACCCTCATCCTAATCCGTACGCGGACACTGACACGCGCGTCCGCACGTGCCCCGACCCTAGCACGTGTCCGCACCCTCACCTGTGCCCTCAGCCTTGCCGTTCCCTAACCCTAACCCTAGCCCGGAACGGAAACCCACCGGCAGCCCCACACCTTAGCCTCCGCCTTACCCTCATCCTAATCCGTACGCGGACACTGACCCGCGTGTCCGCACGTGCCCCGACCCTAGCACGTGTCCGCACCCTCGCCTGTGCCCTCAGCCTTGCCGTTCCCTAACACTAACCCTAGCCCGGAACGGAAACCCACCGGCAGCCCCACACCTTAGCCTCCGCCGTACCCTCATCCTAATCCGTACGCGGACACTGACCCGCGCGTCCGCACGTGCCCCGAACCTAACACGTGTCCGCACCCTCACCTGTGGCCTCAGCCTTGCCGTTCCCTAACCCTAACCCTAGCCCGGAAGGGAAACCCACCGGCAGCCCCACACCTTAGCCTCCGCCGTACCCTCATCCTAATCCGTACGCGGACACTGACCCGCGCGTCCGCACGTGCCCCGACCCTAGCACGTGTCCGCACCCTCACCTGTGGCCTCAGCCTTGCCGTTCCCTAACACTAACCCTAACCCGGAACGGAAACCGACCGGCAGCCCCACACCTTAGCCTCCGCCGTACCCTCATCCTAATCCGTACGCGGACACTGACCCGCGCGTCCGCACGTGCCCCGACCCTAGAACGTATCCGCACCCTCGCCTGTGCCCTAAGCCTTGCCGTTCCCTAACCCTAACCCTAGCCCGGAATGGAAAACCACCGGCAGCCCCACACCTTAGCCTCCGCCTTACCCTCATCCTAATCCGTACGCGGACACTGACCCGCGCGTCCGCACGTGTCCCGACCCTAGCACGTGTCCGCACCCTCACCTGTGCCCTCAGCCTTGCCGTTCCCTAACCCTAACCCTAGCCCGGAACGGAAACCCACCGGCAGCCCCGCACCTTAGCCTCCGCCGTACCCTCATCCTAATCCGTTGGCGGACACTGACCCGCGCGTCCGCACGTGCCCCGACCCTAGCACGTGTCCGCACCCTCACCTGTGCCCTCAGCCTTGCCGTTCCCTAACCCTAACCCTAGCCCGGAATGGAAACCCACCGGCAGCCCCACACCTTAGCCTCCGCCGTACCCTCATCCTAATCCGTACGCGGACACTGACCCGCGCGTCCGCACGTGCCCCGACCCTAGCACGTGTCCACACCCTCACCTGTGCCCTCAGCCTTGCCGTTCCCTAACCCTAACCCTAGCCCGGAACGGAAACCCACCGGCAGCCCCACACCTTAGCCTCCGCCGTACCCTCATCCTAATCCGTACGCGGACACTGACCCGCGTGTCCGCACGTGCCCCGACCCTAGAACGTGTCCGCACCCTCACCTGTGCCCTCAGCCTTGCCGTTCCCTAACCCTAACCCTAGCCCGGAACGGAAACACACCGGCAGCCCCACACCTTAGCCTCCGCCGTACCCTCATCCTAATCTGTACGCAGACACTGACCCGCGCGTCCGCACGTGCCCCGACCCTAGCAAGTGTCCGCACCCTCGCCTGTGCCCTCAGCCTTGCCGTTCCCTAACCCTAACCCTAGCCCGGAAGGGAAACCCACCGGCTGCCCCACACCTTAGCCTCCGCCGTACCCTCATCCTAATCCGTACGCGGACACTGACCCGCGCGTCCGCACGTGCCCCGACCCTAGCACGTGTCCGCACCCTCACCAGTGCCCTCAGCCTTGCCGTTCCCTAACCCTAACCCTAGCCCGGAAGGGAAACCCACCGGGAGCCCCACACCTTAGCCTCCGCCGTACCCTCATCCTAATCCGTACGCGGACACTGACCCGCGCGTCCGCACGTGCCCCGACCCTAGCACGTGTCCGCACCCGCACCTGTGCCCTCAGCCTTGCCGTTCCCTAACCGTAACCCTAGCCCGGAAGGGAAACCCACCGGCAGCCCCACACCTTAGCCTCCGCCGTACCCTTATCCTAATCCGTACGCGGACACTGACCCGCACGTCCGCACGTGCCCCGACCCTAGCACGTGTCCGCACCCTCACCTGTGCCCTCAGCCTTGCCATTCCCTAACCCTAACCCTAGCCCGGAAGGGAAACCCACCGGCAGCCACACACCTTAGCCTCCGCCGTACCCTCATCCTAATCCGTACGCGGACACTGACCCGCGCGTCCGCACGTGCCCCGAACCTAGCACGTGTCCGCACCCTCACCTGTGCCCTCAGCCTTGACGTTCCCTAACCCTAACCCTAGCCCGGAAGGGAAACCCACCGGCAGCCCCACACCTTAGCCCCCGCCGTCCCCTCATCCTAATCCGTACGCGGACACTGACCAGCGCGTCCGCACGTGCCCCGACCCTAGCACGTGTCCGCACCCTCACCTGTGCCCTCAGCCTTGCCGTTCCCTAACCCTAACCCTAGCCCGGAACGGAAACCCACCGGCAGCCCCACACCTTAGCCTCCGCCGTACCCTCATCCTAATCCGTACGCGGACACTGACCCGCGCGTCCGCACGTGCCGCGACCCTAGCACGTGTCCGCACCCTCGCCTGTGCTCTCAGCCTTGCCGTTCCCTAACCCTAACCCTAGCCCGGAAGGGAAACCCACCGGCAGCCCCACACCTTAGCCTCCGCCGTATCCTCATCCTAATCCGTACGCGGAAACTGACCCGCGCGTCCGCACGTGCCCCGACCCTAGCACGTGTCCGCACCCTCACCTGTGCCCTCAGCCTTGCCGTTCCCTAACCCTAACCCTAGCCCGGAACGGAAACCCACCGGCAGCCCCACACCTTAGCCTCCGCCGTACCCTCATCCTAATCCGTACGCGGACACTGACCCGCGCGTCCGCACGTGCCCCGACCCTAGCACTTGTCCGCACCCTCACCTGTGCCCTCAGCCTTGCCGTGCCCTAACCCTAACCCTAGCCCGGAACGGAAACCCACCGGCAGCCCCACACCTTAGGCTCCGCCGTACCCTCATCCTAATCCGTACACGGACACTGACCCGCGCGTCCGCACGTGCCCCGACCGTAGCACGTGTCCGCACCCTCAACTGTGCCCTCAGCCTTGCCGTTCCCTAACCCTAACCCTAGCCCCGAACGGAAACCCACCGGCAGCCCCACACCTTAGCCTCCGCCGTACCCTCATCCTAATCCGTACGCGGACACTGACCCGCGCGTCCTCACGTGCCCCGACCCTAGCACGTGTCCACACCCTCACCTGTGCCCTCAGCCTTGCCGTTCCCTAACCCTAACCCTAGCCCGTAACGGAAACCCACCGGCAGCCCCACACCTTAGACTCCGCCGTACCCTCATCCTAATCCGTACGCGGACACTGACCCGCGCGTCCGCACGTGCCCCGACCCTATCACGTCTCCGCACCCTGACCTGTGCCCTCAGCCTTGCCGTTCCCTAACCCTAACCCTAGCCCGGAACGGAAACCCACCGGCAGCCCCACACCTTAGCCTCCGCCGTACCCTCATCCTAATCCATACGCGGACACTGACCCGTGCGTCCGCACGTGCCCCGACCCTAGCACGTGTCCGCACCCTCACCTGTGCCCTCAGCCTTGCCGTTCCCTAACCCTAACCCTAGCCCGGAAGGGAAACCCACCGGCAGCCCCACACCTTAGCCTCCGCCGTACCCTCATCCTAATCCGTACGCGGACACTGACCCGCGCGTCCGCACGTGCCCCGACCCTAGCACGTGTCCGCACCCTCACCTGTGCCCTCAGCCTTGCCGTTCCCTAACCCTAACCCTAGCCCGGAACGGAAACCCACCGGCAGCCCCACACCTTAGCCTCCGCCGTACCCTCATCCTAATACGTACGCGGACACTGACCCACGCGTCCGCACGTGCCACGACCCTAGCACGTGTCCGCACCCTCACCTGTGCCCTCAGCCTTGCCGTTCCCTAACCCTAACCCTAGCCCGGAACGGAAACCCACCGGCAGCCCCAAAACTTAGCCTCCGCCGTACCCTCATCCTAATCCGTACGCGGACAATGACCCGCACGTCCGCACGTGCCCCGACCCTAGCACGTGTCCGCACCCTCACCTGTGCCCTCAGCCTTGCCGTTCCCTAACCCTAACCCTAGCCCGGAACGGAAACCCACCGGCAGCCCCACACCTTAGCCTCCGCCGTACCCTCATCCTAATCCGTACGCGGACATTGACCCGCGCGTCCGCACGTGCCCCGACCCTAGCACGTGTCCGCACCCTGACCTGTGCCCTCAGCCTTGCCGTTCCCTAACCCTAACCCTAGCCCGGAACGGAAACCCACCGGCAGCCCCACACCTTAGCCTCCGCCGTACCCTAATGCTAATCCGTACGCGGACACTGACACGCGCGTCCGCACGTGCCCCGACCCTAGCACTTGTCCGCACCCTCACCTGTGCCCTCAGCCTTGCCGTTCCCTAACCCTAACCCTAGCCCGGAACGGAAACCCCCCGTCAGGCCCACACCTTAGCCTCCGCCGTACCCTCATCCTAATCCGTACGCGGACACTGACCCGCGCGTCCGCACGTGCCCCGAACCTAACTCGTGTCCGCACCCTCACCTGTGGCCTCAGCCTTGCCGTTCCCTAACCCTAACCCTAGCCCGGAACGGAAACCCACCGGCAGCCCCACACCTTAGCCTCCGCCGTACCCTCATCCTAATCCGTACGCGGACACTGACCCGCGCGTCCGCACGTGCCCCGACCCTAGCACGTGTCCGCACCCTCACCTGTGCCCTCAGCCTTGCCGTTCCCTAACCCTAACCCTAGCCCGGAACGGAAACCCACCGGCAGCCCCACACCTTAGCCCCCGCCGTACCCTCATCCTAATCGGTACGCGGACACTGACCCGCACGTCCGCACGTGCCCCGACCCTAGCACGTGTCCGCCCCCTCACCTGTGCCCTCAGCCTTGCCGTTCCCTAACCCTAACCCTAGCCCGGAACGGAAACCCACCGGCAGCCCCACAGCTTAGCCTCCGCCGTACCCTCATCCTAATCCGTACGCGGACACGGACACGCGCGTCCGCACGTGCCCCGACCCTAGCACGTGTCCGCACCCTCACCTGTGCCCTCAGCCTTGCCGTTCCCTAACCCTAACCCTAGCCCGGAACGGAAACCCACCGGCAGCCCCACACCTTAGCCTCCGCCGTACCCTCATCCTAATCCGTGCGCGGACACTGACCCGCGCGTCCGCACGTGCCCCGACCCTAGCACGTGTCCGCACCCTCACCTGTGCCCTCAGCCTTGCCGTTCCCTAACCCTAACCCTAGCCCGGAACGGAAACCCACCGGCAGCCCCACACCTTAGCCTCCGCCTTACCCTCATCCTAATCCGTACGCGGACACTGACCCGCGCGTCGGCACGTGCCCCGACCCTAGCACGTGTCCGCACCCTCACCTGTGCCCTCAGCCTTGCCGTTCCCTAACCCTAACCCTAGCCCGGAACGGAAACCCACCGGCAGCCCCACACCTTAGCCTCCGCCGTACCCTCATCCTAATCCGTACGCGGACATTGACCCGCGCGTCCGCACGTGCCCCGACCCTAGCACGTGTCCGCACCCTGACCTGTGCCCTCAGCCTTGCCGTTCCCTAACCCTAACCCTAGCCCGTAACGGAAACCCACCGGCAGCCCCACACCTTAGCCTCCGCCGTACCCTCATCCTAATCCGTACGCGGACACTGACACGTGCGTCCGCACGTGCCCCGACCCTAGCACTTGTCCGCACCCTCACCTGTGCCCTCAGCCTTGCCGTTCCCTAACCCTAACCCTAGCCCGGAACGGAAACCCAACGACAGCCCCACACCTTAGCCTCCGCCGTACCCTCATCCTAATCCGTACGCGGACACTGACCCGCGCGTCCGCACGTGCCCCGACCCTAGCACGTGTCCGCACCCTCACCTGTGCCCTCAGCCTTGCCGTTCCCTAACCCTAACCCTAGCCCGGAACGGAAACCCACCGGCAGCCCCACACCTTAGCCTCCACTGTACCCTCATCCTAATCCGTACGCGGACACTGACCCGCGCGTCCTCACGTGCCCCGACCCTAGCACTTGTCCGCACCCTGACCTGTGCCCTCAGCCTTGCCGTTCCCTAACCCTAACCCTAGCCCGGAACGGAAACCCACCGGAAGCCCCACACCTTAGCCTCCGCCGTACCCTCATCCTAATCCGTACGCGGACACTGACCCGCGCGTCCGCACGTGCCCCGACCCTAGCACGTGTCCGCACCCTCACCTGTGCCCTCAGCCTTGCCGTTCCCTAACCCTAACCCTAGACCGGAACGGAAACCCACCGGCAGCCCCACACCTTAGCCCCCGCCGTACCCTCATCCTAATCCGTACGCGGACACTGACCCGCGCGTCCGCACGTGCCCCGACCCTAGCACGTGTCCGCACCCTCACCTGTGCCCTCAGCCTTGCCGTTCCCTAACCCTAACCCTAGCCCGGAACGGAAACCCACCGGCAGCCCCACACCTTAGCCCCCGCCGTACCCTCATCCTAATCCGTACGCGGACACTGACCCGCACGTCCGCACGTGCCCCGACCCTAGCACGTGTCCGCCCCCTCACCTGTGCCCTCAGCCTTGCCGTTCCCTAACCCTAACCCTAGCCCGGAACGGAAACCCACCGGCAGCCCCACACCTTAGCCTCCGCCGTACCCTCATCCTAATCCGTACGCGGACACTGACACGCGCGTCCGCACGTGCCCCGACCCTAGCACGTGTCCGCACCCTCACCTGTGCCCTCAGCCTTGCCGTTCCCTAACCCTAACCCTAGCCCGGAACGGAAACCCACCGGCAGCCCCACACCTTAGCCTCCGCCTTACCCTCATCCTAATCCGTACGCGGACACTGACCCGCGCGTCCGCACGTGCCCCGACCCTAGCACGTGTCCGCACCCTCACCTGTGCCCTCAGCCTTGCCGTTCCCTAACCCTAACCCTAGCCCGGAACGGAAACCCACCGGCAGCCCCACACCTTAGCCTCCGCCGTACCCTCATCCTAATCCGTACGCGGACACTGACCCGCGCGTCCGCACGTGCCCCGAACCTAACACGTGTCCGCACACTCACCTGTGCCCTCAGCCTTGCCGTTCCCTAACCCTAACCCTAGCCCGGAAGGGAAACCCACCGGCAGCCCCACACCTTGGCCTCCGCCGTACCCTCATCCTAATCCGTACGCGGACACTGACCCGCGCGTCCGCACGTGCCCCGACCCTAGCACGTGTCCGCACCCTCACCTGTGGCCTCAGCCTTGCCGTTCCCTAACACTAACCCTAACCCGGAACGGAAACCGACCGGCAGCACCACACCTTAGCCTCCGCCGTACCCACATCCTAATCCGTACGCGGACAGTGACCCGCGCGTCCGCACGTGGCCCGACCCTAGCACGTGTCCGCACCCTCACCTGTGCCCTCAGCCTTGCCGTTCCCTAACCCTAACCCTAGCCCTGAACGGAAACCCACCGGCAGCCCCACACCTTAGCCTCCACCGTACCCTCATCCTAATCCGTACGCGGACACTGACCCCCGCGTCCTCACGTGCCCCGACCCTAGCACGTGTCCGCACCCTCACCTGTGCCCTCAGCCTTGCCGTTCCCTAACCCTAACCCTAGACCGGAACGGAAACCCACCGGCAGCCCCACACCTTAGCCTCCACCGTACCCTCATCCTAATCCGTACGCGGACACTGACCCCCGCGTCCTCACGTGCCCCGACCCTAGCACGTGTCCGCACCCTCACCTGTGCCCTCAGCCTTGCCGTTCCCTAACCCTAACCCTAGCCCGGAACGGAAACCCACCGACAGCCCCACACCTTAGCCTCCGCCGTACCCTCATCCTAATCCGTACGCGGACAATGACCCGCGCGTCCGCACGTGCCCCGACCCTAGCACGTGTCCGTACCCTCACCTGTGCCCTCAGCCTTGCCGTTCCCTAACCCTAACCCTAGCCCGGAACGGAAACCCACCGGCAGCCCCACACCTTAGCCCCCGCCGTACCCTCATCCTAATCCGTACGCGGACACTGACCCGCGTGTCCGCACGTGCCCCGACCCTAGCACGTGTCCGCACCCTCACCTGTGCCCTCAGCCTTGCCGTTCCCTAACCCTAACCCTAGCCCGGAACGGAAACCCACCGGCAGCCCCACACCTTAGCCCCCGCCGTACCCTCATCCTAATCCGTACGCGGACACTGACCCGCACGTCCGCACGT
The DNA here is from genome assembly GCF_949752795.1 of Hyperoodon ampullatus. Lineage (NCBI taxonomy): Eukaryota > Metazoa > Chordata > Mammalia > Artiodactyla > Ziphiidae > Hyperoodon > Hyperoodon ampullatus. The sequence goes on along the minus strand of NC_136927.1, from coordinate 88,965,316 downwards.
GCCCCGACCCTAGCACGTGTCCGCCCCCTCACCTGTGCCCTCAGCCTTGCCGTTCCCTAACCCTAACCCTAGCCCGGAACGGAAACCCACCGGCAGCCCCACACCTTAGCCTCCGCCGTACCCTCATCCTAATCCGTACGCGGACACTGACCCGCGCGTCCGCACGTGCCCCGACCCTAGCACGTGTCCGCACCCTCACCTGTGGCCTCAGCCTTGCCGTTCCCTAACACTAACCCTAGCCCGGAACGGAAACCCACCGGCAGCACCACACCTTAGCCTCCGCCGTACCCTCATCCTAATCCGTACGCGGACACTGACCCGCGCGTCCGCACGTGCCCCGACCCTAGCACGTGTCCGCACCCTCACCTGTGCCCTCAGCCTTGCCGTTCCCTAACCCTAACCCTAGCCCGGAACGGAAACCCACCGGCAGCCCCACACCTTAGCCTCCACCGTACCCTCATCCTAATCCGTACGCGGACACTGACCCCCGCGTCCTCACGTGCCCCGACCCTAGCACGTGTCCGCACCCTCACCTGTGCCCTCAGCCTTGCCGTTCCCTAACCCTAACCCTAGCCCGGAACGGAAACCCACCGACAGCCCCACACCTTAGCCTCCGCCGTACCCTCATCCTAATCCGTACGCGGACAATGACCCGCGCGTCCGCACGTGCCCCGACCCTAGCACGTGTCCGCACCCTCACCTGTGCCCTCAGCCTTGCCGTTCCCTAACCCTAACCCTAGCCCGGAACGGAAACCCACCGGCAGCCCCACACCTTAGCCCCCGCCGTACCCTCATCCTAATCCGTACGCGGACACTGACCCGCGTGTCCGCACGTGCCCCGACCCTAGCACGTGTCCGCACCCTCACCTGTGCCCTCAGCCTTGCCGTTCCCTAACCCTAACCCTAGCCCGGAACGGAAACCCACCGGCAGCCCCACACCTTAGCCCCCGCCGTACCCTCATCCTAATCCGTACGCGGACACTGACCCGCACGTCCGCACGTGCCCCGACCCTAGCACGTGTCCGCCCCCTCACCTGTGCCCTCAGCCTTGCCGTTCCCTAACCCTAACCCTAGCCCGGAACGGAAACCCACCGGCAGCCCCACACCTTAGCCTCCGCCGTACCCTCATCCTAATCCGTACGCGGACACTGACACGCGCGTCCGCACGTGCCCCGACCCTAGCACGTGTCCGCACCCTCACCTGTGCCCTCAGCCTTGCCGTTCCCTAACCCTAACCCTAGCCCGGAACGGAAACCCACCAGCAGGCCCACACCTTAGCCTCCGCCGTACCCTCATCCTAATCCATACGCGGACACTGACCCGCGCGTCCGCACGTGCCCCGAACCTAACTCGTGTCCGCACCCTCACCTGTGGCCTCAGCCTTGCCGTTCCCTAACCCTAACCCTAGCCCGGAAGGGAAACCCACCGGCAGCCCCACACCTTAGCCTCCGCCGTACCCTCATCCTAATCCGTACGCGGACACTGACCCGCGCGTCCGCACGTGCCCCGACCCTAGCACGTGTCCGCACCCTCACCTGTGGCCTCAGCCTTGCCGTTCCCTAACACTAACCCTAGCCCGGAACGGAAACCCACCGGCAGCACCACACCTTAGCCTCCGCCGTACCCTCATCCTAATCCGTACGCGGACACTGACCCGCGCGTCCGCACGTGCCCCGACCCTAGCACGTGTCCGCACCCTCACCTGTGCCCTCAGCCTTGCCGTTCCCTAACCCTAACCCTAGCCCGGAACGGAAACCCACCGGCAGCCCCACACCTTAGCCTCCACTGTACCCTCATCCTAATCCGTACGCGGACACTGACCCGCGCGTCCTCACGTGCCCCGACGCTAGCACTTGTCCGCACTCTGACCTGTGCCCTCAGCCTTGCCGTTCCCTAACCCTAACCCTAGACCGGAACGGAAACCCACCGGCAGCCCCACACCTTAGCCTCCGCCGTACCCTCATCCTAATCCGTACGCGGACACTGACCCGCGCGTCCGCACGTGCCCCGACCCTAGCACGTGTCCGCACCCTCACCTGTGCCCTCAGCCTTGCCGTTCCCTAACCCTAACCCTAGCCCGGAACGGAAACCCACCGACAGCCCCTCACCTTAGCCTCCGCCGTACCCTCATCCTAATCCGTACGCGGACACTGACCCGCGCGTCCGCACGTGCCCCGACCCTAGCACGTGTCCGCACCCTCACCTGTGCCCTCAGCCTTGCCGTTCCCTAACCCTAACCCTAGCCCGGAACGGAAACCCACCGGCAGCCCCACACCTTAGCCTCCACTGTACCCTCATCCTAATCCGTACGCGGACACTGACCCGCGCGCCTCACGTGCCCCGACCCTAGCACTTGTCCGCACCCTGACCTGTGCCCTCAGCCTTGCCGTTCCCTAACCCTAACCCTAGCCCGGAACGGAAACCCACCGGAAGCCCCACACCTTAGCCTCCGCCGTACCCTCATCCTAATCCGTACGCGGACACTGACCCGCGCGTCCGCACGTGCCCCGACCCTAGCACGTGTCCGCACCCTCACCTGTGCCCTCAGCCTTGCAGTTCCCTAACCCTAACCCTAGCCCGGAACGGAAACCCACCGGCAGCCCCACACCTTAGCCCCCGCCGTACCCTCATCCTAATCCGTACGCGGACACTGACCCGCGCGTCCGCACGTGCCCCGACCCTAGCACGTGTCCGCACACTCACCTGTGCCCTCAGCCTTGCCGTTCCCTAACCCTAACCCTAGCCCGGAACGGAAACCCACCGGCAGCCCCACACCTTAGCCCCCGCCGTACCCTCATCCTAATCCGTACGCGGACACTGACCCGCACGTCCGCACGTGCCCCGACCCTAGCACGTGTCCGCCCCCTCACCTGTGCCCTCAGCCTTGCCGTTCCCTAACCCTAACCCTAGCCCGGAACGGAAACCCACCGGCAGCCCCACACCTTAGCCTCCGCTGTACCCTCATCCTAATCCGTACGCGGACACTGACACGCGCGTCCGCACGTGCCCCGACCCTAGCACGTGTCCGCACCCTCACCTGTGCCCTCAGCCTTGCCGTTCCCTAACCCTAACCCTAGCCCGGAACGGAAACCCACCGGCAGCCCCACACCTTAGCCTCCGCCGTACCCTCATCCTAATCTGTACGCGGACACTGACCCGCGCGTCCGCACGTGCCCCAACCCTAGCACGTGTCCGCACCCTCACCTGTGCCCTCAGCCTTGCCGTTCCCTAACCCTAACCCTAGCCCGGAACGGAAACCCACCGGCAGCCCCACACCTTAGCCTCCGCCTTACCCTCATCCTAATCCGTACGCGGACACTGACCCGCGCGTCCGCACGTGCCCCGACCCTAGCACGTGTCCGCACCCTCACCTGTGCCCTCAGCCTTGCCGTTCCCTAACCCTAACCCTAGCCCGGAACGGAAACCAACCGGCAGCCCCACACCTTAGCCTCCGCCGTACCCTCATCCTAATCCGTACGCGGACACTGACCCGCGCGTCCGCACGTGCCCCGAACCTGACACGTGTCCGCACCCTCACCTGTGGCCTCAGCCTTGCCGTTCCCTAACCCTAACCCTAGCCCGGAAGGGAAACCCACCGGCAGCCCCACACCTTGGCCTCCGCCGTACCCTCATCCTAATCCGTACGCGGACACTGACCCGCGCGTCCGCACGTGCCCCGACCCTAGCACGTGTCCGCACCCTCACCTGTGGCCTCAGCCTTGCCGTTCCCTAACACTAACCCTAACCCGGAACGGAAACCGACCGGCAGCACCACACCTTAGCCTCCGCCGTACCCACATCCTAATCCGTACGCGGACAGTGACCCGCGCGTCCGCACGTGGCCCGACCCTAGCACGTGTCCGCACCCTCACCTGTGCCCTCAGCCTTGCCGTTCCCTAACCCTAACCCTAGCCCGGAACGGAAACCCACCGGCAGCCCCACACCTTAGCCTCCACCGTACCCTCATCCTAATCCGTACGCGGACACTGACCTACGCGGACACTGACCCGCGCGTCCGCACGTGCCCCGACCCTAGCACGTGTCCGCACCCTCACCTGTGCCCTCAGCCTTGCCGTTCCCTAACCCTAACCCTAGCCCGGAACGGAAACCCACCGACAGCCCCACACCTTAGCCTCCGCCGTACCCTCATCCTAATCCGTACGCGGACACTGACCCGCGCGTCCGCACGTGCCCCGATCCTAGCACGTGTCCGCACCCTCACCTGTGCCCTCAGCCTTGCCGTTCCCTAACCCTAACCCTAGCCCGGAACGGAAAACCACCGGAAGCCCCACACCTTAGCCTCCGCCGTACCCTCATCCTAATCCGTACGCGGACACTGACCCGCGCGTCCGCACGTGCCCCGACCCTAGCACGTGTCCGCACCCTCACCTGTGCCCTCAGCCTTGCCGTTCCCTAACCCTAACCCTAGCCCGGAATGGAAACCCACCGGCAGCCCCACACCTTAGCCCCCGCCGTACCCTCATCCTAATCCGTACGCGGACACTGACCCGCGCGTCCGCACGTGCCCCGACCCTAGCACGTGTCCGCACCCTCACCTGTGCCCTCAGCCTTGCCGTTCCCTAACCCTAACCCGAGCCCGGAACGGAAACCCACCGGCAGCCCCACACCTTAGCCCCCGCCGTACCCTCATCCTAATCGGTACGCGGACACTGACCCGCACGTCCGCACGTGCCCCGACCCTAGCACGTGTCCGCACCCTCACCTGTGCCCTCAGCCTTGCCGTTCCCTAACCCTAACCCTAGCCCGGAACGGAAACCCACCGGCAGCCCCACACCTTAGCCTCCGCCGTACCCTCATCCTAATCCGTACGCGGACACTGACACGCGCGTCCGCACGTGCCCCCACCCTAGCACGTGTCCGCACCCTCACCTGTGCCCTCAGCCTTGCCGTTCCCTAACCCTAACCCTAGCCCGGAACGGAAACCCACCGGCAGCCCCACACCTTAGCCTCCGCCGTACCCTCATCGTAATCCGTACGCGGACACTGACCCGCGCGTCCGCACGTGCCCCGAGCCTAGCACATGTCCGCACCCTCACCTGTGCCCTCAGCCTTGCCGTTCCCTAACCCTAACCCTAGCCCTGAACGGAAACCCACAGGCAGCCCCACACCTTATCCTCCGCCTTACTCTCATCCTAATCCGTACGCGGACACTGACCCGCGCGTCCGCACGTGCCCCGACCCTAGCACGTGCCCGCACCCTCACCTGTGCCCTCAGCCTTGCCGTTCCCTAACCCTAACCCTAGCCCGGAACGGAAACCCACCGGCAGCCCCACACCTTAGCCTCCGCCGTACCCTCATCCTAATCCGTACGCGGACATTGACCCGCGCGTCCGCACGTGCCCCGACCCTAGCACGTGTCCGCACCCTGACCTGTGCCCTCAGCCTTGCCGTTCCCTAACCCTAACCCTAGCCCGGAACGGAAACCCACCGGCAGCCCCACACCTTAGCCTCCGCCGTACCCTCATCCTAATCCGTACGCGGACACTGACACGCGCGTCCGCACATGCCCCGACCCTAGCACTTGTCCGCACCCTCACCTGTGCCCTCAGCCTTGCCGTTCCCTAACCCTAACCCTAGCCCGGAACGGAAACCCACCGTCAGGCCCACACCTTAGCCTCCGCCGTACCCTCATCCTAATCCGTACGCGGACACTGACCCGCGCGTCCGCACGTGCCCCGAACCTAACACGTGTCCGCACCCTCACCTGTGGCCTCAGCCTTGCCGTTCCCTAACCCTAACCCTAGCCCGGAAGGGAAACCCACCGGCAGCCCCACACCTTAGCCTCCGCCGTACCCTCATCCTAATCCGTACGCGGACACTGACCCGCGCGTCCGCACGTGCCCCGACCCTAGCACGTGTCCGCACCCTCACCTGTGGCCTCAGCCTTGCCGTTCCCTAACACTAACCCTAGCCCGGAACGGAAACCGACCGGCAGCACCACACCTTAGCCTCCGCCGTACCCTCATCCTAATCCGTACGCGGACACTGACCCGCGCGTCCGCACGTGCCCCGACCCTAGCACGTGTCCGCACCCTCACCTGTGCCCTCAGCCTTTCCGTTCCCTAACCCTAACCCTAGCCCGGAACGGAAACCCACCGGCAGCCCCACACCTTAGCCTCCACTGTACCCTCATCCTAATCCGTACGCGGACACTGACCCGCGCGTCCTCACGTGCCCCGACGCTAGCACTTGTCCGCACCCTGACCTGTGCCCTCAGCCTTGCCGTTCCCTAACCCTAACCCTAGACCGGAACGGAAACCCACCGGCAGCCCCACACCTTAGCCTCCGCCGTACCCTCATCCTAATCCGTACGCGGACACTGACCCGCACGTCCGCACGTGCCCCGACCTTAGCACGTGTCCGCACCCTCACCTGTGCCCTCAGCCTTGCCGTTCCCTAACCCTAACCCTAGCCCGGAACGGAAACCCACCGACAGCCCCACACCTTAGCCTCCGCCGTACCCTCATCCTAATCCGTACGCGGACACTGACCCGCGCGTCCGCACGTGCCCCGACCCTAGCACGTGTCCGCACCCTCACCTGTGCCCTCAGCCTTGCCGTTCCCTAACCCTAACCCTAGCCCGAAACGGAAACCCACCGGCAGCCCCACACCTTAGCCTCCACTGTACCCTCATCCTAATCCGTACGCGGACACTGACCCGCGCGTCCTCACGTGCCCCGACCCTAGCACTTGTCCGCACCCTGACCTGTGCCCTCAGCCTTGCCGTTCCCTAACCCTAACCCTAGCCCGGAACGGAAACCCACCGGAAGCCCCACACCTTAGCCTCCGCCGTACCCTCATCCTAATCCGTACGCGGACACTGACCCGCGCGTCCGCACGTGCCCCGACCCTAGCACGTGTCCGCACCCTCACCTGTGCCCTCAGCCTTGCCGTTCCCTAACCCTAACCCTAGCCCAGAACGGAAACCCACCGGCAGCCCCACACCTTAGCCCCCGCCGTACCCTCATCCTAATCCGTACGCGGACACTGACCCGCGCGTCCGCACGTGCCCCGACCCTAGCACGTGTCCGCACCCTCACCTGTGCCCTCAGCCTTGCCGTTCCCTAACCCTAACCCTAGCCCGGAACGGAAACCCACCGGCAGCCCCACACCTTAGCCCCCGCCGTACCCTCATCCTAATCCGTACGCGGACACTGACCCGCACGTCCGCACGTGCCCCGACCCTAGCACGTGTCCGCCCCCTCACCTGTGCCCTCAGCCTTGCCGTTCCCTAACCCTAACCCTAGCCCGGAACGGAAACCCACCGGCAGCCCCACACCTTAGCCTCCGCCGTACCCTCATCCTAATCCGTACGCGGACACTGACACGCGCGTCCGCATGTGCCCCGACCCTAGCACGTGTCCGCACCCTCACCTGTGCCCTCAGCCTTGCCGTTCCCTAACCCTAACCCTAGCCCGGAACGGAAACCCACCGACAGCCCCACACCTTAGCCTCCGCCGTACCCTCATCCTAATCCGTACGCGGACACTGACCCGCGCGTCCGCACGTGCCCCGACCCTAGCACGTGTCCGCACCCTCACCTGTGCCCTCAGCCTTGCCGTTCCCTAACCCTAACCCTAGCCCGGAACGGAAAACCACCGGAAACCCCACACCTTAGCCCCCGCCGTACCCTCATCCTAATCCGTACGCGGACACTGACCCGCGCGTCCGCACGTGCCCCGACCCTAGCACGTGTCCGCACCCTCACCTGTGCCCTCAGCCTTGCCGTTCCCTAACCCTAACCCTAGCCCGGAACGGAAACCCACCGGCAGCCCCACACCTTAGCCCCCGCCGTACCCTCATCCTAATCCGTACGCGGACACTGACCCGCGCGTCCGCACGTGCCCCGACCCTAGCACGTGTCCGCACCCTCACCTGTGCCCTCAGCCTTGCCGTAACCTAACCCTAACACTAGCCCGGAACGGAAACCCACCGGCAGCCCCACACCTTAGCCCCCGCCGTACCCTCATCCTAATCGGTACGCGGACACTGACCCGCACGTCCGCACGTGCCCCGACCCTAGCACGTGTCCGCACCCTCACCTGTGCCCTCAGCCTTGCCGTTCCCTAACCCTAACCCTAGCCCGGAACGGAAACCCACCGGCAGCCCCACACCTTAGCCTCCGCCGTACCCTCATCCTAATCCGTACGCGGACACTGACACGCGCGTCCGCACGTGCCCCGACCCTAGCACGTGTCCGCACCCTCACCTGTGCCCTCAGCCTTGCCGTTCCCTAACCCTAACCCTAGCCCGGAACGGAAACCCACCGGCAGCCCCACACCTTAGCCTCCGCCGTACCCTCATCGTAATCCGTACGCGGACACTGACCCGCGCGTCCGCACGTGCCCCGACCCTAGCACATGTCCGCACCCTCACCTGTGCCCTCAGCCTTGCCGTTCCCTAACCCTAACCCTAGCCCTGAACGGAAACCCACCGGCAGCCCCACACCTTATCCTCCGCCTTACCCTCATCCTAATCCGTACGCGGACACTGACCCGCGCGTCCGCACGTGCCCCGACCCTAGCACGTGCCCGCACCCTCACCTGTGCCCTCAGCCTTGCCGTTCCCTAACCCTAACCCTAGCCCGGAACGGAAACCCACCGGCAGCCCCACACCTTAGCCTCCGCCGTACCCTCATCCTAATCCGTACGCGGACATTGACCCGCGCGTCCGCACGTGCCCCGACCCTAGCACGTGTCCGCACCCTGACCTGTGCCCTCAGCCTTGCCGTTCCCTAACCCTAACCCTAGCCCGGAACGGAAACCCACCGGCAGCCCCACACCTTAGCCTCCGCCGTACCCTCATCCTAATCCGTACGCGGACACTGACACGCGCGTCCGCACATGCCCCGACCCTAGCACTTGTCCGCACCCTCACCTGTGCCCTCAGCCTTGCCGTTCCCTAACCCTAACCCTAGCCCGGAACGGAAACCCACCGTCAGGCCCACACCTTAGCCTCCGCCGTACCCTCATCCTAATCCGTACGCGGACACTGACCCGCGCGTCCGCACGTGCCCCGAACCTAACACGTGTCCGCACCCTCACCTGTGGCCTCAGCCTTGCCGTTCCCTAACCCTAACCCTAGCCCGGAAGGGAAACCCACCGGCAGCCCCACACCTTAGCCTCCGCCGTACCCTCATCCTAATCCGTACGCGGACACTGACCCGCGCGTCCGCACGTGCCCCGACCCTAGCACGTGTCCGCACCCTCACCTGTGGCCTCAGCCTTGCCGTTCCCTAACACTAACCCTAGCCCGGAACGGAAACCGACCGGCAGCACCACACCTTAGCCTCCGCCGTACCCTCATCCTAATCCGTACGCGGACACTGACCCGCGCGTCCGCACGTGCCCCGACCCTAGCACGTGTCCGCACCCTCACCTGTGCCCTCAGCCTTTCCGTTCCCTAACCCTAACCCTAGCCCGGAACGGAAACCCACCGGCAGCCCCACACCTTAGCCTCCGCCGTACCCTCATCCTAATCCGTACGCGGACACTGACCCGCGCGTCCTCACGTGCCCCGACGCTAGCACTTGTCCGCACCCTGACCTGTGCCCTCAGCCTTGCCGTTCCCTAACCCTAACCCTAGACCGGAACGGAAACCCACCGGCAGCCCCACACCTTAGCCTCCGCCGTACCCTCATCCTAATCCGTACGCGGACACTGACCCGCGCGTCCGCACGTGCCCCGACCCTAGCACGTGTCCGCACCCTCACCTGTGCCCTCAGCCTTGCCGTTCCCTAACCCTAACCCTATCTCGGAACGGAAACCCACCGACAGCCCCACACCTTAGCCTCCGCCGTACCCTCATCCTAATCCGTACGCGGACACTGACCCGCGCGTCCGCACGTGCCCCGACCCTAGCACGTGTCCGCACCCTCACCTGTGCCCTCAGCCTTGCCGTTCCCTAACCCTAACCCTAGCCCGGAACGGAAACCCACCGGCAGCCCCACACCTTAGCCTCCACTGTACCCTCATCCTAATCCGTACGCGGACACTGACCCGCGCGTCCTCACGTGCCCCGACCCTAGCACTTGTCCGCACCCTGACCTGTGCCCTCAGCCTTGCCGTTCCCTAACCCTAACCCTAGCCCGGAACGGAAACCCACCGGAAGCCCCACACCTTAGCCTCCGCCGTACCCTCATCCTAATCCGTACGCGGACACTGACCCGCGCGTCCGCACGTGCCCCGACCCTAGCACGTGTCCGCACCCTCACCTGTGCCCTCAGCCTTGCCGTTCCCTAACCCTAACCCTAGCCCGGAACGGAAACCCACCGGCAGCCCCACACCTTAGCCCCCGCCGTACCCTCATCCTAATCCGTACGCGGACACTGACCCGCGCGTCCGCACGTGCCCCGACCCTAGCACGTGTCCGCACCCTCACCTGTGCCCTCAGCCTTGCCGTTCCCTAACCCTAACCCTAGCCCGGAACGGAAACCCACCGGCAGCCCCACACCTTAGCCCCCGCCGTACCCTCATCCTAATCCGTACGCGGACACTGACCCGCACGTCCGCACGTGCCCCGACCCTAGCACGTGTCCGCCCCCTCACCTGTGCCCTCAGCCTTGCCGTTCCCTAACCCTAACCCTAGCCCGGAACGGACCCCCACCGGCAGCCCCACACCTTAGCCTCCGCCGTACCCTCATCCTAATCCGTACGCGGACACTGACACGCGCGTCCGCATGTGCCCCGACCCTAGCACGTGTCCGCACCCTCACCTGTGCCCTCAGCCTTGCCGTTCCCTAACCCTAACCCTAGCCCGGAACGGAAACCCACCGGCAGCCCCACACCTTAGCCTCCGCCGTACCCTCATCCTAATCCGTACGCGGACACTGACCCGCGCGTCCGCACGTGCCCCGACCCTAGCACGTGTCCGCACCCTCACCTGTGGCCTCAGCCTTGCCGTTCCCTAACACTAACCCTAACCCGGAACGGAAACCGACCGGCAGCCCCACACCTTAGCCTCCGCCGTACCCTCATCCTAATCCGTACGCGGACACTGACCCGCGCGTCCGCACGTGCCCCGACCCTAGAACGTATCCGCACCCTCGCCTGTGCCCTAAGCCTTGCCGTTCCCTAACCCTAACCCTAGCCCGGAATGGAAAACCACCGGCAGCCCCACACCTTAGCCTCCGCCTTACCCTCATCCTAATCCGTACGCGGACACTGACCCGCGCGTCCGCACGTGTCCCGACCCTAGCACGTGTCCGCACCCTCACCTGTGCCCTCAGCCTTGCCGTTCCCTAACCCTAACCCTAGCCCGGAACGGAAACCCACCGGCAGCCCCACACCTTAGCCTCCGCCGTACCCTCATCCTAATCCGTTGGCGGACACTGACCCGCGCGTCCGCACGTGCCCCGACCCTAGCACGTGTCCGCACCCTCACCTGTGCCCTCAGCCTTGCCGTTCCCTAACCCTAACCCTAGCCCGGAATGGAAACCCACCGGCAGCCCCACACCTTAGCCTCCGCCGTACCCTCATCCTAATCCGTACGCGGACACTGACCCGCGCGTCCGCACGTGCCCCGACCCTAGCACGTGTCCACACCCTCACCTGTGCCCTCAGCCTTGCCGTTCCCTAACCCTAACCCTAGCCCGGAACGGAAACCCACCGGCAGCCCCACACCTTAGCCTCCGCCGTACCCTCATCCTAATCCGTACGCGGACACTGACCCGCGTGTCCGCACGTGCCCCGACCCTAGAACGTGTCCGCACCCTCACCTGTGCCCTCAGCCTTGCCGTTCCCTAACCCTAACCCTAGCCCGGAACGGAAACACACCGGCAGCCCCACACCTTAGCCTCCGCCGTACCCTCATCCTAATCTGTACGCAGACACTGACCCGCGCGTCCGCACGTGCCCCGACCCTAGCAAGTGTCCGCACCCTCGCCTGTGCCCTCAGCCTTGCCGTTCCCTAACCCTAACCCTAGCCCGGAAGGGAAACCCACCGGCTGCCCCACACCTTAGCCTCCGCCGTACCCTCATCCTAATCCGTACGCGGACACTGACCCGCGCGTCCGCACGTGCCCCGACCCTAGCACGTGTCCGCACCCTCACCAGTGCCCTCAGCCTTGCCGTTCCCTAACCCTAACCCTAGCCCGGAAGGGAAACCCACCGGGAGCCCCACACCTTAGCCTCCGCCGTACCCTCATCCTAATCCGTACGCGGACACTGACCCGCGCGTCCGCACGTGCCCCGACCCTAGCACGTGTCCGCACCCGCACCTGTGCCCTCAGCCTTGCCGTTCCCTAACCGTAACCCTAGCCCGGAAGGGAAACCCACCGGCAGCCCCACACCTTAGCCTCCGCCGTACCCTTATCCTAATCCGTACGCGGACACTGACCCGCACGTCCGCACGTGCCCCGACCCTAGCACGTGTCCGCACCCTCACCTGTGCCCTCAGCCTTGCCATTCCCTAACCCTAACCCTAGCCCGGAAGGGAAACCCACCGGCAGCCACACACCTTAGCCTCCGCCGTACCCTCATCCTAATCCGTACGCGGACACTGACCCGCGCGTCCGCACGTGCCCCGAACCTAGCACGTGTCCGCACCCTCACCTGTGCCCTCAGCCTTGACGTTCCCTAACCCTAACCCTAGCCCGGAAGGGAAACCCACCGGCAGCCCCACACCTTAGCCCCCGCCGTCCCCTCATCCTAATCCGTACGCGGACACTGACCAGCGCGTCCGCACGTGCCCCGACCCTAGCACGTGTCCGCACCCTCACCTGTGCCCTCAGCCTTGCCGTTCCCTAACCCTAACCCTAGCCCGGAACGGAAACCCACCGGCAGCCCCACACCTTAGCCTCCGCCGTACCCTCATCCTAATCCGTACGCGGACACTGACCCGCGCGTCCGCACGTGCCGCGACCCTAGCACGTGTCCGCACCCTCGCCTGTGCTCTCAGCCTTGCCGTTCCCTAACCCTAACCCTAGCCCGGAAGGGAAACCCACCGGCAGCCCCACACCTTAGCCTCCGCCGTATCCTCATCCTAATCCGTACGCGGAAACTGACCCGCGCGTCCGCACGTGCCCCGACCCTAGCACGTGTCCGCACCCTCACCTGTGCCCTCAGCCTTGCCGTTCCCTAACCCTAACCCTAGCCCGGAACGGAAACCCACCGGCAGCCCCACACCTTAGCCTCCGCCGTACCCTCATCCTAATCCGTACGCGGACACTGACCCGCGCGTCCGCACGTGCCCCGACCCTAGCACTTGTCCGCACCCTCACCTGTGCCCTCAGCCTTGCCGTGCCCTAACCCTAACCCTAGCCCGGAACGGAAACCCACCGGCAGCCCCACACCTTAGCCTCCGCCGTACCCTCATCCTAATCCGTACGCGGACACTGACCCGCGCGTCCGCACGTGCCCCGACCGTAGCACGTGTCCGCACCCTCAACTGTGCCCTCAGCCTTGCCGTTCCCTAACCCTAACCCTAGCCCCGAACGGAAACCCACCGGCAGCCCCACACCTTAGCCTCCGCCGTACCCTCATCCTAATCCGTACGCGGACACTGACCCGCGCGTCCTCACGTGCCCCGACCCTAGCACGTGTCCACACCCTCACCTGTGCCCTCAGCCTTGCCGTTCCCTAACCCTAACCCTAGCCCGTAACGGAAACCCACCGGCAGCCCCACACCTTAGACTCCGCCGTACCCTCATCCTAATCCGTACGCGGACACTGACCCGCGCGTCCGCACGTGCCCCGACCCTATCACGTCTCCGCACCCTGACCTGTGCCCTCAGCCTTGCCGTTCCCTAACCCTAACCCTAGCCCGGAACGGAAACCCACCGGCAGCCCCACACCTTAGCCTCCGCCGTACCCTCATCCTAATCCATACGCGGACACTGACCCGTGCGTCCGCACGTGCCCCGACCCTAGCACGTGTCCGCACCCTCACCTGTGCCCTCAGCCTTGCCGTTCCCTAACCCTAACCCTAGCCCGGAAGGGAAACCCACCGGCAGCCCCACACCTTAGCCTCCGCCGTACCCTCATCCTAATCCGTACGCGGACACTGACCCGCGCGTCCGCACGTGCCCCGACCCTAGCACGTGTCCGCACCCTCACCTGTGCCCTCAGCCTTGCCGTTCCCTAACCCTAACCCTAGCCCGGAACGGAAACCCACCGGCAGCCCCACACCTTAGCCTCCGCCGTACCCTCATCCTAATACGTACGCGGACACTGACCCACGCGTCCGCACGTGCCACGACCCTAGCACGTGTCCGCACCCTCACCTGTGCCCTCAGCCTTGCCGTTCCCTAACCCTAACCCTAGCCCGGAACGGAAACCCACCGGCAGCCCCAAAACTTAGCCTCCGCCGTACCCTCATCCTAATCCGTACGCGGACAATGACCCGCACGTCCGCACGTGCCCCGACCCTAGCACGTGTCCGCACCCTCACCTGTGCCCTCAGCCTTGCCGTTCCCTAACCCTAACCCTAGCCCGGAACGGAAACCCACCGGCAGCCCCACACCTTAGCCTCCGCCGTACCCTCATCCTAATCCGTACGCGGACATTGACCCGCGCGTCCGCACGTGCCCCGACCCTAGCACGTGTCCGCACCCTGACCTGTGCCCTCAGCCTTGCCGTTCCCTAACCCTAACCCTAGCCCGGAACGGAAACCCACCGGCAGCCCCACACCTTAGCCTCCGCCGTACCCTAATGCTAATCCGTACGCGGACACTGACACGCGCGTCCGCACGTGCCCCGACCCTAGCACTTGTCCGCACCCTCACCTGTGCCCTCAGCCTTGCCGTTCCCTAACCCTAACCCTAGCCCGGAACGGAAACCCACCGTCAGGCCCACACCTTAGCCTCCGCCGTACCCTCATCCTAATCCGTACGCGGACACTGACCCGCGCGTCCGCACGTGCCCCGAACCTAACTCGTGTCCGCACCCTCACCTGTGGCCTCAGCCTTGCCGTTCCCTAACCCTAACCCTAGCCCGGAACGGAAACCCACCGGCAGCCCCACACCTTAGCCTCCGCCGTACCCTCATCCTAATCCGTACGCGGACACTGACCCGCGCGTCCGCACGTGCCCCGACCCTAGCACGTGTCCGCACCCTCACCTGTGCCCTCAGCCTTGCCGTTCCCTAACCCTAACCCTAGCCCGGAACGGAAACCCACCGGCAGCCCCACACCTTAGCCCCCGCCGTACCCTCATCCTAATCGGTACGCGGACACTGACCCGCACGTCCGCACGTGCCCCGACCCTAGCACGTGTCCGCCCCCTCACCTGTGCCCTCAGCCTTGCCGTTCCCTAACCCTAACCCTAGCCCGGAACGGAAACCCACCGGCAGCCCCACAGCTTAGCCTCCGCCGTACCCTCATCCTAATCCGTACGCGGACACGGACACGCGCGTCCGCACGTGCCCCGACCCTAGCACGTGTCCGCACCCTCACCTGTGCCCTCAGCCTTGCCGT
This sequence comes from Hyperoodon ampullatus, assembly GCF_949752795.1. Classification (NCBI taxonomy): domain Eukaryota; kingdom Metazoa; phylum Chordata; class Mammalia; order Artiodactyla; family Ziphiidae; genus Hyperoodon; species Hyperoodon ampullatus. The sequence goes on along the minus strand of NC_136927.1, from coordinate 88,949,884 downwards.
TCCCTAACCCTAACCCTAGCCCGGAACGGAAACCCACCGGCAGCCCCACACCTTAGCCTCCGCCGTACCCTCATCCTAATCCGTGCGCGGACACTGACCCGCGCGTCCGCACGTGCCCCGACCCTAGCACGTGTCCGCACCCTCACCTGTGCCCTCAGCCTTGCCGTTCCCTAACCCTAACCCTAGCCCGGAACGGAAACCCACCGGCAGCCCCACACCTTAGCCTCCGCCTTACCCTCATCCTAATCCGTACGCGGACACTGACCCGCGCGTCGGCACGTGCCCCGACCCTAGCACGTGTCCGCACCCTCACCTGTGCCCTCAGCCTTGCCGTTCCCTAACCCTAACCCTAGCCCGGAACGGAAACCCACCGGCAGCCCCACACCTTAGCCTCCGCCGTACCCTCATCCTAATCCGTACGCGGACATTGACCCGCGCGTCCGCACGTGCCCCGACCCTAGCACGTGTCCGCACCCTGACCTGTGCCCTCAGCCTTGCCGTTCCCTAACCCTAACCCTAGCCCGTAACGGAAACCCACCGGCAGCCCCACACCTTAGCCTCCGCCGTACCCTCATCCTAATCCGTACGCGGACACTGACACGCGCGTCCGCACGTGCCCCGACCCTAGCACTTGTCCGCACCCTCACCTGTGCCCTCAGCCTTGCCGTTCCCTAACCCTAACCCTAGCCCGGAACGGAAACCCAACGACAGCCCCACACCTTAGCCTCCGCCGTACCCTCATCCTAATCCGTACGCGGACACTGACCCGCGCGTCCGCACGTGCCCCGACCCTAGCACGTGTCCGCACCCTCACCTGTGCCCTCAGCCTTGCCGTTCCCTAACCCTAACCCTAGCCCGGAACGGAAACCCACCGGCAGCCCCACACCTTAGCCTCCACTGTACCCTCATCCTAATCCGTACGCGGACACTGACCCGCCCGTCCTCACGTGCCCCGACCCTAGCACTTGTCCGCACCCTGACCTGTGCCCTCAGCCTTGCCGTTCCCTAACCCTAACCCTAGCCCGGAACGGAAACCCACCGGAAGCCCCACACCTTAGCCTCCGCCGTACCCTCATCCTAATCCGTACGCGGACACTGACCCGCGCGTCCGCACGTGCCCCGACCCTAGCACGTGTCCGCACCCTCACCTGTGCCCTCAGCCTTGCCGTTCCCTAACCCTAACCCTAGACCGGAACGGAAACCCACCGGCAGCCCCACACCTTAGCCCCCGCCGTACCCTCATCCTAATCCGTACGCGGACACTGACCCGCGCGTCCGCACGTGCCCCGACCCTAGCACGTGTCCGCACCCTCACCTGTGCCCTCAGCCTTGCCGTTCCCTAACCCTAACCCTAGCCCGGAACGGAAACCCACCGGCAGCCCCACACCTTAGCCCCCGCCGTACCCTCATCCTAATCCGTACGCGGACACTGACCCGCACGTCCGCACGTGCCCCGACCCTAGCACGTGTCCGCCCCCTCACCTGTGCCCTCAGCCTTGCCGTTCCCTAACCCTAACCCTAGCCCGGAACGGAAACCCACCGGCAGCCCCACACCTTAGCCTCCGCCGTACCCTCATCCTAATCCGTACGCGGACACTGACACGCGCGTCCGCACGTGCCCCGACCCTAGCACGTGTCCGCACCCTCACCTGTGCCCTCAGCCTTGCCGTTCCCTAACCCTAACCCTAGCCCGGAACGGAAACCCACCGGCAGCCCCACACCTTAGCCTCCGCCTTACCCTCATCCTAATCCGTACGCGGACACTGACCCGCGCGTCCGCACGTGCCCCGACCCTAGCACGTGTCCGCACCCTCACCTGTGCCCTCAGCCTTGCCGTTCCCTAACCCTAACCCTAGCCCGGAACGGAAACCCACCGGCAGCCCCACACCTTAGCCTCCGCCGTACCCTCATCCTAATCCGTACGCGGACACTGACCCGCGCGTCCGCACGTGCCCCGAACCTAACACGTGTCCGCACACTCACCTGTGCCCTCAGCCTTGCCGTTCCCTAACCCTAACCCTAGCCCTGAAGGGAAACCCACCGGCAGCCCCACACCTTGGCCTCCGCCGTACCCTCATCCTAATCCGTACGCGGACACTGACCCGCGCGTCCGCACGTGCCCCGACCCTAGCACGTGTCCGCACCCTCACCTGTGGCCTCAGCCTTGCCGTTCCCTAACACTAACCCTAACCCGGAACGGAAACCGACCGGCAGCACCACACCTTAGCCTCCGCCGTACCCACATCCTAATCCGTACGCGGACAGTGACCCGCGCGTCCGCACGTGGCCCGACCCTAGCACGTGTCCGCACCCTCACCTGTGCCCTCAGCCTTGCCGTTCCCTAACCCTAACCCTAGCCCTGAACGGAAACCCACCGGCAGCCCCACACCTTAGCCTCCACCGTACCCTCATCCTAATCCGTACGCGGACACTGACCCCCGCGTCCTCACGTGCCCCGACCCTAGCACGTGTCCGCACCCTCACCTGTGCCCTCAGCCTTGCCGTTCCCTAACCCTAACCCTAGACCGGAACGGAAACCCACCGGCAGCCCCACACCTTAGCCTCCACCGTACCCTCATCCTAATCCGTACGCGGACACTGACCCCCGCGTCCTCACGTGCCCCGACCCTAGCACGTGTCCGCACCCTCACCTGTGCCCTCAGCCTTGCCGTTCCCTAACCCTAACCCTAGCCCGGAACGGAAACCCACCGACAGCCCCACACCTTAGCCTCCGCCGTACCCTCATCCTAATCCGTACGCGGACAATGACCCGCGCGTCCGCACGTGCCCCGACCCTAGCACGTGTCCGCACCCTCACCTGTGCCCTCAGCCTTGCCGTTCCCTAACCCTAACCCTAGCCCGGAACGGAAACCCACCGGCAGCCCCACACCTTAGCCCCCGCCGTACCCTCATCCTAATCCGTACGCGGACACTGACCTGCGTGTCCGCACGTGCCCCGACCCTAGCACGTGTCCGCACCCTCACCTGTGCCCTCAGCCTTGCCGTTCCCTAACCCTAACCCTAGCCCGGAACGGAAACCCACCGGCAGCCCCACACCTTAGCCCCCGCCGTACCCTCATCCTAATCCGTACGCGGACACTGACCCGCACGTCCGCACGTGCCCCGACCCTAGCACGTGTCCGCACCCTCACCTGTGCCCTCAGCCTTGCCGTTCCCTAACCCTAACCCTAGCCCGGAACGGAAACCCACCGGCAGCCCCACACCTTAGCCTCCGCCGTACCCTCATCCTAATCCGTACGCGGACACTGACACGCGCGTCCGCACGTGCCCCGACCCTAGCACGTGTCCGCACCCTCACCTGTGCCCTCAGCCTTGCCGTTCCCTAACCCTAACCCTAGCCCGGAACGGAAACCCACCAGCAGGCCCACACCTTAGCCTCCGCCGTACCCTCATCCTAATCCATACGCGGACACTGACCCGCGCGTCCGCACGTGCCCCGAACCTAACTCGTGTCCGCACCCTCACCTGTGGCCTCAGCCTTGCCGTTCCCTAACCCTAACCCTAGCCCGGAAGGGAAACCCACCGGCAGCCCCACACCTTAGCCTCCGCCGTACCCTCATCCTAATCCGTACGCGGACACTGACCCGCGCGTCCGCACGTGCCCCGACCCTAGCACGTGTCCGCACCCTCACCTGTGGCCTCAGCCTTGCCGTTCCCTAACACTAACCCTAGCCCGGAACGGAAACCCACCGGCAGCACCACACCTTAGCCTCCGCCGTACCCTCATCCTAATCCGTACGCGGACACTGACCCGCGCGTCCGCACGTGCCCCGACCCTAGCACGTGTCCGCACCCTCACCTGTGCCCTCAGCCTTGCCGTTCCCTAACCCTAACCCTAGCCCGGAACGGAAACCCACCGGCAGCCCCACACCTTAGCCTCCACTGTACCCTCATCCTAATCCGTACGCGGACACTGACCCGCGCGTCCTCACGTGCCCCGACGCTAGCACTTGTCCGCACTCTGACCTGTGCCCTCAGCCTTGCCGTTCCCTAACCCTAACCCTAGACCGGAACGGAAACCCACCGGCAGCCCCACACCTTAGCCTCCGCCGTACCCTCATCCTAATCCGTACGCGGACACTGACCCGCGCGTCCGCACGTGCCCCGACCCTAGCACGTGTCCGCACCCTCACCTGTGCCCTCAGCCTTGCCGTTCCCTAACCCTAACCCTAGCCCGGAACGGAAACCCACCGACAGCCCCACACCTTAGCCTCCGCCGTACCCTCATCCTAATCCGTACGCGGACACTGACCCGCGCGTCCGCACGTGCCCCGACCCTAGCACGTGTCCGCACCCTCACCTGTGCCCTCAGCCTTGCCGTTCCCTAACCCTAACCCTAGCCCGGAACGGAAACCCACCGGCAGCCCCACACCTTAGCCTCCACTGTACCCTCATCCTAATCCGTACGCGGACACTGACCCGCGCGCCTCACGTGCCCCGACCCTAGCACTTGTCCGCACCCTGACCTGTGCCCTCAGCCTTGCCGTTCCCTAACCCTAACCCTAGCCCGGAACGGAAACCCACCGGAAGCCCCACACCTTAGCCTCCGCCGTACCCTCATCCTAATCCGTACGCGGACACTGACCCGCGCGTCCGCACGTGCCCCGACCCTAGCACGTGTCCGCACCCTCACCTGTGCCCTCAGCCTTGCAGTTCCCTAACCCTAACCCTAGCCCGGAACGGAAACCCACCGGCAGCCCCACACCTTAGCCCCCGCCGTACCCTCATCCTAATCCGTACGCGGACACTGACCCGCGCGTCCGCACGTGCCCCGACCCTAGCACGTGTCCGCACACTCACCTGTGCCCTCAGCCTTGCCGTTCCCTAACCCTAACCCTAGCCCGGAACGGAAACCCACCGGCAGCCCCACACCTTAGCCCCCGCCGTACCCTCATCCTAATCCGTACGCGGACACTGACCCGCACGTCCGCACGTGCCCCGACCCTAGCACGTGTCCGCCCCCTCACCTGTGCCCTCAGCCTTGCCGTTCCCTAACCCTAACCCTAGCCCGGAACGGAAACCCACCGGCAGCCCCACACCTTAGCCTCCGCCGTACCCTCATCCTAATCCGTACGCGGACACTGACACGCGCGTCCGCACGTGCCCCGACCCTAGCACGTGTCCGCACCCTCACCTGTGCCCTCAGCCTTGCCGTTCCCTAACCCTAACCCTAGCCCGGAACGGAAACCCACCGGCAGCCCCACACCTTAGCCTCCGCCGTACCCTCATCCTAATCCGTACGCGGACACTGACCCGCGCGTCCGCACGTGCCCCGACCCTAGCACGTGTCCGCACCCTCACCTGTGCCCTCAGCCTTGCCGTTCCCTAACCCTAACCCTAGCCCGGAACGGAAACCCACCGGCAGCCCCACACCTTAGCCTCCGCCTTACCCTCATCCTAATCCGTACGCGGACACTGACCCGCGCGTCCGCACGTGCCCCGACCCTAGCACGTGTCCGCACCCTCACCTGTGCCCTCAGCCTTGCCGTTCCCTAACCCTAACCCTAGCCCGGAACGGAAACCAACCGGCAGCCCCACACCTTAGCCTCCGCCGTACCCTCATCCTAATCCGTACGCGGACACTGACCCGCGCGTCCGCACGTGCCCCGAACCTGACACGTGTCCGCACCCTCACCTGTGGCCTCAGCCTTGCCGTTCCCTAACCCTAACCCTAGCCCGGAAGGGAAACCCACCGGCAGCCCCACACCTTGGCCTCCGCCGTACCCTCATCCTAATCCGTACGCGGACACTGACCCGCGCGTCCGCACGTGCCCCGACCCTAGCACGTGTCCGCACCCTCACCTGTGGCCTCAGCCTTGCCGTTCCCTAACACTAACCCTAACCCGGAACGGAAACCGACCGGCAGCACCACACCTTAGCCTCCGCCGTACCCACATCCTAATCCGTACGCGGACAGTGACCCGCGCGTCCGCACGTGGCCCGACCCTAGCACGTGTCCGCACCCTCACCTGTGCCCTCAGCCTTGCCGTTCCCTAACCCTAACCCTAGCCCGGAACGGAAACCCACCGGCAGCCCCACACCTTAGCCTCCACCGTACCCTCATCCTAATCCGTACGCGGACACTGACCTACGCGGACACTGACCCGCGCGTCCGCACGTGCCCCGACCCTAGCACGTGTCCGCACCCTCACCTGTGCCCTCAGCCTTGCCGTTCCCTAACCCTAACCCTAGCCCGGAACGGAAACCCACCGACAGCCCCACACCTTAGCCTCCGCCGTACCCTCATCCTAATCCGTACGCGGACACTGACCCGCGCGTCCGCACGTGCCCCGATCCTAGCACGTGTCCGCACCCTCACCTGTGCCCTCAGCCTTGCCGTTCCCTAACCCTAACCCTAGCCCGGAACGGAAAACCACCGGAAGCCCCACACCTTAGCCTCCGCCGTACCCTCATCCTAATCCGTACGCGGACACTGACCCGCGCGTCCGCACGTGCCCCGACCCTAGCACGTGTCCGCACCCTCACCTGTGCCCTCAGCCTTGCCGTTCCCTAACCCTAACCCTAGCCCGGAACGGAAACCCACCGGCAGCCCCACACCTTAGCCCCCGCCGTACCCTCATCCTAATCCGTACGCGGACACTGACCCGCGCGTCCGCACGTGCCCCGACCCTAGCACGTGTCCGCACCCTCACCTGTGCCCTCAGCCTTGCCGTTCCCTAACCCTAACCCGAGCCCGGAACGGAAACCCACCGGCAGCCCCACACCTTAGCCCCCGCCGTACCCTCATCCTAATCGGTACGCGGACACTGACCCGCACGTCCGCACGTGCCCCGACCCTAGCACGTGTCCGCACCCTCACCTGTGCCCTCAGCCTTGCCGTTCCCTAACCCTAACCCTAGCCCGGAACGGAAACCCACCGGCAGCCCCACACCTTAGCCTCCGCCGTACCCTCATCCTAATCCGTACGCGGACACTGACACGCGCGTCCGCACGTGCCCCCACCCTAGCACGTGTCCGCACCCTCACCTGTGCCCTCAGCCTTGCCGTTCCCTAACCCTAACCCTAGCCCGGAACGGAAACCCACCGGCAGCCCCACACCTTAGCCTCCGCCGTACCCTCATCGTAATCCGTACGCGGACACTGACCCGCGCGTCCGCACGTGCCCCGAGCCTAGCACATGTCCGCACCCTCACCTGTGCCCTCAGCCTTGCCGTTCCCTAACCCTAACCCTAGCCCTGAACGGAAACCCACAGGCAGCCCCACACCTTATCCTCCGCCTTACTCTCATCCTAATCCGTACGCGGACACTGACCCGCGCGTCCGCACGTGCCCCGGCCCTAGCACGTGCCCGCACCCTCACCTGTGCCCTCAGCCTTGCCGTTCCCTAACCCTAACCCTAGCCCGGAACGGAAACCCACCGGCAGCCCCACACCTTAGCCTCCGCCGTACCCTCATCCTAATCCGTACGCGGACATTGACCCGCGCGTCCGCACGTGCCCCGACCCTAGCACGTGTCCGCACCCTGACCTGTGCCCTCAGCCTTGCCGTTCCCTAACCCTAACCCTAGCCCGGAACGGAAACCCACCGGCAGCCCCACACCTTAGCCTCCGCCGTACCCTCATCCTAATCCGTACGCGGACACTGACACGCGCGTCCGCACATGCCCTGACCCTAGCACTTGTCCGCACCCTCACCTGTGCCCTCAGCCTTGCCGTTCCCTAACCCTAACCCTAGCCCGGAACGGAAACCCACCGTCAGGCCCACACCTTAGCCTCCGCCGTACCCTCATCCTAATCCGTACGCGGACACTGACCCGCGCGTCCGCACGTGCCCCGAACCTAACACGTGTCCGCACCCTCACCTGTGGCCTCAGCCTTGCCGTTCCCTAACCCTAACCCTAGCCCGGAAGGGAAACCCACCGGCAGCCCCACACCTTAGCCTCCGCCGTACCCTCATCCTAATCCGTACGCGGACACTGACCCGCGCGTCCGCACGTGCCCCGACCCTAGCACGTGTCCGCACCCTCACCTGTGGCCTCAGCCTTGCCGTTCCCTAACACTAACCCTAGCCCGGAACGGAAACCGACCGGCAGCACCACACCTTAGCCTCCGCCGTACCCTCATCCTAATCCGTACGCGGACACTGACCCGCGCGTCCGCACGTGCCCCGACCCTAGCACGTGTCCGCACCCTCACCTGTGCCCTCAGCCTTTCCGTTCCCTAACCCTAACCCTAGCCCGGAACGGAAACCCACCGGCAGCCCCACACCTTAGCCTCCACTGTACCCTCATCCTAATCCGTACGCGGACACTGACCCGCGCGTCCTCACGTGCCCCGACGCTAGCACTTGTCCGCACCCTGACCTGTGCCCTCAGCCTTGCCGTTCCCTAACCCTAACCCTAGACCGGAACGGAAACCCACCGGCAGCCCCACACCTTAGCCTCCGCCGTACCCTCATCCTAATCCGTACGCGGACACTGACCCGCACGTCCGCACGTGCCCCGACCCTAGCACGTGTCCGCACCCTCACCTGTGCCCTCAGCCTTGCCGTTCCCTAACCCTAACCCTAGCCCGGAACGGAAACCCACCGACAGCCCCACACCTTAGCCTCCGCCGTACCCTCATCCTAATCCGTACGCGGACACTGACCCGCGCGTCCGCACGTGCCCCGACCCTAGCACGTGTCCGCACCCTCACCTGTGCCCTCAGCCTTGCCGTTCCCTAACCCTAACCCTAGCCCGAAACGGAAACCCACCGGCAGCCCCACACCTTAGCCTCCACTGTACCCTCATCCTAATCCGTACGCGGACACTGACCCGCGCGTCCTCACGTGCCCCGACCCTAGCACTTGTCCGCACCCTGACCTGTGCCCTCAGCCTTGCCGTTCCCTAACCCTAACCCTAGCCCGGAACGGAAACCCACCGGAAGCCCCACACCTTAGCCTCCGCCGTACCCTCATCCTAATCCGTACGCGGACACTGACCCGCGCGTCCGCACGTGCCCCGACCCTAGCACGTGTCCGCACCCTCACCTGTGCCCTCAGCCTTGCCGTTCCCTAACCCTAACCCTAGCCCAGAACGGAAACCCACCGGCAGCGCCACACCTTAGCCCCCGCCGTACCCTCATCCTAATCCGTACGCGGACACTGACCCGCGCGTCCGCACGTGCCCCGACCCTAGCACGTGTCCGCACCCTCACCTGTGCCCTCAGCCTTGCCGTTCCCTAACCCTAACCCTAGCCCGGAACGGAAACCCACCGGCAGCCCCACACCTTAGCCCCCGCCGTACCCTCATCCTAATCCGTACGCGGACACTGACCCGCGCGTCCGCACGTGCCCCGACCCTAGCACGTGTCCGCCCCCTCACCTGTGCCCTCAGCCTTGCCGTTCCCTAACCCTAACCCTAGCCCGGAACGGAAACCCACCGGCAGCCCCACACCTTAGCCTCCGCCGTACCCTCATCCTAATCCGTACGCGGACACTGACACGCGCGTCCGCATGTGCCCCGACCCTAGCACGTGTCCGCACCCTCACCTGTGCCCTCAGCCTTGCCGTTCCCTAACCCTAACCCTAGCCCGGAACGGAAACCCACCGACAGCCCCACACCTTAGCCTCCGCCGTACCCTCATCCTAATCCGTACGCGGACACTGACCCGCGCGTCCGCACGTGCCCCGACCCTAGCACGTGTCCGCACCCTCACCTGTGCCCTCAGCCTTGCCGTTCCCTAACCCTAACCCTAGCCCGGAACGGAAAACCACCGGAAACCCCACACCTTAGCCCCCGCCGTACCCTCATCCTAATCCGTACGCGGACACTGACCCGCGCGTCCGCACGTGCCCCGACCCTAGCACGTGTCCGCACCCTCACCTGTGCCCTCAGCCTTGCCGTTCCCTAACCCTAACCCTAGCCCGGAACGGAAACCCACCGGCAGCCCCACACCTTAGCCCCCGCCGTACCCTCATCCTAATCCGTACGCGGACACTGACCCGCGCGTCCGCACGTGCCCCGACCCTAGCACGTGTCCGCACCCTCACCTGTGCCCTCAGCCTTGCCGTAACCTAACCCTAACACTAGCCCGGAACGGAAACCCACCGGCAGCCCCACACCTTAGCCCCCGCCGTACCCTCATCCTAATCGGTACGCGGACACTGACCCGCACGTCCGCACGTGCCCCGACCCTAGCACGTGTCCGCACCCTCACCTGTGCCCTCAGCCTTGCCGTTCCCTAACCCTAACCCTAGCCCGGAACGGAAACCCACCGGCAGCCCCACACCTTAGCCTCCGCCGTACCCTCATCCTAATCCGTACGCGGACACTGACACGCGCGTCCGCACGTGCCCCGACCCTAGCACGTGTCCGCACCCTCACCTGTGCCCTCAGCCTTGCCGTTCCCTAACCCTAACCCTAGCCCGGAACGGAAACCCACCGGCAGCCCCACACCTTAGCCTCCGCCGTACCCTCATCGTAATCCGTACGCGGACACTGACCCGCGCGTCCGCACGTGCCCCGACCCTAGCACATGTCCGCACCCTCACCTGTGCCCTCAGCCTTGCCGTTCCCTAACCCTAACCCTAGCCCTGAACGGAAACCCACCGGCAGCCCCACACCTTATCCTCCGCCTTACCCTCATCCTAATCCGTACGCGGACACTGACCCGCGCGTCCGCACGTGCCCCGACCCTAGCACGTGCCCGCACCCTAACCTGTGCCCTCAGCCTTGCCGTTCCCTAACCCTAACCCTAGCCCGGAACGGAAACCCACCGGCAGCCCCACACCTTAGCCTCCGCCGTACCCTCATCCTAATCCGTACGCGGACATTGACCCGCGCGTCCGCACGTGCCCCGACCCTAGCACGTGTCCGCACCCTGACCTGTGCCCTCAGCCTTGCCGTTCCCTAACCCTAACCCTAGCCCGGAACGGAAACCCACCGGCAGCCCCACACCTTAGCCTCCGCCGTACCCTCATCCTAATCCGTACGCGGACACTGACACGCGCGTCCGCACATGCCCCGACCCTAGCACTTGTCCGCACCCTCACCTGTGCCCTCAGCCTTGCCGTTCCCTAACCCTAACCCTAGCCCGGAACGGAAACCCACCGTCAGGCCCACACCTTAGCCTCCGCCGTACCCTCATCCTAATCCGTACGCGGACACTGACCCGCGCGTCCGCACGTGCCCCGAACCTAACACGTGTCCGCACCCTCACCTGTGGCCTCAGCCTTGCCGTTCCCTAACCCTAACCCTAGCCCGGAAGGGAAACCCACCGGCAGCCCCACACCTTAGCCTCCGCCGTACCCTCATCCTAATCCGTACGCGGACACTGACCCGCGCGTCCGCACGTGCCCCGACCCTAGCACGTGTCCGCACCCTCACCTGTGGCCTCAGCCTTGCCGTTCCCTAACACTAACCCTAGCCCGGAACGGAAACCGACCGGCAGCACCACACCTTAGCCTCCGCCGTACCCTCATCCTAATCCGTACGCGGACACTGACCCGCGCGTCCGCACGTGCCCCGACCCTAGCACGTGTCCGCACCCTCACCTGTGCCCTCAGCCTTTCCGTTCCCTAACCCTAACCCTAGCCCGGAACGGAAACCCACCGGCAGCCCCACACCTTAGCCTCCACTGTACCCTCATCCTAATCCGTACGCGGACACTGACCCGCGCGTCCTCACGTGCCCCGACGCTAGCACTTGTCCGCACCCTGACCTGTGCCCTCAGCCTTGCCGTTCCCTAACCCTAACCCTAGACCGGAACGGAAACCCACCGGCAGCCCCACACCTTAGCCTCCGCCGTACCCTCATCCTAATCCGTACGCGGACACTGACCCACGCGTCCGCACGTGCCCCGACCCTAGCACGTGTCCGCACCCTCACCTGTGCCCTCAGCCTTGCCGTTCCCTAACCCTAACCCTATCTCGGAACGGAAACCCACCGACAGCCCCACACCTTAGCCTCCGCCGTACCCTCATCCTAATCCGTACGCGGACACTGACCCGCGCGTCCGCACGTGCCCCGACCCTAGCACGTGTCCGCACCCTCACCTGTGCCCTCAGCCTTGCCGTTCCCTAACCCTAACCCTAGCCCGGAACGGAAACCCACCGGCAGCCCCACACCTTAGCCTCCACTGTACCCTCATCCTAATCCGTACGCGGACACTGACCCGCGCGTCCTCACGTGCCCCGACCCTAGCACTTGTCCGCACCCTGACCTGTGCCCTCAGCCTTGCCGTTCCCTAACCCTAACCCTAGCCCGGAACGGAAACCCACCGGAAGCCCCACACCTTAGCCTCCGCCGTACCCTCATCCTAATCCGTACGCGGACACTGACCCGCGCGTCCGCACGTGCCCCGACCCTAGCACGTGTCCGCACCCTCACCTGTGCCCTCAGCCTTGCCGTTCCCTAACCCTAACCCTAGCCCGGAACGGAAACCCACCGGCAGCCCCACACCTTAGCCCCCGCCGTACCCTCATCCTAATCCGTACGCGGACACTGACCCGCGCGTCCGCACGTGCCCCGACCCTAGCACGTGTCCGCACCCTCACCTGTGCCCTCAGCCTTGCCGTTCCCTAACCCTAACCCTAGCCCGGAACGGAAACCCACCGGCAGCCCCACACCTTAGCCCCCGCCGTACCCTCATCCTAATCCGTACGCGGACACTGACCCGCACGTCCGCACGTGCCCCGACCCTAGCACGTGTCCGCCCCCTCACCTGTGCCCTCAGCCTTGCCGTTCCCTAACCCTAACCCTAGCCCGGAACGGAAACCCACCGGCAGCCCCACACCTTAGCCTCCGCCGTACCCTCATCCTAATCCGTACGCGGACACTGACACGCGCGTCCGCATGTGCCCCGACCCTAGCACGTGTCCGCACCCTCACCTGTGCCCTCAGCCTTGCCGTTCCCTAACCCTAACCCTAGCCCGGAACGGAAACCCACCGACAGCCCCACACCTTAGCCTCCGCCGTACCCTCATCCTAATCTGTACGCGGACACTGACCCGCGCGTCCGCACGTGCCCCGACCCTAGCACGTGTCCGCACCCTCACCTGTGCCCTCAGCCTTGCCGTTCCCTAACCCTAACCCTAGCCCGGAACGGAAACCCACCGGCAGCCCCACACCTTAGCCTCCGCCTTACCCTCATCCTAATCCGTACGCGGACACTGACCCGCGCGTCCGCACGTGCCCCGACCCTAGCACGTGTCCGCACCCTCGCCTGTGCCCTCAGCCTTGCCGTTCCCTAACCCTAACCCTAGCCCGGAACGGAAACCCACCGGCAGCCCCACACCTTAGCCTCCGCCGTACCCTCATCCTAATCCGTACGCGGACACTGACCCGCGCGTCCGCACGTGCCCCTAACCTAACACGTGTCCGCACCCTCACCTGTGGCCTCAGCCTTGCCGTTCCCTAACCCTAACCCTAGTCCGGAAGGGAAACCCACCGGCAGCCCCACACCTTGGCCTCCGCCGTACCCTCATCCTAATCCGTACGCGGACACTGACCCGCGCGTCCGCACGTGCCCCGACCCTAGCACGTGTCCGCACCCTCACCTGTGGCCTCAGCCTTGCCGTTCCCTAACACTAACCCTAACCCGGAACGGAAACCGACCGGCAGCACCACACCTTAGCCTCCGCCGTACCCACATCCTAATCCGTACGCGGACAGTGACCCGCGCGTCCGCACGTGGCCCGACCCTAGCACGTGTCCGCACCCTCACCTGTGCCCTCAGCCTTGCCGTTCCCTAACCCTAACCCTAGCCCGGAACGGAAACCCACCGGCAGCCCCACACCTTAGCCTCCACCGTACCCTCATCCTAATCCGTACGCAGACACTGACCCCCGCGTCCTCACGTGCCCCGACCCTAGCACGTGTCGGCACCCTGACCTGTGCCCTCAGCCTTGCCGTTCCCTAACCCTAACATTAGACCGGAACGGAAACCCACCGGCAGCCCCACACCTTAGCCTCCGCCGTACCCTCATCCTAATCCGTACGCGGACACTGACCCGCGCGTCCGCACGTGCCCCGACCCTAGCACGTGTCCGCACCCTCACCTGTGCCCTCAGCCTTGCCGTTCCCTAACCCTAACCCTAGCCCGGAACGGAAACCCACCGACAGCCCCACACCTTAGCCTCCGCCGTACCCTCATCCTAATCCGTACGCGGACACTGACCCGCGCGTCCGCACGTGCCCCGACCCTAGCACGTGTCCGCACCCTCACCTGTGCCCTCAGCCTTGCCGTTCCCTAACCCTAACCCTAGCCCGGAACGGAAACCCACCGGCAGCCCCACACCTTAGCCCCCGCCGTACCCTCATCCTAATCCGTACGCGGACACTGACCCGCGCGTCCGCAGGTGCCCCGACCCTAGCACGTGTCCGCACCCTCACCTGTGCCCTCAGCCTTGCCGTTCCCTAACCCTAACCCTAGCCCGGAACGGAAACCCACCGGCAGCCCCACACCTTAGCCCCCGCCGTACCCTCATCCTAATCCGTACGCGGACACTGACCCGCACGTCCGCACGTGCACCGACCCTAGCACGTGTCCGCCCCCTCACCTGTGCCCTCAGCCTTGCCGTTCCCTAACACTAACCCTAGCCCGGAACGGAAACCCACCGGCAGCCCCACACCTTAGCCTCCGCCGTACCCTCATCCTAATCCGTACGCGGACACTGACCCGCGCGTCCGCACGTGCCCCGAACCTAACACGTGTCCGCACCCTCACCTGTGGCCTCAGCCTTGCCGTTCCCTAACCCTAACCCTAGCCCGGAAGGGAAACCCACCGGCAGCCCCACACCTTAGCCTCCGCCGTACCCTCATCCTAATCCGTACGCGGACACTGACCCGCGCGTCCGCACGTGCCCCGACCCTAGCACGTGTCCGCACCCTCACCTGTGGCCTCAGCCTTGCCGTTCCCTAACACTAACCCTAACCCGGAACGGAAACCGACCGGCAGCACCACACCTTAGCCTCCGCCGTACCCACATCCTAATCCGTACGTGGACAGTGACCCGCGCGTCCGCACGTGCCCCGACCCTAGCACGTGTCCGCACCCTCACCTGTGCCCTCAGCCTTGCCGTTCCCTAACCCTAACCCTAGCCCGGAACGGAAACCCACCGGCAGCCCCACACCTTAGCCTCCACCGTACCCTCATCCTAATCCGTACGCGGACACTGACCCCCGCGTCCTCACGTGCCCCGACCCTAGCACGTGTCCGC
This sequence comes from Hyperoodon ampullatus, assembly GCF_949752795.1. Lineage (NCBI taxonomy): Eukaryota > Metazoa > Chordata > Mammalia > Artiodactyla > Ziphiidae > Hyperoodon > Hyperoodon ampullatus. The sequence goes on along the minus strand of NC_136927.1, from coordinate 88,934,701 downwards.
ACCCTGACCTGTGCCCTCAGCCTTGCCGTTCCCTAACCCTAACCCTAGACCGGAACGGAAACCCACCGGCAGCCCCACACCTTAGCCTCCGCCGTACCCTCATCCTAATCCGTACGCGGACACTGACCCGCGCGTCCGCACGTGCCCCGACCCTAGCACGTGTCCGCACCCTCACCTGTGCCCTCAGCCTTGCCGTTCCCTAACCCTAACCCTAGCCCGGAACGGAAACCCACCGACAGCCCCACACCTTAGCCTCCGCCGTACCCTCATCCTAATCCGTACGCGGACACTGACCCGCGCGTCCGCACGTGCCCCGACCCTAGCACGTGTCCGCACCCTCACCTGTGCCCTCAGCCTTGCCGTTCCCTAACCCTAACCCTAGCCCGGAACGGAAACCCACCGGCAGCCCCACACCTTAGCCTCCGCCGTACCCACATCCTAATCCGTACGCGGACACTGACCCGCGCGTCCGCACGTGCCCCGACCCTAGCACGTGTCCGCACCCTCACCTGTGCCCTCAGCCTTGCCGTTCCCTAACCCTAAGCCTACCCCGGAACGGAAACCCACCGGAAGCCCCACACCTTAGCCTCCGCCGTACCCTCATCCTAATCCGTACGCGGACACTGACCCGCGCGTCCGCACGTGCCCCGACCCTAGCACGTGTCCGCACCCTCACCTGTGCCCTCAGCCTTGCCGTTCCCTAACCCTAACCCTAGCACGGAACGGAAACCCACCGGCAGCCCCACACCTTAGCCCCCGCCGTACCGTCATCCTAATCCGTACGCGGACACTGACCCGCGCGTCCGCACGAGCCCCGACCCTAGCACGTGTCCGCGCCCTCACCTGTGCCCTCAGCCTTGCCGTTCCCTAACCCTAACCCTAGCCCGGAACGGAAACCCACCGGCAGCCCAACAGCTTAGCCTCCGCCGTACCCTCATCCTAATCCGTACGCGGACACTGACCCGCGCATCCGCACGTGCCCCGACCCTAGCACGTGTCCGCACCCTCACCTGTGCCCTCAGCCTTGCCGTTCCCTAACCCTAACCCTAGCCCGGAACGGAAACCCACCGGCAGCCCCACACCTTAGCCTCCGCCGTACCCTCATCCTAATCTGTACGCGGACTCTGACCCGCGCGTCCGCACGTGCCCCGACCCTAGCACGTGTCCGCACCCTCACCTGTGCCCTCAGCCTTGCCGTTCCCTAACCCTAACCCTAGCCCGGAACGGAAACCCACCGGCAGCCCCACACCTTAGCCTCCGCCGTACACTCATCCTAATCCGTACGCGGACACTGACCCGCGCGTCCGCACGTGCCCCGACCCTAGCACGTGTCCGCACCCTCACCTGTGCCCTCAGCCTTGCCGTTCCCTAACCCTAACCCTAGCCCGGAACGGAAACCCACCGGCAGCCCCACACCTTAGCCTCCGCCGTACACTCATCCTAATCCGTACGCGGACACTGACCCGCGCGCCCGCACGTGCCCCGACCCTAGCACGTGTCTGCACCCTCACCTGTGCCCTCAGCCTTGCCGTTCCCTAACCCTAACCCTAGCCCGGAACGGAAACCCACCGGCAGCCCCACACCTTAGCCTCCGCCGTACCCTCATCCTAATCCGTACGCGGACACTGACCCGCGCGTCCGCACGTGCCCCGACCCTACCACGTGTCCGCACCCTCACCTGTGCCCTCAGCCTTGCCGTTCCCTAACCCTAACCCTAGCCCGGAACGGAAACCCACCGACAGCCCCACCCCTTAGCCTCGGCCGTACCCTCATCCTAATCCGTACGCGGACACTGACCCGCGCGTCCGCACGTGCCCCGACCCTAGCACGTGTCCGCACCCTCACCTGTGCCCTCAGCCTTGCCGTTCCCTTACCCTAACCCTAGCCCGGAACGGAAACCCACCGGCAGCCCCACACCTTAGCCCCTGCCGTACCCTCATCCTAATCCGTACGCGGACACTGACCCGCGCGTCCGCACGTGCCCCGAACCTAACACGTGTCCGCACCCTCACCTGTGGCCTCAGCCTTGCCGTTCCCTAACCCTAAGCCTAGCCCGGAAGGGAAACCCACCGGCAGCCCCACACCTTAGCCTCCGCCGTACCCTCATCCTAATCCGTACGCGGACACTGACCCGCGCGTCCGCACGTGCCCCGACCCTAGCACGTGTCCGCACCCTCACCTGTGGCCTCAGCCTTGCCGTTCCCTAACACTAACCCTAGCCCGGAACGGAAACCCACCGGCAGCACCACACCTTAGCCTCCGCCGTACCCTCATCCTAATCCGTACGCGGACACTGACCCGCGCGTCCGCACGTGCCCCAACCCTAGCACGTGTCCGCACCCTCACCTGTGCCCTCAGCCTTGCCGTTCCCTAACCCTAACCCTAGCCTGGAACGGAAACCCGCCGGCAGCCCCACACATTAGCCTCCACCGTACCCTCATCCTAATCCGTACGCGGACACTGACCCGCGCGTCCTCACGTGCCCCGACCCTAGCACGTGTCCGCACCCTGACCTGTGCCCTCAGCCTTGCCGTTCCCTAACCCTAACCCTAGACCGGAACGGAAACCCACCGGCAGCCCCACACCTTAGCCTCCGCCGTACCCTCATCCTAATCCGTACGCGGACACTGACCCGCGCGTCCGCACGTGCCCCGACCCTAGCACGTGTCCGCACCCTCACCTGTGCCCTCAGCCTTGCCGTTCCCTAACCCTAACCCTAGCCCGGAACGGAAACCCCCCGACAGCCCCACACCTTAGCCTCCGCCGTACCCTCATCCTAATCCGTACGCGGACACTGACCCGCGCGTCCGCACGTGCCCCGACCCTAGCACGTGTCCGCACCCTCACCTGTGCCCTCAGCCTTGCCGTTCCCTAACCCTAACCCTAGCCCGGAACGGAAACCCACCGGCAGCCCCACACCTTAGCCTCCGCCGTACCCTCATCCTAATCCGTACGCGGACACTGACCCGCGCGTCCGCACGTGCCCCGACCCTAGCACGTGTCCGCGCACTCACCTGTGCCCTCAGCCTTGCCGTTCCCTAACCCTAATCCTAGCCCAGAACGGAAACCCACCGGCAGCCCCACACCTTAGCCTCCGCCGTACGCTCATCCTAATCCGTACGCGGACACTGACCCGCGCGTCCGCACGTGCCCCGACCCTAGCACGTGTCCGCACCCTCAACTGTGCCCTCAGCCTTGCCGTTCCCTAACCCTAACCCTAGCCCGGAACGGAAACCCACCGCAGGCCCACACCTTAGCCTCCGCCGTACCCTCATCCTAATCCGTACGCGGACACTGACCCGCGCGTCCGCACGTGCCCCGACCCTAGCACGTGTCCGCACCCTCAACTGTGCCCTCAGCCTTGCCGTTCCCTAACCCTAACCCTAGCCCGGAACGGAAACCCACCGGAAGCCCCACACCTTAGCCCCCGCCGTACCCTCATCCTAATCCGTACGCGGACACTGACCCGCGCGTCCGCATGTGCCCCGACCCTAGCACGTGTCCGCACCCTCACCTGTGCCCTCAGCCTTGCCGTTCCCTAACCCTAACCCTAGCCCGGAAGGGAAACCCACCGGCAGCCCCACACCTTAGCCCCCGCGGTACCCTCATCCTAATCCGTACGCGGACACTGACCCGCGCGTCCGCACGTGCCCCGACCCTAGCACGTGTCCGCCCCCTCACCTGTGCCCTCAGCCTTGCCGTTCCCTAACCCTAACCCTAGCCCGGAACGGAAACCCACCGGCAGCCCCACACCTTAGCCCCCGCCGTACCCTCATCCTAATCCGTACGCGGACACTGACCCGCACGTCCGCACGTGCCCCGACCCTAGCACGTGTCCGCCCCCTCACCTGTGCCCTCAGCCTTGCCGTTCCCTAACCCTAACCCTAGCCCGGAACGGAAACCCACCGGCAGCCCCACACCTTAGCCTCCGCTGTACCCTCATCCTAATCCGTACGCGGACACTGACACGCGCGTCCGCACGTGCCCCGACCCTAGCACGTGTCCGCACCCTCACCTGTGCCCTCAGCCTTGTCGTTCCCTAACCCTAACCCTAGCCCGGAACGGAAACCCACCGGCAGCCCCACACCTTAGCCTCCGCCGTACCCTCATCCTAATCCGTACGCGGACACTGACCCGCGCGTCCGCACGTGCCCCGACCCTAGCACGTGTCCGCACCCTCACCTGTGCCCTCAGCCTTGCCGTTCCCTAACCCTAACCCTAGCCCGGAACGGAAACCCACCGGCAGCCCCACACCTTAGCCTCCGCCTTACCCTCATCCTAATCCGTACGCGGACACTGACCCGCGCGTCCGCACGTGCCCCGACCCTAGCACGTGTCCGCACCCTCACCTGTGCCCTCAGCCTTGCCGTTCCCTAACCCTAACCCTAGCCCGGAACGGAAACCAACCGGCAGCCCCACACCTTAGCCTCCGCCGTACCCTCATCCTAATCCGTACGCGGACACTGACCCGCGCGTCCGCACGTGCCCCGAACCTGACACGTGTCCGCACCCTCACCTGTGGCCTCAGCCTTGCCGTTCCCTAACCCTAACCCTAGCCCGGAAGGGAAACCCACCGGCAGCCCCACACCTTGGCCTCCGCCGTACCCTCATCCTAATCCGTACGCGGACACTGACCCGCGCGTCCGCACGTGCCCCGACCCTAGCACGTGTCCGCACCCTCACCTGTGGCCTCAGCCTTGCCGTTCCCTAACACTAACCCTAACCCGGAACGGAAACCGACCGGCAGCACCACACCTTAGCCTCCGCCGTACCCACATCCTAATCCGTACGCGGACAGTGACCCGCGCGTCCGCACGTGTCCCGACCCTAGCACGTGTCCGTACCCTCACCTGTGCCCTCAGCCTTGCCGTTCCCTAACCCTAACCCTAGCCCGGAACGGAAACCCACCGGCAGCCCCACACCTTAGCCTCCACCGTACCCTCATCCTAATCCGTACGCGGACACTGACCTACGCGGACACTGACCCGCGCGTCCGCACGTGCCCCGACCCTAGCACGTGTCCGCACCCTCACCTGTGCCCTCAGCCTTGCCGTTCCCTAACCCTAACCCTAGCCCGGAACGGAAACCCACCGACAGCCCCACACCTTAGCCTCCGCCGTACCCTCATCCTAATCCGTACGCGGACACTGACCCGCGCGTCCGCACGTGCCCCGACCCTAGCACGTGTCCGCACCCTCACCTGTGCCCTCAGCCTTGCCGTTCCCTAACCCTAACCCTAGCCCGGAACGGAAACCCACCGGCAGCCCCACACCTTAGCCCCCGCCGTACCCTCATCCTAATCCGTACGTGGACACTGACCCGCGCGTCCGCACGTGCCCCGACCCTAGCACGTGTCCGCACCCTCACCTGTGCCCTCAGCCTTGCCGTTCCCTAACCCTAACCCGAGCCCGGAACGGAAACCCACCGGCAGCCCCACACCTTAGCCCCCGCCGTACCCTCATCCTAATCGGTACGCGGACACTGACCCGCACGTCCGCACGTGCCCCGACCCTAGCACGTGTCCGCACCCTCACCTGTGCCCTCAGCCTTGCCGTTCCCTAACCCTAACCCTAGCCCGGAACGGAAACCCACCGGCAGCCCCACACCTTAGCCTCCGCCGTACCCTCATCCTAATCCGTACGCGGACACTGACACGCGCGTCCGCACGTGCCCCGACCCTAGCACGTGTCCGCACCCTCACCTGTGCCCTCAGCCTTGCCGTTCCCTAACCCTAACCCTAGCCCGGAACGGAAACCCACCGGCAGCCCCACACCTTAGCCTCCGCCGTACCCTCATCGTAATCCGTACGCGGACACTGACCCGCGCGTCCGCACGTGCCCCGACCCTAGCACATGTCCGCACCCTCACCTGTGCCCTCAGCCTTGCCGTTCCCTAACCCTAACCCTAGCCCTGAACGGAAACCCACCGGCAGCCCCACACCTTATCCTCCGCCTTACCCTCATCCTAATCCGTACGCGGACACTGACCCGCGCGTCCGCACGTGCCCCGACCCTAGCACGTGCCCGCACCCTCACCTGTGCCCTCAGCCTTGCCGTTCCCTAACCCTAACCCTAGCCCGGAACGGAAACCCACCGGCAGCCCCACACCTTAGCCTCCGCCGTACCCTCATCCTAATCCGTACGCGGACATTGACCCGCGCGTCCGCACGTGCCCCGACCCTAGCACGTGTCCGCACCCTGACCTGTGCCCTCAGCCTTGCCGTTCCCTAACCCTAACCCTAGCCCGGAACGGAAACCCACCGGCAGCCCCACACCTTAGCCTCCGCCGTACCCTCATCCTAATCCGTACGCGGACACTGACACGCGCGTCCGCACATGCCCCGACCCTAGCACTTGTCCGCACCCTCACCTGTGCCCTCAGCCTTGCCGTTCCCTAACCCTAACCCTAGCCCGGAACGGAAACCCACCGTCAGGCCCACACCTTAGCCTCCGCCGTACCCTCATCCTAATCCGTACGCGGACACTGACCCGCGCGTCCGCACGTGCCCCGAACCTAACACGTGTCCGCACCCTCACCTGTGGCCTCAGCCTTGCCGTTCCCTAACCCTAACCCTAGCCCGGAAGGGAAACCCACCGGCAGCCCCACACCTTAGCCTCCGCCGTACCCTCATCCTAATCCGTACGCGGACACTGACCCGCGCGTCCGCACGTGCCCCGACCCTAGCACGTGTCCGCACCCTCACCTGTGGCCTCAGCCTTGCCGTTCCCTAACACTAACCCTAGCCCGGAACGGAAACCGACCGGCAGCACCACACCTTAGCCTCCGCCGTACCCTCATCCTAATCCGTACGCGGACACTGACCCGCGCGTCCGCACGTGCCCCGACCCTAGCACGTGTCCGCACCCTCACCTGTGCCCTCAGCCTTTCCGTTCCCTAACCCTAACCCTAGCCCGGAACGGAAACCCACCGGCAGCCCCACACCTTAGCCTCCACTGTACCCTCATCCTAATCCGTACGCGGACACTGACCCGCGCGTCCTCACGTGCCCCGACGCTAGCACTTGTCCGCACCCTGACCTGTGCCCTCAGCCTTGCCGTTCCCTAACCCTAACCCTAGACCGGAACGGAAACCCACCGGCAGCCCCACACCTTAGCCTCTGCCGTACCCTCATCCTAATCCGTACGCGGACACTGACCCGCACGTCCGCACGTGCCCCGACTCTAGCACGTGTCCGCACCCTCACCTGTGCCCTCAGCCTTGCCGTTCCCTAACCCTAACCCTAGCCCGGAACGGAAACCCACCGACAGCCCCACACCTTAGCCTCCGCCGTACCCTCATCCTAATCCGTACGCGGACACTGACCCGCGCGTCCGCACGTGCCCCGACCCTAGCACGTGTCCGCACCCTCACCTGTACCCTCAGCCTTGCCGTTCCCTAACCCTAACCCTAGCCCGAAACGGAAACCCACCGGCAGCCCCACACCTTAGCCTCAACTGTACCCTCATCCTAATCCGTACGCGGACACTGACCCGCGCGTCCTCACGTGCCCCGACCCTAGCACTTGTCCGCACCCTGACCTGTGCCCTCAGCCTTGCCGTTCCCTAACCCTAACCCTAGCCCGGAACGGAAACCCACCGGAAGCCCCACACCTTAGCCTCCGCCGTACCCTCATCCTAATCCGTACGCGGACACTGACCCGCGCGTCCGCACGTGCCCCGACCCTAGCACGTGTCCGCACCCTCACCTGTGCCCTCAGCCTTGCCGTTCCCTAACCCTAACCCTAGCCCAGAACGGAAACCCACCGGCAGCCCCACACCTTAGCCCCCGCCGTACCCTCATCCTAATCCGTACGCGGACACTGACCCGCGCGTCCGCACGTGCCCCGACCCTAGCACGTGTCCGCACCCTCACCTGTGCCCTCAGCCTTGCCGTTCCCTAACCCTAACCCTAGCCCGGAACGGAAACCCACCGGCAGCCCCACACCTTAGCCCCCGCCGTACCCTCATCCTAATCCGTACGCGGACACTGACCCGCACGTCCGCACGTGCCCCGACCCTAGCACGTGTCCGCCCCCTCACCTGTGCCCTCAGCCTTGCCGTTCCCTAACCCTAACCCTAGCCCGGAACGGAAACCCACCGGCAGCCCCACACCTTAGCCTCCGCCGTACCCTCATCCTAATCCGTACGCGGACACTGATACGCGCGTCCGCATGTGCCCCGACCCTAGCACGTGTCCGCACCCTCACCTGTGCCCTCAGCCTTGCCGTTCCCTAACCCTAACCCTAGCCCGGAACGGAAACCCACCGACAGCCCCACACCTTAGCCTCCGCCGTACCCTCATCCTAATCCGTACGCGGACACTGACCCGCGCGTCCGCACGTGCCCCGACCCTAGCACGTGTCCGCACCCTCACCTGTGCCCTCAGCCTTGCCGTTCCCTAACCCTAACCCTAGCCCGGAACGGAAAACCACCGGAAACCCCACACCTTAGCCCCCGCCGTACCCTCATCCTAATCCGTACGCGGACACTGACCCGCGCGTCCGCACGTGCCCCGACCCTAGCACGTGTCCGCACCCTCACCTGTGCCCTCAGCCTTGCCGTTCCCTAACCCTAACCCTAGCCCGGAACGGAAACCCACCGGCAGCCCCACACCTTAGCCTCCGCCGTACCCTCATCGTAATCCGTACGCGGACACTGACCCGCGCGTCCGCACGTGCCCCGACCCTAGCACATGTCCGCACCCTCACCTGTGCCCTCAGCCTTGCCGTTCCCTAACCCTAACCCTAGCCCTGAACGGAAACCCACCGGCAGCCCCACACCTTATCCTCCGCCTTACCCTCATCCTAATCCGTACGCGGACACTGACCCGCGCGTCCGCACGTGCCCCGACCCTAGCACGTGCCCGCACCCTCACCTGTGCCCTCAGCCTTGCCGTTCCCTAACCCTAACCCTAGCCCGGAACGGAAACCCACCGGCAGCCCCACACCTTAGCCTCCGCCGTACCCTCATCCTAATCCGTACGCGGACATTGACCCGCGCGTCCGCACGTGCCCCGACCCTAGCACGTGTCCGCACCCTGACCTGTGCCCTCAGCCTTGCCGTTCCCTAACCCTAACCCTAGCCCGGAACGGAAACCCACCGGCAGCCCCACACCTTAGCCTCCGCCGTACCCTCATCCTAATCCGTACGCGGACACTGACACGCGCGTCCGCACATGCCCCGACCCTAGCACTTGTCCGCACCCTCACCTGTGCCCTCAGCCTTGCCGTTCCCTAACCCTAACCCTAGCCCGGAACGGAAACCCACCGTCAGGCCCACACCTTAGCCTCCGCCGTACCCTCATCCTAATCCGTACGCGGACACTGACCCGCGCGTCCGCACGTGCCCCGAACCTAACACGTGTCCGCACCCTCACCTGTGGCCTCAGCCTTGCCGTTCCCTAACCCTAACCCTAGCCCGGAAGGGAAACCCACCGGCAGCCCCACACCTTAGCCTCCGCCGTACCCTCATCCTAATCCGTACGCGGACACTGACCCGCGCGTCCGCACGTGCCCCGACCCTAGCACGTGTCCGCACCCTCACCTGTGGCCTCAGCCTTGCCGTTCCCTAACACTAACCCTAGCCCGGAACGGAAACCGACCGGCAGCACCACACCTTAGCCTCCGCCGTACCCTCATCCTAATCCGTACGCGGACACTGACCCGCGCGTCCGCACGTGCCCCGACCCTAGCACGTGTCCGCACCCTCACCTGTGCCCTCAGCCTTTCCGTTCCCTAACCCTAACCCTAGCCCGGAACGGAAACCCACCGGCAGCCCCACACCTTAGCCTCCACTGTACCCTCATCCTAATCCGTACGCGGACACTGACCCGCGCGTCCTCACGTGCCCCGACGCTAGCACTTGTCCGCACCCTGACCTGTGCCCTCAGCCTTGCCGTTCCCTAACCCTAACCCTAGACCGGAACGGAAACCCACCGGCAGCCCCACACCTTAGCCTCTGCCGTACCCTCATCCTAATCCGTACGCGGACACTGACCCGCACGTCCGCACGTGCCCCGACTCTAGCACGTGTCCGCACCCTCACCTGTGCCCTCAGCCTTGCCGTTCCCTAACCCTAACCCTAGCCCGGAACGGAAACCCACCGACAGCCCCACACCTTAGCCTCCGCCGTACCCTCATCCTAATCCGTACGCGGACACTGACCCGCGCGTCCGCACGTGCCCCGACCCTAGCACGTGTCCGCACCCTCACCTGTACCCTCAGCCTTGCCGTTCCCTAACCCTAACCCTAGCCCGAAACGGAAACCCACCGGCAGCCCCACACCTTAGCCTCCACTGTACCCTCATCCTAATCCGTACGCGGACACTGACCCGCGCGTCCTCACGTGCCCCGACCCTAGCACTTGTCCGCACCCTGACCTGTGCCCTCAGCCTTGCCGTTCCCTAACCCTAACCCTAGCCCGGAACGGAAACCCACCGGAAGCCCCACACCTTAGCCTCCGCCGTACCCTCATCCTAATCCGTACGCGGACACTGACCCGCGCGTCCGCACGTGCCCCGACCCTAGCACGTGTCCGCACCCTCACCTGTGCCCTCAGCCTTGCCGTTCCCTAACCCTAACCCTAGCCCAGAACGGAAACCCACCGGCAGCCCCACACCTTAGCCCCCGCCGTACCCTCATCCTAATCCGTACGCGGACACTGACCCGCGCGTCCGCACGTGCCCCGACCCTAGCACGTGTCCGCACCCTCACCTGTGCCCTCAGCCTTGCCGTTCCCTAACCCTAACCCTAGCCCGGAACGGAAACCCACCGGCAGCCCCACACCTTAGCCCCCGCCGTACCCTCATCCTAATCCGTACGCGGACACTGACCCGCACGTCCGCACGTGCCCCGACCCTAGCACGTGTCCGCCCCCTCACCTGTGCCCTCAGCCTTGCCGTTCCCTAACCCTAACCCTAGCCCGGAACGGAAACCCACCGGCAGCCCCACACCTTAGCCTCCGCCGTACCCTCATCCTAATCCGTACGCGGACACTGATACGCGCGTCCGCATGTGCCCCGACCCTAGCACGTGTCCGCACCCTCACCTGTGCCCTCAGCCTTGCCGTTCCCTAACCCTAACCCTAGCCCGGAACGGAAACCCACCGACAGCCCCACACCTTAGCCTCCGCCGTACCCTCATCCTAATCCGTACGCGGACACTGACCCGCGCGTCCGCACGTGCCCCGACCCTAGCACGTGTCCGCACCCTCACCTGTGCCCTCAGCCTTGCCGTTCCCTAACCCTAACCCTAGCCCGGAACGGAAAACCACCGGAAACCCCACACCTTAGCCCCCGCCGTACCCTCATCCTAATCCGTACGCGGACACTGACCCGCGCGTCCGCACGTGCCCCGACCCTAGCACGTGTCCGCACCCTCACCTGTGCCCTCAGCCTTGCCGTTCCCTAACCCTAACCCTAGCCCGGAACGGAAACCCACCGGCAGCCCCACACCTTAGCCCCCGCCGTACCCTCATCCTAATCCGTACGCGGACAATGACCCGCGCGTCCGCACGTGCCCCGACCCTAGCACGTGTCCGCACCCTCACCTGTGCCCTCAGCCTTGCCGTAACCTAACCCTAACCCTAGCCCGGAACGGAAACCCACCGGCAGCCCCACACCTTAGCCCCCGCCGTACCCTCATCCTAATCGGTACGCGGACACTGACCCGCACGTCCGCACGTGCCCCGACCCTAGCACGTGTCCGCACCCTCACCTGTGCCCTCAGCCTTGCCGTTCCCTAACCCTAACCCTAGCCCGGAACGGAAACCCACCGGCAGCCCCACACCTTAGCCTCCGCCGTACCCTCATCCTAATCCGTACGCGGACACTGACACGCGCGTCCGCACGTGCCCCGACCCTAGCACGTGTCCGCACCCTCACCTGTGCCCTCAGCCTTGCCGTTCCCTAACCCTAACCCTAGCCCGGAACGGAAACCCACCGGCAGCCCCACACCTTAGCCTCCGCCGTACCCTCATCGTAATCCGTACGCGGACACTGACCCGCGCGTCCGCATGTGCCCCGACCCTAGCACATGTCCGCACCCTCACCTGTGCCCTCAGCCTTGCCGTTCCCTAACCCTAACCCTAGCCCTGAACGGAAACCCACCGGCAGCCCCACACCTTATCCTCCGCCTTACCCTCATCCTAATCCGTACGCGGACACTGACCCGCGCGTCCGCACGTGCCCCGACCCTAGCACGTGCCCGCACCCTCACCTGTGCCCTCAGCCTTGCCGTTCCCTAACCCTAACCCTAGCCCGGAACGGAAACCCACCGGCAGCCCCACACCTTAGCCTCCGCCGTACCCTCATCCTAATCCGTACGCGGACATTGACCCGCGCGTCCGCACGTGCCCCGAACCTAGCACGTGTCCGCACCCTGACCTGTGCCCTCAGCCTTGCCGTTCCCTAACCCTAACCCTAGCCCGGAACGGAAACCCACCGGCAGCCCCACACCTTAGCCTCCGCCGTACCCTCATCCTAATCCGTACGCGGACACTGACACGCGCGTCCGCACATGCCCCGACCCTAGCACTTGTCCGCACCCTCACCTGTGCCCTCAGCCTTGCCGTTCCCTAACCCTAACCCTAGCCCGGAACGGAAACCCACCGTCAGGCCCACACCTTAGCCTCCGCCGTACCCTCATCCTAATCCGTACGCGGACACTGACCCGCGCGTCCGCACGTGCCCCGAACCTAACACGTGTCCGCACCCTCACCTGTGGCCTCAGCCTTGCCGTTCCCTAACCCTAACCCTAGCCCGGAAGGGAAACCCACCGGCAGCCCCACACCTTAGCCTCCGCCGTACCCTCATCCTAATCCGTACGCGGACACTGACCCGCGCGTCCGCACGTGCCCCGACCCTAGCACGTGTCCGCACCCTCACCTGTGGCCTCAGCCTTGCCGTTCCCTAACACTAACCCTAGCCCGGAACGGAAACCGACCGGCAGCACCACACCTTAGCCTCCGCCGTACCCTCATCCTAATCCGTACGCGGACACTGACCCGCGCGTCCGCACGTGCCCCGACCCTAGCACGTGTCCGCACCCTCACCTGTGCCCTCAGCCTTTCCGTTCCCTAACCCTAACCCTAGCCCGGAACGGAAACCCACCGGCAGCCCCACACCTTAGCCTCCACTGTACCCTCATCCTAATCCGTACGCGGACACTGACCCACGCGTCCTCACGTGCCCCGACGCTAGCACTTGTCCGCACCCTGACCTGTGCCCTCAGCCTTGCCGTTCCCTAACCCTAACCCTAGACCGGAACGGAAACCCACCGGCAGCCCCACACCTTAGCCTCCGCCGTACCCTCATCCTAATCCGTACGCGGACACTGACCCGCGCGTCCGCACGTGCCCCGACCCTAGCACGTGTCCGCACCCTCACCTGTGCCCTCAGCCTTGCCGTTCCCTAACCCTAACCCTAGCTCGGAACGGAAACCCACCGACAGCCCCACACCTTAGCCTCCGCCGTACCCTCATCCTAATCCGTACGCGGACACTGACCCGCGCGTCCGCACGTGCCCCGACCCTAGCACGTGTCCGCACCCTCACCTGTGCCCTCAGCCTTGCCGTTCCCTAACCCTAACCCTAGCCCGGAACGGAAACCCACCGGCAGCCCCACACCTTAGCCTCCACTGTACCCTCATCCTAATCCGTACGCGGACACTGACCCGCGCGTCCTCACGTGCCCCGACCCTAGCACTTGTCCGCACCCTGACCTGTGCCCTCAGCCTTGCCGTTCCCTAACCCTAACCCTAGCCCGGAACGGAAACCCACCGGAAGCCCCACACCTTAGCCTCCGCCGTACCCTCATCCTAATCCGTACGCGGACACTGACCCGCGCGTCCGCACGTGCCCCGACCCTAGCACGTGTCCGCACCCTCACCTGTGCCCTCAGCCTTGCCGTTCCCTAACCCTAACCCTAGCCCGGAACGGAAACCCACCGGCAGCCCCACACCTTAGCCTCCGCCGTACCCTCATCCTAATCCGTACGCGGACACTGACCCGCGCGTCCGCACGTGCCCCGACCCTAGCACGTGTCCGCACCCTCACCTGTGCCCTCAGCCTTGCCGTTCCCTAACCCTAACCCTAGCCCGGAACGGAAACCCACCGGCAGCCCCACACCTTAGCCCCCGCCGTACCCTCATCCTAATCCGTACGCGGACACTGACCCGCACGTCCGCACGTGCCCCGACCCTAGCACGTGTCCGCCCCCTCACCTGTGCCCTCAGCCTTGCCGTTCCCTAACCCTAACCCTAGCCCGGAACGGAAACCCACCGGCAGCCCCACACCTTAGCCTCCGCCGTACCCTCATCCTAATCCGTACGCGGACACTGACACGCGCGTCCGCATGTGCCCCGACCCTAGCACGTGTCCGCACCCTCACCTGTGCCCTCAGCCTTGCCGTTCCCTAACCCTAACCCTAGCCCGGAACGGAAACCCACCGGCAGCCCCACACCTTAGCCTCCGCCGTACCCTCATCCTAATCCGTACGCGGACACTGACCCGCGCGTCCGCACGTGCCCCGACCCTAGCACGTGTCCGCACCCTCACCTGTGCCCTCAGCCTTGCCGTTCCCTAACCCTAACCCTAGCCCGGAACGGAAACCCACCGGCAGCCCCACACCTTAGCCTCCGCCTTACCCTCATCCTAATCCGTACGCGGACACTGACCCGCGCGTCCGCACGTGCCCCGACCCTAGCACGTGTCCGCACCCTCGCCTGTGCCCTCAGCCTTGCCGTTCCCTAACCCTAACCCTAGCCCGGAACGGAAACCCACCGGCAGCCCCACACCTTAGCCTCCGCCGTACCCTCATCCTAATCCGTACGCGGACACTGACCCGCGCGTCCGCACGTGCCCCTAACCTAACACGTGTCCGCACCCTCACCTGTGGCCTCAGCCTTGCCGTTCCCTAACCCTAACCCTAGTCCGGAAGGGAAACCCACCGGCAGCCCCACACCTTGGCCTCCGCCGTACCCTCATCCTAATCCGTACGCGGACACTGACCCGCGCGTCCGCACGTGCCCCGACCCTAGCACGTGTCCGCACCCTCACCTGTGGCCTCAGCCTTGCCGTTCCCTAACACTAACCCTAACCCGGAACGGAAACCGACCGGCATCACCACACCTTAGCCTCCGCCGTACCCACATCCTAATCCGTACGCGGACAGTGACCCGCGCGTCCGCACGTGGCCCGACCCTAGCACGTGTCCGCACCCTCACCTGTGCCCTCAGCCTTGCCGTTCCCTAACCCTAACCCTAGCCCGGAACGGAAACCCACCGGCAGCCCCACACCTTAGCCTCCACCGTACCCTCATCCTAATCCGTACGCGGACACTGACCCCCGCGTCCTCACGTGCCCCGACCCTAGCACGTGTCCGCACCCTGACCTGTGCCCTCAGCCTTGCCGTTCCCTAACCCTAACATTAGACCGGAACGGAAACCCACCGGCAGCCCCACACCTTAGCCTCCGCCGTACCCTCATCCTAATCCGTACGCGGACACTGACCCGCGCGTCCGCACGTGCCCCGACCCTAGCACGTGTCCGCACCCTCACCTGTGCCCTCAGCCTTGCCGTTCCCTAACCCTAACCCTAGCCCGGAACGGAAACCCACCGACAGCCCCACACCTTAGCCTCCGCCGTACCCTCATCCTAATCCGTACGCGGACACTGACCCGCGCGTCCGCACGTGCCCCGACCCTAGCACGTGTCCGCACCCTCACCTGTGCCCTCAGCCTTGCCGTTCCCTAACCCTAACCCTAGCCCGGAACGGAAACCCACCGGCAGCCCCACACCTTAGCCCCCGCCGTACCCTCATCCTAATCCGTACGCGGACACTGACCCGCGCGTCCGCACGTGCCCCGACCCTAGCACGTGTCCGCACCCTCACCTGTGCCCTCAGCCTTGCCGTTCCCTAACCCTAACCCTAGCCCGGAACGGAAACCCACCGGCAGCCCCACACCTTAGCCCCCGCCGTACCCTCATCCTAATCCGTACGCGGACACTGACCCGCACGTCCGCACGTGCACCGACCCTAGCACGTGTCCGCCCCCTCACCTGTGCCCTCAGCCTTGCCGCTCCCTAACCCTAACCCTAGCCCGGAACGGAAACCCACCGGCAGCCCCACACCTTAGCCTCCGCCGTACCCTC
Source organism: Hyperoodon ampullatus (assembly GCF_949752795.1). NCBI lineage: Eukaryota > Metazoa > Chordata > Mammalia > Artiodactyla > Ziphiidae > Hyperoodon > Hyperoodon ampullatus. Next base: position 88,918,553 of record NC_136927.1, on the reverse strand, counting down.
ATCCTAATCCGTACGCGGACACTGACACGCGCGTCCGCACGTGCCCCGACCCTAGCACGTGTCCGCACCCTCACCTGTGCCCTCAGCCTTGCCGTTCCCTAACCCTAACCCTAGCCCGGAACGGAAACCCACCGGCAGCCCCACACCTTAGCCTCCGCCTTACCCTCATCCTAATCCGTACGCGGACACTGACCCGCGTGTCCGCACGCGCCCCGACCCTAGCACGTGTCCGCACCCTCTCCTGTGCCCTCAGCCTTGCCGTTCCCTAACACTAACTCTAGCCCGGAACGGAAACCCACCGGCAGCCCCACACCTTAGCCTCCGCCGTACCCTCATCCTAATCCGTACGCGGACACTGACCCGCGCGTCCGCACGTGCCCCGAACCTAACACGTGTCCGCACCCTCACCTGTGGCCTCAGCCTTGCCGTTCCCTAACCCTAACCCTAGCCCGGAAGGGAAACCCACCGGCAGCCCCACACCTTAGCCTCCGCCGTACCCTCATCCTAATCCGTACGCGGACACTGACCCGCGCGTCCGCACGTGCCCCGACCCTAGCACGTGTCCGCACCCTCACCTGTGGCCTCAGCCTTGCCGTTCCCTAACACTAACCCTAACCCGGAACGGAAACCGACCGGCAGCACCACACCTTAGCCTCCGCCGTACCCACATCCTAATCCGTACGTGGACAGTGACCCGCGCGTCCGCACGTGCCCCGACCCTAGCACGTGTCCGCACCCTCACCTGTGCCCTCAGCCTTGCCGTTCCCTAACCCTAACCCTAGCCCGGAACGGAAACCCACCGGCAGCCCCACACCTTAGCCTCCACCGTACCCTCATCCTAATCCGTACGCGGACACTGACCCCCGCGTCCTCACGTGCCCCGACCCTAGCACGTGTCCGCACCCTGACCTGTGCCCTCAGCCTTGCCGTTCCCTAACCCTAACCCTAGACCGGAACGGAAACCCACCGGCAGCCCCACACCTTAGCCTCCGCCGTACCCTCATCCTAATCCGTACGCGGACACTGACCCGCGCGTCCGCACGTGCCCCGACCCTAGCACGTGTCCGCACCCTCACCTGTGCCCTCAGCCTTGCCGTTCCCTAACCCTAACCCTAGCCCGGAACGGAAACCCACCGGCAGCCCCACACCTTAGCCTCCGCCGTACCATCATCCTAATCCGTACGCGGACACTGACCCGCGCGTCCGCACGTGCCCCGACCCTAGCACGTGTCCGCACCCTCACCTGTGCCCTCAGCCTTGCCGTTCCCTAACCCTAACCCTAGCCCGGAACGGAAACCCACCGGCAGCCCCACACCTTAGCCTCCGCCGTACCCTCATCCTAATCCGTACGCGGACACTGACCCGCGCGTCCGCACGTGCCCCGACCCTAGCACGTGTCCGCACCCTCACCTGTGCCCTCAGCCTTGCCGTTCCCTAACCCTAAGCCTACCCCGGAACGGAAACCCACCGGAAGCCCCACACCTTAGCCTCCGCCGTACCCTCATCCTAATCCGTACGCGGACACTGACCCGCGCGTCCGCACGTGCCCCGACCCTAGCACGTGTCCGCACCCTCACCTGTGCCCTCAGCCTTGCCGTTCCCTAACCCTAACCCTAGCACGGAACGGAAACCCACCGGCAGCCCCACACCTTAGCCCCCGCCGTACCGTCATCCTAATCCGTACGCGGACACTGACCCGCGCGTCCGCACGAGCCCCGACCCTAGCACGTGTCCGCGCCCTCACCTGTGCCCTCACCCTTGCCGTTCCCTAACCCTAACCCTAGCCAGGAACGGAAACCCACCGGCAGCCCCACACCTTAGTCTCCGCCGTACCCTCATCCTAATCCGTACGCGGACACTGACCCGCGCGTCCGCACGTGCCCCGTCCCTAGCACGTGTCCGCACCCTCACCTGTGCCCTCAGCCTTGCCGTTCCCTAACCCTAATCCTAGCCCGGAACGGAAACCCACCGGCAGCCCCACACCTTAGCCTCCGCCGTACGCTCATCCTAATCCGTACGCGGACACTGACCCGCGCGTCTGCACGTGCCCCGACCCTAGCACGTGTCCGCACCCTCACCTGTGCCCTCAGCCTTGCCGTTCCCTAACCCTAACCCTAGCCCGGAACGGAAACCCACCGGCAGCCCCACACCTTAGCCTCCGCCGTACCCACATCCTAATCCGTACGCGGACACTGACCCGCGCGTCCGCACGTGCCCCGACCCTAGCACGTGTCCGCACCCTCAACTGTGCCCTCAGCCTTGCCGTTCCCTAACCCTAACCCTAGCCCGGAACGGAAACCCACCGGCAGCCCCACACCTTAGCCTCCGCCGTACCCTCATCCTAATCCGTACGCGGACACTGACCCGCGCGTCCGCACGTGCCCCGACCCTAGCACGTGTCCGCACCCTCACCTGTGCCCTCAGCCTTGCCGTCCCCTAACCCTAACCCTAGCCCGGAACGGAAACCCACGGGAAGCCCCACACCTTAGCCTCCGCCGTACCCTCATCCTAATCCGTACGCGGACACTGACCCGCGCGTCCGCACGTGCCCCGACCCTAGCACGTGTCCGCACCCTCACCTGTGCCCTCAGCCTTGCCGTTCCCTAACCCTAACCCTAGCCCGGAACGGAAACCCACCAGCAGCCCCACACCTTAGCCCCCGCCGTACCCTCATCCTAATCCGTACGCGGACACTGTCCCGCGCGTCCGCACGTGCCCCGACCCTAGCACGTCTCCGCACCCTCACCTGTGCCCTCAGCCTTGCCGTTCCCTAACCCTAACCCTAGCCCGGAAGGGAAACCCACCGGCAGCCCCACACCTTAGCCCCCGCCGTACCCTCATCCTAATCCGTACGCGGACACTGACCCGCGCGTCCGCACGTGCCCCGACCCTAGCACGTGTCCGCCCCCTCACCTGTGCCCTCAGCCTTGCCGTTCCCTAACCCTAACCCTAGCCCGGAACGGAAACCCACCGGCAGCCCCACACCTTAGCCTCCGCCGTACCCTCATCCTAATCCGTACGCGGACACTGACCCGCGCGTCCGCACGTGCCCCGACCCTAGCACGTGTCCGCACCCTCACCTGTGCCCTCAGCCTTGCCGTTCCCTAACCCTAACTCTAGCCCGGAACGGAAACCCACCGGCAGCCCAACAGCTTAGCCTCCGCCGTACCCTCATCCTAATCCGTACGCGGACACTGACCCGCGCATCCGCACGTGCCCCGACCCTAGCACGTGTCCGCACCCTCACCTGTGCCCTCAGCCTTGCCGTTCCCTAACCCTAACCCTAGCCCGGAACGGAAACCCACCGGCAGCCCCACACCTTAGCCTCCGCCGTACCCTCATCCTAATCCGTACGCGGACTGTGACCCGCGCGTCCGCACGTGCCCCGACCCTAGCACGTGTCCGCACCCTCACCTGTGCCCTCAGCCTTGCCGTTCCCTAACCCTAACCCTAGCCCTGAACGGAAACCCACCGGCAGCCCCACACCTTAGCCTCCGCCGTACACTCATCCTAATCCGTACGCGGACACTGACCCGCGCGCCCGCACGTGCCCCGACCCTAGCACATGTCCGCACCCTCACCTGTGCCCTCAGCCTTGCCGTTCCCTAACCCTAACCCTAGCCCGGAACGGAAACCCACCGGCAGCCCCACACCTTAGCCTCCGCCGTACACTCATCCTAATCCGTACGCGGACACTGACCCGCGCGCCCGCACGTGCCCCGACCCTAGCACGTGTCTGCACCCTCACCTGTGCCCTCAGCCTTGCCGTTCCCTAACCCTAACCCTAGCCCGGAACGGAAACCCACCGGCAGCCCCACACCTTAGCCTCCGCCGTACCCTCATCCTAATCCGTACGCGGACACTGACCCGCGCGTCCGCACGTGCCCCGACCCTACCACGTGTCCGCACCCTCACCTGTGCCCTCAGCCTTGCCGTTCCCTAACCCTAACCCTAGCCCGGAACGGAAACCCACCGACAGCCCCACACCTTAGCCTCGGCCGTACCCTCATCCTAATCCGTACGCGGACACTGACCCGCGCGTCCGCACGTGCCCCGACCCTACCACGTGTCCGCACCCTCACCTGTGCCCTCAGCCTTGCCGTTCCCTAACCCTAACCCTAGCCTGGAACGGAAACCCACCGGCAGCCCCACACCTTAGCCTCCACCGTACCCTCATCCTAATCCGTACGCGGACACTGACCCGCGCGTCCTCACGTGCCCCGACCCTAGCACGTGTCCGCACCCTGACCTGTGCCCTCAGCCTTGCCGTTCCCTAACCCTAACCCTAGACCGGAACGGAAACCTACCGGCAGCCCCACACCTTAGCCTCCGCCGTACCCTCATCCTAATCCGTACGCGGACACTGACCCGCGCGTCCGCACGTGCCCCGACCCTAGCACGTGTCCGCACCCTCACCTGTGCCCTCAGCCTTGCCGTTCCCTAACCCTAACCCTAGCCCGGAACGGAAACCCCCCGACAGCCCCACACCTTAGCCTCCGCCGTACCCTCATCCTAATCCGTACGCGGACACTGACCCGCGCGTCCGCACGTGCCCCGACCCTAGCACGTGTCCGCACCCTCACCTGTGCCCTCAGCCTTGCCGTTCCCTAACCCTAACCCTAGCCCGGAACGGAAACCCACCGGCAGCCCCACACCTTAGCCTCCGCCGTACCCTCATCCTAATCCGTACGCGGACACTGACCCGCGCGTCCGCACGTGCCCCGACCCTAGCACGTGTCCGCGCACTCACCTGTGCCCTCAGCCTTGCCGTTCCCTAACCCTAATCCTAGCCCAGAACGGAAACCCACCGGCAGCCCCACACCTTAGCCTCCGCCGTACGCTCATCCTAATCCGTACGCGGACACTGACCCGCGCGTCCGCACGTGCCCCGACCCTAGCACGTGTCCGCACCCTCAACTGTGCCCTCAGCCTTGCCGTTCCCTAACCCTAACCCTAGCCCGGAACGGAAACCCACCGCAGGCCCACACCTTAGCCTCCGCCGTACCCTCATCCTAATCCGTACGCGGACACTGACCCGCGCGTCCGCACGTGCCCCGACCCTAGCACGTGTCCGCACCCTCAACTGTGCCCTCAGCCTTGCCGTTCCCTAACCCTAACCCTAGCCCGGAACGGAAACCCACCGGAAGCCCCACACCTTAGCCCCCGCCGTACCCTCATCCTAATCCGTACGCGGACACTGACCCGCGCGTCCGCACGTGCCCCGACCCTAGCACGTGTCCGCACCCTCACCTGTGCCCTCAGCCTTGCCGTTCCCTAACCCTAACCCTAGCCCGGAACGGAAACCCACCGGCAGCCCCACACCTTAGCCCCCACCGTACCCTCATCCTAATCCGTACGCGGACACTGACCCGCGCGTCCGCATGTGCCCCGAACCTAGCACGTGTCCGCACCCTCACCTGTGCCCTCAGCCTTGCCGTTCCCTAACCCTAACCCTAGCCCGGAAGGGAAACCCACCGGCAGCCCCACACCTTAGCCCCCGCGGTACCCTCATCCTAATCCGTACGCGGACACTGACCCGCGCGTCCGCACGTGCCCCGACCCTAGCACGTGTCCGCCCCCTCACCTGTGCCCTCAGCCTTGCTGTTCCCTAACCCTAACCCTAGCCCGGAACGGAAACCCACCGGCAGCCCCACACCTTAGCCTCCGCCGTACCCTCATCCTAATCCGTACGCGGACACTGACCCGCGCGTCCGCACGTGCCCCGAACCTAGCACGTGTCCGCACCCTCACCTGTGCCCTCAGCCTTGCCGTTCCCTAACCCTATCCCTAACCCGGAACGGAAACCCACCGGCAGCCCCACAGCTTAGCCTCCGCCGTACCCTCATCCTAATCCGTACGCGGACACTGACCCGCGCGTCCGCACGTGGCCCGAGCCAAGCACGTGTCCGCACCCTCACCTGTGCCCTCAGCCTTGCCGTTCCCTAACCCTAACCCTAGCCCGGAACGGAAACCCACCGGCAGCCCCACAGCTTAGCCTCCCCCGTACCCTCATCCTAATCCGTACGCGGACACTGACCCGCGCGTCCGCACGTGCCCCGACCCTAGCACGTGTCCGCACCCTCACCTGTGCCCTCAGCCTTGCCGTTCCCTAACCCTAACCCTAGCCCGGAACGGAAACCCACCAGCAGCCCCACACATTAGCCTCCGACGTACACTCATCCTAATCCGTACGCGGACACTGACCCGCGCGTCCGCAGGTGCCCCGACCCTAGCACGTGTCCGCACCCTCGCCTGTGCCCTCAGCCTTGCCGTTCCCTAACCCTAACCCTAGCCCGGAACGGAAACCCACCGGCAGCCCCACACCTTAGCCTCCGCCGTACCCTCATCCTAATCCGTACGCGGACACTGACCCGCGCGTCCGCACGTGCCCCGACCCTAGCACGTTTCCGCACCCTCACCTGTGCCCTCAGCCTTGCCGTTCCCTAACCCTAACCCTAGCACGGAAGGGAAACCCACCGGCAGCCCCACACCTTAGCCTCCGCCGTACCCTCATCCTAATCAGTACGCGGACACTGACCCGCGCGTCCGCACGTGCCCCGACCCTAGCACGTGTCCGCACCCTCACCTGTGCCCTCAGCCTTGCCGTTCCCTAACCCTAACCCTATCACGGAACGGAAACCCACCGGCAGCCCCACACCTTAGCCTCCGCCGTACGCTCATCCTAACCCGTACGCGGACACTGACCCGTGCGTCTGCACGTGCCCCGACCCTAGCACGTGTCCGCACCCTCACCTGTGCCCTCAGCCTTGCCGTTCCCTAACCCTAACCCTAGCCCGGAACGGAAACCCACCGGCAGCCCCACAGCTTAGCCTCCGCCGTACCCTCATCCTAATCCGTACGCGGACACTGTCCCGCGCGTCCGCACGTGCCCCGACCCTAGCACGTGTCCGCACCCTCACCTGTGCCCTCAGCCTTGCCGTTCCCTAACCCTAACCCTAGCCCGGAACGGAAACCCACCGGCAGCCCCACACCTTAGCCTCCGCCGTACCCTCATCCTAATCCGTACGCGGACACTGACCCGCGCGTCCGCACGTGCCCCGACCCTAGCACGTGTCCGCACCCTCACCTGTGCCCTCAGCCTTGCCGTTCCCTAACCCTAACCCTAGCCCGGAACGGAAACCCACCGGAAGCCCCACACCTTAGCCTCCGCCGTACACTCATCCTAATCCGTATGCGGACACTGACCCGCGTGTCCGCACGTGCCCCGACCCTAGCACGTGTCCTCACCCTCACCTGTGCCCTCAGCCTTGCCGTTCCCTAACCCTAACCCTAGCCCGGAACGGAAACCCACCGGCAGCCCCACACCATAACCTCCGCCGTACCCTCATCCTAATCCGTACGCGGACACTGACCCGCGCGTCCGCACGTGCCCCGACCCTAGCACGTGTCCGCACCCTCACCTGTGCCCTCAGCCTTGCCGTTCCCTAACCCTAACCCTAGCCCGGAACGGAAACCCACCGGCAGCCCCACACCTTAGCCTCCGCCGTACCCTCATCCTAATCCGTACGCGGACACTGACACGCGCGTCCGCACGTGCCCCGACCCTAGCACGTGTCCGCACCCTCACCTGTGCCCTCAGCCTTGCCGTTCCCTAACCCTAACCCTAGCCCGGAACGGAAACCCACCAGAAGCCCCACACCTTAGCCTCCGCCGTACCGTCATCCTAATCCGTACGCGGACACTGATCCGCGCGTCCGCACGTGCCCCGACCCTAGCACGTGTCCGCACGCTCACCTGTGCCCTCAGCCTTGCCGTTCCCTAACCCTAACCCTAGCCCGGAACGGAAACCCACCGGCAGCCCCACACCTTAGCCTCCGCCGTACCCTCATCCTAATCCGTACGCGGACACTGACACGCGCGTCCGCACGTGCCCCGACCCTAGCACATGTCCGCACCCTCACCTGTGCCCTCAGCCTTGCCGTTCCCTAACCCTAACCCTAGCCCGGAACGTAAACCCACCGGCAGCCCCACACCTTAGCCTCCGCCGTACCCTCATCCTAATCCGTACGCGGACACTGACCCGCGCGTCCGCACGTGCCCCGACCCTAGCACGTGTCCGCACCCTCACCTGTGCCCTCAGCCTTGCCGTTCCCTAACCCTAAACCTAGCCCGGAACGGAAACCCACCGGCAGCCCCACACCTTAGCCTTCGCCGTACCCTCATCCTAATCCGTACGCGGACACTGACCCGCGCGTCCGCCCGTGCCCCGACCCTAGCACGTGTCCGCACCCTCACCTGTGCCATCAGCCTTGCCGTTCCCTAACCCTAACCCTAGCCCGGAAGGAAAACCCACCGGCAGCCCCACACCTTAGCCTCCGCCGTACCCTCATCCTAATCCGTACGCGGACACTGACCCGCGCGTCCGCACGTGCCCCGAACCTAGCACGTGTCCGCACCCTCGCCTGTGCCCTCAGCCTTGCCGTTCCCTAACCTTAACCCTAGCCCGGAACGGAAACCCACCGGCAGCCCCACACCTTAGCCTCCGCCGTACCCTCATCCTAATCCGTACGCGGACACTGACCCGCGCGTCCGCGCGTGCCCCGACCCTAGCACGTCTCCGCACCCTCACCTGTTCCCTCAGCTTTGCCGTTCCCTAACCCTAACCCTAGCCCGGAACGGAAACCCACCGGCAGCCCCACACCTTAGCCTCCGCCGTACCCTCATCCTAATCCGTACGCGGACACTGACCCGCGCGTCCGCACGTGCCCCGACCCTAGCACGTGTCCGCACCCTCACCTGTGCCCTCAGCCTTGCCGTTCCCTAACCCTAACCCTAGCCCGGAACGGAAACCCACCGGCAGCCCCACACCTTAGCCTCCGCCGTACGCTCATCCTAATCCGTACGCGGACACTGACCCGCGCGTCCGCACGTGCCCCGACCCTAGCACGTGTCCGCACCCTCACCTGTGCCCTCAGCCTTGCCGTTCCCTAACCCTAACCCTAGCCCGGAACGGAAACCCACCGGCAGCCCCACACCTTAGCCCCCGCCGTACCCTCATCCTAATCCGTACGCGGACACTGACCCGCGCGTCCGCACGTGCCCCGACCCTAGCACGTGTCCGCACCCTCACCTGTGCCCTCAGCCTTGCCGTTCCCTAACCCTAACCCTAGCCCGGAAGGGAAACCCACCGGCAGCCCCACACCTTAGCCCCCGCCGTACCCTCATCCTAATCCGTACGTCGACACTGACCAGCGCGTCCGCACATGCCCCGACCCTAGCACGTGTCCGCACCCTCACCTGTGCCCTCAGCCTTGCCGTTCCCTAACCCTAACCCTAGCCCGGAACGGAAACCCACCGGCAGCCCCACACCTTAGCCTCCGCCGTACCCTCATCCAAATCTGTACGCGGACACTGACCCGCGCGTCCGCACGTGCCCCGACCCTAGCACGTGTCCGCACCCTCACCTGTGCCCTCAGCCTTGCCGTTCCCTAACCCTAACCCTAGCCCGGAACGGAAACCCACCGGCAGCCCCACACCTTAGCCTCCGCCGTACCCTCATCCTAATCCGTTCGTCAACACATACCCTGACACTAACACGTTTCTGTACCCTCACCTGTACCCTAAACTTTACCGCTCCCTAACCCTGACCCTAGCACGGAATGTCAACCTACCACCAACCCTACACCTTACCCTAAGCCCTACCCTAATCCTAAACCGTACGCTAACAGTGCTTCATACATTAACATGTACCCTGACACTAACACGTTTCTGCATCCTCACCTGTACCCTAAACCTTACCGTTCCGTTAACCTAGCCTTAGCCCTAGACCTAGCCCTAATGCTAACCCTAAACCCTAGCCCTAACCCTAAGCGTAAACCCTAAAGCCTAACCCTAAGCCCTAAACTCTAATCCTAACCCGATCCCTAACCGTAACCCATACCCAATCCTAAACCTAACCTTAAACTCTGACCCTAACACTAACCCTACCCTAACCCCTAACCCTAAGCCTAGCCCTAACCCTTAACCCTAACCCTAACCCTAAACCCTAACCCTAACCCTAACCCTAACACCTAACCCTAAGCGCCAACGCCAATGCTAACCCCAACCCCCAACCCGAACCCCAACCCCTAACCCCAACCCCTAACCCTAACCCATAACCTAACCCCTAACCCCTAACCCCAGCCCCGATCCCCAACCCCCGACCCCTGACCCTGACCTGTAAAAGCAAAGTCATCTGACTATAATTCATTCCAGGAACACAACCCTATTGAGCGAGAGAGGAAATAGCTACTCTAAGCTCTGGATAGACCAGAAACCTGATTTAAAGAAAACTATGTCATTGCTGTTTTCCACTCCAACAGACAGGTATAATGAAGCAAGGAATCCCCCTGGCCCTCCAGGATCTGCCTAATCTGAGAAATTCTTAATGTAAGGCCAACTGGCCCGAGACAGGGGAACGCAATCAGATTCACAGGTTGCATCGGATCGAAACTCTCCGGACCACCCAGTTCCAGGAACTGACCTGGGGGCTTTCCACCCAGCCCAGCCTTCCTGCCTTTCGAGGGACGGGACTAGCGGTTCCAAGACTGATGTAACCGGCACCAGACAGTGCCACGACACCCGAAGAGACCACCAGATAAGGAATACCCTGCGCCCTCCCAGATTCACCACACTCCTTTCCCTTCTTCCCCTATAAAATTTTGCCCAACCCTCGCCCCGGTGCGAATTTTCTGGCCCCTTTCTCTCGGACCAGTGAACGTCGCCCGGGAGCGCCCCCTAATAAAGCTCACTTGAAGCTTTCCTCTGTTTTGCGATGCCATTTGTTAAGATCCGACTTTACATTTGGTGCCGAAACCCGTGAGGGGTACCAAGCCCCACGAGTTACCACACGGGCCGCTCCTCCCCTCCCCCAGGAGACAACTAGGGAACCTCTACTCATCCACCCGATCCGGCAGAAAACGGGGTAAGTCCCCCTACCTTGTTCCCTCCGAACCACAGAGTCCCTACCCGCCGGACTCCCTGTCCCTAATAGCGGCCACGCCACGGACTCCTCCGTCCACTCTCCGGGCCTCGGGCAACTGTGGAGACGTCCCAATTGCCTCACCGCCCTATGATCTGCTGGGCCTCAGGTGACTGTGGAGACGTCCCAATTGCCTGACCGCCCTCCGACGTGCCGTGAATTGGAGACTGAGACCAGGGACGCCTCTCTCCCTCTCCATTCACTCAAGAACCGACTGGGGGTCATGGGAAACTCGCAATCGAAACCAGATTCTCAGATGCCCCTGGGGTGTCTCCTAGCCAATTTTACAGCCCTCGGATTCTCCCAAGATCTCCGTCACTGACGGCTTATTTTCTATTCCACTGTGGCCAGGCCACAATATCCTCTAGACAATCAATCCAAAATGGCCTCCTGAAGGGACTTTCGATTTTAACATCCTCCGTGATCTAGATAATTACTGCCGCAGGACAGACAAATGGTCCGAGGTCCCCTAGGTTCAGGCCTTCTGGTATTTACGCTCCCGCCCCTCCCTCTGCATTGATGGTTCCACTTCCCAGATCCTTCTTGCCCCTAATTTCCTTTGACGATGACCCCTCTCCACTAGCCGACCCACCCAAATCTCTCGCCTCTCCCCCCTCCAGAGCTCCTCTCCAGCCTCCACCCTACCCTGAAGCGGTCCGTCCTCCTGAACCCGCTCCGGCCCATCCAACCGCTCCCCCGCCTCCCTCAACGGTTTCTCCTCCCACGGCCCTTGCTTCGCCAATTAGTGCACATACACACTCTCACGACTCCCAAGATCCAAATCTCCTCTGCCCTCTGAGGGAGGTAGCAGGAGCGGAAGGATTAGTTAGAGTTCATGGTCCCTTTTCCCTCCAAGATCTCTCTCAAATAGAAAAGGGATTAGGCTCCTTTTCTGCCGACTCTTCCCGCTACATCAAAGAATTTTGCTACCTCTCTCAAGCTTATGATCTAACCTGGCAGGTTATCTTTGTGATCCTATCTTCTACTCTGACACCTGAGGAGAGGGAAAGAATTCAAACTGCTGCCCGAAACCATGCAGATCAGGTTCACCTTACTGACAACTCCATGGCTGTAGGAGCGACTGCCGTACCTGGCACCGATCCAGGCTGGACTTCTTCAGGATAGCCAAGATGGCCATCGTAAACGCGACCTCATGATCCAATGCCTCCTGGCTGGCATGCAGGCTGCCGCTCATAAGGTAGTCAATTTTGAAAAACTAAGAGATAACCCAAGAACCTAACGAAAATCCAGCTATCTTTCTCAATCGACTTACAGAGGCCTTAACTCTCTACACCCGGCTGGATCCCAACACCCCGGCAGGGGCAGCGATCCTAGCCACCCATTTTATCACCCAATCAGCCCCGGACATCCGAAAGAAATTAAAACGGGCAGAAGACGGCCCTCAAACCCCTATTCGAGATCTGGTAAAGATGGCCTTTAAAGTCTACAATGGCCGTGAGGATTTGGCAGAATATGGCCGACAGGCTCGGATGCACCAGAAGGTGGCCCTCCAAACCCAAGCTCTTGTAGCCGCACTAAGGCCAGCCATCTCCCATGGATCACAGCATCCACGGGGTCTGCAAAAGGCAACCCCACCAGGGGCCTGCTACAAATGCGGAAAAGGCGGCCACTGGGCTCGCCAATGTCCCAATCCCCGACCTCCTTCTAAGCCCTGTCCCAGCTGTGGGCTAACGGGCCACTGGAAGAGCGACTGCCCTACGACTGGCCCTCCCTCAGCGTCTCCACGCAGGGGGTGGGCCGACCCAACGGCATTACCACTCGAACTGCTGGGATTGGCTGACTGACGGCACCCGGACTCGAAGACCCCCATCACCATCGCCAAGCCCAGGGTAACGCTACAGGTAGCGGGTAAGTCCATCTCATTTCTGGTGGACACGGGGGCTACCTATTCGGTCCTGCCTACTTATTCCGAGCCAGTTTCTCCTTCCCAGATCTCGGTCATGCGTATTGATGACAAACCACCCTTCCCACTCCAGACCGGTCCACTCCCATGTCATATCGAAGGACTCCCTTTTACTCATTCCTTCTTAGTCATACCAACCTGCCCAGCTCCCTTGCTAGGCCGAGATGTCCTTTTCCACTTAGGGGCCTCCCTCCAGCTGGTTAGACTTGACCCTAAGGTCCCCTCTTCCCAACTCCTGCTTCCTCTTCTCGGCCTGTCTCTAGAACCCTCCCTTTCTTATCCCCCTCTTCCAACCACACCAAACCCAATGAATCCCCAAGTCTGGGATACTTCTAAGCCCATAACAGCAACACACCATTCCCCCGTCCTCATCCGCCTAAAGGACCCCTCCAAATTTCCATCAAGGCCCCAATTTCCCATCTCTGAGACTCACCTTAGGGGCCTACTACCTATTATCACCAGACTCCTAAACCAGGGATTCCTTATCCCCACTGACTCTCACTGCAACACCCCCATCCTGCCTGTCCGCAAGGCCTCTGAGGATTATCGCCTGGTCCAGGACCTCCGACTAATCAGTGAGGCCATAATTCCTCTCCACCCACTAGTACCAAACCCATACACCTTGCTCTCCCATATCCCCCCATCCACAACCCACTTTACGGTTCTGGATCTCAAAGATGCCTTTTTCACTATCCACCTACATCCCGACTCCTATTTCCTCTTCGCCTTTACCTGAACGGATCCGGATACTCATACTTCCAGTCAGCTCACCTGGACAGTTCTTCCCCAGGGCTTCCACGACAGTCCTCACCTCTTTGGTCAGGCGCTGGAACGGGACCTCACTTCCTGCTCCCGAACCCCCAGCACACTCCTTCAATATGTAGATGACCTCATCCTTTGTAGCCCATCTCTCAGCCTCTCAAAACAACATACTGCAAATCTCCTCAATTACCTTGGCTCTCGCGGTTATCGGGTCTCCCAAGGCAAGGCTCAGTTATCTGTATCTTCTGGAACCTACCTGGGGCTCCACCTTACCCCTACCACAAAAGATCTAACAGCCGATCACACCCGGATTATCCGTGAACTCCAGCCTCCGGAAACAGCGGAACAAATTCTCTCCTTTTTGGGCCTTATAGGATTTTTCCGACACTGGATCCCCAACTTTGCTCTCCTTGCTAAACCCTTGTATCTAGCCGCTAAAGAAACCCCTCAAGGACCCCTCACCTCTCCTTCCGCCGTTCAACAGGCCTTTGTCACCCTCTGTAATGCTCTGATATCTTTTCCTCCCCTTTCTCTGCCCAACCCAAACCGACCTTTTCACCTTTTTGTGGATGAATGGGCCAGAATAGCCACTGGACTCCTTGCCCAGCCTGTAGGGCCTTCCTACCACCCCGTGGCTTACCTCTCCAAACAGCTAGACCCAACCATTTGGGGATGGCAACAATGCCTTTGAGCCCTAGCAGCAGCAGCCAAACTGACCAAACAAACACTACAGATACTAAACCACACAGGAATAGGTAACATCTCCGACTGCTTTCTATGTGCCTCGCTTGGCCGGCCACCCTTGGCTGCTGTCCCACTCGACCAGCCCTTCAATTCTACTTCCTACACATCCCCAAATCCACCTTTTTCCCCGTTAAAAGTCCCCATATTCCCTGATTCAAAAAAATCTCACCATCTGTTACAGCAGCCGCCCAAATCTAGCTGATACTGGGTTTCTTTGCAACATATCCCTCATGGTAAACACACCAATTGAAGCACCACCAGGCATGTTTTTGTGGTGCCATGGTTCCTTCACAAAAGAGATCAATTCTTCCTCCCCCTTCCCATGTATCCCCATTACTCTCATCCCACAACTCACACTGTATACCCAAGCCGAATTTTCCTCTCTAATCACGCCACCCTTTACCCGACAGAAAAGAGCTATCTTTCTTCCTCTGGTTGCAGGTATCTCTCTCGCCTCCTCCCTGGTCGCTGCAGGCCTCGGGAGGAGGGGGGAGCTCTCACACATAGTGTTTCAACATCCCGCGACTTAGAACATAAACTCCAGCTAGCCATTGAAGGCTCCGCCGCCTCCATCTCCTCTCTCCAGCGCCAAATCACCTCCATAGCCTGAGTCGCTCTCCAGAATCGATGAGCCGTGGATCTCCTGACGGCCAACAAAGGAGGTACTTGCCTCTTCCTATGGGAGAAATGCTGCTGTAAACGCCCTCCATCGCTTAAGAGAAGAACTCCAACGCAAACACCAACAGTCCGCCTCCCCAATTCCCGATTGGTGGCGATCCACCCTCTATACCTGGCTAACACCAATCTTAGGCCCCTTAATCCTCATCTGTATCTTGCTCATGTTTACCCCGTTTTCTTACGTTCCTTTGACGGCGCATGGAAGAAGTCTCTCAGGTGGCCACAAACCAAATGTTCCTCGGTCCTTACACCTTGCTTCCTACAGAACCTCCCACTGGTCTCCCCTAAGCCTCGGACCTCTGGTCGCCCGACTCCCCTTTCGACGCCCCCATTCAGCATGAAGTAGCCAGAGATCAGAACGCCGCCCCATTACACCAAAGATGTTGGCCCAACCAACTGGCCCGAGGCAGGGGAACGCAATCAGATTCACAGGTTGCATCGGACCGAAACTCTCCGGACCACCCAGTTCCAGGAACTGACCTGGGGGCTTTCCACCCAGCCCAGCCTTCCTGCCTTTCGAGGGACAGGACTAGTAGTCCCAAGACTGGTGTAACCGGCACCAGATAGTGCCACGACACCCAAAGAGACCACCAGATAAGGAATACCCTGCACCCTCCCAGATTCACCACACTCCTTTCCCTTCTTCCCCTATAAAATTTTGCCCAACCCTCGCCTGGGTGCGACTTCTCTGGCCCCTTTCTCTCGGACCAGTGAACGTCACCCAGGAGCGCACCCTAATAAAGCTCACTTGAAGCTTTCCTCTGTTTCGCGATGCCGTTTGTTAAGATCCGACCTTACACTTACACATCAAGGATGGCTCTGAGCTGAATTTCTGCAAAACAAGACTATCCTGTGTGAAGAACCCAGTAGAGCTTTGTATCCCATCAGCTACAGGAAGAGAATGGCTGCAGGCTACTGAAAGCCAGCAGCATTTACAACTTAACTCCCATGGCCTCTGCAGTGGTACGTCTGAGTTTTCTGTTTCTGCCCCTGTACCAAACAGCTCTGGTGTAATTCCTCGTTCCTTCCTCCACCCACCCCCACCAACCCGTCCCCTTACCTGTGGTCCGTAGCCCTCTGCTCCGCGCTCGGATGCTGCTGGGGTGCCAAGGACCCACAGGATGGGTCGTTCCCAGCCGCCGGGCGCTGGCTTCCTAGAACCCCGCCAGCTCACGTGGCGCTAACAGCTAGGAGCCCCAAGGATGCCCCGTGCCAGGTGTGCTCTGGCTGGGACGCCCACTTCCGGGACACGCTCCTCCGGGAGAGGCACGCAGACCACTGCCACGCTCAGGTGACCTGCAGCCAATGCCGAGCAAGACCCACACAGGCGGTGCCGCGTCCGCACGGTGCAGCACAATCTCGGCGCTCCAGGCACGGGCACCAGGGGTCGGGCGTCTCCTCCTGAGAGGCCGCTAACGATGCCCCGGGGCATGGGCCCCTGTGGCACGGAGACCACTCCAGGCTGGACTCACCGCCAACGCCACCAGGAGGAGCGTTTGGTGGGACTCAGCAAACAACCCAATGTTTTAAATGGAAAAAGGACTTGAAAGATCCTTCTCCAGATAAGACATATAAATGGTCAGCAAGCACATGAAGAGATGTTAATCATCATCAGTCGTGATGAAATGCAAGTTAACACCACAACGCCGACCCCTCCACACACTAGAAGGCCTACAATCAAGAAAGCTAAAAATAACAAATGTTGGCAAAAATTTAGAGAAACTGATACAAAATTTCCCACAGGGAAAATGAGTAAGTTCCGGAAGTGGATGCTGAGAATATTTGTACAACATGAATGTAGTTAATGCCATAGAACTGTATGCTCAAAATG
This sequence comes from Hyperoodon ampullatus, assembly GCF_949752795.1. Lineage (NCBI taxonomy): Eukaryota > Metazoa > Chordata > Mammalia > Artiodactyla > Ziphiidae > Hyperoodon > Hyperoodon ampullatus. The sequence goes on along the minus strand of NC_136927.1, from coordinate 88,901,633 downwards.
ATTTAAATGGTAAATGTTATGTTATGTGGGGGGGTTTAACATAATTTAGCCCCTGCTTTATACCAGACCCCAGAGTCAAAGCTTCTCATCCATTTTCTCACTTTTACTTAACCTCCTAGGATCTTCACACTCCCATTTAACAGACGAAGCTGAACCTGAGAGGTTAAACTAAGTGACTTGCCCAAGGCTCACTCGGCGAAGTCTACACTATTCAATGTTACTGTATTTACTGAACACCTGCTAGAGCACCTACTGAGCAATACCTCCAGCACCTGCCAGAGACGTTGTGGGAAGACCAGGATGAACGGGGGCTGAAAGCAGATTACAAAACATGGGTAGATCCTGGGGCCCTGCTCTCAAACACTGAAGTTTCTTGGAGTGGAGGGGATGGCCTGTGCCACCCTTGTGGAGCCTTTTATTCCACGCCACCGCACCCCCACAGAGGAGGGAAGCAGCTGGCCTGATACTGAATATTAGCTCAGCTGGGAGGAGTCCTGGGGCTTTGAAGAAGGCATCTCCTGCCCCACTCCCCACATTGCCCCCTAGAGTCCAGTATGTGGGCACAAGCATCCCTATGGCGGGGCAGGAGGCACATCTCATGGCACCCCTCTCCTCCCGCCCTGCAGTAATGACACTGTAGCCATACACCCGCCAGAAGGACAATGAACTCTCCTTCTCTGATGGCACCATTATCTGCATCACCCGCCACTACTCCGATGGCTGCTGTGAGGGCATCGGCTCAGAGGGGTTTGGATTCTTCCCCGGGAACTATGTGCAGCCCAGCTGCTGACAGCCTGGGACCTCTGGGATGCTGACCCAAGCACCGCCTTGAGTGAGCCTCTTGAGTCCCACACCAAAGCCTGCTCCAGTCAACACTGGACCAGTCCGGCACGCCTCCTGGGCTGTGAGCTGTGTCTGTTCCTTCCCCCCATTGCAGTGGGATGGCGTCCTGGTAAAGACAGAGGAGGTACCCAGAGGCCTGCTGGAGACAGGAAAAAACTGGAAGCCAAGGAGTTTCGTGACCTTACCCACAGGGAACCCTTACGCCATGCAAGACAGGGTCTCAGCTGCAAGTGCCAACTTTGAATAAAATTCTGATGACCTCCTGATGAGGGCCCTGCAGGGCTAGCAGGCCGAGGGACTGAAACGCAACCCACTTGTAAGGCTCCCACTCATTGAGCCTCCTCTGCCTGCCCTAAGCAGCAGTATCTCCCATCTCCTCGGTGCTCACTGAGCCCTCCACACTAGACCCGTGCCCCTCTGCGAAGGTGGGCCGCACCCTGCTCTTTTGCCTGTTGCCTGCTTTGTTATGTATTCAGTCTTGGTTCCCCAGGCTGGGCACTCCTCCAAGAGTGGGGACCAGCTCCCTCACTTAGATGGGGCTCTCTGAGAGCAGAGATCACCTCGCCCTTATCCCCCCAGACGGCAGCGTGAGACACCTCGCTCACCTCCGCCCCTTCACCTCCTTCACAGCTCTGAAACCACAAGAGGGAGGTGGGCCTTGGGTTTCCACTGGCTCTGCTTTAAAGCATCATGGCTTTCTGTTCCATACGGGAGGAGAGGGACTCAAAAGGCCCAGTCAGTGGGGCGACTTTGGTTAAGTCCCTGGTTTCTTGCTGCATAGACGAGGCTGGGGTGCAAGGAGACATTTTCGGGCTCTGTGAGGTCCCTGGCTGGCCAGAACCGAGCCCCGGAACAGTGTGCTACCTCTTTCCACCAACATGAGGTGACTATTCCCTCTAGCTTTTTATCCTGTGGGGATGCTAACAGGGTGGGGGGGCGGGGGGCAAGGAGTGTAGTGTAGTCACAGTAGGTAAAGCAAGATCTAGGCCTTGGACCATCAGCAAGGAGCGCCACCTCTCTCTGCGAGGAGTCCGGTGCGGGGGAGGTCGGGGTGGTGCATTTCGGGGCCTGGGTCCCCTGGACAGAAAACTGGAGGAGGGAGGCCATGCAGCCCAAGGCAACAGTTAACTGCACCGCGGCGGGACATGTTCCTTCTTGACCCTGACAGGGAACCCTGTCCTCCCAGCTGGGAGGACAAGGTTTGTGGAAACACTGCTGCCTGCTCAGATATGCGCGCCACCCTGGTGCGGCCAGACTCTGGAATTCGCTTGCAGTGGGAATGGGGGAGGCAGCCAAGCTGGGTTAACTGCACAGATGGGGACAGCTCCCAACTCCCTCCTCCAGTCCCCAAATGGACCAACCTGGGATTCCAGGAAATCCCGGAGGGATATACCAAAACGAAAGGGAAAGGGAGTAATAAAACTAGCTTTCTCTTTCCCGACCCCCACCGCCCCACCCCCTCCCCGCCCAGGTGGCCCCTGCAGGCCACGTCCTCAGCACCTGATGCAGGTGTAGGCGCACTTCAGTGGAGATTTCCCAGGGCACCACCCTGTCGAGGAAGGAGCTGGGCTCGGCCTTCTGCGCCTCCTGCATAACGCGGTGCATGGGGTAGTGGTGGCGCAGGAAGGCCACTTCACCGCCTGCCAGTAGCCCCGTGGGGCAGAAGTCGTTGGCGCCGTCGCTCACGTACAAAAGGCACTCGAAGGGCACGCCGTCGTGGGCCTGCTCGCGCAGATAGTCGCTGAGCACCTTGTGCTGGCACATGTTGGCGGGGCAGCGAGCGCAGCTGTGCGTGTGGAAGGGCTGCAGCGCCAGCAGCCCCCAAGGGTCGGGCCCCAACGGGTTGCTGAAGATGTGGCGGAACAGGCCGTGGTGACCGGCGGCGCACAGCACACTCTCCACGCCAAAGGTGTTGGCGTCTGAGATGAGAATAATCTCAAAGCAGGCACCCTGCTTGGCCACAAACTGCAGCAGCTCGCCCGCGCCGGGCGACAGGGGGATGGCCTCGTAGATGGCGCGCAAGTCCCGCGGCCGCACGCCCTGCTCGCCCAGGTACTGGAAGACGCGCTGCATGTACTCGTTGTAGAAGCCCTCGCGCTAGGTGGCACGCAGGCTCTCAGGCAGCCGCTGGCCCGCCGCGGCAAGCGCATGACGGAGTCGTCGCTGTTTTCGTCCACGATAGTCTCGTCCAAGTCGAAGGTCAGGAGGAAGTGTGGCACGCCGGGCGCAGCCATCCCGCTCTCCTCTACCAGCTTTGTCCTGAGCGACCAAATCCTTTTGTGGTCACCAAAGAGTCCCTCAGAGGAAAGCGGGACAGGACCTCTGAGCTCCTCCTGCAGGGCGGGGAGCGGCGGCTGCGGAGGTCTGTCCCGGCTGAGTCTGGAGTGTCGAGAGTGGGGAGAGGGCCGAGCTGAGGTATTTGGGCGCAGGATGGAGCAAGGGGTGCTCACGGGAATTGGAGGGGACGCTGCGTCTTATCCATCCCCGGATTTCTGGGCTCCGGCTCTCACGAGTCCTTCCAGTCCAGAGGGTCCGTGAATGCTGTGCATCTGGGCCGTTCCCTCCACTTGCCCCCCATCCCCATGTTATGTATTTTTAACCACAATTTAAAAAATGAATGAAACACTGATAATATGTTACAACATGGATAAACATTGAAAACATTCTAAGTCAAAGAAGTCATACTGAAAAGGCCACTCATATCACAACCATCTTGTGTGCTTTAAATCCATAGCAGTTTTGAAAGTGAGGGGAAGGGACTTTCCTGGTGGTCCAGTGGTTAAGACTCTGTGCTCCCAATGTAGGGGGCACAGGTTCGATCCTTGGTCAGGGAACTAAAATCCTGTGTGCACAGCATGGCCAAAAATTAAAATAAAATAAACGTCATTGGCCTGGTTTTGGGTCATAGCATCATCCTTGAACCCATCAGAGCACCCACAGGATGGAACATGGGATTGGCTAGATGTGGATCATATGTCCATCTTCAAGGTGGGTAGCATCAGCCCTCTGGAACTGTTTGGACTGGAAACAGATAAGAAGTTCCCAAAGGAAAGCTGAGGTTCTGGACTTTGGCATGAGAACAGATGCTGGCTTGGGGAAAGCGGCAGATTCCACACCACTGACGGCCCACTGCACAGCTGTGGGATCTGAAGGCCAAGGAAGGAAGGGGCTGATTTAGGGTCAGGGGCTGCAGCCACCCATCCAGTGCTCTTGCTGTCCGCCCACAACAGCAAGAACCTCTTCCTCTTGCAAAAGGCACAGCCCTCCTTGATGTCTCTGGTGGTGGGAGCCCAGGAGTCACACCTGCCCCATGGCCACATGACTCAACCATCCCCCAAGAACAATACTGCTCATTTATCCAGTCTCCTCCCTCCTTTACAAAGAGCAGAGACTAAATGCTATGGTGGTTAGGAAATTCTTGCTCAATGAAGCAGTGAGAGGCTCAAGGATTATGCCGTATCATGGAATCCATCATTGGCAGCTTTCAGAGACCACATGGGTGCACGTGGCTCTCCAAGACCATGCAGCCTCAGTGTGAAACTGTCCATTGGGTGGCCCAGTTGCTCCCGTATCTTTGACTCTTAATGAGTATGAATATGAAAAGTTTGTTACAGCTGGAAGCCCAAAGGACTGCAAGGCCATGGTCTGCTGTATGGTTGTTGTGTCAGGGACACACTCAAATGTTTAGACGGTTATCACCTCGCTTGGCAGGCTATGAGCCTGTGAGGGGGGAGGCCCTTTTCTCAACCACAAGGATGTTAGTAACTGAAACATCCCAAAGGGCTGTCTGTGCTGCCCAGGTAGCTGTTCAATTGCCCAGCAGCAAGGTCAGCTCAGTAACTGGCCACAGGGGCTTGAACAGGGACCAGACTGGCCTGAGCTGGAGGACCACAGATGACTGCCTGGATGGTCAGAGGTCAAGGGCTGTCCTGAGACTTGATGTCTATTGATGCCCACTCAGATGGGACAAAGGATGCCTGCAGTCCCAGGAGGGCCCCACCAGCCCTCAGGAGGCAGCACCTGGGGGCTGGTAGGTCGCTGCACCAAGTTCTGTATAAATTCATAACATGACCATGGAGTGAGCTCAGTCAGGCCTGTGCTGGACCCAGGCTGCCCAGGCCAAGTGGGGCCAGCACTACTCTCTCCAGTTCAGATGGTAGGAGGAAACCCTGTGGGCTTCTGAGGCCCTAACAGCCGTTGACTGAGGTTGAGTTGGATTTGAAACAGTCAGTGACCAGAGCAGACATTTCATTCTTCTGCCATCAGGTTCCAGGACGGGGGTAGATAACCAGCGGTCCAGGTGAGCCCCACACTCGTGAGTGACCCCAGGCAAGTCCTGTCCACCCTACAGGACTCAGAGGTGTGGGGTTAGGGGGGCCGTGAGCCAGCTGTGCTTAACACTAACCCACTAACCCTAACGCCCAAACCTCTACTGTTCACTCCCCAACCCTAACCTCCTCATCTCTAATCCTAAACCCTAATGCTCCTAACCCCTAGCCCCTAGATACTCGACCTTGACCTGTAAACCTCCCAACCCTTACCCTGACCCTGACTCAGACCGTCTGACCTGACCCTCTAACCCTGACCCTCTAGCCTGCATCCTTTAACTCTAATCCCTCAAAACCTGGGCTCAGCTGAGTGGCTCCATCCAGAGGTGAAGCAGGACCTGTCTTTGGGCCCCCACTGCCTCTGCCCTCTCCTCCCCGCAGGAACCAGAAAGCCCTGGGTTGTTGGACTCTCCTGACCAGATGGGCAGCTGCTCCTGGTCTACCTGCGCCCACACCCCCCTCCTCTGGGGCCCTTGGCCTCTGGACTGTCTGACCTTCAGTCCACCTTCAGGAGCCCGGAGACAAATCCAGGTGAGACGCCTGCTTCATTGGCACAGGTGGGACCTGGTCCCCATCCTCACAGCCCGGCCAGAAAGCTTTGTGTGCACTGTCTCAGGAGGCTGCCTGTCCCCAACTAGCTGGAGGGGTCGGGAGTCAGATGTGGAACTGAAGTGTCCTTGAGATTGGAGTGCAGGCAGGAGACGTCAGGAGGGGTGAGAGGTGAGGTGTCATCATTCCCAAATCAGGCAGGGAGTGTGTGCTGTGTTTGCATTTCGGGCAGGGAAGAGTATGTCAGATGGAAGCTCTGAAGTAGCACACCTTGCAGGCCAACCTACTAGGGCAGTTCTTCCCTAAGTCAACGGGTGGTGCAAGACAATGCAAGAAACTGTAAATATATCCTTACAATGAATCTGGCAACTGGAAAGGAAACGTTACAGGTCATGGCAACCAAGGCACGAGGAGCCCGTCCCGCCTGCCCAGGCTTGCGCAGTCTGGAGGTGGAGCCAGGGTAGGCTGGACAGGCAGCTCCTGGCTAGGGCCTGGGCCGGAGAGCCCCAGAAGGCGTGGCAACCCGCAGACAATTTCCAGAGCCCACTGCAGCCGGGAGACGTTCCCTACAGAACAGCCTTGGGCCCTGTGTGTCCACCCTGTACACAGCACGACCCCGTCGACCCCTGGGCCTCATTCACGGCTGTCTGGCCACCCCTCCCCTCCTTCCTGAGTGTCTGAGCCCCCAGGGCCCCCTTGGCCGAGCCTTCTCTGCACACCTGGCTTTCCTGACTATCCCTGCCTCTCTGAGCACACTGTGTCCTTCCCCAGGGTCTGCGGGTCTGGCTAAGGGTCCCCCTTGTCTCCGGGTGGGCACCCCAGCCAACGCTGATGCTTGCCTTTCCTGAAAGATGGCCCCCTCAGTCTCACCAACTCCAAACTGTGTTGTGTTTACTTCTGGCAAAGAGGGAATGAAGAGGAAGCCCCATTCCGGCCTCACGCAAGGTGCGTGCTAACCTTGTGGACCCAAGGGACCACAAAAAAGAGGCTGGAAGCCTGGTGGAGGCACAGCCCCTACCGTCACCCCTGTTCCTCGGCCCAGCTTCTCTCTTCTACCATCAAACCCCTCAGCCGCCACCAGAGGAAATGTGTGGGCCTGATCCTGTCACTCTGGTTCCAAAACTGTTCTGTCTATAAAACAAAGTCAAAGCTAGCTGTCTGGCCACCCTTGCAGCCCCTCTGCGATGCGTCCTCCCCACGAGCCAGGCACCCAGCCCCTTCCCCTGCCCCCTGCCCCCACCCTCCTCTAGAGCGAGCTCCGTCCACCCCGCTCCTTCGGTTCAGCTCAGCTGCCACCTCCGCTGACCCACCAGCCAGAGGTAACCTCTCCCTCCACAGACACACCTGGCCTGCAGCTCCTCTGTCCCACGCCCGGCTGGGCTGAGCACAGCTGAGAGCATGCGCCTGCTTCACTGTGGACCCCAGGCCCCAGCACATGGCACAGGCTCAGGGGTGTTTACTGGACAGATGGATGACCGTGAGGATGAGCAGGCATATCACTCACGGTAGCGGGTAGTGGTCCTCCTTTTGAGTCTCTACACTTCACCACAAAGTGCTGAGGCAACAGCAAAAGGGAGGGTGGGGGAAGGCGGCACCAGAAAGCAACAACTCCATGCCTTCCTCATCCCCCCACAGCACGCACGTGTACACACATATGTGCACGTACACGCCCGAGCATACCTGCATTCACACACATGTACACACACACATGAAAAGATGGACTGCAGTCACACACATGCACACAATCACATGTGCTGCACATGCAAAAACACGTGCATACACACATATGTGCCTGCCTGCACATAAACACACTCACATGCACTCGGGTGTACACAGACCTGTGCACAGACAGCACACACATGCACGTGCTTGTGCACACTCACGTAATACACACACATACATACAAAAGCTCAGGAAATTTCATAAAGTTTGTTTTTGTTTCACCCTCCCCAAGAACGAGGAGACAGCAGATGGTCCCTGGGAAATAAAGATGGTCACGGCCCTGCATCTGTCACAGAGGCTAGTTGAAGGCTCAAGCACGCTCTGCCCTGCCCAGTCGTGGGGTACAGACCCAGCCTGCTCAGCTTCCTCAGCTGAGCCTTCCGCTGCCCCAGCCCCTCGTGGGAGAAGCAAGTCTGAGTGTCAGTTGCAGGTCATGTCTGTGCTACTTCTGGACTGGGGGTCTTGTGTTATCTTGCATGGTATCTTGCTGTGGGCTGAGGCTTACATTTTGCTAACTACTCTTCCATAAGCACTTCACCATATTCCTGAATGCCTATGCCTTCCAGAGGCTCCAGTTCTAGAACCCTGGAGTTGGGAAACAGTCAGCCGTCTCTGTGCACAATCACAAAGCTGCAGTCTGACCCAAGTCCACTTCTTGTATGTCTTAATGCTGCTCCACCTGGGGCTGATTGGGGAGGTGCTGGGTCTACAGTCCATGAAGATCAGGGAGACATGATCCCCTCTCGCAGGCCTGCACAGACTTACCTTTGTCTGTTAGTCCAAGTCATGCTCTATACAACATCTCTGTTTTTCTCCTCTAGAAAAAAATATTCCCAAAAACAGCAGCATCTCTTTAGACCACAGTCAGGATGACCCTCCTGGAATGAGCCTCAATCCTGCCTCAACTGGACTCTCTCCTGCCCTCTGCCTGACAAGGACCAGGCCTTGGGTGTGGTCAGTCTCCCCTCAGTCTGACTGGGCCTTCCTGACCAGAGAGCCCAGGATACCCCCTGAGCCTGGGGACTCAAGCATGTGTTGTGGGCAAATGTGCTGATGCATCAAAAAATGATAGGACTCTCCAAGACCATGAAAAATCACATACAACACGAACCATAAATAACAGCCAGGCTTGTTCTACACTGTGTGAAAACTGTCAATTTTTCACTGCACTGGAACACACACACAGATGCTCTGGGCCTGGAAGAGCCCCAGGGCCCTGGTGCTGCCCAGACTGGAAAGGGCCTCACACAGCACCTTCTGGATCCTCACTGTGATGGGATGGGGGATCCAGAAAGAATGCATAAGAAGTGGATACAGGAGCCCAGCCAAGCTCCCAGGCTTTTGGGGCCTGGAGGGTCAGAAAGCTCCAGAGTATTCCCCTTGCTGAACTTGGATTCAGAGTCCCAGATGCTCTGTGGGCAGCAGGATCCTCCCATGAGGACACTGACCATCTCCTCCAGGCCTCTACCACACAAAGGGTGACCAATCACAGAGCTGCGCCACAGGGATGAGGGCAGGCCAGGGAGCCTGAGGGAGAGGAGGCGGGAAGCGGCAGCACCCCAGTTCCATGGTCTTCTCGTCCCCCTGGAGCCCCCGCCCTGGTGCACAGTTCACTCCCGGGCTCACCGTGAGTGATGCGCTGAGCAGGCCTGAGTCTTACCGACGGCCAGATCTCTTGGGCCCTCTGCGTCCTGTGTTTTGCTGCAGACAGTACACCCTTAGTAACTGCTCAAGTCACGGATCGAGAGGGTCAATGAACGAATGAGCAAGGGAATGAGTGAGCGATGAAGGAACAGAGAAATGGGCAGATGGTGGATCCGCGCTGCCATGCTGACCCCGAGAACGAAATGTCACAGGCGTGCAAGACTCTCCCACGAAACAGTCTACACTGCCTCCTGACCCCAAGCCACTCCCTTCAGGACACCCTTGCTCCACACCATAAAATGTACCCTAACCCTAGCCCGTACCCTAACCCATACCCTAACCTGTACCCTAACCCCTACCCTAACCCTAACCTGTAGCCATACCCTAACCCCTAACCCTAAACTTAACCCTAACCCAACACTAACCCTAACCCTAACCCTAACTCAGGCCCTGATCATGTTTTTAACTAAGACCCTAATACTGATCCTACAAAGGCCCTGATGCTCCTCCGAAGTCATGACCTGACAGTGTCCCCAGCTAAGGGCATGACACTAGGCCTCACTCGGGCCCTGTCACTCTCCCTAAGTCAGGCTATCACGCTGTCCCTACCTGAAGCCCTGACATTGGTTCTAAAAATGGCCCTGGTACTCTCAGTAACTAACGTCGTGACACGATCCCTAGATGTTAACCTGACCCTGTCACTAGCTAATGTCCTCCCTCTGATGATAACTAAAGCCCTGATGCTGCGCCTAACTCAGGCCCTGAATTTAGTCCCAAGTCCGTGACACTGTCCTTAATTAAGGCCTAGATGCTTCTCCTAGGTCAGGGCTTGATACTGTTCCTAACTAAGGCCCTAACACTATTCCTAACTCAGGTTCTGACACTGTACGTAACAGAAGGCCCTGGCGCTAGTCCTAAGGCCCTGACACTACTCCTAACTCAGGCTCTGACGCTAGTCCTAACTAAGGCCCTGACACTGTCCCTAACTAAGGCCCTGACACTACACCTAACTCAGGCCCTGACACTGGCCCAAACTAAAGCACTGACACTACTCCTAACACAGGCCCTCACACGATTCCTTTGAAGGCTCTGATGCTAGTCGCAAGGCCCTGACACTGACCCTAAGGCCCTGCTGCCGTCAATATCTAAAGTCCTGACACTATCCTGACAATATATTCTAACGAATGTCTTAATAACGTCCTAGAACTCTCCTGATGTAAGCCTTGACGCTGTCCCTAAGTGAGGCCCCGAGGCTGTCCCTAACATAGGCCCTGAGAATGTCTTTAACAAAGACCCTGATGCTCATCCTACAGAGGCAATTGTGCTGCTCCTAAGCCTGGCCTGACACTTTCCCTAGATAAGGCCCTGACGCTGGTCCTAAATAAGGCCCTGATGCTCTGAATAACTAAGGCCTTCAAACTATCCCTCGCTCATTTCCTAACATTTTCCCTAGCCCATAACCTGACTCGATCTGTAGATAATGTCCTGCCTCTTATCCTACCTGAAGCCCTAATGCTTTCCCTAACTAAGTCACTGACTACTCCTAACTCAGGCCCTTACACTGGCCCTAACCAAAGCCTTCAAACTACTCCTAACTCAGGTCCTGACACTGTCCCTTACAAAGACCCTGACACTACACATAACACAGGCCCTGACATGATGCCTAACAAAGGCTCTGATGCTAGTCTTAACTAAGGCCCTGACACTCTCCCTACCTAAGGCCCTGAACGTACTCCTAACTCAGGCCCTGATCATGTCTTTAACTAAGACCCTACTGCTCATCCTACAAAGGCCCTAATGCTGCTCCTAAGTCATGCCCTGAGAGTGTCCCTAGCTAAGGGCCTGATGCTAGGCCTCACTCAGGCCGTCGCTCTCCTTACGTCAGGCTCTGACGCTGTCCCTACCTGAAGCCCTAACACTGTTTCTAAACAAGGCCCCTGGTACTCTCAGTAACTATGGTATTGACACTATCTCCAGGTCATTTCCTGACACTATACCTAGATATTGACCTAACTCTATCTTTAGCTAAAGTTGAGCCTCTTATGGCAACTAAAGCCCTGATGCTGTGCCTGAATCAGGCCGTGAATTTAGCCCCAAGGCCATGACACTGTCCCTAACTAAGGCCTAGATGCTGGTCCAACGTCAGGGCCTGATACTGTCCCTAACAAAGGCCCTAACACTATTCCTAACTCAGGCCCTGACACTGTACCTAACAGAAGGCTCTGATGCTACTCCTAACCAAGGCCCTGACACTGTCCCAAACTAAGGCCTAGATGCTGGTCCAAAGTCAGGACCTCATACTGTCCCCATCTAAGGACCTAGCACTATGGCTAACTCAGTCCCTGACAGTACTTAACAGAAGGCCCTGACCCCAGTCCTAACTAAGACCCTGACACTGTCCCTAACAAAGGCTCTGATGCTAGTCCTAACCAAGGCAATGACACTGTCCCTAAGTAAGGCCTGAGATTACTAATAACTCAGGCCATGACACGATACCTAAAAAAGGCTCTGATGCTGTTCCTAACTAAGGCACTGACACTGTCCCTAACTAAGGCCCTGACACTACTCCTAACTCAGGCCCTCAAACGATTCCTAACAAAGGCTCTGATGCTAGTCCTAAGGCCCTGACACTGTTCCTAACAAAGGCACTGATGCCACTCCTAACTCAGGCCCTAACACTGTCCCCAATGAAGGGCCTTGTGTGACTCCTAATTCAGGCCCTAACACGATACCTAACAAAGGCTCTGATGCTAATCGTACCTAAGGCTCTGACACTGTCCTTAACTAAGGCCTGGACACTACCACTAACTCAGGCCCTGATACTGTCTCTACCTAAGGCCCTGACACTACACCTACCTCAGGCCATGACAGTGTCCCTAACTAAGGCCCTGACACTACACCTACCTCAGGCCATGACAGTGTCCCTAACTAAGGCCCTGACACTACTCCTAAATCTGCCCTGACATTATAACTAACAAAGGCTCTGACGCTAGTTCTAACCAAGGCCCTGACACTGTCCGAAACAAAGGCACTGACACTACTCCTAACTCAGGCCCTGACACGGTACCTAACGAAGGCTCTGATGCTAATCCTAACTAAGGCCCTGACACTGACCCTAACTAAGCCCTTGACACTACTCCTAACTAAGGCCCTGATGCTACACATAGCTCAGGCCCTGACACTGTCCTTAACGAAGGCCTTGACACTACTAATGACTCAGGCCCTGACACTGTCCCTGAGGCCCTGACACTACTACTAACTCAGGCCCTGACACGATACCTAACGAAGGCACTGATGGTAACCCTAACTAAGGCCTTGACACTATTCCTAACTAAGGCCCTGATGCTACACTTAACTCAGGCCCTGACACTGTCCCTAAATAAGGCCTTGATACTACACCTACAACAGGCCCTGACACTGTTCCTAACAGAGGCACTGATGCTAGTCCTAAATCAGGCCCTGACACTGTCCCTAATAAAGGCCCTGCTGCTGTCAATATCTAAAGTCCTGACACTATCCTAAGCTTATATCCTGACCAATCTCTTACTAAGTTCCTGAAACTGTCCCTAAGAGAGGCCCTGAGGCTGTCCCTAACAGAGGTCCTGATAATGTCTTTAACAAAGACCCTGATGCTGATCTTACAGAAGTACTGGTGCTACTCCTAAGCCTTGCGTGGACACTGCCCCTAGATAAGGCCCTGACGCAGGTCCTAAATAAGGCCCTGATGATCTGAATAACTAAGGCATTGAAACTATCCCTCGCTCATTTCCTGACGTTATGCCTAGCCTGTAACCTGACTCAGTCCGCAGCTAATGTCCTGCCTCTTATCCTACCTGAAGCCCTAATGCTGTCCCTAACTAAGGCCCTGACTACTGCTAAATCAGGCCCTGAAACTAGCCCTAACTAAAGCCTTCACACTACTCCTATCTCAGGTCCTGACACTGTCCCTAACTAAGGCCCTGACACTACTCATAACTCAGGCCCTGAGACGATACCTAACAAAGGCTCTGATGCTAGTCTTAACTAAGGCCCTGACACTCTCCCTACCTAAGGCCCTGAACGTACTCCTAACTCAGGCCCTGATCATGTCTTTAACTAAGACCCTACTGCTCATCCTACAAAGGCCTTAATGCTGCTCCTAAGTCATGCCCTGAGAGTGTCCCTAGCTAAGGGCCTGATGCTAGGCCTCACTCAGGCCCTGTCGCTCTCCCTAAGACAGGCTCCCAGGCGATCCCTACCTGAACCCCTGAAACTGGTTCTAAACAAGGACCTGATACTCTCAGTAACTGTGGTATTCACACTATCCCCAGGTCATTTCCTGACACTATACCTATACCTTAATGTAACCCTGTCTTTATCTAAAGTCGAGCCTCTTATGCCAACTAAAGGCCTGATGCTGTGCATAACTCAGGCCCTGACTTAGTCCCAAGGCCTTGACACTGTCCCTAACTAAGGCCTAGATGCTGGTCGAATGTCAGGGCCTGATACTGTCCCTAACAAAGGCCCTAACACTAATCCTAACTCAGGCCCTGACAGTGTACCTAACAGAAGGTCCTGACGTTAGTCCTAAGACCCTGACACTGTCCCTAACAAAGGCTCAGATGCTAGTCCTAACCAAGGCCCTCACACTGTCCCTAACTAAGACCCTGACAGTACTCCTAACTTAGGCCCTGACCCGATACCTAACAAGGCTTACTTATTAAGTAATAATTAGCCTACCTGAAGCCCTAACTCTGTCCCTAACTAAGGACCTGAATAGTCCTAACTAAGGCCCTGACACTGTCCTCACCAAGGCCTTCACCGTACTCCTAACTCAGCCCCTGACACTGTACCTAACTAAGGCCCTGACAGTACTCCTAACTTAGGCCCTGACACGATACCTAACAAAGGTTCTGATGCTATTCCTAACTAAGGTGCTGAAACAGGACCTAACTAAGGCCCTTGACTTAGGAGTAGTGTCAAGGCTTTAGTTAGGGACACTGTTGGGCCTTAGTTCGGACTAGCATCACAGCCTTTGTTAGGTATCATGTCAAGGCCTGACTTAGGAGTAGTGTCAGGGCCTTAGTTGGGGACAGTGTCAGGTCCTTAGTTAGGACTAGCAACAGAGCCTTTGTTAGTAATCGTGTGAGGGCCTGAGTTAGGAGCAATGTCGAGGCCTTAGATAGGGACAGTGTGTGTCAGGGCCTTGGTTAGGACTAGCATCAGAGTCTTTGTTAGGTATCATATCAGGGCCTGAGTTAAGAGTAGTATCAGAGCCTTAGTTAGGAACAATGTCATGGCCTGAGTTAGGAGTAGTATCAGGGCGTTATTTAGGGACACTGTCAGGGCCTGAGTTAGCAGTAGTGTCAAGGACTTTGTTAGGGATTGTGTCAGGGCCTCAGTTAGGAATAGTGTCAGTGCCCTAGGTAGGGACAGTATGAGGCCCTGACTTAGGATGAGCATCTAGGCCTTAGTTAGGGACAGTGTCACGGCCTTGGGACTAAATTCAGGGCCTCAGTTAGGCACAGCATCAGGGCTTTAGTTGGCATAAGAAGCTCAACTTTAGCTAAAGAAACGGTTAGGTTAAGGTCTAGGTATAGTATCAGGAAATAACCTAGGGATAGTGTCAAACTTTAGTTACTGAGAGGATCAGGGCCTTGTTCAGAACGAGTGTCAGGGATTCAGGTAGGGACAGCGTCAGAGCCTGACAGAGACACGGTCAGAGCATGACTGAGGCCTAGCGTCAGGCCCTTAGCTAGGGACACTGTCAGGGCATGACTCAGGAGCAGCATCAGGGCCTCTGTAGAATCAGCATTACGGTCTTAAGACATGATCAGAGACTGAGTTAGGGAGAGCGTCAGGGCCTCAGTTACGGGTAGCTTCAGGGCCTATGTTAGCGACAACCTCACGGCTTTATTTGGGGACAGCGTCAGGGCTGACTTAGGAATAGTGTCAGGCCTTTAGTTATTACTATCAGCAGGGCCTACATTAGGGACAGCTTCCGGGCCTTACTTTAAGACAGTGTCAGGGCCTTAACAGGACTATTCAGGGCCTTAGTTAGGGACAGCATTAGGGCTTTATGTAGGATGAGAGGCAGGATATTAACTATGGACTGAGTCAGGTTACGGGCTAGGGATAAGGTCAGGAAAGGACAGAGGGACAGTTTGAAGGCCTTAGTTACTGAGAGAACCTGGGCCTTCTTTACGACCAGCGTCATGGCCTTCGGTAGGGACAGTGCCAGGGCAAGGCCTAGGAGGAGCATAAGGGCCTCTGTAGGATCAGCATCAGGGTCTTGGTTAAAGACATTCTCAGGGTCTCACTCAGGGACAAGCTCAGGGCCTCACTTAGGGACAGCGTCAAGGCTCACGTAGGGACAGTTTCACGACCTTAGTAAGAGATGTGACAGGATATATGCTCAGGATAGTGTCAAAACTTTAGATATTGATGGCAGCAGGGCCTTTGATAGGGACAGTGTCAGGGCCTGAGTTAGGGACAGTGTCAGGGACTGAGCTAGGGTCAATGTCAGGGCCTTAGTTAGGATTAGCATCAGAGCCTTCATTAGGTATCGTGTCTGGGCCTGAGTTAGTAGTGTCAGGTCCTTAGTTATGGACAGTGTCAGGGCCTGAGGTAGGTGTAGTGTCAGGGCCTTAGTTCAGACAGTGTCAGGACCTTAGTTAGGACTAGCATCAGAGCCTTTGTTAGGTATCGTGGCAGGGCCTATATTAGGAGTACAAGGGCCTTAGTTGGGGACACATTCACGGGTTGAGCTAGGAGTAATGTCAGGGCGTTATTTAGGGAGAGTGTCAGGGCGTGAGTTAGGAGTAGTCTCAGGGCCTTAGTTAGGAGTAGCACCAGAGCCTTTCTTAGGAATAGTGTGAGGGCCTGAGTTAGGACCAGCATCAGAACCTCTGTTGGGTATCGTGTCACGGCCTGAGTTAGCCGTAATCTCAGGCTCTACTTAGGGACAGTGTCCGGGCATTGGTTAGGAGCAACAGAGCCTTTGTTACGGACACTGTCAGGACCTTGGTTGGGACTAGTGTCAGAGCCTTCTGTTAGGTACACTGTCAGGGCTTGAGTTAGGAATAGTATTATGGCCTTAGTTAAGGACAGTATCAGGAGCTGACTTAGAGCATCAAGGCCTTAGTTAGGGACAGTGTCACAGCCTTGGGGCTGAATTCAGAGCCTGAGTTAGGGACAGCATCAGTGCTTTAGTTGCCATAAGAGGCCTGACTTTACCTAAAGACAGGGTTAAATTATGATCTAGGTATAGTGTCAGGAAATGACCCAGGTATAGTGTCAACACCTTAGTTACTGAGAGTATCAGGGCCTTGGTTAGAACCAGTGTCAGGGCTTCAGGTAGGGACAGCATCAGAGCCTGACGTAGGGAGAGTGACAGGGCCTGAGTGAGGCCTAGCATCAGTCCCTTAGCTCGGGACACTGTCAGGTCATGACTCAGGAGAAGCATCAGGGCCTCTGTAGGATCAGCATTACGGTCTTAGTTAAAGACATGGGGGCTTCCCTGGTGGTGCAGTGGTTTAGAGGCCGCCTGTCGATGCAGGGGACACGGGTTCGTGCCCTGGTCCGGGAAGATCCCACATGCCATGGAGCTGCTGGGCCCGTGAGCCATGGCTGCTGAGCCTGTGCGTCCGGAGCCTGTGCTCCACAACGGAAGAGGCCACAACAGTGAGAGGCTGGTGTATCGCAAAAAAAAAAAAAAAAAAAAGACATGGTCAGGGCCTGAGTTAGGCGGAGCGTCAAGGCCTCAGTTAGGGATAGCTTCAGGGCCTGTCTTAGGGACAGCCTCAGGGATTTAGGGCCAGCAACAGGGCTGACTTATGGATAGTGTCAGGACCTTGGTTAGAGATGGGTCAGTATATTAGCTCAGGATAGTGTCAGGCCTTTAGTTATTGCCGGCAGCAGGGCCTGCATTAGGGACAGCTTCCGGGCCTTACTTACAAACAGTGTCAGGGCCTTACTGATGACTAGTCAGGAACTTAGTTAGGGACAGCATTAGGGCTTCAGGTAGGGTAAGAGGCAGGACATTAACTACGGACTGAGTCAGGTTACGGGCTAGGGATTAAGACAGGAACGTAGCGAGGGACAGTTTGAAGGCCTTAGTTACTGAGAGCACCTGGGCCTTCTTTAGGACCAGCGTCACAGCCTTCGGTAGGGACAGTGTCAGGGCAAGGCCTAGGAGGAGTAAGAGGGCCTCTGTAGGATCAGCATCACGGTCTTGGTTAAAGACATTCTCAGGGCCTCACTTAGGGACAGGCTCAGGGTCTTACTTAGGGACAGTGTCAAGGCTCACTTAGGGAAAGTTTCAGGACCTTAGTAAGAGATGGGACAGGATATATGCTAAGGGAACTGTCAAAACTTTAGATATTGACAGGAGCAGGGCGTTTGTTACGGACACTCTCAGGGCCTGAGTTAGGACTAGCATCAGTGCCTCTGTTAGGAACAGGGTCAGGGCCTGTTGTAGGTGTAGTATCAGGGCCTTATTTAGGGACAGTGTCAGGGCCTGAGTTAAGTGTAGCTTCAGGGCCTAGTTAGGAATAGTGTCAAGGCCTTAGTCAGGGTCACTGTCACGGCCTTAGTTAGGGTTAGCATCAGAGCCTTCGTTAGGTATAATGTCAGGGCCTGAGGTAGAAGTCATTTCAGGGCCTTGGTTAGGAAGAGTGTCACAGCCTTTGTTATGTATAATGGCAGGGCCAGAGTTAGGAGAAGAGTCAGGTCCTTAGTTAGGGACACTGTCAGGGCCTTATTTAGGGACAGTATCACGGCCTGAGTTGGTAGTAGTGTCAAGGCCTTAGTTAAGGACACTGTCAGGGCAAGGCCTAGGAGGAGCATATGGGCCTATGTAGGATCAGCATCAGGGGCTGGGGCTGGGGCTGGCGCTGGGGCGAGGGCTAGGGCCTTAGTTAGGAATAGTGTCATGGCCTTAGTTAGTGTCACTGTCAGGGCCTCTGTTAGGGTTAGCGTCAGAGCCTTCATTAGGTATGATGTCAGGGCCTGAGTTAGAAGTAGTGTCAGGGCCTTAGTGAGGGACAGTGTAAGGTATTTGGTAGGATGAGTGTCAGAGCCTTTCTTATGTATAATGGCAGGGCCAGAGTTAGGAGAAGAGTCAGGCCCTTAGTTAGGGACACTGTCAGGGCCTTAGTTAGGGATACTATCACAGCCTGAGTTAGTAGTAGTGTCAAGCCTTAGTTAAGGACAGTGTCAGGGCCTTACTTACAACTAGTATCAGAGCCTTTGTTCGGTATCTTGTCAGGGTCTGATTTAGGAGTAGTGTCAGGGCCTTAGTTAGGGACAGTGTCAGGGCCTGAGTTATGAGTGGAATCAGTGCCTCTCTTAGGAACACTGTCAGAGTCTGTGTTAGGTGTAGTGTCAGGGCATAAGTTGGGACAGTGTCCGGGCCTTGGTTAGGACTACCATCACAGCCTTTTTTAGGGATAGTGTCAGTGCCTTGGTTAGGACGAGCGTCAGAGACTTTGTTATGTATAATGGCAGGGCCAGAGGTAGGAGGAGAGGCAGGCCCTTAGTTAGGGACACTGTCAGGGCCTTAGTTAGGGACAGTATCATGGCCTGAGTTAGTAGTAGTGTCAAGCCCTCAGTTAAAAACAGTGTCAGGGCCTTACTTACAACTAGCATCAAGCCTTTGTTCGGTATCGTGTCATGGCCTGAGTTAGCTGTAGTCTCAGGCCCTACTTAGGGACAGTGTCAGTGCCTTGGTTAGGGCCAGTGGCAGGGTCTTGGTTAGGACTGGCGTCAGGGCCTTCTGTTAGGTACACTGTCAGGGCTTGAGTCAGGCATAGTGTCAGGGACTTTGTTAGGGACAGTATCAGGCCCTGACGTTGGACCAGCATCTAGGCCTTAGTTAGGGACAGTGGCATGGCCTTGGGGCTGAATTCAGGGCCTGAGTTAAGCACAGCATCAGGGCTTCATTTGCCATAAGAGGCTCGACTTTAGCTAAAGACAGGGATAAGTTATGATCTAGGTATACTGTCAGGACATGACCCAGGTATAGTGTCAACACGTTAGTTACTGAGAATATCGGGGCCTTGTTTAGAACAAGTGTCAGGGCTTCAGGTAGGGACAGCGTCACAGCCTGATGTAGGGAGAGCGACAGGGCCCGAGTGAGGCCTAGCATCAGGCCCTTAGCTGGGGACACTGTCAGGGCATGACTCAGGAGCAGCATCAGGGCCTCTGTAGGATCACAATTACGGTCTTAGTTAAAGACATGATCAGGGCCTAAGTTAGGCAGACCGTCAAGGCCTCAGTTAGGGATAGCTTCAGGGCCTGTGTTAGGGACAGTCTCAGGGCTTGATTTAGGGCCAGCATCAGGGCTGACTTAGGGATAGTGTCAGGACCTTGGTTAGAGGTGGGTCAGTATATTAGCTCAGGATAGTGTCAGGCCTTTAGTTATTGCCGGCAGCAGGGCCCTGCATTAGAGACAGCATCCGGGCCTTACTTACAAACAGTGTCAGGGCCTTAGTGATGACTAGTCAGGGCCTTAGTTAGGGACAGCATTAGGGCTTCAGGTAGGGTAAGAGGCAGGACATTAACTACGGACTAGGGATAAAGTCAGGAACGGAGCGAGGGACACTTTGAAGGCCTTAGTTATCGAGAGCACCTGGTCCTTCTTTAGGACCAGTATCATGGCCTTCGGTAGGGACACTGTCAGGGCAAGGCCTAGGAGGAGCATAAGGGGCTCTGTACAATCAGGGGCAGGGGATGGGGCTGGGGATGGGGATGGGGCTAGGAGAGGGCTGGGGCTAGGGTTAGGGATAGGGCCTTAGGAATAGTGTCAAGGCCTTAGTTAGGGTCACTGTCAGGGCCTTAGTTAGGGTTAGCATCAGAGCCTTCATTAGGTATAATGTCAGGGCCTTAGTTAGAAGTAGTGTCAGGGCCTTAGTGAGGGACAGTGTCATGTCCTTGGTAAGGACGAGCGTTAGAGCCTTTGTTATGTATAATGGCAGAGCCAGAGTTACGAGGAGAGTCAGGCCCTTAGTCAGGGACACTGTCAGGGCCTTAGTTAGGGACAGTATCACAGCCTGAGTTAGTAGTAGTGTCAAGGCCTTAGTTAAGGACAGTGCCAGGGACTTACTTACAACTAGCATCAGAGTCTTTGTTTGGTATTGTGTCAGGGCCTGATTTAGGAGTAGTGTGAGGGCCTTATTTACGGACAGTGTCAGGGCCTGAGTTAGGAGTGGAATCAGTGCCTCTCTTAGGAACAGTGTCAGAGTCTGTGTTAGGGGTAGTGTCAGGGCATTAAGTTAGGACAGTCTCAGGGCCTTGGTTAGGAATACCATCAGAGCCTTTGTTAGGCAGAGTGTCAGGGCCTTGGTTACGAGGAGCGTCAGAGACTTTGTTATGTATAATGGCAGGGCCAGAGTTAGGAGGAGAGTCAGGCCGTTAGTTAGGGACACTGTCAAGGCCTTAGTTAGGGACAGTATCATGGCCTCAGTTAGTAGTAGTGTCAAGTCCTTAGTTAAGGACAGTGTCAGGGCAAGACCTAGGAGGAACATAAAGGCCTCTGTAGGATCAGCATCAGGGCCTGGGGCTGGGGATGGGGCAGGGGCTGTGGTTAGGGCTGGGGCTACGGCTGAGGCTGGGGCTGAGGCTGGGGCTGGGGCTAAGGCTAAGCCCTTAGTTAGGAATAGAGTCAAGGCCTTACTTAGGGTCACTGTCAGGGCGTTAGTTAGGCTTAGCATCAGAGCCTTCGTTAGGTATAATGTCAGGCCTGAGTTAGAAGTAGTGTCAGGGCCTTAGTGAGGGACAGTGTCTGGGCCTTGGTTAGGACGAGCGTCAGAGCCTTTGTTATGTATAATGGCAGGTCCAGAGTTAGGAGGAGAGACAGGCCCTTAGTTAGGGACACTGTCAGGGCCTTAGTTACGGACAGGATCACGGTCTGAGTTAGTAGTAGTGTCAAGGCCTTAGTTAAGGACATTGTCAGGGCAAGGCCTAGGAGGAGCATAAGGGCCTCTGTAGGATCAAGGGCTGGGGCTGGGGCTCGGGCTCGGGCTAGGGCTGTGGCGGGACTGGGCCTGGGGCTAAGGCTAGGCCCTTAGTTAGGAATAGTGTCAAGGCCTTAGTTAGGGTCACTGTCACGGCCTTAATTAGGGTTAGCATCACAGCCTTCGTTTGGTATAATGTCAGGGCCTGAGTTAGAAGTAGTGTGAGGGCCTTAGTGAGGGACAGTGTCTGGGCCTTGGTTAGGATGAGGGTCAGAGCCTTTTTTATGTAAAATGGCAGAGCCAGAGATAGGAGGAGAGTCAGGCCCTTAGCCAGGGACACTGTTAGCGCCTTAGTTAGGGACAATATTACGGCCTGAGTTAGTAGTTGTGTCAAGGCCTTAGTTAAGCACACTGACAGGGAAAGGCCTAGGAGGAGCAAACGGGCCTCTGTAAGATCAGCATCAGGGGCTGGGGCTGTGGATGGGTCTGGGTCTGGGTTTCGGGCTGGGGCTGAGGCTGGGGCTGGGGCTGGCGTTAGGGCTAGGACTAGGACTAGGGCTAGGACTAGGCCCTTAGTTAGGAATAGTGGAAAGGCCTTACTTAGGGTCACTGTCAGGGCCTTAGTTAGGGTTCTCATCAGAGCTTTCATTAGGTATAATGTCAGGGCCTGAGTTAGAAGTAGTGAAAGGCACTTAGTGAGGGACAGTGTCAGGGCCTTTTTTAGGACTAGTGTCAGAGCTTTCTTTTGTATAATGGCAGGGCCAGAGTTAGGAAAAGAGTGGGGACCTTAGTTAAGGACACTGCCTGAGCCTTAGTTAGGGACAGTATCACAGCCTGAGTTAGTAGTAGTGTCAAGGCCATAGTTAAGGACAGAGTCAGGGCAAGGCCTAGGAGGAGCATAAGGGCCTCTGTTGGATTAGCACCTGGGGTACAGGCAGGGCCTGCCTCTGGGGCTGCGGCTGGGGCTGGGGATAGGGCAGGGGCAGGGGCTAGGGATGGGGCTAGGGCTGGGGCTGGGGCTAGGGATGGGGCTGGGGCTGCGGCTGGTGCTAGGGATGGGGATGGGGCTGGGGCTGGGGCTGGGGCTAGGGCTAGGGCTAGGGCTAGGGCCATATTTAGGAATAGTGTCAAGGCCTTAGTTAGGGTCACTGTCAGGGCCTTAGTTAGGGTTGGCATCATAGCCTTCGTTAGGTATAATGTCAGGGCTTGAGTTAGAAGTAGTGTCAGGGCCTTAGTGAGGGACAGTGTCAGGGCCTTGGTTAGGACGAGCGTCACAGCCTTTTTTATGTATAATGGCAGGGAAAGTGTTAGGAGGAGAGTCAGGCCCTTAGTTAAGGACACTTTCAGGGTCTTAGTTAGGGACAGTATCACAGCCTGAGTTAGTAGTAGTGTCAAGGCCTTAGTTAAGGACAGGGTCAGGGCAAGGCCTAGGAGGACCATATAGGCCTCTGTAGGATCAGCATCAGTGGCTGGGGCTAGGGCTGGGGCTGGGGCAGGGGCTGGAGCTTGGGCTAGGGCTAGAGCCATAGTTAGGAATGGTGTCAAGGCCTTAGTTAGTGTCACTGTCAGGGCCTTAGTTAGTGTTGGCATCAGAGCCTTTGTTACGTATAATGTCAGGGCCTGAGTTAGAAGTAGTGTCAGGGCCTTAGTGAGGGACAGTGTCAGGGGCTTGGTTAGGAGGAGCGTCAGAGCCTTTTTTATGTATAATGGCAGGGAAAGTGTTACGAGGAGAGTCAGGCCCTTAGTTAGGGACACTCTCAGGGCCTTAGTTACGGACAGTATCACAGCCTGACTTAGTAGTAATGTCAAGGCCTTACTCAAGGGCAGTGTCAGGGCGAGGCCTAGAGGAGCATAAAGGCCTCTATAGGATCAGGGTCTGGGGCTGGGGATAGGGCTATGGCTAGGGCTACGGCCTTCGTTAGGAATAGTGACAAGGCCTTATTTAAGAACAGTGTCAGGGAAAGACCTAGGAGGAGCATAAAGTCCTCTGTAGGATCAGCATCAGGGCCTGGGGCTAGGGCTGAGGCTGGGCCTGAGGCTGGGGCCGGGGCTGAGGCTAGGCCCTTAGTTAGGAATAGTGTCAAGGCCTTATTTAGGGTCACTGTCAGGGCGTTCGTTTGGGTTAGCATCAGAGCCTTCGTTAGGTATAATGTCAGGCCTGAGTTAGAAGTAGTGTTAGGGCCTTAGTGAGGGACAGTGTCTGGGCCTTGGTTAGGACGAGCGTCACAGCCTTTGTTATGTATAACGGCAGGTCCAGAGTTAGGAGGAGAGTCAGGCCCTTAGTTAGGGACACGGTCAGGGCCTTAGTTACGGACAGTATCACGGCCTGAGTTACTAGTAGGGTCAAGGCCTTAGTTAAGGACAGTGTGACGGCAAGACCTAGGAGGAGCATAAGGGCCTCGGTAGGATCAGCATCTGTGGCATGGGCAGGGGCTGGCTCTGGGGCTGCGGCTGGGGCTGGGGCTGGGGATATTGATGGGGCTGCGGCTGGGGCTAGGGCTGAGGCTGAGGCTGGGGCTGGGGCTGGGGCTGGGGCTGGGGCTAGGGCTAGGGCTAGGACTAGGCCCTTAGTTAGGAATAGTGTCAAGGCCTTAGTTAGTGTCAGTGTCAGGGCCTTAATTAGGGTTAGCATCACAGCCTTCGTTTGGTATAATGTCAGGGCCTGAGTTAGAAGTAGTGTCAGGGCCTTAGTGAGGGACACTGTCAGGGCCTTGGTTAGGACGAGCGTCAGAGACTTTTTTATGTATAATGTCAGGGCCAGAGTTGGGAGGATAGTCAGGCCCTTCGTTAGGTACACTGTCAGGGCCTCAGTTAGGGACAGTATCACGGCCTGAGTTAGTAGTAGTCTCAAGGCCTTAGTTAAACACACTGTCAGGGCAAGGCGTAGGAGGAGAAAAAGGGCCTCTGTGGATCAGCATCAGTGGCTGGGGCTGGGGCTGGGGCTGGGGCTGGGGCTGGAGCTTGGGCTAGGGCTAGAGCCATAGTTACAAATAGTGTCAAGGCCTTAGTTAGTGTCACTGTCAGGGCCTTAGTTAGTGTTGGCATCAGTGCCTTCGTTACGTATAATGTCAGGGCCTGAGTTAGATGTAGTGTCGGGGCCTTGGTGATGGACAGTGTGAGGGCCTTGTTAGGAGGAGCGTCAGAGCCTTTTTTATGTAAAATTGCAGAGCCACAGTTAGGAGGAGAGTCAGGCCCTTAGTTAGGGACACTGTCAGGGCCTTAGTTAGGAACAGTATCACGGCCTGAGTTAGTAGTAGTGTCAGGGCCTTAGTTAAGGACAGTGTCACGGCAAGACCTAGGAGGAGCATAAGGGCCTCTGTAGGATTAGCATCAGTGGCAGGGGCTGGCTCTGGGGCTGCGGCTCGGGCTGGGGCTACGGCTGAGGCTGGGGATAGTGATGCGGTTATGCCTGGGGCTGGGCCTGGGGCTGGGGCTGGAGCTGGGGCTGGGGCTGGAGCTGGGGCTGGGGCTGAAGCTGGGGACGGGGCTGGAGCTGGGGCTGGGGCTAGGGCTAGGGCTAGGACTAGGCCCTTAGTTTGGAATAGTGTCAAGGCCTTATTTAAGAACAGCGTCAGGGCAAGACCTAGGAGGAGCATAAAGGCCTCTGTAGGATGAGCATCAGGGCCTGGGGCTGGGGATGGGGCATGGGCTGAGGCTAGGGATGGGGATAGGGCTGAGGCTGGGGCTGAGGCTGGGGCCGGGGCTGGGGCTGGGGATATAGATGGGGCTAAGGCTGGGGCTGGGGCTGGGGCTGGGGCTGGGGCTAGGGCGGGGGCTGGGGCTGGGGCAGGGGCTAGGGCTAGGGCCATATTTAGGAATAGTGTCAAGGACTTAGTTAGCGTCACTGTCAGGGCCTTAGTTAGGGTTGGCATCAGAGCCTACGTTAGGTATAATGTCAGGGCTTGATTTAGAAGTAGTGTCAGGGCCTTAGTGAGGGACAGTGTCAGGGCCTTGGTTAGGATGAGCGTCAGAGCCTTTTTTATGTATAATGGCAGGGAAAGTGTTACGAGGAGAGTCAGGCCCTTAGTTAGGGACACTGTCAGGGCCTTAGTTAGGGACAATATTACAGCCTCAGTTTGTAGTAGTGTCAAGGCCTTAGTTAAGGACAGTGTCAGGGCAAGGCCTAGGAGGAGCATAAGGGTCTCTGTAGGATCAGCATCAGGGGCTGGGGCTGGGGCTTGGGCTGGGGCTGCGGCTGGGGCTCGGGTTGGGTCAGGGGCTGGGACTCGGGTTGGGGCTTGGGCTAGGGCTGGGGCTAGGGCCTTAGTTAGGAATAGTGTCAAGGCCTTAGTTAGAGTCACTGTCACAGCCTTACTTAGGGTAAGCATCAGACCCTTCGTTAGGTATAATGTCAGGGCCTGAGTTAGAAGTAGTGTCAGGGCCTTAGTGAGGGACAGTGTCAGGGCCTTGGTTAGGAGGAGCGTCAGAGCCTTTTTTATGTATAATGGCAGGGCCAGAGTTAGGAGGACAGTCAGGCCCTTAGTTAGGGACACTCTCAGGGCCTTAGTTACGGACAGTATCACAGCCTGACTTAGTAGTAATGTCAAGGCCTTACTCAAGGGCAGTGTCAGGGCGAGGCCTAGAGGAGCATAAGGGCCTCTATAGGATCAGGGTCTGGGGCTGGGGATAGGGCTAGGGCTAGGGCTACGGCCTTCGTTAGGAACAGTGACAAGGCCTTATTTAAGAACAGTGTCAGGGCAAGACCTAGGAGGAGCATAAAGGCCTCTGTAGGATGAGCATCAGGGCCTGGGGCTGGGGATGGGGCATGGGCTGAGGTTGGGGATGGGGATAGGGCTGAGGCTGGGGCTGAGGCTGGAGCCGGGGCTGGGGCTGGGGATATTGATGGGGCTAAGGCTGGGGCTGGGGCTGGGGCTAGGGCTGGGGCTGGGGCTGGGGCTGGGGCTAGGGCGGGGGCTGGGGCTGGGCCTTGGGCTAGGGCTAGGGCTAGGGCTGGGGCTAGGGCCATACTTAGGAATAGTGTCAAGGACTTATTAGCGTCACTGTCAGGGCCTTAGTTAGGGTTGGCATCACAGCCTTCGTTAGGTATAATGTCAGGGCTTGATTTAGAAGTAGTGTCAGGGCCTTAGTGAGGGACAGTGTCAGGGCATTGGTTAGGATGAGCGTCAGAGCCTTTTTTATGTATAATGGCAGGGAAAGTGTTAGGAGGAGAGTCAGGCCCTTAGTTAGGGACACTTTCAGGTTCTTAGTTAGGGACAGTATGACACCCTGAGTTAGTAGTGTCAAGGCCTTAGTTAAAGACACTGTCAGGGCAAGTCCTAGGACGAACATAAGGGCCTCTTTAGGATCAGCATCAGGGGCTGGGGCTGTGGCGGGGTCTGGGGCTGCGTCTGGGTCTGGGGCTGGGTCTGGGTCTGGGACTGAGGCTAGGACTAGGGCTAGGACTAGGCCCTTAGTTAGGAATAGTCTCAAGGCCTTGGTTAGGGTCACTTTCAGGGCGTTAATTAGGGTTAGCATCACAGCCTTCGTTAGGTATAATGTCAGTGCCTGAGTTAGAAGTACTGTGATGCCCTTGGTGACGGACAGTGTGAGGGCCTTGTTAGGAGGAGCGTCAGAGCCTTTTTTATGTATAATGGCAGGCCCAGAGTTAGGAGGACAGTCAGGCCCTTAGTTAGGGACACTGTCAGGGCCTTAGTTAGGGACAGTATCACAGCCTGAGATAGTAGTAATGTCAAGGCCTTACTTAAGGACAGTGTCAGGGCGAGGCCTAGGAGGAGCATAAGGGCCTCTGTAGGATCAGGGGCCGGGACTGGGGCTAGGGCTAGGGCTAGGGCTACGGCCTTAGTTAGGAATAGTAACAAGGCCTTAGCTAAGGACAGTGTCAGGGCAAGACCTAGGAGGAGCATAAAGGCCTCTGTAGGATCAGGGGCTGGGGCTGGGGCTGGGACTGGGGCAGGGGCTGAGGTTAGGGCTGGGGCTACGGCTGAGGCTGGGGCTGAGGCTGGGGCTGGGGCTAAGGCTAGGCCCTTAGTTAGGAATAGTGTCAAGGCCTTACTTAGGGTCACTGTCAGAGCCCTAGTTAGGGTTAGCATCAGACCCTTCGTTAGGTATAATGTCAGGGCCTGAGTTAGAAGTAGTGTCAGGGCCTTAGTGAGGGACAGTGTCAGGGCCTTAGTTAGAACGAGTGCCAGAGCCTTTTTCATGTATAATGGCAGGGCCAGAGTTAGGAGACAGTCAGGTCCTTAGTTAGGGACACTGTCAGGGCCTTAGTTACGGACAGTATCACAGCCTGACTTAGCAATAATGTCATAGCCTTACTTAAGGACAGTGTCAGGGCGAGGCCTATGAGGAGCATAAGGGCCTCTGTAGGATCAGGGGCTAGGGCTGGGGCTAGGGCTGGGGCTGGGGATAGTGATGGGGCTAGGGCTGGGGTTGAGGCTGGGGCTGGGGCTACAGATGGGGCTAGGGCTGGGGCTGGGGCTGGGGCTGGGGCTAGGCCCTTTGTTAGGAATAGTCTCAAGGCCTTAGTTAGGGTCACTTTCAGGGCGTTAATTAGGGTAAGCATCAGAGCCTTCGTTAGGTATAATGTTAGGGCCTGAGATAGAAGTAGTGTCATGGCCTTGGTGATGGACAGTGTGAGGGCCTTGTTAGGAGGAGCGTCAGAGCCTTTTTTATGTAAAACGGCAGAGCCACAGTTAGGAGGAGAGTCAGGCCCTTAGCTAGGGACACTGTCAAGGCCTTAGTTAAGGACAGTGTCACGGCAAGACCAAGGAGGAGCATATGGGCCTCTGTAGGATTAGCATCTGTGGCAGGGGCTGGCTCTGGGGCTGCGGCTCGGGCTGGGGCTAGGTCTGGGGCGGGGGATAGTGATGCGGCTAGGCCTGGGGCTGGGGCTGGTGCTGGGGCTAGGGCTCGGGCTTGGGCTGGGGCTACGGATGGGGCTGGGGCTGGGGCTCGGGCTGGGACTAGGGCTGGGGCTGGGGCTGGGGCTGGGGCTATGGATGGGGCTGGGGCTGGGGTTGGGACTAGGGCTACGACTAGGCCCTTAGTTAGGAATAGTGTCAAGGCCTTAGTTAGTGTCAGTGTCAGGGCCTTAATTAGGGTTAGCATCACAGCCTTCATTTGGTATAATGTCAGGGACTGAGTTAGAAGTAGTGTCAGGGCCTTAGTGAGGGACAGTGTCAGGGCCTTGGTTAGGACGAGCGTCAGAGCCTTTTTTATGTATAATGTCAGGGCCAGAGTTGGGAGTACAGTCAGGCCCTTAGTTAGGTACACTGTCAGGGCCTTAGTTAGGGACAGTATCATGGCCTAAGTTAGTAGTACTGTGAAGGCCTTAGTTAAAGACACTGTCAGGGCAAGGAATAGGAGGAGCAAAAGGGCCTCTGTAGGATCAGCATCAGGGGGTGAGGCTGAGGCTGGGTCTGGGGATGGGGCTGGGGCTGGGGCTAGTGCTGGGGCTGGGGCTGGGGCTAGTGCTGGGGCTGGGGCTGGGGCTGGGGCTGGGGCTCGGGTTGGGGTTAGGGATAAGGCTGGGCCTGGGGCTAGGCCCCTAGTTAGGAATAGTCCCAAGGCCTTAGTTAGGGTCACTGTCAGGGCCTTAGTTACGGTTAGCATCTGAGCCTTCGTTAGGTATAATGTCACGGTCTGATTTAGAAGTAGTGTCAGGGCCTTAGTGAGGGACAGTGTCAGGGCCTTGGTTAGGACGGGCGACAGAGCCTTTTTCATGTATAATGGCAGGGCCAGAGTTGGGAGGATAGTCAGGCCCTTAGTTAGGTACACTATCAGGGCCTTATTTAGGGACAGTATCACGGCCTGAGTTAGTAGTAGTCTCAAGTCCTTAGTTAAACACACTGTCATGGCAAGGCCTAGGAGGAGAAAAGAGGGCCTCTGTAGGATCAGCATCAGTGGCTGGGGCTAGGGCTGGGGCTGGGCCTGGGGCTGGAGCTTGGGCTAGGGCTAGAGCCATAGTTAGGAATAGTGTCAAGGCCTTAGTTAGTGTCACTGTCAGGGCCTTAGTTAGTGTTGGCATCAGAGCCTTCGTTACGTATAATGTCAGGGCCTGAGTTACAAGTAGTGTCAGGGCCTTAGTGAGGGACAGTGTCAGGGGCTTGGTTAGGAGGAGCGTCAGAGCCTTTTTAATGTATAATGGCAGGGCCAGAGTTAGGGGGACAGTCAGGCCCTTAGTTAGGGACACTCTCAGGGCCTTAGTTACGGACAGTATCACAGCCTGACTTAGTAGTAATGTCAAGGCCTTACTCAAGGACAGTGTCAGGGCGAGGCCTAGAGGAGCATAAGGGCCTCTATAGGATCAGGGTCTGGGGCTGGGGATAGGGCTAGGGCTAGGGCTACGGCCTTCGTTAGGAATAGTGACAAGGCCTTATTTAAGAACAGTGTCAGGGAAAGACCTAGGAGGAGCATAAAGTCCTCTGTAGGATCAGCATCAGGGCCTGGGGCTAGGGCTGAGGCTGGGCCTGAGGCTGGGGCTGGAGCTAAGGCTAGGCCCTTAGTTAGGAATAGTGTCAAGGCCTTATTTAGGGTCACTGTCAGGGCGTTCGTTAGGGTTAGCATCAGAGCCTTCGTTAGGTATAATGTCAGGCCTGAGTTAGAAGTAGTGTCAGGGCCTTAGTGAGGGACAGTGTCTGGGCCTTGGTTAGGACGAGCGTCAGAGCCTTTGTTATGTATAATGGCAGGTCCAGAGTTAGGAGGAGAGTCAGGCCCTTAGTTAGGGACACTGTCAGGGCCTTAGTTACGGACAGGATCACGGTCTGAGTTAGTAGTAGTGTCAAGGCCTTAGTTAAGGACATTGTCAGGGCAAGGCCTAGGAGGAGCATAAGGGCCTCTGTAGGATCAGGGGCTGGGGCTGGGGCTCGGGCTCGGGCTAGGGCTGTGGCGGGACTGGGCCTGGGGCTAAGGCTAGGCCCTTAGTTAGGAATAGTGTCAAGGCCTTAGTTAGGGTCACTGTCACGGCCTTAATTAGGGTTAGCATCACAGCCTTCATTTGGTATAATGTCAGGGCCTGAGTTAGAAGTAGTGTGAGGGCCTTAGTGAGGGACAGTGTCTGGGCCTTGGTTAGGATGAGGGTCAGAGCCTTTTTTATGTAAAATGGCAGAGCCAGAGATAGGAGGAGAGTCAGGCCCTTAGTTAGGGACACTGTTAGCGCCTTAGTTAGGGACAATATTACGGCCTGAGTTAGTAGTTGTGTCAAGGCCTTAGTTAAGCACACTGACAGGGAAAGGCCTAGGAGGAGCAAAAGGGCCTCTGTTAGATCAGCATCAGGGGCTGGGGCTGTGGATGGGTCTGGGTCTGGGTTTCGGGCTGGGGCTGAGGCTGGGGCTGGGGCTGGCGCTAGGGCTAGGACTAGGACTAGGGCAAGGACTAGGCCCTTAGCTAGGAATAGTGGAAAGGCCTTACTTAGGGTCACTGTCAGGGCCTTAGTTAGGGTTCTCATCAGAGCCTTCATTAGGTATAATGTCAGGGCCTGAGTTAGAAGTAGTGTCAGGGACTTATTGAGGGACAGTGTCAGGGCCTTTTTTAGGACTAGTGTCAGAGCTTTCTTTTGTATAATGGCAGGGCCAGAGTTAGGAAAAGAGTGGGGCCCTTAGTTAAGGACACTGCCTGAGCCTTAGTTAGGGACAGTATCACAGCCTGAGTTAGTAGTAGTGTCAAGGCCATAGTTAAGGACAGTGTCAGGGCAAGGCCTAGGAGGAGCATAAGGGCCACTGTAGGATTAGCATCTGGGGTACGGGCAGGGCCTGCCTCTGGGGCTGCGGCTGGGGCTGGGGATAGGGCAGCGGCAGGGGCTAGGGATGGGGCTAGGGCTGGGGCTGGGGCTGGGGCTAGGGCTGGGGCTGGGGCTGGGGCTAGGGATGGGGCTGGGGCTGCGGCTGGGGCTGGGGATGGGGATGGGGCTGGGGCTAGGGCTAGGGCTGGGGCTAGGGCCATATTTAGGAATAGTGTCAAGGCCTTAGTTAGGGTCACTGTCAGGGCCTTAGTTAGGGTTGGCATCATAGCCTTCGTTAGGTATAATGTCAGGGCTTGAGTTAGAAGTAGTGTCAGGGCCTTAGTGAGGGACAGTGTCAGGGCCTTGGTTAGGACGAGCGTCACAGCCTTTTTTATGTATAATGGCAGGGAAAGTGTTAGGAGGAGAGTCAGGCCCTTAGTTAAGGACACTTTCAGGGTCTTAGTTAGGGACAGTATCACAGCCTGAGTTAGTAGTAGTGTCAAGGCCTTAGTTAAGGACAGGGTCAGGGCAAGGCCTAGGAGGACCATACGGGCCTCTGTAGGATCAGCATCAGTGGCTGGGGCTAGGGCTGGGGCTGGCGCAGGGGCTGGAGATTGGGCTAGGGCTAGAGCCATAGTTAGGAATGGTGTCAAGGCCTTAGTTAGTGTCACTGTCAGGGCCTTAGTTAGTGTTGGCATCAGACCCTTCGTTACGTATAATGTCAGGGCCTGAGTTAGAAGTAGTGTCAGGGCCTTAGTGAGGGACAGTGTCAGGGCCTTGGTTAGGAGGAGCGTCAGAGCCTTTTTTATGTATAATGGCAGGGCCAGAGTTAGGGGGACAGTCAGGCCCTTAGTTAGGGACACTCTCAGGGCCTTAGTTACGGACAGTATCACAGCCTGACTTAGTAGTAATGTCAAGGCCTTACTCAAGGACAGTGTCAGGGCGAGGCCTAGAGGAGCATAAGGGCCTCTATAGGATCAGGGTCTGGGGCTGGGGATAGGGCTAGGGCTAGGGCTACGGCCTTCGTTAGGAATAGTGACAAGGCCTTATTTAAGAACAGTGTCAGGGAAAGACCTAGGAGGAGCATAAAGTCCTCTGTAGGATCAGCATCAGGGCCTGGGGCTAGGGCTGAGGCTGGGCCTGAGGCTGGGGCCGGGGCTGAGGCTAGGCCCTTAGTTAGGAATAGTGTCAAGGCCTTATTTAGGGTCACTGTCAGGGCGTTCGTTAGGGTTAGCATCAGAGACTTCGTTAGGTATAATGTCAGGCCTGAGTTAGAAGTAGTGTCAGGGCCTTAGTGAGGGACAGTGTCTGGGCCTTGGTTAGGACGAGCGTCAGAGCCTTTGTTATGTATAATGGCAGGTCCAGAGTTAGGAGGAGAGTCAGGCCCTTAGTTAGGGACACTGTCAGGGCCTTCGTTACGGACAGGATCACGGTCTGAGTTAGTAGTAGTGTCAAGGCCTTAGTTAAGGACATTGTCAGGGCAAGGCCTAGGAGGAGCATAAGGGCCTCTGTAGGATCAGGGGCTGGGGCTGGGGCTCGGGCTCGGGCTAGGGCTGTAGCGGGACTGGGCCTGGGGCTAAGGCTAGGCCCTTAGTTAGGAATAGTGTCAAGGCCTTAGTTAGGGTCACTGTCAGGGCCTTAGTTAGGGTTCTCATCAGAGCCTTCATTAGGTATAATGTCAGGGCCTGAGTTAGAAGTAGTGTCAGGGACTTATTGAGGGACAGTGTCAGGGCCTTTTTTAGGACTAGTGTCAGAGCTTTCTTTTGTATAATGGCAGGGCCAGAGTTAGGAAAAGAGTGGGGCCCTTAGTTAAGGACACTGCCTGAGCCTTAGTTAGGGACAGTATCACAGCCTGAGTTAGTAGTAGTGTCAAGGCCATAGTTAAGGACAGTGTCAGGGCAAGGCCTAGGAGGAGCATAAGGGCCGCTGTAGGATTAGCATCTGGGGTACGGACAGGGCCTGCCTCTGGGGCTGCGGCTGGGGCTGGGGATAGGGCAGGGGCAGGGGCTAGGGATGGGGCTGGGGCTGGGGCTGGGGCTGGGGCTAGGGATGGGGCTGGGGCTGAGGCTGGGGCTAGGGATGGGGATGGGGATGGGGATGGGGCTAGGGCTAGGGCTGGGGCTAGGGCCATATTTAGGAATAGTGTCAAGGCCTTAGTTAGGGTCACTGTCAGGGCCTTAGTTAGGGTTGGCATCAGAGCCTTCGTTAGGTATAATGTCAGGCCTGAGTTAGCAGTAGTGTTAGGGCCTTAGTGAGGGACAGTGTCTGGGCCTTGGTTAGGACGAGCGTCAAAGCCTTTGTTATGTATAACGGCAGGTCCAGAGTTAGGAGGAGAGTCAGGCCCTTAGTTAGGGACACTGTCAGGGCCTTAGTTACAGACAGTATCACAGCCTGAGTTAGTAGTAGTCTCAAGGCCTTAGTTAAGGACAGTGTCACGGCAAGACCTAGGAGGAGCATAAGGGCCTCGGTAGGATCAGCATCTGGGGTAGGGGCAGGGGCTGGCTGTGGGGCTGCGGCTGGGGCTAGGGCTGGGGCTGGGGATATTGATGGGGCTAAGGCTGGGGCTGGAGCTGGGGCTGGGGCTGGGGCTGGGGCTAGGGCTAGGGCTAGGGCTAGGGCCATACTTAGGAATAGTGTCAAGGACTTAGTTAGCGTCACTGTCAGGGCCTTAGTTAGGGTTGGCATCACAGCCTTCGTTACGTATAATGTCAGGGCTTGATTTAGAAGTAGTGTCAGGGCCTTAGTGAGGGACAGTGTCAGGGCCTTGGTTAGGATGAGCGTCAGAGCCTTTTTTATGTATAATGGCAGGGAAAGTGTTACGAGGAGAGTCAGGCCCTTAGTTAGGGACACTTTCAGGGTCTTAGTTAGGGACAGTATCACACCCTGAGTTAGTATTAGTGTCAAGGCCTTAGTTAAAGACACTGTCAGGGCAAGTTCTAGGAGGAACATAAGGGCCTCTTTAGGATCAGCATCAGGGGCTAGGGCTGTGACTAGGTCTGGGGCTGGGGCTGGGGCTGGGGCTGGGGCTAGGACTAGGGCTAGGACTAGGCCCTTAGTTAGGAATAGTCTCAAGGCCTTGGTTAGGGTCACTTTCAGGGCGTTAATTAGGGTTAGCATCACAGCCTTCGTTAGGTATAATGTCAGGGCTTGAGTTAGAAGTAGTGTCAGGGACTTAGTGAGGGACAGTGTGAGGGCCTTCTTAGGACGAGCGTCAGAGCCTTTTTTATGTAAAATGGCAGAGCCAGAGTTAGGAGGAGAGTCAGGCCCTTAGTTAGGGACACTGTCAGGGCCTTAGTTAGGGACAATATTACATCCTCAGTTTGTAGTAGTGTCAAGGCCTTAGTTAAGGACAGTGTCAGGGCAAGGCCTAGGAGGAGCATAAGGGTCTCTGTAGGATCAGCATCAGGGGCTGGGGCTGGGGCCGGGGCTGGGGCCGGGGCTTGGGCTGGGGCTGCGGCTGGGGCTCGGGTTGGGTCAGGGGCTGGGCCTCGGGTTGGGGCTAGGGCTAGGGCTGGGGCTGGGGCTAGGGCCTTAGTTAGGAATAGTGTCAAGGCCTTAGTTAAAGTCACTGTCACAGCCTTACTTAGGGTTAGCATCAGACCTTTCGTTAGGTATAACGTCAGGGCCTGAGTTAGAAGTAGTGTCAGGGCCTTAGTGAGGGACAGTGTCAGGGCTTTAGCTAGGACGAGCGCCAGAGCCTTGTTTATGTATAATGGCAGGGCCAGAGTTAGAAGGACAGTCAGGCCCTTAGTTAGGGACACTCTCAGGGCCTTAGTTACGGACAGTATCACAGCCTGAGATAGTAGTAATGTCAAGGCCTTACTTAAGGACAGTGTCAGGGCGAGGCCTAGGAGGAGCATAAGGGCCTCTGTAGGATCAGGGGCTGGGGCTAGGGCTAGGGCTAGGGCTACGGCCTTAGTTAGGAATAGTAACAAGGCCTTAGTTAAGGACAGTGTCAGGGCAAGACCTAGGAGGAGCATAAAGGCCTCTGTAGGATCAGGGGCTCGGGCTGGGGCAGGGGCTGAGGTTAGGGCTGGGGCTACGGCTGAGGCTGGGGCTAGGGCTAAGGCTAGTCCCTTAGTTAGGAATAGTGTCAAGGCCTTACTTAGGGTCACTGTCATAGCCTTAGTTAGGGTTAGCATCAGACCCTTCGCTAGGTATAATGTCAGGGCCTGAGTTAGAAGTAGTGTCAGGGCCTTAGTGAGGGACAGTGTCAGGGCCTTAGTTAGGACGAGTGCCAGAGCCTTTTTCATGTATAATGGCAGGGCCAGAGTTAGGAGACAGTCAGGCCCTTACTTAGGGACACTGTCAGGGCCTTAGTTACGGACAGTATCACAGCCTGACTTAGTAGTAATGTCACGGCCTTACTTAAGGACAGTGTCAGGGCGAGGACTAGGAGGAGCATAAGGGCCTCTGTAGGATCAGGGGCTGGGGCTAGGGCTGGGGCTGGGGATAGTGATGGGGCTAGGGCTGGGGCTGGGGCTGGGGCTAGGGATGGGTCTGGGTCTGGGTCTGGGGCTGGGGCTGGGGCTGGGGCTGGGGCTGGGGCTGGGGCTGGGGCTAGGGCTAGGGGCATACTTAGGAATAGTGACAAGGCCTTAGGTAGCATCACTGTCAGGGCCGTAGTTAGGGTTAGCCTCAGAGCCTTCGTTAGGTATAAGGTGGCCCTGAGTTAGAATTAGGGTCAGGGCCTTAGTGACGGACAGTGTCAGGCCCTCGATTAGGACGAGCGTCAGAGCCTTTTTTATGTATAATGGCAGGGACACAGTTAGGAGGAGAGTCAGGCCCTTAGTTAGGGACACTGTCAGGGCCGTAGTGAGGGACAGTATCACAGCCTGAGTTAGTAGTAGTGTCAAGGCCTGAGTTAAGGACAGTGTCAGGGCAAGGCCTAGGAGTAGCATAAGGGCCTTTGTAGGATAAGCATCAGAGGCTGGGGCTCGGGCTGGGGTTGGGGCTGGGGCTAGGGCTGGGGCTGGGGCTGGAGCTGAGGCTGAGGCTAAGGCTAGGGCTGTGTCTGGGGCTAGGGCTAGGGCTGGGGCTGGGACTGGGACTAGGTTTAGGGCTAGGCCCTTAGTTAGGAATAGGGTCAAGGCCTTACTTAAGGACAGTGTCAGGGCAAGGTCTAGGAGGAGCATAAAGGCCTCTATAGGATCAGCATCAGGGGCTGGGGCTGCGGCTGGGGTTCGGGCTAGGGCTGGGACTGCGGCTGCGGCTGGGGCTAAAGCTGGGGCCTTAGTAACGACTTGTGTCAAGGCCTTAGTTAGTGTCACTGTCAGGGCCTTAGTTAGGTTTAGCATCAGAGCTTTCGTTAGGTATAATGACAGGGCCTGAGTTAGAAGTAGTGTCAGGGCCTGAGTTAAGGACAGTGTCAGGGCAAGGCCTAGGAGGAGCATAAAGGCCTCTATAGGATCAGCATCAGGGGCTGGGGCTGCGGCTGGGGCTGGACCTGGGGCCTTAGTTAGAAATAGTGTCAAGGCCTTAGTTACCACATTGTCAGGCGAACGCCTAGAAGGATCATAATGGCCTCTATAGGATCAGCATCAGGGGCTGGGGCTCGGGCTGGGGGTGGGGATGGGGCTAGGGCTAGGACTGCGGCTGCCGCTGGGGCTAGGGCTGGGGCTGGGGCTGGGGCTTGGGCTAGGGCTGGAGCTGGGGCTAGGGGTCGGGCTAGGGCTGGGGCCTTAGTTAGCAATACTATCAAGGCCTTAGTTAGTGTCACTGTCAGGGCCTTAGTTAGGTTTAGCATCAGAGCTTTCGTTAGGTATAATGACAGGGCCTAAGTTAGTAGTAGTGTCAAGGACTGAGTTAAGGACAGTGTGAGGGCAAGGCCTAGGAGGAGCATAAGGGCCTCTGTAGGATCAGCATCAGGGGCTGGGGTTGGGCCTGTGGCTGGGGCTAGTACGGGGGCTGAGGCTGGGGCTAGGGCTAGGGCTGAGCCTGAGGCTAGGGCTCGGGCTAGGGCTAGGGCTAGGGCTAGGGCTCAGCCCTTAGTTAGGAATAGTGTCAAAGCCTTAGTTAGGGTCACTGTCAGGGCCATAGTTAGGGTTAGCATCAGAGCCTTCGTTAGGTATAATGTGGCCCTGAGTTAGAATTAGTGTCAGGGCCTTAGTGAGGGACAGTGTCAGGCCCTCGATTAGGACGAGCGTCAGAGCCTTTTCTATGTATAATGGCAGGGACACAGTTAGGAGGAGAGTCAGACCCTTAGTTAGGGACACTGTCAGGGCCTTAGTTAGGGACAGTATCACGGCCTGAGTTAGTAGTAGTGTCAAGGCCTGAGTTGAGGACAGTGTCAGGGCAAGGCCTAGGAGGAGCATAAGGGCCTCTGTAGGATCAGCATCAGGTGCTGGGGTTGGGCCTTGGGCTGGGGCTAGGACTGGGGCTGTGGCTGGGGCTAGGGGTTGGGCTACGGCTGGGGCCTTAGTTAGGAATAGTGTCAAGGCCTTAGTTAGTGTCACTGTCAGGGCCTTAGTTAGGGTTAGCATCAGAGCTTTCCTTAGGTATAATAACAGGGCCTGAGTTAGAAGTAGTGTCAGGGCCTTAGTGAGGGACAGTCTCAGGGCCTCAGTTAGGATGAGCGTCAGAGATTTTTATATGTATAATGGCAGGGCCAGAGTTAGGAGGACATTCAGTCCCTTATTCAGGGACACTGTCAGGGCCTTAGGGACAGTATCACGGCCTGAGTTAGTAGTAGTGTCAAGGCCTGAGTTAAGGACAGTGTCAGGGCAAGGCCTAGGAGGAGCATAAGGGTCTCTGTAGGATCAGCATCAGGGGCTGGGGTTGGGCCTGGGGCTGGGGCTGGGGCTGGGGCCAGGGCTAGGGCTGGGGCTGGGGCTGGGGCTGGGGCTAGGGCTGGGGCTGGGGCTGGAGCTGAGGCTGAGGCTAAGGCTAGGGCTGTGTCTGGGGCTAGGGCTAGGCCTGGGGCTGGGACTGGGGCTAGGGCTGGGGCTAGGGCTGGGGCTGGGCCTGGGGATAGGTTTAGGGCTAGGCCCTTAGTTAGGAATAGGGTCAAGGCCTTACTTAAGGACAGTGTCAGGGCAAGGCCTAGGAGGAGCATAAAGGCCTCTATAGGATCAGCATCAGGGGCTGGGGCTGCGGCTGGGGCTGGACCTGGGGCCTTAGTTAGAAATAGTGTCAAGGCCTTAGTTACCACATTGTCAGGGGAAGGCCTAGGAGGATCGTAAGGGCCTCTATAGGATCAGCATCAGGGGCTGGGGCTGGGGCTGGGGTTCGGGCTAGGGCTGGGACTGCGGCTGCGGCTGGGGCTAGGGCTGGGGCCTTAGTTACGAATAGTGTCAAGGCCTTAGTTAGTGTCACTGTCAGGGCCTTAGTTAGGTTTAGCATCAGAGCTTTCGTTAGGTATAATGACAGGGCCTGAGTTAGAAGTAGTGTCAGGGCCTGAGTTAAGGACAGTGTCAGGGCAAGGCCTAGGAGGAGCATAAAGGCCTCTATAGGATCAGCATCAGGGGCTGGGGCTGCGGCTGGGGCTGGACCTGGGGCCTTAGTTAGAAATAGTGTCAAGGCCTTAGTTACCACATTGTCAGGCGAACGCCTAGAAGGATCATAAGGGCCTCTATAGGATCAGCATCAGGGGCTGGGGCTTGGGCTGGGGGTGGGGTTGGGGCTAGGGCTGGGACTGCGGCTGCCGCTGGGGCTAGGGCTGGGGCTGGGGCTGGGGCTTGGGCTAGGGCTGGAGCTGGGGCTAGGGGTCGGGCTAGGGCTGGGGCCTTAGTTAGCAATGGTATCAAGGCCTTAGTTAGTGTCACTGTCAGGGCCTTAGTTAGGTTTAGCATCAGAGCTTTCGTTAGGTATAATGACAGGGCCTAAGTTAGTAGTAGTGTCATGGACTGAGTTAAGGACAGTGTGAGGGCAAGGCCTAGGAGGAGCATAAGGGCCTCTGTAGGATCAGCATCAGGGGCTGGGGTTGGGCCTGTGGCTGGGGCTAGTACTGGGGCTGAGGCTGGGGCTAGGGCTAGGGCTGAGCCTGAGGCTAGGGCTCGGGGTGGGGCTGGGGCTAGGGCTGGGGCTCGGCCCTTAGTTAGGAATAGTGTCAAGGCCTTAGTTAGGGTCACTGTCAGAGCCATAGTTAGGGTTAGCATCAGAGCCTTCGTTAGGTATAATGTGGCCCTGAGTTAGAAGTAGTGTCAGGGCCTTACTGAGGGACAGTCTCAGGGCCTCGGTTAGGACGAGCGTCAGAGCTATTTTTATGTATAATGGCAGGGCCACAGTTAGGAGGACATTCATTCCCTTATACAGGGACACTGTCAGGGCCTTAGTTAGGGACAGTATCACGGCCTGAGTTAGAAGTAGTGTCAAGGCCTGAGTTGAGGACAGTGTCAGGGCAAGGCCTAGGAGGAGCATAAGGGCCTCTGTAGGATCAGCATCAGGTGCTGGGGTTGGGCCTTGGGCTGGGGCTAGGACTGGGGCTGTGGCTGGGGCTAGGGGTTGGGCTACGGCTGGGGCCTTAGTTAGGAATAGTGTCAAGGCCTTAGTGTCACTGTCAGGGCCTTAGTTAGGGTTAGCATCAGAGCTTTCCTTAGGTAAAATAACAGGGCCTGAGTTAGAAGTAGTGTCAGGGCCTTAGTGAGGGACAGTCTCAGGGCCTCAGTTAGGACGAGCATCAGAGCTTTTTATATGTATAATGGCAGGGCCAGAGTTAGGAGGACATTCAGTCCCTTAGACAGGGACACTGTCAGGGCCTTAGGGACAGTATCACGGCCTGAGTTAGTAGTAGTGTCAAGGCCTGAGTTAAGGACAGTGTCAGGGCAAGGCCTAGGAGGAGCATAAGGGTCTCTGTAGGATCAGCATCAGGGGCTGGGGTTGGGCCTGGGGCTGGGGCTAGGGCTGGGGCTGGGGCTGGGGCCAGGGCTAGGGCTGTGGCTGTGGCTGGGGCTAGGGCTGGGGCTGGGGCTGGAGCTGAGGCTGAGGCTAAGGCTAGGGCTGTGTCTGGGGCTAGGGCTAGGGCTGGGGCTCGGCCCTTAGTTAGGAATAGTGTCAAGGCCTTAGTTAGGGTCACTGTCAGAGCCATAGTTAGGGTTAGCATCAGAGCCTTCGTTAGGTATAATGTGGCCCTGAGTTAGAAGTAGTGTCAGGGCCTTAGTGAGGGACACTCTCTGGGCCTCGATTAGGACGAGCGTCAGAGCCTTTTTTATGTATAATGGCAGGGCCACAGTTAGGAGGACATTCATTCCCTTATACAGGGACACTGTCAGGGCCTTAGTTAGGGACAGTATCATGGCCTCAGTTAGTAGTAGTGTCAAGGCCTGAGTTGAGGACAGTGTCAGGGCAAGGCCTAGGAGGAGCATAAGGGCCTCTGTAGGATCAGCATCAGGTGCTGGGGTTGGGCCTTGGGCTGGGGCTAGGACTGGGGCTGGGGCTGGGGCTAGGGCTAGGGCTGGGCCTTGGGCTAGGGCTGGAGCTGGGGCTAGGGGTCGGGCTACGGCTGGGGCCTTAGTTAGGAATAGTGTGAAGGCCTTAGTTAGGGTCACTGTCAGGGCCATAGTTAGGGTTGGCATCAGAGCCTTCGTTAGGTATAATGTGGCCCTGAGTTAGAAGTAGTGTCAGGGCCTTAGTGAGGGACAGTGTCAGGCCCTCGATTAGGACGAGCGTCAGAGCCTTTTTTATGTATAATGGCAGGGCCAGAGTTAGGAGGAGAGTCAGGCCCTTAGTTAGGGACACTGTCAGGGCCGTAGTGAGGGACAGTATCACGGCCTGAGTTAGTAGTAGTGTCAAGGCCTGAGTTAAGGACAGTGTCATGGAAAGGCATAGGAGTAGCATAAGGGCCTTTGTAGGATAAGCAACAGAGGCTGGGGCTAGGGCGGGGGCTGGGGCTAGGGCTGGGGCTGGGACTGAGGCTAGGGCTGGGGCTAGGTCTGGGCC
The DNA here is from genome assembly GCF_949752795.1 of Hyperoodon ampullatus. Classification (NCBI taxonomy): domain Eukaryota; kingdom Metazoa; phylum Chordata; class Mammalia; order Artiodactyla; family Ziphiidae; genus Hyperoodon; species Hyperoodon ampullatus. Next base: position 88,861,059 of record NC_136927.1, on the reverse strand, counting down.
TGGGCCTGGGCCTGGGACTGGGGCTGCGTGGGGCTGGCGCTGGGTCTGGGGCCTTAGTTAGAAATAGTGACAATGCCTTAGTTAAGGACAGTGTCAGGGAAAGGCCTAGGAGGAGCATAAGGGCCTCTGTAGGATTAGGGGTGGGGGCTGGGGCTGGGGTTGGGGCTGGGGCTGGGGCTAGGGCTGGGGCTGGGGCTGGGGCTAGGGCTGGGGCTGGGACTGGGGCTAGGGCTGGGGCTGGGACTGGAGCTAGGGCTGGGGCTAGGGCTAGGGCTAGGCCCTTAGTTAGGAAGAGTGTCAAGGCCTTAGTTAGTGTCACTGTCACGGCCTTAGTGAGGGTTACCATAAGAGCTTTCGTTAGGTATAATGACAGGGCCTGAGTTACAAGTAGTGTTAGGGCCTTAGAGAAGGACAGTCTCAGGGCCTCGCGTAGGACGAGCGTCAGAGCTTTTTTTGTGTATAATGGCAGGGCCAGAGTTAGGAGGACATTCAGTTCCTTAGACAGGGACACTGTCAGGGCCTTAGTTAGGGACAGTATCACGGCCTGAGTTAGTAGTAGTGTCAAGGCCTGAGTTAAGGACAGTGTCAGGGCAAGGCCTAGGAGGAGCATAAGGGCCTCTGTAGGATCAGCATCAGGACCTGGGGTTGGGCCTGGGGCTGGGGCTAGGGCTAGGCCTGGGGCTGGGGCTGGGGCTAGGGCTGGAGCTGGGGCTGGAGCTGGGGCTGAGGCTGAGGCTAGGGATGGGGCTGGGGCTGGGGCTGGGGCTGGGGCTGGGGCTGCGGCTGGGACTGAGGCTGAGGCTAGGGATGGGGCTGGGGCTGGGGCTAGGGCTGGAGCTGGGGCTGGAGCTGGGGCTGAGGCTGAGGCTAGGGATGGGGCTGGGGCTAGGGCTGGGGCTAGGGCTGGGGCTAGGGCTGGGGCTAGGTTTAGGTCTAGGCCCTTATTTAGGAATAGTGTCAAGGCCTTAGTTAGGGACACTGTCAGGGCCATAGTTAGGGTTAGCATCACAGCCTTCGTTAGGTATAATGTGGCCCTGAGTTAGAAGTAGTGTGAGGGCCTTAGTGAGGGACAGTGTCAGGCCCTCGATTAGGACGAGCGTCAGAGCCTTTTTTATGTATAATGGCAGGGCCAGAGTTAGGTGGAGAGTCAAACCCTTAGTTAGGGACACTGACAGGGCCAGAGTTAGGAGGAGAGTCAGACCCTTAGTTAGGGACACTGTCAGGGCCTTAGTTAGGGACAGTATCACGGCCTGAGTTAGTAGTAGTGTCAAGACCTGAGTTAAGGACAGTGTCAGGGCAAGGCCTAGGAGGACCATAAGGGCCTCTGTAGGATCAGCGTCAGGGGTTGGGTTTGGGCCTGGGGCTGGGGCTAGGACTGGGGCTGTGCCTGGAGCTAGGGCTAGGGCTGGGCCTGGGGCTTGGGCTGGAGCTGGGGCTGGGGCTAGGCCCTTAGTTAGGAATAGTGTCAAGGCCTTACTTAGGGTCACTGTCAGGGCCATAGTTAGGGTTACAATCAGAGCCTTCGTTAGGTATAATGTGTCCCTGAGTTAGAAGTAGTGTCAGGGCCTTAGTGAGGGACAGTGTCAGGCCCTCGATTAGGATGAGCGTCAGAGCCATTTTTATGTATAATGGCAGGGACACAGTTAGGAGGGGAGTCAGGCCCTTAGTTAGGGACACTGTCTGGGCCGTATTTAGGGACAGTATCACGGCCTGAGTTAGTAGTAGTGTCAAGGCCTGAGTTAAGGACAGTGTCACGGAAAGGCCTAAGAGTAGCATAAGGGCCTTTAGAGGATAAGCATAAGAGGCTGGGGCTGGGGCTGGCTTTGAGGCTGGGGCTGGGACTAGGGCTAGGGCTAGGCCCTTAGTTAGGAATAGTGTCAAGGCCTTAGTTAGTGTCACTGTCAGGGCCTTAGTTACGGTTAGCATCAGAGCTTTCGTTAGGTATAATGACAGGGCCTGAGTTAGAAGTAGTGTTAGGGCCTTAGTGAAGGACAGTCTCAGGGCCTCGGTTAGGACGAGCATCAGAGCTTTTTTTATGTATAATGGCAGGGCCAGAGTTAGGAGGACATTCAGTCCCTTAGACAGGGACACTGTCAGGGCCTTAGTTAGGGTCAGTATCACGGCCTGAGTTAGTAGTAGTGTCAAGGCCTGAGTTAAGGACAGTGTCAGGGCAAGGCCTAGGCGGAGCATAAGGGCCTCTGTAGGATCAGCATCAGGGGCTGGGGTTGGGCCTGGGGCTGGGGCTAGGGCTGGGGCTAAGTCTGGGGCTAGGGCTAGGGCTAGGGTTGTGGCTGGGCCTGGGGCTGGAGCTGGGGCTGAGGCTAAGGCTAGGGCTGGGTCTGGGGCTAGGGCTAGGGCTGGGGCTGGGGCTGGGACTGGGGCTATGGCTTGGGCTAGGGCTGGGCCTGGGGCTAGGTTTAGGGCTAGGCCCTTAGTTAGGAATAGGGTCAAGGCCTTCCTTAAGGACAGTGTCAGGGCAAGGCCTAGGAGGAGCATAAAGGGCTCTATAGGATCAGCATCAGGGGCTGGGGCTGCGGCTGGGGCTGGACCTGGGGCCTTAGTTAGAAATAGTGTCAAGGCCTTAGTTACCACATTGTCAGGGGAAGGCCTAGGAGGATCATAAGGGCCTCTATAGGATCAGCATCAGGGGCTAGGGCTAGGGCTGGGGCTGGGGCTTGGGTTGGGTTTGGGGCTAGGGCTGGGGCTGCGGCTGAGGCTAGGGCTGGGGCTGGGGCTTGGGCTAGGGCTGGAGCTGGGGCTAGGGCTGGAGCTTGGGCTAGGGGTCGGGCTAGGGCTGGGGCCTTAGTTACCAATAGTGTCAAGGCCTTACTTAGTGTCACTGTCAGGGCCTTAGTTAGGTTTAGCATCAGAGCTTTCCTTAGGTATAATCACAGGGCCTGAGTTAGTAGTAGTGTCAAGGCCTGAGTTAAAGACAGTGTCAGGGCAAGGCCTAGGCGGAGCATAAGGGCCTCTGTAGGATCAGAATCAGGGGCTGCGGTTGGGCCTGGGGCTGTGGGTGGGGCTAGGGCTGGGCCTGGGGCTAGGGCTGAGGATGGGGTTTGGGCTGGGGCTAGGGCTAGGGCTCGGCCCTCAGTTAGGAATAGGGTCAAGGCCTTAGTTAGGGTCACTGTCAGGGCCATAGTTAGGGTTAGCATCAGAGCCTTCGTTAGGTATAAGGTGGCCCTGAGTTAGAAGTAGGGTCAGGGCCTTAGTGAGGGACAGTGTCAGGCCCTCGATTAGAACGAGCGTCAGAGCCCTTTTTATGTATAATGGCAGGGACACAGTTAGGAGGAGAGTCAGACCCTTAGTTAGGGACACTGTCAGGGCCGTAGTTAGGGACAGTATCACGGCCTCAGTTAGTCGTAGTGTCAAGGCCTGAGTTAAGGACAGTGTCAGGGCAAGGCCTAGGAGTAGCATAAGGGCCTTTGTAGGATAAGCACCAAAGGCTGGGGCTCGGGCTGGGGATGGGGCTGGGGCTGGGACTGGGCCTAGGGCTGGGGCTGGGGCTGGGGCTGGGGCTAGTGCTAGGGCTAGGCCCTTAGTTAGGAATACTGTCAAGGCCTTAGTTAGTATCACTGTCAGGGCCTTATTTCGGGTTAGCATCAGAGCTTTCGTCAGGTATAATGACAGGGCCTGAGTTAGAAGTAGTGTCAGGGCCTTAGTGAGGGACAGTCTCAGGGCCTCGGTTAGGACGAGCGTCAGAGCTTTTTTTATGTATAATGGCAGGGCCACAGTTAGGAGGACATTCATTCCCTTATACAGGGACACTGTCAGGGCCTTAGTTAGGGACAGTATCACGGCCTCAGTTAGTAGTAGTGTCAAGGCCTGAGTTGAGGACAGTGTCAGGGCAAGGCCTAGGAGGAACATAAGGGCCTCTGTAGGATCAGCATCAGGTGCTGGGGTTGGGCCTTGGGCTGGGGCTAGGACTGGGGCTGTGGCTGGGGCTAGGGGTTGGGCTACGGCTGGGGCCTTAGTTAGGAATAGTGTCAAGGCCTTAGTTAGTGTCACTGTCAGGGCCTTAGTTAGGGTTAGCATCAGAGCTTTCCTTAGGTATAATAACAGGGCCTGAGTTAGAAGTAGTGTCAGGGCCTTAGTGAGGGACAGTCTCAGGGCCTCAGTTAGGACGAGCGTCACAGCTTTTTATATGTATAATGGCAGGGCCAGAGTTAGGAGGACATTCAGTCCCTTATTCAGGGACACTGTCAGGGCCTTAGGGACAGTATCACGGCCTGAGTTAGTAGTAGTGTCAAGGCCTGAGTTAAGGACAGTGTCAGGGCAAGGCCTAGGAGGAGCATAAGGGTCTCTGTAGGATCAGCATCAGGGGCTGGGGTTGGGCCTGGGGCTGGGGCTGGGGCCAGGGCTAGGGCTGGGGCTGGGGCTGGGGCTAGGGCTGGGGCTGGGGCTGGAGCTGAGGCTGAGGCTAAGGCTACGGCTGTGTCTGGGGCTAGGGCTAGGCCTGGGGCTGGGACTGGGGCTAGGCCTGGGGCTGGGACTGGGGCTAGGGCTGGGGCTAGGGCTGGGGCTGGGCCTGGGGCTAGGTTTAGGGCTAGGCCCTTAGTTAGGAATAGGGTCAAGGCCTTACTTAAGGACAGTGTCAGGGCAAGGCCTAGGAGGAGCATAAAGGCCTCTATAGGATCAGCATCAGGGGCTGGGGCTGCGGCTGGGGCTGGACCTGGGGCCTTAGTTAGAAATAGTGTCAAGGCCTTAGTTACCACATTGTCAGGGGAAGGCCTAGGAGGATCATAAGGGCCTCTATAGGATCAGCATCAGGGGCTGGGGCTGGGGCTGGGGTTCGGGCTAGGGCTGGGACTGCGGCTGCGGCTGGGGCTAGGGCTGGGGCCTTAGTTACGAATAGTGTCAAGGCCTTAGTTAGAGTCACTGTCAGGGCCTTAGTTAGGTTTAGCATCAGAGCTTTCGTTAGGTATAATGACAGGGCCTGAGTTAGAAGTAGTGTCAGGGCCTGAGTTAAGGACAGTGTCAGGGCAAGGCCTAGGAGGAGCATAAAGGCCTCTATAGGATCAGCATCAGGGGCTGGGGCTGCGGCTGGGGCTGGACCTGGGGCCTTAGTTAGAAATAGTGTCAAGGCCTTAGTTACCACATTGTCAGGCGAACGCCTAGAAGGATCATAAGGGCCTCTATAGGATCAGCATCAGGGGCTGGGGCTTGGGCTGGGGGTGGGGTTCGGGCTAGGGCTGGGACTGCGGCTGCCGCTGGGGCTAGGGCTGGGGCTGGGGCTGGGGCTTGGGCTAGGGCTGGAGCTGGGGCTAGGGGTCGGGCTAGGGCTGGGGCCTTAGTTAGCAATAGTATCAAGGCCTTAGTTAGTGTCACTGTCAGGGCCTTAGTTAGGTTTAGCATCAGAGCTTTCGTTAGGTATAATGACAGGGCCTAAGTTAGTAGTAGTGTCAAGGACTGAGTTAAGGACAGTGTGAGGGCAAGGCCTAGGAGGAGCATAAGGGCCTCTGTAGGATCAGCATCAGGGGCTGGGGTTGAGCCTGTGGCTGGGGCTAGTACGGGGGCTGAGGCTGGGGCTAGGGCTAGGGCTGAGCCTGAGGCTAGGGCTCGGGGTGGGGCTGGGGCTAGGGCTAGGGCTACGGCTCAGCCCTTAGTTAGGAATAGTGTCAAGGCCTTAGTTAGGGTCACTGTCAGGGCCATAGTTAGGGTTAGCATCAGAGCCTTCGTTAGGTATAATGTGGCCCTGAGTTAGAATTAGTGTCAGGGCCTTAGTGAGGGACAGTGTCAGGCCCTCGATTAGGACGAGCGTCAGAGCCTTTTTTATGTATAATGGCAAGGACACAGTTAGGAGGAGAGTCAGACCCTTAGTTAGGGACACTGTCAGGGCCGTAGTTAGGGACAGTATCACGGCCTCAGTTAGTCGTAGTGTCAAGGCCTGAGTTAAGGACAGTGTCAGGGCAAGGCCTAGGAGTAGCATAAGGGCCTTTGTAGGATAAGCACCAAAGGCTGGGGCTCGGGCTGGGGATGGGGCTGGGGCTGGGACTGGGCCTAGGGCTGGGGCTGGGGCTGGGGCTGGGGCTAGTGCTAGGGCTAGACCCTTAGTTAGGAATACTGTCAAGGCCTTAGTTAGTATCACTGTCAGGGCCTTATTTCGGGTTAGCATCAGAGCTTTCGTCAGGTATAATGACAGGGCCTGAGTTAGAAGTAGTGTCAGAGCCTTAGTGAGGGACAGTCTCAGGGCCTCGGTTAGGACGAGCGTCAGAGCTTTTTTTATGTATAATGGCAGGGCCACAGTTAGGAGGACATTCATTCCCTTATACAGGGACACTGTCAGGGCCTTAGTTAGGGACAGTATCACGGCCTGAGTTAGTAGTAGTGTCAAGGCCTGAGTTGAGGACAGTGTCAGGGCAAGGCCTAGGAGGAGCATAAGGGCCTCTGTAGGATCAGCATCAGGTGCTGGGGTTGGGCCTTGGGCTGGGGCTAGGACTGGGGCTGTGGCTGGGGCTAGGGCTAGGGCTGGGCCTTGGGCTAGGGCTGGAGCTGGGGCTAGGGGTCGGGCTACGGCTGGGGCCTTAGGTAGGAATAGTGTGAAAGCCTTAGTTAGGGTCACTGTCAGGGCCATAGTTAGGGTTGGCATCAGAGCCTTCGTTAGGTATAATATGGCCCTGAGTTAAAAGTAGTGTCAGGGCCTTAGTGAGGGACAGTGTCAGGCCCTCGATTAGGACGAGCGTCCGAGCCTTTTTTATGTATAATGGCAGGGCCACAGTTAGGAGGAGAGTCAGGCCCTTAGTTAGGGACACTGTCAGGGTCGTAGTGAGGGACAGTATCACGGCCTGAGTTAGTAGTAGTGTCAAGGCCTGAGTTAAGGACAGTGTCACGGAGAGGCATAGGAGTAGCATGAGGGCCTTTGTAGGATAAGCAACAGAGGCTGGGGCTGGGGCGGGGGTTGGGGCTGGGGCTGGGGCTAGGGCTGGGGCTGGGACTGGGGCTAGGGCTGGGGCTGGGGCTAGGGCTGGGGCTAGGGCTGGGGCTGGGCATGGGACTGGGGCTGCGTGGGGCTGGCGCTGGGGCTGGGGCCTTAGTTAGATATAGTGACAATGCCTTAGTTAAGGACAGTGTCAGGGAAAGGCCTAGGAGGAGCATAAGGGCCTCTGTAGGATTAGGGGTGGGGGCTGGGGTTGGGGTGGGGGCTGGGGCTGGGGTTGGGGCTGGGGCTGGGGCTAGGGCTGGGGCTGGGACTGGAGCTAGGGCTGGGGCTAGGGCTAGGGCTAGGCCCTTAGTTAGGAAGAGTGTCAAGGCCTTAGTTAGTGTCACTGTCACGGCCTTAGTTAGGGTTACCATAAGAGCTTTCGTTAGGTATAATGACAGGGCCTGAGTTACAAGTAGTGTTAGGGCCTTAGAGAAGGACAGTCTCAGGGCCTCGGGTAGGACGAGCGTCAGAGCTTTTTTTATGTATAATGGCAGGGCCACACTTAGGAGGACATTCAGTCCCTTAGACAGGGACACTGTCAGGGCCTTAGTTAGGGACAGTATCACGGCCTGAGTTAGTAGTAGTGTCAAGGCCTGAGTTAAGGACAGTGTCAGGGCAAGGCCTAGGAGGAGCATAAGGGCCTCTGTAGGATCAGCATCAGGGGCTGGGGTTGGGCCTGCGGCTGGGGCTAGGGCAGGGGCTGGGGCTGGGGCTGGGGCTAGGGCTAGGCCTGGGGCTGGGGCTGGGGCTAGGGCTGGAGCTGGGGCTGGAGCTGAGGCTGAGGCTGAGTCTAGGGATGGGGCTGGGGCTGGGGCTGGGGCTCGGGCTGGGGCTGCGGCTGGGACTGGGGCTAGGGCTGGGGCTAGGTTTAGGGCTAGGCCCTTAATTAGGATTAGTGTCATGGCCTTAGTTAGGGTCACTGTCAGGGCCATAGTTAGGGTTAGCATCAGAGCCTTCGTTATGTATAATGTGGCCCTGAGTTAGAATTAGTGTCAGGGCCTTAGTGAGGGACAGTGTCAGGCCCTCGATTAGGATGAGCGTCAGAGCCTTTTTTATGTATAATGGCAGAGCCAGAGTTAGGTGGAGAGTCAAACCCTTAGTTAGGGACACTGACAGGGCCACAGTTAGTTGGAGAGTCAGACCCTTAGTTAGGGACACTGTCAGGGCCTTAGTTAGGGACAGTATCATGTCCTGAGTTAGTAGTAGTGTCAAGACCTGAGTTAAGGACAGTGTCAGGGCAAGGCCTAGGAGGACCATAAGGGCCTCTGTAGGATCAGCATCAGGGGCTGGGTTTGGGCCTGGGGCTTGGGCTGGAGCTGGGGCTGGGGCTAGGCCCTTAGTTAGGAATAGTGTCAAGGCCTTACTTAGGGTCACTGTCAGGGCCATAGTTAGGGTTAGCATCAGAGCCTTCGTTAGGTATAATGTGTCCCTGAGTTAGAAGTAGTGTCAGGGCCTTAGTGAGGGACAGTGTCAGGCCCTCGATTAGGACGAGCGTCAGAGCCATTTTTATGTATAATGGCAGGGACACAGTTAGGAGGAGAGTCAGGCCCTTAGTTAGGGACACTGTCTGGGCCGTATTTAGGGACAGTATCATGGCCTGAGTTAGTAGTAGTGTCAAGGCCTGAGTTAAGGACAGTGTCACGGAAAGGCCTAAGAGTAGCATAAGGGCCTTTAGAGGATAAGCATAAGAGGCTGGGGCTGGGGCTGGCTTTGGGGCTGGGGCTGGGGCTAGGGCTAGGGCTAGGCCCTTAGTTAGGAATACTGTCAAGGCCTTAGTTAGTGTCACTGTCAGGGCCTTAGTTACGGTTAGCATCAGAGCTTTCGATAGGTATAATGACAGGGCCTGAGTTAGAAGTAGTGTTAGGGCCTTAGTGAAGGACAGTCTCAGGGCCTCGGTTAGGACGAGCGTCAGAGCTTTTTTTATGTATAATGGCAGGGCCACAGTTAGGAGGACATTCATTCCCTTAGACAGGGACACTGTCACGGCCTTAGTTAGGGTCAGTATCACAGCCTGAGTTAGTAGTAGTGTCAAGGCCTGAGTTGAGGACAGTGTCAGGGCAAGGCCTAGGCGGAGCGTAAGGGCCTCTGTAGGATCAGCATCAGGGGCTGGGGTTGGGCCTGGGGCTGGGGCTAGGGCTGGGGCTAGGGCTAGGGCTAGGGTTGTGGCTGGGGCTGGGGCTCGGGCTAGGGCTGGGGCTAGGGCTGGGGCTAGGGCTGGGGCTGGGGCTGGGGCTAGGTTTAGGGCTAGGCACTTAGTTAGGAATAGTATCAAGGCCTTAGTTAGTGTCACTGTCAGGGCCTTAGTTAGGTTTAGCATCAGAGCTTTCGTAAGGTATAATGACAGGGCCTAAGTTAGTAGTAGTGTCAAGGCCTGAGTTAAGGACAGTGTGAGGGCAAGGCCTAGGAGGAGCATAAGGACCTCTGTAGGATCAGCATCAGGGGCTGGGGTTGGGCCTGCGGCTGGGGCTAGTACTGGGGCTGGGGCTGGGGCTAGGGCTAGGGCTACGGCTCAGCCCTTAGTTAGGAATAGTGTCAAGGCCTTAGTTAGGGTCACTGTCAGGGCCGTAGTTAGGGTTAGCATCAGAGCCTTCGTTAGGTATAATGTGGCCCTGAGTTAGAATTAGTGTCAGGGCCTTAGTGAGGGACAGTGTCAGGCCCTCGATTAGGACGAGCGTCAGAGCCTTTTTTACGTATAATGGCAGGGACACAGTTAGGAGGAGAGTCAGACCCTTAGTTAGGGACACTGTCAGGGCCGTAGTTAGGGACAGTATCACGGCCTCAGTTAGTCGTAGTGTCAAGGCCTGAGTTAAGGACAGTGTCAGGGCAAGGCCTAGGAGTAGCATAAGGGCCTTTGTAGGATAAGCACCAAAGGCTGGGGCTCGGGCTGGGGATGGGGCTGGGGCTGGGACTGGGCCTAGGGCTGGGGCTGGGGCTGGGGCTGGGGCTAGTGCTAGGGCTAGGCCCTTAGTTAGGAATACTGTCAAGGCCTTAGTTAGTATCACTGTCAGGGCCTTATTTCGGGTTAGCATCAGAGCTTTCGTCAGGTATAATGACAGGGCCTGAGTTAGAAGTAGTGTCAGGGCCTTAGTGAGGGACAGTCTCAGGGCCTCGGTTAGGACGAGCGTCAGAGCTTTTTTTATGTATAATGGCAGGGCCACAGTTAGGAGGACATTCATTCCCTTATACAGGGACACTGTCAGGGCCTTAGTTAGGGACAGTATCACGGCCTCAGTTAGTAGTAGTGTCAAGGCCTGAGTTGAGGACAGTGTCAGGGCAAGGCCTAGGAGGAGCATAAGGGCCTCTGTAGGATCAGCATCAGGTGCTGGGGTTGGGCCTTGGGCTGGGGCTAGGACTGGGGCTGTGGCTGGGGCTAGGGCTAGGGCTGGGCCTTGGGCTAGGGCTGGAGCTGGGGCTAGGGGTCGGGCTACGGCTGGGGCCTTAGGTAGGAATAGTGTGAAAGCCTTAGTTAGGGTCACTGTCAGGGCCATAGTTAGGGTTGGCATCAGAGCCTTCGTTAGGTATAATATGGCCCTGAGTTAAAAGTAGTGTCAGGGCCTTAGTGAGGGACAGTGTCAGGCCCTCGATTAGGACGAGCGTCCGAGCCTTTTTTATGTATAATGGCAGGGCCACAGTTAGGAGGAGAGTCAGGCCCTTAGTTAGGGACACTGTCAGGGCCGTAGTGAGGGACAGTATCACGGCCTGAGTTAGTAGTAGTGTCAAGGCCTGAGTTAAGGACAGTGTCACGGAAAGGCATAGGAGTAGCATGAGGGCCTTTGTAGGATAAGCAACAGAGGCTGGGGCTGGGGCGGGGGTTGGGGCTGGGGCTGGGGCTAGGGCTGGGGCTGGGACTGGGGCTAGGGCTGGGGCTGGGGCTAGGGCTGGGGCTAGGGCTGGGGCTGGGCATGGGACTGGGGCTGCGTGGGGCTGGCGCTGGGGCTGGGGCCTTAGTTAGATATAGTGACAATGCCTTAGTTAAGGACAGTGTCAGGGAAAGGCCTAGGAGGAGCATAAGGGCCTCTGTAGGATTAGGGGTGGGGGCTGGGGTTGGGGTGGGGGCTGGGGCTGGGGTTGGGGCTGGGGCTGGGGCTAGGGCTGGGGCTGGGACTGGAGCTAGGGCTGGGGCTAGGGCTAGGGCTAGGCCCTTAGTTAGGAAGAGTGTCAAGGCCTTAGTTAGTGTCACTGTCACGGCCTTAGTTAGGGTTACCATAAGAGCTTTCGTTAGGTATAATGACAGGGCCTGAGTTACAAGTAGTGTTAGGGCCTTAGAGAAGGACAGTCTCAGGGCCTCGGGTAGGACGAGCGTCAGAGCTTTTTTTGTGTATAATGGCAGGGCCAGAGTTAGGAGGACATTCAGTCCCTTAGACAGGGACACTGTCAGGGCCTTAGTTAGGGACAGTATCACGGCCTGAGTTAGTAGTAGTGTCAAGGCCTGAGTTAAGGACAGTGTCAGGGCAAGGCCTAGGAGGAGCATAAGGGCCTCTGTAGGATCAGCATCAGGGGCTGGGGTTGGGCCTGCGGCTGGGACTAGGGCAGGGGCAGGGGCTGGGGCTGGGGCTGGGGCTAGGGCTACGGCTCAGCCCTTAGTTAGGAATAGTGTCAAGGCCTTAGTTAGGGTCACTGTCAGGGCCGTAGTTAGGGTTAGCATCAGAGCCTTCGTTAGGTATAATGTGGCCCTGAGTTAGAATTAGTGTCAGGGCCTTAGTGAGGGACAGTGTCAGGCCCTCGATTAGGACGAGCGTCAGAGCCTTTTTTACGTATAATGGCAGGGACACAGTTAGGAGGAGAGTCAGACCCTTAGTTAGGGACACTGTCAGGGCCGTAGTTAGGGACAGTATCACGGCCTCAGTTAGTCGTAGTGTCAAGGCCTGAGTTAAGGACAGTGTCAGGGCAAGGCCTAGGAGTAGCATAAGGGCCTTTGTAGGATAAGCACCAAAGGCTGGGGCTCGGGCTGGGGATGGGGCTGGGGCTGGGACTGGGCCTAGGGCTGGGGCTGGGGCTGGGGCTGGGGCTAGTGCTAGGGCTAGGCCCTTAGTTAGGAATACTGTCAAGGCCTTAGTTAGTATCACTGTCAGGGCCTTATTTCGGGTTAGCATCAGAGCTTTCGTCAGGTATAATGACAGGGCCTGAGTTAGAAGTAGTGTCAGGGCCTTAGTGAGGGACAGTCTCAGGGCCTCGGTTAGGACGAGCGTCAGAGCTTTTTTTATGTATAATGGCAGGGCCACAGTTAGGAGGACATTCATTCCCTTATACAGGGACACTGTCAGGGCCTTAGTTAGGGACAGTATCACGGCCTCAGTTAGTAGTAGTGTCAAGGCCTGAGTTGAGGACAGTGTCAGGGCAAGGCCTAGGAGGAGCATAAGGGCCTCTGTAGGATCAGCATCAGGTGCTGGGGTTGGGCCTTGGGCTGGGGCTAGGACTGGGGCTGTGGCTGGGGCTAGGGCTAGGGCTGGGCCTTGGGCTAGGGCTGGAGCTGGGGCTAGGGGTCGGGCTACGGCTGGGGCCTTAGGTAGGAATAGTGTGAAAGCCTTAGTTAGGGTCACTGTCAGGGCCATAGTTAGGGTTGGCATCAGAGCCTTCGTTAGGTATAATATGGCCCTGAGTTAAAAGTAGTGTCAGGGCCTTAGTGAGGGACAGTGTCAGGCCCTCGATTAGGACGAGCGTCCGAGCCTTTTTTATGTATAATGGCAGGGCCACAGTTAGGAGGAGAGTCAGGCCCTTAGTTAGGGACACTGTCAGGGCCGTAGTGAGGGACAGTATCACGGCCTGAGTTAGTAGTAGTGTCAAGGCCTGAGTTAAGGACAGTGTCACGGAAAGGCATAGGAGTAGCATGAGGGCCTTTGTAGGATAAGCAACAGAGGCTGGGGCTGGGGCGGGGGTTGGGGCTGGGGCTGGGGCTAGGGCTGGGGCTGGGACTGGGGCTAGGGCTGGGGCTGGGGCTAGGGCTGGGGCTAGGGCTGGGGCTGGGCATGGGACTGGGGCTGCGTGGGGCTGGCGCTGGGGCTGGGGCCTTAGTTAGATATAGTGACAATGCCTTAGTTAAGGACAGTGTCAGGGAAAGGCCTAGGAGGAGCATAAGGGCCTCTGTAGGATTAGGGGTGGGGGCTGGGGTTGGGGTGGGGGCTGGGGCTGGGGTTGGGGCTGGGGCTGGGGCTAGGGCTGGGGCTGGGACTGGAGCTAGGGCTGGGGCTAGGGCTAGGGCTAGGCCCTTAGTTAGGAAGAGTGTCAAGGCCTTAGTTAGTGTCACTGTCACGGCCTTAGTTAGGGTTACCATAAGAGCTTTCGTTAGGTATAATGACAGGGCCTGAGTTACAAGTAGTGTTAGGGCCTTAGAGAAGGACAGTCTCAGGGCCTCGGGTAGGACGAGCGTCAGAGCTTTTTTTGTGTATAATGGCAGGGCCAGAGTTAGGAGGACATTCAGTCCCTTAGACAGGGACACTGTCAGGGCCTTAGTTAGGGACAGTATCACGGCCTGAGTTAGTAGTAGTGTCAAGGCCTGAGTTAAGGACAGTGTCAGGGCAAGGCCTAGGAGGAGCATAAGGGCCTCTGTAGGATCAGCATCAGGGGCTGGGGTTGGGCCTGCGGCTGGGACTAGGGCAGGGGCAGGGGCTGGGGCTGGGGCTGGGGCTAGGGCTAGGCCTGGGGCTGGGGCTGGGGCTGGGGCTAGGGCTGGAGCTGGGGCTGGAGCTGAGGCTGAGGCTGAGTCTAGGGATGGGGCTGGGGCTGGGGCTGGGGCTCGGGCTGGGGCTGCGGCTGGGACTGGGGCTAGGCCCTTAATTAGGATTAGTGTCAAGGCCTTAGTTAGGGTCACTGTCAGGGCCATAGTTAGGGTTAGCATCAGAGCCTTCGTTATGTATAATGTGGCCCTGAGTTAGAATTAGTGTCAGGGCCTTAGTGAGGGACAGTGTCAGGCCCTCGATTAGGATGAGCGTCAGAGCCTTTTTTATGTATAATGGCAGGGCCAGAGTTAGGTGGAGAGTCAAACCCTTAGTTAGGGACACTGACAGGGCCACAGTTAGTTGGAGAGTCAGACCCTTAGTTAGGGACACTGTCAGGGCCTTAGTTAGGGACAGTATCATGTCCTGAGTTAGTAGTAGTGTCAAGACCTGAGTTAAGGACAGTGTCAGGGCAAGGCCTAGGAGGACCATAAGGGCCTCTGTAGGATCAGCATCAGGGGCTGGGTTTGGGCCTGGGGCTTGGGCTGGAGCTGGGGCTGGGGCTAGGCCCTTAGTTAGGAATAGTGTCAAGGCCTTACTTAGGGTCACTGTCAGGGCCATAGTTAGGGTTAGCATCAGAGCCTTCGTTAGGTATAATGTGTCCCTGAGTTAGAAGTAGTGTCAGGGCCTTAGTGAGGGACAGTGTCAGGCCCTCGATTAGGACGAGCGTCAGAGCCATTTTTATGTATAATGGCAGGGACACAGTTAGGAGGAGAGTCAGGCCCTTAGTTAGGGACACTGTCTGGGCCGTATTTAGGGACAGTATCATGGCCTGAGTTAGTAGTAGTGTCAAGGCCTGAGTTAAGGACAGTGTCACGGAAAGGCCTAAGAGTAGCATAAGGGCCTTTAGAGGATAAGCATAAGAGGCTGGGGCTGGGGCTGGCTTTGGGGCTGGGGCTGGGGCTAGGGCTAGGGCTAGGCCCTTAGTTAGGAATACTGTCAAGGCCTTAGTTAGTGTCACTGTCAGGGCCTTAGTTACGGTTAGCATCAGAGCTTTCGATAGGTATAATGACAGGGCCTGAGTTAGAAGTAGTGTTAGGGCCTTAGTGAAGGACAGTCTCAGGGCCTCGGTTAGGACGAGCGTCAGAGCTTTTTTTATGTATAATGGCAGGGCCACAGTTAGGAGGACATTCATTCCCTTAGACAGGGACACTGTCACGGCCTTAGTTAGGGTCAGTATCACAGCCTGAGTTAGTAGTAGTGTCAAGGCCTGAGTTGAGGACAGTGTCAGGGCAAGGCCTAGGCGGAGCGTAAGGGCCTCTGTAGGATCAGCATCAGGGGCTGGGGTTGGGCCTGGGGCTGGGGCTAGGGCTGGGGCTAGGGCTAGGGCTAGGGTTGTGGCTGGGGCTGGGGCTCGGGCTAGGGCTGGGGCTAGGGCTGGGGCTAGGGCTGGGGCTGGGGCTGGGGCTAGGTTTAGGGCTAGGCACTTAGTTAGGAATAGTATCAAGGCCTTAGTTAGTGTCACTGTCAGGGCCTTAGTTAGGTTTAGCATCAGAGCTTTCGTAAGGTATAATGACAGGGCCTAAGTTAGTAGTAGTGTCAAGGCCTGAGTTAAGGACAGTGTGAGGGCAAGGCCTAGGAGGAGCATAAGGACCTCTGTAGGATCAGCATCAGGGGCTGGGGTTGGGCCTGCGGCTGGGGCTAGTACTGGGGCTGGGGCTGGGGCTAGGGCTAGGGCTACGGCTCAGCCCTTAGTTAGGAATAGTGTCAAGGCCTTAGTTAGGGTCACTGTCAGGGCCGTAGTTAGGGTTAGCATCAGAGCCTTCGTTAGGTATAATGTGGCCCTGAGTTAGAATTAGTGTCAGGGCCTTAGTGAGGGACAGTGTCAGGCCCTCGATTAGGACGAGCGTCAGAGCCTTTTTTACGTATAATGGCAGGGACACAGTTAGGAGGAGAGTCAGACCCTTAGTTAGGGACACTGTCAGGGCCGTAGTTAGGGACAGTATCACGGCCTCAGTTAGTCGTAGTGTCAAGGCCTGAGTTAAGGACAGTGTCAGGGCAAGGCCTAGGAGTAGCATAAGGGCCTTTGTAGGATAAGCACCAAAGGCTGGGGCTCGGGCTGGGGATGGGGCTGGGGCTGGGACTGGGCCTAGGGCTGGGGCTGGGGCTGGGGCTGGGGCTAGTGCTAGGGCTAGGCCCTTAGTTAGGAATACTGTCAAGGCCTTAGTTAGTATCACTGTCAGGGCCTTATTTCGGGTTAGCATCAGAGCTTTCGTCAGGTATAATGACAGGGCCTGAGTTAGAAGTAGTGTCAGGGCCTTAGTGAGGGACAGTCTCAGGGCCTCGGTTAGGACGAGCGTCAGAGCTTTTTTTATGTATAATGGCAGGGCCACAGTTAGGAGGACATTCATTCCCTTATACAGGGACACTGTCAGGGCCTTAGTTAGGGACCGTATCACGGCCTGAGTTAGTAGTAGTGTCAAGGCCTGAGTTGAGGACAGTGTCAGGGCAAGGCCTAGGAGGAGCATAAGGGCCTCTGTAGGATCAGCATCAGGTGCTGGGGTTGGGCCTTGGGCTGGGGCTAGGACTGGGGCTGTGGCTGGGGCTAGGGCTAGGGCTGGGCCTCGGGCTAGGGCTGGAGCTGGGGCTGGGGGTCGGGCTACGGCTGGGGCCTTAGGTAGAAATAGTGTGAAAGCCTTAGTTAGGGTCACTGTCAGGGCCATAGTTAGGGTTGGCATCAGAGCCTTCGTTAGGTATAATATGGCCCTGAGTTAAAAGTAGTGTCAGGGCCTTAGTGAGGGACAGTGTCAGGCCCTCGATTAGGACGAGCGTCCGAGCCTTTTTTATGTATAATGGCAGGGCCACAGTTAGGAGGAGAGTCAGGCCCTTAGTTAGGGACACTGTCAGGGCCGTAGTGAGGGACAGTATCACGGCCTGAGTTAGTAGTAGTGTCAAGGCCTGAGTTAAGGACAGTGTCACGGAAAGGCATAGGAGTAGCATAAGGGTCTTTGTAGGATAAGCAACAGAGGCTGGGGCTGGGGCGGGGGTTGGGGCTGGGGCTGGGGCTAGGGCTGGGGCTGGGGCTGGGGCTAGGGCTGGGGCTGGGACTGGGGCTAGGGCTGGGGCTAGGGCTGGGGCTAGGGCTGGGGCTGGGCCTCGGACTGGGGCTGCATGGGGCTGGGGCTGGGGCCTTAGTTAGAGATAGTGACAATGCCTTAGTTAAGGACAGTGTCAGGGAAAGGCCTAGGAGGAGCATAAGGGCCTCTGTAGGATTAGGGGTGGGGGCTGGGGTTGGGGCTGGGGCTGGGGCTAGGGCTGGGGCTGGGACTGGAGCTAGGGCTGGGGCTAGGGCTAGGGCTAGGCCCTTAGTTAGGAAGAGTGTCAAGGCCTTAGTTAGTGTCACTGTCACGGCCTTAGTTAGGGTTACCATAAGAGCTTTCGTTAGGTATAATGACAGGGCCTGAGTTACAAGTAGTGTTAGGGCCTTAGAGAAGGACAGTCTCAGGGCCTCGGGTAGGACGAGCGTCAGAGCTTTTTTTGTGTATAATGGCAGGGCCAGAGTTAGGAGGACATTCAGTCCCTTAGACAGGGACACTGTCAGGGCCTTAGTTAGGGACAGTATCACGGCCTGAGTTAGTAGTAGTGTCAAGGCCTGAGTTAAGGACAGTGTCAGGGCAAGGCCTAGGAGGAGCATAAAGGCCTCTATAGGATCAGCATCAGGGGCTGGGGCTGCGGCTGGGGCTGGACCTGGGGCCTTAGTTAGAAATAGTGTCAAGGCCTTAGTTACCACATTGTCAGGCGAACGCCTAGAAGGATCATAAGGGCCTCTATAGGATCAGCATCAGGGGCTGGGGCTGAAGCTGGGGGTGGGGTTGGGGCTGGGGCTAGGGCTGGGACTGCGGCTGCGGCTGCGGCTGGGGCTAGGGCTGGGGCTGGGGCTAGGGGTCGGGCTAGGGCTGGGCCTTAGTTAGGAATAGTGTCAAGGCCTTAGTTAGCGTCACTGTCACGGCCTTAGTTAGGTTTAGCAACAGAGCTTTCGTTAGGTATAATGACAGGGCCTGAGTTAGTAGTAGTGTCAGGGCCTTAGTGAGGGACACTCTCTGGGCCTCGGTTAGGACGAGCTTTAGAGCTTTTTTTTTTTTTTTTTTTTTTTGCGGTACGCGGGCCTCTCACTGCCGTGGCCTCTCCCGTTGCGGAGCACAGGCTCCGGACGCGCAGGCTCAGCGGCCATGGCTCACGGGCCCAGCCGCTCCGCGGCACGTGGGATCCCCCCGGACCGGGGCACGAACCCGTGTCCCCTGCATCGGCAGGCGGACTCTCAACCACTGCGCCACCAGGGAAGCCCCAGAGCTTTTTTTATGTATAATGGCAGGGCCAGAGTTAGGAGGACATTCAGTCCCTTATTCAGGGACACTGTCAGGGCCTTAGGGACAGTATCACGGCCTGAGTTAGTAGTAGTGTCAAAGCCTGAGTTAAGGACAGTTTCACGGCAAGGCCTAGGAGGAGCATAAAGGCCTCTATAGGATCAGCATCAGGGGCTGGGGCTGGACCTGGGGCCTTAGTTAGAAATAGTGTCAAGGCCTTAGTTACCACATTGCAAGGCGAACGCCTAGAAGGATCATAAGGGCCTCTATAGGATCAGCATCAGGGGCTGGGGCTCGGGCTGGGGGTGGGGTTGGGGCTAGGGCTGGGACTGCAGCTGCCGCTGGGGCTAGGGCTGGGGCTGGGGCTGGGGCTTGGGCTAGGACTGGAGCTGGGGCTAGGGGTCGGGCTAGGGCTGGGGCCTTAGTTAGCAATAGTATCAAGGCCTTAGTTAGTGTCACTGTCAGGGCCTTAGTTAGGTTTAGCATCAGAGCTTTCGTTAGGTATAATGACAGGGCCTAAGTTAGTAGTAGTGTCAAGGCCTGAGTTAAGGACAGTGTGAGGGCAAGGCCTAGGAGGAGCATAAGGGCCTCTGTAGGATCAGCATCAGGGGCTGGGGTTGGCCCTGCGGCCTGGGCTAGTACTGGGGCTGAGGCTGGGGCTAGGGCTAGGGCTGAGCCTGAGGCTAGGGCTCGGGCTGCGGCTGGGGTTAGGGCTAGGGCTAGGGCCAGGGCTTAGCCCTTAGTTAGGAAGAGTGTCAAGGCCTTAGTTAGGGTCACTGTCAGGGCCACAGTTAGGGTTAGCATCAGAGCCTTAATAGGTATAATGTGGCCCTGAGTTAGAATTAGTGTCAGGGCCTTAGTGAGGGACAGTGTCAGGCCCTTGATTAGGATGAGCGTCAGAGCCTTTTTTATGTATAATGGCAGGGACACAGTTAGGAGGAGAGTCAGACGCTTAGTTAGGGACACTGTCAGGGCCGTAGTTAGGGACAGTATCACGACCTCAGTTAGTCGTAGTGTCAAGGCCTGAGTTAAGGACAGTGTCAGGGCAAGGCCTAGGAGTAGCATAAGGGCCTTTGTAGGATAAGCACCAAAGGCTGGGGCTCGGGCTGGGGATGGGGCTGGGGCTGGGGCTGGGACTGGGCCTAGGGCTGGGGCTGGGGCTGGGGCTGGGGCTAGTGCTAGGGCTAGGCCCTTAGTTAGGAATACTGTCAAGGCCTTAGTTAGTATCACTGTCAGGGCCTTATTTCGGGTTAGCATCAGAGCTTTCGTCAGGTATAATGACAGGGCCTGAGTTAGAAGTAGTGTCAGGGCCTTAGTGAGGGACAGTCTCAGGGCCTCGGTTAGGACGAGCGTCAGAGCTTTTTTTATGTATAATGGCAGGGCCACAGTTAGGAGGACATTCATTCCCTTATACAGGGGCACTGTCAGGGCCTTAGTTAGGGACAGTATCACGGCCTGAGTTAGTAGTAGTGTCAAGGCCTGAGTTGAGGACAGTGTCAGGGCAAGGCCTAGGAGGAGCATAAGGGCCTCTGTAGGATCAGCATCAGGTGCTGGGGTTGGGCCTTGGGCTGGGGCTAGGACTGGGGCTGTGGCTGGGGCTAGGGCTAGGGCTGGGCCTTGGGCTAGGGCTGGAGCTGGGGCTAGGGGTCGGGCTACGGCTGGGGCCTTAGGTAGGAATAGTGTGAAAGCCTTAGTTAGGGTCACTGTCAGGGCCATAGTTAGGGTTGGCATCAGAGCCTTCGTTAGGTATAATATGGCCCTGAGTTAAAAGTAGTGTCAGGGCCTTAGTGAGGGACAGTGTCAGGCCCTCGATTAGGACGAGCGTCCGAGCCTTTTTTATGTATAATGGCAGGGCCACAGTTAGGAGGAGAGTCAGGCCCTTAGTTAGGGACACTGTCAGGGTCGTAGTGAGGGACAGTATCACGGCCTGAGTTAGTAGTAGTGTCAAGGCCTGAGTTAAGGACAGTGTCACGGAAAGGCATAGGAGTAGCATAAGGGCCTTTGTAGGATAAGCAACAGAGGCTGGGGCAGGGGCGGGGGTGGGACTGGGGCTGGGGCTAGGGCTGGGGATGGGACTGGGGCTAGGGCTGGGGCTAGGGCTGGGGCTAGGGCTGGGGCTAGGGCTGGGGCTGGGCCTGGGACTGGGGCTGCGTGGGGCTGGCGCTGGGGCTGCGGCCTTAGTTAGAAATAGTGACAATGCCTTAGTTAAGGACAGTGTCAGGGAAAGGCCTAGGAGGAGCATAAGGGCCTCTGTAGGATTAGGGGTGGGGGCTGGGGTTGGGGCTGGGGCTGGGGCTAGGGCTGGGGCTGGGACTGGAGCTAGGGCTGGGGCTAGGGCTAAGGCTAGGCCCTTAGTTAGGAAGAGTGTCAAGGCCTTAGTTAGTGTCACTGTCACGGCCTTAGTTAGGGTTACCATAAGAGCTTTCGTTAGGTATAATGACAGGGCCTGAGTTACAAGTAGTGTTAGGGCCTTAGAGAAGGACAGTCTCAGGGCCTCGGGTAGGACGAGCGTCAGAGCTTTTTTTGTGTATAATGGCAGGGCCAGAGTTAGGAGGACATTCAGTCCCTTAGACAGGGACACTGTCAGGGCCTTAGTTAGGGACAGTATCACGGCCTGAGTTAGTAGTAGTGTCAAGGCCTGAGTTAAGGACAGTGTCAGGGCAAGGCCTAGGAGGAGCATAAGGGCCTCTGTAGGATCAGCATCAGGGGCTGGGGTTGGGCCTGCGGCTGGGACTAGGGCAGGGGCAGGGGCTGGGGCTGGGGCTGGGGCTAGGGCTAGGCCTGGGGCTGGGGCTGGGGCTGGGGCTAGGGCTGGAGCTGGGGCTGGAGCTGAGGCTGAGGCTGAGTCTAGGGATGGGGCTGGGGCTGGGGCTGGGGCTCGGGCTGGGGCTGCGGCTGGGACTGGGGCTAGGCCCTTAATTAGGATTAGTGTCAAGGCCTTAGTTAGGGTCACTGTCAGGGCCATAGTTAGGGTTAGCATCAGAGCCTTCGTTATGTATAATGTGGCCCTGAGTTAGAATTAGTGTCAGGGCCTTAGTGAGGGACAGTGTCAGGCCCTCGATTAGGATGAGCGTCAGAGCCTTTTTTATGTATAATGGCAGGGCCAGAGTTAGGTGGAGAGTCAAACCCTTAGTTAGGGACACTGACAGGGCCACAGTTAGTTGGAGAGTCAGACCCTTAGTTAGGGACACTGTCAGGGCCTTAGTTAGGGACAGTATCATGTCCTGAGTTAGTAGTAGTGTCAAGACCTGAGTTAAGGACAGTGTCAGGGCAAGGCCTAGGAGGACCATAAGGGCCTCTGTAGGATCAGCATCAGGGGCTGGGTTTGGGCCTGGGGCTTGGGCTGGAGCTGGGGCTGGGGCTAGGCCCTTAGTTAGGAATAGTGTCAAGGCCTTACTTAGGGTCACTGTCAGGGCCATAGTTAGGGTTAGCATCAGAGCCTTCGTTAGGTATAATGTGTCCCTGAGTTAGAAGTAGTGTCAGGGCCTTAGTGAGGGACAGTGTCAGGCCCTCGATTAGGACGAGCGTCAGAGCCATTTTTATGTATAATGGCAGGGACACAGTTAGGAGGAGAGTCAGGCCCTTAGTTAGGGACACTGTCTGGGCCGTATTTAGGGACAGTATCATGGCCTGAGTTAGTAGTAGTGTCAAGGCCTGAGTTAAGGACAGTGTCACGGAAAGGCCTAAGAGTAGCATAAGGGCCTTTAGAGGATAAGCATAAGAGGCTGGGGCTGGGGCTGGCTTTGGGGCTGGGGCTGGGGCTAGGGCTAGGGCTAGGCCCTTAGTTAGGAATACTGTCAAGGCCTTAGTTAGTGTCACTGTCAGGGCCTTAGTTACGGTTAGCATCAGAGCTTTCGATAGGTATAATGACAGGGCCTGAGTTAGAAGTAGTGTTAGGGCCTTAGTGAAGGACAGTCTCAGGGCCTCGGTTAGGACGAGCGTCAGAGCTTTTTTTATGTATAATGGCAGGGCCACAGTTAGGAGGACATTCATTCCCTTAGACAGGGACACTGTCACGGCCTTAGTTAGGGTCAGTATCACAGCCTGAGTTAGTAGTAGTGTCAAGGCCTGAGTTGAGGACAGTGTCAGGGCAAGGCCTAGGCGGAGCGTAAGGGCCTCTGTAGGATCAGCATCAGGGGCTGGGGTTGGGCCTGGGGCTGGGGCTAGGGCTGGGGCTAGGGCTAGGGCTAGGGTTGTGGCTGGGGCTGGGGCTCGGGCTAGGGCTGGGGCTAGGGCTGGGGCTAGGGCTGGGGCTGGGGCTGGGGCTAGGTTTAGGGCTAGGCACTTAGTTAGGAATAGTATCAAGGCCTTAGTTAGTGTCACTGTCAGGGCCTTAGTTAGGTTTAGCATCAGAGCTTTCGTAAGGTATAATGACAGGGCCTAAGTTAGTAGTAGTGTCAAGGCCTGAGTTAAGGACAGTGTGAGGGCAAGGCCTAGGAGGAGCATAAGGACCTCTGTAGGATCAGCATCAGGGGCTGGGGTTGGGCCTGCGGCTGGGGCTAGTACTGGGGCTGGGGCTGGGGCTAGGGCTAGGGCTACGGCTCAGCCCTTAGTTAGGAATAGTGTCAAGGCCTTAGTTAGGGTCACTGTCAGGGCCGTAGTTAGGGTTAGCATCAGAGCCTTCGTTAGGTATAATGTGGCCCTGAGTTAGAATTAGTGTCAGGGCCTTAGTGAGGGACAGTGTCAGGCCCTCGATTAGGACGAGCGTCAGAGCCTTTTTTACGTATAATGGCAGGGACACAGTTAGGAGGAGAGTCAGACCCTTAGTTAGGGACACTGTCAGGGCCGTAGTTAGGGACAGTATCACGGCCTCAGTTAGTCGTAGTGTCAAGGCCTGAGTTAAGGACAGTGTCAGGGCAAGGCCTAGGAGTAGCATAAGGGCCTTTGTAGGATAAGCACCAAAGGCTGGGGCTCGGGCTGGGGATGGGGCTGGGGCTGGGACTGGGCCTAGGGCTGGGGCTGGGGCTGGGGCTGGGGCTAGTGCTAGGGCTAGGCCCTTAGTTAGGAATACTGTCAAGGCCTTAGTTAGTATCACTGTCAGGGCCTTATTTCGG
The DNA here is from genome assembly GCF_949752795.1 of Hyperoodon ampullatus. Lineage (NCBI taxonomy): Eukaryota > Metazoa > Chordata > Mammalia > Artiodactyla > Ziphiidae > Hyperoodon > Hyperoodon ampullatus. Next base: position 88,838,066 of record NC_136927.1, on the reverse strand, counting down.
GTTAGCATCAGAGCTTTCGTCAGGTATAATGACAGGGCCTGAGTTAGAAGTAGTGTCAGGGCCTTAGTGAGGGACAGTCTCAGGGCCTCGGTTAGGACGAGCGTCAGAGCTTTTTTTATGTATAATGGCAGGGCCACAGTTAGGAGGACATTCATTCCCTTATACAGGGACACTGTCAGGGCCTTAGTTAGGGACAGTATCACGGCCTCAGTTAGTAGTAGTGTCAAGGCCTGAGTTGAGGACAGTGTCAGGGCAAGGCCTAGGAGGAGCATAAGGGCCTCTGTAGGATCAGCATCAGGTGCTGGGGTTGGGCCTTGGGCTGGGGCTAGGACTGGGGCTGTGGCTGGGGCTAGGGCTAGGGCTGGGCCTTGGGCTAGGGCTGGAGCTGGGGCTAGGGGTCGGGCTACGGCTGGGGCCTTAGGTAGGAATAGTGTGAAAGCCTTAGTTAGGGTCACTGTCAGGGCCATAGTTAGGGTTGGCATCAGAGCCTTCGTTAGGTATAATATGGCCCTGAGTTAAAAGTAGTGTCAGGGCCTTAGTGAGGGACAGTGTCAGGCCCTCGATTAGGACGAGCGTCCGAGCCTTTTTTATGTATAATGGCAGGGCCACAGTTAGGAGGAGAGTCAGGCCCTTAGTTAGGGACACTGTCAGGGCCGTAGTGAGGGACAGTATCACGGCCTGAGTTAGTAGTAGTGTCAAGGCCTGAGTTAAGGACAGTGTCACGGAAAGGCATAGGAGTAGCATGAGGGCCTTTGTAGGATAAGCAACAGAGGCTGGGGCTGGGGCGGGGGTTGGGGCTGGGGCTGGGGCTAGGGCTGGGGCTGGGACTGGGGCTAGGGCTGGGGCTGGGGCTAGGGCTGGGGCTAGGGCTGGGGCTGGGCATGGGACTGGGGCTGCGTGGGGCTGGCGCTGGGGCTGGGGCCTTAGTTAGATATAGTGACAATGCCTTAGTTAAGGACAGTGTCAGGGAAAGGCCTAGGAGGAGCATAAGGGCCTCTGTAGGATTAGGGGTGGGGGCTGGGGTTGGGGTGGGGGCTGGGGCTGGGGTTGGGGCTGGGGCTGGGGCTAGGGCTGGGGCTGGGACTGGAGCTAGGGCTGGGGCTAGGGCTAGGGCTAGGCCCTTAGTTAGGAAGAGTGTCAAGGCCTTAGTTAGTGTCACTGTCACGGCCTTAGTTAGGGTTACCATAAGAGCTTTCGTTAGGTATAATGACAGGGCCTGAGTTACAAGTAGTGTTAGGGCCTTAGAGAAGGACAGTCTCAGGGCCTCGGGTAGGACGAGCGTCAGAGCTTTTTTTGTGTATAATGGCAGGGCCAGAGTTAGGAGGACATTCAGTCCCTTAGACAGGGACACTGTCAGGGCCTTAGTTAGGGACAGTATCACGGCCTGAGTTAGTAGTAGTGTCAAGGCCTGAGTTAAGGACAGTGTCAGGGCAAGGCCTAGGAGGAGCATAAGGGCCTCTGTAGGATCAGCATCAGGGGCTGGGGTTGGGCCTGCGGCTGGGACTAGGGCAGGGGCAGGGGCTGGGGCTGGGGCTGGGGCTAGGGCTACGGCTCAGCCCTTAGTTAGGAATAGTGTCAAGGCCTTAGTTAGGGTCACTGTCAGGGCCGTAGTTAGGGTTAGCATCAGAGCCTTCGTTAGGTATAATGTGGCCCTGAGTTAGAATTAGTGTCAGGGCCTTAGTGAGGGACAGTGTCAGGCCCTCGATTAGGACGAGCGTCAGAGCCTTTTTTACGTATAATGGCAGGGACACAGTTAGGAGGAGAGTCAGACCCTTAGTTAGGGACACTGTCAGGGCCGTAGTTAGGGACAGTATCACGGCCTCAGTTAGTCGTAGTGTCAAGGCCTGAGTTAAGGACAGTGTCAGGGCAAGGCCTAGGAGTAGCATAAGGGCCTTTGTAGGATAAGCACCAAAGGCTGGGGCTCGGGCTGGGGATGGGGCTGGGGCTGGGACTGGGCCTAGGGCTGGGGCTGGGGCTGGGGCTGGGGCTAGTGCTAGGGCTAGGCCCTTAGTTAGGAATACTGTCAAGGCCTTAGTTAGTATCACTGTCAGGGCCTTATTTCGGGTTAGCATCAGAGCTTTCGTCAGGTATAATGACAGGGCCTGAGTTAGAAGTAGTGTCAGGGCCTTAGTGAGGGACAGTCTCAGGGCCTCGGTTAGGACGAGCGTCAGAGCTTTTTTTATGTATAATGGCAGGGCCACAGTTAGGAGGACATTCATTCCCTTATACAGGGACACTGTCAGGGCCTTAGTTAGGGACAGTATCACGGCCTCAGTTAGTAGTAGTGTCAAGGCCTGAGTTGAGGACAGTGTCAGGGCAAGGCCTAGGAGGAGCATAAGGGCCTCTGTAGGATCAGCATCAGGTGCTGGGGTTGGGCCTTGGGCTGGGGCTAGGACTGGGGCTGTGGCTGGGGCTAGGGCTAGGGCTGGGCCTTGGGCTAGGGCTGGAGCTGGGGCTAGGGGTCGGGCTACGGCTGGGGCCTTAGGTAGGAATAGTGTGAAAGCCTTAGTTAGGGTCACTGTCAGGGCCATAGTTAGGGTTGGCATCAGAGCCTTCGTTAGGTATAATATGGCCCTGAGTTAAAAGTAGTGTCAGGGCCTTAGTGAGGGACAGTGTCAGGCCCTCGATTAGGACGAGCGTCCGAGCCTTTTTTATGTATAATGGCAGGGCCACAGTTAGGAGGAGAGTCAGGCCCTTAGTTAGGGACACTGTCAGGGCCGTAGTGAGGGACAGTATCACGGCCTGAGTTAGTAGTAGTGTCAAGGCCTGAGTTAAGGACAGTGTCACGGAAAGGCATAGGAGTAGCATAAGGGTCTTTGTAGGATAAGCAACAGAGGCTGGGGCTGGGGCGGGGGTTGGGGCTGGGGCTGGGGCTGGGGCTGGGGCTGGGGCTGGGGCTAGGGCTGGGGCTGGGACTGGGGCTAGGGCTGGGGCTAGGGCTGGGGCTAGGGCTGGGGCTGGGCCTCGGACTGGGCCTGCATGGGGCTGGCGCTGGGGCTGGGGCCTTAGTTAGAGATAGTGACAATGCCTTAGTTAAGGACAGTGTCAGGGAAAGGCCTAGGAGGAGCATAAGGGCCTCTGTAGGATTAGGGGTGGGGGCTGGGGTTGGGGCTGGGGCTGGGGCTAGGGCTGGGGCTGGGACTGGAGCTAGGGCTGGGGCTAGGGCTAGGGCTAGGCCCTTAGTTAGGAAGAGTGTCAAGGCCTTAGTTAGTGTCACTGTCACGGCCTTAGTTAGGGTTACCATAAGAGCTTTCGTTAGGTATAATGACAGGGCCTGAGTTACAAGTAGTGTTAGGGCCTTAGAGAAGGACAGTCTCAGGGCCTCGCGTAGGACGAGCGTCAGAGCTTTTTTTGTGTATAATGGCAGGGCCAGAGTTAGGAGGACATTCAGTCCCTTAGACAGGGACACTGTCAGGGCCTTAGTTAGGGACAGTATCACGGCCTGAGTTAGTAGTAGTGTCAAGGCCTGAGTTAAGGACAGTGTCAGGGCAAGGCCTAGGAGGAGCATAAAGGCCTCTATAGGATCAGCATCAGGGGCTGGGGCTGCGGCTGGGGCTGGACCTGGGGCCTTAGTTAGAAATAGTGTCAAGGCCTTAGTTACCACATTGTCAGGCGAACGCCTAGAAGGATCATAAGGGCCTCTATAGGATCAGCATCAGGGGCTGGGGCTGAAGCTGGGGGTGGGGTTGGGGCTGGGGCTAGGGCTGGGACTGCGGCTGCGGCTGCGGCTGGGGCTAGGGCTGGGGCTGGGGCTAGGGGTCGGGCTAGGGCTGGGCCTTAGTTAGGAATAGTGTCAAGGCCTTAGTTAGCGTCACTGTCACGGCCTTAGTTAGGTTTAGCAACAGAGCTTTCGTTAGGTATAATGACAGGGCCTGAGTTAGTAGTAGTGTCAGGGCCTTAGTGAGGGACACTCTCTGGGCCTCGGTTAGGACGAGCTTCAGAGCTTTTTTTTTTTTTTTTTTTTTGCGGTACGCGGGCCTCTCACTGCCGTGGCCTCTCCCGTTGCGGAGCACAGGCTCCGGACGCGCAGGCTCAGCGGCCATGGCTCACGGGCCCAGCTGCTCCGCGGCACGTGGGATCCCCCCGGACCGGGGCACGAACCCGTGTCCCCTGCATCGGCAGGCGGACTCTCAACCACTGCGCCACCAGGGAAGCCCCAGAGCTTTTTTTATGTATAATGGCAGGGCCAGAGTTAGGAGGACATTCAGTCCCTTATTCAGGGACACTGTCAGGGCCTTAGGGACAGTATCACGGCCTGAGTTAGTAGTAGTGTCAAAGCCTGAGTTAAGGACAGTTTCACGGCAAGGCCTAGGAGGAGCATAAAGGCCTCTATAGGATCAGCATCAGGGGCTGGGGCTGGACCTGGGGCCTTAGTTAGAAATAGTGTCAAGGCCTTAGTTACCACATTGCAAGGCGAACGCCTAGAAGGATCATAAGGGCCTCTATAGGATCAGCATCAGGGGCTGGGGCTCGGGCTGGGGGTGGGGTTGGGGCTAGGGCTGGGACTGCAGCTGCCGCTGGGGCTAGGGCTGGGGCTGGGGCTGGGGCTTGGGCTAGGACTGGAGCTGGGGCTAGGGGTCGGGCTAGGGCTGGGGCCTTAGTTAGCAATAGTATCAAGGCCTTAGTTAGTGTCACTGTCAGGGCCTTAGTTAGGTTTAGCATCAGAGCTTTCGTTAGGTATAATGACAGGGCCTAAGTTAGTAGTAGTGTCAAGGCCTGAGTTAAGGACAGTGTGAGGGCAAGGCCTAGGAGGAGCATAAGGGCCTCTGTAGGATCAGCATCAGGGGCTGGGGTTGGCCCTGCGGCCTGGGCTAGTACTGGGGCTGAGGCTGGGGCTAGGGCTAGGGCTGAGCCTGAGGCTAGGGCTCGGGCTGCGGCTGGGGTTAGGGCTAGGGCTAGGGCCAGGGCTTAGCCCTTAGTTAGGAAGAGTGTCAAGGCCTTAGTTAGGGTCACTGTCAGGGCCACAGTTAGGGTTAGCATCAGAGCCTTAATAGGTATAATGTGGCCCTGAGTTAGAATTAGTGTCAGGGCCTTAGTGAGGGACAGTGTCAGGCCCTTGATTAGGATGAGCGTCAGAGCCTTTTTTATGTATAATGGCAGGGACACAGTTAGGAGGAGAGTCAGACGCTTAGTTAGGGACACTGTCAGGGCCGTAGTTAGGGACAGTATCACGGCCTCAGTTAGTCGTAGTGTCAAGGCCTGAGTTAAGGACAGTGTCAGGGCAAGGCCTAGGAGTAGCATAAGGGCCTTTGTAGGATAAGCACCAAAGGCTGGGGCTCGGGCTGGGGATGGGGCTGGGGCTGGGACTGGGCCTAGGGCTGGGGCTGGGGCTGGGGCTGGGGCTAGTGCTAGGGCTAGGCCCTTAGTTAGGAATACTGTCAAGGCCTTAGTTAGTATCACTGTCAGGGCCTTATTTCGGGTTAGCATCAGAGCTTTCGTCAGGTATAATGACAGGGCCTGAGTTAGAAGTAGTGTCAGGGCCTTAGTGAGGGAGTCTCAGGGCCTCGGTTAGGACGAGCGTCAGAGCTTTTTTTATGTATAATGGCAGGGCCACAGTTAGGAGGACATTCATTCCCTTATACAGGGACACTGTCAGGGCCTTAGTTAGGGACAGTATCACGGCCTGAGTTAGTAGTAGTGTCAAGGCCTGAGTTGAGGACAGTGTCAGGGCAAGGCCTAGGAGGAGCATAAGGGCCTCTGTAGGATCAGCATCAGGTGCTGGGGTTGGGCCTTGGGCTGGGGCTAGGACTGGGGCTGTGGCTGGGGCTAGGGCTAGGGCTGGGCCTTGGGCTAGGGCTGGAGCTGGGGCTAGGGGTCGGGCTACGGCTGGGGCCTTAGGTAGGAATAGTGTGAAAGCCTTAGTTAGGGTCACTGTCAGGGCCATAGTTAGGGTTGGCATCAGAGCCTTCGTTAGGTATAATATGGCCCTGAGTTAAAAGTAGTGTCAGGGCCTTAGTGAGGGACAGTGTCAGGCCCTCGATTAGGACGAGCGTCCGAGCCTTTTTTATGTATAATGGCAGGGCCACAGTTAGGAGGAGAGTCAGGCCCTTAGTTAGGGACACTGTCAGGGTCGTAGTGAGGGACAGTATCACGGCCTGAGTTAGTAGTAGTGTCAAGGCCTGAGTTAAGGACAGTGTCACGGAAAGGCATAGGAGTAGCATAAGGGCCTTTGTAGGATAAGCAACAGAGGCTGGGGCAGGGGCGGGGGTGGGACTGGGGCTGGGGCTAGGGCTGGGGCTGGGACTGGGGCTAGGGCTGGGGCTAGGGCTGGGGCTAGGGCTGGGGATAGGGCTGGGGCTGGGCCTGGGACTGGGGCTGCGTGGGGCTGGCGCTGGGGCTGGGGCCTTAGTTAGAAATAGTGACAATGCCTTAGTTAAGGACAGTGTCAGGGAAAGGCCTAGGAGGAGCATAAGGGCCTCTGTAGGATTAGGGGTGGGGGCTAGGGTTGGGGTGGGGGCTGGGGCTAGGGTTGGGGCTGGGGCTGGGGCTAGGGCTGGGGCTGGGGCTGGGGCTAGGGCTGGGGCTGGGACTGGAGCTAGGGCTGGGGCTAGGGCTAGGGCTAGGCCCTTAGTTAGGAAGAGTGTCAAGGCCTTAGTTAGTGTCACTGTCACGGCCTTAGTTAGGGTTACCATAAGAGCTTTCGTTAGGTATAATGACAGGGCCTGAGTTACAAGTAGTGTTAGGGCCTTAGAGAAGGACAGTCTCAGGGCCTCGCGTAGGACGAGCGTCAGAGCTTTTTTTGTGTATAATGGCAGGGCCAGAGTTAGGAGGACATTCAGTCCCTTAGACAGGGACACTGTCAGGGCCTTAATTAGGGACAGTATCACGGCCTGAGTTAGCAGTAGTGTCAAGGCCTGAGTTAAGGACAGTGTCAGGGCAAGGCCTAGGAGGAGCATAAGGGCCTCTGTAGGATCAGCATCAGGAGCTGGGGTTGGGCGTGGGGCTGGGGCTAGGGCAGGGGCTGGGGCTGGGGCTAGGGCTAGGCCTGGGAGTGGGGCTGGGGCTAGGGCTGGAGCTGGGGCTGAGGCTGAGGCTAGGGATGGGGCTGGGGCTGGGGCTGGGGCTCGGGCTGGGGCTGGGGCTGGGACTGGGGCTAGGGCTTGGGTAGGTTTAGGGCTAGGCCCTTAATTAGGAATAGTGTCAAGGCCTTAGTTAGGGACACTGTCAGGGCCATAGTTAGGGTTAGCATCACAGCCTTCGTTAGGTATAATGTGGCCCTGAGTTAGAATTAGTGTCAGGGCCTTAGTGAGGGACAGTGTCAGGCCCTCGATTAGGATGAGCGTCAGAGCCTTTTTTATGTATAATGGCAGGGCCAGAGTTAGGTGGAGAGTCAAACCCTTAGTTAGGGACACTGACAGGGCCAGAGTTAGGAGGAGAGTCAGACCCTTAGTTAGGGACACTGTCAGGGCCTTAGTTAGGGACAATATCACGGCCTGAGTTACTAGTAGTGTCAAGACCTGAGTTAAGGACAGTGTCAGGGCAAGGCCTAGGAGGACCATAAGGGCCTCTGTAGGATCAGCATCAGGGGCTGAGCTTGGGCCTGCGGCTGGGGCTAGGACTGGGGCTGTGCCTGGGGCTAGGGCTAGGGCTGGGCCTGGGGCTTGGGCTGGAGCTGGGGCTGGGGCTAGGCCCTTAGTTAGGAATAGTGTCAAGGCCTTAGTTAGTGTCACTGTCAGGGCCTTAGTTACGGTTAGCATCAGAGCTTTCGTTAGGTATAATGACAGGGCCTGAGTTAGAAGTAGTGTTAGGGCCTTAGTGAAGGACAGTCTCAGGGCCTCGGTTAGGACGAGCGTCAGAGCTTTTTTTATGTATAATGGCAGGGCCACAGTTAGGAGGACATTCAGTCCCTTAGACAGGGACACTGTCAGGGCCTTAGTTAGCGTCAGTATCACAGCCTGAGTTAGTAGTAGTGTCAAGGCCTGAGTTGAGGACAGTGTCAGGGCAAGGCCTAGGCGGAGCATAAGGGCCTCTGTAGGATCAGCATCAGGGGTTGGGGTTGGGCCTGGAGCTGGGGCTAGGGCTGGGGCTAGGGCTAGGGCTAGGGTTGTGGCTGGGGCTAGGGCTCGGGCTAGGGCTGGGGCTAGGGCTGGGGCTAGGGCTGGGGCTAGGGCTGGGGCTGGGGCTGGGGCTAGGTTTAGGGCTAGGCACTTAGTTAGGAATAGTATCAAGGCCTTAGTTAGTGTCACTGTCAGGGCCTTAGTTAGGTGTAGCATCAGAGCTTTTTAAGGTATAATGACAGGGCCTAAGTTAGTAGTAGTGTCAAGGCCTGAGTTAAGGACAGTGTGAGGGCAAGGCCTAGGAGGAGCATAAGGACCTCTGTAGGATCAGCATCAGGGGCTGGGGTTGGGCCTGCGGCTGGGGCTAGTACTAGGGCTGGGGCTGGGGCTAGGGCTAGGGCTACGGCTCAGCCCTTAGTTAGGAATAGTGTCAAGGACTTAGTTAGGCTCACTGTCAGGGCCGTAGTTAGGGTTAGCATCAGAGCCTTCGTTAGGTATAATGTGGCCCTGAGTTAGAATTAGTGTCAGGGCCTTAGTGAGGGACAGTGTCAGGCCCTCGATTAGGACGAGCGTCAGAGCCTTTTTTATGTATAATGGCAGGGCCAGACTTAGGAGGAGAGTCAGACCCTTAGTTAGGGACACTGTCAGGGCCGTAGTTAGGGACAGTATCACGGCCTCAGTTAGTCGTAGTGTCAAGGCCTGAGTTAAGGACAGTGTCAGGGCAAGGCCTAGGAGTAGCATAAGGGCCTTTGTAGGATAAGCACCAAAGGCTGGGGCTCGGGCTGGGGATGGGGCTGGGGCTGGGACTGGGCCTAGGCCTGGGGCTGGGGCTGGGGCTAGTGCTAGGGCTAGGCCCTTAGTTAGGAAGAGTGTCAAGGCCTTAGTTAGTGTCACTGTCAGGGCCTTATTTCGGGTTAGCATCAGAGCTTTCGTTAGGTATAATGACAGGGCCTGAGTTACAAGTAGTGTTAGGGCCTTAGAGAAGGACAATGTCAGGGCCTCGGTTAGGACGAGCTTCAGAGCTTTTTTTATGTATAATGGCAGGGCCAGAGTTAGGAGGACATTCAGTCCCTTATTCAGGGACACTGTCAGGGCCTTAGGGACAGTATCACGGCCTGAGTTAGTAGTAGTGTCAAAGCCTGAGTTAAGGACAGTTTCACGGCAAGGCCTAGGAGGAGCATAAAGGCCTCTATAGGATCAGCATCAGGGGCTGGGGCTGCGGCTGGGGCTGGACCTGGGGCCTTAGTTAGAAATAGTGTCAAGGCCTTAGTTACCACATTGTCAGGCGAACGCCTAGAAGGATCATAAGGGCCTCTATAGGATCAGCATCAGGGGCTGGGGCTCGGGCTGGGGGTGGGGTTGGGGCTAGGGCTGGGACTGCAGCTGCCGTTGGGTCTAGGGCTGGGGCTGGGGCTGGGGCTTGGGCTAGGGCTGGAGCTGGGGCTAGGGGTCGGGCTAGGGCTGGGGCCTTAGTTAGCAATAGTATCAAGGCCTTAGTTAGTGTCACTGTCAGGGCCTTAGTTAGGTTTAGCATCAGAGCTTTCGTTAAGTATAATGACAGGGCCTAAGTTAGTAGTAGTGTCAGGGCCTGAGTTAAGGACAGTGTGAAGGCAAGGCCTAGGAGGAGCATAAGGGCCTCTGTAGGATCAGCATCAGGGGCTGGGGTTGGGCCTGCGGCTGGGGCTAGTACTGGGGCTGAGGCTGGGGCTAGGGCTAGGGCTGAGCCTGAGGCTAGGGCTCGGGCTGGGGCTGGGGCTAGGGCTAGGGCTAGGGCTCAGCCCTTAGTTAGGAATAGTGTCAAGGCCTTAGTTAGGGTCACTGTCAGGGCCATAGTTAGGGTTAGCATCAGAGCCTTCGTTAGGTATAATGTGGCCCTGAGTTAGAATTAGTGTCAGGGCCTTAGTGAGTGACATTGTCAGGCCCTCGATTAGGACAAGCGTCAGAGCCTTTTTTATGTATAATGGCAGGGCCACAGTTAGGAGGAGAGTCAGGCCCTTAGTTAGGGACACTGTCAGGGCCGTAGTGAGGGACAGTATCACGGCCTGAGTTAGTAGTAGTGTCAAGGCCTGAGTTAAGGACAGTGTCACGGAAAGGCATAGGAGTAGCATAAGGGCCTTTGTAGGATAAGCAACAGAGGCTGGGACTGGGGCGGGGGTTGGGGCTGGGGCTGGGGCTAGGGCTGGGGCTGGGACTGGGGCTGGGACTGGGGCTGGGACTGGGGCTAGGGCTGGGGCTAGGGCTGGGGCTAGGGCTGGGGCTGGGCCTGGGACTGGGGCTGCATGGGGCTGGCGCTGGGGCTGGGGCCTTAGTTAGAAATAGTGACAATGCCTTAGTTAAGGACAGTGTCAGGGAAAGGCCTAGGAGGAGCATAAGGGCCTCTGTAGGATTAGGGGTGGGGGCTGGGGCTGGGGTTGCGGCTGGGGCTGGGGCTAGGCCTGGGGCTGGGACTGGAGCTAGGGCTGGGTCTAGGGCTAGGGCTAGGCCCTTAGTTAGGAAGAGTGTCAAGGCCTTAGTTAGTGTCACTGTCACGGCCTTAGTTAGGGTTACCATAAGAGCTTTCGTTAGGTATAATGACAGGGCCTGAGTTACAAGTAGTGTTAGGGCCTTAGAGAAGGACAGTCTCAGGGCCTCGGGTAGGACGAGCGTCAGAGCTTTTTTTGTGTATAATGGCAGGGCCAGAGTTAGGAGGACATTCAGTCCCTTAGACAGGGACACTGTCAGGGCCTTAGTTAGGGACAGTATCACGGCCTGAGTTAGTAGTAGTGTCAAGGCCTGAGTTAAGGACAGTGTCAGGGCAAGGCCTAGGAGGAGCATAAGGGCCTCTGTAGGATCAGCATCAGGGGCTGGGGTTGGGCCTGCGGCTGGGACTAGGGCAGGGGCAGGGGCTGGGGCTGGGGCTGGGGCTAGGGCTACGGCTCAGCCCTTAGTTAGGAATAGTGTCAAGGCCTTAGTTAGGGTCACTGTCAGGGCCGTAGTTAGGGTTAGCATCAGAGCCTTCGTTAGGTATAATGTGGCCCTGAGTTAGAATTAGTGTCAGGGCCTTAGTGAGGGACAGTGTCAGGCCCTCGATTAGGACGAGCGTCCGAGCCTTTTTTATGTATAATGGCAGGGCCACAGTTAGGAGGAGAGTCAGGCCCTTAGTTAGGGACACTGTCAGGGCCATAGTGAGGGACAGTATCACGGCATGAGTTAGTAGTAGTGTCAAGGCCTGAGTTAAGGACAGTGTCACGGAAAGGCATAGGAGTAGCATAAGGGCCTTTGTAGGATAAGCAACAGAGGCAGGGCCTGGGGCGGGGGTTGGGGCTGGGGCTGGGGCTAGGGCTGGGGCTGGGGCTAGGGCTGGGGCTAGGGCTGGGGCTGGGCCTGGGACTGGGGCTGCGTGGGGCTGGAGCTGGGGCTAGGGCCTTAGTTAGAAATAGTGACAATGCCTTAATTAAGGACAGTGTCAGGGAAAGGCCTAGGAGGAGCATAAGCGTCTCTGTAGGATCAGCATCAGAGGCTGGGCCTCGGGCTGGGATTGGGGCTGGGGCTGCGGCTGGGGCTGGGCCTGGGACTGGAGCTAGGGCTGGGGCTCGGGCTAGGCCCTTAGTTAGGAATAGTGTCAAGGCCTTAGATAGTGTCACTGTCAGGGCCTTAGTTAGGGTTAGCATCAGAGCTTTCGTTAGGTATAATAACAGGGCCTGAGTTAGAAGTAGTGTCAGGGCCTTAGTGAGGGACAGTCTCAGGGCCTCAGTTAGGACGAGCGTCAGAGCTTTTTATATGTATAATGGCAGGGCCAGAGTTAGGAGGACATTCAGTCCCTTATTCAGGGACACTGTCAGGGCCTTAGTTAGGGACAGTATCACGGCCTGAGTTAGTAGTAGTGTCAAGGCCTGAGTTAAGGACAGTGTCAGGGCAAGGCCTAGGAGGAGCATAAGGGTCTCTGTAGGATCAGCATCAGGGGCTGGGGTTGGGCCTGGGGCTGGGGCTACGGCTGGGGCTGGTGCTGGGGCTAGGGCTGGGGCTGGGGCTGGGGCCAGGGCTAGGGCTAGGGCTGGGGCTGGGGCTGGGGCTAGGGCTGGGGCTGGGACTGGGACTAGGTTTAGGGCTAGGCCCTTAGTTAGGAATAGGGTCAAGGCCTTACTTAAGGACAGTGTCAGGGCAAGGCCTAGGAGGAACATAAAGGCCTCTATAGGATCAGCATCAGGGGCTGGGGCTGCGGCTGCGGCTGGACCTGGGGCCTTAGTTAGAAATAGTGTCAAGGCCTTAGTTACCACATTGTCAGGGGAAGGCCTAGGAGGAGCATAAGGGCCTCTGTAGGATCAGCATCAGGGGCTGGGGTTGGGCCTGGGGCTGGGGCTAGGGCTAGGGTTGTGTCTGGAGCTGGGGCTAAGGCTGGGGCTGGGGCTGGGGCTAGGGCTAGGGCTGGGTCTGGGGCTGTGGCTAGGGCTGGGGCTGGGGCTGGGGCTAGGGCGGGGCCTGGGGCTGGAGCTGGGGCTGAGGCTAAGGCTAGGGCTGTGTCTGGTGATAGAGCTAGGGCTTTGGCTTGGGCTGGGGCTGGGGCTGGGGCTGGGGCTGGGGCTAGGCCTGAGCTAGGGCTGTGTCTGGGGCTAGGGCTAGGGCTGGGGCTGGGACTGGGGCTAGGGCTGGGGCTAGGGCTGGGGCTGGGCCTGGGGCTAGGTTTAGGGCTAGGCCCTTAGTTAGGAATAGGGTCAAGGCCTTACTTAAGGACAGTGTCAGGGCAAGGCCTAGGAGGAGCATAAAGGCCTCTATAGGATCAGCATCAGGGGCTGGGGCTGCGGCTGGGGCTGGACCTGGGGCCTTAGTTAGAAATAGTGTCAAGGCCTTAGTTACCACATTGTCAGGGGAAGGCCTAGGAGGATCATAAGGGCCTCTATAGGATCAGCATCTGGGGCTGGGGCTGGGGCTGGGGTTCGGGCTAGGGCTGGGACTGCGGCTGCGGCTGGGGCTAGGGCTGGGGCCTTAGTTACGAATAGTGTCAAGGCCTTAGTTAGTGTCACTGTCAGGGCCTTAGTTAGGTTTAGCATCAGAGCTTTCGTTAGGTATAATGACAGGGCCTGAGTTAGAAGTAGTGTCAGGGCCTGAGTTAAGGACAGTGTGAGGGCAAGGCCTAGGAGGAGCATAAGGGCCTCTGTAGGATCAGCATCAGGGGCTGGAGCTGGGTCTGGGGCAGTGTCTGGGGCTGGGGCTGGGGCTAGGCGTGGGGCTGCGGCTGGGGCTAGGCCTGGGGCTGCGGCTGAGGGTAGGGCTAGGGCTGCGTTTGGGGCTAGGGCTGGGGCTCGGGTTAGGGCTGGGGCTGTGGCTAGGGCTGGGTCTGGGGCTGGGGTTAGGGCTAGGGCTATGGCCTTAGTTAGGAATACTATCAAGGTCTTAGTTAGGGTCACTGTCAGGGCCTTAGTTTCGGTTAGCATCAGAGCCTTTATTACGTAAAATGTCAGGGCCTGAGCTAGAAGTAGTGTCAGGGCCTTAGTGAGGGACAGTGTCAGGGCCTTGGTTAGGATGAGCTTCAGAGCCTTTGTTATGTATAATGGCAGGGACAGAGTTATGAGGAGAGTCAGGCCCTTAGTTACAGACAGTATCACAGCCTGAATTAGTAGTAGTGTCAACGCCTTAGTTAGTACGAGAGTCAGAGCCTTTCTTATGTATAATTGCAGGGCCAGAGTTGGGACGAGAGCCAGGCCCTTAGATAGGGACACTGTCAGAGACTTAGTTAGGGACAGTATCACAGCCTGAGTTAGTAGTAGTGTCAAGGCCTTAGTTACGGACAGTGTCAGGACCTTACTTTCAACGAGCATCAGAGCCTTTCTTCGTTATCGTGTCAGGGCCTGATTTAGGAGTAGTGTCAAGGCCTTAGTTAGGGTCAGTGTCAGGGGCTTAGTTAGGAGTACTGTCAAGGCCTTATTTAGGATTAATGTCAGAGACTTAGCTAGGATTAGCATCAGAGCCTTCATTAGGTATCGTGTCAGGGCCTGAGCTTGGAGTAGTGTCAGGGACTGAGTTAGGAATAGAATCATTGCCTCTCTTAGGAACAGTGTCAGGTTCTGTGTTCAGTGTAATATCAGGGCATAAATTAGGACAGTGTCACGGCCTTAGTTAGGACTAGCATCAGAGCCTTGGTTAGGATTAGGATCAGAGCCTTCATTAGGTATCGTGTCAGGGCCTGAGCTTGGAGTAGTGTCAGGGCCTTAGTTAGGGACAGTGTCAGGGCCTGAGTTAGGACTAGCATCAGAGCCTTGGTTAGGTATCGTGTCATGGCCTGAGTTAGCCGTAGTCTCAGGCCCTACTTAGGGACTGTGTCAGGGCCTTGGTTAGCACTACCATCAGAGCCTTTTTTAGGCACAGTGTCAGGGTCTTGGTTAGGACTGGCGTCCGGGCCTTCTGTTAGGTACACTGTCAGGGCCTGAGTCAGGCATAGGGTTACGGACTTTGTTAGGGACAGGATCAGGCCCTGATGCTGTCCCCTATAGTCTCAGCTGTCACTAAATAATGCCCTGATCCTGTCCATAACTAAGGCCCTGAATATGTCCCTAAGTGCATCTCTGACGATGTCCTTAACAGCCTGAACTCTCTTCAGGTTATCTCTGAGGCTCTGACACTGGCCCTTCCTAAGGCCTCACCCCGGGGTTGTCCCAGGCTGCTGGGCAGTTTTCTCTTGTCCGCATCTCTGGCCAGCTGCCTGCCATTGGCCACTCGAAGATTCTGCGATGCAGTGGTCCCACGTGGGATGTGCCTGTGTAGGCTCACCTGTGGGAGGAGAGTCATGGCCACTCCGCCCTCCAGGGGACTGCGGCTCAGGGTAGGAATCTCTCAGCCAGTGTCTGGAGAACGGGTTCTGTGTCCTTGTTTGTTGTAAATCCCTTGGAGTTACCTCTAACATTTTTTAAATGGATATGCCCCTCAGGATAATTTGATCATAATTTGATTATATCAATAATCAAATTACTGATAAATAATATAAATTACTTACCACATAAAAATTCAGGAATGACATTACTAGAATGAGCAGGAAAACACTGGATGCCCCCCACCCCCAATGATCTATTACTTGCAGGATTTAAAAGTCTAACGAGAAAACACTCACTCTCCTCACCCTCTTGGGCGTCAGCACAAGGCGGGAAGCAGCTGCATCCTTTATTTATCCCTCTGATTTTCCAGAACCTTTCCTTCAAGGAGAAATCTCTGGGCTCTGCGGGAGCTGTGAGTGGTGACCATCAGGTAAATCTGAGACTGACAAGCAAGAGGAAAAGAG
The DNA here is from genome assembly GCF_949752795.1 of Hyperoodon ampullatus. NCBI lineage: Eukaryota > Metazoa > Chordata > Mammalia > Artiodactyla > Ziphiidae > Hyperoodon > Hyperoodon ampullatus. The sequence continues at coordinate 88,822,820 of NC_136927.1, read as the reverse complement.
ATAGAGGAGGAGATGAGAATCGGTGATGGGGAGAAGCAGGGGCATCCCCGTTCAATCGCAGGCCGAGAGTCTGGGTTCATCTCCAACGAAGCTAAGGACCACCAGGATCTGGCCCCACTGGCCTTGTCACCTGGTGTGGGGACTGGGGACAGCCAAACCACCATGGCCACTCTCAGAGAAATAAAGAAGGTGGGAGGGCACCCCGAGAGCCAGATGGAAAATGGTCATGCTGTGAGATAGTAAGATGCCCTTTTCAGAAAAGTGAAGACTGTTCTCTTGGCTCTCAAAGACTTGCAAATACTCTGTGTCCTTCTGGAGGCATGCTGAAGGCTTCAGCCTTTGAGGGCAGTAATGGGAGTGCATCGGGGCTCAAAACCATCCAGCACTCACTCACTCCTTGAGGGTGCCGAGGATGACCAGTGACCACCCCTCGGGTGCCGTGGGGCCTGAAATTCCCTGATCACCGAGGACGGGAGGGGCCGCACAGACACTCCACTGGACCACCGGGGGCTTGGCCGGTGGGCTACATACATACATGGCTTGCAAACATCCTGTGCCATTTTGGATGGTGGATTATCTTATTCCTTGCTCCTTTTATACACAACTCTTTCTCATTTTGAGGAAGTCTAATTCATCTATTTTGTCTTTTGTTGCTTGTGCTTTTGGTAGATCTAAGATATCATGACCAAATCCAAGGTCATGAAGATTTACTCGCATGTTTTCTTCTACGAGTTTTATAATTTTGGCTCTTGCACCTAGGCCTTTGGTCCATTTTGTGTTGATTTTGTATGTGGGGTGGGGGGAGGTAAGGGTCCAACTTTACTCTTCTGCATGTGGGTATCCAGTTGTTCCACTACCTGTGCTAACTGTTTGGGAGAAAATACCTGCAAATGATGCGACCAACAAGGTCTTAACTCTAAAATATACAAACGGCTCATACAGCTCAAAAAAGAAAAAAAAATCAAAAAATAAGCAGAAGGTCTAAACAGACGTTTCTCCAAAGACATACAGATAGCCAATAGGCACATGAAAAGATGCTCCACATCACTAATTATTAGAGAACGCAAATCAAAACTACAGTGAGTTATCACCTCATAGTGGTCAGAATGGCCATCATTAAAATGTCTAGAAAGAAATGCTGGAAGGGGTGTGGAGAAAAGGGAACCCTACTACACTACTGGTGGGAATGTAAATTGATGCAGCCACTATGGAAAACAGTATGGAGGTTCCTCAAAAACTAAAACTAGAATTACCATATGACCCAGCAATCCCACTCCTGGGCACATATCCAGACAGAACTATAATTCAAAAAGATACATGCACCCCAGCATTCACAGCAGCACTATTCACAATAGCCAAGACATGGAAGCAACCTGAATGTCCCTCAGCAGATGAACGGATATAGAAGATGTGGTACATATATACAACGGAATATTACTCAGCCATAAAACAGAATGAAATAATGCCATTTGCAGCTACATGGATGGACCTAGAGATTATCATACAAAGTGAAGTCAGTCAGACAGAGAACAACAAATACCATATGATATCACTTATATGTGGATTATAAAATGAGACCCAAATGAACCTATCTACAGAACAAAAACAGACTCACAAATAGAGAAAACAGACTTGTGGTTGTCAAGGGGAAGACAGGGGAGTTGGATGGATTGGGAGTTTGGAATTAGTAGATGCAAATTATCAGATATAGGATGGATACATAAGGTCTTCCTGTACAGCACAGGGAACTGTATTCAATACCCTGTAATGAACCATAATGGAAAAGAATATGAAAAATATGTATATATGTATGTACGTATGCATGAATCACTTGGCTGTGCAGCAGAAATTAACACAACATTGTAGGTTAACTATACTTCAGTATCAATTAGTTTGAAGGCACTTTTATAAATTAGGTCTTAGTTCTCTTGTCCTTTCATCCTGGGACAAATGTATAACAGAAACTAACCTGGATTACTCCAGGATGAACTCATATCACACAGAACTTTAACTGTTGAACAAACCGTGAATACCAGTTACACCAGGGGATGTCCTGATCCAATATGAAGTTTGTAAACCTTGTAACAAGCCTGCAGAATCCACTAAATTTGGAAATTCAAACTGAAATGAAGCCACCTATCCCATGACTTCTCCACAACTAGTTATACAACATCAATTGGAAACCATATACGATCAAATGAATGTAGACAGAAACAACTATAGCCTTCCTTTTTTTCCCTTTTAGATGAATACGGTATTTAAGGTGATGTCTTGGGCCGTTTCAGGGTGTTACTCAATTTCCTGGGTATGTGCCATGCACACAGGAGGTACACATGTTAGTTAACTTGTTTGTGCAACTAAATGAAGGTAGTTAATACCACAACACTGTATACATAAAGTGAATTAAATGCTAAAGTCGTGTTTTGTATTTTTAATGACAATGAAAACAAAAGTGTAGCACTGATATTTGTTACAAAAATGAACGTTAAAAACATTCTTAGTGAAAAAACCCATACAGAAAAGGCCCCCTAGATCCCATACTCATCTCAACTGCTTCAAATCCATCAAGGTTGTCCAAATGAGGGAGAAACTCAGTCATGGTTCCAGAAAAAGAAAACTGGATCAGGATGGAAAAAGACATTTTCATACCGTTCGGACAGTAGGTGAAGGTTGAAGTGGGGCTGAGTATTAAATTATAATGTGGACATCAGGATTTCTTCATTTAGGGGTTATGTGCTGGTGCCTTGGGCAAAACACACTGAGCATTTTGTGTCAAGTGGCAAATGTGAGTACTTTTTGACACTATTGCAACTTTTCTGTACATTGTAAATTACTGGAAAGTAAATTACTTTTCTAGACAACCATGTCAGTATCATGCCAGAAAATCAGAGAAGACAGACATCAAATTTTTCTTATAGAGGCCAAGACTTACCCAGACCACGTTCAACCAAAGTTGTGATACTTATTTCCCTTGTAGGAGTCCGCACGGTATTAAGAGGCACCGTGGGAAGAGTATATTAGTAGCTACCATGTCGTGGGTCCTGTGGATCACCTGGGGGGCAGTAGAAACGGAGAGATTTTAGTATTGCAATTTTTCACATTACTTCAAAAATACGTTAAAAAATAAATTCAGTAAAGTTGCAAAATATGCACTCAATATACACAAATCAGTTTCGTTTCTATACACTAATAATGAACCACCAGCAAGAAACACTAAGAAAACAATCCCATTTACAATTCCATCCAAAAGAACGAACTATTTAGCAATAAATTTAACCAAGGACACGAAAGACCTATACTCAGAAAACTATAAAGCACTGGTAAAGAAACTGAAGACACAACAGAAAACAATATGCCACGCTCACGCGTCAGAAAAATTACTATTATTAAAACGTTTGGGAGAGCGGGAAGATGGCGGAAGAGTACGACACGCACATCACCTTCCTCTCCACAGATACATCCGAAATACAGCTACACGGGGAACCACCCCCACAGAACACCTACTGAACGCTGGCACAAGACCTCAGACCTCCCAAAAGGCAAGAAACCCCCCACGGGGCTTCCCTGGTGGCGCAGTGGCTGAGAGTCCGCCTGCCGATGCAGGGGACACGGGTTCGTGCCCCGGTCTGGGAGGATCCCACATGCCGCGGAGCGGCTGGGCCCGTGAGCCATGGCCGCTGAGCCTGCGCGTCCGGAGCCTGTGCTCCGCAACGGGAGAGGCCATAACAGTGAGAGGCCCGTGTACCGAACAAGAAAAAAAAAAGAAAAGAAACTCCCCACGTACCTGGGTAGGGCAAAAGAAAACAGAATAAACAGAGACAAAAGGATAGGGCCGGGACCTGCACCGGTGGGAGGGAGCCGTGAAGGAGAAACGGTTTCCACACACTAGGAGCCCCTTCGCGGGCGGAGACTGCGGGTGGCGGAGGGGGAAAGCTTCGGAGCCGCGGAGGAGACCGCAGCCACAGGGGTACGGAGGGCAAAGCAGAGAGATTCCCGCACAGAGGACCGGTGCCGAACGCCACTCACCAGCCCGAGAGGCTTGTCTCCTCACCCGCCGGGGCGGGCGGGGCTGGGAGCTGAGGCTCGGGCTTCAGTCAGAGCGCGTTGGCGGCGTGAACACAGCCTGAAGGGAGTTAGTGCGCCACGGCTGGCCGGGAGGGAGTCCGGGGAAAAGTCTGGAGCTGCCGAAGAGGCAAGAGACTTTTCCTCCCCTCTTTGTTTCCTGGTGCGTGAGGAGAGGGGATTCAGAGCGCCGCTTCAAGGAGCTCCAGAGACGGGCGCGAGGCGCGGCTGAAAGCGCGGACCCCAGAGACGGGCGTGGGACGCTGGGGCTGCTGCTGCTGCCACCAAGAAGCCTGGGTGCGAGCGCAGGTCACTCTCCACACCTCCCCTCCCGGGAGCCTGTGCTGCCCGCCACTGCCACGGTCCCGGGCTCCACAGACAACATCCCCGGGAGAACGCACGGGCGCGCCTCGTGCGGACGCAACGTCACGCCGGCCTCCGACGACGCACGCTCGCCCCGCCTCTGTGCCCCTCCCTCCCCCGCGGCATGAGGGAGCCAGAGCCCCCAAATCAGCGGCTCCTTTAACCCCGTCCTGTCTGAGCGAAGAACACACGTCCTCCGGCGACCTACACGCAGAGGCGGGGCCGAATCCAAAGCTGAGCCCCGGGAGCTGTGCGAACAAAGAAGAGAAAGGGGAATCTCTCCCAGCAGCCTCAGAAGCAGCAGATTAAAGCTCCGCAATCAACTTGATGTACCCTGCATCTGAATAGGAATACCTGAAGAGACAACGAATCATCCCAAATTGAGGAGGTGGACTTTGAGAGCAAGATTTATGATGTTTTTCCCCTTTTCCTCTTTTTGTGAGTGTGTACGTGTATGCTTCTGTGTGAGATTTTGTCTGTATACCTTTGCTTTCACCATTTGTCCTAGGGTTCTATCCGTACGTTTTTTTTTTTTTTTTTTTTGGTTTTTGTTTTTTTACTGAAAAAATCTTTTTCTTAATAATTCTTTATTTTAATAACTTTATTTTATTTGACCTTACTTTATTTTCTTTTATCCTCTTTCTTTCTTTCTTTCTTTCTTTCTACTTTTTCTCCCTTTTATTCTGAGCCGTGTGGATGAAAGGCTCTTGGTGCTGCAGCCAGGAGTCAGTGCTGTGCCTCTGAGGTGGGAGAGCCAACTTCAGGACACTGGTCCAAAAGAGACCTCCCAGCTCCACGTAATATCCAACGGCGAAAATCTCCCAGAGATCTCCATCTCAACACCAACACTCAGCTTATCTCAATGACCAGCAAGCTACAGTGCTGGACTCCCTATGCCAAACAACCAGCAAGACAGGAACACAACCCCACCCATTAGCAGAGAGGCTGCCTAAAATCGTAATAAGTCCACAGACACCCCCAAAACACACCACCAGACGTGGACCTGCCCACCAGAAAGACAAGATCCAGCCTCATCCACCAGAACACAGGCACCCTCCACCAAGAAGCCTACACAACCCACTGAACCAACTTTAGCCACTGGGGACGGACACCAAAAACGACGGGAACTACGAACCTGCAGCCTGCAAAAAGTAGACCCCCAAACACAATAAGGTAAGCAAAATGAGAAGACAGAGAAACAGACAGCAGATGAAGGAGCAAGATGAAAACCCACCAGACCTAACAAATGAAGAGGAAATAGGCAGTGTCCCTGAAAAAGAATTCAGAATAATGATAGTAAAGATGATCCAGAATCTTGGAAATAGAATAGAGAAAATGCAAGAAACATTTAACAAGGACCTAGAAGAACTAAAGATGAAACAAACAACGATGAACAACACAATAAATGAAATTAAAAATACTCTAGAAGGGATCAATAGCAGAATAACTGAGGCAGAAGAACAGATAAGTGACCTGGAAGATAAAATAGTGGAAATAACTACTGCAGAGCAGAATAGAGAAAAAAGAATGAAAAGAACTGAGGACAGTCTCAAAGACCTCTGGGACAACATTAAACGCACCAACATTCGAATTATAGGGGTTCCAGAAGAAGAAGAGAAAAAGAAAGGGACTGAGAAAATATTTGAAGAGATTATAGTTGAAAACTTCCCTAATATGGGAAAGGAAATAGTTAATCAAGTCCAGGAAGCACAGAGAGTACCATACAGGATAAATCCAAGGAGAAACATGCCAAGACACATATTAATCAAACTGTCAAAAATTAAATGCAAAGAAAACATATTAAAAGCAGCGAGGGAAAAACAACAAATAACACACGAGGGAATCTCCATAAGGTTAACAGCTGATCTTTCAGCAGAAACTCTGCAAGCCAGAAGGGACTGGCAGGACATATTTAAAGTGATGAAGGAGAACAACGTACAACCAAGATTACTCTACCCCGCAAGGATCTCATTCAGATTGGATGGAGAAATTAAAACCTTCACAGACAAGCAAAAGCTGAGAGAGTTCAGCACCACCAAACCAGCTTTACAACAAATGCTAAAGGATCTTCTCTAGGCAAGAAACACGAGAGAAGGAAAAGACCTATAAGAACAAACCCACGCACTTATGGTTACCTTATCTTTGATAAAGTGGCAGGAATGTACAGTGGAGAAAGGACAGCCTCTTCAATAAGTGGTGCTGGGAAAACTGGACAGGTACATGTAAAAGTAGGAGATTAGATCACTCCCTAACACCATACACAAAAATAAGCTCAAAATGGACTAAAGACCTAAATGTAAGGCCAGAAACTATCAAACTCTTAGGGGAAAAACATAGGCAGAACACGCTATGACATAAATCACATCAAGATCCTTTCTGACCCACCGCCTAGAGAAATGGAAATAAAAACAAAAACAAACAAATGGGACCTAATTAAACTTCAAAGCTTTTGCACAGCAAAGGAAACCATAAACAAGATGAAAAGACAACCCTCAGAATGGGAGAAAATATTTGCAAATGAAGCAACTGGCAAAGGATTAATCTCCAAAATTTACAAGTAGCTCATGCAGCTGAATAACAAAAAAAGAAACAACCCAATCCAAAAATGGGCAGAAGACCTAGACATTTCACCAAAGAAGATATACAGACTGCCAGCAAACACATGAAAAAAATGCTCAGTATCATTAATCATTAGAGAAATGCAAATCAAAACTACAATGAGATATCACCTCACACCAGTCAGAATGGCCATCATCAAAAAATCTAGAAACAATAAATGCTGGAGAGGATGTGGAGAAAAATGATCACTCTTGCACTGCTGGTGGGAAGGTGAATTGGTACAGCCACTAAGGCGAGCAGTGGAGGTTCCTTAAAAAACTACAAATAGAACTACCATATGACCCAGCAATCCAACTACTGGCATATACCCTGAGAAAACCGTAATTCAAAAAGAGTCATGTACCAAAATGTTCGTTGCAGCTCTATTTACAATAGCCAGGAGATGGAATCAACCTAAGTGTCCATCATCAGATGAATGCATAAAGAAGATGTGGCTCATATATACAATGGAATATTACTCAGCCCCCAAATGAAACGAAATTGAGCTATTCGTAATGAGGTGGATGGACCTAGAGTCTGTCATACAGAGTGAAGTAAGTCAGAAAGGGAAAGACAAATACCATATGCTGACACATATATATGGAATTTAAGGGAAAAAATGTAATGAAGAGCCTAGGGGTAAGACAGGAATAAAGACACAGACCTACTAGAGAATCGACTTGAGGATATGGGGAGGGGGAAGGGTAAGCTGTGACAAAGTGAGAGAGTGGCTTGGACATATATACACTACCAAACGTAAACTAGATAGCTAGTGGGAAGCAGCCGCGTAGCACAGGGAGATCAGCTTGGTGCTTTGTGACCACCTAGAGGGGTGGGATAGGGAGAGTGGGAGGGAGGGAGACGCAAGAGGGAAGAGATATTGGAACATATGTATATGTTTTACCGATTCACTTTGTTATAAAGCAGAAACTAACACACCATTGTAAAGCAATTATACTCCAATAAAGTTGTAAAAAAATGTTTATTCTACCTAAAACATCAACAACCAGTGCCTGGAAAACTAGACACCGGACTCCAAAGAACGACAGTGGTCACCATCTACGCTGCATATAAAGCTAACTAAAAGCACACAGTATTCCACATTAAACTCTTTCTCTCCTGAGTCCCCTGAAGATGCACCCACCCAGCCAACAGTCAGTTGCACAGGAAGATTCTCCACACTTGCTCATTTTTTCCTCTTGCGGAGTCTCCTCACCAGTGGCTCCTGAGAAAACCCGGCTCCTGAGAAACCCCAGCTCCTGTCAGTGTGGACAATGCCCCATGTTCCAGAAACCTAAGCCCTGGCAGGAGACAAAGCTCCCGTCTGCTTGTCACAGAGCAAAGTCTGTGGGCAGGGTGCACCTGTGCCCCCAGGGTCAGACAGGTGGGTTTGGCGCCCCCTGTGGGACGTGAGAAAAGTGCCGGGAGTGCCGCACTCACAAACCCAGAGGCCTCATCCGGAAGGCAGTTCTGCTATATATACTAAGTTTGGAAATCCAAACTGAAATGGAGCCAAGTGTCTCACTGTATCTTCTCCAAAATTGGTTAAGGAGCAATTAATTACAAACCATATGTAATGAAATGAATGTAGACACAAACATTACAACTTAAACCAAAATTCACTCAAAATTGCCAATAGACAAATTTAAATTACCAAACTATAAAAATCCTAGACAAAAAAAGATAATCTACATGACTTTGGGTCTGGTGACCTTATTCAGAAAACAGGAAGACAAACCACAAACTGCAAGAAACTATTTCCAAAACACATATCTGATAAAGGATTTGTACTCAAATTATGCCAACAACGCCATTAAAATTTAGTAAAGATTGAAACACACACCTAGCCCAGGAAGATAAACAGGCAGTAAATAAGCATACAAGAATATACTCAAGATGCTGGTGGAATGCATGTACAACCAACTTTGGAAGACAGTTTGGCAGTTTTTTCCAAATCTAAAAAGTCTCACCTTATGATCCAAGAAGTGTACCTCTTGTATTTAGACAACTGCTTTGAAAAACTGTGTTCAAACCAAAACTAGCATCAAGTAATGCACAGCAGCTCTATTCATAATGGATAAAAACTTAAGATATCAGGATGTCCTTCTGTAGATGAATTCATAAGCAAATTAGGGCACATACATGTCAAGGGGAGCAGAATACACCATCCCAAAATATGCCCATTTGACAAAAGGATTATTTTGGACTGATTAATTTAAGAAACAGCAGACCCAGGAGAATCTTTCAAAACCAAGTAGATGGCTTCCCTGGTGGCACAGTGGTTGAGAGTCTGCCTGCCGATGCAGGGGACACGGGTTCGTGCCCTAGTGTGGGAAGATCCCACATGCCGCGGAGTGGTTGGGCCCATGAGCCATGGCCGCTGAGCCTGCGCATCCAGAGCCTGTGCTCCGCAACGGGAGACGCCACAACAGTGAGAGGTCCGAATACCGCAAAAAAAAAAAATAAATAAATAAAGTAGAAAATGCCCTTTTAGGAGGTAAATTTCCATTTATTAAGGATATCTCGGAGGTGATAGAAGATGGCGGAAGAGTAAGACGCGGAGATCACCTTCCTCCCCACAGATACATCAGAAATTCATCTACACGTGGAACAACTCCAACAGAACACCTACTGAACGCTGACAGAAGACCTCAGACCCCCCAAAAGGCAAGAAACTCCCCACATACCTGGGTAGGTCAAAAGAAAAAAAGAATAAACAGAGACAATAGGATATGGACGGGACCTGCACCAGTGGGAGGGAGCCGTGAAGGAGGGAAGGTTTCTACACACTACAAGCCCCTTCACGGGCGGAGACTGCAGGTGGCGGAGGGGGAAAGCTTCGGAGTAGCGGAGGAGAGCACAGCAACAGGGGTGCGGAGGGCAAAGCGGAGAGATTTTGGCACAGAGGATCGGTGCCCTTAGGCACACACCAGCCCGAGAGGCTTGTCTGCTCGGCCCACGGGGCGGGCGGGGCTGGGAGCTGAGGCTCGGGTATCGGCTTTCAGTCGGAGCGCAGGGAGAGGACTGGGGCTGGCGGCAGGAAGAGAGCCTGAAGGGGTTAGTGCTAGCCCGGAGGGAGTCCGGGGAAAGGGTCTGGAGCTACCGGAGAGGCAAGAGACTTTTTTCCCTTTTGTTGCCTGGTGCGCGAGGAGAGGGCATTCCCCTCCCTCCCCTCTGCCTGAGTGAGCCAGAGCCCCCGAATCAGCAGCTCCTTTAAACCCGTCCTGTCTGAGCGAAGAACGGACGCCCTCCGGCGACCTACGCGCAGAGGCGGGGCCAGGTCCAAGGCTGAGACGGGAGTTGTGAGAGCAGAGACAGGGAAATCTCTCTGTGCAGCCTCGGAGGCAGTGGATTAAAGCTCCACGGTCCATTTGATGTGCCCTGCGTCTGTGGAGTGTATGAATGGACAGCGAATCATCCCAAATTGAGGAAGTGGACTTTGAGGACAAGATTTAAGACTTTCCCCCCTTTTTACAACGAATTATCCCAAATTAAGGAGGTGGACTTAGCAAGATTTCAGACTTCTCGCCCTTTTCCTCTTTTTACAATGAATTATCCCAAATCGAGGAGGTGGACTTGGAGAGCAAGATTTTTTATTTTTCCCCCTGCTCTCTTTTTGTGAATGTGTATGTGTAATCTTCTGTGTAAGATTCTCTCTGTATAGCTTTGCTTCCACCATATGTCCCAGGGTTCTATCGGTCCATGTTTTTTTTTTCAATAATTACTTTTTAATTTTAATAACGCTACTATATTTCATACTTTATTCTATTTTACTTTACCTGCTCTTTCTTTTTTTCCTACCTTCCCTTCCTCCCTCCCTCCCTCCGCTCCTCCTTTCCGTCTTTCTTTTTCTTTCCTCCCTCCCTCCCTCCCACCCTTCTTCTTTCCACTTTCTTTTTCTTTCCTTCCTCCCTCCCTCCCTCCTGTCTTTCTTTCTTTCTTCCCTTCCTCCCTCCCTCCCTCCCTTCTTCCATTCACTCTTCCTTTTGCTTTCATTCCTCCCTCCCTCCCTCCTTTCTTTCCTTCTTTCCATCCTCCCTCCCTCCCTCCCTCCTTTCTTTCTTTCTTCCTTCCTTCCTTCCTTTCTTCCCTTCTTCCTTTCTTTCCCTCTCTCTTTCTTTCTTCTACTAATTCTTTCTTTCTACTTTTTCTCACTGTTATTCTGAGCCGGGTGGATGAAAGGCTCGTGGTGCTGCAGCCAGGAGTCAGTGCTGTGCCTCTGAAGTGGGAGAGCCAACCTCAGGACACGGGTCCACAAGAGACCTCCCAGCTCCACATAATATCAAGCAGCGAAAATCTCCCAGGGATCTCCATCTCAACACCAGCACCCAGCTTCAGTCAACGACCAGCAAGCTACAGTGCTGGTCACCCTATGCCAAGCAACTAGCAAGGCAGGAACACAACCCTACCCATTAGCAGAGAGGCTACCTAAAAACATAATAAGGCCACAGGCACCCCAAAACACACCACCAGACGTGGACCTGTCCACCAGAAAGACAAGATCGAGCCTCAACCACCAGAACACAGGCATTAGTGCCCCCCACCAGGAAGCCTACACAACCTACTGAAACAACCTTAGCCACGGGGGACAGATACCAAAAACAACGGGAACTACGAATCTGCAGCCTGCAAAAAGGAGACCCCAAACACAGTAACATAAGCAAAATGAGAAAGCAGAAAAACACACAGCAGGTGAAGGAGCAAGATAAAAACCTACCAGACCTAACAAATGAAGAGGTAATAGGCAGTCTACCTGAAAAAGAATTCAGAATAATGATAGTAAAGATGATCCAAAATCTTGGAAATAGGATAGACAAAATGCAAGAAACAGTTAACAAGGACCTAGAAGAACTAAAGATGAATCAAGCATCGATTAAAAACACAATAAATGAAATGAAAAATACTCTAGTTGGGATCAATAGCAGAATAACTGAGGCAGAAGAACGGATAAGTGAGGTGGAAGATAAAATAGTGGAAATAACTGATGCAGAGCAAAATAAAGAAAAAAGAATGAAAAGAATAGAGGACAGTCTCAGAGACCTCTGGGACAACATGAAACGCACCAACATTCGAATTATAGGGGTTCCAGAAGAAGAAGAGAAAAAGAAAGGGACTGAGAAAATATTTGAAGAGATTATAGTTGAAAACTTCCCTAATATGGGAAAGGAAATAGTTAATCAAGTCCAGGAGGCACAGAGAGTCCCATACAGAATAAATCCAAGGAGAAATACGCCAAGACACATATTAATCAAACTGTCAAAAATTAAACACAAAGAAATCATATTAAAAGCAGCAAGGGAAAAACAACAAATAACACACAAGGGAATCCCCATCAGGTTAACAGCTGATCTCTCAGCAGAAACTCTACAAGCCAGAAGGGAGTGGCAGGACATAATTAAAGTGATGAAGGAGAGAAACCTGCAACCAAGATTACTCTACCCAGCAAGGATCTCATTCAGATTTGATGGAGAAATTAAAACCTTCACAGACAAGCAAAAGCTGAGAGAGTTCAGCACCACCAAACCAGCTTTACAACAAATGCTAAAGGAACTTCTCTAGGCAAGAAACACAACAGAAGGAATATACCTACAATAACAAACCCAAAGCAATTAAGAAAATGGGAATAGAAACATACATATCAATAATTACCTTAAATGTAAATGGACTAAATGCTCCCACCAAAAGACACAGAGTGGCTGAATGGATACAAAAACAAGACCCATATATATGCTGTCTACAAGAGACCCACTTCAGACCTAGAGACACATACAGATTGAAAGTAAGGGGATGGAAAAAGATATTCCATGCAAATGGAAATCAAAAGAAAGCTGGAGTAGCAATTCTTATATCAGACAAAATAGACTTTAAAATAAAGACTATTAGAAGAGACAAAGAAGGACACTACATAACGATAAAGGGATCGATCCAAGAAGAAGATATAACAATTGTAAATATTTATGCACCCAACATAGGAGCACCTCAATACATAAGGCAAATACTAACAGCCATAAAAGGGGAAATCGACAGTAACACAATCATAGTAGGGGACTTTAACACCCCACTTTCACCAATGGACAGATCATCCAAAATGAAAATAAATAAGGAAACACAAGCTTTAAATGATACATTAAACAAGATGGACTTAGTTGATATTTATAGGACATTCCATCCAAAAACAACAGAATACACATTTTTCTCAAGTGCTCATGGAACATTCTCCAGGATAGATCATATCTTGGGTCACAAATCAAGCCTTGGTAAATTTAAGAAAATTGAAATTGTATCAAGTATCTTTTCCAACCACAATGCTATGAGACTAGACATCAATTACAGGAAAAGATCTGTAAAAAATACAAACACATGGAGGCTAAACAATACACTACTCAATAACGAAGTGATCACTGAAGAAATCAAAGAGGAAATTAAAAAATACCTAGAAACAAATGACAATGGAGACACGACGACCCAAAACCTATGGGACGCAGCAAAAGCAGTTCTAAGGGGGAAGTTTATAGCAATACAATCCCACCTTAAGAAACAGGAAACATTTCGAGTAAACAACCTGACCCTGCACCTAAAGCAATTAGAGAAAGAAGAACAAAAAACCCCCAAAGTTAGCAGAAGGAAAGAAATCATAAAGATCAGATCAGAAATAAATGAAAAAGAAATGAAGGAAACGATAGCAAAGATCAACCAAACTAAAAGCTGGTTCTTTGAGAACATAAACAAAATTGACAAACCATTAGCCAGACTCATCAAGAAAAGAAGGGAGAAGACTCAAATCAATAGAATTAGAAATGAAAAAGGAGAAGTAACAACTGACACTGCAGAAATACAAAAGATCATGAGAGATTACTATAAGCAACTCTATGCCAATAAAATGGACAACCTGGAAGAAATGGACAAATTCTTAGAAATGCACAACCTACCAAGACTGACTCAGGAAGAAATAGAAAATATGAATAGACCAATCACAAGCACTGAAATTGAAACTGTGATTAAAAATCTTCCATCAAACAAAAGCCCAGGACCAGATGGCTTCACAGGCGAATTCTATCAAACATTTAGAGAAGAGCTAACACCCATCCTTCTCAAACTCTTCCAAACAATATCAGAGGAAGGAACACTCCCAAACTCATTCTACGAGGCCACCATCACCTTGATACCAAAACCAGGCAAGGATGTCACAAAGAAAGAAAACTACAGGCCAATATCACTGATGAACATAGATGCAAAAATCCTCAACAAAATACTAGCAAACAGAATCCAACAGCACATTAAAAGGATCATACACCATGATCAAGTGGGGTTTATTCCAGGAATGCAAGGATTCTTCAATATACGCAAATCAATCAATGTGATACACCATATTAACAAGTTGAAGGAGAAAAACCATATGATCATCTCAATAGATGCAGAGAAAGCTTTCGACAAAATTCAACACCCATTTATGATAAAAACCCTGCAGAAAGTAGGCATAGAGGGAACTTTCCTCAACATAATAAAGGCCATATATGACAAACCCACAGCCAACATTGTCCTCAATGGTGAAAAACTGAAACCATTTCCACTAAGATCAGGAACAAGACAAGGCTGCCCACTCTCACCACTCTTATTCAACATAGTTTTGGAAGTTTTAGCCACAGCAATCAGAGAAGAAAAGGAAATAAAAGGAATCCAAATTGGAAAAGAAGAAGTAAAGCTGTCACTGTTTGCAGATGACATGATACTATACATAGAGAATCCTAAAGATGCTACCGAAAAACTACTAGAGCTAATCAATGAATTTGGTAAAGTAGCAGGATACAAAATTAATGCACAGAAATCTCTGGCATTCCTGTACACTAATGATGAAAAATCTGAAAATGAAATCAAGAAAACACTCCCATTTACCATTGCAACAAAAAGAATAAAATATCTAGGAATAAACCTACCTAAGGAGACAAAAGACCTGTATGCAGAAAATTATAAGACACTGATGAAAGAAATTAAAGAGGATACAAATAGATGGAGAGATATACCATGCTCCTGGATTGGAAGAATCAATATTGTGAAAATGACTCTACTACCCAAAGCAATCTACAGATTCAATGCAATCCCTATCAAACTACCACTGGCATTTTTCACAGAAGTAGAACAAAAAATTTCAAAATTTGTTTGGAAAAACAAAAGACCCCGAATAGCCAAAGCAATCTTGAGAACGAAAAACGGAGCTGGAGGAATCAGGCTCCCTGACTTCAGACTATACTACAAAGCTACAGTAATTAAGACAGTGTGGTACTGGCATAAAAACAGAAAGATAGATCAGTGGATCAGGATAGAAAACCCAGAGATAAACCCACGCACATATGGCCAACTTATCTTTGATAAAGGAGGCAGGAATGTACAGTGGAGAAAGGACAGCCTCTTCAATAAGTGGTGCTGGGAAAACTGGACAGGGACATGTAAAAGTTTGAGATTAGATCATTCCCTAACACCATACACAAAAATAAGCTCAAAATGGATTAAAGACCTAAATGTAAGGCCAGAAACTATCAAACTCTTAGAGGAAAACATAGGTAGAACACTCTATGACATAAATCACAGCAAGATCCTTTTGGACCCACCTCCTAGAGAAATGGAATTAAAAACAAAGATAAACAAATGGGACCTAATGAAACTTCGAAGCTTTTGCACAGCAAAGGAAACCATAAACAAGACCAAAAGACAACCCTCAGAATGGGAGAAAATATTTGCAAATGAAGCAACTGACAAAGGATTAATCTCCAAAATTTATAAACAGCTCATGCAGCTCAATAGCAAAAAAACAAACAACCCAATCCAAAAATGGGCAGAAGACTTAAATAGGCATTTCTCCAAAGAAGATATACCGACTGCCAACAAACACATGAAAGAATGCTCAACATCATTAATCATTAGAGAAATGCAAATCAAAAGTACAATGAGATATCATCTCACACCAGTCAGAATGGCCATCATCAAGAAATCTAGAAACAATAAATGCTGGAGAGGGTGTGGAGAAAAGGGAACACTCTTGCACTGCTGGTGGGAATGTGAATTGGTACAGCCACTATGGAGAACAATATGGAGGTTCCTTAAAAAACTAAAAATAGAACTACCATATGACCCAGCAATCCCACTACTAGGCATATACCCTGAGAAAACCATAATTCAAAAAGAGACATGTACCAAAATGTTCATTGCAGCTCTATTCACAATAGCCCGGAGATGGAAACAACCTAAGTGTCCATCATCGGATGAATGGATAAAGAAGATGTGGCACATGTATACAATGGAATATTACTCAGCCATAAAAAGGAACGAAACTGAGCTATTTGTAATGAGGTGGATAGACCTAGAGTCTGTCCTACAGAGTGAAGTAAGTCAGAAAGAGAAAGACAAATACCGTATGCTAACACATATATATGGAATTTAAAAAAAAATGTCATGAAGAACCTAGGGGTAAAACGGGAATAAAGACACAGACCTACTTGAGAACGGACTTGAGGATATGGGGAGGGTGAAGGGTAAGCTGTGACAAAGCGAAAGAGAGGCATGGACATATATACACTACCAAACGTAAGGTAGATAGATAGTGGGAAGCAGCCGCAGAGCACAGGGAGATCAGCTCGGTGCTTTGTGACCGCCTGGAGGGGTGGGATGGGGAGGGTGGGAGGGAGGGAGACGCAATAGGGAAGGGATGTGGGAACAGATGTGTATGTATGACTGATTCACTTTGTTATAAAGCAGAAACTAATAAAAAATAAAAAATAAAAAAAAATAAAAAAATAAAAATAATAAATAAAAAAAATAAAAAGGATATCTCCATTTGTAAGGGTATGTCCCTTTTTGGACCAGGAATTGAAAGATGACTAAATATCAAGAAAAGTTTGTTGGGACTTCCCTGCTGGTCCAGTGGTTAAGACTCCACACTCCCAATGCAGGGGACCAGGGTTCAATCCCTGGTCAGGGAACTAGATCCCACATGCTGCAATTAAGGGCCTGCATACCGCCACTAAAGATTACACAAGCTGCAACTAAGACCCAGTGCAGCCAAATAAATAAATGTTTAAAAAAAAAAAAAAAAACAAAGCTTGTCAATGAAATAGGCCTGGATGTAAATCTGTGTAACAACCATACCCTTGTTTACTGGGCTTTGACTAATAACATCCCTTAAATGGCTTCCTCCATTCCCTAACATCTTTCTTTTGTTCTCAGCAGAAGATAGCATTTAAGGTAATGGCTTGGGCCATTTCAGGGAGTGACTCAGTTTTCCTGGGTATCTTTCAAGTATACAGGAGGTACGCATGGTATATATTAAACTTCTGATTGTTTTCTCCAGTTCGTCTCTTTTTCATTACAAGGGAGATCTCAATAAAGAACATAGAAGTGTAGAGGGAAAATTATTTTTCCTCTCATATACATGCAGTGCAATAGTATTCAGAGATATAAAGGAATGGATCATCAACCCATGCCAATATATATAGATAGATATAGATGCAACTAACACTTACATTGCTAAGTAAAAGAATCCAGTCTGAAGTGCTACACACTGTATGACCTCATTTATATGACATTCTAGAAAAGGTAAAACTGACACTGGTAAACAGTTTAAGGAATATGTGGTTGAAATAGTCCATATGATACTTTAGTGATGAATACCTGTCCCTATGCATTTGTCTACACCCACAGATTTTTACAACACAACAAGTAATTTACAATCTATTCAAACTTAGCTACTTAGGATATGGGAGTGTCAAAGACTGGAATACAGAATGTAACAAAGAATCTAACTGTCTCAGAAATGTATGGAAAAACTCACTGTTGGTAGTGGGACAAATGGGCTGACCTAAGTTAACTTTGGAAATGTACAGAATCTGTAGGCCAAAGACAAAATGTGCCATACACACACAGTGGACTCTAAGTTCTTTCCCATGAGGGGTAGTAGCTAACAGTACTGAAACTACTATATCAGTAATCGAATGGAACAAGCACTGAATTTAATAAATGACAAATGGTGGAAGCCAGGTTTCTTACCACTGGAGTGGGATGTTACAGTCAAACAAAGGGAAAGGGTTACGATATCCATGTCATAACAGATCCGGTTGGAGACATCGGTATAAACTATCTTTAGCCTACACATAGTTCCACATGGAAATCTTTATAATTATGTGTATATGCATAGGCTGGGATACATGCATGTATTTCTATGTACTGTCAGCTGAGCATATTTAGCTCCCACATGTAAGTTTTTAATACTATTCTTTAATAAAAGGAACAAGGGCTCTTTGAAGAAAGGGCTGATGCTAGGACTGAGACAGTAAATATATGAAGCAGCATAATCTTAAAATATCAGAAAGTAAAGAAGTACCCAAAATTTTAAAAACCCGCAAAAGAAAAATTATGTAAAATGAAAAGAGGAGCAAATGGAAAAAGCTCTCAACAGCCAAAGCAAGAATGAACTAAGCAGTCTAATAATGTAGTGCTGGATTATAACCAAAAGTTTACAATAATCATTCACGTGTCCAAACTGGTAAAAATAAATTACATAGTTTTCGATGAATGGTGTTAAATAGAAATCTCCTATGCACAAAGCTTCTAAACAATTCATATAGACACTCAGCTGTCCATCAAGGATGTGAAGCTAACCCCTCTCTCCTCAAGTGTGGCTTCTGCATTATGACTTCCTCCTAAATAAGACACACAGGATGGACATGGGAAAAAAATTAACCTGTGGGAAAACTTGACAAACACTACTTCAGCTAGGTGACCAAAGTTAAGAATATAAGTGAGAAGTTTCCTTAAGAGCCTGTCCTCTTGATATGTAGTGAAGAGGAAGCACTTCACCTCTGTGAGCTGCTTTTTCAAAGCCAAGTCTAACCACGACAAAAACACCAAGCAAATCCCAGTGCCCGGCAGTCTATAAAATACCTGACCAGTCCTCCTCCACACTGTCAAGGTCATGGAAACAAGGAGAGTCTGAGCAACTGTCAGAGCCCAGAAGAGACTAAACAGACATGATGACCCCATGTCCTTTGAGACCCTGGAACAAAGAAAGGTATAACAAAGGAACGTGAATAAGGACTTCAGTTAATAGTAAAGTATCAGTATTTGTTCATTATTTGTCATGATTCTGTAGCAAATTAGACAGGAAAAAGTAAACATCAAATAAGAGAAACCTACTGTAACAAACTGGAAACCTAGAGGAAAAGGGGGATTTCTTTGTAAAACACATTACCAAAATGGTCCCTAAATTAAGGAAAACACAAAAAGGCCAATTAATCACTGAGGAACCTCTTCCTCTACTGGTTATCCTATCACTCTTCCAGGGTTTCCCTCTCCTGGGACAGGGAAGGAGCAGGGACAGAGATGTCTGGCAGCTCCCCTAGTACATGACCCCACCCAGTGTCTTCACCTCCCAAAGCCACGCCTACCCAGTGAGGACACCTGAGGAAGGATCAGGGATTATTGACTCAGATGTATCAACCAGGACTTTTTCTTTTCCCAGCGACTGGACACACTTACGGAAGTAAAATAAATTAGTAGTTATTGTAAGGGTAGAAATACATTAATACTTGCAAGTGACAAGTTGAAGAATGGGTTTGGACCTGGCAGGTCCAGCGGCTCACACTGTCTCAGTGTGATGTTTCTTCTCTCCAAATCTTTGTCCCGCTCAGTGCCTTTGGGGGACCCCATTCACAGGCACAGGCTCTCTCACTGCCCTTGGGCCAACAGCAGTTCTAGGCTGACAACAACTCACCATCCATTTTCCGAGAAAGAGTTTCTCCTTTTCTTGGATTCCCAAAAGTCATGGTTTTAAATGCCTTTGATCTGGCTTGGGTTGCAGTCTCATCCTTGACCCAACACCAGAAGATGGAAAATGGGACTGGCTAGATGTGGGTTGTAAACCCTTCTTCGAGCTGGGTGGACCATGGGGTCATCCTTCTGCAACTGTTTGGACTGGAAGCAGGTGAGATGTAATTCCCAAAGGAAAACTGAGGCACTCGGGCCTGAGAACAGATGTTGGCTGGGAGAAAGCAACAGATTCTAAGTCAATGACAGCTCACTGCACAGCACAGAGTCTGACACAAAAGGAAGAAAGGGGTTCACTTAGGGGCAGGGGCTGCAGCTACTCATCCAGTGCTCTTACTCTCCCTCCCAAGACTGCAAGAAGTTCTTTCACTTGCTGAAAAGTCAGGATCATTGGTGGTGGTAAACTCAAGTCTCTCTCCTTGGGCATCAGGCCCTCACATCTCAGAGGCTCGCCCAGAACAGCCCATGTGCCCTCAGAACACACACAGACCTCATTCCTGCCCCTGAGAGGTGGGAGCCCGTGAGTTATGCCACCTCCCTGGCCATATTAACTACCCATCCCTGAAAAACAATACTGCTCCTTTTCCAGTTTCTTCTCTCTCCTTTTCTAAGGGAAGAAACCAAATGCTAGGGTGGTAAGGAAACTCTTGTGCAATGAAGTAACCGGAGGCTCAAGAGTTATTCCATGCCATGGAACCCATAATTGGCAGGCTTCCAGAGGCCACATGGATGCATATGGCTCTCCAAGACAATGGCAGTGTCAGTGTAAACCTCCCACTGGGAGGTCCAGGTGCTCCCATATCTTTGATTCTTAATGAATATGCATGTCAAAAGTTTCTAACGACTGAAAGGACAAAGGATTGCAGGGCCATGGTCTGCTGTATGGGTGTTGTGTCAGGGACACACTCCAATGTTTAGAGGATTATTACTTCTCTTGGCAGCCTATGAGGCTGTGAGCGGGAGGCCTTTTTCTCAGCCACATGCATGTTGGTAGTTGAAACTTCTCAAAGGAATGTCTACACTGCCCAGGTAGCTCTTGAATTTCCCAGCATCATAGTCAGCTCCGTAACTGTACATGGGGGCCTGACAATGCCCAGGCTGGACTGAGCTAGAGGACCACAGATGCCTGCCTGGATAGTCAGAGGTCAAAGGCTGTCCTGCCTGAGACTTGATCATCTATTCATGCCCACTCAGATGGAACAAAGGATGCCTCCAGGGCCAGGAGGGCCCCACCAGCCCTTAAGAAGGCGGCATCTGGGGGCTGGCAGGTCACTGCACCCAGTCCTGTATAAATCCACACGTGTCCGCTGAGTGCCCTCCTGTCTTGGCTGTGCTGGAACCTGGGGCTGCCCAGACAGAGTAGGGCCAGCATCACCCTTCCCAGGTAGGAGGGCAGAAGGAAACCATGCATGACTTCTGACACCCTCCCCAATCCTTGACAGAGGTTGAGTTGGATAAGAAACAGTCCGAGACAAGAACAGACATTTCATTCTTCTCTCAGAGCCCAGGACTGGGGGAAGGGAGGCCAGAAAAACAGTTATTGACCTCAGCTCCCTGACTCCTGTTTGACCCTGGGCAAGTCCTATCCATTCTGGAAGCTTCAGAGAGAAGGAGAGGGGAGGGCAATGAGGGCCAATTGTGCTTAAACCTAACTCTAACCTTTACCCTAAGAACCCTAACCTCTAACCATAACCCCCTAACAACCCTAGCCCCAGACCCCTAGACCCTTGCCCCTGACCCCTAAACTCTAACCCCCGACCCTTTAGCCACAGCCCTCTACCAGGACGCTCCAACAATGACCCCTAACCCTAAACCGTGACCCCTGAACCCTCACACTGACTCAAACCTAGGCCTAAAGCCTGGCCTAGTGGGTACCAAGGGATGACTGTATGAACTCTCAAATAAACCAAGGAATTAAATCTTCCTGACCATGAATTTAGCAATGGTTTCTTAGATTTGACAGTAAAGCATAAGAAATGAAAGAAAAAAATAGATAAATTGGATTTCCTCAAAATTACAAACCTTTGTGCATCAAAAGAGGCTATCCAGAAAGGAAGAAGACAGCCCACAGAATGGAAGACAATATTGTCACATTCTATATCTGATAAGACTCTTAACCTGGAATATACCCAGGACTTTTCCAACTCATCAACAAAAAGACAATAACATTTTTGAAACAGACAAATGGATGCATGGACTGCTCTCCAGGCAAGACATACAAATGGTCAACAAGGACATGGAAAGATGTCAAACGTCAGTAGTCATGATGAAAATGCAAATGAAAACCACAGTGTGATGCCCCTTCACACACACTAGAATAAAAATAAACTTTAAAATCAATATTAAAATATATAAATAAAAATAACAAATGTTGGCAGCAATGCAGAGAAATTGGAACCCTTAAAAGTTACTTGTGGAGATGCACAATGGTGCAGTCTATGCGTACAAACCTTTACCATTTACTTAAAAATATAAAATATAATTACCATGTGGTTCAACAACTCCACTCCTAGATATATACCAAAAAAAATGGAAAACAGGCATTCAAACAAAAACTTGTACACCAATTATTCATAGCAGCACTGTTCACAATAGCCCAGGGTAGAAAAGATTTAAATGTCCATCAGCAGGTAAACGGATAAGCAAAATAAGGTAGATTCATAAGCTACATTATTCTGTCATATAAAGGAATAAAGTAAAATTATACAGCCGCTGTGGAAAACTGTATGGTGGCTCCTAAAAAACATGGATGTGATCCCTTGATTCCACTCCAGGGTGTACACCCAGAATATTAGAAAGCAAGGGCTGGAACAGACATTTGTAGCCCATATTCATAGCAACATTATTCACAATAGCCAAAAGGTGGAAGCAACACAACACATCCTTCAACAGATGAATGGATAAGTACAGTGTAGTATATACACAATGGAATATGATTCAACCTTTAAAACTAAGGTAATTCTCACACATGCTACAATGTGGATGAACCTTGAAGTCATTATGCTAAGTGAAACCAGCCAGACACAAAAAGGACAAACGTTCTATGATTCCACTAGTATGAGGTATCCAGATAAGTCAAACTCAAAGACAAAGTAGAATAAGGTTGCCAGGGGTTGAGATGAGTTCGTGTTTAATGGTTACGGTTTCACATGGGGAAAATAAAGCTCTGGAGATGGATGGTGAGGATATTTTTACAACAATGTGAAGGTAGTTAATGCCACAGAACTGTGTACTTACAAATGGTTTAAATGGGGCTTTCCCCATGGCACAGTGGTTAAGAATCTGCCTGCCAATGCAGGGGACACGAGTTCAAGCGCTGGTCCTGGAAGATCCCACATGCCGCAGAGCAACTAAGCCCGTGAGCCACAGCTACTGAGCCCTCGTGCCACAACTACTGAAACCTGTGCGCCTAGAGCCCGTGCTCCGTAACAAGAGAAGCCACCGCAATGAGAAGCCTGCACACAGCAACGAAGAGTAGCCCCGCTCGCCGCAGCTAGAGGAAGCCTACGTGCAGCAACAAAGACCCAACACAGCCAAAAAATAGAAAATAAAATAAAATAATTTTTTAAAAAGCTTTTAAAAAATGATTTAAATGGTAAATGTTATGTGTTTTTACTCACAATGGAAAAAATGAATGAAATAATGATCAATGTTACAATGTGGATAAACACTGAAAACATCCTAAGTGAAAGAAGCCATACAGAAAAACCACCCAGATCATGCTCATGTTGTACACTTTAAACCCAGCACGGTTTTTTAAGTGAGGAAAAGCCCCAGTGATGGTTCCAAGAAAAGAAAACTGGATTCGAATAGAAAAATACATTTCCACAAAGCTGGGGCAGCTGGTGAAAGTTGAAGCAGGTCTGTAGATAGGATTATAATGTGGAAACCATAATTATTCCTCATTTTGGGGTTATGTGCTCGTTCCCTGGGAGAGTGGCCCTCCCACTCTCACAGGGTAAAACAAACTGGAGTATTTTGTGAATGTGGAAAACTTTATACTGCTATTTAAAGTTTTTTATACACTTGAAATTTACTAGAAAATAAAGTACTTATCAAAACAGCCATGTCATACCATGCCAGAAATAGAGACAGAGCTATAGGGACTTGCCTGGTGGCGTGGTGGTTAAGAATCCAACTGCCAATGCAGAGGACATGGGTTCGAGCCCTGGTCCAGAAAGATAACACATGCTGCGGAGCAGCTAAGCCTGTGCACCACAACTACTGAGCCTGTGTTCTAGAGCCCGTGAGCCACAACTACTGAAGCCCGAAGCCTAGAGCCCATGCTCTGCAAGAAGAGAAGCCACTGAAATGAGAAGCGCATGCACTTCAACAAAGAGTAGCCCCAACTTGCTGCAGCTACAGAAAG
This sequence comes from Hyperoodon ampullatus, assembly GCF_949752795.1. Lineage (NCBI taxonomy): Eukaryota > Metazoa > Chordata > Mammalia > Artiodactyla > Ziphiidae > Hyperoodon > Hyperoodon ampullatus. The sequence goes on along the minus strand of NC_136927.1, from coordinate 88,798,615 downwards.
CCCACGTGCAATAACAAAGACCCAACACAGGCCAAAAAAATTAATTAATTAAAAAAATAGAGCTACAGAACATACAGCACTTCCACTCCTGGGTGTATATCTCGGGATAACCATAAATCCATAAGACACAGGCACTTCAACTATTAGTGCAGCCCTTTTGCAGGAGCCTCGACTTAGAAACAATCTAAATGTTCTTGGAAGGAAAAAATGGATAAAGAAGATATGGTACTTATGTACAATGGAATATTACTCAGCCTTGAGATCAATGAAATAAGGCCAGTTGCAGCAACTCAGGTGAACTTAGGTACAATCATTCTAAGTGACATAAGTCAGACACAAAAAGACACTTAGCATAAGATATCACTTATAGGTGGAATCTAAAAATGGCTACACATGAACTAAATTACAAAAGAGAGTCACACATTTAGAAAACAAACTTAAGGCTGCTAAAGGGGAAAGGTGGGGTGGGGTGAGGCATAAACCAGAGGGTTGAAATTAGCACAGATAGGGTTCCAAAGACCAAATAGGTAATTGACAAGACCTACTCTATAGCTCAAAAAACTAGACTGGGCACACTCTAGTCACCATAAAAGAATATATACGACTGGTAAGAATCTGAAAAAGAATTTATGGATGTCTCTCTGTAAGTGAATCAAGTGGATGTGCAGCAGCAAGAAAGACAGCATTGAAAATCAGCTATACCTCATTATAAAAATAAATTACAAAAAAAAAAAAACCAAGGAGAAACTGTTACAAAATTCGTTCAGGGGCTGTGATGAACCCTACATTGACCCCATCTAGATCCACAGTGAAACGGGACAAGAGCAGAGGGCTCAATCTCTGTCTTTACATTTACAGTCTAATGCGAGCTCAAGTCATTTTACCTCTGGTCATACACTGCTGATTATTTTCAACAAATCACAAAGATATCGGTGTTTTATATTTACTATTTGGTGCTTGAGTTGGAGTAGCAGGCAGCGCCTTGAGTCTATTAATCCTGGCTGAGCTATGCTAACCTGGAGCGCTACTTGGAGATGCCCAAATCTGTAAGGTAGTCATAACAGTCCCTGCACTTGTAATAATTTTCTTTATAGTTGTACCCATTATACTGCAGGGTTCAGAAACTGACTTGGGCCACTAATAACTGGGACACCTGAGGTAGCATTTCCCCAAATAAATCATGTAAACTTTTGACTACTTCCCCCATCATTCTTACTCCTACTCATATTACCAATAGTAGAAGCTGGTTCTGGTAAAAGTGGAACTGTATATTCAGCTCTAGCCTGCAATCTGGCCCACGCAGGAGCCTCTGTCGACCTAACCATTTCCTCCTTACCTTTAGCAGGTGTCTCTTCAATTCTTCGTGCTATTTCTTGTATTACTATAGTCTTTAATCCAAAACCAGCAGTCAAATCCCATTACCAAACACCATTATTTGTTTACTCTTCCCTAACTATAGCCATATTACTATAATTACTACTCTCAGTCCAAGCAGCCAGAATTGCCACACTGTTAAGAGATAGAAATCTCAACACTACATTCTTTGACCCTGCAGGAGGAAACCGAATCCTATAGCAACACCTAGTTTGATTCTTTGGTCACCCTGAAGTGTGTATTCATGGCCTACCAGGGTTTGTTATAATTTCACATATCATTACGTATGATTTAGGACAAAAACTGCCTTTCAGCTATTTGGGAATATTATGAGTCATGTCCACTGGCCTTTTAGGATTTCTCTTGTGGGCCCATCTTATATTTACCATAAGGATAGCTGTCGACTCAGTAGCATACTTTGCATCAGCTACCATAATTACTTCTATCCCTACAGGAGTAAAAGTATCTAGCCGATTAGAAACTCTTTATTTATTATTATTATTTTTTTTTATTTTTGGCTGCGTTGGGTCTTCGTTGCTGCGCACCGGCTTTCTCTCGTTGTGGTGAGCGGGAGCTACTCTTCGTCGCCATGAGCAGGCTTCTCATGGCGGTGGCTTCTCTTGTTGCAGAGCACAGGCTCTAGGCATGTGGCCTTCAGTAGTTGTGGCTCACGGGCTCTAGAGGGCAGGCTCAGTAGTTGTGGCGCACGGGCTTTTTGCTCCGCGGCATGTGGGATCTTCCTGGACCGGGGATCAAACCCGTTTCACCTATATTGGCAGGCCAATTCTTTACCACTGCATCACCAGGGAAGTCCCTGATTAGCAACTCTTCATGGAGGTAATATTTTATGAGATCCCACTCTATTATGAGTTTTAGGCTTTATTTTCCTTTTTACAGTAGGTGGTTTGACAGGAATCATCTTAGCCAACTCATCCCCAGACATTGTCCTCCAGGATACATACTATGTAGTAGCACACTTCCATGATGTAATGTCCATGGGAGCAGTCTTCACTATTATAGGAGGCTTCCTACACTGATTCCCACTATTCTCAGGTTACACAGTTAACTCAGCAGTAGCAAAACTCACTTCACAGGTATATTTGTAGTAGTAAATATGACTTCCTGAAGCACTTTCTTGGCCTCTCAGGGAGGTTACTACATTCCTCTGAGGCACACACAACATGAAATATTTTGTCTTTAGGCTCATTCGTCTCAGTAGCAGCAGTAATGCTAATAATCTTCATACTGTGAAAACCATTTGTGTCCAAACGAGAAGTCTCAGCAGTGGAAACTGCTGCTCCTAACCTAGAATGGTTGCACGGATGCCCTCCACCATATCCGATATTTGAAGTCTTACCTATGTAAATGTAAAATAAGGTAGGACTCAAGTCCTTTTCAAGCAGTTTGAAGCCAACAACATAACAATTATGCCTTTCTCAATAAATGAGATAAAAGTAAAAAGTGATGTAAAATTTTCAAAGTTAAATCATAGGCTAAAATAGTGTATATCACGAAGGCATATCAATTTCATCTAGGCTCTCAAGATACAACATCACCGATTATGGAAGAACTTTTACATTTTCATCACACACATTAATAGTGATTTTTAAAAGAAGTTCTCTAGTCCTCTATAGTATTTCACTAATATTGACAATTAAACTAACTCATATATGTACAATAGATGCACAGGTAGAGAAAATTTGAACATTTTACCAGCCATAATTGTAATCTTAGTTGCTCTATCATCATTGTGAATCCTTTACATGATACATGAAATCAATTACTCTTCCCAAAGCATAAAAACTATGGGTCAGTAATGATACTGATGCTACAAATACACAGATTATGAAGATTTAAATGTTGACTGCTCTGTAATCCCCACATCAGAGCTAAAACCAGGAGAATAGTGATTAATAGGAGTCAACAACCTAGCACTATAGAGATAGTCATTGAATATTAGTTTCATCTGAAATTGTTGTACACTCCTGAGCTGTTCCTTCTCAGGCCTAAAAAAGAGCTGCTATCCCAGGACGCCTAAATTAAAATCCTAATACTGACAGGACCAGGCCTATGTTGTGGACAATGATCAGTAGAGGTCGTTTTCCTGAGGTCAAAGACAGGACAGAGGGATATGGCTGAGATATGGGGTGAATCTGGAGCCCATGGGGATGCACCCTCCAAGCTCCAGGATAGGAATGGGGCCTCTGGGGTCCCAGGCCACCCACCACACCCTCCCGAGCAGGATCTTGGCAACATTCCCTGTCAGTGATGAGGCAGCCCTAGCACTTGTCACGCCCCAATGCTGTGTCCTATGTGGGTCCCATGCTCTTGGGGCCACACCCACACTCTGCAGGTCCACGCTGCAGGGTTCTTCCTGCCTCAGGAGTAGAGACCCCACAGCAAGCAGTTTCCTCCCCAACCAGCAGGAGGAGGGGAGGAGAGCAGGGGCACCAGGGGAATCTCACTCAGACAACACCCCAGGGGTGCCAGCGGGAACAGTGATGATGCAGATGAGGCACAGACCAAGAGATGGATCCAGAGGACCCAAAAGGCAGCTGGTCAGGTCCTGGCTCATCTGTACCCCAGACACCTTTGTCCCTCATACAGCCCCTTCCTCATACACCCTCTCCTTAAATGCAGATTCTTCAGATGCAAGCAGGCAGAGCTTCAGACTGAAAGTCAGCTCTTCCAAAGTGACCCCTCAGCAAACACTGCAGGATTCCACTCCAGTGGGTGCCCTGGAGTCCACAACTCAGGGACTGAAGTGGATATCGGTGCCAGGGGCAGTGGGAGAGAATGGGGAGTGAGACGTTCGTGGTTGTGGAATTTTGGTTTTGCAAGATGAAAAGTTCTAGGAATGGTGGTGATGGCTCCACAAGAAAGTGAATAGATCTGATGCCTCAGAAACGTGCACTTAAAATGGTGAAGATGGTAAAGGGTATGTGACGTGTGTTTTATTACACTTAAAATAAATTCTTAAAATAATGTCTTGTTCACTGTGATTCCATTTCGACTCCCCTTCATCACAGATGTCGGAGGCCCAGACACAGTCCCCTACCTTAGGGGCCATCACGGTACTCACACATGGCACATGGGAGACTATTCTTAGGGGGGGCTAGTCTGTGCTCACCTGACCTCTGTCCAGGGGGACCCAGGCAGTGGTGACCCCCATAGATTAGACATATGATATGATATGTTATTAATATGATACCACCAAGCATTGTCACTCACCAGAGCACAGAGCAGCAACCCACTCAAACATGCCTGACCTCACATGAATGTGAGAAGACTAAGAGAAGAAAAGGTACCACAGGTTAATCAGGTCAACACCCTTAATGCAGAGGTTGGAAATCTCAAAGGGGAAAAGACACACTGCAGGCAAAGAGCACATATGGGCTCTCCCCGTACTAGTGATCCTGACCCATGCAGATGTGGTGAGAGCCACAGTCCCCACACCTTTTTCCTGGGGTCACACGTCCACACTCACCACGGTGACCCCACCTCCCTAGACCCTGCACCTAAAGTCACACGTTCTCTCTCAACAGGTGACCCCTCCTACCCAGACCTCTCCACCTGAGTCACATGTCCACAGTCCCAGGGTGAACCACCCTCCCCAGACTCCCCCAACTGGGGTCACACATGCACAGTCTCCAGGGTGACCTCACCTCCCCAGACCCTGCACCTGGGGTGACATGTCCCCTTGGTCAGGACACCATGGCTCTGCTGGTGGACCCCCTCATGTGGAAACAAGCTGTGTTCCTGGGGCCTCCTGGGATGGGAAAATGTGGCAGGTGGGTCTCCTCTCCCCACACTTGTACCAGAGAAGTCCTTCTCTTTTCAGTTTGATTCTGTTGATTTTACTTGTTTTTAAAGCTTTCATGCTGAAGTTGAACACACTACTTGGTTCTGGCAGGCTCAGTCCTTTCTTGTCTCACATGCTTGTTGAGATAACTCACAGGACAGCAGGGCTGAAAGCAGAGGGGCAGCTCTGGACGCTTCTGAGTAGGGACGGTAGAATGGAAGGAGAGCTCAGCAGCAGCCTCAGCTGTTACCCATCGGGCTTTTGCCCGATCTGCGTGCCCTGCAATCAATTCACCAGCTAAACCTGCCTCCCTACGCACCACGCACGTGCTGGTGAATTGGAATTATTGCCAGGTAGCCCTCCTGTGGATTCTCCACGAGCCCCAGGGAAGGTGAACCTTACAGGGATTAAGACTAAGGCCCCGACCACAGCACTGACCCTTGGGAGGACCAAGTAACCACACTCAGAAGAGAGGCTGTTACTTAGAGAAGCCCACCTCAGTTCCAGACCCCAGACATTTAAGCACTCACCTTCAGATGCAGGCACGGAGCTTCCCAGTCCTGAGGCCAGGCCGGGTTTCTACCCAGGTTCCCATAGTCCTAGCATACACAGAACATGGTCAGGCCTAAATCTTCTTCTTATAGACGACACATGGTCAGCTCTGAACATAATCAGTAGAAAGGACATGCAGAGGTCTAAATCTACCGTGTAGACAGAACTTGACCATGTTTAAACTAGCTTAGGGCTGATCTCATAGGAGGTACAGATCACACACATGGGTCTCTCATCTTTGGACACCCACATCAGGAAACTGAACAAAATCTTTGTCATTAAACATTTCAACAGGCAAAACCAAAATGTTACCAATATCTCTGGCCACCTGATGGTCAGGATCCACGGGTGAGCCACGAACTTCTGAGAGTGCAGCCCCGTCTGCTGCCAGGACAGACAAGAAGTGGCCTGATTTCAGCCTCCCAGGCTTCCAGAAGGAGGCGGCCGCACTGGAAGCCCAGGCAGGACAGTCCTGCATGGTCCGGGCCGGGAGATCCGGTCTGTCCATTCCACTGGCCGATTCCGGGTGGGGCGCTCAGGGCCGCTGAGAGCCCTGCACTCAGGTCCTGCTTCCCTGCAGCGTGTGCATGTGCGTGTGCGTGTGTGTGTGTGTGTGCGTGTGGGTGTGTGTAGAGGAGGTGGTGGCTGACGGCTCCCATGGCTCCCGTCCCGGGCACCGCGCTGTCTTCGAGTGGAGTCACGGGGAGAGGTAGGGGCACAGAAGCTGTTGGAGAGGAGAACCCACCGCGAAGCTCCTTGCACACTGGCTCGCCCCACCTGGTGACCCGCCTGCCCATCGTGGGCCGCATGTCATCCCCCAGCCCCCACCCCCGAGGGCAGGGCACCTGCTCTTTCAAAAGGACAAGGTCTCACATGAAGGAGACCCAGTGGGGACTGTCACGCCCCCACTCCTGATGCTGACTTTGGGAGAATGAACCCCCTTGACTGGGCGATGGGACACTGTGAGGAAAGAGGTGGCGGCCCCATCCAAGTCGGGGCCTGGCTGAGAGATGGGAACACAGGAGCCAAGTGCAGGGCCTGGAGGCCAGGCCAACAGGAGGGGCATCCCCAGCCTTGGCCGGGCTCTCCAACAGTGACATTGTAGCTTTAGGGGACCTGAGGCAGGTGACTGAAGGTAATGGGGGTCTAAACTGGACCCTGAATGGGGCTTAAAGAAGGTGTGAAGGATGTTACTGAGACCGTGACAGTCATTGGAAGACAGACTCTGTGTCAGGACATCCTGCTCCATCCATTTAAATCCCTGAGATCTGTGACCTTTACGTGGCTACGCAGGATTGTTAGAGCAGCTGCGTGTGGATATATCTGCAAGTGGTTCCAGCAAACACACAGTTGTGCACACAGGCGGGCACAGCACACACACAAACATATGTAGGTGCACAGCACAAATATATTCACACACTAGCATATGAACACACATGCATGCATATGCCCATGCACACACTAACGTGAGCAAGTGCACACTAACTAACGTGTGCAAGTGCACATACCTATGCACATGCACAGCATAGGTATGCAAACAGGCACATGCACACGCGTGTACATAGCACACACACAGGGAATAAACTGAATCCATAAAGTGAGTCCGTAAAGCATTAAGTCCTGAACACAAGTGAAGCTGACATGTATTTTTCCCTTTTCTTAGCTTTGATGTTTTTCACAATAAAAAGTTTAAGGAAAAAGTTAATGGCAAATGACTTTTGATTCATAGGACTTTCTGACGTTATTCCACAAATATTATGACAGGAGAAATGAATGTAGATAGTACATGTGTCCACTAATGGATGAATGGAGAAGAAAAACATGGTCCATCAATACAAGGGAATGTTATTCAGCCTAAAAGGGAAGGCAATTCTGACACAGGCTGCAGCAGGGATGAACCTTGAGGGCATTAATGCTCAGTGATGTAAGCTAGACACAAACAAACAAACAGTGCTTGATCCATTCATACAAGGCCCCTAGAGCAGTCGGAAACATAGAGACAGAAAGTAGGATGGTGAGTGCCAGGGGCTGAGGGAGGGACAATGGTGACTGAGTGTTTAATGGGGACTGTTTCAATTTTGCAGGATGAAAAAATTCTGGAGGACGATGGCGGTCAGGTTTGCACAACAGTGCGACTTACTTCTGGACCCTGAAATGTGCACTTAAAAACGGTTAAGATAATAAAGTTTATGTTTTGTGTATTGGACCACAATTTTTAAAACTTAAAAAAAAAAAACAACAGGAAGTAGTCCGTGAATAACACAAGATGCACAACTTCACTAACAACCGAGGGATTAAAACCGTAAGAAAACTACTGTGCACACACCTACCAGAATGGCAGATATGAAGACACAGTATCAAATATCAGCAGGATGTGGAGCAATGGAAAGCCTGGTGCGCAGCGGGGGGTGCAACCACTTCTGAAACAATCGGGCCTCAGAGAGCGAAGTCCGTGCACACAGGCCCACAGTGTTCCTCCCAGCTGAACACAATCCCCCCAGCCCTGCACCAGGACACACGGACATGGACTCTGCAGCCACAGGAGCCAAACCTGAAAGAACCTGAAGACCATCACAAGCAGATGCAGAAATGAACCATGCACGCTCCTATGAAGGAATATTCCACAGCAATGGAGTACATTTTGTTTAAAGGCAGTAAAACTATAAAAAATTATTTTTTTAAAAAAACTATATTCACAAGATGAAAGAATCTATAATTCCGGCACCTAAGGATTGTCGAATGCTCCTAAAAATAGATTGTTGTGGAAACGTTTATTATAAGGAAATTAACATATTCTCTAGGAAGGACGGGGTGAATGGGCCTGCTACATTTTCTACATTGAAGACATATACAGGTTTTGATTCTACTTCTGTTAAATCAAGTGGGGCTTCATTGGATTTCTGCTACCGCGGAGATAATCAAATTCTGGGTAGGGGTCAGGAGAAAACTAGTCATAGGCGTTCTCGTGTAATAATTACTGTTGAAAGTGTAAATGATCCATTTATCAGTAAGACTGATAATAGAATAACTGCTACATTACTTCATATGAGATTGTGTGTGCTACTGTCCCTAGGGCTCCAGTGAGTGAGTATTTTGAATGTGAAGCTCATCCAGATCTGAGAATGGAATAAATGGCTAGGTGTGATATGGCTAATATAAATAATATGCCAACATTTATATTAATTGGTGGGTAAGATATGGGAAGAGGAATTCATGTTTTGAGAGCCAGGGTTAAGGTTAGCATTGGGGCAATAATATATAAATTGATGATGTTGATGGACATAGTGGTTCTTTAATAAGTAATTTGTATGCCTCAGCAATGGTTTGTAATCATCCATGGGGGCTGAGGATTGTTGGCCCTTTCTGGATTTTTATATAGCCTAGGATTTTCCATTTAATTAATATGAGGAATGCTATGGTGAATTAAATTGGGTAATTTGTGAAATAATGTTGATTATAAACATATTCTTAGGAAGAGGACTTGAACTAGTGCAGATAAAGGTTTCAGTTTTACATAATTACCGGGCTCTGCCACCTTAACAAACATGGCTCTACAGTAGGGTATGTATAAATTAATTGAATGTAGATTATATCATCATTTAGTTTCCAGACATTTTGTAAAGTAAGCCGTAATGCTCTTGTCCTTTCCTACTGGAAGGAATCTGCAATAGACAGAAAGCAACCAGGATGACTCCAGCCTGAACTCAGATCACGTGAGACTTTAATCGTTGAACAATTAAAAGCAGTTATACCATTGAAATGTCATGATCCAGTATCAAGGTCATAAACCATATTGCTGCTATGAACTCCAGAATACAATTACACTGTTATCCCTAGTAAAACTTGTTCTGTTGATCAGTGTTTTAGAACAGGTGATAAAGCATTTTGACTAGTTGGTCTAAATTTTGATCACTCAGAGGTGGTTGCTTCTCCAAAAAATAAATGGCACACGGGCCCAAGGCGCACCAGCTTCAGTAGTTGTGGCACACAGGCTCAGTAGTTGTAGCCCACTGGCTTAGTTGCTCTGTGGCAAGTGGGATCTTCCCAGACCAGGGATCGAACCCGTGTCCCCTGCACTGGCAGGCGAATTCTTAACCACTTCATCACCAGGGAAGTCCCAGAATCGCAGTCTCCCTTTTAGTATACCTTAAGCCCAAAGAATCCATGGAGAATTGTTACAGAAAATAAGACAATAAAATATTGTAAGGACTGTAACAGAAACATATAGTACACAGTTCATATAGACACAGCCCAAGCAGTTACAAAGTATATTAAAAAGGAGGCTGCAATTTTATTTTATTATTTTTATTATTTTTTAACATCTTTATTGGAGTATAATTCCTTTACAATGATGTGTTATTTTCTGCTTTATAACAAAGTGGGTCAGTTATACATAAGCATATGTTCCCATATTTCTTCCCTCTTGCATCTCCCTCCCTCCCACCCTCCCTATCCCACCCCTCTAGGTGGTCACAAAGCACTGAGCTGGTCTCCCTGTGCTATGCGGCTGAGGGAGGCTGTAATGTTAAAAGAATAAGATAAATTATACCCACAAACTCCCAATCTTTCCTGAAACGTTGCAATCTGGAACCCTATTGTAGGAAGCAGAAGATTCCAGGAGACATTCTACAAATGAAGGACTCTAAACCCTGTGGTTGGATAAGGAATTCTGGAAGGAAGGTATCCTCACCCGAGGAGAGCAGGTTCCTATACTTGTCTAACATCACATACCTGGACAGTTCCCACTGATCTTGGTCCAGGCATTGCCTGTCCTCTTGAGAGAAAACTATGGCCATATCCTGGAATGTCAGCAGTCCCTGAAATTAAAAGTACACATACCGTGTGGCCACGGGAAGAGTTCATAATGTGACCCAAGAAGAAAAGAACAAGTTAAGAGAACTGGTTTTAATTTAGAAGAGTGTCTTCAATTACCCACTAATATAAATATATATATATATATATATATATTTTTTTTTTTTTTACTAAGTAAGTTTCTCTATCTTATTTCTAACTACAAGAAAAGAGTGTGGCATGTGATCCACAAAACCAGTATAGAGACTATACTTATCTGGAAAAGAAATGATAAAATGATGGTTTCAACACAGGCATATGCATTTTTGAGTGTTTTATTTATATCAAATTGGATAAAATGTGTGTATTTCTCAGACAGAAAAGACGTGTCGAGGTAGAAATGTACCTTTCAACTATTCATGTGTACACAAGTACACTGGGGAGATTGTAAAAGTTCAGATTGTGATTCAGTAGGTCCGGTGGGCCTGAGTTCTATTTTTTTTAACAAGCTCACTTTTAACTAGTGATGCCACAGTCTCTGATTCATTAACGACAATTGTGAATAGCAGAGACATAATTAGAAAGGTAAAAATTCATATTTAATTTTGAACTTAAAGTGTTTTATGGATTTTACACCTTTAATAGGATAGTAAGCACAGCAGCAACAATCATTTGTGAATATTTACTATAGACCGTGTATCTTTCTAACTTTGTAGTGTAGGACTCCAGGAAAAATGCCTGGGCTGCGGTCACAGTGGGCGGGGCCCTCAGGCCGGGCCGCCCCTCCAGGACCCCCGACGGGGCCCTGCGCTCCTGGCGGCTCCCTCCCCCGGCGTCTCCGTCCCTCCCAGAAGGCCTCGGGGCAGAGCGGTCCCACCCGCTGCGCCCAGAACGGAGCTCGCGTTTCCGCAGAGCTGGAGCTCCCGGCTCGGGGTCTCTTCCCTCCGCCTTCACGGAACTGCCCCGGAGCCCGCGGCGAGGGCGGCCTCACTGACGCTGCCGGCTCTGGAGGGGCCCCGGAGGCCGAAGCCGCGACAGTCGTGCGGACGGCGGGCCGGGTAAGTGGGCGCCGACCCTCCGCCTGGTCCGGTGCCCGGGCGGCAGCGCAAGACCAGCTTCTGAGGGGCAGGGGTTCGCTGCCACCCGCCGCTGCTGTGCAGAAAGGGCGGCCCCCAGCGTCTGGTCCCGGGAACTTCGGTCCCTCCTCTCGGCCCTGCCCTCGGCCTGGCTCGCCGGGCCTGGGGGGCGTGGGGAGGGGTCGGCCTGAGTGTCCTGAGGGGAAACGGGGCAAGGGAGGCGCAGGGCCCGGCTGCAGCGTCAGCGCGCCTCCCCCCGACTGCGGGGAAGGCGGCTAAAAACTCCTCCCGAGGCTCGCAGGCCCCTTATTCAGCGGAGTCCCTCTGCCCTCCTTCCTCCCTGAGCTAAAGTACCGGGGGAGGGGATAGGGCAGGGCGCTGGCGCAGGTAATGGGGACCATCAGCAGGTGATTGTTAACGAAGGAAACCCGGCTCTCCCAACGTGAGGAATGCAGCGCTTTTCTTTGTTTGCGGAGATGCCAGAGTCTGGGCTCCCTGAATTCCTTCCTTTCATATGCACCTCAGCGCTCTGGGGCCTGCATTCTGTATTTGCATATCCTGAGATCCTCAGGGCTCGCGGCTCACACTGGAGGGCTGCAAGGGCTGATGACTGTGACATCCTTTGTTTACTGAGATGGCAAGAAATATTCCATTTCTCACAGGCTTGAGGGGCACAGAGTGAAAAGGGTAGGAGAATCTCACTCGGCATGTACTTTGGTTTACATATAGATAATATTTACACTTAACTGTGCTACTAGAGGTTCTCAAGTGTGATCAACTTGTACTACTGCCCTCTATGTATTAATTTCATGAATATCATAAGATAAATGCCTATAGAATTGACTTAATCCATTTAAATAGGCTAATGGTTTTTAAAGGAAACATAAGAGAAATATAACAACAAATCCCTTACCACTAAAGGCTGGGTCTGGAGCAACCTAAATAAATGTTCCATTGTTAAAATATTGAAAGATGTATTCAATAGAAATATCAACAAAAATGACAAATAATGATGGCAGCAGAATGTTGAAATGTTCTATCTTTATCGTTAAAGTGGCAGAACATCATGTATTAGTAGGCGCTGGGGGCAGAAGATGCCTGATTTTATACCTTTGTCATATTTGTACAGTTGTTTCAACAAGTAACTTAAAGACCAAATGGAAAAAAAGGAGGTTTGTGCCTGAGATCATGTTGACGTGAAACCAGGGATGGCCACCTTGTCCCAGGTGAGTTAAGTTTACCTGGCAGGTAGACCACAGAGCTCCTGAGAAGCAAGGGTTGGAATTTTTCTGCTGGGTGCCCCTTAGGTTCTGTGACCTGACTGATTGTGAGTCATGTTTCGGGAAAGACGTGATCACAGGAAAAGGGTGGGGAAGAGTGATTTGGGGAGCAGCTAACAACATGCATCACGGCTCATGGCTTGAATGAATTTTAAAGAAACAAGAAAACAAATGCTTCTTATGGAATCAGAGAATGTCCAGCCGGACAATCCCAGAAAATGAGGAACACCCATCCCATTTTCCAGATGAGAAAACAGGCCCAGCAAGGTGAAATCCCTCACCCAAGTTGCACCCGTCTCTCCTCCCCACTACATGGTTCATGAAAGCACGACTTTTCCTGTCGTGATCACTGCTGAACCCCAAAAAGGACCAGGCATCTAGCCGCTGCTCCAAAAATTTTGGTTGACTGTAGGAACAATGCTATTTCTTTCTTTCTCACTCTTATTCAGGATTGTGCCAAGAACTCCCCAGGCTGCAATGTAATTCGATAAATGTAAATATTAATTGAGTTTTGTTGTGATGAGGACTTAGGCTTTGGAGGTAACAGACTTGGTTCAGATCTTGGTTCTGCCACTCAATAGCTGTTTGGCTTTGGGAAAATTACTAAACCTCTCTGAGCTTATTTCCTCCTTTGTAAAGTGGGGATAAATGTATCTGAGCCAGCAGAGCACCTGCATGAGAGATGTGCACTAAATATTGGTCTTTCTCACTCTCCCACGCCATCTCTGTTCTTCCCAGAGAAGTTGTACAGAAGGATATAGTCCTTTTTAAAAATAATTAATTAATTAATTAATTTTTGGCTGTGTTGGGTCTTCGTTGCTGTGCGCGGGCTTTCTCCAGTTGCGGCGAGCGGGGGCTACTCTTTGTTGTGGTGCGCGGGCTTCTCATTGCAGTGGCTTCTCTTGCTGCGCTTGTTGTGGAACACCGGCTCTAGGCACACGGGCTTCAGTAGTTGTGGCCTGCAGGTTCACTAGTTGTGGCGCATGGGCATAGCTGCTCCACAGCATGTGAGATCTTCCCTGACCAGGGCTCGAACCCATGTCCCCTGCGTTGGCAGGCATATTCTTAACCACTGCGCCACCAGGGAAGTCCAATATAGTACTTTATAAAGAGGGGTTTTAATTGATTTCAGATAGTGTACATGTTTCTTGTAGAAAAGATTTTTCCACTATAGAAACATTAACATGCAATACCACTACAAATGCAGTATTCTATGGGTTAGATATTATCAGTAAATTTTATAAGTAATTGGGCAATGGCCAAAGCACTAGGTACTGGGGAGTAAGAAGTCTCAAGTCTGGGGTGCCCCCCACCCCAATTTCAAGAGCAGGGTGTGTTTTTCAAGCCCATATTTCATCTGGTCTTTGTTTCTCATCCATCCTCTGTGTCTGCCTTTCACAAAAGGCTCAGATCCTCCACTTTCACACCCTCCTGGCTGGCTGTGCCCCAGCTCCCGTCCTGGAACCTCTGCACGCATGGGTGTGCCTGCTCTCCCTGGGCCTCACCAGCTTTGCCAGGGAGCTGCTGTATCGCGCACTGCTAGCTGTACCCCAGAGTGCCTAGACCCTTCTGGTACATGAAGTACACCCTCATCACCATGAGTGCACGCCCATCCCCTTACCTTATATCCTGCCTCTAAGCCAGGCTTGGGGGTGACTAGTGTGCATTCAGCTGTGTGAGGTGCTGGGATCAAAGTGAAGTTCCCAACTTTTGAAGTTGCAGGCTTGAGGGGCACACAGTGATTTAAAGTCGGGTCACCTGACCTGAAGGGGGGGCTGATTGCTTTAAAACCAGGGCAGCTGACTTAAACCCTGCGTCCCTCCGCTGCAGGACGAGACCAACTTTGGCGGTGCTCGAGTTTGCTCCAAGCCAGCACTGCTGTGCAGGTAGAGCTTCCAGTAGTGCCTTAGTGCGGGGGGACTTGGTCCGTTGTCTTGCCGCTGCCCTCAGAGCGGGACCACCTGCTCTTCTGGAGGAGAATCAGGGAGGGGGAAGTGCAGAGTCCCGGCTGGAGTTGCGGCACCCCTTGTCTGATGGCAGGGAAGGGGGGGCGGGGCTGTGTGGTGTCCTGGGGCTGGACTCACCAGGTCGACTCAGCCTCTCAGCCTCCTGACCTCACCCCACACACCCCACAAGAGTCTCCAATAATATGTAATTGCGCCTTAGGTTCTCGGTCTTCAAACTCATACCCAGGCTCCCAGGTCCCTTGATTTAGCCAATTCCTCTGTGCTCTTTCTTCTATTAGATACAGTCCCAGAGGGAGGGGCTGGGGGATGGGACTGGAGGGACCCCGGCAGCACTGGCCTAGGCTGACTATAGAGATCCAGGGCCTGCGCTGTCACACATGTGCGAGGACCCTTAAGGCGCAATCGAGGGGACCAGTTAGAGGCAGTCCTTGTTGCCTCAAGTGAGTATGGATCACCGTCGGGTGGGGAGCATGCTGACCCCTGAGAAGTACTGTTAGAAGGATGTGTTCCTCCCTCGGCTTCAAGGACGTGGGTGGGCTTCAGGGCTCCATTTCCCCTCCAGACCTCCAGGGCTGACTGCACCCCAGCGGCCTTGCAGACCTGGCTTCCTGTCCCAGAACTTGCCAGGCTCCAGGAAGAATCCAGACTGCAGAGATGGTGCTTGAGCGCTCCAGCTTAAGAAGTGCTGTCCCTGGGGACCCAACAGTGGAGGGAGGAAGGGTGAAGGGAGTAGGGGGGTGGGGTTGGGAGGGGTGGCTGCCCTGGGAGACGTTGAGAGAGAAATATCGCCCCCCACACCCCCTGCCCCCTGCAACTGACTGACCCACTGATGCCACAGGATCTCAGGCCCTTTTAGTCAGAGATGCCTCGGTTTCTTTACTCCTGCGTTCAAAACTATGCAAAACCAACTCTTCATCCTCCTGCTGCCTGGCCAGGACTTGTAAAGCACTGTTCTTTTGGAGCACTCGTTCCCTAAACTGCAGTTTGGAGCTGTCCCAGCTATTTAAAGGTGTTCTCCTTAAACTGAGACTAAATCCTACTCTTTTGGAAAAACACCCTGCATTTCCGAGGAGATCATGTTTTCTGCCCATTCCTTCCTTCTACTTCCCTCTTAAGAAGCCCTGTGCTCAAAGGGCTTGGTGACTTATTTTTTGCTTGATGTCAAAAAGAAACCTTCCCCATGCAC
Organism: Hyperoodon ampullatus; assembly: GCF_949752795.1. Classification (NCBI taxonomy): domain Eukaryota; kingdom Metazoa; phylum Chordata; class Mammalia; order Artiodactyla; family Ziphiidae; genus Hyperoodon; species Hyperoodon ampullatus. The sequence goes on along the minus strand of NC_136927.1, from coordinate 88,782,587 downwards.
CGCAAAAATCTTTCCTGGAGCATAGGTGTTTCAAAACCATGACCGTGTTTTGCAGTCAGTATACACTGGGTAGACTTCCTAGCAGTCCCTCCAAGAGCCAGAGGTGAGCGTAATCAACTTATCTGATTGGATGCCCTTCAAGTTTAGGAAGGTCCCATTCTTATGCCCCAGCAGATAAGACAGGGCCCTGGATGGCTGTGGCTGTGATTAGATAACTTCTGATGATTTTATTTCCCTTACTGAGCTGCTGCTTCTAGGTTAAATTCATTTTATTACCTGTCCTTTTTTTTTTTTTTTTTTTTTGCAGTACTTGGGCCGCTCACTGTTGTGGTTTCTCCCGTCGTGGAGCACAGGCTCCGGACGCACAGGCTCAGCGGCCATGGCTTCTGGGCCTAGCCGCTCCGCGGCATGTGGGATCCTCCCGTACTGGGGCATGAACCTGTGTCCCCCACATTGCAGGCGGACTCTCAACCACTGCGCCACCAGAGAAGCCCTACCTGTACATTTTTAAAGAAAGACTGAAAAAGTCACTGTAATAGGTCAGGAGTCTGAGCTCAGGGTTAGTCAAAGGTACTCACAGGGAGGAAGGTGGATAAACATAGGTGCGTAAAATAGGAGGGTTGGCAAGTACAGCCAGGACGACCGGGTTCACCGTGCGCACTAATAAAGGCCAGAATCTCCTCATTTATCTCTGGTGGGAAGTTCTGATGGTTTCTCAGGATCAAACTCAAATCATATTCAAACTAGGGGGCTTCCCAGAAGGTGCTGAAGCACCGGCAGAGCCCACCTGCGCTCCCACCTTGGCACTCCAGGATCAGAGTTGGGTTTGGAGATGGGGTTGCTGTAACCCCAAGGAGGTGAGCAGAGAGGAGGAGTTGATTACCGGTCTCCTCTGACTCTCTGGCCCAAATTGCCTGGCTTCACGGGCGGGCAGAGTTTTGCTTTGAGCAACTTATGGGGCACTTCCAGACTGGTGGGGTTGCCCAGTGGCCCGACAGTCTGACAGGCTGGCTGCTGTGTGACCGCCCTTTGTTTCTTCAGAATCTGTTCATCAGGAGGTGCATGGTTGCGGAAGCCCGTTCACCGCCCCCCGCGAGGGTGATGGCACCTTCCCTGGCTGTACCCTATGATCACCAGGTACTTGAAATGAATGCAAGGTTTTTGACTTCAAGGAAGAGCTCACATAACCCCTTCTGCCTCATAATGTGTGGGATTTACTGTAATGGAAGGACATTATAAAGAACAGGTAGAAAACTCACCTGTTGGTCTCCATGTAGGGGCTTATTTTGCATGAATCTCTCCTACACGAGTAGATAGCAGAGGTTTATTTTTGTTCCCGTGTGTGTAGTTGTGGCAGAGGACATAGGTATGGTGGTTTGAAGCCCTCAAAGAAATATTCTCAGAATTCTCAAGACTTCTCTTGATTGGAACCGAAAGAGACCTGGAAAAGGAGGAAAAGCAAAGGAGGAGGGAGAACGAATGGCTGTTTCTCAGTAAATTCACCTTCCTGGTTGATTTTTCTGTCTTCTCATTTCTTTTAACTTCTATGTATGTCTAATGGAATGATGTAGAAAGGCTGATTTTTATGCTTTAAAAGATTTTACATCACAAAGAAACTAGAAGTGGCTAACAGAACTTATTCACATCAATGTTACATAGAGACTTTGATATTCAATTTGTATACTAAAATGGGTTAATCCAAATTTTCTCTTTCTTTTTGAGTGAATATTTGTAACATATTTTTGTAGATAATAATTTATCCTAGATATACAAAATTGTGAGAATGGGTACCATTTTTCACCACTTAAATGATTTCTTTTAAATGAATAGATCGTACACTTTAAAGGCCAATGTTGTCTTACATGTTGTTTTTTAATTCCTTGATTTCCAAAACTTGTGTTTATTTAATTGATTTCTATCTAATAATCTGTCTCTCCTTTATTGTTTCTTACTTTATATTTTATTGATCTATAGTTAATTTACATTATTATATTAGTTTCAGAGGTACAACATAGTGACTCATAAATGTTTAGGTTCTTCTCCATTTATACTTATTATAAAAGAGTGGCTCTATTCCCCATGCTATACAGAACGTCACTGTAGATTATTGATTTTATACATAGTGGATTCTTCCTCAGAATCTCCTACCACTATTTTGCTCCTCCACCCTGTCTCTCCCTGCTGGTAACCACTAGTCTGTTCTTTAATCTGTGAGTCTGTTTCATTGTTGTTGTTGTTGTATTCAATGTTTTAGATGCCACGTGTAAGTGATAACCTACCAGGCTTGTTTTCTCTGCGGCTTATTTTACTAAGCATAATACCCTCCAAGTCCATCCATGTTCTTGCAAATAGCAAAATTTCATTTTTTGCTGAAGTCATCATAAATATCATTTTTTATCCCCTAACCTATTGATGAACACTTAGTTTGACTCTATATCTTGGCTATGGCAAATAACACTGTTATGAACATTGGTGTGCAGTTAATTTTTTTTTTAAATAGTGTTTTTGTTTTCTTCTGATATACCCAAGAGGGAAATTGCTGGATATTATGGTAGTTCTATTTTTAGTTTTTTGTGGAACCTCCATTCTTCTTTCCACAGTAGCTGCACTACTTCACATTCACATCAAGAGTTTACAAGAGTTTCCCTTTCTCCACATCCTCACTAACCTTTGTTATTTGTGACCTTTTTGATGACAGCCATTCTGACAAGACTGAGGTGATATATCTCATAGTTTTGATTTGCATTTTATTGCCGATTAGCTATGTTTAGCATCTTTGTGCATTCTGGCTGTCTATCTGTATTTTTTCCTTGGAAAAATGTCTATTTAGGTCTTCTCATTTTTTAAAAAAATATTTTGGGTGCAGTTCTGATATTGAGTTGTATGTGCTGTTTCTGTAGTTTAGATATGAACCCTTGGTTGGTCATCTTTTTGGTGTTAACCTCTTATCATGTGCAAATATTGTCTCTCCTTCAGCAGGTTGTCTTTTCATTTTGTCTTTGGTTTCCTTTGCTGTGCAAAATCTTTTAAGTTTAGTGAAGTCCCATTTGTTTATTTTTGCTTTTGTTTCATTTGCCTTAGTAGACTGAACGCAAAACTGTTGCTATCATTTATGTTGAAGAATGTTCTGTATTTTCCTCTCGGGGTTTTATGGTCCTACATTTAGGTCTTTATTCAGTTTTGTGTTAATTTTATATACAGTGTGCTAAAATACTCTAATTTTATTCTTTTCCATGTAGCTGACCAGTTTTCCTAGTACCACTTATTGAAGAGACAGTTCTTTCTCCATATTGCCTGCTTTGTCATAAATCAATTAAATATACGTGTTTGGGCTTATTTCTGGGATCTCTATTCTATTCCAGTGATCTTTTTGTCTGTTTTTGCTCCGGTCCGATGCTCTTTGATTACTGTCGCTTTGCAGTATAATCTGAAGTAAAGGTGCCTGATGCCTCCAGCTCTGTTCTTTCTCAAGATTGTTTGGCTATTTGGGGTCTTTGTGTTTCTATACAAATTTTAAAATTACTTTTTCAAGTTCCATGAAAATGCTTTGGTATTCTGATAGGGATTGCATTAAATCTGTAGATTGTCTTTGGCAGTATGGTTATTTTAACAGTATTCATTCTTCCAGTCCATGCACCTGCTATATTTTCTCATCTTTTTCTGTTGCCTTCAACTTCTTTCACCAATGGCTGATACATTTCTGAGTACATGTCTTTTACCTGCTTAGGTGTGTTTGTTCTTAGGTATCTTATTCTTTTTGGTGTGATTGCATATGGTATTGTTTTCCTAATGTTTTTCTTTCTGACAGCTTTGAGTTTTGTTTTTTTCTTCTTTTTCTAATTCCTTCAGGTGTAATGTTAGGTTGTTTATTTGATATTTTTCTTGTTTCCTAAGAATAAGCTGGTATCACTATAACTTCCCCCTGTGAACTGCGTTGGCTGTGTCCCATAGATTTTGGATCACTGTGTGTTCATTTTCATTTCTCTTGGGTATTTTTAGAATCCCTCTTTAATTTCTTCACTGTTCCTTTCTTCCCCTTTTATTCATCTGTGATGTGAGGACTATCTTTAATGTTATGTTTGGATTTCTTTCAGTTGTGTGTGCGTGTGTGTGTGTGTGTGTGATTATTTAAGTGGCTGAGCTCTGAATTTCACGTGGACACTAACAACCCTGCATTGTTACTCTGCTCCCCCACAGTTACTGAATTTGACCTTATATTTTACATCTACTTGTTTTGTGTGTCCCTTAACTTCTTATTGTGAATATAGATGATTTTATTACAGTTTTCTTTCATCCTTCCTATTAGCTGTGTACATGGTTGATTTACTGCCTTTGTTGAATATTTGCCTTATCCAATGAGGTTTTTCCGTTAGTAAGTTTCCTCTTCTAATTTTTATGTTTCAGTCATGGCCTTTTCTTTTTCACTGAGAAAAGCCCCTTTAAGATTTCTCATAAAGCTGGTTTGGTGATGCTGTGCTCTTTTAGTTTTGCTTCTCTGTAAAACTTTAGATCTCACCATCAAATCTGAAGGAGAGCCTTGCTGGGTAGAGTATTTTTGGTTATAGGCTTTTCCCTTTCATGACTTTAAATATACCATGCCACTCCCTTCTGGCATGCAGAGGTTATCCTGAAAAGTCAGTTGATAACTTAATGCAAGTTTGCATGTTTGTAACTTGTTGCTTTTCCTTTGCTCCTTTTAATGGTGTCTTTTTATGTTTATTTTTTTGCCATTTTAATTACAATGAGTCTTGGTGTGGTCCTCTTTGGGTTGATCCTGTTTTGGCCTTACTGTGTTTACTGGACTTGGATGTCTGTTTTCTTTCCCAGGTTATGGAAGTTTTCAGCTCTTATGTCTTCAGGTATGCTCTACACTGCTTTCTCTTTCCTTTTTGCTTCTGGGACCAGTATAATGCAAATATTAGTACACCCGATGTTTCACATGTCTGTTCAACTTTCTTCATTTCATTTTAATCTATTGTTTTACAGTTCATCTTCAGTGATTGCCAGTACTCTGTCCTTCAGTTTTCTGATTCATTCCTCTGTGTCATTTAGTCTACAGTAGTTTCCTTTTAGTGTATTTTTCATTTCAGTTATTGTATTCCTCATCTCTGTTTTGTTGTTCTTTAATGCTCTAACTCTTTTTAAAAAAATTCTACCTTCTTGCTCTGGTCGTCCATTCTTCTTCTGAGTTCTTTGATCATCTTTATAGTCATTACCTTAAACTATTTTTTGAGGAGATTGGCTACCTCCACTTCACTTAGATCTTCTTCTGAGTTCTTATCTTGTTCCTTCATTTGGATCGTGTTTCAGTGTCACCTCATTTTTCTTAACTTGCTGTTTTTATTGCTATGTATGTAGTAGGTTCGTTACATTTCCTGACCTTCTAGAAGTGGCCTTTTGTAGGAGAGGTCCTATGTGTCCCAGAAGCCCACTGTCCCCTGGTCACTAGAACTATATGTTCTAGGTGTACCCCCTATGTTGGCTACTTGGGCTCTTCTATTGTGGTGGGCTGACTACTGTGGGTGGTCTGGTAGGCTTGGCTGCCCCCAGACTGCTTGTTTGACAGACTCTGCCTTGTATGGAGGCTGTCTGTGCTGCTTGGTGAGGCTAAATCATAAGGCAGTTGGCTGCACGACTCTGTGGGACACCAAATCTAGTGCTGGTTCACTTATGGGTAGAATTGCAGTCCAGGTGATATCAAGGCTAGTGCCCAGTCACTGGGGTGATGCTGGCTACTGGGAGGAAGACACAGGTCCTGAGTTCTGGCTGCAGGGCCCAGGAGTCTCAGAGTTGGTGTTGGATCACTGTTCCTGACACAGCTATCTGCAGGGTCTGGGGTATCCCTAATCTTGTGCTGTCATTCTGATGGGCAGGGTCAAGACCCAAGTGAGTCCATGGCTGCTTCTGGCCTGCAAGTGAGTGTTCTGGTCACACAGGCTGCTGGGCTGTGGTAGTCCTGGAGCTGGTGTGTGCCTGTTGGTGTATGAGGCTGATCCCACTGCTAGAGCAGATTTGCTGTTGGGTAGGTCCAAGCTCCATCCAGTCCCTGTGCAGTAATCACCTGCCGACGGTGAGACTGATTCCAAGGCCAGAGCAGGCTCACTTGTCAGAGGGGCCAAGGACTCTGGGGCTGGTGCCTCTCCACTTAGGTGTGGAGGCTGGTCCTGGGGCTTTTGGTTGCTGGGCCCATGTCCAGCGGCAGCTGTGCATTGAGAGGGTCTGAAAGCAGCCTGTTTGCTGGTGGATGGGGCTATGCCCCTGCTCAGTTAGTTGCTTGGCCTGCAGCATCCTAGTACTTGTGTCTATAGTCTGGTGGAAATGGGTAGGGCTAGACCCTGAGGCTAAAAAGATAGAGGGAGGACTCTGAAATTATGCTTGCTGGTACCAGTGGCCACGAGGTAGAAGGAGCTCCCTCAAGTGGCTGCTGCCAGTGTCTATGTCCCTGAGGCTGTGCTGTAGTTGCCTCTGGACTCTCTGGGAGACTCTCCAAGATCAGGAGGTAGGTGTGACCCAGGATCCGTTCAAATGAGTCATACCTGAGGTTTCTAAGGAGTTATATACACAGTTGCTATTTGGATTGCTTGTTGATGAAGATCAGTGGAAAAACTAGAGTCGTTTCCAAGTGTAGGTAAGATATAATGAGAGGATGGAGGTGGGAAGTAGGGAGGCCCAGAGAAAAGTGGGAAGGTCATACTGGGCCAAGATGGTGGTAATATCCAGCAGAATGGATGGTAGGGCAGACTGTGGTTTCATCTTTTTTATTTCAGCTCCCCACCTCATCCTTAATAATTCTTTGGGAATATTTCATTGCTCTGTGATGCAGGTACAGAATTCGAGTGAGGAGACTACACCCTCAGCGTCCAGCTGTCTGAGTCCTCAGTGTGCTTCAAATGATGGAGAACTATTGCTTCTTTATGAGAAGAGTTAGTACCTCGTAGCTAAGCTTTAGCTGGAGCTTATGCAGGATTGATTCCAATTTATATATACTGTTGGCATGGAGGTTCCTCCTCCTCTTTTCTTGACCATTATGAAATGAATCTATATTTCTCAATATTTGTGTGCATCAGATAAATACATTAAGTAAAGGAATCTTATATATTGCTCCCTGCATAGTTTGCTCTTTCTTGTTTCTCTTTTACCTTTACTAAATTAGCACAGGGAGAGACCGTGCAATGTTCTAATCAGGAGAGATTAGAACATCATATTTCTAGAGAGGTTGGTGGGACAGAGCAGGGGTCCCAGTGAGAATCAAAGCTTCTGTTTCTACTTGGAAGTGTACCTGTATAGAGTAGAGGGCTCCAGGCAATATCCTAGAATATTGCAATGTCCCTGCGGGAGATCGTTAAGAGAGGCAGGATCTGGTCCCAGATCAGTGTACTATGACATGTTTGTCAGTCATCTGGTGTGAGATTCTCAGAGCCAATCCCATATGGTAAGGCTGAGTGCAGAGTATGAAGCACCTGTGAAAGCCTTTGATTGAATGTTAAAGATGAAGCTCTGATTTTGGGGAGAATTTTCTTACCTGACTGAATGTCACCCTTCTGTGGGGATGAGATTCTGTGCTTTTCTTCTCTTGATGACCACTGACTGAAAGTCATTAGAGAATCATGTCTAGACAGCATTCTTTATTTAATTTCTTAAAGAAGAAAACATAGAAAACATTTTTATCCACTTTCAAATTTAGGATCAAGGGGAATGACATCAGTGAAAATGTCAGAGTAGGGAGCTCTAGCTTGTGTCCATCACCAGAAACACTGACATACGTGGTAAAACCTGTCAGAATGATCTTATCAACACATGTAAGTTTTCTTTTCTTTTCGCCCTGTAGATTTATCTTTCACTGAAACTTAACTTACTACAGAATGTGGAGAATAAACAGGGAAGTAGAAACTGCATTTCCTGATGAGAGAATCACTAAGTCACATTAGTTGTTCTGAGCTATGTCTTACCGTGACTGTAATTAAAACAAACAAACAAACAAAACACTTTTTTTTGGTAAGTCAGTTCTGACATTTCCTCGTTAAAGACAAGGTAACAGATACAGATTTAGATCTACCAGAATTGAGCAAAATGTTGATTGTACCTGTGCTGCACATATGAGCATGACCTGCTACAAATCTTCATTATACTTATTGCCACAACTGACAAATTCACTTTGGCCACTCCTGATATGTTGCATGTAAGGAATGCATAGGGCACTAACCCCAGCTGGTCACAGGTAAACTCTGCCACGTGGATTACCGCATGTTTTCCTGCTGGAAGACCACACATTCTCGAGTATCATGACTGCAGAGTATGTGGGCTCTTCTTTTTTCTGGATAAAGGTTAGATAATCACCTAATTTTATGAGAAATATATAAATTGTATTTGCATATTCTTCAGGTTTTTATTTATCCATTCTCTTTCAAGTCCTAAGTGCAAATATTAAAGTGATTTCCAAGAGGGTGGTAAATAAGACAGCTACGTTTATGCTCCAAAATTAGAAATAAAGCATAATACAATTGTAAATGCATTAATGTGTGATTAATATGTAGATACTATGTAAATGCAATTTTAGTAATGCTTTGTGGAGAGCTTCAGAATCTAGGTATTTAAAAAAAAAAGAAGAAGGAGTTTTTGAAACTCACAGGGAATTATATAGAAGTTTTTGTGTCTATAATTATCAATCTGGAATAATGCATTTTCTCAGAAATAAACTAGGCATAAAATTGTAGGAAAAAACTTCATGAAATGAAAGAGCATGTGAGATGGGCATACAAGAAAAAGAATATTCTCAGAGAATAATGAACAGTGTGAAGTTCAGCAGAAGTGTAATACAGATTCAAAGAGTAAAACTTTGGAGAGCCTACTTATGAGTTCCTCATATTGCATCTTTGGAGAGACAGTAGTCATTTGAAATATGATGTTATAAGATGACGTTAACATACTTAAATACTTTCGTTTAGAAATGACCACTTAGAACCAGAATAAATGAAAGAGAGCACAAAATTATGTTTTTGTTGATTTTTGAAGATCTCAGTTGAGTGCTGATAATTTAAATATATACGGTGTCGGACTTCCCTGGTGGTGCAGTGGTTGAGAGTCCACCTGCCGATGCAGGGGACACAGGTTCGTGCCCCGGTCCAGGAAGATCCCACATTCCACGAAGCGGCTAGACCCGTGAGCCATGGCTGCTGAGCCTGCACGTCCGGAGCCTATGCTTCACAATGGGAGAGCCCACAACACTGATAGGCCCGCGTACTGCAAAAAAAACCAAAAAAAAACAAAAAAAACATGGTGTCTTTCACTGCAAAATAAAGGAGCTTTGGAGGATTCCTGGAATGAATGTCAATATTATGACAATAGTATGAGTGTGTTTCATGTTTGGTAATTACAATCATTGTCGCTTTTGCTGTGGTCATCCATTTACAATGTTTGGTGTCAGTTGATTTTTCTCTTGTAAAAATAAAATGCAGTCTGTGTGTGTAGAAAAAAAACATACGTGATGTCGTGATAAAGTTGTATGTAATTTGAGATCTGGCAAAAAGCATTTCTTTTCTGTAATGCTAGGATGCTAATTGGACATTTTTGCAAGAAAGAGATTTCAGGATGCAAATCTCGTGTCTCTAAGGTGGGAAGCCAGTTCATGGTGGAACATTCTATTAAACTTGTGTGAGTGCAGAAATATTTCTTTGGAAGAAAGAGGTCATGAATCCCTTTTTAACAGTTAGTGGTTTATAGTATACCGAATGAGCAAAATAGGTATTTCTGAACTTTAGAAAAAAATAATATAGTTTTTCTGCATTTATATTATGCAGCTGATGTAGAATATCAAAAATTCTTTATTTTGAAAAACAATGTAATCAATTTGACATAATTCATATATATTGAACCTGTGGTACACCCACACAATAAAACATACGTTCAAAAAATCTTTTTCACTTAAGAAATATTTTCTAGTGTAGTTGATTTACAACGTTGTGGTATTTTAAAATACATGTTTATTAGAGTATAATTGCTTTATAACACTGTATTAGTTTCTGCTTTACAACAAAGTGAATCACCTATATGTATACATATATCCCCATATCCCCCCGTCTTGAGGCTCCCTCCCAGACTCCCTATCCCACCCCTGTGGGGGACATAAAGCACCGAGCTGATCTCCCTGTGCTATGCGGCAGCTTACCACTAGCTCTTTTACATTTGGTAGTGTATATATGTCAGTGCTACTCTCTCACTACGCCCCTGTGTCCCCTTCAGCCCTGTGTCCTGAAGTCCGTTCTCTACATCTGTGTCTTTATTCCTGCCCTGTCACTAGGTTCGTCAGTACCATTTTTCTGAATTCCATATATATGTGTTCACATACAGTATTTGTTTTTCTCTTTCTGACGTACTTCACTCTGTATGACAGACTCTAGGTCCAACCACCTCACTACAAATAACTCAATTTTATTCCTTTTTATGGCTGAGTAATACTCCATTATATATATAGGCCATATCTTCTTTCTATATTCATCTGTCAATGGACATTTAGGTTGGTTCTATGTCCTGGCTCTTGTAAATAGTGCTACAGTGAATATTGTGATACATGTATCTTTTTGAATTATGGTTTTCTCCGGGTATATGCTCAGTAGGGGGATTGCTGGGTCATGTGGTAGTTCTATTTTTAGCTTTTAAGGAACCTCCATATTGTTCTCCATAGTGGCTGTATCAGTTTACATTCCCACCAACAGTGCAGGAGGGTTCCCTTTTCTCCACACCTTCTGCAGCCTTTATACATTATTGTATTAATTTCTGCTGTGCAGCAAAGTGATTCAGTCATATATATATATATATATATATATATATTCTTTTCCATTATGGTTTATCACAGGATACTGAATATAGTTTCCTCTGCTGTACAGTAGGTCTTTGTGGCTTGTCCATCCTATGTAGAATAGTTTGCTTCTGCTATTCCAAAACTCCCAATCTTTCCATCACTCTCTCCTTGGCAACCACAACTCTGTTTTCTATATCTGTGTGTTTGTTTCTGTTTTGCTGACATGTTCATTTGTGTCCTGTTTTCGATTCCACATGTAGGTGATATTATATGGTATTTGTCTTTCTCTTTATGACTTACCTCAGTATCATTATCTCTTTATCCATCCATGTTGCTGCAAATGGCATTATTTCATTCTTTTTTATGTCTGAGTAATATCTATTGTATACGTATACCACACTTTCTTTATACATTCTTTTTTTTTTTTTTTTTTTTTTTTTTTTTTTTTTTTTTTTTTTGCGGTACGCAGGCCTCTCACTGTTGTGGCCTCTCCCATTGCGGGGCACAGGCTCCGGACGCGCAGGCTCAGCGGCCATGGCTCATGGGCCCAGCCGCTCCACGGCATGTGGGATCTTCCCAGACCGGGGCACGAACCCGTGTCCCCTGCATCGGCAGGCAGACTCTCAACCACTGCGCCACCAGGGAAGCCCTATACATTCATTTTTTAATGAACATTTAGGTTGTTTCCATGTCTTGGCTATTATAAATAGTGCTTCTATGAACATAGGGTTTTATATATTTTTTGGAATTATAATTTTGTCTAGATATATGTCCAGAAGTGGGATTGCTAGATCATATGGCAACTCTCTTTATAGTTTTTTTGCGGAACCTCCATACTGTTTTCCATAGTGGCTGCACCAACTTACATGGCCACCAACAGTGCTGAAGGGTTCCCTTTTCTCCATACCCCATCCAGCATTTGTTAATTGTAGATTTTTTTTAATGATGGCCATTCTGATCAGTGTGAAGTGATACCTCATTGTAATTTGGATGTGCATTTCTCTAATAATTAGTGATGATTAGCATCTTTTCATGTGCCTATTGGCTATCTGTATGTCTTCTTTAGAGAAATGTTTATTTAGGTCTTCTACCCATTTTTCCATTGAGTTATTTGTTATGTTGTTATTGAGTTGTAGGAGCTGTTTGTATAGTTTGTAAATTAAGCCGTTGTCAGTCTCATCATTTGCTAATATTTTCTCCCAGCCCATAGGTTGTATTTTCATTTTGATTATGGTTTCCTTTGCTGTGCAAAAGCTTATAAGTTTGATTAGTTTCTTTTTTGCTTTTACTGTAAGTCCGCTACGTATGAACAAGTTCTGTTCCAAGAGTGCGTTTGTAAGTCCAATTTGTTTGTAAGTCCAACAATGTTAGCCGAGGTACCCAGGTTACACAGTCGGCTATACGGTATTGTACCATAATAGGTTTATAATACTTTTCACACAAACAGTATATAAGAAACAAACACAAAAACAAAGAAGACATTTTTAGTCTTACAGTACAGTACCTTGAAAAGTACAGTAATACAGCACAACAGCTGGGATACTGGGGCTGGCATCGAGGGAACAGGCGAGAAGAGTTACTGATTGGAGGAGGGAGAGGAGGCGGGAGATGGTAGAGGTGAAGGATTCTCAGCAGTGGGAGACAGGAGGCAAGCTCCAATTTCACTCGTACCTGACATTGATGACGCAGGTTCTGGTTCCTTGCTGGATTTATTCTATCTACCCTCTTGAAGAAATGATCCACTGATATCTGGGTTGTAGCTCGTTTTTTCTCATCATAGATGATGACATGGTAGCACTGGTTTGCATTCTGAATGGCTGCTGCCACCTTTGGGTACCATTGTAGGTTCGAGCCCTGTGCCTCAAAAACTAACAGTGCCTCCTCAAATTTAGAAGATGCCCTTGCCATTTTCTGTGTCGTGAATCTCTTCAGTTCTTCAGTTACTTCTTCTTCCTCCTGTCCCTCTTCATCCTTTCTCTGCGCCTCCAATTCCATCTGTAAGCTCCTCATGTTGCACAGCAAGGAGTTCAATGAAATCGTCCTCTTGCAGATCTAGCTCCAGCTTCTCGCTGAGGGTCACTACGTTGCTGAAGACCTCTTCAGACTTCTGATCTGCCTTCTCAAATCCACAAACACCATGAACAAACTGTGGGCAAAGGTTCTTCCAAACCCCATTCATGGTGACCAACATACACTCACACCATGCAAAGTCAATGTTTTTTTATGGCCTTGTAGATGTTATAGTCCTTCCAAAATTGTCCCTAGGTTCTTCCTGATTTCTCACTTACCTTTACTGCCTGACAAAAAGTGTGACATAAATAATATTTCTTGAAAGTCGCTATAACTTCCTGGTCCATAGGATGGATGAGCAATGCAGTATTCGGTGACAGATGCACTACTTTGACGTTGGGAAAAGTCATCCATGAAAGGGGGGTGGCCCAGAGCATTGTCAAGCAGCAAAAGAATGTTTTTCTGGGACGTCCTTCTCCGAGCAATATTTCTCTACATCTGGGATAAAGTGTTGGCAAAATCAGTCCTGGAACGTGGCCTGTGTAATCCAGGATTTGGGGTTACACTTCCACACAATAGGAAGAGAGTCATTGGCTATGTTTTTAAGGGTTCTTGGGTTCTCTGAATGATGAACTAAGAGAGGCTTCAGCTTCATATCACTGGAAGAATTGCCACCAAACAACAGTTAGCCTATCTGTTTCTGCTTTACAGCCCGGCATCAACTTTTCCTTCTTACTGATGTAACTTCGGTCTGGCATCCTCTTCCAGTACAGTTGTGTCTCATCCACATTAAACACCTGGTTGGGTAAATGCACACCATTATCAATAATTTCTCAAAGTGTTTCAGGAAGTTCCTGGACAGCTACCCTATCTGCACCTGCTGCCTCTCCACTTACTTTTACCTTGTTGAGGTTGGCTCTACTCTTGAACCTATGAAAACAGCCATGGCTGGCATTAAAAAATATGCCCTCTGATTCTTTCCCGTGTTTCTTCTTCAAGTCTTCATAAAGGCTTTTAGCTTTCTCTTGAATCACCATAAGCTGAGCAGGATTTAGCGCTGATGTTGATCCTACACCTGCACACTGAGAAGTTTCTCCATCTCCTCCATCACTTTTCCATGCTTCTTTGATATTTTGTCATGAGCATTGAATATTATATTGGCTGTGGGTTTGTCATAAATAGCTTTTATTATGTTGAGATGTTTCCTTTATACCCATTTTAGTAAGCTTTTTTTTTTTTGCGTTACGCGGGCTTCTCACCGCTGTGGCCTCCCGTCGCGGAGCACAGGCTCCGGATGCGCAGGCTCAGCGGCCATGGCGCACGGACCCAGCCGCTCCGCGGCATGTGGGATCCTCCCAGACCAGGGCACGAACCCGCGTCCTCCGCATCGGCAGGCGGACTCCCAACCACTGCGCCACCAGGGAAGCCCTAGTAAGCGTTTTTATCATGAATGGATGTTGAAGTTTCTCAAATGCTTTTTCGGCATCTATTGAGATGATCATTTGTTTTGTGTTTTTCCTTTGTTGATGGAGTGTATCATGTTGATTGATTTGCATATGTTGAAACAACTTTGTGACACGGGGGTGAATCAAATTCGATCATGGTGTATGATCCTCTTATGTGCTGTCAGATTCGGTTTTCTAATATTCAGTTGAGAATTTTTGCATCCATATTTATCAGAGATATTGGCCTGCAATTTTCTTTTTTGCTAGTGTCTTTCTCTGTGTTGTTTTTTTTTTAAGTCTTTATTGAATTTGTTACAGTATTGCTTCTGTTTTATGTTTTGGTTTCTTATTTGTGAGGCATGTGGGATCTTAGCTCCACCACTAGGCATTGAACCCACACCCCCTGCACTGGAAGGCAAAATCTTAACTGCAGGACCACCAGAAAAGTCCTCATCTGTGTTTTTTTATCTTTCAGTAAGTTTCTTTATTTAGTTATTTTTGGATGCATTGGGTGTTTGTTGCTGTGAACGGGCTCTCTCTAGTTGTGGCGAGTATGGGTTACTCTTTGTTGTGGTGTGCGGGCTGTTCACTGCACTGGCTTCTTTTTTGCAGAGCATGGGCTCTAGGTGCGTGGGCTTCAGTAGTTGTGGCTATCAGGCTCAGTAGTTATGGCTCGTGGGCTGTAGAGCACAGGCTCAGTAGTTGTGGCACACAGGCTTAGTTGCTCCACGGCATGTGAGATCTTCCCGGACCAGGGCTTGAAACTATGTCCCCTGCATTGGCAGATGGATTCTTAACCACTGTGCCACCAGGGAAGTCCCCCCACCATCTGGTTTTGATATCAGGGTGATGGTGGCTTCATAGAATGTCATTGGATGTATTCCTTAATCTTCAATCTTTTCGAAGAGTTTGAGAAGAATCAGTGTAAGTTTTGCTTTGTATATTTGGTAGAATTTGCCTGTGAAACCATCTGATCCTGGATTTTTGTTGGTAGGGAGTTTTTGTAAATTACAGTTTCTATTTTGCTTGTAGTGATCAGTCTGTTCAAGTTATCTATTTCTTCTTGTCAGTTTTGTTTGGCTGTAAAAAACAACATATATTTTTAAGTTATGTTAGCAGCTAAATACTTACCATGTATTAGACCACAAAAGAGCAAAGAAAAAAATATTAAAGTATTTTTTCAAATAGAAAAAGTATTGAAATATTTTTAAGAAATTGGGATAATAGTACTAGTTACAATAATGACAAATTGTTCTGAAATTAAACACTACTTTATCTAAGATGCATATCATATGCTTATCGTTTTACTGTTTTTAAATACATGGAATGTTTTCACCTTTCTAAAGTAATTATTTTATTTTACCTGTATATTGGGAAAAAATTTTAGTTGCACATAATATAAAAAATTACACTTTAATAGGAGACATTAATCCATTTACCTTTGCTGTAGTATTGAAAATACTTAGGTTTAGAGTTACAATGTTATTGAGTACCCTTGTTATTTATTTGTTTATTTGTTTGTTTGTTTATTTTTTGCGGTACGCGGGCTTCTCAATGTTGTGGCCTCTCCCGTTGCGGAGCACAGGCTCCAGACGTGCAGGCTCAGCAGCCATGGCTCACGGGCCTAGCCACTCCGTGGCATGTGGGATCTTCCCAGGCCGGGGCACGAACCTGCGTCCCCTGCATCGGCAGGCGGACTCTCAACCACTGCGCCACCAGGGAAGCCCTATTTATTTATTTTTAAAAAAACTTAATTTGGGGGAGGTATAAATTATTTATTTATTTATTTATTTATTTTTAGCATCTTTATTGGACTATAATTGCTTTACAATGGTGTGTTAGTTTCTGCTGTATAACAAAGTGAATCAGCTATACATATAAATATATCCCGATTTCTCCTCCCTCTTGCATCTCCCTCCCACCCTCCGTTTCCCACCCCTCTAAGTGGTCACAAAGCACTGAGCTGATCTCCCCATGCTATGCAGCTGTTTCCTACTAGCTATCTATTTTACATTTGGTAGTATATATAAGTTAATGCCACTCTCTCACTTCGTCCCGGCTTACCCTTCCCCCTCCCCATGTCCTCAAGTCCATTCTCTACGTCTGTGTCTGTATTCCTGTCCTCCCCGTAGTTTCTTCCCAACCATTTTTTTTTCTTTTTTTAGATTCCATATATATGTGTTAGCATACAGTATTTGTTTTTGTCTTTCTGACTTACTTCACTCTGTATGACAGACTCTAGGTCCATCCGCCTCACTATAAATAACTCAATTTCATTTATTTTTATGGCTGATAATATTCCATTTTATATTGAAGATGTGCAAAATCTTTTTTATCCATTCATCAGTTGATGGACACTTAGGTTGCTTCCATGTCCTGGCTATTGCAAATAGAGTTGCAATGAACATTGTGGAGCATGATTCTTTTTGAATTATGGTTTTCTCCAGGTATATGCCCAGTAGTGGGATTGCTGTGTCATATGGTAGCTCTATTTTTAGTTTTTTAAGGAACCTCCATACTGTTCTCCATAGTGTCTGTGTATCAATTTACATTCCCACCAACGGTGCAAGAGGGTTCCCTTTTCTCCACACCTCTGCAGCATTTATTGTTTGTAGATTTTTTGAATGATGGCCATTCTTACCTGTGTGGGATGATACCTCATTGTAATTTTGATTTGCAATTCTCTAATAATCAGTGATGTTGAGCATTCTTTCATGTGTTTCCTGGCAATCTGTATATCTTCTTTGGAGAAATGTCTAATAGGTCTTCTGCCCACTTTGGATTGGCTTGTTTGTTTCTTTGATATTGAGCTGCAGGGGGTGCTTGTAAAGTTTGGAGATTAATCCTTTGTCAGTTGCTTCATTGGCAAATATTTTCTCCCATTCTGGGGGTTGTCTTTTCATCTTGTTTACATTTTCCTTTGCTGTGCAAAAGCTTTTAAGTCTCATTAGGTCCCATGTTTTTATTTTTATTTTTATTTCCATTTCTCTAGGAGGTGGGTCAAAAAGGATCTTGCTGTGATTGATGTCATAGAGTGTTCTGCCTATGTTTTCCTCTAAGAATTTTATAGTGTCTGGCTTTACATTAAGTCTTTTATCCATTTTGAGTTTATTTTTGTGTATGGTGTTAGGGAGTCTTTTAATTTAATTCTTTTACCTGTAGCTGTCCAGTTTTCCCAGCACCACTTATTGAAGAGGCCGTGATTTCTCCATTCTATATTCTTGCCTCCTTTATCAAAAATAAGGTGACCATATGTGTCTGGGTTTATCTCTGGGCTTTCTCTCCTGTTCCATTGATATATATTTCTGTTTTTGTGCCAGTACCATACTGTGTTGATTACTGTAGCTTTGTAGTATAGTCCGAAGTCGGGGATTCTGATTACTCCAGCTCTGTTTTTCTTCTCAAGATTGCTTTGGCTGTTCGGGGTCTTTTGTGTTTCCATACAAATTGGGAAATATTTTGTGGTAGTTTTCTGAAAAATGCCATTGGTATTTTGATAGGGGTTGCATTGAATCTGTAGATTGCTTTGTGTAGTATAGTCATTTCACAGTGTTGATTCTTCCAATCCAAGAACATGGTATATCTCTCCACCTGTTTGTGTCATCTTTGATTTATTTCATCAGTGTCTTATAGTTTTCTGAGTAAAAGTCTTTTGTCTCCTTAGGTAGGTTTATTCCTAGGTATTTTATTCCTTTTGTTGCATGGGTAAATGGGAGTGTTTCCTTAATTTCTCTTTCAGACTTTTCATCTTTAGTGTATGGGAATGAAAGGGATATCTGTACATTAATTTTGTATCCTGCAGCCTTACAAACTTCATTGATTAACTCTAGTAGGTTTCTGGTAGCACCTTTAGGATTCTCTATATATAGTATCATGTCATCTAGTGGCAAACAGTGACAGCTTAACTTCTTCTTTTCCGAGTTGGATTCCTTTTATTTCTTTTTCTTATCTGATTGTTGTAGTTAAAAATTCCAAAAGTGTGTTGAATAATAGTGGTGAGAGTGGGCAACGTTGTCTTGTTCCTGATCTTAGTGGAAATGGTTTCACTTTTTCACCATTGAGAACAATGATGACTGTGGGTTTGTCATATATGGCCTTTACTATGTTGAGGAAAGTTCCCTCTATGCCTACTTTCTAGAGGTTTATCATAAATGGCTGTTTAATATTGTCGAAAGCATTTTCTGCATGTATTGAGATGATCATATGGTTTTTATCCTTCAGGATTTTTAATATGGTGTATCACATTGATTTGCATGTATTGAAGAATCCTTGCATCACTAGGATAAACCCAGCTTGATTATGGTGTATGATCCTTTTAATGTGCTGTTGGATTCTTTTTGCTAGTATTTTGCTGAGAATTTTTGCATGTATGTTCATCAGTAATATTGGCCTGTAGTTTTCATTATTTGTGACATCTTTGTCTGGTTTTGGTATCAGGGAGATGGTGGTCTCATAGAATAAGTTTGGGAGTGTTCCTCCCTCTGCTATATTTTGGAAGAGTTTGAGAAGGTTAGGTGTTAACTCTTCTCTAAATATTTGATAGAATTTGCCTTTGAAGCCATCTGGTCCTGGGCTTTTGTTTGTTGGAAGATTTTAATGACAGTCTCAATTTCAGTGCTTCGTTCCTGGTTCAGTCTTGGAAGTTTGTGCTTTTCTAAGAACTTGTCCATTTCTTCCAGGTTGTCCATTTTACTGGCATATAGTTGCTTGCAGTAACCTCTCATAATCCTTTGTATTTCTGCAGTGTCAGTTGTTACTTCTCCTTTTTCATTTGTAATTTTATTGATTTGAGTCTTCTCCCTTTTTTTCTTGATGACTCTGGCTAATGGTTTTATCACTTTTGTTTATCTTCTCAAAGAATCAGCTTTTAGTTTTTTTGATCTTTGCTGTTTCCTTCATTTCTTTTTCATTTATTTCTGATCTGAACGTTATGATTTCTTTCCTCTGCTGACTTTGGGGTTTTTTTTTCTTTCTTTCTCTAATTGCTTTAGGTGTAAGTTTAGCTTGTTTATTTGAGATGTTTCTTGTTTTGTGAGGCAGGATTGTATTGCTATAAACTTCCCTCTTAGAACTGCTTTTGCTGCATCCCATAGGTTTGGGGTCGTCATGTTTTCATTGCCATTTGTTTCTAGGTATTTTTTAATTTCGTCTTTGATTTCTTCAGTGATCTCGGTAATAAAGTAGTGTATTGTTTAGCGTCCATGTGGTTGTATTCTTTTACAGATTTTTTTCCTGTAATTGATATCTATTCTGATAGCGTTGTCGGAAAAGATACATGATACAATTTCAATTTTCTTAAATTTACCAATGCTTGATTTGTGACCCAAGATATGATCTATCCTGAAGAATGTTCCTCAAACACTTGAGAAAGAGTGTATTCTGTTGTTTTTGGATGGAATGTCCTATAAATATCAATTAAGTCCATCTTGTTTAATGTATCATTTAAAGCTTGTGTTTCCTTATTTATTTTCATTTTGGATGATCTGTTCATTGGTGAAAGAGGGGTGTTAAAGTCCCCTACTACGATTGTGTTACCTTCGATTTCCCCTTTTATGGCTGTTAGCCTTTTCCTTATGTATGGAGGTGCTCCTATATTGGGTGCATAAATATGTACAATTGTTATGTCTTCTTCTTAGGTTGATCCCTTGATGATTATGTAGTGTCCTTCTTTGTCTCCTGTAATAGTCTTTATTTTAAAGTCTCTTTTTTCTGATATGAAAATTGCTACTCTAGCTTTCTTCTGATTTCCATTTGCATGGAATATTTTATTCCATCCCCTCACTTTCAGTCTGTATGTGTCCCTAGGTCTGAAGTGGGTCTCTTGTAGACCGCATATATACCGGTCGTGTTTTCAGATCCATTCAGCCAGTCTATGTCTTTTGGTTGGAGCATTTAATCCATTTACATTTAAGGTAATTATTGATATGTATGTTCTTATTACCATTTTCTTAATTGTTTTGGGTTTGTTATTGTATGTCTTTTCCTTCTCTTGTGTTTCCTGCCTAGAGAAGTTCCTTTAGCATTTGTTGTAAAGCTGGTTTGGTGGTGCTGCATTCTCTTAGATTTTGCTTGTCTGTAAAGGTTTTAATTTCTCTGTCGAATCTGAATGAGATCCTTGCTGGGTAGAGTAATCTTGGTTGTAGCTTTTCCCCTTTCTTCACTTTAAATATGTCCTGCCTGTCCCTTCTGGCTTGCAGAGTTTCTGCTGAAAGATCAGCTGTTAACCTTAGGGGATTCCCTTGTATGTTTTTTGTTGTTTTTCCCTTGCTGCTTTTAATATTATTTCTTTGCATTTAATTTTTGATTAATATGTGTTTTGGCATGTTTCTCCTTGGGTGTATCTTGTATGGTACTCTCTGTGCTTCCTGGACTTGATTAACGATTTCCTTTCACATATTAGCGAAGTTTTCAGCTATAATCTCTTCAAATATTTTCTCTGTCTCTTTCTTTTTCTCTTCTACTTCTGTGACCCCTATATTCGAATGTTGGTGTGTTTAACATTGTCCCAGAAGTGTCTCAGATTGTCCTCAATTCTTTTCATTCTTTTTTCTTTATTCTGCTCTGTGGTAGTTATTTCCACTATTTTATCTTCCAGGTCATTTATCCATTCTTCTGCCTCAGTTATTCTGCTATTGTTTCCTTCTAGAAAATTTTCAATTCCATTTACTGTGTTGTTCATCATTGTTTGTTTGCTCTTTAGTTCTTCTAGGTCCTTGTTAAACATGTCTTGTATATTCTCCATTCCAGTTCCAAGATTTGGGATCATATTTAGTATCATTACTCTGAATTCTTTTTCAGGTAGACTGCCTATTTCCTCTACATTTGTTTGGTCTGGTGGGTTTTTACCTTGTTCCTTCATCTGCTCTGTGTTTCTCTGTCTTCTCATTTGGCTTTGTGGACGGTGTTTGGGGTCTCCTTTACGCAGGCTGAAGATTCGTAGTTCCCGTTGTTTTTGGTGTCTGCCCCCAGTGGCTAAGGTTGGTTCAGTGGGTTGTGTATGCTTTCTGGTGGAGAGGACTGGTGCCTGTGTTCTGGTGGGTTTGTCTGGATCTTGTCTTTCTGTTGGGCCGGTCCGCATCCGGTGTTGTGTTTTGGGGTGTCTGTGACCTATTATGATTTTAGGCAGCCTCTCTGATAATTGGTGGGCCTGCATTCCTGTCTTGCTAGTTGTTTGGCATTGGATGTCCAGCACGGGATCTTACTGGTCTTTGAGTGGAGCTGGGTCTTAGCATTGAGACGGATATCTCTGGGAGGCTTTCGCCGTTTTGATATTACAAGGTGCCCAAGGTCTCTGGTAGACCAATATTCTGAACTCTGCTCTCCCAACTCAGAGGCATAGGCCTGACACCCGGCTGGAGCACCAAGACCCTCTCAGCCACACAGCTGAGGGTGAGAGCAAGAGCTAGCTTTGGTACATCTCAAAGAACACCAATGAGATTCACTCACCATTTTCTTTCCATCAGTGAAGAAAACAAAATTCAGTGTTCGGTGAGTCAGCCACCTTGGTAGCCAGCCTCCAAGAAGGCCCTAATCATACCCTAATTATCTCCCAGTCATCATGCACCTGTGTGCCTCCTCACAGTTGAAAAGGGCTGATGTTTTAACTAATAAGACATTGCAGAAATGACAAAGTGCAGCTTCCAAAGGTATAAAAGATATTGGAGCTTCTGCTTTGGTTTCTGCTAGATCACTCATCCTGCGGTAAGCCAGCTGCCATGTCATGAGGACACTCAAGCAGCCCTAAGGAGAGATTCATGTGGCAAGGAGCTGAGGCCTCTTACTTACAGCCACATGAGTGAGTCATCTCACAAGTCACAATACTTAATTTTATTTATTTATGGTTGTGTTAGGTCTTTGATGCTGCACAGGGTTTCTCTAGTTGTGTCGAGCAGGGGCTACTCATCATTGTGGTGCATGGGTTTCTCCTTGCTGTGGTTTCTCTTCTTGTTGAGTATGGGCTCTAGGTGCATGGACTTCAGTAGTTGTGTCACGCAGGCTCAGTAGTTGTTGCTTGCAGGCTCTAGAACGCAGGCCAAGTAGTCGTGGCACACGGGCTTAGTTGCTCTACAGCCTGTGGGATCTTCCCAGACCAGGGATTGAACCCCTGTCCCCTGCATTGGCAGGCAAATTCTTACCCACTGAGCTACCAGGGAAGTCCAGTGTGCTCTTTTTTAAACCTAGTCTGTTTTCATTCTTTTCTATCTTAACTGTTCTATATTAAATTAAAAAAATAATACTCCTTTCTACCCCTCCTCTTTGAGGATGATGTATGAAGAAGTATGTCTTATTTATTCATCTGAAATTTTCACCTTACTTTTAAGAAGTAATCACAATGTCAAGTATTTAATACCTTTCACTTCCACCTTGAAAAGCATGGATATTAAAGTGCTAATATAATTACCTTCCCTAGTCTATCAGTTTTACTTTTTGTTATGTATAAAAAACAACTAAAAATATGCATGGTTTGTAAGGAAATGACAAATTTCAGAAAATTCAGAATCTGCATACACTCTATACATAGCTTCTAGATACAGACACAGAAAATTGCCAGATACTCAGAGCCCCCCCTTGTCCAATTCTAGTGACTCCCCTTAAGGTTTAATATTGTTCTGGTATCTAACAAAAAGATCACTTTACCTGTATTTTGTATTTTATATAAATGTAATGGCACAGTAAAATCACTTTTGGATTGGGCTTTTTGATTTTATGTTGTTTATGAATACGCCTATATGGTTGCCTGTTGTTGTTGTCATGCAGTGACACTGTTGCATAGGATTCCATAGTGTAAATATTTAACTATTAATTAATTTTTTCCAAAATGTATTACAATATGAGTGATTTTCAGTTTGGGTCTATTGAGAATTGCACTGGTATACACATACTAGAACTTGAGCTTTGGTGGTATGTGTATAAATTATTGTTCAATATACATGTAGTAGTAAAATTTTTGACTCATAGCTTTCATCTGTTTATCTTTTTAGATATTTCTAAATATTTTCAAAACATTTGTATCATTTTTCATCCTCAGCAGCAGTGAATGAGATTCAAGGATTACACACATTCTTGTCAAACTTGATAATACCTGTCATTTTCATTTGAACTTTCTGGTTGGTGAGTGATAATTCTAGGTATGACTCTTTTGCATTTAATTGACTACTAAGAAGCCAAGCATCTTTTGATATGTTTACTTAACGTTCTGTACTCTCTTTCTTGAAATATCTTTTGGTATATTTTTCCCATCTTTGCTATTACATTATCTTCTTATTGAAGACTTTTTTTTTTTTTTTAACATCTGAAGACTTCTTATTTAGGAGTTTTAAATATATACTTGATATAAGTTCTTCTGTCTTTCTGTCTCTCCTCTTTCTTTAGATGAGTGTCAGTTTTTAATGTTAATAACATCTAATTTGTTATTTTCTTCTATTTAGTCTTATTTCTATTTATTTATGTAATCTTCTTATCTGTTGCAGAACACATTATATATTCTAAACCACAAATATGTTTTCGTTTCTTCAATAAATCTAACTGTTAAGCTTTAAATTTAAGTTAACTTTCTGAACTAAATATGTTGTATCATAGTGAGCATTAATTTGTCTATGACAGCTGAAAGGTTACATTTATTCAGAAAATGTTGTATTCAGCTTTCTTTTCATTTGCTCCTACTTCTCATTGATTCACAGAGGCAAACATCACTTCACCCATGGATCTGACTTTTCTTGATTTCTCATGGTCATTCTCATTAATTCTTCTTGCCTCATGAAATCTTTAGGCATTGCATTATTCCACAAAAGCAAAAAGCTTCCTTGGGCCTTTTTCCTCAGGAGATTGATTATTCCCACATTTTAAATGGGAGATTGCAATAAGTTAGGAGAAAATGCCACAGGGGTCTCTCTCTTTTTTTTTTTTCTTTCACATCTTGTATCAGCCTCTGCTTGCACTCTGTGTTCAAAGATTTTTGTACAACACATTGATAGAAGTGCCAGATGTTTCTCTCCTTGGGGCAAAAGACAGATTAATTACCTGACAAATAAAATAAAGACAGTGTCCTTCTCTGTTCACATGTTGGAAAGGATTGCTTGCATCCTAATTTAAAAGTTTCAGGTGAGTGAAGCTTAAGATTCCAAAGCTTTAATCCATATTTGCACCATGCACAACATCCAACAGGACTGCTTTACATAACCCCATGAGACTTTTGTGTGCAAGTGAAATAGATAAAAATATAAAACTATTGCTGTCTTTTTGGGTCATAAAAAAGATTTTTTGTCTCATTTAAAATATTTTTTTTTCTAAAATCCAAAAACGTATCAGGCTAAAATATTGGAATTTCAAACATGGTAAAACCCCTTTTGAACGATGCGAAGTGAGACTTCTTTGTAGTGCTGATTTGCATTGCCCACTTCCTTGGTTGGCCAAAAAGGGCCTACGCGTTTTTTCCTTAATATATTCAGGAAAAAAAAACGTACGCCCATTTTGGCCAACTGCATCATTGTCAAAGTTCTGCCGCTTTTCGTGTGCTTTAAAGGCGACTCCGATCTACCTCTTGAAAACGGTTTCCTGCAATTCTGCCTTGTTTTCAAATCCTCTTCGTTGCCTTACCTCATCAATAAGGTACGAAAGTTATCATTTATTATCCTGCAGGTTTGTGAATTTTAGTGCCTCTGAGATTCATTTTTCAACTCGCCTTTTTGGGAGCTGGCCTCCAAACCGCAGGATTGCTTCAGGCCCTATTCTGGTTCCGGGGGGCAGGCAGAGCCTTTGGTTAATTCTTCTTCCTGATTGGAAATTAGAGTGACATGTGTCTGTCCAAACACCTAGAGCTGATCTCTCATTGGTTCCCCCTCTACCCGTTCAACCTCTGGACAAATTGCAAACTGTACGAAACAGGAGGTTAAAGGTGCTGATTCTCCAAGTGGGGAGATTGTTGGTAAAGCAGCTGGAATGGCGAACCCGAGCACCACGAGATGAAAAATGAGGTGCGTTTTAGAAACGTTTCCCGATCATATGGTGTACCATCCTCTGGGTTTCCCATGCATGTTTTAGCTGTAGGAAGATTCCCTTGAACCCGGAGATTTCTGACCCATGGAATGGGTAGCACGCAGTATTACTTTAAAGGGTCTGCATTTGCTCACGCAACCTCACCAATCCGGTCGCCCCCAAGAGTGTCCAGCCTTATGTCTCTTCCAGCTGTGGGTCTAGATGTGGTCAATCCAGGTTGCATCACAGCCACTGAACGAATTTTGTAAGAATTTCTCTCTCTTTCACTATCTTTGCTTTTTTTTGTAATTTGTATTTATAATGGGATTTAGCTGATTTTCAATGCTGTGTTTGTGCCCCTTTACACCCACTATATTCACTTACCGAGAAATATCAATAAATACTTTTTAAGATTCTTACTACGTGGATATATTCTTCTGTGGTGCATAAGGTGTGTTGAGTCCAGTTCACTGAGCAATGAGTATGTCTTCTCTATTACATATTTGGTTGATTGAACGGTATCTGTGCTAATTTCAAACTGTTGTTTTATGCATCACCCCACCTCACCTTTCCCCTTAAGCAGCCATAAGTGTGTTTTCTAAATGTGTGACTCTGTTCTGTTTTGTAATTTAGTTCATATAGCGATTTTTACATTCCGTCTATAACTGATATCTTATGATAAGTTTCTTTATCTGTGTGACATATTTCTCTTAGAATCATCGTACCTAAATCCACTCATTATGCTGCTACTAGCCTTAGGACATTGATTTCATGGCTGAGTGATATTCCATTGTACATAAGTACTACAACTTGTTTATCCATTTTTCTCTTTCATGAGATACTTAAGGTGTACCTGAGTCGAGGATTTTGTGAACACAGCAGCCCTAAAATTTGGGGTGCCTGTGTCCTGTCGATTTTTGGTTTTCTCAAGATATAAGCCCATGAGTGGAAGTGCCCTGTGCTCTGTAGCTCTGTTTTTTAGATGTTTTAGGAAACACCATACAATTTTCGAGAGTGGCCGTTGGCAATTTATATCACGCCCATCAGCGTAAAAAAGCTCCCTTTTCTCCTTGACTTGTCCTGCATTTCTGGTTTTTACACTTTTTCAGCATGGCCCTTTTGACCAATGCCTAGTGAGACTTCTTTGCAGTGTTGATTTGCATTGCCCGCTTGTTTGGTTGGCCAAAAGGGGCGAATGCGTTTTTTCCTGAATATATTCAGGTGCTCACCAGGGCATGTAGCAGGTGTGGGTGAGTGTCACGTAGCGCACACCCAGCGCATAGAAGGTACACAAGATGGAGAGGCTACTGTCCAGTGAGTGGCCGCCCTCCACACCAGTAAGGCAAGCCAACTTCCGGGTATTGTTGAGAGCTGGGGGCACGTAGGTCAGATGATCATTTTTAGAGGCAGGGGTAGCTTACTGAAGTCCCTAACACCCACTACCACCAGTCTGTTTACCTTTTTTTTTGGCCGTGCCACGCAGCATGAGGGCTCTTAGTTCCCCCACCGGGAATCAAACCCGACCCCCCTGCAGTGGAAGCGTGGAGTCTTAACCTCTAGACTACCAGGGAAGTCCCCCGTCTACCTTTAACTGAGGTCACAAGCTCCAGCTCAGAATAGGAGGCACACATGAGGCGGATGAGGTCAATTTGTTCCAGGATGAGGCGCACAGCATCCCATTCGTGGGTCTGGCATGGGACTAGGCTGACCAGAACTGAGGGAAGGCCAGGGCTTAGTTTGGGCTTTGGAACTCCTTGGGCTTCTCATAGCCTCCTCAGCTGGCACAGCACTTACTGTGCCCAGAAGTCACATGTAACGCGTTGCTTTTTCTGTGGTACTTGGAAGCCCGTCAGGTGGGCTCACTGTGACCCCTGTAGCCCCCAGCATCCATGGCATGGCACTTTCTAGGTCACTATGGTAACTTCGTTCCAATGTGACTAACCTGTGGTCTCTGTGGCCCCCAAACTGCCCCACATTCCCCAGCAGCCATGGTGGCACCTTGTGTGTCCCTTTGGTACCTGGCCACCCACGAGACCATCTTTCAGCCTGTCCAAGCTGGTCTAGCCATGGCTGAAATTGCGCAGATTACCATGCTATAGCCCATTTTGGTAAAACTGCCTCAGGACCAGGGGCATGTTGTTGTGGCTGGAGGGAGGTCAAGGCAAATGGGTGGGCTCCTTAGGTCTTGGGATCGGGCAGGACACATTGCCTGGCCTGGGCCAGCCTGGGGGTCCCCCACCTCACACTGTCACACAGACTATACTAGGAGCAGCTGAGGCCTGGGCTGAGGGTTTCCCACCAGGGAGGGGATGACAGAGAAGGGGAAGGGCATCCATAGATGATGGAGAGGACATCCAGGGGTGGTGTGAGGGAGCCTCCCCACTAGCGCTACATGCTCCGGACCTCCTCCCCTGCCCAGGGCCAGGTTAGGCCCCCACAGGCCCCCAGCAGCCCGCACACACTGCAGCCACCCTTCCACAAGCGGGAAGTCCCGCATCAGGGCCCGCGTGCGCTCCCGCGGACTTGGGGTGCTGGAGGTGCCCAGCGTGGTCTGCAGGAGGGTTACTGATCACAGCAGCAGACCCAGCAGGAGCAGCAGGCACAGCAGAGGCCGCTGGCTGCGTGCACGGGGACCTTCGAGGCCCCCGGGCCGCAAGCTGCGCAGGGCAAGGCAGGCGGGCAGAGGCGGGTCTGAGAGGGGCGGGCGATGGGGTTCTGCCCGTCGACACAGGCCACCCAGCGGCGCGGCCTCGCGAGGGGGGCGGGGTGAGGGAGGGGATACAGAGTCACAGGACCCTGCGACCCGTGTGCGGAGAGCCGCGATCCGGGAAGCCCTGCAGCCACAGGGCGGCACTGCCCTCCCGCCCCCTGCTCAGAGGCAGCTCCCGCGGGCTAAGCTGGCCTCTGCTGAGAGCCCACTCGCCTCCCATCGCGGGTTCCCTCCGCCCCCGCCCCTCTTCCCACACCCACTGCTCCGAGGGGGCGCCCTAGGGTGCTCTCCCCCGCCTCTAACCTTCCTGTCCAAAATGGGGTGCTTCTCTCAGAGGGCCACCTGCAGCCCGTGGCCTCCCGGGAGCACACCTCGTCCCCATCTGCCTGCAGCCGGCCCCGCCCACCCCGAGGGCTGCGTGCGAGGGTCTCTGTGGCCACAAGTGCTCTGGGCTCCCGGTTTCCCGGTACTGGGCCATGGGGGCTGGTGTGGGGGAAGAGATAGTTTCTGGAAATGGGGGGGGTAACCTTGTGAGCTCTGGATTCAGGAGGGGGCCCTCTGCCCCCGACCTTCTCTCTCCTCCTACTTGACTCCCCAACCTGCATGACCATTCTCTGGGGACTTGAACCAGCGCCTGGGAACTATCAGGAACCTCCCCCACTTCTGTCAGCCAGCCTCAGGAGAGCGCCCTCAGGAGCTGCTACACCTCCCCAGGGCCTGAATAGAGGGACTTTTGGGATGTGAACTGAACAACCTTCTGGGGAGAGTCAACACCCTTTTACTCAACAGAGCAGGAACTCAGTCAGTAGGCTATTTGTGTGGAAGGAAATGAAGTCGCTTCCATGGCAGAAGAGCCCCCACCGCAGCAACCTTCGTCCCAGAGCTGCTGGCTGACCTTCTGGCCAGGATCCCTCCTACCTCAGTGTGGAAGGCCCAGCCTCGTGGAGAAGTGTAGGTTCTGAAGAAAGACCTGGCACCTGGGTTCTGCTGCTACACTTGCCTTATCTCGTGGCCCTTGTGGCTCTAGCTTTCCCAGAAACCTCAAGGGCTAAGTGCCTGTGCTTGCTCAGAGGCCGCACGCCATTCCCCATTTCCAGCCTCAGGCCCTCCCTCTAGCTGCCTCCTCTAGGGACCCCCTCCCCCCAACACACACACACACACACACACACACACACACACACACACACGCACACTGGGGATGTGCCTTCTCACAGCAGCTCAACCACTGAGATGATTTAGGGGCTGTGCCCAAACTCCTGCATCCCCAGCCTCTCAAGTTTTTGCTCTGATCCCTGGCACCCCCTGGAGCTGTTCCACCTTTGGAACCTTTCCCAGGTGGCAGGAGTGCCTAGCACAGGGGTAGTGACCTAAGTCTGAGCACTGGCGACCCTACAAATCTGTTACAGAGAAACATTTTATTGAGCAGTAAGGGACCCCACTGGGGACAGAAAGGGCTGGCAATAAAGGAGCATGTGAACCTCGGGGCGGGGTGCGTGCTGCTTGACTCTCCATCCTGTTCTTGCTTCAGGGAGCAGGGCTTCCTGGGCCTCTCTACCCTGCCTCCTGAGACCCCAGGCAGGAGGCTCTTTGGGAAGCCACAGATTGCTGCTTTCAGTTTCAAAAAGCCCAGCTCCCCCCTGGTTTGTGGTGGTGGCCGCTGACGATGGCTCAGGGCAGGAGCCCATGTGGTAGACTGCTAAGGCTTCTCTGCACCCTGTCTCTGCTCCTGCATCCTCCTCGGCTCGCAGAGTGCAGACTTCACTTTCTCCAGCTCACAAAGGGGCCCGTGAGGATTGAGCAGAGGAATGCCAGGTTTTCTTCCAGGCCAGCTTCCGCCCTGGGATGTTCAGGGCAGACTCTCATTTCAAACCTCACTTTCTGAGGCTCCTGGCTTATGGCCATTTAGTGTGCAGGGAGGCTCCTGGCTGAGGAAGGCTCAGAACGACGCAGGTTCTAATCTGTGGTAGTGGGCAGTGGGGGGTGGGCGGGAGGGGTCACTGCAGGAAGAGGCATTCGCTGTCTCAGGCAGTTAAACCATTGCCCTGTCTTCAGAATGGTTCAGCCAGCAAGAGTCTGTGGAGCCCGCCTCCTGGCACCATGCTACAATCGCCGGATTTTGGGTCTGGAGCAACCGAGATCTTCGTCCGACTCTTCCGGAGCGTGCTTTCTCTCGGGAGCACATCTGGGGACTGGCTTCTCGGCTTCCGCCTTTGCTGGCGTGGCCAAAGGAGCATCCCCGTAGGCCCGGTAGCCACCAACCAGGGAGTATGTCTCCCCATGCCGGCCCAACTGCGTTTCTCCACACCCTCGGTTGAGGACATGGTAGTGACCAGGTTTAGGAGGAGAAATGGGAGCCACAGCTGCTGCAAAGAAAAGCAGAACTGATCAGTCACTTCTGCTGTACACAGTCTCCTGCCAGAATTTCCCTCTCTCATGTCTCTCCCAGTTTCTGGCTGAAGACCTTTAATCTACTTGACATCCAAAACACAGACTTGGCCCATCACCTCTATGAGTCCCTAGAAAAGGGACACTGGCTGCAAAAGCAATTCCTAGAGCCTACGGCTGCATCAGGTGAGGTAGTCTCTTCACCGTTGCCAGGGAAAACAGTAGAACCCGAAAGAAATTGCAATCATGATCCTCTCCATCTCTCCCTTCCACAACAGAGAAAACATTTCTTGCAGTGTGTCACTTCTGAGGCTTTAATGGAAACGTCTTTCAAGTTTTGGAAAAAGATAATCTAATATAAATAGGTTAAGGACCCCTCCCACTTTGGCAACCCCTCTTGGGCCCCATTTATAATGCCTGTTACAACCACACTGAACTCTAGCCGTCTGATACTTTTATCTAGATTAGAACAAGGCCAAATACTGAGGCAGAGTGATCAGGAGACTCAGAACCGGGTTCTGGGTACCAAGTGTAGGCTCACATCCACCCAGCCTCCTGGGACACCATCTGCTCAGCCCTCCAGTCTCACTAGCACTTCATCACCCCCCTTGGTTCTTCCGGTATTCCCATGAATATGGCACCACCCTCTCCCCTAGTACTCAGCAGCTCAGTATGGGATGTGTCTGAGGGGACCGATATAGATGTGTACATGACAGCACAGAGGTACCTGGGTTTGAAGGTGTGGTTCAAGAGTGGCCCTCTTCCTCAAACTGCTCCGTTTACCATCTGCCAACAAAAATGCACTTGCCTTTTGCTAAGAGGCCAATCAGGAAAGGGTCTGAATGGAAGCATCCTGTAGCCCAAAGCGGAAGGCAACATTTATAAAGATCAGAAGCTTCCTGAACACTAGTTCAGCGATGACCTTTCACTTGTCCTCAGCAGTGAGCACTGTGGGACCCTGAAGGTGTCCCAGGTCACTGGTATTACTTACAGCTGGGAAAGTGCTGAGGTTTACGTAGTGGGCACGCCCCACAGGAACATGTGGCAGCCAGGTGAGGTTGTGTGTACACCATGCCTCTTCTACAGATGCCCGGTCTCGGTGTACCTGCTGCACTGCCCAGCCAGGGAACAGAGCACAGGTTTGAGTAAATATAGACGATCCGGTCAGACATTCTCTCTCAGACAACCAAAGAGATTGGTATCTGGTGGAGAACTGGTAGGGAAGTTTCTCTGAGGGCAGCACGTTTCCATAGTTACGCTGCCATGGAAACTGTGAGAAGGCCTGTGAGGTCATCACCACCCAGTGAGGTCATAATAAGGAACCTGTGACTTGCTGTCAGGCTTCAGGAGGAGGGGCAGTTTTGTGGAGGAGCGCAGGGTGGAGGCAGAGGTGCTCTGCCTGGCCCCTCACACCTGGGCCTCCCCGCCCATGCTCTAGTCTAGTAGACACCCCACGTGGGGCATGCAGGTGGGCTGGTACAGCCCCAGGGGCCCCAGGAGGGCAAGAGAGACCCACATTCTGAAATTGGCTTGAGAGGCAAGATTAACGTTAAGAGACAGCTAGGTTGTATGGCACTGACCCTAAGAGGAAGAGAATTGTGTGGACTGGGGAATCAGGGAAGGCTCCTTGGCAGTGGGCCTGAAGGACAAGTGAGATTTGGACCCATGGGGAAGAGAGGGAAGACATTCCAGTTTGGAAGAATACAAGCAAAGACACACTCTTCTCGACCTTGTCCTGCCCCAAATATAAATTCATAGAACCCTCATATTTTTACACCTGAGGGCTTAGAAAAACCAAGATGTTAAGGAGCCTGCCCAGTGTTACACAGCTAGTGGAGAGGGGTTCTGCTCAATGGTTACGTTCATGTCGGGGTCCCGGATTTACAGCTGATAGGAATGTGAGGACAAGCTCATGCCGTTTCAAACATTTCCAAGTGATACTGAGAGAAGTGTTAAAGGTGCAAAATGAGGGTGCTGAATGACCTCACAAAGTGGGAATGGTGGGCCCATTTTAATATGAAATTCAAAACAAATTCATGACAAAAGGACACAATACAAAATGACAACGTAATCATTCCACTCCCCTCTCCCCTAGAAGTAAAAATCATTACAATCCTCTCTCTCTCCACCATGAAAGGATGAGAGAAAGGCTCAGCAGCAGCCCCCGTGAAAATCACGGTCAACACTGTGAAGAGGGGTTAGTAAGACAACTTGGTCCGACTCAGAGAAGGAAAGAGACAACTCTGCCCTTAGCCTGATCAGGCCCACAGGAAGGAACCACACTTGGGGCAGCTTTTGATAGTGTGGCAATGAGAGAGAACCTTCTTTTGGAGGGGACTCCCTGTTGCCGACCTTGAAAAAGCAAAGATGGGACCTTCGTTTACTGGGGCTGTTGCAGAGGGGATGTGCCCAGGAGGTAGAGACTGCTTGGACTACCCTTTTAGAGGTTGGGCCACCCTGGTTGAGAACCACAGCACCTTCTATCCCTAAACTGCTTGAATCAGTGGGTGCCCGTTAGGACAGACGAAGTCAGGCCTCATTGGAGCAGACTGCCTTTGGGAGTGGTAGAAGGTAAATGTGAAGGGGAATGCTTGCTCTGGCGGAGGTTTGTCACGGCAGGTGGGCCAGCATGAGACCATTCAGAATCTCCAAGGCTCCGGAGATTACCTGGCTGGGAGCATCCCTCTGATGTGGTGTGGGGACTCCTACCTGAACAGGACCTGGCTGGGCATCCGGGGGAGGCAGAATAAACGGTTTATGAACTTAAGAGAGCGAGCGAATCACCTGGGGGCTCCCCCAAACCACTTCAAAGGCCTTGTACCTGGAGTCTTGAGCCAGCCCTCAGAAAACTTATCTAGACCTGGAGTAGGGCTCAGGAAGCTGCACTTTTCATAAGCTTCCTGGGCAGTCCCACCACAGTGGTCCATGGATAGAGAGACCAAATTATTGTGTATTCTCGGTTGCTTTTGGGAGTCAAAGTGGGCAATATTAAAAACTGCAGCAGGCATATGTATAAACAGGGAATATTCAAGGCAAGCAGAGGCGTATAGTTATTCTATGCATGAATCAGATTTGAGAAAAGCTAGCCTGGTGGTTAAAGAACACAACCCTGAGGACAGACAAACCAGATTCTTTCCTACTGACTTGTGTGATTTTGACCAAGTTCTTTTATCCTTCTGACTGTTTCTTCATATGGAATAGAGCTATGACTGTACGTTTAGCACAATATTCTCTTTCGGCAAAGGTTGCTCTGGGTCCATTTGTGTTCTCTGCAACTTAACCCTTTCCAGTGCGCAAGCATTTTTAAGTTGTTTGGTGAAGTATTACATTTGACTTTCAACAGTTCATTACTTTGGGCAAAGCTTATATAATGCTGCAGAGACTAGAACCTATGCAGAGATAGTGGCAGGATGTTATAAGCTTATTCTGGTTTATAAAAAAGTTTAACCTTTTCTTCTCTTCCTCCACCTGCCACCAAGAGATGAGAAAGAAGGCAGAGCCTGGAAATGCACACCAAGCAATATTTCTGTGTCAGTTTGCCTTTTATTCCTCTGCCAGTACTTCCCAGAGAGATTTCACCAAAAGTGCTTAAGCTTGCCATGGCCATTGTTGTGAAGAAAATTTCTCTTTATTGCTAGTCACATCCCCTTTTCCTTCTCCTGGAGGCTTAATGGATGTTTGGGGGCAGGAAACAAAATTTAAACTAAAACATCAATTGAAAGAGCCTTCGTCCTAACTGTGGTAGTTTGGAGTGTGAATCTTCTCAGGGTCTACTGAATTCTGCCCCAGTGGAAACTGTTATTAAGGGGAACCCATAGAAACATCGCTTATTGTTAGAAACCATGACATAATACAGAGCCAAGATCGACATTATTCTTCACGTGAAAGACTACAGAGAGCCAAGCTCAGTAGTTCACCCTCAAGTGTTGGCCAGCAACTTACCTTTTGAAGCCAGACAGCAGCCCGGGTCCTCAGAAGGTGACTAGGCAGCCCAGAGCACCCTACTGACAAGTGTGCTCACCCATCCAGCACAGAGGGAAAGGTCCCTGTTATGGCATCATATATAAGCCCGCTGCAATAAGGTTTGCTGGTGCAAAGGCTCTCTCACTGAGGACCCCAGTCCTGGAAGGCTTCTCCTCTGGCGAGCTGCCAGTTCAATCTTCTGAGCCAGGCTCACGTCCCAGGGATGGGTCACAAAGCTGATGACAGTGACTGGCACCTCGATCCCCACCCGGCCCACCCTCCCTGCTCTGTGGATGTAGTCTTGCAGGGTGAGAGGGAAATCATAATTGATGACTAGCTCCACCTGGGTGCTGTCCAGGCCCTGAGAGGCGATGTCTGTGCAGAGAAGAATGTCTCGGGAGCCCTTCTGGAAGGACTGGAAGATGCCTGCTCTCATTGAGGCTGACATTTGTCCCTGCAGTCTTAAGTGTTGGATTTTGTGGTCATCCAGAATATATACCCCAGCCAGTTCACAGTGCTGTAGCAATTACAGAACACCAGAACAGTT
This sequence comes from Hyperoodon ampullatus, assembly GCF_949752795.1. Lineage (NCBI taxonomy): Eukaryota > Metazoa > Chordata > Mammalia > Artiodactyla > Ziphiidae > Hyperoodon > Hyperoodon ampullatus. The sequence continues at coordinate 88,747,755 of NC_136927.1, read as the reverse complement.
CCTGTGGCGCCAGTCCTATATGCTCTGTCATGCTGCCTAAGGATCTGTACCAACCCAGTCACCTTCTCTGTTCCCTTCGGCCTCATGAATGTCTGTCTGACATGAGGCATGATGCAGTGGAGCTTGTCACTGGTAACGGGGGTTAGAGAGTCTAAGCTGGCAACTTTACTCAGCAGCTGGCCTACACCTTCGGGAAATGTGGCACCCACCAGCACTAACTGAGCTTTGGGATTGAAGGGGTCTTTTATGTCAGCTGAGCCTTCTGCTATATGGCTCCCCTCCAAGATGTAATCCACCAGTTCCAGGAAGATTTCATCCAACAGCATGTCTGCATCATCCAACACCAAGAAGGAGAGCTGCTCCAGGCTGATCAGTTGAGTTTTCAGGGCCTTCCACAGAGCCCCCGGAGTGGCCACCAGAATATCTGCTGGAGGTTGTTTGGACAGTTGCAGCCTGATCCTCCTCATGCCATGGCCTCCCCCTAACTCCCGCACCTGGAGGTCCAAGGAGCTGCCCAAGGCCTGGGCCACGGCACGCACCAGTTCGGCTAATTCTCGAGAAGGCACAAGAACCAGGCCTCGAGGAGCAGGGATACGACAGGGGTCCAGGCTTGGCTGGCCCAACAGCCATTGAAGGAGAGGTAGCATGTAGCTGAGAGTTTTGCCACTGCCGGTTTCTGCGGCGCAGAGAATGTGGCGGCCGCGAAGAAGTGGGGGAATGGTACTCGACTGCACGTTTGTGGGCCGAACAACTTCGGGAGCAGCCTCCTGTAGCGCGCTCAGAACGGGGAGCTACAGACACACTTCAGTGCAGCTGCCCTTGGGCGAAAGGTTCCGCAGCGCTGGAGCCTCATGTTGCGCGCACTCGATGGAGAAATGGTCCGCGTGTGTGCACCGATTCCTCCAGCCGCACGAAGAGAGTGGCGCGAGTTCCAAGAGCCCAGCGTGAGGTGAGCCGGCTGGTTCAAGTCGGGTCGCCTCACTGACATCAGCGGCAGCCAAGGACGCGCCAGCATCGGCCGCGGGGGGGCTACGCCGGCCGCTATGCCGCTCTTCCTGCTGCCGCTGTAGAGCCCGCGGGATGCGCACCAAGGGCAGCGGCTCGTTGGGACCGCGGACCGTCAGATCCCGGCAAGACGCCAGAAGCAACCGAGCCGCGAGCGACAACAGCCGCAGCCACCATGCCAGAGCCATACTCCGCTTGCTGCGGGAGAGGCGCACGACAGTGACGTCACAGGCGCGCCAAGGCCTCGCGGACGGCGGCCGGCGCGGCTGAGTAAGGCCCGCGGACTCGGCGAACTGTGTGGAAGGAGCGGGATCTGTAGAGCTCAGCAGCGGCGAGGTCTGTAGGTCCGAACCGGGGATGGTGACTCCAGACCCCCGCCAACCTTGGGGAAGGGTGCGCGACGGAGGCAGGACCGGGGTCCGGCGATACGCGGCGATGGGGCCCTGGCATTACGAACCAGGAGGGCGGGGGGCTTCTGGCGATCCGATGTCCGATCCCTGCCGTGCTCTTTTGTCGCCCTCACAGCTCCTGTCATGGCTTGGCCAGTTCGGGTCTCCCCCTGTGACTTATGATGAGGGTGCGGCGATGTTTTCCCAGATGTGGTCCCCGTGTAAGGTCTTTGAATACAAGTATTTATTGAGAGTCTGAGTGAATGGTCAGGCCTGGGGGCCGAGACCAGGAGTCCGGAGTCGTAGGTCCAGGCTCACCCTTCCCTTAGAGCTCCCCAGAGAGCTGAGGGCCCCGAGGGCAAGCTGATGGCTTTCAGCGTATCTTCTCTTCAGTCAAGAGAACTCAACTCTTGGTACTTTTCCCCTTTCTTTTCAGCTGAGGTTCATTCTCCCCTCCCTTGTCACCCTTTCCAAATTCTCATCCTGAACCCACTGCTTTCTTGGGTAGTTCACCTCCAACGGCTTTCCAGTCAGATACCTCAATTCCGTAAATAGCAGAGAGGAGGGTCCTGCTACAGGTTGGTGTCTTGTCTCACAAAGCCACGGCCAGGCAGAATATTTTACTTTAATTCAGTTGTTCAGGTTGCCAAAAAGCCTTAGACAACAGGTACTTCCTGAACGGATACCGAAAATGGGTGTCCGATCATTTCTGTAATTTCCAGTGTCTTGGGTAGGAGATAAGGTAAACGTGGATTAATCACCTGGCAGGTTATTAACATCTGGCGAAAGAGTTTTACTTTCATCAGATACCGTTACAGAGATAAATACTATCAGATTTCAAATAGCATTTTGATACACGATAGACGTTCTGGAGAGTTGAAGGCTAAGCCAGCAGAGGAGAGGGTTTTGAGTCCTCATGGGTGAACAGAGTCATTGGAAAGAGCAGTGGCTCTTGAGTGAGGGTGATTTTGCCATCACCCGTCCTCCAGAACGTTTGACAATGGCTGGAGACATTTTTCTTGGTCACATCCGGGGTGTGGGGGGGTGGGGGTGGGGGGCGGTGCTGCAGACATCTAGTGGGTAGTGGCCAGGATGCTACTACATATCGTACAAGGCGTAGGACAGCCCTCCCCACCACCCCAAAAGAATGATCTGGCCCAAAATGTCAATAGTGTGCTATGGAGAAACCTTGGATAGAGGCTGAGGACTGAAGAGAGGCTGAGGTTCTCACGTGTACTCTCACCTCAGGTTGTCAGTCACACTTGCCAGACCCTCGTGTGGCCCTGCCCCTTTCCCAGAATCTGTAGCAGGCACACTGACGCCATTGCTTGTCATGGCCTTGGGATGAGAAAACCTTGGGGGCTCCTCAAAGTCATAAACACAGGAAGGAAGGAGTGATTTAGGAGGGTGACGTGGGAGAAGAGAGCTTCAGGAAGAACAAAATTGTCCTCGTGTGTTTGGGAAATGTGCCAGATGGAAAAGAGATGAGGTGTGCCATGGGGTGTACCATTGCAGAAGGCAGACTGGGACTGATGCGTGACAGGGAGTCAGATTCTGAATTTGATATAGACTGCCGTAGCAACTAGAAGTGCCTAGACCTGTCTAGACAGTGCTGGGTTTTCTGTCACTGCAAAGTTCATGTATAGGCTGATGACCAGTGACTGGTGATATGAAAGAGGGGATTTCATATAAAGGATGCTCTAAGATATTGTGATTCTACACCACTTTTACGATTCTTTCCCAGAACTCGGAGCTCCTCGTTCGTTAGCTGAAGAGCTCCTTGGATGTCTGCTCTGACAAGTTTCATCCATTTACATGTGCCACTCATTTTTCAGGTACAAAACGAAGAATCGCTTTGCACAGAGCCAGAAGGGATACACTGAAAGAATGATCAGAAAAGAATAATACATAGGTAAGCATTTACATCGACTTTCTCCACATATTTGAGACAGGGTAGCTGGTTAGTGGCTGCTTTCTCGTGCTCGAGCCCTTACAAAGTGAATCTCCTCAGAATGTCATAGAGATTGGAGCCTATCTAAGCCTGTGTGTCTCTGCCCGTGGCCCCTAGTTTCTTCGTGTCATTGCTTTAGATACTGTGTAAAGGCCCTTCTCTTTTCCTCCGATCACAGCAGACACTGAGTAACCTCTAGTTCTGACTGAGATGCATATTTCACATTATAGTACTTTGAAATGAGAGAGGTTTACCTATTGTGGAAACAAATGTAGGCTCCTGGGAATGTTAGTGTCACATGGTAATGTTTTTCCCAGGGCTGCCATGGTAACTGACGTTGCCTGGTTACTCCCTAAGTTTTGAAAAGAATGTCTCCTTGGATCTCAGGTGATAGTGGTACATTCCTTCCTTCATTTATTCATTCAGTATATATTTTCTGAGCACCATGTATGTCCCAGGTACTTTTCATATGGACAGTGAATGAAACAGACAAAATTCCTGCCCTAGTGAAGTGTATATTCTGATTAAAATGGGGTGAGGCCTGGCCATTGGTAGTTTTAAAAATCTCTCCAGATGATTCTAACGTACAGCTAGGTTTGAGAATCACAGTTATAAGTGAAGCACTTTGGGAATTGCAAAGGCATTGCAGAAATAAAAAGTGGCTGGCTATTCGTATTCCTTCGCTATTCCTGCATTCTCCTGCCTGCATCCGGACTGTTGTACAAGTGCCGATCCTTTTCTTTTCAGCCCTTTTCGCTGTTTGCCTAGACCCTTTATCCCTCTTTCTAACCTAACACCCTACCTGCTTCTGGTCTTCCAACCTCCAGTCCATCATGTTTGGCATTTATCCTAAAGTTGGTGGGAAGCCATTGCAGGGTATAAACAGGGAAGTGGTGTTAGCAGAGATGCCTTTTTCAGACACCATACTGGCTATTGTAAGAGAATGGATAGGAGGGGGCAGGAGAAGATTTGGGGAGACTCATTAGGAGACTGGCTTTGTGCACAGTGGTGGCCTTGGAGGTGGAGTAAAGCAGGCACGTTAGAGTCATATTTGGAAGGTTAGTGATGGCTTGGAGGCGAATAGGAGTAAGCGATGAATTGGATGTGGGGAATGTGGGTTAATGGTGTGTAATTGGGTAAATGGAGGTGCTACTTACTGAAATGGGAAAAATTTTCTCCCCACATATTGGCCTGATAAACACCTTCTCACCCTGTAGACCTTGAATCAGAGATCCTTTCTTTTTTTATTTTAATATATTTTATTTTATTTCATTTTTGTTCGGGCTGCGGTGCCGGCTTTCAGGATCTTAGTTCCCCAACCAGGGATTGAACCCAGGCCCCCTGAACTGGAGGCACAGGGTCCTAACCAGAGGACCACCGGGGAATTCCCAGCAGAGATTTTTTTCTTTGTGTTTTTTTTTTTTTTTAAATATAAGCTTTAATTAATCAATTTTTGGTCGCGTTGGGTCTTCGTTGCCGCGCGTGGGCTTTCTGTCGTTGCGGCGAGGAGGGGCTACCCTTCGTCGTGGGGCACGGGCTTCTCACTGCAGGGGCTTCTCTTGTTGCGGAGCCCGGGCTCTATGTGCGCGGGCTTCAGAAGTTGTGGCGCATGGGCTCAGTAGCGGTGGCTCGTGGGCTTAGTTTAGTTGCTCCGAGGCATGCGGGATCTTCCTGGAGCAGGGAGCAAACCCGTGTCCCCTGCATTGGCAGGTGGATTCTTGTTTTTGTTTTTGTTTTGTTTTGTTTTAAACGTATTTATTGGAGTATAATTGCTTTACAGTGGTGTGTTAGTTTCTGCTGTATAACAAAGTGCGTCAGCTCTATGCATACGTATATCCCCATATCCCCTCCCTCTCGAGTCTGCCTCCACTCTCCTGATCCCACCCCTCTAGGTGGTGGCAAGGCACTGAGCTGATCTCCCTTTGCGATGCCGCTGCTTCCCACTACCTAGCTATTTTACATTTGGTATTGTATATATGTCAGTGCTACTCTATTACTTCATCGCAGCTTACCCTTCCCCCTCCCCGTGTCCTCAAGTCCATTCCCTACGTCTGCGTCTTTATTCCTGTCCTGCCCCTAGCTTCATCAGAACCATTTTATTTTTTTAGATTCCATACATATGTGTTAGCGTACGGTATTTGTTTTTCTTTCTGACTTACTTCACTCTGTATGACAGACTCTAGGTCTATCCACCTCAGTACAAGTAACTCAATTTCGTTTCTTTTTAAGGCTGAGTAATATTCCATTGTATATATGTGCCACATCTTCTTATCTCTTCGTCTGTCGATGGACACTTGGGTTGCTTCCATGTCCTGGCTATTGTAAATAGTGCTGGCTGGCGGATTCTGAGCCGCTGCGCCACCAGGGAAGTCCACAGAGATTATTTTTTGAGGGAGGCCCTCCTCAACCCCCATCAGTCTCTTCGCTGCTGAGCTAGACTCCTACAGCCTTACGTAAGTGCTCCATCATAGCACCATGCACACTTTTATTTTCACACATATTTGTAAGTTCCCTTTCTGTAACCCTCTGTTCTATTGAACCTTACCCTCCTGCCTCATCTTTTTGTCTCTAGTGCCTAGCAGTGCTTGGCATATCTTAGGGGCTCAGTAAGTGTCCGTTGAATAAATAATTGGAGACAGAGTACGAGGCTTAGGAAGGTTGATCAAGGCTTTGTTTTCTACACGTGGAGTAGGAGATGCCCTTAACACATCCGAGTGGGGATGTGTTTTGAGCAGTTGGTGTGAGGTTGGGATGCCTTTGGAGATAGATGATCGTGGCCAATATTTTATACCATGGGAGTGAATAAATTTGTGGGGCAGGATGTGTGAAATTAGCAGGGAAGAGGGCCCACGACTGAGGAGCAACCTCAACATGTGAGGGCAGGAGGTGAAACCAGGAAAAGAGACTGCAAAGCAGGGGTAGAGAGAAAAACTGGGAGAGTGTGCGGTCGACGAACCCAGGGAGGAGAGAGATCAAGCAAGAGGGGAGGCTTCACCATGCCATGTGCTGCTAGCAGAACAAGACTGAGGACAGGTCAGTGTCTCATAGATTGAGCCACTTCGAGGTAATTGGTGACTTTAATCAGAGCAGTTTTGGGGAGAGTGGCAGAGGGGGAGGGCATGCCGGAGTGGGCTGAGGAGTACAAAGGTAGTACCTCTGAGAAGAGCATCCTTGGCAAGCTTTGTGGTTTTTAGGAGGGACCGAGTTTGCTTAGAATAAATAAATTAACAGTTATCTCTGGGCCACGGGATTTGGATTTTCTTCGTTTTACTCCTGTTGCTCTACCCTCAAAATATTTTTAGAATGTGACCACTTCTCACCACCTCCCCTACTATCTCTCCGTCCTGAGCCACCATCATCTCTGACATCGGTGACAGAAGAGCCTTCTGATGATCTGCCAGTGTCTACCGTGGCCCCCACAGTCTGTTTTTCATACAGCAGTCAGCGTGATGATGGGGAATGTGATCAGTCATGCCACTCCTCTCCTTCAAATCCTTCACTGGCTCCTATCGTGAAGCGCTAACACAGCCCGCAGAGCGTCCGACAAGGCCATTCGGGGTCTGACCACTGTGTCCTACCTGCTTACTGCTCTCCATCCATTGTGTATCTGACTTCCATTACCCTCTTCTCCTTTCCGTGCTGCAACCACAGTGGCCTCCTTCCTGTTCTTCTAACACACCAGACAAGCTCCTGCCCCAGGGTCTTTGCACTGGCCCTTACCTCTCCTGTGCGCTCTTCCATTAGATACGAACTTGGCTAACTCAAATCTCTGCTCAGATGTCACCTGCTCATTGAAGTTTATCTGGGCTCCTCTATTTAAAATTTTAACCTATGGGGAGATGAGGTGGGGGGGAAATGGGTGAGGGTGGTCAGAGGATACAAACTTCCAGTTACAAGACAAATACGTTCTGGGATGTAACGTGCAGCATGGCAACTATGGTTAACAATACTGTATTGGATCTTTTTTCATTTTATTTATTTGTTTACTTTTGGTTGTGTTGGGTCTTCGTTGCTTCAGGTGGGCTTTCTCTAGTTGCGGTGAGTGGGGGCTCCTCTTCGTTGCGGTGCACCGGCTTCTCATTGTGGTGGCTTCTCTTGTTGGGGGCCACCGGCTCTAGGCGCGTGGGCTTCAGTAGTTGCGGCACGTGAGCTCAGTCGTTGTGGCAGCGGCCCAGGTCGCGCCAGCACCGGCCGCGGGGGGGCTCCGCTGCCCACTCTGCCGCTCTTCCTGCCGCCGCTGTAGAGCCCGCAGGATGCGCACCACGGGCAGGGGCTCGATGGGGCCGCAGACCGTCAGGTCCCGGCGAGGCGCCAGAAGCAACCGAGCCGCGAGCGACAACAGCCGCAGCCGCCGTGCGAGAGCCAGACACCCCTTGTTGCGGGAGAGGCGCACGACAGTGACGTCACAGGCGCGCCAACACCCCTTGTGGCGGGAGAGGCGCACGACAGTGACGTCACAGGCGCGCCAAGGCCTCGCGGACGGCGGCCGGCGCGGCTGAGTAAGGCCCGCGGACTCGGCGAACTGTGTGGAAGGAGCGGGATCTGTAGAGCTCAGCAGCGGCGAGGTCTGTAGGTCCGAACCGGGGATGGTGACTCCCGACCCCCGCCAACCTTGGGGAAGGGTGCGCGACGGAGGCAGGACCGGGGTCCGGCGATACGCGGCGATGGGGCCCTGGCATTACGAACCAGGAGGGCGGAGGGCTTCTGGCGATCCGATGTCCGATCCCTGCCGTGCTCTTTTGTCGCCCTCACAGCTCCTGTCATGGCTTGGCCAGTTCGGGTCTCCCCCTGTGACTTATGATGAGGGTGCGGCGATGTTTTCCCAGATGTGGTCCCCGTGTAAGGTCTTTGAATACAAGTATTTATTGAGAGTCTGAGTGAATGGTCAGGCCTGGGGGCCGAGACCAGGAGTCCGGAGTCGTAGGTCCAGGCTCACCCTTCCCTTAGAGCTCCCCAGAGAGCTGAGGGCCCCGAGGGCAAGCTGATGGCTTTCAGCGTATCTTCTCTTCAGTCAAGAGAACTCAACTCTTGGTACTTTTCCCCTTTCTTTTCAGCTGAGGTTCATTCTCCCCTCCCTTGTCACCCTTTCCAAATTCTCATCCTGAACCCACTGCTTTCTTGGGTAGTTCACCTCCAACGGCTTTCCAGTCAGATACCTCAATTCCGTAAATAGCAGAGAGGAGGGTCCTGCTACAGGTTGGTGTCTTGTCTCACAAAGCCACGGCCAGGCAGAATATTTTACTTTAATTCAGTTGTTCAGGTTGCCAAAAAGCCTTAGACAACAGGTACTTCCTGAACGGATACCGAAAATGGGTGTCCGATCATTTCTGTAATTTCCAGTGTCTTGGGTAGGAGATAAGGTAAACGTGGATTAATCACCTGGCAGGTTATTAACATCTGGCGAAAGAGTTTTACTTTCATCAGATACCGTTACAGAGATAAATACTATCAGATTTCAAATAGCATTTTGATACACGATAGACGTTCTGGAGAGTTGAAGGCTAAGCCAGCAGAGGAGAGGGTTTTGAGTCCTCATGGGTGAACAGAGTCATTGGAAAGAGCAGTGGCTCTTGAGTGAGGGTGATTTTGCCATCACCCGTCCTCCAGAACGTTTGACAATGGCTGGAGACATTTTTCTTGGTCACATCCGGGGTGTGGGGGGGTGGGGGTGGGGGGCGGTGCTGCAGACATCTAGTGGGTAGTGGCCAGGATGCTACTACATATCGTACAAGGCGTAGGACAGCCCTCCCCACCACCCCAAAAGAATGATCTGGCCCAAAATGTCAATAGTGTGCTATGGAGAAACCTTGGATAGAGGCTGAGGACTGAAGAGAGGCTGAGGTTCTCACGTGTACTCTCACCTCAGGTTGTCAGTCACACTTGCCAGACCCTCGTGTGGCCCTGCCCCTTTCCCAGAATCTGTAGCAGGCACACTGACGCCATTGCTTGTCATGGCCTTGGGATGAGAAAACCTTGGGGGCTCCTCAAAGTCATAAACACAGGAAGGAAGGAGTGATTTAGGAGGGTGACGTGGGAGAAGAGAGCTTCAGGAAGAACAAAATTGTCCTCGTGTGTTTGGGAAATGTGCCAGATGGAAAAGAGATGAGGTGTGCCATGGGGTGTACCATTGCAGAAGGCAGACTGGGACTGATGCGTGACAGGGAGTCAGATTCTGAATTTGATATAGACTGCCGTAGCAACTAGAAGTGCCTAGACCTGTCTAGACAGTGCTGGGTTTTCTGTCACTGCAAAGTTCATGTATAGGCTGATGACCAGTGACTGGTGATATGAAAGAGGGGATTTCATATAAAGGATGCTCTAAGATATTGTGATTCTACACCACTTTTACGATTCTTTCCCAGAACTCGGAGCTCCTCGTTCGTTAGCTGAAGTGCTCGTTGGATGTCTGCTCTGACATGTTTCATCCATTTACATGTGCCACTCATTTTTCAGGTACAAAACGAAGAATCGCTTTGCACAGAGACAGAAGGGCTACCCTGAAAGGATGATCAGAAAAGAATAATACATAGGTAAGCATTTGCATTGACTTTCTCCACATATTTGAGACAGGGTAGCTGGTTAGTGGCTGCTTTCTCGTGCTCGAGCCCTTACAACGTGATCTCCTCAGAATGTCATAGGTATAGGAGCCTCTCTGAGCCTGTCTGTCTCTGCCCGTGGCCCCTAGTTTCTTCTTGTCATTGCTTTAGGTACTGCGTAAGGCCCTTCTGTTTTCCTCCCACTCACAGCAGACCCTGAGTAACCTCTAGTTGTGACTGAGATGCATATTTCACAGTATAGTACTTTAGAAATGAGAAAGGTTTACTTATTGTGGAAACAAATGTAGGCTCCTGGGAGTGTTAGTGTCACTTGGTAATGTTTTTCCCAGGGCTGCCATGGTAACTGACTTTGCATGGTTACTCCCTATGTTTTCCATTCGACGCAGCAGGCCCACCCCTAGGCCTCTCACCTGAGAAGTCCAGAATCGGGAAGACACAGGCTGTATCAGTTGCACTGCGGCCTTATTCTCAATAGCCAAGATGGTGAAGCAACCAAAATGTCCATCAACAGGTGAATGGATAAAGAAGAAGAGGTCCATGTACACAATGGAATATTCACCATGGAGAACAATGAATTACTGCTCTTTGAGGCACCACAGATGAGCCTAGAGATAATCATGGAACATGAGGTAAGTTGGAAATTAAAAGACCTATATTCTATGATATTACTTATAGGTGTTATCTAATAACTGACCCACAGGAAAATATTTCCACAGAGACAGACACTCACAGATGTAGGAAAAAAGTATACTTATCTGAAAGGAAAGGTAGGAGGAATGGATAAATTAAGATCAGTGTTACATATACCAATACATATTATATACATGTGTCACAAAGACCGACCATATAGCAAGGGAGGTCTACGGAACACTGTGTAATATTTTGCATGGGAAGAGGATCTGTATATGAATAGACATATATAATGTACAAATGAGCCAGATTGTGTACAGCTAGGACAAACAATATTCTAATCATTACCCCGATTACAAAAGTTAAGACAACCAACAAGAAGTAATGAGACATAAACGTATGGGGGTTTCTCCTGGCACATTCCATTCTAATTTACAACTTAGGAACACCACTTCCAGAAAGGCTCTCCTGCCCTACTACCCAGATTGGGGAATGGAGAAATGCTGCCTCCTTGTGACCGTTTCACACAACAGCAGCTTTAAACCCACTGCTAATGGTCACTAACTATTCACCAAACGTGCAGTTCTGTAATGGCACCTGTCCACCAAAAAATTCCTGGGGTCGAAAACCGAATAAGAAATTCAAAAGAGGGCAACCTTCCAAGAAGACAATTTCAAGAGGTATATTGTATGCACACTTTGTTCTCCTTTTTTTTAAACAGAAACAAAAACGGCTTGGAGAAATGATGAATTTTAGGTATTTGTAAAGACACGCAAACCCAAATTATAAAAACCTATCAGCTCACAGCAGTCAGAATGGCCATTAGCAAAAATGCTGCAAGCAATAAATGCTGAAGCGATTGTGGAGAAGTGCGTACCCTCCGTTCTAAGGGGGATGTGGTAAGAGCCACTAATGAAAACACAACGGAGGTGCTTTGAAAAGGGAAACATTGTGCTACCAGGCAATCAATCATACCCACTGCTGGACCTGTCACCGGAGAAAATGAGAATCAAAACCTCACAGACTGGCAATTCTGCACTCCAGCAATACTTACCATAGCCAACACTTGGAAGCAACGAAAATGTCCATCAACAGAGGAGTGCACCAAGAAGCAGTGGTCCATGTACACAATGGAATATTACTCCAATATAAAGTATAATTTAAATTTAAAATGAAATATAAGTAAGGAGACAGAAGCAATTGGGGGTTTATCCGGGCACATTCCTCTCTAATTTATAACCGAGGAACACCAGTGGCAGGAAGGTCTGTTTCCCTAGTACCAGCGTGGGGAACGTAGAAAGGCTGCCACACTCTGGCCGTTACCTGCAAAAGCAGCTTAAAACCTGTGCTAATGGCCACTTCATGTGAACAAGTACTGCATGGCTGTAAATGAGACCTGCCCACAAAATGCCTTGAGGGAGGTAATGGCCAATAAATTTCAAAATGTGACACATACTTTAAGAAAACACTTTGAAGAGCTAAGCTGTAATCACAGTTTGAAAAATAAAATGGACATGCCTTAAAGCTTAATTTCAACGGATTATGAGACACACGCAAATTCAGCTACAAAGAGGTTTCAGCTGGTACACCTCAGAATAACCATCAGCAAGAAACCTATAAACAATAAATGCTGAAGTGTTTGTGGAGAAATGCATAACCTCAACTTTCAGTTGGACGTACCCTTGAAAGATCCACTAATGAGAACAGAATGGAGATGCCTTTAAAAGGTACACATTGAGCTACAATATCATTCAGCAGGCCCATTCCTGGACCTATAACCAAAGAAGACAGAATTGGAAAGGCACAGGAAGGCAAATGTGCACTGCACAGTATTACAATAGCCAAGGCATGGAAGCAACCAAAAAGTCCATCAACAGATGAGTGGACAAAGAAGAACTGGTACAAGTACAGACAAAATATTAGCCAAGGAAAAAAAGGACACATTGCCCTGTGCAGCACCGTAGATGAGTCTAGAGGTAATCACACAACCTGGAGTAAGTCAGAAAGGGAAAGACACATATCGTATGATATCACTTATAGGTGTTACCTAAAAATTGATACCAGTGAAGATATTCCCACAGAGAAGGGCTATCAGAGATTCATTAAACAAATTTATGGTTCACCAATGGAAATTTGTGTGGATTGGATACATTAGGATATTGGGGTTAAGAGACGTATACAAACACAGGTGAAATATATAATCACCAAAGACCTACAGAATACCAAGAGAAGACTACTCAACATTCTGTCGTAATGTACATGGGAAACGATCCCAGGAAGAATACACATATGTTTATGTGTACAAGAACGACATCTTGCACACCTAGAACAAGCCAAATATTGAAATCAAACTTGCTGTGATAAAAAATAAAAATTATATTAAAAAAACGAACAAGAAGTTGTGAGACAAACTTAAGGAGCTTTCTCCTGGGATATTCCATTCTAAATTACAACCGAGAACACGACTTCCATTGAGGCTCTGTTGCCCTAGTAAACAGATTTTGTAAAGGAGAACTGCTGCCACCTTGTGGCCGTTTCACAAAACAGCAGCTTTAATCCCAGCGCTAATGGTCAGTTGATATTCAAAATAAGTGCAGGCCTGTAAATCACACCTGCCCTGAAAACAAATCCTGGGGTCGTATATCGAACAAAAAATTCAAAAGACGTCCACATTTCAAAACGACAGTTTCGGGCCTCCCTGGTGGCGCAGTGGTTGAGAGTCCGCCTGCCGATGCAGGGGATACGGGTTCGTGCCCCGGTCTGGGAGGATCCCATATGCCGCGGAGCGGCTGGGCCCGTGAGCCATGGCTGCTGAGCCTGCGCATCCGGAGCCTGTGCTCCGCAACGGGAGAGGCCACAACAGTGAGAGGCCCGCGTACCACAAAAAAAAAAAAAAACCGACAGTTTCAAGAGGCATATTTTACGCACATTTGTGCTCTGTTTCTTTTTCTTTCTTTTTTTGTTAAAAAAACAGGAATGGAAAAAGGCTGAACATCAGGAATTAATAAAGCCATGCAAATCCAGTGTACAAAAACTTTCACCTCACAGCCTTCAGGATGATCATCAGCAAAAAAAAAGTCTACAAAGAATAAATGCTGAAGGGGTTTTAGAGAACTGTGTACCCTTTAGCTGCTGGTGGGATGTAACCTGGTAACAGCCAGTAGTGAGAACAGAATGGGGTAAAAATGGAGCTACCATGTGATCTGGTAGGCCCACTAATGGGCCTATCACATGAGTAGACCAGAATCAAAAAGCCACAGGCTGGCAATCCTGCACTGCAGCAACATGTACCATAGCCAAGACCTGGAAGAAACCAAAATGTCCATCAACAGAAAAATGCACCAAGAAGAAGTCGTGCATGTACACAATGGAATATTAGCCATGAAAAAGCATGGAACAGTGCCGTTGGCACCACCATAGAAGGATCTACAGATAATCACCCAACATGAAGTAAGAAAGAAACCGAAAGACAGACATCCTATGACATCACTTACAGGTGTTACCTAAAAATTGATACCCATGAAATAATTTCCAAGAGAAGGACACACATAGATTCAGAAAACCAAATTATGTTTAACCAAATGGAAAGGTGTAAGGAATGTATGAATTAGGATATGGGGGTTAACAGACATGTACTAATACATATGAAATATATAATCACACAATACCTATGGAATACGAAGAGAGGTCTACTCAACACTCTATAATATACACGGGAAAGGATCCAAAGAGGAATAGACAGATACATTGATAGGATGAACCAGAGACTGTACACCTAGGAGAATCTACATTTTTATCAAATTTGCTCTGATAATTAATAAAAATTAAATTTAAAAAACAATTTAGGATATGTATGCTCTTGGGGCTTTGCGCTGGCACATTCCACTCTAATTTGCTGCTTACTAACACAATTTCCAGGAAAGCTCTGTTGCCCAAAAACCCAGAGTTGGAAATGTAGAAATGCTGCCGCCTTGTGGCCGTTTCCCACAAGAGCGTCTTTAAACCCACAGCTAATGGTCACTTAACATTCAGAAGGACTCAGGGCTGTAAAGGACACCTGCCCTAAACAACTGTGCGGAGGTAGGGAATGGCCAAAAAAATTCAAAACTGCAAATTTTTCAAGAAAATAATATGAAGAGGTTAATTTGGCTCACTCTCTTTTAAATAAAGGAAAATGGATAAAAGCTCAACCTCGGTAATTATTAGACTCATGCAAATCTAATCTACAAAAAGGTTTCAACTCACACCAGTCAACTGGCCATTAGCAAAAAGACTACAAACAATAAATATTGAAGGGGTTTTAGAGAACACTGTACCCTCTAGCTTCTGTTGAGATGTAAAGTGGTAACAGCCAATAATGAGAACAGAAGGGAGCTACAATTAAAATAAAAATTGAGGTACCATTCAATCCAGCAGTCACACCACTGGGCCTCTCACCTGAGACCTGAATCGAGAAGACCCGGGCTGCAAAATCTGCACTGCAGCCTTATTCACAATAGCCAAGACAGTGAAGCAACCAAAAGGTCCATCAACAGATGAACAGATAAAGAAGAAGTGGTCTATTTATACAACAGAATATTAGCCATGGAAAACAATGAAACACTGCTATTTGAGGCACCATAGATGAGCTTGGAGATAATCACAGAACATGAGGTAGGTCAGAAAGCAAAAACCTATATCCTATGATATCACTTATAGGTGTTAACTAATAACTAACACAAATGAACATATTTCCACAGAGAAAGACACTCACAGACTTAGAAGTATGCTTATCTAAAAGGATAGGTGGGGTGAATGGAAAAATTAAGATTAGGGTTACCATACGTGTACAAATACCTATTAAAATACATATATCAAAAGACCGACCATATAGCAAGTGAGGTCTATGGAACTGTGGAGACGTCCCAATCACCTGACTGCCCTCCGACCTGCCGTGAATTGGAGACTGAGACCAGGCACGCCTCTCTCCTTCTCCATTCACTCAGGGACAGACTGGGGGTCATGGGAACCTCAGAATCGAAACCAGATTCTAAGACACCCCTGGGGTGTCTCCTAGCCAATTTTACAGCCCTCGGTTTCTCCCAGGTTCTCCGTTGCCGACGGCTTATTTTCTATTCCACTGTGGCTAGGCCACAATATCCTCTAGACAATCAATCCAAATGGCTTCCTGAAGGGACTTTGAATTTTAACATCCTCCGTGATCTAGATAATTACTGCCGCAGGATGGGCAAATGATCCGAGGTCCCCTATGTTCAGGCCTTCTGGTATTTACGCTCCCGCCCCTCCCTCTATGTCGACTGTTCCACTTCCCAGATCTTCTTGCCAAACAGACATCTCCTACATCCAAGCCCCTAATTTCCTTTGACGATGACCCCTCTCCACTAGCCGACCCACCCGAATCTCTCGCCTCTCCCCCCTCCAGAGCTCCTCTCCAGCCTCCACCCAACCCTGAAGCGGTCCCTCCTCATCCCGCAGCCGCTCCGGCCCATCCAACCGCTCCCCCGCCTCCCTCAACGGTTTCTCCTCCCTCGCCCCTTGCTTTGCCAATTAGTGCACATACACGCTCTCACGACTCCCAAGATCCAAATCTCCTCTGCCCTCTGAGGGAGGTAGAAGGAGCGGAAGGATTAGAGTTCATGTTCCCTTTTCCCTCCAAGTTCTCTCTCAAATAGAAACGCGATTAGGCTCCTTTTCGGCCGACTCTTCCCGCTACATCAAATAATTTCGCTACCTCTCTCAAGCTTACGATTTAACCTGGTATGATATCTCTGTGATCCTGTCTTCTACTCTGACCCCTGATGAGAGGGAAAGAATTCAAACTGCTGCCCGAAACCATGCAGGTCAGGTTCACCTTACTGACAACTCCATGCCTGTCGGAGTGACTGCTGTACCTGGTACCAATCCAGGCTGGACTTATCAGGATGGCCAAGATAGCCGTCATAAACACGACCTCATGATCCAGTGCCTCCTGGCTGGCATGCAGGCTGCTGCTCATAAGGTAGTCCATTTTGAAAAACTAAAAGAGATAATCCAAGAACCTAACGAAAATCCAGCTATCTTTCTCAGTCGCCTTACAGCGCGGCCTTAACTTTCTACACCCAGCTGGATCCCGACACCCCGGCAGGGGCAGCGGTCCTAGCCACCCATTTTATCACCCAATCAGCCCCGGACATCCGAAAGAAATTAAAACGGGCAGGAGACGGCCCTCAAACCCCTATTCGAGATCTGGTAAAGATGGCCTTTAAAGTCTACAATGGCCGTGAGGATTTAGCAGGATCCAGCTGACAGGCTCGGATGCACCAGAAGGTGGCCCTCCAAACCCAACCTCTTGTAGCCGCCCTAAGGCCGGCCATCTCCCATGGATCACAGCATCCACGGGGTCCGCAAAAGGCAACCCCGCCGGGGGCCTGCTTCAAATGCAAAGAAGAAGGCCACTGGGCTCGCCAATGTCCCAATCCCCGACCTCCTTCTAAGCCCTGTCCCAGCTGCGGGTTAACGGGCCACTGGAAGAGCGACTGCCCTACGACTGGCCCTCCCTCAGCGTCTCCACGCGGGGGGCAGGCCGACCCCACGGCATTACCACTCGAACTGCTGGGATTGGCTGACGACTGACGGCGCCCAGACTCGAAGACCCCCATCACCCTCACCGAGCCCAGGGTAACACTACAGGTAGCGGGTAAGTCCATCTCATTTCTGGTGGACACGGGGGCTACCTATTCGGTCCTGCCTACTTATTCCGGGCCAGTTTCTCCTTCCCAGATCTCGGTCATGGGTACTGATGGCAAACCATCCTTCCCACTCCAGACCGGTCCACTCCCATGTCATATCGAAGGACTCCCTGTTACTCATTCCTTCTTAGTCATACCATCCTGCCCAGTTCCCTTGCTAGGCCGAGATGTCCTTTTCCACTTAGGGGCCTCCCTCCAGCCGGATAGACTAAGGTGCCCTCCTCCCAACTCCTGCTTCCTCTTCTCGGCCTGTCTCTAGAACCCTCCCCCTCCTATCCCCCTCTTCCAATCACACGGAACCCAATCAATCCCCATGTCTGGGATGCTTCTAAGCTCATGATAGCAACACACCATTCCCCCATCCTCATCCGCCTAAAGGACCCCTCCAAATTTCCATCAAGGCCCCAGTTTCCCATCTCTGAGACTCACCTTAGGGGCCTACAACCTATTATCACAGGACTCCTAAACCAGGGACTCCTTATCCCCACTGACTCTCCCTGAAACACCCCCATCCTGCCTGTCCGCAAGGCCTCTAGGGATTATCGCCTAGTCCAGGACCTCCTCCTAATCAATGAAGCCATAATCCCTCTCCACCCAGTAGTACCAAACCCATACACCTTGCTCTCCCATATCCCCCCATCCACAACCCAGTTTACGGTTCTGGATCTCAAAGATGCCTTTTTCACTATCCCCCTACGTCCCGACTCCTATTTCCTCTTCGCCTTTACCTGGACGGATCCGGATACTCATACCTCCAGTCAGCTCACCTGGACAGTTCTTCCCCAGGGCTTCCGCGACAATCCTCACCTCTTCGGTCAGGCGCTGGCACGGGGCCTCACTTCCTGCTCCCGAACACCCAGCACACTCCTTCAATATGTACATGACCTCCTCCTTTGTAGCCCATCTCTCAGCCTCTCAAGACAACATACTGCAGATCTCCTCAATTACCTTGGCTCTCGCGGTTATCGGGTCTCCCCAGCCAAGGCTCAGTTATCTGTATCTTCTGGAACCTACCTGGGGCTCCACCTTACTCCCACCACAAAAGGTCTAACAGCCGATCGCACCCGGATTATCCGTGAACTCCAGCCTCCGGAAACAGCGGAACAAATTCTCTCCTTCTTGGGCCTTATAGGATTTTTCCGACACTGGATCCCTAACTTTGCTCTCCTCGCTAAACCCTTATATCTAGCCGCTAAGGAAACCCCTCAAGGACCCCTCACCTCTCCTTCCGCCGTTCAACAGGCCTTTCTCACCCTCCGTAACGCTCTGATATCTTCTCCTCCCCTTTCTCTGCCCAACCCAAACCGAGCTTTTTGTGGATGAATGGGCCGGAATAGCCACTAGACTCCTTGCCCAGCCTGTAGGGCCTTCCTACCGCCCCGTGGCTTACCTCTCCAAACAGCTAGACCCAACCATTCGGGGATGGCAACCATGCCTTCGGGCCCTAGCAGCAGCAGCCGAACTGACCAAACACTACAGATACTCAACCACACAGGTATAGGTGACATCTCCGACTGCTTTCTATGTGCCTCGCTTGGCCGGCCACCCTTGGCTGCTGTCCCACTCGACCAGCCCTTCAATTCTACTTCCTACACATCCCCAAACCCACCTTTTTCCCCGTTAAAAGTCCCCATATTCCTTGATTCAAAAAAATCTCACTATCTGTTACGGCAGCCGCCCAAATCTACCTGATACTGGGTTTCTTTGCAACACATCCCTCACGGTAAACACATCAATTGAAGCACCACCAGTTATGTTTTTGTGGTGCAATGGTTCCCTCACAAAAGAGATCAATTCTTCCTCCCCCTTCCCACGTATCCCCGTTACTCTCGTCCCACAACTCACACTGTATAGCCAAGACGAATTTTCCTCGCTAATCACGCCGCCCTTTACCCGACAAAAAAGAGCTATCTTTCTTCCTCTGGTTGCAGGTATCTCTCTCGCCTCCTCCCTGGTCGCTGCAGGCCTCGGGGGGCGGGGGGGGAGCTTAAACACATAGTGTTTCAACATCCCGCGACTTAGAACATAAACTCCAGCTAGCCATTGAAGGCTCCGCCGCCTCCATCTCCTCTCTCCAGTGCCAAATCACCTCCATAGCCCGAGTCGCTCTCCAGAATCGATGAGCCCTGGATCTCCTGACCGCCGACAAAGGAGGTACCTGCCTCTTCCTACAGGAGGAATGCTGCTGTAAACTCCCTCCATCGCTTAAGAGAAGAAATCCAACGCAAACACCAACAGTCCGCCTCCCCAATTCCCGATTGGTGGCGATCCACCCTCTATACCTGGCTAACACCAATCTGAGGCCCCTTAATTCTCATCTGTATCTTGCTCATGTTTGCCCCCCGTTTTCTTAGGTTCCTTCGCCGGCGCACGGAGGACGTCTCTCGGGTGGCCCCAAACCAAATGTTCCTCGGTCCTTACACCTTGCTTCCTACAGAAACCCCCACTGGTCTCCCCTAAGCCTCGGACCTCTGGTCGCCCGACGCCCCCATTCAGCATGAAGTAGCCAGAGATCGGAACGCCGCCCCATTACACCAAAGATGTCGGGATGTAAGGCCAACTGGCCCGAGGCAGGGGAACGCAATCAGATTCACAGGTTGCATCAGACCGAAACTCTCCGGACCACCCAGTTCCAGAAACTGACCTGGAGACATTCCGGACCACCCAGTTCCAGGAACTGACCTGGGGGCTTTCCACCCGGCCCAGCCTTCCCGCCTTTCGAGGGACGGGACTAGCGGTCCCAAGACTGATGTAACTGGCACCAGATAGTGCCACGACACCCGAAGAGACCACCAGCTAAGGAATTCCCTGCGCCCTCCCAGATTCACCACACCCCTTTCCCTTCTTCCCCTATAAAATCTTGCCCAAACCTCGCCCGGGGGCGACTTCTCTGGCCCCTTTCTCTCGGACCAGTGAACCTCGCCCGGGAGCGCCCCCTAATAAAGCTCACTTGAAGCTTTCCTCTGTTTTGTGATGCCGTTTGTTAAGATCCGACCTTACACTTACACATCAAGAATCGCTATGAGCTGAATTTCTGCAAAACAAGACTATCCCGTGCAAAGAACAACCCAGTAGAGCTTTGTATCCCATCAGCTACAGGAAGAGAATGGCTGCCGGCTACTGAAAGCCAGCAGCATTTACAACTTAACTCCCATGGCCTCTGCAGTGGTACGTCTGAGTTTTCTGTTTCTGCCCCTGTACCAAACAGCTCTGGTGTAATTCCTCGTTCCTTCCTCCACCCACCCCCACCAACCCCTGTCCCCTTACCTGCGGTCCGCAGCCCTCCGCTCCGCGCTCGGATGCTGCTGGGGTGCCAGGGACCCACGGGATGGATCGTTCCCAGCCGCCGGGCGCTGGCTCCCTAGACCCCCGACAGCTCGCGTGGCGCCGACGGCGAGGAGCCCCGAGGACGCCCCGCGCCAGGTGCGCTCTGGCCGGGACGCCCACTTCTAGGACACTCTCTTCCGGGAGAGGCGCGCAGACCGCCGCCGCGCTCAGGTGACCCGCAGCCAATGCCGAGCAAAACCCGCCCCGCCGGCGCCGTGTCCGCGCGGCGCAGCACAATCACGGCGCTCCAGGCACGGGCGCCGGAACGCCCACTTCCGGGACACGCTCCTCCGGGAGAGGCGCGCAGACCGCCGCCGCGCTCAGGTGACCCGCAGCCAATGCCGAGCAAAACCCGCCCCGCCGGCGCCGTGTCCGCGCGGCGCAGCACGATCTCGGCGCTCCAGGCACGGGCGCTGGGGGGCGGGCGTCTCCTCTCCTGAGAGGCAGGTAGCGGTGCCCCGGGGCGCGGGCCCCTGCGGCGCGGAGACTCGGCAAACAACCCAATGTTTTAAATGGAAAAAGGGCTTCAAAAGACCCTTCTCCAGATAAGACATACAAATGGTCAGCAAGCACATGAAGAGGTGTTAATCGTCATTAGTCGTGATGAAATGCAAGTTAACACCACAACGCCGACCCCTCCACACACTAGAAGGCCTACAATCAAGAAAGCTAAAAATAACAAATGTTGGCAAAAATTTAGAGAAACTGATACAGAATTTTCCATAGGGTAAATGAATAAGTTCCGGAGGTGGATGCTGAGAATATTTGTACAACAACGTGAATGTAGTTAATGCCATAGAACTGTATGCTCAAAATGATTTAAATGGTAAATGTTATGCTATGTGGGGGGTTTTAACATAATTTAGCCCCTGCTTTATACCAGACCCCAGAGTCGAAGCTTCTCATCCATTTTCTCACTTTTACTTAACCTCCTAGGATCTTCACACTCTAACAGACGAAGCTGAGCCTGAGAGGTTAAACTAAGTGACTTGCCCAAGGCTCACTCGGCCAAGTCTACACTGTTCAATGTTGCTGTATTTACTGAGCACCTACTAGAGCACCTGAGCAATACCTCCAGCACCTGCCAGAGACATTGTGGGAAGACCAGAATGAACGGGGACTGAAAGCAGATTACAAAACATGGGTAGATCCTGGGGCCCTGCTCTCAAACACTGAAGTTTCTTGGAGTGGAGGGGATGGCCTTTGTCACCCTTGTGGAGCCTTTTATTCCACCCCACCGCACCCCCACAGAGGAGGGAAGCAGCTGGCCTGATACTGAATATTAGCTCAGCTGGGGAGGAGTCCTGGGGCTTTGAAGAAGGCATCTCCTGCCCCACTCCCCACATTGCCCCCCCGAGTCCAGTATGTGGGCACAAGCATCCCTGTGGCGGGGCAGGAGACACGTCGCATTGCACCCCTCTCCTCCCGCCCTGCAGTAATGACACTGTACCCATACACCCGCCAGAAGGACAATGAACTCTCCTTCTCTGAGGGCACCATTATCTGCATCAACCGCCACTACTCCGATGGCTGGTGTGAGGGCATCGGCTCAGAGGGGTCTGGATTCTTCCCCGGGAACTATGTGCAGCCCAGCTGCTGACAACCCGGGATCTCTGGGATGCTGACCCAAGCACCGCCTTGAGTGAGCCTCTTGAGTCCCACACCAAAGCCTGCTCCAGTCAAGACTGGACCAGCCCGGCACGCCTCCTGGGCTGTGAGCTGTCTCTTCCTTTCCCCCACTGCAGTGGGAAGGCGTCCGGGTAAAGACAGAGGAGGCACCCAGAGGCCTGCTGGAGACAGGAAAGTACTGGAAGCCAAAGAGTTTGGTGACCTTACCCACAGGGGACCCTTACGCCATGCAAGACAGGGTCTCCAGCTGCAAGTGCCAACTTTGAATAAAATTCTGATGACCTCCTGATGAGTGCCCTGCAGGGCTAGCGGGCCGAGGGACTGAAAGGCAACCCACTTGTAAGGCTCCCACTAGTTGAGCCTCCTCTGCCTGCCCTAAGCAGCAGTATCTCCCATCTCCTCGGTGCTCACTGAGCCCTCCACACTAGACCCCTGTGCCCCTCTGCGAAGGTGGGCCGCACCCTGCTCTTTTGCCTGTTGCCTGCTTTGTTGTGTATTCAGTCTTGGTTCCACAAGCTGGGCACTCCTCCAAGAGTGGGGACCAGCTCCCTCACTTAGGTGGGGCTCTCTGAGAGCAGAGATCACCTCGCCCTCATCCCCCAGACTGCAGCGTGAGACACCTCGCTCACCTCCACCCCTTCACCTCCTTTACAGCTCTGAAACTCCAAAAGAGGGAGGTGGGCCTTGGGTTTCCACTGGCTCTGCTTTACAGCATCATGGCTTTCTGTTCCATACGGGAGGAGGGGGACTCAAAAGGGCCAGCCAGTGGGGCGACTTTGGTTAAGTCCCTGGTTTCTTGCTGCATAGACGAGGCTGGGGTGCAAGGAGACATCTTCGGGCTCTGTGAGGTCCCTGGCTGGCCAGACCCGAGCCCCGGGACATTGTGCTACCTCTTTCCACCAACAGGAGGTGACTGTTCCCTCTTTTTATCCTGTGGGGATGCTAACAGGGTGGGGGGGCGGGGGGCAAGGAGTGTAGGGTCACAGTAGGTAAAGCAAGATCTAGGCCTCGGACCATCAGCAAGGAGCGCCACCTCTCTCTGCGAGGAGTCCGGTGCGGGGGAGGTCGGGGTGGTGCATTTCGGGGCCTGGGTCCTCTGGACAGAAAACTGGAGGAGGGAGGCCACGCAGCCCAAGGCAACAGTTAACCACAATGCGGCGGGACATGTTCCTTCTCGACCCTGACAGGGAACCCCGTCCTCCCAACTGAGAGGACAAGGTTTGTGGAAACACTGCTGCCTGCTCAGATATGCGCGCCACGCTGCTGCGGCCAGACTCCAGAATTCGCTTGCAGTGGAACTGGGGGAGGCAGCCGAGCTCGGTTAACTGCACAGATGGGGACAGCTCCCAACTCCCTCCTCCAGTCCCCAAATGGACCAACCTGGGATTCCGGGAAATCCCGGAAGGATATACCAAAACGAAAGGGAAAGGGAGTAATAAAACTAGCTTTCTCTTTCCCGACCCCCACCGCCCCACCCCCTCCCCGCCCGGTTGGCCCCTGCAGGCCACGTCCTCAGCACCTGATGCAGGTGTAGGCGCACTTCGGTGGAGGTTTCCCAGGGCACCACCCTGGCGCGGAAGGAGCTGGGCTCGGCCTTCTGCGCCTCCTGCATAAGGCGGTGCATGGCGTAGTGGCGGCGCAGGAAGGCCACATCGCCGCCTGCCAGCAGCCCCGGGGGCAGAAGTCGTTGGCGCCGTCGCTCACGTAGAAAAGGCGCTCTTAAGGCGCCGTCGTGGGCCTGCTCGTGCAGGTAGTCGCTGAGCACCTTGTGCTGGCACATGTTGGTGGGGCCGTGAGCGCAACTGTGCACGTGGAAGGGCCGCAGCGCCAGCAGCCCCCAAGGGTCGGGCCCCGACGGGTTGGGCCCCGACGGGTTGCTGAAGATGTGGCGGAACAGGCCGTGGTGGCCGGCGGCGCACAGCGCACTCTCCACGCCAAAGGTGCTGGCGTCTGAGATGAGAATAACCTCAAAGCAGGCACCCTGCTTGGCCACAAACTGCAGCAGGTCGCCCGTGCCGGGCGACAGGGGGATGGCCTCGTAGATGGCGCGCAAGTCCGGCGGCCGCACGCCCTGCTCCCCCAGGTACTGGAAGACGCGCTGCATGTATTCGTTGTAGAAGCCCTCGCGCTAGGTGGCACGCAGGCTCTCAGGCAGCCGCTGGCCCGCCGCGGCACGCGCACGACGGAGTCGTCGCTGTTTTCATCCACGATACTCTCGTCCAAGTCGAAGGTCAGGAGGAAGTGTGGCGGGCCGGGCGCAGCCATCCCGCTGTCCTCTACCAGCTTTGTCCTGAGCGACCAAATCCTTTTGTGGTCACCAAAGAGTCCCTCAGAGGAAAGCGGGACAGGACCTCTGAGCTCCTCCTGCAGGGCGGGGAGCGGCGGCTGCGGAGGTCTGTCCCGGCTGAGTCTGGAGTGTCGAGAGTGGGGAGAGGGCCGAGCTGAGGTATTTGGGCGCAGGATGGAGCAAGGGGTGCTTACGGGAATTGGAGGGGACGCTGCGTCTTATCCATCCCCGGATTTCTGGGCTCCGGCTCTCACGAGTCCTTCCAGTCCAGAGGGTCCGTGAATGCTGTGCATCTGGGCCGTTCCCTCCACTTGCCCCCCATCCCCATGTTATGTATTTTTAACCACAATAAAAAAAATGAATGAAACACTAATACATGTTACAACATGGATAAACATTGAAAACATTCTAAGTCAAAGAAGACATACTGGACCCGGAGGAAGATGGCGGAAGAGTAAGACGCGGAGATCACCTTCCTCCCCACAGATACATCAGAAATTCATCTACACGTGGAACAACTCCTGCAGAACACCTACTGAACGCTGACAGAAGAACTCAGACCCCCCAAAAGGCAAGAAACTCCCCACATACCTGGGTAGGGCAAAAGAAAACAGAATAAACAGGGACAAAAGGATAGGGCCGGGACCTGCACCAGTGGGAGGGAGCCGTGAAGGAGGGAAGGTTTCTACACACTACAAGCCCCTTCGCGGGCGGAGACTGCAGGTGGCGGAGGGGGAAAGCTTCGGAGTAGCGGAGGAGAGCACAGCAACAGGGGTGCGGAGGGCAAAGCGGAGAGATTTTGGCACAGAGGATCGGTGCCCTCAGGCACACACCAGCCCAAGAGGTTTGTCTGCTCGGCCGCCGGGGCGGGCGGGGCTGGGAGCTGAGGCTCGGGTATCGGCTTTCAGTCTTCAGTCGGAGCGCAGGGAGAGGACTGGGGCTGGCGGCAGGAAGAGAGCCTGAAGGGGTTAGTGCACCACGGCTAGCCCGGAGGGAGTCCGGGGAAAGGGTCTGGAGCTACCGAAGAGGCAAGAGACTTTTTTCCCGTTTGTTTCCTGGTGCGCGAGGAGAGGGCATTAAGAGGGCTGCTTGGGGAAGCGCCGGAGACAGGCGCGGACCTCGGAGGCGGGCGTGGGACGCTGGGGCTGCTGCTGCCGCCGCCACTGCCGGGGTCCCGGGACCCGGGGACGGCTTTCCCGGGAAAGCGCACGGAGCGCCACGGGCTGCTGCAACATCATGCCGGCCTCTGCCGCCGCAGGCCCGCCCCACACTGCGCGCCCCTCCCTCCCCTCTGCCTGAGTGAGCCAGAGCCCCCGAATCAGCGGCTCCTTTAAACCCGTCCTGTCTGAGCGAAGAACGGACGCCCTCCGGCGACCTACGCGCAGAGGCGGGGCCAGGTTCAAGGCTGAGACCCGGGAGCTGTGAGAGCAGAGACAGGGAAATCTCTCTGTGCAGCCTCGGAGGCAGCGGATTAAAGCTCCACGGTCCACTTGATGTGCCGTGCGTCTGTGGAGTGCATGAATGGACAGCGAATCATCCCAAATTGAGGAAGTGGACTTTGAGGACAAGATTTAAGACTTTCCCCCCTTTTTCCTCTTTTTACAATGAATTATCCCAAATTGAGGAGGTGGACTTGGAGAGCAAGAGTTTTTATTTTTCCCCCTGCTCTCTTTTTGTGAATGTGTATGTGTAATCTTCTGTGTAAGATTCTCTCTGTATAGCTTTGCTTCCACCATATGTCCCAGGGTTCTATCGGTCCGTGTTTTTTTCAATAATTACTTTTTAATTTTAATAACGCTACTATATTTCATACTTTATTCTATTTTACTTTACCTGCTCTTCCTTTTTTTCCTACCTTCCCTTCCTCCCTCCCTCCGCTCCTCCTTTCCTTCTTTCTTTTTCTTTCCTCCCTCCCTCCCACCCTTCTTTCCACTTTTTTTCTTTCCTTCCTCCCTCCCTCCCTCCTGTCTTTCTTTCTTTCCTTCCTCCCTCCCTTCTTCCATTCACTCTTCCTTTTGCTTTCATTCCTCCCTCCCTCCCTTTCTTTCCTTCTTTCCATCCTTCCTCCCTCCCTCCCTCCTTTCTTTCTTTCTTCCTTCCTTCCTTTCTTCCTTTCTTCCTTTCTTTCCCTCTCTCTTTCTTTCTTCTACTAATTCTTTCTTTCTACTTTTTCTCCCTGTTATTCTGAGCCGGGTGGATGAAAGGCTCTTGGTGCTGCAGCCAGGAGTCAGTGCTGTGCCTCTGACGTGGGAGAGCCAACTTCAGGACACGGGTCCACAAGAGACCTCCCAGCTCCACATAATATCAAGCAGCGAAAATCTCCCAGAGATCTCCATCTCAACACCAGCACCCAGCTTCAGTCAACGACCAGCAAGCTACAGTGCTGGTCACCCTATGCCAGGCAACTAGCAAGGCAGGAACACAACCCCACACCCATTAGCAGAGAGGCTACCTAAAAACATAATAAGGCCATAAGCACCCCAAAACACACCACCAGACGTGGACCTGTCCACCAGAAAGACAAGATCGAGCCTCAACCACCAGAACACAGGCATTAGTCCCCCCCACCAGGAAGCCTACACAACCTACTGAAACAACCTTAGCCACTGGGGACAGACACCAAAAACAACGGGAACTACGAATCTGCAGCCTTCAAAAAGGAGACCCCAAACACAGTAACATAAGCAAAATGAGAAGACAGAAAAACACACAGCAGGTGAAGGAGCAAGATAAAAACCTACCAGACCTAACAAATGAAGAGGTAATAGGCAGTCTACCTGAAAAATAATTCAGAATAATGATAGTAAAGCTGATCCAAGATTCTATTTCCAAGATCCATAATCTTGGAAATAGAATAGACAAAATGCAAGAAACAGTTAACAAGGACCTAGAAGAACTAAAGATGAATCAAGCATCGATTAAAAACACAATAAATGAAATGAAAAATACTCTAGATGGGATCAATAGCAGAATAACTGAGGCAGAAGAACGGATAAGTGAGGTGGAAGATAAAATAGTGGAAATAACTGATGCAGAGCAAAATAAAGAAAAAAGAATGAAAAGAACAGAGGACAGTCTCAGAGACCTCTGGGACAACATTAAACGCACCAACATTCGAATTATAGGGGTTCCAGAAGAAGAAGAGAAAAAGAAAGGGACTGAGAAAATATTTGAAGAGATTATAGTTGAAAACTTCCCTAATATGGGAAAGGAAATAGTTAATCAAGTCCAGGAGGCACAGAGAGTCCCATACAGAATAAATCCAAGGAGAAATATGCCAAGACACATATTAATCAAACTGTCAAAAATTAAACACAAAGAAATCATATTAAAAGCAGCAAGGGGAAAACAACAAATAACACACAAGGGAATCCCCATCAGGTTAACAGCTGATCTCTCAGCAGAAACTCTACAAGCCAGAAGGGAGTGGCAGGACATAATTAAAGTGATGAAGGAGAGAAACCTGCAACCAAGATTACTCTACCCAGCAAGGATCTCACTCAGATTTGATGGAGAAATTAAAACCTTCACAGACAAGCAAAAGCTGAGAGAGTTCAGCACCACCAAACCAGCTTTACAACAAATGCTAAAGGAACTTCTCTAGGCAAGAAACACAACAGAAGGAATATACCTACAATAACGAACCCAAAGCAATTAAGGAAATGGGAATAGGAACATACATATCAATAATTACCTTAAATGTAAATGGACTAAATGCTCCCACCAAAAGACACAGAGTGGCTGAATGGATACAAAAACAAGACCCATATATATGCTGTCTACAAGAGACCCACTTCAGACCTAGAGACACATACAGATTGAAAGTAAAGGGATGGAAAAAGATATTCCATGCAAATGGAAATCAAAAGAAAGCTGGAGTAGCAATTCTTATATCAGACAAAATAGACTTTAAAATAAAGACTATTACAAGAGACAAAGAAGGACACTACATAACGATAAAGGCATCGATCCAAGAAGAAGATATAACAATTGTAAATATTTATGCACCCAACATAGGAGCACCTCAATACATAAGGCAAATACTAACAGCCATAAAAGGGGAAATCGACAGTAACACAATCATAGTAGGGGACTTTAACACCCCACTTTCACCAATGGACAGATCATCCAAAATGAAAATAAATAAGGAAACACAAGCTTTAAAGGATACATTAAACAAGATGGACTTAGTTGATATTTATAGGACATTCCATCCAAAAACAACAGAATACACATTTTTCTCAAGTGCTCATGGAACATTCTCCAGGATAGATCATATCTTGGGTCACAAATCAAGCCTTGGTAAATTTAAGAAAATTGAAATTGTATCAAGTATCTTTTCCGACCACAATGCTATGAGACTAGACATCAATTACTGTAAAAAATACAAACACATGGAGGCTAAACAATACACTACTCAATAACGAAGTAATCACTGAAGAAATCAAAGAGGAAATTAAAAAATACCAAAAAACAAATGACAATGGAGACACGACGACCCAAAACCTATGGGACGCAGCAAAAGCAGTTCTAAGGGGGAAGTTTATAGCAATACAATCCCACCTTAAGAAACAGGAAACATTTCGAGTAAACAACCTGACCCTGCACCTAAAGCAATTAGAGAAAGAAGAACAAAAAAACCCCAAAGTTAGCAGAAGGAAAGAAATCATAAAGATCAGACAAAAGACCTGTATGCAGAAAATTATAAGACACTGATGAAAGAAATTAAAGATGATACAAATAGATGGAGAGATATACCATGCTCCTGGATTGGAAGAATCAATGTTGTGAAAATGACTCTACTACCCAAAGCAATCTACAGATTCAATGCAATCCCTATCAAACTACCACTGGCATTTTTCACAGAACTAGAACAAAAAATTTCAAAATTTGTTTGGAAAAACAAAAGACCCCGAATAGCCAAAGCAATCTTGAGAACGAAAAACGGAGCTGGAGGAATCAGGCTCCCTGACTTCAGACTATACTACAAAGCTACAGTAATTAAGACAGTGTGGTACTGGCATAAAAACAGAAAGATAGATCAGTGGATCAGGATAGAAAGCCCAGAGATAAACCCACGCACATATGGCCAACTTATCTTTGATAAAGGAGGCAGGAATGTACAGTGGAGAAAGGACAGCCTCTTCAATAAGTGGTGCTGGGAAAACTGGACAGGGACATGTAAAAGTTTGAGATTAGATCATTCCCTAACACCATACACAAAAATAAGCTCAAAATGGATTAAAGACCTAAATGTAAGGCCAGAAACTATCAAACTCTTAGAGGAAAACATAGGTAGAACACTCTATGACATAAATCACAGCAAGATCCTTTTGGACCCACCTCCTAGAGAAATGGAAATAAAAACAAAAACAAACAAATGGGACCTAATGAAACTTCAAAGCTTTTGCACAGCAAAGGAAACCATAAACAAGACCAAAAGACAACCCTCAGAATGGGGGAAAATATTTGCAAATGAAGCAACTGACAAAGGATTAATCTCCAAAATTTATAAACAGCTCATGCAGCTCAATAGCAAAAAAACAAACAACCCAATCCAAAAATGGGCAGAAGACTTAAATAGGCATTTCTCCAAAGAAGATATACAGACTGCCAACAAACACATGAAAGAATGCTCAACATCATTAATCATTAGAGAAATGCAAATCAAAAGTACAATGAGATATCATCTCACACCAGTCAGAATGGCCATCATCAAGAAATCTAGAAACAATAAATGCTGGAGAGGGTGTGGAGAAAAGGGAACACTCTTGCACTGCTGGTGGGAATGTGAATTGGTACAGCCACTATGGCGAACAGTATGGAGGTTCCTTTAAAAACTACAAATAGAACTACCACATGACCCAGCAATCCCACTACTAGGCATATACCCTGAGAAAACCATAATTCAAAAAGAGACATGTACCAAAATGTTCATTGCAGCTCTATTCACAATAGCCCGGAGCTGGAAACAACCTAAGTGTCCATCATCGGATGAATGGATAAAGAAGATGTGGCACATATATACAATGGAATATTACTCAGCCATAAAAAGAAACGAAACTGAGCTATTTGTAATGAGGTGGATAGACCTAGAGTCTGTCATACAGAGTGAAGTAAGTCAGAAAGAGAAAGACAAATACCGTATGCTAACACATATATATGGAATTAAAAAAAAATGTCATGAAGAACCTAGGGGTAAAACGGGAATAAAGACACAGACCTACTTGAGAATGGACTTGAGGATATGGGGAGGGGGAAGGGTAAGCTGTGACAAAGCGAAAGAGAGGCATGGACATATATACACTACCAAACGTAAGGTAGATAGCTAGTGGGAAGCAGCCGCAGAGCACAGGGAGATCAGCTCGGTGCTTTGTGACCGCCTGGAGGGGTGGGATGGGGAGGGTGGGAGGGAGGGAGATGCATGAGGGAAGGGATGTGGGAACAGATGTATATGTATGACTGATTCACTTTGTTATAAAGCAGAAACTAATTTAAAAAATAAATAGAAAAAAAAAAAGAAGACATACTGAAAAGGCCACTCATACCACAACCATCTTGTGTGCTTTAAATCCATAGCAGTGTTGAAAATGAGGGGATGGGACTTCCCTGGTGGTCCAGTGGTTAACACTCTGAGCTCCCAATGTAGGGGGCACAGGTTCAATCCTTGGTCAGGGAACTAAAATCCCGCGTGCACAGTATGGCCAAAAAATAAAATAAAATAAACGTCATTGGCCTGGTTTGGGTCATAGCATCGTCCTTGAACCCATCAGAGCACCCATAGGATGGAACATGGGATTGGCTAAATGTGGATCATATGCCCATCTTCAAGGTGGGTGGACTGTAGCATCAGCCCTCTGGAACTGTTTGGACTGGAAACAAGTAACAAGTTCCCAAAGGAAAGCTGAGGTTCTGGACTTTGGCATGAGAACAGATGCTGGATAGGGGAAAGCGGCAGATTCCACATCACTGACGGCCCACTGCACAGCTGTGGGATCTGAAGGCCAAGGAAGGAAGGGGCTGATTTAGGGTCAGGGGCTGCAGCCACCCATCCAGTGCTCTTCCTGTCCTCCCACAACAGCAAGAACCTCTTCCTCTTGCAAAAGGCGCAGCCCTCCTTGATGTCTCTGGTGGCGGGAGCCCAGGAGTCACACCTGCCCCCTGGCCACATGACTCACCCATCCCCCAAGAACAATACTGCTCATTTATCCAGTCTCCTCCCTCCTTTACAAAGAGCAGAGACTAAATGCTATGGTGGTTAGCAAATTCTTGCTCAATGAAGCAGTGGGAGGCTCAAGGATTATGCCGTATCATGGAATCTATCATTGGCAGCTTTCAGAGACCACATGGGTGCATGTGGATCTCCAAGACCATGCGGCCTCAGTGTGAAACTGTCCATTGGGTGGCCCAGTTGCTCCCGTATCTTTGACTCTTAATGAGTATGAATATGAAAAGTTTGTTACAGCTGGAAGCCCAAAGGACTGCAAGGCCATGGTCTGCTGTATGGTTGTTGTGTCAGGGACACACTCAAATGTTTAGACGGTTATCACCTCGCTTGGCAGGCTATGGGCCTGTGAGGGGGAGGCCCTTTTCTCAACCACAAGGATGTTAGTAACTGAAACACCCCAAAGGGCTGTCTGTGCTGCCCAGGTAGCTGTTCAATTGCCCAGCAGCAAGGTCAGCTCAGTAATTGGCCACAGAGACTTGACAGGGACCAGACTGGCTTGAGCTGGAGGACCACAGATGACTGCCTGGATGGTCAGAGGTCAAGGGCTGTCCTGAGACTTGATGTCTATTGATGCCCACTCAGATGGGACAAAGGATGCCTGCAGTCCCAGGAGGGCCCCACCAGCCCTCAGGAGGCAGCACCTGGGGGCTGGTAGGTCACTGCACCAAGTTCTGTATAAATTCATAACATGACCATGGAGTGAGCTCAGTCAGGCCTGTGCTGGACCCAGGCTGCCCAGGCCAAGTGGGGCCAGCACTACTCTCTCCAGTTCAGATGGTAGGAGGAAACCCTGTGGGCTTCTGAGGCCCTAACAGCCGTTGACTGAGGTTGAGTTGGATTTGAAACAGTCAGTGACCAGAGCAGACATTTCATTCTTCTGCCATCAGGTTCCAGGACGGGGGTAGATAACCAGCGGTCCAGGTGAACCCCCACTCGTGAGTGACCCCGGGCAAGTCCTGTCCACCCTACAGGACTCAGAGGTGTGCGGTTAGGGGGGCCGTGGGTCAGCTGTGCTTAACACTAACCCACTAACCCTAACGCCCAAACCTCTACTGTTCACTCCCTAACCCTAACCTCCTCATCTCTAATCCTAAACCCTAAGGCTCCTAACCCCTAGCCCCTAGATACTCGACCTTGACCTGTAAACTCCCAACCCTTACCCTGACCCTGACTCAGACCGTCTGACCTGACCCTCTAACCCTGACCCTCTAGCCTGCATCCTTTAACTCTAATCCCTCAAAACCTGGGCTCAGCTGAGTGGCTCCATCCAGAGGTGAAGCAGGACCTGTCTTTGGGCCCCCACTGCCTCTGCCCTCTCCTCCCCCCAGGAACCAGAAAGCCCTGGGTTGTTGGACTCTCCTGACCAGAGGGGCAGCTGCTCCTGGTCTACCTGCACCCACACCCCCCTCCTCTGGGGCCCTTGGCCTCTGGACTGTCTGACCTTCAGTCCACCTTCAAGAGCCCGGAGACAAATCCAGGTGAGACGCCTGCTTCATTGGCACAGGTGGGACCTGGTCCCCATCCTCACAGCCCGGCCAGAAACCTTTGTGTGCACTGTCTCATGAGGCTCCCTGTCCCCAACTAGCTGGAGGGGTCGGGAGTCAGATGTGGAACTGAAGTGTCCTTGAGGTTGGAGTGTGGGCAGGACAGGGTAGGAGGGGCGAGAGGTGAGGTGTCATCATTCCCAAACCAGGCAGGGAGTGTGTGCTGTGTTTGCATTTCGGGCAGGGAAGAGTATGTCAGATGGAAGCTCTGAAGTAGCACACCTTGCAGGCCAACCTACTAGGAGAGTTCTTCCCTAAGTCAACGGGTGGCGCAAGACAACGCAAGAAACTGTACATATATCCTTACAATGAATCTGGCAACTGGAAAGGAAACGTTACAGGTCATGGCAACCGAGGCACGAGGAGCCCGTCCCGCCCGCCCAGGCTTGCGCAGTCTGGAGGTGGAGCCAGAGTAGGCTGGACAGGCAGCTCCCGGCTGGGGCCTGGGCCGGAGAGCCCCAGAAGGCGTGGCAACCCGCAGACAATTTCCAGAGCCCACTGCAGCCAGGAGACGTTCCCTACAGAAGAGCCTCTGGCCCTGTGTGTCCACCCTGCACACAGCACGACCATTGGTCTGTCGACCCCTGGGCCAAGTTCACGGCTGTCTGGCCGCCCCTCCCCTCACTTCCTGAGTGTCTGAGCCCCCAGGGCCCCCTTGGCCGAGCCTTCTCTGCACACCTGGCTTTCCTGACTATCCCTGCCTCTCTGAGCACACTGTGTCCTTCCCCGGGGTCTGCGGGTCTGGCTAAGGGTCCCCCTTGTCTCCGGGTGGGCACCCCAGCCAACGCTGATGCTTGCCTTTCCTGAAAGATGGCCCCCTCAGTCTCACCAACTCCAAACTGTGTTGTGTTTACTTCTGGCAAAGAGGGAATGAAGAGGAAGCCCCATTCCGGCCTCACGCAAGGTGCGTGCTAACCTTGTGGACCCAAGGGACCACAAAAAAGAGGCTGGAAGCCTGGTGGAGGCACAGCCCCTACCGTCACCCCTGTTCCTCGGCCCAGCTTCTCTCTTCTACCATCAAACCCCTCAGCTGCCACTAGAGGAAAAATGTGGGCCTAATCCTGTCACTCTGGTTCCAAAACTGTTTTCTCTGTCTATAAAACGAAGTCAAAGCTAGCTGTCTGGCCACCCTTGCAGCCCCTCTGCGATGCGTCCTCCCCGCGAGCCAGGCACCCAGCCCCTTCCCCTGCCCCCTGCCCCCACCCTCCTCTAGAGCGAGCTCCGTCCACCCCGCTCCTTCAGTTCAGCTCAGCTGCCACCTCCGCTGACTCACCAGCCAGAGGTAATCTCTCCCTCCACAGACACACCTGGCCTGCAGCTTCTCTGCCCCGCGCCCGGCTGGGCTGAGCAGAGCTGAGAGCATGCGCCTGCTTCACTGTGGACCCCAGGCCCCAGCACATGGCACAGGCTCAGGGATGTTTACTGGACAGATGGATGACCGTGAGGATGAGCAGGCAGATCACTCACGGTAGCGGGGAGTGGTCCTCCTTTTGAGTCTCTACACTTCACCACAAAGTGCTGAGGCAACAGCAAAAGGGAGGGTGGGGGAAGGCGGCACCAGAAAGCAACAACTCCATGCCTTCCTCATCCCCCCACAGCACACATGTGTACACACATATGTGCACGTACACGCCCAAGCATACCTGCATTCACACACATGTACACACACACATGCAAAGATGGACTGCAGTCACACACATGCACACAATCACATGTGCTGCACATGCAAAAATACGTGCATACACACATATGTGCCTGCCTGCACGTAAACACACTCACATGCATTCGGGTGTACACAGACCTGTGCACAGACAGCACACACATGCACGTGCTTGTGCACACTCACGTAATACACACACATACATACAAAAGCTCAGGAAATTTCATAAAGTTTGTTTTTGTTTCACCCTCCCCAAGAACGAGGAGACAGCAGATGGTCCCTGGGAAATAAAGATGGTCACGGCCCTGCATCTGTCACAGAGGCTAGTTGAAGGCTCAAGCACGCTCTGCCCTGCCCAGTTGTGGGGTACAGACCCAGCCTGCTCAGCTTCCTCATCCGAGCCTTCCGCTGCCCCAGCCGATCGTGGGAGAAGCAAGTCTGAGTGTCAGTTGCAGGTCATGTCTGTGCTACTTCCGGACTGGGGGTCTTGTGTTATCTTGCATGGTATCTTGCTGTGGGCTGAGGCTTACATTTTGCTAACTACTCTTCCATAAGCACTTCACCATATTCCTGAATGCCTATGCCTTCCAGAGGCTCCAGTTCTAGAACCCTGGAGTTGGGAAACAGTCAGCCGTCTCTGTGCACAATCACAAAGCTGCAGTCTGACCCAAGTCCACTTCTTGTATGTCTTAATGCTGCTCCACCTGGGGCTGATTGGGGAGGTGCTGGGTCTACAGTCCATGAAGATCTGGGACACATGATCCCCCTCTTGCAGGCCTGCACGGACTTGCCTTTGCCTGTTAGTCCAAGTCATGCTCTATACAACATCTCTGTTTTTCTCCTCTAGAAAAAAATATTCCCAGAAGCAGCAGCATCTCTTTAGACCACAGTCAGGATGACCCTCCTGGAATGAGCCTCAATGCTACCTCAACTGGACTATCTCCTGCCCTCTGCCTGACAAGGACCAGGCCTTGGGTGCGGTCAGTCTCCCCTCCAGTCTGACTGGGCCTTCCTGACCAGAGAACCCAGGAATACCCCCTGAGCCTGTGGAATCAAGCACGTGCTGTGGGAAAATGTGCTGATGCATTAAAAAAAATGATAGGACACTCCAAGACCATGAAAAATCACACACAACACGAACCATAAATAACAGCCAGGCTTTTTCTACACTGCGTGAAAACTGTCAATTTTTCACTACACTGGAACACACTCAGAGATGCTCTGGGCCTGCAAGAGCCCCAGGGCCCTGGTGCTGCCCAGACTGGAAAGGGCCTCACACAGCACCTTCTGGATCCTCACTGTGGTGGGATGGGGGATCCAGGGAGACTGCATAAGAAGTGGGTACGGGAGCCCAGCCAAGCTCCCAGGCTTTTGGGGCCAGGAGGGTCAGAAAGTTCCAGAGTATTCCCCTTGCTGAACTTGGATTCAGAGTCCCAGGTACTCTGTGGGCAGCAGGATTCTCCCATGAGGACACTGACCATCTCCTCCAGGCCTCTACCACACAAAGGGTGACCAAACACAGAGCTGTGCCACAGGGATGAGGGCAGGCCAGGGAGCCTGAGGGAGACGAGGCGGGAAGCGGCGGCACCCCAGTTGCATGGTCTTCTCGTCCCCCTGGAGCCCCTGCCCTGGTGCACAGTTCACTCCCGGGCTCACGGTGAGTGACGTGCTGAGCAGGCCTTAGTCTTACCGACGGCCAGATCTCTCGGGCCCTCTGCGTCCTGTGTTTTGCTACAGACAGTACACCCTTAGTAACTGCTCAAGTCACGGATCGAGAGGGTGAATGAATGAGTGAGCAAGGGAATGAGTGAGCGATGAAGGAACAGAGAAATGGGCAGATGGTGGATCCGCACTGCCGTGCGGACCCCAAGAACGAAATGTCACAGGTGGGCAAGACTCTCCCACGAAACATAGTCTCCACCGCCTCCTGACCCTAAGCCACTCCCTTCAGGACACCCTTGCTCCACACCCTAAACTGTACCCTAGCCCTAGCCCGTACCCTAACCCATACCCTAACCTGTACCCTAACCCAGACCCTAACCCTAACACGTAGCCGTACCCTAACCCATGCCCGAATCCTAAAACTAAGGCATACCATACCCTACCCCATACCCTAACCATAACCCGTACGCTAACACTAAACCATAACCTAACCCATACCCAAAACCATACCCTAACCCTAACCTAACCCTAACCCTGAACCTGACCCTAGCCCC
This sequence comes from Hyperoodon ampullatus, assembly GCF_949752795.1. NCBI lineage: Eukaryota > Metazoa > Chordata > Mammalia > Artiodactyla > Ziphiidae > Hyperoodon > Hyperoodon ampullatus. The sequence continues at coordinate 88,710,604 of NC_136927.1, read as the reverse complement.
TAACCCTAAACCTAAACCTAACCCAACACTAACCCTAACCTTAACCCTAACCCGTAACCCTAACCCTAAACCTTACCCTAACCCTAAACCTAACCTTAACGCTACCCTAACACTCACCTTTACCATAAACCTTACCCGTTCGCTAACCCTAACCCTAACCCTAAACCCTAAACCCTAACCCTAACCCGACCCTGACCCTAACCCATACCCCAACCCTAAACTGTGCCCTAAACTTAAACTGTACCCTAACCTGTATCCTAACCCTAATCCATACCCTAACCCTAACCTGTACCCTAACACATACCCTAAGCCTAAGCCATAGCCATACCCTAACCTGTACCGTAACCCGTATGCTAACCCTAAGCCTACCCTCTTACCCTAACCCTCACCGTAACCCTTAAACCCTAACCCCAAAACCCTAGTCTTCACCCTGACCCTGACCCTAAACACTAAACCTAAATCCCTAACCCTAAACCTAACCCTACCCCAACCCTAACCCTAACTAACCCTACCCATAACTAACACTAACGCTAACCCTAACCCTAACACCTAACCCTAACCCTAAACCTCTAACCCAAAACCTCTATCCATAACCCTAACCCTAACCCTAACCCTAACCTAACAAAAGCACCGATGCTACTCCTATCTCAGGCCCTGACACTGTCCCTGTATAAAGACTTGCTGCTGTCAATATCTATATCCTGACACAATCCTAAGCTTATATCCTGACCCATCTCTTACTGAAGTCCTGAAACTCTCCCTAAGTGAACCTTGACGCTGTCCCTAGCTGAGGCCCCGAGGCTGTCCGTAACAGACACCCCGATAATATCTTTAACCAACACCCTGATGCTGATCCTACAGAGGCACTTGTGGTGCTACTAAGCCTTTCCCGGACACTGTCCCTAGATAAGGCCCTGACGCTGCTTCTAAATAAGGCCCTGATGCTCTGAGTAACTAAAGCCCTCAAACTATCCCTTGCTCATTTACTGATATTATCCCTAGCCCTTAACCTGACTCGATCCATAGCTAATGTCCTGCTTCTGATCCTACCTGAAGCCCTAATGCTGTCCCTAACTAAGGCCCTGACTAGTCCTAACTCAGGCCCTGACACGATACCTAACAAAGGCTCTGATGCTACGCCTAACTAAGGCCCTGACACTCTCCATAACTAAGGCCCTGAACCTACTCCTAACTCAGGACCTGAACATGTCTTTAACTAAGACCCTAATACTGATCCTACAAAGGCCCTGATGCTGCTCTGAAGTCATGACCTGACAGTGTCCCCAGCTAAGGGCCTGACGCTAGGCCTCACTCAGGCCCTGTCACTCTCCCTAAGTCAGGCTCTCACGCTGTCCCTACCTGAAGCCCTGACACTGGTTCTAAAAATGGCCCTGGTACTCTCAGTAACTAACATCGTGACATGATCCCTAGATGTTAACCTGACCCTGTCACTAGCTAATGTCCTCCCTCTGATGATAACTAAAGCCCTCATGCTGCGCCTAACTCAGGCCCTGAATTTAGTCCCAAGTCCGTGACACTGTCCTTAATTAAGGCCTAGATGCTTCTCCTAGGTCAGGGCTTGATACTGTTCCTAACTAAGGCCCTAACACTATTCCTAACTCAGGTTCTGACACTGTACGTAACAGAAGGCCCTGATGCTAGTCCTAAGGCCCTGACACTACTCCTAACTCAGGCTCTGACGCTAGTCCTAACTAAGGCCCTGACACTACACCTAACTCAGGCCCTGACACTGGCCCTAACTAAAGCACTGACACTACTCCTAACACAGGCCCTCACACGATTCCTTTGAAGGCTCTGATGCTAGTCCTAAGGCCCTGACACTGACCCTAACTAAGGCCCTGCTGCCGTCAATATCTAAAGTCCTGACACTATCCTGAGAATATATTCTAACAAATGTCTTAATAACGTCCTAGAACTCTCCTGATGTAAGCCTTGATGCTGTCCCTAAGTGAGGCCCTGAGGCTGTCCCTAACACAGGCCCTGAGAATGTCTTTAACAAAGACCCTGATGCTCATCCTACAGAGGCAATTGTGCTGCTCCTAAGTCATGCCCTGAGAGTGTCCCTAGCTAAGGGTCTGATGTTAGGCCTCACTCAGGCCGTCGCTCTCCTTATTTCAGGCTCTGACGCTGTCCCTACCTGAAGCCCTGACACTGGTTCTAAACAAGGCCCCTGGTACTCTCAGTAACTATGGTATTGACACTATCCCCAGGTCATTTCCTGACACTATACCTAGATATTAACCTAACTCTATCTTTAGCTAAAGTCGAGCCTCTTATGCCGACTAAAGCCCTGATGCTGTGCCTAAATCAGGCCGTGAATTTAGCCCCAAGGCCATGACACTGTCCCTAACTAAGGCCTAGATGCTGGTCCAACGTCAGGGCCTGATACCGTCCCTAACAAAGGCCCTAACACTATTCCTAGCTCAGGCCCTCACACTGTACCTAACAGAAGGCTCTGATGCTACTCCTAACCAAGGCCCTGACACTGTCCCAAACTAAGGCCTAGATGCTGGTCCAAAGTCAGGACCTGATACTGTCCCCATCTAAGGACCTAGCACTATGGCTAACTCAGTCCCTGACAGTACCTAACAGAAGGCCCTGACCCCAGTCCTAACTAAGACCCTGACACTGTCCCTAACAAAGGCTCTGATGCTAGTCCTAACCAAGGCAATGACACTGTCCCTAAGTAAGGACTGAGATTACTAATAACTCAGGCCATGACACGATACCTAAAAAAGGCTCTGATGCTAATCCTAACTAAGGCCCTGACACTGACCCTAACTAAGCCCTTGACACTACTCCTAACTAAGGCCCTGATGCTACACATAATTCAGGCCCTGACACTGTCCTTAACGAAGGCCTTGACACTACTAATGACTCAGGCCCTGACACTGTCCCTGAGGCCCTGACACTACTACTAACTCAGGCCCTGACACGATACCTAACAAAGGCACTGATGGTAACCCTAACTAAGGCCTTGACACTATTCCTAACTAAGGCCCTGATGCTACACTTAACTCAGGCCCTGACACTGTCCCTAAATAAGGCCCTGATACTACACCTAAAACAGGCCCTGACGCTGTTCCTAACAGAGGCACTGATGCTAGTCCTAAATCAGGCCCTGACACTGTCCCTAATAAAGGCCCTGCTGCTGTCAATATCGAAAGTCCTGACACTATCCTAAGCTTATATCCTGACCAATCTCTTACTAAGTTCCTGAAACTGTCCCGAAGTGAGGCCTTGATGCTGTCCCTAACAGAGGTCCTGATAATGTCTTTAACAAAGACCCTGATGCTGATCTTACAGAAGTACTGGTGCTACTCCTAGGCCTTGCGTGGACACTGCCCCTAGATAAGACCCTGACGCAGGTCCTAAATAAGGCCCTGATGATCTGAATAACTAAGGCCTTCAAACTATCCCTCGCTCATTTCCTGACGTTATGCCTAGCCTATAACCTGACTCAGTCCGTAGCTAATGTCCTGCCTCTTATCCTACCTGAAGCCCTAATGCTGTCCCTAACTAAGGCCCTGACTACTGCTAAATCAGGCCCTGAAACTGGCCCTAACTAAAGCCTTCACACTACTCCTATCTCAGGTCCTGACACTGTCCCTAACTAAGGCCCTGACACTACTCATAACTCAGGCCCTGACACAATACCTAACAAAGGCTCTGATGCTAGTCTTAACTAAGGCCCTGACACTCTCCCTACCTAAGGCCCTGAACGTACTCCTAACTCAGGCCCCGATCATGTCTTTAACTAAGACCCTACTGCTCATCCTACAAAGGCCCCGATGCTGCTCCTAAGTCATGCCCTGAGAGTGTCCCTAGCTAAGGGCCTGATGCTAGGCCTCACTCAGGCCCTGTCGCTCTCCCTAAGACAGGCTCCCAGGCGATCCCTACCTGAACCCCTGACACTGGTTCTAAACAAGGACCTGATACTCTCAGTAACTGTGGTATTCACACTATCCCCAGGTCATTTCCTGACACTATACCTATACCTTAACGTAACCCTGTCTTTATCTAAAGTCGAGCCTCTTATGCCAACTAAAGGCCTGATGCTGTGCGTAACTCAGGCCCTGACTTAGTCCCAAGGCCTTGACACTGTCCCTAACTAAGGCCTAGATGCTGGTCGAACGTCAGGGCCTGATACTGTCCCTAACAAAGGCCCTAACACTAATCCTAACTCAGGCCCTGACAGTGTACCTAACAGAAGGTCCTGACGTTAGTCCTAACTAAGACCCTGACACTGTCCCTAACAAAGGCTCAGATGCTAGTCCTAACCAAGGCCCTCACACTGTCCCTAACTAAGACCCTGACAGTACTCCTAACTTAGGCCCTGACCCGATACCTAACAAGACTTACTTATTAAGTAATAATTAGCCTACCTGAAGCCCTAACTCTGTCCCTACCTAAGGACCTGAATAGTCCTAACTAAGGCCCTGACACTGTCCTCACCAAGGCCTTCACCGTACTCCTAACTCAGCCCCTGACACTGTACCTAACTAAGGCCCTGACAGTACTCCTAACTTAGGCCCTGACACGATACCTAACAAAGGTTCTGATGCTATTCCTAACTAAGGTGCTGAAACAGGACCTAACTAAGGCCCTTGACTTAGGAGTAGTGTCAAGGCTTTAGTTAGGGACAGTGTTGGGCCTTAGTTCGGACTGGCATCACAGCCTTTGTTAGGTATCATGTCAAGGCCTGACTTAGGAGTAGTGTCAGGGCCTTAGTTGGGGACAGTGTCAGGTCCTTAGTTAGGACTAGCAACAGAGCCTTTGTTAGTAATCGTGTGAGGGCCTGAGTTAGGAGCAATGTCAAGGCCTTAGATAGGAACAGTGTGTGTCAAGGCCTTGGTTAGGACTAGCATCAGAGTCTTTGTTAGGTATCATATCAGGGCCTGAGTTAAGAGTAGTATCAGAGCCTTAGTTAGGAACAATGTCATGGCCTGAGTTAGGAGTAGTATCAGGGCGTTATTAAGGGACACTGTCAGGGCCTGAGTTAGCAGTAGTGTCAAGGACTTTGTTAGGGATTGTGTCAGGGCCTCAGTTAGGAATAGTGTCAGGGCCCTAGGTAGGGACAGTATGAGGCCCTGACTTAGGATGAGCATCTAGGCCTTAGTTAGGGACAGTGTCACGGCCTTGGGACTAAATTCAGGGCCTCAGTTAGGCACAGCATCAGGGCTTTAGTTGGCATAAGAAGCTCAACTGTAGCTAAAGCAACGGTTAGGTTAAGGTCTAGGTATAGTATCAGGAAATAACCTAGGGATAGTGTCAAACTTTAGTTACTGAGAGGATCAGGGCCTTGTTCAGAACGAGTGTCAGGGATTCAGGTAGGGACAGCGTCAGAACCTGACAGAGACACGGTCAGAGCATGACTGAGGCCTAGCGTCAGGCCCTTAGCTAGGGACACTGTCAGGGCATGACTCAGGAGCAGCATCAGGGCCTCTGTAGAATCAGCATTACGGTCTTAAGACATGATCAGAGACTGAGTTAGGGAGAGCGTCAGGGCCTCAGTTACGGGTAGCTTCAGGGCCTATGTTACCGACAACCTCACGGCGTTATTTGGGGACAGCGTCAGGGCTGACTTAGGAATAGTGTCAGGACCTTGGTTCGAGATGGGTCAGTATATTAGCTCAGGATAGTGTTAGGCCTTTAGTTATTGCCGGCAGCAGGGGCTGCATTAGGGACAGCTTCCTGGCCTTACTTTAAGACAGTGTCACGGCCTTAACAGGACTATTCAGGGCCTTAGTTAGGGACAGCATTAGGGCTTTATGTAGGATGAGAGGCAGGATATTAACTAGGGACTGAGTCAGGTTACGGGCTAGGGATAAGGTCAGGAAAGGACCGAGGGACAGTTTGAAGGCCTTAGTTACTGAGAGAACCTGGGCCTTCTTTACGACCAGCGTCATGGCCTTCGGTAGGGACAGTGCCAGGGCAAGGCCTCGGAGGAGCATAAGGGCCTCTGTAGGATCAGCATCAGGGTCTTGGTTAAAGACATTCTCAGGGCCTCACTTAGGGACAAGCTCAGGGCCTCACTTAGGGACAGCATCAAGGCTCACGTAGGGACAGTTTCACGACCTTAGTAAGAGATGTGACAGGATATATGCTAAGGATACTGTCAAAACTTTAGATATTGACAGGAGCAGGGCGTTTGTTACAGACACTCTCAGGGCCTGAGTTAGGACTAGCATCAGTGCCTCTGTTAGGAACAGGGTCAGGGCCTGTTGTAGGTGTAGTATCAGGGCCTTATTTAGGGACAGTGTCAGGGCCTGAGTTAAGTGTAGCTTCAGGGCCTAGTTAGGAATAGTGTCAAGGCCTTACTCAGGGTCACTGTCACGGCCTTAGTTAGGGTTAGCATCAGAGCCTTCGTTAGGTATAATGTCAGGGCCTGAGGTATAAGTCATTTAAGGGCCTTGGTTAGGAAGAGTGTCAAAGCCTTTGTTATGTATAATGGCAGGGCCAGAGTTAGGAGAAGAGTCAGGTCCTTAGTTAGGGACACTGTCAGGGCCTTATTTAGGGACAGTATCACGGCCTGAGATGGTAGTAGTGTCAAGGCCTTAGTTAAGGACACTGTCAGGGCAAGGCCTAGGAGGAGCATATGGGCCTATGTAGGATCAGGGGCTGGGGCTGGGGCTGGCGCTGGGGCGAGGGCTAGGGCCTTAGTTAGCAATAGTGTCAAGGCCTTAGTTAGGATCACTGTCAGGGCCTCTGTTAGGGTTAGTGTCAGAGCCTTCATTAGGTATAATGTCAGGGCCTGAGTTAGAAGTAGTGTCAGGGCCTTAATGAGGGACAGTGTCAGGTATTTGGTAGGATGAGTGTCAGAGCCTTTCTTATGTATAATGGCAGGGCCAGAGTTAGGAGAAGAGTCAGGCCCTTAGTTAGGGACACTGTCAGGGCCTTACTTAGGGACAGTATCACGGCCTGAGTTAGTAGTAGTGTCAAGCCTTAGTTAAGGACAGTGTCAGGGCCTTACTTACAACTAGTATCAGAGCCTTTGTTCGGTATCTTCTCAGAGTCTGATTTATGAGTAGTGTCAAGCCTTAGTTAGGGACAGTGTCAGGGCCTGAGTTACGAGTGGAATCAGTGCCTCTCTTAGGAACACTGTCAGAGTCTGTGTTAGGTGTAGTGTCAGGGCATAAGTTGGGACAGTGTCCGGGCCTTGGTTAGGACTACCATCAGAGCCTTTTTTATGGATAGTGTCAGTGCCTTGGTTAGGACGAGCGTCAGAGACTTTGTTATGTATAATGGCAGGGCCAGAGGTAGGAGGAGAGTCAGGCCCTTAGTTAGGGACACTGTCAGGGCCTTAGTTAGGGACAGTATCACGGCCTGAGTTAGTAGTAGTGTCAACGCCTCAGTTAAAAACAGTGTCAGGGCCTTACTTACAACTAACATCAAGCCTTTGTTCGGTATCGTGTCACGGCCTGAGTTAGCTGTAGTCTCAGGCCCTACTTAGGGACAGTGTCAGTGCCTTGGTTAGGACTACCATCAGAGCCTTTGTTAGGGCCAGTGGCAGGGTCTTGGTTAGGACTGGCATCAGGGCCTTCTGTTAGGTACACTGTCAGGGCTTGAGTCAGGCATAGTGTCAGGGACTTTGTTAGGGACAGTATCAGGCCCTGACTTTGGACCAGCATCTAGGCCTTAGTTAGGGAAAGTGGCACGGCCTTGGGGCTAAATTCAGGGCGTGAGTTAAGCACAGCATCAGGGCTTTAGTTGCCATAAGAGGCTCGACTTTAGCTAAAGACAGGGATAAGTTATGATATAGGTATACTGTCAGGACATAACCCAGGTATAGTGTCAACACCTTAGTTACTGAGAATATCAGGGCCTTGTTTAGAACCAGAGTCAGGGCTTCAGATAGGGACAGCGTCACAGCCTGATGTAGGGAGAGCGACAGGTCCCGAGTGAGGCCTAGAATCAGGCCCTTAGCTGGGGACACTGTCAGGGCATGACTCAGGAGCAGCATCAGGGCCTCTGTAGGATCACAATTACGGTCTTAGTTAAAGACATGATCAGGACCTGAGTTAGGCGCACCGTCAAGGCCTCAGTTACGGACAGCCTCAGGGCTTTATTTAGAGCCAGCATCAGGGCTGACTTAGGGATAGTGTCAGGACCTTGGTTCGAGGTGGGTCATTATATTACCTCAGGATATGTCAGGCCTTTAGTTATTGCCGGCAGCAGGGCCTGCATTAGGGACAGCTTCCAGGCTTTACTTACAAACAGAGTCAGGGCCTTAGTGATGACTAGTCAGGGCCTTAGTTAGGGACAGCATTAGGGCTTCAGGTAGGGTAAGAGGCAGGACATTAACTACGGACTAGGGATAAAGTCAGGAACGGAGCGAGGGACACTTTGAAGGCCTTAGTTATCGAGAGCACCTGGGCCTTCTTTAGGACCAGTATCATGGCCTTCGGTAGGGACAGTGTCAGGGCAAGGCCTAGGAGGAGCATAAGGGCCTCTGTAGGATCAGCATCAGGGACTGGGCCTGGGGATGGGGATGGGGATGGGGATGGGGATCGGGTAGGGGAGGGCTAGGGCTAGGGTTAGGGCTAGGGCCTTAGTTAGGTATAGTGTCAAGGCCTTAGTTAGGGTCACTGTCAGGGCCTTAGTTAGGGTTAGCATCAGAGCCTTTGTTAGGTATAATGTCAGACCTTGAGACAGAAGTAGTGTCAGAGCCTTAGGGAGGGACAGTGTCAGGTCCTTGGTAAGGATGAGCGTTAGAGCCTTTGTTATGTATAATGGCAGGGCCAGAGTTAGGAGGAGAGTCAGGCAACTAGTCAGGGACACTGTCAGGGACTTAGATAGGGACAGTATCACGGCCTGAGCTAGTAGTAGTGTCAAGGACTTAGTTAAGGACAGTGTCAGGGCAAGGCCTACAAGGAGCATAAAGGCCTCTGTAGGAGCTGTGGCAGGAGCTGGGACTGGGACTGGGGCTGGGGCTGGGGCTGGGGCTAGGGCTAGGGCTAGGGTTAGGGCCTTACTTAGGAATAGTGTCAAGGCCTTAGTTAGGGTCACTGTCACAACCTTAGTTAGGGTTAGCATCAGAGCCTTCGTTAGGTATAATGTCAGGGCCTGAGTTAGAAGTACTGTCAGGGCCTTAGTGAGGGACAGTATCAGGGCCTTGGTTAGGGCGAGCGTCAGAGCCTTTGTTATATATAATTGCAGGGCCAGAGTTAGGAAGAGAGTACCGCCCTTACTTAGCGACAATATCAGTGCCTTAGTAAGGGACAGTATCACGGCCTTGGGGCTAAATTCAGGACCTGAGTTAAGCATAGCATCAGGGCTTTAGTTGCCATAAGAGGCTCGACTTTAGCTGAAGACAGGGATAAGTTATGATCTAGGTATACTGTCAGGACATGACCCAGGTATAGTGTCAACACCTTAGTTACTGAGAATATCGGGGCCTTGTTTAGAACCAGTGTCAGGGCTTCAGGTAGGGACAGCGTCACAGCCTGACATAGGGAAAGCGACGGGGCCCAAGTGAGGCCTAGTATCAGGTCCTTAGCTGGGGACACTGTCAGGGCATGACTCAGGAGCAGCATCAGGGCCTCTGTAGGATCAGCATTACGGTCTTAGTTAAAGACATGATCAGGGCCTGAGTTAGGTGGAGTGTCAAGGCCTCAGTTACGGATAGCTTCAGAGCCTGTGTTAGCGACAGCCTCAGGGCTTTATTTAGGGCCAGCATCAGGGCTGACTTAGGGATAGTGTCAGGACCTTGGTTCGAGATGGGTCAGTATATTAGCTCAGGATAGTGTTAGGCCTTTAGTTATTGCCGGCAGCAGGGGCTGCATTAGGGACAGCTTCCTGGCCTTACTTACAAACAGTGTCAGGGCCTTAGTGATGACTAGTCAGGGCCTCTGTTAGGGACAGCATTAGGGCTTCAGGTAGGGTAAGAGGCAGGACATTAACTATGGACTAGGGATAAAGTCCGGAACGGAGCGAGGGACACTTTGAAGGCCTTAGTTATCGAGAGCACCTGGGCCTTCTTTAGGACCAGTATCACGGCCTTCGGTAGGGACAGTGTAGGGCAAGGCCTAGGAGGAGCATAAGGGCCTCTGTAGGATCAGCATCAGGGCCTTGGGCTGCAGATGGGGATGGGGATGGGGATCAGGTAGGGGAGGGTTAGGGCTAGGGTTAGGGCTAGGGCCTTCGTTAGGTATAGTGTCAAGGCCTTAGTTAGGGTCACTGTCAGGGCCTTAGTTAGGGTTAGCATCAGATCCTTTGTTAGGTATAAGGTCAGAGCTTGAGTTAGAAACAGTGTCAGGGCCTTAGTGAGGGACAGTGTCAGGTCCTTGGTAAGGACGAGCGTTAGAGCCTTTGTTATGTATAATGGCAGGGCCAGAGTTAGGAGGAGAGTCAGGCAATTAGTCAGGGACACTGTCAGGGACTTAGATAGGGACAGTACCACGGCCTGAGTTAGTAGTAGTGTCAAGGCCTTAGTTAAGGACAGTGTCAGGGCAAGGCCTACAAGGAGCATAAAGGCCTCTGTAGGAGCTGTGGCAGGAGCTGGGACTGGGATTGGGGCTGGGGCTGGGGCTGGGGCTAGGGCTAGGGCTAGGGCCTTACTTAGGAATAGTGTCAAGGCCTTAGTTAGGGTCACTGTCACGGCCTTAGTTAGGGTTAGCATCAGAGCCTTCGTTAGGTATAATGTCAGGGCCTGAGTTAGAAGTAGTGTCAGGGCCTTAGTGAGGGACAGTGTCAGGGCCTTGGTTAGGGCGAGCATCAGAGCCTTTGTTATATATAATTGCAGGGCCAGAGTTAGGAAGAGAGTACCGCCCTTACTTAGTGACAATATCAGTGCCTTAGTAAGGGACAGTATCACGGCCTTGGGGCTAAATTCAGGACCTGAGTTAAGCATAGCATCAGGGCTTTAGTTGCCATAAGAGGCTCGACTTTAGCTAAAGACAGGGATAAGTTATGATCGAGGTATACTGTCAGGACATGACCCAGGTATAGTGTCAACACCTTAGTTACTGAGAATATCGGGGCCTTGTTTAGAACCAGTGTCAGGGCTTCAGGTAGGGACAGCGTCACAGCCTGACGTAGGGAATGCGACGGGGCCCGAGTGAGGCCTAGCATCAGGTCCTTAGCTGGGGACACTGTCAGGGCATGACTCAGGAGCAGCATCAGGGCCTCTGTAGGATCAGCATTACGGTCTTAGTTAAAGACATGATCAGGGCCTCAGTTAGGTGGAGTGTCAAGGCCTCAGTTACGGATAGCTTCAGGGCCTGTGTTAGGGACAGCCTCAGGGCTTTATTTAGGGCCAGCATCAGGGCTGACTTAGGGATAGTGTCAGGACCTTGGTTCGAGATGGGTCAGTATATTAGCTCAGGATAGTGTTAGGCCTTTAGTTATTGCCGGCAGCAGGGCCTGCATTAGGGACAGCTTCCAGGCTTTACTTACAAACAGAGTCAGGGCCCTAGAGATGACTACTCAGGGCCTTAGTTAGGGACAGCATTAGGGCTTCAGGTAGGGTAAGAGGCAGGACATTAACTATGGACTAGGGATAAAGTCAGGAATGGAACGAGGGACACTTTGAAGGCCTTAGTTATCGAGAGCACCTGGGCCTTCTTTAGGACCAGTATCACGGCCTTCGGTAGGGACAGTGTCAGGGCAAGGCCTAGGAGGAGCTTGAGAGCCTCTGTAGGATCAGCATCAGGGACTGGGGATGTGGATGGGGATGGGGATGGGGATCGGGTAGGGGAGGGCTAGGGCTAGGCTTAGGGCTAGGGCCTTAGTTAGGAAGAGTGTCAAGGCCATAGTTAGGGTTAGCATCAGAGCCTTTGTTAGGTATAATGTCAGAGCTTGAGTTCAAAGTAGTGTCAGGGCCTTGGTGAGGGACAGTGTCAGGTCCTTGGTAAGGACGAGCGTTACAGCCTATGTTATGTATAATGGCAGGGCCAGAGTTAGGAGGAGAGTCAAGCAATGAGTCAGGGACACTGTCAGTGCCTAAGTTAGGGACAGTATCATGGCCTGAGTTAGTAGTAGTGTCAAGGCCTTAGTTAAGGACAGTGTCATGGCGTGGCCTATGAGGAGCAAGCATAAAGGCCTCTGTAGGAGCTGGGGCAGGAGCTGGGACTGGGGATGGGGCTGGGGCTGCGGCTGGGGCTAGGGCTAGGGCTAGGGCCTTACTTAGGAATAGTGTCAAGACCTTAGTTAGGGTCAATGTCAGGGCCTTAGTTAGGGTTAGCATCAGAGACTTCGTTAGGTATACTGTCAGGTCCTGAGTTAGAAGCAGTGTCAGGGCCTTAGTGAGGGACATTGTCAGGGCCTTGGTTAGGACGAGCGTCAGAGCCTTTGTTATATATAATTGCAGGGCCAGAGTTAGGAAGAGAGTACTGCCCTTACTTAGGGACAATATCAGTGCCTTAGTTAGGGACAGTATCACGGCCTTGGGGCTAAATTCAGGGCCTGAGTTAAGCATAGCATCAGGGCTTTAGTTGCCATAAGAGGCTCGACTTTAGCTAAAGACAGGGATAAGTTATGATCTAGGTATACTGTCAGGACATGACCCAGGTATAGTGTCAACACCTTAGTTACTGAGAATATCGGGGCCTTGTTTAGAACCAGTGTCAGGGCTTCAGGTAGGGACAGCGTCACAGCCTGGCGTAGGGAAAGCGACGGGGCCCGAGTGAGGCCTAGCATCAGGTCCTTAGCTGGGGACACTGTCAGGGCATGACTCAGGAGCAGCATCAGGGCCTCTGTAGGATCAGCATTACGGTCTTAGTTAAAGACATGATCAGGGCCTCAGTTAGGTGGAGTGTCAAGGCCTCAGTTACGGATAGCTTCAGGGCCTGTGTTAGGGACAGCCTCAGGGCTTTATTTAGGGCCAGCATCAGGGCTGACTTAGGGATAGTGTCAGGACCTTGGTTCGAGATGGGTCAGTATATTAGCTCAGGATAGTGTTAGGCCTTTCGTTATTGCCGGCAGCAGGGCCTGCATTAGGGACAGCTTCCTGGCCTTACTTACAAACAGTGTCAGGGCCTTAGTGATGACTAGTCAGGGCCTCAGTTAGGGACAGCATTAGGGCTTCAGGTAGGGTAAGAGGCAGGACATTAACTATGGACTAGGGATAAAGTCCGGAACGGAGCGAGGGTCACTTTGAAGGCCTTAGTTATCGAGAGCACCTGGGCCTTCTTTAGGACCAGTATCACGGCCTTCGGTAGGGACACTGTCAGGGCAAGGCCTAGGAGGAGCATAAGGGCCTCTGTAGTATCAGCATCAGGGGCTAGGGATGGGGATGGGGATGGGGATGGGGATGGGGATGGGGTTGGTGATTGGGATCGGGTTCGGGAGGGCTAGGGCTAGGGTTAGGGCTTGTGCCTTAGTTAGGAATACTGTCAAGGCCTTAGTTAGGGTCACTGTCGGGGCTTTAGTTAGGGTTAGCATCATAGCCTTTGTTAGGTATAATGTCAGAGCTTGAGTTAGAAGTAGTGTCAGGGCCTTAGTGAGGGACAGTGTCAGGTCCTTGGTAAGGACGAGCGTTAAAGCCTTTGTTATATATAATGGCAGGGCCAGAGTTAGTAGGAGAGTCAGGCAACTAGTCAGGGACACTGTCAGGGACTTAGTTAGGGACAGTATGACAGCCTGAGTTAGTAGTAGTGTCAAGGCCTTAGTTAAGGACAGTGTCACGGCAAGGCCTAGGAGGAGCATAAAGGCCTCTGTAGGAGCTGGGGCAGGAGCTGGGACTGGGGATGGGGCTGGGGCTGGGGCTGGGGCTAGGGCTAGGGCCTTACTTAGGAATAGAGTCAAGGCCTTAGTTAGGGTCACTGTCAGGGCCTTAGTTAGGGTTTGCATCAGAGCCTTTGTTAGGTATAATGTCAGAGCTTGAGTTAGAAGTAGTGTCAGGGCCTTGGTAAGGACGAGCGTTAGAGCCTTTGTTATGTATAATGGCAGGGCCAGAGTTAGGAGAGTCAGGCAATGAGTCAGGGACACTGTCAGCGCCTAAGTTAGGGACAGTATCACGGCCTGAGTTACTACTAGTGTCAAGGCCTTAGTTAAGGACAGTGTCAGGGCAAGGCCTAGGAGGATCATAAAGGCCTCTGTAGGAGCTAGGACCGGAGCTGGGACTGGGGCTGGGGCTGAGGCTGGGGATGGGGCTGGGACTAGGGCTAGGGCCTTGCTTAGGAATAGTGTCAAGGCCTTAGTTAGGGTCACTGTCACGGCATTAGTTAGGGTTAGCATCAGAGACTTCGTTAGGTATAAAATAATGTCACGGCCTGAGTTAGAAGCAGTGTCAGGGCCTTAGTGAACGACAGTGTCAGGGCCTTGGTTAGGACAAGCGTCAGAGCCTTTGTTATATATAATTGCAGGGCCAGAGTTAGGAAGAGAGTACTGCCCTTACTTAGGGACAATATCAGTGCCTTAGTTAGGGACAGTATCACGGCCATGGGGCTAATTTCAGGGCCTGAGTTAAGCATAGCATCAGGGCTTTAGTTGCCATAAGAGGCTCGACTTTAGCTAAAGACAGGGATAAGTTATGATCTAGGTATACTGTCAAGACATGACCCAGGTATAGTGTCAACACCTTAGTTACTGACAATACCGGGGCCTTCTTTAGAACCAGCGTCAGGGGTTCAGGTAGGGACAGCGTCAGAGCCTGACGTAGGGAGAGCGACAGGGCCCAAGTGAGGCCTAGCATCAGGTCCTTAGCTGGGGACACTGTCAGGGCATGACTCAGGAGCAGCATCAGGGCCTCTGTAGGATCAGCATTACGGTCTTAGTTAAAGGCATGATCAGGGCCTGAGTTAGGTGGATTGTCAAGGCAGCAGTTATGGATAGCTTCAGGGCCTGTGTTAGGGACAGCCTCAGGGCTCACTTAGGGATAGTTTCAGGACCTTGGTTCGAGATGGGTCAGTATATTCGCTCAGGATAGTGTTAGGCCTTTAGTTATTGCCGTCAGCAAGGCCTGCATTAGGGACAGCTTCCGGGCCTTACATACAAACAGTGTCAGGGCCTTAGTGATGACTAGTTAGAGACTTAGTTAGGGACAGCATTAGGGCTTCAGGTAGGGTAAGAGGCAGGACATTAACTATGCACTAGGGATAAAGTCCGGAACGGAGCTAGGGACACTTTGAAGGCCTTAGTTATCGAGAGCACCTGGGCCTTTTTAGGACCAGTATCACAGCCTTCGGTAGGGACAGTGTCAGGGCAAGGCCTAGGAGGAGCATAAGGACTTCTGTAGGATCAGCATCAGGGACTGGGGATGGGGATGGGGATGGGGATGGGGATCGGGTAGGGGAGGGCTAGGGCTAGGGTTAGGGCTAGGGCCTTAGTTAGGAATAGTGTCAAGGCCTTAGTTAGGGTCACTGTCAGGGCCTTAGTTAGGGTTAGCATCAAAGCCTTTGTTAGGTATAAAGTCAGGGCCTGAGGTAGAAGTATATCAGGGCCTTAGTCAGGGACAGCGTCAGGGCCTGAGTTAGGAGTGGAATCAGTGCCTCTCTTAGGAACAGTGTCAGTGTCTGTGTTAGGTGCAGTGTCAGGGCGTAAGTTAGGATAGTGTCAGGGCCTTACTGAGGACGAGCATCAGAGCCTTGGTTTGGTATCGTATCATGGACTGAGTTAGCCGTAGTCTCAGGCCCTACTTAGGGACAGTGTCAGGGCCTTGGTTAGGACTACCATCAGAGCCTTTGTTAGGGACAGTGTCAGAGTCTTGGCTAGGACTGGCGTCAGGGCCTTCTGTTAGGTACACTGTCAGGGCCTGAGTCAGGCATAGTGTTAGGGACTTTGTTATGGACAGTATCAGGCCCTGACGTTGGACCACCATCTAGGCCTTAGTTAGGGACACAGATTCTATTACTAAGGCCTTGGGGCTAAATTCAGGGCCTGAGTAAAGAACAGCATCAGGGCTTTAGTTGCCATAAGAGGCTCGACTTTAGCTAAAGACAGGGATAAGCTATGACCTAGGTGTACTGTCAGAAGTGACCCAGGTATAGTGTCAACATCTTAGTTACTGAGAGTATCGGGGCCTTGTTTTGAACCAGTGTCAGGGCTTCAGGTAGGGACAGCGTCAGAGCCTGATGTAGGGAGAGCGACAGGGCCTGAGTGAGGCCTAGCATCAGGCCCTTAGCTGGGGACACTATCAGGGCATGACTTAGGAGCAGCATCAGGGCCTCTGTAGGATCTGCATTACGGTCTTAGTTAAAGACCAAAATAGACATTTCTTCAAAGAAGATATATGGATTTCCAACAAACACATGAAACTATGCTCAACATCATTAATCTTTAGAGAAATGCAAATCAAAACTAGAATGAGATATCATCTCACAGCAGTCAGAATGGCCATCATCAAAAAATCTAGAAACAGTAAATGCTGCAGAGGATGTGGAGAAAAGGGAACAGTCTTGCACTGCTGGTAGGAATGTGAATTGGTACAGCCACTATGGAGAACAGTATGGAAGTTCCCTAAAAACCTACAAATAGAACTACCACATGACCCAGCAATCCAACTACTGGGCATATACCCTGAGAAAACCATAATTCAAAAAGAGTCATGTAGGGCTTCCCTGGTGGCGCAGCGGTTGAGAGTCCGCCTGCCGATGCAGGGGACACGGGTTCGTGTCCCGTTCCGGGAAGATCCCACATGCCGCGGAGCGGCTAGGCCTGTGAGCCATGGCCACTGAGCCTGCGTGTCTGGAGCCTGTGCTCCACAACGGGAGAGGCCACAACAGTGAGAGGCCTGCATACCACAAAAAAAAAAAAAAAAAAAAAAAAAAAAAAAGAGTCATGTACCAAAATGTTCACTGCAGCTCTATTTACAATAGCCAGGAGATGGAAACAACCTATGTGTCCATCATCGGATGAATGGATAAAGAAGACGTGGCACATATATACAATGGAATATTGCTCAGCCACAAAAAGAAACGAAATTGAGCTATTTGTAATGAGGTGGATGGAGCTAGAGTCTGTCATACAGAGTGAAGTAAGTCAGAAAGAGAAAGACAAATACCGTATGCTGACACATATATATGGAATTTAAGTAAAAAAAAGGTCATGAAGAACCTAGGGTTAAGACAGGAATAAAGACACAGACCTACTAGAGAATGGACTTGAGGATATGGGGAGGGGGAAGGGTAAGCTGTGACAAAGTGAGAGAGTGGCTTCGACATATATACACTACCAAACGTAAAAGAGATAGCTAGTGGGAAGCAGCCGCGTAGCACAGGGAGATCAGCTTGGTGCTTTGTGACCACCTAGAGGGGTAGGATAGGGAGGGTGGGAGGGAGGGAGACGCAAGAGGGAAGAGATATGGGGACATATGTATATGTATAACTGATTCACTTTGTTATAAAGTAGAAACTAACACACCATTGTAAAGCAATTAGACTCCAATAAAGATGTTAAAAAAATGATTCCTTGGCAAAATCCTGCATCTTGTTGTTCATTCCTCATTGCTTTCAAATCCTAGAAAGCATCTTTTCAAGGCAACATGGACAGTCATACCTGTATGACGCTGTTTCTACAGAAGGCCCTGACACTGCCCCTAAATAACGGCCTGACACTTGTCCCAAGTATGGACCTGATCCTGTCCATAACTAAGGCCCTGAAGATGTCCCTCGTGAAGTCTCTGACACTGCCCTTAATAAGCCCCTGACACTGTCCCTAGCTAATGGCCGAAGCTATAACTTACGAAGTCCCTAACACTTTCCCCAGGATGCTGACACCCTCCCTAACTTAGGCTTTGATGCTGTCCCTTAGTGCCTAAGCGGTGACAAAATAACACCGATTCTATTACTAAGGCCCTGAATATATCCCCAAGAAAGTCTCTGAAGTGTCCCTAACTAACGGCCTGAACTGTCTCTTATGAAGGCCCTCAAGTGATCTTTGAGGGCCTGACAACACTATCCCTAACTAAGGCCCTGTTGCTGGCCCTAACTAACGTCCTGATGCTGAACCTAACTAGGGCCTTGATGCCCATTCTACCTGAGGCCCTAAAACTGTCTGTAACTAATGACCTGACTCTTTTCCTAACTAACACCCTCATTTTGTCCCTCATTAATGCCCTGACACTGGTCGACACCACAGTCCTGATGCTGGCCCAATCTAAGGCCTTGACGATGTCCCTAATAGTCTTCGATGTCCCTAACTGTTGTCCTGACCCTGTCCCTCACCAAGGCCCTGACCCTCTTCCTAACTAAGGCTGTGATGATATCTCTACCTGAGGCACTGACACTGTTTATAATAACGGCCGACTCTTTCCCTAACACCCTGATGCTGTCCCTAATAGCCTCACGTATCTCTCAGTAACGACCTGATCCTGTCCATAACTAAGCCCCTGAATATGTCCCTTAGTATGTCTCTGACGCTGTCCTTAACTAAGGCCCTGATGCTCTACCTAAGGCACTGACACTATCTATAATCATGGCCTGGCTCTTTCCCGAACACCCTGATGCTGCCCCGAATTGAGGCCCTGAACATGTCCCTAATACCCTTAGGTGTTCCTCCATATCACCCTGATCCTGTCCATAACTAAGGCCCTGAAGATGTCCCTCATGAAGTCTCTGACACTGCCCTTAATAAGCCCCCAACACTGTCCCTAGCTAATGGCCTAAGCTATAACTTACAAAGTCCCTAACACTATCCCCAGGACGCTGACACCCTCCCTGAGGCTTTGATGCTGTCCCTTAGTGCCTAAGCGGTTACAAAATAACACCCTGATTCTATTACTAAGGCCCTGAATATATCCCCAAGAAAGTCTCTGAAGTGTCCCTAACTAATGGCCTGGACTGTCTCTTACGAAGGCCCTCAAGTGATCTCTGAGGGCCTGACAACACTGTCCCTAACTAAGGCCCCGTTGCTGGCCCTAACTAACGTCCTGATGCTGAACCTAACTGAGGCCCTGATGCTCTTCCTAACTAAGGCCTTGATGCCCATTCTACCTGAGGCCCTAAAACTGTCTGTAACTAATGACCTGACTCTTTTCCTAACTAACACCCTCATTTTGTCCCTCATTAATGCCCTGACACTGGTCGACACCACAGCCCTGATGCTGGCCCAGTCTAAGGCCTTGACGATGTCCCTAATACTCTTAGATGTCCCTCACCGTTGTCCTGACCCTGTCCCTCACCAAGGCCCTGACCCTCTTCCTAACTAAGGCCCGGATGCTGTCTCTACCTCAGAATCTGAAATTCTAATGTCCCGACTCTCCCTAACATCCTGACGCTGCCCCTAAGTGAGGCCCTGACACTCTTCTTAACTAAGGACTTGCCGCTGTCCCTACCTAAAACCCTGACACTGTCTGTAACTAATGACCTCTTTCCCTAACTAACACCACAGTTTTGGCCCTACCTAACGCCCTCACACTGGTTCTAATTATGGCCATGGTGCTGGCTCTAAGGCCCTGAAGATATCCCTAAGTAACAGCCCGAACTGTGTCTAGCTAAGGCTCTCACGTTCTCTCTAACTGAAGCACTGACACTGTCCCTAACTTAGGCCCTGATGCTGTCCCCTGTAGTCTAAGCTGTCACTAAATAATGCCCTGATCCTGTCCATAACTACGGCCCTGAATATGTCCCTAAGTGCATCTCTGACGATGTCCTTAACAGCCTGAACTCTCTTCAAGTTATCTCTGAGGCTCTGACACTGGCCCTTCCTAAGGCCTCACCCCGGGGTTGTCCCAGGCTGCTGGGCAGTTTTCTCTTGTCCGCATCTCTGGCCAGCTGCCTGCCATTGGCCACTCGAAGATTCTGCGATGCAGTCGTCCCACGTGGGATGTGCCTGTGTAGGCTCACCTGTGGGAGGAGAGTCATGGCCACTCCGCCCTCCAGGGGACTGCGGCTCAGGACAGGAATCTCTCAGCCAGTGTCTGGAGAACGGGTTCTGTGTCCTTGTTTGTTGTAAATCCCTTGGAGTTACCTCTAACATTTTTTAAATGGATATGCCCCTCAGGATAATTTGATAATAATTTGATTATATCAATAATCAAATTATTGATAAACAATATAAATTATTTACCACATAAAAATTCAGGAATGACATTATTAGAATGAGCAGGAAAACACTAGATGCCCCCCACCCCCAATGATCTATTACCTGCAGGATTTAAAATTCTAATGAGAACACACTCACTCTCCTCACCCTCTTGGGTGTCAGCACAAGGCGGGAATCAGCTGCATCCTTTATTTTTCCCTCTGATTTTCCAGAACCTTTCCTTCAAGGAGAAATCTCTGGGCTCTGCGGGAGCTGTGAGTGGTGACCATCAGGTAAATCTGAGACGGAAAAGCAAGAGGAAAAGAGATAGAGGAGGAGATGAGAATCGGTGATGGGGAGAAGCAGGGGCATCCCCGTTCAATCGCAGGCCGAGAGTCTGGGTTCATCTCCAACGAAGCTAAGGACCACCAGGATCTGGCCCCACTGGCCTTGTCACCTGGTGTGGGGACTGGGGACAGCCAAACCACCATGGCCACTCTCAGAGAAATAAAGAAGGTGGGAGGGCACCCCGAGAGCCAGATTGAAAATGGTCATGCTGTGAGATAGTAAGATGCCCTTTTCAGAAAAGTGAAGACTGTTCTCTTGGCTCTCAAAGACTTGCAAATACTCTGTGTCCTTCTGGAGGCATGCTGAAGGCTTCAGCCTTTGAGGGCAGTAATGGGAGTGCATCGGGGCTCAAAACCATCCAGCACTCACTCACTCCTTGAGGGTGCCGAGGATGACCAGTGACCACCCCTCGGGTGCCGTGGGGCCTGAAATTCCCTGATCACCGAGGACAGGAGGGGCCGCACAGACACTCCACTGGACCACCGGGGGCTTGGCCGGGGGGCTACATACAGTCCTTTATCAGATACATGGTTTACAAACATCCTGCACCATTTTGGATGGTGGATTATCTTATTCCTTGCTCCTTTTATACACAACTCCTTTTCATTTTGAGGAAGTCTAATTCATCTATTTTGTCTTTTGTTGCTTGTGCTTTAGGTAGATCTAAGATATCATGACCAAATCCAAGGTCATGAAGATTTACTCTCATGTTTTCTTCTACGAGTTTTATAATTTTGGCTCTTGCACCTAGGCCTTTGGTCCATTCTGTGTTGATTTTGTATGTGGGGTGGGGGGAGGTAAGGGTCCAACTTTACTCTTCTGCGTGTGGGTATCCAGTTGTTCCACTACCTGTGCTAACTGTTTGGGAGAAAATACCTGCAAATGATGCGACCAACAAGGTCTTAATTCTAAAATATACAAACGGCTCATACAGCTCAAAAAAGAAAAAAAAAGGTCAAAAAATAAGCAGAAGGTCTAAACAGACATTTCTCCAAAGACATACAGATAGCCAACAGGCACATGAAAAGATGCACCACATCGCTAATTATTAGAGAACGCAAATCAAAACTACAGTGAGTTATCACCTCATAGTGGTCAGAATGGCCATCATTAAAATGTCTAGAAAGAAATGCTGGAAGGGGTGTGGAGAAAAGGGAACCCTACTACACTACTGGTGGGAATGTAAATTGATGCAGCCACTATGGAAAACAGTATGGAGGTTCCTCAAAAACTAAAACTAGAATTACCATATGACCCAGCAATCCCACTCCTGGGCACATATCCAGACAGAACTATAATTCAAAAAGATACATGCACCCCAGCATTCACAGCAGCACTATTCACAATAGCCAAGACATGGAAGCAACCTGAATGTCCCTCAGCAGATGAATGGATATAGAAGATGTGGTACATATATACAACGGAATATTACTCAGCCATAAAACAGAATGAAATAATGCCATTTGCAGCTACATGGATGGACCTAGAGATTATCATACAAAGTGAAGTAAGTCAGACAGAGACCAACAAATACCATATGATATCACTTATATGTGGATTATAAAATGAGACCCAAATGAACCTATCTACAGAACAAAAACAGACTCACAAATAGAGAAAACAGACTTGTGGTTGTCAAGGGGAAGACAGGGGAGAGGGAGGGATTGGGAGTTTGGTATTAGTAGATGCAAATTATCATATATAGGATGGATACATAAGGTCTTCCTGTACAGCACAGGGAACTGTATTCAATACCCTGTAATGAACCATAATGGAAAAGAATATGAAAAATATGTATATATGTATGTACGTATGTATGAATCACTTTGCCGTGCAGCAGATATTAACACAACATTGTAGGTTAACTATACTTCAGTATCAATTAGTTTGAAGGCACTTTTATAAATTAGGTCTTAGTTCTCTTGTCCTTTCATCCTGGGACAAATGTATAACAGAAACTAACCTGGATTACTCCCGGATGAACTCATATCACACAGAACTTTAATTGTTGAACAAACCGTGAATACCAGTTACACCATGGGATGTCCTGATCCAATATGAAGTTTGTAAACCTTGTAACAAGCCTGCAGAATCCACTAGATTTGGACATTCAAACTGAAATGAAGCCACCTATCCCATGACTTCTCCACAACTAGCTATACAACATCAATTGGAAACCATATACAATCAAATGAATGTAGACAGAAACAACTATAGCCTTCCTTTTTTCCCCTTTTAGATGAATACGGTATTTAAGGTGATGTCTTGGGCCGTTTCAGGGTGTTACTCAATTTCCTGGGTGTCTGCCATGCACACAGGAGGTACACATGTTAGTTAACTTGTTTGTGCAACTAAATGAAGGTAGTTAATACCACAAAACTGTATACATAAAGTGAATTAAATGCTAAAGTCGTGTTTTGTATTTTTAATGACAATGAAAAAAAAGTGTAGCGCTGATATTTGTTACAAAAATGAACGTTAAAAACATTCTTAGTGAAAAAAGCCATACAGAAAAGGCCCCCTAGATCCCATACTCATCTTGTCTGCTTCAAATCCTTCAAGGTCGTCCAAATGAGGGAGAAACTCAGTCATGGTTCCAGAAAAAGAAAACTGGATCCAGATGGAAAAAGACATTTTCATACCGTTCGGACAGTAGGTGAAGGTTGAAGTGGGGCTGAGTATTAAATTATAATGTGGACATCAGGATTTCTTCATTTAGGGGTTATGTGCTGGTGCCTTGGGCAAAACACACTGAGCATTTTGTGTCAAGTGGCAAATGTGAGTACTTTTTGACATTATTGCAACTTTTCTGTACATTTTAAATTACTGGAAAGTAAATTACTTTTCTAGACAACCATGTCAGCATCATGCCAGAAAATCAGAGAAGACAGACATCAAATTTTTCTTATAGAGGCCAAGACTTACCCAGACCACGTTCAACCAAAGTTGTGATACTTATTTCCCTTGTAGGAGTCCGCATGGTATTAAGAGGCACCGTGGGAAGAGTATAGTAGTAGCTACCATGTCGTGGGTCCTGTGGATCACCTGGGGGGCAGTAGAAACGGTGAGATTTTAGTATTGCAAGTTTTCACATTACTTCAAAAAATATGTTGAAAAATAAATTCAGTAAAGTTGCAAAATATGCACTCAATATACACAAATCAGTTTCGTTTCTATACACTAATAATGAACCACCAGCAAGAAACATTAAGAAAACAATCCCATTTACAATTCCATCCAAAAGAACGAACTATTTAGCAATGAATTTAACCAAGGACACGAAAGACCTATACTCAGAAAACTATAAAGCACTGGTAAAGAAACTGAAGACACAATAGAAAACAGTATTCCATGCTCATGCGTCAGAAAAATTACTATTATTAAAATGTTTGGGAGAGGGGGAAGATGGCGGACGAGTACGACACGCAGATCACCTTCCTCTCCACAGATACATCAGAAATACAGCTACACGGGGAACCACCCCTACAGAACACCTACTGAACGCTGGCACAAGACCTCAGACCTCCCAAAAGGCGAGAAACTCCCCACGGGGCTTCCCTGGTGGCGCAGTGGTTGAGAGTCCGCCTGCCGATGCAGGGGACACGGGTTCGTGCCCCGGTCCGGGAAGATCCCACATGCCGCGGAGCGGCTGGGCCCGTGAGCCATGGCCGCTGAGCCTGCGCGTCCGGAGCCTGTGCTCCGCAACGGGAGAGGCCACAACAGTGGGAGGCCCGCGTACCTCAAAAAAAAAAAAAAAAAGAAAAAGAAAAGAAAAGAAAAAAATGGTTCTGAAGAACCTAGGGGCAGGACAGGAATAAAGACGCAGACGTAGAGAATGGACTTGAGGACATGGGGTGGGAGGGAGAAGCTGGGGTGATGTGAGAGTAGCATCGACCTACATACAGTACCGAATGTAAAATAGAAAGCTAGGGGGAAGCAGCCACATAGCACAGGGAGATCAGCTTGGTGATTTTGGATGACCTAGAGGGGTGGGAAGTGGAAGGTGGGATAGGGAGGGTGGGAGGGAGGCTCCAGAGGGAGGGTATATGGGGACATGTGTATGCATATGGCTGATTCACTTTGGTGTATGACAGAAACTAACACAGTACAGTGAAGCAATTATACTCCAATAAAGATGTATTAAAGAAAAATTAACCAAGGATGTGAAAGCACACTGAAAAATGTAAAACACTGACGAAAGGAACGAACAGACACAAATAAATGGAAAGCTATCATTTGTTGGATGCAAAGAATACTGTTAAAATGTCCATTCTACCCAAAACAATGTTCAAATTCAAAGCAAGCCT
The DNA here is from genome assembly GCF_949752795.1 of Hyperoodon ampullatus. Lineage (NCBI taxonomy): Eukaryota > Metazoa > Chordata > Mammalia > Artiodactyla > Ziphiidae > Hyperoodon > Hyperoodon ampullatus. The sequence goes on along the minus strand of NC_136927.1, from coordinate 88,686,026 downwards.
GCTCAAAACTCCAATGGCATTTTTCACAGAAACGGAACAAACATTCCTAACATTTGTGTGGAAACACAAATGACCCTGAATAGCCAAAGGGATTTTGAGAAAGCAGAACAGGCTGGAGGCATCTTGCTCCCTGACTTCACACTTCATTACAAAGCTACAGTCACCAAAAAGTGGGGAATTGGCACAAAAACAGGCACGTGGACCAGAGGAACAGAGCAGAGAGCCCAGGAATCAACCCACAGGTATGTGGTCAGTTAATTCACAAGAAAGGAGCCAAGAACATACACCAGGGAAAGGACAGTCCCCTCAGTGAACGGTGCTGGGAAAACCAGACGCCACTTGCCAAAGAACACCGAACTCTGTCTACACCACACACAGAAGTGGCCAAAAACCCAGTTTTCCACATCAAGCCCTTCCCCTCCTGGGTCCTCTGAAGACAGACACCCTCAGCGGTCAGCCACGCACAGGAACCTTCTCCCCACTTTTCCTCACCTTCTCCTTCAGCGGCATCACCTCCCGGCAGGTCCTGAGGAGACCAGGCTCCTGTCAGCATGAACTGCACCCCACAGTGTCCCAAAGCCAAAGCCCCAGCGGGTCCTGAGGAGACCCGGCTTCTGTTACTGTGGACTCGACCCCGGCTTGTCCCGAAGCCTGGCCATCAGCGTGGACTCGGCCCCGCGTGTCCCAGAAGCCAAAGCCCCAGCGGGTCCTGAGGAGGCGAGGCTCCCGTCAGCTGCGCGCGGCGCCAAGTCCGCAGGCAGAATGCGCCTTCCCGCGGAGGGTCAGCGGGGCGGGCTCGCGTTCCCTGCCAGCCAATGGGAACGTGCAGACCAAGCCACCTCCCAGTTCAGTGGAGGCCCCGCCCCCTGAGGGCACTTCTGCAGCATTCACTAAAATGTGGAAATTCAAACTGAAATACAGTCAAGTATCCCATGACTTCTCCAAAATAGTTAAGGAACAATTAACTGGAAACTGTATGAAATGAAATGACTGTAGACACAAACTTTAAAACTTACACCAAATTCATGCAAATTTATTATCAGACATTTAAAATGCAAAGCTATCAAAATTACATAGAAACACAGAAGAAAATCTACATGACCTTGGGTTTGGTCTGTAGATCATGAGCTTTGAGTTTTAACACACAAACAGCCAATCCACAAAAGAAAAAACTGTCGTGGACTTTATAAAAACTAAAGATTTCTACTCTGAAAGACCTTATTCAGAAAGTCAAAAGACAAGCCACAAACTGGGAGAAAAATATTTGTAAACCACATATCCCATAAAGAATTTGGACTAAAAACAGGCAAAGAGTTCTAAAACAATCCCATTTAAAAAAAATGGGTTAGGATTTGAACAAGACACCTGGCCAAAAAAGATATACAGATAGTAAAAATCATACAAAAATATCATATACTATTAGGGAATTACAAATTAAAATCATGAGATATCACAGCACACCTATTAGGATTGCTAAACTCCAAAAATATGACCATATCAATTGCTGGAGGGTGAAGAACAACAGAAACTATCCCTCATAGCTGGGGGGATGCATGTACAGCCACTTTGTAAGACAGTTTGGCAGTTTTATTTTCCAAAGCTAAACAAGTCTCACCTTGGGATCCAACAATCATGCTTCCAGTATTTAGGCAACTGCTTTGAAAATCTATGTCCAAATTCAAACAAGGATGCAATTATGCACAGCAGCACTATTCATAATGGCTAAAAACCTGAAGAAATCAAGATATCCTTCAATAGATGAATGCATAAGCAAAGTGGAGTACATCCATGTCAAGGTGAGTGGAATATGCCACCCCAAACTGTGCCTCTCTGTCATAAGGATTATTTCAGTCTGATTGAAAAAAAGAAAGAAAAAAACTGAGTAGAGATTGTCCTTTTGTGAAGGACATTTACAATAGAGCAGTCTCCATTTATAAGGGTATGTCCCTCTTTGTACCAGAAATAGAAGGATAATGAAATCTCAAGTAACTCTTATCAGTGGAGAAGTCCTGACTTAAATCTGCAAACAACCATACCTTTGTTTACTGTGCTTTGCATGATAACCTGCCATAACTGGCTTCTCCCCTTCCTCAGCATCTTTCTTCTGTTTTTAGCTGAAGATGATGGTATTTAAGGGGATGGCTTTGGCCATCTCAGGGAGTGACTCAGTTTTTCTTGGTATGCCCCCTGTATTCAGAAGGTATACATGTTTTTAAACTTCTGCTTTTCTCCTGATAATCTGTCTTTTATTACAGGGGCAGGGGGGCCTCAACCAAGAACCTAGAAAAATAGAGTGAACATTGCTTTTCCTCCCATACACATGCAGTGGAATACTACTCAGCAATAAAAAGGAATGAACCATCGACCCATGGAAAGACATGGATAAATCTTCAGTATATATTGTTAAGTGAAAGAATCCAGTCTGAGGAGGCTGCACACAGTATGATCCCATTTTGGGAAAGGCACAGCTACATAGATGAGAGCAGATCATGGGGTGGGGAGTTTGAAGTAGCCCACGTGATACTCTAGGATGGATACCTGACACTATGCATTTGTCTAAGCCCATAGATTTGTATAGCCCAAGGGGTCAATCAAAATTTATTCAAATTTAGTTATTTAGGGTGTAGGAATATTGCAGGATGGAATATTCAATGTGACAGAATCTAACTGTATTAGAAATGCATGGAAAAAACTCACTGTAGAGGATGGGGTAAAAGGTGCTGACCTAAGTTAACTTTGGAAATGAACAGAATCTGTAAACTAAAGGCAAAATGGACCATATATAAACAGTGGGCTTTATTTTACGAAGTTCTTTGCAGGGTGTAGTAGCTAACAATTCTGAAACCTCTGCACATGTAACCTGGAAAGGAGCAATGCACACGTAAATGGCAGATGGTGGGAGCCAGGCTCCTTGCTGTGGGAGCGGGAAGTTACAGATAAGCAAGGGGAGAGCCTCTGCCCTCGTAATCCTGGATCTGGGCTTCCTGGGAGGATGCTGACTGGCTGAGGGAAACATACACATGTTCACACTGGAAAGACCCTGCAGACATAGGAACCTCACACCCCATATTTCCACCATAACTGCTGGAAACACTCATCCCTCCATAATCAGTCAATTGCAGCTTTTTAGACGTTCTCACCCCCAGGCGGATAAAGGAGCATGAGGGTCTTTCTTACCCCTCAGCTGTCCCAGAATCCAGGTCCTGGGGGTGGAGCCAGGTTGGGGGTTCCTGGGCCTCTGAATCCAGGCCCTCGGGGTGGAGCCAGGTTGGGGGTTCCTGGGCCTCTGACCAGCAGGTGTGAGGAAGGAGGAAGACCAGTCCTGAGGACCGAGGTTCCCTGAAGTCTGTGAGCCCTGGTGCCCTGATGGGATTCATTCCCAGTGAGGACATGGGCAGGGCCTGCAGTGGTTCTCTGTTCCCCCTGGGGCCTTTGATGAAGCCATGGCAGCACTGGGCCCAGACGTCTCCTGGCGGTGTCTCAAACTCTGACACAGCGGTTTTACAAAGGAACAAGAGAATGGAGCTGAGCCCCTGACGGCCACTCCTTTCTGGCTCTAAGTTGCTTCCAACAGGACCGCAGTCACCTGCACATAGTCTGCTGTGACCTACCTGCCTCCATTGGCCTTTCCTCTCCCTCCCTGTGATGATTCCCGTGACATTTCCAGCCTGGACCCCTCTCCCAGGCCAGACGCCTCTGTCCAGCCACTGCACCCCCATCTCACCTTGGGGGCTAACAGGGCCCTCAGAGGACTGGGATCCCGCAGCTCCCCACAGCCAGGAGCAGCCCCACCTTCCCAGGTTGCTGAGCCCAGGCACCGGGTGTAACCGAGCAGGACCCTACAGGGCCTTCCCAGGACAGACCCCTCCCCCACATCCTCTGCTGTAGGTCCTCTCTGAAGTACCCGGATAACAGTGTCTGACGCACGCTTCCTCCACCACCAAGTGGAAGGAATTAACTACTTGATGATCATGAACAGGTAGCCCCGGAGCTTCTGGGGCCTAAGAATTTACAATGTTTACCGCCTGTTACCTCACCATCAGCCAGAGAATTGTGCACCAGCTGATCACATACCCTGCGACCCCCCTCCTTCACTTGGCCTTTAAAATTGCTTTGCTGAAATCCTTCAGGGAGTTCGGGGTTTTAGAGCACAGGCCACCTGGCCTCCTTGTATTGGCACTTGTACAATTAGAGCTGCACTTTCCTTCACCACACCCGGTGTCAGTAGACTGGCTTGACTGCACTCGGGCAAGCGGACCCACGTTTTGCTCGGTAACACTGGGGTCTCCCAGGCTCCCACCTTCCTTGTGCCCCAGTGACTGTCATCTGCTCCTCCAGAGCCTTGTTGCAGCAAAAATAGAAATGAAGTTTTCCCTCCCCTGAGAACAAGGAAAACAAAGGGAACAGCGAACAGGCTAGAGAAGAAACACAACCTGGCCTGAAAGAGTTCATCACTCCTTGTTTGACTTTGTCACTCATTTGTAGTAACTAGGTTTGTACTTTACAAAGCTAACCTCACTCCCTGACGCTATGTAATTTACACTCGGCCCTCATCACCCATGACTCTGGGTGAGTTACATCCCCTGCCTCTCGCTCCCTCACCTTATTATGTCCAGCACTTACGTTCTATACGCCCCTCATAACAAGTCACCCCCTATAGTTTTTCATTTCAGAAACAAGGTCACCGGCCGATAAACCAGAGGCAAACGGATGCAATTACCAGACTGCTGGACCCCAATTACCGGGCAGCCTGACGCCAACTATGACTGTTTTGAAACAATGCAAAGGAAAGGAGGAATGCAAGACCTTCACTACTTTGATCCTCATCCTATACCCCGGACTGCGAGAGCCCCACATATAAAATCTTCCCTGATTCTCAAGGAGGGGTGCCCAGTTCTTGAGGCTCTAGCCAGCTGTGTCTTCCCTTCTGCCTGGCAGAAAAATAAAGCCATCTCTCAGAAATCCTCAGAAATCCCTGTCTCTGTATTTCTGCTCGGCCTCAGTGCACAGCGAAGCCGATATTTTGACAACAGTCTGTGGCCAGTTCCCACACTAATTCCCCTCTACGCCCACAGCCCTGGCCCAAGCCCAATTTTGTGCCTGGTTCCTCCATCAGGCCTGACAAGGCTCCCTGCCCCACAGTGCGTCTCACATCCCACCCCAACGTGGTCTTTCTGAAGCAAAAACGAGACTGTGACTCTCCCACCTGTAATCCCCCAAATGTTTCCCCACTTTCGCTAGGGTATCTGCTGGGAGAGACATCTGCCAAGGCCCTGAGGGTTCCCAGCATCCCCACTAGGCTGCTGGCTCCTGAGTTCCCTGACAATGAGCACCTCAGCAGGCCAGGAGACACGGCAGGAAACCCCAGAACTGCTCACCTCTGGAGGGGACTGGCACTGCCACTGCCTGATCAAAGAGAGCAGGGAAGGGTTCCCCAGCTGGGACACAAACTCTGCACGAGTGGCCTCTCCTTGAGCCATTACATCACCTCGTGTGACTTGAGGGAAGGAAGGACCGAGGCACCCTTGGTTCCTAAGGAGGATGGTATAGGCTCAGTCACGTCCCCCCAAATCCACATGCTGAATCCCTAACCCCCAGGACCCCAGGATGTGGCTGTATTTGGAGATGGGATTTTTAAAGAGGCGATCAAGGTAAAAATGAGGTCACTAGGCTGGATCCTAATCCAATAGGATTGATGTCCTACAAGAAGAGATTAGGACACAGATAGGCACAGGGGGAGACCATGTGAGGACCTGGGGAGAAGATGGCTGTCTAAGCACCAAGTAGAGAGGCCTCAGGAGAAATCAGCCTGCAGACACCTTGATCTCAGCATCCAGGACTGGGAGATAGGTCTGTTATTCAAGCGGCCCAGTCTGTGGTATTTGTTATGGTGGTCCTGAGCAGACTCACACACAGGGTAACTCAGGGCTCAGACTGGACAGAGCCCACTCTCCATCCCCCTGTATGTGAGTTACAGGATCCTCAGGACCTGAGGAGGGGGTCCCTGAGGGGAGGCACGAGATAGAAGACGCTAGGCATTAACATGACTGCATTCACGTTAAACGTGCCTGAAGTCCATTCACACGAGATGGTTTTGTCCTGTATGTATGCCCACATCAGCACCTTCAGTCTGAACTGCAGATCTTTGGCTTCACCAGCTCCACTGAGAGCATTAGCTTCACCTGCCATGGACCGTCTCCTATAGGATTTCCAGAACCACAAAGCATCGAAGCTTCACAGGCCCCAGAGTCTGTGCGCTAGCGTCCAGGTAACCCTCACAGGAGAGCCGTGCAGCTGCCCGTGAGAAACCATTTCCCTTTTTCCTGTTCACAGCTACCCTGCACCTCCCAGCCTTCCCACCCCTTACAGCTGGCGCACAGTGTCTCGTGTTACCAAGGGGAAGGGGTGGAGGTGGTGAGGGCCTTGACCAGCCTGCATCCTAGGACGGAGGGCATGATGCCCACCTGGTCACCCCACCCTGCTGGTTGGAGCCCTCACCTGGAAGCAGGGAGGAGAAACAAGGGGGACAGAGCCTGGGACCTGACACCCACCTGCCCTGGACTCTCACAAGAAGGTGACAGAGACGTCTTGAGCTCCAGCCCAGTTTTGGGAGACACTTTGTTCCAGCAACAGACTTTTGCCTTAAAAGCCAAGGTAGGGGCTTCCCTGGTGGCGCAGTGGTTGAGAGTCCGCCTGCTGATGCAGGGGACATGGGTTCGTGCCCCGGTCCGGGAAGATCCCACATGCCGTGGAGCTGCTGGGCCTGTGAGCCATGGCCGCTGAGCCTGCGCGTCCAGAGCCTGTGCTCCGCAACGGGAGAGGCCGCAACAGTGAGAGGCCCGTGTACGGCAAAAAAAAAAAAAAAAAAAAAAAGCCAAGGTGCTTTACAAACTCCTCCCCAGGTGTCACAGAAAGTCAGGCTTAATCTCATCACACTTTTCTCAAACCCCGGCTCACACTGAGACCACCTCTCAGGTGATGGTGCTTAAAAGCAGCCCCTTTAAAAGATCCCTGGAGTTCAGCTCTCCCGGCCCTGCCTTCAGTTTAAGGGAGAAGTTTCCTTGACAACCTTAACAAACCTGCTCAGTTTCCTTGACAACCAAGCTTTGCAATTTCCCAAACTCTTCTCCTTCAAACATTCCTATTCTAGGCTTGATGAGCCTAAAGTGACAGTGCTGTCATCATGTGCCAGAGAGTGACTCCTCCAAGCCCGTAGTTATTGGTTACATGATGCTATTGATGATGAAACCCCAGAAGAGCCAGCTTTGCAGTATAACCACTTCTGGACTCGGCACTGGGTCCCTTTCCACGGACAGAGTGGAGTGGCTGTTTCCACAGGCCCCGTGGTGGAAGAGCTCACCTAATGAAGCCGGGATTTCATCCTTTCCAGGTGATTCCAGGGTCCTCACTCTGCCCAGACCCCACCCACATGGCTGCTGCCTGTGCCAGTCTATACGGGACCTTGGTTACCTCCTAAAATGAGGGTTATTTTATACACAGGTAATGGGTTGAATGCTGGCCCCAAAAGATGTGCCCCCCAGAACACGTGAACAGGACCATATCTGGGAAAAGTGTCTTAGTATATGTAGTGAAGGATCTCGAGGTGAGGTCATCTTGGGTTAGGGTGGCCCTCAATCCAATTGAGAGAGTCCCTATGAGAGACAACAGAGGAGAGACACAGACATAGAGGAGAAGCCACGTGAAGACAGAGGCAGAGACGGGAGGGACGCAGCCGTAAGCCTGGGGACGCCTGGAGCCCCCAAAATCTGGAAAAGGCAGGAAGAACCCTATCCTAGAGCCTTTGGAGAGACTTCCGTCCTTCAACACCTTGATCTCAGATGTCTGGTCTCCAGGACTGGGGGAGGATGAATTCCTGTTGTCTTAAACCACCCAGCTTGTGGTCATTTGTTACAGAAGCCACAGAACAGTCACACAGACCCTGCTCTGTAGGATCCTGGAAGTGCGGGTCTCATTAAAGGCCGACAGAGACTGGATTGCAGAACCCTTAGAGTCAGCACTGGGACCCAGAAATCCTAAAGCAGTGGTTGGACACCAGCATGTTGAGGGGTCAGTCGGAAGCCCATCCCTAAGGGTGCCGGCTGCACACGGCCTCCCCAGGTTTTTACGTCTGTACATGTTGGGGATAAGTATTTCCATCCTGATTCAGGACCTCTGATGTCACCGTTCACGTTACTAATTAAGAACCCACTAGTTACACAGAGGAAAACCCTATCAGGGCACTTGCTCCAGTGGTAAACAATTCTGAAGTTGGTCAGAGTTGGGGAATCGTCTCCCATGCAGCCAGCAGCCCCCCCGCAAGGAGCGTCCTCATTGCAAAGCTGGGAGACCGTGCCGAGGCGTCTGTGAGTAAACGTGAGCTGAGCCCCAGGCCAGCTAAAGCTGAACTGTTCCCACCCTTCCCAGGTAAAACACCTGAATATGTACAAGGACTTGAAAGCCTAGAGGAAGGGCCGTGGAGCCACACCAGCGACAGCACGCAGGCCGACTTGGTGCCTGCAGGCCAGCCAGGATGGTCCTGGCCCCGGGCGCTCTTCTGGAAGCTTTCCATTGCCCTGCGTGAGATACCCCTCCTGTCCCGGCCCCCACTGCTTTTTTCCTTCCTCACCTCTGTCCGGAGAGAAATTCCAGCGGAAGGTATGGGTGACACATCCTCTTCTTTAGCAGGTGGCAGCCTGGCAACTCCTGCAGAAAGTCCAGCAGAGACCCACTCACACCGGGCCACCCACAAAGCCGTGGCCCCTCACTCCCTCCCAGCAGCACAGCCCCGAGGCTGCTGACGGGGCAGAGACTATGGTGTCAGGCACAGCTTCAGGGGCTCTTGCTGCCTGGAGCGGTGTTTATATTGACCTCCACCCAGGCACACCGGGGGAGGGCCGGCCGGCAGGGTCAGGCTGCCCAGGTCAGCCAATCCTTGCCCATCAGGGACTCAGAGTTGCAGAAAATGGGCCTTGCTGCACCGGCCAGGTCCAAGGAACAGGTGTAGGGTCCTGAGGGTCAGGATAGACAAGGGGCTGCAGCTCTGCTTGTTTTCTAATCATTTTATCTGGCCCATGAGTGGGAGACAACTTCAAGAAGACCCTCTCCTAATGAGAGGAACCCAGGAGTCAGGGAGAGGAGGGGTGGCGGGTGGAGACAGAGGCCTGGTGCCCCGGCTGCAGTGGAAGCCTCTGGAAGACCAGGCAGAGGGAGGCCGCACAGAGTGAAGCCCAGGGTCACAGACCTATCCAGAAGCTGCTGTTTGTTAGTTCAGGTCCTGCTCTGAGGTGCTCAAGGTCAGCTCTGACCAACAGGTGGGCTGGGGGTGCTCTGCAGTGAGGGCTACGTGCACGGTTCCTGTGCGCCCAGCCTTGCTGGGTGCCTGCCCAGGGGAGCTCCATACCCGTGTAGGGGCCTGACCATGAGAGCCCCATGGGCTGCTGGGTACCTGTCCAGGTGAGCTCCATATCCTGAGGGCGCCTGACCAAGGGCCCCAGGGGCTGCTGGGTGCCGGCCCAGGTGAGCCCCATATCCTGGGAGGGGCCTGACCATGAGAGCCCCGGGGGCTGCTGGGTACCTGCTCAGGTGAGCTCCATATCCTGGGAGGGGCCTGACCACGAGGGCCCCGTGTGCTGGGAGGGGGGCATGTATGAGCGTCCTCTCTGTGCAGCCAGCACAGAGTTGCTTAGCAACTTCCCTGTGGGCAGTGCTGGGATGAAATGAGAACCAGGAGATGCCACAGACCCCCTGAAACCCTGTCCATCTAGAGTGATGAGGTCAGTAGGTGGGTGCTGGCCACTGTGCTGCATAAGGGAGGCCCCACGGGTACCTCTTGTGTCTTCCACCTGACACCATGCAGGCCTCCCCAGGACAGAGCAGACAGCCTGCCTGGGGCAGGTGGGAGCCTCTGGTGACCCTGCAGGGGACATGAGAGGGATGGACCAGGCAGGAGGGGGTGGGAGCCCAGGCAGAGCCATGGGGCTCGGGGCCAAGGGGGCCTTTCTGGGTCTGAGCTGGGAGTGGACAGGTGGTGAGTGTGATCCAGGAAATCTGCTCTGGTGACGTGAGGCTGAACCTGCTTCAGAGTGACAAGCCTTCCGGATGATCACAAAACAGGATAGTGAGACGGATCCTGTTAAAAGAAGGTAAGTGAATCCCCCGCAAGAGGATGCTCTGTGAGCTGGTCCCGGGAGGGGGGTGAAGGGAACAGGCGTGGAACCTGCGGGGAGTGGGCAGTCCCCCTGGGTGGGCGGCGGGTGCAGACCCCACTCCGTGTCCCACATCTGTGCTTCCGGCTGGATTACTTGGCTTCTCGGAGCCTCAGCTTCCTGGTCTGCTCGTGGGGTGATGGTAGCACGGACTGACTAGTGATTTGCTCGGAACAGGGTAGGAAGGGGTCTAGTGGAAATTCCACAGAACACCGTCAGTATAGGAATCGCAGGCCCTGTTTCCCGCAGCTCTGCCTTCAGGACCAGGAGAGAAAATCTGAGCAGACTTGCAGCAGAGCCTGGGGACAGGCTCTGTGTGGTGGGTCCCCCTGCTTCCTGAGTCTCGGAAGGAGCAGCTCCAGCGGGCAGTGGCATCTTCATCCCACACCTGGAAGCATCCAGACCTCAAGGCCCAGCAACCCTGAGCCCTGTGTCTGGGCCCCCAGGAGGCAGACGGGACAGGCTGGCCTCCTCCTCGGCCCTCTTCCTGCCCAGAACATTCGGGGTCCAGGCCGTCATTAGGGAGAAGCACGGATGGGGGTGTCCCATGTGGGAAGAGGACACGGAGCAGCTTGTGCACGTGGACGTCCACACCGGGAATGTGGGTCGGTGGGACGCAGGCACCGGGAGGGGCAGACGGTGGGCCTGAGGAAGCAGGGCTGGGCCGGGGGTCCTGGGGGGGGGCGGGTGCGAGCTTTGCCTGTGCCGGGTCTGAGACTCCACGAGGCTTCCCTCCCCTGGTCACTGGGGAGGAGGGGCTGAGCAGCGCTGGTGGAGGGACCCCTCGCGTCCCCAGGCCCTGGCAGCATCAGCCCTTCAGGCTCTGGGTCGGGGAGCCTCAGGAGTGCAGGTCCAGTTGTGTCCACAGGGAGGCCTGGAGGGGTTGGGCAGGAAGCACTGGTGTGGTCTCGCCTGTGCAGAAGCTTCCAAGCCAGTGTCCAGTGGGAGCTCTCACCTGGCATGTGGGTTTCAGGTCCACAGCTCAGATCACCTTCTAGCCGCTTGGTTTGTTTTCTAGACACAAAGTCCTAATATCTCCTACGTCCCCTGCCCATGAAAAGGCACGTCTCACCTGGCACCAGGTGCTGCCTCTGGTCCCTCCTGACGGGACGCCCAGCAGCCAGTGTCACCACGTCACGACTGTCCGGGGGTGTCAGGCATGGGGGGACGAGAGCACACGGTCCAGGCCCACGAGGGGCCGTGCCGTCCACGGAGCCGGCGCTGTGGCTGTAGGTGTTCCCTGCCCCCACCCCACGGGCAGAGACCACCGCCCCCTTACAGACTGTTACCAAGTGAAGTCACGTGGACCCTGCTCGGGCCCCAGCCTGGCGAGGCACTCTGCCTCCGCGGGGAAGGTTTCCTTTTTCCACGTGGGTTCAAGTAGGCAAATAACAAAACCAAAGCCCAGACCACCACACACAGGCTCTATTCAGTGGCCAGAGAATGGAGAAGCGGGAACTAAGTTCACAGATCAACTTCTCGCCCTCCTGGAGAGAGTGGCTCAATTTTAAAGAGTAAAGACAAAGGGAGGAGGAGTGAGGCTAGTGATGGGATGAAGAGGCCTTCCGGGGAAGGGGCGGGGCTTTTCCCAAGGGGGCGGGGCACCACCTCCTTTTACCCGTTTCTGGTCCTTCATGTCCAGTCATGGCCGCCGGTGGGTGTATCACTTAATATGCCGATATAGTAAATTCAGCATGTGATGAGACTCAGGGTCTGTTGGAGGTCACATTCGTTGCCATCTTCCTTCCAGCTGGTTCCATCTGTTTGTTTGTTTGTAGCGGCCTTTCTTATCTCTGGACCCCTTCACTTAAATACTTAGGTGAACTCCTGCTGAAGTTGGGGGGTGGAGGACAGCCCTGTGAAAGGTGGGTCCACGGGTTTTGAGCAGGGCCTGGAGCAGCTCTGACAACAAGAGGAGGCTGAGACGGGCAGTCAGTCTGACGCCCGCACTGGGGCCTGTGGTCGGCATGCAGAGGTGGTCAGCTGGGGCAGGTGTCAGGAAAGGTTCTCAGTGTTTACACAGAAGATGTGAACGTGGGTCCAGATGCAGAGCTGCCTGCAGACGCTGCTACAGAAACCCCTGATTCTTTCCTGAGAAAACTGGTGGGCGGTCATTCAGGCAACAGGGCAAACTGCTTGCTCTGGAGGCTCTTGTGGGGAAGTGGGGACTTAGCAACAGGGGCTCAGCCTGCATAACCCCAGAAGCCCTCCCAGGACAGCCCCAGAACCACTTCTGGAATGGCAAGCAGAAGTGGGTCTTCCACCTACTAGACGTGGAGGAGAGGGCTGGGGTCTGCAGGGCCGCCCTCACCTTCAGGGACTGGCTGGGAGGCTCACAGGACCCAGCACATGCTCGTGGCTTGTATCCTCACAGCTGAGATGGGTCACAGCACACAGTAGGGATGCCCGGGAGGGAGGGCCCCTGCTCCGGTCACCTCATGACCCATCATGCCCCCTCCTTCCCTCGAGGGTCTCTAGGGTGTCTCTTCCCCCAGCGACGCAGGGCAGAACCACGACAGTTACCCGCACCCCCCTGCCCCCAGGGAAGCTCATTAGAGGCTTGGCACCGGCTGGGGGCTGGTCACGTGGTGTGCTCTGCCCTCACCCTCCAAAATGCCGGTGCCCAGAAGGGGAGCCGGGGTCCAGCATGAGCCACATGGTTTGTGCAACAGCACAGGCGCAGGGGGCTGCCCCTAACGGGAGGCGGGAGGGTTTAGATCAGGCCCGGGAGCTGCTCACCAGCTGCATTAGCTTCCCGGGGCAGCTGTGATGAACGACCACAAACGGAGGCTCAGAGCAACAGAAACCTGTCCTCTCTCAGTCCTGGAGATCAGACGTCTGAGGTCAAGGTGTCTCAGGGCTGCGCTCCCTCTGGAGGCTCCAGGGGAGGGTCCTGCCTGCCTCTTCCAGCTTCTGGGGGCTCCGGGCGTCCCTGGGCTTGTGGCTGCATCCCTCCCATCTCTGCCTCCGTCTTCACGTGGTGTCTCCTGTGTGTCTGTGTCTCTCTGCTTGTCTCTTAGAAGGACACTGTCACTGATTCGGGGCCACCCGGATCCAGGATGACCTCACCTCCATATCCATAACTAATTATACCTGCAGAGACCATACTTCCAAATACGGTTCCATTCTCAGATTCTGGGGGGCATGACGTGGACATAACTCCTTGGGGGACCCCCCCATTCAACCCACTATAGCAGCCAGTTCCCAGATGCCAGCCGACCTTCCTCAGGACAGCATCAGGCTGGTGATGTTCCGTGTTTCCTCACGGAGTTGCCTCGTGTTTCCTGTGGTAACAGTGAGGTTGGGTGGGGGGCGCTGCCGGCTGACCTCCCGGTCATTCCAGGGGCCACGCTGACGTGTCCTTCCCGGGAGGGTGCGAGCACGGCCAGGGCTCCCTGGGAATACTCCACACTGACCGCTCGGTGGTCAGACACCTGCATGGCTGGCCCGGTCCCCACACCTCTGCGCTTTCTACCACGTCCACAGCCTGGTGGGCTCTGTGCGGGCCTGTGACCCGGAGGTGTGGACCGGCAGGCTCGATGCGAGCCCTCCTGCCTGCCACGTGGCCTCCAGCCCACCACAGGCCCTCCAGTCCTGCCATGGACACCCCCATCCCATGAACCCCCAAGAGGCCTTCTGGGAGGGGTGAGAACTTGGCCATGAAGAACACAGGGCAGGCTCTAACTGCAGCAGGTGAAGGCAAGGACTGAGGGTGCTTGGCTATTTGTCCCCCAAAGACCCCGAATGTGGGCTCTGACTTGATGGGCCCACCTCCACCTGGGCTCACCTGGGGGGTCGCTGCAGGGAGAGCGCGTCCTTGGGTGATTTTCCAACTCTCCCCACATCAGCCTCACCCCCCGGGCCCCCCCCGGCCCCATTAATAGTCTTTAAATAGTGTCTCTCACCCATCAGGCCTGCGTGGGAGATTTTCATGTTGTGTGGGAGGCCAGCGCCCAGCGCCCATGTGTCCTGGGTGTCTTGGGAGGGGAGGGGGCCTCACTCTCACGTTCCTGTCCCAGTGCACCTGGGGGCGGGGGCAGCAGACCCAGGCTTTGTTCCGGCAGAAGCTCCCTTTCTGTGCAGGTCTTCCCCCACTCCCGTTATCCTCACTGGAGGCTCAGGAGGCCACAGCATTGGGGCACCTCCAGCACCAGGACCCCACCCTAGGGAATTTCTCAAGAGCAGGGACCAGGCCTGGGGGCTGAGAGGAGGAGGGAGCCGGCCTCTTCAGGATCCCCGGGGCTAGGATGCCTCCTACGCAGGGGGGCCTTGGACTCAGCTTAACTACCACCCGGGGTCTCCTACCCCGCCCCTGGTAGAGTAGCCCTTCAGATTCCAGGGCCCCAAGATCCTCCCCACCAACTTCTGCCCCCAACTGTAAAGTCAGGGACCCAGAGACCCCCTCCCCGGCTTCTTTTTTCTTGGAGGTTCCCAGAATTCCCTGAAGCTGTTATACCCAGGGTTTATTATGGTGAAGGATGCAAGTTAAAATCAGTGAGGACAGGGGGGATGAGCAGGGTCCAGCCTCCTCAGCTGTGGCAGCCCAGGGAATTCCACCTGAGTCCTGAAGTGCAGGGTTTACTGGGGTCTGTCACATCAATGTGGGGACCGCCGTGTGCCTGACCTTGACCTCCAGCCCCCGGGGGACTCGGGAAGCCCCACCGTGTATCACGCCGTCAGCACAGACCAGCCTGGAGCCTCGCCCACGGAGCACGGACACTCCCGTCCGACTCAAGGTGACCTCCTAGAGCCAGGACAGAGGCCCGGCCTCTCTGTGGGCAGATGAACCCACACCACACGGGCCCTGGTGCAGTGCCCGTTCCGCGTGGTAAGCATGGGTGCACGCGGGTCAGCCAGTGTCTGTGTCTCTCAGCCTGTGACCACAGACCACACTGTCCTGCTCTGCTCACAAGAGCGAGGCCAATGGAGGGACGACGGGGGTGGGAACAAAGCTGGGTCCTGGTCAGGCTGGGTGAGAAAGCGTCCAAGGAGCGAGAACCCGGCTGCCCTTGCCTGGTGAGCCGAGAGCGGACGTCCGCCCTGTGGGCAGCCCCTCTCCCCACGTCCCAAGGTAGAGCCGCCTTTCCTGCATCCTGGGGCAGGGTCATGCCTGTGTATACAGCAGGACGCACAGCAGTGCACGCAGCAGGCCTGATGCCTGCCCCTGCCATGTACTTGGGGGCTTGGTGAGGGTGGAACATCCCGACAGGACATGGGCCGACCCCGGGGAGGATGTAGGGGTGAAGCGTTTGGGAGCCTCTGGAGGGGATCCTCACCTGTCTGCACAGGTGGACTGAGGACACCGACCAGGGTGGGCAGGTGGGGAGCCCAGTCCTGGGTCATCCCTGAGGCTGGACGAGGGGTGTGGAGCTGGGGGTGATCACAGGACAGTGTGGAGACAGAGCATCCAAGGCAACGGGGAAGGTGAAGACTGTGCCCGACAGGAGGATGGAGAGACCAGCAGGCGGCGCTGCAGGCGCGGGTAGCAGGGCTGCTCCCTGCAGGGCAGCGCCAGAGCCCCGCACCGCTGGAAACCCCGCGGTGTCCGGACAGAACCCCAGAGGATGGGGGCCGGATGGGCGGGAAGAGTTTGGAAAAGTCACCCCATCTCCACATGTCCTGGGGGTGGGGTCCCCGCTTCCGCCTCGTTCCTTAGTCTCCCCACCTGGGGAGTCAGCACACTCAACAGCCGGTCGTGCACGGCTTGGAATCTGTCGGGAAGATGAAGGGGAAGGGGGAAAAGGAATGAAAAACAAGCTCTGCGTGCTTGGACAGCACATGCCACTCTAATTTCCCATCAGGAAGAGGAATTTCCCAAAGGCTCAGGCCGCCCCTGTAACCAGAATGGGGCTTGAAGCAATCCTGCCACCTTGTAGCCGGTTTCAGAAACAAGTTAAAGACAGTTGCTCAGGGGCACTGCAATCCACCACGCCTGCAGGGTTGTAAATGACAACTATCGTAGAAAAAAGTCTTGGGGTAAGTAACTGAAAAGGACTTGAAAACAAGGCAGAACTGCAGGAACCGGACTGCAAGAGGTAGATTGGACTTGCCGTTAAAGCACATGAAAGCTGCTCAATATTGCCTATGATTCAGTTGGCCAAAAAGGGTGTACAGGTTGAAACCCATATGACCTTTGTGGCCAACCAAACATGCGGGAAATACAAATCAACACTACAGAGATGTAGCACTTTGCCCCAGTCAGAATGGCCAACCTCACAAAGTGTAAAAACCAGAAATGGAGGAGAGGATGTGGAGAAAAGGGAACGCTGCTACGCTGATGGCAGGAATGTCAGTTGCTAACAGCCACGCTGGAGAAGGGTATGACGTTTCCTAAAAATTCTAAAAAATAGAGTTACAGGGACTTCCTGGTGGCGCAGACGTTAAGAATCCAACTGCCAAGGCAGAGGACACAGGGTCGAGCCCTAGTCGGGAAAGATAACACATGCCGCGGAGCAACTAAGCCCGTGCGCCATAACTACTGAGCCTGTGCTCTAGAGCCCGTGAGCCACAACTACGGAGCCCGTGTGCCACAACTACTGAAGCCTGACGCCTAAAGCCAGTGCTATGCAAGAACAGAAGCCACCGCAATGAGAAGCCCGTGTACGTCAACGAACAGTAGCCCCAACTTCCTGCAAACAGAGAAACCCCACACGAACTAACGAAGACCCAACACAGGCAAAATTAATTACCTAATTAATTAAAAAACAATAGAGTTACAGAGCATACAGCACTACCACTCCTGGGCGTATATCTCGGGATAACCATAAATCGACAGGACACAGGAACTTCAATTACTAGTGCAGCACTTTTGCAGGATCCTCGACTTGGAAACAATATAAATGTCCTTGGAAGGAAAAAATGGATAAAGAAGATATGGTACTTATGTACCATGGAATACTACTCAGCCATGAAATCAATGAAATAAGGCCAGTTGCAGCCACTCGGGTGGACTTAGATACGATCATTCTAAATGACAAAAGGCAGGCACAAAAAGACACTTAGCTAAGATATCATTTATAGGTGGAATCTAAAAATGGTTACACGTGAACTAAATTACAAAACAGAAACAGGGTCACACATTTAGAAAACACACTTATGGCGGATAAAGGGAAAAGGTGGGGGTGGGGTGAGACATCAACCAGAGCATTGAAATTAACACAGATACTGTTCCAAAGACCAAACAGGTCATCGACAAGACCTACTCTATAGCTCAAGAACTGGACTCAGCACACTCTAGTCACGAGAAAAGAATATATACGACTGGTAAGAATCTTAAAAGAATTTATGGATGTCTCTCTGTAAGTGAATTAACTGGATGTACAGCAGCAAGAAAGACAGCATGGAAAATCACCTTTACCCCATTATAAAAATAAATTTAAAAAAAGACAGAAAGAAAATGTTACAAAATTCGTTCAGGGGCTGTGATGCAACCTGGATTGACCACATCTAGACCCACAGCTGCATGGGCCCTAAGGCTGGACACTTGTGGGGCTGAGAGGCATGGTGAGGATGAGTCAGCAAATGCAGCCCCTTTCGAGTAATCCTGCCCGGTCCCCATTCCATGGATCCCAAATCTCCAAGTGCAGGGGACCCTTCGTACAGCTAAAACATGCATGGGACACCCTGACGATGATACACTGTCGCATCGGGAACAGTCTGGAAAAGGCACCTCATCTCCTCATCTCCTGGCACTCGGGTTCCCCGCTCCAGCCTCTTTCCTAACCATCTCCCCACCAGGGGAAGTCAGCACCATCAACATCTTGTTTCGCACACTTTGGAATGTGTCCGCAAGATGAACTGGAAGGTGGGAAGAATGAGGGACAGCGCTGAGGTGTCTGGACAGGCACATGCCACTCTCATTTCCGAAGAGGAAGAGGAAGTGACAAAAGGCTCAGCTAGCCTTCAGAACTAGAATAGGGCTTGAAGCAATCCTGCTGTATGGTGGCCAGTGCCCAAAGAAACAAGTTGAAAAGTGGAGCTCAGGGGCACTGCAATTCACAGTCGTGCAGGACTGTAAATGATACCTAACGTGGAAAAATGCCTTGAGGTAAGTCACGAAAGAGGACTTGAAAGCAAGGCAGAATTGCAGGAACGGAATTTCAATAGGGAGACTGGTCTCGCCTTGAAAGCACAGGGAAAGGGGCAGAACTTCTTCAACGATGCCGTTGGCCAGAAAGGGCGTATGCGTTCTACAAGAATATATTCAGGGAAAACGCATACACCCTTTTTGGCAAACCAAGCAGGCGCACCATGCAAATCAACACTACAAGGAGGTATCACTTCGCATCAGTCCGAAGGGCCATCCTCACAAAGTGTAAAAACCAGAAGTGAAGGATTCGGCATGGAGAAAAGGGAGCCTTTTTACGTTGATTGTGGGAAGGTAAATTGCCAATGGCACTCTGGAGAAGTGTATTCTGTCTCCTAAAAAAAATCTAAGAAACAAAGCTACAGAGCATATGGCACTTCCACTCATGGGCATATATCTTGGGAAAAGCAACACTCGACAGGACACAGGCACCACAACTTTTAGTGCTGGTCTGTTTACAAGAGCCTTGACTTGGATACAACCGAAATCTCCTTGGAAGGAAAACACGGATAAAGAAGATGTGATACTTACGTACAATGGAATATAACTCAGCCGTGAAATCAATGAAATAAGGCCAGTTGCAGCAACTCAGGTGGACTTAGGTACGATCATTCTAAGTGACATAAGTCAGACAGAAAAAGAGACTTGTCATAAGATATCAGTTATAGGTGGAATATCAAAATTGCTATATACGAACTAAATGTCAAGAGACACAGAATCACACATTTAGAAAACACACTTATGACCGCCAGAGTGCAAAGGTCGGTTGAGGTGAGGCATAAACCAGGAGTTTAAAATGAGCACAGATACCGTTCCACAGACCAAACAGGCAATCAACAAGGCTTACTCTAAAGCGCAAAGGACTAGACTCAGCACACCCTACACACCGGACCCTGACCCTGACCCTGACCCTAACAACCTTAACCCTAACCCTAACTTATAGGTGGCATCTAAACATGGATACAAATAAATGAACAAACTTACGAAACACAAACAGCGACACACATTTAGAAAACACAACTGTGGCTACGAAAGGGGGAAGGCGGGGTGGAGGGAGGCATAGACCAGGAGGTTGAAATTAGCATACATACCCTTCATGGACAATATAGGTAATCGACAAGGACCTAGTGTATAGCACATAGAACTCAACACATTGAAATCTCCAGAAGAGAATACAAAAGACGGCTAAGAATATGGAAAAAAATATGTAGATGTTTCTCTTTATGTGAACCAAGTGGATGTACACCAGAAAGGGACACAGCATTGTAAATCAGCTATAACCCACTATATAAAAATGATAAATTACAAAGAGAGAGAGAGAGAACTTCTTAGTAAATTCTTTCAGCAGGGCTTCCCTGGTGGCGCAGTGGTTGAGGGTCCGCCTGCAGATGCAGGGGATACGGGTTCGTGCCCCGGTCTGGGAAGATCCCACATGCCGTGGAGCGGCTGGGCCCGTGAGCCATGGCTGCTGGGCCTGCGTGTCTGGAGCCTGTGCTCCGCAACGGGGGAGGCCGCAACAGTGAGAGGCCCGTATAATGCAAAAAAAAAAAAAAATTCTTTCAGCAGCAGTGACCCAACCTGGAGTCCCATCATGTAGACCCAGAGCTGGCTAGGGCCCTAAGGCTGGACACTCCTGGCGCTGAGAGACACCTGGTGAGGATGTGCCAGCAAATGCAGCCCCATTGCAGTGGTACTGCCTGGTCCCCACTCCCTGGGTCCCGTATCTCCAGGGGCTGGGGAGCCAACCTACAGCCAGCCTAACCCTCTAACCCTGAACCTCTAACCTAGATCCTTTAACTCTGACCCTCAAAACCTCATCCTCTTAATGGACCTTCTAATACTGTCCCTAAGCCTCTAGCCCTGACCCTGACCCTATCTTCTCACCCTGAGCACTGAGGCTGAATTTTTTTTTATGAAATGTACAAGTCTTTTTTTTTTTTTTTTTATGACTGCGTTGGATCTGCATTGCTGCACGTAGGCTTTCTCTAGTTGCAGCGAGTGGGGGCTGCTCTTCGTTGCGGTGTGTGGCCTCCAGGCGCATGGACTTCAGTAGTCGCAGCATGCAGGCTTAGTAGTTGTGACACGTGGGCCCTGGAGCACACAGGCTTCAGCAGTTGCGGCGCGTGGGCTCAGTAGTTGTGGCTCGTGGGCTCTAGAGCGCAGGCTCAGTAGTTGTGGCTCACGGGCTTAGTTGCTCCGTGGCACGTGGGATCTTCCCGGCCCAGGGTTCGAACCCGTGTCCCCTGCATCGGCAGGTGGATCCTCAACCACTGCACCACCAGGGAAGTCCCCGAGCCTGAATTTCAATCCTTAATCCTGACCCTCTAACTCTGAACCATACACTACTCCCTAACCCTAACCTCTGACCTGACCATGATCCTACACCACCTTTAACCCTTAACTATAGGCTCATATCAGAACAGACTAAAAATGTGAACCCTACTCCAATCCCCTGAAGTCGCATGAAGAAGCAGGTAACTCAGATACACTCATGCCTCACCTCTTCCCTACCTCCAATCTCCTTTCCCCACACCTAAGACCACCTTGCTTCCTTATCCTATAAGTACCTCAAGCCCCTTCCTTGCCTCTGGGGAGGTGGACTTCATATCATCACTTGGCTGCCTTGCAACCTCGGCATCTAAGCATGTGGCTTGCTGTGTGACGAACGAGCCTGGTTCCAAACACCATGAGTCCCTAAGCCTTAAGGCAGGGAAGCTTCTATAAAACACATCCTGCTGAAGTAACTCCCAGAGACAGTTAGGATTAAGCATGTGACAAAGTCCAGAAAACAAGGGCTCTGTGCTCGCCGTGGGAAGACAACCGTCCCTGCGGAGCCTGCCACACACCTCCCACCACTCACTCAGGGCTACTGACTGCAGCGGCCTCCTGGCTTTGCTCGCACCACCCCAAACTGTGCTCTAATATGCTTACAGAAAAACGGCCTGTTGAAGTAAAAGCAGCATGGGCTGTCTGTAATATACTCTGCCACCAGAAAGGGCACCCTCACCCAACCGTGCTGGGACCCTGATCTCAGACTTCCAGCCTCCAGAACTGTGAGAAATACACTTGTATTGTTTATAAGCCACCTAAAATACCCAATTGGTGTTTTGTTATAGCAGCCCAGATGGATTAAAAGAATCAGCAACGGTGTTTAGGAAAAACTGGAATTTTAAATGAAAAAGGAAAAAAAAAAGCTCACTTACAATAGCACCTCAATACTTTTAAGTCTGGACCACGACCCTCTGACCCTGACACTAAATCCTGACCCTGGCCCTGGCCTGACCCCAGCGCCAACCCTGAACCCTCATCCTCACCCCCGCTGCCCCACAAGATATAATGCCATTACCCAATATCTCTTATTTAACATTTTCACAATATGGGGAAATCGGGCCAAAAAACTCACCAGACTCTCTCCAGACGCCTATGTTCTCACGTAGCCAGACTTTGTCTGTTCCAACTTCCTGTGTTCAATCACATATCATGCCTCCCCTAGGTGTGCTAGAATGGTACAGAATTCAGCAATAATACAAACAGTGAAAGAAAGCACATGATTCTAATTTTTTTGTTGTTGTTTTCTTTTTTTGCGGTACGCGGGCCTCTCTCTCGCGGAGCACAGGCTCCGGACACGCAGGCTCAGCGGCCATGGCTCACAGGCCCAGCCGCTCCACGGCATGTGGGATCTTCCAGGACCGGGGCACGAACCCGTGTCCCCCGCATCGGCAGGCGGACTCTCAACCACTGCGCCACCAGGGAAGCCCTGATTCTAACTTTTTAACGTTTATTTTAAAACATTTTTGGAAAAAAAAATGTAGCCAAGAATTTTAATTCCACACAGGAAACAGAAGCAATGCCAAGAAGGCTAAAGTGTCGTAACTACCTTTATTGGTATCTTTTGTATATCAGTTCATTAAAACCTTTGTTTCATATTTCTTGCATTAATCCCCTGAAAGTTCCAGATGGGCAAAAATATTTTTAAATACACAGCTGATTTCTACATTATATACTTAATATTTATAAACTTGTTATTTGTTTTGCACATGTCTATGGCTGTACTACTTTCAAGACGAAAGTCACATATAAAAATACAGACTAATCAAAACATAAAAGTCAGCCACTGTCTAGAATGTGGTTTACAATATAGAGCTTGCGGACAACACAGACTATATATATAATTCATCTGTTTGAAAACAGAAAGTAGTGTCTGAGACTGCCTCTGGAGAAAGATGCTGACACACAGGGAAACTCACTGATGATTCTCCTTTAAGTTTATTAGATAGATCAATACCAAATTATTTCACATATATTATATTCAATATCTATATATATATTTTGTAACCATATTCTGGTTTAAAAGTCACAAACCAACATGTAAATACAAAATGTTAAGGAAAGGTTTAACATATATAGGGGAAAACATGTCTTATGCCTCGTAAAGAGTTTTTACAATCTAGCATAAAGGCAAATGTGGTTGAAAAAAAGAAGGAAATCCATATACAATTACAGAAAAAAATTTAGTCAAGCCACCTAATATAAAATATTTCAGATATCATGTCCAAAAATGTCCACGTGTTGCAGAGGTCTCTACAAATCAATTAGAATAACGTCAACAAGATCTGCAAACTGAAGTCTTAGCAAGTAAACGTGACTCATGCTTTTCTCTCTGAGACAATGAGGCCTGACTTCCAGTTAAAGGCAGGTAAACACAACTATGAAGAAACCCTTCTTTACAATAGCTTAACTGTACCAATTTAGGGCAATATACACGCTTTCCCAGCTATGTGTGCACACAGTATTCTGTGATAAAATGACTCAGTTACTTAAAGAAAGCATAAATGGCAAAACAAAATAACCAGAACTCAGCGAAGCTGGTAAAACCACAAAGACATTGAAATCCAGCAACACCTGAGAGGCTAAGAGATAAAATTAATCATAAAATCTGGATGATTAATCCTCCATCAGCACTCTGATTTGGGGTTTAGTGTTAACATTTTATACTAGCCTTTGGTTAAAACTGAAAAGTATGAAAAGAACCAATGTTTTGGAAGAAGCAGTGTCACTTGTAAACACGCTGCCACCTAATTAAAAGGACGGCCTCTTCTTCTAGACCCATGACTTGATAAGACAGGAAGCTCTCAACACACAGCGCTGGAGAAGATGGATTCCACAAGTCAAACTCGAGTGAAACTGTTCTAATGCAATGTACTAAACACGAGTTTGTTCTCAGGAAAAATTACAAAACTAACAAATATTTTTCTCCAGAATTCTAAAAGATAAAATCTATGAATCAGCACTGTAATGTGATTACAGAAAAATAGCCAACTGAAAAAAAAAACCCAACCCACAGGCCGTCTACATTGTCCCCAATCCATTTCCTGCAGCCAGTACTTCCCACCTGCTCTGAGGACTGAGCCTTAGACACCGTGGCTGTATTTAAAGCTGAGTCAACAGTACCCTCTGTCTCTGGGGCAAAAGTAATGTAGCTCCTTACTTACACACAACACTTGTTTCATTCTTCAGGACTTTCCTTGAGGCAATTACTCAATGTTGGTTCTTTTAAAGGTAACAAAAGGTGTCAGAAAAAAATTCCTTGGAATTTCTTTTGCAATTCCACAAAGACATCTGGCAATTTGATACGTTCATTCCTCTCCTCAGCACAATTTTCCTTTTTTAAAATTACAACTGACAACTCAGGTAAGATGTAATTAATTTACTTGAGAGGGCTTTTCAATCAAGTATCCACGTTCCAGATAACTAAAAGATTTAGTTAAATCTTTTTAATTAATCTTTTAATAAATCTTTTAATTACTCAGTGCCAGTAATTAAGAGGTTGATACCGTAAAATTCAAACTTGCACATAGGCATGTCCCACTCAGAAAAGATTTTAAACACTTACCAACTTGTGCTTTTTGTCTCACCTTTTATAAAAGAAACACAAGTTAATTTCAACTTCAGTTTTCCTTTCTGATGCAGACACGTGTACCTCGTGTAAGAAACGGTCTCCAGGCCACCTCCACGTGCAGACCTCAGCATTTCCCGAGAGTGTGAAGTCAACCCCTCCTCCAGGAGACTCTCACCCTTTTGAGACAACATTCTCCCTTGCACCTTACGTTTGTCAGACTGTGTTTACAGAAATCAGACGACTGGATGAAAACTCTCCAGGACAGTCAAGGACAGACGAGAAGACGAGACGCAGAGCGGGAGCCCACTCCTTCTCCAGGGCACCTGCTGCGGGCGGCCCTCCAGGAAGGCTTGGCCTCCTCCCCTGGACCACAGACTCACTTTTCTCTGTAATAAAGCAGGTAGTACTTCAGGGGATCTGGCAGAGGGAGGCTCAGGACCTTCTCACGCAGAAAGTTCACCGGGGGCTCTGGCTTGGCGTCCGGCGGGGTTGTCACCTCTTCTTCTTGCCGCTCCTCTTCCAGGTCTCCGCAGCTGGTGTCATCAGAGGGGTTGGAGATCCGACTGGCAAACACCTCTTTGTCCAAAAAGACAATCGTTTCCATTCGGCGGCGGCGAACTCTCCTTCGTTTAAACCTGGGAGTGTTCTTCAGTCCGTTCCCGTTTTTGTTCACAGCTTCCTGGTGGATGACCTTCTTAATGGTGCCCCGGATGGCAATGCGCGCCAGGTCCTGGAGGCTGCGAACCGCCAGGGGTGCTGTGCAGAGAGCGAGACCGTCAGCCTCAGCCTCGTGACACCACAAGGTCTAGACACCTGAGAAAATTCTAACCACATTTTCATTTACTGGCGTACTTACAAACACATTACAAGAATAGGACAGTGTTGTAGGCAAATGTTCATTATACTCTAATTTGCATTCATATGGTATTTTTCAAAAGATATTTTCAAATGCACTGACCTGTAAATCAGATAAGAAAAGGAAGCGGTGCTGCTTGGCTAATCAATCAATGGAAGAATAAGAACCAGGGTTACAGCGTTTGGTTCTCTGACACCCGGCTTCATTTCCCTATTTGCCGTGTTCAGTGATGCATTGTCTCATCCAGTGGAAATACAGTGACCACATGGCTCTACAATTCTTTTATCTGTTTTAATATTTTCACAGTATTTCAGAAATTTAAGAATTTGTTCCTTTTTTATTTAAGTAGAGAAAAAGCAGCTCCAAAACATTTTTAAGAACAAAAATCCCAAAGCACATCAAGAAAAAATAAAATCTGGCAATTAAAGCTCAATTTAGGCCACTGTGTAGGCAATACACACACAGCAATATAACGGCTCCTCTGAGGGGAAGAGAATCATTAGGGGCCTTGACACTGAGAGTCAGCATCACTTCTTACCCCCCTGAACCTAACTTCTCCAAAAAAATAACCACCCAAACTATCCGGAGGACTCCTCTGTCGCCCACGTCTCTCACCAGAATCACAGAGGCCCGAGCAAAACCTGCTCAGCGCCCAATGCCCTGGAGGCGCCCCGGCTTGCAGCACCCTCCTCCCCTTTGTCAGGACACGGGGGCCCTGCACTCGCCCGCCCCTCACACCCCCACATGGCCTCCTGCTCGGCCGCATGGCAGCACTCCTCCCCCGCCACCCCACTTGCTGTTGCCCCCTCCTCAGACCTCCCAAGGGCCAGCTCTGGCCTCTCCAGCTCACCCCGAGGTGCCATCGGTGGGGGCCACCTCATCCCCTGGCCTCTTCCTCTTCCACCCCGCCTGGCGGGCTCCTCTCCGCTTATGCCTGTTAGTCTTTGGTTTGACATCCATCCCATGGCTTCAAATAACACAGAGCAGCCAAAGGCTCCCCGGGCTCTAACCCAGTCCTGCTGGGGTCAGGGCCTCCTGCAGCCCCGCCTCCATAACATGGCAGCCACCTCAGGCCCACGTCCTTCCTCAGAAAGGCCCTACACGCCTCCTGAGTCCCTGCCACTGTAGAGCCCAGTGTCTCAGCTTCAGTCTTTATCTCCTGCCCAGAAAATCCCAGTGGCCTCCTGACCAGCTCAGCCTGCAGTCTGGTCACTCACCCGTCCATCCGAGAGCTGACCCCATCCCCTGTGCAGCACACAACCGCATCCTCACGGCCTCGATGTTCACTGCCCTCATCAACGTCACTCTACTCGTCTAAGAGCCTCTGGTCCGGGAGACAAAACTCCAAGTGCACTTCCGGAGCCCTGACGAGCATCGACACTGTTCACTCTGCCACGCTGGCTTTGAAGCCCTGGCCTCAAAACCCGCATCTCGGGTACCCTCCACGTCTTCATGATTCTTACCCAGGCATGATCAAGACACTTGTCGTAGATCCCACCTGTGGCCTCACCTTCTGAAGCTCGGCAGGGGCTCTGGAAGGCGGTGCCCGCCCCCGCCCGCGGGCAAGCCTGCCTACCCACTCCGGTGGGATCTTCAGGGAGCACACATTTGACAAATTCACCCTCCCCTGACCACCAGGGAATCCAGAATACGGAGGTGCCACATCTTCTATTTAGAGTGTTTTGGGGGGGGGGTTGTTTTTTATTTTTTGGCTGCGTTGGGTCTTCGTTGCTGCGCGCGGGCTTTCTCTAGTTGCGGCGAGCGGGGGCTACTCTTCATTGCAGTGCGCAGGATTCTCACTGCGGTGTCTTCTCTTATTACAGAGCATGGGCTCTGGGCACGTGAGCTTCAATAGTTGTGGCTCGCAGGCTCTAGAGCGCAGGCTCAGTAGTTGTGGCGCACGGGCTTAGTTGCTCCGCGGCATGTGGGATCTTCCCGGGCCAGGGCTCGAACCCATGTCCCCTGCATTGGCAGGTGGATTCTTAACCACTGTGCCACCAGGGAAGTCCCCACATCTTCTACTTAAAACATGGGACGGACTCTACCACCTACATGATAAAGTTGGGTCTAACCCACCTGCCCACCTCATGTTCCCACGACCCCCACTCTGGCGAGCTCCTCTCCGCTTATGCCTGTCAATCCTTGGTTTGACAACCATCCCGTGGCTTCAAATAACACAGAGCAGCCAAAGGCTGCTAACCCTAACCCTAACCCTGGACATCCCCGGCGTACATCCCCCACACACCAGGGACGTCCAGCTCACGGCCAGTGTGCCTCTGCTCATGCTTCTCTTCCCTTTTCTCTCTTTCTAGGGAGTTCCTTTTCATCCTTGAATATCAAGCACAAACATCCTAAAATAATCCAAAATAGGCTAAAAGCA
Source organism: Hyperoodon ampullatus (assembly GCF_949752795.1). Lineage (NCBI taxonomy): Eukaryota > Metazoa > Chordata > Mammalia > Artiodactyla > Ziphiidae > Hyperoodon > Hyperoodon ampullatus. The sequence continues at coordinate 88,658,600 of NC_136927.1, read as the reverse complement.
GACTATAATTTTTTGAGTGATTTTTTTAAAAATCACTTGTAAAACTTTAAAGGCTTCAATGGGTGGAAAAGTGTTCTTTAACATTAAAAGGTTTCTTATGAATTTTATTTCTCTTCAAATTCTAACGACAGTAAAAAGATCTAAAAAGTAATTAAGAATCTTCATACTTACGTAACTGGACAAGTCTTGATTTTCCTGACTCTGACTGGCAGGGCTGGATCAGTGGAGCAAAAGAAACAGCCAGAATCTTTTTTGTTTCCCAGGCAGAAGGACCAGTCCGAGTTATCTTAGTCAACTATCCCAAAGACAAAACGAGGACATTCAAAAGATTTGACTACTGGTAGTGTCTATTTAAATATAATCATTCCTGTACACAACCTAAAAAAACACAGACACTAACAATGAAAAAACCTGACAATATGGGCCTCTAATGCGATGTGACAAGAATTACACATAACGTAATGATATTCTTGCAAATATACTCAAGCTTCTAGTACAGAAAATATATATAACAAGGAAAGAAGTTAACGGGTAACAAGAGGAAGCAACCAGAGAAGGGATGTGGGGATTCTGATGAGACGGCCTCCTTGGACTCTACAAAAAACGTCCGTGTGGCGGGGGAAACGTAAGAAGATGGGGCGATTCTCAAGTCCAAGTCGTTAGAGACCCTCACAACCAGCTGCGATACTCCAGCCTAGATGGAGTCCTGGGCTGTGGTTTCTGGAGGGTGGGAACTGGAAAAAGACCATCTTGCCCCACTGAACGGCAGCAGGAACCTCTCTAAGGCAAATGGCCTGATTTCTTCAACAAATAAATTGCAAGAAAGGAGGAAAACTTAGAGATTAACAACACTGAAGAGATAATCCACCAAGTGCAGTGCACAGCCCTAAATGGGGTCTCATTCAAGTAAGCTGTTCAATCTGATTTTGAGACAATCAGGAAAACCTGAACACTAGCTGGACATTTCAAGATATTAAGGAATTACTATTAATTTTTTTAGGTTGGTAATGGTTTTGTTATGAAGTTTAAAAACACAGAGCCCTTATCTTTTGCAGGTACAAACTGAAATATTGAAGAATATGTATATTTTTTATTAAGGACATTCACTACAGTCTTTACATAACAGTAACTAACAATAAAAACGACATACAACCTAATGTCTGATTATAGGAGCCAGATAATTAACTGGTCAATGGTTCAACTGGCTACCACATAAGCACTAAAAAATGATGATGTGGAATATTAAGTAACTTAAAATTATATTCACATATTAACTACAACACCTTAGTGTACAATAACCTTTCTGAAAGGATACAAACTAAGAGGAGAGTGCTACAAGAATCACATGCTAACAGTCATGAGGGACTGTGAATAGTTTTTCTTAATGTTCATATCTTCTGGATTTTCTAAAATAAATAATTACTTTTCAAACAAAATGAATTTAATGCTAATATTTTAAAACCGAAGAAAATTTCACCAAAACGCACAATCTCCTAACATTTATCATTTCTGTTTTTCCTCGTTGTTTGTGACGGATAGGTTGCTCATTTATTGCAATCTGTTTTTCCAAAGAAACACAGTATCTAAAACATACAGAAACATGCATAGCCAAGTAGACCTGGACAAGATTCCCACTCGGCAAGGGATTCTGTAAAGTACCCTCCACCATGGAATTTAACAATTAGACTAGCTACCAAAATAGAATTACTCTAATAATTTTTTTTATGTGTACAGTAATTCCAATATGAGCAAAAGCATAAAAGAATAGCTTTTAGGGGGCGGGGGGAGGACGGGGAGAGGACCGAAAAGAGGAGGAGGAGAGAGAGGGCGGCAGGTCAGCCTTGCAGTGCAGGCTCTGGGATGCCCGCCTGAGTCAGGACCTGCCCCGCCCTGGCTGCCTCTACGGCCTGTCTCCTCATTGGTGAGATGGAGGGCATTGTTACAAGAGCTAGGAAGGAGAGCGCACGTCAGCTCCCCGGAACCGACCTTGGCAGGCAGCTAAGTGTGCAAAACCGTGGGTTACACGGGGACCTGACCTTCTCTTCCAGCGGCATGACCAGGACGCCCCCGACTTTGAGGAGGCTCTTCATGTACCCCTCGTGCTGCTTCTGCACGCCTGCCCCGCAGTACACCCGGTCATACTGAGAGCAGCCTGGAGAGATCTCCAGGCAATTGCCGGTGACGAAGGACGGCTCGCAGAAGTCAAACCTGAAGCAAACAATGTTTTCCACAACTCAATATGTCACCTTAGAACAAGCCTACATGGCAAATCTACACTAAACACGGGTATGTTTTCATCGCACAATCCCACAGCAACACAGCAAAATCAGAGGCAGAAGCTGGACGCCAGACTTCAGAAAGAATTACGCGAGTAATAATCAGAACGCTAGAAATTCCAAACCAAATATTATGAAAGTCAGTATCGTAAGTGCAATCCAAGCTTCAATCAGCCAAGCTCCAAGCATCACTATTGGCTATTGTTATTATCTTATTTTATTATCTTCTATCTTTATTATCTTATTCAAGATCTACTAACCGAGTAAAAAGAGGGAAAATTATATTTGGTTTTTCTAAAATTTTTACTCCCTAAAATATGAACTTTAATGCTTTGCTTTAAAATGCAAGAGCTAGCTACATGGTGCCATTTAAAAACAAATGTGGGACCTCCCTGGTGGTCCAGTGGTTAAGATTCTGTGCTCCCAACGCAGGGGACCCGGGTTTGATCCCTGGTCAGGGAACTAAGGTCCCACATACTGCAACTAAGCCCACGCACCACAACTAGAGAAGCCCGCACGCCGCAACCAGAAAGCCTACACGGCCAAAATCAATAAATAAATTTAAAATAAAAAAATAAAGATAAATGCAACAATTCCATTTTACAAACAAGTAGGCGATAAAATGTTGTCTCTACTGGAAACACGAAAATTGGGAAAAATGAACATTCTATTTGTTCTCTTATACTGGTGAGAAATTACTTTCAGGTATCATAATTAAAAAACCTGGACTGCCCTGGTGGCACAGTGGTTAAGAATTCGTCTGCCAATGCAGGGGACACGGGTTCGAGCCCTGGTCTGGGAAGATCCCACATGCCGCGGAGCAACTAAGCCCGTGCACCACAACTACTGAGCCTGCGCTCTAAAGCCCGTGAGCCACAACTACTGAGCCCATGTGCCACAACTTCTGAGCCCACGTGCCACACCTTCTGAAGTCGTGCACCTAGAGCCCGTGCTCCACAACAAGCCACCACAGTGAGAAGCCCATGCACCGCAACGAAGAGTAGCCCCTGCTCGCCGCAACTAGAGAAAGCCCGCACACAGCAACGAAGACCCAACGTAGCCATAAATAAATAAATAAATAAATTTGTAACGAAAATAAAAATTAATAAATAAATTAAAAACATAAGGCCCTTAAAAACACAAAATATTTTAAGAATAATTAGAACAGATACACACATATCCCCGACTCTCCTGCCACAGTTCAATCATGTTTCCTGGAACACGAACAGTAATAAACTGATTTCTTTCCATTTAATCCAAAGTTTAAGTTATAACTGACACCCAGAACCATGGACAGATTTGATCTTACTTGTCGAAGCTGTCACTTGTCCTGATGAAAAAGTCCAGCTTCTGCTTTGCATACTCTGTCACATCTGAATGGAGTTCCACCCCGTGGTTCACACCAAAAGGACCTAAACGGTTTCAGGATAAGAAAACATGTAGAATTAGGGCGAGAACCCCTACTCTTTATTTCTGTTTCATAGGCTACAACACATTTGATTTGGCATGTATAATTACAGAAATACACGTTACTGGGCCTAAATCACCCAACCCAATATTTAAATATGCAGGCTGGCCTCTGCTCACCACATCATCAGTACTCTTTCTCACAGCTTCCTGAAGCCTGGACCTCCCTGTCCTCAAGCTTCTAAGGAATCATTTGAAAATGTAAAAAAGCCAAGGCCTGTAACCAGGAGTTCAAAGTGCCACGAATGAATTAAAGAAGAAACATGTATTTGCAAATGAAAGTGGACACGGGCCTGTTTTCCATCAAAGGGCTCCCCAAACACTCAGATGTGGTGTTTAATTCTCACAAAATAGGTTTAAATCATCATCAAAATAAAACTATAATTCCAAAATCAAAATGAAGCTTTTTTTAACCAAAAGAAATTTATCAGTAACTGGAAATAAAGCTGTGAGAAGAGTCAGGAGCCCACGTGATGAAACTGCTTCCTCCACATACAAATGCCCCTGGGTTAAATCTCGGTGAGAACTATTGACACAAACAGCTTCGTTAAATCTCTGTGTTGTAAGAATCCATTTGCATGAAGGTCGGACTTCCCTGGTGGTGCAGTGGTTAAGAATCCACCTGCCGGGCTTCCCTGGTGCCGCAGTGGTTGAGAGTCCGCCTGCCGATGCAGGGGACACGGGTTCGTGCCCCGGTCCGGGAAGGTCCCACATGCCACGGAGCAACTAAGCCCGTGCGCCACAACTACTGAGCCTGTGCTCTAGAGGCCGTGAGCCACAACTACTGAGCCCGCGTGCCACAACTACTGAAGCCCATGCGCCTAGAGCCCGTGCTCCGCAACAAGAGAAGCCCACGCACCGCAATGAAGAGTAGCCCCCGCTCACCACAACTAGAGAAAGCCACATGCAGCAACGAAGACCCAATGCAGCCAAAAAATTTTTTAAATAAAAAATAAAAATAGGGCTTCCCTGGTGGCGCAGTGGTTGGGAGTCTGCCTGCCAGTGCAGGGTACACGGGTTCGAGCCCTGGTCCGGGAGGATCCCACATGCCGCGGAGCAGCTGGGCCCGTAAGCCACGGCTGCTGAGCCTGCGCCCTGGAGCCCGCAAGCCACAGGTGCTGAGCCCACTTGCCGCAACTGCTGGGGCCCGCACGCCTGGAGCCCGTGCTCCGCAGCAGGACAGGCCACCGCAGTGAGAGGCCCGCGCACCGCAACGAGGAGTGGCCCCCGCTCACTGCAGCTGGAGAGGGCCCTCGCACAGTGGTGAAGACACAATGCAGTCAAAAATAAATTTTAAAAAACATGCAAAAAAGAAATTAAAAAATAAAAAAAATTAAATTAAATTAAAATAAAAACACTTGTATGAAGGTCAAAACAGGTAACGCTCATCTGTGTGATGGAGGTGAGCATCCTCCCCCTTCTGGAGGGGTGGGGTCCTGCTACGGGGCGGTGGCCATGAGAAACTCTGGGGCACAGACTCGACTCTGCATCTTGTTCTGGGTGATGGTTACATGGAGGTGGATGTAAAAACTCACCAAGTTCCACGCTTCACACTTGTTACTTTACTACGGGTAAGTTATACCTCAATTTAAAAAAATCATGTGAAAATAAACAGGGCACGTAGGGCTTTATTTAAAAGACATACAGGGACTTCCCTGGCAGTCCAGTGGTTAAGACTTCGCCTTCCAATGCAGGGGGTGCAGGTTCGATCCCTAGTTGGGGAGCTAAGATCCCACACGCCTCATGGCCAAGAAACCAAAACATAAAACAGAAGCAATTCCGTAACAAGTTCAATAAAGACTTTAAAAAATGGTCCACATCAAAACAATCTTATAAAAAAAATAAATAAAAGACATACATATAAAGTCACAGGGCAGCATTCAACCCTACAGTCCAACAGAAATACTGGTAAATGCAACCATCTGTGCACCCACAGCTTTGCATTCTGCCACTTGGTTCATCTGGCCCCTTCCTGGTGCAGCAGCCTGGCCCCAGGCCCAGGCCTCCCTGCCTCTGCTGGATGACTCACATGCTCTCCTTTCTCAACACCTGTCATGTACAGAGCCGCTGCTAAAACATTCTCTCATCAAAACACAGCCTACAGGCGTCCTTGGTGGCTCAGTGGTTAAGAATCCGCCTGCCGATGCAGGGGACACAGGTTCGAGCCCTGGTCCAGGAAGATCCCACATACTGCAGAGCAACTAAGTCCATGCGCCACAACTGCTGAGCCTGTGCTCTGGAGCCCACGAGCCACAACTACTGAGCCTGCGTGCCACACCCACTGAAGTCCACTCACCTAGAGCCCACGCTCTGCAACAAGAGAAGCCGCCACAATGAGAAGTCTGCACACCGCAACAAAAGTAGCCCTCGCTCGCCGCAACTAGAGAAAGCCCCCCCACAGCCAAGACCCAACGCAGCCAAAAATAAATAAATAAAATAAATAAATAAAATATCATTAAAAAAAAATTAAACATAGTTATAAAAAGCAAAAACACAGCCTACTTGAGAAGTCACATTTCCAGTATTTATATCACATCCACATTATTCCGTTTCCATCCCCACTGCTCTCTTGGTCACTTGCCAGAGACCAAGAAAGCTTGCTTTTTTTCCCCATTCATCATGTTCTCATTAGCCCCTCACCTTTGTTAGACACTTATTGAGGACACACCTCCTATTCCCAAGAAGCTTCACACCAGACTAAAAACACATATCCCCTGACCCACCCCAATAAAAAGAGAACTAAAAGCGGAGGGAGTGCAGGAGGCGGTCAGGACGGTGGCACCAAAGACACAACACGGAAACTAGTCCCACAAGGCCCCCAAGCAGAGCAGCACACGACATCACACGACACTTTCAGGTTAAGCTGACAAGTGCTGCATCCTCCCCACCGCCAGCTGGGACCTCAAGAAGGGAGCGCCCTCAGCAAAGGGGTGGAGCCACAGAATGAGCACAGGAATGTGGCAGAAAGGGGACACGGTTCAGAGCCGGGCAGAAAGGCTGCGGTCAGAGAATAAGAGCCCCTAAGTCAGACGAAACACTCCAAGCCTCACATCTGCAGGCACGGGGAGGCCAGCAAGGTTTTCACCTCTGCAGTGATCTGCACGAAGCACCGTCACGGCTGAATGAACCAGACAGGGAGGCCCAGGACACACAGCATCCAGACAGTGAACACAGTCCAGTGCGCGCAGCTTTCTCCCTGCAGATCCAAGATGTCTACCCGTGAATGCAAACTCTCAAGTTACCTCCTTCAAATATATCAAAGCAGCACGCAGTGTCCACTGCAGCCGAAAACACAGCTTTCCTTCCTTCAGAACTCTCCTCCCCTAGTATCTAGTGAAATTCCCAAGAAAGAGGGGATTCAGAAAAGACAAACAACAACATCAACTGTAAGCCATTTCTTTATAACTTCTACACAACATCAAGTGCAGCAGGGCAGCTGAGGTTTACTTTAAGTCATCTTTTCCTGAGCATTTCATTTCTTTTCAATAGCATTTCTAATCTAATCAGTTTGATATCCTGACCACCTTATCCTTAGCTCCTCCAATTTTTCAGCTCCACCAGAGGGAATTACAATTCATTAATTCCAGAATGATGAACAACCCAGGCTCCCTTTGCAAAGCAGTTTCAATCCAAGACAAGTTAAATTCAAAAAGCATTTAGCTTAAAAAAAAATTCCCATTTAATAATCTGAGGGTAGCAATTTATAGCCTAAAGTCAGATGATCAGAATCTCAAAACTTCAGCAAATTCTAAAGTATATGAACTTATAAAGAAACCAAAAGTTTCATTCCATATCCACAAAAAGCAACTGTTACTGCTAAGATTTTCTTAAGTGCCTATATCAGCCACAAAGAAACAATCTTGTGATGGACCGCTAATGATTTAAATATGAATTTAAAGCCGTTATTACTTGAAATCGCCAATATTTGGAATCTTATACTGACCTAGTAATGATGTTAAGATACTTAAGCTGAAAGCTCTGATATTTAGCAAACCTGGGAAAACAGGCTAAATGGCTTCAAATGAGATAACTTGTGAAATCCTTCCCATCCCTGAAATATATTTAAAATAAACAACTTACAAGTATTAACTTTTTTAGTATTAAAACAAAAAGTGCTTGGAAGAACTTTAACTTCCAGGGGACTTTAAAGTTAACTATTCCCAGTTTAGAGACCATGACAGGGCGGGCTGAGTGACTGGATTAATCGAGAAATGACCATGAGGTCCAGATTTATACGATCTCTAGGTCCTCTGTTGTCCAAAAGGAGGGTGTGCCGATCAGATGTTGGAGGCGCAGGTTGGGGGGACAGGAAAGCTGCAGAAGGACCCTTCTATTCCTTATGGGGATTTCTCGATTAATCCAATCACCCCCCCACCCAGGGACTGTGCGGACACCACGACGGCTGGGAAGGCCGAGAGCAGTTACAACTCGGTCCCCACAAAAGGACACGCTGCCGGCAGGCTCTCCCTCCGACACGTGGGACAGGGCCAGACTCACCGAGGATGAGCCCCACCATGGAGCTGAGGTAGCCAGTGCCGCTGCCCAGGTTCAGGAAGGAAAGGCCAGGCTGCAGGTCCAGGGCCTCCATCACCTCTGAGTAGATGCACGGAGCGGAGAGGTGGATGTTACCGTGCTTCCACGCCAAGTCTTTATAGGCGTTCTCCTTAAACTCTTCGAGGTAATAGTCTGCGCGGTCGATAGCTCGGAAGGCCTGCTCCACCAGTTCAGAGCGGATGTACTGCGCCTCCTTCAAATTGTCTATCAGCTCGTCGTTGTCCTCACCAGCACTCACGGCGCCTCCCATCTTCGAGACCACGTTTACGGAAAGCTGCCGTTTTAAAATGTTCAAAAGAGCAATTCGTACTAAAGGTTAGGGCAGAGCGACAGAAGTTCTAAACACTTACCAATTCCAGATTCTGAATTCTGAAAGTAACACAGATGGAATACATTTATTCAACACCCACCCCCCCACCCCATCCCCCTCCACCCCACCCCGTCCCCCTCCACTCCCAAGAAGGCCAGATTCAAAAAAAAAAGTTACATTTGAAATTCAATTATATCCATCCAAAAATAAGTTTGTAATTTATAGTATCGACTGAATACAAATGAACATGCAATCCCTAAAACATAGTTGACAACTTAAAAACATCACTAAAGCATGAATTCAAAACTTTACTAAAAGTCATCATTCTAGAAAGTCAAGCATTTAGGATTAAAATCATCTTGAATATACACCTATCTCTTTTTTTTTTAAGATTTTTTTTGTTTTTTTTTTTTGGTCGGGTCTTAGTGCTGCATGCAGGCTCTTTCATTGCGGCATGCAGGCTTCTCTCTAGTTGTGGCATGTGGGTTTTCTCTCTCTAGTTGTGGCGCGCAGGCTCCAGGGCAAGTGGGCTCTGTAGTTTGCAGCACTCAGGCTCTCTAGTTGAGGCACACGAACTCAGTGGTTATGGTACCGGGCTTAGTTGCCCCGCTGCATGTGGGATCTTAGTTCCCCGACCAGGGATCAAACCTGCGTCCCTTGCATTGTAAGGCGGATTCTTTACCACTGGACCACCATGGAAATCCTGAACATGTATCTATCTTAACAGGTATATATCCACATATGGAAAAATCATTGAATGTAAACATAAAAAGGGAGCAGATATGTCGACTAGAAAATCATTCTAGTATCAACCTCTTTGAATATTTCAAGTGCTGTAGATCCTTTTTTTTTTTTGTACATAAATCTTCAAAAGCAAAAAAAAATTTTTTTAATTCAGGTCAACAAATAATAAAAAGTTATTCATTGTTCATTTGACATTCAAATTTAACTGCTGTCTTATATTTTATCTAGCAACTCCACATCCCACATACGCATAAACATCAAGTCAAGCAATCCATTCAATCTCTGATTTGGACGTTCTGATGTACAAATTCAGGCAAAAACAACATCCACAAAACCCTCTTCCCCAAGAAACATATTGTGACAAACACCTCACTGTAACAAACACAGCAGCCGTCTCAAGGCTACAGCTTCAGAGCAAGAGAAGCTGCTACTAGAACTCCCTCAACTCCTCGAAATGCCTACTACACAACCTTTCCAGCTCGTCAACATCGGAAAGTACATTTCCGCTCTCCTCCCAACGGCCTTCAAGAAGACAAAGTAACAGCATGTGCTCCCCTCTGAGCCGGCTACCAAAACACCGCGTACCCTCCTCTAGTTCACAGGGAAAATGCTCCTTCACCTGTAGAGGTTTTACTCTTCCTAAACAACTCCAATTTTATACTTACCCTAGGGACTTTTACTTCAAATAAAATGGTAATGTTTACAAAACATTTGCTATAAATTGCTGGGAAAAAAGAAAACAGCACTGACTTGCCGGTGGTCCAGCGGGTAAGACTCTGCGCTCCCAACGCAGGGGGCCCAGATTTGATCCCTGGTCGGGGAACTGGATCCCACATACATGCCACAACTAAGAGTCTGCATGCCACAACTAAGAGTTCCAAACACACACACCCCACACACAAAACTGGCAATTGCGGTGGGAGAGATTTCCCCAGGAATGAAAGCCACCGACCACACAGATTAATCTTCAGCTTCTCACAAGGACACAAAATGTGTGAAAGGTGGGACTTTTAATACAAACGCTCTTCTATTTTATGGCTGGAACAGTTCATGTTCATCGGCAAGATTTTAGAGCTGAAGACTTCCCTGGTGGCACAGTGATTAAGAATCTGCCTGCCAACGCAGGGGATGTGGGTTCGAGCCCTGAGCCAGGAAGATCCCACATGACACAGAGCAACTAAGCAACTACCGAGCCTGCGCGCCACAACTAGTGAGCCCATATGCTGCAACTACTGAAGCCCGCATGCCCTAGGGCCCATGCTCCACAACAAGAGAAGCCACCGCAATGAGAAGCCCGTGCACCACAACGAAGAGTAGTCCCCACTCGCCTCAACTAGAGAAAGCCCACACGCAGCAACGAAGACCCAACGCAGCCATAAATAAAAAATTTTTATTTAATTTAAAAAATAAAAAATACATAAAATAAAGATTTTAGAGCTGAATATCAGACTTCCAAATCACTAGGATCTTCCAATTATTAGATTCTCACCCCCATTTTAAACTGTTTCAGAGACCTTGCTGGTTACAGTCCACGGCCAGTTAACTTAGCCAGATGGGATAAGGTGCTAATGAGGTCAAGTTTAATCCTGGATGAGCCACTTAGTTCTGAGGCTAAAGCCTTTACCCCTAGTCTTGGACAGTCATCTTAAAATTTGGGTCACTAGTTAAAAGTTGAGTCATGTTTGCTTGCTTTAGGGAAATGTCTGGCACCCACACATCCTCCAGGGTGGATCTGAAAGCCACCTCTTCACCCAGAAGCCTGCAAAGTATAATGTTCTATCCTCAGAAAGCAAACACGAAGTATATGTTGGGTGTGTTTCATTGTCTACCAAGTATTTATCCCTTATTTTCAACTTTGCCTCACTTTGAAAGTTTATTCCACGTGCAAAGGCTAGCTTTTTAGTAAAACTAGCAACTAACTGCAACCTTTTTACAGGCACCACCTGCCAGTCACGACCTCATCTTGGCTTTACAACATTATCAGGCATATTGGGACTGAGAAGTCACTCCGCTCATGATGACACACCAGTGTGAAAGGACAGGGCTGCCATTCAACCCCGGGCCTATATTCTCTACCCCACACCAAATACAGCTTTAAACAGTTCTCAAGGGAGCAAAACTCTTTGTCAATGAACACACTGGTCATCTCTCTCCAAAATGACAGACTAAATAACTGTGTGGTAACCCTATCTGCTGCCACTGGTAGGCTGCACGGGATAACCTGTAGGATCTGATATTTACTATTAACTCTCCCGGGCAATCTAACCCTCCCCCACACTGCAAACAATCCCTGCTTATTACTGACCATGAATGTGATCAGTCCTAACGCCACCAAAAACACCAACAACAGGTTAAGAGATGTCCTTGCCAAACCAAATCTGGACCTACAAGCCACTCAAATTCAATTTTTCAAAGTAATGGCAAGTCATTTTTCGGATGCTGCACTCGACTCTACTTTGCAACCCTGAATTCACCGCTCCGCAGTAACCGGGCACCACCCAAGAAAGCCTTCCTCTAATGCTGCTTCTTTCAAAACCAGCCGTTAAGGGCACAGGGAGGAGACGGCTGAGCAGGAGGAGGCATCGGAAGGTCTCAGGTGGACAATGGAGGAGGCTGTGACAGTGGCCAGGCTAACAGAGCATGAAGCTCTGATACCCGGGGCCAAGATTCAAGTCGACGCTGCGTTTATCAGGCTACTTATTAAGGGCAACACGGACAAAGTAATTCAGCTGGAAGATGAGTTGGGGAGAAGGAACCAAAACCACACCTCCTGCCGCAGGCATAATGGAAGAAAGGGAGACTTTTTCATTTTGAAAACCAAAACTCTTACAAGGAATGCAGAGGGACTTTTTTTCCCAAATACTTGAAAGGCTGCCATATACACACTATACATGAGCCTGATAAAAGCCAGGCCAGTGGAACACGTGTTGGATGGAGATAATTTCTACTAAACACACCAAAAAAAGCTTTCTAAAACTGGAACTGAAAATACTGACACGTTGTCAGAACGAGGAGTCTCTCCCCGCCAGGGACGTCCCGCGCCAAGTACCAACAGGGAGGGGGCCCAGGCGCTGGTCTCAGGAGCCGAAACCCACCGTCTCCAAGGGCCCCTCCCACCCTAGCGTATGGCTCTATTTCCCCCCCGGCAGAGCCACAAGTTCGGACTTGTTTATACAGGAACCTGCCGGTCTACCCAACACTGAGAATGCAGTTGTTCACTTCAGCCCCTCCTTGGCCAAAAAGAACGAAGAAAACGTTGACAGGCACATGAGCAAAGGGGGGAGATAAAAGACTTCTCTGATGTGCAAACATCAACTTGGGAGACACAGGCCCTCGCAAACACAAACAAAACACACGCCCCAAAGCCCGGCGAGCTCTCCTTTCCCAACCGAACGCCTCTTTCAGGTCTTGCCTGAAGCTAAGTCCCCAAGGCTTGAAGGGCCAATACTTCCTTAACAGACTCTATCACCTTCTGAAAAGGTACAACCTGTCTCAAATCTTGGTAACTCTCCACTTGCCGTGCTAATTGCAAATGTTTCCTACTTAGTAAGTTAGGGACGAGCTACGCGTCTGGAGAGTTAAGTCAACCCAAGGGATGTAAGCAATGCGCACCTGGAGAGACCTCGGGAACCCCCGGAACACTGACGGGCGGACCCCCGGGGAGGGGGGAGCGGGGACGGGAGACGCCTGGGACGCGGAGAGGTGTTTATGCTTGGGGGGTGGGGAACGAGGGGACAGCGGAAGAGGACAGGAAGACGCGGAGAGGAGAGGGCGGCCCTGGGGGAGGGTCCGGGAGCCCGGGACGAGGGGAAGGGGAGGGGTGGAGAGGAAGGAGAGAGGGGGAGGGGGACGAGGGGCCGCACCGCCCCCCATACCCCGCTACAGACCGGGCCGAGGGCGGCGGCGGCGGCGGCTCAGTACCTCCTGGCTCGGCGGGCCCGCGGGATCGGCCGCTGGGCCGCACCTGCAGCTCTTCTGGCGCCCCTCGCCAGTCCGCCTCCCACTACGCAGCCCCGACCTCCGCCGCCGTAAACATCCACCGCCCCACTGCGCCTGCGCGCCCGAACGCCCTACTGCGCGTGCGCCCGGGCCCAGCGCTTAAAGGGGCAACGGCGCAGCGGTGGGCCCCATCCAGACGTCCCGGCCGACCATGCGCTCCGCTGGGAGGCGGAAGTCAAAGGGCAGCCGCAGGTGAGCGTTATCTCTTCCGCGCCCCACCGCGAGCCAGGACTCAGCTGTGACCACGACAGGCAGGGCTCACTCCTTGGAAGTGACCTTCCAGGAGGGGACCGACCGGTGAGGAAGAAATGAAAACACAGGGGATGGACAGTAACTGGCGGCAGCGGCGGCTGCTGCTGCTTGGATGACACGGAAGGGACGTTCAGGCGAAGATCTGCAGGACCAGAAGGATCCAGCTGTGCCAAGAGAGGGTGCAATGGCTGCAGGCCAGGGAGAGCTGAAGTGGGCAGGAGCCCCTACCATGCCCACCCCTGCGAGGGCTCCACGCAGCCCCGACTTGCACACCCACCCTCGCTGGCTTCACCGCCGCCTCCCACGCCGCCTCCTGATCAGCCCTTCCTGTGAGAGTTGTTGGGGCATCAGTCAGGGTCATTCGGCGTCTCAGAAGTGGCCTGCCTCGGTGTTACCTCCCCAGCCGCCCACCGACGCGGGGGGGCCTTCTGCCCCGATGCCACACGTCCCTTGTGGGCCACCTGCCCGGCCTACCCAGTAAACTTTGTGAAATCTGCCCGAACCTCCTTTTGCTCAGCCCAAACCTCACATAGGTTTTCCAACTGAGTCTTTAGCAGCAGAGCCCTTTCTTTAGACACAGTCCTATAAGGGAGCCCTTATATTTAACAGCTGCAAGCATTGCTGCCTGGGTCCCTCCTGCCCCCACATTCCTCGCCAGACTTGAGCTCCACTTGGGGGCATGGTTGTCACCACTTTCCATGTTCCAGGGAAGGCTTGCTTCTCTTGGTGGTCCACAGCCCCGAATCAGTGGCCCTGTGGTTGCCGCCAACCTGGTGACGGTCACACTGGCTCTCAGAGCCCTTCCTACCTGATTGCCTGTGATAGTCTGTGGCTGTTTCAAATTACAGAGGCCCTGGAGCCATCCTTGACCCTCTCCCTGCTGTGAGGGTATAGGCCCTCCATCCACCCCACCCTGCCTTGGCCTTGCTTCCCTCATCTCTGTGGGGCCAGGCTGTAGCCTCGCATCTCACCACCCCTCCCTCTGCTGTGCCGACTGGTCTTCCTGATATAAATAATAGACAACATACCATCAGTATTGGTCTTTGTAGAGCATCATGCTAAGCACTTTACAGAGATTATTTCCTTGGCATAGGTATTAGCGTGCTCTCCTACAAGGAGAAGAGCGGTCCTGACGATGGGAGTCGGCCTGGGCCCACAGCAAGGTTGTCCTGCTGGACACAGACATCTGGCAGAAGCGCTGCAGTGTGACAAACACCACATCATAACTGTGTCCAGGCAGAAGCCAAAACCAGGTCTCTGTGCCACCAGCGTGCCCTCTCCCGGCCGACAGCAGTGAGGCCTGCTCCTGCCTCAGCATGGCTGAGCCTCCCTCTGCCCTGCCCGTCACAGGTATCACTCATTTAGACGCCCCTGCTTCCTGACAGCATCCAGCCCATGCAGAATGTGTCCGTCTGTAAAAGAGATGTCAGTGCCCTGCCAAGGCCACCAGACACACTGTAGTTGGGTGAGCTTGGATTATTCCTTGTCCCAGGGAGTGGGGGGCACACCATGGGGAGCTGTGGGGTGCCTCTAACGGGTATTGGGAAAGCTCACTGAAAGCTGTAGGCTTGGGTTGGGTGATGTGTGGGCCACTCATGGTTGATGTGTCTGGAGGAGGGGTCCGCAGGCACAGGGGTGGTCACGCATCGGCCTGAGGCAGGAGCATCCCCGAGGCTCTTTGTTCAGGTCGCCCTTTTTTTTTAAGGTGGTTTTTTTTGTGTGTGGTAAGATGTAGATAACATAAAATTTACCATTTTAACCATTTTTAAGTGAACAGTTCAGTGGCATCAAGTACATTCTAATTGTTGTGCAACCATCACCACTATCGATCTCCAGAATTTTTTCATAATTCCAAACTGAAACTCTGTACTAAGAAACTCTGAAGCTCTTACCAAGATGCAGTGACAGGAGTTGGACTTGCCCCCATTCGTG
Source organism: Hyperoodon ampullatus (assembly GCF_949752795.1). Taxonomy (NCBI): domain Eukaryota; kingdom Metazoa; phylum Chordata; class Mammalia; order Artiodactyla; family Ziphiidae; genus Hyperoodon; species Hyperoodon ampullatus. The sequence goes on along the minus strand of NC_136927.1, from coordinate 88,643,066 downwards.
AAACAACAAAGAAATGGACAAAATACGTGATGCAACAGTTCTCGGGACACTAAACATTGTGCAACAAAGCTCAGTGACTCCTGAGAGATGAAGAACCAATGGGCTGAGCCCTGCAATTGCCCCCATCTTACCACTGTGAGAATCTCCAGGCTGCAGTGCAGAGAAAGGGAACCCAAGCAGAGCCAGAAGGACTCCCTGAGTCAAGGAGATAAAACTGAGAATTCAGGGAAGCGAAGGCAGCTAGAGGCCACAGCTGGTGAGGAGAAAGCGACATTGGGAAGGAACTTGGGGATCTGCAGGAGACCCCCCCCCCCCGCCAAATTTTCAGCAGAGAACTAATCAGCACATGCATGTCAGTAAACAACCCAAGTCTGGGAGAAGAACCGCCCAGAAGGATTCGAGGTAACGCCCCGCACCGTAACAAGGCAGGAAGTAGTGCGGGTTCCCACCAGCCAGACTGGAAAACCTCTTGGTTCATTGGACATTGGGTAGAGGACGGAGAAGGCTCTTGCCTCAGTAGTGAGGAATAATTAGCCCCAGACTGGTCACTGCACAGACCCCACCTAACAAATCAAAGAAAGATTTGGAAGAATCAAACTATTTCCTTCTAACTGTATCCCAAAACAAAGCTCAAGAATATATATATATATATATATATATATATTTTGTGTGTGTGTGTGTGTGTGTGTGTGGTACGCGGGCCTCTCGCTGTTGCAGCCTCTCCTGTTGCGGGGCACAGGCTCCGGACGCGCAGGCTCAGCGGCCATGGCTCACGGGCCCAGCTGCTCCGCGGCATGTGGGATCTTCCCGGACTGGGGCACGAACCCGCGTCCCCTGCATCGGCAGGCGGACTCTCAACCACTGCGCCACCGGGGAAGCCCAAGAATATTTTTAAGAACACAAAATATCCAACCCTCAACAAGGTAAAATTCAGTGTCTGGCATCCAATCTAAAATTGTCAGGTACACAAAGGAGGAAAATACAACTCATAATGAGGAGAAAAATCAAGCAATTGAAACTGGCCCAGAGCCGACATAGATCTTAGTATCAGTAGACAAAGACACTAACATGGGTGCTATAAGTGAATATCAAGTATTGAAAACAGTTAAGTAGAGACATAGAGATTACAAAAAAGACTCAAATATAACTTCTAGAAATGAAAATTATAATGTCTGAGTTGAAAAATATGCAGATATTATTAGCAGCAGATTGGACATTGCTGCAGAAAGGTTTGAAGAGGTAGCAATAGGAACTGTCCCAAATAAAACATGAAGAGAAATGAGAATAAAAAGTTAACAGCCTCAATGACAACTGTGGGACAACCTCAAGTGACCTAATATACATGTAATTAGTGTCCCAGAAAGAAGGAAAGACAGGTTGGGAGAGAAAAAATTATTTGAAAAAAATTATTTGAAAAAACAAAGGCTGAAAATTTTCCAAATTTGATGAAAGTTACAAACCTCAATGTACCTCAAGCTCAGAAACATGAAGGAAACTACACCAAGGTATAACACAATCGAGTTGCTCAACCAGTGATAAAGAGAAAAAAATTTTAAACACCCAGAGAAAAAAAGACACATTATGTACAAAGGAATAAAAATAAGGCTGACAGCAGATTTCCTGATGGAAACAATACAAGCAAGAAGACAGTGAAGTAACATATTTAAAATACTAAAAGGGAGAACCAAACCCTGCCACCCTAGGATTCTAGCTTTCAAAAACAAAGGGGAGGGGCTTCCCCAGTGGTGCAATGGATAAGAATCCGCCTGCCAATGCAGGGGACACAGGTTTGATCCCTGCTCTGGGAAGATCTCACATGCCACAGAGCAGCTAAGCCCCTGTGCCACAACTACTGAGCCCACATGCTGCAACTACTGAAGCCCACACGCCTAGAGCCCATGCTCTGCAACAAGAGAAGCCACCACAAGGAGAAGCCTGCGCACCGCAAGGAAGAGTAGCCCCCGCTCGCCACAACTAGAGAAAGCCCTCGTGCAGCAATGAAGACCCAACGCAGCCAAAAATAAATAAATTAAAAAACAAAAACAAAGGGGAGAAGAGTGTAGTGTAAGTGCCTGGCGTGAAGCTTTGATTACCGAGGCATCCACGTCAGATGACATGGCTCGTGAATAAACATATCACCAGCTGTATGACACGACTACTAGCAAAACAATCAGGTAGGGAATTCCCCTCTCTCCTTGCATGGAGCTCCCATTTCAGAAAACCCTGGGAGACCTAGAAAACTGAGCACCTGAATAATCCTGCCTACACCCTAATTCCTGCCCTTATGCTCCAGGCTTGCCAGTAATGAGTGACCCCATGATCCTAGACAACCCACCCTCAGACCCTAATAAAGGCAAAGCCCCAGGCTCTTTTTCTCCCCCTCTGACCTTGCTGTGTGGCCCTGAGCTGTGCCATGTTCCCTCCAGCACCTGTGAGTAATAAATCTTGTTCCTCAGAGTTCCCTCACGTTTTTTGCTGAAGTGCATCCAGTGATCATAATAAGAACCACAGAGCCAGTCCAGCCACAACATTGCCCCAGTAGCAGGGTTAGGGGGGGATGTCTCCAGGGCTCACTACAAGTAATACAGGCCCAGAAAGTGCCTCAGGCATTCCTAGCTGAGAGCATCACCATCAACAGGCTGGGACTGACACAGCAAAGAGCAAATTACATCCAAAGTGAGCAGAAGAAAAGAAATAATAAAAATTAGAGCAGAAATCAATGAAACAGAAAACAAGAAATCAATAGGGGAAATTAGTGAAACCAGCAGGTGGTTCTCTGAAAAGACTGATAAAATTGATAAACCTCTAGCCAGGCTAACCGAGAAAAATAGACGATACAAATGATTAATTATCAGAAATGAAATAAGGGCCATCACTATGGGTCCCATGAATGCTAAAAGCATAATAAAAGAATATTGTGGGAACTTCCCTGGTGGTGCAGTGGTTAAGAATCTACCTGCCAGTGCAGGGGACACGGGTTCGAGCCCTGGTCCGTGAAGATCCCACATGCTGCGGAGCAACTAAGCCTGTGCGCCACAACTACTGAACCCACGTGCTGCACCTACTGAAGCCCGCACACCAAGAGCCCGTGCTCCGCAACAAGAGAAACCACTGCAATGAGAAGCTTGCACACCACAGTGAAGAGTAGCCCGTACTCGCCACAACTGGAGAAAGCCTGTGCACAGCAACGATGACCCAGTGCAGCCAAATAAATAATTAATTTTTTTAAAAAAGAATATTGTGAACAACTCTAGCTCACAAATATGATAATCTAAAAAAAATGAACCAGTTCCTTTTAAGATGCAATTTACCAAACTCATACAAGGATATATATATAGATCATGTGAACAGTCCTACATTAAAGAAATTTAATTTTATTTTATTAAATTATTTAAATTTATTAAAGAAATCAATAATTAATGACCTTCCAAAACAGAAAGCACCAGGCACAGATGGGTTTACTGGTGAATTCTACCAAATACTTAAGGAAGAAATGATACCAGTTACTTGATCTCTTCCACAAAACAGAAGCTAGGGAACACTTCCTAACTCATTCTACGAGACCAGAATTTCCCTAATACCAAAACTAGACAAAGACATTACAAGAAAGGGAAAGTATTGGGTTGACCAAAAGTTTCATTTGTTTTTTTCTGTAAGATGGCTCTAGTAGCACTTAGCTGTCTTTAACTTCATTCGAAGCAATTTTGTTAGATTGTATGTGACAGCTGTCATATCAGCATACATTTAAAACAAGACTTATCAAAATTGGTGAATTTTTGTGTAACCATTTTAATATTGAAGATGGAAGGAAAAAAAGCAACATTTTCAGCATATTATGCTTTATTATTTCAAGAAAGGTAAAAATGCAACGAAACGCAGAAACAGATTTGTGCAGTGTATAGAGAAGGTTCTGTGACTAACTGACCAGGTCAAAAGTGGTTTGTGAAGTTTTGTGCTGTAAATTTCTCACTGGACGATGCTCCACAGTCAGGTAGAGCAGCTGAAGTTGACAGGGATCAAATTGAGACATTGATTGAGAACTATCAATGTTATATCACGCGGGAGATAGCTGACATACTCAAACATCCAAATCAAGCATTGAAAATCATTTCCACCAGCTTGGTTACGTTAATTGCTTTGATGTTTGGGTTCCACATAAGTTAAGTGAAAAAAAAACCTTCTTGACCGTATTTCTGCATGTAATTCTCTACTTAAACACAACAAAAACGTTCCATTTTAAAACAAATTGTGACGGGAGATGAAAAGTGGATGCTGTACAATAATGTGGAACAGAAGAAACCGTGGGGCAAGCGAAATGAACCACCACCAACCACACCAAAGGCCGGTCTTCATCCAAAGAAGGTGAAGTTGTGTATATGGTGGGACTGGAAGGGAGTCCTCTACTCTGAGCTCCTTCCAGAAACCAAACGATTAATTCCAACAGGTACTGCTCCCAATTAGACCAACTGAAAGCAGCACTCAACAAAATCGAAAAGCGTCCACAATTAGTCAACAGAAAATGCATAATCTTCCATCAGGATAATGCAAGACCGCATGTTTCTTTGATGACCAGGCAAAACTGTTACAGCTCGGCTGGGAAGTTCTGATTCATCTGCCATATTCCCCAGGTATTGCACCTTTGGATTTCCATTTATTTAGGTCTTTACAAAATCTCTTAATGGAAAAATTTTCAATTCCCTAGAAGACTGTAAAAAGCACCTGGAACAGTTCTTTGCTCAAAAAGACAAAAAGTTTTGGGAAGATGGAATGATGAAGTTGCCTGAAAAATGGCAGAAGGTAGTGGAACAAAAGAGTGAATACATTGTTCAATAAAGGTCTTTGTGAAAATGAAAAATTTGTCTTTTATTTTTACTTAAAAACTGAAGGCACTTTTTGGCCAACCCAATACAAACCAATATCTCTCATGAGCATAGACACAAAAATCCAATATGTGCAAATTGAATCCAATAATATATAGAATGAATTACATACCACGACCAAGTGCAGTTTACTCCAGGGATACATTTAACATTTCAAAGTAATCCATCACATCAACAGGCTAAAGAAGAAAAATCTTATGATCATATCAATTTTGGATATGAAATTGGATTTTGTCAGATGCAGAAAAAGCATCTGACAGAATCTAATACCCATTCTTTATAAAGAGTCTCAGCAAACTAGGATTAGAGGGGAACTTTCTCAACTTAGCAAAGAACATCTACAGAAAACCCACAGCGAACATCATACTGGATGAGAAAACAGATACTTTCCCATAAAATTGGGAATAAGGCAAGAATGTTCTCACCACTTCTCTTCAACATTGTACTAGAAGCTCTAGCTAATCCAATAAGACATGAAAAGGGGAGAAAAGGTATGCAGATTTGGAAGGAAGAAATAACTGTCTATGTTCACAGATGACAAGATTGTCTACATAGAATATACCCCCAAAATCTATTAAAAATAAACAAACCAAAACCTCCTGAACTAATAAATGATTACAGCAAGGTTTCAGAATACAATGTTAATGTACAGAAATCTACCCCGTTCCTATTTACCAGCAATGGACAACTGGAATTTGAAATAAAAAACACAACAGCATTTACATTAGCACCAAAACAAACAAACAACAACAAAAAACAACAACAAAAAACCTTAGGTATAAATCTAACCCAAAAAAGTACAAGATGGATAAGAGGGAAACTACAATACTCTGATTAAAGAAATCAAAGAAAACCTAAATAAATGAATAGATATTCCATGTTCACAGATAGGAAGACTCAATGTTCTTAAAATGTCAGTTCATCCCACATTGATCTGTAGATTCAATGCAATCCAGGCAAAATCCCAGAAAACTATTTTGTGGATATCAACAAACTGATTTAAAGTTTATGTGGAAAGGCAAAAAAATAAAAATAAAAAGAATATCCGACACAATATTGAAGGAGAAGAATAAAATTGGAGACTGACACTACTCGACTTCAAGACTTAATTTAAAGTTACAGTAATGAAGACAGTGTGGTATTGATGAAAGAATAGACAAATAGATCAACAGAACAGAATAGAGGGCCCGTAAAAAGACATGCACAAATATAGTCAACTGTTCTTTGACAAAGGAGCAAATCAATTCAGTGGAGAAAGGAAGGTCTTTTCAACAAATGGTGCTAGAACAACTGGACATACAGATACACAAAAAGGGATCTAGACACAAACCTCACAATTATCACATAAAAGTTCTAGAAGATGATATAGAAGAAAACCTGGGTGACCTTTGACTTGGCGATGATGTTTTACATACAAAATCAAAGACAGTATTCATGAAAGAAACAACTGGTAAGGTTGATTTCTTTTTTTTTTTTTTTTTTTTTTTTTTTTTTGGTTGCACTGGATCTTAGTTGAGGCAGGCGGGCTCTTTAGTTGCGGCTCGCCAGCTCCTTAGTTTTGGCATGCAAACTCTTAGTTGAAGCACGCATGTGGGATCTAGTTCCCGGACCAGGGATCAAACCCAGGCCCCCTGCATTGGGAGCGCAGAGTCTTAACCATTGTGCCACCAGGGAAGTCCCAGTAAGGTGGATTTCATTACAATTCAAAACTTCTGCTCTGTGAAAGACACTATTAAGAGAACAAAAGGATAAGCCAAAGACTGAGAGAGACTATATGCAAAACACATAACTTATAAAGGACTCGTATCCAAAATATATAAAGAACTCTTAAAACTCAACAACCACAGAAGCCAAATAATCCAATTTAAAAATGGGCCAAAGACCTGAATAGATGCCTCAGCAAAAAAGACATACAGATGACAAATAAGCATATAAAAGGATGTTCAACATCCTATGTCATCAGGGAAATGCAAATTAAAACAATGAGATACACTACACACCTGTTACAACGGCTAAAACCCCAAACACTGACAACACCAAATGCTGGTAAGAATATGGAGTAAGAGGAACTCTCATTCATTGCTTGTAGGAATGCAAAATAGTACAGCCACTTAGGAAAACAGTTTGGCAGTTTCTTACAAAGCTAAACAGTCTTATTAGATACAGCAGTCTCCTTGGTATTTACCCAAAGGAGTTGAAAACTTATGTACACACAAAAACCTGCACACAAACGTTTACAGCGGCTTTATTCATAATTGCCAATTTTTGTGCACAACTGTGGTACATCCCAACTATAGAATATTATTACTCAGCACTAAAAAGAAATGAGCTGTCAAGCCATGAAAACTGGGAGGGACCTTATGCTATTTCTAAATAAATGAAAGAAACCAGTCTCAAAAGGCTACAGACTGTGTGATTACGTACATACTGTATGATACGACATTTTGGAAAGGGCGAAACTGTAGAAATAGTAGAAAGATTAGTGGTTGCCAGGGATGGGGTTGGGGGAAGGGGGGATAAATAAACAAAGCACATAGGGTTTTTAGTGCAGTGAAACTGTTCTGTGTGATACTGTAATGGTGGCTATATGACACATGCATTGTCAAAACTCACAGAATGTACAACCCCAAGAGTGAACCCTAATGTAATTTATGGACTTTAATACTGTATCAATTATTGGTATGTCAGTGTAACAATGTACCACATTAATGCAAGATGTTAATAATAGGGGAAACCGTGTGCAGGGGAGAGAGGGTATACAGGAAGCCTCTGTACTATCGCCTATTTTTCTGTAAACATAAAACTACTTGCAAAAATGAAGTATATTAATTTTTTTAAAAGGAGATGAAATTTTTTTCAGACATACAAAAGCTAGAAGCAGCAGCAGACCCACACAACATGTGTCAACAACAAATCAGCCCTTGCCATGGGCACTTGCCATCCACCTCTACAAGGATTAAATCACATGGTGCTGCAGCTGGTGACCTTCGACACCCCCTGAAAGGAGCTCAGGGTGGAGAGCAGAGATGAGGCACTCGGTGCTTTGGGAAAAAGTGGCAGAACAGGGCTTCAGATAGTTAGATATTTTCCGGAGCCGATTTTATGAGCCCACTTCTTGTACCTCCTCATATCTAGAAAAGCACTAAATCCTTCATGGTGACATCTGCTCCTCGCGACTAGCAGAAAGTTTGACTGCACGTACTCCCCTTTCACCAAAATCACATCTATACTGACCCTCCCCCCCACCTCTGTGGAGCGGTTGCTCAGAGATATCTGGGATACTGTCTCCCGGGCTGCAGTCCTCATTTTGCCCAAATAAAACTTAACTCGCAACTCTCACGTTGTGCATTTTTTTAAGTTGACACATGAAATGATAAAGTGAGTTTTTCATGCAGAAAGCAAGTAATAACAGATGGAAATACAGATCTACACAAAAGAATGAAGAGCCCTGGAAGTGATAACTGTGTGGGTAAATATATAAGATTATTTCTTAGTGTGCCTCAGTCCTGGACAAGGACGTCGCTTCTCACTTTACCTACTTCAGTGCTGTTTTTACGATGGACAAGAATTGCCTTTGCAATTACAGTAACTAAAACTTGCCTCCCCCACCCCACCCCACCGCCAGCCCCGCTTCCAACGTCTCCTCCAACGGAGGGGGAAGGGCTCACGTCCGCTCTACGCATCTGGGGCCTTGGAGCGAGATTACTGCCCACAGAGGCATCAGACTCCACTGGGGGGTCAGGGGGGGGCCTCAGAGCAAGTGAATGCTGTTACACCTGGACCTTCTCTCCTGCCTCTGGCCAGCTGTGAAGTGAGGCAGGACGGATCCGCATCCCAGGGCCAGGCCATGGCAATGATGAGACCCAACATTGACCACAAGGCGTCGCCGCTGCACTGTTGTGTTGAGAGCGTCCAAACTAGGTCATCTGAAAAGAGAAAAAAGTTTGTTCTTCTTCATTTTAAGCCGTTTGTAGCCACTTGTGGTGGAATTAACCACAGTTTCAGACATGAGTTGAGGCTTCTCTGCTATTTGTACTATATGGTGACGGCAGTTTGATATTGATCTGAAAATACTGGTGAACTCAAATGTATTCATATAAGTAAAATGACTGGGAAGGGATTCTGAAAAATACTCATCTTAAAACAAACCACCTTAATAAAATGTTAGCAATGCCCGGGCACAGGAATCTTCAATGATTACTTTTATGTGTCCACTTGACTAGGTTATGGTGCCCAGATATTTGGTCAAATACCAGTTATGTCTTGCCGTGAGGGTATTTTTTAAACGTGGTTCACATTTACATCAGTAAACTGTGAATAAAGCAAATTACCCATCAGAATGGAGGAGGGCCTCAGCCATGCAGCTGAGGCCCTAAGAGCAAAGATGGAGATCCCACTCCCCACCCTCTCACCGCCACCCACCTCCAGACATCAACTCTTCCTGGGTCTCCAGGCTGTTGGCCTGCCCTACAGATTGCAGACTTGTCCCCCCCACATTGCGTGAGCCAGTTCCTGGAAATAAACCACTCTCCATATATAGATATAGATGTACGGGTATAGATAGATACACATGATATGGATGTAGATACGGATACGGATATTGATAATAGATACAGATACAGATATAGATATAGATATAGATATAGATACGGAATGGATACAGATACACATACAGATACAGATACAGACACAGATAGATACGGATAGGGAAACAGATAGAGATATGGATATGGATACGGATACAGATACAGATATAGATACGGATATGGATATGGATACAGATACAGATATAGATATAGATATGGATACAGATACAGATACAGATACAGCTGATATAGGTGTCTCCTCTTGGTTCTGTCTCTGGAGAACCCTGGCTAATACAGGGTCCTGACACAGGAGTGGTGCCATATCAGGGTCCAGAGGTCTGTCTACAGGACACCTGGGGTGGAAGCACCCTGAGGGGCTGACACCCGCATTTCTTAGGGTGCCGTTCCCAGGATTCGAGGGGCCCCTCCCCCTTAGCCAGCTCTCACTGTGTTTTATGACTTATGAGAGGGAAAGCTTGAGGGGACAGCGTGAGCGGGTAGCAGCCTTAGAGACATGGGGCCAGCCTGGGAAGAGCGAACTCCAGAACCTCTGGCTGCAGCTGTCAGTGGACAAGACCAGTTGCTAGTGCAGGTGGCAGCAGCAGTCGTACTCACTCTGCGGGCACCAGGTGGGTGGCAGTTAGACTTTGCAGACAGGAGTGCCCTGGGTTGCACCTCCAAACCCAGGGCTTAGCTGGCAGCTGTGGTCAGACATCAGGTGTCTGGTAACCCACCAGGGGCAGATCTTGGAGCCAGGAGTGGTGGCTGGTGCTGATGGGGGGGTGCAAGAAGGAGAGGCGGGCTAGAGTGTGTCCCCAGAGTGTCAGAGGTGGCATGTGGCCCGGGGCCTGGGCTCCCGCTTACTCCCTCCCACTCTCCTTCAGCAGCATGTGCTGTGGACCCCTTTACAGAGAAGACAACTGAGCCACCGAGGCTGGAAGTATCCTGCTTAAGGTTCCCAGGTGTGAGACGGGCCTGGACTCAAACCAGAGAGCTGACACCTGTGCTAACGTATCAGAAGCCAGGAGCCCCCATGAGGGGCGTCTCGTCGGCACTCCTAACTCAGGTCCATGTGCTGCTCCTGGCCACTGTCCAGACACACTTCCTGGGCCCTCCTCCCACCCTGCAGATCCCCCACCCTGCTGAGCAGGAGTTCTGTGCTTGGCTGCCCACGGCCACACCAGTCTGACCCTCAGCCTCCGCCACAGCAGCATGCGGGCTCCAGGCGACACTCCATTTAAAGGGTTTAGGTGACTGAACAATGTTTGAAGACCGCCAGTCCCGACCCAGGGCTCCAACGTGCAGGGCAGCAGCAGCATCCCCTCCCCCACACCACTGGCCACCCAGGGGCGCATAAACCTGTCGGAGGTGCCCTAGGGCCCCTCCAGCATGAGTGCGGGGTGGGTGTGGATGGCCCCTGGGGCAGAGCTCTGCGGACGGGGGTGAGCCTTGAGGCATGGAGATGACCACCACTGTGAAGCCCTCTCACAGATGCCTCTGAGCTGGCTTCCCAGGGACATGCGATGGCAGGGGTGGGCTGTCCAGATGTCTCAGGGCGGCCTGGTCCCCACTGCAGTGCACGCACGTGTCTCAGCGCGTCTGCTCCCTGAAATGATGAGGAAACTGCCGCACAGAGGGTCGACCTGCCCAGGGCCTGGACTGCTCTGAGTGTTGTGTTCACGGGACACGTGGGGACTGTGAGCTGGGAAGTATCCCTGCTGCACTAAAGAATTTGGGGCGGGCTGTGGACCAGGGAAAGAACCCCTCTGAACATGCACACATCATTTCTCAATTTAAAGTTGTCTGGACTCTAAAAGGCCCCTAGGCTCAGCACTTTAAGAAGGAAACGCGCTTGAGGGTCTGGTCGTGATCCCAGACCCAAGCTTGGCAGGAATCACGTGGGACAGACCTTCCCCCACCCAGGGTCAGCACAGGGGATGAGGCCAGGAGGCCGCTGTAACCTCTGGGAACAGCATGAATGTGGAGGGGCCTCCAGGGAGGGTACAGTGTCGAGGTGACTCCGGAATGATCAGGAAGGTTCTGGAAAACGTGGTCCCAGGGCAAGGACCATGTCTTACTCCTCTCTGCTTCTGACTGAAAATGTGTGCATCGGAGGAGGCCGCCTTTAGGCGTCCAAAGAAGACATCGTGGACAAGCCTGGCCGCCCTTGAGGGAAACACACGGCTACTCCAGTGACAGTGAAACCTCACCGGACAGCAACTGGAGAGGGGCCACTGTGACAGCAGGTCTGGCCTGCCTGGTGGCTGCCACCATCCCCAGCTCACAGTGAAGGAGGACCCTCTCCAGGAGGATCCAGAAAGAGGAGACAGAACATGTGGCTGGTCTGTCCTCCTCCCGTCGGAGGGCATGGACTGTGCGAACCTGGAAATAAAGCTGAGAAGGGAATCTCCTGGGCCTGGTGGCCCCAGACCCCTTACGTTCAGGTGGGGCCCCCTGCGGCTACGTCACCCTCTCTGTGTCCAAGACACAGAGGCCAGCTTCCACCTGGCTCCTCCCACACTGCAATGGGGCGTCCAGGTACCCTGGGCCACACTACAGACAAGCTGATCTGCAAAGAGCCTTCTCCTCATTCTGGAAAAAAAAAGACCCAGTCTGTAATTAGCCTGAGGTGAAGGGAGACAAATACTTTCTCTTTGTAGCCACTCCTTCACATTTTAAATCAAAGTTATTTATAAATCAGAAGCACTGATTGCTTTTCTCTCAGGAGCTTAGCACCCTGGAAGGAGGGACCAGAACTCCTCTGGAGTTCACCGTGGAGCCACCTGTCAGGAAGGGTTAGGCTCAGGGTCTCTCTCCTGACGGTCCAAGCAGGTCTGGGGACTTCTTAACTCCTGGGGCTCCTGCCAGGCGTGGCTCCCACCTGTGGGCTGCTCCTAGCCGAGGTGTCCAGGGGCACAACTGGACCCTCCTGATTCACAGCCAGGGCCCTGGGCCCACCTCCTGCCCCGTGCAGCCACCCCTCTCTCCACTCTGGCCTGATCTAGGGGGCACCCTGCTCAGCCTTCCTGTGGCAGGTGGGACACCCAAGTGGAGATCCAGAAGGTTCTAGAACTGGGAAAGGCAGGCCTGGGGAACAGTGTGGGCATTCTCTGCACGTGGCACACTCTTGTAGGGATGGTGAGAAAGGGAGGGGAGAGGCCAGGAGGAGACCCGGGGCAGCTTCTGCAGGGCGCAAGGGGGACAGGCTGGAGGAGGGCGCACACAGGGAGGGATGGAGGGAGCCATAAAAGGCGCTGGAAGGGTAGAGGCCAGGCTTCAGTGGCCCACACCCTAGACCAGAGGGGACAGGGAGAGGGGCAAGGCTAGCAGGGGCGGGTCTGGGGGGCAGAAGGGACCGCAGGGGCCTGTCCCTAGGGTCAGCTGCCAGCACTGGTGGTGTGCCCAGAATCGTGGATCCCCTGGCACCCCTATGTGTTTTAACCTGACAGGCACTTGGCTGAGGTAGGGGCTGGGGTTCTCTCGGAGAAGCCACCTCCTATTTCAAGGAGGAGCAAAGAGAAAGGCAGCGCCATAACACCTGCAGACCCGTATGGCAAGGTTTGGACCCGTATTGCCCAGTGTTGGGAAACCCGCCACATCCACAGCTGTAACAGCCTCTACGGAGCCGTGAGCCTTAGGGGTGCAGTGGTTAAGGGGAAAGTCTCTCCTGCAATCATGGGGTGGCATCGACACAGCCTCCACACACAGCCCGATGCTCACCCACGTGGGGCATTACCTGTGGGTCCAGGTAAGGAGGTGAGGGAGACACGCCTCTCAAAACCCGGCTAAAGTGCCCGTGTTTAAGGTATAAACTGGCAGGCAACAAACACGTGAAAGGATGCTCGACATCACTGATCATTAGAGAAATGCAAATCAAAACTACAGTGAGGTATCACCGCACACCGGTCAGAATGGCCATCATCAAAAAATCTACAAACGACAAATGCTGGGGAGGGTGTGGAGAAAACGGAACCCTCTTGAACTGTTGGTGGGAATGTGAATTGGTACAGCCACTATGGAGAACAGTATGGAGGTTCCTTAAAAAACTACAAATAGAACTACCATACGGCCCAGCAATCCCACTACTGGGCATATACCCTGAGAAAACCATAATTCAAAAAGAGTCATGTACCACGATGTTCATTGCAGCTCTATTTACAATAGCCAGGACATGGAAGCAACCTAAGTGTCCATCAACAGATGAATGGATAAAGAAGATGTGGCACATATATACAACAGACTACTACTCAGCCATAGAACGAAACGAAATTGAGTTATTTGTAGTGAGGTGGATGGACCCGGAGACTGTCATACAGAGTGAAGTAAGTCAGAAAGAGAAAAACAAATACTGTATGCTAACACATACATATGGAATCAAAAAATATATATGGTTCTGAAGAACCTAGGGGCAGGACAGGAATAAAGATGCAGACGTAGAGAATGGACTTGAGGACACCGGAAGGGGGAAGGGTAAGCTGGGACAAAGTGAGAGAGTGGCATGGACATATATACACTACCAAACGTAAAATAGCTACCTAGTGGGAAGCAGCCGCATAGCACAGGAGATCAGCTCGGTGCTTTGTGGCCACCTAGAGGTGGGATAGGGAGGGTGGGAGGGAGACGCAAGAGGGAGGAGATATGGGAACATATGTATATGTATAACTGATTCACTTTGTTATACAGCAGCAACTAACACACCATTGTAAAGCAATTATATTCCAATAAACATGTTTAAACAAAAAGGTATAAACTGGCAGGAATGGGAAGATGGAAAAGGAGACAACAATGTGATTTAGAAGGCAGAAAAGACACAGATATGCAGCGAATGACTTAGCAGACCCCAAACCTGAATTATAGCCAGAGTGTGGGAAGCTCAGAACCAAGGCCATCCACACCTCAGAACCCGGGTAACTGGCAGATTCAGGTGATGCTGCAGAAGGAAGAAAGGGCCTGTAACAAAGATGGCTGGTGGCAAGTGTCTCTGAGAGCTGGTGAACGTTCCCCTCCCTCAGGATAAAGCCTTGAGTTTTATTCTCTGCAGGGTGTAAAAGAAGGGTCTGCAGGCTGGGAGAGGAGACCTGGCTGTGGATGAGGTCCCCACACCAAAAATAAATCCTAAGAGAGCATATGCCAACGACACCAAGACCCTCCCCCAACCCTGGACCCCAGGAGGCTGGTGGCTTAGGCAGACCCTCCAAGCAGGAGGTGGGATCAGCTTTTTGGGGGGTGAACAGCTAACGTCATCATCAGACTGTGGGACCATACAACCTTCTAGCATCACAGTGATGCTGCATCTGCTTGAAGCCAGAGGGGCTGCCGTGGTCCCTCTGCCCACAGCATCACATACAGACACCAGCAGGTAAATGCAGAGCCCCATTCAAGCCCAGGTCTGCTGACACCACAGTGGACAAAGCCTCAGAAGCCCAGGATATCATCGTAGATGGAAGCCGAGAGATACTGAGGACCCAGAACCTCGAGGCCAGGTTCCCTAGTACCTCCCAGAATCCTGGAGCCAGAGAACAGTTTGGAAAACCTACAGGTCTTATAGGAGCAAAGCAGCCTCCTAAGTGCTGTGCTTCTTCAACCTCAGGGTCCTACACACCAGCACCCGTGCCCACAGTGCTCCCTCTCCAGAAAGCCCCCTCTCCTCCAATCCACCTGCCACATCCAGCACACGGCCTCTGAGAGGTCTTCCGAGATCCCACACTCCAGGGGCCACGCCCTTGGCCCACCCGGCCAGCCACGGGCCTGAGCAGCCCTGAGGGCAAGGCTGAGTCCATCTTTGCTGGAGCCCAGGCCCAGGGCCAGTTCAGGGCTGGTTTGGAACTGACCTCTCCCCAGGCTGTCCTTTCGCTATGGCCCACCTGTCCCCCAACTATGCACAGAGGACTTCACTGAGATGCGGCTTGTGGAGGGAGCCTCTGGCCCGCCCCTGCCCCCACCGTCCACAGCCCCTCTGTCCCCCCCCAACATCTGCACACTCACCTGCTCTTGAGGCTGACCTCTGGGGCCCTCTTCCCAGCCGTGTTGTCTTTGTGGTTCTTTGGACCAACCAGGTTCTGCAGAGCCCACAGGCAGAGCTTACCGCGACGAAGCCAGCTAGAGACCTGCGTGGCAAGTGCACCGGCACCCAACCGTCACCTCCACGGGCACCAGTGCTTCTCACGTTGCTGGAGCCCTTGGAAATCTGTGCTGAGGCCATGCCACGTGGCGCTGGGGAGAGGTTCTGGCTGAACTGGTGCCGGGGGGGAGGTGGTAAGCTGGGCCCCCCGAAGCGCAACGTTTCAGAGTCAGGAGGCTAAGAGGCCCGCTAAACCCTCAGCAGGGAGCGGGCGAAGCCCAGGGAGAGGGTGGGAGCAGGATGTCGCACGTGGGACGGACATGGCCCTTTGCCCGTTCTTCCGCAGTCCTGGCCTCTGCCCGTCTTCTGCCAACTCTCGTGCCTCCAGAATCCTGTCACCCCAGCATCTGCGTGCTGACACAGATGAGTACCAACCCGGACCACTGGTCCCCTGTGCTCCTCGGGGAGCCCCTCCTCAAGGCTGCACAGGTTCCATGCACTGCCACATGCTCTGGTCCCCACAGCCAGCAGCTGGAGCCCTCCAGACCCTCAGCTGTCCAGCTGGGACAGGTCTTGGAAGTGAGGCCCAGAATTCCTAAGAATCTCCTTTCCTTCTCAATTCGGGTGGGAGCTCCAGTTTGCCCTCAAGGGCCAGATTCCCAATGAGGTCAAAGTGTGTTGACAGTTCAGGTTGAATGTGACCAGAAGGCCCAAACCTAAGTCTTACCTGGGAGAGCCCCACCTGACACAAAAGGGTAAAAGAGTAAGGAGCCACTACAGCTGTTGCCTCCTTCAGGTACGGCTAAATCCAGGAGCTCTGTCTGCCTCCCCCTCCCACCTCCACCTTTCTCTCTCCCTCTCCCAGCTCTGCCTTCCTCCTAAATGTCCAAACTCCCTTCTCTGCAGATGGCTCCCTCCTGCAGCCAGGAGAGGTGGCCTGGGGCAGCCCCCGTTTCACACCCTGAGTCTAGCAACCCCAGCAGGAAGATTTCTTCTGACCCTAAGAGAAAACTCTGATTTACACATGCATGTCTGTGACTCAAACCTTGGGGGGGAGGGCGGTTCCACAAAGGAGATGTGGGTTCCACGTGTAGCATCAAGGAGAGCCCACCCACCACCCACTCCCCAGGAAGGGGACCCCTAGAGCTCTCGGGACAGAGACGGCACCCTCACCAGACACAGCTCCCACTCGCAGTCAGAGTGGACTTTTATTAGGAAATCACCCTGCAGACACACTGAGAAGTGCTGTGCTGTGGGTTCAACATTTCCTGAGGAAGGAGAATCACAGTATCAGAGCTGTCAGAGGGACGGGAGCCTAGAGCGGGCAGCTGCTCAGGGAGGCCTGCGGCCAGCACCCCTCACAGCGACAGGACTCAGCCATCAAGAACCGGCACACAGACGCGACACAAGAAACACGCCAGAGCACACACATCTGCACTACGCTTAAATAAACAATAAATACAGAATTCCATTTGCTGTCGTCGCGCCTGAAACAAGAGGAGCCAAAAGGGACGAAGAAAACCAAAAAGTCCTTCTTTCCATTGGACCGAGGGGGAAATATCCCCAAATTATCAAAATGCCTGTTACAAAATACTGTTTTAAAATTCCATTATTAAAAGAATAAATAACAAAATATATAAAAAATAACTCAGTTGCATTAAAATCATAACTAGAAGTTATAGCAAGATTTTTCTGTGTGGCCTGTCTCATAGTGAAATCGTTAATTTTGCTTTGATTTCATTTATTTCCCTCTCACGTGTCCCAGTGTGGGGTCTAGGTAAAATAGTATAAAATTAATAAATAAAAATGTTAAATAAATAGCAAACGTTAACATAAGAGGCTGTGAATATAAATACTTACATTTTGACAAAATTAAATAATTTACAGAATAATTAAACTAACTACTTTCTTATTTCTTCCAGGAAGTGCAATTTCTCTACTTTTAAATACTAACTTGGAATCGCAGTCACAGTTGATTTGGACTCTATTTACATGTTAGGAACATTGTGTTTTTAACACATTAAATCAAAATTTACCTTCTTTCGAATCTCGAATGGATCTAAAAAGAAGTGACACCTTGGTGGTCTCTAGTTAGGAATTTATCCCCTGACCGCGCTGACACTGTCCCCACCTCGGTAAAGCTCAGCCATGACCCGGGTGATGGGCGGGTCACGGGCCACGTGGGCACACAGAGAGCCAGAGGCCCTGGCCTTGACCCCAACATGGGTCTAAAAGGCCACAGCCTCGAGGGAGCCAAACCCTGAGCACAGGGTCTGCAGGCTCGGCCGGGGGTGCTTCCATGTGGAGCTGGCGCTGTCTTTCAGGGGGTCCCGGGCCAGCTTCCTCAAGGCCTACTCCTAACCGACCCTCTGGAACGCTGCTCTCTTCAACCCTTAACGTAAAAACTGAATTAAAGGACAACAGGAAACACACTCGCCACGCGGCCTCACCGCGCAGGCGCACTGGCCACTCCAGGCTGACTCATCACACGCACCACTGCCCGGCTGGGCTGCCCTCTCAGCCTTGACAGACAAAGGAGTACTGTGGTTGCAGCTCCAAAACTTCCCTGAGAACCTTGTCCTTGAGTTTCCCCTGGAGACTTCGAGCTTTCAGAAGCAAAAATAAATCACTTTGTAATACTTCACGCCCCGCACTCGTGTGGAGAGGTCAAGGCCTCTGGCCCGGCGAGTGCATCGCATCGAGGGAGACACGGATTTCCAGGCACCCCTCTGGGTAAACCCCCCGAGGCCGCCCTGGGCTGCCAACTAGAAGTCACTGTGAGTTGGGAATCTCCACTGGGAGGGCAGGGCAAGGGAGGTAAAAGATGGAGGCAAGTCAGGGTACCCCAGGTGCCCCGGATCAGCACGATGGCTCCTCAAACGAGGAGGACTAGACCTGGATGCCCCTCACGGCCTGCTTGATGCTCTCGAGGAGGTCCTTGTTCTCGGGGTTCTGGTAGCACTCCTGGTTGGAGTACATGTCGGTGAGGGTGCTTACATAGGCATCAAAATTCTGTTCGCATATTGGCTCCTAGAGAACAGAACCAGTTTAGCGAGGCCCATCCGTGCAGGGGGCCCCAGGGTTTCCAGAAGCAAGGGAAATCGATGGGGGAAATCTCAGACCCACATGCCCACGCCAACAGAAACAAGCCCATGGACCCACCACAGGCAGCACATGGCACAGGCTGCTCAGGATGCTACAGCCGCCGTGGCCAGCTGTCTGCCCAGGCAGAATCCCCAGGTCGGGGCCCTTCCAGAAAGACCCCAGAGGCAGAGGGGTGCCCGCCCTCCCAAGAGCCCCAGGACGTGGCTGCCAGCTCAGCTGTGGTGGCCACGGGGCCGCTGCTACTTACCATGTGCGGAAGGCGGATGTTGGCAAGACTTTGGATGAGGGCTTGGCTCAGGCCGGACAGCTCCAGGAACAGGGCTTCGTTCTGCTCCTCAATGAGTCTGTTCTCCTCCTCGATGTTCTTCAGGCTTCTCTCCATGGACGAGATCTGCGCCAGACAGAGATGGGAGCTGCCTTCTGACGCATCCCCCTGGGAGCACGCGGGGCGTGCCTGCTGGGCCACGCCTCACGTCCCTCTGCGAGAGGGTGAGGAGGCAGGGGCCCTGCCACGAGTGAGGGCTGGCAGCACCCTGGTCCCTGGGTGGAGGAGGGGAAGCAGTGACTGAGCCAGGGCGGGGGTGCCACGGCTTTATGTGCCCCATCTGTCCTACGGGGTGGAGAGGAGCACAGACTGAGGCACCTGGGCTCAAGTCCCAGCCTGCTACTAGCTTCCTGTTCTTCCTCTCCGGTAGGGACACCGTACACACCTTGTGGGACATCCGCCTGCCTTTGGGTTTCCCCCACCAGAAAGACCAACCAAGTGCCTTATGAATGCTGTGAAGGCAAGCAAAGCAGGCCGCTGCAGCTCTCTGCAACTCACGGCCGAGTGGAACCAGCCGATGATCCCTCCAGCACACCAGAGAGCATCCTGGGATTTCTGGCACAAACCCTTCTCCTTCTCTGGACCCAGCAGGGCACTGGGAGGGAGCCTGGAAGTTCTCCCAGGGGCTCTAAGGGTTCCACATGGAACAGCAGAGGATGGTGATGACAGGGCTGATGGCCATGGGCAGTCTCGCCTGCTCTAGGTGCCACAGGCACCACGTGAGTCTCAGCGTGAGCAGAACCCTGTGCAGAGGGTCACCACCCTGTGGGGAAGGTGGGCGAGAAGCCCACCCCGGGGCCTGGCCCAGAGGAGACATGCTTGGGAGGGCAGCTCCCAGCCCCACTGCATCTCAAAGGAGCCTCAGGGCAGAGGCAAGCTCATGCAGTGTGTATGACACACCAAGCCATCCCTCAGGGGCAGGATGGTGAGCCGCCTTTTAGGAGGCTATGGTTCTGTGACCTGCGGCTGAGGAGCATCACTCTCTCATCACCTAGTGACAAGCCTTTGGCTTTAAAAGTTTTGAGTCGCGGTCTGGAGCCTGCCTTCTCTGCCTGAGCCCTCCTGGGAAGCACACAGCTCAAAACTCCCTGGACGGGACAGGGGACTCCAAGTCCTTCCAAAAGGAGGACAGTGAATAATCTGTCTATAAATAGGTGGGCATTGGCAAATAAAGAGAAATCAGAGGTGCTTCCCAAGGGTGTTGACACTGGGAGATCCCTTGGACTCTGAGAAGGAAAGGAGCAGGGAGGTATGGGGGGACAGCCACCCAGTGGGGTGTCTCGGTCCCCAGAGACAGTCCCTGCACCCCTTCTCTGCTTCCACTGCCTGGGCACGTGGAGAAGACGCTGCACAGCGGGACAAAAATCCCTCCTGATCCCCATGGGCTGATGCTATTTTTACACCAGCTTCTGGGTAACAGGAGGTCAGCGTAGAAGCCCGTCTGCCAGGGGAAGGAGGGGCGGCACAAGTCACGTGGACTCCAACATCTCACACTTCCCATGCATCCCCTCTGCCCTCCAGTTCCGCAGGGCCAGGTCACCTCCTTGTCCCTGGGGACATGTCTGTGTGCAGCCTCCCCTCCTGTGCCCCTGGCTCTGCTCTGGCCCCCACTCAGCAGCCCAGGGAAGGGCATGGTCTTCTTTTCAAAATAGACCATCACTGTTCTTTGTGGGGTTTTGTTCTTTCTTTTTCTGGTTGCAAATGTTCGTTTTGGGGAAATCAGAGAGATGGGATGCAGACACCTAAAGTAATGTGTAGCCCTGTCCCTCAGCACAGCAGTTCTTTCTGGGTGGGACACCGTGCTCATCGCTTTCCTCGTAGAAATGCAGTCACCTTACAACAAATGAATGCAGTAGGTTCTCTGATTATCTGCACTCTTCCTGGGAGGACATCCAGGTACAGATCAGATGAGAGCCCCACAAGGTCACGGAGGTGGTTTGTGGCAGCGCTGGGCTGGAACCCAGCGCCAGCCGGGCTCTGAGGACCCACACTGGGGATCTGGTCCTACTAACCCACGGGACCAACCACCACCAGCACCTCAGGATTCCTGACGCCGCGGAGCAGAGCACGTGCTGAGCAGAACCTTGACAAGGCGCTGGGCTCCCCCCACACTCCCCAGAAGAGGAGGTCGAGGATGGGAAGGACGTCCTTGGGCTGGGAGGGCGGGGCGGGGGCAGGCAGGCAGCACCACCCACCTGGGACTGCAGCTGCACCATGGCGGCCTCCATCTCGGAGTTGGACTCGTTCAGGTCGCGAATCTCCTGATTCAGCTGCTTGATCTCCTCGTCGTTGTCCAGCACTGCCCCAGAGAGAAAGCTGAGGCGCGGCTCTCGCATGTGGGGGTCAGCCGAGGCCTGATTTCTAGATGGACCCAGGGACCCCCTTCCCAAGCAGAAGCCCTGGCTCATGGCCCACAGCTCAGGCTGGGAAAGGTGGCCTTCAGGACTTAGTAGACGTGTGTCAGCTGTTTGCCTCCTGGCCCTGGGTCTTGGTGGGAAAATAGACGCCTCTTGGGCCAGTGTTAATTGCTGAGATAAAAATGGAAGTTTTTCCAGATGGTGCTGATTTCCTCAGCTTCCCTCTTCATTGAGCCTGAGTGAGTTCACAGGTCCACACTACGGCTTCCAGCGCTGCCAGCAGGGCTCACCAACCCCCGGGTTAGAGCCGTAATGACCACGCGAGGGCCAGGGCAGCCAGAGGCTCTGAGCCGAGGTCCGGAGGACCAGCGGCTCAGCTCAGGAGCCCTGTCCCCACCGCGACTCACTCCAGGGTGGCTTTGCTTCCCGACCCACTTCTCGCCAGTGCCACCCGCCCACTCTGGCTGCACAGACCACGTGCAGGGGTTGCCGGAGGGCAGCCTTACCATCGCTCGTCTTGAATTTCGTGCCGAGAACCTCATCCCCTGAGACTTTTCCCTTCTTTCCAGCAAAGGTCGCTCTGGGACAGCCAGACAAGCTGGAAGCAAAGGTCACACGTGAAAAGCCAGTCCAAGCTCACGCACCACGGGCCAGTCTGAGGTCACATGTCACGGTGAGAGCTGGCGGCCCGCTGGGATCCTGTCTGGAATGTCGTCGCTCATCCCCGGTGCCCCTCGCTCCCGACTCCAGCCCCCAGGCTCCCTCAATCCTCAGCAGCCCAGGCCATTCTCAGCTCAAGCCACTGCCCTGAAGTCTCGTCCCTCGGACGGCTCGGGGCAAGCGCCCCACCACCTTTTCAGAAAGGACTTCCTACCCCCTCGCTGCTGCTATCTCCCCCCAGTGTGTACCATCCTTCACCAAACTAGGTATTTAACTTATGTGCTGGTTTGCAGGGAGGGCTGGTTGTCCTCTTGTTCTCCAGAGACCATCTAGCTCCAGAGACTGATATCTGATGGACTTTCAGTAATGGCTTGTGGAATGAATGGGCTACCAGTTTGGGTCTTACTTTTTCCTCGAGAAACTACCATTTACACCTGAGCCCCGGTCTGGCCCTCCCTGGGAGCCTTGCCCACAGCCCCGCAGCTGGGGCCCTCCTGGGTGATGGAGGGGCAGGGAGGCTGGGATAGTCACCTCCTGTGGGTGAGGAAGCTCCCGTTGGCATGGCCGGAGCCATCGCAGCCTGGGGTAGGGCAGGTGGGCCCCTCGTTCTTCAGGGGCTTCCAGGAGGAGGACGAGCCATTGAGGGAGCCCTCTTTCTGCCTTCGGGCGGCCAGAGGGCAGCCCGACGCACTTCTGTGAGAGGCGTATTTGCCGCTGATGTGACCAAGCCCCACGCAGCCTGGAACTGGGCACCTGGGCACAAAGAGGTCAGAGGTGAGCCCCAGGCACCGGAGCCTCTGAGAGACCCCCCCCAGGCCAGACCCTAAGACACGCCGGGGTCTCCTGGATGAACGCCAGGCCTTGGAGCAAGAGAAGCACAGAAAGCACAGAAGGACCTGGGCCTGCCCAGCACAGGGCTCATGCTCCCTCCCCAGCCTTGGCCTCACGTCCCCTGCACAGCTGGGGGCTCAGCAGCCACCTTCTCGTCCCGTCCCTCAGCAGCAGTGACCCCTGGGGCCTGGGGCTGGCTCTTGGTGGCCTCCAGGTCCACAGCTGGACCATGCGGCCAGCATCATTTCTGTATCATCCCAGAGGCCACTTGCTGGGAGCTTCCCCTGAGCACTAGCTGTTTGTCACCGCTTTCTACGTGCCACAGACCCAGCAAGCACAGAGGACCCAGTTCACAGAGACGGGTCAGAGGCAGGAAGCCCCCGGGAGGGGGCAGGGCTGGGGGACAGCGTGCTGCCTCGCGGCCCGCACACTCGGACTCATGTCACAGGCGGCCTCCTCAGCCGGGCCCATCCTCATACGTCCCCTGTATCGGCTCTCACTCCTTTCTTGCTCATCCCAGCCACGTGGGCCCTAACATGGGCTGTCCACCAAGCCGGCCCAAGGTCACCTTCGCCGCCGATCCAGAGCAGAGTCACTGCCAGGGGCCCCTGCGGGGGACTTGGGGAGGTTCCCTTCTATGTCCACCACCAAGCCTGGACGCCTCCCAACTGTGAGGTCCCAGGGGGACCACTGGGCCTGGCCCTCTGAGGTACCTGTGAGGTACCTGACGTTACAAGATCAAAAGGCCAAGTGAGAGGCAGCTCTTCAAGTCACCACACGCAGCGGAGTCTAAGCGCTTTTTTCCCACTCTCTTTGCGAAACCCTTGCCTTCTCCTCAGGAGGGACTGCTGGTGCTTCCCAGTAACTGCCTTCATGGTGAGTATTTCAGCTATGTCAACAGTGACACTGCGAGTCTTTCCCTCCACACCCCAGGTCCAAATCTTCAGAGCTGTCAGGTGACCTCACGTTAAGATGTGTGGCACACCCAGGGGACCCCCGGTCAGAGGCACAGCTCTTTGGTCAGGTGCCAGGGCGGCCGGGGGCAACCGAGGCCTCTCCACAGGCAGTGGATATGCAGCTCCCCACCCGCCACGCTGGAACCTCCACAGACTTTCCTTCTTTTTTTTTTTTTGTGGTACACAGGCCTCTCACTGCTGTGGCCTCTCCCGTTGTGGAGCACGGTCTCCGGACGCGCAGGCTCAGGGGCCATGGCTCACGGGCCCAGCCACTCCGCGGCATGTGGGATCTTCCCGGACCGGGGCACGAACCCGCGTCCCCTGCATCGGCAGGCGGACTCTCAACCACTGCGCCACCAGGGAAGCCCCCTTCTTTTCTTTTTATTGGGGTACAGCTGTTTTACAATGTTGTGTTAGTTCCTACTGTACGGCGAGCGAAGTGGAGCTTGCTGCGCTATAGAGCAAGTCCTCGTTAGTTATCTATTTTACACGTATTAGCACGTACACGTCAATCCCAGTCTCCCAAGTCATCCCACCCGCCACCTCCACAGACTGTCTAGGTCAGTTATTCAGTCGTGGGCAAAGGGATTTACTGCAACGTGCTGACCAACTCAAACGCTGCAGACACGAGACGCCTAAGAGGAAGCTCTTCCTCTGTGGGTCCCTCCGCAGCCGCGCCAGTGCCGGCCGACCAAGTCACGCCACGCAGCAGGGCCTGGCACACCGATGGAGGTTTGTGCGGCCACCTGCCCTTGTCTACGATGCTCGTCAGTTATAAGTACGGTTGGTCTGTGGCTGGGGAGGAGATCCTACACAGCGGAGGTGCTAAGTGGGCAGCCCCCCCTCCCTGCCATGGAGCCAGTAGAAACTTCATCCATCCTGTAAATGCTGAACTGTTTCTACAAGTCACATTCTCCACTTGGCTGCAAAATCTTGTTGTTTGTTTTTAAAGCAAAGTTGACAGCACATCAGGGAAAGGAAACCCATTTTTCCCCACTAACTTGAAAAGCGCTGATCTTGACTTTAATCATTTGCAAATGCAGCACAATTCATTTATCATCCCTGCCAGCAGGATCCTTGCTAGACCCATAAGAGCAATGCGTTTGTATGATCACAGGCAAATTCCTAGGTTCTCAGGAGAAAAAATATTCTTTATCCACCCTCTCATTTAGTAGGCAGCATTCACAACACCAACAACCATGTATTTTGCATTTTTGATTTAGCATTCATTACAGTTTTACTGTATAAATTAAATAAACAAGCCACTGCCTTATTACAGCAAACAGCCGGTGGGGCTGTCCCCTTTGAAGGGCATAATGCTGGTCAATTAGGCCCCTCCTCTGCGGCCAAGCAGATGTTTGGGTGGCCAAGCAGCTGGGCTGAGCTCCCAGGAGGAGCAACGGAACCTCGGGCCAGGTTGATCCCCCTGTACAGAGGTGAGTGTCCAGCTGTTCCTGGTCCACAGGGAACACAGTCAGGGCAGACCTGCTTCCCGTGGAACGGCGTGCCCTGCCCCAGCCAAGCCACCCGAGTTCCTGGGCCACCAGGCAGCCAGAGCCATTGTCTTCCAGTCCTCACCCGCCTGGGGGCACCCACTGCCTGCTCTACCTGGTGTCAGCTCTGAAAGTCCTGGGCAAATGGGGTGGTGGGTCACCCCGTCTGCACCTGTGGCACAGCCTCGCCCCCACCTGACAGTGGGGAGCTCGGGCGGTCCCGCCTGGAAGGACCAGTTTTCAGCGATACCAGCCCCCACCAGGCGAGTCGGGGTCTGGGTCAGGGTTCATGACATGTCAGGCACCCCCAGTGAGAAGGTCCATAGAGGGTTTCAGGCCCTCCGACCACTTAAGGCCCAGGATGTCCTCTCTCTTCCCCACAGGACTGTTGAGGTCCCAGTTCAAGGTGACCCTCCCAGGCTCCCTCACTGCACGTCAGCTCCCTGCAGAGGTGTGGGAGCACGCACACATGATTCAAAGACTTGCTGTCTTTCTAACCACCCTCTCCTCGACCCTTGCACCTGACCTTTCCCAGCAGGCCAGGAGCCGTGCAGACCACAATGCCCGTGAGTGCCTGGGGTTGCCAGGCCCCGAGGTCCATGCCCGGGTGCCCAGGTGCCCAGGTGCCCAGGTGCACGGGCAGCAGGGCACTCTGCCTCTCCCGGCCCATCAGACACCGCAAACCTGAGAAGCCCAAGCAGGAGCCAGCACACGCATGCGCCCTCCACACAACGCACACGGCTCCCGCCTGCAAGGGTGTCCCCGTGCACGGTATGAGCGCGTCTGTAAAAATGGGCATTGTCACGGCTATATTAATGCAAGCAGAATCTAGAAGGAGCTTTTAAAATTATAAAATCCAGGAAAACCCCAAGTCTGCACAGCGGCCAAGAGGCCAGCAGGACCTGGACTCACTTCATCAGCTCAGGGTCTTCCTTGTCATCCTTCGCGGGTGTAGCCTTGGCTCCAGTTTTCTTGGCACGAGGGCAGCCTGACAAGCTGGTTTTGAAAGAGGAAACAATGCCACAGTGGTCCCAGGACAGCAACGTCTCACACACACCCCCTGCCTCACCCCTCCCCTTAAGCTCTGTGACAGCACCCCGGCGGGCCCCGGCAGCAGGGCCACACGCAGGAAGCGGCACCGTGTGGCCCCAGCTCTGGTCAGAGGGCGCCCTGATCAGGCTCTGGGAACACTGGCAGTTCCGATGAAAGGGACGAAACTGTCTCTGGATGCGGCAACGTTAATGTCTTACTTGGAGCCTGGAACTTCGTCTGAGGAGGAAACCGTCCCCACCCGCTCCGGCCTGGCACCCAGGGCACGGCAGGCTCACCTCCGGTGCGATGCGTAGTTCCCCGTTATGTGGCCGGAGCCGTCGCAGCCAGGTGTGGGGCACCTGCGGAGGAGAGCGGAGCTGGGACCAGAGCCACGGAAGTCACTTGGCCACAGAAGACGCCTCTGTACTCAGCCCCCTACACGTCCACCCACTAAGGTCTCACAAACGGCCACGTGTGTCCCGGCCGGCCTGCTGCCACAACCTCCGGACCTCAAAGCTTGGCCACCCACTCTCCCCAAGGGGCCCCAGGAGGGCGGAGAGGAGAGCACGTTTCCGCTGCGGGATGATGGGCTCCTGACTCAGCCTCCTGCTGAGGCTAGAGGACTAGGCTGGACTAGAAGGTTCCAGAACACATGTGGGCCTTTAAACAAGCGCTCAGGATGCAAAGCTCACATCTAGGACCGGTTCATCCTCCTGAGCTGGCTGGAGGAAGACGGCCTTTTCTCACCGAGGGCTGCCATCGTCGTGAGCACGAACGGACAGCACTGAGCACCTGAGACGTGCCACCCCCAGAGTGGCGACGTCGGGGCGTGAGTCCTACTTGCTGAGCACCGAGTCCACACGGACGCAGGCTTTCGCGGGATGGCTGGCCCCAGCCGAGGGGAGGGAGGGGAGGGACAAACCACAAAAGCCCACTGTGTACCCCCAAACTGCCTGATGAGTATATCACGTAGAAGGTAACAATTCTCCTCTGATACACCAGCTTGGGTTTTCTTATTTTTTCCCTGAATGTCCACTGAAGAAAAATGAATCATTTCCTGCTGGCGTCAGTGGGGAGAGCACCCAATCCTGCAGGTGGGTCCTCAGGAGGCCTCCTCCAGGGTGGATCTGCCGCCTGTGCCGTGTCCCTCGTGAGGGCGTGGTTTCGTCCTATGGGACCCGGCAGGACCTTGGTGCTTGCATCTGGAGAGCCTGGCACTCACTGGGTGCTTATCTGCCATTCCTGGCTTCATCCTCACACAGAGAGAGGACTGTGGGGCCAAGGCCATTCCTCAGCAAAAATGTGGACCCAGAAGGACAGAGGGCCGAGTGCCAGCCGGGAAGGACACAGGTGGCCCGTCAATCCACAGAGGGCTCCCTCGCGCCCAGGCTCCGGCAGCGTCCGAGACCCTTCCTTTGCATCCTCCTCCCAGCCGTCAGTGGGCGACACTGCCCGCCCATCTCAGGCTGGCATGGCAACACGGAGGGGCTAGATGCCCAGGAGCCTCCTTCCTGACCCCTCGGGCTTTCTTGAGGCCCTCTCTTCACCCCTGCCCCAAGTGTCACACATCAGCGCCTCCCTGGCCTGGCAGCCAGCCAACAGGTCCATCTCCCTTCTGTCGGGTTTGGGGTAACTCTGACCCCACTGAGGCTGGGATGCCTCCCGCCCGTCACGTGTGGTCATATTCCAACCCCCACATCTGGGGCAAAGAGGCTTTTGTGTTCTAACGGAAACCACCCACCACCTCTGTCCAGGTAAGCATCACCCTTTCAAATGAACCTCAGCTGCTGGGACCTCCT
The DNA here is from genome assembly GCF_949752795.1 of Hyperoodon ampullatus. Taxonomy (NCBI): domain Eukaryota; kingdom Metazoa; phylum Chordata; class Mammalia; order Artiodactyla; family Ziphiidae; genus Hyperoodon; species Hyperoodon ampullatus. The sequence continues at coordinate 88,614,981 of NC_136927.1, read as the reverse complement.
GCTCTGACACTCTGCGTCTCTGCGTGGCCCGCGGTCCCAGGGCGCCAGCTGCTCAGAAAGGCCCTCTGGGCCGCACTGAGGGCACCAGGGTGTCCCTCGCATGGCTCTCTGCACTGAGGCCCAGGCCTTGTGACACCCTCTGGAAGGACAGTGCTTCTCCTTCCTTGTCCTTCGCAGCTTCGGAACACAAAAGCTGGGCGCTGCAGGCAGTGGCCAGGATGGCGGGTCCACAGCAGTCCCAGGCCTCTGTGGCCATAAGCACAGCTCTGGTCTGTGGGTGACACCCCTGCGAGTTGCAGCCTCTGGTGGTGCCTGTGAGCGGGTCTCAGGTCTGGGGGAGGTGCCTCGGTGAGAACACGCACGTTGGGGCCTTCCTGCTCCAGGAAGGCGGGGCAGCCCCACCCTCTTTGCTGGCCTTTCCCCAAGAGGCATGTCCAAGAGAGGATGACATCACACGGCTGGAGAAGCAGGTGTGTGCTCTGGGCACCAGTAGCCTCGGCTACTCTTATGGCCCTGGGTAACCCCAGGGCCAGCTCCAGGAGCCCTCCCGCCTTCTCTTCTGAGGGTGTTGTCTGGGCAAGACGAAGAGTCCATGCAGCTTGGTGCACAGCAGACGTCACCCCACCCCCACCCCTGTCCTGTGGCCGGGGCGGGGTGGCGGGGGGCTGTCCCCCAACCTGTGCAGAGCTCCCCCATGACGCCCTTGCAGGCTGGTGGCTGCACTCTGAACGCCCACACACGGAGTGGGCTGCGCAGCCCAAGGCAGCCCAGTCCCCAGCTCCTGGCCACACTGGGCACGTGGGTGGGAAGGACAAACGCCCTTGGGATCTGATTAAAACACGGAAAACACATCGCCTGCAACTGTCACTGCAAACCGGGTGTTGATGGGGGGCCACCAAAAAAGACTCATTTGCAAGGCATGGCACAGGTGCCTTTGCCCCCCGTGGACAGGTCACCTTCAGCTGGCACTGCCACGAGGCTGATCAGGGTGCCAAACCCCCACCGAGCGGGGGAAGGAGAGAGGGGCATGGGGGAGCCAGGCCACATCCACACTGCGGCCTGCGAGAAGCAAGGAGCTCGCTCCACGGAAGGACCCCTGGGGGAGAGAAGCACGTCACAGGGAGTTGGGGGGTAACTTGTTCTCACGCGAGGGAAACTTTCCACTGCTAACTTCCAGGCAAGCCTGGGTTACGGTCCTTCACAGGCTCTCAGCCTCAGAAGGGCACTGGCCCTCCCTGTCGGCCACATTTCTGGACCCAGACCAAGTCCGCGTGTTCCTTCCAGGAGCCCCGACCAACGGCTCTGCAGGAAAAGGGCTACTGGGGGTATGTGGTCACTTCTAGAATTCCACCACCACTCAGGCAGGCCTTCAAACTGGAAAACCATGAAAACTGATCAGTTAGAAAAGCAAGTCGAATTGGAAAAGATAACAGGAGAAAGGATCACAAGAAAGATGGTAGAAGAAGAGAGGAAGGAAAACGGGAAGAGGACGGTGGGGAAGAGTGCTTCGAACCTACAGGACTGAGGGCCTCGCTGCGTTTCTGGGGCTGGACACGGGGTGAACGGGCATGTGTGTGAAGCTGCCATGATGAGCTGAGCCTCAGAGCACGCAGGTGTCAAAGCCGAGAGTTCCCAGAAAGACGCTTCTGGTCATGAACCCTGCCCAGCTGTGCCTGCGGGCACGGAAGGCCCCACTGGTCAAAGAGGCAACGCCACGCTTCTCCTGGCTGCTGGGACCACACAGGCTCCCCGGAGCCACAGAAATGAGGCCGGCAGGACCGGACACTCTGAGAGACCTGGAGCTTCCTGCCCCGTTTCTGAGTCGGCTCTGGTCGCTGGGAGCCTGCGGCAACCGTGGCCCTTCACCTGAGAGGCACCAGAGCCCCACTTCCTCTCTGGCCCCAGATGGGGATGAGCCGGGGAAACCCGGCCTGGATTCAGGCCCCCAGCACAGAGGCCCAGGGCGGGAGGAAGCCCCTGAAGAGGGGGCGACCCGAGGGGCTAAGAGGGGGCCCTCCTTCCACAACCTCGGTTCAGCCTGGAAACCCAGAGCCAGCGCCTTGTGGCTTAGGGCTTAGCTCTGCAGAAGGCATGAAACCACAGGCAGTCACAGTCCCCAGGTCCAGCCCCAAGAGGACGCTGAGAGCCGGGAAACCTCCGGGTGCTTGCTGCTTGCCTGAGCAGGACCATCAAGCAGAGTGGCTGGTGCCACAGGGCGGCCCTGCCCAGACGTCAGGGGCAGGGGGAGCAGAGAGAGGGCACGGCCAAAGGAAGGGGTGAGCATGGAGGAGAGGCGTTGGGGGGAGGGCACGAGGGGCCAAGACGGAAGCCGCGGGAAGGGGCTGCATGAGGAGGGAAGCGCACAGAGCTTCCTCTGCCGTCACCAGCACCCAGCTCACTTAGCAAGAGCTGCACGGCCTCTGAGCCACGGTGAGACGTACGAGCCAAGGCCAGTTCGGGACTCCTCCCGAATCTCCACGGCAGGAGGAAAGCAGGCCCAGACAGCCCGGCAGGGGTCCTCGGGAGAGGGAGAGAACGGGCCAGGCCACCACGAGCCAGAGCCAGGCCCTACCCCTGCTTGGCCCTCAGAGGGGAGCGCGGGAGCGTGTAGCGGCCCTGGGCCCAAGGAGGCAGGCAGACAGCGGCGCTCAGAGCAGGGAGATAGAGGCAGCAGTGGCGACAGCTCAGCCAAGCAGAATCAGCCCCTCCGTGGCCCTGCCCCTCGGCCCCACGGCCCTGTGCCTCGGACTGGGGCCGGCCTGTGCCAGGGCCCTGCAGAAGGCTGCTTTTGGCCGGAGCCTCACGGAAGGAGTGAGCAGAGCAAGGAAGCCGCCCAAGAGATGGGAGGCCAGGAGGGCAGACATACTTGAGGTCAGCAGAATGGGCAGCCATGAGGTTTCTGAGGCTCTTGTCAGCAAGAGGGCAACCAGAGAGGCTGAAAGAGAAGAGATGGGATATCGGGGTGAGCTAAGAGCGGGGGCAGAGGCGCAGAGGAGGAAGACCCACCACGCGGCACCCAGGCCGGGCCGGACCCGAGTCGGGGACGAACCTGCGGTGGGAAGCATAGTTCCCAGTGATGTGGCCGCTGCCGTCACAGCCGGGGGTGGGACAGCTGGACAAAGGAAACAGAGCGTCAGAACAGAGAGCGAGGCAGCCCCGCCAGGCCCGCCCCCCAGGCTGAGCCCGCTCGGAGAGGGCGGCGGGCACCTGCCTCTGGCTCACCCGAGAGCCAAGGCGCGTCTCCTCCCCGCCAGCCCTCGGAGCCGGGCCCTCGCCTCTCCGACTACAAGTTTCTCCCACACAACTTAACTCAAGAAGCAATGGGAACCCACGTGAAGCTCAGCCTAAAGTTGGGGTGCCTCCGAAGCAAGCGTGCTGTGCATGCACACGTGTGCGCGCTGGGGGATGGGTGTGCAGGGAGCCCCTTCCTGACGTGGCAGGGCCTTCCCCGAGGACAAGGCCCCAGACCAGAGCCATCCTGGGGCGAGCCAGCTACAGGGCAGGAGGAAGCTGGAAGCTGGCGGGGTTCGGGGCAGGAAGAGGAACCCCAGGAACAGACTCGAAGCGTCGGTGGGGCTGGATCACCTGAGGGGCTGGGGCCAGGCCTCTCACGTCCCCTAGGGAAGGTGGCTCTCGGCGGGGGCTGGCCAGAAGGCTGTGGGGTAGCTCACGTCTACCAGTAGCTGCCCCCTCTCCAGTGGCCTCTGGTTAAACTGACTGGGCTGCCGGAGCTGAGGACACGGAGCCCAAGGCAGAGCGCACCTCAGGCAGGGGCGCCGAGGGCCAGGAGCGCAGCGGGCGCTCGGGGCTGGTCCCCTCCCCTCAGGCCTTGTCTGCTCTGTGGGCCACACGGGGGCTCACCCTCACTCTTTATCGGCCTGAAGGAGTGGCTTAGAGGCCAGCGTGGCACAGGGGTGAGAGGACGCCTTCCCCCGCTGCCCGGCCCAGGAGGGTGCTAGTAGCGGAGGCCCAGCCTCTGCCCACCAAGCAGCCAGGCCAGGAGGGCGGCCAGCGCGGGGCTGCGCGGGGCCAGCCCGGTCGTCACGGGCTCCCGCTGAGGCGCGCTCCTCTCGAGGCCGTGGCGGTCCCCTGAGGGGTCCTGCCGTCCAAGGTGGGGACTTACGTGAGCAGCTCCTTCTTTATGTCCTTGGAGAGAAACTTCAGCTTAAAGTTGGCCAGGGTGACCTCCCCGGGGTACTTCCTCTCCTCAAAATTCTCCTCCGACACTTCCTGGTCATCTGCTTCAGAAGAAGCAAAAGAATGGGCTGCTGGCTCTGACTGCAAAAAACCAGCAGGGAGAGGTTTTAACCAGCTGGCGGGGGGCCGGGCGCCCGACCCGGGGGCTGAGGGAGAGGGGCCTTTCAGAACGATGTCCACAGAGGCATTTTCCGGAGTCTCCTGTCTTCTGGAAGCAGGAGGAAGACACAGAAAACAGCACCCCGAGGGGCTGGGTGCTCCCTCAGCTCAGCCACTGCTCCTGAGCTGCCCGGGAACGAGCAGCCCCGGGCGCTGCCCAGCACCGCGGCTTCTGACGCCCTCCGCGGACTCAGGCAGGCGGGTCACCGCCAACTACCCGCCCTGGGCTGCAATCTACACGCCAGGGTGTACACCAAGTGCGGCTCCTTTGGGGCTCGGGATGCACTCAGTAGGCAGTGGCACTAAGTGCTTGTTGAAATGCTATGAGGATGAGATAGCACAATGTGCAGAGAATGATAAAAAAATAATCACAGTGACCTTGGGACCGTCTGGCCCTACCGTACCCCAGCCAGCACGATGACCTGAGCGCAGCAGGCACCGAATAAGCACTTTGACCTCAAGTGCAGGGCCTGGAAGTGTTCAATCGCCCCCCAAGGGCAGGGTGCCGTGGATGCAGGGTGCACAAGGGCAGTCCCTCCGCCCAGGCGCAGGGAAGGAGTCCACGAGTCAGGAAGGTCAGTGCCCTACAGGTCAGTCTGCAGCAGACCATCAGCCCCCGTGGTGGATCACAATTCAGATCTCAGGACTGGTACTTGCTGTGCGTCCCAGGCACGCTGTCCAACCTCCTGGGCACCACACTTTTAAACTGGAAAAAATAGCAGCCCCTCCCAGGACGTCTGGGGATGGAAGGAGGAAAGGCCCTTGGCACCATGTCATGCTGTTGTCACTGTTGCCACTGTTACTATTACTGAACAAGGCACAGCTGGGTGGACGAAGTCCCTCAACTTAAGCCCAGTCTGCAGGAGAAACGGGGGTCTCCTGAGGGGGGGACCTGAGGGGGGGGCTGCTGCCAGACTTGGGTGAGGTAAGGCTAAAGAGTGGGGCAGTAGCCCTACCCAGGATGCTCAAGGAGCCTCGGACAGAGCTAGAAGGAGAGTCTGAGCAGGGAATCCAGGGCCATGGTAGAGGGACTGGGAAGGCCTGATCCAGGAGCTGTTTCTGGGGGGTCACCCAAAAGGATGTGGGCACCTGTGCCCAGGGCACAGGGGAGGAGAGGAAGGGGCTGGGGGTCAGCTGAGGCTTCCTGCTGGAGAGTGGACTGTGGACCATGGGGCAGAGTGGCAGGCTTCTGTGGCCAGGGACCACAGGACCTCTGAGACCAGGGTCACCCACAGAGGACATGACAGCCCTGGGAGGGGATGAGGGCGCTCCGGGGGCACGTGGAGGGGGCGGGGGGCAACGCGGCCAGAGAGGCCAGCCTGAGCTGGGGTCAAAGAAAGGGGCAGGGAAAGGGAAGGAGCCAAAGGAGGGGCCGGAGGGGCAGAACTGAATAAGGGTGACAGCAGACGTGGGGACGCTACACTGGTGGCCCAGAACAGGAACAGGAGGGCGTCACCAGGCTCAGACTGGGGCCCCACCTGCCAGGGAGAAACCCTCCTGCCGGCCCCAGGTGGGCACCCTCAGCCAGCCTCCCTCCCCTGGGGGCTCCCTCTGAGAGAGGTGGCCCTCTTCTGAGGCCAGACGTTGGGTTGCAGCCATGTGACTGAGGCAGAAGACCTAGGCCTGGGGCTCGGTCGGCTCCTCTGTAAAGTGGGCTTGCATGCGAAGCCTGTAGAGAGAGGGGCCCTAGCTGGCCCTGAGGATGGGGCTGCGGAGGGGCTGGGCTCTCAGAGGGACCCTCACCACCACCCCCTCCCCCACAGGGACCTGCCCCCGTTGCCCTCCTGGGAGTGGGGGCTGGGAGGGCACCCACAGGCCCGTCCATACTGTGCAGAGGCCACCTGGTCTGAGCCCTCAGAGCGGGGCTTTGCTGTTCGGGAGGCTCTTCTCCTTGGGGAAAAGCCCTCCATCAGCCCCCATCTCAGCTGGGTGGGGTAACTGGGAAGGGAGCGTTCCACTGCCCCCAGACTACAGCTCCAACACAGCGGCCTGGTTTGCGGCTCTTTACCAGGCAGTACTGTCCTGGGACTCTGGCCACTGGCCACCCAAGGGTCTCCTGAGTCCAGGAGTTTTCTCCTGCCTCCGTCCAGGGAGCCAGGCGCCTGAAGTGTCCTGGGGACAGTGAGAAGAGGCTGCTGCCAGTGTTCAGGGTGTCCCTAATCTGGACAGCAGGTTGGTGGGAGGCCCACAGAAATGAGGAATTTGGAGCCATTCCCAAATCATCCCCCGTGGGATCTGAACAAAAGCCCTCTCCTCCCCGTGCTCTGGGAGAACCGCATTGGTGCTGACCACTGATTCTGCAGAGGTGAGAAGGCCGCCTCTCTCTCGCAGGGGACAAGGCCACAGACTGGCCCCATGGTGGAAATCCCTCCAAGAAGGTGGGCTCAGCTGCCCGAAGGGTGCAGAACCCTGGGTGGAAAGGGGCAGGACGCACGGAGGCTCTGCCTGGAGCGAAGGTGCGTTCACACCCGGCCTCGGGTAAGGCAAACTGGCCACCAGCGCCTGCTCAACCTTCCGCCAGCTCAGGACCCCAGGACCCACCTCCTCAGGTTCCTCCTCTCGCTGGCGGCTGGGCTTGGTGTAGTCCAGGGGCCGGTCCCACTCGTCCTGGCGGGAGGCATGGCTGGACTGGGGCGAGGTCACGGAGCTGCTGGGGGCGCCAGTGATGCTCTGGCCCTGGGAGGCATCAGGTGAGGTCACTCCAGGGCCGCCACCGCCGCCGGGGAAAGCGTTCTCCCGCCTGCGGTGTCTGTGCATGCTCAAGTCCAGGGTTCCGTTCTCATCCACCTCAATGTCTGTGGCCTGCGTTGCAAAGGTAACGTCTGTGTTAGACACCACCCCCTTCCCGTGTGTGCCTTCTGGTCCATTACTCAGCTCCCCGGAAGCCCAGACAGTGCCTTCCTCCAAAGGAAGCAGAGCCCAGCAAGCAGAGAAGAGCCTGTGAGGGAAGAAAGCGCCCTGAGGTGCTGTGTGGACTGCACTCTGCCCACTCCCTTGAGGCTTCCAGCGCCGTAAAACCAGACCCTTGACACGGCAGCTCGTGTGGGCCCCCAAACACGTGCAGGGCCCGCAGACTCGGCGAGATACGGGAACACACGTGTGCACAGCCACTGGGACCCCCTTAGGCACAGCGCACGGAGTTCAGAGGGGACCCATCCAATGCCTCTGCCCAGCAGGGTCAACGGTCAGGCGGGAGAAGAGGAGAGAGTGGTGATCACCTAGGAGACCCTGGGTTCGCTGAGCCCCCGTCGTGCAGGCGGCACGTGCCCCTGACTGCAAATCCCAACCCCCTTCTCTGCCTCCGAAGGGGCTCCTGGCGGGGGACACACCAACCTTGCTGGGCAGGTCCTGCGGCTTCGTGCTGAGGTTCTCGGGCATCTCCCAGCAGCGCGTGGAGAGGTTCAGGATGGCCGTGGCGGCCATGTGTGCGGCCTCCGCGTCATGGGCGTAGTCGAAGCCTGTAGGAGAGGACGAGGTGCAGGGGCTGGGCCTGGGGGGAGGGGCCTCTGGGGAAGGTCGGGCTGCAAAAAGGGAACCACAGCAGGGCTGAGAGACAACCTGGACGGGAGGCTGCCGCGCAGACATGGGGGGCGGGGGGACGTTGGGGTGGCTGGGAGCAAGCACACAGGGCGCAGCTACGTGAAGGTGAGCCCAGGGCTGGGTCACCCACCCGCTGCCGGGAGCCTGCACACCCACCCCAGCCCCACCCTTGTCGGGTATTGAGAAGGCCGTTTCTATCTTGACCGTAACTTGGGCAGAAACGGCAAAGCCTCCAAAGACGTTCTAGCGTCCCTGACATTTCAAACAAAACAAGTTGTCTATCGGTGAATGCTTATTGAGAGACTAAAGTCTGCACATAGGAGGAGGGTCTGGAATATCATTCAAGTAGGACAATTTTATCACAACATCACAAAAGGCTGATTTCGGTGTCGCCCCCGCCCCCCTCCGCCAATAGCCACAGCTTTGGTGAATAACATTATTGTTCAAATAAACACGACACAGGAAGGCATAAAATGTTATCTTTTCTAGTAACTGTGCTATAACCATAAGATCACCCTCAGGTATGATTTCTGAGTAATCAGGGTATCGCCAGCAAATTTCCAGCACCCCAGCGTAAGTGGGTGCCTTGCGGGAAGGCATGAAGCCCCCAGTCCTAACAAGTTGGAGAGACGCTGGCACTCCAGGTGGCAATTGTACTGATCAGTGTTTCTATTATTAACTTGTAGGAAACTCATCACTGCCAATTCTGGGGGCTGACAACAGCCACCAGTAGCTGCCAGCTCCAATCTCATGTGTGCACTGGGGCGCTTTTCCATTCTATCTGTATTTCCAGGGCTAATAGGTTTGCAACTCACAAATTAGTGCAATAAGCGACCCCTCCCCCCCCCCAAAAAAAAAAAGACAGGAAGGCTTGTTCGGGAAGGTTTGGCGGAGTGAATTTTGTTAGTGCTGAGCACCCAGAAAGTTTGCTGCTAATATCACAAATGGCACATTGTATCCAGCAAGATGGTCCCCGCGCAGGAAGCATCTGTCCGGTACCCAGGCTCAGCACAGCGGTTGTCTGATCCTCCCAGACCCCCACCCCTTGAGCTAGAATAAACTGGCTGGGAACGGACAGCCAGGGGAGGGCACGCTCGTAGGGTGAACCACGGCAGCGACGTCGTTAAGTCTGTGGACACGCACGGCATAATGGACTTGGGTGTGTTTCACGTGTAGTGAGGAGACACATCCAGTTTGATGGTGAGCGTTTGGGCAGCAACGTGGGTGAGACACGGACTCTGAGAAAGTCGCCACGGGGGGTTGGGGCCCCAGGGTGCAGAGGACCGACACGCTGCTGCTGAGGGTTCCCCCTCCGCTGCCCCTCAGACGCTACACCTCCGGGAGCCGCTTTCCCCAACTTACATTTAAAGGCTTTCGGTGAGGTTTCGCTGGTCTGAATCTTTGGGGCAAGCATGCGCTTGCCAAAAACCTGAGCGTCAAAACTTGCGTAGTCAAAGGTGACCTTGGAGAACTTCTCCAGCTCCTTGGCCAGGTTGGCCCTGGGTGTGGTGGAGGCCACGCTGGGCCGGTAGCTTCCATACGGAGGGACCTCAAGCTGCTTCACGAAGCACATGGGCCTGGGGTGTGAGACGGAGATGAGAATCATGAAGACAGGACGCCAGCACTCTGTGCTGTTCATCCCAGGGACCCGTGCCATGGCCTGGCCCAGCCATCCCTCAGACCCCGGTGTGGACAGAGACCCAGGCAGGCCCTCCCTCACGTCCACTACTACAGGGGGCCTAGGGGCTGATGTGCAGGAAGAATTGCCGCAGGGACGAAGCCCTAGGAGAAGAAGAAACAGTGCGTGTCCCCTTGCGGCCCGCGTCAGCAGAGAAGGGAATGAGAAGAGCAGGTTTCAGAGCCCTTTGCAGGGAGCCCTGGAGGAGCGCCCTTAGGGCGGCAGGCAGCCAAGGCAGGATTCTGGTGGTGGAATAACTTACAATTCCCCAGAGGGGAGGGAGCTGGGGGGCCTGGAGGGGACATGGAGGCGTTTCTGAGAATCAGCCTCAGGGCGGCCGACTCAGCCCTTCCCAGCGAGGGGCCTAGCCCTCCCAGGTCTTCTGCTGAAAGTCACTTGAGATGCCCCTGGAGGGGCTGCTGCAAGGGTTAAAGACAGGCCTGAAAGGACGCTGCAAGCATTCAGTCACTGTTACTGAAGCTCTGGACGAGCTCAGATTTTTAAATGCACAAGAGATGGTGCGAACGCACCAGGCCTGACAGCACTGGAGCCACGGCAGGAGGAAGACCAGCCTAGCATAGAAAGGCCACAGGGTCTGTACCGCTCTGTGGAGGGGCTTGTGCACCAGTCAGCTCAGAGAGAAGAGAGCGGGGGAGGCCTGGGAGAGCCTGGCAGTGACTTTAGTCTGGAAAAGGTGGGTGGGCGGAATTAAGACGGAGCCAGTGGTGAGGCCCCCAAGGGGCCAGGCACTATAAGAACTTGAGTGTGACCCGAAAATAGGAGCCGGGTGCCAGGAAGACCCTGCAACCACGATAAGGCTGGCTCTGAAAGGCCTTGGGAAACCGATGCCACCAGAGCGCGAGCAGGCTCTCCTTCCCCAGGAAGGGCAGGGGGGCCCCTCTGGACCAGCCAGTGGCATCTGAGAAGTTGCTGGTGAGTGCTCAGGCACCCCTGCGGGGAGACAAGTCCTACACTTAATGTCTGTGCCACGTTTTGGTGGCTTCCTCAGCCAGGGCTTCCGCCAGCAGCAGACTCAGTGTCCGTGAGGCCCACAAAGCTTTGCAAAGATTCTCCCCACACCCTGGGGTACAACATCCAGAAACGCGGCCCCATGGAACACGTGGAGCCTGCATGGAAAGCTCTGCACCCCGGCCGCCACTGCTACCACTCTGGCCTCCTCACCGAGGGCCCGGGGAACAAAACGTCCCCGTCTCACTCAAGCCTCGTGAGAAACTTCTGAAATCGATAACGTTGTTGTCCCACTTTTACGGGCAAACAAACTGAGTCACATTCCTGGGGCACAACCTCCACATCTGGCACCTGTTTGGCCCCCACCCTGGCCTCACCAAGCCTTACCTGCCTGGTAGTTTGACATTTTGTCAGTGACTTGGATCAAGGCAAGAAAACCGACAAGAAGCCAGAAGGAACAGGAATAAGATGGAGGAAAGAAGCAGTTTCCACCATCGTGAGCGCCCCCTGGTTGAAAGAAGCCAACTGGAGTGCAGGGCGCCCCAAGGACAGGGCTGCAAGGGCCGCCCAGTGCGGGAGGGCGAGGCCCAGCCCGGAGACCACTTGCACGTGACCCTCTGAGGCCAAGGTGGGAGGCCAGGCTCCTCAGGCAGAGGCTCTGCCAGTCACATGCCAGGGAAGGGACAGGTGGGTGACGGAGGTGGCCCGCCCACCTCCAGACCACGGTCTGTGCCGCCGCCCGTGCTCGTGACTGCCAGACGCCGGCCCTGTGCAGGGTACAGTGGCCCTGGTCTCCCACACTCTCCTTTGGGAGACAGACGTGGAACAGGAGTCTGGACGGGACGACCTGTCAGTTCCAGCTCCTCGGAGATGAGGGAGCAGGGAGTCCACTGAGCGAGGACCCGGGGGTGAGGGAGAGTCCCCCAGCATGGTGGGCGCCAGAGAACCGGTCCCACTGGGAGGAGATTCTGAAGGGCGCTGCCGGGGGAGTGTGTGGCCTTGGGAAAGTTCCTCAGCTTCTGGCCTTGTGCGTGGCACCTACAGGAGCTTGCAGGTGAGGTCACACTAAGCAGACTCGTCTGAATGGTCTTTCAGAAGCCCCCTCATTGATGAGCCATGTCTACACGCACACACGGGTGCACACACACTCACACGTGTGCATATACACCTAAACACACAGCACCTCAAGGGTCACAGGGAGTGGCACTCTGGAGGGTGCTGCTGGCACCCACTCCCCTCCCCAGTTCAGGGTCCGTCCCGGGGTGAGCAGCTCCCAGGGCTCCCTAGACAGCAGGGGTCCTTCGCTGGTGCAGCCCACTCTCTCCAAACAGGACCAGCGACTCCACAAACAAGTCCCTGAACACAGCCCGTGCTCCGCAACAAGAGAAGCCACCACAATAAGCATGTGCACCACAGTAAAGAGTAGCCCACACTCTCCACAACTAGAGAAGGCCCGCGCGCACCAATGAAGACCCAACGCGGCCAAAAATAAATAAGTTATAAAAAAAAAAAAAGAAAAAAAGGGGCTTCCCTGGTGGCGCAGTGGTTGAGAGTCCGCCTGCTGATGCAGGGGACACAGGTTCGTGCCCCAGTCCGGGAAGATCCCACATGCCGTGGAGCGGCTGGGCCCGTGAGCCATGGCCACTGAGCCTGCGCGTCTGGAGCCTGTGCTCCGCAACGGGAGAGGCCACAGTAGTGAGCAAGGCAGGGGCAGCCGTGCGGGTGTTGGTGCCCACAAAACCACCCTCCAAGTCCACCCTGGGAGACACCAGCACACACGTGCACGTACACACGAGCGTGGACACACACACACAGCAGCGGAGAGGCGACAAGCCCCCTGGGCACTTGGGGAGGCAGCCCATGAAGCCAAGTAGGACCCTGCAGGGCCTTCCCAGGTAAAAAAGCCCCTGCGTGTCCCTGATTCTTGTTTGTAGGGGAAAAAGAAAAGTCTTTCAGCAGCTTAGGCCTTCCCACCCAGTTCCAGAGCAGGTTCAACCAGTTAATAGGACGACAGAGTCACAGGGCTCCTATAGTTCCTCCTGAAGAGACAGAGGTGACAACCTGACACGTATCTCTGAGTCATTCTGCAGAAACTAAGACCCCCACCCGGTGGAGGATGGTGATGACATGCTGACCACAAGCATGTGCACCCCAGACTGGTTGGAACCGTGAGGCTGAGATTCCCGAAACATCCCCCAGTTACCTCACCATCAGCTGATCAGAAGGGGGCCCACGAGCTGATCACCATCCGGGGCCCACGAGCTGATCACCATCCGGGGCCCACGAGCTGATCACCATCCTGGACCCTCTCCCCTCGCACTGGCTGTGAAGACCCTGCCCGAGAGCCATCGGGGAGTCGCGTCTTCTGAGCACGAGCCACCTGCTCTCCTTGCTCAGCTCCTGGAACAAACCTTCCTCTGCTCCAAACTCTGACCCGGTTTTGGTGTGTTTGGCCTCACTGCACATCAGGCACATGGACGTGGGTCCGAAAACACCCCTCCCGGCCTGTGATTCATTTCACTCACCTGAGGATCCGATCCGAATTGGAGCTATTCTTGGAGGGATCTCCCGTCTGTGGCTGTTGCTTCTCGTGAGATTTGGCTAATTTTTCGGCAGCAGCAATGGGACACCCAGACAAACTAGAGGAAGGACAAGAGGACAGCTGAGCCCTCCTCCAGGCCCCACCCATCTGAGCCGGGAGCCAGGCGTCAGCAGGAGCTCAGGGCAGGCTGCCTTGCCTATCGAGGGGCCTTTCCCCCAGGTCTGTCCTCAAGCCCTCAAAGCACCTGCTGCTCAGTCAGCTTCTGTTTTTGGAAATTCTAAGCCGATGACACAGGGACAAAACGCACCCTAAAGTTCTTCAAGGCTCTGAGCAAAGGCACCTCCTCTGGGTGGGTGTGGGGCCCGGGCCCGCCTCTCACCTCCCTCCTCTCCCCTCACCACCAACCAGAGCTGCTCACATTCTATCAGCCCACGGGCCACGGACTGGGTGCTGACCCTGGAGGACATGGGCCACCAGGGTCACAAGAGGAGGGCACAGGTCCTGCCCAGGAAAGCACCCAATCCGAGACACCACGGGTGCAGCTTCAACTGTCAGAACTGAGAAACTGTGATCAGCCAGGAGAGGTGACATAATCCCAGCAGTGTTGGGGAATTTAGTCTCTTCTCAGTGACTGGACCTCAAAAACCCTGGCCAATCGTTGCAGCTGAGTGTCACTTGCTGGAGCCACTTCACGCCCCACCACGGCTGCAGCTACCCACGGCTCGGGGCGAGGGCGGGGGATACGGCCACCTCTCACCGGAAGACGGCAGACAGCTCAAGCACCAGGGTCTCAGCCCTGCTACAGAGCAGCCAGGCTCGGTCCCGGCTGCTGAGGTTCTGCCTTGAGCAAAAGCTAGTGTCCAGAGGTTTCCCGAATCTCAGCAGGGCGGGGTCTCTACCTTGCTCTCCCTACAGGCTGCAGGCCTCCCTGCGCTGCGTGCGCCCGTTCCTCCAGCCGCCCTCTGGTCTCTCGGGACCCCCACTCACAGTGGCACAGGTGACCACCCCTCCAGGTGCTGCTCTGTCTGCCCTGACCGTGCACTCACCCCAAAGGGCAGCACACAGGGAGACCGTGTCCCAGGCTGGGGCATGCACTGCAGGCACCCCCCTCCATGGCCCTCACCATTCCCAGCCCAGCCCCGTACCTTCTGTGCGTGTTACGGTTGCTATTCACGTGGCCCTGGCCTGTGCAGCCAGGAGTGGGGCACTTGAGCACGTTCTCATGCATGGCCAATACTGCAAGACAACCAGGGGGAGCCGGTGAGCACCACCAGCCCTGGAGGGTGCAGGAGCCCCAGGCCCACCCTCAGTCAGGCCACGCCCCCTCTCAGTGTGGCCCTGGCCTCCCTGAGGCAGAAACCTTACAACCTCCCTCCTCTAAACTTACCGGTCACGATCGTTGCCCCTTGCCTAGAAGCAGGGGCAGCTTTTCTCCTGAGCCCTCAGAACACAGACAGCGGCCCCTCCCCAGCTCCAGGGCCCGGCCTCCCCTCCTGTGTGCCCGTGTCTGTGGCCGGTTTCCAGGGGCCCTGATCCAGGCTGCCGTTTCAATGTGAATAACTGGGCATGCTCCATGTCGCCATGCTTGTAGGGCCCCAGTTTGGGCTTCTGGACGTGCCAGTCCAGAGGGACAGGGTCCTGGGTGGCCACTCCTCTATGTGGACACCAGCCAAACACCAGAGGCAGCCTGAGCCGTGCAGAGCTACTCACTCTCCGGGGGGATCCTGTCCTTGTGGGGGCAGCCAGACAGGCTGCGGTGGTGCGGGTACAGCCCGGTGACGTGGCCGGTGCCGTCACAGCCTGGGGTCGGACACTTGATCTCACGCTTCTCAGCTCTTGAGGGATCTAAACACACAAGGCCTATCAGTCGGAGGGCAGCCAGGAAGCTGGGTGGGAGGTGGTGAACAGGGAGGCGGCAGCCGGGCAGCTCATGACCCTTCACGCTGGCTGTCCAGAGAGGAGAGTGACCAGACTGCCCATGAGCCCAAAAGGGACCGTGGCTGGACAGCACGGGGACCCTGGAGAGACCGTCCACACTGGCCGTCTGGGTGGAAAAGCTCCCCACAGATTGCGGCAAGCCACAAACAGCGGGACCCGCAGGGCTTTAAGGGGGACCCCCTGGATGGCGGCTGCCACCTTCTGCCCAGTCCTGCTAATGTCATGCGAGGGCCACTGGCTTCGGGGTGGGAGCCAGGCCTCTGCACAGAGAGGTCAAGCTGTGTGACAAGGTCTCTGCCAGCACACGTCCTTTGTATTTGACAATAACGGGGACCGAGGGGCTGAGTAACTTACCCAAAGCAGCTAATAAAGGCCTGGGCAGAAATTTGACCCCAAATCTCAGTTACTGACCTCGTACAGCCTCTGCAGGCCCAGAGAGGTCACTTTCAGTGTGGGGCAGAAGGGAATGCCTCTCAGGACACACATGGTCCCCAGAGCATAGCCAGTGTCCCAGAGAAGCTTCCAGTGAAGCCGTCCGTCCCCTTTGGTAGGGAAGCCACAATGCAGAAGTCACAGACCATGCTCAGAAAGCCCACCCCAGGGAGGGCAGGGCCCTGGCGGGCTCTGTGTGATTTAACTGGGAGGAAGTCGTCCTTTGACCACCAGGCAGGCAGGGGCACCCTAAGGGGCTCACAAGCCTCTCCCGGGCACCGCCTTCCTGCGCTCGCTGTCGCCGGCCGCTCTGTCCAGGGCTTGTCCGGCGTCTGCACCTCAGCGTCAGTCAGTCCCTGAGAACCAGTCCCACTGTCCTCCGTGGCTCGGGCCTGCTCTACACTGCCCAGTGCTCCCAGCCTGGCCACCTGCCTCACCGACCACAGGCTGCTTCTGTGTGGCCCACACCACCTCCCCCCGCCCGTGCCCTCCAGCCTGTAAAGGCCTCAGGACGGGTCCATGGGTCCGGGACGGCGCATCCCTGGGAGGGGGCGGGGCAGGGCCAGGTGCCCGGCCTACCTTTGCTGCAGTAGCTCTTCCGGGTGGCGTCCAGGGGCCTCGCCACCTTCCCCGGCTCGCCCGGGCCCAGCGGGCCTTGCTCAGCGGGTGGGCACCCCGGCTCGCGGACGGCCCGCACCTGCTCGGCCTTCAGGGCGATGGCCTGCTCCAGGAGGCCCAGGTTCCCGCGGGTCATCATGTCGTACATCTCCGACTCGTCCGTGACCGTGGACTTCTGGGACCTCGAGTCCTCGTCCTTGCCATCGTCGTCCGAGCGCACTTCCACGAGGACGGAGTACGCGGGCTTGGGGCTGGGCGGCGCCGGGCGCCGGGGCTCAGAGGCCTCCGGGCGTGGGGCGGGCGGGGCCTCCCCACCCTCGTCCTCGTCCTCCTCGTCCTCGTCGCCCAGGGCCACCCTCTGCTTGCTGGACTCCGCGCTGGCCACACCCTCCAGGGCCTGGGGACGCAGCTCCTGGGAGCGCTCACTGGTGACTTCGATCACTTCCTCTGCGTCCTCCGGCTGGATGAAGACATCCTTCTCCCCCTCGTCGCTGGTGGCTCCTTCCTCAGCCTCCTCCCGAACCAGGCGCACGATGCCGGCGCCCCGCTTGGCCCCCTGGCCCGAGTCTTCCCCGACCAGTGTCTCTTCAGCGATTTGGCCCAAATTTAGGAGAGAAGTTGCAATGATCTCCTGATAGCTGCTGTAGCTGCCCTTGGAGGAGCCCGTGAGGCTGCTGATGGGACTGGATCCGAAACGAGCCTTGACGGGGCTCCTTCCTGCACAAAATTAGAAACTGTGTGGGAGGTACACGGGGAGAGAGGACAGGTCTCCAGGCGGGGCTCCTCCAGCCTGCCCCACTGCCGCTGGGGGACACCAAACCCCCAGAAATGGGCTCGGGGTGGCCGTTCTGGTCAGCCCCTCTGTCCAGATCTGGAGATCACAGTAAACTTATGTCGGGAGGTGGAGGGAGAAATCACTGCTGCATTTTGAAGCTGAGAATTACTCTGATATTTTTGATTAATGGTCCTCCCTGTTATGTGTACTTTCTTAAATCAGGCGAATCTACATTTCATAAAGTGGAGCTTAAAGAATGGATCAGGGCTTCCCTGGTGGCACAGTGGTTGAGAGTCTGCCTGCCGACGCAGGGGACACGGGTTCGTGCCCCGGTCCGGGAAGATCCCACATGCCGCGGAGCAGCTGGGCCCGTGAGCCATGGCTGCTGAGCCTGCGCGTCCGGAGCCTGTGCTCCGCAACGGGAGAGGCCACAACAGTGAGAAGCCCTTTTTAAAAATGGTTTCATAACTGAGAAACAGCAAAAGTTGTTTTTAAAGTTTAAGTCTTTTAATTGCCATGGCTAAGACGCAGTGGGTGCTCACCACACCCAGGCCCCCGGGATGATCAACAAGGACCCCACCCGCCAGGGCGCAGCAGCCAGCCCACGTCCTCCCACTCTAGGAGGGGCCGAGCCAGGGCCGATGCCTGAGCGCCAAACTCCCTCCTTTATAAGGAACCCAGCAAGCGAGAGTCCCCTGGCCCTGCACCCTCTCAGGCAGAGCCGGGTCCCCAGGAGGGAGGCAGGTATGAGGACCCTCCCTGGAGTGGCTCCAAAATGAAATAAAAATCCACCTCAGGCCCTGAGAGGTGAGACCACCAGAAGCTTGGAGGTGTCAGGGGGTTTGGGCCTCAGGCCTCAGCCACATCCCCAGGACCCTACAGTCAGCCAAGGTCTCGGGACATGGACGTGTCCCACCTTCACACTAGTGTTTGCCAAGGGCAGGGGGCCCCGCAGGAAAGAAGGTGCCAGCAGGGAGACCCCCTCAGTTCCCCCTGCCCGGCCCAGCTTCCCTGAACACCTGCACCATCTCCCCTAATGCCAAGCAGACCCCTTGCCCCGCCTGCAGGTGGCTCTCCTGAGGCCAAGTGGGGCGGGTCTATCTGAGACCCCGCCACATAGACGCACAGCCACATCCATCTGTCCGACCGTCTCTCACACACACAGACACACATCCAGATGCACAATGCTCACATACAGATGAGCCTCTGGGCCCCCCGAGCCCCAAGCGCCAGCCCCTCCCCAGGAAGCCTTGCAAACGTCAGACAAGAGGCGCTTGTTCTCAGCAGGGCTTCCTTGCTCGCGGGAGCCCTGCCTGCTCACAGGCTGCGATTCTCCGGGGCCACACTAAGCGCCTTTATTCAGGGGAGAAAGAGCAACAAAGCACCTTCAGCTGGCTCGGGGCGATGAATCTCCTCCTGTCCTGACGCCTCAGCCTCGTCCTCCTCCGCAGTTCCTTCCGATTCATCAGAAACAGAGGCGTCCTTCACCTCGGCATCCTCGCCGCCGTCGCTGTCCACGCTGTAGCCCTCGTCCAGAGCCAGCTTCAGGGGGTGCGCCTTCCGCTTGGACCCCAGGTGCTCAGCCTCGGCACCCTCCAGCTTCCTCTTCTTGGCCAGAGGGCAGCTCAGTAAACTGGGAGGGAGGAGGCCAGGCCACCTGTCAGCACCTCCCGGGCCCCCGGCCTTCACCCTCTGCAGCGCTTTCCCTGTCCTGGAAATTTCTCTCTGCATCTCATCACCACCCCTCCGCCAAAGCTCCAAACTCAAGACTGGCAGGTTGATGTGTTCAAAACTTTACAGTAATTGTCCGCATTAAAAAGGACCTGATTGTGCTTTACATTTCACTTCCTGCTTCTCTGGGAAGGCCTAACCTCGACGGCCCTGTCCACACCAGAGTCATTCCCCCTGGGATGGCGGGGGGGTGGGGGCCGGCCCAGGCTGCCCTGCTCCGTGCCCACGCCCCCCCAGGCAGGTCGTCAGGAGTGCCCAGGCCCTTCCTCCTTCACTCCAGACCCTTCACACCTTCACCCACCTCCTGAGCCTGGCACCGCAGTCGGGGGCCCCTGAGGCCCAGCAGACCCCCGGATGACAGCAGTGAGAACAGCCACCCAGCGTGGGCCGGCTCTGCTCTGGGCTCTCCTACAGACTCCTCTGGCCTCACAGCGGCCCCAAAGGGGAGACACCGGAAAGGCACGCCACAGCCGCGCTCGGCCTCCCAGTAAGAGGGTCACATGGGAGGCCACCACAGCTCAGCAGCCAAGAGCAGAGGTGGAAGGTTCTAGACCCACAAAAGGGTCCCAGAGCAGGAGAGGAGCTCCAACCCCCCAGCAGCCCAACCTCTTTCCCAGGAACCTTGTTGAGGGCCCTCCAGCCTCCTTACCTTCGGTGCCTGGAGTACTTGCCCCGGATATGTCCCGAGCCCGTGCATCCGGGAGTGGGACAGCTGGGGGGAGACAAGCAGGGGTGGTCACCTGGGGGCAGGCCCCGTGGGGCGTGGGGAGAGGGTCCGAACCTCGGGGCCCACCCCAGACCCTCACCCTGGGAAGCAGAAGATTGTCTCCAAACAGTTCATCTCAGAATGGCTGCTTGCAGTTTGCAAAAAATTAATGAAATAAGTCACCCCCATTTAGATGAATGAGTGGCTCATTACAATCTTATGAGAGTGTTTAATTAAAGATCTGTGTGTATGAAATCAAGGCTGGACGACTTCCTTTTTCCACAATGAGTCTTTCCCATTGCAGGCAAACCACCACCAGGCTTCCAGCGGTGTGGGAACAAGGAAGCTCCAGGGTGCCCCCAGAACCAGCACCTGAAGCTGGCCCAAGGGCAAAGCACAAACACGGGGATCCTCCATGGCCTTCAAGATGCTGCGAGGCCCTGCCAGGCGTGCCCTTCGCTGGCGCACTGAGCCGAAGCCCCCCCGCAGGAACAACTCTGCAAAGGTGCAGTTTTGACCCGAGCCACAGGGCCCCGGCTGGAGGCGGCAGCAAAGACCCCTCCCCAGAACTTGCAGCCTGGTGTGATCCCGGCTTCCCATGAAGGGAGGTGAAGCCAGGAGGGCCGATGACCCAGGAGCTGCCCTGAGACCTCGGTGGGGCGAAGCCTGGCCTCTTACAGCTCCAGGAGTTCCTCTCCCTTCACCATCATCTGTCTCCCCACAGAACCAGACGGTGGGAAGCTCTGGAAACTTCCAGTCACAGGCACAGACCACCCAACCCACTTCCCCAGGAGTCAGCTCCCCAGGGCAGCAAGGGGCCTGTGTGGGGCTTGAGGCCAGGGTCCTGTGGGCTTTTGAGACGGAGAACCCATGGTGGGAACATGGGGAGCCCGAGCGCCTCCCGGGAGGGATCACCGCAAGGTGCCCCCATCCAGGAAGGGACCACCTTGTCGTCACAGGGTCTGAGCCCCCCACCTCCAAGCAGGCTCTCCCAGAGCCTGGGAAGGAAGGCTGTGCGGACCCGCCGACACCAGTGGGCTCCTGAGGCTCAGAAAGGGGCACCACTCCGGACCTCTGTCCAGACACACTGATGTGTCTAATCTGATTGATCACAGACCTGACTACAGAGGACTGTGGGGTCCCACCGGCCGGCAGCCCACACTCGCTGATGGATCAGCAAGAAACAGAACAGTCCGTGGAGGCAGGGTCGCGCCCCCCAGCGCAATGGTGGCCTTTGCGGGAGCCGGGGTCTCTGAGGGGGACGCACCCTGCAGCTCCGCATGATGAGGCCACCGTGGCTCATCTCCTGGTGTTTAAAAGAAGAGAGGAAAGGAGAGAGGGAGGAGAGGGAGAGGGAGGGGGAGGATGGGGGGTGAACACGCCAACTTTACTGTGCGTTTCCTTTCCAGACAGACAGGACTTGCTGCTGCCCGAGGCCTCTCCCTCCGAGGTCTATGCCCCACACTTGCTGTCACTTTCTCAAGAACTAGCTTTGAGACTCTTCACAAAAGCTCCTTGTTACTGGGGATCTGAAGCTGAGGTCCCAATTAGTCGATTAATCACTGAGTCACTCAGGCAATTAGGTGCCAGCTGCTGTGGCACTGGCACTGCCCCCAAACACGTCACCTGCTCCGAGCCACACCTCCGCCCACCAGTTCAGAAGCACCTGGCCTCCAGCCCTGAGGGCCAGCGCCTCCAAGGGCAGTGGGCCAGGCATGCGCCACATGTGCAGAGCTGCCAAGGGCCGCTCTGGGAGGGGAATCTGGAGACCCCCTTCTCCCCGTGTGCCAGCAGAGACAGTACCCATTGAAAGCGACCTGAGACCCAGCCAGGGCCCCAGGGGTTCAGTGCCAGCAGGTCACCCTATGGGCACCCCCAGTGCTGGTAGGATGCCCTCTGTGTGCTCGGGGCCGGAGGGCAGGGTGAGGCACCAGCTCTGGTTTCAGGCCTCTGGAGCCCCCCCCCAGCATGGGGGGAAGAGGGAGACCCGGCCAAGCCCTCCCCCTGTTCCCCAGCATGGCTCCGAGTGTGGCAGAGACAGGGAGGTGGGCAGAGGCCCTGCCTGCCCTCAGCCTGAGCGGGGTCCTGGCGATGGCTCAGAGGGATCTGAGGATCTGAACATAAACAGTAGCTCTCAGGCCACGGCGGAGGCTGGGAGGAGCCGTGCCCCAGCGGGAGCCCCTGGAAGGGACTGGCTTCCCTCCGGCCCCGTGGAGGCAGGTAGAGGGCTTCCCACTCCCTTCTGTCGCCTTGGCAGGAGCTGGCCAGTGGCTCAAGAGGAGGCCCTCAGGTGAGGACAGGCGGGCTGGGGACTGGGGCGCAGGCGTGGCAGATGGGCGTCCTTCCCGGGACTGGGAGACGCCCCAAGGATGCTCCAAGAGGGGTCCACCCACTCCCTTCTGCAGAGAGGGCAGCGCCCACCTTCCCTGCATAAGCCACCTCCCACAGCGTGGACAGCAGATGGGCCCCGTGGAGACCGGGGCAGGGGGTGGGAGGGGGGTGTCTGCTGGCTCTTCACTGCGCAAAGGGAAAGGCCACCAGCCCCGCTCGTTTTCTCTCAGGGACTCGGCTTCAAGTCAGAGCAAGAGCTGAAGGGGCTCCGGGTGGGAGGAGGCAGCTGAGAGTCCTGCTTGGTCCAGGCCCACCCGCTCCTCAGCTCGTGTCCTAGCAACCGCCACTCGCCGGCAAGTGGCTCCCGGAGTCTCTGCTTGAGCCGGGGAAAGGGCCGCTGGGGGCCACAGATTCTGGGTCCACAGGGCGCAAGTCCCTCGTCCACAGAGTGTCCTGTGGGTGCGGCTTCCCTGTGACCCGTCCTCCCGTCAAGTGATTCCGAAGGGGTTCCTTTGACATCCCAGCGGAGAGTCTGCTCCAGGGTCGCTCTGCCTGTGCTGGCGCCCACTGCGGAGGCCCCGCGGGACCAACCACAGCCCCCCACGTGCTGGGGGCAGGAGTCGGGCTTGCAGCACCTGCCCTTTCCCGCGGGGTGAGCGCACAATCACAGTGCCTCGGGGATCGTGCACCACGGGTGGTTCGTGGCCAACAAACGGTTGTGAACTCAGGCGTGAGTGGCACGTTCCACGTGGATTTTCCTCTAAGCATCGATTCTCAGAAATGGGAAGAATTGCTGAGGACATCGTCGCTAGAACACGTCAATGCATTTCTCCCCAGTTTCTCCATCAAATTGCGTGCGGGCCTCACTATTACCATGTAAACAGGGTGAGACCAAGAGATCGATGACGCTGCACAAAATCCAGATGCTCACACAATCCCCTTACTTACACTGGTCCAGTCCGCTCTTAGACTATTTCAAAGTAAATCTATTCTGGGTCATTTCTGCTTCAAAGTTTCAAGAGAAACTTTGCCCTTTGGGTTTGCCTTTCCAGTCTCCTCCATTACTTCATCTGTTACCAAAACTCAAGTCCTGTGCCCAGCCTCCTCCCCCTCGTTGTCCCCAGGATGTCCCCAGGTGAATGTCACATAGCCCAAGGGAAGCAGCACCTCCCCCGGGAGACCTGCTCTCCACCCTGTGGTCTGTGGCCCCTCTGAGCATCACGTGGGGTCTCCTCCAGTGGTCCACCCGCAGGCCCCTACCCTCCGGGGAGCCGACCACTGTGCTTCATGCAACTCCCAGGGGCCTGGCTTGGCTGCTGTGCCCCCCCCACCCTCCAGCCCTGCGGCCAGGACTGGCCTTTGAGCAGGAGGGTGTGTGATTCAGCTATTCTGGCTGCGTGCGTTCTAACCCTCCGAGCCTCAGTTTCCCCACTTCACAAGTGGGGAAACACCACCAGCCGCCAGTGCCTCCATGAGAATCCCTGAGGTTGGACTGCACTGTGCAGCCGCTGCAGGGCTCGCCGCGTGCGCGGGGCTCTGAGCACCGCTCCCATGTGCTTCCCTCCCGCCTCCAAGTTACAGCCTCAAAGGTTGAAGAGATGCTGGGATGTTTTGGGGTCCTCTCATTTTCCTGACTGCCAAAAGCCATCCACTCAACCACTATCTGGTGAAGAATAAGATGGTCCCAGCCCCAGATGTGTTCACTGTCTAGTGAGAATCTGCACACCTAAGAATGTAGAAGTGGCTCACGCCCTGGAACCATGCGATTAGGTGGACAGAGCTGTTCCAGGCTGGGGCAGAGGGAGCAGGAAGAGCAGCATCCACCCTCAGTAACTAGAAAGCCCTGTCCGTCTCCATCCTCGAGTCTGGAAGCCCACAGAAATGTCCGTCAGGGAGTGGCCGTCACCCCCAACCCCGCAGCACAGGCAGAGCAGCACGGTGGTGAACTCAGCACCAGAGCTGCCCCAGGGGCGGGAGGCTGGGCTCGGAGCCCCTTCAGCCCTCCAACAAGCCTCAGGCAGGTTACCTTGGCCACCGTTCAAGCCTGGCCCCGTCTCACAGGACATTTATAAAAATTAGACGGGGCATCCAGAGCCCACCTGGCACACTGGGGGCCCTCCCTTCCTTCTCCAGTGTCCTGAGCCAGATGCACTGGCACTACCCTCTCGCCCGGAAAGGGGGGATGCGAGAGGCTGGTTTCCTTGCCAGTCACTGGACACCACTCACTGGAGCTCTGTCTGGGCAAGACGGCCCAGGGCCCGGCCCTGGAGGCCCCAGGAAGAGCCCAGGCCCACAGAACCTGCAGTCCGAAGGCCACGTGGGGTGATGCTGGGGCAGCCCAGCCCGTAAGCACTGGGGTGGCTTTCTCTCTGGCCTTCCCCCAGCCCCTCCCCTCCACACACACACAAAGGCTTTGGCCAAGCCCAGGCCGGAAGCCAGCAGACGAGGGCGAGTCGACCTCTGGGGAGGAAGCCTGGCCCCTCCAGCTTCAACCCAGAAAACTGCCATGTGTCTGTCCTCTCTCCTGTTCAGGATGCCCGGCCCTGTGAGGCCGGCCTGGAATCTGGAAGGTCACAGTGCCCAGTCGATACCTAAGCCACTGCCTGCCCTCAAGTCAGTGGAAGACTCGGGCGTGGGACAGCCTGTCCCCTCACCTCTGGCCGAGGAGCCACTAAGACAGCACCTTGCTGCTGGCTGAGGACCGTGGTGACAGTCATGCCCCAGGGGTGACAAGGTGTGAGCACATCTGTGCCACTGTGCAAGGCTGGCTGCGTGGTGGTGCCAGGACAAGGTGGGAGAGGACAAGGCAGGGCGAAGACAGATGCACACAGGCCAGGCAGAAAGGGGCCTCGTTAGGGAAAGCAGGGGCCCGGGCGCGACTGCTCAATTCCGAGCGCCCAGTGCAACAGTTAGGACGAACGGGGTCACAGGCGTGCACCATGCTGGGTGCGGGCAGGAAGCCTTTCTTACCTGAGGTCGGCACCTGTGGGCTCTGGGGGAGCTGAGTGAGAGAAAGAGAAACAGGGAAACTCGTGTGGGAAGCAGAACTGAAAAGGTACGTGTGTCTTCACAGCACAAGCGACTGAAGAGCGGGGGCGACCCCCGTCCTGAACCCCGCTTTCCCTGGCCTCCTAGAATGTTCTCCAGGGTCTCACGGAGGGAGCTGCCTCCTCCAAGCCGGTGCTCATGTCAGACCCCCCCACCCCCGCCCGGTGGCTGCTGGTTTTGCAGAGTCGGACAGAGGCCCCAGCTAAGACAGGCTCCCTGGGACAGCATCTCTTTCTCTAATCTCAGGGAGAAGTCAGCTTCTGGCTGGAAAGAGGACCCAGAGGATAAAGCCGGCCAGAGAAGAGAACAGGTGGTCCAAGCACCTGGTCCCTCAGTGATGGGGCCACTGGGACAAGAACTTGCATTAGTCTGACTGGCAGACACTTGAGAAGCTCGGGGCGTCTGGCCCCTCCTTGAGGGCCACCCACGCACAGGAGCAGTGTGTGCCCTGTGGTGTCGGGGTGGCAAGGCTGGCCAGGGGGTCGGGACTTGGTCCTTGCAGAGCAAGCCGGGCCTCAGCGCCTCTCCCCACCCCAGTGCCATTCAACCCAGCAACATCCCAGTGCCCTCAGAGCCAAGACTAATCTCCCGGGAGGCAGAGAGGCTGGTGATGCGAGGCTGGCGGCCTCTCCTTCCCAAACAGAATAGGTCTAACCAGGTTTTGCTTTCCCCCACTCTGCAGCGCTGGGGCTGCCACCTCCTCTGCTCCCCAGCAGGTGCATCTGGGCCAAAAGCCCCCCAGTGGCCGTGGCCCTCAAATGCACCCTGAGGCTGAAGAAGCCCGAGGCCACCAGGTGCCCGGCGTAGGGGAGGAGCGTCCCAGGGGCAACACACTGCTGCGGGACTCTGTCCTCCTAAGGACAACTGCTGCGGAAAGTGGCATTTACGGCTTTAGGACCCGGGACTCTTGGCCAGAGACAGGCTGTGGACGGCCCAGGCCAGACCCTGCTGGGAGGGGAGGGTGGAACTCACCTCGGACGGCCTTGGATCTTGTACGAGCTCTCTTTTCGTCATTTTCTAAGCTCATCTGCAAGTAAAAACAACTGCGCTGTCAACAGGAAGACGGGCAGAGCCACCCCCTGTGTCTGCAGCGTCACCTCCAGGCATTCTCTGTCTCAAGCTTCACCGGTGCCTGTGAATCTGACGCAGGAGACAAGGAACAGCTCACAGGGCAGGAATGGCCTGCGAGCACGTGAGGCGGAGGCGCT
This sequence comes from Hyperoodon ampullatus, assembly GCF_949752795.1. Taxonomy (NCBI): domain Eukaryota; kingdom Metazoa; phylum Chordata; class Mammalia; order Artiodactyla; family Ziphiidae; genus Hyperoodon; species Hyperoodon ampullatus. The sequence goes on along the minus strand of NC_136927.1, from coordinate 88,589,109 downwards.
TCAGGGCGGAGACCACTGGCCCCATCGTGTCCCTCACCTCCTACTCTGGGCCCTCCTGCTGCCCCCAGGCTCACATCCGAGGAGGAAGCTGCAGCCACCAAGCCTTCATTAACGTCGGGGTGTCGCAACACACGGTCCCCTGGCGACACCGCCCACCGCAGACTCTGACCCCGCCGTGCTGAGAGCCCAGCTTCCCCTGGGAGTTGGCGACCCCGGCACTCGAGGGTCGTCTTGTTAGAAACAGGTGCCTGGGACCTGAGCGGGCTTCGCTGTCCACCGTGTGTTGTCCCACGGAGCCCAAGGGGTGCAGCCTGAGCCTGGGGACCTGATCACCCTCAACATGAGATGGGCACCCTGATGCGTAGGTGCTCCCAGCAGCACAGGGGCCTCCAGGCACCACTGCCCAGTGGAAGAGAGTGCAGGTCATCCACATCATTTAAAAGTTTCTAATAGCCACACTGAAAGTGTAAAAAGAGGGCTTCCCCGGTGGCGCAGTGGTTGAGAGTCCGCCTGCCGATGCAGGGGACACGGGTTCATGCCCCGGTCTGGGAAGATCCCACATGCCGCGGAGCGGCTGGGCGCGTGAGCCATGGCCACTGAGCCTGAGTGTCGGGAGCCTGTGCTCCACAATGGGAGAGGCCACGACAGTGAGAGGCCCACGTACCGCACAAAAAAAAAAAAAAAAAAAAAAAGTGTAGAAAGAAGCGGGTGAAATTGATTTTCATACTAAACTTTACTTAGCCCGATCTCTCCAAAACATTATCATTTCTACAGTATCAATAGAAAAAGTTATGAATGGGATTTTGTTTAGTGCTAACTCTTAGAAATCCTGCACATCTCCTGGGCTCACAGCCCCTCTGAGTTTGACCAGCCACATGCCAAGGGCCCACGGCCACGGCACTGGCTCTGGAGGTGGGAAGCAGACGGGGGTGAGAGCTGGTAGGAGTGCAGGCCGAGACATCCCCTGGACCCGACACACAGCCACCCTCCCAGAGATGCTGACTCCCCCAGGAGAGAGTGAGTGGAGGCCTTCGAGGGGGACGGGGACCCCGCACTGTCCAGACCCCGCATGTCCTCTGGCTACCCTGCCTGAGCCCATCAGCTCCTGTCCCGCGTTCTCTGCCTCAGGAGGGGGACGGGGACCCCGCACTGTCCAGACCCCACACGTCCTCTGGCTCCCCTGCCTGAGCCCATCAGCTCCTGTCCCGCGTTCTCTGCCTCAGACCCACTTCCATGGGGGATGCTGCGCGCGTCCTTCCAGGGAACGAGGCACAGCCCCGGGAGGGTAGGGACGCCCCGGGGCACAGGTCATCACACGGGATCCCTAGCCGGGTCTGGGCAGGAGCGGAGCGGGAGATAGAAGGGGCCCTCTTCCCAGCAGGTGTGCCCTGTGGTTGGGGGGGGAGGGAGCAGCCCCACCTCCGAGGCCCCCAAGAGGCCATCAGAGCAAAGCCAGCCAGTGGGAAAGGAGCAGCCGGGGAATGGGGCTTCAGTCCCCAGAGGCCAGCACAGGACAAGCAGCTAAGGTCCCGCTCAGGAAGAAAGACAAGGGACCCCTCCCGTGAACTCCCCCGCTCGTCAGCTAGAACTTGCAAAGTGAGCCCCCCACCCCGGGCAGCGCGAACGCACAGAGATTCATGTGCTGTGTTAAGGACGGAAATCACAACCTGGGGTAATTTATGCGGCCGTCGACTCCAGGCGGTAGAGCTGAGAGCTGTGCGTTTACAGCCTCCTGACAGCACGGAAGACAATTACTATAATTTCTATTTTTAAAGCAGAGTTCCCCATGGACCAATGGCTCACATTTAAAGTGAAGAGAGGAGCAGGTGTCAAAGGGACTTCATTACATTTATGAGTCTTCAAATGTCGTCTGCGCTGAGCCCAGCACAGCGGCTTCCGATGCAGTGGCACAAAGGGGCCAAGGCGTCTGATTGCCAGGCCGCTCTCAGCTGAAATGCAATCTACAGCTCTTTTTTTTTTTTTTTTTTTTTTTTTTTTTGTCAGTTTTCCCAAGGAAATTGGCGAGCATTCTGCTAGGTTAAAGCGTGCCTTGGCAATTTGGATTTCCTGAAGATAAATTATTCAAAGAGCACAGAATAGAGAGGGTTGCAGGATGCGTACGGGCGCTGCTTGCACACTGCAAGCTCCCGTTGACAGAGCTGACAGCTGTGGCATTCATTCTGCCAAGCACCTTTCCATTTGCAATGTATCTGCATCAAATGGTCAATAACTGAGAAGTTCTCTCCAGTGCACGGAGCTTTGATGTGAAAAGGGGGAAAACTGAACTACAGGAGGAAGACCTAGGGTTAGCGCTCCAATACGAGAACGAGCTCCTAAGAGCCGGACGCCGCCGTCGACGGGCAAGCAGGGAAGCCTTGGTTTCTGAGCCAGCTCCACCGGGTTTTCACTGTTTTCCTCCTCGGAGGGTGGTTCTCTGCATCCTCCCACCCTCAGCACTGGTGCCTCACGGGTGGACGGGTGGCCCTGCTCAGCCTGCTGGCCACCCCGCTTTCTGCCCCGACCACAGCAAGACAGGCCAAGACAGTGAGACACTTCCCAATTTGTCATTACTTTATTTTTTAAAATTCTTCCCTTGTTCCGAGCACAAACCAGTCAAGTCTGTTTCTGAAAGGCCCACACATAGTTGAGTGACCTCCAACCTGGAGGGTGGAAGGCCCCATCCCGGCCTAGCCGGCCTCAGTGCCCCCGCTGTGGGGCTAGCGATCTCTCAAGAACTGGTCCACACTGCTTCTGTGATGCCACCTGCCTTCCAGCGGCCGGTCTTACGGCCGCCCTGGGCTCCCTACACCAGCTCTTCACTCTAATTAATATTTCAGTCGTTCTGTCTTCAGTAGGAAAACTATGGGAGAATAATTTACAAATGCAAACACACCCCATTTGGCCACATCTCTCTTTTTTAATTATTTGTTTGTTTGTTTGTTTGTTTATTTTTTGGCTGCGTTGGGTCTTTGTTGCTGCACGCAGGCGTTTCTCCGGTTGCTGTGAGGGCGGGCTACTTTTCCTTGCGGTGAGTGGGCTTCTCATTGCGGTGGCTTCTCTTTTTCTTTCTTTTTTTTTTTTTTTTTTTTTGTGGTACTCAGGCCTCTCTCTGTTTTGGCCTCTCCCGTTGCGGAGCACAGGCTCCAGACGCACAGGCCCAGTGGGCATGGCTCACGGGCCCAGCTGCTCCGCGGCATGTGGGATCTTCCTGGACCGGGGCACGAACCCGTGTCCCCCTGCATTGGCAGGCAGATTCCTAAGCGCTGTGCCACCAAGGAAGTCCCTGGACACATCTCTTAACCAGCGAGAACAGTCTCTTCGCCCTTCTTCTGAACCTGCTTTGTTGTGTCACGTGATGGTCTCACTCAAGGGGGTGGCAATGCTTGGTTCCGTTTTGTAGTTTTTAGTAAAGTCAAGGGTAATCGTGTAAGCTCTTCTTAAATGTAAACGGTTCTCACAATGACTTGTTACCAAAACCAGCCCCTTCCACATGGCACCCTTGCCAAACCTGAGTTCCCCGAGTTGGATGTTTACAAACACGGGGACCAAGAGAGCAAACGTGCTGAGCAACCTTGAAACCAGTAGCGTCCTAGGCTGTGGTTGTGAGAAGGGCTCTCAGAATCCAGACGCACAGCCAGTAACACAGCTGACAGGGTGGACCCTCCCCTAGGAGTGTCCGGTCAGAGGCCCAACGGGCTGTGCGCCGATCTTCAACTTTACCCCCAGAATCCAGGTCTGCCCACCCCCTGCCACGTTCAGGGACCTGCAGGTGGTTTCCGGAGGGGCGCCTCCCCCGCTTCTCTTTCTTGCTCAGTCATCCTCCCTCTGTCTGTCTGTCTCTCTGTGTCTCTCCGACTCCCTCCCTCCGTCCCTGTCTCCCTCTCTCTGACTCTCTCTGTCTCTCTCTGTTTCTCTTTCATTCTCTTTTCTTCTTGGTTCTTCCCGGGGCCTTCACAGCTGAAGAGCTTCCCCCCGTCTCCACCCTGTACCACGCCCCCGCCCTTCTGCACCACGGCTAAGGGCCAGACGGAAAACGGACTCCACGCTGGAGCCTGGCCCTGAGCAGCCCTGGACGTCGCCTGACGCTCTGGCCCCTGCGGGCTGTCCTGGCCTGAGTAGCACCAGCTATGGGACCCGAGGCAGCAGGTCCCTCACTGCAGAGAAGGGGAGATGTCAGGGCGTCGGGGCGGAGCTCAAGAGGAAGGGGCTGCTCCGCCGTGGGAGCCTGGGTGGGAGTGGGGAGGCCCCGTGGATCAGAGAGGACCTGAGGACATTCAGGGAGAGGGCCTCAGGGGGCGGGTGCCCCTGACCCGTGGAGAAGGTGCACCCTTGGGTGGCCAGCACCTCTCAGCGGTCAGGCCTGCGTCCTCACTCTCTGCACACCCTCTCTCACTCTCCCCCGGGCCTGCTCATCTCCATCTGGAATAAGCTCAATCATCCATGTGTTTGAGGTCAGTGTCTCCCTGCAGAGACCTCATTTACTGCTCGGGTCGTATTGTGTAAGGTCAGACAAACTGGCAGAGGGACAGACAAATTGGGACAATCTGAAACGTCTCTGAGACCCTGGAGCTGGGGAAGGTGGCCAGGAGCCGTCAGAGCAGAGACCAGAGCCCCGAGCTGCTGGAGAGTCCAGGGCCCCTGGGACCACAGAGGACTCACCCTGGCCCTGGGCTGGAGGGGTAAGTCCAGCAACTCAGGCTAGTGCTCCATTTTACTTAGAATGCGTTGCAACAGCTCGCAAAGCTGGGGATTAGAATGGACTTAGGACAATTTTTAGAATGCACAAGATTGTTTGGGTGACAGCGTCCCTTTTCCTCCGGGAAGACCCAGACGAAGAAGGGGGAGTGTCTGCTGGCTCGCAGGACCAGGCAGCCTGCCTAGAAGGAGGGGGTGACGTGGGGAGAGGAGGGCAGAGGAGGGGCACCGTCTGGGCTGGTTTTATCCTCTCACCTTGCGCACAGCCTGGGAGCAGAGTGCTGGGACAAATCCATGCTCCTACCTCTGGGGAGACGCCCCCCCGAAGGATTTCCGAGCAGCTTTCAAGTACGTTCCTTGCTCCGTCTCCCACCAAGCATTCCAGCGGAATCCTCCCCATCTCCCAGCCCAGCCCGCAAGCCGCAGCAGGGCAGACCCAAGAGCAGCCTTCTGCTTTGAAGACGCTGAAGTCCTGCTGTCTCAGGGACCCTCAGCATACACCCTGCTCTCCATTCTCTGAGGGCTGAGGCTAAACCACACACCCGCACCCCTGCACCTCTTGACAGCTGTCACAGCACCCCTGGTTCCTGGCGGTGACGCCTGTGTCCCCTTGGAGGACGTCTGACTGTGTGTCTGAAAATCTCTGACGCTCCACCCATTGTTCAACCGACTGGCAGCTGAATAGACCAGCCCTCTCCTTGGGTTGTAGAAAGGACACCCCATGGAGCATTATTTAATACATGTCTTGGGCGGGGACCTCCTGGCATCTCCAAGCATCGGATCATGGCTCACTCCAACACCTACATTAAAATTACAACTATATAATAGACACCCTGATACAGCAGCCATGACTGGGTCCATCTGTCTAAAACTTCAGCATAAATGGAGTTTCCACCTTCTCGGGGTAGAAATCTAGCCACACCCAAGTAGGCAGGTCAGAGGACACACCTGGCGCCACCTCGTTCCCTCGTCAGGAGCGTCCACTGGGGTGCCAGGAAGGAGGCCCTGCTGAGCACCCACGCAATCAATCACCCTGCTCCTGGCTTGCATGTCTCTAGTCGTCCACCAAACACCCATGATCTGGGGCCCAATGCTTCATTCTTCAAGGTCAAGAAGAGGTTTAAGGTCCTACCATCCATACCTACTCCTTTTCTCCTTAAGTTTATTTAAAAAAAAGCCCGATGCCCAGCACTTCCCACAAAGCACACAACCACCTAATCTTGTCTAACAGCCTCTTCCAAACCCACCTGCGAGCGGTCCACACGCCCGGTGCTGAACTCAGAGGCCGAGGCGGCCGCGACCACCCCCCACACAGGGCTGCCCTGCCCCCGCTGCCCTCCGGGCACCGAGCTCCCCAGCTGCCCGCCTCCTTCTCGGGCCAGTCCTGCCGTTGTGCGAGCTCTGCCCTCTTGTGTCCCCACCCCCCCTCGGCCTCCTCAGTCAGAAGGTGCCCCCGGCACCAGCCCCATAGTCCCTCCTCCTCTGGCTCACTCTTCTTAGCTTCTCTGCTCAGAGCAGTAACTCTGGCCCTGTCTGCCCAAACTAGAGGAAATGACCCTAGTGGAGGAGGCGCTGGGGTAGAAGGTAAGCGTGGCCACGAGGCACGTTCCCAGCAGGTCCCACACGCTCCAAGCTTGTGGGGTGACTGCAGCCTTCCTACCTGTCCCTTACACAACGCCAGCCACTGTGAAGACACGGCATCCAGAGCCCCTGGCCTCACATCAAGTAGCTTCTTGGTCACGTGATCCCTGAGTGCTCAGGGCCAGATGGGTGAGGCGAGCAGGGCATTCAGTCAGGTGCACATTTAAGGGGGAAACAAAACTAAGTGATCGAATTAAATAATAAATTAATGCAATATTTTAAAACATCTAAATTAATGCAAAAATTCCATGATGAGCAAAATAACAAAACTTTAAATAAAGACTGGGCCAGCATTACTGTCTTTTCCTTTTGCCTCAGGCTCCAACATGGCTCAGCAGAGCACTGATGATCACACAGGAATAAGAGTGTGAGTGGAGGTGCCTGATGAGGTGCTAGGACACACCCATTCCATGTACACTCCAGTCACCAGATTCGAAAGAAAAATGCTGGGCTTCCAGAGTAAAATACCAGCACCCTCAAATGAGGCTGCCACCTAAAACTTCACAGCCCTGCCTGTCTATACCCTGGGCTGCCACTTCTTGGTGGCCATGCTCTGGGTCATGGCTTGGATCCTTGACGGAGAGTGTCTACATGTCAAAGAATATGAGAGATCAGAACCTGAGATCTGGGAAGGGATGCTCACCAAGCCGGTTGTCACCCACACTTCCATCTCTGAGGGTCACCTGAGCCTGGGCACCTGGCTTCACCCAGAGCACATCATGGGGAGTGAGCACATCCAGAATTAGAGGTTTGGTGTGGCTATGAGTGCATGGGATGTCTGGGTTTGGAGCATCCCTGTGGAGGTGGAGTGCCCGAGTCACCTCCACCAGCGAGTTCCAGGAGGTATGAGCAGGGCACCACAGGCCCCCACTTGGGACGACTGCAATAAACCAGACCAGCAGACCTCAGGAGTCCCTGCAGCAAAGGCTGCCCAGCGAGCAGCGGGGAGAACAGCAAGTACTGAAGTGCACCGGGGATCCCGGGGGGGACGGGGCCCAGAGCAGGGACCTGGCAGACGTGGGACCTGCTGTCACATTTTAGTTTTACTCTACCCAGAGTCACTTTTCTTCCTTTCATTTTGAAGCAACAAGATCATTGATGGTCCTAGCCTCCACTTATTCTTTGCCTAATCTAGACTGATAATGACTAGACCAAAAGTCACCTCCACGCTCCACGCCAAGGAGTGAGAAGGACCGTTGCCCGGACCCTGGGGCCCCAGGCTGGGGGCTGCGCTCCAAGCACCTCACCTTGCCGTGTCCGCCCAGGAGGAGTCTCGGGGCCCTGCAGCTGTCGGTCTTGTCTCCGTGCGTCCACCTCTGACTCAGCAGCTCACCCCGGAACTCATTTTCTGAGAGTCAGAAAAAGAAAACCTAATGAACGCCAGGTGTGCCAGCTCAAGGGGAGAAATCGAGAAACTTGGGCCACTCTTGTACACAGCACTCATACGATCCTTGTTTTCTGGAATCCACCAGAAAGACACCCAAGGTCATGGCCCCAAGACCGTCTCAGGAATAAAGGACAGGAGCTCTTGGGGGAAAATCACTCTCTGCTTCGGACAGTCCTCGGAGGCTTCTAGCACCCTCAGCCCTGCACCATCGTCCCAGCCCTTGCGCTGTTTTATGGAACATGTCAGGAAGTGGGGGTGGATTTCCACTAACAGCCACTCCGACCAGAGGCCTGACACAAGTCAGGTGAGGTCCAGCGCTTTGCCTCCCCTTGGCCCGGGTTCCCGGCATCTTTCCTCTCCCTGTGTTTCTGCCTCTCTCCAGGGCAATACTTCCAGCTAATATTTAATTCCTCACATAAATTCACACGTCAAAGCAGAGGCTAAAGGCATCAGCTGGACCGGACAAAGAAATGCATTGTGTACCTATTCCTTGCACGGCACTCCCTTGTTTCCATGACAACCAGCTTTCTACAACTGCAGCGTTTCAAAGGAAGGTCATGAAGTAACCAACAATAAAAACAGGAAATGACTATTCCTGCATTCCGCTCTCCGCTTCTCCTTGGAGGTGAGTCTGGGCTCCGCTGAAGGCAGGCCAGGCACACCTGCTCTAACACCCGGCATCCTTCCTCCCTCACGTTTCTGATGTGCAGCCCCAAATGCTGTTCTGCTATAATTCCACCACTCCTGCCCCGCTCAGCCCTGTGCTCCGGCCACAGTGCCCTCTTGTCTGGAAATGTCTCCATCCCATTAAAGGGCCAGCACAGGAGGGAAGCAGATTGGTTGTCAAGGAGACGGCCTCATGCACGGTCTTCAAAGGAATGGGTGATACCACCAGAATGTGGCACCTACTGTGTGCACCAACTGTGTGCCTCACCCTCACCGAGCTGTGGGTCACCTGCAGGGGACCCCCCTGAGGACTGGACTCCGCTAGAGAGGTGTGAACCGGACATCTCGGGCCAGCTACCCCACGGCCATCAGCACACGGTAAGAGGAGCCAGGCCCACCCAACCAAACCCATGAGAAGAGTCGCCCAGGGCCCCGGACCCCGGAGGAGGAGGAGGCAGCAAACAGCACCTGTGTTGCGGAGGGAGCAGACAGTCTCCTCCACAGGCGATGGGAGGGAGGAAACCTGGGAGGTGGGTTGACGAGAACGGCTCTGGCCACAGGGTGTGCGTTGCACTTGAAGACGGGTGGTAGGAATTCTGCATCTAGAGTGACAGTGGAGGCTGGAAGACCCCTGGCCACAAATGGGGCTCCCTTTCCACACGTACCTCCCGTCAGAGGAGACGTTGCAGGAACCCTCACCCTGGGCTGGTTTGCGGGGCTCCAGCAGAACTTCTTACCATGGTGACATACGTGAATAAGTGGGGTAACGGGGCATATCTCCCTGGCAGCTGGAGGGAAGGACATACCCTGAGGTCTGTGCCGCTGGGAGCAGGACGGCTCCCTCCCCCTCGGCGTCCCAGCAGGTGTCCTGGAAGCCCCACTCCCAGGTCTTCCTGCTCTCGGTCCCACGTGCTTCCCAGAGAAGCCCAGCAGGTGAAGGGCGCGAGTCTGTGCCGAGGGGCCTCTGTGGTTTGTGACGGGAGGGAGCCAGCTCACGGGGCCTCGCCGCCCCCTCCTGAAGCGAAGCCCTGTCGAGGGGAGCCCTCCCCTCACCTGCATTCCCTGTGCCCCACGCCTGCTCAGGCCACACAAGAGGGCCTTAAGAACATCTACCCCCGACTTCCCTGGTGGCGCAGTGGTTAAGAATATGTCTGCCAATGCAGGGGACACGGGTTCGAGACCTGGTCCGGGAAGATCCCACATGCCGCGGAGCAACTAAGCCCGTGCGCCACAACTACTGAGCCCACGTGCCACAACTACTGAAGCCCGCGTGCCTAGAGCCCGTGCTCCGCAACAAGAGAAGCCACCACAATGAGAAGCCCGCGCACCGCAACGAAGAGCAGACCCTGCTCGCCGCAACTAGAGAAAAGCCCACGCGCAGCAACGAAGACCAACGCAGCCTAAAATAAATAAATAAATAAAAATAAAATAAAGACTATGGTCTGTAAAGCTTAAGAGAAAAGAGTAAAAACAACAGGTGCCCAGCATCTCCCTCACAACAGTGCCCCAGCGATGTCTCCAGCACCAGCCCTGGGAGGCGGAGGGAACTTGCAGGAGTCACACACCCCGAGACCAGAACCACACGACGTGGGTCCGTAATTGACACGATTCCTTCCTTTTCCCGGGAATTTTCTGGTAGCAAACCATAGCCACCACGGTAAAGTATGATGGTGCTTCTCCTTTGCTTAGAGATGACCCGGGGGCGCCCTTGGTCCCCCGCTGGGACCCGCCTACGTCCCCCCGCAGACAAGCCCTCCGCTGTGTGGACGCACTGAGCTGCAGCAGCCCGGCTGCCATAGAGGCAGCACTTGACGCCCACACACGCCCAAACCGGGCTGCCAGCCACAGGGCGCAAGGAAGAGCCATCGGAGACTGAGCCCCTGGCGCACGGTGGCCGCGTGAGGACGGCCTGCTTCCGTTGCCCGGGATCACAAGTGGGGAGCGCTCTCCTCCAGACAGGCCCTTTTCCTGGGCTCTCAGGTCTCTAGTGAGCTCATCTGAAGCCCTGCTCCCAGACACACTGAACAAAGAGGCCGCTTGGGAGCCGCTGGCCCTGGCCGTGGCCTCTCTTCGGGACGGCCTGCTCCGTGTCGCCCCAGCGTCTGACCCCACAGAGGCCCCAAACTCACTTTGGCAGGACTCCACTGGCAGACAAGCTCAGAAAAGCAACCAGGGCCTGTTAACAGCCACACTCGGGCCCGCAGGGCAGGGAGGCTCCTGGGAGCTCCACTGGCATCCCCCTCCTGGGGCCAGAGTCAGGTCTGTCCCTCTCCTAATGACGCCAGCCTTCAGGGTCAGATCAGGCCTCCCCAGCACGTGCCACTCTGGCATGTGGATTGTTTAGGTCCGAAGGCAGTAGAGACCCTGTGGACTCAAGAGAAACTCCTGTCAAAATGTTTTCAGAGTCTTCACTGGATTGTTGTGTCTCTGGTGACCTGCCGGTGGAACCAAGAGCTGTCACTACCGGCCTCCCACCCAGCAAGCAAAGGAGGAGGCTCTTTGCTTAGAGGGAGCCCCCATCTTGGCTCCCCCATGCCCCCACCCGGTGGGACCTGTCGCCCCCGATCCCCCGCCTTCCTCTGTCCCCGCTCCGTCCCGTCCTGGCTGAGCCCACCTCTCCCCGCGGGGCTTGTCAGGCCCTTCTTCCCAATGCCAATTAAAGTGTCCTCGGAGAAGCAACCACAGACCATCTTCCTCTCAAATGTTTGCTCACCCGCCCTAACTGGACCCTTCCTGGGGCTTCTCGACTCTGCAACGAGCTTGAGGCGTCCACATTCACAGAACACAATGTGTCTGGACTCCGCACACCAGCCCCGGGGCTCCACATCTCCACCCACTTCACAACCTGATTTCTTACGGGGTCCCGAGAAGCTGACTCCGTCCCTGCTCCCCAGGCCAGCTCCCAGCCCTCCACCAAAGCAGCAGTCCTTGAAGGGTCACCGGTACCATCCTGGCCGCCGGCCCGTCCTGCAGCGATATTCTCCCCCTCCCTCCTCGCCTGGGGCACGCCGGCCGCCCCCAGCCTCTGCTTCTCTGCCCCACTGGCCATCCTACCACCTCCTCCTCTGACTTCTCCCCTCCCTGCTGCCTGTCCTGCGCTCTGAGCCCTGCCTGTTATTTTCTGAATCTCACCAGTATCTGAGCACTTTTGACCTCTCCAGCTGTTTTGTTTTGTTTGCAAAAATTGATAAACTGATTCTAAAACTGATATGGCAGATCAAGGAACACAGAATAACCAAAACAATAAAGGTGGCCCTGACTCACACCATACGTAAAAATTCACACAATGGATCAGAGATCTAAACATCTGAGTTAATACTCCTAGAAAACGCAGGAGTAAATCATCCTGACTTCTTGAGTTAGGCAGTGGTTTCTTTGACTCCTAAAACACAAGTGACAAAAGAAGAAATGGATGAACTGGACATTATCAAAGTTGAACACTTTGGGAAGTCAAATGACACCACCAGTCAAGTGAAGAGACAACCCACAGACGGGGAGAAAACATTTGCAGGATCACATATCTGATAAGGGACTTGTACTCAGAGTATAGAAAGACCTCTTACAACTCCAGAATAAAACAAATAACCCAATTTTAAAGCGGGCAAAGGGGAATTCCCTGGTGGTCCAGTGGTTAGCACTCGGTGCTTTCACTGCTGGGGCCCGGGTTCGATCCCTGGTCGGGGAACTAAGATCCTGCAAGCCGCGTGGTGTGGCCAAAAAAAAAAAAAAAAGTGGGCAAAGGATTTGAGTAGGCATTCCTCCAAAGATAACATATAAAAGATGCTCATCATCAGGCTTCCCTGGCGGCGCAGCGGTTGAGAGTCCGCCTGCCGATGCAGGGGACGTGGGTTCGTGCCCCGGTCCGGGAAGATCCCACGTGCCGCGGAGCGGCTGGGCCCGTGAGCCACGGCCGCTGAGCCTGCACGTCCAGAGCCTATGCTCCGCAACAGGAGAGGCCACAACAGTGAGAGGGCCGCGTACCGCAAAAAGAAAAAAAAAAAGATGCTCATCATCTAGTCGTCAGGGAAATGCAAGTCAAAACCACAATATGATCCCACTGCACACACCACTAAAATGGCTATAATTTTTTTTAAAAAAAACAGACAATAACAAGTATTGGGGAGAATGTGGAGGCCCTGGAGCCCTCGTACGTTGCTGATGGGAGTGTAAAACGGTACTACTTTGGAAAACATTCTGGTGGTTCATCAAAATATTAAACATAGACATACCATAGGCCCCAGCAATTCTACTCCCGGGTACAGATCTAAGAGAAGTGAAAACGTATGTCCACACAAAGCCTTGTACCCAACTCTTTATCACAGGTTTGTTTATACTAGCCAAAAAGTGGAAAAAAACTAAATGTCCATCAACTGCTGAACGGACGACACGATATGACGGGATAGTATTTGGCAATAAAAGCGGTTGAAGTCCAGGGTTCAGTGCGGGCGAACCTCAGAAACCTCCGGGGAGGAAGCTCAGCGGAAGAAGTCAGACAAAGAAAAAGATCCCAGACTGTACAGTTCCTTAGTTACAGAATGTCCAAAAATGGCAAACCCATAGGGACAGAAAGTAGATTGGTGGTGCCGGGGCTCAGGGGAGGGACAGCGGGCACGACTGTTCACGGGCACAGGGTCTCTTCCTGTGGGGGCGAGACTGCTCTGAAGTTAGACTGTGGTGATCGATGCCTAACCCTATAAATATGCTAAGACCACTGAACTGTGTACTTCTAATGGGTGAATTTTGTGGCGAGTAAATTATATTTCAGTAAAGCTGTTTTTTAAAAGTCAGTGGCACACACGAGGGAGCATAATGGTGAGAGTCCCACAGGCAAGCTCTGGACACACGAACTCCCACCCGGACATGGGTACGATGACCGACTTTAAAGAGGGCGGAGGGGGCTTCCCTGGTGGCGCAGTGGTTGAGAGTCCACCTGCCAATGCAGGGGACACGGGTTCGTGCCCTGGTCCGGGAAGATCCCACATGCCATGGAGCGGCTGGGCCCGTGAGCCACGGCCGCTGAGCCTGCACGTCCAGAGCCTGTGCTCCGCAACGGGAGAGGCCACAACAGTGAGAGGCCCGCGTACCGCAAAAAAAAAAAAAGAGGGCGGAGGCCCGCGGGTCGGCCCAAGTGAGCAAACCTGAGGAAACCAGCAGGGCAGGGGTTCCCGTCCACCCCAGGAGCGCAGGGCGGGCGAGGGATGCTCTGATTGCCAGGGCCGTCCAGCCAATAGGAGGGCTCGGTGTGCTCTGGGTGCTGTAGGAGATCCAAGTAATGGAGGCTCACATCAAAAATAAATTTCTGACGACAGGAGCTGCAGGACAAGAGGTGAACTGCATCCTCCGTGATGTGTGAGCCGCTGGCCCGGAGGCCTGGGGCTGGTCCGTGAGGCCCCCCAACCCAAGACCCTTGTACGGGGCAGCAGGTGTGAGCAGGCTGCCTTTGGCTCCCCCAGCCTGGCTTCTGTGGGCCTGTGTTCCGGGCCCACCTGGAGATGAGGCAGGGATGGGTCCAGGGGTGCAGGAAGAGGACGGCTAACGGCAGCGGTGTGGGACGGGCCTTGGGGGGCAGGGCGAGGCGTCTCAGACCCCACCCCGCAGCAGCTCTGGGGACACAGGCCAGGAGAAGACAAGTGCTTCTGTGCAGCAGGGGCCCCGTGACCCCAAGCAGCCCACGCAGCCCTACTCTGCCACGTCAGGACCGTCGGCAGCTCATGGCTGAGCCAGGGCTGCAGCCGACCTCTCCTCCCCCACCCCCAAGACTGACCACGTGGCCCCGGGTCTGGCCTGTGCATCGGTGGGGCTGCCACGCCGGGGGCCCCACTGTCCTGGAGAGGGCAGGCCTCCTCAGCCTTCACCAGCCCTCAGGCAACTTTGGAAGAACATTCTCCACCTCAAAGCCATGAACCAAACACATCCACTGAAAGCCTGGGCCCTGGAATCGGGTACAGTCGGCCCCCACATCTGCAGGGTCTGCATCCACGGATTCAACCAACCATGGACGGAAAATAGACTCCCCAAAATTCCAGAACGTTCCAAAGGGCAAAACTTGAATTTGCCAGCGACGATTTGCCCAGCATTTACGTTGTATCAGGTATTATAAGTACTCTAGAGATGATCGGAAGTGTAAGGAGCACGTGCGCAGGTTACAGGCAAACACTCCAGTGTTTTCTATGAGGGGCTCGAGCCTCTGTGGATTTTGGAATCCTGGAGCGGTGGTCCTAGAACCAACCCCAGCAGAGCCCCAAGGACGACGATATAAACACACCTTCCACTTAAAAGGAAAAATTCTCTCCTACTTTCATCTCAATCCTCATTCGCCCTCACCTTCCGGCTCTTCGGGTTTAAGGCAAAGCCCAGAAAGGCAGGAAGAAAAGGGTCAGAATAAAACTGTAGCAACAATTGAAGGCCCACAGAAAACTGACCACAGGTCGCAGTAGACACTGGGCGGGGGAGCGGGGGGTGTGCAGCCACAGCCCAGAATTCTACCCTCTGAAGCCAGAGAACCTCTGACCCCAAAGCCCTGAGGTGCAGACGGTGCTCCCAGACACGGGAGGCCCTTGGAGGGCCCAGGCCACGTTGCACAGCTCCCAGGGCTGCAGGAGGAGGTTTAGCATCCCTCCAACATCAAAGGGAGTTCCCAGGACCTTCCTTAGACCTGTGGGCCAGAACCTTGGGCAGGGTGGGGTGTGGAATGCACCTGGGCACCTTCAGTGGATGAGCAAGTAAGCATCACAGGAAGCGGCCCTCCTCTGCGGTGTGGACAGCGGCTCGGAGCGGGAGCCAGGACAGAGCCAGCAACGGCTGGACAGAGTGCAGGTGGCCTGGCCCCGGCAGGAGCAGGTAGAGATTGGTCTGGGAGTTTCTTTAGAAGGCTTCACACCATCACATCTGTCTTCCCCAGTTTGGAAATAAAATGTAAAACCGAAATGAAATATCCAGTGGAAGAGTTGGGAGAGAGAGTCAAAGAAACACGCTAGAAAAGTAAATGAAAGAAAAAGACAGAGAGGAACTTCCCTGGCGGTCCAGTGGTTAAGACTCCGCGCTTCCACTGCAGGGGGCGAGGGTTCGGTCTCTGGCTGGGGAACTAAGACCCTGCATACCGTGCGGTGCAGCCAAAAAAAAGAAAGAAAGAAAAAGACAGAGAGATGGCAGAAAAGGAGGAAAAGCTGCGTAGGGCCTAATGGCCAACCCCCGAGTTCCAGAGAGAACCAAGAAAATGAGAGGGAAACATGTACTAAATAAGAACAAATAATTTCCCAAAACTAAAGGAAATTCTATTTTTAGACTGAAAGGCCCATCAAGTGCCCAACACAGTGAATGAAAAAAAGACCTGCTCCAACCAAGCCAAGCACCGTGAAATTCTAAAACACCAGGAGAAACGAGAGGGCCTGAAAGCTCCCGCAGCGGGAAGGTCACCCACGGAAGATATCCTTGGGATGGCGGATGGCATTCCAACAGCGAAGCCAGACCTGCAAACCGTAAGGCTGAAAATCAACTCCCTCTGCCCTCTGGGTCCAGACAAAATATCAATCAAGGAAAACAGTAGAATTAAAACACCTCCAGAGACAACCTCAAAGGCATGCTGCCCGCTGGACACTAAGAAAGTTAGTGGAGGGGACCGGGAAAATTATCTACAAGAAAAGCAAAACTTGTATGAGAAATAATCTTGGTGTGTATGACTGGGCGCAGAAGTGAAAATGAATGAATAAAGATGTCACTCAGCCTTACGCAGGGGCGGCCAGCCGGTGGCTGGGATGGAGAGTGGCAGAAGAGTCTGGTCCTGAGGCCATAAGTCCTGCAGGGTCTGTCCTGCCCCACATCCTGTGAACCCACAGTCCCGGGCAAACGGAGCCCATGAAGGCCCGGCCTGGAGTGGAGTGTGGGGCGTCCCACGGGAGTGGGTGTCAAGAGCTCACAGGCCAGGCGAGCGCGTGCGGAAGGGTGAGGAGGGCCTGGCGCAGAAACGTGTTGATCAAGTGAGCAGACGAAGGAGACTGGGCCCCTCACTGCCGAAGGAGGAAGCCGCTCATGCGGAAAGGGAGAGATCTAGAATGTACCCTGGGGGACTGGAGGCAGAGGCATCAGTGTGAACGTGTGGTTCTCAGCAAGTAGTAAAGCCAGATGTGTGTGTGTCCACACATGTGCCCACTGAAAGGCTGGCAGCACATCCACGCTAGGTCCAGGGGTGGCTCCAGGTCCAGGGCACAGAGTGCTCAAAGAGTCACAGATGCATCAGAAGGACACAGAGGCCAGCACGGGCGGGCTTCCCCTGCCAGCAGGATAATCTGAGCAACAAAATAATGATTATAATCCACCGG
The DNA here is from genome assembly GCF_949752795.1 of Hyperoodon ampullatus. Lineage (NCBI taxonomy): Eukaryota > Metazoa > Chordata > Mammalia > Artiodactyla > Ziphiidae > Hyperoodon > Hyperoodon ampullatus. The sequence continues at coordinate 88,572,402 of NC_136927.1, read as the reverse complement.
CTAAAATAAACCGTGCGTCTATTCAGAGGTCAATCAAAATGAATACACTGGTAGTGTGAAGGGGACTGTGGTATTTCCCCCAAATAACTTATTCATTGCAAAGGGGAAAGTGTCACTGCAGCAAGAGACGCTGGGATGACAGCCCCCAACCCAGGACAGAGCTACCCCTGGGTGTCACCAAGCAGCCCACGTCCAGGCCCCAGGACAGCTCACCCGGCGCCCAGCGCCCTCCGAGGGGGCGGTCACGCCTGACCAAGACCAACACACCGCGTGGTTCTGAGCCCCCCAGAGACGCTACTGAGGGGCAGACGACCCCGGGTGGCGGGCACAGAGTGGCAAACGCACCCTCACGTGGTCAGGAGAAACACCCTTTGAAAAGTTTCTGTGAGTTTGAGATTGCTTCAAAAACTATTTTTTAAACTGACATGGTGTGGGGTGTGACTTCAGTAACAACTGGTCAGGGGAGGCCTCTGCGAACAGAGCTTGAAGCCGGGGCCCGGGGGCTCCTCAGGCCCCTCCAGCGGCCCGTCTCCAGCTTCCTAAGTCCCAGGACTGTTCCTCGAAGATCACGAGGCTAAAATGTCCTGGGTCAAGGCTGGCTTCCCAGAGATCTCCGGGAGAGGCGGGGACAGCAGCGGCAGGGCATGCCCCGGGGAGAGTCTGACCACCTGGAAAATCCAAAAGGGAGAGGCACCCATGCCCTGGACACTGCGGGTCGCAGGCCGGGCACAGGACAGGTGGGGCACCTTGAGCCCCCAGGAGCGCTGAACTGGGTGGCCTCTCCCTCTCCCCCGGCCCCTTCTCTGCTCCAGGCCTGTCTGTGACCTGGTTTCCAGGGTCTGGAGGCAGCATTGGTGTCCCACCCACTGGACCTGCTTTCGGCAGGAAATGCAAACAGGGCCGATGGGAAAATGAGGGCAAGGTTTGCTCTTTTTCTGTCTTTTTTTTATTTTTCTTTCTTGCTGGAATTCAGAGAGAAGTAAAATGAAGACTTGCTGAGTGGAGCAAAGACAGACCTGCTTTTGCTGAGTTTAGGTGAAAATGAGAGAAGAGAGCTGGGGGCAGGGCAGTCGCAGTTCCACCGCTCGGCACGATTCTCATTATTTTCCTTCTAAATCAGCCTCGCTGGTGCTTTCTCTATTCAATAAAAGCCAAACGCAAGCCACGTCCCCTAATCTCTCCAACAGCAGCTCACTGCTGAGAAAATAATACAGATGTAACTTCCAGCATCATCGTACACTTTCTTTTCCATTTATATGCAAATGGTGACCTTTCACCCAGGCTGTCTCAAAGAAGTGATTCCTTAAAAATGCAAATAGCATGTTGCAGGCAGTTACTGTGGCTGAGTCTTTCTTATATGATTATTATTATTTCTTTTAACCTTACCCACGCTGTAAAAACAACAGCTACACTGCCGGGCAGTAATGAAGACTTTCCAAACTCAATCACAGGACTGGCTCCCCAGGCGGCCTGTCAGGGAGCCTGCCGGCAGGGGAGGGGCCCCCGGATGATGAGGGGTGGGGGGCTGAGCATCCCGGGAGAGGCACAATGGTGTGGGGCCAGGCCTCCGACACCCAGGCAGGTGCGGGGACCGCGGGCCGCAGGCTGTGTCTGCTCCAGGCAGAGGCACAGGATTTCACAGAGGGCCTTCCACCCCAAATGGAGTTCAACACTAGCGGTCAACACGAGTGACCCCAACCTCGACCCCCGCCCAGGCACACGTGCTTCACCCCCAGACGAGGAGTCGGGGGGGTGGGAGGAGGCCCTCCCTCAACCCCCCAGGCCAACAGGAAAGGCCTGGACAGGAGGCTGGAGACGGGGCCTGGGAAATGGACACGGCTACTGGGGGCACAGGAGGCGCCGGGCCGGGGGCTTCCACGGCCCTGACCCACCCGACTGACCGAGTCAGGACGCAGGCCAGGGAAGGCGCCCGCGTCCTCGCCGTGCCCCCCCACACCCCGCAGGGTCCCCGGGATCGCCCCTGCGGGAGGCAGACCTGTCCGGCCCGAGGAGAGGAAAGATGGCCGCTTCTTCTTCCTTGAGACCACGCTTCACTTAGGCTCTTGCAGTTGACCCGACTAGAGCGGGCTCTCTCTTGTACAAACAGGGTAAATGCAAGCTGCTCGCGGCTCCATGACGGTCCGTCCATGCCCTGGCTCGCGTCCCGTTCAGGACAGGGGACCGGCAGGAGGGTGGGAGGTCCGGGCACCTCTGGGGCCTCGAAGCCTGGGGGACGGGGTGCGACAACAGTCCCACTCTCCTTCTCCCACCCCAGTCTCTCTACCTCCAGGGCGTGGCAGCACTCCTGTCTGGGGGAGGAGAGCGAACCCAGGGGGCTGACACTGTAGCCCCAGCCCCAGGGCTCAGAATGGCCCCCGTGTGGTGGCTGATTTTCGGGGGACGGGTGGCCAGCAGAGACACCCACCTGTTAGCCTCCTACACTGCCCACTCTGCTGCCTTTTAAGTTAGAAACACTGGGGGGCTGTGCGTGTGAATTTCCCAGTCTGGATGGGCACGTGCGACACACAGAGCGCTAACACGGAACAGAATTTGGAGAGAACGCAAACCACACAGACCAGAAGCAGCTGGCCTCCAAGTGGCTCTGGGCAGCAAGGGGTCCATTGCCAGGAGTGGGGCATGGCGGGGTGGGGAGGGCCCCTCCAGGCCCTGTGCCCCCCACCTCCTCCCCCATGCTGACACGCCTGCTCGGGAGCTGCCAGAATGCTCTCTGGGAGGGCATCACAGCAAGAGTGGGACTCTGACGCTCACATCAGGGCCCATTTGGGGTCCCCCACATGCCAGAGGTGCAGGCCGCGGCAGAGCCTGAGAGCCCAGGCCCTGGGCATGCAGGGTCTCAACCACACCGGGCAGCGGGTTCTGAACCCAGAAGCTGAACATGTGATTTGCAGCTGACGCAGCAAATCCTGGGCCCAGAAGTCTACAGCCGGTCCCATGACACACCTGTTTGTAGCCTTCAAGGGGGCTACAAAGTTTGCCAATGCAATTCAATATCAAATACAACCCGCCTGGGCTTCCCTGGTGGCGCAGTGGTTGAGAGTCCGCCTGCCGATGCAGGGGACACGGGTTCATGCCCCGGTCTGGGAAGATCCCACATGCCGCGGAGCGGCTGGGCCCGTGAGCCATGGCCGCTGAGCTTGCGTGTCCGGAGCCTGTGCTCCGTAACGGGAGAGGCCACAACAGTGAGAGGCCCACATACCGCAAAAAAAAAAAAAAAAAAAAAAAAAAAAAAAAAAAAAATACAACCCGCCTTTCCTCTCCCTTTGGGCTGATGCGCTGACTTCGGGGTCCCCATGGGTTTCTCTGATGGCTTCAGTGGCGTTTCCAGAAGCATCTGAACGGCAGGATGAAGGAAGGCGGAAGGCTCACAGCTCCTCCCAACTCACACACGTTGTGAAAAGTGCTGCTTTATGTGTGCTGGGGGAGGGGAAACCTCACAGCTAGCATGCTTTGCTACAGAATGAGACCCCATGGGACTCCCCTGGCAGTCCAGTGGTTAAGACCTCGCGCTTCCAATGCGGAGGGCGTGGGTTCGATCCCTGGTCAGGGAACTAAGATCCCACCCACCCTGCGCGCGGTGCGGCCAAAGAAAAAAGACACTGAGACCCCAGGAAGCCAGGGCTGGGGCGTGGGCTTCATGAAATAAAAGGAGGTCCACAAAAATCTAAGTAATTTAGCCAGAACCTAATCAGACCACTAAAAGGTAATAACAGAAACACCCCCTCAGTCTGGACAACAGAGTCTAACTTTACACCCAGGCCAACAGGGTCTTCACTCACACATGGTGGAGGGAACACTCAGAACTGAACACTTAAGCACTCTCTTCCCACCTTGATTCAGAACCTTCCCTGGCTGCCTCCAGCCCAGCACTGACAGCTCAGTGCCCGTGTTTACAAGGGCACCCAGGCCAGCACCTGCATATGTACCAGAACCGCAAACGCTGAGGCACTGCCCGACAGGCACCCCCGACCTGGTGGCCTGCGGGCCGTCCTCCAAGGCAAGTGGGGACACCCACAAGGGGGATCCAATACGATAGCAGAGACGTTTCCACTATTGGACACCTAAGGGTGTGACTGTGACGCCTGGGAGGGTCCACCAAGGGGCCCGGGCGGCGACTGTTAGAGGCCGTGGAAGAGAAGCTGGAGGTGAAAGGAGATGAGATGGATCAGGGATCTTGGGGTGGCCCAGATGGGGGATGGAGAATCAGGTTGGAAGACAGGCTGGAGACAGACCCAGGACGTCTCCCACGCAGTGGGAAAGCACCCAGGAGGGCAGTGAGGGTCAGTGTGGTCTGAGGATGACCTCCTGGGCGGTCTGGGGTGCTGGGCAGTCAGGCTGTGCAGGCCTGGGACTTGAGTGAGAAGTTGCATAATTACACGTGCAAAGTGAGGGTTAACAAACCAATTCACTGCGCAGTTAGCAGTCTGGTAACCAAGCAGGCCATTGTGAACCACTGAGCCTGGGAGCCCTAGTGCGATTACAGTCTCGGAGCACCTTGGTCACGTCACAGGTGCAGCTCTGAGTCTGTGAAACGTCTTGTGCCGCCCCTTCGCGCAGGAACCACCGGGCTGCCCGTAGGGGACAACGGGGGCCAAGCCGTTTTATACGTCGTAGGTGTGAAGAGTGAAGGGACACCGCCCGGCACGCAGGAAGTTAGGGGCGCGCCCCAGACCTGCGACCCGAGGTGTCTAACCCTCTAGCACCGAGTAAAGCAGGCACGGGGTAAAGAGTAACCGAGAAGCCAGACCCTGCTGACTCCCAGGCAGGGGCAGGTGGGCCCTGGGTCCGGAGTCCGAGCCGAGACAGGTCGGGGGCTGCAGGCCGAGGGGAGGGCAGCCGTCCAGCCTGAGCCCCGGGGAGCTCTCTCTCACGCTGCTGCTTTAACGTGGAGTTCTTAGGCAACAAAATGGGGGAAAAGGAGAGGCCCCAGATGGCTTCGCCAGGAGCCCTCAGACCAACATCGAGTGGGATCAAGGTGTGAAGCCAGGCGTGAGGGCTTGTCTGGCGGCAGCTCGGCCAGATGGCGCGTCCGGATGGACACAGGCCCGCGCCCTGCCCGCCACCCTGCGCCACGCGGTGCCTCGGGCCTGTCCCCGGCGCACCCTCCGTGCGGGCCCCGCTCCCAGGCTGCGGTCCAGAATAACCCCTCACATGCCCCACGTGTCCGCACAACCCCACACGGCCCCTCCAGGTGCCCGAGCGGCAGAAGAGGGGCCCGGGAACACAGCGCGGCCAGCACTGGGCACGGGCTCGGCCCCTCCGGCCAGGACTAATCCTGGACAGAGGCAGATGAAACTGCCTTGGAGTTACTTTCATTGCATCTGATTCAGATAACACTGCATTTTTTAAAGTGTCCATTCAAACATGAAAACGGAGGGACCATGGACAGCAGGCTCCAGGCAGAGGGAGGCCAAGCACGAGCAGCGCCCCCTGCTGGCGCGTATCCGCCACAACGTCCTCTCTGGAGCCATCAGCCCACACACGGCTGAGAGCAAAGCATTTTAAGCCAGGTGGAAAACATCTCTCGTTTTGTTCTGAGGGTTTTTTAAGCAACATTTGGGGTGAATTCAGCCATCTGTGAAGGACAGGACGTATGCCGAGGACCTCGAGGCATTCCACCCCAAAGCTCTGCAAGCAGCCGGGAGGGGTCCCCAGAGGGTGGCCCTGGGGTCTTCAGGGAGCAGGAGGCCCACGCGGGGGCAGCTGCTCTCACGCCTTCTGGGAAAGAGCATTTTCCTGGCTGAGTAATCTCCCTGTGCTGCCGGCTCCCGGCGAGCGTCTTCCCGTAAACTCACACCGCAAAATTCCCGTTAAAATCACCTCTATAGACAGCTAACTTCAGAGTGAGTTTACAAGGACGGAGATGCCGGGGGTGGAGGGAGGGCCCCCAGCCAGGCTTTCCACAAGATAAGCGCCAGCAAGAAGGGGATGTGGACGGGTCTTCCAGGCCGGGGGCCGGCGTTTATCCCTCTAATGCGCAAGGCTGACTGGTTGCCCAGTGCCCTGCCTGCCTGGGGGTCAGGGGACAAGGCAGCCCCTGCCCACCCGGCAGACACCCTCGCCCCTGCGCCCTTGTCCACTCCGCGCCCAGCGCTGAGCAAGGTGTTCTGGTGGCCCCTGGCGCCCCTCCCCAGCCCAGGCAGTGGCGGGTCGGGGGTGTTGAGCAGCCCCTCCCCCGCCTTCTCTTCACAAGCGTGCAAGTGCCTCGTGCACCAGGGGGAGCCCGGCCCCAACCAGCCATCAGAGCAGTGGCCCGAGACCCAGGGGCACTTCCCACACATCCTCAGTCTGCAGGCCCCTTGTCCTGCCGTCTCTGCCAATGCTGGGCCATGCAAAGCAGCATTCCAAACCGTGCAGCCATCATCCTGGCTGGGCACCACCAGCAGGGCTGGGCTGCACACACACCCCAGGCTCCCTGACCGGCTCCCAGAGTTGGCTCAGGTCCCCTCTGCCCCCACCCCAAATGCCCCACCCCCATCACACAGAGTGACCCAGGTCCTCGCGCGCACATTTGGTGACCCCAGGCCGGAGGAGGACAGTAGGCCCCAGAGAGGAAGGGCCTTGGCCCACCCCAGCCAAGGCCAGGGGACAGGCCAAGCTCCAGCCAGAGCGGGCAGCTGTGGGTCAGCTACCCGGGGGCCTGAGGGCCCAGAGCACTCTCCTGTGCCAGCACACTCTCTGCAGGCCTCTCCCGAACGCCTCTGGGCACTGACAAGGCTTTCCAGGACAAGCTTCTCTGACCCCAGGAACAGAGCCACTTTGCAGACCCAAAGGCTCTACCCGCTGTGTGGGGACATCTCAGGGCGGGTCCTACGCCCTCAGGCATCAGGAGCGATCGGGGCAACAGGCAATCACTGCCTTTGCCAGAATCTTCCAAGAGGGTCTGGAGCATTGGCTCCGAATATTTGGGGCTGCCTCCAGACCTGTGGGGATTGCCTGAGGGTTGCACAGACTCCCCACCCCGGGTTACCCTTTAGACAGAAGCAGCCCCCTGCCCTCAGTGAGTTCCCAGGCCCGTATCTGGGGCCATGGTCCAAAAGGGTCAGAGCCCGGGGGCTCCAGAATTAAAGGTCTCCAAGTCCAACTCTCTGAGGACCCTGGTCAGCCCCCTAGATCAGCGGACACCCCTGTGAGTGCCCGGGAGGTAGGGGCACCTTGTAGGGGCCTCAGTCTCCAGCTCTGCAGGGCAGAGGGTTCATGAAGCTACTTCCTTCTCTTTGCAAACAAACTGCCCTGTAAGTCCTAAGCCAGCCTTCTCTCCCCGCTGGCACCACAAAACTCCAATCCCTGCTCTCCCGTTCTTTTGTTTACCATTAATTAACAGGGCCATATGGAAGGAGGTGAGAATCACAGCCATGGGCCGGTGGGAGGGGAGCTCTGGTGCTGAGGAGCCTGGACCTCCCCCCAGTGCCCACCAGCCTCCCTGGGCCGGAAGAGGCAAAGTCCAGGCACCTCCTCTCACACCGAGGCCAAGGGCTCGCCTCCTCTGCTTTGCCCCAACACCCTCCTGCCTTTTGTTCACTCAGCCACTAGCCTCAGAGATGTCCTCAAGTCTCTCTGATTTTTTTTAACCACTGGGGCAAAAGTCCTCATCTCCCTCTCCCAAAAGGACAATGATAATTATCGCTGTCTTTATCGCCATTACAGTGACACAGTCTGATGGCCCAAGACAGAGCCCACATCCTGCTACCGGACCCACCTCTCAGAGGTTTTGTTTCAGAAATTAAAGCCCAACTTTACCGGCCGATGATGTCCATGGATGCAAAGGTGATGCTGAGAGTGGAGAAGCCCTCGGTGACTCACAGCGGCTCTCACAACAAGGACCCGCCACCCCACAGCCCAGGAGCCGCTGGCAGCTTGTTTATCTTCCTGATTCACAAAGAGGAAAGTGAACCCAGCAGACAAAGTCCACGGCCCAGAACACATCACCCTACAGGCAATGGCATCGCATCATTCAAGGCTCACACGGACTTCTTGCCTAAACCTGATTTCTAGTTTTAAATACAAAAATCCAGTTACGCTAATGCTATAAACGACCACACTTGTGACCCCGATCACATAGTGGGAAAGGGAGCCGAGGGGACGGCGGTATTTCCTGCAGGGCGTCTATCCTGCAGACACACGCACCCCAGTTGCTGTTCCTTAAGTTTAGAAATACGTGACACGCAAAGACAGGACGCTCACATGACCATCTCTGCTCTGTCTTGGGTGGGAGCACACACACGAGGTCCTGACGGCGTCCCCCTCGAGAGAGGTCTCCTGCTTAAGGAGCCAGCGTTCTCCCGGGGAACTTAGCTCCTGGGTCCCACGGCTGCAGATACATCTGTGTTTCTCTTTCAGAAAAGCACACAAAGTTTCTCGTCTCGACACAAGGTCCCCCAACGCCTTTTCTGTCAGACGCACAATGTGTCCCCTAGATTCTCAGAGTGGCCAAGCGCGTGAGCAAGCCAAGGAGGGACAGAGAACTCAGAGGAAAACGGCTGCGGGCAGACCCAGGAGGAGAAGAAAGCCTCGGTCCAACAGAGAAGCTTTAAAAAGCCATCCCCAGACCTGCTTTTCCAGCAAAGAAAGCCTTCACGTCAGAAATTAACTCTGCGTACCCTCTCCCCGTCTCCACCCGAGGGGAAAAGCCAAGCACTGGGTATCTGCCTTTGTCAGCGAAAGAACGTAACATTGACTTACCTTTCCCCACAGCTATTGTCTGTCCTCTTTCAAAATGACATCACGGAAAGCAATCATGAAATTTACATGGGGGTGCGGGTGTTGGGGAGGAGAGGCAAGGCAGCTGCCTCCCTTCCGGTGGTCGCATGTGGGGAAGCCTGTGTGCGGGTTTCAATTAAATATCCTCTCCCTTTAGTGTGCGAACTCCTAAGCCAGCTAAAGGCGACGTCTCATTTACTTAATGACCGCTCTCATTAGCAGCGGTGGCACGGGCTGGCGGAGAGGCTCCTTTGTAAATACGCTACCCATGAACCCTTGGGGCTCCAATATATCTGTTTACTCTCTGAGGTGAAATAAATTTACAGTATAGCATCAGAAAGATGGATCTGCTGACGGGGAGCGAGAGGTGCCCAGGCCGGCAGAGCCCCTGTCTCCTGCTCCAAGCCTCAGCCAACAGAAGGTGCCCGCGCTTGCCCACGCTGATTCATAATTAATATGCAGCACGATTTGGGTTTTTTTAATGCAAAACACACAAAAGGGCAGGGAGCGTCACAATCACCAGGCTCACCCCCCTCTGCTTTCTCCACCAGTGGTTCAGTCCAATAATTCCTAATAGCAGCAACCGGAATGACAGATGCCCTGGGTTAGCACGGCTGCAGCGAAAGTACTTTACAATATTTATTGGTGGTTAGGAATATGACCTACCATCATAAAGAACGAACTGCAGAATTTATTACTCAGATGAGCCAGGAGGGTTACATGTTGGCTCATCTGCATATACAAGTATCAGTGACTTAAATGGATATGTATATATTGTTAAAGTGCATCAAAGGTTCCTATGGCCGCAGACCAAAACATAGTCACATACACAAAGAGTAGATCAGGAAAAGGTACTTTGCTTTTATCACACATTCCCTTTTTGTTTCAAGTCTAAAAATAATAAAAACCCTCTCACAGAAAGCTTGAGCACTCCCGAAGCCACAAGTATCCTACACCCTGAAATCACTAAGTTTATCCCAGCCAGATTGGGAAGCACACCACTCAAGTTCTATCTTTTTGAGTCTTTTTCAAACTGCCTGCAAGGAGCTAGCCAATGAAAATCAGGAGATAAAAAATTCACAACACACACAATGGAAGTGCCCACCCACACTTGAAGCAACCCAACTGTCTGCATTTTTAGGTACCGGGTTTGTGATTTTTTTTCCACATTCGAGGATAAATGTAGGACTTTCCTCAGTAAGAGTGCTCAGGAGCCAGGGTATTCCTGCTTGCCGTCCAGATTCCCTTTCCTCACAGAGAAAGCTAGCAAACAACTGTCCTTTATCATAATCAGGTTGTCAGAAACTGTACTGTGAAACACGACACAAGCTGAGTCGCAGACACCTGCACAGAATGGACCGTCACAGGCCAGCACGAGGGCCAGTGAGACCCGTGGCCCAGAAGTTCGGTGCAGAGATTGCGACAGACAGTAAATATCAGTTCTTGGTAAGTTATGCAGGAACACAACGCCCCTACGTTAATTAGCACTGAAGCGCTCAGGCCACCAAAAGCATGAATGAGACAGAACTGAAACATTTAGCTTTCTCTAAGAGAACATTACTGAAGGTCAGCTAAAACCCTTCCACAAGCAATTATTTTCGACTTGCAGAGCTGCTTCCACATTACATGTAAACCAACAAGCTTCATCCGAAAAGCAAGTATGTTCAGTTCTTATACACACACATTATTCTCAACAAATAAAATATACTCAGAGTGATCTTTTAGTTTGAGCAAAAGGGAATAAAGGCAAGCCCTCACTGGTCAAACTGAGGATGAAATATTAATCAGCCAAATGAGAACAGCTTGAGGCCCCTGCCATGACAGCAGAACACTGTTTTTATTCTTTTCTAAGCTCACACCCATTAGCATAGAAGGACACGTTCAGTTAAGAGCTCTCCTGAAAAGCCATATTCTGTCTCCTCTGGACACACTGGGAGTGTCGGGATATTTTACATCCCAAACCTTTGGCATTCAGAAATTCTATTAAACTCTTATCGGCAGGCTGCAGGCTCAGACAGCCCTGCACGCCGTTGTTCCAGGATGGAGATGGAATCAAGGGAGGGCTGGTGCTGAATCAGCCAATTCCCCAACAATACCCAGTGTTTCATGAAAGCATTTAATTCAGATACAGAACAGCCAAACTCAGGAAACAACAGCAAGCAGAGATAGAAGCCAGAAGAGATCAGTACGTGCAACAAAAAGACCTGGGACGACATAGCTGTTTTTGCAGGCAACAAATTACATTTGCTCACACCCTCAGGTGTCTGCAGCCCTCACACCTCCCCGCTGAACAACCAGGCTTCCCAAGGTGTGCAGCCTGGTGGTGGGGCCTCTGGACTCCACGTGAGGCATGAGAACGAGCTCAGCAACTTCACATTGGTGCCTGTGCCAAGAACCTGGGGAGAAGGAGCCCTGGGAGCCCCGCGCCAAGGGGGTCATAGTTGTAAGAGCCAGTTCAGAGGACAGGTTTTGATGTGTAAAGTTTCAAAATCTTCCTCCCACTCCATCAAGAGAACAAGGAGAAGTTGCAGGAAGGGAGCAGGGAAGGGCCTTAGCCGGCAAGTTTTAAGGTTTGGTGGCTTCCTTCAGCATGTGTGGGACCCAGACGAGCCTGGATCTGATCAGCACGTTGGACAGCGCTCCGTCGCCCGAGGGCCCTTTGTTCCCGGCACAGTCGGGACCTGCACTCTGTGATCGCTGAGCCCCGGCGGAAGAGGCGATTCCAGACCAAGGCTCCCAGCCTCGCTTGTAAGCGACAGCAGTAAGGTGTCACTAAAAACCTTCTTTCTTACACAGGGGGAAACTGTCAGGATTGTTTTAAATCATAAAATATTTTCTTTTCCATAACCAAGCAAGGAGCACGTTGCTCCTCTAAGCTTTATTTCATAAAAGATCTGTGGGGAGGACGCTTGTGACTCGTAAGTTTGGAAGATCCACAGGGAAACACCCTCTGCCTGATTGGAGGGTCCTCAAACGCCACACGGGAGAAAAGGGGGAGATGTGCAAAACCAAACTTGCAGCGCTTGCTTAGGCAGTGTTTTGTGGGAGCTGGGCAGGCAGGCTCAAGGATGGCTTAGCTGGTAAGATCATTTCAAATAAAGTGTAATTACTTGTGCAAATCTGCACACAGACATTCCAAGTGTCAGTTCGTTTGTTTCATAAAAACTCTTTCAAGTAATTTTGGTCTAAACTTTCTGCATCTGTAATTGGCACCACCTTCTCCGGTGACCAGCTGGGGGTGAGGGTTTTCTTCTTTCCCTCTGAAAGCTTCCCTGCAGATGGGCGCCCGCCTTAAAGCTGCAGACGACAATTAGGGCCGTTGTGTGTGGAGCCGCAATGGTCAGCATTAATATTGTATACGAACAGCTGAGGGCGCGGGGGGGCGCCCTGCCCCAGGCAGGCTCTGGCAGATGGAGCAAACAAAACCGAGGGCCACTCTCTGCAGCACCCTGGGCTGACTCACACACACTCACACACACTCACACACACTCACACGCACACTCTGGCTATACTGTGAGACTGTTTCGTGCCGAGACATCAAACACACCAACCCTTTGACACTGTGTGCACACTTACACACACAATCACACATATGATTGGGAGAGTACTGCACTGTGTTAAAGTCTCTCACACACACAGAGGAACTTTGCCTGTGATGGAAACACAAGCAGCAGCCGCCCCAGCAAAGCATTTTACTACAGCGAGTCCTGGGCGGACACGCCAGCCACACACCCCCCACCCGCGGCCCCCCCACCTGCCAAAGACAGGGTAGGCTTCACAGGGCCCTGCAAGCCCCGCCATCAGTTTCCAAGGGCCCTGGCCTTGCTCAGGAGGGAGCATGTGTCTGTCACCTCCTCGGCTGCCCAGAAAAGAGCACTGAGAGCTGATGGGGACACACATCTAATTAGTCCCTTTGGCGTCTTGGCAGAAACCTGTGAACAAGGCGGGGGAGGGGAGGTGCGGGGTGGGGGGCGGCGCTCAGTGTGGGGAGGGGGGAGGTACGCACCCAGGAAGGTACCGCAGAGCATCATCCTGGCTGGGCAGACACACCTCCACTCCGACGCTTGTACACACGGTCACTTCATGCTGCAAAAAGTTGTAACACAAACTTCTGTGTCCAGGGCCCTGGAGAGCTCCCTTCTCATGCAGCCAATCAGGGCCAGGGAGCAGATAATCACAAATCGATGCCCTGCCAATGAGGTTCCCTGCCCCACACAAAAGGGCCCTAGGCCCCAGACAATGAGCCCCGCCTGCAGGTGGGGGGAGCAAAGACACAGCCCCTTCACACTAAGGGACCAACAAGTGAGGGATGGGAGGGGCCCTTCCCGAAGACGCCCCTCCCCCGGCTTCCCCCTCCCCTTCTTCCTCCTACTTTTCCCCTCCCTCCTCCTCCCCTCTCCTCCCCCTCCCCTCCCCCCACTCCCCTCCCCTCCCCTCCCCTCCTCCCTCCCCTCCTCCCCTCCCCCTCCCTCCCCCACCCCTCTCCCCTCTCCTCCCCTCCCCTCCTCCCTCCCCTCCTCCCCTCCCCCTCCCTCTCCCCTCTCCTCCCCTCCCCTCCTCCCTCCCCTCCTCCCCTCCCCCTCCCTCCCCCACCCCCTCCCCTCCCTCTCCCCTCTCCTCCCTCCCTCCCCCCTCCTCCCTCCCTCTCCCCTCTCCTCCCCTCCCCTCCTCTCTCCCCTCCTCCCCTCCCCCTCCCTCCCCCTCTCCTCCCCCTCCCCCTCCCCTCTCCTCCCTCCCTCCCCCTCCTCCCTCCCCTCCTCCCTCCCTCCCCTCCTCCCCTCCCCCTCTCCTCCCCCTCCCCCTCCCCTCTCCTCCCTTCCTCCCCTCCCTCTCCCCCTCCTCCCCTCCTCCCCTCCCCTCCCCCTCTCCTCTCCTCCCCTCTCTTCCCTCCCTCCCCTCTCCTCCCTCCCTCCCCCTCTCCTCCCCCTCCCCCTCCCCCCTCCTCCCTCCCCTCCTCCCTCCCTCCCCTCCTCCCCTCCTCCCCTCCCCTCTCCCTCCCCTCCCCCTCCCCCTCTCCTCTCCTCCCCTCCCCCTCCCCCTCTCCTCTCCTCCCCTCTCCTCCCTCCCTCCCCCCTCCTCCCTCCCCTCCTCCCTCCCTCCCCTCCTCCCTCCCTCCCCTCCTCCCCTCCCCCTCCCCTCTCCCTCCCCTCCCCCTCCCCTCTTCTCCCCTCCCCCCTCCTCCCCTCCTCCCCTCCCCTCCCCCTCCCCTCCCCCTCCCCTCTCCTCCCCTCTCCCTCCCCTCCCCCTCCCCCTCTCCTCTCCTCCCCTCTCCTCCCTCCCCCCTCCTCCCTCCCCTCCCCCTCCCCCTCTCCTCTCCTCCCCTCTCCTCCCTCCCCCCTCCTCCCTCCCCACCTCCCTCCCTCCCCTCCTCCCCTCCCTCTCCCCTCTCCTCCCCTCCCCCTCCCCTCTCCCTCCCCTCCCCCTCCCTTTCTCTCTCCCTGCCCTCCTTCCCCACCCCTCTTCTTCCTCCCACTTCCCTGTCTCCCCACTTAACCCCAGACCAAGTTAGGCCAGAAACCTAGTCAAAGACCAGTCACGATAAGTGGGGTGGGATCAGGTCTGGACAGCCTGGACCTGCCTGCAACACAAACACTGACTACCCAGGGGGCAGGGCCTTGTGGCCCCCGGAACAATGGACTCCCCACCACCCAGGTGCGAAGCTCAGGGAGAGGCGGGAAGGTGAAGAGAGGACCAACTCCCTCAGGGATGCGGGGTTCGGAGGGGGACCCACAGGGGCAGGGGAGGGGCACGTGTCCGTGTGGGATGTATTATGCCTTTCTGGGGTGACCCCTCCTGCCCTACCCCATGTCAGTGAACCTTTGCCACACACCAGGGCCTTTGGAGCAATAAGGTCGGCCATCACCAGACCTGGCTGAACCCTCCCAGCTTTTCCCTGATGCTGGGAGGAGGCTCCCACTCACCCCGAGGCAACTCAGGTGTCACCTTCCTCGAGGTCTTCACCGCACCCTCAGCTTGGGTACTCCCCTGCCTACGTGCAGGTGTCTGCCCCTGACAGCTGAGGCCCATGCAGCCTGCGGCAGCTAAAGCCCATGGCGAGAACCCCACACCCACTGGTTCTAAGGGAGACCTGCGAGGTGGGGCTGGGTGGGCTCTCTTAGGCCTTGAAAGGGCCTGAGGAGGACCCCTGGGAGGTGGGAAGGGGCGGATGAGACCCGAGGGCCCCCCTCCGACATTCCTCTAGAGCAGAAGGCCTCAGATCTGGCCCCTGGGGTGGTGGGATGGTCCCGTCCTCACAGACTCGCCCCTTAAATAAAGCCCGAGGGTGGTGAGGACACTGCACTCAGGCCAGCGTGGGTCGTGGCACCCCAGGCTGCTTTGCAAGCTAGAGGGACGGGTGCTGGGGGGGCGGGCTTCACTGTCCTGGAGCCAGGAGGAGGGAAATCTGGACAGAACCCGGGCTGTCCCCTGTCCCCTCACAGCCCCGTGACTGCCAGCAGCTGACTGTACCCACGCCTGTTGTGAGGCCTCCAGTGAGGGCAGCTGGGCAGGAAACGGGCAAGCGGGTGGTCCCAGGGGGAAGCTGCCCACGTTAGGATACAGGCAGGGGGAAGGGCCAGGCTGCTGAGGGTCTGTGGGGGCCAATCAAGGGACGCATGGGACTCCAGGGTTTGGCCTGAGCCATCGGAGGGGCAACGAAAGGGGCTGAGGCGGAGAGCAGGTCTGTGGAGATTGACAGCCCTTTTGACCCCAGGACATGGGTGCCAGTCGGAGGCTCAGGGGCAAGATGAGGCTAGAAATAAAGGTGAGCCACCTGGTTAAAGGGCAGCGAGGTGGGGGGCAAATGTGCTGAGAGGCTGGTGAGGAACGGGGAGAGAGGAGAGGGTTAGGGGCAGATGGGGGGAATTTGGGGCAGGTAGGGGTACAGTGGCTGATGGGGAACAGGGGTAAACGGGGAAGGGACGCTGAAGCTGGGCAGGAGGCCCCTTCCATGTCTGTCACGGTCCCTCATCTGAAGTGACAGATATGCTTACCTCCATCGCATTAGCCAACCCTTCTTGACTCATCTGCAAAGCGAGGGCATCAGGGACATTGCCCTGCGGGTGCCCAGATGGGGCCGCACCAGTCGGCCTGCGCTGAGTCATTGCTGACCGTTTCCCGTCACCTCCCACCCCGGCCTCCCGAACTTGGAGACACCAGCTTCCTGCAGTGAGTGATTCTGAGTCCACCAGGTTCCCAAACCCTGGGGAAATGTGTCCTTGGATGCAGTTAATTAAGGAGTTAATTACCGAGAGGAACAACGGGGGCAACCTCGGAGCACTTGTGCTGTTTCCCTTAATGAAACCAAACGGCCTTATAATCCAGCACGTGATGAAAGCCCTTGGACAAGTCCAGAGTCCAGTGAGACAGTCAGTGTCTTCTCTGAAGGCCTGGGGGCCTCGGGGGGGCCTCAGGCTCCTCCACCCCCCTCCTCCCACTCAGTGCGCTCAGGGATTGGGGGTCCAGCACAAGAGTCCAAAGATGGGACAAGAGCTTGGACAGCTGAGTCAGAATCCTCATTCCAACAAGACCCCAGGTGACCTGCGGGCCCCTTAGAGTTTGAGGAGCGTTCACCTCTGGCCAGCAGCCCCGGGAGGGCTCCCCACCTGCAGGGCTGTCGAGGGTGGCGGTCACACCAGCCTCTCTTGGGCTCTGGGCACCTGTGGCCCCTCCCTCCCCTTGACCAGAAGCCAGGTCAGCTGAGCACAGCCAGCCCGCCCCAGGAAAGCCCTCGGGACCCTCAGCCGTATTCCCAGCGGAGACTCACACAGGCCCCAGCCCTGCAGGACCGAAGTGACCCAGGAGCGGATCTGCTCCAGGGGCTCCTGGGGAGATGAGGCACGCAGGCTGGGAGGGCAGTTTGGCCTGGCACCAGTTTCCGGTGGTGCTTTAGTAGAGCCCCACGTGTGCCCCAGACGCCCCGTGGGGTCTGCCCGGCGGCTCCCCTACCGCCGGCTCTGCCGCTAGCCAGCACTGCAGAGGTCCAGGCACCCCACCTTCCTCAGGCAGGAGGGGGCCCCAGAAGGGATGACTCGAGCCATGAACAGGCCTGCCTGCTGCTCAGAAGAGGAAGGGGCAGCGGCAGGGCAGGAGCCGTCGCCTGGGAACACGGGCTCTGCGGCTGGGTTCTGCGCGTATTGACCCCAAGGGTGGCAGCCACCGCCAGATTCCAGGTTGCAGGACCCTCAGGGCCTGAGATGGAGGCTGGAGCCCAGTGGTCCTGGGGTCTGCAGGCAGCTCTCAGCAGATTCAGCTAAGGGCCAGGGGCAGCCGGGGTAGGGCGAGCACAGCCCAGCTCAGCACCCGGGTCCAGATGGACCCAGAGAGACCTCATACCTCCTCCCTACAGGCTGGTATCAGAGGGCTGCTGGCCCAGAGTAAGGGGTTCAGAGAATGAGGGGCCCAGAGAGTGAGGGTCTGTAGTTCCAGCTGAGAGGCCACCCCCCAAGCGTGGGGCCCCAGGAAGCTGACAGCTGCTCTGGTGGCCCCTCGTCCTGCCCCGGCCATTGGGAGGAGGGGAGGAAGGAAAGAGGAGACACAAGGACCCAGACCAAGGAGGGAGTGAGCAGCTGGCCCTGCGACTCTGCAGGACGTCCAGCCTGCGGGGACCAGAGCCTCCTGTGGGCTCGGTGCTGCCCGGACCGAGAGGGCGAGAGGAAGAGCGCGCAACCGCCCGGGTGGGCGGAGGGGCCGGCGGCAGCGGGCCGGAGGCCAGGGTTAGGGATGAGCACGGTGGAGGACGCACGGGACACAGGGGAGAAGCGGCAGAGAGGCAAGGCGGACACCAGACGGGCTCAGACAGAGGTGAGGGGGCAAGAAGGCCACAGGCCCCGGGGCTCGGGGGCGGCAGCCGCAGGGCTCACACCTCACCTGCATGTGCGTGTGCACGTGTGTGTGTGTGTGTGTGTGTGTGTACGTGTGTGCACAAGAGCAGGGCACAGAGGGCTCCAGGCTCTGTTTAAATGGCTTTGGAATTCTCTCCCGGAACAGATGGCCTCAGAGATAAAGCCGCCCAGAAGCCCAGGCGAGAGCGAGGCCGCAGCGGTTGCCATGGCAGGCTGGGCCGGTGCCCTCTGCTTCTTAGCAGCCACGCGAGCACAGCCCACACATGTCAACACGGGCTCTGAGGAGGGGAGCCCCCAGCAGAGCCCCAGCGGGGAGACTCCTCACCTGACGTCCAGCCCCCATGGCGACAAGGGCGGGGCTCGGTGGGGCTGGTGGGCACAGGCGGAGGCGTGAGGAGGACAGCCCGGCCGCTTCGGGAGAAGCGCTCCCTCCCAGGACTCCACCCCGAGACAGCCGGGCTGGAGCCCGGGACATGCTGATGCTGGGTGGCTCCAGCCGCACCGAGCACTGGAGACCAAACGCCAGCCTGGGGCCAGCGCCACGCTCTGGGGATAATGGGGCAGCTTCCCTGGTGAGTCGAGGCGCGCCCTGGGGTAAGGGCTGGGGTCCTGGAGCCCAGAGCGAGAAGGGGCAGCTGGAGCCCTGGACGGAGCAGCTCTCGGGGGACAGACCCTGGCGTCAGCTCCCCCCGCCGCCCCTGTCACCCCAACAAGCACAGGAATCCCACCGAGGGAGCCAGGCAGGATGCCCCCGAGGTGGGGGAGCGGCGCGCCACACACCTCCACACAGAGGGCCCCTGGCAGGGTAGACAGCGTGGGAGCCCCCTTGCAGACGTGGCTGCGGAACGCGAGGGCCCAGAGCCCCCAGGGCAGAGTCTGGGCCTTCGGTCCCGCGAGGAGAGACCTTAGGGGCCCACGTCCCCAAAGGGGGGGCGGCGCTGGGGAAAGTCTCTGGTTGAGGAAGGTCTCAGCTCAGGCTTCAAAGGGAGAATGGGGCAGGGGGAGGGTGGGCGAAGGGGGTGGTCTCGAGGCCGCACTCCAGTCCCTGCCTGGAGCGAGCAGGAGGCACCTGACGGGAACATGAGAAGAGTCAGAAGGCGGGAGAGAGCAGAGATGGCCGAGGGGCCCCTGGGCAGGCGCCTGAAGCCCAGCAGGACAACCACAAGGAAGACGGGCCACAGGGCCTCCGGGACCTGGGACTGCAGGCCAGGCCTAGCAGCTCTGCCCAGTGCCCCAGGGCCACAGCGTCCCCTGGTCCCCAACCAAATTCACACTCTGGATATCCCAGCCTTCGCCAGTTAGAGCAGCCTAGAACCCTCCAAACCCTGTGGACGCAAAGGCAGAGCCCTGAGCCTGCTGGATGAGACCACGACTGGCCCGTCAATAGCCCTGACCTTTCCACGCCCCAACTCTGCCATGAGTACATGAACGGATGCGTGGGTGAGTGGGTGGATGGAGCGCAGGTGGGTGGACAGGTTGGGGGGCAGCAGATGGACAGATGAATGGGTGGATAAGCACAGGGTTTGCTGGAGAAGATCAGCACAGGTGGGAGGGGCTACATCCAGGCTGGGGCACGAGGGACATGGCTCACTGGGGCCGCAGTGTGACAACCCACAAGGCCCTGGAGCCCAGAACCCTGTGTGCCCCTACCTACCTGACCCCCACCAGAGACACACCTCCAGAGCCCTAGACACGTCCAGGCAAGGCCGCCCAGTGCCCAGCCCGAGGCCCGTGTGACAACATTGACCCCAACCCCACACACCAGGCATCCCTTGAGTCTGGAAGACAAGAGGCACAGGCTGGCAAACATGGCCACCCCAGCCCCAGGAGCACAGGCCGGGATATGAGACGCAGTAGAGGCTGCTGGGAAAGGGCCCGGAGCTGGCCAGGAGGGGCGTGTGAGCGCGGAACAGCCCCTCCCGCTCTTCACCACGGTGGTAACCAGGCAGCGGGACACCTCTGAGGCAGGGGGGCTCCAGGCTGTTAGAAGCTGTGTGACGGAACTTAGGGTGCGTGCCCAATGTCCACCTTCACAATTCATCCCTTTCACGGTCAGCTTTCTCACAAGATGGGTGTTGGGTTAACACACATTTCAGACAACAGCACCGTCTCAGCTGCGCACGGACCGGCCCAGCTCACCAGACTGCCCGGCCGAGCACCGCCCCATTTGGGTGAAACTCTTCACGGGAAGACTTTGTGAAAGTGCAGCCTGGGCTGAGGGCCCTCCTGCAATGGCAGGGACCCCCGACCCGTCCATCGACAGCAGACGCAGTTCCTCAGCTCACACAAGCCCGTGCAGGCCGTGCCCCTGTTCCCTGTCCCAGGCTCGGACAGTGGCCGGCACAACAAGGCTCCAGAGGGACCTGACGGCACCACAGGGGCTCCCAGAGGCCCCGAACACCAGAGCCTACCTGCTCCCACGGCACGGGAGCCCGGCTGCAGCTCTGAGGAAGTGGCAAGGGAATAAAACCCGCTTTCTGAGGGGCCACTGTCCTGCCACCTGTGTTCCCGTGCTGCTGGCCTCCCGGCCTGGCTGCTGGCTCCGCCCCCAACCCCTCAGCTGCACTGGCAGGGGCACCTGTATGCAAATCCCACAGACACAGGGGGAGGGAGGGTTGATGAACCCAACGTGCACAGGGTGTCGGAGAGGAGGGCCGGGGAGGAGGGCAGCCTCAGGAGAGCCCTGGTGACCTTGGGGTGACATCCACGTGCTTGGAGCGGCCAAAGGCGCCAACCCCAGAAGGGATACGGAGGACCACAGGAAGAAGGGCTGTGGCCCCCACCCGGGGCCCGGGGGCCTCAGAGCTGAGGAACAGGACACTCGGACTGGGGGCTTGCAGTGACCCTGGCACGGCGGTCACCGCGAGGGCTTGAAGCTACCGGCTGCGCGGAAACACTGCAGCGGACCAGTTAGAGCGCACATCCGGCAGCGGCAGGAGGGAGAGCAGCGAGCATAACTGCCCCCCAGCAGGTGCCCACGCACCTGCCTCAGTGAAACAGCGCTGTGTTTCAGGTAAGACCGATCTCATCTGTTGTATGGGCTCAGAGAAGTTAGAGGGCTTCTCTGAGGGCCACGGAATCAAGCCACAGCAGAGCCACGGCCCAGTGCGCCACCCTGCTTCAGCCGAGCTGGGCTTGCTGGAAGGTCAAAAACCAGGCCAGCGTCCCCTAGGGTCACCCACGCAGCACGGGAGCACAGGACAGACGCTCGTGTGCCCTGTGTACACGTGGGGCTCGGGTGGTGGGGGCCAGACGCACAGAGTCCTGAGACCAGGCAAAGCCCTGGGGTCAGGCTCAAGGTGGCTGAGACTCAGCTGGAAACGCAAGGCGCACAGAAGGGCTCCACACACCTTGTCCCGCGCCCTCGCTGCTTGTCTTGCCCCCCCAACCTGACCTGAGGGGGACCAAGAAACACGAGGAATACGCTGCTACTCGTATCTAAATCAAAGACAACTCCAGACACCACGTTGGGCTCCAAATTAACGAGGCAGCCTGCAGTGTCCCGGCAATGCTGTCGCCCTTTGCAAGACCGAGCACTCGTGATGACGTCTGTAAAAAGCTGAGCTCTCCCCAGGCCAGGGAGAAGGCAGACACACATGGAAAGCCAGAGCGGGAGGCTTACCTGGGAATCACCGCCTCTACCTCCACCTTCACCCTGGAAGGATGGGTGGGCAGCTCCTGGCAGCCAAGCAGCGTCCTGTGAACAGAGGGGCCGGGGTCGGGCAACACAGGAATGAGCCCAGACCCACCCCCCATGCAGGGGAGGGGCCGTCACAGCCTGACTCCACAGCCCATTCTGGGCTCGACCTCAGCCCAGGCCCGTCACCCTGAGGACCCCACAGCCCGCTGAGCCCGCCCGTCCCTGCAGCCACACCGGGGTGTTCCCGGGCTCCCAGCAGGGCTGATTCTCACCAACCCGAGCACCTTGGACGCCCTGGCTGTGCCACGCTTCCCACCCTCGAACGTAGCGGAAGCCTGGAGGGTTTGTGCGTGGCTGGCTCCCCCCAAGAGACACAAGTCCCTCAGGAGGGTGTCAGGGTTCCCCGAGCCTCTCCTGCCACCTGGGGCACGTATTCAATGTCCGTCAAATGAACAAACAGACGCCGATTGGCCCAGCTGGTCCCGCGAAGCTTCCTCAGGGCAGCTCACTCCGCCCTTCTCAGGCCCTGCAGCAGCCGCCCACAGGGGCCCCGCTCCTCCCTGCCCCCGAGGCCGAGGCCCTGACGTCCTGCCGTGGCTCCAAGGCTGTCCCCTGTGAGCCCTCCCCTCAACCACAGCCAGCTCCCTAGGGGTCCCCCCAGAGGCCTCCCTGCCACCTCCAGTCACCCCAGCCCCGTGGCCTCAGCCGTGGCCAAGCTCCATGGCACGCCCCCGCCGTCCTCCAGCGCCTCCTCGGGAACGGGCTGCCCAGCCTCGGTGCCCCTCGTGCCTAGACGGCTGCTCACTCAGTCTCCACACGAGGGGCCTGTGTGCTCCTGCAGGCCCAGAGCCCCCCGGCCAGGTCGGCCTGGAAGCCACGGTGAGCGTCTGGGCCTCTGTGCGCCTCACGGAGCCTAGAGCAGGGCTGAGGAAGCCACGACCAGACACGGGAACCTCTGTGGCCCAAAACCATGAGGGGCCCCGCACAACGGTCCCCAACCACTGCGAGGTCTGCGGACCCCCATGCTCAGGGTCACCCGTGTCTCAGTTCGCAACTCCCACCCAGGGTGGCCACAAAGCTAAGACCACGTTCCTGTAGCTGGAAGCAGGAACCCCACAGCAGTGAGTCCTGCCCTCATCCCCAAGCCCCTGGGGCATAGGGCCTGCCAGGGGCCGCTGCACCCAGTGGGCTGGGGTGGGAGCTCCAGCTACCGTGTCCGCCATGGGAGGGGCGGGGCTGAACCCCTGAGGAGTTCGACCCTCCAGGACTGACTGCTGGCCTGACCCCATGGTGGCCTCATGCAGACCACCCCGCAAGGGTATAGTGAACTAGCCATCTCGGGGGCTTGGTGGGCAGGCTCCCGGAGCCCAGCCAAGAGTGCTGGAGCCCCCGACCCCGGCCAGACCTCCAAGGGTCCGTAGATCTGGTTCTTGAGCCAGGGTTCGGAGGTGAAAGTTCTCAGCTCCCAGGGACCCTCTTAACCCTGACCCGGACCCAGCGCCCAGGCCAGCCCCTCGCCTGCACTGTTGCACCAAATCCCTCCTGCAACCTGTGAGCCAGGCTCCAGCGTCCCTGACCACAGAGCAGGGCGCCAAGGCCCAGAGAAGAGTCCAGGCCTTCTGCCTCACGAGCTCGCTCTCGGCCCTCGGCTCCGCTGTCCCGGAGCAAGAACCCAGGCCAGGGAGAAGTGACAGCCGGTGGCAGAGGCGGGGCTGCGCAGAGGGGACGTTTGTGAGTGTGCTGTGCGCGTCCACGTGTGTGTACGTCTGTATGGGCACATCTGTGGTCACGTGTCGGTGTGCACATCTTGCACAAGAGTACGTGCACATTTGTGTGTGTGTACACGTACGTGTGTGCCTCTCTGTTGTGTGGTCACTGTGTGCACATCTGTGCATGTGTGCGTGTGCATACTAGTGTTTGCATATCTGTGTGTGTGTGTGCTTGTGCATGCACATCTGCGTGCACACACCATTCCTGCCCCCACGAAGGGGAGTGGGGCTGGAAAAAAGCCCAGAAGCTACAGGTCTAGCCAGCCACCCACAGGAGGGCCCCTGTGGACCCACCCCCATCAGCTGCCGTCTGGTGGGTGTGCACCCAGACTCAGGCCAAGGTCCACTGGTGCCCACATCCCTCTCAACTCAGGGCCCACTGTGTTGCCTACATCCCCCTCCCCAGATTATGAGGACTTCGTCTACATGGGCCACATGCTCCCCCCAGACCGAGGTCTCCTGGGCCTCAGCTCCCATCGGCCTTTGCACATGCTGGCCACAGCAGGGACGCTGTCCAGTTGCCCGCGCGAGGGAACGGGCTGCATCTCACGGCCTCCGCTCCAGCGCCCCTCCTCCAGGGGCCTGCAACCCTGCAGCCAGCCAGTCAGAGCCCCGCGCCCGCACCTGCCCCGCGCCTCTCCCACTGAGCTGGAGGCCGCGCAAGGCAGGCGTCTGGTCTGCTCTGCTCAGGGCGGGTGCCTGTCGGTGCCTGCGGGGTCCCTCCCCCAGACCTGCGCAGAGGCCGTGCAAGGACCCCGCCGCGAGCTGCCTGCAGCCAGGCTGCCTTCCACAGGTGATGCTCCAAAGCCTCTCATCTGCTTGCCTCTTCTTAGTGGCTCCTCACATGTATCCTGAAACGTGGGGCCATTCTGTTGGAAACTGCTTCATCAGGAAGCGAAAAACTTGTCATGGGAACGCGAGCACAGGGAGAGAACGTGCTGGCCGTTAGGCGTCCCCCAAGACCCCTCTGCCTTCCTGTGCTTGTGCAGGAGCCTTGGCAGAGTGGAGAGGGGGACGGGAAGCAGCCCCTCACCACCAGGAGGCCCCCAATCCCAGAACAGGCCCAACAGGTCCCAAAGGAGCTTCTTCTATTTTGAACGCTCATAGCTCCATGGGGGGTCCCACCCTTTCTCACAGAATTTACTGGGCTGTGAGATCCGCTCCCCTGTACCCCTTGGCCTACTCTCCTTGGGGAGCCCTCCCCTTGGGTTCATTCATCTGCTCAGTGGCAGCTGTGGAGACACAGGGCATGTGCTCCAGCCCAGTGTGATGGGGCCCAGTGAAGGCTGCAGGTAGGTGTGGGCGCGGACAGCCGGAGTGACTGGACACAGGTGTCAGGCGAGGCGTTGGGGGTGGGCCAGTTCCCTTCGTTTCCAGAGCATCTCAGCTGTCCCTAGGGAACCCTCCCAGCCCCTTCCTTGGCTGGAGAACAGGGAGGGCCCACCCCTCCCCATGCCCACGCCCAGCACCTCCCTACACCCACCTGACAGCAGCCACCGCCCATCAGGCACTTTGGCTTCGGAATAAAGCACAAGCCTCTACCTGCCCTCAGGCCTCAGCCCGGGCCCCCTCCCTGGAGCTGGGCCACACTCAGGAGGGTGGCGCCCTCCCCCTTCCCAGGGTTTGCCCCACCCAGCTCCTTCCTGGGAGCTTCCAGACTAGGACAGGGCATCCTCAGAGTTCCCCCAGGCCGGGACCCCTCCTCCTGGTGGCCTCTGTCACAGAAGGACCAAGTAATGTGTCATCATTTGTTCAGAATCCAACGCCTGGGGGAGGAGCGGGCAGCGGGGGCCTGTCTCACCCCGCGCCCAGCTCCGGGCCTGCCCAGTCTTGGGCCAGTGTAGACAGGTGAAGGAGGAAAGGACACGGTAGACCGCTGACCCCACACACATGTGAGGGAGGCTGTGTTGGCCGGGGGTCTCCCAGAGGAGGCTCCCAGCACAGGCTTTCTTGGAGAGGCTGGGGGAGTGTGGAGGGCAGGGCTGGAAGGCTTTGGGGGGGGGTCCCGACACAAAGGGCTCAGTCTTCAAAGGCAGACCCTGTACCTGCCCGGCCCCACCAAGCCCTGAGCCTGGAGGGGAGGCCCAGGCCTCCGAGCAGGGTGTCCGCAGCTCGAGGGATCGCCTCCTCCAGGCAGCCATGGAGCTGGCCCAGAAGGCCTTTGCCGCGTGCGGGGGCACAGGGCCAGGCACCCACTTGCCCTGGTGTGCAGAGTGCAGAGCCCTAAACAGAGGCCACCCCGCCAAGGGGCCCCGGGAGGCCGTGGAGTGAGGTCAGAGGCTGGTACACTTGCCCCTCCTCAGAAAACTGCTGCAGGCTCCTTCCCTGCGGTCAGAGACCACAGAAGCGGGAGCAGCTGCGGCAGCCAGGAATGTCACAGACTCAGCGGCCTCAACACCAGAAAGCAGAGGTTTAACCCTCCGCCTCCCAAAGGGACTTCGGGAGGGAGGGGGGAGGGAGGAGGAAGGGAAGGGGAGAGGGAGGGAGGGGAAGTTGATTGCAGGGGGCCCTCAATTTGCACCCAGCACCCTGCTCAGGGGCTGAGCTTCTAACCAGCACCCTCACTTTGTCTCCTCTGCAAGCAAGCCCAGGCCTGGGGTCCCAGGGGAGACGGATTTCTGGTCCTTGTCCCTCCCCACTCACCTACTTCCAGTCTCAGCCGTGTCGGGGTCTCTCCCCTGGGTTGCCCACCCTCCCCTCTGCAGACCCTCCAGGCCGCCAGGCTGGGGGACAAGGAGGGGGGGCGGCAGGAGTGCACTCAGCATCGCCCGCAGCGCAGCCTGACTGCCGTGCTCCCTAATTGCTTTAAAGTTATACTAATTGAACTGACTGAAAACAGAGCCCGGGAGGGCGGTGTTGAGGAGTCAGTGGCCCATCCCCCAGGCCAAGCTGAAGCCTCTCAGCTGCCCAGGGCCTCAGCCAGGGCGGCTCTTTGTTTCCTGACTCCCCGGCCTAGCCCGAGCCCCTGCCAGATTTGAAGGGGCCAGACTCAAACCCAGGGAGTGCCCGACCCCAGAACGGGACACAGGCCGGGGCTGACTGGACAGGACAGGACCCAGTCTCCTTACATGTGCAGGACCCACGAGGGGGTTTGAGGTGCCACACCAGGCCCCGGGGCCGCACACAGCCCAACCCCTGGGCCACCAACACCCTTGACATCCGTCCTCCCCACCAGTCGCCGGCCCAGACGCCACAGCCCTCTGTTCACCACAGCACTTCGGTGTGGTTGTGACAGCTCTGCCCGTCACCCAACCAGGGGACTCAAAAAGCAGCTCGCGCCAGACCGTTCCCTGGACCCCAAGGGGAGGGACCAGGAAACCCAGGAAGGGGAGTGGGTAGGAAATGACCCTTCACCAGCTCAAAGCACAAAGGCAGGCATGGGGGCTTGTTTCCCCAGGGAGTGTGCATGCCTCAAGACCTCGGTTAGCACACAGTCTACGGCTCCCTTCCTAAGCCTTTCCTCAGACACGCGCACTCAACTGCCCAGAACGGCGGTGGGCTTGCCCAGTCCAGAGAAGGCCCGTCCTGCCCCAGCCCAGGCGGTGCTGCTCCAGTCACGGCCACCGGGTGTCCCTGTGGAACTCGGGACCTGCACAGCCCTGCGGACGGGCTCCTGGTCCTGCAAACCAGCAGTCTCAGCCCCGAGGCTGCCGCAGGGCCAGGGGTCGTGACTCTGATCCCGTAAGCCTGGCACGGAGCCAAAGCCTGGGGGCTCCCCACGTGATCCCACCGTGTGCCACCCACCCACTGGTCTCCAGGCCCTGATTTGAACCTGGTCTTTCCCTTTCCCTGGAGTGAGCCCCTGGGGGGAGGGGCCCTGGAGTCCCTTCCCACCAGCCAGCTTCAGTCTGGACACTCCCAACTCATCCACGTGGCTCTAATCATGTTGGATCTAAGAAATGAAGGGGTTGGTGGGATGGGAATGGTCTCACTCCCTTTCCTCCCAAGAGGCTCCAGAGCAAATATGTCCTCCCGAGCTTGGTCTTGCAACATGGCTGGACCCTCAGCATGGAGGGGAGGTCCTCGGGGGAAGGTTTTGGAGGATCTGCACATGGGACATACCCAGCCAATGTCTCTGTCCTGAGGTGCCTGGAGAGGACTCTAGAAATCCCACTCAGAAGGTCACTCAGAGCGTTCAGACACCAAGGCCCAGCGGCTGTCTGGTGGGGGCGGGCGTCAGCGTGTCTGCGTGGTGGCAGGGAGGCCCGTTCCACCCAGAAGGTCTACCAGCTCTGGCTTCATTCTGCTACAGCACCACACGGCTCGACCCGGGGCCAGCCTGCAGAGAAGCCGTGGGCAGGAGGGGACCAGAGCCCCTGGGGGCCCAGCCTAGAGAAGGGTTCTCACTGCGCCCAGGACACAGGCGGTGGTCAGGATGGGACAAAGGTATGAAGAGATGTGAGGCCCATCTCTACTCCCTATAGGAGCACCTCCTGGGGGGATGAAGGCAGGGGCTGAGCGCTAGGGTCCCTGCCTAAGGGAAGGGTCAACGCTGGGGACCCAGGTGTCCGTTGTATGTAATTCCGGGTCTTGTGGAGAGATGGGTGGGGACACCCCGACAAGCGGAGGGGCTGCGATAAAGACGGGGAGAGACGGGGGCGAGGCCTGCTGGGCTCTGAGTCTGGGGAGCCGGAGGAGGGGGAAGGTAGGGCCGGCCCGGCAGGGCCTCCACCGCTGTGCCTGGTCACGAGAGACGCTCAGAGCAGGGATGGCAGGTCAGAGTGGGCTCGGGGGCTGAGAGGGGCACCCACCAGGGGGTGGGCGGACACGGCATTGGGCCGGTGGGCCTGGAGGACAGCTGCAGGGAGACACTTCAAGCAGCGGGCTCTGGAAGTGGGAACATGGGGAGCGCGGAGGGCGGGAGCCACGTAACGAGCTGACGGGCAAGTGAGCAAACAGCAGCCGCTGATGAAGAAACGTTCATGGTGCGATTAGCAGCTGCACCGCAAATAAACGTTTAACTGTGTTTATTATAAACTTGTTGAGCCACAGGGAACAGCCCTCCATGACTGAGCCAGTCTTTAAGACTCTGTTTACTTGGTGAAACGTCTTGTGTGCGACGCAGAATTAAGTGCGCTCTCGGCCTTGGAAGGTGGTCTTTCTTCAGCTCGCCAGCCCTCTCTACCCCATCTCTCTGTGCCCAGCCCTATGCTGAGCAGTCCCAGGCCCCCGAAGCCTGGACGAAGAGGAACTGACCCCTCCCAGGACCCCCTATGGCCTCTGCTCCTAGAAGCCGGGCTGTGACGCAGGTGACATGCTCCCTGGGCTGCAGGTTCCCGAAGTGCCCTTCCAACTGGATGTGACTCGCTGAGCAACAGTCCACCTGGCCCTCGCGACCTTCCCCAGATGCCTTTGCCCGGCACTCTTCCCTTCTCTGTAGCTTTTCCTCCTACTGAAGTCCGCCTGGAACCCTCACAGCCCTCCCACTGCCCGCTCACTCCCTCCGCGGGCTGGGGGGCAGCTTCCTTCCGCATGCTGGCTCCTCATCCCATCCCCCATACCCTTTTCTTACATTTTAAGCATGGAAATGTTCAAACACATAGATGACGATACACACTCGGGACTCTGCCATCCTCCCCAGAGGGAGCATCTCTGAAACTGGTTTGTGTCATCTCTCTGCCTGTCTCCATTGGTTTACCATCTACATGCATATCCAAGGCCAACGCGTACGCAACACTCTTTGCAGGTTAGTTAATGTGATCACACAGAACAAGACCCTTTGCCACTTGCCTTTACCGATCAGTATTGCTGTTGAGGTGTATCAGAGCTGATCTGGCTGATTTTAACCCCTGTGTGGCATTGTACAGCACGAAAAACACACACCTCTGTGTTTTCCTGCTGAGGGACACACAGGTCCACATTTTTGTCATTGGAAATCCATTTTTTTTGTTGTTTTTTTTGTTTTTTTTGTTTTTTTTTTTGTGGTACGCGGGCCTCTCACTGCCGTGGCCTCCCCCATCGCGGAGCACAGGCTCCGGACGCGCAGGCCCAGCGGCCACGGCCCACGGGCCCAGCCGCTCCGCGGCATGCGGGATCCTCCCGGTCCGGGGCACGAACCTGCGCTCCCTGCATCGGCAGGCGGACTCCCAACCACTGCGCCACCAGGGAAGCCCTGGAAATCCATTTTTAATGACCCTGTCTCCTTGCTGCTGGGTGCGGCCAATGACCCTGGGTGCCTCAGGTAGCCCCGGTGCACAGACAAGGCTCTCTAGGGCTCGAGCTAGATGTGGTCCCCACGCCGCAGCAATCACTCACGTCCGCCCACTCACGCTTGGAGTATCTGAGTTGTCCCTTTTGCCAACCTCATGTGTTTCCCAGGTGACCAGTGAGGCAGGAGCTGTAGAGACAGCCTCAGGGACCAGCGGGAGGGACCACACACTCATGTTTCCGATTGGGCAGCCAAGGGCCCAGGACTTCAGGACAGTAAGGAGGGCAGGAGAGGCTTGTCCTGTGCCTGGAACATTCTGCCCTTTCACACCCACTGACGTTGCTGCCCCTGCCCCCCAGGAGGGTTGCAAGGATCACTCAGCACCTGTAGGGCCACTTCTTCATCTGGGGAGAGACGGAGGCAGCAAGCAGGTCCCCAAAAGCAGTTTTCCACTGCCAGTCTCTCTGGAAAGCTCGTCTCTGCACAGCCTATGTT
Source organism: Hyperoodon ampullatus (assembly GCF_949752795.1). Lineage (NCBI taxonomy): Eukaryota > Metazoa > Chordata > Mammalia > Artiodactyla > Ziphiidae > Hyperoodon > Hyperoodon ampullatus. Next base: position 88,542,789 of record NC_136927.1, on the reverse strand, counting down.
GCCCTTTTTTCTATTCACTGGTGATTTTCTTGTTGATCTGTAAGTATCTCCCCAGACTGGGGGAGTAACCCTTGCTGGGTAAACAAATTCCACGTCCAGTCGGGGCTCCCCTCTTTCCTTCGGCCACCGTACTTTACACCCTGTAACCCCGGAACCTGCTCCCCACGTGGTCCCCCTGCCTGCAGCACGGGGCCCCTGGGCCTCCTCTGGGAAGAGCTGCCCCTCGGCACTCCGTGCTGCGCACGTTCTGGGTGTTTTTGAGAACTTTTCATCATAGAAGGAAAGGGGCGACGCTGCCACCCCAGAAAGCAGGAAAGACAAGCACTTTTTGGTGTCCCGAGGCGGCAGGCTCTGCATGTTTGTGTCTCTCCCCCCAGGCAGGGGTGCCTGGAGGAGGGTGGAGTGTGGGGAGGGTTGGCCGGAAACTTGGGAGTTGAGTGTGTCTGAGGTCCCCAGGGCAGGACGAGAGAAGGAATCTGCTCGCAGCCAAGCCACCCCCACTCCCGTCCCCGCCCCTGTCCTCCCCACCCCAGATGGACCTTCCGAGCTCCCCAGCAGCCCTGCACTGCTTCCACTCCGCTTTCTGGGCACTGACACCTATTCTGGACATGTCTGTCCCCCCAGACTGTGGGCTCTGCCAGTGCAGGGCTCGCACCTGTTTATAAGTAAACGCGTTTATCTCCAGCCACAAGTGGCTCTACCGGCCCACAGGTGCACCCGCCTTCCCCTCTGCGTGGAGGGTCTGAGGAAGGCCCCCAACATCCAGTCAGAGGCCCACCAAGCACAGCACTCACCAAGCCTGAGAGTGGTGGCAGAAAGGTGAGCTGTCCCTTTAATTTCTTCCCAGGCAAAGCCTCCAGACTACAAAAACAACATTTTAATTTAAATTTTGATTCCACATTCATTCACAGAGCAGCTCTGAGCAGGGATTTCATTAAAGGCTTTTTTTTTTTTTTTTTTTTTTTTTGCGGTACGCAGGCCTCTCACTGTTGTGGCCTCTCCCGTTGCGGAGCACAGGCTCCGGACGCGCAGGCTCAGCGGCCATGGCTCACGGGTCTAGCCGCTCCGCGGCATGTGGGATCTTCCCGGACCGGGGCACGAACCCATGTCCTCTGCATCGGCAGGCGGACTCTCAACCACTGCGCCACCAGGGAAGCCCTCATTAAAGGCTTTAATAGATTTTATAGGACTTGTCACATCCGGAAGGTGATGGAGCAAATGCATTTTCTCTGCTTCCAGAATCTCAACAGCGACTCAGAAAACAAATTTACCGTGAAAATGCAGAGCAATCAGCCTCGTACCAACAGGGAGGAAGGAGCCCCACTCCAGGTAAACAGCGCACAGGTGACCCGCCCTCACTGCCCCAGACACCAGGGCCACGGCCACCATGGAAATCAGATGATGGTCAAGGCCCAGGGTGTGAAGAGGATTTTGTCTGGAACAAGGGAACAAGGGGGGTCCCCTGTGGCAGCAGGCCCGGCAGGACCGAGCCACACACCTCGCCTGGGAGCCGGTGGCATGGTGGGCAGGGCTGCCCTCTGTGTCCACAGGTCCCTTGGTCTGGGACAGGGGAAGCAGCTTGAACTCTGACCTTTCCCGCAGGACCCTGGGTCCTCAGACGGGGGGGCGGGGGGCGGTTGTGGGACAGCTGCCACTTAGCTCAGCCACGTCAGAACAAAGATACACAAGGGGGGTGGTCAGCTCATAAAGATTTGTCCAGACTGTTCTGCTGTTAAAACTGAGAGCCTGGAAACACCCCATCCAGGCAAACCAGGCTCAGCCCCTCGGCCCGCTGTCTGGGTCCCCGAATTCTGCTGTCACCAGCAGAACCAATCTCTGTCCTTGGATGCCCCTCCCCAGCCAGGGCACTGGTAGCCTGCGGGGTGGGCCTCCTGTGGCCCTGGACACCCCTCCCCATAGCCGCCCCAGGGAACCTTCTCCTTTAACCTGGCCAGGAACTGTGGGGCACCCCTCTGCACATCACCTCCCACACTGCCCCCACTCTGCTCCGTGCCACCCTCAGTGGCCCTGGGTCCCCTGCTCCCCGCCCACCAGGGCGCAGGCATCAGCAGCTCCTACAGGACAGCGGTCAAGCCCCTCTGGGTCTGCAGCAGGCCCAGGCTCCTCCCCCCATCCCGGCATCTGCACGTCAGGGCCCCGCCCACGAGGACCCCGCCCACCTGGACCCTGAATTTCTAACAGTTAGGGCCGGTGTTCAGGGCATTGTCAAAGCAGGGTGCCAAAAACAACTGTTTTAATAATTGGGCTTTTTCTCCCAGAAGTTTCCAAATTGTCATCCTGGGGCAAATCATCAATGCTTAGGACTTTGTTACACCAACTTATGGCTTAACGCTGTTTTAATGTTGAATTTTCCGTCATGGAGCGCCCTAACTTTTCGGCTGTGCTGAACGAGTGAACGAACAAATGAGTGAAGGACGGAGGGGGCGGCACGGGGCCCCCATTCTGGTCCCCCCTTTGGGAGGAGGGGGGACCCCTCCCCAGCCCCACAGACCCTGCTCTGTTCAGCTTCACACGCCAGCCTCAAGCCCCACTGCCCCAAAGACCAGCTTACTGGGCAGTCCCGGGCAGGAAAGGCCACCACAGACGGGTCCAGCCCGCGGTCAGCTCACCTCACACGGGCCCTTCCCCTCGGCCTCCGAGTCCTCTAGCCCCACTCCACCCTGCACCCTGGGGGGCTCTGCCCAAGTCCCCTGGGGAGCCCTCAAACCACCCGTTCCTAAGTCAGTGTGTTGGCACAATAACTGGTTCACCCTCCTGTGCTGACGTGTCTGGCGTCCAGCCAGTCCCACCCTGCCCAGAACCGGAGGTGACCTGCAGGTGTGCCAGTGGACCACCTGCCTCTGGGCTGCTGGTGGGAACTGTCCGACGGGGAGCCCCCAGGAGATCAGGGCGCAGTACTCCCTGCACGGGCCTCACTCCCAGGTCTCAGCTCCCATTGGGCACGTTCTCGGGTCCCCTCAGCTCTGAGGGTGGACCCCACTTCTCACTAGTGGTTTCTCTAACCCCTGCCCACACCTTAATCCCTTTGTTCAGATCTCCTCAAATTTCCCCATTTCAGGATGACGTCTGTCTGCTACTGGACCCTGACTGACACAGATCCCTAACTCAGATCTTATACCAAAATAAGTTCTAAATGGGTCAAAGATGTAAATGTTTAAAAATAACCATAAAAGTACCGGAAGGAAGAATGCAGAGCATATTATAAGCTCACAAAACCAAACTGTAAAATTACATGATTTAAAATTTTCTACATGGCACAACTACTTTAAAACAAAGCAAAAGTCAAATAACAGACGAGGAAAAATATTTGCAAGTATCTAGGGATAAAGCCTTACTATGTAAAGAGCCTGTCCAATCAATAAGACAAGGTCCGACAATCCAATAAAAAAAAACTGGGTCAAGGCTGTTTACAGAACAAGGGAAAATATAACTTTAAAATAAAAGTTGTTCAACCTGACTCATGGTACGAGAAATGCAATTCTGAACAGCAGAGTTGCTCTTAGATTGCAAAGATCCAAAGGTTTCCTAACACAGCTATGCTGGGAGGCTATGGTGGACAAACCACTTGACTCACTGACGTGGGCAGGTATGGGGCGAGCTCTGCTGAGGGCAATGTGACATCAGATCTTTCAAAGTGAAGACTGCCCGGCACGTGCAGGAGTCTATCCTAAAGCCTGCCCGCCACTTGAAAAGGCACAGGTTCAGGGACATCGTTGGCGACACTGTCCATGAAAAAAAGACCACCTAAATGTCCGTCAGCAAGGGCTAACCAACACTGTGGACGGGACTGCCCTGCCCCATGTGGACAGGCACGTGGGGGTGTGGTGTTTGTGATACTCAGGACGGCCTGGAGGCCCACAGGCCACTGATGGAGGGACCACAGGTCCCTGGGGCTGAGAAGTGGGGGACAGGGGTTCTTTTTCACCACGTCCCTCCCTGTTGGTCCATTTTCTTCTTGAATCATCTGCATGTACAGCCTATTCCCCCTCCCCCAAAAAATAAAAATAAAATATATTAAAATATTTAAATACACATTGTTTAATTCCCAATCCTGTAGCTTATCCACTCAGGATAAGAGGTTCTGACCCTGGGGCCTGGGGATGGGGACCCCCAAGTAATTCTGAAGTGTTGGTGGCCCGGGCTGGGGGCAGCCTCTCTGAGAGGCTAGTGGGCGTGTTCCGCCCACCCCGCAGAGGGGCCCCAAGAACGCTGGCAGATGTCCTGAGGGCGAGACGCTGCCTCCCCTCTGGAGGGTGAGGGAGGGGACGTGGTCAGGGGACCCAGGGGGGTCCCCAGGACCCTGTTGAAATGGGGTTAGGGTTCGGGTCACCTGGGCCCAGTCCTGTGTGGTCGAGCTCACTGTGAGGGCCCTTTCTGGAACGGCCGTGGATCCCAGGGAGGAAATGTGGCCTGACACACCCCACCAGCCCCCGGGGTTCCACCAGCACAGACAGAGCTCAGGCCGGGGGATCATGAGGACGGGCAAGCAGGAGGGTCGCCACAGGATGTGAGAGAGGGGCCAGGGCGGGCCTGGCTGGGGAGGACATGGCCCCAACCAGGGTTGCCAGTGCCCCCCTGGCCCACAGCCCCTGCTCTGCCTGGGGCGCAGGCCCAGCCAGAGGCCTCAGAGCAGCCGTGAGTAGACACGGGAGACATGCTTCTGCACAGCAGGGTCTGCACTGCAGCCAGTGTGTCTGTACTGCAGAGGGTCCTCCCTGCATCTCACCCAATGCATCCACCTCGCAACGCACACACAGTGACGCACGTACACTGCAGCGCGCTCATCCTCCAGTGCGTCTAACCCCGGGTGCATCCACCTCGTGATCTGTCTACAAACGCACGTGTGTCCATACGTGCACACATCTAAGCCGCCCTCAACGCCCAGCCTTCTTCCACACGGCCTCCCCTGGCCTCCCTGCAGGAACCTCCGCACAGACACCCACCCTGCTCTCGGCCCGGGAGTTAGCACACAGCGAGTGAAATAACAGCTTTTGACACCAGGGCCAAGATTTTACCTTCAAAAATTTACCCTTTAACATTTTCTAGAATTAGTTGGTTTTTGGTTTTTGTTTCAAAAGCCTCATGCTGCCTTCAGGGAAAATGTCCAAAGTCCTCCCAGTGACACACCCGCACCCTCCACATCCCCGCCTCCCGCTCCGTCCCAGGCCAGGCTGCACCTCCCACCAGGCTCCGCCTTCCCTGTAGGCCCTGCACTGCCTCCTTCCCTGTTTGCAGTGCCCCCGCGCGCGTGCACTGTTTGTGTTTCCTGGCCCCGCTGCCAGCCCTCGCAAAAGCCCACAGACTGGGGGGCTTAAAACAACAGAGATGTATTCTCTCACAGCCTGGAAGGCAGATTTCCAAAATCAAGGTGCGGGCAGGGCAACCCTCGCTCCAGAGGCCACAGCGGAGGCTCCTTCCTCACCTCTTCCGGTTTCTGATGACCCCACATGTTCCTTGACTCACAGACGCGTCACCCCAATCTCTGCCTCTGTCGTCACCTGGCGTTCTGCCTGTGTCTTCCGTGTCTGTGTCCAAACTTCCCTCCTTTAATAAGGACTTGACTGCAACTAGTCACATCTGCAAAGACCTGACTTCCAAGTGAGGTGGCCTTCACAGGGACTGGGGGTCGGGACCTCAACACGTGTTTCTAGGGACACAATTCACCCCACAGCAATCATTAATGAAGAACCCAGTAACATTTTACAACCCAGATCAAAGAAGAATCCAAACCACAGACACATCCACGGGCAACCCAGAATCCTGAAGGGCAACCCAGAATCCTGAAATGCATTTGTAAGTACAAGCAAGACCGGTCGGTATCCAAAGGGCAATCATCAATTGCTTTCCGCTGGACAAAATTAATTTGCATTTCTATGAACAAGAACTGTTTGCATTACTATCAATTTTCTGCCATTGTAGAGCTACAAAACAGTTCAAAGATAATGAAAGGCAGAAAATCTGGAAGAGTGAACCAGCAGGACACCCAATACATTTTCTGACATTTCAAAGTCTTTTGCAATTGATCCTGACAAAATTTCAAAGACACTCAAAAATAGAGAGAAGAGGGCTTCCCTGGTGGCGCAGTGGTTGAGAGTCCGCCTGCCGATGCAGGGGACGCGGGTTCGTGCCCCGGTCCGGGAAGATCCCACATGCCGCTGAGCGGCTAGGCCCGTGAGCCATGGCGCCTGAGCCTGCACGTCCGGAGCCTGTGCTCCGCCACGGGAGAGGCCCCAACAGTGAGAGGCCCTTGTACCGCAAAAAAAAAAAAAAAAAAAAATAGAAAGAACACCAGTACCGCCCATGTGGGCACTGCCAAACTCTAAGGTCAACTCCGGCCACCTTTGTTTTGTCTCTTCTACACCCACATCCGCAAGATCATCTTGACGCAAATCCCAAACACCATCACGTCATTTCATTCATGAGTATTTCAGCGAGTCTGTAAGGGCTTCCAGAGGGAGACAGGACACGACCCTACTGGGTTTTAGAAAAATCACTCATTGCCAAGTAGAGAAGAGACTAAAGGAAGAGACCGGAAGGAGGCAGGAGGGAGAACTCCACCACACCACACACACACGCACACGTGCGTGCACACAAAACATGCCGTGTGTGCACGTGTGTGTATGCACCGCACACGCGCGCACACACACAGGTCCGCACGCAGGCATGCGCACCACGCGTGCACGCGCACCTCAGGTGCCTCTGCATCCTTGCGTGCCCACCACACGAGCCCCCCTACTTGGATGACACCTCCACACAGAAATATCAGGTCCCCAGAGCCCCTCAAGCTATGCAGGCCTGAGCCCTGCGGCTGCCCTCCGCCTCCTGCCTCATCGGTCTCACCTCTTGGCTCCAGGCAGCCTCCCCCTCCCCAGACTTCTCTCCAGCCTCCAAAGACCCCCGGCTCCTCTCCTCTGCTCTCTGGAAGTGTAGGATTTGACCACACAGCGTTGCCCTCCGAGCTCCCCGCTGACCCTGCGCAGCTGAGCAGGAAGCCAACTGAGGCTTCAGGCAGGGACCGAGTCCAGGCCCCCTAGGGGCCCAGGTTAGTTTAGACACAGGAGACCCATTAAGCCCCTCCCCACAGACCTCTGCACCTCCCCCATGACCATGTCGGCCGGCAGCTGGGAGTCCGGCCTGGGTCTCCCAGCACCAGGGCTCCCTTTCTTCCTGTCCTGGGGCTGCCGGCATCCACAACTGCCCTCCAAGCCACACCCCCACGTTCAGCCAGTCCGTCCCCAGGCCCTGCCTGCCAGGGCTCCCCTCCCCAGCAGGCTGGGGTCTTAGCAGCTCCCTTTCCCACCAGCCACCTGCTGCCAGCCTCCACCCCTCCATCCACCTTCCGCCCAGCAGCCAGAATGACTGTTTTGAAACGCAGTGTGACCGTGTCACTGCTCTGCCTAAAACCCTCTTTGGCCCCAGGTCCCCTCCCAGTGCAGCCCTGCCTGCCCAGCGGCCTCAGCGCCCCCAAGTGCCAGCCTCTGCCGCGGCCCCACATGCTCATCCATCCCTCCGGAACCCCAGGAGCACAGCTCAGGGGCCACCTCTCAGGGCTGGCCCGTCCAGACCAGCCTCTAGCATGACAAAGGCCGACTCCAGATGGGGCGTCCCTGAATCCCTGGGTCAGGCCCCTCAACAGGAGCGCACACCTGGGTTGAATGAAGCCTTGCCACCGAGCCTGGGGTTCCACCATGGGGCCTTCGTTGGGTGTGTCCAGGCTAGACTTTGGGAAGGGCGGTGAGGCTCCTGGGCTAGGTCACAGGACATCCCCCTGGGTCACCCCCCAGGCCATCCGTCCCAAATCCTCGGCAGCAGTGCTCAGAATTGGCCACTGGGGGTCAGGGTTGAGCTGCACGATGAGAACCCGGCCCAGCTGGAAATGGAGAGACCCCACCCACCCACCCCGCCCTGGGGAAAATGGCTACCCCGGCGTGGTCAGGCAGCGCTGATCCGGGAGGGCCTCGTGGAAGAGGGGGGCTTCGAGGCGCTTCCCTCACGGCAGAGCTCCACACCTCGGGCGAGCGGCCGGCCGCCGGGTTTCCCAGTTCCCTGCACAGGCTGGTGACCCCCTCACATGCCTCCTCCAGGAATTTCTTTCTGCCTGCAGGTCTCGACCACTCAGCAGCCTCCTGTCCCACTGACAGCTGACGTGAGGCCAGAGTTCACTCCAGGCCCCCATCTAGCTGCCCGAGCCCAAGGCTGAAACCCCGGACCAGGCACGGGCAGGTGGGACTGGGGCGGGGCTCCGTCCAGCATCAAAGGCACTGGGTGGGGCAGCGCCCTTGCCCGCATCATCTCAACTTAACCTCTCCACGTTCTGAGGCAGGAAAAGTACGATCCCCATTGGACAGGTGAGGAAATGGAGGCCCAGAGGTGTTGAGTACCTCACCTGGGTGCTCAACAGCAAGCACAGAGCTGGCTCTAGACCTGCACTCCCGACCGTCGCCTGGAGGTGTGGACAGACCGCAGGTGAGACCTGTCTCCGCAGCACGAGTGCCAGCTCTGCTCAAGCCCACACTCCTCCCCCCTGGGAAGGAAGCCGGGGCTCGGAGTTTCCAGCCGCTCTAGCGTCTGCCAGGCTCCTGAGAGCACCACGGGGGTTGGCACCGGGGCCAGCCCCTGGGCGTCCGCCCGTGGACACTGCTGGCGGCGGCAGCTCCCTCGGGAGGTACACCTGCCTGTTGCTCAAGGATGGCACCTGCCAGGGGACCCCCACCAGAGCCTCCTGCTCTCGCCTGTGAAGTGGGGCCAGAGCAGCCCTGCCTCCTGGGTCACCGTGGGATGGAGAAAGCACGGATGTGCCAAGTCTCCGCCAGTGCCTGGCACACAGCAGGCATTTAAACCAGAAGCGACAGACCAGGGGGGGATCAGCAGAGGTGCCTCGGGCCTGGGTGGAGATGGGGGGACAGGGGTTGTCTTTTGGCCGAGCCCAGGCCTGGCCACACCAGGCAGCCTCCCCTGGGGGGCAGCATCCTCTCACGTCCACCCCCTCCCCAGACAGGCCCCCCTGGTAAGTGGTTTGTCCAGGACCAAGGGGGTTCCTGGAATGTGGACATTCAGGGCTGAAACGTGGACAGTCACAGGTAAACCGGGAGGGCCGGCCACCCGCCTTCCCAAAAGGGGACATTGGAGGTCACAGGGTCACGGGCAGAGAGGCTCTCGAGGGGACACAAAGGGGACACAAAGTGGACACCGGGAAATGTCCCTGAATGAGACCTGTTGGGACAGGGTTGCCATGGTGACAGGAGCACCCACACATGGGCAGGGGCGGGTGGGAACTGGCCCTGCTGCTGACTCACCAGGGCTGGGTGGGGGGCCCACAGCCTCCTCCGGACCCAGCAGTGCCTAGAGCACCAAGAAGAGGCCTGGGAAGGAAAGACACCCAGGTCCTGGGCTCCAGACGCAGTTCTGAGGACACAGCGACCACACTCCGGGCCTCAGTCCAGCAAGGACATACAGAAGAAGCCCGTGAAGCACCTGCAGGGCCTCTGGGCGCAAGAAGGTGGCCCTGCCCAGGGCAAGAGGCCCCCAGGCGGCTGGGTCCTGGCTGACACCGCCACACGCCAACCACTTCCTCCATGCCCACAGCCCCTGCTGACCCTGATCCCCCCTCAGGGGCCCTCCCAGACCACGCCGGCCCCTCCCAAGACACCCTCGCCCAGCCCAGCCTCTGACCTCCTCTCTACCACTGCCAAGTCCGCCACCACGGCACGAAGGAGCTGCGTGCACAGGCAACGTCCCCACGCACGCGTGCCGCCTTCCCACCCTCCCCTGCGTTGCCGGCTGATGCCACCGGAAGCTAACATTGTGGTGGGCGAGGTGCGGGGAGCCGCCGTCTGGATTCAAACCTCTGCCCTCCCCCAGCACCAAAAAAACGGTGCCCGGGGCCTATGCAGCTGGACTCTCCCCACAGACGCTGTAGGACCCAGCAGGCCAGGCCAACCGGGTCAGCGGGGCTGTCCCTCCCTCCCCACTGCGACCCACAGTCTGGAGCCAGGTGGGGGCTGAGGTCCCAGGCCAGGAACTCTGAGCTCCGCCCAGGCCCCAGGCCTCACCTGGGCCCCGGAGAGCCGCCCTCCGACCTCCACACCCACAGCTGCCGGAGGCCTGCCCGGGAAGCTCCAGACTTTGCAAACCTGCTCCTGCAGGTCTTCCTCTCCTGCTGGAAGCTCCCACCACCTGCCATCCCTGAGTGCGGAGGAAGGGAGCCTCCCTGGAGCCCAGGGCTGAGCGCACGGCGGTGGTGACAGGGTGGTCCCAGACCCCAGCCCAGGGCTCTGTGGAGGGTCGGGCAGAGAGGAGCGGTGTGTGTCCCACGGGACACACGACCAAAAGGGCCAGGACCAAGGGCTTCTAGACCTGAGGCATCACTCACACTTCCAGCCAGCTCAGTCCCTCAGCCAGAAGCTCCTACCCCGCCCCAAGCCAAAGGCTCTAGGCTGGGTAGAGCCGCGGTCCTCAGCTGGGCCGGTGGGTCCAGCCCCCTCTCCTGACCACTGCCAGGGTGACAACAAAACGGTCTTCCCACAAGCCCTGGACAGAGGCTCCCCACCCCGGGCCGGGCACACAGAGAGGCATCACTGTCTGTTATGTGGACCAGCAGAGCACATGTGAGCACAGGGCCAACGGGTGGGGGGGCGTCCAGGGCAGCCCCACCATTAGGAGACCCGGGTCCCCAAGCTGAGGGTGCCTCCCTCTGGTCCTGGTGGCACCCGTCCTTCAGGTATTCGCTTGTGCAGCCAACGCTCAGCCCTGCTCAGAGCCCAGGATGCCGCCTCCCTGGGCCCCCTCCCCGGCACTGCCCCCCTGTACCGTCTCCCCAGCCCTAGGCGTGGCCCCTCACGGACCCCCACATGCTGATCGGCACTCCTGCCACCAAAGCCCTCCCAGCTTCGGGTCCTGCAGGGCCCTCAGAGTCCTGCAGACACCAGGCCTCCCCAGGGGTCACCCACAGCAGGACCCCAGAGGCCACGGAGAAGGCCCGGCGGTGGACAGTGCCCTGGCGAAGGCCCCTCCCGGGGTTCTGAGCCTTGTGGGAGAGCCTTGGGCGCGCAGACAAGACACAGCAGGGTGGCGGGGTGCTGCCCCGTGCAGACTTGAGGGGGCCCAGAGATGCATTAACAAGCCACGTGTGCACGTGTCAGCCTGAGGGGGAGCACGCTGAAACACACATGTGTTCCCACACCTGTGCATCAAGCATGTGAGCACGGGGCTCCCGGCCTGCCCTGGCCACCTCCCCCATCACAGATCCCCCAGCGAGTGATGGGCCCTCACCTGAGCCCAGCCTTCCCCTGCGGAGGCCCCGTCTCTCAGTGACCGGGCTGGACAGCGCCCACTCCAACCCAAATGGATCTAAGGGCAGCAGGCAGGACGCCACCGTGCACAATCTGGAATGAACCGGGAGGTTCATGCAAACGTCGGGGAGGGGGGGCACGTGCGTGCTGTCCTCGGCTTCTGCCACGGGCTCAGGCCAGGCTGCACCCTCTGAGCTTGGGGTTGGCGCCAGGCAGGTGGGAAGGGGGAGGGAACAAGCAAGACCAGAGGCCGCTGGGCCAGCAGGACCCATCACCCTGGCCCCACCAGCTGCCAGCTTGGTCTGTCCTCCGCATCCCACGGACAGAGAGCTTGGTCCAAGGTCAGCGAATCTGGCCTCTGGAGCATCCCAGACCCACTGGGTCCAGAAAGCAGCTGAGCTGCATGGCCATGAGGCCACGTGGAGGGACAAGCACCGCCCCCTTCAGGGTCACAGGGAGGCCTGGCCTCCTGCCTGACTCAGGATTCCGCAGGAGTTGACTCGAGCGTGAACCAGCCTCGCCTGCCCACCAACCTTCAGTAAGAATTTACGGACAGGGACTTCCCTGGTGGCGCAGTGGTTAAGAATCCGCCTGCCAATGCCTGCCAATGCAGGGGACATGGGTTCGAGCCCTGGCCCAGGAAGATTCCACATGCCACAGAGCAACTAAGCCCGCGAGCCACAACTACTGAAGCCTGCGGGCCACAACTACTGAAGCCAGTGCACCTAGAGCCTGTGCACCGCAACAAAGAGTAGCCCCCGCTCGCCGCAACTAGAGAAAGCCCGCATGCAGTGACGAAGACCCAACACGGCCAAAAATTAATTAATTAATTAATTAATTTTAAAGACAAAAAAGAATTCACGGACAGACCCGGAAGCCAGGCTCACGGACGCTCCCTTGCTGGGTGTGTCTCTGAGCCCTCTGCTGTCCCGCACGCACACTCCCGCCACCCACGTGCTTGCCCGAGGGCCCAGTTGTGCCTGTGACCCCTCCCGCCTGAGACACAGAGGCACCTGCTCACTCCCTCCCAGTCCTGCCTGTGCTCTGTGTGACCAGAGGACCAGTCCACACATACGCCATGGGCATAAGACCTCCCAGGAGACAGGCCCCCAGCTCGCTCAGGGCAGGGGCGCCTCCGTGAAGCCCTCCGTCGGGCCCAGCAGGCCTGACCGTGGTGGCTGGCGTCGGGGCAGGAAGGAGGGGACAGGGCCTTACCACCCCCACCCGGCCTGTCCCTGGGGAAGGGAAGGGAGTCCTCTGGTAACTGGCTTAACAACCCACCGAGGCTGAGAAGGGCTGGTGCCCCGGGGAGCCACGCACCTCCTCCATGCTTCCTGCCTCTCAGCATGGGGAGGGGGCGCGTGGGCAGGGCAGGCCAGGGGGCCTCAGGGCACCCAGCCTCCAGCCCAGGCTGCCCCTCAAAACCCCACACCCCTCGGACCCTCTTGGCCTAAGGACCTGGCTGACCCACGCTTCCCTCCTCAAAACCCTCAGGAAGGCCAGAGCCCGCGTCCCTGGACGGGCGGACCACGCCCCTCCCTCCCCCGTGGCCCGTGCCCCCCACACCTGGCAGGCCTCTCCTGTCTCCGTGGTTTCAGCACGAGCATCGCCTTCTCTCCAGGACCACCCTGTTGATGGACACATGTCTCTCTGCTTTCTTCCCCCTAGAGCCCCTGACCTCCGGCTAAACCTTGCGATGCACTTGGTGCTTCCCGATGTTGTTTCCCGCCTCCCCCGGTAGAGGGGCGGCCCTAGGAAAGCAGGAATTTCCCCCTCTTTGTTCACTGCTCTTTTCCTAGACAAATACTTGCAGAGCAGACAAATGACTCTGGGCCCAGGGCTGGGATATTTCGGAGCTGGCTGAGCAGCAGGCCCTGTGGGACCCCAGTCTGGCTTCCCCGGGCCTCTCTCACTGGCCCTGAGCCCGGGGAGATCAGGAACCGTCAAGAACCCCCAAGCCGGGCTTCCCTGGTGGCACAGTGGTTGGGAGTCCACCTGCCGATGCAGGGGACACGGGTTCGTGCCCCGGTCCGGGAGGATCCCACATGCCGTGGAGCGGCTGGGCCCGTGAGCCATGGCCGCTGAGCCTGCGCGTCCGGAGCCTGTGCTCCGCAACGGGAGAGGCCACAACAGTGAGAGGCTCGTGTACCGCAAAAAAAAAAAAAAAAAAACCCCAAGCCATGACCTGCCCCTGGGGACGGCTCAGTGCCACTGGTGCTGAAGGAGGGAGCGGGGCAGCTGGGGGCCGGGTGGCAGGGCCAGGGGTCCCAACGGCTCGGTTTGAAACGGGCCCTCTCAGTTTTACAAACAGAGTTCTCTCTGCTTCCCTGGAAACGCGCTCTGAATCACCTGTCTCTTCTCAGTGAGCTAAGCCTCCCAGCTACCTACTCAGAGGCAGCACTTACCCTTCAGGGCTGTCTTCTGAGGCCTGAGCAGGAGAGCGAGAGGGGACGGGCCTGGCGGCCAGAGCCCACGCAGGGGCGCACGCATCCGCCCGGGCCTGCGTGTGTGTACGCGTGCCTGCGTAAGCGCGCGCGTCTGCCGCGTGCATCTGTGTGATGTGTGCACGTGTGCGTGACGACCATCAGGTGCAGGTGGAAGGTGGTTGCCACACCAGGTGAATTACACACAGCTGTGAAAGCCGCTCGACCGAGCTCGCTCACGACTCGACGCTGTCTCTGGTCTCCCTGCCCACCAGCCACACTGGGCTGGGTCAGGGCGGCTGCACCCCCTCCCTCCCTTCTCCCTCCTCCCTGCACAGGGGTGGGGAGGGAGGCTCACCGCCAGGACCTGCTTCCCCCGACCCCCACCCCGCCCAAGCGGCTGCACAGAGCGCGCACGCGCACACACACACACACTCACACACTCACACCGCGCAGACTCCCACGGGCTCCCATTGCGCAGGCCCCAGCCCCCAGCCCCTGGAGACCAGGCAGAGGCCTCACCCCTCCCCTGCGCCCCCACCTCTCTCTCCACAGCCTGAAAGCCCTCCCAGGCTGGTTGGAAACAGCCGATTCATTTCTGAAAATGGAACTCATCTCCCCAGGGTGACACGCACACAATGCCCAACCCACGTGCAGACACAGCCCCCTGCTGCTGCGAGGGCCACAGAGCAGAGGCTGAGGCGCCCCCACCGCTGGGCCGGCGTGAGGGTCACCTGGGGGGGTCGCCACACCTGCAGGCCTGGTGCCCCCTCCTTAGCACCCCCAATCCCTGCTGCCCCAGGGCCCCCATCCTCTCAGCTTCCACCCCCAGCCCCCTCAGACGTGACGGGCCGGCTGGGGAGCCAGCAGCCCCCAGGACACTCAGGAGAGCAGAGATCAGGCTGAGAGGGGCTCGGAGCCCCAGACCCTGCCAGACACTGGTGGGGTGAGCAGGGACCCCAGACTCATGGCTTGCCTCAGAGGAAGCCAGGGCCGTGCTGGGAAACCGCCGGGAAGTTTCTTGTAATTCTGGCAGCTCCTGCTCCTCCCGGGGCTTGAAGAGAGACCTGCCTAGAGCAGCCAGGCCCGGAACAAGTTTGGGGTGGCATTTGGTGTCCTGCTGAGCTGGGGCACAGAGCAGGAGGGGCATGAGGGTGAAGAGTCCCCAACACAGGCCCACGCTCAGGGGGGCACCAGTCGGTCACGTGCTGGCTGGCAGGCAGAGCCCTGGGCACCCCCAAGGCACTCAGGAAATAGGGACCCCCAGCACCCATCCCGCGGGAGACCCACAGCCAGGCCCAGAGAGGTGAGCCCTGCCCCCCCCCAGGACAGCAGCTGAGCGACAGGAGGCCTGGGCCACTCCCTACAGGCCCAGCACCAGGGCAGTGGCCAGCCATTCACCCCCAGGCCAGCCCGCACGCTGGCTCACACGTAGGCCACATGGTCAAGGGGAACGGGCGGCCCATACACCAGGCCTGAGCCTCTCTCCGTCCCGTCTCTGGTGTCCAGGAGCTGTGACCTGACCCAGCACCCCTGCCCACGCACGAACGCCCCCAAATCACGAAAGTCAGCCCCAGATGCAGGGGCCTCCCCTCACGCTCACTGACCACCCAACCCCTGACCTCGGTGGGTCTCAGGCTGGGGCACCAATGACCAGTCCAGAACTTGCCCCACCCAGACCAGAGGGCGGCTCCCTCCCTCCCAGGCCCAGCTGGTCACCTTCTCTCTGCTTCTCAAAGAGAATCTCCTCATCCAAAGCTGTGAAGCTCGTGTAGCCCACGTGGGACTGTGAGTATCCCGAGGAAAGTTCTAGCCCCGGGGCCCCCCGTCCCCACCTCACACCAGAAACAAAAGCTGGTGTGTAGAGACCGCTTGGAAGCACGGGGTTCTTGGGGGACCGGGGGAGTAGGGGTCCCACCTGGGGGCAGCCCATTGGACAAAGGCTCGGCCCTGGTGGACAGCTGGAGGCCCTGGCCAGGGCTTGCGGCCCTCGGTCTCCCACAGCCAGCAGCGCTCGCAGCCCAGGGCTCCACGTCAGCCGGGGGACCCCCCACCTCCCCACCACCTCCGGGCACGTAGCAGCGCTGCCACGAGGCTGGAGACTCTGCGGGAAGCCAGCTCCCTCTGAGGCTGCCAGTGAGCAGGTTCTAAAAGCCCCCCAGGTGGTTAAGGACGGACTGGGACGCTGGCAGGCGGCCCATTGGTGGAGGCCACACCTCCCCCCGCCACCCCTGAGGCCGCCTGAGCTGGCCACCACATGTCACCCAGGCCACCAACTTCTGGCCATGTGTCTCCAGACACGTCAGCGAGGAACAGTGCTGGTGGCCACACACAGAGGGTCTGCAGCTTGACTGGGAGGGCACTGCTCCAGGACTCCCGATTCGAAGGGGGCCAGGAATATGACGGGAGGGGCATTTTCGAAGGGACTGCCTTGACTTATGTAGCTTGTGCTTTGGGGTGTGGCCGGGATGGGGGCTGGGGGTGGGTGGGGGGCAGGTCTAAGCCCTCCCTTCCCAGAAGGGTGGTTGGCAGCTGCTCTGCAAGAGGAGGGGGCCTCGGGGGAGGAACCCAACCAGCCGAAGGTGCTGCCCAGGAGGAGGTGCCCATGCACTCTGCCAGGCTCTCTCTTGCCACTGGAAAGGGGTGGATGGAGAGAGACGCCATGAATCCTTGACCCCGGCAAAGTGGCCACAACTTCTGCCAGAGAACTTGAGGCAGCTACCGTTCTAAGCTGACAGCCAGATCCCAGAGTTTCTGGTTGTTTCGTTCCCAGAATCCAGCCCAAGGAGGCCCCTGACCAGATTCCCAGCTTGGAAGCACCTCCCACCTGCCCAGGGCACAAACCATTATCGGTCCTGCCTAACGATGGAGGCCACGGGGCCGGAGGGCCTGGACAGCCGAGGCTCCCCCTGGCCAGGCACAACGGGCGCCGGCCTCTCTTGGGACAACAGCACCAGACACAGCGTCACATTCCCTGAGCCGCTGCCGGCTCCCCCGTGTTCCCGCCAGTGGTGTCCGCTGCCATCTGCGCCACAGGGCTAACGGGCAACGCGGCCGTCACCTGTGTGATCCTGAGAGCGCCCGAGATGAAGACGGGGACCCCGCGTTCATCCTGAACCTGGCCGTCGCCGACGACCCTTCACACCGGTGCTGCCCACCAACATCGCCGAGCACGTGCTGCAGCGCCGGCCCTTTGGGGAGCTGCTCTGCAAGCTGGTGCTGGCCATCGACCGCTGCAACAGCTTCTCCAGCATCTACTTCCTGGCCGCCGTGAGCATGGACCGCTACCTGGTGGTGCTGGCCACGGCACACCGTCCGCGGGGCTAAGATCGCCAGCCTGTGCATCTGGCTGGTGTCACCGTCGCAATGCTGCGCTTCTTCACCTTCGCCGGAGTCTACAGCAACGAGCTGCCGGTCACAAGCTGCGGGCTGAGCTTCCCACGGCCTGAGTGGGCCTGGTTCCAGGCGAGCCGCATCTACACGCTGGTGCTGGGCTTCACGGTGCCCACGTGCACCCTCTATGTTCTCTGCGCGGACCTGCTGCGGAGGCTGCCGGCCCTGCGGCTCCACTCCGGAGCCGAGGCTCTGGGCAAGGCCAAGCGGAAGGCGAGTCTCCAGGTCCTGGCTGTGCTGGCCGTGGGCCTGCTCTGCTGGACGGCCTTCCACCTGGCCCCCGTCGTGGCCCTGACCACAGACCTGCCCCGACGCCCCTGGCCATTCATCGTCTCCTGTGTCGTCACCAGCCTCAGCTACACCGGCTCCCGCCTCAGCCCCTTCCCCTAGGCCTTCCTGGACCACAGCTTCTGGAAGAGCCTCTGCACCACGTTCCAGTGCCCGGGAGCATGAGCACCCCTCCCTCATGGCCCACGCAACCGTAGAAAAGCTCTGTTCCTTTAGAGCAACACCCCACTTGTTCACATCCCATCACTATTTTCTCCAGACAGAAAGAGAAAGACCCACAGAGGCTGGCCACCGAGCCCTCAGAGGTGGCCATGGACCCACCCCTGTCTCTGCCTCCTAGACAGCCCTTGGGTGGCCAGCTGCAGGGATTCAGGTCCTGCCGACCCAGGCAGGTGGTCCTGGCACAACAGACATCCTGGGGGGCACCTGGGCAGCAAAGCCAGGTGTTGCTGTAAAAGCCAAAGGCGCACATCAAAGGAGGCCATGAAGCACGCTCTCACAGCCGGAAACTCAGGTGACACTTCACCAGGAGGCCTGTGCCCGTGTCCCCTCCTGGCTCCCTCAGCAGGGCTCAGGCCCCCTTGAGCGCCCCATGCCCCTTGTGCCCTTCAGGCCGATGCCTGTGGTCCCCCCATGTCCTGCTATAGGACCCAGGGCCCTTCTGCCAGGACCTCTGGACCCACACTCTCTAGAGGGGGCACCTGTCACTTAGACAGGATGGCACCTGGACCCCTCCCCCCCTGAGGTGTGCCCTGGGGCCTAGACTCAGCCAGCAGGAGCTCCACACTGAGCCTGGGGGTGGGGTGGGAACGCTAAGGGGCTGGCTGCTCAGAGACCATTTCTGCCACTGGTGGGGGGTCAGAGGACAAGTCCCTGAAGACCGCTTTGGTGGGCCTCGGCCAGGCTCCGCACCCTTGGTCCCATGGCTCCCAGCTGCTTCCAGGCCTGGAGCTCCACCCTTGCCGTTCCGTAAGTCACCTGCCTGGCACCCGATAACCCTTCAAAGCTTATGGGGCCCCAGGTTGGTTTTAGTCCTTGTGACACGGCTCTGGCCAGTCTGTCCAGCTGGCAAGCAGGACACACCTTTCGCCACCGGGTGAGGTGGCCCCCAGGCTGCATGGCCGCCTCCCCCCCACCCCGTCACGTGGAAGAGCTCGGGTCCACACCCCTCTCCCCTGCCCTCCCGCAGCCTGAAACAACTCAGAGGCTACCTCCGTCCTGTTATCTTTCTGACCACATGGTATTAGTAAGCTATTACTGTATAAAACATTCCCCCCAAATTAGCAGCTCAGAACAACATTTACTAGTTCACAACTCTTGTGGGTCAGGAACCTTCCAGCAGCTCTCAGCTGGCTCCAGCTCAGGGTCTCTCAGGACATTTCAGGCAGGCCTTCAGCCGAGGCCCCAGTCACCCGAAGGCTGCACTGGGGCTGGAGGAGCTGCTCCCTCTCGTGGCCACTGGCCGGAGGCCTTGGTTCCTGGCCCTGCGGGCCGTCCACAGGCTGCTTGGGCATCCTCCAGTGGTGGCAGCGAGCCCCCAGGGCAGCATCCGAGAGAGAGCCAGGCGGAAACCTCCATACATTTAAGGCCTATCTGGGAAGCCATTCTGGTACTTTCTGTTCCTTAGAAGCGAGTCCCCAGGTCCCAGCACACTCAGGGGCTGTGGCCACTTCTCAAACCTCCACTAGCACCCAGCCTCTCCCGCGAAGAACTAGCTGTTCCCGATCCGCGCTCTCACTGTGCTGCACTCACACCTCGGTTCCAAGCAGCAGCCGTGATTACCTGGTCAGCGTTCATCCTGCGCCCTGCGAGCCCCCCGAGAGGAGAAGCTGCGGCTCCCACACCCCAGCTAAGACCCCAGCTGGGCCGAAGCGAGGCGTGAACGCGCGTGGCGTGAGTGCGCGTGGCGTGAACGCGGAGCCGCAGGGGCGGAGCTGTGTCAGCCGGAAGCCCACGGGAACGAGCAAGGGTCTCCCACCCCGTCCCCAGCAGAACGTCTCCCTAGCACAGGAGGTGCCAACCAAGCCTCCTCAACGGACCCCACACTCTTTATTCCCTGGGGTGGCCCCCGCCCCACACACAGCCCAGCAACGGGAGCCACCGTCTGGCACTGGGAACTCCATGGTGGGGACCGAGGAGGGGCAGGCCCAGCCAGGCGGCCCACATCCGATGGGAGGGAGGGTCTTCACGCAGGGCCCGCGACACGCCAAGGGTGGGGGAGCCATGGGCCAGCCAAGGTCGGGGGGAGAGGAGAGCCCTCACCGGGATCCCGCCCCGACTGAGCTGTGGACCCCGGGGAAAAGGCCGCCCCCTCCACCGTGACTCCGGAGATGGACTGGGGAGCGGGGAGGGAGTGTCCCCATGCTCTGGGCTCCTGGTCCCAGAGAGAACTGGCCCTCTCCTTCCACCCGGACCCCGGCCCGGCACCACCCGGCGCGGCCCCTGGGCGCAGCCTCCCGCGGGCCACAGCGCCCCTGGTGGGCAAAGTCCAGAGCGCCAGGTGAGCCCGCAGCTTCCCCGGTCCAGCCGATCCGCTGACACCCCCCTAACCCGGCCTTCCCCCACTACCCCGTGAGGAAGGTTCGGCGTCCCTTCTGCGCAGGCAGGGAAACCAAGGCTCAGCGAAGCCGGGAGACTTGACCGAGCCCAGCTGCTTGCGGTTGGGCGGGGGCGGGGATTGGGGCGAGGAAAGGGGCAGGGGGCGGAGGTGGCGATGCAGGCTGGAAGCCGGGGCGGGGCGGTGGGGCGTGGAGGTGGGGGCGGGGCGGGGCTGGAGGCAGGGGGCGGGGTCGGAGGTCGGAACAGAGGAGAGATCTGGGTGCAGGTGGGGGGGACGAGCCAGCCTTGGTCCCGCTTCCGAGGTCCCGCGGGCTGCTGGCCGGCCCCTCAGCCCTGCCTGAACGGGGACGAGCGCAGACGCTCGCTGTGGGGTCGGCCTGGTTGGCAGCCCGGAGCACACCCTGAGCCGCCTCCTCCGCCAGGACCTCGCTGCCTCCTGAGCGCCCCCCATGCTAACTGCCACCGACTGTCTTGCACAGGGCGTTCCCAAATGGCCAGAAGCCCAGGAGGACATCTGTGCCCTGGAAGGGCAGTGTCAGCAGCACCAACGTGTCTGCCAGGGCCAAGTTAAAGATGTAAATGTTGGTAGCTGTCTTCATCTTGGTGTGTCTGCAGAGAGGACGGGGAGGAAGAAGGCTTCATTTGGCCACCCTGGCAGACCTGGCAGCAAAGGGCAAGGTGCCCTTCCTCTTGGCCGTCACAGGGGGCACCCTGAGCTTTCCCTTGATGCTGAATTTTTGTGTTAACAGCAATTTGCTTGTCATTAAAACTTATATAAACCCGGACATTGGCCCCTCAGCCTGTGCCCAAGCACTGCGACCGAGCTGGCCCTGGATGCCGCTGCGAAGCCCCTCTCTCTGACAGGGTTGTCTGCCCGACAGTCAGCCTGGGTAGAACCGGGCCCACGCAGGAGCCAGGAGGATCTCAGGATCTCGGGGCTGCCAGAGGAAGCGGCTCTGTCCATCTGTCATCAAACTCCCTTGGATCCACCCAAGGAACGAGGAAGGAGCTAGAGTGGGGGGAGGTGGGAGTGAAGAGAACCCAGAGCCCACTGTGGGGAAGCGCCCACCCACTGGACCCACAGGAACCTCCGGCTACGGGGGTGGGGAATGCAGTGCTTGATTGTTTGGGGAGAAACTTTGTGCTGAAGCAAAGAAGACAGGCCCCCAAGACGTCATGAACTAGTCGACCCCTTCCCAAAGTGGGACAGTCGGCCAAGCACAGAGCCACATGAAGAGCACAGAGCAGGTTGGAGGACGAATCGACTTACACCCCACGTGCTAATCCCAGAGAGTGTACCCCAATGGGCCCCCCAAAGAGTCAGAAACACCTGTTGCAAGCAGAGCGCCCTGACCAGTGTGCAGGGGGTTATTCTGACCCTCCGTCACGGCCCCTGGAGACAGTTCAGGGCTGGTTACGTGCAGGGGAAATCACACTGTCCACATGCATAGATACATGGAGACACATGTTACACCAGCGCAAATGCATGTCTTTCAGCCTTGGCACAAAAATGCTGCAGCCATAGTGGCTCTGGTCCTCAGAGCCTCCCGCTGCTGGCAGCACGGACAGAGCCCCGTCCTCCCCAAGAACGACCCCACAGGGCCGGGGCCCCCAGAGCAGGAGAGGCCAGTCCAGAGTCAGCACCTCCTCCTCTTTCCAGGTGCCTCAGCTCACCTGGCCAGGTCTGCAGCTCAGCTAGCAGGTAGAGGCAGCTCTACCACTGCAGATGTTTCAGCAGCTTGTCTGCAGGGCGAACGCTTGCCAAGTCACCGAGCTGCAGCCTCCATCTGCAGACTGGGAGGGTACTTTTCTGGGTGGTCACAGCGGGCAGGGTCCCCACGGCTCAGATGGTCCTTGCAGCCTCCCTCAAGCAGGTCTGCCAGCCCCAGCTCTCCTTCCAACTCTGCATACGAAGCCGCCTCTGACTGGGAAGCTCAGGCTTCCCCCACAGATAACTCTGGAGGCTTGTAAATGAAGTAGGGCCTCAGTCACTGGGGGTGCAGGGCAGGACCTGTCCCAGCTGGCATCCTTCCAAGGCCACCAGGACCCAAGCAGGACACAGGGTCCTGACAGCTGCACAGCTGCTGACCTCTGATGGAGTCTGAAAGGAGGGCTTTGAGGGACAGCCCGAGGGGGGCCCAGGCAACCCAGACAGAGCACTGCAGAGCCTTCCCCACCCCACAGCTGAGACCAGGCACATGGGGCTGCTTCACAAACGACAGGGTGGCCTGCGGCGGTCCTGGCCACCTCGCAAACCTGAACGGCCATGTCTGCGGCGCAGCAGTTCACGTGTCCTGGAGGGAGCAGCCTTGCTGAGAAGCCTCCTAAGAGTTTCACTCTCAGGGCGAGTCCCACTGCCCAGGGATGCCCACTGGACTCTCCAGGCAGCGCCAGGCCCATCCAGCGGCCCAGAGGAGATACTGCAAGGCTCCATGCAGACAGCACACAGCACGAGGGGCACGTAGGACTGTACAGCCGCTGTCACGCTTCCGGCTGTGTGCCTACCTGGAGCGGGATGCAGCAGGGAGAGGCCGGAACAGTCCATGAAGCTTGGCAGTGCCGGGGTGGCTCTGGCCGGGCAATGCTCACCAGCGAGTCCTTGCACCACCCCCTGCCCTCCACTAGGAGGGCAGCTTTAGTGCGACTAGGGCCTCGAGGGCAGCCCTAATGCTCTGACCTGTCCCATGATGTCACCAGACCCTCCGAGGCCACAGGGCCCGTGGAGGCTGGTGATGCGCAGTTGCACGTCAGCCTAGAGAGCGGTGACCTGGGTGAGCTCCGTGTTGGGTGTGGATGGGCTCTGCGGGCTGACAGGCACCATGGGCAGGTCCACGCCTAGTCATGCCGGCCGTGGCACCATCTCAGAGGTCTTGCGAGCAAGAGCCACATCCTTGGCGACGCTGCGCACGCGGTCTGACACCTGCGTCTCCCGGCGCAGGGTGGACGCGCAGCAGAACTTGCGGAAGCAGGCCTTGAAGTTCTCATCCAGGAAAGCGTAGAGGATGGGGTTGAGGCAGCTGTTGACATAGCCGAGGGCCGTGCAGAAACGGAGGACGGCCACCACAGTCTCACTGCCTGGCTGGACGCCCAGCCCTTGGACCAGCACGAAGACCTGGACGGGCGTCCAGCAGCCCACGAACACAGCCACCACCACCAGCACCAGCCGCGTGATGCGCCGCAGGTTCCGGTCCTTCTCGCGGGAGCCTGAGAGCAGGCGGACGCCTCGCAGCCGCCGGATCATCAGGCTGTAGCAGACGGAGATGATGAGCACAGGGATGATGAAGGAGAAGAGGAAGATGCAGACGGCAAACACGGGGCCCCAGTAGTCCTGGGGGGTGGGGATCTCCACCAGACACTCGATCTCTGCAGGGAGAGAAGCAGGGTCAGGGCGGGTGGGCAGGTGGGCAGGGAGAGAGCCACCCAGAGCCAGGGGAGCGTGGCACTGGGGAGGAGGGTGCCCTGCACTGACCTTCATCCTCAACCTGTGCCGAGCCCATGATGGCAACAGGAACGCCCACAACAGAGGCCAGGGCCCAGATGGCCACATTGACAGCCTGGGCCTTGCTGGATGTCCGGACGTCAAGGGCACGGATGGGGTGGCAGATGGCTACGTAGCGGTCCACACTCATGGCAGTCAGCGTGAAGGTGCTGGTGAACATGTTGTAATAGTCAATGGCGATGACTGTCTTGCACAGGGCGTTCCCAAATGGCCAGAAGCCCAGGAGGACATCTGTGCCCTGGAAGGGCAGTGTCAGCAGCACCAACGTGTCTGCCAGGGCCAAGTTAAAGATGTAAATGTTGGTAGCTGTCTTCATCTTGGTGTGTCTGCAGAGAGGACAGGGAGGAAGAAGGCTTCATTTGGCCACCTTGGCAGACCTGGCAGCAAAGGGCAAGGGTCTCTTCCTCTTGGCCATCACAGGGGGCACCCACTCTGCCCCCTGCTAAAATGTAGGCTCATGGGCCCAGCCCAATGCCATGGAGGCTGAAGGCAAGTATTTTAACAAATTCTTCAAGTACTTACGGTTCGCAACCTAAAGACTTGTCTGCCTTGGAAAAGACGGGTGTGGGGTCGGGGGAGCAGAGTGTCTGCCTGCCCCTGCATGAGAGCAGAGACAGGACTCGTAGGACAAAGAACCTGTCCTCCTCCCTTTCAAGTCTCCCCCAAGACCCTTCTTGGACCAAAACGTTGGCCCTTCCACCACCAGAGGTTTCCAGGGGCTCCAGAATCTGGAAGAGCACACCAAACCAGGCCTCACTGTTGCCTAGCAACCGAGACAGGAAATGGTGACAGGGATGGGACAGATGCTAATGGGGTCTGATTGTATGCAAGAACCTGGCATGGGCCTGGAGGAACTGTGGGTGCTTAATAACTATCTGCTAAATGAATTAATAGTTGTCATAGTGGTGATGGTGGTAGTGTTGGTGATGGTGGTAATTATGGTGGTGGTGGTGGTGATGGTCGTGGTGGAGATGGTGCTAGCAACAGTGGTGGTGATGGTGGTGGCAGCGATGGTGATGGTGGCGGTGGTGCTGGTGGTGGCAGTGGCGATGGTGCTGGTGGTGATGGTGGTGGTGGTGGTGATGGTGGTGGTGGTGATGGTGGTGGTGCTGGTGATGGTGATGGTGGTGGTGATGGTGGTGGTGGTGGTGATGGTGGTGGTGGTGGTGGTGATGGTGGTGGTGGTGGTGCTGGTGATGGTGGTGGCAGTGGCGATGGTGCTGGTGGTGGCGATGGTGGTGGTGGTGGTGGTGATGGTGGTGGTGGTGATGGTGGTGGTGGTGATGGTGGTGGTGCTGGTGATGGTGATGGTGGTGGTGATGGTGGTGGTGATGGTGATGGTGGCGGTGGTGGTGCTGGTGATGGTGGTGGCGGTGGCGATGGTGCTGGTGGTGGCGATGGTGGTGGTGGTGGTGGTGGTGGTGGTGGTCATTATGGTGGTGGTGGTGGAGATGGTGCTGGTGGTGGTGCTGGTGGCGGTGGTGCTGGTGGTGATGATGGTGGTGGTGGTGGTGATGGTGGTGGTGGTGGTGGTGGTGGTGCTGGTGGTGGTGGTGCTGGTGGTGGTGATGGTGATGGCGGTGGTGCTGGTGGTGGCAGTGGCGATGGTGCTGGTGGTGGTGATGTTGGTGGTGCTGGTGGTGTTGATGGTGATGGTGGTGGTGATGGTGGTGGTGGTGGTGGTGGTGCTGGTGATGGTGGTGGCAGTGGCAATGGTGCTGGTGGTGGTGATGGTGGTGGTGGTGATGGTGGTGGTGGTGGTGACGGTGGTGGTGATGGTGACGGTGGTGGTGGTGGTGATGGTGATGGTGGTGGTGCTGGTGACGGTGGTGGTGGTGCTGGTGACGGTGGCAACACCAGAGACAACAATGTTCCCTGTCAATTAAACTGCCATGAAGGAATCTGGGGTTTCGTTCTGCCTCTTAGAGAGAGATTAAGAATAAGCTCAAAGAGGCCTTAATCATGACCAAATAACAAGGACAGTGGTGACGGCAGATGCCTGTGCCAAGTTCTTCACTTGGATTTTAACTCGTTTAAGATTCAGAAGCGCTATTTTGATGCCCAGTCTGCACAGGAGGACATTCAGGCTCAGAGGATCTAAATGGTCTTCTCAAGGCCACAGAGATGGTAAAAGGAAAAGTGGGTCGAGAGAACTAGAAGAGCAGCCACAGACAGGAGGAAAGATTTGCCAAAGACCCATCTGACAAAGGACTGCTGTCCAGAATGCACGAAGAACTCCTAATACTCAACAATAAGGACACAGACAGCCTGGTTAAAAATGGGCCAAAGACCTTAACAGACCCTCAGCAAGGAAGATATACAGACAGCAAAGAAGCACATGAAAAGATGCTCCACCTATGTCATCAGAGAAATGCACATTAAAACAACAATGAGGACTTCCCTGGTGGCGCAGTGGATAAGAATCCGCCTGTCAGTGCAGGGGACACGGGTTCGAGCCCTGGTCCGGGAAGATCCCACATGCCGCGGAGCAACTAAGCCCGTGCGCCACAACTGCTGAGCCTGCGCCCTAGAGCCTGTGCTCTGCAACAAGAGAAGCCACCACAGTGAGAAGCCCGCACACCGCAACGAAGAGTAGCCCCCGCTCGCCGCAACCAGAGGAAGCCCGTGCAGAGCAACGAAGACCCAACACAGCCAAAAATAAAAAAAAAATGTTTAATAAAACAACGAGATACCACTACATACCTATTAGAATGACCAACATTTGGAACCCTGACACCACTAAATGCTGGTGAGGATGTCAACAGGTACAGCCATTTGAAAGACAGTTTGGCAGTTTCTTACAAAACAGACTCTTACCATAAGATCCAGCAATCACCCACCCTTTGATACTTACCCAAAGGAGTTGAAAATATATCCACATAAAAACTTGCACACGGATGTTTATAGCAGCTTTATTCATAGTGCTGAAACTTGGAAGCAACCAAGATGTCCTCCAGTAGGTGGATGAATAAATAAACTGTGGCTCACCCAGAAAATGGAATATTATTCAGCAGTAAAAAAGGAATGAGCTCTCAAGCCGTGAAAAGACACGGAGGACCCTGACGTGCACACTGCTAAGTGAAAGAAGCCAATCTGAAAAGGCTGCAGACTGTATGATTCCACATTCTGGAAAAGCAAAACTATGAACACAGTAAAAAAGATCAGTGTTTGCCAGGGGTTGGGAGGTGGGAAAGGATGAACAGGCAGAGCACGGAGGATGTTTAGGGCAGTGAAACTACTCGGTGTGATACTGTAATGGTGGACACATGCCTTTATATATTTGTCCAAACCCATAGAAAGTACAACACCAAGAGGGAACCCTAAGGTAAACTATGGATTTGGGGTGATTATGATGTATCAGTGTAGGTTCATCAGTTGTGAAAATGTACTATTCTGGTGGGGATGTTGATAATGGGGGAGATGATGCCTGCGGAGGGGAGGGGAGGGCAGGGACTATATAGGAAACCACTGTACCTTCTCCTCAATTTTGCTGTGAACCTAAAACTACTTTAAAAACATTGCCTGTGGGCTTCCCTGGTGGCGCAGTGGTTGAGAGTCCGCCTGCCGATGCAGGGGACGCGGGTTCGTGCCCCGGTCCGAGAAGATCCCACATGCCGCGGAGCGGCTGGGCCCGTGAGCCATGGCCGCTGAGCCTGCGCGTCCGGAGCCTGTGCTCCACAACGGGAGAGGCCACAGCAGTGAGAGGCCCGCGTACCGCAAAAAAAAAAAAAAAAAAAAAAAACATTGCCTGTAAAAAAAGAGCAGGGACTGGAACTGGGTGCTTCTGACACTGAGGCAGGCCACCCCAGTGCCATGGCTCAAAACACATGGTTCTGCCTCTGAGCCTGGCGTGCTCACAGCAGTTCCCGGGCATCACTCTCTGTGGAGACTGCTCGTGGGCAAGACGACCTCCCCTCTCTGCTCTAATCAAGACGTGCCTCTGAGGGGCTTGATGCCCCCACGCAGAGGAGAGACCCCACAAGAAACGCTCACAACCGGAAGGAGGAACACGCCCACCCCCACCCACAGTTCTCACCCACAGCACACCCTCCAGCCACGAAGGGGCACCTGAGTCTAGTACCCGGGGCCAGCGCTGGGGGGAGGGCGGCTGCTCCTCGCAGCCCCTTGTCTGAGCGCACACGTGACACACACCGGCACGTACAAGTGTACAAGGGCATGCTTACACACGTGACACACACCGGCACGTACAAGTGTACAAGGGCATGCTTACACACATGACACACACTGGCACTACAAGTGTACAAGGGCATGCTTATACACATGCACGGACACGGACAGAGCCACAAGGGCGTGTGCACATGCACACATGCATGTGCACACACGCACACGTGTGTATACACATAAAGCACGTGTGTGCCCACATGCACACATGTGTGTTCATACTCGCGCATTCATGCCCACGCTCACATACATGTACAAACATGTACATGCTCGCATGTATTGTGTCCGTGCACACAGATGTATGTACAAGGTGCAGTACACACACATATATGCACACACCCAGACGTGCACACACTCACACACGTGTGCACATTCACACGGGTGCACACTCTCATGTGTACACACATACATGCTCATGTGCATGTGTGCACATACATGTATACACGTGTGTGCGCACATGCACAGTGCATGTGTCCCCACGCTGTCCCGATGCCATCCCCACACGCTGTTCCCACCCTGTCCCCACATTCCCCCCACGCTCCTCCCACTCTACCGCCCCATGCCATCCCCACGCTGTCCCCCATGCTTTCCCCACGCTGTCCCCACACTCTCTCCCACGCTCTTCCCACTTTGTTTCCCCATGCTGTCCCCTCATACTGTCTTGGCCATCCTTCCACAATGTCCCCACATCATCCCCCATTATGTCCCCCCAGCAGCGTGGCTGCCATCCTTGACCCCACAAGCATTCCCATTCTGAGCGCCAGCAAATGCTGGAATCGGCCCAAACACCAGCGGTGAACACGGAGCCCCGGAGCTGAGGAAGGGGCCTCGTGAAGCTGCCCCAGCGCCGGACCTGGACGACGCCGACAAGAGCTGCCTTCCGGGATCACTGCGGGGCCCGTGAGGTACTCACGCGGCAGCTTGGCTGGGAGCCTGGCGCACGGCTCAGACGGAGCGTCATCTCTCGGGAGTCAGGGCGGCGCTCCATCTGGGACGGAGCCGCGCCTCCTCCCACACCCGGACTGGACCGTGCCTCTCCCTCTCCCCCAGCCAAATGCCTCTGCCCTCAGGAGCTGAGCCACCGGGGCCTCAGGACTGACCCTGCCCAGTGCCAGGGGGCCAGGGATTGAACGGGGGTGGGGGAGATCCCCACGTGCCAAGCCTGCCGGAGCAGCCCCTGCTCCATGCCCTCGGCAGCTGCTCAGGACTCACCGGGGGGAGACGGGGGGTGGTGCCCAGCCTACCTGAGGATGACGTACATGACGAGACAGTTCCCCAGCAGCCCCCCGATGCACACGGCCAGGTAGAGCCCCACGATGGTGACCTTGAGCCCAAGGGGCAGGAAGGCACCGTGGCTGGCATTGAGCAGCAGGTGCGGGGGCAGCAGGCTGTGGGTGGGGCTCAGGAGGGACAGGTTGCCCTGCAGGTGGCCGCTGTAGAAGGCTTCCCAGAACGGGGCAGGGAAGAGGGACTCCATGCCCCGCCCTGCACGCAAAGCCCTCCGGAACCTGGGGAGGCACAGGGACACGTGAGCGCAGCACCCAGCACCCACCCAGCCCCGGGCCACAGACACGGAGGCACGTGCGTGTGCACACACGTACACGCACACACCGGGCACACGGAGACACGCAAACGTGTATGCCAGGGACAGGGGCACACGTGCACACACATAGGGACACAGTCTCAGCTGGCCTGCAGGCTCCCACATGGGTGCGCGGATGCGCTTACACAGCGGGATGTGTCCACCCATGGGGGCTCACAGACACGGACGCACACACACACACACACACAGATGCCCAAAGCTGCCCTTGTGCACACGCAGGCACAAAAGGGAGCAAGACACACCCAGAAACACCTGGAACACTGGACACAGGGCAACCGAGCACAGGGCCTCCTCATGCCCCTCCCCAGCCCTGCCTGAGAGCGGCGGCCACCACAGGTCACCTCCACGCCAGCCCCCAGCGGCTCAGCCTTACCTCGGTGACCTCCGTGGGAGCTGGAACCCTGGAGCCCCTAACCCTCGGCCTGCGGCAGAGCAGGGCTGGGAGCGCCGGCCCGACTCAGCTCTGGGTCTGGACGGGACTGCGGCTGCCGCACAGTGGCAGCTGCTCCTTTTCCTTCTCAGACGCCAGACCAGACGCAGCAGCCTGGTGCACGGAGCTGGGGGAGGGGAGGAGGCTGCAGCTCCAGAGGGGAGGGGCCGTGCAGGATGGAGGAGGGGGCCCCAGGCTGGATGGGGACAGATGCAAGGACCAGGGTGCACCCTCAGAGATGAACAACAGAGAGGGGCTTGGACCCACAGAGCCCAGGCAGAGACAGGCTCGAACCCACGGACACAGGGATAGGTGCACATGAGAACTCAGACACGTGGACGGACACACACACACACACACACACAAGGACACACAGGGACTCAGGGACAGACACATGGAGACACAGGGACAAACACACAAGAACAGACACAAAGGACATGCAGAAACACACAAAGACATGGAACGGAGACTCGGAGAGACACACACAAGACAAGAGACAGACGTGAAGCCGCATCTCACTCAGAAGCAGAGCCTTGGACGGACTCAGACCTGCCCCAGCTGGAGTTCCATGCCCAGAACAGCGCCCCTCAGCTGGGATCCCAGGGCAGCTGAGCCACAGGGGGCCGCCGGTCAGGTGGCTGGGCCCCTGCCCAGCCAGCCCTGATCAGATCAGAGCCTCATAAGCAAGCAGGATGTCTGGACTGTCCAGTGTGCCCCATGTGCCTCCTGGGTGCCAAGCCCATCACAAGCACAAGCTTGTCCATCCCCACTACCCCTAACTGCGGGCCTCAGCATCATCTTTGTGCCAACAAGAGCAGTAAGCCTCAGCACCTCAGCAGTGTGAAGCCACCTGTCAAAGTGGCAGAGACGGGGTTCAAAGCCAGGTCTGTCTGCCACCTGAAGACCCACCGAGGGCCCCTCTGCCTCAGCTGGGTCCCTGAACGACATCCGAACGTCACTGCCTCACAGCCTGGGCCCCCAGCACCCACACAGCAGAACACGGAGCTGCCTCCTTCCCATCCCTGGGGTCACATGCCTTGTGGGTGACCCCTGAGCTGAACTGCCAGCCCCACCCTGTCAAGGGGTCGTTCTTCCTGCCCGGGCTCTGCCCACACAGCCCAGACCCTGCTTGGAGCATCTGTCTCCAAGGATGGGGACCTGGTTGCTAGGCGACTGGCAGCAGCGTCGCTAGGATACCTGGCGAATCAGGAGAGGACAGAGCAGGCGAATAGCCCAGGGCTCAGCATCCCAGGCCGTCCCCCAGGACGTATCTGTGCGTCTTCACTGCAGTCGACCCAGGGACACGTGTGGAGACACGGGGCACATCCACAGAGGCACTCAGGACACAAAGACTCACAAAAACACACACAAAGATGCCCAAATAGGCACACAGGTAAACAAACAGACAGGGGTACCTGCTCAGAGGACGCACAGACACTCGAAGGGACCCACAGACGCATGGGCCACACCCACGCAAACCCACACTAGGGTGCACGTGAGGCACAAGGTAGACACGGGAGAAGAGGCAGACCAAAGCCTCAGACGCCTGGGGACACACGTGCACCACATTCTCCAGGCAAAGCTCGAAGCCCCATCCCATTGACCTTGGGAGCCCCAGCAGGGCAGGAACCCCAGGGGCTCGCCCTCCTGCAGCCTCCCCGACCTGGGCTCCCCGAGGTCTGAGCAGCCAACCTCAGCCCCTCCCACCCCCACTGCCTGGGCCCACCTGCCCGCCAGTTTACTAACTTGTTTCCTAATGGCCTTCAGCCTGGGGAAAGGGCGGGGCTCGGAGGCTGCCCTGAGGCTGGGTGTGAGTTCCCGTCTGGACAGACCTCCCATGAGGGCACATCGGGCACGCCTGGGCCCACCTGCCCGCACGGGCAGTCTCAGCCCAAGGACTGGACGGTGGGGGGCCAGGCCAGGGTACTGACAACACTCCCTGGGGATGGTAGCCCCCAGCCCTGGACCCTGCAGGGTTCCCACAAAGGGGGCCTGGCCCAGGAAATGGCCCAGCCTCTCTCGACCCCTGTACGTCCAAGATAAGACACAGAACATATGTGTTACACATGGGGCAGCAGGGAACACGTGTGAGCATCTGTATCAAAGCAAGACAACCTCAAACACACACATCATATGCAGGCAAAACAAAACACGCAAGGGTACCAGCGACAGCCCAAGACACGCAGCTTACGTGAATGACAGCACAGAACACGGGTCCGCAACATATCAAGTGACAGCCTGACCAGGGCTACACTTGGAGGTCACAGGCATTCCGGGCAGGACCCAGGTCCCAGAGTGCCAGTGACACCCACAAACTGGGGTGAACGCACCTCACTCTTGCACCCAGTGACTCAGGGCCCGTCAACGCCAGATGGCACACTGTCCGCTGCCCCTCGGTCCGCATATGCTTTGCCACTCCCCCCACCCCCCCGGAGCAGGGCCCGGGAATCAAAGCACAGTCAGTCGCCAGCAGCCTCACCCAGAACAGCCGTCCCCAGGGAATTCAGTCACCAGGCCAGTTGTGCTGTTAAAAAGTGAAAGGAATGGGGCTTCCCTGGTGGTGCAGTGGTTAAGAATCCGCCTGCCAGTGCAGGGGACACGAGTTCAAGCCCTGGTCCGGGAAGACCCCACATGCCGCAGAGCAACTAAGCCCGCACGCCACAACTACTGAGCCTGTGCTCTAGGGCCCACGAGCCACAACTGCTGAGCCCGCGTGCCTAGAGCCTGTGCTCCTCCACAAGAGAAACCACAGCAATGAGAAGCCCGCACACCGCAACGAAGAGTAGCCCCCGCTTGCCTCAACTAGAGAAAAGCCTGCGTGCAAAAAAAAAGTAAAAGGATTTTCATAATTCTGGGCTTCTTCATAAAATATTACTTTTTCCTTGTGATTTTAACATCCTAATATTTACATACAGTGACAGAGAATTGTGGATTTGCAATATAATGTTAAATATTGCAGTCATTTAATAATACTTACTAATATTATTTTGAAGTTTTATTTTCAGGCCTTGGCATTGATCAGCATGCTCTTAGATCTCAGCATGTCCACCAGCCCTTGAAAAACACATGAATCCTGGACACAGAAACAGGCGGGAGACGTGGCCCGGGGCCTCACAGTGGCTGGGCCCCAGACACAGGGAGCACCTCCGAGCACCTCCCCTCCCAGGGGAGCTGTAGGGGGGGTGGAGAAGCAGGAAGAAGCTCCGCTCAGGAATGTGAACTATGCCAACACCAGGCCCTCTGGGAATTAAGGAGGAGAGGGTGTCAGAGGTTTTCAATCCTACAAAAACAGAGGGAAAGTTACCAGTCCCTTCTCACAGGGGAGTGTGCCATTCTCCCCCTCCCCCCATAACTCCCACTCTTGCAAGTCACTTCCCCCCTGCATCTCCCTGGCCAGGACCCTGGGAAGCTGAGAGGAGGGCCCAGACTCCTGTCTCAGAGAACTCACTCCTGTGGGAGCGCAGAGTGAGGGCCAGAGGTGGTACTGGCCTGGGCTGCGTGTATCCAGGAGGACTGCTTGAAGGAGGAGGTAGGTCAGCCTGCCTAGGTCCTCACTGCTTCTTCTGGAGCCCAGAGACCTTTGCCTTCAAAAGCCCCTCGGTGATGCTGAATCCCAAGGCCCAGGCCTCACCCTAAAGGCACAAGCTCTGCGGGGGGGGGGGGGGAGGGGAAGCATCCAAGGAACAGCTCCTGCAAAGGCTTGGGGGCTGGAAGGATGGACAGTTCCATGCAGCTTTGGGAAGGGGGGGATGGCACGCCAGCTCCGGAGATACGGGGCCACGAAAGGGAGGGGATACGGGGATATATGTACGCATATGGCTGATTCACTTTGTTGTACAACAGAAACTAACACAGCATTGTGAAGCAATTATACTCCCATAAAGATGTATTTAAAAAAAAAAAAAAAAGCTTACCCTCTCACTGGGAGGCCTGAGCAAGCTTCCAAAAACAATGGGAACAGTCAACAGCCTCCTTCGGAAAGGCCAGAACCTCAGCTGAGACACCACCCCCAAAGCCAGGACAGCCTCTCCCCTCAGGGACTGAGGCTGTGAACTCCCAAAACGGCACCATCCATGGGCGTCAGTGCCCACCTTGGCACATCCATGAATGAAGGGAAGAGGCATGTTTACACTGTGGGAACCACCAATACATTAACAAATTATGGACTTAATGCACTCATTTTGGCCTAACATCAACTGTGGAATGAGTACATGGATTAATGAGTCCAGAATAATCTGATGAGTGCATGAACAAACTAAAGAATTAATCAATTAAGTGAATCAGTTATAAAATATTATGAAATTAACAAATGCACAAATAAATTACAGAAATCTAGGACCCAGGACCCAGAAATCAAAACCCGAGTCTGGGGACTTCTCTGGTGGTTCAGTGGTAAAGAATCCGCCTTCCAATGCAGGGGACGCGGTTTGCTCCCTGGTCGGGGAACTTAGATCCCACATGCTGCGGGGCAACTAAGCCCATGCACCACTACTGAGCTCACGCGCCTCAAGGAGAGAGAGAAAACGCACGCACCACCACTAGAGAGAAGCCCACGTGCCGCAACGAAGAGCCCACGCGCCGCAACTAAGACCCAACACAGCCCAGAAAAAAAGAAGGAAAGGACTTCCCTGGTGGCGGAGTGGTTAAGAATCCACCTGCCAATGCAGGGGATACTGGTTCGAGCCCTGGTCCAGGAAGATCCCACATGCCTCGGAGCAACTAAGCCCATGCACCACAACTACTGAGCCTGCACTCTAGAGCCCTCGAGCCGCAACTACTGAAGCCCATGCGCCTAGAGACCCTGCTCCGCAACAAGAGAAGCCACCACAATGAGAAGCCCACACACCGCAACGAAGAGTAGCCCCCAGCTCTCCACAACTAGAGAAAGCCTGTGCACAGCAACAAAGACCCAATGCAGCCAAAAATAAATAAATGAATAAATTTATTTGAAAAAAAGAAAGAAAATAAATAAATATTTTAAAAAAGGAAAACAAAACCAATGGTCTAAAAAAAAAAACCGACTCTGTTCTTACACCACCCCTGGGACCCCCAGACTTGCCCTGGAAGAGGTGAAGAGTCCTGAGTTCTGCTGTGGGAGGCCTCGTGGGCCGTGAAGAGGGGAAGGGGCTCAACCACGAATGTCTCCTCAGATCTGCGCCCCCTGACCCCAAAACTAACCAGCAAAGGCCTCTCCAGTCAGGAAGCTGGGCCCACAGCCCGCAGAAGAGTGCGTTTGGGGCTCTTCAGAAAAGAGAGAGCGCACCCGGGCTGTTAAAGCTGACGGTCATCTCCCTCATGGTCCTTGACAGCCGGGAGGTCCCGGGGCGGGGGATCTGGCCAGGGACCTCGGCGCACTTGGACCGAGGTTCTGACCACTCACCTCCCCGAGGGCTCGCCCTGCCCCCGTTGGCTTGGGGGAGGGGCGGGCCTCCTGGTTGCCGAGCAACCGCGTCAACAAGTCCCAGAGAGTCTGGGCTGAGTTGGAGGCCCAGACCCGAGAAGGCGGAAAGTATGGGGTGTGGAAATGGGAAGCAAGGGCCGGGCACTCGACCGCCGCTGCTAGGGACGGGGCAGGGGAGGGAGCGGACGCCAGCCTCTGTCCCAGTGCGGGCCAGGACCCGGCCCAGGATCTGGGGTCTGGGGTCTGGGGTGCTGTGGGCTGGGCCGGGAGAGGAAAGGAGCCCTGCAGGGCTGCACCGGGACTCCCGGGGTGTTTCCCTGTCCCACCTCGTGGGCCCTTCCCCCTCTACCACCTTTTCCCTGGGCTTCTCTCTCCCTTCCTCCATCTAGACCCAGCGGGGGACAGGCTGGGGGGGATGGCGTCTCCCCTGCAGCAAGCCAGCTGTCCATTCGACTCTGAGACTCCGCCGCACACAAGTGAGACCTCCCACAGACACACAAACGGACCCACACAACAACATCAAACACGCACACATCTCCCAGAAAAGCATGAGTCCTCTGCCGAAGATATGATGAAGGCCCACCCCCTCCATCTCCAGCCCCTAACACTAAGACAGAGGGGTCTGAGGCCTACGCAGACATGGGGGACTGAACACAGCGAGGGTCCCGGCATGGGAGGTGGTGTCCTCCTAGCCTCACCCGGGGCAGTCAGTCTCAAGCTGTCTCCACCCCTGAGGTCAACTCAGGGGTCTCAGCATTTTCCCAGTGGCGGGAGAAACAGCCCGTGGGCAGGAAGGGAGTGGATCAGAAAGTTCTAGCGGAGTAAGGAGGCTGAGCTGACCGGGACGTGTGCGAGGTTGCGGCAAAGGTGCAGAGGTCAGAGGAGGTGCGGGCCCTAAGGCGGGCTGCGCGGGGTCCAGAGGGGCCGGAGCTGGGAACCCACGGCGGGGCCAGGTCAGACCGAAGGAGCGGGCGCCAACGGGACATCGCCTTCCCTCGGCAGGGCCCGAGGATGCAGCCAGAGCCGGCGAAGGGGACCGCGCGCAGGGTCCCGCGGGAGCGAGCGGGTAAGGGCGCGCAGGGCGCAGGGGCCCGCGTGGGCTGTGCCAAGGCGGAGCCCCCGACGCCGGGCTGGGCCCTCACGCTGGAGGGCTTGGCGGCCATGCGGCCCGCGCAGCGCCACAGCCACCTGCTCTTCGGCGACCTGCTGGAGGACGTGGGCGCGGCCGCTTCCGTCTTCCCGAGCGAGTCAGCGGAGCTGGGTCACCGCATGCCTGACCCGCCTGCGTGGACGCTGCCGCTCGAGACGCCCGCGCAGCGCCAGGACAGGGTCCTCGGCGTCCTCAAGGCCGCCGAGGCCCGCGGCCGAGTCCGCGCTCTCCGACTGCGCTACGCCCGCCTGCGGGTGAGGCCGGGACGGGGGGACCACCCGGCCCGGGGCTCTGAGGGCGAGGCGGGGCCGCCCGTCGCCAAGGCTCCGCAACACCCCCGCGCCCTGACCCCGGCACCCGCAGGCGGAGGAGATCTCGCTCCTCATCCTGCGGCAGAAGTCCGCGCGCGCCGCCCTCCGGCTGGAGCTGTTTCTGCCGCCGCAGCTGAAGCCCACGCGGATCCCAGACCCCCTAGACCGTCAAGAGGTGCCTGCGAGCCCGGGAAGGGCCGGGGAGGGGGGGAGCGCGCCCTCCGCCCCGCACACCCGGCCCCAGCACCTCCTCCCCCGCAGCGGAGGCGCGTGGAAACCATTCTGGAGGAGAAAGTCGACGGCAGCATCTTCCCGCGTTGATGGCGACCCCACAGTGCACTACTGCGCCCCACCCTCCTACCTAAAGTTCTCACTTTCCAAGCGCCCCCTGGTCTCTAGGCTTCCTTTCTCTAGGTCCCCTGGGAGGGAAGGGGGAAGGATGGATGCTGCGTCTCCCACATCCGATGGCACAGGCATTGGGGTACTCAGAGTGCAGCTCCTCCAATAAAGTGGAAAGCTACAAGCTGGCTGACATCAGACTCACAGGGGGCAGGGACACCCCTCATCCCCCAAATCCCACGCTGCCCCCAGCAGGCAATCTGGTGCCCTGTGAGTCCGTGGGAGCCCCCAGCCTGGGTGTGATGGGAAGAAGAGCCTGTATCAGCAACAGTCACACCCCCAGAGGTAAGGGCAGCCTCAGGGAGAAAGTGGTACCCAAGTAGGACCCCAGACTGCAGGTCATTCCATCAGAGGGTCAGCGAGGAAGGTGACATTCTGGACAGGAGAGTGACTGCACAAGCCACAGCTGGCCTTTGGACAGTCAGCCATGCCTGGGAGGACTCCCCAAGAGGACCAGGAGACTGGGGAATGGGAGACCCCTTCAGGCAGAAATCACCCTCGGGTTTTCCTTTCCATCTTGATAGTCCTCCTCTGCCCCTTTGATCCCCCTTGCTGGACCACACACACACACACACACACACACACACACACACACACGTACACACACATACACACACACAGAGGACAGGAAGGACACCGCCCCTGTTCCATTCTGACAAACCCACATCCTGCAAACCCTCTGGATTCTGAAGAACCTCCCAAGTTTTTGGACAGATCTCCCTTCGAGAACTTACTCTCCTGCCCAACACAGGCTCTTTGCAGACACTGAGATTTCTCTTAGCCGGCTCTCCCTTTTCCTCCCTCCCAGCAGTCCAGCGGGCTACAGAGGTGGGGGCCTCAGACAAGGCCCTCCCCTGCCAGGAGGCTCTGGCAGAGTTGCCAGCCTTCAGCAGAGAACTGGTCCTGGAGGGGTGGGCCCTCTACTGGCAGAGGTCAGAGCTGGGGTCCAGCAAGGAATCCTGCTCTGTGGCGGCCAGTGCCCTCCCTGACGCAGCTCAGAATGGGGACCTGAGCCCTCTGTGTCCTCAGCAAGCCCTTCCCCCTCACAGGACCCTTCGCCTGTTCCGGGTTGTTGCACCCTTGGCGTTGATCCAAGCCCAGAATTGCGTGTGGAGCCGGAGACTGGAAGCTCCATGAGGGAGGGGGCAGCTCTCTATGGGGGGGGTGCGGGGGGTGGTTCAGGCAGGTAGGGGACACGGAACAGGGGAAGAGAAGGTGGCTTGGGCGAGGGGCAGAGAGCCAGGGAAGGGGAGCATCAGGCGGGCACCTGAGGACAGAGGACGAGAGGGGCACCCGCCGCCCTGAGGAGGCCAGCAAGAGGGCGGCCTCACAGACGGCTCTGCACCGGGTGTGAGGCTGGCACATGGGCACCCTCTGACGCCCACACCAGGGAGGGGTCCTCGGTCTGCAGAGAAGGCCCGGGAAAGTGGCCGAGGACAATTCTGCAGGCCCTGAAGGAGGCTTCTGCTATGGGAAAGCAAAGCATGTAGGCCACAGCCCAATGTACTGGGGGCTGGGAGCTCATGCTCTAGACAGAGGGTCCTGGGTTCAAATCCCACTCTCAGCATTACCTGCTGCACAGCCTTGAATGAGCCCCTGCCCGGCCCACTTGGTTCCTCCTGTGGAATATGGGATAGACTCCCCAGAGGAAGGGCCGAAGACCCAGGAGGGCTGAGGCGAGGGGCATGGAGAGGCCTCAGTGGCCGGGGGACATGCGGGGGTGGCGAGAGGAAGGACAGTGTATGGAGGGCGGGGAGGGGGAGGGGAGGGCCAGAGAAGCGTATGGAGTGTGGCCTGAGTGGAAGAGAAGTGCGCTGACCCACACCCGCATCCAGCCGCCCCACACGTCTCAGGAGGCGGGTGAAGATGCCGCATCAAGTACCATGGCACAGGCAGGGCTGTGTGACCTTGACTAAGCTCTGGCCCGTCTTTGAAGGACCTACCTCCCGGGACTGTTATCTAGGCTAAATAAGAAGCAGCCGCCTCCCATCTGGGCAGGCCTCCAGCCTCTGCCCTGTTCCAGCCAGCCTGTCAACATGGCAGCCAAGCCCCCTGGGCACATGGCATCAAGAGACCCCCCAGACTGCAGGGCGCCTCTCTCCTCCCTGACCTTGGCCCGCACCCTCTTCAGCTCAGCCCCTGCCCTGCTGCCCTGCTGCCCTGCTAGTGGCCCCAGCTCCGTCCTGTGCTGAGCAGGAGGCAGCGCTGAAACACCCCCCTCCTCGCCGTGTGCTTCTCCTCAGCTCTCCTCACCTCTCACCCGGTCTGCAAGTCCACTTCTTCTCTGCTCCGGGGCTTGTCGGTCCTGCTCACTGCCAGGTCCCGCTGACTGGCACACAGGGGACACGCAGACATTTGCTGGATGAATGAAGAGCGCATGTAAAATCTCCACTCCCTTTATACCCCCAAGGGCACTGAAAAAAGTGAGCACCTACAACTTGAGCAACTGGAAGGCATTTTGTGAGCGGGCCCTGGGCACCAGGGGACAGGAGCTGCATACAGTCGGAGGCCAGGGGGAC
The DNA here is from genome assembly GCF_949752795.1 of Hyperoodon ampullatus. Classification (NCBI taxonomy): domain Eukaryota; kingdom Metazoa; phylum Chordata; class Mammalia; order Artiodactyla; family Ziphiidae; genus Hyperoodon; species Hyperoodon ampullatus. The sequence goes on along the minus strand of NC_136927.1, from coordinate 88,503,320 downwards.
TCAGACACTCTGCAGACCACTTCCAGAGCAGGGTCAGGGCCTCCCAGACACTGGCCCAAAGCATACTGGGATAAGGAATTTAACTCACAGCTATACCAGGTCATAAAATAGGAGGAGAGTTGTCCAAAGAGAAGGGACAGGCATTCGTGGCAAAGGGGAGGTGTGGCTTTAAACTGTAGAACATCTGGGGGCAACAGGAGGGGTTGAAAGGGACTCAGCCAGGCCCCGCAGACAGGGACATTTGGCGACCCCGGATATAAGAACCAGTACCCCCGACATCACTGGCACTGAAGCCCAGGAACCTCCTTCCCTGGGAAGTCCCCTACAGCACGGTGACAGCGCGCCCTTAACCCTATTTCACAGGTGAGGACACCCAGTGCCAGAGAGGCTAAGGGCCAGGCCGGAACTGACTACGGGGGACAGTCCTTTCCAGTGGCCTCTCCCTCGAGCGGAGCAAGTAGCCTATGGGGACGCCCCCCACCCCCCACCCCCGCCTCCACCCCACCCCACCCCACCCCACCCCGTAACGGCAACGCTGGACCGGCCCTGCCGAGCAGAGCTGGGACACGGCCACACCCCCAGCTGCCGCAGTACCAACTCAGCCGCCCCGGAGGGCCAGAGGCCCCATCATCAGCACGGGCCACCCTAAGCGACGGTGGGGACGGAGGCGCCGCGCTCCTGAGCGCGGGGCGGTGGGGAGTGGGCGCGTGGGGCGCGGAGCCGGCCGAACGCGGGGCGGGGCGCGCCGGGCGGGGCGGGCCGGGCCGGCGTCTGCCCGCGCGAGGAAGTCCCGGCCCCGCGCTTTGGGGAAGTGAGGCCGAGGCGCCTGCGCACTGAAGCCTGCGCCCGCTCCCCGACGATTCGGCCGGACCTCGGAGCGCGCGGGCCGGCGGCTGCGGCGCGAGTGACTCGGGAGCGCGGCCGGTGAGTGCGCGCGCGCGGCGCCGAAGACCGCGGCCCTGCCCCTCCGGCCAGGGCCCGGGGGCCGTGCGGGGCGGGAGCCTCGGAAACCGGCGCCGGAATCCGCGCCCCAAGGACTCCGCCGCGGGGTCCACGTGGACCCTGGGCCGCGGCGGGACTGGAGCCCGTCCCCGCGCGTGGGGGAGGGGCCGTTGCAACCGGGTTCCCCTTTTCTGCAGCTCAAAGACTGGGGAAGTGATTGCTCAAAGCGGGGGGGGGGGGGCCGGAAGAACCCAGGTTTCCGCGTCTCCCGTCCCCCCCCCCCTCAGCCTGTGGGGAGGGGCCGAGGCGGGACACCCGGTTTGCCCCCGCCCCCACCCCCACCCTGTTGGATCTGGCAGTCAGTCATCCCTGCCAGTCGCAGGGGAGGCGCTGCGCCCCCGGCCCGAGCCGATCGGGGGCTCCTGGCGCCAGCCTCGCTCCAGAACGCGCAGGAGGACCTCCTGCCGTCTGACTTGAGTCCTGCTGCTGCAGTACACGCCCCTTCGGCAGCCAGGGTGGGGCCCAGAGCGAACCTGGCCCCTCCCGCCCCTGCCTCGCCTTTGGGTCGCTGGTGAGTGGGGCGCATGGCGAGTTCCTTGAGATTGGGGTGGGGGCGTCAGAGGCTGGAGGGAGGGGCAGACTTCTCCAGGCCAAAGCCCACCCTGAGAGAGAGGGAGCGAGAGAAGTGGGTTGCCCCCACCATTGTAGAGGTGGGCAGCGGCGAGGGTCACCAGGGCTAGGAAAGACCTGGCCTGCCTTGGAGGAGCCCGGCTGGGACTTACCTACGGGGGAGGGGGGCGGCGCAGCAGACAGGAGGGTGCTGAGGAGGATGAGAAGAAGGGAATGGAGCCCCTCTGTCAACCCCCCTCCCAAAGGTTATGGCGTTTTTTCCCTGGGATTGTCACATTTTCTCATTCTTTTTTTGGACTGGGCGGGCTCGGGGACGTTCTTTTTCCTTCTGTGGAGCAGAGCGGCCGCCGCTCCCAAGGGAGCCTCTGTCCCCAGAGGCCAAACTTGCTGCCTGTCCAGCGTCTCCTATCCCAGACTTAGGGGCCAAAGCCTGGAGGGGCTGGCAAGGGGAGGGAGCCCCTCCCACGTGCCCGAATGAGGGGCGGGAACCCTGGTTCAGACCCTGTACCCCTACCAAGAAAGAGAGCAGGTGCCCCAGGGGCACAGGTGGCCCCAGCCAGCCTGAGGAGGGTGCACGGAGCCAGGCCCAGGGATGGGTGACCGGGTGCGGGGCCTACAGCCAGGGCAGAAGGGACGGCCTCTCCCCCTGCCCCTCCCCCCCCCCCCCCCCAGCACCTGGGCCCTGCATCCTCAGGCAGGTCCCCTCGTCCAAGTCAGAGCTGAGTTGGAGAAGGCAGCCTAGAGGGGTACAGCCTTCAGGGTGCTGGGGGGGCGGGGGTTGGGGCCCTGCCCCCACTCACAGTGGGTAGGGGTGCCGAGGAGGAAGAGCGGCTCTGCCTGGGGAAGTCACAGCCCGTCTGGGGTACAGCTACCAGACCTCAGAGGTTGCCACACCCCTTCCTTTCCCTAGAAACTTGACCCCTGAGGGGAGGCATGCTGTCGGGCTGCTGCTTCCCCTTCTGTTTGCTGGAAGCCAGTGGGATCCAGTTTGAGGGTCCCCCCCCCCCCCAGCGATCTCAGGCGAAGCCAGGCAGATGGCTGAGTGACCAAGGCCCCGTGGGACCCTACACCTGGCCCCCAGATTTGGGTCAAGGCCGAGGCCTCCGCATGCCCAGGCTCTGGAGGCAGGGGTGCCCCAGGTGTGCATATCCCGGGCTGTCACCTCTGAGCGCAGCACCCGATCAGTGGCTGGGAGGCAGGAGCTGCCTAGCCTGGTGACTGCCCCAGGGCCTGTCCCAGAGCGTGCACTTTCCTCTTCTGCCATCGGACACCCCATGAGGCCAACATGGACCAAACAGACATTAAAAGGCCAAGAGCTGAGGGATGGGGGGCAGCAGGGAGAATGATCATTTAATGAGAAAATAAACTGAAACCAAGTCCTGAGCATCTCGCGGCGGGGTTTCAGGAAGGTCCGCGCGGCAGACGTGCCAGGGGGCGCCCCTGGCCCCGACGGGGCGCCTCGCCTGGGCCGAGGTGGGCGCAGGCCGAGGTAGAGGTTGGGAGGCAGGTGGGGAGGCGTTCAAAACTGCCTCCTGGACCCTGATTGGCCGCCCCCGCGGCTCGGGTCCGCGGGTTCCCCGCGGGGGCCGCTCACCCGGATGGGGCTCCGGCGCCCCCCGCGCGCCCGCACCGTGGAAGGTGCGCCCCGACGCCGAGCGGAAGGGACCCCGCGGCTCCGACCCGCCCGGGAGCAGGACGCGCCCCCTCCCCCGCCGCCGCCCGGCGCGCCCGCCCTGCCCTGCGGCAGGCAGGCCTGGGACCGCAGCGGTTTCCGCAGCCTGGCGAGGGGGAGGGGAAGGGAGGCCGGGGGACCCTGGGCGCGGGAAGGTGCCAGCCTAGTGTTCGGGTGCCGGGCCAGTGACCGGGCCGAGAAGGTGGCGGTCCCTGGCTGCTCTCGGCCCTCCTCACCGGTGCCTGCTGCACTTCCCGCACCCTCAGGACGTCCCGCCCCAGCCCCAAGTCCTCCTCAAGTCCTCCTTGTCGCAGGCCTGGTCTGCTGCCCCTGCTGAGTCCCCAGGAGCAGGTGGGGCGCCTCCCCAGGGCTGACCCGGACTGCCCGTGCGGAGCAACCCCCACCACCTCCCACCAGCCGAGGAAAACCTGGGATGGGGGGTCTAATTGTCTGACCACCACCCCATGCACAGCCCTTATAGCCCCAGACTCTGGGGGCCTCCAGCCCCCTTGGGAGGGGCCAGGAGCCGGAAGCCGAGAAAGAGGAACCCTGGCTTCCGGCTTCCCAGGGAGCGAGCAGATGGGGGTGTCCCAGAACCTCCTGTGGAGATCTTGTCTGGGGTCCCCTCCTTCCTGACCCCACGTCCCCTCACAGCCACAGTGTAGACTGGAGCGGGGGTCAGGGCCTGGGCAGAGCCGTCTGGAGGTGGGAGGCCGGGCAGGGGCGGGGGGACGCCTCCGGGGGGAGGGAGAGGCTCGGGACCTCTCCAGGGGGCCAGGCCGCCCCCCCCCCCCCGTGTCAGGTCCTCCACGAGAGTCCCGGCCTCTCTTCCCAGAGCCCCAGGCTGTGGTGAGGGTCCTGGAGCAGGCACCACGGAGCCCCGGCAACCTCCTCCACCCACCCATGCCCACCCCGCCTGAGGCTGAGAAGCAGGTGGGCCGCCCCCACCGCTGACTCTGTCCCTCGGGGGCTGGGGGCATGACTAGGAGTTGGGAGACCCTTGGACACCTGGGAGGCCAGAAGGGTCACGCCCCGCCGGGAGCAAGCACGGCCCCCAGCAGGCGGGCGGGGGGCGGTGCGGGGGGGAAGCAGGGGGTTCCGATGGGTTCTGCCTGGAGGCTGACGCGGCCCCGTCTTTCCCCCAGCACACAGGGCCAGAGGAGGGGGACCAGCCTCCCTCCATGTCCAGTCATGATGCGGCCCCCCCGGCTCCCCCCAGGCGAAACCCCTGCTGCTTGTGCTGGTGCTGCTGTTGCAGCTGCTCCTGGTACGTGGGCTTGGGGGTGCACCGCGTGCCTGGTGGGGAGGGGGGCGCTGAGCAGACCTGGGATCCAGGACCCCACTCCTCAGCCCCTCGGGGGGCTTTTGAGGCATCACCCACAGCACTCGTCCAGGGGCCTGGTGACCGGCAGCCAGTGCCCAGGCCCCTGTGTGTGTGTGATTTTCATGGCTGGTGTGCCGAGGTTGTGCCCACATGCAGGCACCTAGCCAGCACGTGCACGCGCACGTGTGTACGTGTGTGTGTGTGTGTGTGTGCGCGCGCGCACGCGTGTGTCTACTGTAAGCCGGCCCAGGCTGGCCCTGGGGACCTACAGCAGAACAAAAGCAGGTCCTACAGATTGTGTCAGGTGGAGGAGCTTTAAGCAGAGACCTGGCCCTGGGACAATGCAGGGGGTGGACGTGGGGCCTCCAGGGGGAATGTGGTTTCTAGGCACGTAGGGAACCTGTTGGGGTTTTTGTGCCTTGCAGAGGCCTGGCCCTTTTCGGGCTTCCATCCCTTGGCTGTTGAGTGGACAGCGCTGAGGGGACCCAAAGGGGGATCAGCTGAGCAGTGAGCAACTGAGGCCTGAAACAGGAGAGGGACCGCCTGGGGGTAGAGACGCGAGGCCGTGAATTGCTAGGGCTCGTGGGGGCCAAGCGAGCAGTCTGGCATCTGGCGGGTGGGGGTAGGGTGGGAACTGAGTTCTGTCTGGACCTTTGAGTTTGAGGTGTCTGTTAGCTGTCTCAGTGACCCTGGGAAGAGGTCCAGCTGGAGGTGTGCACTGGGGAGCCAGCACTGATGCTGTGCCAGGAACTAAGGAGAGAAGCAGGACCCCGAGGGAGAGTCAGGGCTCAGACACACGGGCTGAGGGCTTTCTCCACATCAGTCGGAGTCTCTGGGAGAAAGCAGTGGGGGTCGAGGTCAGGCCAGGGAGGGAGAGGTACCCGAGGGGCCTGTGACGCCCCAAAGGCAAGAAAACGGGCCCAGGGCCGGACCGGAGTCTGGGAAAGGAGCAGACCCCGCCCCTGCAGGGGGCTCACACGTGTGCCGAGAGCCCCTAGGCCTCGTGCCCATACAGCCGCGCGTCGGTGTCACCGTGTGGCCAGCGTCCTGCGCGCACACGCGTGCCGCGGAGGGCAGTGCCACCTTCCCCTCTGCCGGCAGGAACGAGGAGCGGCGGCGAGCGTGGCGGGCCTCCCGGGAGAGCAGGCTGCAGCCCCTCCCCAGCTGCGAAGCCTGGTGAGTCTTGGCCGGGGGTCTGCGCGGTGCGGGAGGGTGGGGGGGGGATCCGGGCGGAGGGGGCGGGGCCTGGCGCGGCCGGTGGCGGATACCCGGATGCCCATGCCCGCAGTGCCACGCCGAGCCCCGAGGAGGTGCGGAGCTGGGCGCAGTCCTTCGACAAGCTGATGCACAGCCCAGCGGGCCGCAGCGTGTTCCGGGAGTTCCTGCGCACCGAGTACAGCGAGGAGAACATGCTCTTCTGGCTGGCCTGCGAGGAGCTCAAGGCCGAGGCCAACCAGCACGTGGTGGACGAGAAGGCGCGCCTCATTTACGAGGACTATGTGTCCATCTTGTCCCCCAAGGAGGTGTGCCGCGCGGGGACCGGGGTGGGGGGCGGGGGCGCCTCCGGGCCCCTGACCGCGGCCCCTGTCCCGCAGGTGAGCCTGGACTCCCGGGTGCGGGAGGGCATCAACAAGAAGATGCAGGAGCCGTCGGCGCACACGTTTGACGACGCGCAGCTGCAGATTTACACGCTGATGCACCGAGACTCCTACCCCCGCTTCCTCAGCTCCCCCACCTACCGTGCCCTGCTGCTCCGGGGGCGCTCCACGTCCTCCAGTGAAGCCTAGACTGCCCACCGTGGCTGCCTGGACGCGGGACCCCTCCCGCGGGCACAGTCTCCTTTCACAAGAGCGCTTCACGTGTGGGGCACACCCGCCGGGCCCAGCACCCCGGGCGGCCCCAGGCAGGAGCTCCAGGTGCAGGGCAGGCCAGAAGCCCCCTTCCCCACCCAGAGGACCCAGCGCCCCAGGATCCAGCTGAGAGGCATGCGTGAGGGCCTCTGGGCCTAGGCGGCCCCTCCAGCACCACCACCCCTACTGAGCGCTTCCTGCTGGGGTTCCCACCTGGTGAAAGGAGGCGCCCTCCCTGAAAGCATCCTGGACCCACAAAGCTCACAAGGTCCTCCTCCCCGGGCCCCTGGGGGCCCTGAGAAATGCCTTTGGTGGAGAACAGAACCTCTGTACTGTCTAGTTTTGTGACAAGAGGAGACCTCCAACTGGTGCCATCTGCACCCCGGGATCAGACCCAGGACCTCAGGACCAGGCTCAAGGCAGCAGGACCCGGTTTCTCTTTTATATGTTCATTGAGTTTAAACCAGGAAACATGGCACTGTGTGTTTTATCAAAAAAACAACAACAAAAGTTTTCATATTTAACTCCACTCCTCTTCCCCCCAAAATAGAATCTTATTATTGAAGATATTTTTAAAGTAAAAGCCTCTCCCCTCTGTCCACATCTGCGGGGGGAATTAGAGGAGGAGGAATCGTCCAGGACCCCCAGCAGGGGAGCAGCCACGCTCAGTGAAGGGACCCTGTGCTCTCCTCCCACCCCACCCCTCAGAGCAACAGCCTCGGCGGGCAGCTGTGCTCAGCCCCCCACCATGCGAGGGCGCCCGCAAGGCACCTGGCCACCAAGGGTGGCAACGCAACAAGAGGCACTGGCCAGGTCCTGGGCAGGCAGGGTGCCTGGCAGGGGCTGGCCCTCTGGGGCAGGACACTTACGGGGGAGACCTCCCCGAGACCCTGGGTGCCGGGCAGTCACCTGTACTGTCTCACAGGCCCTACAAGGCACACACTTGCCACCCTGTTCCCTGAGTTTCTGCTTGGTAAAGCGATTCAACGCTGCAACCGGGGCGCAGAGGGTCTGGTCGGGGTCCACCCCCATCCACACTGCTTCCACGAGCAGCGGGGCATCCTGAAGGGTTGCAGGCAGGCACGGCTGTGGGGCCCAGACTTAGCCTCCCGCCTGTAACCCCTGGACCCTGAGCTGCGGTGCCTGGAGAGGTCGTGAGACCCCGGCCTCTCTGTGCGCCCACGGCCCCCCCACCCCACCTGATCCTCATGCTATGCACGCCCAGCCCTGCCCCTCCCACGGGCACACTCAGGCCCCTCTGAGAGCCAGCGGGCTCCTCCCTCCAGTGCTGTCCCAACAGGCCAAGCCTCAGCGTCACCTGACCCCAGGGGAGGTGGGCTGTCCCCGCAGCGGCGGGGGTCGGGGGGATCAAACCAGAGATGAGGGGACGGGGGACCCAGCTTGAAGCCCAGGCCTGTGCATGGCCCACCAGGACCAAGGGCTAGGGAAAAAAACAGTGGCAAAAAGAAACATTTAATAACTGGGGGGAAAAAGGGAGAAAGGTGCACTGCAGGTAGGGTGGGGGGCAGGGTGTGCTGCCTTCTGAGGAAGGCCAGGTGGGCAAAGGGCAGGTCTCCAGAGAAGCTGTATCTGTTGGCAGAGGATGGGGAAAGGGCGACGGCCAGCACTGGCCGTGGCCCGAGGCTGCAGGCACACATGCACAGGGCTCAGCAGAACTGCAAGAAACAGGTGAGAGGCGTCCATCCAGCCATGTGGCCTGCAGGACCCCAAAGGGCAGGAGGCAGGGCTGGGGTCTCCATCCACCATCTCCAAAGCTCCCAAGAGGCTGGCTGGCATGGCCATCCCCCAATTCACACCACAGACCCTACAAAGGCTGGAGACACCCACCTCCAGAGAACAGGGCTGGGGGTGGATGGCCTGGGCTCACCCGCCTACCTTCCAGCGGTTTCCGCACTCGTTGCAGACGACGAACGTGGTCATAGGCTCATCGGAGCTGCGGGTCTGCACCTGTGGGGAGGGCCACGGTGGGTGGGGCCCAGGGCCTCAGTCCCTTGCAGCTGGAGGCCCCAGGGAGCAGGACTTCCCAGGAGTCACAACCTGGGGAGCCCGCCACCCATGGCCTCGGGCCGCGCTGGCCTCACGTCACCTGGGCTGAGGCTGCCCTGCAACCCCCACCTTGCAGTCGCCCCGACCGCTTTCCTCTTACAGGGCCCCCCGACGTCTCTTCGGGCCCACCTCCACGACTCCTGCTACCACCACCGGGCACCCATCCTCCCACCAGCGGCAACACAGCGGGGTCGGGCTCCCAAACCTCAGTGTCCCAGAACGAACGGGCTGGACCCACCGCCCGAGACTGCCTGCTGGGGAGCAGGGGTCCTCGGCAAGGGGGAGGCCCCAAGGGTGACCGCAGCTCCCGGCCCCATCGGAGACTAGGTTGTCGGACCCCTGTCCCAGCACCGCTCACACCGCACGTGTCCAGACGCAAGGGAGATCCGGCCTGCATAGCAGGGGCACGGGAGGCTCCGAGGAGGCCCGGTGCCCCGGGAGGCCTGCCGACGCTCACCTGCGTGTAGGTGCAGTTCTTCTTCCTGCACTTGCCGCAGGTGAACAGGTCGGTCTGCGTGCCGCCCGTGCGCGCCATCTGGTGCTCGCGGATGGCCTCCTTGGTCATGGCCTTGCGGATCTCCTTCAGCTCGTCGCTGGCCATCTCCTGGGGCGAGGAGCGCGTGCTTAGCCCGCGGCCCCCCAGGGGCAGCCCCCCGCGCCCCACGGGCTCACCTCCGAGGTCATCACGGCGATCTGCTGGGGCGTGATGGCGCCGCATAGCACGTTGCGCCGCAGGCTGGGGTTCTTGGCGTCCTTGAGGTTGGAGAGGCGGCTGCGCACACGGTTCTTGTACTTCATGTCCGTGTTCCCCACGTCCCGGAAGATGCGTGTGCACGTTTAAGGACCCGTAGGGAGGCCGATGCCCCACCCTCCACCCCTGCCCCCAGGTCAGCCAGGGCCTTTTGTGGGGGCTGTGTCGGAAGAGCCAGCCACACCGGGTCGTCGACAACTGACGCTTTCCCGGCTGAGACCCAACTGCAGGCTGGAGGCCCGGGACCCAGGCCCACCGCAGGCCCGGTCAGACCCCAGAGGGTCCGGGAGGAGCCCCCTGGTCAAGACAAGCAAGCCTGCCCGACCGCCCAATCCCCTGGCGAGGGCGCAGGACGGTGGCCACCAGGGGAGCTGAGCCTGGCCGGCCCCGCAATTCCTCCAGAACTCCAGCCCCCGAGTCGCTGCACAAAGGATATATTCCTCGATCTGGGCCGACAAGCGCTCGCAGTCTGCGCCGACAGCCACGTGGTCATCTGCAAGAAGGAGCCCTGACCAGCTGCCCTGCCGGCGCCCCCCACGCCTCAGCCTGCGCAGGATCCAGGCGCCCTGCTCCCCAGAGACCCCCGGCTCCCTGCCCCCAAGGTCAGCAGCACGGGGTTGGACTCAGGCCTCCACAGGCAGGCAGGGCCCAGGCCACCTGGGAATCAAGCGTGTGTCAGGAGCCAGGACCCCGAGGTGTGCTGGGTGGCCCCGGCCCAGGCACTCACGGTCCGTCTGCAGGGCGGCGGTCAGCATTTCACGACACTTGTTGCGCACGGCATCACAGGTGACCGGCACCGGAGGAAACGTGGTGATCCTGGGTGTCGATGGCGTCCTGGGCAGCTCTGGCCTCTTGCGGCTGGAGAGAGGCCCGCTCGGGCCACGTGCACCTCCATGAGATGCCGGTCCCCAGAAAAGCCAATGTCACAGCCACGATGCCCCCAGACCCCGTCTGCTCCACCCTGACAGCGGCCCAGAACCCTGCCCATCCACAGTCAGGTCCAGCATGTCCATGCGGTCTGGCCAGAGGCCGTGAGGACCACTGGGTGGGACACACTCCCAGACGGGATTCCCACCCTCAGGGAGACCTGGAACACAGGGCCACACTGCCCAACGCAAACTGCCAGGTCAGGGAGAGGCAGACGGGACTAGGGATCACCCAAGACCGGGTACCACTATGCAGGCAGCCCCACCCCATGTAGGTCTGGGCACCCCTCCATGGGCTGCCTGCCCACAAGGCTCTGTCCACCCACGGCCCTCCTCTCCCACCCCTGCATCTCGTGACCCTGTGACCTCCACAGAAGTCAGTGGAAGCAGGCGGCTTCCTGGAGGAAAAATAACACGTTCAGGTGGGCGGATGAGCCCACGTCTCTGCACAGCCATGCCGTGAATCCAAAGCTCAGCTTTTCCTCGCCCTTGGCCACTGCCGCCCAGTGGGGTCAAGGGCAAAGCAGCCTCTCAGCCACAGCCCACCCCTGGGGCAGCAGGAGCAGGGCGGCCTCAGTAACCCCCAAACCTGCACCATGCCACAGCCTGGGGCATCCCCGGTGAGGGAGGGGCCGGCAGCCAGAGACACCAGGCCAGCGGGGGTAGCCAGAGTTAGACAGCGAGAACCAGACCCTAGACCGGGGCCTGGATCCGGGTATGTGAGCAATGGGCTCCCACAGGCCCGCTCAGGGTGTGGGTCAGCTCCGTGTAGCCAGGCAGACAGAGCCTCCCGCTCAGATGCTTGGGGCTAAAAAGATCCCGAGGAGTCTCTGGAGGGAAAGTGTCCAGCGAGAGGCTGAGCCTGGGGAGAGTCCCTTCCGAGGAGCTGAAAGGGCTGATGACCTCAGCCCCCCCCCAGGGCCCCTGGAAATCCACACCCCGGTCTGCCGAGAAAGTGGGGCCATGGGCGGGGCATGTGTCTGCCTTCCAGACGTGCTACCTGGGGTCCTCGGAGGCCTCCTTGGAGGACGATGTGGGCAGAGGCCCGCCCCTCCTCCGCTCCCTGGCTTTGGCGTCTGAAGCATCTACATGTGCCGGGAAAGAAGGGAGGGCTGGCTGGGAGAAGGCAGACCCGGAGGGCAGGGCAGGGCAGGGCCGGGGAGGGGGGCAGACCACCACCAAGGCACAGCCCCAGCCATCGGACATCGGACCCTGCCTCCAGCCCCAGCTTCCTGTGAACGACTGGGGTCCTCTCTCCCCAGCCAAGGAAGGTCCTGAAAAGTCTCCCCCCCCCCCCCCAGAGTGACGGCCTTCACGGATGGCACGTTTGGACTCGAACAAAGGCTGGTCGCCGCAGGCAGGCTGGGCATGGCCACTCCCCAGCTGGGCCTCGGGCCCCAGAGCGAGCCATCGAGTGAGTCCCAGCCTGCACCGGGGACCTTCCCACAGGACGAGAAGCGTCCCATATGCCACCAGAATAAATACGCTTGTCCAACACGCAGCCCAACAGCCACGCAGGACTGGAGAGAAGCCCAGGACATGCAGCTCTGTTTCCCAAGGGTTTGGACAGAGCCCAGGAGGGGCTGGGAAGGGAGGGGAAGCTCAGGGTCCGGTGGGGGCATCCCAGTTGCCCCACTGTCCCTAGAAAGAGGCTGCCCCTGCTCCCTCTGGGCGGCTCCAGACGCCCCTTCCCTCCTCCCCCTCCTCGCCCCCCACCCTCCCACCCCCGTCCGGAGCTGCCCCCTGCCCTCTGCTGCCCCCCACTCTTCCCCTGGGCAGCCTCCCCCAGCTCTGCCAGGCCCCCCTCCAGGGCTCAGCGCAGCCTCCCCCCCTCAGCTCCTCCCCTTGCTCCTCACGGAGCCCCCTCCTCCCAGCCTGAGCCAGTGCTTCCTGGACTGGATCCCAGGTGGCCCTGGCTCGGGAACAGCACAGTCTGCCGAGGGCCAGCGCGTCTCGGCTGCCCCTTGTCCCCACGCTCAGCCTAGGCTGCCTGACCCGCACCCAGGAGCTTTTTCCAGGACTTGATGAGAGACTTGGCCAGCGTGACGACCTCCTCGTCCGAGCTCTGCTTCCGCAGGGCGTTGACGGACATGCCGACGCGGGTAGACTGCAAGGCAAGCGGCCAGGCTGGGGGCAGCGGTCAGACCCTCCCCACAGACCCTCGGTGACTCCCACAGGGCAAGCTGGGGACCAGCGAGGGGAGGTGGACGCCCTCCCCGACGGTTACCGCCCCATCTGCAGGAACCTCAGTGAGGGACACAGTGGATTTTCCTTGAATGTCCCTCCCTGTCTCGTGGAGCAACAGAGAAAGGCAAGGGACAGTCTCCTCAGGGGCAGGGATTCATGCCAACCAAGGGCCGGGGTGGGCAGCAGGAAGCTCTGCCAGGTGCCTGGGAGCTGGGGTGCGGGGCACACAGGGCCCTACCTGCAGCAGGTGCAGCGTGACGGGCATGGCCTTCAGTTCCCGCAGCAGGTCCATGGCTCCCTCCTGGAAGGAGAAGGGAGGACCCTCGTAAATGACTTTGAGGTCTCAGTGGGCAAGCTCAGCTCCTCCTACACACGAGGGTTGGGGGAACACAAGGCAGTGACAGTTTGGAGATCCATCTGGGGTCAGATGCCCAGGGAAGGCAGGCACGAGAAGGGAAGCTGCTGTGCACTTAACCCCAGCCCAGGGCCCCCGAGGGCCGTCAGGGGAAAGGGCCGAAGCCCCTCCCCAGCAGAGGCGGCGCAGCAGGTGGAGGCACCGCCCCAGGAACGCCCACACCTGCCCGGTCCCACATCCCCCGCCCACGTGGCTCAGGCAGCCCCTCCTCAGTGCCGCCTGCTGGGGCCAAGCCCTCAGGGGCCTCTCTCCCCTCACGTGCACCCCACACCCCCTGCTCCCTCCCTCCAGCCGCGTCACCTCGCCTGGACGGCTGTGCCAGAACCCCGTCTCCCTGCTCTGCCCGGCACCCCTGCCCACATCTGCTTCCTCGTAGCCTCACACACAGGGGCCACGTGGCTCCACAGCAGACAAGGCTCCCCAGGGCCCCTCAGGGGACCTCCTGCTCCCACTGCCAGCGACACGCCTGCCCCACTCTCCCTCCAGAGCTTTGTGCAAATGACACATTCCCGGTGAGGCCTCTCTCGCTGAAGACAGCAAGCAGCCTGGCACCACCCCATTCACTCCCTGCCTTGCCTTCCTCCATAGAAGGCTCGTGGAACCCACCGGTGTGGCTTCACGTGTGCGTGTCTCCCTCACGACATGAAGGAGGCAGCCATCCAAGGGGTGACGGCCTCAGATGTCCTGCAGCCTGGCCGTGGGAGGGGCAGAGCCCGCCCCATCCCTGACCTGGGCGGCATCTCTGCTCGGGCTGCAGCTTTCCCCTCATCACCCCCGCAGGCCCTGCCCCTTGGGCTACAGAGTCGAGCCCTGTAGTCACCTCCTCAGAGGGGACAAATGGTCGCCAGAACCGAGGGCACAGAGCCACTCTGCGATCGATCATCTTCCCCCAAACGGAGCCCCGGGCTGCAGAACGCCAGCTTTCTGTGGCCTCCGGACCAGAGGGGCATAAACGTGATGCCCAGTCACAGCCCCCAAGTCCCCCAAGGGGCCTCAAAGGCGCTGGGACCCACCAGGAGCCTCTGCTAGCTCTCACTCCCCACTCCACGGCGCCCCAAGCCCCCTAGCCCCCTTCCCAGTCCGCACCTGTCCCCCCTCCTCATTCTCCCCTGGGCTTACATCCACGCGGTGCTCAACCTAGATGCCCCCTCCCCCAGTCCTGCCTGGCCCGACCCAGCCCTCCGTGGGTTCCGTGGCCCATCTCTGCCCCCACCTGGGGGGCATTTATTTTGTCTCCTTCAGAGGGGAAGCAGCTTCTTTCTCTGCTCATCTCTGGAAACAGCCATAGATGTTCCCACGTCCCTGCTCTGTGCTGCCCACAGCCTCCCAGGGGTGTGAGCATCATGCGGGCTTTGGGGCAGGGGCTCTGGGGCAGGCGGCTGCTGCTTGATGGATGGATGAAAGCGTGGGAGCCAGCCCCTTCCCAGCCCCGGGGGGGAGAACCCTGTCCAAAGACCCAGACTCAACTATGCTCAGCCCAAAAGTCACCCCCAAACCACCAGTGCAGGCACACAGCCCTGGGGTGGTGAGGCAGGCATCTCAAGACCCCAGCTGAGCCTCCCTCACGGCCCCCACCACCACTCGCCCCGCCCCAGGAGCTCAGTCTGGGGAGAGAGCTGGTCGCGTTTATTGAGCCTCTCAGGGAGCCAGCAGGACTCCTCCCCACCCTCTAGAGGCAGGTCCCACCCACCAAAGATGCTTCCTGCGAGGATACCCAGATCACCAAGGTCCAAAGTTGAGAGGGGCCTGAAACTGAAGCCCCATGTGCTGTCCGCCCCCTACCACCACCAGCCCGAGACTGGGCACAGCCTTCCCCAAAGGCTCACTGGCCGAGGGACGACAGAAGCCGGCCGCAGAGTGAGCACAGCTGGTCGCGGGGGTCGGGGGGAGCCCTGCGCCCTGGTATCCCCAGGCCAGGCTGGGGGCTTCCTAGGGCTCTTTCCCAAGGGTGCCTACGCATCTACCCACTCCCCAGTAGCTGCTGGCTGAGCCCTGGCTAAGGAAGGGAAAGGATTTATTAGGGCAACCTGGTTTTGGGGGGACTGAACAGACAAGGGGAAAAAAAGGGCCTCCCAGACAAGAAAGGCCTCTGGCCGGCTGGCCGGTGAAAATGAGACGATGGGGGCTGCAGCCCCAGGCCCCGCAGAGGTAGGGGAGGCGCTGTAGCTCCAGGGGAAAAGAGGGTCCAATCTCACACTCCAAACTCTTGAAGGCGGAGAATGGGTGTGGGAGACCTAGGGTGGGACAGAGGGCTCTGAGTCGGGGACGGGGCTCGGCGGGGAGTTCTGGGGGACTTCGAGGATGCCCAGGCTGGGGAGGAGGAAGGCGGGGGGGGGGGGGGGGGGCGGCCAGTCAGGGCTGCACGGGCCGGGGCTTCCGCAGAGCCTGGAGGGACTCGGCCGAGGAGGGTCTCCACCAGCCCGGCCTCCCGAGGGGCTCCGGAGTGAGGGGAGGAAGCGGGCGGATCCCAGGCCTGCGGGGTCTCAGTCTGGCAGTTGGGGTTTGAGTCCAGAGCGGTTGGCTCCCGGGACAAGGTTCAGACCGGATCGCGGCCTCTGCCGTGGGTGCGAGGTGAAGGGCAGGGCTGGCTCAGGGCGGGGGTCTCGGCCTCCGGCGGGGGTCTCCCCGTGGCCCGGGAGTCTCGTCCTGCCCCTCGGGTGGTCGCCGCGGCCCTGACGGGGGCTCGGCAGGCTCGGCGGGGGCTCGGCGGGGCGGGGGTCCCGGGGTCCTGGCGGCCCGCGCCCCTCACCGCGCTCTTCTTGGTCACCATCTTGTCCAGCCTCCGGGCGATCCGCGCAATCTCCTCCTCCTTGCCCATCATCGCCTCGGGGGCACCGCCCCCAACGCCCGCCGCGCCAGCCTCGGCCTCCCGGCCCGGACCCCGGCCCCGGCCGCCGCAGCCTCCCGCACCCGCCGCAGCAGACGCAGCCCCGCCACGGGCGGGAGACCCTCCGTTCAAACCCCCGGCCCCCGCGGCACCGCGCTGCATCTTGGGACACGTAGTTCTCGCGCCCGCCCGCCACGCGCGCGCCCGCCCAGCCCCGGACCACAACTCCCAGGAGCCAGGGGGCGCGCAGGGCATCCTAGGAAGTGTAGTCCTTACGCGGGCAGCCGCCAGTGGACCGGTTAGCCGGCGGAGGGCGCTGCGGCAGCGCGGGGCGCGGCCGTGCGTGGGGGCCGCGGCGCCGAACCCGCGCTTTCCTCCCAACACCTCGCGGGGGCGGCCAGGGTCCGACTGCGCAGGGCCGCAAAGGCACGCTGGGGTCCGTCCCCTCTCCCCTACCCATGAGCCGTCCTCCGCCACTTTCCGCTGTCCCGGGGCCGCTGCCCGACCTCCTGAGCGCTCTGGCCGGGATTGTGGCCTCGGAGACCCTCGGAGCATGGTCAAGGGGGGGGGGGGGGGGGTTGGTCCTCAGGCTGGTTTTCCGGGGTTTCTGCATGCCCACCCCCAACCCCCAGCACTTTATCCTCCTTTGCCCTGCGGAGAAATCAGATGGGGACGGGCCTCGAGGCTGGCTCCGTAACAGTGACCCACTCCCGGGGGCCCCACTCCCGGGGGCTGTGCTGATGGCCCAGACCCTGACTGTCTGGCACGAACCCTTCTTGGCAGCCCAGGTGATGCTTCTGAGAGGCCTCTCCTGATCCTCACCTTTCTGACTGTAATCTTAGGGACCGGAAGCTGCTTTGAGGTTTCTCGGAGATACATCCGCCCACTCCAGAGGGGAGAGGCTGAGTGCTTTGCTGCATGCTGACCGTGTGGTTGACGCGCTCTCCCCTGTCCTCCAGCCTTTGTCAGAAGCCATGGCTGAGCTCAGCATCTCAGGGTGCCCTGTCGTGTTGTTTGGAGGACGAATTTCCTCCTATCAGTCCTCGAATCAGCTTAACTTTGTCTGTTGGGGAGGCCTAGCCGGGCAGCCTCCTCTGTCCTGGCTTTGAGTGAGGGAGGCTTCTATGTGTGGGACTGGGTTGGATGTTTCAAGCCACAGAGACTAAAGCATGACCTAGAAGCTGGTTAAGAAGGAAGGGCCCTGGCCCTTGTCCCTCAGGGGTGGGGCCCTAGGGTTTTGTCCTTTCTCCTCAAGTGGCAGAGGCACCGGCCCCCAGCCAGCCGGGTGGACACTGAACATCGGGCGCACAGAGGAGGGCAGGGGCTTCGGGACTGTATTCCAAGGCTGCAGAGTTTGTACCCCAGCCCCTGTGACCGTATCCAAGCTGCCGAGAGGGACAGAGGCAGCCGCAGGACAGGGACCAACCTGGGGTTGGGGTGGGGGGCTGGCAGAGATGGAGACAGGGCAGGTCTGGGAGCTGAGGAGGGGGCCTGGGTCGGGTGGGAGGGAGAATAGGACAGGGTGTCAACCTGCGGGTCAGGAACCAACCCCCTGGCAGAAAGACTGGTGGCAAAGACTCCCGGTCGCCTCTGCATTGCTCTCTAGGGGACACACATTGTCCCTTCACTTACGAATGAAGCAGTGAACCACGTGTCGCAGCAGGGCCGGGACTGACCACAGCACAAACTAGAGCCACTTTGTGTCACAGCCATCCTGCTGATGCCCCAGCGTCCTGCCGACCCTCACTGCTGTCGCTGTCAGGAGCTGCAGCGATAAAGAAGCACTTAGGTTCTATGTCACACATTTTAGAAAATAATTTGGTAACTGTGTTTCAGTGTAATCGGTTTCCATGGTAACCCCATAGGCTTACTTTGTGCGCTGCCCCGCGATGTGGCACCAAAGCAAGGACAGGGAGGCGGGGAGGGGCTGTCAGCTGAGCACCAGGGCCCTGCCCCGGCTCAGCCGGTGGAAAAGCCAGACCGCCCACCTCAGGCCCTCGTCCTCTTTCATGAGAAGCCAGGTGGTCTCTACCTCTGGAGCTTCCGGCAAGGGCCACAGACAGCTCATCAGGAGCCTGACGTGTCTCAGAAGCTCTCGACTAAGGCCACCGAGGCTGCAGACAAAGGGAGACCAAGACGCCATGGCGCTCGAGAAGAGTGGCCAGGAGGTGGGGCGTCCTGCGGGAGGAGGGCCCATCCTGGGGAGCCTGGCCCGGGCAGGGCAGGTGACGGGGAAGGGCGAGTGGACAGGCAGGCGGGGGTGCGTGGCAGGGAGGCGGGGTGCTTCCCAGCTGGGGACCTGCGGACCACGGCCCTTCGCCCTGTCACGGGAGCCCTGAGCCCTGACACGGTGCAGTCCCACGTGGAAGCCACCCCCATGCAGGGTCCGGGCCGGGTGACCCGCCTTGTGTCCTGCAGGTCCCACAATGAGCAGAGGCCGCTAGGTGGCGGGAGTGAGCCACAGACGGCCTGCGGCCAGGTGGCCACCACCCTCCCCCACCCCCCAGAAGGTCCAGCTGGTTCTGGCCACAGCCTCGAAGCAGCCCGGGTGGGGCTGTGGTCAGTCCTGGAGAGTGACCCTCACGTGTGAGGTCTGTCGGTGGGTCCCACCCTGGCCAGGGTAGCACTGACTGACCAACCCCAAAACCCCCGACTCCCCACCTTAGAAGTCCCTGGTCCCAGGGCCCCTCATGAATTCACAACCCCCAGAACTTTGCTCAGGTCAGTCACGGCCCACCCAAGACCCCTTGGACCCTACCCTAACTTGAGGGTGGGGAACTTCTTCCTCCAAGGAACGTCCCCCAACAAGCTGCCTGGGCCCCCAGACCCTCCCGCGCCCTCAGAAAGCTGTGCCTGCAGGGTGACGTCAGGACCGCGAACCTGGCTGTACCCACAACAGGGTGCTCACGGGGCTCCAGACCCCATGTCCTGTCTGTGGCATCCGGGGAGTCGGCATACCACCCGAGTCACGTGGGGGCGATGCGTGAAGCTGCCCACGTGTATGCACGCTGGGCATAGTACAAATCACACGCACACACGCACAGGGGCTGTGAGGCGTCTGTCTCCCCGGAATGCTCGGCTGGCCGGAAGAACCAGGCCTGAGTTCCACCCTCTGCTGCATCCCAGCCCCCAGACACCTACTGGGTAACGGAAGGAACATGGCACCCTGGGGAGAGCTGGAAAGAACGTACGTCTTCACCTTCTGGCCACCCCCAAGCAGGGGAGCCCCCAAAACACCCACCCTCACCCCGTGAGAGGCCAGCCCGGGACCAATTTGCCTGCTACTCTGGGCTGCAGGCCTGACACACAGACCTTCCTAGAATCAGGTGGGGCCCTGTCCCCACGACCCCCAACCCCTCCACCTCCTCCTGAGATGGGCCCAGGAGGGGCAGGAGTGGGGCACGGAGAGTGGAGGGCCAGGGGCACCCAGGGGTGCGGTGGGGGCAGGGCTCCTGATTAAAGGTCAGAGGCGGAGAGGAATCAGCAAGGAGCAGGGACAGAGCCCCCAAGGGTGGGGCACAGACGAGCTCACCTTCCCAGACCCACCCGACCCCCTTACTCCAGGATGCCCTCCGGGACACCCCACCAGCCCACCGCCAGGGGGCCTCCCTCCGTCCCCGCGATGGTCCCCAGGGAAGCGCCTAGTAGAAGCCCCGTTCCTGCCCCCACCCTGGGGCTGACCCCCCAGCTCCCCCTTAGAGCTTGTGTCCCCTCCTGCAGGGGTCTTCCACGCTTGACCCCTTTACGGCGAGAGATACCTGGGTCTGCCCTCAGGAGTCCTGGGCCGTAGGGAGCCTGGCCCTGTCCTGGGGGCTCTGAGGGGGCAGACACAGCCCTGACGGGGGTCTGGGGACATCCCAACAACACGTCCAGGGTCCATCCCCCAAGGGACAGGCTGCACCTTTGACCCAGAGGCCTGCCCCTCCCCCGCCCTCAGTGCACGGAAACATCGGAAGCTCAGGCCATTTATTTTTCTATTTGTGTCCCCCACCACTTGCCCGCCCAAAGCCGGCCATGACCCCAGCAGGTCGAATCTGTGCTTCCCTTCTGGCTGGGGCAGGGGCCTCAGTGGGAAGGCCAGTGCCGCCAAACTCACACGGAGACCGCTCCCCCTCTCCACACGGCCACAGGGCTGGGGCAGGGAGCTCTCTCAGCCCCAGAAGCCCCCACCCCTCCCCTGTCACCCTGTCGGCAGCTCTCCCCCGACACAGGCACCCAGCTGTTTCTGTACCCTATTTCATCAGACCCTCCAGCCCACCCTGGGGGCTGCAGTTCCCCACCACAGGGGCTCTGTGGAGCTCGGACCTCAGCCAACCCCATCCAGGCCTCCCTCAGATCCCGGCCTCTGAGGCCAGGCAGGGCAGTGACCAGGGACCCAGTCCAGCACCAGTCCCCTGTCCCATGTGCCAGCGCATATCTCGGCTCTGCCATCCAGCCGCCCCCTCTCTGGGCCTCGGTCTCCCAGTCTGCAGAATGGGAAGAACCGCTGCCCCCAGCAGCCTCTCGCGGAAAGTCCCCAGCCCAGCCCACAGCCTTGGCCCAGGCCCAGCTTCCTCCCCCAGAGGCAGAACTTTGGGGGAGGCAGGAGGCATCCCCCAGAGGCCAGCAGCAGCCGGCCCTGGCGGCCTGCTCCAGGCTCGCTCTAACAATGCGCTTCCCCCACACAATTCCCAGAAACACCGCCCTCCCTGCCCTGCCAGCCCGCCAGCCTGGCGGCCACTCCACCCTCCCCCTCCACAGGGGCCCCAGCAGCCGCAGGGTCAGGGGCTCCGGTGAAAGCAGGGGGTCTGACTCACAGGGGTCCCCAAGGCAGTGCCTCCTGGCGGTCCAGGCCCACCAGCCCTGCCCTGGTGGAGAGAGACAAGAGGAAACTCCTAGGAGAGGCAGACTGGGGGCCGAGGAGCCAGGCCTCGGGCGGTGACCTTGGCCAGCCCCAGCCCCACTCCCACAGCGGACCCCTGCCCTTCTCTCCTAGTGGTGAGTTGGTGAGCCCATCCTACTGCCTGCACAGGCCCGTCTCCACACAGCAGCTGTGGAGAGCTAAGCCAGATCACACCCCTCCCCTGCTCAAAACCCTCCCAAGCCACCAAGTCTCCTTCAGATAAGAAAGCGAGACCCTCCCAGGCCCCACACTGCCCCTGGTCCCCTCTCCAGCACAGGTCCCTGCCCCAGGGCCTTTGCATGTGCTGTTTCCTCTGCATAGACGACTCTTCCCCACGTGTCCCCTCATTGCTTTCACATGTTTCCTTCAGGGTTGGCTCCACAGTCACCTCCTGAATGGGCAGGCAGTGAGCACCCCGACATAGCCTTCTCTCCTCCACAGCCTGGCGCTCTAGATCTGACTTGTTTGTGGATTTGTTGATCGGCTCCCTCTCCAACAGAGCAGAAACTCCCCACAAGCAGGGCTTGGGGCTGTTTTGTTCCGCTGCTAAATCCCTATCTCCTGGAACAGGGCCTGACCCACGGGGGTCAATAACCAATCGATGAATGGATGAATGGATGGCTCCTGACCCTGAGCAAGAAGGGTCCCCAAGAGCACAGGCCTGCCCCCCGGCCAGCTGGCAGCCCCAACCGGCTGGACCATCAAAGCCGTTTGTCACCAAAGCCAGGGCATCAGCCGAAAAGAAACTCGCAGCTGCCGTGCCCCCCAGGCCCCGTGGGCCCGTGACCGACCACTGGGGGGCTCTGCCGCTTCCTTCCGTGCTCCCCAGGGCAAATGAGAACTGTCGCCAGAGCCCAGGAGGAGAGAAGAGGAGACAGGCCAGCCCAGGGCAGGGCAGTCGGGGTGGGAGCCTGGGATACGCAAGTGTGTCCACACAGTCCCCCAGGCAAGACACACGGAGAGCCCCATCTCTGCCCCACCAAGAGCCCCTGAGGGGGACCAGGGCACCATTCCTGGAGAACGGGGGCCGGGGTCACCGAGGTCTGAGCAAAGACAGCCTTCCCAGAGGCTGCCCGGGGCCCAGACTGAGAGGCATGGGGGTGGAGCCAAAGGCAGGAACACGGGGCCTGGCTGGCCAGCTGGGCCGGACAACTGGACAGACAGAGTGTCTGGCGCCTGCTCAAACAGGCTGGCCCTCCTCTCCCTCCTCTCAGCTGCGGCCTTCCTTCCTGAGCTGGTGTTTCCTGGCTCCTCCCTGCTGTTGCCGTGGAAACCAAGAGGGGCCTGGGCCCCCCGCCCCCAGCTTCCCACGGAGCCCCCGCTGAGCACCAAGTGGGGACCACACAGGACGCAGGTCGCTGGATGATGGGCATGGCCCCGATGCCCCAGGGCTCGCCGGGCTCAGCACCCCAACTCCCCTCCAGCACAGCAGCCCGGCGTTCGGAAATGCCTCTTCAAGACCCCAACACCTGGGACACCCAGAAAAGTGACCTAACCCAACTGCCCACAGCCCGCCTGCCCCCCTGAAGCCACCGTCACGGGGTCCTCCTCACACACACTGCATTCAGTGCCCCCCCACCCACAAGGCCCCTTCAACCCAGAGAAGCCCCGCGCCCATTTGCTCCTGCTGGCCCAAAGCACTCAGGGGCGGGCCCAACCCCTGCGCGACAGCCCTGAGACATGCGATGGCACCATTCTCTCCATGCGCCCAAGAGGCCCAAGGGGCACCCCGACGAGCACACTGACACCCTGGTTCCCACAGCGCCCAGCTCTTCTGGGGGGATTTCCAGGTCCCACGACGGTGGCAAACCGTGCACTGACCCCAGCACTCCTGAGAGCGCTGCCCTGCAAGCGTGAGCACCGTGCCAGCTCCCTCGTACCCCCATGGCCCTCTGCACACTGGGCCCGGCACCCCAGGACAGAGCAGGAAAGCATGGGTGGGGCGAGCCTGCAGCCCCAGGCCTGAGCCCCAGGGTCCACCAGGATGAGGCCTGCCGCTGGGTGTGTGCCCACTGGGTTCTAGGCCATCGGGTGCCCTCCCCAGAGGCCACCCCCATCCCCACCAGCCTCCAGCCTTTGGAGCAACCTCAAGGAGCCCTGGTCTCCAGGAAGGGTCTGAACTGGGCGGCCTGGCTCCAAAGCCGAGGTGTCAGGAGACCAGAGACCTCTCCACCTGGATGAGCGTCTGACGGGGACCCCACCCCCTCCCTCTGGGAGGAGGGTCCTGCCCCACGGGACTCAGTAATTGGTCCCAGCCCCTGCTTCTGCTCCTGCAGCAGCCAGGCCTGGGCGGCTGGGAGCCTGTGAGGTCTATGCCCCGGGCAGCAGCGCCTGGGAGGTCCACCACCCCCAGGGCCCAGCCAAGGCCCCACTCAGAGCCACCAAGGGGATTACCCAGCATCCCTTGCAGGCTTCCACCAGAGCCTAGGGGTCCAGTCCAGGCTGAGGGAGGGAGCGAGTGGGGGGCCAGGAAGGCAGTGTCCACTGGACGCCCAGGCCAGACCCCGCTCACAGAGCAAGCTTGCCCTCCCTCCCACCTTCTGTCTGGGGAGATGCGGGCTGCAGACAGGGCCCCCCGCAAGGGTGGGCGGCAGCAGACCTGGACCAGGCCAGCCTGAGAGGGGTCCTGGAGACGTGGGAACGCCCCCAGACTGTGGATGGATCAGAGGCCACAGCTTGGTAACCAGAGAAGTCTTGGGGAACCCCTCCCTTGGTGGGTGTCCAGGGCCAAACCTCCACCCGACTCCCCGCGGGGCCCCATCTCCCCATGGCAGAGTCTAGCCTCACCCCCACACCCAGGCAGACAGACAAAAACACACAGACCGACCACCCACAGATGCACAGGCACACACCTCAGATGCAGAACTGGCCACACCCACGCCGGCCCTCCTACAGCCCCAGGGAGTACCCCCAGCCCTGAGGCTCCAAGGTCGGGGCCACCCTGACTGCATCTCCCACCCCTCTGTCTTCCCAACTGGACCATGGGCCAGAGCCGCCGTCCTTGTGCCTGCTGGGCAGCACACAGGGAAGGGTAGCCTGACCCCCAGGAGGTGGGTGGTTACCCCAGGAGACGCTCCCCTTGCCTTGCCCAGCCCCGGCCCACAGGACGTGACAGCCGGACACCTGAGTTCCGCAGCCCAGCCAGGAGGGAGGGTCACTGGCTGGCGCCAGGAGAAGCGGCCATCCTGGGGGGTGGGCACTGGTGGTGAGGTAATTCTGGGCACTGCGGCCACTGCGCTCCCAGCAGCTTGAGCAACTCAGCTGTCGGGGGCTGCAGGGGGCCAGGCGGGGCCCCTAGGGGAACCCAAAGTCTGTCCCAAGGTAGGGCGCTTGAGCAGAGGAACCGGGAAGCCTCCTTCCCAAGCCCAGTGATGATCATCCCAGACCCACTGCTGCCCAGGCTGAGCCAGGCCCTGGTGACCCCAGATCACACCCAGAAGGCTGCAGGGAGAGGCCTGCCAAGTGCTGGCCCCTTGGACCCATCCTGGACCCGCCTGGAGTGTTCCTCACACATCTCTCCCCCCCAACCCCTGCAGGCTGCCCAGTCCACCCACCTACACTGGTCAAAGGGGAGCTGGCACCCCTGGGAGAGGCTGTGCACCCATCCACCCCCAGGCCCCCCGATCTTGCCTGCCTCCCAGGAAAAGCCAGCCTTCCCCCGAGACCCAAGAGGACCCGCCTTGACTATCCCCAGTGCCCCAGCATGGGGTCAGTGTCCACGAATTAGGTGCCAGGGCCTGGGAGGTCTGGAAACCAGTCTGAGCCACCCAGTCCTACACCACAGAACCTGCCCTGGGGATAGGGTGCACGCCCAATGGCCCTCAGAGGACCCCTGTGGGCGCGCTGGCCTCTCCCCAGGACAGCTCAGGGGCAGCCGTTGGGGGGATCTGTCAGACCCACAGGGGACCCACCCCACCCATAAGCACTGACTGTGGCCTAGAGGGACTACCAGGGACAGGGGACCCAGAAGCTCTGGCCACACAGACCCAGGGTCACTGACACCTATGGTCACGCACGCACCGTGGAGCTCCCAGCACATGGGGTGGGGCTCCTGATGTGGTAGTGGGGCTACAGAGCTCCCAAGCTACGAATGGATGTGCAAGAGGGAAAACTCATCCCAGCCCCAAGAGAAACACCCTCCGCAGGAGGGGCAGGGAAGGAGCCTGCCCTGGGGGAGACCCCTCAATGTCTGGAGCCCAGACCCCCTCCTGACGGGGTGGGAAGGGACTGCAAGGAGGCTAGAAGCTCCTCTGGAAACTCTCCGGGGTCTGATGGCCCAGGGGAGGGCCCCTCTTCCCCCCACCTGCCCCGCTCGGTAACCAGCTACTACTGGTCCCATCAGGCCCGGGGGAGGGGGATGAGGCTCGGGGCTCCACCCACTCTGGACCCCTCCCCTCCGGCTCTGCTATGGATCCGGGGCATCTACCCTCTCCCTCCCCGTACTCAGCTGCGGCCGGCCCGGTTCCCAGTCGGTCTGGGAGTGGGGTGGGGGACACGGAGACCGTCTTCTCCTCTAACCCCGTGAACAGGCCTGGGGTGGCGGAGGGTCTCCAAGCCCCCAGCGCTGAAAGTCCCACGTGTGGGTGGAGGGTGGGCGAGCATGATGCCCCGAGGTTATCCAGAGCAGCTCCCCCAAGACACAAGTTGCTTTTCCCACGGCGCCCTTCCCTTGGAGCCAGCCTCTGGTTGGGAAGGCAGCCTTCCCCAGGTCCTCCCCGGGGGCTCTGACTCGTTGTGTGTGTGTGGGTTCGTCTCTGAAAGCATGACAGCCCCCAAGAGGACGTCCCCTGCCAAGCTTCGGGGCACATCAGCCACCCTCTCCCACTCAGGGGGTCTCTCCTTCAGAGGGTGCAGGGGGCGCCGCGCAGAGGAGGCGGAATCCGGCCGCGCCGAGAAGAAAGGGAGCCCCCGGGAGGAGGGGGCGGCCCGGGCCCGCCCCGCCACGCCCCACCCCGGCCGCCACGCCGCCCATTGGCCCCGCGCCGCTATATCTGGGCGCCCACCCGGCGCGAGGCCACCGCCGTCCCTACCGCCGCCCACCCGCCCCACGCGTCCGATCCCGACGTGCCCGCTGCCCACCCTCCGCGCTCCCGCGCTCCGTTCCGCCCAGGCCGCGCCCAGCTGGAATGCAGAGATCGCCGCCCGGCTACGGCGCACAGGACGACCCGCCCGCCCGCCGCGACTGTGCATGGGCCCCGGGCCCCGGGGCCGCCGCTGAGCCGCGCGGCCTCCCCACCGCCCCCGCCGCGCCCGCCGCGCCCGCCGCGCCCGCCTCGCCGCCCAGCCCGCCACGCAGCCCGCCGCGCAGCCCCGAGCCGGGGCGCTATGGCCTCAGCCCGGCCGGCCGCGGGGAGCGCCAGGCGGCCGACGAGTCGCGCATCCGGCGGCCCATGAATGCCTTCATGGTGTGGGCGAAGGACGAGCGCAAGCGGCTGGCGCAGCAGAACCCAGACCTGCACAACGCGGTGCTCAGCAAGATGCTGGGTGAGTGGCCGCTGGGCGGGGGCGGGGACGTGGGGGGGGGTGGGGGCGGGCGGGGCGCGGGGGCACCTCACGCTAGGGCGCTCGCGGAGCTCGGGCGGTCCGCCCGCCCGCCCGCCCGACGGCACCCGCTGACCCACGCCCGCGGCCCGCAGGCAAGGCGTGGAAGGAGCTGAGCCCGGCGGAGAAGCGGCCCTTTGTGGAGGAGGCGGAGCGGCTGCGCGTGCAGCACTTGCGCGACCACCCCAACTACAAGTACCGGCCGCGCCGCAAGAAGCAGGCGCGCAAGGCTCGGCGTCTGGAGCCCGGTCTCCTGCTCCCAGGCTTGGCGCCGCCGCCGCCGCCGCCGCCGCCGCCGCCCGAGCCCTTTCCCGCGGCCACCGGCCCGGCCCGGGCCTTCCGCGAGCTGCCGCCGCTGGGCGCCGATTTCGACGGCCTGGGGCTGCCCACGCCCGAGCGCTCGCCGCTGGACGGCCTGGAGGCAGGCGAGGCCGCCTTCTTCCCTCCGCCAGCGGCGCCCGAGGACTGCGCGCTGCGGGCCTTCCGTGCGCCCTACGGCCCCGCCGAGCTGCCCCGGGACCCGGGCGGCTGCTTCGGGGCGCCCCCGGCCGAGGCGCTCAGGACCGCGCCCGCCCCCGCCGCGCCGCTCTGCGGCCTCTACTACGGCGCCCCGGGTGTGCCGGGCCCGGGCCCCTACCCCGGCCCGCTGTCGCCGCCGCCCGAGGCCCCGCCGCTGGAGGGCGCCGAGCCGCTGGGGCCCGCCGCCGACCTGTGGGCCGACGTGGACCTGACCGAGTTCGACCAGTACCTCAACTGCGGCCGGACTCGCCCCGACGCCGCCGGGCTCCCGTACCACGTGGCGCTGGCCAAGCTGGGCCCGCGCGCCATATCCTGCCCGGAGGAGAGCAGCCTGATCGCCGCGCTGTCCGACGCCAGCTCCGCCGTCTACTACAGCGCCTGCATCTCCGGCTAGGCCCCCCGGGGCGCTGCGTGTCACCGTGTCACCTGTCTCTCTCGCAGGCGGAGTTGCCGCTACTCGTCATAGCCCCGCAGGAACCGGCAACGCCGGGGCTTGGCCTGGCGGAGGGCGCCCCTACGGGGCGATCCCCACACGTCCCGGGGCTCGGCCGGGAAGCCCAGGCCTAGGACGTGTGGGCTGGCCCTGCCAGGGCTAAGTTTTTGAAGCGCCTAATCCTTTTCTTGCCGCGTACTTTCTAGAACTAGGCTGTGTTTTTTACTTTGCCTTTTTTATATACATGAAACAGTATATTTAATTTTTAATTAAACTTTTAAACTTTTTCTTGCAAGGGGTTTCCGTGATGCAAAGCACCAATGTAGCAAGGGCTCTTTAAATAACGTTCCTCTGTTGTAAAGGAGGAGCCGGGAGCTGGGTGCCCCAGGCGAGGCCACAATAAAGCGCCTCTCCTTTCCTCGGAACTCCCTCGTCTGTGGTCGCTGGGGGTGGGGGAGCAGTCCCCCCAGGGCCCTGGGCGTGCCCCTCCCTCCAGAGTCCAGGGAGCCTGACTCACAGCTGGGCTCCACAGCATGCACTTCTCCACCCTTCCAGGATGCTACCCCAGACAGCCGGTGGGAGGCAGGGGGTGTGGGCACTCCCCACCCTGCCAGCTCTCCACGCCCCCAGCCCCCATGTTAACTCAAGCCTCACAGCGGTCAGGCTACACCAGAAATCCCCTCCACGCTCTCACCCGGGTCTCACCATCCTCACCTCACCCTGAAAACAACTTCCTTCAAGCCCAGTGAGTGCCTAGAACAGCGCCTCTCTCTGAAGGAGGCTGGTGGGGTTGACGCCTGTCTGCAGACATGACATCCTGGGACTCCCATCCGTCACTCTCTCTCAACACAGTGTCCCCAGAGAGGGCAGCACCATGACAAATCCACACTGCTTGCCAGGGTGACGTGTGCGGGCTCTACCAGTGACACGCGGTCAATGACCAGAGCGGGGGAGCCCAGGCCCCACATCTCGAGCCTCCACGTCTGGAACCCATCACACTAGCCTTGGGCCCTTCCCAGCAGGACCGGACACCCTCTTTCCACACGGCTTCCTTGGTTCCGCTAGCGCCCCCTCACTGGGGAGCCCATGGGTTCAGGGAAAGTTGGCAACAATCATCTTGGGCGATTCTTCTCTCCTGGGACCGGGTCCCGAAGTGAGGCCTCTACACACGCACACCCTTCTCAGGGCCTGACGGGTCTTCCAAACCAAGACGAGAGGTCGTGTGTCCCCCTGGCCTGTCCTGCCCCAGTAGCATATGGGGGGGAGTCCCGCTGATCTCTGACAACTCTGACGTGGTGCGTGCGCCACGGGGCGTGGGCATCTTGTGATGAGGTGCGCTGCTGTGTGGCTGCCGTGAGCCTGAATCCGAGTGCGTGTGAGCAAGTGTGTGCACGTGCTCCGAGCATGGCTGTGATGCTGTGACAGTGTGACCACGTGACTCGACGTGACCCTCCATGAGGATGACTGAGTGTGACACCCAGGGTGTCTGAGACTGTGTGCGCATGCGTGTGTCTGTGTGTCAGCCTGGGTGTCCGTGCACATGGGTCTGCTGCCTGAGCGTGTGTGCAGAGGTGAACAGGGTGTGGGGCTGTTCGTACAGGTGTCCTGCCTCTGAGAGGCACGGGGACATCACCTCTCTGTTAGCTGGAATGAGCCCCACACCTCGGTGGGTGGAGTCGGGGAGGGACCCCTGGGCCCCCATCCCCACCTCATAGTGAGCGGGGCCCAGAAACCTCAAAGACAAAGGGACAGAGAAAGACAAGCTGAGGAGGGCAGGAGACGGATTCGGAGGTGGAGAGAGGAGCCCTGGGCGGATCGAGGCACAAACAGAAATGGCCCCCAGGACACCAAGGACCGTGCTGGTACACAGGAAGGAGGCAGGGAGTGAGGCCCAAAGGGACAAGGGTGGTCCAGTCCAGCCGCATCTGTCATGGCGGGAGGGAGCTCTGAGACACCAGTGCTGAGTCCTGGTCTCACGCACGAAGGCTCACATCACCCATGAGTGTGCACAGCCAGCTCTCATGGCCCCTGACTCCCACTCTGGGCCTGCCCCTGGTAGGGGGACAGGCGACCCACCCACTGGAGCCCTGGGTTAGCAGGGCCAAGGTGCACCCCCCCACCGTGGGGATGGCCTCTGTACGGATGGGGGCCCATAGCCGCCAGAGTCCAGCAGCCTCTGCCCCCGCCACCCCCTGGGGGGCGGACGCTCCCATCTCCTCCCCCCACCCCCTGGCCAGGGCAGAGGGAAGGGAAGACCGGAGCCATGTGACCAGCCCCTCGGAGGGCACCCCTGTCTGGGCCCAGGCATCGCCTCACCTGTGCCCCACCCCAGAGACACCCATGGACACACACAGAGAGAGGCTGCAGACGGGCCGGCAAGGCTGTCTCTCCTGTACATGGAACAGTTTTCTAACATCCTCCTCACCCCACCCTCGGAGTCAGGAGGATGGGGACCTCCAGGTGCCTGGGGTGGCACAGGCCCCACTGCCCAAGTGGGGAAGGGCCGAGTAGCTTGCTCCCCGGAAGAACCTCCCTCAGTGCCAGCGTGGGATGCCGGGAGGGGGGCATGGGGGGGTCCGGGGGTCCCAATTTGGACCAAGTCCCTGGAGCCAGGGGCTGGGGGCATTCAGGAGCAGAATCAGGACTGGGGACACACACGCACACACACACGGAGGGCAACTGTTTTCAGGGAGTGCCTCAGGTGGGCACCATGCCTGGGGCCCTCCCAAGGGACCCGGGGCAGGCTGGGCAGCCCTCCTAGGCAGGACCACAGCTCCAGGGCCTGGGTGGTTCCAGCCCCGGGTCAGGCTTCCCCCCCACCGCCCCCCCCACCCCCCGGCTCCACCCACCTGCTTCCCCTAAGGTCAGAGAAGGGATGTCCCCACCCCCAGCTCCCGCTGAGTCAGGCCCGCCAGGAACAGACCCAGGCGACCTAGCTCCTGGCGGGAAGTTCTAGCAGCCCGGCCTGGCCTAAGCCACAGCTCCCACACCCAGGACCCAGCCTAGCCCGGGGGTGACCTGAGCCGAGGTGTGGAACCCTCCCCAGCAAGCTGCCCACAGGAGGAGGTGGGGGTGGTTAGAGCAGGTAAGGTGCACCCCCCTCCCCAGTAGGCACGATCATCACCTCGACACCCTCAGGAACACCCCACACACAACCAGCCACACACCACACCAGGGGCAAAGCTGTGCTCACACACCCGCCCCCAGCAAGGCCAGGCTGGGCAGGCGAAGAGGAACTGAACTGTCCACCCACTTGATGGACAAATACGCTAGACGGTCCAGCTGCTCAGCTGACAGCCTCCAACACCTACAGACACTTCTAAGGGGACAACTCAGTGGTTAATCTATTCACAGGCTGGTATAACTATGGTCACTAACTTCAGCACGTTTCCGTCACCCCAAAAAAGCCTCATCCCCACTAGCTGTCACTTCCCATCCTCCCTGCTCCCAGCCCCTGGGAAACACTAATCTGCTTTCTGTCTCTGTAGACTGGCCTATTCTGGACTTTCCATGTAAGTAGAATCACACAATAAGTGGCCTTTTGAGTCTGGCTTCTCTCACTGAGCATCGAGTCTTCAAGGTTCATCCATGTTGTAACCTGAATCAAAACTTCATTCCTTTTTAAGGCTGTATAATATTCCATTGTATGGATGGAACACAGTCTATTTCTCTCTTCATCGGCTGATGGACGTTGAGGTTGTTTCCACGTTTTGGCTACTGTGATTACTGATGCTACGAACACTCGTGTGCAAGGTTTTATGTGGATGTGTTTTCAGTAAAGTAACATAAATGTTTATCTCTAATGACCAAGTCTGAACAAGTAGATTAAGTACCTCAAATTCATATGCTGAGTAAATGACCCTGAGAAAATCATAATTCAAAAGGACACATGTACCCCAATGTTCACCGCAGCACTATTTACAACAGCCAGGACAATGGACAAAGAAGATGTGGTACATATATAAAACGGAATATTACTCAGCCATAAAAAGGAATGAAACTGGGTCATTTGTAGAGATGCGGACGGAGTTAGAGCCTGTCATACAGAGTGAAGTAAGCCCAAAAGAGAAAAACAAATAGCGTATATTAACGCATATGTGGAATCTAAAAAAATTGTACAGATGAACCTATTTGCAGGGCAGGAATAGAGATGCAGAGAATGGACATGTGGACACAGGGCGGGTAGGGGAGGGTGGGAGGAATTGGGAGATTAGGTCTGACATAAATACACTACCATGTGTAAAACAGAAAGCTAGTGGGAACCTGCTGTATAGCACAGGGAGCTCAGCTCGGTGATCTGTGACGACCTAGAGGGGTGGGGGTGGGAGGGAGGTCCAAGAGGGAGGGGATATAGGTATACATAGAGCTGATTCACTTCACTGTACAGCAGAAACTCACAGGACATTCTGAAGCAATTATACTCCAATAAAAAAAAAATTCATATGCTAGAGCAGCTACCCCCAAAGCGGGGGCTCCAGAGCAGCTGACCTCCAATCCCAACTGGGTGCTCACAAGCAAGACTCAACCCTCCACCCAGCCCACCCACCCCCACTCCTGCCCCAGGCTTGGGGAGGGGCCCCAAGGAGCAGGCTCCAGTCCAGTCCACAGTGGGTTTTGGCCAAGCGTGTGGGGGTTCCTGGCCCAGGACTGGGAGGGAGGAGGGATGGGAGCACCCCTGTTCCTCCTCTTTGTGTTTCAGGACACAGCCCACCCCGCTTCCTTCCACCCTCTCTACCTCTGCACAAGCACCCAGCCTCCCAGGGAAGCCCGGCAGGGCTCCCCACCCTCTGCCTTATCTTCCACGCCCCCGACCCACGCCCCCTTCCTGCTCTGGCCAGCACAACCCGGCCCCTCCCCCAGGACCCCTCTCCCATGCCCCCGCGCTATTCCCCCGCGACCCCACCCCCTTGCCTCACAACCCGCTCCTCCCCCACGACCCCACCCCCCTGCCCCACGACCCCGCCCTGTCTCCCACGCCCCCGCCCGCCCGCGCGAGAAAACAGGAAGGGGCCCGCGGCGGCGGCGGCGGCGCTGGAAGGAAGCGCAGGAAGCGGCGGCGGGTGCGGCGCTTATCTCGGACCCCAGCCGGACCCCTGGCCTCACGCCCCGCGCCGTTCGGGCAGGGGACGTGGGGGCGGCCGGAGGACAGGCCTGCTCACCTGGCGGGGGGCCCTGGCCGCCTTACCACCGAGCCACAACTGTCACAACTGGGCCATGGAGGGAGGCGACAGGCCTTCACTGGGCCAGGCTGTGCCCCTCCAGCCCGGGGACCCAGGGGCCGGTGTCCAACCGCAGGGCGCCCCACCTCCCCACAACGCACACGGGCCCGCCCCGCCCCCCAGGCCCTGACCGCCCCGTTTCCCCCCTTACAAGGACTCCCTTTGCCCTGCAGGTGCAGGCTCCCTGCTGCTTCTTCCGGGCTTTAACTCTTGGGGTGGGGGGGACGGCGCGCCGATGGTTGTTTCTGTGTTTACAAAGCTGGGTCTTTTCCTGGGGAGGCGGCAGGATGGGGACTGTCCCCGGGCGCCCCCCAGGGTCCCGCAGGCCACTGGCAGGGACAATGGGCTCCAACACCTGGCACTCCCCCCCACCCCGCCCCATGAGTATGTGCTTTGCTTCCTGGAGTGGGGGGCCGCGTGTGTTTCCGTGTCAGCCACGACGGGAACGGCGCCTCCGCGCACACCTGCAGGCAGGGACCCCACACTCAGGCTCACAGGCAAGAGCCCGAGGGCCCTCAGGTCTGGTGCAGGTGTTTCCTCCCACTCCTTCGCGGCACCCAGCGCCAGATGCAGGGTCCGGCCGACTCACGTCCTGTCCCAGAGCCCTGGCTCCGCGAACGCGGAGGTGTGTCTGTTCAGGGCCTGGCATGGCGGGCACCCGTCCTTCCCACAACCTCCCACCGCCTCCTGGTGCTCAGCTGGCCTGGGGTGGCGGCCAGTAGGGGAGGGGACACGGGGGAGGTGCCGCTGGAGCCCATGAGCGGGCCCCAGGCAGGGCAAAGGCGCTCTGCCGCCCTCAGAAGGGCCAGTGATCGAGGTTGGCACGGACCCCACCCCTGCAGTCTGTTGGCAGCCTGGGGAGGGGCAGAGGTGGGAAGTGGGGGTCGGGAGAGAGAGGGGCCTGGGGGCGGGGGACACACAAGTGGCGCAGTTGGGATCCCGTTTTTGGTTTTCCGAATCCAGAGAGACTAGTTTGCCTGTCGCCCGTGTTCCAGATGTTCTTTCAAAGGCTCCCAGTCTGGGGAGGCCGTGGGCCCCGGACTACCCTTCAAAGCCTGCCTGGCCCCTCCTTGCAGCGCTGCACATGGGCAGTCTGGCTCCCTGGCCAGTGCTCTGCGGCCGTGTCTGCCACCCCGGCACAGCCCCTCCCCCTGGGTCCCAGCCACCCACCCCCCCGCCCCCGCCCCGGTGAAGCAGCTGAGAAGGCATGTGTGTAGGACAGGACACCACGGGGTGCAGGCAGGCGCCAACCCCACCACGTGTGTGCCCCAGAGTGTTTTACGGAGGAAGAACCAGGCTCAGGCCACGTGCCCGGGGCCTTGGCAGGGAAGGCAGGGCACTGGGGCCCGGCACATACCTCGAGTCCACGAAAGGCGGGGCCCATCCACCGGGTCCCACTGCCTGCACTGTGCCCTCCGTGGCCCCGTGACCCCTGGCCAGTGGCTCTTTCCTCACCGTTGAGTCTCTTTCCATCTCTCTGTCGGTTCTGGTCAGTTCCAGCCAGCAAAGATTCGGGTAGCTCATGTGCCCCGGTGCCGAGCCTGGAGGGCCAGACCTCAGGTCTGAGCAGGGCGGCCCCAGCTTTCCCTCCACCTGCCCCAGCCGTGGTCTGGTTGGGATGTCCCCGCCCTGGACAAGTGAACTTCGTCCCAGAAGCCCACCCTGCCCTCATCCTGCATGAGCAAAGATGCTGAAGTGGGTTGAATGGTGGCCCCAGAGATACGTCCACCTCCCAGAACCTATGAGTGGGACCTTACGTGGAAAAAGGGTCTTGGCAGATGTAATAAAGGATCCTGAGGTGAGGAGATCATCCTAGATTACCCAGGTGGCACTAAATCCAGCAGCAAAGATCCTCAGAGAGGAGGGACAGCCACACGAAGCAAGAGGCAGGTAATCGGAGCAACGCAGCCACAGGCGAAGGAATACCCGGAGCCACCAGAAGCTTCAAGAAGCAAGAATGTTTTTGCCCCTGGAGGGAGCACAGCCCAGCCCTACAACACCCGATTTCAGGCCAATGATACTGATTTTGGACTTCTGGCCTCCAGAACTGTGAGAGAAGAAAAGTTTATTGTGTTAGGTCACCTAGTTTGTGGTAATTTGTTATAGCAGCTCTAGGAAACCAATACAGATGGTTTCTGAGATATGGGGATAGCGGCCCATGTCCCCACAGCCATGATGCTGACCCATCATCTGGGGGTTGGTAGAAGCAGGCCTGGGCACGATGTGCAGAGCCTCTGCCTGGCACTGAGGCCTCGAGAGAAAGTGCAGAGGGTGGACAGCAGTGGCCGGGGCGGGGGGTGGGGGTCTTGTGCTGAGAACAACGTCCAAGTGAGATGAAGGAGGGACCACTGGGATCTTTGAGCTCAGGCCACAGGCCTCCAGCCCCCACGCCCAGGCGGTCCATTTGCCAGGAGAGACCAGGGTTAGACATCAGGAGGGTGTGCCTGAGAGAGGGGCGCCCTGCCAGGCAGGGTGGGGCAGGAACCTGGACCCGTGCACTCACACATCCCTGTGCACACACACCTCGACATATACATTTGTGTACACACACACGTACACACGCTCACTACCGGGGAGGCTCTGGCAGGAGCCCCTAGGGAGGGACAGCCAGGCCAGGATGCAGGAGCATCTTG
The DNA here is from genome assembly GCF_949752795.1 of Hyperoodon ampullatus. Lineage (NCBI taxonomy): Eukaryota > Metazoa > Chordata > Mammalia > Artiodactyla > Ziphiidae > Hyperoodon > Hyperoodon ampullatus. The sequence goes on along the minus strand of NC_136927.1, from coordinate 88,468,502 downwards.
TCCACCACCATGGCTGCAGCCCAGGACTAAGACGGAGATTGTGTCCCTGTAACTGAGGCCTCTGCGCCTCCTCCCAGCCCCCCCGAAACGGGTTTGTTGGGAACTGCCTCAGGCGTGGGCGGACGGAAGGGCTGCCCATTGCCCTCTAACCACGGCAGCAAGGAGTGCTGTGGGTGGGCAGCAGCCATGACGGCCCAGAGGCCACGCCCAAGCGCCCTTAGGAGGAGCACTCTCCCCACAGGCCCTGGCGCTGAGGCAGGTCCAAGTGCAAGGAGCCAGGTGCCCTTGGGAAAGCAGGAGCATGGTGGGGGCCTCTGTGGAGGGCCTGTCCCCACACCCAGACCCCCGGACTCTCTTACTGACCTTCTACCAGGTCCGATTCGGCTCCCCCAAACCTTGTGCTCCGGCCAAAGCAGGACTTTTCCCTCCTACCTGGACACCTGGCCACCCCCAGGCTCGCACAGCAGGAGGCAGCGACGTGACTGCTCCCCTCAGCTTGCTCCTCCACCAGTGTCCCCCAAGTTCAAGATGGGGACTCCCCCAGGGACTCAGGCCAGGACCCTGGGGTTGCCCGCACCTCCTCTCACCCCATTCATGTCCAAGCCCACCTCCTCTAGCCTCACCTCAACCACACAGGCCCCCTGCCCAGGCCACCCTCACACTCAAGAGCGCGACCACGTGGCCTGGGAACCTACAAGGCGACTGGATGCACCCTGAGGTCCCCAGCCTGCACACAGGGCACATGAGTGCTTGGGCCTGGCTCTCATCCCAGCCCTTACACTTCGGGCTGTGAGATCTGGGGCAAGTCCTGTAACCTCCCCGTGCCTCAGTTTCCTCCTGTACGAACCAGGGACAGTGGTTCCTGCTTCTCGGACTGAACGCGTCCACACGCGCACGATGGGGGCGCTCAGGGCCAGCTGTGCCCTGCTGACGGCTCCGCCAGCAAGGCCTGTCTGCATCTCCTGCTCGCCTCTGTTCTGCCAGGGTGCCCAGGGCAAGGCCTGCTTCGGTGCCTACTGGGTCTGTCCACCTGTTAGGGAAGAGCATGACGACAGGTGTGCCGACCAGGCACCCACCTTGACCAGGTGCTCTGCCTGCCCTGCTGCGCCCCCCTCCACGGGCTGTGATACGGGAGGGGGCCACGGACCTCAGGCCTACGCGGCTGTAGGTGCGGGACTCCAGGGATCAGCCCTCCACCGGGCCACGCAAACATAAGGTCCCAGGACACAAGACGGTGGGTCCCTGGCTGGCCTGTCCAGTCCCGCCGCCGAGGAGCTGCTGCCACCCTTCCCCGGCCACAGGAAATGGCCTGGCCCAGCTTGCAGCCAGGGCCGCAGCTCGCTTCCCTTCAGGCCCGTTTCCTTTATCCGGTTGTTTTGCTCCGAATTCACAAAGCTCAGCCTTCCCCTCCCCTCCATTTCCACCCTTCCCCCATCCCAGAGTGGAGCAGGACGGATGCGACGCTACACTTTAGGACCCGCAGGAGTCCCCATCTGCCCCCGCGCCCCCCGCCCATGCCTGCAGCGCCGACTTAGCAGGAGTCCCGTCCCGAGGCGCCCCCTGCTGGCCGAGCCCGGGAACGCCGCCGCTCCCCCCGTCCCCAACACCGCGCGTGTGCGGGAGGCCCCAGCGCCCCCTCCCCACCGAGGCGCGGACCCGGGGCGGCCTGGCCCCACAGCCGGCTGGCGAAGAAAGAGCGAACAGGGCCGCAGCACCAGCTCAGTTTATTGGGGCCTTGCTGGGGGCGGAGGGCGGGCCCCCGCCGGGAGCAGCTCGCCAGGCGGGCCCCGCCTCCCAGTCCCGGGCCCTCCGAGGAGTGCGGGCCGCGGCGAGGGAGGGGCCGGGCCGCAAGACCCTTTCCCAGCCCCGCGCGCTCGGGGCGCTTAGGAGCCCTCGGTGGCCGCGGCGCGCAGCGCGAAGAGCTTCTCCCAGCAGGTGGCGACGGCGTCCAGGGCGCGCAGCAGGAGCCGCCTCCGGCCGCCCCGACGCCGAACAGGGCGCGTCTCAGGCCGCCGGCTCCGCTGTCGGGGACGCGTCGGTCAGGGCGTGGGCACGGTCCCCTCCCGCCCCCTCCCCCGCAGCTCGTGTCCAGCCCCTGGGAAGGGAGACCGCGGGGCCGTGGGAGCGAGCGGGGACGCGCACCTGGCGCAGCGTCCGGCAGTGGCGCCGCATCACCGCCTCGGTGCGCACGGCCACGGTCCAAGCCGCCTTTTCCAGAGCCCCGCGGCGGCCCCCGGCCACCGCCCCACGTAGGGTCCGACCCAGGGCCACGATGGACAGGAGGATACTGTGCTCCTGGGGAGGGGAGGAAGCGGGGGACTGGGGGAGGAGCCCCGTGGGGAGGGGGCTGGAGGGCTTGGGTGGTGATGTCTCCATACCTTATGGGCGCCACAGGAGGCGCCCACCCGGCCCCGCCATCGGGAGGCCGCGGCTCCAGTCAGGTTTTTCTGAATGAAATGGAGCTGTCTGGAGCCCGGCCCGGTCCACCTCACCGCGGCCTGCAGGTCCTCGAAGATGACCGCGCGGTAGTGGTGGAGCACGTCGGGGACGCTGCAGGCGCCGAGCCTGGCCCGGCCCGGTGCAGCCCCCAGCACCGCCAGCAGGAGCGCCCAGAGCGCGGGCCTGGGGGGCCCCTGGAAGGGATACAGACTCAAGAGTCTGCGGAGGGGCCGACCCTCCTGCAGCACTGCGGGCAATGTGCTTCCCCGCCCCCGACCGCCCGCCCCTGCACCCGACTCCACACACACGTGTACAAGGGAATCTCTGAGCTGGTATAACGGAGACGTCGCCATGCCATTCAACAAATGCTCTAGGCACAGGGCTGGCAGGTTTGGGGAAGGACAGACGACAGCACCCGCGGCTCTGGTCTGCATGGGTGCGAGGGCCCAAGTACCCATAAGACTGGAGGGCAGGACTGACCTAGGTTTGGCTACAGCGGGAAGCACCCCCTGTACAGCATCATCCTTGGCCATGCCCTGACCCATGCCCACCAGAGCTGGGCTCATCGCCAGGTGCCCCCTCAATGGCCGGGCAGCTTCTCCTCACCCTCCCCATGGCTCTGCTACCAGCTCTGAGAGCCATGGGGGCTGGGGTTCCCTTGCACCCCCAACCCAACCAGGACAGGGGTGAGGGCTCAGAGCTCAAGGCCACACCCCTTTGGAAGGGGAAGGCTTGGGGAAAGCCCAAGGCGAAGGGAGGAAGGGGACCGCGGTCCACACCACCAGGGCTCCCCGCCCCCATAAAGAAGAGAACTGGCTCTCATGGGGAAGAAGCCCACCCCCACTCAGAAGCCCAAACATCAGAGAGAAAGAGCAGCTTGTCTGCAGGCTCCCAGCCCCCAGGCTGGAGTCACACAGCACTGGAAAATCAATCATGCGAACCCAGCGAGACTTGGGACTCGAGACACAGGACTCGACTCTGCTTCCCAGCCTGGCAGGAGAGCCTGACCACGCAGGGCTGGACCCGGAGTCCGTGGGGGCTCTCTGCCTGAGGCACCCGGCAGCGTTGGCCGCAGGACCAAATGCAATTAGCTGTGGGCCCTTTTCGAAGCCCACCCCCTCCCTAGACAGGCTTGGCATGATGGCCAACTCAGTCGCCCCCTCTGCCTGCTGAGGGTCAGAGATCATAGTGAGAACAAGAGCCGTTGGTGCTGGAAGGACGTCCAAGTGGGGTAGGTTGGTTGCCCGGGGGGTCCCGGGAAGGCCCGTCTGCCCCTGACCAGGGCCCGAGGCTCAGGCCAGTCCAACCCATGAGGACAGGGTGGCCCCAGCTCCAAGAGGGAGACTCCCTCCCCCCGCCGCTGCCGCTGCCGGGAAGGCCCGTGAAGAGCACCCAGGGCCAGGCTGCGGTGACGGGAACCAAGGGGGATTTCCCGGTGGGGACACAGCGGGATGTGCACGCTCCCTGCCCCTCAGCCGAAGTCAGTCCCCTCCCCAGCGGCCCGCAGCTGCTCACCATGGGCGTCTCAGGGTCAGGCCCCCCCTCACTCCCGCCAGCGGGCCTCGGACATGACCCTGGGGTCCTCAGGTGGGGAGTGCAGCTGCCGCTCCAGGTCCGGCTCCAAACCCGGCCAACAAGGCTTCCCTGGACGGCAGGCAGACGCGGCTTTTGAAGTTGGCTCCTCTGAGCAAAGGGGGGAGGGAGGAGGGAGGCCCCAGGATTCCAGCCCTGCCCCCTCCCTCTCCCCACCGCTATCCAATCACTTCTTCAATTAACCTGACCCTGGAGCCCAGCCCCACCGGGCTGTCTTCCCACCCAGTGGATCTTGGATTAAGCCATGGGACCTGGGAGATCTTCTCTGCCGAGGAGGGGGTAGGGTGCTCAGTGGGCAGAGAGCAGGGTAGGGCCCAGCTGGCGGGGAAGGGGAGCCAGGAGAAGCGGGGGCCGCCCTGCGCCCTCCTCCAGGGCCTTCCTCAGTGGTCAGCAGGTGCTGCCTCTGCCAGGAACCTGGCCACCAGCAGGACCAGGTGAGCAGGACTTAACCTTCCCACCCCCCAGCTCCCCCACCCTGACGTCCGGGGGGTCCTGCCCCAGCAGGTCCCAGGCAGGGGACTTCCCGGGCTCCCCACTGGCCCAGCACTCAGGGGAGAGGTGCTTCCCACCGCTCGCCCATCCCGGGCTGAAGGGGGTCTTTTGCTGGGGGAGCTCACGGCCACCCTCCCAACCAGGCTTGCAGGGAACTGGGCCACAGCACCCTGCCGGGCAGTATGCTGGTGCTGCCCAGCCCTGCCCAAGCCTAGGAACTCAGTTAGCCTTGAGTTGGAACTGAAAAATGTCAGTGGAAGAAAAGCTAAGGTATGTTTTCCCCAGGGAGAAAAGTAGTTTCACCACCACCTCGAGAGGCACTGAGAAAACAATCCCCAGGCAAACGAGGAAAGACATTTGCATGTGGACAATCAGATGCTCTGGAACGTTCCAAAGGCCCTGTGGGAGAGGCCTCACCTGACCTGAGATCAGAGAAAGTGTCCGGGAGAAGCCACAACCAACTAAGGGCTGCCAGCTGCCCTGTGGCCACAGCCAAGTCACTGCCCCTTCCTGGGTCTCAGTTTCCACATCTGTACAGGGACAAGCTGGCTTTCAAGCTCCTAAAAAACTTCAGGACTCACTTTGCAGCGCAATGGGCAGGATCCCTCCCACCTCCTCCAAAAGGGATCAAAGGAAACTCTTGAGGATCAATGAAAACACCCAGGAACCTCCGGCATGGCCCTCTGGGACTGGCCGATCTCGGGTAAGGAGTGAAAGGATTTCCAGAGCCACAGACCATCGGTGAGCGGGGCCTGCCCCGGACGCCCACCCCGGCACCAGCAGTTCCTGACCCCACACAGGGATGGTCCGATCCCGCCCAGGGCTGGCCACATCCTTGCGGCTCCCAGAGCATCGGAGGTGGACCCGGCTGGGCCCGCGCTCTGCAGGCAGACGCCCACGCCCTTGGTGCTGATGAGGAGGGAGTGCTCCCCAACCTCGGCTGCTGCCAGAGGGCTAAGCCACGGGTCAGTGACCGACCCGCAGAACGAGGCACCGAGGAGCCCCTCTGGGATCGTTTCTTACAAAAGAATGTGTGGCAGTAACTGCCAGCCGCCCTTCTCGTCACCACACGTGACAATCCGCATCTCTTCTCCCTGGCTCATGGCCTCTGGACCAACCCTGACCTCTGGCCAGATGCCTCCAGCCGTGGCCAACGCACCCCCTTCCAAGAGAACTAGCTAGTTTCCAACTGGACACAGACGCAGGGATCCAGAGCCCGAGGAAGTCTTTCATCCTCACATGGTGAAAACACACTCAAGTCTCCCAAGTAATGAATGCATTTCCAGTCTAGAGAGAGGACAGTTACAAGTGCTTTAGCATAAAATTGCTGACTACAAATTAGCAAAAGTGAATTCACCTGCCAATGGGAGTGAGCCTCTCACACACTGGGGGCAGCACCTCAGGGGCCAGGCCCATCCGCACCCAGGAAAGTCACCTACCCAGGGGCACACGCAGCCTGCCGCTGCGGGCGGGTGGGGGCCGCAGACCACCCCGGGGCGGGAGAGCATGTTCACCCGCAGGGGCACTGGAGTCACCAGGCCAGCCAGACTCTGGCTGTCCCCATGCGGGGCTTTTACCCAGGACATGAAGTCCTGCCACCGTCTCCATAAAGCCCTGGAGAGCCTCACCGCTCCCCCGGCGTCTCCTCTGTGGGCACGGGCTCTCACGAGGCCTCCTGGAAAGTGAGCCCCATCCAGCGCGGGGCAGACTGCGGTGGCCAAAGCACGTGAAGGGAGGGCTCGGAGAACACCCGCCGGCCACAAACCCCGCAACTACTAGAAAGCCTTTAATCAAAGACAGGACAGCCCCCTCTCACACCCCCCGGCCCGCCCCCAGCCAGTGCAGGGCCGAACAGTCAGAAGGTGTTCTTGATGCGGGCTGCCACCAGCACCAGGATCTCCCCGATCTTCCGCTGCCAGTTGGCGATGTCCTTGGACGTGGCGCACCACAGCTCCCCGTGCCGGGGCTCGGCATTCTCGCAGCGCCTTTTCACCTCCTCCCGCTGCTCCTGGGTGGGGACCGCACGCATGAGACGCCCCCACTCCCCCGCCGCCCCCAGCCCCGCTCCCCAGGAGCGGGCCCGCCACATTCCACCAGGCCTCACACCAGTGCCCGCACCTGCCCCCCAACTGGGAGCCGACCAGCTCCCCCAAGCGTGGCTTCCACGTCCCGTGGGCACCCGACGGGACTGGGCTCCGGGAGGGCTCTTGCATAGCAGGACAGGGCCCCCGAGGCGCAAGGAGGACCCCCAGGCCTCCAGCTCCAGCCCCATTTCTGCCATGGCCCAAGCCCCCATCACAACCAACTCATTAAAAGATGCCCCAAACATCTAAATCTCAGGCTGAGAGGCTCCAAGGCTGTAGCCAGAAAGCCGCGTAGAAGCTGCATCAGCCGCCGGCGCTGCGGGACAGGTAGGGCGGGGGCGGCGGGCGGCGGGTGCCTCACCTCGGTGCCGTGCTGCAGCTCGAACCTGTAGAAGAAGGCCCAGGCGTCCCCCAGGTCCGAGTCGATCTTCACGGTGCGGTGAAACCACTCCCGGGCCTTGGTGATCTTCCGCTCGCTCCAGAACAGCCTGCGGGGAGGCAGTGGGGTGGGGCCGAGTGAGGGGCCAGGGGACGGTGCTGGGGGGCACCCTGCGGCCGCAGAAGCCATGCTGGGGCTGGCCCTGGCCTCCTCGGGCCACAGCGTGCTCCCGGCTGGGCTGGACGATGAGCCTGGTGAGTCTAGGGACCTGCTACAGGCAGCCACCGTGGCACGGAGCCTGGCTCAAGCGCTGCTGGCCTGGTCCTCTCCCTGGAGAGCTCGGGCTTCCCACAGGGGTGCCGAGGAATCAGTCCTGAGCACCCGGAAACCACTCCAGGTGTCTAACCTGAAACCCTCCTGCAAGTGTCTAACCAGAGCATTTCTTAAAAACCACCCACAGAGCAAGAACTTCAAACTCCCTTAAATTATTTTCCTTTGAGTAAAATGCAGGGAGATGAAAGTAATAAACCTGACAAAAATTAAATCAAGGCTTTGATTAGGAAAAGTGAAGTGAATTTCCACCTGCTCCTCCATATTCACCTTCTGGAACGTTCTGCCCTACCAGGCAGCTCCAGCGGGAACCCAAGCCAACACTGAGAACCTGGGCTATACCAGCAGACACAGAAACCTGAAAACTAGGCCCAGGAGAGGATCCACAGCGTCAGAAATCAAGTCAGGGGCCCAGGGAGCCTTGCCAACATGCCAGCGAGAGAAGGGCAGGCCAGCGGGAAGGCACGGTGGGCACTCTGACAGCCGCCCACCGGGACCTCTGGGTGGCTTCCATCCTCCACCCAGCTCCGCAGGCAGAAGCACCAGAGCAGAAGCACCAGGGTGCACCACGCACCCTCCAGGCAGCTGTTTGGGCTGGTCTCAGCTACAAAACGGAATAATTTCATGCTCTGATAGCCTGATTGTTTTTTAAGCCTTGTGGTATTCTTAATTGCTAATGTTAGATAAACTGTGATTTAAAGAGCACAAACCCAGATAGCAGCACACAGAGCACCCACCTGGGAACAGCAAGGAGGGACCTGTTTACCTTACAAAGCCTTTTATGAGGTTTTATGGCAGCCCTATCGGAGCGGAGTAGAAGGCGGAAGCACAGGGCGGGCAGGCGGGAGGGAGGGAGGCGGTGGGGGGGCCTCCGAGGTGGGGGCGGCCCAGGCTGCGCCTCAGGGGCCTGCGGGAAGCCCCACACGCAGTGCCCTCAGCCCCCACGGAGGGGGTGCTGGCAGGAGCTGAGCAAGCAGGTGGGCCAGGCTCCTGCCGGGGCAGCAACAGCGCACAGGAGCTCCTGGGCCCCACCCACCCCGTGGCCCAGGTGAGAGCCCAAGGAGCCCTCCTAGCCCGGCCACACCCAACCCCGGCCCGGGACTCAGGCTGCTCCTCTCAGGCCATCGTCCTCCTTCTAGAAGGGAGCACAGACCCTGCGGGGCCAGGAGGTTCTGAAGGCCCTCCACGCCTCCCCAGGGAGCCCCGGACCCAGCACCCTGCATGAGTGTGCAGCGGGAGGTCGCTTGCTCACCTCCTCTTGCCCCTGAGGCTGGGAGGTGGCCTCCACACCCCCAGGCACACTGATTGGGCCCTGGATTGTTCCCGGGGTCACACAGGTCAAAGGGTCTGGCTTCTGGCCCTAACGCAATGGAAACAATTGTCTTGCTTACAGCCCTCTGAACCAAAGAAGGTTCGCTTGTAAACTAAACTCCGTGTGGACCAGCATCAGCAAGCCTCTGTCTGTCCTGCAACCGAAGGCCCGCGTAGGAATAAACTGAAGAGTAGTAGAGACAGAGAGAGCAGAGCCACAAGAAAGAACCAGGACAGAGGGCCGGGGTCCAGGATGACCCAGGCCATCCAGGTAGCCCAGGTCCAGGGGGCCTCTGCCCAGAGATGCGCTCGGTCATGGAGCTGTGGAGGCCGCGGACCAGGGGAGCCCGCCCTGCTCCAGGGACCCGTGAGAGGCTCAGCACCGCCACGAGGACACCTACTCACTTGGCCACAGCCAGGAGCACGTGGGGGTCGTGCTCACACCTCTTCAGGGCATCCACGCTCTTGGTCTTTCGCTGGGGCCTCGCCTCCAGGAAGACGGCTTCAGACCACAGGACCCCTGAAATCCAGACACACAGACGTCTGCCTCAGCTTTCAGAGTTGTGCCCGTCCACACACAGGCTGCCCAAGGGCGGCGTTCGAAGACTGAGAGCGTCCACAGCTGCACCTCCCGCATGGCCGCTCACGTCTGCTCGGGCAGAAGAGCAGAGGCCGCCTGTGCTGCCTGCCCCACTGCCCACCTGGAGCCACAGGGCCCCACTGGCACGGATGGGACAACATCCTGGGGGCGGCTAGGCTGAAAGTCCCAACAACTTCCAAGGGTTCACTCCCAGGGCCTCAGTGACTTCACAGCTGAGAATTTATTGTAACAAAATAACCAGAAGTGCTACTAAAGATTCAGGCAGAAAGACAACCCGGGATTGACAGCAGCCTGCAAGCCGGCCCCCAGTGGGTGGTGCATTTCTGACACACACGCAGGTAATTCTACGATGCCACTAACAACTGTGCGTTCTTAAGAATTCAATAATGAAAAACTCTCACAAAATTTTCAGCTTTAAAAAAAGGCACGGGGCTTCCCTGCCTGGTGGCGCAGCCGTTAAGAACCCACCTACCAATGCAGGGGACACGGGTTCGAGCCCTGGTCCAGGAAGATCCCACATGCCACGGAGCAAGTAAGCCCGTGCGCCACAGCTACTGAGCCTGTGCTCTAGAGCCCGCGAGCCACACTACTGAAGCCCGCGCGCCTAGAGCCCGTGCTCCGCAACAAGTGATGCCACCGCAATGAGAAGCCTGCGCACTGCAAGAAAGAGTAGCCCCTGCCCGCCGCAACTAGAGGAAGCCCACGCGCGGCAACGAAGACCCAACACAGCCCAAAAAAAAAGGGCACAAAACCAAACACACAGTATGACTTTGATTTTGTGCAATAATACAAGTTGTAAAAATACAAACAAGCTAAAAGCAGTGATTTCTGAGTACTGGGCTTACAGGTGATTTTCATGTCCCCTTTTCTGCTCCAAATTCGTTTATACTGCACGTGCACTAACTTGCAGACTTGAGATGAAATAGTAAAAAATTAAATTGTATATAAAAAAAAATGGTAGCACCTCAGAACACGAGGTCAAACTCCTCACGTTGAGGCTTGAGTTCAATCGTCTAAACGACCGAGTATGACAGATGTATTTTTGTCTGTTCGAACCTGATGCCCACTGTCTGCAGCCTGGGAGCGGGGTGCTTACCGGAGTTGGGGCACTCCTGCAGCGCCTTGGCCATGAGCGTGCTGGCGATGTTCTTCAGCCCCGCGCGGTACTCCAGCCGCACGGACTCCAGCCTGCGGAGAGAGGCCCGAGGCGGGGGTCGAGCGCCGTCCACTGGCAGCCCGGTGACAAGCAGAAGGTCCTGGGGAGCCACAGGGGCTGGATTTCCCTGCTCTGCCCAGCGGCTCATCTACCAGAGGAGGGAGATGCTGGTGACCCCCACCCTCAAGCCGCCGCAGTAGCCGACACCTGGACTCTGATGTCATCGAGGTGCGAATGAAGGCGGCCAGGATGAAGACAGACATGCCTGCTGACGGCTGCTGGGGCGCCTCAGTGAGCTGACACCCTGAAGGCGCACGCTGCATCTCTGTGTGCACAGCCTCCTATGGATATCCTTCACCCGGCAAACTCCTATTCATCCTCCAAGGCCTTTCCCAGATATTACCTCTTCTGTAGAGTCCACTCTCTCGGCATCATCCACCCCCGATGCCCCATCAACAGCTCCTGGCTCTCCTGGGGAACACGTAATCTGAACACAGGCTACACTGCGTCAAACTACCTTCAGGCCCGTCTGAACCCTCCCACGGCCGAGACAGGACTCCTCACGGCTGGCACTTCCCACGGAGCCTGAGCTGGAAATGCTGCACCAAGTCCTCGGCCTGAGCGTGTGAGCGAGGCTGGCCCATGTGGGCGGCGCAGGGACTCACCACAGGCCGGGGTTCTTCGGGTTCCTCAGGCGAGCCTTCTCCAGAATGGCCCGAGCTCGGGTCAGCTGCCCCACCTTCTCCTCCAGCCGGGAAAGCAGAAGCCACAGGGGTGTGGAGTGGGGACATTTCTTCAACTGCAGCCACAGACACAAGTGAGAGAGGGCTCAGCTGGCATCTGGGGGGGCTGTAACAGCCGTGGTGGCTCCTCGAAACGGGAGTGAGGGCCACCTTTGCCCCCAGAGACCCAGACACTTCACGCCCAGGCGTGTGTCTACACGCACGGCTGAACTGTGCACACGTGCGCGGGGTGTGTGTTCATGAGCACGCTGTGCCATGTGCATGGACACACGGTCGTCGACTCAGCAGCCTGTGCCTTACGTGGGCCATAAAACGTACTCCGCTGAGTGCAGCGTGCACGGCTTGGTGGGGGCAGAGGCTGGGACCGGGTCAGCAGATGACGGGCCTGCCCCGAGCCCACAGCCCCTCCGGGCCCAGCTCACCCCCTGGCTGTAGGCCTCGCGGGCCTTGTCCACAAGCTCCGCCTGCTCCTCAACCTGGCCCTTCATCATCCAGAGCTTGGCGAAGTCCTCGTAGTGTTTCAGGGCCTCTTCGCACAGCTCCTGCGCAGCCGCGGTGTTGCCCAGCACCCACTCCAGCTTCACAGACTTCATGAACACCTGAGGGGTCGGACGGCCTCAGCCCGGCTCTGGCGCTGGGCCGGGGCTGGGCCAGCACCTTCCTGGCGCTCGCCGCCCCGAGAGCTCGCCCCGAATGCCCTCTCGTATCTTTTGGGACAAGCTAGGGCTACACACATGAATGCATTTTAAAGCCAAGAGTGAACAAATGAGCTCCGAGTACCGTGGCCTCAGGCGGGTGCGGGGGCGCGGGGGGTCCCCGCGTGTGACGGGCGGGACGGCTCTGCTTACCCGGGCGGTGGGCGCGCTGCTCCGTGCCTTGGCCAGCAGCCTGCGGGCCCGCTCGTACTCGTTGTTCTCGGACTCTAGCTTCACAGCCGCCAGCCAGATCTCCTCGCTGTTGGGGTTAGCCTGCGGGGCAAGCACGCAGCATCAGCAGCGAGCAGGGCGAGGGTACCCTCATCAAAGGCAGCCCGCCTGGCAGCCAGGCCGGGCCTCCCTCTGCAGCAGGACGTCTAATCCAGGCATGTCCTGGGCTAACCGGGAACAGAGCAGAGTGCAGCCCCAGGACACCGACTTCCTCACAAACAAGCCAGCCTGTCTCACTGCCACAGACGTGCAGCCTCCATGGCACTGGGGCCGTGGTGCCAACCGCCCCCCTCTGCCTGCTGACGCCGTCACTCACGTCCCACCCGCGTGGATCCGCCCACCCAACCCTGCTCTTTCCCAAGCCTGGCAATGAGGAACTGGCCGTCCCAGCGTGTCAACGTGGATAGGACGGAAGAACGCCCGGGACATCACGGACGGCACGGAGAGGGCTCCCAGGGTCAGGACTGGGTCACGTACAACCCCGAGTCCAGCAGACACGTAGGTAGTGCCCTCCAGCTTCCTGAAAGCACAGCCAGCTGCTGGCCACACTCAGCCTGACCACGTCCCCAACCTGAGAAGCACCCCCCGGTGGCAGCTAAGGAGGAGAGGGGCAGAGACAGGCATCACTGCCCAGGCAGTGGCGGGAGAGCGCCGGGACCACTGGGAGAGGAGGAGTGTCCTCCACCCTGGGCGCCCAGACGACAGCTGAGAGCCGAAGGGAGACCCAGGCCAGGCGCCGCCACGTATTTACTCAAGGAAGGACAGACTTTATTATGCCAGCCTGGGTGACAACACAGTGACGTAGACTCTCTAGTTTATAAAAAAGCATGCCGCAAACCACTGACTAACACCCCTGTTGTCATAAAGTATTAGGATGTTACACGTGACAATAAAAATCAGGTCCTAAGAAAAATGCACGGGGACTGCCCTGGCGGTCCAGTGGTTAAGACTCTGCACTTCCAATGCAGGGGACGCGGGTTCGATCACTGGTCAGGAAACTAAGATCCCACATGCCATGTGGCGCAGCCAAAAAAGAAAAAAAGAAAAAAAAACTAGAAAAAGGAAAGAAAAATGCACAGCTCACAGCATCAGCCACGGTAAGCCTGGCTAGGTGCAGCTGTCTGAACTCAACTCCACCCGCTGACGGGCCTCGGCAGCACTAGGTGGCCCACGTGTGACCCCAATGCAGGCACCTGTGCTCAGGCCTTCCTCGGGCGGGGACTGGACACCCTAATGTTCACGTAGGAAAGTGGCTGTCGCCGTGCCCTCGTGTGGGGACATGGTGCTCCGGCTGCCACCCTGTCCCTCCTGTCTCCCTGAGTCTGTGTTGTGGAACACTTAGCCCGAGGTCAGACTGAGTGGCGGCAGATGAGAGGTAGGTGTCCACCATCGTCTGGGCCATTTTCCCTCCTCTCAGGCCCCCTCAGGGCCCCACTGCCCACAGAGCAGCCCAAGTCCCACGCGGCCTGCCCACGCTCGGCCCCTCCAGGGTCAGCTCCCGTCGACGAGGGGGGAGGGCCTGAGGAGGGCACGGGACCCTGGAGCCCTGAGGCCAAGGCCCGCCCCTCACCCACCTGGAAGGCCAGAGCCAGGATGCTCCTCGCCGCGGGCACGTCCCCGGCCAGCCACTTGGACTTGGCGCCCATGAGCCACAGCACCTCGGCTTTCGGGCAGTGGGCCACGGCCCGCTGCAGCAGGGCCTCCAGGGACTCCCTGCAAGACAGGGGCTGGTCACCACCAGAGAATGCAGGCCGCTCTCAGCCAAGCCGCGGGCACTGAAAAGACAGTTAGCGCTTCAAAGTTCGAAGCTGTCAATGATTTGCCAGACTTTTACAATGGGGAGAGCGTGGGGAAATCTTTTCTCTCCATAAAGGCTCGAAAGTCAACTACTGAAGAGGGTGCTACAAAGCAATGCATTGTTCAAACAGCAGAGTCTGATGGAACCTCTCAAGAGAGCCTTTTACAGCCGTGTGTCCTGGAGGCGTGATAACTTCGCGGTCTGGGGGCCGGGGCCTTTTCATCTCTAACCACAGATCCGCCGATAAAGATTACGACCCGAGTCTACTCTCCGGCATCTAGAGAAACTGTCTTATTGGAAGAAAGTTATTTTAGGTCACCATCAAGCAAGGAGCCTGGGTTTCAGGTGTGAAGCCCCCAACCCCTGCGCAGCCCACCACCCCTGTAATACCCCCGGCACAGACGACCTCCCCGGGCCTCGGCAGCAAGACCGAGTGAGCGCACAGAATCGTCTGCATGGCGTGAAGCTCGACGCCGGAACCAAGACCCCCAGGTCTGAAGCACTTGGCCCCCCTCACCGTGCCAAGGACACCAGAGCCAGGTGGGGGGAACTGGCCCTGAACCCAGGGCCCAAGACCCCCCGGGAGCAGCCCTGCTCTAGACAGGACTGTCCGGGTGAACTCGTACAGGGTGAACCGGCAGGGTCATTTCAAAGTGTCCCCAAAGGAGTTAACTGCAAAACACACAGCAGCCGGTGGGGACGGGAACTGCAGCAGCCAAGACTCCCTGAAAAGCCCAAGACTGATCGATGAGAGAGAAGAACAGCAACAGGGGCTCCGTGCTCCCAGCTGCAGCCCAGGGGGGACCAGGAGGCCCGAGCAGAGAGGACGCAGCAGAGGACCCGGGCAGAGGCTGCCCACCTAACTGCAGATGGTGCAACATCTAATTTAATCAGCAGTTACAGCCAATAAGGCAGACCCGAAAGGTTTTTTCAATTAAAGAGGACAATTAAAGAAAACTGTCAAGGACCTCCTCGGAGCACAAAAACCAGCCCAAACCCAAATGCAGCACAGCTGAAATGAAAAACAGGCCTGCCGGGGCCCAGATGCCGCACCGCCCACGCTGCCGAAGCCAGAGCCCACAGACGTGGGACTTCGGGCTCCAGCCCTGCCCCAGGGACCCCTCAAACCACCAGTGCCCCTGGCTCAGCTGCAGGCACTTGGGCAGATGGGCCCCTCAGTGCCTTGGCACTACACAACAGCAGCAATGCTAGCGCAGAAGGTGCCAGAAAGACAGCCTGGCTGAAAAGCCCAAGAGCTTCTGCCCCTCGCCGCAGAGGCTGGACCTCGAACAAGGCCCTAGCCCACCCGCGGGGACGAGAGGCCTAAAGCCGGCGCAGGGTGGCGGGCCTGCCACGTACCTGGTGCCGTGGTTCTTCTCAAAGTACGCGGCCCGCAGCCACACACTCTTCTTGCTGGGGAAGACCTGCAGGGCGTAGGCATAGATGGCTCGGGCACACTCCAGGGCGCTGTGGGCTACACACTAGGGCAGAAAGAGGGTCATAAACAGGGCGGCTCGGCACCGACCCAGGACGGGTACCCACTCTGTGACTCCCGACCCAAGCCCTGTAGGCCAGTTACAAAGACTCTGGGGCTTCCGTGGCCCCACGGGACCAAGGGACAGTCGCTCAGGGCCTGGGGGATGGGCAGGCCAGCCCATCTCTGGGGGTGAGCCCTGGAAAGCCCCACGCTCGTGGGCACCAAGGGTTTCCGCTCTTCCTGCAGGTCACAAAGCGCCGAGGACAGCTGCCTGCTCCAGCCCAAGTGAAGAGACGACAGAGAAACGGAAGAAAGTCTGAAAGGGCTCCAGAGTTACTGCTCGCACGGTCTGTCACCTGTCTGCAGGGTGATGCCCACCGAGGCCCCTGTGTTGTCAAGGGTGACGAGGAAAGTAAGGGGAAGCACAGAGTTCAAGTCCACACTCAGAATTAAAAGCCTCGACAACCAGCGGGAGCTGGGCTCTTCCCACGGGCAGGGACCGTGCAGGCTGCGAGCTCATTCTTCACACTTTTCTGTTGAAACCACGACGGCTGGCACTGGAGACTCTTTAGTGCTCACGAGGCACCCGGGTCACACGTGTGACACCGCGTGAGCTCCATGCAGACAGCGGCCACGGCCTGCATCCAGGGACCGGAGGGGGAGGAGA
The DNA here is from genome assembly GCF_949752795.1 of Hyperoodon ampullatus. Taxonomy (NCBI): domain Eukaryota; kingdom Metazoa; phylum Chordata; class Mammalia; order Artiodactyla; family Ziphiidae; genus Hyperoodon; species Hyperoodon ampullatus. The sequence continues at coordinate 88,452,506 of NC_136927.1, read as the reverse complement.
GCGCCCACACGAACAAGGGAGAAAGAAAAGCTCTGCACGGCAGGATCCAGCTGATCAACTCTCGTCAAACGCAGAAGCCACGCTATTTAGAAAACCAGCACCTGACAGATCCCACAGTAATAACTGACAGAAGCCAGAAGCATCATTAATGGACCCGCAAACTAGTAGGTCAAAGTTTGGTGAGCAACGGCATGTTTACACAGTCTCAGTGTCTCCCCACAAAATACTTACTAGTTACAAAGGGCCACAGCAGCCTTCCAGGGGAGGGACCTGGCAGGCACCGCCTGAGCTGCTCAGAGGATGTGCCCCCACCGACCCAGCAGGACAGAGTCCTGCGACGATCAGAGCCCGGCCGTGAGGACACAGCATGGAGACCAAACCAAGGGGCCTGTACCCTCAAAAAAGTCACACTCATGAAAAACGACAGACCAAAGCCCTCCCCCGAACTCTCGGGGCCACGAGACCTGTGGATATGACCCTGGTCAGCTCCTCAACCAGGACGCAGTCGGGTTTTTCCTTTTGCCAAAAGGCACTTAGTGAGCCAATCGGTGAAATGTGAATAAGGCCTCAGATTACACCATAGTCCTACATCAACACTGATCTCCTGAGCTTGATAGCTATGCTGTGGTTGCATAAGAGAAGGTCCCCTTTTAAAGAAACACACACGGAAATGTTTAGAGGGAAAAGGCCACCACATGTGCAATGTACTCTCAAACAGTTCAGGGAAAATAAGGGGCATGTGTGTGCAAGTGTGTGCACGTGTGGAGAACACAAAAGCAAATGTGGTGAAATGGGTAAGTCTGGGGGAATCTAGGCGTAGGGCGTAAAAGAATTCTTCTTACAGTTTTGCAACTTTTCTGTAAGTCTAAAGTTATTTTTTAAATCAAAGGCTATTGGGCTTCCCTGGTGGCACAGTGGTTAAGAATCCGCCTGCCGATGCAGGGGACACAGGTTTGAGCCCTGGTCTGGGAAGATCTTGCATGCCGCGGAGCAACTAAGCCCGTGCGCCACACTACTGAGCCTGCGCTCTAGAGCCTGCGAGCCACAACTACTGAACCCATGTGTCACAACTACTGAAGCCCACGCACCTAGAGCCCGTGCTCCGCAACAAGAGAAGCCACTGCAGTGAGAAGCCCACGCACCGCAATGAAGAGTAGCCCCCGCTCGCTGCAACCAGAGAAAAGCCCGCGCGCAGCAACGAAGACACAACACAGCGGGGGGGGGGGCTATTAAAAAGAGAGGGCCACATTTAAGGTATTAAGAGCCTCAAATGTTTTTATTGATTTTGAACCCATCATCTCTTCTCTGGAACACCACTCCAAGGAAATCATTTCAGAGGGGGCAATGTGCAAATGTTTTCTGAAGCGCAGGTTACAGCAAAGACCAGAGGTAGGGACGGCCCAGAGGTCAAGGGTGAAAAGCTGGGAAGGTTTGGGAGATGGATTCTAGGTCCAGGTTAGTAAGCGCTCAAATTCTAGCTCTGCAGCAGACTAACAGAAAACTGTACTCCTTACAGTTGCAACTTATGTTTAAAAATCAGAGACTTCCCTGGTGGCGCAGTGATTAAGAATCCGCCTGCCAATGCAGGGGACACATGTTCGAGCCCTGGTCTGGGAAGATCCCATGGACCGTGGAGCAACTAAGCCCGTGCACCACAACTACTGAGCCTGTGCTCTAGAGCCCGTGCGACACAACTACTGAGCCTGCACTCCAGAGCCCGCGAGCCACAATTACTGAGCCTGCATGCCACAACTACTGAGCCTGTGCTCCACAACAAGAGAAGCCACTGCAATGAGAAGCCCGCACACCCCAACAACGAGCAGCCCCCACTCGCTGCAACTAGAGAAAGCCTGCGTGCAGCAACGAAGACCCAATGCAGCCAAAAATGAATTAAATAAATTAATTAATTAAACAAAATAAAAATCAGCAGATCAGAAAGATTTCCAAACCAGAGCGGGTTCCCCATAAACACAGACTCCAGGCCCACGCGGCCACACTCACGCTGTCAGCATCTTCCATCCACGTGTGCTTCCGGTCTTCCTCCTCAATGCCAATCCCGATCACGGCACGCATGACCGCCTGGCAGGTGGCCACACTCCCAGCCTTGTCACACTCCTCGGCATCCTGAAAGAGGAACACAGAACTGAACTCACCACCCAGAGCTGCAGGAGCCTGACAGATGGGTGCGATGCCTGGACGGAGCGGGCTGCAGGGGGTGAGCTCCCAGGGTTCTGATGCCCTCGTGGCCCTGCCACTGCCCGCTGGCTGCGATCATCCTTCCCTGCCACCCAGCAGATAAGTATTCCACAAATCCCTAAGCTACCCACTTAACAAACATTACATAAGCACCTACTGTGTACAAAGTACTAGAGTAGGCAACTCAGTGGCCATAAGGGGTTGCTATGCTAAGAAAGTTCCAAAGCACTTGGGGGTGAAAGACGAGGTCACTCACACTCATACTGTCGGCCTGGGATCCAGATTCGAAGTGGACAAAAGGAAGAGCCACTCTAACCCAGAGAGGCAGACCTGACTGGGGGAAGAAGCCCAGTGCATGGAAGGTGAGACAGAAGCCTGGGGAGGGACCAGCCACCAGGGCGTTGCGGCAGGCGGGGGCACGGGCTGACCAGCAGAAAAGCCCTGGACTTCAGGAGAGCAACTCTCAGGACAAGCAGAGAGAAGACAGTCGTGGTTCCAGAGACGAGACACCGAGTGCCACTGAAGCCTCCTGCACAGCCGGTGGGAAGGACCAGCAATGCAGAGAGGAACGCGCGTTTACACACGTCAGACCAACGACATCGAAGTGTGCAGGCAAAGGTGGGGACAGACGTACACGTGTGCGGCTGAGGATGGACACAGGGACGACCTCTACCGCGGGCAGCTTCAAGCTCCCTATCAAAACAGAACTCACACAGGCTGACCCAGCAATGCCTTTTAAGGAACATACCCCCAGTCGTTCGAAACGACGGACGTGCCAGGACGCTTCTGTAGCACTGTTTGCGACAGCTAAAGGAGTAGGAAGCAGCCTGCTGACGCCATCACCCAGAGACTCCAGGCTGGCTGGACACGCCGGGCCAGGCTTCCCCGGCTGTGAGAGGAGCACAGCACAGCAGCCCTCGCCTGAGCCCCTCGGGCATGGTAATAAGCATCAGAAAGGCATCCCAGGCAGAGAAGAGCCAAGGGCAAAGGCTCAGGAGAGGGCACAGGCTGACCCACAGCCAAGGGGCAGAGCTCAGCACCCCAGAAGGGCACGGAGGGCACAGCACGCAGCACCAGGCACGAGAGAGGAGAGCCACACAGGGAGACAGCCCCGGGCATCCGCTCTGCAGAGGGTCCCCCGTGGTCTCCACTGAGCACAACCCAGCACAGGCGGGCTGGAAAAAACCGTCCAAAAGGATTAGTGGGAATGGTCCTCGGAGCACACCTGGGTCCAGGAACAGCGCCTGTTCCCACTGGCCAGAGTGGAGACCCCCCCAGGAGACACATGGCACTGAGCACATCACCCAGAGGTCACCTCCACAGGAGAGTGAGTCCCAAACTGCCCCACACTGACTACAGTGGGTCCCACCCAGCAAGTGTCGAGGCAAGACCCATGGGGTCAGAACGTTTCCAATACAGAACCGCGCACCAACACCGAAGCCCAGAATGCTCACAGTGGCACAAAAGCATCTGGCACCCAACAAGGGAAAACGCACAGCGTCCGCAGCAAAGCAAAGATTATCAGGCATGCAAAGAAACCGGGAAAGACAATTCATAATGAAGAAGAAAATAGTCAGTGTTTACCAAAATCAACCCCAAACTGACCCAGAGGTTAGAATGAGCAGACAAGGACACTAAAACAATTATTATAATCACGATCCACGTGTTCAAAATGTTATATGGCAACATGAAAGATGTGATAGAAGGTTTTTAAAAAGATCAAAATTCCTAGAAGTGAAAACTGCCAAGATCTAAGATGAAAAATGTCCTCGATGACGTCAACAGCAGATTAGACATTATAGAAGATTAGCAAAACTTGAGGACAAAGCAATAGAAGTTATCCAAGAAGAAACTGAGAGAAAAAAAGAGTATTTCTGTAACCGACCAGAGCATCAGAGGGCGTCTGAGCTCATACCACACCCACAGGAAAGACTAGACGTCCCCCAGGTCCGTGACCAGAGGTGGGGGCCCTCACCACTGCTCTTCGAGCCGGGCAAGCAGATGGGAAATAAAAGGTACCGTGCTGGAAAGGAGGAAGTAAAACTGTATTTACAGACGGTATAATCCTATACATAAAACATCCTAAAGAATCTGCTGAAACGATTACAATTTGATAAATGATTTCAGCAAGGTTACAGGACATAAGATCAATATTTAAAAATCAATTGTATTACTACACACGAACAACGAACCTGAAAATCAAAGTAAGAAAATATTCTATTTATGACAGCATCAAAAATAATAAAGTACTTTAGATTACATAAAATAAGTGTAATATTAGTACACTAAAACATTACTGAAAAAAATTTTTTAAAAACTAAATAAATGGGACTTGCCTGGTGGCGCAGTGGTTAGGAGTCCACCTGCCGATGCAGGGGACACGGGTTCGTGCCCCGGTCTGGGAAGATCCCACATGCCACGGAGCAGCTGGGCCCATGAGCCATGGCCGCTGAGCCTGCGCGTCTGGAGCCTGTGCTCCACAACGGGAGAGGCCACAACAGTGAAAGGCCTGCGTACCGCAAAAAAAAAAAAAAAAAAAAAAAAAAAACTAAATAAATGGAAAGACACCCCACGTTCACTGACTGGAAGAGTCACTACTGTTAGGATGGCACCAGTCCACCCAGATGACCTGTAGTGTAGATTCAATGCAACCTCTATCAAAATCCCAGCTGGCTACTTTGTAGGATCTGACAAGTTGACCCTAAAATTCATATGAAAACACAAAGAACCAAGCACAGCCGAAACAGTCTGTAAAGAACAAAGTAGGAGGACTCACAAAGCCTCCTCGTTTCAAAGCCACAGTAAGCGAAACAGTGTGGTGCTGGCACAAACCCAGACATACAGCCTAGCGGAGCAGGACTGCGATTCCAGAAGTATACTTTTACATTTATGACCACCTGGCTCTCCACAGCAGTGCCAGGACTACTCAACAGGGGAAGATTTAGTGGCGCCGGGACAACGGGACATGCACTTGTAAAAGCGTGAAGTTCAACTCTAAGGCAAATGGATCACAGACCTGCACTAAAAAAATAAAAATCTTAAAAAACACAGGAGTGGGGCTTCCCTGGTGGCGCAGTGGTTGAGAGTCCGCCTGCCGATGCAGGGGACACGGGTTCGTGCCCCGGTCCGGGAGGATCCCACATGCCGCGGAGCGGCTGGGCCCGTGAGCCATGGCCGCTGAGCCTGCGCGTCCGGAGCCTGTGCTCCGCAATGGGAGAGGCCACAACAGTGAGAGGCCCGCATACCGCAAAAAAAAAAAAAAAAAAAAAAAAAAAAACACAGGAGTAATCTTCATAACCTCAGGTTAGGGAAGGTTTCTTTGATATGATACCTAAAGCACGAGTAACAAAAGAAATAAATAAATTGGACTGTATCAAAAACATTTGCGCTATAAGCAATACAATCATCTGACAAATGACTTGTATCCAAAATATATACAAAAAATTCTTACAACTCAAAAATAGATAATAAACAATAAAAAGATAAATAACCCACTATATTAAAACCCACTGAATTACCTACTTTAAATGGGTAAATTTTATGGATGGTTAATTATAGCTTAACAAACTGTTAAAAAATGAAACAGAAAGAATAATTTAAAAAATGAATAGATCACCATGAGCTGGAAGACAGCTTCACGTGGCCTAATGAGCAGGTAATTGTGCCTGAAAGAGGATGAGTTGAAGCAACAGGGGACACAAATTTTCCAAATCCGATAAAATCTATAAATCCACAGATCCAAGATACTGAACAAACTCTACACACAAGAAACATGAAAAACCACACCAAGTCAGATTACAATCAAACTGCTCAAAACCCATGATACAGAAAAACATCTTAAAAGCAGATAGAAATCTTTTAATTTAGAAATTAAAAAAATTTTTAGTTTAATTTTTAAAAAAAAGTATGTACAGAGGAGCAAAGATGACAGCAGGTGTCTCGCTGGGAACCACCCAGGTAAGAACAGTGTCTTTAAAACACTGAAAGAAAAAACTGTCAACCTAGAATTCTACACCCAGAGAAAATATCTTTCAAAAGCAGGGAAGAAATAAAGACTGTTTCCAGACATTTAAAAACTGGAAGAACTGGCCATCAGGCCTGCACTGAAAGAAATGTTCAAAGAAGTCCGTCAGGCAGAAGGAAGATGACACCAGCTGGAAACCGGGATCCACACAAAGTAATGAGAATGTCAAAAATGGTTAAACCACACTAAATAAATAAAGGAGCTGAATCTAGATGATTCGATTTTAGAGGTACGTATGAGGCCTCGCACCTGAGATTTTAAAACATTGCCCAAACACAGGAAGGGAAGAGAACAGAGGTACTGATCCATCGCCACCTCCTCGGGAGGAGGGCGATGCTGGAGCAGCTCCGGTGCAGCAGCTGGAGCCACTGGGAGGAGGGCAAGCAGCACTGCGGCGGCAGAGGCACGAGAAGGGAGGCGGCAGAGGTCTGGGGCCGCCTTCCAAGGCTGAGGGCAGTGGGTGAAGCAAACGGGCAGGAGGAGGCAGGAGAGGGCAGCTGTGGCCTGGCAGCGGGTTTGAGTGCTTTCAAAGACCTCGCTGGCCACGATCTACAGAAGTTAAAGATGGGGACGTGAGAGACAGAAGCTCTAAGGCTCACTCTCTTTTAAATCGTATCCTCTCTACTGGAAAAGCAGGGCTGGTCGCAAGCGTCGGCACACTGAAGTTTTCCCCAAGATGCACTCAGGCTTGCACCTCCATAGAAAGCCACGAGGTGATCACATAAGGAGAAGCCACCCCTGTGCCTGCTGTGCCTGCCAGCATGAGGACGGGCCTCTCAGGTGCCACCCCGATGTCCCCACCCTCCAAGGGACTCTGACGAGCAGGAGGGCATCCGCGTTTAAAGCAGACACCATGGCACCTGCCAACCTCACCTGGATCCACTGCTCACGGTTGATCTCCACGCCGTTGGCCCGCAGGGAGGTGATGGCCCGGTCGATGATCTTCTCCACCATCTGTGTGTTCCCATTGGCCTCCTCCAGCTTGGCGGCCGTGATCCAGATGTGCCGGTCCGTAGGGATGTTCTCCCGGGCCTTATTTAAGACCTTGCGGGCATTTTCGTAGGTCTCTAGCCTGGCCAGGGCGAGCCAGAGCTGCACGGAGAGACCCGCCAGGTCAGGGGGACCCTCCACAGGCCACAGCCCTTGCACAAAATCCTTTGTACAAGTTTTCAAGGACCACTTTTTTTTTTTTTTGTGGTACCCGGGCCTCTCACTGTTGTGGCCTCTCCTGTTGCGGAGCACAGGCTCTGGACACACAGGCTCAGCGGCCATGGCTCACAGGCCCAGCCGCTCCGCGGCATGTGGGATCTTCCCGGACCGGGGCATGAACCCATGTCCCCTGCATCAGCAGGCGGACTCTCAACCACTGCGCCACCAGGGAAGCCCTCAAGGACCATCTTAAACAGGGCCCGGGGACGTGTGCATGTTCTGCCTCATCTGCAGGCTGTCTGGTTACGCTTCTGACTCACTTAGTGATGTGACTGACATGAATAGGTGATGGGTTCTCAGCCCCGCGTTCCAAACACTGGTTAAAGGCACACAGCGTTAGGACAGAAGGTGAGCAGGGTGTGACTGTCGCCTTCGCAAACTGAAAGGACACGGGTGTTCAGCTGTCTGGAGTTCTCACACCCCAGGTTTTGATTCTGCAACAGTTTATCACCAAAAATGTGTATGGGCTCTACTTATTTTTATGTAAATAAATTAAGATTAATTTTGTTTGGAGAATTTCACAACACCCCTTAGGATTAATTAAAGACAGACTGAACATCATAAAATCATGACTAAAAGTCATTTCACAAAACGCTGTGAACAAGAAAATTTTAAACTAAAGAAATCCAAGTAGCTCTGAGGCACAGCCAACCTCCCACTGGGCTGGCAGAGACATACCAGTCTTTTCTGTCACCCTTCAGGTCCCACTGACAAACTTCGAGCTGAACTAGGAGGACTGGTCCCTGAAGAAGAGTGCTCGGCGCGGAGCTCCCCAAGGGGTCGGGGCCGAGCTGAGATTCTGCTCTGCATTTCCTTCAGGAGCATATGGTCACTGCGCTTGCTGCCAGGCAGCTGGACCACAGGCAGCAGCCCAGGAGTCCCTCAGTGAGCTCAAGGCCCAGCCAACACCTCCTGCAGACACTGGCCTCGGGCTCAGGCCTCCGCAGGGCAGGGGACTCACCTCCACGCTAGTGGGGCAGCACTCCACAGCTCGGCTGAGCATGATTCTAGCATCTTCGGGCTCTTCCAGCTCCACGGCCGCCTTCCACAAGCGAACTGAGTTTGGAACGTGCTCAAGGGCTGGGAAAGGTCAAACAAGAAACCAGATCACAGAAAAACGGAAGTGAAAGCAAGATACTGTGTCACAGAGGATGCTGCTGCCAGCAAGTCCAGATGGTCTCTGCCCTGGGTGACAGGCCGGGACTTCACATGGGTCCCTCGGGTCTGGACAGACACCAACGAGACCAGTGCAGATGTCCCAAATCAGCAAGCAAGGGTGGCAGAGAAGGCTGTGCATCATCTCACACCCATTCACACTTGAAAATCAACATTAGAAAACGAGGCAGCGCAGACCAGGCACCTGCTGCCCAGGAAGGGCCAGCCGAGTAGGCTGCGTGTGAGTGAGTGTGCGGAAGTCACGGGGACAGAAAGTGCCAATGACTCTGGGATCCGCATCTGCCCAGGACGGCAGAGCAAGGGCTCCTCCCTGGACCCCAAGGAGCACGAGAGCAAAGGCACCAGGTGCTGCACCCCACTGGCAGCCTCGGGGCCTCAGTTCACACGAGTGACAGCAGGAAAGGGGGACCAGCTCCCAGGAGAAGCTATGACATCCTGCAGTCCGGAAACTCCCAAACCTCTGTTTAAGCAGCAGAGCCCTTCCTTCAGATGCAATTTACTGAAAAAGCCAAAACACTGGGCAGCTAAACACAGAGCCCTGCAGCAGGGGGACTAGGGAGGCTGAAGCAAGGCCTCCAGTCAGCCCCTGGCAGGCGTGACGGTGACTAAGAGCTGATGAGGGCAGGAAACCAGAACAGCCCAGAGGAGATCTTCTTTCTAGAAAACACACGGGCCAAGCTTGCGGGAAACAGCCCCAAGATTCAATGGTGCAAAATCTGCGGACCCACCAAGTCTCTCGCGTTCCTCCCTTCAGCAGAAACAGCCCCTCCCACTTCTGGGAGACGGGCTTCCCTCCTTTATAGGCCTTTGAAAAAGGGGTGCCCCTCCTCTCCTGTGGCCAAACAGGATGGCAGTGGCTCCAGGTCACTGCACACCATGCCAGTCCCTCCCTGGCTGGTGAGCAGGAAGCAGCACGTGCCCGAGATGCTTAAGACCAGTGGGCCAGAGGTGGGGAGACACACCCCACGAACCCCAGGGACCCACCCCCAGTGAGTTTCAAAGGTTCCCATGGTCCAGGGCTCATGGGGACCTCTCCTCTATGACAAAAAACGAGCTGCCACTCCGGAACCACCTGCCATGGAAGACGATGCCCCGGCCTGCGGCCCAGGGCTCTGCAAGGACCACAGCGCCACCAGCCTGCAAAAAGAGGTGCAGCCAAGGGATTGGCCCCTGGGCTTCTCTGGCCTGACCACACCTGTTACTCGGCCCAGCGCCGGCAGGGCACCAGCTGGGGGGACCCTCGCAGGAGGCCACACGCAGTGACAGCGGTGCTTCTTGCTTGACTAGGACCCCCAGGGCCAGGGGGGAGCGCTGACAGGCATGTGGCCGCGGGCTGCATGTCATCATCCCTGGGGGAGCCTGGTCCCTGTCCCCACGAGTTTGAACTCAGCTGTCCAGAGGTCTCATCCCGAGGGACACGATGTGTCCAAAGGCCCGTGGCCATGGTTCTCCTGCACTGGAGGCTGAGGCGGACCCAGTTCTCTGGCCTCCACGCGTCGCCAGACCAGCCCCGGCTGGCGAGGTGAGCCCTGACCCCCACGGGGAGACCGGTCTGCCACCGTGTGCGCGAGGGGAGACCTCAACCATAGCCCAGAGCGGCGTCCCGAGGCCTGGCTGAGCAGTCCCACTTCCCGGAGTGACAGTCACCAGGAAGCACAGCAGCCCAAGAAAGCCAAGACCACCGAGGGAACAGCCCCTCAGCAGTGATGTCAGATAAGGAGGCCTGCGGGGGCCCGCCCCGCCCGCCCTGCCTGCGCCCTCCCCCTGGTCACACTCCACGCCCGTGGCCATGGGGTTGTTAACTTCACCCCGCGACGGGCGTGAGGCCCAGGATGGCCCCACTTTTCGGGAGAGACTGGGAACTCCTCTGTTGGCATTTCATCAATAGCCCCCAGGACCGGAGCTGAAGCCAACCACTGCTGACGAGTCCAGATCTCACCAAGGTGCTCCCCAGAGACCATCCACCACGCCAGGTCAAGGCTATCGCCAAGAGCTGTGGCCAGCCAGGGTGGCAGGGCCGGCCCGGTCGGGAACGGAGCAGTCTGAACTAGACAGCCTGCGATCAGAGGCCAACGCACTCTCTGGCCCTTGGCCCCAAGGTGGGGACACATGGTGCCATCCTGTACTCACTTTATGGACCAGAGCACGCTGGCTGGAGACAGAGTCACTCCACTGTTCCAGGCCTGCATGATCAGCCGAGGAACACGGTGCCTGACACCTTCATCGTGAGCGAAGCCCACAGGAAGCAGCCGCAGCCTGGCCCCCGGAGCACAGCGCTCACAGGCCCACAGGTGCCCCTACAGATGACAGCACGCAGACTGAGGCCAAGCACCCGCCCCACGTCACTCAGCCTCCTAAGGCCTCAGGTCTCAGAGTAGCATGTGAAGCTCCGGTTCTCCCATCAAAGGACCACGATGTCAGCTGCACCAGCTGGACCCAGAGCTCAAGCGGAAACTGAGCTGGCACGGAGTCCTCCCCAGTCACTGATGGAAGTAACTGTCATTGGTTTCCAAACATCAGATCCTTCCAGCAGTAGCTGTCAGGTTCACCAAGCGCTAAAGGAGGCATCGCCAGCTGTGCCCCCAGGCACCTAGAGAAAGAGTGCTGTTTTTGGAAACACTCTAAGGACGGGGAAGGCCAGGAACAGGACCGGGGAGCAGGGTGGAGGCCAGCTAGGGGCTCCACCCTCTCCCCACCTTCGCGCAGCCTGACGGAAAGCAGAGCCGGGAGGCCCGCCCCCCTTGGGGCCCAGGACGGCCTGGAAACCAATCGCTCGACCCTCCCCTGGAGGCCCCCTTCCAGGCCCAGCCCTCTCTCCAAACCTGAAGCCAACTGGAAATGGACCCAGGTAATCTGGGGGTGAACAGGGAGTGGCCACAAAGCCATTCTGACCGTTCATCACACTGTGGCAGGGGTCGGTAGAGCTTTCCTAAATAAATCATGCTGATTACCCAGAGTTTAATGTGTTTGTCATTAGAGCACTATTTTCCTGGCTGAAAAGAGATGAGCTGATGTCTATAAACCAACACAGGGGCTGACGCTCCGCCCGGCCTCAGGTTAAGCGTGGCAGAGCTGCAATCAAGACACCAGACCCAAGGGAGGAACACAAACTGGAACGCACACACACTCACACACGGTCAGAGTCACACACAAGTGGCCACCACCTGGCCCCTAACACACACACAGAGTAGAGCGTCACAGGCCGCAGCCAACAACCCCTGCACATCTGGTATCACACGCCCCTGACGGTTCACGCAAACACACACCTTAGAAACAAGAGCTGGAAACGGCCCACTGCAAGCTGCCCTCAGTTCCCCAAAACACACCTATTCTACCCACGCTACAAATTCACGGGGAACAAGCCGTCTGCGCAGGCTTACTCCAGGTCAGCCCTCCGACCAGCTGGTGTTGAATCTGGAACAAAAGTCAAAAGCAGCATCTCCTCTACGGCTCCAGTGAAGGGAGCAATGCTGTTCTTTTCTCACTTCTGCAACAATGAAAAGCAAACTACCCACAAAAGCTCCATCTTGGCAGTGACTCCTAGGTGGACTCAGTTTCCCCGGCGTGCAAACCGTTCAGCGTGCCACGAGCCAATGGCACACACGCCAACACACTGCCCTGCAGGAATTTCCCAAGACGGGAAGGAGTTACTTCTCGTGCCACTCTGGTGCGACCACCGAGGCAGTTAAGACTCAGACCCGAGTGGCACCTTCTACCTGCTGCGGGCGGAGACGGGAAGTCTAGCGCTGCAAGGCCAGCTTCTAGTGGCTCCGTTGCCCTGCACACAGCACCTGCACGCGGCATTCCACAGCGCCACAGAGCACCTGCCCTCACCCAAGGCCACAGAGCAGGAAAAGGCAGGCGTGAGCTCTAAGCCCAAGCACCTCAACCAGAAGCTTCCCTGACAGAGGCTCCAAGGGCAGAAGCAACCCAGGCCAGACGAAGGCGTGGAGAGCGTCCCCCACTCTCTAAGCCCTCGCAGCAGAGCCCTCGCGAAGCAGCAGCGAGGCCGCTCCCCGGGTCGGCAACAGAGCAGGGGGCTACCCCCACCTTCAGGTCCACAGCCAGGCGGCGCCGCTCCTGCCGGGTCCCTAAGGGAGGCTCACCTTTTCGAAGAACCCGCTTCTTGGCGCGGATGTCTGTCTCCAGCTCTGCTGCTCTGATGTAAATCCTAACAGACTGCGGGAGGTGACGGACAGCCTGGGCCACCACGGCCTTGGCTGTGTCCCCAGGCTGCAACCTGGCTGCTTCCAGCCACACATCTTCACTCTGGGGGGCAAAGGGACAGGACAGACAGCGTACGCGCAGGCTGGTGGGGCGGCAGGCACCCCAGAAGGGCGCACACGAGCCTCGGAGACAGGGGGCCCAGGGTCCTCCCACCCGCGGGGCCCAGGGTTTACGGTGAGCTGGGCGCCCAGCACGCCTGCGCCAGAGGCACCCTGAAAGCCCCACACGTGGGAGCGTAGCTACAGCACATCTGTGCCTGTGTGGGAAAGACACGCCACCACACTGTGAGGAGAGCACAGCCTGCACTCAGGGTAGGAAGTCAGCCCACGACGAGGCGGAGACACACAGGCAGGAAGAGGTTCGGATTGATGCAAACGTCCTGCGGGAAGAACTCACAGGGCACCTCTGGCTGTCAGGGTGCCCCAGCCTTCACAGCCAGCGCACAGTCCCTCAGAGGGTCTCAGGGCTTTCTGGAGCTGATCGAATCACACGCCCTAAGAGTCAGGCCCACCTCCAGGTTTCTGACCTCAGGGTGGGCCAAGCGCTGAGCGGCCTGGCTCTCTCTAGTTCAGGTTATCGCCCTGTTGAAGTCGTGGCGGTCAGGCTTTCACTCCAAGGAAAAACAAGCAGGAAAAACCCTTTCCCACTTTTCTTCCCCTCCCCGCCTGTAGCTTCAACACCAAAAGGCAGGCAATTCCCTCCAAGTCCAGCTCACTCCCACGGCGTCCTGCGCGGCCCAGACGCTGAAGCCCCTCAGGGGCATGGTGCAGCTTGGGGAGGGCGCCCTACCTTGGGGCACATCTCTGTCCCCTTCATGATGAGGTTCCGAGCCACCTGCAGCTTCCCAGTGACTTCCTCCAGGCGGGCCGACGCGATCCAGGCTGGCGGGTGGTGAGGGTTTGTCTCCCGAACAGACTTGAGGAGCAGCCTGGCCTTCTTGATGTCACTGTGCAGGCGAGAAAGCACAGGGTCAGGCCACCACCCGCTGAGGCGCTGAGGGCATGCCCGGCCCGGAGGAGGGTGCCACTGCAGACACAATGTCCAGACTGTCACATCTGATGCCCCTGCTGACAGAACCAAGTCAGAACTCAGTGGGCACCCTTCCAAGTCTGCGGCACCTCCACACACACAGGCATAGAGCCCAAGGTCAAGGTCAGAAACATGGGACGCAATCCGGAAGCTGCTCGCTAGCTCGGCACACACACAGATTTGGAATGTTTGGAATGTAACAAATTTAATGTCCACAACGAACGGGTACGGATATACTTTAAACGAGAAATCAAACAATTCCACTCTACCTTTCTTAGAACATCCACATCCTGTTTTGGCTGCATATTTTTCAAATAAAATCCAACACATTCCCAGCAACCTGAGCCCACCCAGCCACTGGCCCTGCAGGGTACTCACTTGATGTCCCCTCCATGAGTCGGGATCATGGAATTCAAATCTGTCAGATAGCCTTTGGGGTCAACCACAGTCTGCCCACTCACCGAGTCAGATACCTGCAAGACAGGCCAAGCCCAGCTAGTCGGACAGAGCCAGGAATGCCTGGAACGAAGTCCTCAGAGGGTCCCTGAAGCCCCTTCCCATAATCCCGACTACCAGTGGGCATGAGAACTTTTAAGTAAGAAAACAACCTTAACTCAAACAATAGTTTGTAACGATAATAAGCAAATTTCACCCATACAGAATAAAGATTTTAGAAAAAAAAGAAAACATAAAAGTCCCGGGGGAAAAGCCTAACTGAACATAAGGTCCATCTAAGAAAGAGTGAAACCCAGAAATCACGAAGATCGATGATTTCAACTAATGTTCTCTACATTTTCACGGAGCAGTTCATTGTAGCATTCTCTCAAGTTGTGTCTTAAAGTTACCATGACAACAACAAAAACAAAAGCACCTGAGTCAAAAATGGGCAAAAAAATGCCGCAGGACAAGAAAAGGATGAGAGGAAAAGCGATGGGAAGGAAGAAATAAAACTCCCTTTGTTTGCAGGTAACTTGATTGATTATCTATGCAGAAAATTTGAAAAAAATTAACAAAAAACTCCCAGAACTAATAAGTAATTACAGCAGGGCTGCAGGATACAAGGTTAATATCAATCACTGTCCTACATACCAGCAGTGAATATGTCGAATCTGAAATTAAAAACACAACATTTAGAAGAGCACCCAAAACTGTGAAACACAGTGGATCCTTGAACACGGGTTTGAACTGCGTGGGTCCATTTATACCTGGATTTTTCCCCTCAACACATACCACACCCGCTACACGATCTGCAGCTGGCTGAACCGACGGCCGTGGGCGGCCCTCGACTGCATACAGGGTCAGTGCCCCTAACACCCCACACTGTTCAAGGGTCAACCATACCTAGACATTAATCTAACAAATATGTACAAGATCTGTAAGAGGAAAAACTACAAAGCCTTAACAAATGAAATCAAAGAAAAACTAAATCAATGTAGAGAGATTCCATGTTCATGCCCAGGAAAACTCAGTACTGTCAAGATGTCAGTTCTTCCCAACTTTATCTGTAGATTCAACACATTCCCAATCAAAATCCCCGTAAGTTACTTTGTAGATATTGACAAGCAGATTCTAAAGTTCACATGGAGAGGAGGCAAAGGACCCAGAACAGCCAACACAACATTGAAGCAGAAAAACAAAGTTGGAGAACACGACCCAACTTAAAGACTTACTATGAAGGTATAGTAATGAAGACAGTGTGGTACTGGCAAAAAAAACTCCTAGACAACAACACAGGAAAAAATCTACATGAGCTGAGGTTTGGCAATTACTTTTTAGATACTACATCAAAGGCACAATCCATGAAGGTAAGAATTGATAAGCTGGACTTCATTAAAATTAAAAATTTCTGTCTGTGAAAGACACTGTCAGGAGAATGAAAAGACAAGCTATAGCCAGGAGGAAACATTTGGAAAAGACATATCAGATAAAGAACTGTTATCCAAAATACACAGAGAACTCTTAAAACTCAAGAAAACAAACAACCCGGGCAACTCCCTGGCGGTCTCACTGCCAAGGGCCGGGTTCAATCCCTGGTCGGGGAACTAAGATCCCGCAAGCCGCGCAGCATGGCCCCCCAACCCAAAAAAGAAAAAAAAAAGGCAAATGACTTGAATAGACATCTCTCCAAGGAAGAGATACAAACTACCAATAAGCACATGAAAAGATGTTCAACGTCACCAATCAGGGAAATGCCAATGAAAAGCCACCATGAGCTACTACTTCACACCCATGAGGAGGGCTACTGTCAAAATGCCGAAAATAACCAATACTGTCAAGGATGTAGAGAAGCTGGAACCCTTGTACAGTGCTGCCCTGCTGGAAATCTAAAATGGTGCAGCTGCTGTGGAAAACAGTATGGTGGTTCTTCAAAAAAGTAAACCTAGAATTACCATGTGATCTAGAAATTCCACTTCTGAGTTTATATCCAAAAGAACTGAAAACTGAAACTGAAACTGAACAGATATTTGTACACCAAGGCTCACAGCAGCATTAGTCACAATTGCCAAAAGGTGGAAGCAACCCAAGTGTCACGACAGATAACAAGATAGGCAAAATGCGGTTTATACATACATACAATGGAGCACCATTCAGCTTCAAAAAGGAAGGAAATCCTGACACCTGCTACAACATGAATGAGCCTTGAGGACGTAAACCAAAGTATGTGAAATAAAGCAGCCACAAAAGGACCAATACTGTATGAATCTATTCACATGCGGTCCCTAGAGCAGTCAATTCACAGAGACAGAAAGTAGGATGGTGGAGCCAGGGGCTAAGGTAGGGGATGAGGAGGACGTGTTGAACGGGGACAGTCTCAGTCTGGGAAGATGAGAAAGTGCTGGAGATGATGGTGGGGATGGGGCACAATATGGATGTACTCAATGCCCCTGGGCTATACACTTAAAAATGGCTAAAACTTTAAATTTTATCTTATACATATCTTAGCACAAAACATTACTATTTTTTCTCTACATTTTACACACAAGTGTGAAAGATAAACAACAAACTAGATCCATGCAACATAAATGAAGCTCAACTTCACCACTCACAAGGATGCAAATTAAGTGGAGGCTTGTTGGAGGGAATGGGCCTCCCAGATGGGCGAAGACAAAGCCCCCTGACCAGAGCTGCCAAAGGGGTGGGGGTGGGGGGTGATGGATGGCACAGCCACCTCCCCCACGTTGCCGAGTGTGAAATGTCGTGCCTTTGAGAGACAATTTGGCACCTAAGTGAAAATATGCCAACCCAACAATTCCACTTGAAAGATACTGTAAAAATATTTACTTAAATCTGCAAAGATAGAAGCACGAGGAGTTCATCAAAACATGGTTTGTGGGACTTCCCCAGTGGCGCAGTGGTTAAGCATCCGCCTGCCAATGCAGGGAACATGGGCTCGATCCCTGATCTGGGAAGATTCCCACACGCCACGGAGCAACTAAGCCCGTGCGCCACAACTACTGAAGCCTGAGCGCCTAGAGCCCGTGCTCCGCAACAAGAGAAGCCACCACAATGAGAAGCCCACGCACCTCAACGAAGAGTAGCCCCCGCCCGCCGCAACTAGAGAAAAGCCTGCACGCAGCATCGGAGACCCAATGCAGCCAAAAATAAACAAATAAATAAATTTATTAAAAAATTTTTAAAAACATGGTTTGTAACCACAAACAAGCAGAATCCACCCAAAAGGTCCATCAATCAAAGACTAAATCGTGATATCCACAATGAACTACTCTCCAATTTATAAAGTAAATACATATCTAGTAACATGAAAACGTGCAATTTCTTGGATCTGTAAGCTCCTATTTTTTTTTACTGTAAAATACCTGCTCACCATAAAAAACTCAAGTATAGCAAAAGCTCAATTAAAATTTAAGTTTTCCACTGAGGCAACAGGAATGGTTGAGTACTTCACTCTGCTGTTTTTCTAAGTATGTGTGAAATTTTTCCATAAAAATGTTTAACACAAAGCATTCCCCAGTGGTGTGGGTGTGCCGCCCTGGTCACGTCCTGGCCTGTGCAGATCCACACTCTCTTCAACACACACAACTACTCAGGGTCTGGTTTTCATGTGCATGATGACTCCTTCCTGATTTGCTGGTTCTCTTGACTTTACGGTGCTTTCTATTGTGCAAAAGTTTTTAATTTGTGTGTAGTCAATTTGAAAGTATTTTCCTTCACGGTTTCTGACGTGCATGTCATATGAGAAAGGGTCTTCGCTCTGCCTGGGTTTTCTAGAGCACGGAACCAAGTGCACGCCCCGTAAGGACACAGGGATTCACTAGGGTGCAGGAGGAACACATGTACGTTTAACTTTTATGTAAAGAGAGAAGGGCATTAAGCGACATCAACAGTAAGCACGTGGCCTGTCACAAGTGCCTGTCTGGGCTGCTCCTCAGGCAGCCCTCTGTCACCTGCCACAGACCCCAAGCCCCAAGGGAGCAGGAGAACTGCATCAGGTGGCCCTTTGCTGCTGGCACCGAATGCAGCACACCTGTGCCCGCCCTCCGGGTCGACGCACGCACCAGCCTGAGTGCAGGATTCCATCACACTGTGTAATGGGACAGGGAATTGGACATGTCACAGGTCTGTTTAACATGTGACGAAGCACTTCAAAGGGTGAACTTTTCACAAATATAAATTAGTTTTATAAGCAAACCCAAAAATTCTGTAATATAATCTGTAGGAAAATAACGCGTGACACAGCCTCTCACCTGGCTCAGCCTCATGTCCATCAAAGTGTTCCTGGCTTGGCCGATCTTCCTCATGTCCAGCTCACCTGTGCCGGGAGTCATCAGTCCAGGTGTCATCCCACCTGGGTATGGAGTGTTCAGTCCGCCTGGATAGGGTGTGTTCAGACCTCCAAATTGCTGGGGAAGCAAGGACAACACGCTGGCTTGCATCGCCTGCACTTCACTCTCATCTCTGGAACCTCTTCCCGCTGGAGCCTGGCATCTGAACCAGCGGACAGACTCAGCCGCAGCACAGCCGCAGCACAGCCGCAGCACGTACTCTGGCTCCTCCAGCACCGCCCCCAACCCCCGCCCTCATCTGTCCGACCAGACACAAGGAGCCCCGTCTGCCTTGTCTGTGGGTGCTCACAGTCTGCCGGGGATCTACTGATGTGTGGTTCTCTCCAGTCTGTAAATGTTTGGCAAAGAAGCTGTCCGGAACAGGGGTCAGCTTCTCATAGCGGGGGTTCCGCTGGCGCTTGTTTCTGGCATCGCCGACCTCAGGGATGCTCAGCCACTCTTCTTCTGTGACTTCTGCCAACTTCCTCTGGAAACACCCGGCCCCCAAACATTAATTCTCTGGCAGAACCGCACATGCACAAGAAAAATTATGTTCTCCCTGACCCGTATCGCCCAAATCACGCCGCCTTAAGGACTCTGATGCAGACACGGTTTCCCTACTTCGCTTGGAAAAAGCGACCTGTTGCATCTGCTCTCCTTCACTCAGATTTCAATTGTGCCGTCAAAGCCCAGGGAGCACAGTTCAGAAAACCTGATGTCTACACGGACACAGTTACCAAGTGACAAAGAAACTCAGCTCCTCCGTCCCCCCTTTTCTGCGGAGGAGAGCTTGTCTGCACACGCGCGTACAATGAAGCACACCCAGGCAGGGCCCTTCTTCTACCCTCTGAATTAAAGCAAGAGCAGAGTGAGCAGCGCTGTGCTCGTCTCATCAGCTGTGCCCCAGAGCGTCTGTCCTCCGCTGGGAAGGCCACCCCTGTGCTCACTTTGAGGTCTGAGAACTGCTGCTGGATCTTGGGGCGCTCCATGCGGTATTTCTCAATTTCTTCTTTCTCCCTTTGCTCCCTAGAAGTACAATGTGTGCACGTGTTAGAAACCCTGGATGTCCATATCCTGAAACACAGTCACTTCATTATCCTTCCTAATTAAGTCACCAAAAAGAGTAATCCCACACACTTAGCAGTTAAATCAAATCTACTTTAAGGCAACAATGCATACATTCACAAATAACTCAACTTGCTACCAGATGAAAACACCAGAACTCACTAAAATAAAAAGCAAGCTGTCTTACTCCATTAAATACTTGCATTTGAACACAAGTATATTTCCTGCTTTAAAATTCGATAAAATCCCAAAGGTGGGGCCATCCTCTGAATAACTCAGCTCAGAAGAAAAGCTGAACCGTTGTCCTAGTCACCCATCCAAATGCGTTCCTGGTGACTTAGGACCAGGTCATATGTGAACACAAAGAGCCGTGGGCAATGGTGACAAAGTATCGACCCAGTTAGGCAAACCGGAGTAGACATGAGCCCAGCAGCCAGGGCTTCCCAACGCTGAGATTTATGTTTCCCTCCATAAGGTCAGACAGGAACTTGAATGCGTTGTGAATAATGACGTGCTTGGAAAAGACAAGCACCTCTCGACCGGCTGGAGACAGCCTGGCATCACAGCTCCTGATGGGGAGCAACTCGCACAGATACCGTCAGGTTTTCCGGCCAAAGATGTTCCACCTGATCTGAATCAAGCCTCAGGCTCCAACTTCCAATCCACAGGAAACGCCGAGAGCGTAACAAGGAAAAGGGTGCCATGAGGAGGTGGGCAGTCATTCCGTAAAGGGGTGGTGGTGGCTAGGAGACATGCCGGAGGAGTGGCACTGATTGCGTCATGGCTCGTAAAAGGCAGTTCTACAATATTCTGGGGACAAGCAGGGAACACTGGATGTGGACTGGCCACCAAGTAACAAGGATGGACTGCTCAGCGCCAGGGCGAACTGACCCCAACGGGACCCAGCAAAGCCCACCTGCAGAAGCAGAAGAAGCGAACGTGCAAACCGAATAGTGCAGACTACGTGGGGGCACACGCCTGTCTGCTGCGCTGTTCTTTCTGCTTTTTTGTATTGTGAAAAGTTTTCAAAAGCCAACCACTTCCCTAAAACCACTTAATACAACAACTTTCTGTATGTGTCCACATCCCTCAGATTTTTTTAATGAATGAACTCCAGAAGATTGGAATCAAGTCTTCTTTAATATGGAAAACCACCTAATTACGATACGTATAATAAGTTCATGCCCATTGATTAAATAACGTGCTTTTAAAAAACTCCCCTGAAGAACGGTACTTCACTCTTCTAATGTGATTTTGAAAAAACTAAAAATTCTACAAGTTATGAAAAGAAAACTGTATGTATAATGAGCAACAGAAAGAAAAAAGTAAACCAGGATGTTAACTGTCAACTTCCAGGCTTGTGAACAAACATTACGCTTTTACTTACACTTAATCTTATTGTCCTAATATTCTAGAGCGAGAATGCATTCTTTTTGTAGTAAAAAATATAAAAATGTTATGAAGCAATAAAACTTACAGTTTGCAAGATCCTATGTTGATTTTGCATGTATTTCCCCAAAAAATGACAAGGAATCAGAAAGTTGCCAATGAGGTAACATCAATAGGACGGACGTGCTGGGCCAAGTTCAGTCCAACACACCCACGTGAGAGCCCCAGAGGGAAAACAGGAGGGCTCTGTGGGGGAGTGGTCTTCCCCCAACGGACCCCCAGAAACACAGGGTGCCCCTCCCTCAGCCTGCCTGGGCCTCGCAGCCTCCAGCTCACTGGAGTCCGTTCCCACCAGCCCAGTTCAACAATGACCTGTGCAGTAAGATCCTCAAGACACAGCCGCATGCCCACGAGGACTGCGATGGTCATTTGCCATCTTCAGTGAGCCTCCACATTACTTAATATACACTCATCAACATCACCACGCCCATTTCAAAGATAGTAACCCTGATGCATAGGCAGAATAATCCCCCAAATTCTGTCGATTTCTGGGAAGTCAAACACGGAGTTCCCAAGCTCTCCACTCCAGTCCCCAGGCCCCAAGGCTACTCTGCAACAGTCCAGGGTTTTCCAAGTGTGGCTGCCACAGACCAAGCCCCAGGCAGCCTCAAAGCTGAGCAGACACATGTCCTATTCTTGCAACTTCTCTCCAAGTCTGAAATAAATTGAAACGAAACTTTCTGGGACTTCCCAGGCAGTCCAGCAGTTAAGACTCTGTGCTTCCACTGCACGGGGCACGGGTTTGATCCCTGGTCGGGGAACTAAGATCCCGCAGGCCACGCGGTGCAGCCCAAAAACAAACAAACACTTTTTTTTAAGTTGGATAAACACAGCATGAAGAGCGATAATTTGTCTTACCTTCTCTCTTTCCTTCTTTCATCCATCCTTTTATCCAGGGCCGCATAGATAGCATCTGCTTCCTCGTCATCTTTCTCATAGGGCCCACTTGAGAAGAGGCTCCCAGCATAGCCGTTAAACTGAGAACCAAACAACATACTTAGAGTGTCAGCTTTTCTCCAATACGACCCCCACTAACAGAAACATCAATAGAGCACATCTAGCTGCAAAATGCTTGCTCAACAATTTTTTTCAATCGGTTGAACCCAAATTGAAGGATAACAAAATAGCTGATGAGTACTCTTCAAAATTGTCAAGGGCATGAAAGAGAGAGTACCCACACCAACCAGAGGACACTAAGGAGGCACAACTAAATGCAAGGTGGGGTCCTGGGCCAGAAGTAGGACACAGGTGGAAAAACCAGTGGAATTCAAGTAACATCTACAGGTTAGTTAACATTGCTGCGTCAGTGTTAATTTCCTGGTTTCAATAACAGTACCAGGGTGCACCGAATACCCAATTCAATATCCTGGGATAAACCGTAATGGAAAAGAATGTATATATCTGTATAACTGAGTCACTTCGCTGTACAGCAGAAATTAATACAACATTGTAAATCAACTATACCTCAAAATAAAAACAAAAATTAAATAAATAAAAATTAAAAAAATAGGGACTTCCCTGGCGGCCCAGTGGTTAAGACTCCATGCTTCCACGGCAGGGGGCACTGGTTCGATCCCCGGTCAGGGAACTAAGATCCCACATGCCATGCAGCGTGACCAAAAAAATGAAAATTTTTAAAAATTTTAAAATAAAAAAATAATAATAGTACTAGGGTCATGTGAGATGGGGAGAAACTTGTGAAGAGTATGCAGGAAGTCTCCATGTTATTTTTGAAAGTTCTCTGTAACTTTACAATTACTCGAAATTGAATTTTTAAAAAACTTTTCTCTGAGGAAAAATGCCATCTGTTGTAACATATCTGTAGAAAACTTCAATAGACCAAACATGAATTCATTAAGAAAATAAGCACTAAAGCAAAAGAAGGTAAATATTACCGATTCCACTTAAAATTTTCATCATTAAAGGCCAGCCAAGACACAGCACCAACGCAACAGTTCTAATACTTGCAAGTGTACCTCTTCTGAAGAGACCACGAAAGGGCACGTTTCTTTATACTTCTCCTGCTCCCTCTCAAGCTCTGTTTCAGCTATCCCCTATCCCCTATCCCCTACCCCCTACCCCCCGACTAGCTGAAACAGCCAGTGTACCCACCACTCCAAGGCACTCATCACAGATGCCAATAGCACACTGGGTTAAGAACATGGACGCTGGCCGGGGAGCCCCTCACAAGTCACCTCATCGTAGTTGGTGTCATTCAGATCCTCGTCATCGTCATCCGCAGCCTGGCTCTTCTTCATCTGGTCGCCGACAGTCCTCTTGCCTGGGGGCGCATGGCGGTCATCCACAGGATCATTGGCATCCCGGGCAGGCCCGATGTCCGAGCGGGTGGTGAAGCCAGTAGCACTGCAGGAGACCCCAAGATGCCCATTTATGTGAGTGGCCTTGTTCCTGTGCCAAGACCCTCCACAGTTGTCACCTAATGACCTCTCTTTTTCTAACTCCTCTGGGAAACCTCCAAAGAGCCCAGAAGCAGTGAACTCCACACAGCTGTCCTCTTCAAGAGAGAAACCTGAGAAGGTTCTCAGGCTCCCTTCTGCCACCCCACATTCTCCTTGAGGGAGATTCCCCCGGGCACCAGACCGCCCTGCTCCCAGGTCACAGTCTCCCGTTTCCAACGATCTGCCGATCAGCCCTCTCTCTGAATCCAACCAGGCCCCCAAACCCAACGCGGCCCAGGCGGAGGTCCTCTTCTGTGCCTGCCCTACAGCTGCCCTGGGTTGTTTCCACCGATGGTGGCAGTGCCGTCGTCCCAGGCACCACGGCATCAGCTTTGCCTCCCTCTCCCTCCCATCCGTCTCTAAATTCTACGGGGTCTACTGCCAAAATCCCTCCTCCGAGACCATGACTCCCACCGCAGCTGGGATCCAAGTTAGCTACCCCTGCACGGAGCTTCCCTGTGCTTCGGCACAGCTCTGAGCGCGGCGCACTGCGGTGTCTACTCCTCCGGGGCCGACAGGGGCCCTGGGCCCTCTGCCCCTGCAGCTCCACGCCACCCACCGCACATCCCACCCGCACAGACTCCTCACAGTTCCTTCCTCTTCCTCCACGCCTCATCTTCCTTCTCAAATGCCCAACACACAAAGCAGCAGTTTTTCCTCTAACCCTGCCACATCTGAACACCCCTACGTCCTTCTGAACTTGGCTCAGATGTTGATCGCTGGAACCCCAGAATTCTAAATCTGTTCCTCTTTATGTACTTATGTATGCAAACACCTCATCTCCCCTAGTAAACTGCAGGTCCTCTGAAGACACTGTCAAGATCTTAAGACTTGTGTGTGCCCCAGATTCTAACGTCCATAACGCTGGACATAATAATCCCAACAAGAGAAACCTGATCAGATGAATAACAAATAAACAGGGTGACGATGCCTGCTCACGTGCTCAACAATACACGGTAGTCATCTGACCTGGGGGACCCAGTCACAAGGCTCACAGATGCCATCCCTACCCCTGGGGAGTAGAGAGTCTGAAGAAGCAGCAATGTGACCACCAGCACCTCAGGGGAAGAATGAGGTACCACCGTGAGAGGCCACACAGAGGACTCCAGCCCGGATCGTGAGGAGAGAATCAGTCACGCTCAAGCCAAGAATGGGGGGGGGGGGGCCCGGCCTGCCCGGCCTGAGCTGGGGGGGAGGGTAGCCACGGTGCTCCGACTACCTGACGGAGATTTGCGTCCTCGCCACGGCAGACTCGCAAGACGGTGCTGCCACCCACCCCGGGGAGAGAAACCGGGCTCAGAATCGTCGCTTCAAGCCCAAGCGTCCCGCCTCCTAGGGGCAGACAGCCTCCCTCGGGTCTGCCCTAACCCAGAGCGCCGTTCTTCCCAACAAGATCAGGCCAACCCCGCGCCATCCCTGTTCTCGTCCTCCCCGTCGCTGTCGGCGGCCGCCCAGACCCGGGCCCCTTCCCCCAGCGCGCGGCCCGCCCCAGGCCTCACCCCCGGCCCAGCCCCGGCACGTAGCCGAGCGGGGCGGGCATGCCCAAGAACGGCTTCTTCTTCTTGTTCATGGCGCCGGTGACGCCGACGGCCAAGAAGGGAAGGGACGCAGGCCGCGGCCGGAGACGAAAATCCACACACGTCCGAGGCCCTGTAACAGGAAGGATCGCGGCCCGCGTCACCCGCGCCCCGGAAGCAGAGCCCGTGGTCCCACGTAGCCCCGCCCACCGCGGATTCCCTGGGCGGAAGTTTCCGAAACTCGACTTCCGGCGGCTCCCGGCGGCTCTGGACCGCGGCTAAGCGGACAGAGACGCGGCGAGCGCATGTGCTGTAGCGCCCGCTCCTGGTGCGGCGGGCAGGCGATGTGCTCCTGGACTAGCCCTGGGGGACCTCAAAACTGAGCAGGGGCGGCCCTGCTTACTGCGTGTTTTCGATGCATTTCCGAGACTTGCCTGTACGAGCAGGACCCATGGGTCCCCTTCATCCCTGAGCCTCCCACCCTGCCCTTCAGAGTCGCCTTGGCCCCGGGGCAGGGCCTAACACACCTGAGCAGGCTGCACACCTAGCCGACTGTGTAGGGCTTGTGCGGGGTGTATGTGCCCCGATCGCGGTACAGACTGCTGCCCTAGCTCTCCGCGCTCAGACTCCTGGGCCCCGCCCACACCCCCACCATACCCTGAACATTCCGGTGATTCCGGTGACCGTGGGAGCCCAGACCCTAGAGAGCTAATTGACGAAAATAAATAAATGCAGCAGAACAAGTCAGTATGTGGGCATGGGCGGTCACAGCATGTGGGTGAATTCCGTGTGTGTTGGTGCGCAGGGGTGCAAGTCCGACCACCCGTGCTCATATTTTAGGTGGACACGCAGGACTGTTATCTGGATACATGACTGTGTGTCCATGTGCACCTTTGCTGAGGTGGCGGTGGGACATTCTTTGGTCCCCACATACACCTGGGGAGAGCCCTTGGGCTCTTGGCAGAGCAGGCAAAAAGCTGGTCACAAGTCTAGCCTTCTGCTGGACCAGGCAGCCCCCAGCCCACCCTAACACTTCTCACTGGAGTCCTGAAGCAAGCACATCCCTCCTGCCTGCTGCAGCCCCCTCGGAGTTTCTCTCTCCTCCCTGTCCCCAGCCTACCCCTTTTCGGTGCCATATCCTGGGCACTGAGCCAGATTCTGGGGCTACAGAGGGAAGGGGAGAGACCCTGATGTCCACCTGAAGTTCACAGAGTGGGGAGGGGAAGGTAAGAGAGGGTCAAACTGGCTTCTCTGGGGAAGCAAGTGTCCATTCGAGGGAGAAACCTCCAGAGAGGTCTGGAGAATGCATGAATAATAAACGAATGAGTAAGTAAATTGACAAAGGAGAATGGAGGGAAGTGGTGGGTCTGGCCCTTGACCTAGGCCCCATGGGGCAGAGGGTCCCAGGAGCAGGTAGGAGACCCCCTCCTCTCCATCCGCAGAGAGGACTAAGGCACCCTCAGATGCTCCTGCAGACGCCTGGACCCCGGGCGGCCGCACAGAGTCACTCGTCCCTGGCGCCATGCCCAGGTGCGCACAGCCGCCCCTTGCCCTGGCAGACGCCCTCCGCGCTCGCACATCCGCGCGCCGCCGACACCCCTCGGAGCTCCCGGAGCGCGCCCCGCTCTCAGGGATCGGCAGCAGGTGCCTCGCCGCGCAGACTCGCCGGGCGCGGGGACCGGCTCGGGCGCGGGGCCGGCTGGGGCGGGGCAGCGGCGCGCGTTCCCCGCCGGCCACACGGGCCGCCCTGCGCCCGGAGAGGGGCGTGTGCACCGGCTGGGGACCGGCGGGCCCCATGTTCACGGAGCTGAGGACCAAGCCGAGCCCCCCGCGAGGCCGCGCCGGGGCTGTGCGCGCCGGCTTCGGGGAGCGCCGGGATGTGGACGGTGAGCAGGGCTGGACCCGGGCGCGGAGCTATCGCGGTCTGGGGGCACGAGGACCGGAGGGACAGGGCCAGGTCCTAGCGAAATCCAAACTGCAGCTGCGCTCGGAGTAGGGGGCGCGTCCCGGCCGAACGGGGTTCCGGGTGTCTTTATCCCGCGCTGGGGCGAGGGCGGGGGGGGGGCGGCGGTCAGGCCTTGGGGATCGGTGCGCCCTGGTTTGGGGGAGGTGACCCGCCGAGGCTCCTGTCCCCAGGCTAGCACCACCCTGCGGTCACCTGTTCCTTCGCGCGGAGAAAACCTTCCCCGGCCCCTGCAGTGGGGCCCAGAGGGGGGTCCCCGCCCCATTTCCTCCTGGAATTCTGACGTTGGGGCTGGAAAGGAGGGACGGACCGACAGACGGACCGAGAGCCCTCCCCCAGCGCGGGCAGGAAATGGGCGGGGCCCGGCTGGCCCAGGACAGGTGCGGCGCGGGCAGAGGCGTCCGACTGGTTCTCCGGCCTGGAGGCCCCTCCAGGCGAAGCCCTGCGACCCGGGCGCCCCTCCCCCGAAACGTGCCTGCTTAGAATGAGTCTCCTCCCACCGTACTAGAACCACCCTCGGCCACGCCCTCTGTCTGACCCCAGACCTCAAATTGAGAGTTGCCAGCCAACTCCAGAAAGTTGTAAGAATGGGGAGGGAGGGGGGGAGGAAGATGTGGGTTTCCCTCATTACGGAAACCTCCTGGGCACATCACCAAGCCCTGCCCTCAGTGGGGGTGAGAGGCTGTGTCTGCGGTAGGAGGGTCACTAACACTCCTGCTGAGGGGGTGGGGGAAGGACCCCGGCCTGGGAACCCCCGCCCGCCCCCCGATCCTGCCTGCTGAGTCAGGGCGTGGATGCTGTAAGATGGGGCAAGGCTGGGCCCTGCTTCCTGTCTCTCCCCAGGGCTCTGTTGACTTATGGACACCACACGGAGCCTTCATCCATCCATTCAGTCATTCACAATGTTTCTGGGCACCTCCTGTGTCCCAAGACCTGTGCAAGGCCTTGGGAGGAGTCAGTCCGGGTGTCTACCCTCCTCTGACTCCTGTCAGCAACCAGCACAGAAACGACGGTAAAACTAAAACGTGATGAGCGTAACGAAGCTGGCATGGGAAGAGAAAGCACAAGGCGTCAGCCTGGGTCCCCGAGCGCGTGGTTGCAGCCTGTGTGCCTGTGCTGACACTGCCATGCCCAGGAGCTGCCCTGGGCCAGGGTGCCTGCAGGAAGGGGGAGCAGGAACCTTGTGGGCTTTGCCCAGAGTTCAGGCTTCTTCTTGTTCACAAGTCACAGCCAGTGAGCACAGCAGGACAGAGGCCAAGCCTCCAACGAACGCCAGGTGGGGCTGCAGGGACCAGGTGCCTTCAACGACGTGGGCAGGCAGCCCAGCCACAGGGGTCTCCCCACCGCACAGAGTCTCCCAGGACGCTGGGGCTGCGTTTCCGCACAGGCAAGTCCTGTGCGTGCGTGCGTGCGCCCTGGTCTGATGTGGCTATGCCAGCCCAAGGAGAAGACCAGGGCCGTCCCAGGATAGCCCCACCTGGTTCTGAGTGTGAGGCTCCCTGGTGGGCATGTCTCTCTCTAATTAAACAGAATCCATCCTGCTCCCCAGAGCACGGACTATGCTTCTTGAAGGTGGAGTTCTCAGGACAGCTCATGCACACTTCCTTCTCTTTGGGGAGGCTTGGGAACCCCTAACTGGGAACGTGCCTCTCCTCTTCCGTGGAGGGAAGATGGGCTGAGCAGGAAGCCGGATCACAGGGAGGGAGCCCCTGCCCCTGACCGCTGTGACCAGGCACCCCTGCTTTGCAGCCACTGCCCACTTCAGCTTCTGCCGGACCCTTCTGGAGCAGACGGTGTCGGCCGAGAGCATCCCCTGCCCCCTGCCTCGGACCCCGGGCACCAGCCTCACGTGGCACGACTCCCGCAGCCAGAGGGCAGCTGGCAGCCGGCAGGTCAAGCTCCTTCAGCAGCCCGGCACCGAGGCCCCCCAGGTACCCACCCACACACTACACCCACCTCAGCCCCTGCGCTCCCTGCCACCCCACTCCACCGGCCACCCCTCTTCCCACAGGGCCGGCTGTACTCTGACCACGATGGCCTGTACCACACAAGCCCCTCCCTGGGTGGCCTGACGAGGCCCGTGGTCCTGTGGAGTCAGCAGGACGTCTGCAAGTGGCTCAAGAAGCACTGTCCCCACAACTACCTCGTCTACGTAGAGGCCTTCTCCCAGCACGCCATCACCGGTGCCGTGGGGGGCTGGGGGGCTGGGGTGTGGCAGGGGCGGGCTCCCCGGAGAGCCTTCTCCCCCTCCCCTCTCTCTTGTGCTTCCTCCCCAGTCGGCCTCTCCGTCTGGGTCTTCGTCTCTGTTTCTGTCGTCGCCTGGCTTCGCTCTGCTCAGCCTCCTTCCTCCTTGCCCTCCCTCCGCCTCTCCCCCTCTCTTGCCCCGACTCTCTGAGTCTCTCTCTGCATGTCTGTCTCTGCCCACCCGACCCCTTTCTTCCTCTCTCTCCCTTCTCTCTCTCTGCCTTTGCTCTCGAAGCCCCTTGGATGGCAACCTCGGCTCAACCCCTCTCCCCTCCCTCCCAGGCCGGGCACTGCTGCGGCTGAACGCGGAGAAGCTGCAACGGATGGGGCTGGCGCAGGAGGCGCAGCGGCAGGAGGTGCTGCAGCAGCTGCTGCGCCTACAGGTGCGCGAGGAGGGGCGGAGCCTGCAGCTGCTCAGCCAAGGTCAGTGGGAGGAGCCAGGAATGCCCACAGGTTCAGAAAGGCCTGGGGGGGCTGGGCCTCGAGGCCCCGGAGTGCAGGGTGGGTGGGTTGACCTCAGGAGGGTGGCCGGGGACCCCAGTAAGGGCTGTCGTGCACCTGGGGCAAGAGGGGATGATGCCAGAGGCCCCCGACCCTCCTCATCCCCATTCACCCCATAGCTTCCTTCGGAAACATGTCCTAGCTGCTGCCTAGGCTTGAACGCCGGACCTCAGCACTGTGACCGGAGCCCTTGACGAGGACGAGGCAGAGGTGGCCGTGCAGCCCCTCTCAGACCCCGCGTGAGGCTCCAGGGGCCAGCCCCTGGACAGGTGGGACGAGCATCGCCACGTCCAGCCACCTCTGGTTGTGCACTCCGGGCCGTGCCTGGGAGTGGGCGGGCGGGCGGGCAGGGGCTGCTTGAGTGGGGCCCTTCCTCCCAGGACCGGAGCCCAGGTCCACACCCTGGTGCTGCTGGCAGCATGCAGGGCAGCCACCGGGAGCCAGAGCCGGTTTGGACATCCCCCCAGACTCCCAAGGAGTCTGTTTATTTCTATTCCCTTCACCGGCACCCTCCATCGCCAGGCCTCCTGCCCTCCCCCAGCCCCTAGAGGACTGCCCGCACAGGTGGGGTAAACTGCCAAGGCTCCCTTTGGTGTGTGGCCCTCCCCTGTCCTTGCCTAGAGAATGGTCATCGGCCCAGCCCAGCCAGCCACCGTGCCAAGTGCTGTCACTCATTTTTGAAACCCTTACCACGCCCCCATCTACTCATGGGGACTGGAACACACGCCCAAGACCTGACCCCCAGGAGGACCCCACGCCCAGTGCCCAATACCAGGCTCACCTGTGTCCTGGCCTTAGGTTGGGGGACAGCTCCCTCCTCCCAGGGTCATGGAGGCTGCCTTCCAGGCTTAGTCATGGGTGGGCGTTCCCACTGCCCCTTTCCCAGGAGAACCCGGATCCACACAAGAACTGTTCTGACAGCTGCACCCCCCAGGCCCACCCAGTGGAGACCCAGCCAGCACCTGAGCAACCACTCCGTGGGCCCAGCAGGGGGGTAGCTAGGGAGCCCTGGCAGCCCCACCCTCTTGCACCTCTGCCCACTCAATCCCCTAGGGGATTCTGAAACTCTCGGGGATAGATGAGGCTGAGCCACCAGACCCCAATCCGTGCCCCGTGCCAGCCTCAGGATGGGAGGTTGGTTGTTGCAGGTCCCATGTGGAATTTGAACAACTGGCCTGGTGCCCCCCATCCCGTGCGCCTCCCCATGGGAAGCCCCTCATCCTGCCCGGCTGCCCTGAATATCCCTGGCCACCTCATGCCATCACGACATGACCCTTTCCAGGGAGCCCTTCCTGTCTCTCTCCCCTTTTCCCTCCCTGTCTTCGACCCTCAGCCCCGCTGTGTTCCTGTCTCATCTTCCTTGTTTTGCGCTTTTTTATATTCTGACAAAAAAATCAGAAATAAACTTGGTTCTCAAGTGCCGCGAGTGTGGTGTCCGACTCTGGCCACCCAGGCATGTGGGGGACGCTCAGAGCCTTGAGTGGGGCCTGGGCCTGGGAGGAGGGGGCGCCTGGGCCAGCTGCCTCCAGCTGGGGCCACCAGGGGGCAGTGGTGTCCCATCCTGGTGGGGCGCCTGTGTACCCCAGGCCCCTGCTGGCCCCAGCTGCCCCATGGGCCGCACCCAGAGACAGGGACACAGGTGTGTTAGGTTCCTGGAGCTGTTGTAACAGATGACCACGACAGGGAGGCTTAACACAACAGAAACGAACCTTCTCACTGTTCTACAGGCCACAAGTCTGGAATCCAGCAGGGCAGCACTCCTTCCTGGGCTCAGGAAAGAACCCTTCCTCGTCTCTGCAGCTTCTGGGGGCTGTCCTGGGGGGATCCCTGGGCTCATGGACACACCACTCCATCCTGGATTCCAGGGTTACATTACCTCTGCCTAAATCTCCAAATCTCTGCCAAATCTCCCTCCTACAAGGACACTTGTCACTGGACATGGGGCCCACCTGGATAATCCAGGATGATCTCTTCATTTCAAGATCCTTAACTTAAATCACGTCTGCAAAACCTTTATTCCAGATAAGGTCCCATTCATAGGTTCCAGGGATCTGAAGTGACTATCTTTTGGGGATCCCCATTTAGCCCCCCACACAAGTGAAAGCCCTGACATAAGAAACACACGTCACAGCACATGCCCCCACACATACCCACACAGCAACCAGACACACAAATACTAACACAGAGGCATAAACCGAGCCCTGCAGTCTGGACACACACGCACCAACACATAGAGACACGATGACACCAGCATCCAGACACACAACACACTGACACAGGGTCCCAGCATCCCATGACCTCCTAACATACAGAAAAACACCAGGCACAGTGCACCCCATACACAACACACACAACATCACACGTTGCCCTGACATGCAGACGCACCGCGGCCTGGACACACATCCACCAAGACCCAGACATCCCCCCACACCTGGTGTCCAGTCACTTGGATACTAACATACGACCAGCATCTTCCTCACCTAGTACGGGACACAGAGACATACCCTGACACCTTGATGGCCAAACAGGACACAGCTTGACATATGTGGTCATGCAGACATACACCTACCAATTGGATGCACCTCAGGACACACACACTGACCCCTCTCCCGAAATCCTGCATGTCTTGACCCTGGGGTGGGCACGGTGAATGAGGGAGGGATTACACAGGTCTCTTTGGCTCTGATTTCCGAAGGAAGGACCGACTGACCCCTCCACAGAGGGCCCCTCCCTGCCTCTGCCCCAGTGTGGACACTTTGTGCCTCGAGAGAAGCAGCTGCCAAAGGTCCCTGTGAGAAAAGGAAGACTCCAAATCTGCCCACATGTTTTGTGCCCTGCCCACAAACAGTGTAGCCGAACCTGCTCCAGCGTGGACAGGGCAGGTAGAAAGAGCCTCGGGGAAGGAGGAGCACCTTTTACCTCCGTCTCCAAACTAGCGCTCCTTCCCTACTTCATTCATTTCCAAGTCTCGGTGAGGTGGGTGCCCTGTCACCCCCAGACCTGATCCCAGCATCCCTGCCAAGAGCCCAGTTCTGGGGCACAAAGGAGCAAGGAGGGCACTGGCTGCTGGTCTAGGACCACCGCCCTAAAGTAGACAGGCTGCTCAGTCACCCCAATAAATCCCATGGCCTCAAACTGCCCCGGCACTGCCAGGAGCCAGGCTATTTCCTGAGGGTGGCCACAGGCAGACGTGGTCACAGGGCTGGTTGGAAAAGAGGCTGGATCCTGCTTTGCAGGCTCAAAGCCCCCGGGGCCAGGAGTTCAAGGTCCCAGGGGAGGGCGGCCTCCTTCGCTGCACCTTCCCGTCGCTTCCATCCGTGCGCGCTGGGCTTGGGGCAGCACCCAGCGCCCCATCGTGCCTCAGTTTACCCCAATGCCTGAAAAACACCTCCCGCCCGACGGAGGCATAACTGGCCACTTCGCCCTGACGGCCCAGCCCACGCAGGCGACGGACGGGGCACCCGGCAAGCGGATGGCCGCACGGGCCCCCTCCCCCGACCCGTCTCTCCCGTCGCGGAGAGCGGCAGGAATACCGCGAGAGTTCGCCCCCTCCCCCCCACAGTAAAACTGTCAAAGGTGGGAGGGGCGGGAGCGCGCATGTGCGCAGCGCGGCGCGCAGCCTGCGCCGCCCGGACCCCGCGCCCCGCGCCCCGGCCCGGCCCGGCCCCGGCCTCCGCCCGGCCCCGGCCCGCTGGGCGCCGCAGGTAAGCACCCGGCCGCGCTCCCGGCCGCGACCCCGGGCGGCCCCCGCGCTGGCCGCGCCCTCGACCCTGACCCCGCGCGCAGGTTGGGGGGCCGGACCCGGAGCCCCCGCCCGCCGCCCCCGCCGCGCCCGGACCCCCGCGCCGCGCCCCGCGCCCCGTGCCGGCGTCGCGTCCCTGCCTCCTTCTTCTCCAGAAAAAGTCGCCATTTTGGTTCACTGCCTTTGGGCCCCCCCTCCCCAGGCGCCCGGGATCGGCCCTTCCGGGGCCACGCCGGGCCCGCACCCGCCGCAGGTGACAGGTGGGTGGCGAGGCCAGCCCCCAGGTGTGCGCCCCCTGGCCGGCCTCATCCGCGCGCCCGGGCCTAGGCCGGGGTCCCAGGCCGAGCGGCCTGGGCCGCGGTCCCACCGCCAGCGTCGCCTGCGGTCAGCGCGAGGCGCTCCTGTTCCCCCCTCCAGAGGGTCCCACCTCTGCGACCCTGCTGGCCCCTCTGGGGAGGGGCGAGCCCTTTCTCCTCCTGGTGCGGGAGTCGCAGGCCTTGAATGGAAGGGGAGTCTCTGCCTCCTAGGCCAGCCCTGGTCCCGGGGGCTCCCAACTCCGAATTCTCCACCCAAGCTGGAGGAAGACTGGAAAGGTGGGGCTCAGCAGGTACCCACAGTCTCCTCCGCTGGGGTCAAAAGGGCGCTGGCATGTCTCCTTGGAAGTATCAGTGTGAGGGCTTCCAGAGAAGTTTATTTGAAGCTCTCTGGACCCTTACTGACCCCAGGCCCAGGATATAGGCAGCCCCCTGACAATGGGCAGTGACTGCCCCGATCTCTGATCTCAGTCTACCCAGATGGCCTCTGGACCACCTAGGCACAGCACATCCCTCCTCTTCTCTCTGTTAGAAGTTAGGAGACTTTCCTGGCGGTCCAGTGGTTAAGACGCCACGCTTCCACTGCAGGGGGCACCGGTTCAATCCCTGGTTGGGGAATGAAGATCCCACATGCTGTGTGGGAGGGGTAACCTGCCCACATTCCGCCCCGCCTTCTTCTGTGGCCTTAAGTGTCCCTGTGGGAGGACCCAAAAGGGCTGAACTCAGAGTCGTCCCAGCTCTCAGAGCCTGGGGTCCCCCAGCAGAATGGGCCCACTGAAGCCCAGCCTCAGTCGGCGGAATGTTCTCTGTGGCCAGGGGCCTGTGGTCTCTGGAGTGGCGCTGGTGGGCCTGTAGGTTGGGGACAGAGAGTCTCTTGAGGGTGGAGGTGAGGAGGAGGTCAGCCAGGTGGAGAGCGGCTGAGGGACCCAGCATGAGGCGTCCGTCTGGTCGGAGGGGCCCCGGCGGGAAACAAAGCAGGGCAGGGGATCAGGGAGGGTGGCTCAGCTGGCACAGGGACCAGAAGCCAGTGCTGCAGGGTCATTGGTCTGCTACCCCTGGAGAGGGTGTGTGCGCAGTTGGGGAGTGGGCTGGGGCCCTCAGTGCCCACCTTGGCCATCTTCCAGCTGTGTCCTGGGGAGAAGGATGCAAGGGCACCCACCTGGGCCCCAGAGCGTGGCCTTGGGTCTGGGTGGGGCTGTGGGGGAAGGTGTTTCTAGGTGCTGGGCCAGCACAGCCTGTGAGCCGGCAGCCACGCTGGTGTCATAATTGGCCCCCAAGGGGTGTCCCTGGCCTCCTCCCCTGGGGCACTCCGCCTCTCCTGGAGCCATCCCCAGCTAAGCGCCAGGTACGAGGTGCATGAGAGGCGCATGATTCTCTCGCTCTCTGGGATTGTGTGTCTGGAGGCAGGGAGCCCCCCGGAGCTGGTGAAGGTCTCAGGACAGGGCTAGATTCTTCCATGCTGATAGGGTTTTCTGGGTCATCCAGGGAGACTTTGGCTGAGCAGCCCCTCCCCTAAACCGGAACACCCCCCGCCCATCCACCCCATCACCTGCTTTCCCTTGTGGCCAAAAACACAGGCGGGCGGGCTCCCCTTCCTCAGGCCAGAGAGCGGGCCTGTCTGGGGCAGGGTCAAGAGCAGCCCGTTTCAAGTCCTGAGTTGGGCTCAATGGACCTCATGGGCCTGTCCGCTTGCTCTGCAGAGATGACCGATCCCTTCTGTGTTGGAGGAGGCCGCCGGCTCCCGGGGTCCAGCAAGAGTGGGCCTGGGAGGGATGGCGGCCGGAATGAGGTCCGACTTCCCATGCTTCACGACCCACCGAAGCTGGGTAAGAGGAGCCAGGGCAAGGTCAACTCCAGGTGGTCACGGGCAGCCAGTGCTGGGTGTGGGCCTCCCTGGATGTCCAGCTCCTGGGCGCCCAGCCTCGGCTCCTGAGAGGCTTCCCGGGGTGGGGGCAGCCTGGGGCCCTGGGTGGACCACGGCCTCCTGCCCCTCGTGCCTCAGTGCAGGGGAAATGAGGCTCCTTCCAAGCGGGACCAGCCCCCTGGGTGGCAGACAAGGCTGCAGGGAATGCAGCCTCTGAGCCTTGGTGTGTTGTGTGCTGCAGGGCTGCCGGTAGTCCGGGGTGGGCCGACAGTGCCCAGCCAGGCCCCGCTCTGCTTTGACCCGGGAAGTCCAGCCAGCGACAGAACGGAAGGGAAGAAAAAGGGGCGTCCGAAAGCCGAGAACCAAGCACTCCGAGACATTCCTGTGAGCTCCCCAAGGGTCGGGTGGGGCTCTTGCAGGGTCTGCCGGGGAGCCCACCGCCTTGGCAGGCTGGCCCGCTGCGCATCCAGTGCCGAGCCTCAGCCCGGATCCACTGGCTGCTCCGTGTGCGAGGGCTTCGAGAGGCGGCCTGGGGCCCAGCGGGTCCTGTGCGGGGCTCCCGCCGGCCTGGGGACAGTGCTGAGTCGGGGGCTGGCCAGCAGAGGCCTGGGTGGCTGCAGGGTCAGCAGCCTGGCCTTTCCCATGCCCAGCTCTCCCTGATGAACCAGTGGAAAGACGAGTTCAAGGCGCACTCGAGGGTGAAGTGTCCAAACGCTGGGTGTTGGCTGGAGTTCCCCAGCATTTACGGGCTCAAGTACCACTACCAGCGGTGCCAAGGGGTAAGGGGCTGCGGCCTGGGGAAGGGGAGGCCTGGGGCCCACCCTGCCCTGGCTGTTGGCTTGGGGGTGTCCACGCCTGCCCTCTCCACCCAGGGTGCCATCTCAGAAAGGCTGACCTTTCCCTGCCCCTTCTGTGAGGCTGCATTCACCTCTAAGACCCAGCTGGAGAAGCACCGGATTTGGAACCACATGGACCGACCCCTGCCTGCCCCCAAGCCTGGGCCAGTCAGCCGGCCAGTCACCGTCAGTCGGCCTGTTGGGGTCAGCAAGCCCATTGGAGTAAGCAAACCTGTCACTATCAGCAAGCCCATCGGCATCAGCAAGCCAGTGACGGTCAGCCGGCCTGTGCCGGTCACCAAGCCAGTGACAGTCAGCAGGCCTGTGCCGGTCGCCAAACCAGTGACGGTCACCAAACCAGTGACGGCCAGCAGGCCCGTGCCAGTCACCAAGGCTGTGCCGGTCACTAGGCCTGTGCCAGTCAACAAGCCTATACCAGTCACCAGGTCTGTGCCAATTGCCAAGCCAGTAACAGTCAACAAACCGGTGCCGGTCACCAAACCAGTGACCATCAACAAGCCGGTGTCTGTGACAAAGCTTGTGACAGTTACGAAACCCGTGCCAGTTGCGAAGCCGGTGACGGTCAGCAGGCCCATTGTGGTCAGTAAGCCGGTGACGGTCAGCAGGCCCATTGCCATCAGCAGACACACGCCGCCCTGCAAGATGGTGCTGCTGGCCAAGTCTGAGAACAAGGCTCCTCGGGCCGCGGGTAGGAGCAGCGGTAAGAAAAGGTATGGGGACTCCTGCTGGGCTGGGGTTGGGTGTCCCCGGCTGCGGCTCAGGGGTAACAGGGCCCAGAGCGGGCCCTCCCGCCCCTTACCTCCCTGCTCTCTGCAGGGCTGCAGACGGCCTGGATGCCTGCCCCCTCCCGCCCAAGCAGGCGAGGCCGGAGAACGGGGAGTACGGCCCGTCCACCACAGACCAGAGCTCAGCCTTCCAGCTGAGCACAGACCCCAGCAGCAGCCCCCTTTCTCTGGGCGGCAGACCCTTGGGGGGAAAGGAGGCGCCGAGGGCCGCGGGCCCCGTGTCCCCGCCTGAGGAGGGTGCAGAGCGCACAAAGCACAGTAAGACGAGAGCAGGGGGCAGCGGCCGGGCGGGGGCAGCGGCCAGCCGGCCCGAGCCTCCCAATGGTTATTTGACCAGAGCCCTGTTCTCTGTTTTCTCTCCCCCGAGTCAGGAAGGAAACAGAAGACACCCAAGAAGTTTACGGGTGAACAGCCCTCCATCTCAGGGACTTTCGGACTCAAAGGTGAGGCCTGGACCAGCCGGGCACCTGCGGGGCCAAGCACACGCGGTGGCCGCGCCCTCAGCCTGCACGTGCCCCTCCCTCGTGTGCACGTAGGCCTGGCCAAGGCGGAGGACAAAGCCCGCATCCACCGCGCCAAGAAGCAGGAGGGGCCGGTCCCCGAGGAGGTGCGGAAGAGGGGACCAGCCCCCACCAGCGCTGTCAGCAAGGAGGTGCCGGCCCCCGGGGCCCACCCAGCCCCAGGTGGGAGCTGCCGGGTGGCGGGGCACAGGCCGGGTCTTGAGGGTGGGGCGGGGGCCGGGGGCCGAGCGCCGAGCGTGGACCCTGGGTTCTGTGCTTGGCGTCCAGGGCATCTGGGAGCTCCTGCCTGCCCCTGAGGCCCTGGCCCTGCTCCACAGGTGGCCCTGAGGGGCAGTGGCAACGAGCCATCCACGAGCGGGGGGAGGCCGTCTGCCCCACCTGCAACGTGGTCACCCGAAAGACCCTCGTGGGGCTCAAGAAGCACATGGAAGTGTGTCAGAAGGTAAGGCTGCCCCAGTGTCTGGGAGGGGAGGCGCCCCAGGGCCAGGTTCTCACAAGCGTGCCCATCTGCAGCTGCAGGATGCACTTAAGTGCCAGCACTGCCGGAAGCAGTTCAAGTCCAAGGCGGGCCTCAACTACCATACCATGGCTGAGCATAGCGCCAAGGTACGCCCCTGTGCCCAGCTGCCGTCGGGCCCTGCCCACTGGCCGCTGGTCTCCCCCCTGCGCCTGCCCAGCTCTGACTGCTGGCCTCTCACTAGCAGAGCTTAGGGACGTCCGTGGCCACAGCCCCTGGGCAGGGGCGGGGCCCTGTGGTGGCGGGGGCACTGAAGCTGGCCTGCCCCGCAGCCCTGTGACGCCGAGGCCTCAGAGGCGAGCGAGCGCGAGGAGCGGGAGCGGCTGCGGAAGGTGCTGAAGCAGGTGGGGCGGCTGCGCTGCCCCCAGGAGGTCAGTGGGCCGCGTGGGTGCGGGCGCCAGGCGGGATGGGGCCCGCCACTCTCCGGCCACTCACCTGCCCCCGGAACCCCAGGGCTGCGGGGCCGCCTTCTCTAGCCTCATGGGCTACCAGTACCACCAGCGACGCTGCGGGAAGCCGCCCTGCGAGGTGGAGACCCCTTCCTTCCCCTGCACCCACTGCGGCAAGACCTACCGCTCCAAGGCCGGCCACGACTACCACGTGCGCTCGGAGCACGCGGCCCCGGTGAGCGGCCCACAGCCCAGCCTCCTGTCCCTCGGGCACCAGGCAGGCGCGCCTGTGTGCTGCTTGCCACGTGTGCTCCGCCTTCCCTCCCAGGGGCCCACGTGCATCATGGGTCGGGGGGAGTGAGCCTGGGATGGGCTTCCGTGTCCCCCGTGCGCTTGCTCGCACATTCTCTCTGTGGCATGTGCCGCGTGGCTCCCGTGGCTCATCCGGCCTCCCCCTCCCCGCCCCCGCAGCCCCCCGAGGAGCCTGCGGACAAGGCCCCCGAGGCTGAGGACCTGTTGGGCGTCGAGCGGACCCCCAGCGGCCGCATCCGCCGCACGTCGGCCCAGGTCGCTGTGTTCCACCTGCAGGAGATTGCGGAGGACGAGCTGGCCCGAGACTGGACCAAGCGGCGGATGAAGGACGACCTGGTGCCCGAGACCGCGCGGGTGAGCCCAGCCTCCCCGTCGCTGAGCCTGAGGCCCCCGTGACCTGGGAGGGCGTGGTTGGGGCTTTCTCAGCTCAGCAGGGAGCATCTGGGTCACCTCCAGCCCAAGCCCCGAGCTTACCCTTGGCACCTGCCCGCGTCTGCAGCTCAACTACACGCGGCCCGGCCTTCCTGTGCTGAGCCCCCAGCTGCTGGAGGAGTGGAAGAATGAGGTCAAGGAGAAGGGCCACGTCAACTGCCCCAATGATGTGAGCCAGGGAGGCTGGGCAGGCATGGGAACGCTGGGACTCAGGACGGAGGGCCCAGGGGTGGCCTTGGGGGGAGCCCTCCACGTGGCCCCTGCAGGGTCCTCAGACGGAGCCCCACAGGCAGAGGGGCCTTGCTTGACCTCAGCCCTAGCGGCCCAGCCTGCCCACACCCCTGGGCAGGGGTGACTCCTGGGATCAAGTCCCCCCACTTGCCCCAGATGGGCCCCGGTCCCCCGGGCTGGGCAAGGGGTGCACACTGGTGGGGGGCCCCTGCCGGAGGGCCCGCCCCCACGGTCGCCTCCCGCCCCCAGTGCTGCGAAGCCATCTACTCCAGCGTGTCCGGCCTCAAGGCCCATCTGGCCAGCTGCAGCAAGGTCAGTGTCCAGGCCCTCCCGGCGTCCAGGCGTGCGTGCTTGGTGCTCCCAGCTGCCCCCCAGGGGTCCGCACACACCGGGTGTGCGCCCCTGCCCCTGTGGGGCGGGGCCAGCGCAGCCCCGGACACTCACCGCCTCCGGCCCCAGCTGTCAGTCACTCAGTCTCGGGTGGTTCTGCCTACGGGGGTTCCTCGTCTGTGCCGGGACAGCCCGACCTGGGCTTGGGGTAAGGGCCCTCGGCAAAGGGCTGCGACCCTTCCCAGGAGCAGCTGCCTCTTCTCACCCTCTCCTTGCTTCCCGCCTCCCCTGCCGTGGGGGCACCTTGGTGATCCTGCCACAGGGTGGCTTCGTGGGTCCCCAGAGCACACCTGTCAGGCACCCATCCAGATAAGCCACACAGGTTGGGGTGGTCCTGGCTGCATCTGGGTACTTCTGGTCCTCCAAGGGCCAGTGGTGGGGGCCAACCTCCAGGGACTGAACTGCACTGTGCCTTCCAGGGGGACCACCTGGTGGGGAAGTACTGCTGTCTGCTGTGTCCCAAGGAGTTCAGCTCCGAGAGTGGCGTCAAGTACCACATCCTCAAGGCCCACGCGGAGGTGCGTCAGGGACAGGGGCCTGGTGGGCGAGCCCTGCTGGGCCTGTGGCTGGATGCGCTGGCCCCGTGGAGGGGGCTGGGCAGGGCAGGGGCGTCAGGGTGACGGTTCTTTATTTGAGCGAGTGGGCGACGTTGAGGAATCTGCTGGTTTCTCTTCAGAGCAGCTTCCGGCTTCCCTAGAGAAGCTTGGGTGTCCCCAGGCCCCGGGTCCCCTGCCACCGCGCCCTCCAGGGTCCTGGGCCCCAGGGTTTCCATCGCTGCTTCTCTCTCCCAGAACTGGTTCCGCACTTCGGCAGACCCGCCTCCCAGACACAAGGGTCCAGACTCCCTGGTGCCCAGAAAGGAGGAGAGTCCGGCTGGCGGGAAGAAGCGAGGCCGCAAGCCCAAGGAGCGACCCCCTGAGGGTCCAGCCCTTGGGACGCCCCCCGACCGGGACGACTGGCCCCCCGGAGGCAGAGACAAGGGGGCCCGGGGCTCTGCTGGCCGGAAGGTGGGAGCCGGCAAGGCGCCGGAGAAGTGAGTTTGGAGCCTGGCAGGTGGGTGGGGCCCGGCCCCCTCTGTCCAGGGTGGGGCTCCAGAGCCTCCTGCCCTCCAGGTCTCCACCCCCCACCCCTGCCTGTTCATCTGTCCAGCGGGGGCGGCCAGCCCTCTCCCCTCCCCGAGGGTGGCCCTGCCCCACGCGGGTTGCCGCAGGGCACCTTGGGCTGGGGCTCCCGGGAGGGCCAGGGCAGCTGCAGAAGTGCAATAGTCTGGAGGGACCTTCACGGGCCGGCAAGCGGAAGGGCTCCAGCCTGGGCTTCGGTGCTGGCGCGGCATGGAGCAGGCAGATGGCCTTCCGGTCCTCGGCGTGTGAGCTCCGTGCCCCATCTGCTTTCTCGGGCCCAAGGCTCGGGGGTCCCTGGTGGCCCGTGGTTCTGGGCTGATGAGGGTACCTGAGCAGCCTCACCTCGTGACCCGACACTGGAACCCCGGCACCCCCCAGCTACCTCCCGGGACAGACCCCAAGTCTGACAGCTGCCGCGCTGACCTGCCCGCCCCACCGCACCCCACTCCACCCCCACCCCGCCGTCTTTTGGTTCCTGCACTTCTGCTCTCTACCTCTCCAGGCCCGCCCTCCCCTGCGGTGCAGCCCCGCTGGCCCGTGTGCCCATCGTGGTGGCAGAGGCAGCCCTGCTCCACCGTCCCCAGGAGTGCTCCCCACTTGGGGCCAGGCAGAGGCTCTGCTTCTGCCACTGCAGGGCTGTGGGGCAGGGGCCACATGAAGTGAGCTCTGGCCTCAGCCTCCAGCTTCGCTAATGCCACTGGCCCGAGTCGGGTAGCCTGATGGGTTTAGGGATGGGCCAGTCTGGGTTCCGGGGTCACCTGGGGCCCACGGGCATGAGGGGCGGGGACCTGGGGCCTGGCTCGAGTAGTGACCACTGTGGGAAGCAGCCTCTGTCGCTGGCCTGGGTTGGCCCATGGCCAAGCTCCCATGGGAGCCTCCTTCCCCCTTTTTTAGCTGCTCCTTCGTTTCTGGTTGTGTGGCCTTTTGATGTGAGAGCCAAAGGCCCGGGGGGAGCTTGGCCAAGGTCACAGTAGGTTGGTGGCGGCTCCAAGTCTCTGTCTTGGCTCCCTTTGGTGCCCTGAGGGCAGCGAGGTCTGTAGGTTGGGTCAGGTGGAGTCCAGGGCACCCTGAGGAGGCAGCCACATGGTTTCTGACCTCCTGCCTGGGCCCCACCTTCCAACCGTGGCATCACTGGGACAGGGAGGATGCTCAGAGCTGCTGGATTTGGATGGAGGCTGTTTTCCACTGGGGGGTGGGGGTGGGCTGAGGGCTCGGCCTTGCCGACCCTGGATGATGTGAATTTTGATATTTGCCCGTGTGCGTGTGTCTCCTGGGTGTAGTGGATGCCAGTCTTGTTGCTGTGACAAGTAACAAACCTTTTTTTTAATTCTGTTTTTTATACGAAAACTCACAACAATCTGACATTTTGGTGCTAAGGGTTTCCTGGTGCCGACGGTGGATCTGGGGGCTGGGCTGGGGTCCCTCTCCTGCTCAGGGAGGCGGTGCTGACTGGGCACCCCTCTGCCCCCCAGCTCCTGTCCTCCTCCAGTCCCTGGAGAGGAGGGGCTCCAATCTGGGCTCAGCTCTCCTCACCCCGCACTAGGGAGACAGTTTCCAGGAGGGCTTTGGGGCCGAGGCGCCGTGCTGCCCGTCTCCAGCTTCTTCCTTCAGCCAAAATGCTCTGACCCCGGGCAGTCCTGGCCTGATATGCTAGGGAGGGGGTGTGGAGACATGGACTCCCCCCACTCACACGCACCTGATCTGATCAGGGGGTCAAGGCCTGGGCAGGTGCAGGTAATCCAGCATCAAAGGCTGAGGCAAGCAGCATGACTTCGGGGCAGGAGGGCTTTCTTTCCTGTGTTCCTGGGTGTTCCTGGGTACAGCTGGTGGAGGTAGAGGTGGGTCGGGCAGCCACTGCAGGGGCAGCTGCCGGGGGGAGGGTGGAGAGCAGGCACTGATGGGAGCCCCACGCGCACTTT
The DNA here is from genome assembly GCF_949752795.1 of Hyperoodon ampullatus. Lineage (NCBI taxonomy): Eukaryota > Metazoa > Chordata > Mammalia > Artiodactyla > Ziphiidae > Hyperoodon > Hyperoodon ampullatus. The sequence goes on along the minus strand of NC_136927.1, from coordinate 88,409,269 downwards.
GTCCTTGTCACCAATGGTTGGAGGAGGTTGGACCTCAACACCTCTGCTGGGGATAGCTGCCTGCCCCGGCCTCTCAGGTACTTGGCCCTTGGGGAGCGGGGGCTGGTTTTGGCTGGGGGATGCGTTTCATTGTCACCCCTGAAAGTCCACGTGTGGTCCCTGGCGTGGGAACCCCACCAGATATGTGGGAAGAGGTGGGGTCCTGGGTAACTTGATGTTGAGCACTTTAACCCCCTTCTTTGTCTTTAAGGTGGGCGTGGGGACTGCTGCCAAAAGTGGCGCTGGGTTGGACCCTCTCTCTCCCCTCTTCCCTCCCGGCTTCCATGCTCTGGCTGGTGGGTGGCAGCAGCAAGCCGGTCCTCAGAGCCCTCCTCCTACAGGGGCAGAGCCCTGGGTGGCTCAGCGAGATCTGCCCACTTCCCACTCTGGTGGGAGTGCAGCCAGGTAGCCTTGACTGACACCTTCCGTGAGAGGGACTGAGCGGCAGACACCCCCCTCCATGCGGTGGGTGTGGACCCTGCCTGAGACCCCAAACGCAGGGCACAGTGTCAGGTCCCTTTCTGAAGATCTACCTCTGGCCCAGCCCACCCCCCTTGCCCTGAGGACAGGAAAGGGTCGACTCAAGGGGCCGACACATCACACGAGAATAGGATGCACTTCTTTGCTCATGCAAGGGCAGATGAGTGTCCCCTGGTGTGACTGGCGGCCCTCCCAGTCGTAGGCCCCTCCGGTCCCTCGGGTTTGGAAGGGAAAGAATGGGTGCACCCTGACCCATAGAAGGGAGGGCTGTCCCGGTGTGTCCCCGTGGGTGGGCCCCAGGCAGCTGTCCTGGAGGCCTGGGGTTTTGGGGGCAGCCAGCACCTCCTGCCTGGCAGCCACACATCCTGTACTTGGGGTTTCTCGGTTTGGGTGTTTTAATGCCAGTTCTCCGTAATAAGTGCATTTCGAAAGAGAGGTTCCGGCTATCAACTTGTAACCATATATATACGTATATATTCTATCTACAAAGTGTTTATTTGCAAGATGTTTTGACGGTGAGCTCGGGCCCTGCCCGCCTTGTGACCATCTGTCCCCGGTCCTCGTCCCCGCCCCCCGGCCCCAAGTGGCACGGGGGCGGGCCATCAACTGTATGTATTAAAAATGACTGTATCAAATAAATGTTTATTGATTTTTTTCCAGGGGTTTTGTGCAGCTGAGTTTGTGTTAAAGAGCGCGTGCGGGCCTTCCCCGCACTCGCGCCGCGCGGCCTCGTGGGGCTTCTGGTTTGCAGGGCGTGCGCGTCCTGGTGGGACTTGTAGTCCGCGGGGCGCGCGCAGCCTGATGGGAATTGTAGTCCTCGGGGCTCGCTGGCGGGCGCCTGGTGCCGGGCCCCGAACCACAGCTTCCGATAGCCTGTGCGGCCGGCCCCCGAGCCCCGCCCGGCCCCCGAGCCCCGCCCAGCCCGCGGAGAGGCCCCCGAGCTCATGGCTGCGCTCCCGGCCTCAGCTGAAGCCCCCCGCCCGGTGCCGCCGCCCCTAGCGGCTGGAGACGGGCCAGACCGGCTGGAGGGGAAGAGCGAGGACCGGTAGGCGCGGCGCGCCCCTCGCATCTCGTGGTGGGGGCGGCTGCGGGAGCCGAGCCTGGACCAGCGGAGGGTCCCCGGGGCCTGGCGGTGGCGGGCCCTCGCGGACGGCCGCGGGAAGGGGCCCGTGGGCAGGGCCCGCGTGGGGCCTCGGTCTGTCTCGAGCAGACGGGGTGGCGGGCCAGCGAGCACCCGGGCTGGACTGTGCGCCCGCCGGATGCTCCCAGGTGGTCAGTGCGTTCCGGGAGCCGCACGGACTCGGCCTGCCCCACTCGAGGCCAGAGGTCGTGATGCTGGGCGGCGCGGTGCTCAGTGCCTTCCGACTGCCGGCCAGGCGCCGGGGGAGGGGACCCTGGAGGCTCTGGGGGCTTTGCAGGAGGGGAGGTGGTGGGGGCCGCTGTCACCTGGTTGGGGGGGCGGCTTCCGCTGTCAGCCTAGGGCCAGGCCCCAGAGGGTGACGGCCAAGCGGCGCTCGGGCGAGGGCTGGCTCTTCACTTCTGGATCTGAACCGTCCCTGGGCCAGGGCCAGCGCTGGCTCCAGGCTGGGGCCAAAGGAAACTTTTCCAGCCAGGTGTCTGTTCCTGGGAAGTGCCGTGGCCTGGACTGCTTGGGACTGTCGGGGTGCTGCCAGCAGCGCCTCTGGGCAGGAGGGGAGAGGGGTCAAAGGGGTGAGGTGCCGGCAGGAAGAGGCTCCCTGGGCCTGGAGGAGCATCTTGTGTTCCTCTAGGCTCACCCCCTCCTGGGGAGCAGTGACTCCGAGCCTGGCTCAGGGTGATAGGGTGGAAGAGGGAGGACCTGAGTCTGTGACGCTTGTTAGTTCCAGAGAATCTGATGTAGCCTGAGACCAGATAAGCTCTTGAGAAGAACACTCCCTGCAGACGCAGAACGGTGGCAGCAGCCGTCTGGCTCTGCCCCGTGCACAGACCGCGTAGTGGGCATGGGTGCCCCTCACGGGGCTGGGGCAGCAGTGGTCTTCCTCTCCTCGGAGCGTGGTCCTCAGGGGACAGGAGGGGAGCCAGGGCGCCTGGGGTGGCCCTGGAGCTGCCTCTGGACGTCACGGGGAAATCGCTCCCGTAACCCCTGCCTTCTCTGCGATGTTCCTCAAGCACGTGCCCTCCCCCTCCCCCGCAGTCCCTGCACGGCCCGAGGGAGCCAGAGCTGGCTCTGGTCAGTGTCCGGGTGTCTGTGCAGATGCCTCGAAACCGAGGCTCTCCCCGACCACGGCTCCGGCTTCGCCTTCCGCATCACCATGGCTGCACAGCGTGGTCTGGTCGGTCTACCTTGCCGTGGCTTCCTGTGTGCCTGTCCCTCCGGAAGGTCAGTCCGGTGAGGACGGGGACCTCGGCCTACCTTTGCACTGGACATGCTGGTGGACAAGTGAGCACCTCGCAGTGGTGACAGGGTACCCCTCGGGCTGTCCCTTGGTGAGGTCCAGGTGGGCACGGGTCTGGGGGCTGCCGCTGGGCGACTGGAAGGAAGCCCGCTGGACTCGCCTAGAGCAGCGGGGAAGGAGGGGGTCCCACAGGGGGATTTCCAATGGGTGGGGTGGGGTGGGGCCAGTGCAAGTTCCTGGAGCCTGTTGCACCCCTTTAGGGCTGCAGCCCCCCCAGCCCCCCAGTTCTCTCCCTGCTCTGAGAAAGCTGCCCTGATTTCCCTGTCCCTGAGCCAGTCTGGGACGGCCCCGCCTCCCCAGGCCAGGCCCCAGCGGGCCAGCTCCTCCCTCCTGCTTCTGGCTTCATTTGACTCACTCCCCGCCCCGCCCCCCCGGAGATTTTCCTAAAGCAGGACAGGGCATCAGGGCTCCTCAGACCCCGGTGGGCAGGGCCGCAGCAGGAGGAGCAGCTACCGCGGGGCAGGCCTGTCACCCTGAGGCAGCGCCCGGGAGGGGCCCCCTTCAGTGTGCGGACCCCAAGTGAAACTCTTTCTCCCCTGAGCCCCCGCCAGCCGTCTCCACGTTGATGCTGTGGGAAGCCGACTAGAAAAGCTGGCGTGTGGGCTGGATTCATCACAGGGAGGGGCCAGGGACCTGGGACGGGAGTGAGTACTGCAGCCGCCCCCCCGAGGGCCTGCTCCGCCTCCTGCTGCCAGGCTGGGGCGTGGCTGTGTCCCCAGCTGAGCGCTGAGCACGGGTGGCCTTGGGGGACGTGCTGGAGCCTTCGTGTGTGTGTTGGGGGGGTGGCGGGCAGTTATTCTCGGAGGAGGCCTCAGCCGGGTAGAGTTTCAGGTTGTTTATGCCTCTCGGAGGCACCTGGGGGCAGGGGTGCTCAGCTCAGCTCCGCTGCGCTGACAGCTTGGAGGCCAAGAGACACCTCTGATTTCCCTGTCCCGCTGGGGGGGTGCGGGGGTGGGCCCTGCCGTCCCCGGCAGACCAGGGGTCTGCAGCTTTCTCCAGGCTGTTGTAGAGGAGGGGGGCACAGTGGTCCTCAGCCAGCCCTGGGTGGGCAGTGTGCCAGCCTGAGCACAGGAGGGGCAGTTCACGCCCGATGCTGGCCTGAGGTTGGCCTGGCTGTTCTGGGCAGCTCAGTGCTATTAATATCAGGCCAGCACACAGCCCCCAGCCGGGTGATCCTCTTATGCCCATAGCCTCGGCCTCTGAGGCTGGCGCCGAGTGCTGTTGCTTCGGCACGGGCTCCTACGGCCTCTCACCTGTTGGCCCCCCGCCTCCCAGGGGACAGCCTCTGCCAGCCAGGGCCTGGACCCCACTTCAGCCTCTCACCTGCTGTGCTGCCCACCCGTGGAGGAGCAGTCCAGGGGGCTCCTGAGCTGTCCTGGGGGTCTGCCAGGGCTCTAAGAGGCAGTGTGGTGGTGCCCTGCACACACCTGGGATCACCCTGCTGTCCCGGTTTCCCCTGTGTCCTGGCCATGAGCAGCGCCCCAGCTTACCCTGGCATCAGGGTCTCAGGGTGCTGGACCCTTGGAGCAGAAGGCAGGTGAGTGGCAGGCCTGCTGTCTTCCAGTGACGATGCCCATCTTTGCTGCGTCTCGGCCACCGCCAGCCCCGTGTGCCGTATCTAGTGGACACATCAGGGCAGAGACAGGCCAGGCAGGTGCTCGTGGGGACCAGCTGCCGGCTTTGCTTGGGGCTCTCAGTTACCAGCTGACCTGTGTCCATGTGGCTCATAACCCTTCGGTTGAAATTGCCTTTTGTCCCTGTGGCTGGCAGCACCCTGTCCATCTGTGAGCAGGGAGGTGAAGTCTTGCCCATGTCACAGTTTGTCCCATTGTGAAAATGGAGTGAGGCTTGCTCTGAGGGCGCAGTGAGCTTTGTCCCTGGCTTTGAGAGAGAGCCGGGCTTTTGGAGGAGGCAGTGGAGCTGGACGTGGTTGCAGAACTGGCCTGATGCCGTTCAGGCCTATTGCAAGCCCTTGGCCGGGCGGATTTCTGGCAAGGTCATCCCTGGCTAACCTTCGGCTCTTCCCTGAAGAGGTGTCTGTCCCAGGCTGTCGGCGCCACAGGCCTTGGAAGTCGTCCGTGGTAGTGGTCGTCGTCACCTCAGTAGGACAAGGGTCAGTCACAGAGAGGGGTGAGGGCTCCTGCCGAGAGGCCAGGGCACCAGCCTGGGGTGAGTTCAGCAGGGGCACGGGAGCAGCGCCAGCCCAGGCCTCCCATCCCACGTCAGCCCCGCGAGGCCGTCTGGCCGTCCGTGAGCGTGCTGGGCACAAGGGCGGGTTAGCTGGGGCACTGAGGCCCCAGCTCCTTTGCAAACCAGGTTTTCTGTGTTGGCTTTTCCTCCCCGGGTAGGAGGCACAGACTGGACTCTTTCCTCTGGGGCTGTGCGGAGCTCCCCTCCCCGGCTATAGGCTGTCGGTCATCTCCAGGGTCTGTGGGTCGCTTGCGGGGGAGGGCAGCTGTTTGTGAGCCCCGGGGGCCCCGTGCTTGCTGTTGGGGGATGAGTGCGTCCAGGGGAACGGCCAGCGCTGCCCTCCGGCCGGGGCTCGAAGACACCACTGCTTGTGCTCCGTCCATCTCCTGCTTGGCTGAGTGAGACATCAAGTGAGCTGTCACTGCCCCGTCATCTGGGTGTCCCACTGTGTTGTTGGCTCCACGGACGAGTGATTGCTACTTCCAGAGGCAACACAGGCAGCCAGTGGTTCCCAGGGCTCTCTCCCCACGCCGTCCAATGACAGAGGAGCGAGGCGGCCCAGTGCTCTCTGTCCCCTGGACGGTGCTGCACGCCTCCTGTCACATCCAATGGCCGGCTTTCCTGCTGCGTAACTTGTGCTGACACGGCCCTCTGTGCCCTCGAGAGCTGCTGGTGTGGCTCATCACGTGTTAGGCCTGAGCTAATCCCTTCCACTGCTCCCCCCCGCCCCACACGCGTGTGCACACAGGCGCCGTCCTCCTGGCTCTTGGCAACACTGGGTGTGCTGGGAGCACCGCACAGCTGGAGACGCCAGTGTTCCTGTCAGGGGATGCTCGGGCCACCCCGAGCAGGCCAGTTTCACAGCACCCTGCGCCCTGGCCGTTACAGCAGGCTGTAGCCGTGACAGCGAGCTTCGAGGACAGACAGAGGCTTGGTTTAGTTTTGGATAAAGCAGGGGCGTGTGCTCATAAAACACGAAAACCTGGCGGAAGTCCTTGCTCCTGCCCTTGGTGGCCGTCTCTGTGCATGCGTCTCACAGGCTCACGCTGGCTTTTACGGCTCGGGGAGCTTTGCCTCGAGGATGCCTTCCGTGTGTGGCTCCTCCCCAGGTTCCCGCCTGTGTCCCAAGCAGCATCCATCACTGGGGCTCCAGCCGTGGGTGGACACATGTCCTGCCAGGGTTGTCCGGTGCACCCCAGGTTCCCGGTACTTTCTTCCCGCCTAGACGATCAGCTTGCCTTCGGAGTCTCTGGGGCAGGTCTGCAAGCTGACGCTGTGAGCGGTCTCTCTCTCAGGCAGTGGTGGAAGTGCCTCCTCCCTAAGCTGGTCCTGCCCCCGGGGCCACCTTCACACCGGGTCTGCGTCCCAGCCTCTCAGCACAGACTGAGCCGGCATCGGGCAGATGCTACCTCTCGTCGGGCCCTCAGCTGAGCCGAGCCTCCCGAGCTGTTCCTGAAGGCTTTGAGGCCTTGAGGCCTTGGGCCAGTCATCACTCCCATGCCCTTTAGGGGTATAAACCTACAGAGAAGTCAGCACAGCCCCGCTCGAGTGGCGTGGCACGGCGAGAGCAGGCACACATGGCGTCTGCATCTCCCAGGCGGGTTCCCGCCTTGTGCACAGCCTCTGGGGGCCTCCGCCCTTCGGCAGGGCGCCCCGGGTCTCCCTCCCGGTCCGTCCACACGACCGCCGGCCCATCCCTTTTGTCAGCAGCCTCTGTCTCTGGAGCCCCTCTCCCTGCATGCCCTGCAGGGTGGCACAAAACTAGAGGGCCGCCCAGAGTGTGTGGGGGCAGAGGACACAGTCCTCGACAGGGTCTTGGCTTCCTCGGCGGGCCCACCTCTCATCGCCTGCGGGAAGGGGGCCTCGTGGCCCTGCTGAGGCCCGATCCACGTGGGAGGAAGAGCTGGGCCCGTACAGCGCTCCCCTTGTGTCCTCCTTTGCCACCTGCTGTCCCTCTGGATTTGTGGACAGTGGCAGTCCGAGGCCCCCGGGCCCAGCGGACAGGCTGGAGCCAGGTTTGCTGTGTCCCGCCACGAGCCCGCTCACCTTGGCCGTGCCCACGTGCCTGCGTGGAGGCACCACGTGGACCAGTCACGCCAGGCCCAGCGTGGGGTGGCAGGGGGGCTGGTGGCCCTGGGCCAAGGCAAGCGTGCCCCCACCCCCCCCAGCAGCAGCAGCAGCAACGCGGAGTCCTTGGACAGGCTTCTCCCACCTGTGGGGGCCGGGCGCTCGCCCCGGAAGCGCACCACCAGCCAGTGCAAGTCCGAGCCGCCCCTGCTGCGCACCAGCAAGCGCACCATCTACACGGCAGGGCGGCCACCCTGGTACAACGAGCACGGCACCCAGTCCAAGGAGGCCTTCGCCATTGGTGAGCATGGCTGTGGTGCGTGGGTGGGCCGAGGCCGCCGCCCGCCCAGACCCCTGAGTGGGCGGGTCAGGCAGAACCCACCGCCATGCCCCAGCCGGTGTTTCCGTGACCCGCGCTGCTCGGGCCCCTCGGTCCAGGTCAGCCCGGGGTGGAGGCAGCGTCGGGTGATGGGCACCACTGGGACACATCTGTGAGGCTGACCTGGGCCGCTCCGCTCAGGGTCTCTCTGCCCCTCCCCACAGGCCTGGGAGGCGGCAGTGCTTCTGGAAAGACCACTGTGGCCAGAATGATCATCGAGGCCCTGGATGTGCCCTGGGTGGTCTTGCTGTCCATGGATTCCTTCTACAAGGTAAGGGTGTCCTGCACGAGCAGCTGCCTCCATGAGGTCCACAGCTCCTGCCCCGGCCTGGGGCCTGAGCCCGCGACTGCTTCTCCTTCCGTTGCTGCTCCTCCCCCTGCAGGTGCTTCTCCCCCCCCAGATGCTCCTCCCCTCGCAGGTGCTCCTCCCCTTGCAGGTGCTCCTCCCCTTGCAGGTGCTCCTCCCCCCGCAGGTGCTCCTCCCCCGTAGGTGCTCCTCCCCTGCCCCTTGCAGGTGCTCCTCCCCCTGTAGGTGCTCCTCCCCCTGCAGGTGCTCCTCCCCCCGCAGGTGCTCCTCCCCCGTAGGTGCTCCTCCCCTGCCCCTTGCAGGTGCTCCTGCCCCTGTAGGTGCTCCTCCCCTCGCAGGTGCTCCTCCCCCTGCAGGTGCTCCTCCCCCGCAGGTGCTCCTCCTCTTGCAGGTGCTCCTCCCCCCGCAGGTGCTCCTCCCCCCGCAGGTGCTCCTCCCCCGCAGGTGCTCCTCCCCCGCAGGTGCTCCTCCCCTTGCAGGTGCTCCTCCCCTTGCAGGTGCTCACCAGGCAGCAGCAGGAGCAGGCTGCCCACAACAACTTCAACTTCGACCACCCAGATGCCTTTGATTTCGACCTCATCATCTCCACCCTCAAGAAGCTGAAGCAGGGCAAGAGTGTCAAGGTGCCCATCTACGACTTCACCACCCACAGCCGGAAGAAGGACTGGGTAGGCCCTGCAGGCTCAGCTGCACGGGGCTGGCGCAGGGGCCTCGGGGCCGCTTCAACACACAGGATTCCTTTGCAGAAAACGCTCTATGGTGCCAACGTCATCATTTTCGAGGGCATCATGGCCTTTGCTGACAAGACACTGCTGGAGGTGAGGACGGGTTGCAGGACGGATGGCCTGGCTCCCTGGTCCTCCCATGGGACTCGCCTTACACCTGCCTCCATCCCCGTCCCGTGCCGTAGCCCCAGGGTTGGGTGAGGAACAGCCTTGTCTCCTGAACCTCACCCCCCCGAGTCAGGGTTTCGGCTGCTGTTCTCTGGGGTCCACGTGGCCGCCGAGGTCAGAGCGACGTTGGTGGCAGTGGGCTCACCTGTGGGTGTGCGTGTGTGTATTCTTGCCTGGGAGGGGGCCAGCCTCCTGCGTCTGCACTGCTTGTGAGGACATCGTCTCCCCTGGGAGGCTCTGGGCAGCTGCCCCAGGTGTGACCCCGCCCTGCCGAGGCCCGAGAGGGCCCAGCCGGCTATGCCCTTGTCCTGGCTCCTTCGCTGGTCCCGAGTGTGAGTGTGCTCATGCCCCAGGAACCCCACTGCTCGCCACGCACGCACACGCTCAACACTCCACGCACAGTGCACACCCCCACACACACGCAGCCACACCACACGCTCCCCCCCGCCCCCGCCCCGTCCAGACCCGAGAGGTGCCGCGCAGGCCTGGTCTGCTCCTGGGCCCACACGCAGACCAGACATCTCTGCCGGAGGCCGTCCCCTGGTGCTCACTCTGATCCTGCTGGTGACAGGGCCTTGGAGCCCCTCGTATCAGGCCCTCTTCAGCGACTCACTCTCCCCGTCCAGCTCCTGGACATGAAAATCTTCGTGGACACGGACTCTGACATCCGCCTCGTGCGGCGGCTGCGCCGTGACATTAGTGAGCGGGGCCGGGACATCGAGGGTGTCATCAAGCAGTACAACAAGTTTGTGAAGCCCGCCTTCGATCAGTACATCCAGCCCACCATGCGCGTGGCGGACATCGTGGTGCCCCGGGGTGAGCCTGCGGCCCGCCTGGCGGGGGGGAGGGCGGGGGCGGGCAGGCTGGACCTCACCCTCCCCCCTGTCCCGACCCAGGGAGCGGGAACACAGTGGCCATCGATCTGATCGTGCAGCACGTGCACAGCCAGCTGGAAGAGGTGAGCCGGTGTCCAGGCTCCCGCGGCCCCGCCAGGCCTGCTCCCCACCGCCACCGCCCACGGCCACCTGCCTGGGCGGCCCCCACGTTTACTGCCCCGTCGTGTGCCGGCCAGAGGCCGCTGGGCTCCCGGAGGGACCATGGGGCGCGGAGTGTCTCCAGCGCCCCCAGCCTGAGCTGGGCCTCGCACGGAAGGGTGTGCCCCTGTCCCTCCAGACCCTTTTGGGCCACCGTTGGGTTTTGGTGCTGCGTCCCACGTCCTGAGCATCCTAGGAGGTCACACACCCCGGGCCGGCCCAGGGCGCCACCCACCCCTCGGGCAGGCTTCACGATGGGGTGCTCGGGGCCTGCGGAACAGAGCCTCAAGCGTCCTGGCTCTGAAGGCCCAGCCCAGAGGTGCCCACGCCAGAGGCCACAGGGAGCTGGCCCCCTCCCGTGGCAGGCAGCCCCCCGGGACTCTCCCGCTACGGGGCTGTGGTGTGTCCGTTCCTGGGTGGGGGTGGCCCAGCTGGCTGAGGCACACGGTGGCGACGGGCCGTGCCGTCCGGTGACTTGGAGGTGAGCAGTGCTGCCGTCACTGATGCCCCACCCCATTCCCTTGTGTCTCCCTGTGTCGCTGCCGCAGCGTGAGCTCAGTGTCAGGTAAGACTTCCCACACCTGTCTGCACAGACGGAGGCATTTCCAGCATCCACAGGGAGCTCGGAGTCTGGGTTGTCACCCAGGCAGGCAGCGAGGTCCCCTCCCACCACGCCCACCCCCTGTGGTGGACCCACCCCCCGCCCAGCACAGAAGGAGTGGCGTGGTGGCCGCCACACCGCTTCTACCTGCCCTTGCCAGTAGTCGAGGGAATTAAGGCCCGGAGAGGTTAAGGTGTTTGCCCAAGTTCACACAGCACCCTGACTCTAGGCTGGCCAGACCTCTCTGGAGGCTCTTACCCGACTTGGGGCTGGTTGTGTGGGGTCGGACCCGAGGGCACAGCTGTCCTGAGCCAGCACCGCTGTGCCCCAGGGCGGTGGCCACAGGCCTGTACCTTCAGCAGCCAGAGGGCCTGGGTCTGCAGCTTCTCTACTTGAGCCGAGGGGCGGGTCTTTACTCCCCCAAGCGGTGCTGAGGCACCCCACCCCCCGCATCCCGGCACCCCAGCCCACCGTGGCCCTGGAGCCGAGGCACAGAGAGCCAGGAGGAGCCCCCAGGAGTCCTGGGCTGCGTGTCCTTCCTGCCCACGAGAGGGATGGGGCGCCTGTCCCCACGCAGTGGTCGGCGGAGCTGGGAAGCACCAGACCGAGCCTCCAGCTCGAGCTGCATTGGAAATGCCTCCAGGCCCGGGTGCCGGCCTCCAGCTTCCTGCCCACGCATGAGTCTTCGCTTGCCTCTCACCCGGCCCGGGGCACCTGCGGGTCTGGCCACGTCACGTCCTCTGGAAGCCTTGTTTCAGAGAAATAAAAGTTTCCAGGAAGCGTGGCTGTGGTGGGTGGGAGGGACGGACCCGCAGGGCCGAATGCAGTGGACTCTCGGGTGCTCGCGGGCCCGGGGGCGCGGGCTGCAGGGTCTCCCTGCCACCAACCCGGCCTCCTGCTCTTCCCTTCCCCAGGCCAGCGGTGGCCACGGAGGCCACCGTGCTCCCCGCTAAGTGGTCTTTTCTTTCTCTTCTTTTCCTCTTTGTAAACCCTGGGGTTTCCTGCCCTGTTCCCTCCCTGACCTACTCTTCGCCTCTTCACCTGGTGGGCAGAGGAAGCTGCGCTGGGATCTGTGAGGACAGAGTGCTCTGGCCGCGGTGCTGCCTGCGCGCTGTGTGCCCGGCGCTCTGCAGGCTCCGCCCCTCCCCTCCCCTCCCGCCCCGCCCCGCCCGTCCCCTCCCCTCCCTCCCCGCCCCGCCCCGGCCCCCCACTCCGCCTCCTCCCCGCCCCGCCCCGCTCCAGGCTGGGGCAGCAGGGCAGTGCGAAGCCAGCTCTGCCCGCCTCTCCTGAGGGGGCTGCACATCACCTGGGGGGAAGCCTTAGGCAGGGCTTGGCCCCAAAGCTCAGCTGTTTCCCCAGGGAGAGGTGTCCTGAGGTTGGGGTCCAGATGCCCAACTTGGGGGCTAAGATTCATCTGCACGTGTGAGGCCTCGCCCTCCCACTGCCAGGTCCTGAACGGGGAGGGGACCTGGAGCGGGAAGGGAGGCTCGCACCGCAGCCCCTGCTTCCTGGCTAACGGTCAGCTGCTCTGCCTTCCACCGTGTCCCTTAACCATTGCCTGGCTGTTACGGCGGAGGGCATCTCGGGATGGGGCCCTCCCTCCAGATCAGCAACTGGGAGGGTGGCCTCCACCCTGCACACCCACCGTGCCCACCACGACTGCTCCCTACAGTCTGCAGCGGGAGGATGGGGCTCTGGGGGAAGATGCCCCTTCTTGAGTTCCCAATCGCTTTGTGTCCCCAGGGCCGCGCTGGCCTCAGCACACCAGTGCCACCCCCTGCCCCGGACGCTGAGTGTCCTCAAGAGCACGCCGCAGGTGCGGGGCATGCACACCATCATCAGGTGAGGCCCATCCCACTCCCCCGGCCAGGCGGGCGGGCGGGGCCGACCTTCGCTAACCCCACCTGGCCCGCGTTGGCAGGGACCGGGAGACCAGCCGCGACGAGTTCATCTTCTACTCTAAGAGGCTGATGCGGCTGCTCATCGAGCACGCGCTCTCCTTCCTGCCCTTCCAGGTGCGGAGCGGGGGGAGGGAGGGGGCCGGGGGAGTAGGGGGAGGGGAGGCTCCTTGCGCTCACGCCCCGCCCCCGCCCTGCGCAGGACTGCGTCGTGCAGACCCCGCAGGGCCAGGACTACTCGGGCAAGTGCTACGCGGGGAAGCAGGTACCAGGGGCCCGACCTGGGCGACAAGGGACTGGGGCGGCCGGAAGGCGGGGGTCTGGCTAGCTCAGCCTCGTCCCCCCAGATCACAGGCGTGTCCATCCTGCGGGCCGGTGAGACCATGGAGCCTGCGCTGCGGGCCGTGTGCAAGGACGTGCGCATCGGCACGATCCTCATCCAGACCAACCAGCTCACCGGGGAGCCCGAGGTGGGGGGCCTGGGGAAGGGGGGTCCGGTGGGGGGAGGGCAGGGGTGAAGTTCTGGGGAGGGGGCGGGGCACGGGGAGCCCAGGTGCAGCCTTCGGTTTGGGCCGCCCTGACCCTGTGGCCGCCTGCAGCTCCACTACCTGCGGCTCCCCAAGGACATCAGTGACGACCACGTGATCCTGATGGACTGCACAGTGTCCACTGGCGCGGCGGCCATGATGGCGGTGCGGGTGCTGCTGGTGAGTGGGCGGGAGGGGGGCGGGCGGGCGGCGGGCGGGGGCTGGGCCCGGCTCACTCCCTCGCCGCGCAGGACCACGACGTGCCCGAGGACAAGATCTTCCTGCTGTCGCTGCTCATGGCGGAGATGGGCGTCCACTCGGTGGCCTATGCCTTCCCGCGCGTGAGAATCATCACCACGGCGGTGGACAAGCGCGTCAACGATCTCTTCCGCATCATCCCCGGCATAGGTGAGGCTGCCCGGCCCTGTCAGTGACAGCTGGGGCGGCAGGTGGGCCTGAGCCCCCACCACAAGGACCTGCTTCTTCCCCCAGGGAACTTCGGCGACCGCTACTTCGGGACCGACGCCGTCCCCGATGGCAGCGATGAGGAGGAAGGGGGCTCTGCGGGGTAGCCGCCCTCCCCGCCCCCAACCCCTCCTGCTTCCCCGGGGCTTACAGGGTAGAGATGTTAACTTATTTTAATGAAAAAACGTGTTACCGGTGTACCTTGTCTAAACATTTTGTAAAATAAAACTTGAAAATGAAGCCGTGACTGGTTAGCTGGGGTGCGGGAGTGGTGTCCTGCCTGGGCCCTGGGCTTGCGGAGTGGCCCCCAGGGCTGCCCCAATCCCCACTGCGGCGAGGCCACTGTGGAGAGGGAGGGACTGAGGAGCCTGGCCTCCGCTGGGTCCTGGTTGGGCCCCCGCCTTCCCCGCAGCAGGACAGGGGCTTCTGGTCTTGTACTTGGCTTTTCTCACCGTCCAGGGTCAGTGCAGATTTGGGAGAGGGCAGAGCTGGGCCTGCAGCTCCTGGCCGTGCTAGACTGGCCCCTTGGTGGCCATCTGGCCGGGGCCTGGGGCTCTGGGTCTTACAAGATGTCAACAGCCTCCACAGCCACTTCCCTCCCCCAGCACGTGTTTGTCCGCGGCGGGGGCGGGGCGGAAATGGGTGTGGGCGGGGCTGGAGGAGGGAGTGAGGAACCGGCCCACTTGCAAGGGATGTGGCCGGTGCCTCACCGAGCCGGCCACACCGCTCAGGGCCAGAAACCACATCCCGCCCTGCCTTCGCCGCTCCCGGGCAAGGGCACCGGCGAGGGTGCTGCCTGCCTGGCTCAAGAGCCTGATGCCGATTGATTCGCAGCTGCTGCCGGTGAGCTCTCGGAACCATCCCCCACCCGTCCCCCGCCTCCTGGCCTGGCTCTTGCCCTTTCCTGCCCTCCTGGTCTCCTCGGTTTCCCCTCACCTCACAAAGGCCATGTCATGGAAAAGCTTGTCATGGGGCGGGGACAGGAAGTCCCTGGGTGGGGACCAGGCCAAGGGCAGCAGATAAAGGCGGGAGCTTGTCCAGAGGTGGCCAGGCGCCAGGGTAGAGGAGCGACACAGCCCCGAGGTCAGCAGGAGGGGCCTCTCCTCCCCAACCTGGTGAGTGGACCCTCCCCCATATCTCCAGGGCCCCATTCGTTGGTTGGTCGGTTGGTTGGTTCATTCATTCATCCTGTGCTCTGTGCCTGGAGCCTGGAGGCTGCAGCAGGCCTGGCCCTGCGCAGGTGCTGTGGTGCGGCCGATACCCTTCCGTCTGGCCAGCTCTTCCCAGATGAGCAATGGGGCAAACCGTTGATGAGGAGCTGGGCAGGAGCTAGGTGATCCTGGGAGGGGCCCCGAGTCCAGCTAGAGGATAAGCAGCTCCCACAGAAGAAATCAGACCCACATGTGCTCATGCGTGTGCAGATGGCCACATGGCCCCAGACACACACGTGTGCGTGATGCAGCTCAGGGCCCCCACCTCACTCAGCCACCAGCCTCGGGGGGTGGGACGGCTTCCTCCCGCTTCTCGAGGGTCGGTGGTGGCCTAGGGCCGAGCCCTGCCTGCTCAGGCTGGGGTTTCTCATCAGAGACAGCTCAGAGACGAGGTCACGGCTTAGGGGAGTTCTTGGGCCACTTCCTGCCAGGCCCCCAAGGGGTGGTAGAAGTGGGTCACCTTCCAAACAGCCCTGACAGAGAGTCTTCGGGGTGTCGATGGGAGGAAGGGGCAATCCCTCCAGCCCCAGGGAGCCTCCTGGTCCCAGAAACAGGACCAGGATCCAAGGTCCAAGGCTGTCCTGGGGACAGGGCTCGGCACAGCCGCTGGAAACATCGGGGGCTTCCCGTTTGGGAAGAAACCTTGGGTGGTGCCCTTCAGGGCCGGAGGAGCCCACCTCTAGGGAAAACGTCTCGGGCTGTGTGGCAGCTGGGACTGATTAACAGCCCCTGGTGTTGCCTTCCGGGCACCTGGGCTCCAGTGGGCCCAGCAGAGGCCGAGGGGTCGGCGGGTAGCGGGAAGAAGCTGAGGGTGGGGCTGCAGCCTGCAGCCTCAGAGCCGGGGACGGGACAGGACAGTGGGCGGGAGGCAGACCCGGAGCCCCTCCCTCACTTGTCCAGAAGTTCCCGGGACACAGGGTGAGGAGCCCAGAGGAGCAACGTGCCTGCTGAGGCCCCATGAGCCGCCTGGGCAGTGCCTCCAGGACTGTCCAACCTGAGAATGGTGAGCATCCAGGGACAATCTCAGGTTCGTCAGCCCGCGAGGTGCCGCCCCCTCCCCAGCAGCAGCTGCCACGGGGCGAGGGCCACGTGCACTTGGGCCGGTCGGTACCACCTGGGTCGGTCGGTACCACCTGGGTCGGTCGGCACCACCTGGGCCGGCAGCAGGACCTGGCGGGTCGGCACCACCTGGGCCGGCAGCGGGACCTGGCGGGTCGGCACCACCTGGGCCGGCAGCGGGACCTGGCGGGTCGGCACCACCTGGGCCGGCAGCGGGACCTGGCCGGTCGGCACCACCTGGGCCGGCAGCGGGACCTGGCGGGTCGGCACCACCTGGGCAAGGACGCCGCCCGTCACGGCGTCTCTGCGGGGCCACCTGGCGTCAGGACGCACCCACAAGACGCCTGTATCCTGGGCCCCGCCTGACGCAGCCCCAAGTGCTCCAGGGTGAGTCCGAGGAAGGGGCACCTGTACAGGTTCCTGGGCCAGGGCCCGGGCACGACGCAGCCAGAGATGCTGCGGGCAGCTGGGAGACGTCCAGGCTCTCTGAGGTCAAGCTGAGGGCTTGTGGGTAGCAGGTGGGTTTTAGCTGTGCTTGCGTCAGAAGGGTAAGAAAAGGGCAGCTAGCACGGGGCTCACGGGGACCCAAGTCTGTGATCCCGGGATGGGAGCCATGGCGACATCAGCAGCCACACATCCGCTGGGGCGGCCGCACTGCTGGGTGGGCGGGCCGGCCTAACTCCCTGTGCGGGGCCCTCGGCGCCCCTGGTCACCGATCGGCTGCCCACTGGGGGGCCGAGAACCGCCCCGGCGTCACGTGTCTGGGGGTGGGACTGGCGCTGGCTTGGACCCTCCCCAACAGCCACCACCACCACGCCTCCCCAGTCCCAGCGCGAGCAGTCTCCCGGCCCAGGGCTGCTGGGGGCCACGCGCCCAGACGGAAAGGGCCAGGGCCGAGTGGACAGGGCCGGAGGGAGCCGTGGTCTCACCCGCGGCGCCCCCCGGAGTTCTGGGGAGTCCGAGCAGGGGGGGGGTCTCCCTGAGGCCAGAGGGAGCCGAGTCCCCGGGACTTGGAGCGGGTGGGCGGCCGGGCGCGCCGGGAGCAGGGGCCGACCCACAGCGACGGGTTCCTCCCGCCGGGACGGGCCACACGGCGTCCTCGGGCCCGGAGCCCGACCGGGGAGACGCTTCTCCCCTCGGGCAGGTGACGCCGGCCGCGCCCGGACCCCCGCCCCTCCTCGTGGCCACGCCCCGCGCGCCCACGGGCGGGGCTGCCTTGTGGTGCTGCGAGTGGGGAGGGGAAGGGGGGCGGGAGGTCCGCCTAGGACCCTGCCCGCACGCCGCGACCCCGACTTCAGCCAGGAGCTTCAGCCAGGGTCCTAGGCCTGGGCACGGGAGGGCAAGGGGCATCCGGGGGACTTCGGAGTCGTTCCGAAGCGCCATTCAGCCACGCCCGCGGCCCTCGGTCCCCCTAAACCAGGGCCAGTAGGGGCGGAGGTCCCGCTGCCCACCACCCTGAATGCGCATCATTAAGCGTTGGTGTCACGTTGTCACGTCCTACTTCTCTCTAAGTATCCCAGATAGAAAATACTGAAAATAAGGAAAAACGTCTGAGGACGCCAAGGCTGGCAGAGGTGGGAAGGGGGCCTTCCTCTCTGTGGATGTGCAGGGCATTTGGGGCCACCAGTCAAGGGAGGGCTTCCAGACCCCTGCCCGGCGATGGTCCCTGGCGAGGGCAGTGCAACTCTGCTTCACCAGCCAGGAAGTAAAAGCCACCTGTGTCCTCAATCAACAAGACCACCAACCACCTGTGTTTAATTCATATGATATACGCTGTACAGAAATTAACTAGGCCGAGATGTAGCCACATGGATTAAGGAAAAAAAAAAACCCGGCACTAAATGAACGCCCACAGTGATTTAGTGCTGTACAACTTACGTAAATCTTAGAAATCAGTGGTACGTGTTATTTATGGATGCTGAGACTGGTAGGCAGGGTTTAAAAGCACAAACAGAAGTGAGCTGAAGTGCCTGGTGGGCCACCTCTGGGCCTGGGAGAGAGGTACAAATGGGTCTTCACTGTCATGTTTTCTTTTGTGGGAAATCTAAATTAAACTACTTCATATTTGTTATGTACAAATCGAGAGTTTCAAGGTGTTTGTTACACAATTCTTGGTATTTTTAGGCTGTTTTGATTTTTTCAAATCATTTCTGCCAGGCCCTTTGCTAAGAGCAAGGACACAGAAGGAAGACCCAGCACCCCACCCGAGGGGGGCACAAGCACGAGGGGCCAGCGCCCCCTGGGGTGTGGGAGGCGGTGCCTGCAGCCAGGCATGGTGTTTCTTGCCTCCAGGGCCAGGTAGTCAGACCCCTGGGCCTCCTGGGTTAGGGTGGCCTCTCCCACCGAACGCCAGCGTCCTCAGGGCCTGAGCACCCCGACGTGTACAGAAGGGCACATGTGGTGGACGTGAACCCCCATGGACATACACGCCCTGAGGCAGAGATGGCGCCTCCTGCAGGAGCCCAAGAGTGGGTGCTTATCTCGGGTGGGAGACAGGCACAAAGGCACCTGCCTGCACCACGTCCAGGGGGGCGTGGTGGTGCTCAGGGTGTCCCCTGCTCCTCTCCCCCTGCTGTCCAGGTGATGGGGGGCAGGTGGACCTCAGAACTCTCTGGGGGCCAGGTAGGACGACGGACCCTGCCTGGGAGGTGCCAGAGAGCAGGGCCGGGTCACCAGCAGCTTGGAGACAACACAGGAAGATGGGGCAGCGGTGTCCAGGCGTGAGGACCCGAGCATACTGCACGCCGATGCCCTGGGTGGAGCGGGCCGAGGAACAGGAGCTGCACGTGGGTGGGGCTGCCCAAGGGGCAGAGGAGCTGGCCAGGTGCCCCCTGTGGTGGCCCCTTCCTGACTCCGTGCTGCCAGCTGAGGACAGGCCCAGGACTGGCCTGCTCTCCTGGAGAGCTGCAGCCCCGCTCACCCGGCCAGACAGCTGCTCACGGGCAGCAGGATGGAGGCGCCGCCGTCTGAGGGCAGCAGGGATGGTTCCCAGAGGCTGAGGTGGTAGGACGGTCAGCTGGGTGGATAGGAGGGGACAGTGGGACCAGTGGCTGTTGGCCACTGGCTTATGGCCGTGTCCCAGGAGGGCTCCAGGACCCGCAGTCCAAGCTGCCCTTGGCGTGTGGCTCTCCCCACAGCTCCAACATTCCTTCCTTCACCCCAGTCGTGGTATTTAGAAAATGGAGGGGAGTCTGTCCACACTCGGATCAGGCAGGTGGTAGTGAGGTCCCAGCCCCCAGAGGACTCAGGAGGGCCGCCGAGGTCAGCTGCCCCCAGAGTGCAAGACTCCCCTAAAGCAGGATTATGCAGGGATCATTAAATAAAACATACACCCAGTCTGCAGTGAAAACATTTATTTTTTACAAGTTATCTTTATTATAGGTCAACATTCAGACATAAGAGACCATCACCATGGGAAACCACCGTGACCCTCCAGCCCAGCCCCAGGTGTGTGCGTGGGCTCAGGGCAGAGGTCGGTCCCAGCAGCAGGACACAGCAGCACACGGACGATCGCGGTCCACGCGCCTGCATTTAGCTTCTAACCGTGACGCATACATGTTTCAGTGTAAACTGCGCGCCTCGCCCACCCTGAAACACCCTTCTTTCCAGGGAGACAAAATCACCAAAAGCTGCTGTCCACAGGACCCCAGGCCCAGCCCTTCCTCCCCCGGGGACCCTCCAGGGTGGATCTGGGGTCAGAACAGAGACCCCTTTGAATGTGGCTTTATCACTGATTGTATCTGATGCTTAGAAAATTGGTTTTAATGTTTCAGGGGAGGGAGGGGTTTCCAGCCGCTCACCTCTGGGTCAGGTGAGCCCCCAGGTATGGGTGTGACCTTGGCAGCCCTGCACCCTACCCTGGAGGAGCCGACACTGGCAGCGCTCGGGCGCCCGGCCTGCCGTCCACGCTGATTCCAGGGACACAACAGGGCCGGTGTTTCCTTCTGTGCACCTGGCCAAGGAGCTCCTGGCCAAGGAGCTCGCCCAGACCCCCTGCTCCTGCCCTGACTCATCAAGAAACCAGAGGCTGTCTTGGAGCCGCTTTCATTGTACTGTCGCTTTGCCCCGGACGGCGGCACTCACGCCGCTGGGTGATATATACATATACACATATGTACACACACTGCCCACACCTACAGCAGAGACGACGCCCACCGTGCTTGAAAGGACAGTAAAAATGTAGCTTTTGCCAATTCCACAGGAGGAGTCACAACCAAAATAGCAGAACAGGTGAGTCCTGTGTTACATGGGCTCACAGCTCAGAACGCTGGGAAAGGAATGAGATCAGTCACTTTTTCACAGCCCTCACCACCGCCACCCCACCCCGCGCGGTCCCCCTGGCGGGGTGTGCTGAGAGCCAGGGAAGAATGCACGGGGCCCCTGGGCTCTGCCCCCGCAGAGCCTGGCCCCTCCAGGGAGAGCCCACGAGCCGGTGCCCGCCCTCCTCACAGGTGGTCTCACACCAGGTGCCACAGAGGCTGCCCGTCTCCCCAGTGGGCACTGCACAAGCTCCTCTGGAACAGACTGCCCGAGGTTAGAATACGCCAGATGGTCCCGGCAGGGCCCCTCCCTGAGCAGGAGCCCTGTGGACACAGCACGCCTAAGGGGCGCCGGCGGTGCTGGCTGCTCGACTCGTCAGAGAAGTAGGAAAGCTCACGCACGAGCGGTAACGTCTACAGCAGTTTGAAAACAGAAAAACGCCCAGAAAAGACAAGAGACCACATCACCAAGCGAAAACAGAAATCTACGCGCCAGCAGCTCCCGTCTGCACCCTGCAGCCTCTCCCACGCTCCCTGCAGGCCACAGGCGGGCAGTGCTGCCAGAGCCTCAGGGCACCCAGCACCTGGCCTCGGCGGCCCTGGAGCGAGGGCCGAGGTGCTCCTGTTCCCACCACAGCAGGCAGAGGGTTGTCCCCTCCGAGCACATGAACAGGGGGCCCTCCAGACACAACACCCTGCTCACCAGGGAAGCAGATGGGCCACACAAGGAAAAGGGAAATGCAACCAGGGACCTAGGTCTTCAGTCAGCGGGAGGGCCTGAAAGCACAGACAGGGAAGACTTTGAAAGGGCTTCTGCCTCCAAATCAACGAAGTGGACATGCTTCGGGCTCGGGGCTAGGGTCAGGGTCAGGGTCAGGGTCAGGTGAGGGGGGTGTGGTCCAGACCCTGCGCCAGGCCCCTGGGGTACCCGGCCCTCGCGGAGTCATCAGCATCGCCTTGAGGACTGTTGTCATCACCGTCACGACTTAATTAGTTTTTACAAATTCTACAGGAGACCAGGTTCAACAAACTTCCGGACCTGCCCCTCTGGCCTCCAGGGGAGCGTCACGTTTCTAGCGGACGATCAGTAAGATTCGGGAACCAAGAGACACTCGGCAGGGATTCGCCCCAACCTGTGTGATGGGCCTCGGAGTTTTCTGCCCACGGAGCAATGACACAGTTGCTGTGGAGGGGCGGCTGCCTGCCTGAAGTCCAACCTCTGAACTTCGTGCTTGGACACTCTAGGGAAAAACGACTCATTTCCTAAGTTATTTCCAGAAACGTCAGGAAGCCCGACTGGGGCCTGCTCTCAGGCTGACTTCTTGCTGGCCTGGAACTGGCCCCTAAGACTGTCCTGGCGTCTGGCCTCCT
Organism: Hyperoodon ampullatus; assembly: GCF_949752795.1. Classification (NCBI taxonomy): domain Eukaryota; kingdom Metazoa; phylum Chordata; class Mammalia; order Artiodactyla; family Ziphiidae; genus Hyperoodon; species Hyperoodon ampullatus. The sequence continues at coordinate 88,388,054 of NC_136927.1, read as the reverse complement.
CCCTGCTCCACGGGGTCCAACAGCGCATTTCCTGTCCTCCTGAGAGGCCGGGTCTCAGCAGCTGCTCCTCACCTGACACCAGCGCACACCTCCCCTCTTCCCGAACATCTTCAAGGGCAAAACCCCAAACAGACATGGGCCTGGTGCCTGCAGAGCCAGCCGCTCACCCTACACGGCACTGTGAGGGCAGCGGCAAGCCGGGGCCTGGGCGGCGGTGGGCTGGGGTGGTGGAATCAGTGGCTCGGGAAGGTGTCCTGGTGCGTCTGGCCTCCTTGCGTGCAGCCCCCTGCCCATGGCCTTCCCTACTAGACACTCCGGAGCCCAGCAGTCGCGAGGTGCGTGATGGGAAACCAGATCCACTTGGGCCACGCAGGTCCCGGGGCAGGTGCTGGTCTGGCACGGGGCCAGCACAGCCACGTCTCCAAGTCCTCAGAGCAGGGGCCACCCACAGGTCTGGACGCGGACAAGACAGACTGGCTCCCAACAGCCCACAGACGGTGCACGGACAGAGGTGAATGGGGCTTCCGTGGTCTGGCTGCGGGCTAACGAGCCCAAGGGCACCAGGGCCACTTGGGGACCCAACCCTCTGCCCACAGTGTGCCTTTGGTCCAGCTGGTCCTTTCTCCGTGAACCCGACGTCTCCAGTTCTGCCCAAACCATCAACGACGGCCAAAGGGAGCAGTCGGAGGAGAGCGGGTGGGTGAGAGCTCTGGGAGGCACAGAGGAGAGGGCTGTGCAGCCCACTCGCCACCGGCAGCCTGGCCTCTCAGCCCCTCTGACCACCTCTGATTGGGCCGCTGCTGCCATCTGTGGTTCTTAGAGGTTCAAAAAGCATTACCAAGAGGCCAGGTGGGCCTGAAGGAATGTGGAGGACGATGCAGGGAAGGGGAGAATGGGGGCTGCGGGAGGAGCCCCTTCCATCCAGCTCGTGGCCTGGGGACGTGTGGGAACGTCCCCCGCCTGGGAGGGAGCATACTCGAAGCACAGGGGCCTCAGGTCAGACGTGGGAAACTACTGCCACAGGCTAAGCAGACGGGGTGAACGGGTCCCGCACAGACTGTCCTTGGTACGAATGCCACAGAAACGCCCTGGCGCTGGGAGAGTGGGCCCAGCTCCTTCCTGGCAGGTGAGTCCAGAGGCCCTGCCTGTGGCCACATGGTTGGCAGGCACGGGGCAGGGAGCAGACCCCACGGCTCCAGCCAGGCAGCACCTGCCTCAGGCCCCTATGGGCACGGGGAACGGAGTGCCGTCCCGCCCGAGCCCGCCTGACCGCGAGGGACCACGCGGGCCGTCCAACCGCTGCGTCCACCTGCCCGAGAGCCCTGAGGCGGCCCCACATCCGGGGAATGCGGCCTGGCCGCAACACGCTCACAACACAGACAGACATGGAACGTAACCCCGCACATGCTATTAAAAAAGGAAACAACAGAAGAAGAAGACCGTAGCTAAACTGCTTTAAACACTGCATGCTACGCACTTCGTGTGTCAGGGATCGGCGGGTGGGCGGGCACAGAGGCGGGCTGGCGCTGCCCTCCCGGGGCCAGGGCGGCTCCCGCCCCACCTCTGGGACTACAGTCCATGATTCTAAGGTCGAGTGGCTGGGTGCTGACTGACCCTCGAATCACAGCTTCTCCTGAATTTAGTTGAACCCATCGGTGTGATAGCTGGGGTGGGAGTCGGCTGTGAGCTGGGTGGTCTCCGTGGCGGACGCCGGCTGGACGACGATTGGCGTGTCTGCAGCCTCTGCAAGCAAGCGACGCGCGGCCTCAGGTCGGGCCGGTGGGCCTCTCGGCCCCCGACACGGTCTCTGGGCGACCCGCTCGGCCACCTGGTGGCTCGACCGGGGTCGGAGGTCGTAAGACAAGCGCCCAGGGCGGGGCGAGGCTGGCAGGACCTCCGCCCCACACGACCTTCCTCAGCGGCCTCGGCCCTCGGCCCTCCCCGCCTACTGAGCCACCACAGTCCGCGGCGGGGACAGCCCACCGCGCCTGCTTTACCTCCGGCGTCCACGTTCACACCTCAACCGTCCCGCCGCCACCACAAACACTCCCGCACAGTGTCAGTGCCCTCCTGTTTGACGAGACAGGGCGACACGTTCAGGGCCCACTCCGGCCCCGCCCCTCACACGCGCCCCGGGCAACGGGCACACTCACCCCTCTCGTCGGACTGCAGCTGCGCTTCCAGGTCCTCGGGGGACACGTAGAACTCGGTCTCCTCGCCCTCAGGCGCCTTGGGCTTGCACTTTCCGCAGCAGCAGTTGAAGCAGCAGCAGAGGCAGCAGCAGCAGTAGCAGCAGGTGAGGAGCCCGCAGAACACAAACAGGGCCTGGGGGCGGGGGGACGTGGTTGTGTGGCGAGGCCGGGACGCAGCTCTCACCCTGCGCCCACGCCCCCGCCGCCAGGGTCACAGAGGGGTCCTCACACCAGCAGCAGACTCTTTTCCAGATCAAGGAGAATAAAGAAAGCACTGAACACGGGAAGACAGGAAGGCAGGAAGGAGGAGACCAGCTGCGTAAAGAAGGGTTGGGCTTCCCTGGTGGCGCAGTGGTTGAGAGTCCGCCTGCCGATGCAGGGGACACGGGTTCGTGCCCCGGTCCGGGAGGATCCCACATGCCGCGGAGCGGCTGGGCCCGTGAGCCATGGCCGCTGAGCCTGCGCATCAGGAGCCTGTGCTCCGCAACGGGAGAGACCACAACAGTGAGAGGCCCGCGTACCGCAAAAAAAGGGTAACTTCTGAGAGGGGAGGAGGGCTGACTGGCCGCTGCCAGACCGGCTTCCGACAGCTCAGCGCCCTGCAGTGAGCCATACCCTCGGGACTTACGTCCCGAGATGCTTTGGATAGAATCAGGAAACCAAGTAATGTTACAATATAAAACAATAATGTTTTTTTCAGAAGTTTCTCAAGCTAGATATTTCTAATAAGTCTTCCCTAATCACAAAAATAAATCTATCCACAAAGTGATGAAAAAGCTCGTCTCCTATTTCTACCACAGCGACTCACGAAAGAAAATGCTGTGGATGCCACCACTCAGCACGGACCTCGCTCTGTGCGCTCGGGCTGGATGCAGGCAGGCCACAGGCCAGCTACAATCCGCTGGGACCGGGCCTTTGCCCGTATCTACGGGGACAAGGAGCCCACCACGTGCCCAGATCTACCTGGCAGGATGCGAGTGCGGGAGCTGCGCCCTCACCTTGGCCCACCAGCTGGAGAGCACGAAGTAGGTGTTCACGTTCTCCTCCCCAAACTGCTCAGCCACGTAGAGCCCCAGCGAGCCGTACTTGTCGTAGATGTTTCTTTTCGTGGAGTCCGTCAGGATGGCGTGGGCGTTGTTGATCTCCTTAAACTTGTCTGCGGCCTCTGGGTTATCTGGGTTCTTGTCAGGGTGATATTTCAAGGCCAGCTTCCTGCAAACCAAAACCATCTGTTGGTCTCACGTCTCATGCTCATCCACCGGATGGAGGGCCAGCAGAGGAATGTTTACCCGTCACCACCTCCCTTTCCAACCAGCCACAGAACTAGAGAACGCCAGGCTCAACAGAAATCTCTGCAACTGTCTCAGGGCAAACCTCCCGTCCTGAACCATCCACAGAGCAGCAAGTGCCCGGCGGGCAGAGCTGACCTGCGGGCACTCCCAAGAACTTCCAACCCCGCTGCTGCCCTCTAGCGTCCTGACTGTACATTTGCCAAATGGAGGGACAGGCAAGGAGCGTGCAGCACAGGCATTTTATTGTACTGATAAGGAGATAAGCTGAGAACACAGAGGGCTGTGTCAACTGTCTGCACTGACGACAGTGTCGGTCTCTGGCAGCTGCTCAGAGACACCGCACGGGAGGGGCCAGCTCAGCCACGTGGCAAGGCTACCCCGGGGTGTGGAGACCCTGCCATCACAGCTCAGCACATCCAGACCTGCCCCCCGAGCCGTCTGTTCCAGGGTAGGGAGTACGCATGACCCACAAATTGCTATTTTTTTGTTGCCAAGAAAACATTAAGGTAATAATCGTAAGCTATAAGGGGACACACTACACACACAAAGATGCAATGGAATGGCTACCAGTGAAACAGTGAGTAGGCTGGGGAAACACATGCAGATAAAAGACAGGAGGGGCGGGAAACGCCCGCCCCGGGCCCAGGCCTCTTACCGGTAGGACTTCTTAATGTCATCCGAGGTTGCGTTCTTGTCCAGCCCCAGAACGTGGTACAGGGACTCCCCAGAGGTAGAGAGTGAGCGCTGTCTCTGGTCTGCCATGGCAGGCTAGTCTACAAGGAGAACGCAGAGGAAACATCAAAAAGTACAGATAAAAATTCTAAGCGCAGAGCTGATGGACTTGATTCCATTTGACTATTTTAAGCAAAAAAGTCACAGCACTTTGTAGGGGTCCCAATGTACACCAATATAACACATTCAACTACAGCAGGAAGGAGGTGTGGTCCCACATGGGGGTAAGGGGCAGTTTCTAACTGTGCTACACTACTGTCACCCTAAGTAGACTGTAAAAAATTTAAGTGTGTTTTTTGCAATCCCTTGGGCAACCTCTAAATGAAGACATAAGGAGGCAAAGCTAGAGAGCTGAAGGGAAAATGAAAATGAATCTCTATAGACCAAAAACTCCATTAAGAGGAAGAGATTGTCAAAATGGATAAAAAAATGCAAGACCCAACTAGACACTGTCTGCGAGAGACACTTTAAAAACAGAGCCTCAAAATACATGAAGCAAGTGCTGACTGAAATAAGGGGAGAAGCAGACAACTTCACAGTCACAAAAATCTTAACACCCCTCTCTCAGAAACTGACAGGACACACACACAAAATCAGGAAAAATACCGACAGTCTAAAGAACACTATCAACCACCATGACCCAATTACCGCTATGACACCCCACATCCACAGAACTTACACTTTTTAAAAATCACCAAGACATACCACATGATGGGCCTTAAAACAAGTTTTAACAAATTTAAGTGGACTGAAATCATACACAGTATGCCCCCAACCCTAACAGATTAGAGACCCAAAAGGAAAATATCTATGAAAACCTCAAGTGTTTAAATATTAAACGATACACTTCTAAATAACATGCAGTTCAAAGAAAAGAGGACGGACATAATTTCTAAACTCATTACTGATCTAATAATCTGCATGTGATTATAGGCTACTACGTAAAAATAAGTTGATATATTCATAGTTGCCAAAACTCAGAGAAGCAACCAGGATGTCCTTCAGCAGGTGTTGGATAAATAAACTGTGGTCCATCCAGACAGTGGAATATTATTCAGCAAACTTGTGTTTTCCATGAAAAGACATGGAGGAAGCTTAAATGCATTTAAGTGAAAGAAGCCAATCTGAAAAAGCTACAGACTATATGATTCCAACTCTGACATTCTGGAAAAGACACAACTATGGAGACAGTAAAAAGATCAGTGTTTGCCAGGGGTTGGGAGAGGGAGGGATGAACAGGCAGAGCACAGAGGATTTTTAGGGCAGTGAAACTATTCTGATACTACAATTGCAGATACATGTCATTATACGTTTGAAAAACCCCACAGAATGTGCAACACTAAGAGTGAGCCCTGATGTAAACTACAGACTTGAGTTACTCTGTATCAGTGTTGGAGCATCACTCAAAACAACGTACCACACCAATGCTAATAAACTGTAAGACTGGGGCGGGCAGGGAGTACAAGGGAACTCTCTGTACATTCTCCTCAATTTTTGTGTAAACCTAAAACTGCCTTAAACAATAGTTCTGCTATCCTCAGAGACTGAGATTACAATAAGCTGTGAAGAAAAAGGAGCACAGAAGGATAAGACAGTCTCTGGAAATCACTATCTGAGCAGTGAAGTTGTCAACGAAGCAGACGGGTACAACGATATGCCTGAAACGGCTGAAGGCCAGAGCACAGAGAAGGCACAATTCAGGAAGCGTCTGAACGGAACCAGCACAGAGAAAACAGAAAATGAGAAAATCTGCCAGGCAGGAATTTGAAAGGCAAAGAATACAGACAACTGAGAAAAAATAGTCAACTGAAAACAAAACTAGAGCTGAAAGAAAACACAAGTGTGCGAACTGAGGCCCCACCAGGTAGGGCACCAAGGCCACACTTCAACATCCTGGGCGCCAAGAACTTCCCCAAACAAAACACGTTCCGAATCCTAAGGAGAAAGGAGTTTCATCTTAGGATTCCACTATCAAGAAAGTGTAAAGTCAGAAGAACGTACAAACGCAAGAGTCTGGGAAAAGTACTGCTCGCGCATCTTCAATGAAACAATGATCTGAGGAGTATTTCAACAAAATGTGGAAGGAAATCAAGAAACAGGAAAAGATGTGGTAAGAGGAGTGGTGGTGTCCCGGCCTGCGGGGGAGCGGCCCAGGAGTGCCCCCTCCTGCAGGTGGCAATGGTCACTTCTGATCACAACACAGGACACACACATGAACTCCCTCCAGACTGGGTTCCGCAGGGGCTGGGCTCCCCTGGCCCCCTGTAGCCTCACAACGCAGGCACTCCGACGGTTATGTCACAGACAGAGAGACAGATACACAGAGAGGTGAAGTCAGGACCTGAACCCAAACCGAAAGGCACGGTCTCTTGGCTGAGGGACACCAGGTCAGCCACCTTGGCACGAAGCATAAGAGACGGTGGTGTACAGCTGAGGGCAGGAAATTAAAACACCTCACTTCAATCCCAGAGATGGTGGGCTTTGGTTGGAATCAGGGTGTGAGAAATCTTAAGCCCAGTTCCGACAGCTTCCAGCTGCTTGGCGTGGCCAAGTCGCTGCAGTGCTCGGAGCCTCCCTCCTCACCTGGATGGACACAAGGACGCCCCCTACCCCCCGCCCCATGGCAGGGCTGCACAGAGCCCAGGGACCCTCAGTGATGTTGAGGACGGAACACATTCTCGTCAAGTCTCCATTACTAGGAATTCTGTCCATTTACTCCACAACAGAAGTACCAAGACTTTGTCAAGTTTAATTACTACTTGGCTAAGTAATTTTTTTGGTCCTTAGGTACTGTTATGGAAAATACAACTCTGACAAATTATTTTGTATTCTCAGTTACTCAGTGCCTACTAAATAGCGCTTTGAGAGCCCATCCACAGGAAAATATCAATAAATACTTTTGTATCTGCTTATAGGAGTAACTATATGATTATCTGAGACGTCTAGAGGCAGTCAGCTACTTAATTTGATTAAAAAGAATTCCCTGTGGAACTTTCGCATTTAAGTCATGATTCTCCAGCACCGCTTGCACCAGAGATCACAGACGTTCTTGCAACAAGGGGCAACACTTCCTAGTCTAGGACAGAACCACCCTAAGAAACACCAGCACACACCTGGCTTAGTGACTAGGTAAGCTAGTCACTGTGGTTCATCACCTGCTTGTTCACAGGTACAGACAGATCACTGACTTTCAAAACCTTAGAATTAATTTTCTTTTCTGTTTTTTGTTGTTGTTGTTTTCTACTGCTGAGTTTTAAGAATGCTTTGTATATTTTGTTCTATTTAAAATTTTTTATTTATTTATTTTTGGCTGCGTTGGGTCTTCGTTGCTGTGCGCGGGCTTTCTCTAGTTGTGGCGAGCAGGGGCTGCTCTTTGTTGCAGTGCGCGGGCTTCTCATTGAGGTGGCTTCTCTTGTTGCAGAGCACAGGCTCTAGAGCGCAGGCTCAGTAGTTGTGGCGCACAGGCTTAGTTGCTCCGCGGCATGTGGGATCTTCCCAGACCAGGGCTCGAGCCCGTGTCCCCTGCATTGGCAAGCGGATTCTTAACCACTGCGCCACTAGGGAAGTCCCAGAATTAATTTTCTTAGTTTCAATGAACTGCCAGCAACTATGACCAAACTTCAAAGGCCAATACTTGTTTAATAATAAACATATCTCCTCAACCCCAGGGATTAAAAATCAGGTTCTGCATTCCCAGTCCTTAGTGCCCGGCAGCTTTCCCTCCCCCACCAGGTGTGGCGCGACCCTGTGACACTCGGTGCCAGAATGTGGTGGAGCAACGCGAAACATTCTGCCTGGACACTGACACCATCAGGCAAGCTCTCCCCACACAGAGGACAGGTTAGTGCTCATGTGGATTCAAGAACGTGTGGAACCAAGAGCTTCCAGAAAACACGACTTGGTGATAAAATCCAGCCAGTGAAGACGTGAACCAGAGGAAAGTCATCAACAACGGAAGCCGGGGCAACAGCGCTGCAGGCAGGCGACAAACCCACAGAAATGCAAGATCCCGACTGAGGAGCAGCAGGAGCTCCAGCAACAAACCCCCCGCAAACCTCCTGGCCCCCATGGCGGGTCAGGACACAGGTGGGCAAAGTGTGTGCAGCCCCACGGCCCCAGCGGACCCCGGCACACGGGTGCCCCTGGTTAAGGGGGCGGGTCTGCTGTGGTGAGGGAGGAGCAGTTTCTAGTATCACCGTGATCTTTTGTTTGCCAAATTCGAGGGAAACTGGAACGCTTCTGTTTAAAAGACAATGTGGGGACTTCCCTGGTGGCACAGTGGTTAAGAATCCGCCTGCCAATGCAGGGGACACGGGCTCGAGCCCTGGTCTGGGAAGATCCCACGTGCCGCGGAGCAACTAAGCCCGTGCGCCACAACTACTGAGCCCGCGTGCCACAACTACTGAAGCCCGCGTGCCCAGAGCCCGTGCTCCACAAGAGAAGCCCTGCTCGCCACAACTAGAGAAAGCCTGCACGCAGCAACGAAGACCCAACGCAGGCAAAAATAAAATATAAATAAATAAATAAAATTTTAAAAGTAATAAAAATAAAATAAAAGAGGATGTGAATATCTTCGGAAGGTAAGTATCTGGTAATCTGGTTGTTTCTGGGAAGAACCAGGGAGCAGAGGTTAAAAGACTTATTCTTTGTTGTCTACCATTTCTTTACCTATTCCCATACTATTGTTTGATTTTTAAAATCATTTTCTTCTGTAGCCTTTTCTGCATTGCATGAACTTTTTATAAATCTATGTATCTTTTTTATAAAAACTACAAAGTTGTCGTTCTCCTTGTGCTTCCAGACGCACGTCTGCCCTCCTAGAGGCTCTGTCACAAGTCACTTCCAGGACACACGACTTTAGCATGTCGGACTGTCGCGGGTACCGAGAACCCAGCCTTCCTGGCCAACAAGGTCCTTTAGCCCCAGGAGTCTGGCCCACACTCCTGTGCACTAACTTCCCTCTCACAGCCAGCAAGTCTCCAACAGTCCCTACAGAATCCCTTGTCATCTGAGTTCAAGAGCAAGCTGTCCATCTGGGGATCTGTTTTGACTACTAGCCAATCAAAGGGGTCTTGACGGAGGATCCAGCCAACCAGGGTCCAGTCAACTCCACGTTCTCCTAAGAACCAGCAAACATCCTCACGTGGACTCCCTCCAACCCAATTTTCAATCATTAGACTTTTCTGACATCACAAACAGTAAGAGTGAGAGACTAAATAAACTTCCTTATATTTTAATGAAATCACTGACAGCATAGCAATGGGTCTGGACAGCTCAAGCCTAATTTAATTATGTCTAAGCCAAGAAGTCAAACACCAGAAAAGAGAAAGCTGGGGACAGTAAAAGTCAGCACAGACTTTAACACCAAGGCTTACTTTGGTGCTATTCGTCAAAGTATTATTACTCTAGAAGCAGGTGTGCAAGCTTTTTGGTAAAGGGCAAGATAGTAATATTTCAGTCTTGTGGGCCATACAGTCTCCGTGTCCCGAGTTCTCAGCTCTGCCTTTGAAGCATGGAAGCACACAATGTCTAAAAGAATGGGCACAACTGTGCACCCATAAACCTGACTTAATTACAGAAGCAGGCACAACCCTTGCCCCAGGGGTCAAGTAATGGCTCTCTTGTGAATTATTTTAGGGAAGTTGGGTGTTGTGAACAGGCACTTACATTTGTGTGCTGTGGGCAAGTGTCAGCTTAGTTACTGTGACTCTTTTTCGGTCCTCAAAGTTAACTTTGCACAAATACAAAACGAAGACGTGGGCAAGAAATGTTGTGAATATGCATTTCCAATCAAGATGGCAAAATCCAAAGAAACTTGTTGCAACGTGAAGCAATTAGGCCAGACAGTAGCAACAGCGCCCACCCTGAAAAGTTGCTGGAAAAGCTGTGAACGAGGTGCTGGCATTTTTGACATAAACCATCCAAGAGTACTCATTGTCATCCCCCGTCAGTCACTCTTCTTACTTTAGATCATGGTTTAAGCACCACTAGCTCTGGCTTCTGAGGGTTTTTCCAACTGGAATCTTGGGTTCCCATGTAATACGGAACAATGACCCTGATAATATCTTCATACCAAAGAACAGAGAACCGAGATCCCTTACTTTGTGAGTTTCTCCACTGAGACGAGGAGAGCCCACTGACTGCATCAGATACAAACTTTCCCCCGAGGAAGACACCCCGCTCCTGTCACCGCTGGCGGGTACGGATTCCGGCACAGCGACAGTGCAACCCTACGCCCAAGCAATAAAGACGACTTTCAATGTGCTTTGCTGGGGCTCCAACGACGATGACTCTGTTCAGAGGACACACGTCTGTCTTGAAGGGCGTCTACCCTTCTCCAGCATCATGGGTTCAAAAGCATTCATGCACACGCCGGGTGCTGGGCAGGAGACACCACCCCTGATGCCGGGGAGTGTTGGGGCGGGAAGACACCCTAAATCAGGGTGAGCACAGCTCCCCAAGAACACTGTGATGGGAGCAGCAGAGGCCCACTGTAGGATCACCTGGCTGCAGAAGACAGAAAGAATACGGACAGAATCACGCACAGGCCCACCAGTCACACTGCTGAAAACCAGAGACCAAGAGAAACTGGACGTGGTGCAGAGGGGCGAGCGTGTGAGCCAGACTCTCCTCGGTAGAGATCACAGGACCCAGAGGGCAGTGGTACCCAACTTGAAAGCACTCAGATAAAATACCTGTCCGACCAGAATTCTACTTCCAGAAAAAACACCCCTTAGAAACAAAGGCTGAAATGAAGACGTTCTCCTACAGAGACTAAGAGAACCCATCACAAAAACCTAAAATTCAGGAAACACCAATGAGAGTTACCTGGACGGAGGGGAAACGACACCAGATAGAAACCAGCGTCTTTAGAAGGAATGAAGGCCACTGGAAGCGATAAGCATGTAGCTAATAGATGATCTTTTCCTCTTTCTTTTTAAAAAATACACAGGACTGCTGGAAGCAGGAACTGATCAACCTTGGCTTGTGGGGTTTGTGCTCCAAGTAAGACAAACAGGACACCTTCGCACAGAGAAGCAGGGGTGGGGGAGAAATGGACGCCTTATGTGAAGTGGGCAGCATGAGCTCTAAGAAAAGCAAACACCACACAGGGTCATCAACAGAAGGACTGACAATTCCTGGTCTATTCTATACAGAACACTACTTACCAATAAAAGAAGGATAACACACTGACACAGCAATGAAATCAATAAATCTCAAACACAATGTGTTTCTCAAACACAATGTGTTACGCAAACAAGCTAAACACAAAATGACTCCATTTGTACAAAGATTAAGAACAGGAAAAACAATGTCGTGATATAAACCAGAAAAGCGACTGTTTCAGGGAGGTAAGGGGACCTCCTAGGAGGCAGGAATATTCTTAATTTAAATGCAAGAGTGATCTCACAAGTGTACACACCAAAACTCACTGAAATCCAGTTAAGATCTGTGCCTTTCACTGTATGTCAAGTTTACCTGCAGTAAAAAGAGCAGCTGTTGTAATTAATGTGATTTGTTCTCAACATTAATTAGATACTACAAGAGAACCAAGTGAAACATAAAATTCTCTAATCTGTGATGGCAGGCTGCCTGTTTTTACAACTTTCATGGAGACACAGAAAAGCATCCGTTTGCCTGTCATTCTGTGGCTGCTCTCAGCAGAGACTGTGTCACCAGGAAGCCGAAAATACTTACCGTCTGGCCCTTTAAGAATAAAATAGCTGCTATGAACATGATTCAAACTGGTATTTCATAATTTTGAGTCAGAAAATGAAATAAGTGCTGTCCAAGCATAAAAATTATTAAAGGTAAATTTCTACATCATTTTCACACACGTTTCAAAAGTTAACATTCTAGTTAGAAACTACCCACTGCCAGGAAATACGCACTTTTAAGTTTCCTGCTCAGTTGGGACACGGTCTTGTAACTAAGAGAGAGACGTGAACTGCAAATGGACAGATCTGACTTCATTCTTAGCATGTGTGGTACTGGGAAAGGCACCTAGGAGGCTCCTGTCAAGCAGAAGGTGGTGGAAGACAGTGAAGGGGAGAGAGAAAGAATCGAGTTTTGTGGGGTTTTTAAAGCATTAAAATCAACTTTTTTCAAAACCAGGTGTCTTAATATTTTATTTTCTTAATTTTCTTTTTTTGAGGTTTATTCTCATTTTATTTTTTAAAATTTATTTCATTGAAGTATAGTTGATTTACAATGTGTTAATTCCTGCTGTACAGCAATGTGATTCAGTTATATATAGATTCTTTTTCATATTCTGTTCCATTATGGTTTATCACAGGATATCAAATATAGTTCCCTGTGCTCTACAGTAGCACCTTGTTGTTTATCCTTCTTAATTTTCTATAGTGATCGGGTATACTTTAATGATTTAAAAGAAATAAACATTTTTCCAAAGCGGGACAAAAGGTCATCCTAAACATAATGTCCCACAAGTGACAAACTGAAGACCATCCCCTTTGCACCTGGTCAGCGCTCTCCCCTCCCCAGAGGTGGTTTCTCCCATTGTCTTGTGACCTGTCTTCTGCTTCCCTCGATTCCCCCCATCTCCCCAATACCTGGCGCCACAGGCACACAGCTCCAAGCTCAACGCCGTGAGGAGGCTCCACTAGAGTGTCACGGGGGAAATCAGGTGTCCTCTGCCACCAGCCTCAAGGTCCAGGAACAGGCCAGCTGTGCTGAGTTGGTGACTAGTCTTTGCCTGAGGAGTCCAGGAGTCCAGCACCTGTTATTTGTTTTGTTTTGTATTTTTTTGGCTGCACTGTGTGGCTTGCAGGATCTAAGTTCCACGTGAATCAGGTATTGAACCTGGGCCACAGCAGCGAGTGCACCAAGTCCTAACCACTGGACCACCAGGAAATGTCGCATCTGCTATTTGAGGGAGCACCTCAGCATTTTGGTTTTTCCTAAACCCGTTTCGATTAAATTTCAAAGGCATCCCCGAGGTCCATGTCAGCACCTGGGGAGCAGCCACATCTACCTGAGCTGCACCTGCTATAACTCAGAAACTGCCATCCTAGCTATGCTCCCAGCCTTGGCTCCAGGAGGGTTAGATCCTGACCTTTAGGCTGCGTCATTTTTAGTAACACATACCTTTAAAAACAAACAATGGGGGCCTCCCTGGTGGCGCAGTGGTTGAGAGTCCGCCTGCCGATGCGGGGGACACGGGTTCGTGCCCCGGTCCAGGAAGATCCCACATGCCGCGGAGCGGCTGGGCCCGTGAGCCATGGCCGCTGAGCCTGCGCGTCCGGAGCCTGTGCTCCGCCACGGGAGAGGTCACAACAGTGAGAGGCCCGCGTACCGTAAAAACAAACAAACAAACAATGGGCACGTTCTGCAAATCTGTAGTGCGTCCTGGTGCTGCTAGCAAGAGTACTGGGGCTCCTCCACACTGCGGGGCAGACAAGCCACACATGAGCAGGGGAAAATGGGCTTTAAACCAGTCCAAGCTCGCCAACCCTGGGAGGCAGGGGCCCGGTGAGGGGAGGCTTTCCTGGAGGACACGCAGCCTGTCCTCCCGCAGAGCCGCCAGGACACGTCTGTGAGGCTCGGCTCTGCTCCTGTCGCCACCCCATTCAGGTCCTTCCCCAGCAGCCCACTGGCTGCAGCACCAAATCCCAGCTCCTGGGCCTGCCCTACAAGGTCCTTTTGGACACAGACCCTGTCTGACACCAGCCTCTTCCTGCCACTGCGCCCACTGGGCCTCACGGCCTGACAGCTCGCTCTCAGGCAGAGGCAGTGCTGCCGACCCTGAGCACCGGGGGTCTCCTCAACGTCCTGCCCCCTCCTACGTGGCACCCCTGCTTAGACCTCCGACCCTGAAGCGACATCCCTGGTCCCAGAAGGCCAGTCCTGGCGCCTGCTCCATGGATGCACAGCAGAGCCCATCACATTCTATGGAGCCGTCCTGAGCCTTGAGCATATGTCTCTGCGTTGTTTATTTGTTCAACGAATGTTTAGGAAGTACCTGCCATGTGCCACACTCTGCTCTCAAAGCTGGGGATTCAGCAGTGAACAAAATAAACAAAACGGACAAAAATCCCTGTGCTCACAGGGCACGTCTATGCTCCTGAGAAGACATCTTCAGGGGAAAGAGATGTGTATTCTGACTCTTGTATCTCCATGTGTAATATCAGCATGCACTGAATGTTTATTAAGAGTTGCTGTTGAATTCAATCTACTATTGCAGGAAAAAATCATATGCCAACTTTGGAAAAATCATATGCCAACTTTGGAAGAACAGACTTGAAAACGTCTTAAAAGGAAGGCTACTTTGGTTCTGTTTTTTTTTTTTTAATCCCCCTCCCTCCCTTCCTTCCTTTCTTGGTTGCGCCGGGTCTTAGTTGCGGCAGGCGGGCTCCTTAGTTGCAGCACGTGAGCTCCTCAGTTGTGGCGTGCAAACTCTTAAAGGTTGCAACATGCATGTGGGGTCTAGTTCCCTGACCAGGGAGTGAACCCAGGCCCCCTGCAATGGGAGCACAGAGTCTTATCCACTGGGCCACCAGGGAAGTCCCTTGGCTCTATTTTAAATATTTTATATAATATTTGATACACAGAAGGGGAGATATGGCACATATAAGTCATGATGCATCATGATAAAATAAACACCATGATCCCATCCTTCAATTTAAAAACTAGAAAATTACCAATAATTTTGAAACTTCCTGCATTCTCCCCATATACATTACCTTGAAGCAATATTTATTACAATCCCTTGCTTAAAGAAATTTACCTCATATATTTCTCCCTAAACACTATTTAGTTTTAATTTTTTGAGCTTAAAAAAATGGTCTTGGGGGCTTCCCTGGTGGCTCAGTGGTTGGGAGTCCACCTGCCAGTGCAGGGGACACAGGTTTGTGCCCTGGTCCGGGAGGATCCCACATGGCACGGAGCAACTAAGGCGATGTGCCACAACTACTGAGCCTGTGCTCTAGAGCCCGTGTGCCACAACTACTGAAGCCCGTGCGCCTAGAGCCTGTGCTCTGCAACAAGAGAAGCCACAGCAATGAGAAGCCCGCGCACCGCAACAAAGAGTAGCCTCCGCTTGCCACAATTAGAGAAAGCCCGTGTGCAGCAACGAAGACCCAATGCATCCATAAATAAATAAATAAATAAGACCTTGTTTTAAAAAAATGGTCTTAACACTGTGTATGCAGCCTTCTGTGACTTGTTTTTTTTTTTGGCCCGTGACTTGTTTTTTTTTTTGGCCCGTGACTTGTTTTTGAAGCTCAATATATTTCTAAGATTCTCCCAAATTGCTGGATATATCTATAGTTCACTCATTCCTAGTACTGGACAAATTCCATTTTGGGAACAGACCACAACTTATCAATCCATTCTTCCACTGGAGGATGCCTGGTCATTCCCAGGTTTTGCTATTACTGGGGTCCTCTGAACCTTCTGAGCAATTCCCACCTACAGTTTCTCTAGGGCAGTGCCAGGCACGGGGTGATGCCCTGCCAGCTCAGGTTAGTGCTAAGGGCAGAAGTTGACAGCAAGACTTACCCAACTGTCAGAGCAATAGCAAATAAGCACAGGAGAAGATACTCAACATCTCTACTCATTTGGGAAATGCAACTTCAAACTACAATGAGATACCACTACATATGTATCAGAATGGCTTAAAAAATAACCAGACAACACCCAGTGCTGGTGAGGGTGAACAACGGCTAGACCCCGTACACTGCTGGTGGCACACAAAATGGGGCAGCCACTCTGGAAGAGAGTTTGAAGTTTCCTATAAAGTTAAAGATAGGCTTTCACATGACCCAGCCCTCCCGCTCCTGAGCATTTATTCAAGAGAAATGGGAATTAATGTTCACATGGAAAACCTGTACATGAATATTTATAATCGCTAAACCCAGAAACAACACACATGTCCCTGTGAAAGGATAACAAATCGGAAGGTGAACACAATGGAGCGCCCCCGGCAGCAGAAAGGAACGAGGCGTCCGTCACACGATGTGGAGGATTCTCAGTAACACAGCGCTGAGTGACAGAGGCTGGCCGCAGAGGCTGCCAGCTCTCTGATTCCACGAACACGACATTCTTGAAAAGACAGCTATACCTACAGAGAGCAGAACGGTGGATGCCGTGGGCGTGGGGGGTGGGTACCGATGAGCGTGTTCCACAGCCTGAGCAGGGCGACGGTTACACAAATCTCTATGTATTAAAACTCAAGAGAACCGTACATCAAAAAAAAGGGTCAATTTTACTGTATGTTTATTTTAAAAACGTAAAAATAAAAATATCTGGGCTTGCATTTTTTTGTTTTGTTTGCGACTTATTCTTCTAGCTAGTCATTTTCACTGTAGTTTACAAAACTATCAGCCTGCGACACAATGGAAGTTAAAACAAATAAAATCTGGTCCTTCACCACAAACAGATTAGGAAGAACTGTTGTAGGGTGTGTACCTGCAAGTGGAACTTCAGGCTCCCAGAGAAGGGGCAGACCACCCGCTACCCAGATGACCACACCCCACAATGACGGGCGCCCCCAGGCTTCCCGATTTCCCACCCATCTCTTTTTACTTATCATAAACACAAGTTCACACATTTTTCTATTGTGGTAAAAACTATAGGACTGACCACCTTAACCACTCCTACGTGTACAGTTCAGTAGTGTTACCTATTTGCACATTATCATGCAACAGACCTCTCACTTTTTCTTTTTTTTTTGGCCACACTGCACGGCATGCGGGATCTTACTTCCCTGACCAGGGATTGAACCCGTGCCCCCTGCAGTGGAAGCGCGGAGTCCTAACCACTGGACTGCCAGGGAATTCCCTCTCACAATTTAATTTTTATGTAAATGAATATATCAAATCTTTGTGAACATATTTTTTCTCTTTTTTGTTCAATAAATCCTTCTCCATCCCAAAATCCAAAGTGAATTCTCCTACACCTTATTCTAAAGTTTTGTCACCCACAGGTCATCCGCTCCATCTGGGGTTAACCTGGGCCCAGCATGAGACACAGACCAGCATCACTCGTCGGAGCAATGCCAGCCCCAAAGTCCCAGACGACCCCACAGAATGTCCAGTCTTCCCCTGGGACCTGCGGGTGCACTCTAACTCCCACAGGGGAGGGTTATGGGTGGTGGTGAGGGCTCTCTATCTGGTTCCATTCTCAGAGTACTTTATTCAAAAACCTCCAAAATTACCTGAAGCAGTCTCAAAAATTTTTACAAAAGCTACAAATTCTGTTACTTCTACACACATCATTAAATAATACTTAAAACAATCATATTTTAATACAAGCATCCATTACAAAGACAAGGTGGGTTTAAAAGCAATGAACAGAGACTCCCCTGGCAGTCCAGTGGTTAAGACTTCGCCTTCCAATGCAGAGGGTGTGGGTTCGATCCCTGGTCGGGGAGCTAAGATCCCACACACCTCGGGGCCAAAAAACTAAAACATAAAAAATAAAATAAAATAAAAGCGATGAGCAGGTAATCCCATGGTTTGCCCCGTGTCCCCTGGGACAGGCATGGTGGGAAGGCCACACCAGGGCCTCTCACTGTCTCTGGGGATGCCCCTCCGAGGTGCAGAGGTTTCTAGGGCTGCCATGAGGCGCTCCAGCCTCCCCGCCCACCGCTGGTCATCGCAGGAATGTGGCTGGACAGGCAGCCTTGAAAGCCACTGTGCTGCCAGGGGTAGGAGGACAGAGTGCCCAGAGTAAAGAAAGTCCCAGGCCACAAAGATAATACATCATATCATGGGTAGTCGGAAAATACAGAAGCTAATAAAAAGGCTAATAATGTAAGAAAAAGACTGTTAGGAACCTGGGGGGAGAGAGGCACTAGTCTAGGAGGAAAACGTCATCAGAGCAGGGCCCAGGCTCCGTAATAAACATGGTTTCCACCAGTGGGAATAACGTAAACAGTTCATGGATTTTCAGCAATAAACTTACAGACAAGCAACTTTATGTTTACAAAACACAACGTAAATTTCTCTTGACAATGTAAAAGTAAAAGGACAAATGAGAGTCAGAGGAGGAGAAGGGAAGAAAGGAAGAAAGGCCAACAGCCTCCAGTTAGCGAGAGCACGATGCACGCTGTTGATGGAGCAGGACCAAGTCCTGCCACACACGAGACAAGAGGTAAGCGCAGCTACGCTGGGCCAGGAGGACAAAGACGCTGCTACGTCGGGTCAGGGCAGAAGGAACAGGGGATCCGCCAGGTGATGAGTCGGGACACAGCCATGAGGTGCGATGCAGTGACCGTGAGCCAGCACCTCGGGGAGGGGATGGGGTGCAGCCTGGTGCGGGCACGGCTGCATAGCTTCCCACACTTGGGGCCTGGCCCCACAGAAGAAAAACTTCACTGAAATTAAAGATACTAAAAATGAAGTACAACTGGTGTTCCAAAGACAGCTGACCTCTCTTCTTTGAAGGAATCGTCATTTAAAATCCGTGATTAACCTTGGAAAAAGGACATTCAAGAAACAGCTGGTGGGGGGCGGGGCTTCCCTGGTGGTCCAGTGGCTAAGACTCTGCGCTCCCAATGCAGGGGACCCGGGTTCAACCCCTGGTCAGGGAACTAGATCCCACATGCATGTGGCAACTAAGACCCAGAGCAGGCAAATAAATAAATAAATATTGGGGGTGGGGAACCAGCTGGGTCTGGAGCACCTCACCTCCTCAGGCAAGGGAGGGCCAACTCCTACCAGTGCTGGGGACACACGCAGAACACGGTGGAAAACCAGTGGTTTGAATGCATGACTCTGAACTCATTATCTGTTCCAGAAGGAAAAGATTAATACACTGCAGATTAGAAGGAAACAGCCATCAATGACCTTCACAGATATATCTGAAGAATTGTAAGCAAGAGTCAACAAACGTGGAAGGGGTAAAAGGGACGATGCTGAGTATCATAGTCGTCTGTTACCTTTACTCCTAACTTAAAATGAATTTCAAACGTAAAGAATTCCTAAATTCTTCAGGAAAATAGAGGAACCCCTAAAGATGTCATCTTTCTTCCTTAATTCTAAGAAAAATAAAAAGCAACAGTGATGCCGAGCCTTAAGACAAAAAGAGAGAATTAGCGTCAAACGGATCCGTCTTGAAGAAGGGCTCCCCGCCAATCATCAAAGCACGAGAGAGAATGGGTCTGAACCCCAGGGAGACGGGCCAACCTACCAAAGAACAGTAACTAAGCAGCACTTTCACCTAACAATAAGCACAATGCTTGGTCACAAAAAGAGCATGTATTCCAGTACTAAAGACACTGAACACTCGGCCCTCACAGAGGGAGCACCACGCTGACCAACAAGGGCTCAGCAGACACCCCCGGGGCAGCTGAAAGGCCCCAGCATGGCCACACCCTAAGCCCTTCTGAGGTATAAACTGAGCGAATGCCCCAGTACCGGCCGAGCATTCAGTATGGTCTATGGAATTAATTTTATCAGTAGTGACTTATGTCCAGAAACCAAATAAGGATTTTCTTTCATCAACTAATGCTTACATACAGTCAGTCAAAAGGAAAAGGTCAGAAGTTGAGCAAAACAACTCTAACTATGTGTCTGAATACAAGGAGAGTCAAAAAAACCTGAACACTCTCAAAAGCCTGTGACTCAGAGAGGAGGCTGCCTATGGCCCAATGTGGACGGGAGAGCCTCACTTCCAACCTGGCCCTCCTGGTCCTGCCTGCTCAGCATCCCTGAGGTGCAAACAACAGGGCGACACTGCCTCTGTGTAAAGCGGGCCCAAAACAAGCTGGAGCCCTGACACCAGAACATGACCGACAGACACAGGTGACATTTCCATCATCACAGCACTGGAGCCAACAGGTACTCACCTACGCACGAGGCTGCAGAAAGAGATTCTAGGCAGACCAGTGCTATGACCAAACATTTCCAGAAAACCTTAACATATTCTCAAAGCTAAATATGAAACTAGACAGTGGAAGGCAAAAGTATTTCTTATAAAAGTAATGAGCAGGGGAGCTTTCTGGGTGTTGGTATTCTAACCTCACAACCCCTACAATCTCACGTACTGAAGTCACAGGTACCCTTCAACCCAGGCAGCCACCTGCGGCCCCCGGCCCTCCGCGGACCAGGCCTGCGGATCAGCAGATAGACTGGAGAACTGGAGGTATCTGTATCGTGACAGAAAGGGCGTAACGCTGACTGGCAACCAGGTGCAGGCCCACTCTTGTGAACGCTCACCAGGAAGGACTTCTTACTATCTAGAGACAATCACGACATTCAAATCCTCAACTTTGAATATCACGTGAAAACACTTGTGACCAAAGTCACGGTCACACAGGAACACATAGGCTAAGAGACCTACTTAACGCTTCCGGGAGAGCCCACAGTGCTCAGAGCAGTGCACTGTGTGACACTGACAACCCAACGACCCACCACCTTGGGGGCAGCTCCGCCCCCAGGAAGGGGACTGGACACTCCAACTCCAGAATGAGCAGAAGCCTAAGACACACAAAGCGGGTCGAAGTTCATCAAACGCAGCAGATGCAGCCACGACATCTTCTGTGTCTCCAGCAGGAACGTGTCCCGAAACGCATCCACTAGAAACCACGCTGCACTGGGACGCCCCAGCCAGGGCTGCCCCATGTGAAAGCCCCTGGGGAGGGGGCCGCCCAGGGTTCCCACTGCTGGACTGACTGCCTCTGATGAAGCAATGGACCCTGCAACGATGACCAAAACCAACCATTCCATCAAATCTAGTACGAAACCAAGTATGAGCTGCACGAATTACCCCAGGACGAGCCAAGTGTAGAGAGACCCCCGATGTCAGAAGCGTGTCAAGACACATGCATGTGCTATCACAGTTGTACTGGTGACAGAACTTATGATTACTGCTGTAATTTTACCAACATGGTACCTACAACCTAGGGAGTGCTTACCATGTGCAGGAACTTAGGGGCACACATGCTCTGGACCAAGAAGCCTGTGGGGCAGGTGCCCAGTCCAGTGGGTGGTGAGAGTGCAGCTCTTGGGCTACCTGCCTGGGCTGGAGCCTGGCTCTGCAACACATGGACTCAGTGACCTGGGCAGTTATTCAACAGCTTCATCTCCTCTTCGTCCAGTGGGGCTGCAGACAGCCTGGCACAGTGTGTCCGTGATCAAGTCGTGTGAAATGCGGAGAACGGTGCCGGATACAAGATTAACACGAGCCATTACTATTACGGCCTCCAACATACAGATGAGAAGACTAAGGCCCAGAAACTGAGTCATCTCGAGGCCACTGTGCCAGGGGTCAGCAGGACCGTGATGCAAATTCACGTCTGACTCCAAGTGCTGTACAACTCGACTGATTGTCGGTAACCATTTTACAAAGCGGAGTAAGTTTTCCCTGCCCTGAGCACAAATAACTTATTTTCTTGTACTAACCTACAAGTCTTATCTAAATAAGGTACTATATTAACCCTTTACTGTGTTTTTAAACTAAAATAAATACACAAAGTTTATAATGGTGAATAAAAGTTATGCAGGTTATACTTTGACTCTCAGCTTGAACACTAATATTAATTATTGTTGCATACATTTTAGATGTAAAATCCGTACTTCACTGATTTGCCTTATTGTGTCCTTTGCCTTTTAAAAATATAGGAAAAGACCTGCCTTCAAGGCTTTACGGGGCAGGCATCTACTCAGGCAAGGCTGTACCGAGCTGCTATTCACTGAAACACGCTCTGCCCCTGCGACCACACAAAGAGGTGAGCTGTTCGTAAGCTGGATGGTCATTCTGGGGTGAGGAAAGGTCAAAGACCCCTGCCCACTCCAGGGAGCAGCAGGGGGCTCTGATGAAGTGACAGGTCTGCCGCACGACACTGCGACTCTGTGAGCAGTTTAAGGAATGTCACAAGTAAAAGGTAGATCACAGGCACTTAGAACGGTTTGCACAGCTGCCCCAGAGGAGAGCAGGTCCAAGAGCGCCCCTAACGCCTACGTGCACTGCAGTCCACCAGCCTGAGAGAGGATGAGCTGGTGTTAGGAGCTGGCTGGACAGGCTGGCCTACTCGGCCACCAGGACAGCCCCCTCAGATAATGGGTTACAGTTCCCTTGTCACGGATCAATTTTTATAAAAGAAAGGACAGGGGCAGATGAAAAAGGCGTGGGAGTCACGTGGATACTACACACCAGGAGGAAGGAAGTGTTGGAAACAGTCAGTTAGGGTCACCCAACCAGGCAGGATGATGCAAGAGAAAGTGTCACCAACAGAAACAGCATTTTAAGAGGTAAATTCCGTGTTGTCATTTTAAGGTGTGTGACAGCATTATTTGTGCTTATTCTTCAATACCACACTTTCATACTAGAGAAAATATGTTAATCTCAGTTTCCTTATCTATACAATTGGATAACAGCTACCTTGCAAGGCTGTCCTGGGGATTATGGCTGATGCATATTAAGTAACCCTGGCCTGCTCACAAGCAGATTGCTTCAGAGGGTTTGCTGTAGGGGGAGGGGAGGCATCCTCTAAGTCAATTTAGAAGAAAACAAACTGTTTCCAACAGACGACAACTATGCTTCGACAAGTTAAGAAATACTTCATAGATAATCCTTAAATTGTAGACGTTCTAGTTTCATCTCCAAATGAAACTGGGCCATTAAATTGCATTAAAATATTTCAGCTTTACTTGTGATGAGCCTCATGATTCAAAGTATCAGGTAAATACAGTCCAGTAAAAATTGTTATCCGGAATACAATTTCTTTTTCAGTTAATTAAAAAAAAAAAAAAGATGTGGCCTAGTTTCACGCGTCTTAAAAAGCCTATTTATCACTAAATTATCACTCTTTATTTTTTAATTTACTTAAAATTCTTATTTTAAAGGACACAGCAAAATTTATTGCAACTGGCTGAAAAAATCTCACATTTTATTATCAAACCCTACAGCAGTAGCTAAATTAGCAGCAAAATATAAAATATAAAGTGTTAAAATCCTGTGTAGGTGAAGAAGAAAAGACACACACTGCGGGAGGAAATATAAATTTAGCAATATATGGCAAAAATAATAAAGTGTGTATTCTCTGACCTAGAATTTTTTATTATTTATCTTAGAGAAACCCTCTCACAATTAAAGACACTCCTTTTTAATAAAGGAAAATTCAATGGCACCACCTAACTAAAAACCAAACATCTGCTATGCTGCAAATCCCTTCCCATAGCAGAAGGAAAAAACTACAAGCCAGGCAGTGGCACAGGCTCCCTCTGCAGAGCCCAGTCCAGCTCAGTCGGGGCTGTGACACGGAGCCCACGGTCTTGGACCCCCAGCGCCCGAATTCATTACCTCTGAAGCACCACAGGGCCAGACAGTGCAGGATAGCTCAGTTCTGATGGCTTCACTATAACACATTTCACTCCACCCAGTGAAAAGAACAGAGGTGAAGGGCAGAGAGCTCTCTAAGAACGGGGCTGGCCATCCCAGAGATAGCCAGGGCGGGGCTCAGCCGGCAGGGTAGCAAGTCAGCATTCCAATCCTCTGACTTCCAGGCCTGCAACTTTATAACCAACTGGCACAGAATTCCTCAGAACACAGCAATGGAGACACCAAATGACTGCACATTTCATTGCGTACACCGCCATGTTTTCTGGTGTTACACTGTTCAGTGTAGAGAAATTAAAAGCACAATAAAATTATAAGTAATTCGGGGCTTCCCTGGTGGTGCAGTGGTTAAGAATCCGCCTGCCAATGCAGGGGACACGGGCTCGATCCCTGGCCCGGGAAGATCCCACATGCCGTGGAGCAACTAAGCCCGTGCACCACAACTACTGAGCCTGCGCTCTAGGGCCCGCGAGCCACAACTACTGAAGCCCGTGCGCCTAGAGCCCGTGCTCTGCAACGAGAGAAGCCATGACAATGAGAAGCCCGCGCACCACAACGAAGAGTAGCCCCAGCTCACTGCAACTAGAGAAAGCCTGCGCACAGCAATGAAGACCTAATACAGCCAAAAATAAAAATATATATATTAAATTGTAAGTAACTCATGATGATGAACAAGGTTCATTTACACTCATACATTCAAGAAATATTCACTGATCACTCACAATGTATCACACAATTTGAAAATATTAGTCGGGTTTAATGTCAGGAAAAAAAGACTACGGTTTCTGCCACAGAACTAAGTTCTAAAAACCAGTGATGTAGATACACCTACAATGGAGTATGATTTTGGAGTGAAGTGGACCTTCGATGTATACAGACAACCCTTGAAAAGCAAACCACTTACGAAGGCATTTTCAGTGACACCCACTTAATGTATGGTTTCACTACATACTCTCTCTTTGGAGAATGAAATTCTGTACTTCTGCAATTTCAATGTGAGCTACCAATATGTTTGCAAAACTCTTAGAATTTTAAACAACTCTTACCTGCTAAGACCAAAACCTATTAAATGTCTGCAAGTACTAATAACCAAGAGAACATACCATTTCACCCATACAACGTCCTCAAACAAAATTAATGCAAAGACAACAAAAGACAAAATCAAAACTAAAAATTGTTTGGTGATCTAATCCTTAAATCCTCTGGGTTGAATTTCGAGTGACCAATAACAGACTGCTGTTAATCCTCTTCAGGGGATGTCACTACCTGAGCACTGGCCTTGCTATCAGGACAGTAAAAGCATAACAGTTCCCTCATGTTTTTTTTTTTTTTGGCCGCACCGCCAGGCATGTGGGATCTTAGATCCCCCGACCAGGGATCGAACACATGCCCCCTGCACTGGAAGCTTGGAGTTTTAACCACTAGACCACTAGGGAAGTCCCAACAGTTCCCTCCCTTAAATGAGGGATAGCATTTTCATAAAATATGACTACTGTCATTTTTCAGCATCTTTGTCACTTAAGATTTAGGAAGCAGTTGATGACATACCTTCCCACTTACCATCTCCTGTACTCCCCCAACAGGCAGTAAGGGCAGGTACCATGACCCTCATCTTAGTGGGGCCCCATCATGTGAGCCCGAGTCTCGTCCTCTTTCAGGAAGGAAAGTCTAGCACAGATTCTGCTGACACACAGACAGGGAAGGACTGTGACAGAGCAGGAGATGAGTCTGCAGCTGAGGAATGCTCTGATCTGACCATCCAATAAGAACATAAAAACAAGCCCCATTTGGGGAGCACTGCAGTTTTAACTACTGCATGGGGAGCACCATCAAGAGCCAAGAGTCTCCTGTCCACCTCCTGGGCAAGAGCTGGCCGTCACCCTCCACACCTGTCCCCTGAAGACACAGGGTCTGTTTCCTTACTGGAAAACTGGCTGCCCTCATTGGCTGAGATATGGTTTGCCTACAGCACTGTATGCTCCAAACCCTGTACAAAGTACTTTATAAAAGAGTTAAGGAATTTTTCAAGGGCGATTATATCTGTGTCTATCATGCTCATTTTGGGGTTTCCCTGGCGGTCCAGTGGTTAAGACTCTAGGCCTCCACTGCAGGGAGCCCAGGGTTCAATCCCTAGTTGGGGAGCTAAGATCCCACATGCTGTGCAGTGTGGCCAAAAAAAAGAAAAAGAATCATTTGTAAATCAATTATACCCCAATAAAAATGTTTTTAAAAAATCATGCTCATTTTATTTCCTGACTTTAAAAGCAAAGTCCCACCTTAAATAAAATTCCACCTCGTCTCCTTACTCCCAGCCTCACAGCCTCAATTTTAGTCATTCATCCAACACCTACTGAGCATCTTCTACAGTCCAGGACCAAGGCAGGCATGTCACACCTGGGCTCTGAGATGCACCGTCAGCAGCTTGCTAGGGATTCTGCCTGGTGGTGTCAGGTAGGTCAGCACAGGAACCAGTGCAGAGGCCTGACTCCAAGTTCCAGGTCTGAGACTGCGCAAAAAGCACACGTCTCCAGGGTAGCTCAGCATTGAGCACAGAGCCATCCTTCCTCCACGAGTGAGGGGGACTCAAGAACACAAAGGGCCAAGAAACATGCAGTATCTGTTCAGTCCCAGCACCACGTTAATACAATGAGTGAAAAACCAAGAACATAAATTCACTCTGAGTGAAAGTTCTGGAAATGACTTGAGTCCTTCAGTCACACATCAGGATTCAGAGCAGCCCTCGGGAACAGCTCACTTTCATGTGGTTCTAACAGATTACTCCATCTCACCCATTTAATCAACAAATGTCGGGACTTCCCTGGTGGTCCAGTGGTTAAGAATCGGTCTTGCAATGCAGGGGACACTGGTTCGATCCCTGGTCAGGGAACTAAGATCCCACATGCTGCGGGGCAACTAAGCCTGCGTGCCACAACCAGAGACCGCGCGTGCCGTAACTACAGAGCCCATGCGCTCTGGAGCCTGCGCGCCGCAACTAGAGAGAAGACGGAACACCGCAACGAAGAGCCTGCATGCCGCAACTGAGACCCGATGCAGCCAACAAACAAACAAACAAACAAACGAATTTATAAACAAAACAAATGTCACTGAGTATTTGGGACTAGCATGTGGGTTTTACTTTCTGGGGGGTTAATCAAAGACAATTTCTAAAAGCATCATTACCAGTGGTAGATCTGACAAAAAACTTCTTATTCTGCACTAACTATAGACTAAAAGTTGCAAAAAGATTTACAGGGAGAGCCTAAGTACCTTTCTGATCTTCCTCTTAACTGGCTGTCCTTTCCCAAAGGGGAGGTGACTTGCCACACACCTGCCTCAGAACCCAGCCACAGTACTCAGTACTCAGCCACAATGACTTTCGAGTGACAAGGTCACTGTATTGCAGAGCTGCTACTACGATCATCACTTCCATTCATTCCAACAGTATTTCCTGGACACGCAGTACGTGCCAGCCACTGTTCTTTGCACAAAACAGCCTCCCTGTGGACTTCACCTCATAGTAAAACATTAAGTATAATAAATATATTAAACAGGACATTAGAAGAATGAAGTGCTGTGGGAAAACTAAGCAGGAAAGGGAGACAGGAAACAGGAAGTGGCGAGCTGAAATTCCAGGTAAAGCAGTAAGGGAAGGCCTGCCCTCCCGGAGCCTAAGGGTGAGGGCGCCAGTGATCCGGGTACAGCCAGGGACGGAGCACAGGAGTCTGTTGAGAGCCTGGCCAAGAGGCCACTGTGGCGGGGGGCCCGCAGAGTGAGTCAGGGGGCCAGTGATAGGGAGACTGGTCACAGAGGATGGGGGTGGCCTGACAGGCATCCCTGCCCCGCAAGGGTCCCCATCCCTGCCCCGCAAGGGTCCCCATCCGAGGCCACACTGGTTCCACAGCTGAGATCCCCCAGCAAGGCCTTGTCTCCTCCACGTGCCTCTCTACTGTCTGCTCACCGGACAACCCCTGGCTGCTCTGACTTCACCAGGGCCAAGGGGGCCAGGCATGGGGGTGCTGCAACACGTGTGCCCCTCAGAGCCCCGTGCTGCTGGAAGCACCTGCCACTCAGCCCCTGGCTTGGCCACGTGCCATCAGAGGTGCCCCAAGTCCCGCAACCCTGACACAGGTGGAAGGAGAGCTGCACGCTCTCAGGAAGTTTCTGAAAGCCCATAAGTCTTGCCTCATAATTTCATCTCTCAAAGTCTGACAGGTGCCTCGATCCTGAAACTCAGCACCACGTTTAACAAGAGAGAAGCAAATAAATGAACACAAAATCTCAGAAGCTTTGACTAGAGTTCTGCCTTCAGCCAACCAGATTTAAGACGGGGCAGTATAACTGTCGATGTCAGCAAGGTAGTTTTTAAACAGACAAATAGTAAGGACAAAGGTGTCCAGGACAGCACCTCTCAGTCTATGACCCCTATCACACCTAAGCCTGAAAACGAAAATAAAACAGAAACGTTTGCTTCTTTTCCTGCATAGCACAACTGAGCGAATTCTGAGAACTCATCTCTTAGGCACATGAAAAAGCGAGTCCTTGATCCAGCCGCTCAACACAAACAAGTTCGAACCCGCGGGAATGAGTTCCTAACCCTCTCTCGGTAAGACTACAACACAAGGCACTGCTTCAGATGTCCTCGCGAGCAGAGAAAACATTTTTTTCTTACAAACCAGATGATTTTCACCCGCGAGATTAATCTACAGCGCGTCAAGGAACAAAGCTCAATTCCGCGAGCTAAAAGCGTAATGACCCAGGCACAGGTTACGTGGCTGCTGGACCGGCGGCGCCCCTCTTCTCGGCCCTCAGGACCGCAAAGACCCTCCCCGGGGCGGGGGCGCCCCGCGCAGACCCCGGCCCCGGAGCGCGAGCTGCGCTGGGGTGGGGGTGGGGGGGCCTTGGCTGCCGCACGTCGGGTCTCTGGCCGCCCCCAAGCAAGGGCCCGGTGGCCCGACCGCGGCGCACGGCCTGGGCCTTCCCGCCGCTCCTCCGGCCGCGCCGCCGCCCCCGGTCCCGAGGGGGTAGGGAGGGTCGTCGCCATTTCCGCCTCCTGGCGCGCGGCCCCGCCACCCCGCGCCGTGCCACCCCGCACCCCCTCACCCCACCCCCCGTCACCCTCACCTTGCGCCCCGCCCCCGCCCCCTCATTCCGCTCTCGTCACCCCGAACCCCCGCCCGCCCGCCCGCCCGGCCGGCCTGACGCGAGGCCGCCGGCCCGCCGCGAGCTCACCTGTCCGTCTGCCCACCCGCCCGCCGGCTCCGCTCCTCCCTGCGCGGCGCTGCTGGGCAGCCGGCCGACGCGCTCCTCAGCCGGGGCTGCGCCTCGGAACCCGGCGGCGGCGGCGGCAGCGGAGACGGCGGTTGGGGCAGCGGCAGAGGGCGCGGGAGCAGCACCGGTAGAGGCGACGGGGGCGCGCACGCTCACGCACGCTCACGCACGCACCCGCACCGGCGCGCGCGCTCCCGGGAGGACGTGGGCGCCGGCGGGTCGGAGCCGCGGGAGGGGCAGGCCGAGCGTGCGCCGAAAGCGCTGGGCGAAGGCTCCACCCACCAGTGGGGCGGAGCCCCGAGTGACAGCCCACGGGCGGGGCCCCGGGAGCTGTGGGCGGAGTTCGCACCGCGGAATCGGAAGCGTCCACCGCCCCGCAGGGGCGGGGCCGAGCGCAGGGGCGGGGCCTGCTCACCAGCGCGTCAGGTGCTCTCCGGTTCGCCGGCAGGTGCTGCGGCCAGCCGCCGTGAGGGAGAGGTGCGAGGACTTGTCTTGCAGCTGAGTTTGCCCCGCGCTTTACGTAAGATTGAGAACACATAATTGTTCTCGTCAAAGAACGGAAGAGGGAGCTGGTGGGAGATGACCAGGAGGCCGGCGTCCCCTGAGCCACTGTTTGGGACTGACGTTTGCTCATCCCTGCAGCGCAGAGATGTGACTTCCTGTCTGCCTGCCCAATCACCGAAGTGCCGCCGCCATTGTCCGGGCCCTCCCAGAACCACCTACAAACAATGTCTTGAAAGGGCAGTTGAACGAACTTCCACTCACTTCCCTCCCTGTCCAGGTACGACCATTGCTCATCTCACTGACCCCCTGAGGGAGGGGAGACCTGCTCGTTACCCTTCCCTATCACTTCTTATGACAGAAACAGTTCTACCATTTACTGAATGCCTGCTCTGTGCCTGGTACACTGGTATGTGCCAGTTTTCATCCTAGAAGCCATCCAACAGATTTTCTGGCCAGCCTCCCCACTTCCATGCTTGCCCACTGGCCATTTTCCACTCAGCGGAGTCATATTCTTAACACAGAAACTTTATGACATCCAAGCCTCCCTAAACACGTTGAGTAAAATCCAAACTCTTTGCCAACAAGCTCCAGCCCCGTCCACCTCTGCCCTCTTACACCTCTCTGCCATCATGCCGGCCTTGAACTGCCCAGTTTGTCCGAGGCTCAGGGCCTGCAAGTGGCAGAGAGCTCAGGAAGTCGCCTGGCAGCCATTAAATTGTGCAACATCAAGCAGGCACGAAAAGGCCTTTAAAAACCAAGAAACAGAAGGGCCAGATTAGTGTCTATGTCTGTTGATTCAAAAGGATTAAAGATCCTGGGCCAGAATCGCAGGAGGAATGAGAGAACCAAATGAACCCGGTACCAATTTCAGAATGAAGCTGTGTTGGGCACTGCAAGAATGAATGAAGCAGGCCTTAGTGAGTCCCTCCCTGACCTACTAGTTCCACTTTAGGGAGATTCTTTCTAAGAAAATGTTCCCAAATACAGAAAAAGTTGTATGCACCAAGCTACTCTTGATGGTGTTATTTATAATAGTGAAAATGGAAACCTGCACAACTGTACAAATAAGCACGTTCAAATGGAAAACTATAGTTATAAGATGTATACAAAGGTTACCTAATAGCACTGAAAATTTTTGTGATAGCTCCTGAAAGTAAAATGAGCAAAATGCACGATATGTATTAGAAGTACATTATTACAAATATGTCTATAAACAAACAAGCCAACCTGTTTGGAGAAAATAAGAGGAAGAATACTGTCAAATATGGACAGTGGCTGCAGTCCGGCCCTGTGCTTTGCAGGCCCTTCAGTTGGGCCAGGTGGGTGCCCCTATCCTCACCTTGAGAGGAAACTGAGACTTCAGGGAAGCAGGTGCCATGGCTGCCCTCCAATGCCAGCCCCGCCACTTGCTACAGTCCTTCAAGCCCTCAAAGCTCATCTCACGGGTCCGTTATTTACGGGGAACACCTGAGGCCTAGGTCCATGTCAGGGTCATCCTTGTACCCCAGAACAAGAGCCTAGCAAACTCCTACCCACAGACATTTAAACACTGAGTAAGTGAAGACCACACGGAACCCCTTTCCATCGTCAGTGAGAGCAATGCTGACTGGGGGCAGCGGTGGTGCTTCTCCACTTGGTGCGGCCTCATGTCGTGTTGGACTGCCGGGCTGGGCGTGTCTCTCATACAATTTGAAGTCATTAACTTTCCCTGCTCTTGCATCTCAGGCAAGCCATGCCCTCTGACCCCAAAGGAGGTCCGATGCTCCCAGTGAAGGGACTTCCCACTGGGCACACCCAATACAGCAGGAATAGACACATGTGAAGCACCAGCGCAGTGCAGAGCGAGGCTCTCCCCGGAAGAGTTTTGGGGGTGGTGTGGCGGGCACTCCAGGGCACAGCAGTAAGAAGAAAAAGCAGAGTGCAGGAAGTTGTAGCCATCTTTTGAGTAAGAACGGGAAGGGAATGAGAACACACATTCGTAGTTGCTCGGTTTTGCATGAAGAAAGCATTGGGAGGGTGAGAAGCCATCGTAGAGGGCAGGCGGGGGGTGTACAGGGAACGGGTGCGTTTGAGCGGGCCTCACACCCAGTTTTGACTTTAGAATCCTGTACACAGAGGACCTGAAGACACTTAGCAGAGAAGTTCTCCCTGCAGCATCCCTGCACTCCACCCCCAGGTCCCTGCTCCCCACTCCGCACCACCTGAGCTCACCCACCCCTGCCTCATTCCTCCAGGACTTGTCGTCTACCCGTGGTCGGCACATTCACGTGGTGCCCCAGCAGAGCGGGGCCACGAGGACGGGAAGATGGCCGCACACTGTTGGCCCAAGGAACAGGACCCTCTTCTTCCCAAGGCCCACCCCCCTCTCAGTGAGCCCCTCCACCCACCCACCCAGCCGAGGACACGGGTGCCCTTCCTGCACCACAGCTGTTACAGCTGCAGCCGGACGATCTTGGGAGTTCACGCGGCTCTCACGCCAGGCCTGAGCCCTTCAGTGGGGTGGATCCTGGCCGGCCGGCCACCCTCGTGCTGAAGTGCCTGCCTGCGTGGCTCTGGCAGCTCAGCCCAGACTCCACTGTAAGCTGGCCGGCTCCTTCCCATGCTCCATACCCCTTCCCCAGAGACCCCACAGCTTTGTCACCAACACACCCTCTCATGGCACTGAAGATCTAGAATTTGTATTTGAGACCATCTATTTCCTGCCTGCCTCTCCCTAGGGTGCAGGGATCCTGCCTGTCGGTTACTTTGCCACTCTTTCGCCACCTTCCTGAATGAAGTAAGATACACCACACGAGCTTAAGTGGGTTTTCCCCCAAAGGAATGCTTTATTGACAAATCACCCGTTATCTACTTTAAGGAAAAGATAAATCAGTTATTACACCTGCATCCTGCCTTCCCATCACACCCCATCTGAGAGATTCCAACCCTGGGGAAAGAGCACAGAGCAGCGTTCCTCCCAAAGCACGAGTGTGGACTGCAGCCACCCCCCACCCCCCAGTGTGTCTGAAGTGACCAGCAGACACTCAGGTACCAGACAGCACATCACAGTCGACCAGAGAAGACACTGAGCTGACGGCTCCTTCCCTTCAAGAGTGCACAGATGCCGGCGAGGTCGCTGCCCGCTAAGAGCCTGTAAGGCGCAGAGCTGCCCCTCCAGGTGCGCCAGACGTGGGGCCCTGGGTGAGAGGCTGCTGGGCTGTGGCAGCATCGGAGCGGAAAGAGATCTTTGTAGCTCCTGAGAAAAGGCAACAGCAGAGTCCCAGCTGACCCGACGCCCTGGCCCTGACCTACCTGCAGGGTCTGCCTGTTGCTCGCTGGCCCTGGCGTGTGCCACACACGCAGGTTGGAGCCACTGATCGGTGATGTGCCAGCCAGGCCCAGCTTGCAAAGGGGCAGCGCCAGCCCTCTGTGAAGGTGCTGGTCTTTCTTTCTCTCACCCCCACCGGCCAGCGGGAGCTGCCCCAGTCACTGAGGGGAGCAAGAAGCCAGTTTTCTATTCGGGGATGGAACGCACTCGTGAAATAAAACACACCACTGGCACAGAGGTGCTGTCCCTCGGCTGGATGCAGGATTTTACATAGTGCTCAAAATCCACTAAAGAACCCTCGTTTATATATATAAAAACATTATAAACAAATAAAACATAAGGCGATATAAGGCGTGCACTTCAGCTTGAGTCCAAAGGAATAATATTTCTAACTGTGAGGCTAAAGCTGCTTTGCTTAGTTTTACTTTTTGAAAAACCCACTGCTTTTAAAAAATAAAGAATTTGCTTTTCTTAAAGCTAGATCATTAGTGTAATGATTAGGCATCTGCTGATCATCAGCTTTCTGGAAGGTCTCAGAAAATGGGTAGTTTTCCTGTTTGGCATTTTGAAATAAAACTGCAGATCAGGCAGGGCTTTCTGGATGACTCTTCCTCCTGCGACTTAGGGAAGGAGTTTAGAAACCACCACGCGTTTTATACTTAGCGCTCTTCCCCCCCCCAACCCCGCTTTCAACATGCTGATCAACTAACAAGACTCCCAACAGGAGCTTGGCTTTGGCTCACACCCTGGGACCCGCCACCCTGCCCGCTTCCTGCTCTGAGGCAGGACGGCGCAGTGATTTGCTGATCTGCCGACAGAAGGGGAGGCATCTGTGTACAAGACATGTTCTCTGACCCATGCGAGCGCGGCAGCCACGTCTCCACGGGGATGGTGTGATCGTTCTCAACACCCGCCGCTCGAAGTTGCAGTTGTGGCGATGAGGGTGTGCTTGTTCCGTGGCCGGGCAAAGCCGCTATGGGCTTAGAAGGGCGTGTGATCAGGCAGGGGTCTGTCTCCACTCCCGGTCGGGGAGGGAAGGTTGTCACTGCCATTCTCTCTGCCACTGACAACCTTAGACTACAGATGGGAAAAGACCAAGAAAGAAGAACATGAGACAGGGCAAGCACGCACGCCTAGCAGATCCTAGGCCCGTACTGGGAATTCAAGGTGTCCGATCTCTACGTGAGTTTATGTAACATGGACCCCGCTCAGCAATAAAAGAAACAAATCACCAACACGGGAAACAGGCTGGATATCTCTCTAGGAAATTACACAGAGGGAGAAGAGCCAATCCCCACAAGACTACATGCTGCATGGCTGCATTTACATGACGTTCTTGACACAACATAAACGGAGAGCAGATGAGGGGCTGCCAGGGGGCTAGAGCAGGGGGTAGGCAGGCCTCCATCTCTGTGGGGATGCTGGAACTGTGCTCTGTTGTGACTGTAACAGCCACTGTCTCCTGGTTGTGACACTGCAGGATGTTACCACCGGCGGAAACTGCACAAGGTACAAGAGCTCTCCGTATCATTTCCCATAACTGCACGTGAACCTACAATGACTAGTGACGTGTCCCACCCCGGTCCAGATCCAGTTACCTTTATGGTCCCAACTCGGTCCTCGAATGACTTGAAGGTGGCAGAATTCCTTTAGAGAGAGAAAGATGTCAGTATAAGGAGCACATTGTTTCGTCACCCTCCTAAACCTGAGGAACTCGGGGTTAGGGTCATCCTCTGGAGAGATCCCGAGGTCTCACTGCAAAAACGTGATGAGCCAAAAAAAAGGGGAGGGGGCGCACATGTTCCGGGCTTCCCCAGGACAGAACCGAGGTCAGCCACCCCCCGCCAACTGCAGGACAGAAGATCTGCATGCCACCAGCTGGTGAGCCCCAGACTTCATCTGGGCAAACTGCGGACCCCTTGACTGGGCAGCCAGGGGATGCTGGGCACGTTTCTGCTGCGCCCTGAATGCACATCTTGGGGTTATGGAAAGTCCCACGTGTTCTTCACATAGATCTCTCACAGAAGGCGAGCAAGAGGAAAACCAAGGAGCATTCGGAGAGCAGAGAGTGACGAGGAGGCAGAGGAGAAAGCAGGCCAGGCCTGGTCCCACCCAGCCCCCGTCCCCCTCCCTGGCTCCGCAGCTCCCTGAGCCCAGGCCTCTGGAGGCAGCCTGTCAGTGACCCCTGGCACGCTCAGGGGGCAGCAGCTGCAGCAGATTCTCCTGGGACGGGGACATGAGCTCTGCGGGGACCCAGGCTGCACTACAGAGCAGGAGCGAGCACAGGTGGGAACTTCGAGGAGGAATCGGTCTTGGCTCTGGCTGTTCTCAGGATATAAACAGCCACCATAAAAATCTCGGAGACACCTGAGACTTCTTGGCGTGTGCAAGCCTCTCTGCACCTTCCGGCCCGGCCCTGAGGGCAGCCCTGGAAAGTTCCAGGTGGAGCCCAGTTTGGGGCCTCACCCCCACCAGCTCTTCAGCCTCGAAGAGGTATCTCCCAACCCTGAGCCAAGAGGACGCTGAGGGGGAAGGTGGTCCTTGGTTCAGGGGTTTGGGGAGTGAGACGGACCAGCTGGAGCCACCCCCTCCCACCGGCCTCCCAGTGGGGTCCCAGCGGGCTCGGGGAGCCGTGGGGTGCGGGGGCACGTTACCTCATGGCCGGCATACTTATGGAGTGGCGGATGGAGTGGCTGCTGCTCGGAAGCGTGGTAGGAGCAGAGAAGGAGAGTTAAGGCAAGGACAGGACCAGCCTCCCCGTGCAAGAAACTGAGGCCCCGCCCGCCCGGCACCACTGAAGCAGAGAAGCTGCAAGGCTGCCCTCGGTGGGGAGAACCAGACCCGGGTGCCCCTCGCATAGCCCCAGAAGCGTGACACTGCCGGAGGAGGGTGCTGGGACAAGGAAACTAAGATGCCCTTAGCCTGGGGTGCTAAAGACACTTCTGGTGCCAAGAACCGCCAGGTGTCCCCACATGACTTCACAGCAAGCTCCAGAGAGGCCAGCACGGCAAGTAGGAATATTTAAAGTCACAGACTATTCTGGATTTGGGTTCCAGGCCTCCAAGGCGGAGGAGCAGCTTGATCAGCACGAGGTAAAGGACACTCGGGAGGCTGTCTGACCCGGTCCCACGCACCCCGCGGCAGAAAGGGCGCTCGGTTGCGGGGAGGAGGAGACCAGCTCCACTATGAGGGGCAGGACCGCTTCTGGGGGAGGACATGGGGACACGACGGCTTGAGGGCCGGCAGGGCCCCTTCCAGGAAGAGAGTCAGGGGTGGGCCGATGGCTACTCGGTGAGGCGGGGTCAGAACGGACGGCGACAGGACCCAGCCGGCTGCACAATCAGGGAAGGAGCCCTGCACCCGTCACGCCGCTGGTGACCGCCTTGCCGTGCCGGCCCCACCCCCACCGTCCTCCGCAGCCTCCCCCCGGGGCCAGCCGGGCCAGCGTGTCCAGCGTCAGTCTTACCTAAAGGAGTGCGAGAAGGGCCGAGCCCTGAGAGCGGCGGCAGGAGGAGAGTAGAGATGCAGCGTTAGGAGGGGCGCCTGGTCCTGCCCCGGCCCCTCTGCTCGAGCTCCGGAAGAGCACAGGGACCCCGGCGACCACGCTGCCGGAGGAGGGCACGTGCCCCCTCTCCAGCCTCTGCCCCGCCCTCTCGGATGCGGTCACATACGAGGGACCCTCGCATCTGACTACGCCACAGACTGGAGAGAAGGAGCCCCAAGAAACAAGCAGAGCGAGGGCGTGAGGTGCTCTTCGGCCCCCGGAGTCCATGCCTCACCCAGGACCCCATCAGCCTGCACTCCAGCTGGGCCGGGGCGCCCCCTGCACCGCAACAGGGCCTGAGACACCCCCAGGGCTGAGAACTTCATGCTCTGGCTCCATCACCACAGATGACAGAAGCTGACCGAGAAATCTGAGCGTGCCCAAGGGCAGCTGCCCGGGGGGGCGGGGGGTTGGGGAGGGGGACGAGGCCACCCCAACGTGGAGATCATTGCAGAAGTGACAGTCACATGGCCTGATGTACCCACACCGCTCTGGTGGGCGGCAGGACCTGCTTCGCTCGGCGGGAGAACGAGCCCAGTGGTGAGAAGAGGCACGTGTCCCGTCAAAGGTCACCCAGCTGGACGGAGGCCTGACCCTGCTTTAACTGGGTCTTTGGCCCCAATCCAGTTCCCCAGCCCCGGGGATGCAGAAGGCCTCTCGACCCGGGCTACTCCTGGATGGGCCCTTTGAGACACCAGTGTGGGGCTGCTGTCCTTAAGGACTGAGCAGCACCTGACCCTGAACGTGCAAGGGAGACCTCCCTGGGCCTGGTTCTCCTTCTCGAGAAGCTGGCAACTCCGTCAGCCTCGAGCTCCAAACCACGGAGGTAAATGGGCCTTGGCCTCAGAAACCACCTGAGACCACGTGGTGAGGCGATGGGGACACACCGAGGACCCTGAGACCCAGAGATCACAGCACCACTGGAATCATGAGAGCAAAACCAGCAGCAGGCACACAAGACCCCGGTATGAGACCCCAGCCAACAGGCACCGTGACCATGCGCCGGTTCCTCTGCCGGGCTGACTCACACACGGCGGGCACAGGACCTGCAGCGACACGGCCACTCCGGGTTCTGAGCAGAGAGTGGGGGCAGACGGAGCACAGGCCGCATCACCGCTCCCCCAGATCGAAGCCGTTCGTTCGCGTGAGGAACTGCCCAGCAGGTTCGCCCGCAGCCGCTTCCACACGCGCCAGGGGCTCCGCCCTCTCGCCTGCTTTCCACCCACAGTGCTCCGAACACACTCGAAAGTGAGTGAGAATACTGAACATGAGCGCGTGACACCAAAAATGAAAGAGAATGTTCCCAGAAGACGACGAAGCAGATCTGTCACCTGCTTCAGGTGCCCTGTCATCAGAGCAGCCTCTGCAGGAAAGCGCGGACCCGAGCAGACGCTCCCCTCGCTCCGTGACGGGCCCTGGGAGTGAGGCCTGGCCGCCAGGGGCGTGTGATCAACCTGTCGCCAGGCTTACCCCAGCCTGGCCCAGGTGGTCACAGCAGGCATCCCACTGAGTGTCAAAGGAGACTCGACCCAGGAACACACCCAGAGTCAAGCGGAAGCCAAGCAGCATGAAGCCTTGGGGAGCAACTGCCACGGGCCCTCCTGCTGCCAGGGCAGAGCCACCGCCTGGCGGGGGGGGGTCCCTCTTGTGCCCGAATCACATCCATGGTGGGCAAGGCCTGCATCCGAGCGTGGCCCGCAGGGACCCCCAGTGTAGAGGGTGCACCCGAGGCACAGACTGCCTATTACTGACTGTTCAGCTTCTCCGAAGGTTGGAAGTTTTTCAAAATAAAAAGCTGGGGGGTCAGGGAGAGGAGAGGGGTAACGATGTCAAACAAACACGGATAAAACGTGAGCACGGCTCCAGGCACCAGCTGTCCTCTGCTCAGCCGGGTGGGGCCTGGGGCTTGTGAGTGCCTGTGGCCAATCGGCCAGGGCAGGGCTCCTATCTTGAGGCCCACAAGGCAGCCACAGGCTGTGAGGCAGGGAAATGCTTACCCTAAGCAGGCAAGAAGGAGCCCACTCAAGGAAGGGTGAGAGGTGAGGGGTCAGGGCCGGGGGGACCCCCAACGCTATGCTCAGCAGGCCAGACCCACGGCAACTCCATAGGATTCTTGGCTATGAGGAGACAGGGCAGGGCCGGCAGTGGAACCCGGGGGGCCAAGTCCAGGGTGCCGGCGATGGGGATGACCCGCACTGCCCGCTGTCTCTCACCAATTAGTCCCAACAACCCCGAGGGAGGCCCTCGTGAGGGCACAGCGAGGAGGGAGCTCAGCCAGGAGTCACACTCTGGCCTCTGGCTCCAAGGAGGCCCTGCGGGGGCAGCAGCAAATCCCAGAGCAGAAAACTCAGGGTGAAGCCTGGCTTGGGAGCGGCGTGGCCATCAGGCTGGGGGTGGGCACTGCTGCGTGTGGTCCACCTGGTACCCGGGCCCCCACGCTCCCTGGCCCCAGAGGCACTCAGGTGGCCACCAGGGTCTCATCCACTTCTGGGACAGAATGCTCAGTCGGGGGCCCTAGTGTGCAGCTGCACGCTCTCTGGGGGCAGGCCTGGCAAACACCCCGAGAAACACCACGCTTGTCCTCGACTTGTCCAGGCTGGCGGGCCACCCAGGCTGACGCTGCCCCCAGGCTGAATCGTTTTCTCTCCATGGAACTTCAACAAGAAGCATCGCCTCCACCAACCCCAAGTACCAAAGTTACCCACAGGCACCAGTGACCCCCCACCCCCACCCCTCACCCCAAGAAACATACAAATAAATGGCAGAGGTAGCTGGTAAACAAGGGTTTGTGAACCAACTGGTCCGGGGCTGGTGTGGCCACACCTGCGGGTGGTGAGGGGCCCCTGAGGCATGTGCATCTGAGCCTGGAGGCTCAGGCAGGCTTCCGGCAGACCCTCTAGTGGATCTAAAACCCCTAAAACCCCACCTGCCCGTCCCAGGTCTCAGGGTGGAGGTGTCGGGCCAGGGAGTCTCACCTCATGTCCCCAAGCTTCCGGCTGATGGCAGAGCCCATGGTGGACAGGGCTGCTGAGGTCTTCTGTCCTGCCTGAGAGAGGGTTTCTTGGGTCTTCTTGTAGCTGGAAGGAGAAACACCAGTTAAACCAACCAAACTGAAGGCATAGCCATGCCTCCCCACACCAAGGACAAGGCACCCAGAGAAAAGAGTGGGCGGTCAGGCGGTGAGTGAGCCTGGCCACCAGGGAGAGGACACGTGTCCTGTCTCAGGGCCCCCAGGGGACTGCATGAGGGACAGACGCAGCACTGCCAGGTCACGACCCCCCACCCTGTAATAACACCGTTTTCTACTCTTCCTGTAATGCAGGCTCCCCTCCCCTCCGTGGAAACTTACTTGCCCCACCCCTGCAGCAAAGAGGCCCGCAGAGCCCAGGGCCTACGGCCAAGCAGACCAGCCCCATAGGCCCTCCTGGGGCTTCTCTTTTCTCTTCTCGTCTAAGACAGTCCTCTGAGGACAGAACAGCTCGACCACACCCACAGGGGACGCAGCCGGCAGGGCGGCCTGTGCCGGGCCAGCCTTCAGACCCCGAGCAGCCCCTCCAGCCCTCCACCCTCCTGTTCTGCATCTACCATGTCCTTTGAGAACTGGTTCAAGGGGGTGGTCTTGGCGCCCCAAGGAGACAACCTGTTCCACACCCTCCTGCCCCATCCACCCACAACGAGATGGCTCGTGACCTCAACGGCAGTGGCACAGGCACGGGCAGGGTGCCTGGGCCACAGGGACGGCAAGGACACCCTCAGGCCCAGGCTGAGAGCCAACACCTACAGCCGCCAGCACCCCACCCCGCCCCCCGTCCAGCCCCCACCAGAAACAGAAGACACAGCAGCCTGAACCCAGGAGCTCCTTTCTAGCCAAACTGGCAACCCCACAATAATGGCTCGAGATGGTAGGGCTCCGGAGACGCCAGCCGGCTCCGGCTCTCCTGGCACCCCCAGGTCACAGAGGGCTGGCTCGGACGGCACCAGCAGTGGGGCTTCCCGGCCCCTTTCCCATCCACCCTGCATCGTCGCCCTTGGGAGGCCCCACGTGAGCGCCTGCTACCCGCCTCCCTCAGGCCAGCCTCCTACCTGGAGCCCTGCACTCCCCGTCCTGTCGGGACGGCCTGGCCCCAAGCACCCCGGAGGGGCCTCCCTCCCCTCAGCTGCAGCCACTCACAGCACAGCAGGGCCCGGGCCTCAAAACATGTGTTGCTTCCCAGCAAGAGTTCGGAAGTATCTTGAAATCGCTAAGACATCTGAGTTTATCTCAGTTTCCAGAAGGTCAGTAATTCTGGAACACATTGTTAATAACGGGGAAAAAATAATTTCTAAAATCCTTGCTGAAAAATCTGCTTCTGCGTTTTCTGGATTCAAAAACTAAGACGCCTCATTCTGAACGCAGGCCTTAGAAAACCCTGACAACGAGAAATTCCTCCCCCAGTGATAGTCTGACACGATCACAGAACTGAAGTGAACAGGAACTGAAAGTCCAATCACCTGCCCAGCGACCCAGGTATCTGGACAACTGGGGCCTGGACAGGATCCCCCGGGCCGAGCGACAAGGTCCATTCTAGGCCACAGCTGATTCGTACTAAAACCCAAAGTCCATACCCTCCTTTCAGAGGGTTTCCACACAGACTGTGGTCGCAGTTCTCCCAGGTGCATTCTGACTTGAAGACGCCTTCACCCGGAGCTGCCACCTACACCATGGCCTGTCTCAGCGTCTCTCAAGACGGTGGCAACAGAAGTGGAGCATCCTGAGGGTGACCTAGAAGGGGGCCCAGGCACTGAGTCACCAGCAGGAGAGGCGCGTGCTGTGGGCCACTGTGCAGGGCAGCACCCCTCTGGGACAGATGTGGTGCAGAGGCCAGGGCAGGGCCAGCGTCTGTGTCCTGGCAACTCGGCCCCACCCGTGCCTAAGAGCACCAGGCTGTGCGGCCCTGGCCGCTGCCCCTTTGGGAATTCCTTTCACCTTGTAGGAAAACAAAGGCCTCCTCCCAGGATCAGTGAGCGTGGCTGTCAGTCAGAGGGAGGCATCTGCTGGATGCTCCTCCTCCAGGATCCTCCCTTGGGGGGCCGTCTCCACCTGCCGCTTGGTGGGGCACGTGATCCCAGACTGCCTGGCCAGAGGATACAGCTCCCTGACCACAGTGAAAGCACAATTTTACTGTTGGTCTGCAAGGCTGGGAAGATACCATCCAGCCCCATCAGGCATCCCCTGACCACAGAGGAGCTACCTGAGAACAAAGCCACTGTGGGGAGAGTGGAAGGGGGAGGGACACAGGTTGGGAGCGCTGGGCGGAGCCCCGGGCGGAGGGCCTGGAGCAGGGGCTTCTCGCCAGGCGA
Organism: Hyperoodon ampullatus; assembly: GCF_949752795.1. Classification (NCBI taxonomy): domain Eukaryota; kingdom Metazoa; phylum Chordata; class Mammalia; order Artiodactyla; family Ziphiidae; genus Hyperoodon; species Hyperoodon ampullatus. The sequence continues at coordinate 88,346,573 of NC_136927.1, read as the reverse complement.
AGCCTCCCCGCCCCTCTTAGGCTGACACTATCTGTAGCTGTGCTTTCTGTCACCTGCGACCAAAGAACTCAATATGCCAACGAGTGACTATGCAATTTATTGGTGTCCACGCAAAGCACGATTTTAGCTATGATCTACCTAAAAAAGGATCCCATTAGGTGATCACTTCACGACCAACAGAGCATGGCTGCTGAATCAACAGCTGGCCGAGGGAAGAGACCCCCTCCCAAACGGCATCAACCCACTCGTGACAGGACCGCTGCACCAGAGCTAAGTGCTCGGGTTGCACACACCCGCCTCCTCCCCCTGGGCGGCGCTCTCCGAAAGGGATCCACCAGCACACGGATCGCGAAAGACAGGGTGGCTCCGAGGCTCTGGATGCGGAACCCCAGCAGCGGTCTCCGGCAGCCACCGCTAGGGAGGCACCAGTCAGGTGCCCCCGAGAGCGCAGAGCAGCTGTGTCGTGTTGTCCCCGTCCTGGGCTATCATTGCAGAGATGCCTCCAGCCCTGACAACTCTACCACCAGACTTGGGGCTAAGACCTCATGGCCGCTGCCTGATGAAGCACGTGAAAAGGGCCATCCCACCAGCCACACTTGCAGGTCCAGAGCCACAGGGTCCGTTCAGAGGAGTCAGAACCGTGATCGTCGGATGGTATCCCAGCAGCTTCCCGTCAACTAGCTTTACAGAACAGCACTAAGATTTCCCAAGGCTATTTTCAGCTTTGGTCTGCACTGTGAGCCTGCCTGCAGTGACGGGCTGCCCTACCAAGCCACGCAAACAGCATGAAACTCCAACCACCAGACCCGGGCACCCCCCTCGTGACCCCAGGCTGCAAAGGCTCCACACACACAGCTGGCCAACCTGGGCTTCCAGGCACCTCCAAGACAAGCTGGGTCACAACCGTTTCCTTTCAGCCCAACATAGAAGGGCTTTCTGCCTGTGCCTTCTGGCAACCACGACAGCACTTCCTTCTAAGCAAGACATCCCAGAAAGTGACTATTTTAAAATACCGCAGGAGCTTCCCTGGTGGCGCAGTGGTTAAGAATCCGCCTGCCGATGCAGGGGACACGGGTTTGAGCCCTGGTCTGGGAAGATCCCGCATGCCATGGAGCAACTAAGCCCGTGCGCCACAACTACTGAGCCTGCACTCTAGGGCCCGCGAGCCACAACTACTGAAGCCTGCGCGCCTAGAGCCCGTGCTCCACAACAAGAGAAGTCACCGCAATGAGAAGCCCACGTACCACAATGAAGAGTAGACCCCACTCGCCGCAACTACAGAAAGCCTGCACACAGCAATGGAAGACCCAACGCAGCCAATCAATCAATCAATCAATAAATCAATACATACATACATAAAATCTAAAAAATAGTAATAAAATAAAATACTGCACCACCCAGTTCAAAGGCTATAAACAGAATGGAGCATGAATGAAGTGCTATTATCTTGTTTAAGAATCTCAAATAAAACGTCGGGAGTCCTCCTGGACCAGAGCTCTGTCAGACACGGAGAGCTACCCATGAGGGTTCTGCCCTCTACTTATTTTCTGTGTGGCTGAGAGCTTGGCGCTTCTCAGGCCAAAGGAGCTCCTTCGAGATCTGACCCGCACGGCCCACGCTGCGCCCCCAGCTCAAGAGCCACCCCTAAGTGCAAGAGACCCTGAGAGCACCACAGCTGGAGCCAGGTCTGCAGGGGAAGGAGGGGGAAAAGCACCATCAGCATCAGTCCAGATGGCGCCCAAGGTGCATCACCAGCCAGAGACGTGGCCCAAGCTCAGCTCTGGCCTCTGATCTGAGGGACACACATCAGGCAGGGGGAAGTTTTCAGTGCAGTCTGGTGGCGGAGTGAACTTCCTTCAGCGTCTGCACCCTCTTCCAGAAGCATTTAAAGGACAGTTTCTTTTGTGTTTGAGAGGAGAAAAATATTAAAAATAAAATAGCCAAGAAACACCACAACTAGGTCTGAGCCACGTGTGCACAGCCTCCCTGTCCCTCAGAGAAGTGTCAGGAGGGGAGAGGGTGGAGGTGCCGGCAGCAGAGGCACTCACAGGTCCGACTGGGTCACTTTCTCATTCCACTCTCCAAGTTTCTCAGAAGTTTTCACGTAGCTAAAAACAGAAAGTCTGTGGTAAGTGATTTAGAAAAACTACTTCAACTCAGGTTTCAAACTTGCAAGTGAAATTCCAGGGAAAACAGAGAAGGACCACTTGGCAGGAAGACTGAAGGTTCAGCCTGCTTCTGCTCAGCACTGGCTCTGCAGGCCCAGGCGAGGCACCTGCAGGCCCGGCCGCTGATGCCGAAGGAGGGCCTGCTCACTCGACGGAAGCTGTCTCTTGGGGTACAGCTGGGAGGAGCAAGCAGGGCACAGCCCATGGCCCCAACACAGTACTCTGACAGCCACCCTTTGGGGTTCAAGGCCTACAATTTCCTAGGACAGAGAACTGGGCCTTTCCTAGGGCAGATTTATGAAAATTGACTTGGTCTTCCTGTGGGAACATGGCTTCTCAGACAGTGGGAGACATCCCCATACCCCACCTTGGAGGATACGTTTCAGAGGAGCCGCACAGCCGCACCACCCAAATTCAGAGAGATGCGGCACAGAGGGTCTGGGTCAGAGGTCCTGACCACGTCATGCTCATGAGACGGACTCATGTCCACTTTGGCAGACGCTGACCTGTGGGGACCACTGGAAAACCAGCCTCATTAAGCACCTAATTCGTGTTCTCTCCAATTTAGACCCTGAAACATATTCTTCTTGTCAATTTCTGCTTGGACAACTAGCTAGCATGTCTGCCGCCTTTTAAAAACACGTGTAGACTCTACCCTCTTTGAATAAATACAAATGCAGTTGCTGGCAAGGATTCAGGGCCCCCCGCTGGCTGCTTCCAAGCGGCACACTTGCTGCCCCTGTTCCCAGGAGGCCCCTCACCCCCAGGACTCAACGCCCATCGAGCAGGTAGAGCAGACACTCACGCGTTAGACACCTGTACATCATGCCAACCCCTGGACAGGTTCTGCTTCAGGCCCTCCAAAGTAGAAAGGCCCAGCCTCCTCTTCAGCTCTCCACAGTGCCTCTCCTTGGCTGCCAGCACCTGGCGCAGAGTGACAACTTCCTCCTCCACCTGCAAAAGCACGGTTACCAGGATTCAGCCACCATGGCAGGAAGTGACCACCATCCTTACACACGTCGCAGTGAAGGCCTTCTCAGAACCACCTGAGAATTTTCCATTTACAGAAAACACAGTTCGTCTTAGGAATAGTCTACAGCAGGCATCGGTTCTGTTTGTATGTGGCACCAGCACCTTGACTTCTTCTGGAGAACTGTCCCGCCCCCCTAAGCCGAGTGTTCTGGCGGGGCTACTGATCACAGTGCCCACCTGTGGATGACGAGCAAGGCCTGTCGGAGCTCCTCCCTGGGACTAGGAACGGGCGTTAGAAGAGAGCAGCCCCTTTCTGTCCAGGCTCCGGGTCTGGGTGTGAGGAACAGAAGGTGGGAGGGGTGGCAGCCAGGCCCCATCTGCACCATGGGGGAATTCCACACGTCGGGGGAAGGAAGCAGAGCTGACAGACGGATGGGTGGCCAGAGACCCACATGACAGAGAAACAACCCTTATGACAACATTTGTGTTCCCAAGGTCAGCTGCAGGCCTCGGCAAAAGCCACTTACACAAGCCCAAAGAAAATTCTTTTTGCTTAAAGTAATTTGAGTTGGGCAACCGAGAAAATCTTGACGATGACGACCAGAACCTTCTCGTGTCTTAAAACAGAGTGAACAACAGAGAGGAGCGTCCCTTAGAGCCTTCCTGCTTTAGATTCTCAATACTTCCTGCTCCTATGTGAACAACTACTCGAAAAAAAAAGGCCCTTTCTTAAAAAAACGACTGTTTGGATTAAGGCACTAACAACAGCCTGAAGCCCTGTGTATCACTAGATCCTGCTTTAGAAAATACTGCAAAAGAAACGATTCAAAACTACAGGATCACCTAAGGCCAAACTATTACCAGTCACCCCAGCAGTGACCCTCGGTGACTTGAACTTTCCATTTATGGTGCTTTGGGCACATGGGCTTAAGGGCACGTGGACACGCACGCTGAAAATTTTAAGAAACACAAGAGCTTCTTCATTTTGCAATTCACCTCTGAAAGAGACCTAAACCAACATTTCCTGAAATAAAAGGCAAAACGTAAGTCTCCTGGGACTTCCTGCTACTTCTCCTTTAACCTCCGTTCAATTCAGAAAGGGCGGCTTCCTCTATGGTCTAAAACCTGGTCCTGGGGCTGGGTTTGTCCACGTGACCAGCTCTGCTCAGACCCAGGCCTGGACCCAGGATGTATCAGGATGGGCTTGTTTCCGAAGACGGAGCAGAGAACTGCAACAAGCGTGCTCCAGCCTCTGCCTGACTGATGCCAACAAGTTCATTTCCCCAGATTCTGGAATCTCAAGCGAGTCACTATTAGACTCTGTGTCACACCGTAAAAAGAAACACTCTTGGCAGTTAGTCTGAATTAAAATCATACACAGACACTTTTGTTCTTAACTCCTATTTCCTCTTCAAGAGCTCTCACTTTAAAAAGATCACATGAAACGCTTTTTACAGAAGAAGTATTTTTAAAAGAAAAATGAAGAGCCAGGGACGGATATATCCATGGGGGTCTTGAAAATGTCGTGTTGATTCCAAAAGAGAAACTCCCAGCAGATGGCGTGCTCAGAGCAACTGCCCCAGGTGGATATTCTCCTCATGGAGCACCTACAAGGTGCCAGACACACGCAAACCAAGGGCTGCAGAGGGCAGTTTCTGTGGGGCTCCAGGGACAATCTCCCAGGGCAATTTCTCCAGAGCACAGCCAGCACTCTGGCCCCTCATTAGGCTGGGAGGGCCTCACAGTCACCCCCGGATGGACAGCCATGAAACAACACCTTTGCAAGCTCAGCCCTGAGCTCCTCCGCCTCAGCATCTGTCAGACCCTCGACAGCAGGAGCCTGGGCGGCCACCGCTGTGTCCACAGGGACGTCCGTCATGGAGTCGGAGAGCAGACCTTTGTTAGGAGAATTCAGGTTGATATCTGCCAGAGACAAAATGCGGTCAGAGAGCATCGAATAAGAAGTCACACAGGAACAGAGGACAGAGGTCTCCACCAAGGGAGAAGCAAGGGGGCAAGAGCAGGGTTAGGGGGAAGGGGCGGGCGGCCCGCGGAGACAGTGCCTCTTCTCTGAAAGGTGCTGCAAAGATGGTTTTGGCCACCAGACTGAGCGCAGCCACATCTCAGTCCACCCAAGTTGCTTCTTCAGGTTCTAGAAATGCTGGCACAAGGCAGCCACTCCCTAAATCTGGTTCCTCCTGTAAGAATACTATCTTCACAGACAGGAAACCTTTGTTAAAAACAAAGCCGCTGGATCTAACAGCTCTTCCACTTTTTAGCGTGAAGGAACTTAATACAGCTGTAAACACAACCAGCACCACTTTCCAATCAGCTGCTCCGCCAGGGCACAGGCTAAGATTACACACAAGGAACACAGTCATCCAGCCCCTGTGGGGAGTCAGCAAAACAAAATCCGTTCAGTTCATCCTCGACCCTCACCCCACAGCAAGAAGGCTGCGCCGGTGTGCAGAGGGCACTGCCTCCCCACACCTCTGCTGTACCCAGACCAGGCTGGAACCCCTGCGTCACGTGTGTTCTCCACGTTAACGCACTGTCCTGTCTGCACTAGAAGTTTACGGGGAAAACGGGGCTACGTCAGTTCTTTCCGATTCCCAATGCAAGGCCGTCGTTGTTTAGTACGTTACACAATCAGCGTTGAAAACATCTTCCCTTTTGATCAGCACATTCTGTGAAGAGACGGGCTCTGTAGGGTGTTTGGCACATTTAAAAGTCAATTAAAGGGAATTCCCTGATGGTCAGTGGTTAGGACTCTGCGCCTGCACTGCCGAGTGCCCGCGTTCAATCCCTGGTCAGGGAACTAAGATCCCACAAGCCAAGCGCGGCATGGCCAAGAAAAAAAAAAAAAAAAGAAAGAAAAGTAAGTTAAAGGCACGAAGGTTGCAAAACAGTAAAAGTGTCTTTAACTGCAGGTATGTTTGTCTACTCTAGAAACCCTAGAATCTGCTAAAAATAGGCGAAATGCCCTTAATACCAAAGACACTCTATTCAGCTGGCCGTGTCATTCCCTTCACATGTCCCACAGCTGGAGCCACGCACTTCTGTGGTGCTCTAGAGATGTTCACTAAATGAAGCTTTTCTTTTTAATCAACAGATTTCAATATTTAACTGAGATCAACCTACGTGGTTTTACTTCATCGTTTGTACCTGCTATGTTGAACCTACTCAAATTCAGTAAGTGCCTTAAGATCCCTACAACTCTTCTATTCTTAAAAAAAAGATGAAGGCCCTCAGACAGTGTCTGCTTATACAGCTAAAACTGGATCCCATGGAAATCACCCCCAGATAAAACTGTACACTCACCAAACATGCTGTGCACTGCCCAATCACTGGGTGAGCCCAAGCTCAGTACCCCCCTGCAGGCAGATGCTATTCACACCCTGACTTAGAGGAGACCAAGGTCCTTACCAAAGGACCTACAGAGAGAATTAGCACGGGCTGGTGCAGTAGGCAACACCAGGGGGCCAGAGCCCCTCACCTGGGTGAGTCTCCGCTCAGCCTGTATAATCATCTGCAAAATGGGGTTTTTTTTGGACCATTATAAAAAGGTTATTCCGAAAATGGAAAAAGATCTGAGAGGGCTTCCCTGGTGGCGCAGTGGTTGAGAGTCCACCTGCCGATGCAGGGGACACGGGTTCGTGCCCCGGTCTGGGAAGATCCCACATACCGCGGAGCAGCTGGGCCCGTGAGCCATGGCCGCTGAGCCTGCGCGTCCGGAGCCTGTGCTCCACAACGGGAGAGGCCACAACAGTGAGAGGCCCGTGTACGGGAAAAAAAAAAAAAAAAAAAAAGATCTGAGAAACAGGCTTGGAATGGTGTCTGGCACATAGTAGGTGCTCAGTAAATGTTTTCTGTCGTTCTCATGACCGGAACCCCACGCTTGTGACGAATTCTAATGTTTAATTAATATGCTGATACAGATCAAACGACAGAAAAGCACCCTGAAATCATCCAGTGTAGTTACATCAACGTAGTATTAGCACTCCCTCTAGAGCCCCAGAATGGAAGACAGTCTCGTACCACCTCCTCAAGATCTTAAGCTTCTGGGCCCGCTCCACACCCCCCAGCGGCCACCTCAAACTAGTCTGGGATGTCTGTTCCGGAAACAGGCCTGGTAGGCTGGGTGTGCCCCTGACTCACTGCACCATTCCCCCTCCAGACAACTCTGAAGTAGACTGGGCTCCGAGCTGCGTTGCCACCCAAGGGGCGCTGCGCCCAACGCGAGGACGGCGTCGCCTCCCCTCCCCTCCCCTCCCCGGGCGCCGCGCACAGCACCTCGGCCCGCATCCAGGGCCGGATGGAGTGTCCCCGAGGGCCCTGCGCAGGGCGGCCCGCCGGGCAAGAGTCGGGCGGGGGCAGAGTGGGAGCTACCCGGAGTGACGAAACCCAAGACCCTGGGGCGAGGGAAGGGCGCTGGGGAACCAGTGCTCAGAGCGGTCCCAGCGGGGGCGGAACACCCGCCAGGAGCTTCGAGGCCGCGCGCCTGGGAGAGGAAGAGGTGTCGCGGGATGGGCGGGCGCAGGCGGAGGGGCCCAAAGGCCGCCACGCGGCGCCGGGCCCGCGGGTACCTTGGCCGGCGGAGTCCATGTTTAGGCGGCGGCCGGGCCGCAGCTGGCGTCGAAGCCGCGGTCGCGGGCGCAGTGGGAACCGAGCGGGCCGCACCAGGTGTCGCTCGCCGCTTACGCACCAGCCAGCTGAATCGCCTCAGGCACCGCGGCATTACGTAATCAACAGCGCGACGACCCACTTCCGCATTGACGCGCGCACCGCCCCCCCCGTCCCGCCCCCACGAGCGGTGTCCAATGAGAGAGTGCTTTGGCCTAGTCCCGGTTCATCAGCTTCAATCTGATTGGCCGAGGCTGCGGACGAAGCCGGAAAGGGAGGCCGGCCCACCAGCGAGAAGCACAGGTAGAACGGTCTTGAGGTGCACGGGGTAAGGTGGGAACTGGGAGGACCGTGCAACATGGCGCTACGGGATCACGGAGGTGGGCCTCTAGGAGGTCTCCAAGGTGTTTGCCCCTGCCTGCGAGCGCCACGGCTCACGTACTTCGGCAGGTCAGACTCAGGCCGCTTGCGATCCCTCCGAGGCCTGATCCACTGACTTTGGGGCTCTTTTTCTTTTTGGGTCTGTCCTTTTTGTAGGGATTTTAAAGTTGTATGGGGGTTGCGCAGAAAAAGGCGCGACCACGAGTTGCTCTCTTCTGTCTGGAGGCGCCTCTCGACCCCGTGTTCTCTCACTTCCTTTTCACAGCAACCCGGTGAGGCAGATGGGGCCCTCCCCACTTTACAGATGAGAAAACTGAGGCCAGAGTTACTTGCCCATCACTCAGCTAGTTGAGTTGCTTCCTGCAGACTCCGGAGAAGAGTTTGCCAAACTTGTCAAAGGAGAGGTGTGTAGCCATTAGGCAACCCGGTCCCGCTAAAACAAGTCCCACGACTACCCTTCCTTGGCTACTAATTGCCTCTGCAAGCAATCCATTAGTGCAGGGGCCGGGCTGCACAGCAGGAGGTGAGCGGCGGGCAAGTGAGCGAAGCTTCATCTGCCGCTCCCCATCGCTCGCATTACCGCCTGAACCTTTCCTTCCCTCCTGTCCGTGGAAAAATGGTCTTCCACGGAACGGGTCCCTGGTGCCAAAAAGGTTGGGGACCGCTGCTTTAGTGGTATTCAAACCCTTGAGGATCTGACCCTTCTGGACAGCATTCCCCCTAACAGCCAAGCCACCCTGCATGTACTGATCCCTAGGAAGGAAACCCATTCCTTCACCTGGCTTACTTCTCTTACTGTCTCAGCTCAAAACTCACCTTCTCCCCATAGGTCTTCCTGGTACTTTAGGTCCCCTTAAGTACCTGCCTCTGCTTGCACTGGCCCAGGTGCATCCAGGCCAGGTCCTGCTCTGGTGCCATCAATTATATGCCTGCCCCACTTGCCTTCTTTCAGCTTTTCCAGAGTTTCTAGCTGAAACCACGCTGGCTAGCCCCTGTCCCCAGGGGTTGAGGACAGCCAGTAGTCCCTGCTTCATACAATTAAGGGCAGGTGGTAAGGATGCGACTGCATTACAGATGGTGGTGGGCAGAGGGCTTGTCTCTCATTCTGTATGGCATCCCTGAGCCAGGAACAAAGCAATGAGTGGTCAGTGCAGGTGTGTCTGTAGTCCCACCTGGACTGCCTGCCACTTACTCCGAGTCTGTGGTTCCACAGTGAACCCCATCCTGTAGAAGCCAGGAATGGGGCGGGGGGAACCCTATGAAGCAGCAGCATCGCACTCCTGGGGAGGTCCAGCTGCTAAGACTTTTACAGCCCTTCCAAAGCCAGTGTCCTTTCATAGTTAGAGGCAACTTGCATAGACCCTTCAACACTCATCTTTCCCAGAGTCATCCTGTAACCCAGGCCAGGTGAAGGACGCCTCCTGGTGTCCCACAGCCCATGTTCACACCATCCTTTCTAGGTGATCAAGGCACCCATCACACAGTGTTGCCATAAACTGGATCAGGTTAATCTTTGCATTCCCCTTAGGACCTGGGAGCAGACTGGGACCGTGCACAAATGTTGGAGGGAGGAAGAGAAAGGAGGGAAGGGGATGCCCCAGTGAGGGAGAGTGCCAGGTCCCTATGCACTGCCCCACTCTCCCCCAGACACCAGGTGGGGATCCCAGGCAGGGCCAGCTTTACTGGTTTGGGGTGGGGGGTGGGAGAAGGGACACGCAGAAGCACGGTCTACAGCCTCCAGGGCAACTGGAAGCCCTCGGGTTACAGCGGACTACAGTGGGTCGCCTCCACGTTCTTGAGGTGCTGGCGAGCCAGAAACAGCGCGAGCTGCCGGCGGCGCTGCCGCCGGCTCAGGCCCTGGCCCACTAGCCAGGGGAAAGCGAGCCCGTGCGGGCCCCAGGCCTCCTCGTCCTCCTGCCGGTCCTCGCAGCGCGCGCGGTAGAAGCGCAGCAGGGCTAGGCACCTGTCGTCGTTCACGCGGTAGCGCGCGTAGAAGGCGGCCTCCTGCGCCAGGCTGCTGGCATGCAGCCATCGGGTCACGACAGCGAAGCCCTCGCGCGCCATCACGGCGGGGTAGCGGTGCTGCAGCAGGCGCAGGAGCAGCTCGTTGCCGCGGTGGCCCTCCACGTCGCCCGACGGCAGGGGGCGCAGGGGGCCCGAGGTGCTGACCACGTCGTCCAGCGTGCGCCGGAGCAGCAGCACCGGCCCGGGGTAGCGGCACAACTGCTCGGCCACGTTGAGATTGAAGTGCTCGCGCACCACCAGCCCCTTCCAGCTGTGGGGCATGAACTTCAGCGCCAGCGGCACGAGGTCTTCGAAGGTGGCATCGAGCACCAGCACGCCCAGCTCCGGGTACGTCATGGTGGCCCACGTGGCCGTGAAGCCGCCGACGGACCAGCCGTAGACCACCACGTGCGCGGGCAGGAAGGGCAGGCGGTGCAGCGCGGACTTGACCACCACGTCCATGGCGTTGGCGTCGTGCTGAGGGAACGGTGCGCCCGTGCTGCCCCCGAAGCCCAGGTGGTTCCAGCCCAACTCCGAATAGCCGGCCTCCAGCGGCGCCGACAGACAGCCCATCTCGTAGAAGCCGGCGTTGCCCTCGCAGCAGATGACGAGGCGTAGGCCGCGGCCATAGCTGCCCGGGCGCTGGCGGCGGTCCATGAACATGGTGTCGATCTCGTTGCCGTCACAGGCCACCAGCTTGGCGCGCCGGCCACGGCAGCAGTCCACCAGGCGCTCCTGGACCTGCTGCAGCAGCGGCAGCAGCGCGCACGTCATCAGGAACATGGAGCCGGGGTACATGAGCCAGCGGCCCATTGAGTGGGCCAGCGCGTAGCTGGCGAGCTGGCCGGGCAGCTCACAGATCTGCTGCAGGAGGCACTGTGCCTGGCTGCGCGCCCCGCGGGGCGGCCACCCCTGCGCATCTTCGCCCAGCGCCGCGCCCCGCATCAGCCACACGCCCGCTGCGGCCGCCGCGCACGTCATCCCAGCAGAAGTCCACACGCCAGCCGCGGAAGTTGTAGGTGTAGTTTGCCGTCAGGTAGATCTTGAACAAGTGCACCAGCGCCTTCACGAAGCACACCACGCACATGGGCGCCGAGGCACTGGGCCCCGACAGAGAACCCTAGGGCCCAGTCGCCGGGCCGGGTCGCGCTTGCAGTGGGAGGTCTAGGTCTGGCCCGGAGGGTGGCGGCAGGGGCGCGCGCGCGCGGGGGGCCGCCTCGGGACATGCCTCCTCAGAGCTTGGCCCTTGTGGCCTTTATGACCTGGGCCCACCGGGGCCCAGGGGAGGCGTCCTCTGCCCGGCGTGGGCTGGCTTTGTGAGTCACCATTGCCCGGGAGAGGCGGCCCTCTGTGATGGGCGCGCAAAGGGTTTCCGGGCTTGGTGGAGCGCCCCCCCACCCCGCCCCCGCCCGGGCCACAGCCTCAGGACCCTGGTGCGGCCACACCCTCGCCAGGCCCTCTTTGGCCCGCATCCTCCCGGGGCCTCATTAGCCTCTCACCCACGCCCAGGGCCACTTCCACCCGGGCCTGAGCAGCGTCTGGCCCCTCCTCCTTGAACTGTAGGTGGACACACAGGCCAGAAATCAACAGTGCTGACCTCTTCCTGGGTCTCACCGGGAAAAATGCAGGGCTGCCCACGGCCCTGAAACCCCGCCACCTCCCGAGGCACTTGTCCTGGTGGGAGAGGGAGCAGAGACAGGACTAAGCAGCCCTGGGGATCAGGCTGTGTGAGAGTCTGCAAAGGCTACGTGGGCCCCCCAACAGGCCGGCCAGGGGGAGCAGCTCCCTGCCCAGCCCTCCCAGTGCAAGGGCGGAGCCCAGGAAGTCCCTGGGGAAGCAGCGAGGCTGGCTGGTGGGGCTCTTTGCTCACTGCCTGTGCCCCTGCCCTCCACACCTTCCTTCCCAGGAAAGGGGGTGAGCGCAGACTGGAACCGCCCCGCCCCTGCCCCCCGCCCCCCCCGAGCTGTTCTGGATCCTCTTTCCACTGACGCCTGCAGAGGCAATGACCTTCTCCAGGTGGGTCCTGCCTGGCCAATGTTCCTCATTTTCAGCCCCTGGTCGAGCTCTGCTCTCCCTGAAACCACCCCACGAGATGTCCCTTCCCCTTTTCTGGAGGGTTCTCGTGGGTTCTCCTCTCTCTCCTGCACCAAAGTGGGCCTGCCCACCTGAGGGCGAAGAGGGCCTGGCAGGGTCCGTGGGGGGAGGCGGAGCAGGGCCAGGTTCCGGGGGCTCCTTCAACAGTTGCCTGGACCTGAAAGGGAGTTTGGCAAACCCACCTGGACCCTCGGAACCCAAGAGGCCTGCCTTGGAGACCCCAGCCCTCTGGGGAGGGGGCTCCAGGCCCCAACAAGTCCTCTCTGCTCTACTGCCCTGTGAAGCTGAGTTGGGGGCATTGCTGGCCCAGTCAGCTGCCACCAGGCTTGGGACACAGAGCTGAGGACGGCTGCTGTCCTCCAGGGTTGGTGGGCAGGAGGGGTCAATGGGCAGAGTGAGTGAGTTGAGAGGGTTGAATATCTATCCCCCCAACCCCTGTTTCCAGGTAAAATACAGAACACCCAGTTAAATTTGAATTTCAAATAAACAACCAATACTTTTTTTGAGTATAAGTATGTCCTAAATATTGCATGAGACATACTCATATTAAAGTATCATTTATCTGAAATTCAACTGTAATTGGATATCCTGCTTTTTGGTTGGTTTGTTATTTTTTGCTAAATCTGGCAACTCTACCCCCAGCACCCCTCCTCCCAGGCGCTGAGATTCTCATCTTCCTGATTATCCAGCTCCTATCCCAGACTGGGTTGCTTCACTCATCAGTCAGGTCCTGAGGCCCAAGAGGGTGGCTCAGAGTCCACAGTCCCACCTGGGTGGGGGCTCCGCCCCTGTTCCTTCTGCCCTGAAAGCACTTCACCTCTTTACTAGGTCCTGGGTGGCAGCAGGGGCAGTGGGGGGACCACCCCAGGAGGGAGCCCGCAGGGTGCCATGCCTGGGGTCAAGGGATGGGCAGAGCTGCCCACGGGGATTGGTGGTCCTGGTCCTCCTGAGAAGTCTGCCCCGGCCCTGAGGTTAGGGGGAGCGTGTGGGCGTTTACTGTCTTAGGGACCTCTTTCATAGACTCATATCCTGGAGTGGGGTGGGGGCGTGCAGCCCCAGAGGCTCCAGGCTCATTTTGCGAGCCCTCGGGAGCCACCCCAACAGCAGAGCAGAGGCCTTGTTCTGTGCTCAGCCCGAAGCCAGGCAGACATAGCGGCCGCGGTGGGGCGGCCCGCCGGAGTGTCTGCACGGTATGGTGGACACATCACATTTTGTGCTGATTCCCCAGGGAGAGATGGGGCATGGAGAAGCAGCGTCCTCCTGGGGGTAGTCTCCCATCTTGGTTGGAAATAGAGGCTTCCCTTTGGCCGGGCCCACCTGCCCTTGGCTCCCCCGGCGGAGCAGGAAGCTTGGAGGAGGGGGAACAGCCAGAGACAGGATTCTGGGGGGCAGAGGTCAACGGGCTGGGGCTGCTGGCCCCCCGGAGCCCTTACCCTGTGTCTGGCCTGGCCCCTGACCCCACCAGCCCTGCCCCCAGCCCACAGGAGCCCAAGTGCCCCAGAACCACCAGCTCTGTTGAGACAGGAAAGCACATGACAGGAAGGGAGTCCCCCTCCCGCTGTCCCCTCCCCAGGAGACCCCCCAGACTGGACCAGCTGCAGCATCCCCCTGGCCCCGGTCTGCTCAGGGAAGGTGGGGCTGTGTCCCCAGCTTTCGGTGCTCAGATGGAAGAGGCCACCCCCCAGTGTCCACCGGACAGACATCTGAGCGTGCGTCCCCCCCGCCCCCGCAGGGCTGGCTGGGGTCTCTGACCTCTGGCCTCCACCCCACAGGGCTCCCACCCTCCCCCACTGAGCAGGGCTCCCTCCTGGCCGGTTCTGCTCAGCTTCCCCAGAGGCCCCGATGTAGGCGGAGGAGGAACGGAGGGAGAGAGGGAAAACCAGTCCCAGAGGCTGGAGGGGCGGGGGCAGGATCAGAGCCCCTGGCAGAGGGTGTCCAGGCTCTGGGGGCAGCACCGGCCCTGGGAAAGCTGAAGCCGCCCCACGGGAGGGGGAGCTGAGTCTGCACAAACGCCTCTGCTCAGGAAATGGGGTGCAGGGAAGGTAGGGGGTGGCTCGGAGCCCGAGGACAGGAGGGGACGTTTCCTGGCGGATGCGGGGTCAGAGAAGGGGCGGAAATGGCCAAGACAGCTGCTGAACATCTGGAATCACAGAGAGTTACCGGCGCCCTCAAGGATGGCGGGGTTTGTGGGGAGCTGTGCACACCCCCGCCCTCTCCTCCTGCCTTCCTGCGGGTCAGTCTCAGCCTCCCCTCCCACTGTCCCCCCCATCAGGGTAAAGCCTGGGTTGGGGTCAAGAGCCCTCCAGGCCAGTCGGACGGGGGCCTATTTCCCAGGGGCTCGACACCCCTGGCTGGTGCACAGTGTGTGCAGGCCACAGCCCCGCTCCTAGGGTGGTCCCCGGGGCCCCATGCATGACTGGAAGCATCAGTGCACACTCGGAGCCCCATGTCACTGCTGGCAGAGCCCCTCAGGGCGGACCTTACCCTTTCCACTCCTGCAGCCCCCACTCGGGGTTTGATGTAAAGTGATGGCTGCATTATGTTATGCAAAGTGTCACATCGGCTCCCTGCCATGAGTCAGGCAGTGTACGAAGAAAGGTGACCGTGCTTCCCAAGCCCCTCTCTGGTACCCAAAAGTCTTAACCTTTCTCTACTTGCCCACAGACATGCCCGCCTACAGGCCTGTGAGCATCGCCGCATGCCCGCAGCTGGCCAGTGGCCACTCCTCCCCATGTGCAGACACTAACGCCCCAGCGTACCCTCTGCTGGTGGATACCCAGGTTTCCAGATCTTTCCCTTCAGCATGGCTGCCAAGAACACCCTTGTCTGAGGACCCTGCCCTCTTGGTGATTTCCCCTCCACACCCGAGTCCTAAGAGTGTGCCAGGGTGTGGCCAGATTGCTTTTCCAAAAGTTTGTGCTGGCCTGTGAGTCATGTGGGGAGCTGTCTCTGCAGCAAGGCCAGGGAGTGTGGTGGTTTAGTATTTGTTGGTCTACGTGTGTATAAGTGTAATGAATGTTGACTGATCCTGACCTGCTGCCCAGGCGCCAGGAGCCATTCCATCAGTCAGGCAATCCAGTCCTGCTTTTTGCCCACTGCCCCTTGGAGGTCCCTCACCTGTGGGACACCCCCACACCCCCCCCCACCCGGCTCATGGTGGCCAGATGGAAACTGTGGCCTGGACCTCCGCCAGCCCTGGCTCTGGAGAGGGGAGACTAAGCGGGGCGGGGATGATGGAATGATGGAAAGGATGGGGTACCCTCGGCCTGGGAGGCAGGTCTTGGGGTTTGGGGGTGCTACGTGTTTTCCGCAGGGGACCCCGAAGACCAGTGGTGATGCCGGGAAAGGGGGCCAGCACAGAGGGCCTGAGATGGCTCCTCCCCCTCGTGCCCCAGCGCCCCCCATCCCCCCCCCCAAGTTGGAGCCCTGGTTCCTGCCCACAGAGCCTCTCCTGGGGACTCGGACTCCACCGGTGGGGGTCTCTAGGGGGCACAGACGTTGCCTTTCCCTCCTGGCTCCTCCACGCCCCAGAACCATCAACATTTGTTTCCTGATGTTGAGGCGGAAGGTGGGATGTGTCTCCAAAGCGGCAACCCACACAGTGGTCCTTGGAGAACTCCGGAGGGCGACCCCGGAGTCCCCCACGCCGGTGCCCTGTCACCCTCCTCCCGACACTCCAGCAGGGAAGCGGCTCCTCTTTGGAGGCGGGGCCATTACTGGAAAGCTCCCACGCTACCCCCAGCAGCATCCTGGGTCCAGGCAGCCACCCCAAGAGTGAAGAAGCAGGTGGGGGCGTGGGTAGGGGTCTCCGGAGTGAGCCCTCGGCTCTCTGGAGAGCGGGAGACAGCCTGGGCGAGGACTGGGTGGGGATCCCCTTGGCCTCCAGCCGAGACCCCCAGGGCCAGCCTTTCTGGGGCGTGACTCTCCCACCTGCCCCAGTGGGTGGGCTGCAGCTGGCTTCCGCTTAGGCCCGGCGTCAGGGCTGGGGGCTCACGAGTGGGGCTCCTTCCTGACGCCCCCCCCCCGACACACACCAGAGAGCGGAGGAGGGGGGAAGCGTCTGGAGGTTGGGGGCGGGGCAGAGCCAGCCCAGAGCAGGGGGCACCCTGCAAGGCCCCCGAGATCTCCTGGGGTCTCTGGCGCAGGGCCTGCTCTGCCCTTCGGGGTACGCAGCTGGGGGAGGGGGCTCTCCTTGGGCTGCACTGCCGGCACCTCCTGAGCGGATCTAGGTTACAGCCCTCGCGGCTCCTTCTAAGTCTCTTGCGCAGATTAAAAATGGCAACTGTCCTGGAGCTGACCCCAGGGGACCCTGGAAGTTTCCTCCCCCCCGCTCGCTCACAGACAGTCTCTGTTCTCAGCGTCTGCTCGGCGCGGGGCGGCTGCTCTGAGGCGCGGGCTCCCCACCCTTCTCGCCCCGCCGGTCTCTGGGGAGCTGGCGCGAGGTCAAGCCACCGCAGCCCATCCAGCCCACCTCCGTGGAGCGTGTGGGCGGGGCCGCTCCAGGGCCCAGACAGGCAGGCCCTTCTCCCCCGTCCCGTCCCCTCCCCTCCCGGCTGCCCCGCTTCGGGCAGAAAAGTGGGGCAAGAAGGGAGGGGGGATGGGGGAGAAGGGAAGGTGTCCGCGCCCCCTCGCCACAGCCGGGGCCCTGAGGGGTCCAGGAGGGGCGCCCCACGTTGGCTCCTGAGGTTTCTCTAGGGGGCTGCCCTCCGGGGGGAGCCCACTTGGACCGCACACACATCACACAGTCATGAAGGCATCACCACCCCCAGGCGGCCTGGCTCCAGGACAGGATCTGGGGGCCAGGAAAGCGTCTGGGCCTTTGCCCTAAGCCCACCCAGGAAGGCAGTGGGGCGGGGAGGACACAGGAGCAGAGAGGGCCCCCTTATCCCCCCCTCCTGTCCCCCACCCGCCCTGGGGATCTAACCGCAGGGCTGCCCACCCAGCCACTTTGAAGCTGCTGGAGGAGCAGGACTCAGCTGCCGGGGCTCCTGCGCCGGGCCCGCCCCTCAGGCTGAGCTGCGTGGGAGCCGGGAGTGACCACAGGGCTGCCAGCAGCCTTTGAAGTGCTGGGGCGAGGCCGCAGGAAGTGGGCGGCAGCCCACCCAGGCCCTGGGCCCACCCCACCCGAGGACTGGAGCCCCTGCCCACGGGGCCCATGCACTGGCCACCTGGGCTGCCCAGGTGTACCCTGGTGTGGGGAGTTCAGGGGTCAACTCCCCAGCCTCTGGCGCCCAGCCCCCATTTTGCCCATGCTCCCTCGGGGGAAGCAATGGGGCCAGGAGTTGGTCCCTCTCCCTCAGCTAAAAATAGCGGGGCTCAGGCTGGGTGGAAACCCCCCTGGCGGGGGAGGAAGGGGCAGGGCCCCAGGGCTGGGGCCTGGCCTCGGGGAGTGAGGCTGGGCAGGAAATGCCCGGGTGCCCCGGCCCCAGCAGCAAAGGTTCCCTTGGTGGCACAGCCCTCTGGAAAGTCCCAGGCGGTGCCTGGGACCCGCGTGGGGCAGGATCTCCCAGGTCCCTTGGGTTGGGCCTCGCATCCCGGAGGGGGGGCTCCCCCACACCCCAGCAGGTGACCACTGCCTGGGCCTGGCAGTCCTGGCCCCCAGGAAGCCCGGATGGAGCTAGTTCTTCCTCCTCGGTCATCTCTGCGCCTGGTGATGAGCTGAACAGCCCGCCTCCAATCCCCCCTCGCTTTCCCAACAAGCACCATTCACGGAGGACCAGCTGGCGGGGGACAGGACTGAGCATGGCAAGGTCCACGGCTGCCCCAGGGTGCTTGCTGAGCACAAGTAAGGGCTTAGCCTGAAGGAGGGCTTTTCAGGAGGGAACACCCGGTGGTCGCCAGCCTGGAGTGGGGAGGGCAGGAGCCGAGACGGAGCTCACAGCCTGGCCCTGGGAGAGGCCTGGAGCTGAAGGGAACTTGGCATCCTGGAGGAATAAGAACGAGGCCAGTGTGGCTGGAACCTGGGAGCGGGGGTACAGGAATGAGGCCAGGAATGGGGGACAGATCACGTGGGGCCTGGTCAACTGGGGAGAGGGGTTTGAGAGGAAGCCACTTCTCAGAAGCCACTGAAAGATTCGGCAAGAAAGTTCCAGACTCACGTTTGCATTTCAGAGCGGTCACTGCTTTGTGAAGGAAGGGCTGGGGGCGGGGGCGGGGCTTAGGCTGGAGGAAGGCTCCAGAAGGCAGGGAGGGGCCAGCAAGGGGGGTTGTGTGAACAGGCGGGCACAGCGGCCTGGGAGGAACGCGCGCGGGCCGGAGTGTCAGGGTACCAGGAGAGGATGGATACGCTAACACTTCTGGTGTTCTCGAGAGAAAATATGAAATCTAAACAGGATAAGAAGGAAGCCAGGAGAGGGGAAAGCCGAGTGTTTGGGAGAAAGGAGGGCTGTTCCTGGTGAGATGTCACAGCTGTGGGCGAGTGGGGGTGTGGCCACAGCGGGAGCTGGCGGGAAGAGTCGCTTCAGGGTGGGTGGAGGTTTAGGTGACAACTTCCTCCAAGGTGTGACTCTGGAGTGGGGGACTGGAGGTGTTTGGAGTTGGGGAGGTGGAGGGGACATCCAAAGAGGGCCCTCACGACGTCTCCACGGAGGGCAAAGGAGGCATTTCTAGCCTTCACCGTTACAGACACCACCTCTGTCACCGCCAGCAGCCCCTGTCACTGTCCCCTAACCACAGTCACCTCCATCACCATCGTCACCTCTATTGCCTTCAGCGCCATGATCACTTCCCATCAGCATCACCAAAATCCACCGTCCCAGGCACCACCATCACTGGTTCATTCACTCACTCACTCTGTGGGCAAATATCTGTGGGCAATAGTCCTGGCACAGAATTGCACTGGGCTCTGGTCATGGCGATGAGCAACACAGGTGATGTCTCTTCCCTTGGGGAGCTTACAGCCTAGTGGGGCGGAGCGAAACCAAACACATTCAAAGGTTTAGAAAACAAGCATTAGAATGATCCCGCAATCCCACTCCTAGGAAGTTACCCCAAAGAAATGAAATGCATTTGTCAGCTGGCACGTGGTCCGTCTACACACTGGAAAGAAAAGGAGTGGATAACTGACGCGCAGAATAAGCATCCCTGCTAAGGGAAAGGAGCCGGGACCAGAAGACCCCATTCTACGTGGCTTTGTTTATGTGAAATCCTGGGAAAGACAAAACTATAGTGACAGAGAGCGGATCAATGGTGGGCAGGGCAGGGCAGGGCAGGGTGGGGGGGCCTGGGGGCACAATGAACAACAAGAGGCTGAGGGATTGGGGGGTGATGGGAATGTTCTATATCATAATAGTGGGAGAATAGTGGGGGTGGTTACACGACTGTTTGTCAGAGCTCATCAAATTGTATGCTTCAAATTGGTGAATATCATTGTACATAAATTATACTCCAATAAAGCCTCATTTTTCAAAAGACGTAAGGACCGTGAGTGGAATCCAGGAAAGCGTGCGGAGGCGATGGGGACGGAGCTGAGGGCTGGGAGCGGTGAGGGCTGGGTTTGGCCTTGTCTTCCTGGCAGAGGTGTCATTCCTCTTGGGTCACGAGCTAAGTCCATGGTTAATTCCCCTTTGGTGATTTTAACTCGGGTGAACAGAAGCAGATCCAGACTCAAGCTGTGCGTTGACGTAACTCATTTTTATAGGCTGTTTTTAGATGGGACACCGTTTCCCACCCAGGTGACCAGAACAGGCTGGCAGAAGTGGCTGTGAATGGCTAGTGGGCACTTGTGTCGGACTCACCACTGGCCAACAGGCGCAGACTTGCTCCCAGGTCCGGGCAGCCTGGATGCCGTGATATCCTGGGACCATCAGCTCCCAGACCATTGAGTGGATGGTCAGCCGTGGGCTGATGGTGCCAGCTTGGGGGGCCACGCTTGGGGGGCTGCTGCTTTGCTGCAGGAGGGGGTGCAGGAGCAAGGGGTCCCCGTGGCCTTCCCCCCACCTTGACTGTCCCTGGGTTTCTAGTCCTGCGCAGGGGAGGGCTGGGCCGGCCTAAGGTCTGGGCCCTGGGCCCTGGAATTCACGTGGAGGAGTGGGCTCCCAGCGGGGGTGGGGGCTCCCCACGGTGCAGGCGACAGTGGCCCCCTGGCCTTCTGGCCTCTCCCGTGACCTGTGGGGCTCCCTGAGGAGGGGCCCTGGGCCTGGTGCCACCGGGGGTGGGTCCACACACTGGCAGGCCAGAAGGGGCCTGGGGGAGTGTCAGGGACCGGGGTGTTTCTTTAGTGCTGGCTCTGCTGTCCTTCCTGAAGTCACGGCCGTCGGTGCCCGGGCCCATCTCGGAACTGGTGAGCCCCAGGCCCCAGTGGCCTTTTCCCCCTGTGGCCTTGACTGGGGCTGGGAACCTCCGGCCTGGCGTCCTGTGTCCTGCCAAGAGGATGTCCTGTCCTCCAGGCCGGCTCCCGCCCTCCTCCATCCCTCTGGGGCCTCCAGGGACAGAGGTGGGGGTGTGGGGGGTGGAGGGGATTTGGAGGCCAACCGGCTGCCCCCCGGCCGATGGGTCCTGGCCCCGCCTGTCCCCCCGGCTTCCTCCTCCCCCTGGACCCGGATGCAGCGGACAGAGGCCCCCAGCCCAGCACCTGGGGTTTTCCAGGATAGACTCTGGTTCCCCCGCAGGGTGGGGGGTGAGCTGCTCCAGGGAACAAAGGCCAGGGGAGGAGAGGGGAAGTGGGGAGCAGGGCGAGGAAGGGGAGGCCCTGAGGCCACAGCGCCACGGGCTGCCGCCCCCATCCCTCTCTCGGTTTCCTGTCCTGAGCAGGCGTGGGCCAGAGTGCGGGGGAAGAGGTTTCAAGTCAGCTCAGCGGCTCCTGCCTCCAGCCTGACCCTCCTCTGGGGGAGGGGGAGGCCAGGCCAAGACATCTCGGCTGGGAAGGTGCTGAGAGCTCAGGGAAACGGCTGCTACTTGGGGAGCAGGAGCAGTGTGCTGAGCACCGCACCTGTAGGCCCCTCCCACATCCATCTAGAACGTGGCCTGAGGGTCCTGCCTGCACCCCCAGCATCAGTGCTGGGTGTCTGCCCCGTGTGTGTGTGTGTGTGTGTGTGTGTGTGTGTGTGTGTTTCCAGGGGGACCAGCTGTCTGGGGAGGGCTGAGACCGTCTATGTGTCCCTGTATTTGTCTCCTGAGTCTCTGTGCATCTGGTATGTTTCTGAGCACGTCCCTGGGCCATGCGTGTGTGTTTGCATGTGCATGTGTGCCTGTGTGTGTATGCACATGCGTGTGTGCTTGAGTCTGTATCCCAGGCGTGTGTCTGAATCTTGGGGTATCCACGTGGCCTTCCTGCATGTCTATATTTGTGGGGTGGAGTGCTGTTTCTCCTCTAAGGTCGAGAACGACCAGTGCCCCCCCAGGAAGCCCGGACCCCGGGAGGGGTGGTGGCAGGACGGTAGCTGCTGGGCCTTCTCCCCGCCAGCCCCAGGCTCTGTCCACCCTCAGCAGCCCTGGCGAGTTAAAAATAGCCCCGGGGCCTCTGGAGGCGGAAGGGGGAGAGGCACCGCGGGGGAGGGCGAGGGCGGGAGGCACCCCCGGCCCAGCGGGCAGAGGGCGGGTGTCCCGGGCCCACGCCAGCACTCCCAGGCCAGCCAGCCCGGCTCCAGCAGGGCGGGTCACACATCCTCCCGGCCCCACCTGCGAGGCTTCGGGACCCCCGCCTTGGGGCTCCTTCGGGCCCTGCTCTTGAGGAAACGGAGAAGGCCCTGGGGCAGACAGCCTGGCAGAGCCTCAGTCCCCAGAGGTAGGAGGGGTCCCAGGGCTGCCCCCAGCACCTGCCCCGGGGCTGCCCCCTCCTGGCCCCCACTTCCCTGGAGCCCCAGGTAGGAGGCAGGTCGGGGCAGGGAGGGAAGAGGACCGACAGCCCCAGGAAAGCATCTTCCCTCAGGACGGGGTCAGTGGAGGATTTGGGTTTTTTTTGTGTAACTGTTTATTGACGAACCACATACATACTGAAAAGTGCACATACCTTGAGTACATAGTTAATGAGTTTTCATAAACTGAACACAACTTATCACCAGCACCCGAAACAGGAGAAGAGGACATGGCCAGCCCAGGAGGCCCCCTTGGGCCCACATCCCAAAGGCTATCGCTGTTTGACCTCACTGGCTCCGCCTGTCCCGCCCGTATCTGAAGGTGCCCTGCCGTGGAAGCGAGGCCACTGTGCAGCCGGGAGTCACAGGTGGCTATCCTCCTGGCTGTCCAGTGTCCCCTGTGTGACAAGCTGCATTTCACTTACATACTCTGCTGCTGGTGGGTTTTTCCAGTTTGGGGCTATCGCAAAGAGGGCGTCCTTGAACATTCTGGGACGTGTGGCTTTTGTGAACCTGAGCGCGTATTTCCTTGGGCCCCCCTAGACGTGGAGCTGCGGTTTGAATGGTCACAGCTCTCTCTGAGGGTCTTATGGGGGTCCTGTGGACACTCCCAGAAATGCTACAATTTGCTCCTGCTTTCAGGGAGTGCACACGCTGGGGCTCCTCCTAGACTCGAGGCCTGGCCTAGGGCCTCTCCAGCCTGGGGTCTGTTTGTCCTTGGCCGGGCTGGGCCTTGGGCTAGGGTCTCCCTGGGCGAGGCTGTCCTCCCCCCCCAGGAGGGCAGCGCCCATGCGCCCTCCACCCGGCGGGCACGCCCAGAGGAGGTGTCCCATCCCGGCGGCCCACACCCACCCTTCCTTCCTCAGGAAAACCTGTGGTCTGATAAGGCCTCCAGGCTCTGGTTTTCAAACCACCCCGGCACCAGGACCCCCCAGGGGAGGAGCGAGCAGAGCCCTGCGCAGCCCAGCCCGCAGCAGCGGCCGGGGGAACTGGGCTCTTGCGCTCCCAGATCCCTCCCGAACCACAGAGACACACGCGTGGCCACAGAGATGGTCTCTGAGGGTCCTGGCCGGGTCTGGGGGCGGTGAGGCGGGGCTGGTCAGACCAGGTGGGATGGCTGCCCCTCCCGGCTCCCCCCAGCAGCTCCACGCAGGCAGGGGCCTTCCAAGGCAAAGGCCCCGAGCCCCCTCTAGCCCCCTCCCCGGGCTTTCCCCCACCCCGCCCCTCTCCTGGGTGTGTGGGGTTGAGGGCTCAGAGGAGGAAGACTGCCCCGCAGTTCTCACTCACCTCCCAACACCAGGCAAACACGGCCTCTTCCCAGGGCCTGTCCGCCTTGCCTGGGGCTCCCAGCAGCAGCCCAGGGTGACCCCAGCCTCAATCCCGTCAGGAAGATGTGCCCCCAGGACATCCAAGGCTGGCAACCGCAGCAGAAAGCCGGGAGCCTGCTCTGAGTGCCCGCCTGGCCCGGCCCTTTATCGTGCCCATCTGGCCCTGGTGACTGTTAACCCCCGTGATAACGATGCTGACAAGGGAGGTGGTACCTTGGGGCCGCTTTTGTGTCCTGCCGTCTTGCTCAGCCCACTCAGCTATGCCAGGTGGGTTCTTCAGGTGCAGACTGCCACCCAGAGAAGTAAGTGATTTACCCAAAATCACACAGTGAGCATTGATCCCAATTCTGGCCAGGCCGGCCCCTCAGGACCCAGAACACAAGAGGGAATCTGACATGGCCATGCCCTCATGGAGCACGGGGGGGGCAAAGGACAGTCAAAAAGTGCAGGCGTTAGGCCAAAGTGGAGCCCTGTCTGGGCGGGCTCCACTCTCCCTGAGCAAGAGTGCACAGCTGTCTTGGCGGGCCGGGGGGCAGGGTCGGGAGTGGGTCCTCAGGACGGCTGAGAACCACCAGGTGGGTAGGAGCAGGAAAGGCATTCCAGGTTGAGGGAACAGCAGGCGCAAAGGCCCTGGGGCAGAAGAACCGCCGCATCTGGGCCCTGGCGGGCTGGCGTTGTGAAGCTGGTGTCAGGCAAAGCCAAAGGGCAGGTGTGGTGCCCCTGCAGCTGGCAGTCTCCCTCGTCCACAGCAGGTGTGTGGGCCTGGGACCCACCTGTCCGCAGGCCCGGCCCAGGGGATGGTGGTGAGGGGTGGGCCGGCTTCCTGAGCAGGCTGGCAGACGGGGTGGAGGGTGGGGCATATTCCACTTCATTTCCTCCGGTGCTCCCTGCTGCCCTCGGGCTGGGCTGCCCTGGACGCTGGCTGTGTGGGGCATCCGTGGGAAGGAGGGTCGCCAGCTGTGGTGGGGCTGGCTGCATCCCGGAGCTGTGCCAGGGTGAGGGGAGGGTCCCTCGGGGGCTGGTCCCACCTGCAGGACTGGAGGTCAGTTTGCCCCATCTCAGTGGGGGCCCCTGAGGCCCATAGCACGGACTCTGGTGTCCCACCCCTCAGCCGAGGTGGGGAGAGAGTCCTGGCTGGACTAACGGGGTCTGAGGTTGAGGCTGGTTGGAGAAGGGGGTCCAAGCCAGGGCGGCCCTCCAGGCACAGCTGTGGGAGCCCCCCCGACCCGCCAGGGCCCAGGTGCTCTGAGGGTAGGGCTCTGCGCGGGACCCTGCCCAAGCGACCTCTGAAACTCCAGTGAGCAGGAGAGAGGAGTGCCCTGCGGTCACCCTTCTGCCACATGACCTCCCCTGACCCCAGCCACACTGGGGTGTGGGCTGCGTGCCCCAGGGTCAGAGGCACCCAAGCCAGCTCCTCTCCTTCGAGGCCTCCCCGCCCCCGCTGGGCACCTGCAGCCCTGGCCTTGCTCCACAGACCCGCGTGTCTCCCGCACCCACACCCGCTCTGGTTTCCTGTCCCCTGAACAGGCACCCGCTGCCCCGCGGCCAAGCGGAGAGGCAGCTGCCCCCACTTCTCCCTCATCGACCGCGTCCACTCCACCCAGGGCTCGTCAGCTCTCGTCCTAAACACATCTCTGGATCATTCGATCGAGCCCGTCTCCTCTTCAAAAGTCTGTGACGGGACCTACAGCCTGTGGAAAACCCCAGAAGCTCCTGCCCGGCGGTCGCCACATGGCCCCAGGTGACCTTTGAGGTCATCGCCCCCCAGAGCACCTGGACTCGGCCCAGCGAGGACTTCCCCCCGCCAGGCTCAAGCTGCACGCTGTTCACCTCCGCAGCCACGTCCCCCCCTCCCCATCTGGAGGGCGTCTTGCCCTCATTCCAGAGATTTGGGCGGGACCACCTCCTGCCCAGTGTCCAGAACTGGGCCTGGTTCCCTCCGGAGTGAGCAAAGCAGGACACACACTCCCGGACACTCTTGTACAAACCTGGCGGTCGCCTCTGAACAAACACACACGGACCCGGACACACACAGACACCCATGCACCAACACACACACACACCCCCGAGGAGCCCACAAACACGTGTGCAAGCACACAGGCATGACGAAGGCTCATGGCAGCTGTCAACAGAAACAGCCCCGGACAGGCTTCGAGGCAGCGAGATGGATTTCATGCGGTCTACTGCAGCGGGGAGAGACTCCACTCCAGCTGAGACAAAGATGCAGGGGGTTCAAAGGGAGAACAGACTGGGACAAAGCACATTTTGGGGTTTGGCAGCATTGCGATTTCTTTTTTGCCTGTGCTGCACGGCACGCAGGGATCTTAGTTCCCCGACCAGGGCTGGGACCTGCGCCCCCTGCAGTGGAAGCACGGAGTCCTAACCACTGGACCGCCAGGGAAGCCCCAACATTGGGATTTTTTGAGCAAAAAGACAGTGTGGGGGCTGGAGTCACCTTTAGGGACATGACTGGTGCAAGTGGAGGCCAGGCTGAGGTTGGGTCAAGGGTCTCGGCAGGGCACTGGGGCAAGTCCTTCGTGGGTCCAGGGTTTACACCCCTGGCTGCTGCGCCCTGAGGGTGGGCAGACTGGGAGCCTTCGGATCCCAAAGTGAAAACGAGCCCCAGGCCTGAAGGAGGAGGTTTTGTCCCATTGATTGGTTGGGTCTTTTTCTTTTGGACTGATTTTAGGTAGATGGAAAAGCGGGGACATTTGGGAGTCCCCAGAGTTCCTGTGTGCCCCTCCGCCGGCCCAGCTTCCCCTAAAGTTACCACTGCAACCCCGAGGCAGCTTCGCTTAAGTGCAGCTCCAACCCTACTTGGATTCACCCGTTCTTCCATCAGTGTCCTTCTCCTGCTCCAAGACCCCATCCAGGGCACCACATTGCAGGGCCCTCACGTCTCCCTAGGCTCCTCTGGGCTGGGACCGTTTGTCTGAACAGCACGTGTTTTCATGACCGTGACAGTTTTGAGGCGTGCTGGTCAGGTGTTTTGTAGCATGTCCCTCAATTTGGGTTTGTCTGATGTGTTTTCTCATGATCACACCAGGGTTATGAGTTGGGGGGAAGACAGCAGCAGAGGTGAGGGACCCTTCCTGTCACATCACATCAGGGGCCTGGACTAACGGGGTCTGAGGTTGAGGCTGGTTGGAGAAGGGGGTCCAAGCCAGGGCGGCCCTCCAGGCACAGCTGTGGGAGGCCCCCCGACCCGCCAGGGCCCAGGTGCTCCGAGGGTAGTCGCCACATGATGTCCCTGATCACTTGGCTAGGGGGCTGCCTGCCAGGTCTCTCCCCGCTAAAGCCCCTCACTTTCCCTTTTTCGCCCTGTTCTTCAGAGGGGGTTCCACGCTCAAGGAGCGTGAGGGCTCGCCTCCACCTCCTGGAGGACCCAGACTCACGGCCCTGCGTTTATGTCGGCCGTGTCACTTCGTGCTTTGTGTCATATCCAGGGGGACGTTATTCTGATGCTCAGATGGCCCCGGGTCTGGCCACCTTTCCCATCAGCTCCCGTGTCCCTCTGTCCTTTGCTTTCTGAGCCCTTCCGTCCTACCAGCACTGCCACACGCTCCCCCTGTGTTTTCCCTGCCCCGCCCTCTCATCGGCCGTTTCTCCAGGGACCCCCCCTTCCCGGGTCCACCCTGGCTGACCTCTCGGCTGACCTGCTCACCGCCTGGCTCCTTCCCAGAATAAAAGGCGTCCTGTCTTGCTCTCCAATATTGGGACGTACGTGGCATATGGCAGGTTCGATGTGCTCCATGAATGTTGCTGAGTAAGTGCGTGAGTGGATGGATGGATGAGGCTGAGGCAGCGGGCTAGCACCGCACAGGGTTGGGGCCTCTCCAAGCCCACCAAAGGGACCCCAGAACACCCTCCTCTGATGGGAGGGGAGGGGCCTTACCTTGTCCAGGTGGGACAGGGCCCCTCATCACCTCCTTTTCCTCCCCCTCCCAGCCCCTAGCACAGGAGCTGGGCCAGGTGACCCCATGGGGAGACTCCTGGCACAGAGTAGGTGCTCAGAAAATGTGCCCCGTCTCTCCCTTTCCTCCCAGGACGGAGCTCGGTCAGGCTCTGGCTGACTGTAGCCCCCAGCACCCCCCTTTCGTGTCCCCGCCTGGCGGCTCCCGAACAGGACCCTGGGGAGAGCCCGGTGTCCCTTCCCACCCCCACCCTCCATGGCTATCTGCAGCCATCACCAGCTTCTGCAACGCGAGCCTCCGTGGCTGTGGCCCCGGGGAGCAGCTGCGTTCCTCGTCGGGGATGGAGGCCCCCAGCCCCCTTGTCCCGCTCCAGCGCTGACTGGCTGCTCCCCCGCGGCCTCCCAGTTTCCAGAGCCCGCCTGAGATGGAATTACAGCCCCAGGCCCGCACCTGCGGCTGGCAGCGGTGCCTCCTAGCTCGGCCGGGCCCTGTCTTCCCCTTTCCTCCCAGGGCCAAGTGAGGTCCCAGTTGGGTAGGATGCCTGCCGTGTGCCCAGGAGAAGCGGGGGCTGTGCAGACCCCCGTGGGGGTGGGGCGGGGATCAGGGAAGCGTCCTCAGGGAACGACGCCTCCACAGGGATGAACAGGGAAAGCGGGACTTAGGGAGGAAGGGGGGCAGCACGGAGAAGACTTGGAGCCGCAGAGGGGGTGGGGTCAGATGACAAAGGGACCCGGGCCAGCCCAGCGGGGGGCCCGGTGCCACCATCCACGGTCGGGGCCGGCCTCAGGCAGCTGAGCCCTGGGGGCAGGGCCCGCGGGGTGGGGGTGCTGGGGTGGGCTGGGGCCCCCCAGAGAGAGGCCTGGTGGGATGGGAGGTGAAGTGCCAGGAGAGGACAAGGTCAGCGGTCAGGCCAAGCTGTTGGCAGACCCGCAGGGACAGGCACCAGCTCCACCCACAGCCCCCGGGCTTGCCCAGGCTGCCGCCCCCCTGCTCTGCCGCGTTCCCGCCCCGCCCGGGTCAGCCCGCCCCCCCACCTCCAGCTTTCTGCCCCTGCCCTCTGACACCAGCCCCTCCCAGGCACACAGCAGGTGTGGCCCAGCCTCCGTCTGGAGTGAAGGTCAGGAAGGCAGGGCCCTGGTGCGGGCCGGGGCTGAGGGGGCGGGGGCTCAGGAAGGGAGGGGGCTGGCATTTGGCAGTGGCATTTTGGAAGAACGGTTGCGGGTGAGCGCTTGGAATGGAACGGGGTGACAGTTGGCGGTGGCAGCTGGAGCGGCAGTGGGGCTTGGCAGGGGCGCAGGCCGGGAGGACAGTTGGGGTGGAGCAGGCGTGGGCTTGGCAGGTAGCCTCTGGCTCTGGAGGGAGCTCTCGGGGAGGCCCAGCAGGAGGGCAGGGCCAGCTGGCACCAGACACGGCCGAGCCAGGCCCAGGAGCAGGCTCCAGCCTCAGCCAGGCGGCCCCCGGCCCACGGGTGGGGCTCTGCTGCAGCCCAGGGCGGGCCCCCAGTCCACCCGCGGGGCCTGGGATGACGCGCAGAGGCGGTTTCTGCGCGCGGCCCGGGCATCCTTAGGCTGCGTCTCCTGCCCTGCCCTCAGCCTCTCTCCCTCCCTGTCCGCTTCCAGCGGGGGCTTGGAGAGGACAGGGACAGGTTCTGGGCAGTTTCCTGGGAGGGGCAGGACTCCCGGGGCTGTTGCCATGGGGACGGCTGAGCAACACCACTGGCTGGAGGATAAACAGGCAGGTTTCCTGACCAGTGATTGCCATGAAGACAGCCCTAGAGAACCCAGCTGGGGTAGATGGGGAGACGCTGCCCGGGGGTAGGTGGGGGTGGGGGTGAAGGGCCTGGCGAGGGGGCTGGCCCAGGGGGACACCAGGAAGGGGGAGGTGAAGGGACGTTTCTTCCCAGAGCGCCCTGGGGCTCTGCCTCACGGGGGGAGCAGCCCCGGTGTGGGGCTGGGTCCCCTCCCAACAACTCTGCCCCTGAAGCCACACAGTGCAGGGGGTGGGCTGGCTGAGCACGTGGTGCAGGGGCCCTGCCAGCCAGGCAGCTCTGGGGACTGAGCCTGCCCTTCAACGGCCCGGGGTCTGCAGGTGGGTGTGAAGGCAGCGCGCTCAGAGGGGCAGCCATCGGCAAGCACACCTGTGGGCCTGGCCGCTTCTGCACCTCGGCCCCTGGGTTCCCAGCCCTGGCCTCGGGGATGCTTAATCTCTCCAGGCCCCCAGACCCTCACTGCCCCAAGGTGTCTCTTGGGCAGGCTCCAGACGCGCTCACACATGTGGCTGGGGGTAAAGTTCCAGAAGGACCATCATGTGGCAGGGACCACTGACCATCCATTTGTTCATCTGTCTTGTCCTCCAGCGAAGCAAGGGGCAGGAACCACGTCTGGTTCATCGTGGCATCTCAGGCACCTTATTCCCCAGGCCCTCCCAGACTCCCATCTGTTGGCTTTGCTGCCTCTGGACACCAGGTGCCGTGGCTGAAGAGTGCCACTGAGGCCAACCCCACATGCTTGGTCCTTGCCTGTTGCTAGAGCCACCTCCGGGGCAGAGCTGCCCTCACGGAGGCCACACTTCTACTGACGGTGAAGGACCCACTGGTCGTCACGTGCAGCTCCCTCCTAGGGTCTACGCCAGTATTAGGGGTGAAGTGCAGTATGTGTCACCTGCTCCAGGGTCCAGGGGACCCCAGCAAGAGTGGAGGCTTTTTGACCAAGCCTGGCGTCTGCCCGCTGTTGAGTCCGAGCCTCGGCACTGATGAACGTGGGGCCCCTGGGTCTGTGCTGCCAGCATCTCCCCATCAGAGCAGATGCACCCAGGTGGCCCCAGGGAGTCCAGCCGCATGACCCTCCTCTTCCTCCCAGCTCCGCTGAGAGGCCACCGCTGCTACTATTGGCTCTTCTCTTCCTTCTTTTCTTTTCCCTTTCTTTTTTCTTTCCTTCCTCCCTTTGTCCCTTTCTTTCTTCCTCCCTCCCTCCCTCCCTCCCTCCCTTCCTTCCTATGATAGGGGGTTATTAGCGCCCAAAAGCTTCACTGTCTTCAGTTTTAGGCAAAGCTTGATCAGAGCTCCCTGGGACGGTCCTTGGTTCTGCCTTTTTGGTCTATCAGCCTCCTCCTCAAGCTGCTTGCCCTTCTGTTTGTTCTTGGAAGAGAAGAGATGAGAGGCTCAGTCCCCAGTCACTGGCAGGGCTGCTGGGGTCCGGAGGCTCAATTCACCATCATGCAGGGCAGGGGAAGGGGAGAGAGAGTTCCAGGACCCCAGGGACTCATTCCAGAACTCAGTAAGACTTTCTACCAAGACCAGAAGCCCTAGGCTAACAGGTGGGGTGAGCCCTGGTACTGGTGAAAGAGGCTAGGTCCTCGTGGGCAGGTCTCCTGAGCAATGGCTGAGCACCACTGTGTGCTCCACCAAGGCAGCCTCTGCAGCTCTCCGTTCTGCAGGGACGATGGACGTGGCGCCCTAGCAACGCTGTTCTCCTTGGAGAGTGTCTGGGGGTCGAACCTTCTTGGTGGTGAGGGGGGCTCTCTCCGGGCGCGGGGGGGCAGCCATCAGGGGAATGGTCCTCCTCTGTCTGGCGGGCTGCCCTCCTCAGTCTCCCCAGCATCCTTTGCTCCATGGGCTACAACTGCACTCCAGGCAGGCAGGTGGGGGAGGACCCCCGCAGAGAGTGCCCTCCGTCCCCTCAGGAAGGACAGAGTGACCGGCCAGAACCTCCTGGAGGCCGAGAGGCAGGCACTTCTGAGGATGGCTGTACCCAGCCCCCACCTGAGAGGGCCCAGGAAACGTGGGCCTGCGGTGCCAGACCCGGGGTCCTCCGCAGGAAAGGCCTGAGAGGGGCCCTGTGCCGGCAGGGCCAGCGCAGGCAGCGGGGAGCGGGGTGAGGGTGTCTGCACAGCCATTTCCAGGCGCCGGCTGCAGTGAGGGAGTGTCCCAGCCTTTCATCGCTGGCTGCCAGACCGCGGCCGCCCTTGTTCACTCAGGGAGAATCCACCCCCCCCCCCCAAGCCTGCCCTCCCCCAGCAGCAGCCCAGTGAATGCCTCCTTACACATCCTGAGAAAGCATCCATAATGGCCCGCCGCCTCCCACCTTCCCAGGAATTCCGCGGCGCTGGGCCCGTAGGGAGGTAGGGCGCAGACGGCCTGCGGCGCCTCCCCATTGGATGGCCAGGTCGTGCTCGACTCCCTTGCCGCGGCTGGCCAGCCACAGGCTCACCTCCCTTCCCACCGTCGCGTCCGGGAGAGGAAGCGAGGTGGCCTTTGCCCCCGCACAGGCCAGCCAAGAATGCGGGGCCACGCTTCCCATTCTGCCCGCCCGAGGACTCGAGGACAGCGGGGGCGAGAAGGGACGCGCAGGGCCCATCTCGGGCAGCACGATTAGAGATCGCTTGCGGGGGAAGCGGGGCACCCGCTGCTTCGCAGGACCCCGAACCCCCCAGACAGACCTCGCGGGGGGAAGGACCGACGCGCGCGCGGCCGCCGATACTCCTCAGTTGGCCAAACTCAAGCCCCGGTGGCAGGCACTGTCCCGTGGCGCGCCTCTCGCTGGGAGCGCCGAGGTCCCCGACAGCGCGGCCCCGAGCCCCTGGGCGCCGTGGGAGCGCTTTTTCTCTGCACAGCGCGCAGCCAGCACAACCTGCGGGGAAGGCGCGAAGTTTGCGAGACACGCGCGGCGCGTCTGTGCGTTGGGGGGCGCGGACAGCCTGCGGCCCGGGGACCCTGGGCCCCCGAGGAACAGGCGCGTGGGCAACGCCAGGGGCGCAGTCCGGGCAGGGCTGGGTTGCCCTCGTCCCGACCCGCATCTCCCATCGGTGGTCTCCCGGCTGCTGGGTCCCCGTGGGAAGGGGCTCGGGCGCCTAGAGACCCCACGCCGCGCCGCCCCCGCCCCCCGCCAGCCCCGCAGAGGGGGCTTCCCACAATGCCGAGCGAGCTCCAGCCCGCACTTCCGCTGTCCGGCCGCCCACGGCGGGGCGGAGGCGAACCGACCCCCGCCGAGGCCCCCTCCGCCCCGCTAGCGGAGCCGGCCGACCGAGGGGCGGGGCGGCGGCCGGGCCGGCGGGGCGGGGCCCGGGGCGGTGGCCGGGGCCGGGGCCGGGGCGCGGGCCAATCAGCAGCGGCCGGGCGCGCGCCGGGGGGCGGGGTCAGGGTCCGCAGGCGGGGCGCGCGCGCGGGCGGCGGGGGCCGCGGGGTTGGAGCGGCGCGGGGGCGCGCGCCGGCCTGACGGACAGACGGACGGACAGACGGACACAGCAGCCGCGGCGAGCGCGCAGCTCGGACCCGCCCGGACGCAGCGCTCGCCCGGCGGCCGCGGCGATCACCCGCGCTGGTCCGGCGGCCGCGGCGCCCGCCCTCGCCCGCGCCCCATGGGGTCACAGGTAAGCGGCGCCGGCTCATTGTCCGCGGCCGGGTCGGCGCATCGCGGCGGGCCCGGGGCTCGGGCCGGGCAGGCTGCTCCGGGCCGGGGCCGCTCCGAGTCGGGCGCGCCCCCGCCGCCTGCCCCTCGCGCCCCGCCGCGCCCCGCCCCGCGGGGGCGCCCTCCCGAAGGCGATCGGCGCGCCCGGCTGCGGCTCCGGGGGTGGCGGTAGCGACCCCCGCCCGGCCCCCTCCGTTCCCTGATCTCCGGTGGCGCGGGCGGGGCGGGGCGGGCGAGGGCGACGCGGGGTCCCCGCGGGGCTGCGCGCGGAGGCGGAGGCGGCGACGGGGCTGCCCCGCGCCCCTCGCCCTCGGCGCCTCCTGCCGCCGCCGCCGCGGTCCCTCCCCCGTCACCTCCAAAAGGGGAATTTTCCAGCTGGTAATTTCTGCTGCGTCAACGCCCGGCCCCAGGAGGCAGCCCGGGGGCGTCCTGGCGCCCCCCGCCCGCTCCGCCCCGCGCGCCCCCCGCCCGCGCTTGCGAGCCGCACCCGGACCCGCCCGCGCCGAGTTTGCCAGGAGTCTGAACTGCGGGAGGTGGGCGCGGCGGCTCCCCGCACCCCGCCGGGCCTTGGGGGTCATTGTCTCCCCCTGAAGCCGGGCACCGGCCTCGTCTCCATTTTAATTACTGGCTGAACCTGGGCGCAGGGGCCTCGAGGCCGGGCGGCTAGAGAAGCGCGGAGGGGACGGGGCGCGCAGAGCGGACGGGGCGCGCGGAGGGAGCAGGGTCCGCCGCGAGCAGCGTCTTTGTTTCTCTGTAAATAGACATGTCAGTTTCACAGGGTAGCAAGAGTCACTGTCTGACAACTCAATCCCGATGGCAAATGGGGGATTTTCTGCAGCAGGAGGAGGGTTCTGGCTAGTTGGGGTTCCTCCACCCCTGCTAACAAATTCATTATTTGTAGGCTTAACGGAGCACGCACAATAGGGCTGGACGGAGGAGCCTGGGTACAAACCAAATGGGCGAAGAACTGATATTTTCTGACACCGAGGAAATACAAACAAAAGAAAGTTTGACCGAGATTCGCAGCGAATTTCCTCACGCTTTCCGTGTTCCAATCTCAGCGACGCGTTTGTCGTGGATTGCGGAGGCAAGATTGTTATCAGCATTGTTTACAGAAATGCTAATTAGGCAACGGGTTTAGAGAACTCGGCTGCGCGCAGACACCTGTGCGGAGTCCTCGCGTGCGTTTTACTTGTATCAGCTGTAGAATCTTTCATACTGGATTTATCATCAAAGCTAACTTCCCTTTTGGGTAGCAGACTGTGGATTCACTCTATCGCTGGCGTGCGTGCTGCCTGTGAAAGCAGTGTTTCCACTCTACAGGAGTGGGAAATAGTTCGTTCCCCAAAGGCAAATTTACGGAAGGGTTTTTCACATGAATAATGAAGTAAACAATAGAATTTTATCATAGTGGACTCCTTCTCGTTGCTACATTTCATGGTAGTTTTAGGTGCTGTGAACTGAAAACTTTGGGACACCTTGCTATTACAGAAGTGACTAAGCCAGGGGCGTACTGAGGCAGAAGTTAACTAGATTTAAGTAGGAACTTAGGCACTGTGTTCCCCTAAAAAGCTAGTAATTATTTTTATTTCTTTTACTGAAGGGAAGGAGGTGTGTGTGTGGAGTTTACTGTGAGAGCTCTCTTGAGGGAGTGGTGGAATGGACGCATTTAGGCTAAACCCAAAATTCAGCCTTTCCTGGAGGCCAGCCTCCGGACAGGATTTCATTAGGCCTCATTGACATCATCCTGCACGAAAGAATTTTGTTTTGATGAGATAAGTTCTGTTCAGGTTTAGCTGTTTCGTGTTTGAAAGTGAGCTGTTTTCCCACATCCAGTTTCTGATGTTCAGGACTGGCGGACTGTTGGCTGCAGGGGCTCTTGGGTGCTCTGTGTCCCTGCTCGGTCACCCAGGGTCAGGGGGCCGCCGCCCCCTCCTTGGTCACACATTAGCACAGGAAGGTGAGGTCGACCCTGAGAATGGGTGAGACTCCTCCCGGTACCTGGAAGGACACCCTTTTACAGTCAGAAGATGTGTTATTTGCAAACACGTTAAACCAAATATTAACAACCTTTCCAACATTGTCCTTATGCGGGGTTTTTCAAATTAAGGGAAACTGGGCCACTGTGTCCCTGTGGTCTGTGTTTCTGGGGCAGCTGTGCTCCTGCTCTGCCCTCTACCAGAGGTCTTGGACCAGCTGAGGACAGCCCAGCAGAACATCTTCAGCAGGCTCCACGAGCCGTGAACTTGAACTCATTCCTCATGATGCTTTATGTGCCCAGGTGCCCTCTTGGCCTCTGTGTTGAAGTGGGTGGAGAGTTCTTGTGCCCTGTTCTGGGGGCTTCGTGTTCTCATAAAAACGGAGGCTTTTTCTTCTCTCTGATCGAGCGTATTCTACTTTGGAATCGGTTGAGTGATGGGAGATTGTCAAGAATTCCCTTGTGAATCTGCTCCCTCCCCTGAACAACAAGGATTCTTCTTCTTGCCACAAGTGTGCTTGA
This sequence comes from Hyperoodon ampullatus, assembly GCF_949752795.1. Taxonomy (NCBI): domain Eukaryota; kingdom Metazoa; phylum Chordata; class Mammalia; order Artiodactyla; family Ziphiidae; genus Hyperoodon; species Hyperoodon ampullatus. The sequence continues at coordinate 88,311,390 of NC_136927.1, read as the reverse complement.
ATGGCCTAACTCCCAAGAATAAACAGATGATTGAAAAATCGCTACTGAGGCCACAAGACTCACTTCAGTCTTTGAAATACGGTTGTCTTGTCCTAATCCTGGCTCTCGTGTCCTCTGCTCTTGGCTCTGGCTTTGGTACGACCGGTACAGCTGGGGTCTTCAACTATGGGATCATTGGCGTTTTCCCTCTTTTCTGCCTTTCTAGCTTCGGTACTTTGTGTGCCTGACACGTGCGTACTCGGGCTTCGTGTTCTGGTTTGCTGATGATGACAGAACACGTCCTCTGGTTCTGCTCGTAGACGGAGAAATCATGGAAAAGAAAAGTAACTGTTTCTAACAAACTGGAAAGTTTTTCTAGTAAAGGATAAGGACAAGCTAGACCAGTCAGATCTGACCTTAGTGTGATTTATGCAAAGTTTTCCCTTCAGTATCTCTCAACAGTGCCTTTAACTCTTATTTAGATTTTTAAATGACTAAGTATTTTTAAATGCCATTATTTAGATTTAAAAAATTAGCGACGTAGGCACTTTAGAAAGTTGAGAGACAATGTTAACATATTTTTCAACAGCACTTACGGGGGTTTTGTGTTTTGACAGATGCGTTTTTTGAGTCATGTTAGAGAGACATTCCCAGAGTTTCTTACTCATGACGATTTTTGGCCTTATTGAGGGCTTGCTGTGGACCAGCCTTCAGGCCAGGTTGGGGACAGAGTTCCCACGGAGGGGCCGGTGACCCGTTGGGAAGGGTGGCGGGGGGACGGGAGCCTACAGGAACCACCGATGTGACCTGATGTGGTGACAGATGCTAGTGAGAGCTCGAAGCAGGACAGGGTGTAGCCCACCTGGTGGGCTCTCTAAAGACTCTTGGAGGGAAAGGGTGTCCGTGCTGACACCTCCCCCGCCCCTGATGGGCCCATGGCACCAGCCTCCGGTTCCGGTACGTGTGCAGCAAATTCTGTTCGAACTTCTGCTTTGCCGAGAGTGGGTAGCCAGTGAGAGGGCAGGACTCTTGGGGCCAGGCAGCTTTTGGGGGCTGATTGGCTGTTGGGATGGGGGCAAGAGGTGGTGTAGTTTCAAATGACGTCTTCCAAAGCACATGTTGCAGCACAGGAATCACTTCCTGAACATCCATGCCCACAGACCACCCTTCGTCTTTTGGGGAATGTCTCGGGGAAGCTGTCCTTTTCCTGGCCCCCAAGTGGCACCCCAGCACTGCTTGTCCGAGTGGACCAGCTGTGCAGCCCTCTTCTGAAGAGATCCAGATTTGTGTATGAAAGCCCTCCTGTCAGTGCTATGTGGTGGCCTGAGGCCCCGTGTCAGACCCCTTCTGTGTAGAGCAGAAAGAAGGCAACTCTGTGTCTTGGGCTGCAAATGGACGGTTCGAGAATCTCAAGCATCCAGAGCTGCCTCTGTGAAGGTGCACACACGTGGGCGGCACGGCCTGGGTGGCTTTGGGCGAGTCACCCTCTGAGCGTGTGTCACCTGGCGCGAGGAGGGTCTGACCTGTGTTCTGCGGCCACTCTGAACGCTGTCCCATGGCTGAGCCTGGGGCAGGAGGACTGTCGGCCAGCAGAACACGAGCGCTCCAGACCAGGCGCACACCGGCCTGCGGTGCGGGCGTGCTGCCCTCCGGACGGACTCCCAGGGCTCATCCGCCCCCAGTCACAGAGGTGGCCGCACCGAGTTACACGGGGACGGTGTGGGCGCAGATGCGGACAGGAGGGCTTTCTAGAAGCACACTCACAGGACCCACTCTGGGCCCGCTGGGCGAGGGAAGGCACCGGGGCTCTGTGTGCACTGGAGAGTTGGTTACCGTGAGAGGGGGGACAGGGCGATGGAAAAGCCACCAGGAGGGTGGCCCAGAAGAACCAGGCGGGGGAGGGTGAGTGTCCGGCGTGCTGCAGACTCGTGGGGAGGGCCAGGTCGCCTGGGGGAGCTCAGGGGTGTGGGGCAAGTGGGCAGCGCATCCGCCTCTGGTGTGAGCGGGCCAGGCAGGCGCCTAGAATGGGCCTTTGCGTACTGCTGTGGCCCCATCCAAGTCTGGAGCAGGTTTATTTTGTTTTCTCATCCCATCCCATCCAAAGTAATGCCGCTTCTGAGCAGCAGTTTCCTTTTCCTTAGGAGGTTCAAAGACAGCTCAGAAACGACTCTGCTTCCTTCGGGGGCAGGAGGGAGCCGGCTCCGCGGGGAACACTCCCAGAATCGCGGGGCCTCTGGCTGCTCAGCCCAGGCCCCCGCCGTCCAGGTCCTGGGCCAGCGATGTCCGCTGTGCTCCAGACGAGGTCGAGTCAGAGACGTCTGATGTTCAGAGTCACGCACACAGGTGGCCGTCGCCCCTTCTAGGGAGCCAGGCACCTTGGCCTAGGACCCACCCTGACCCCTGGCCTCTAAAGAAGCCGCCCGTCTGCGCTTGAAAGCCGGTCCTTCCCGGCAGCCCATGGCCCACGCCCTCTCTCACACACAAAGTGGAGCAGGCTGGCCAGCCGGAAGTAATGGTGTTTTTCCATTGCCTCTGGTGATACAGAAACTCTGTTATTTCATCGCTTTTATTTTATATGAAGACTTTCCCCCCTCAACCTCAGAGTGTTTTGAAGAACTTTTCAGAAGGTCAGGGACCACGTATCATGACAGGCTCACTACGCACCTGAAGCAAGTGGTCTTTAATATTGGGTACCTTGACCTTTCCTATTTTTTTCTTTTTTTTTTTTTTTGCCACACCACGCAGCTTGCAGGATCTTAGTTCCCTGACCAGGGATTGAACCTGCGCCCTCGGCAGTGAAAGCACAGAGTCCTAACCACTGGACTGCCAGGGAATTCCCCCTCTTTTTTTCTTACGTTGTTGGTAGAATGAGACCAGAACAAGGAGTGACAAGGCGACAGTGTCCTTGGACATCCCTTACCATTAAAGTCACTGAGCTCTACTGGACAGTGTGATACACACTTGGCTGTGGATGGGTGGTCTTTTAAATCTCTTTCCTTCTCTTCTCTGGTCTGGCTTCTCCATCACCTGCTGCTTTTGATTCCTTTGTGGGGTGGAAATCCCACCTGCCTGGGCCCGGGACCAGAGGGAGGGTGGAAGTTTCCAGTGGTGGCAGTACCACGTGGCCGCGGGGACCGTGGTTCCTCTGTGGTGAGCGGGGGGTCAGGATGCCGTGGAGCTGGGAGCACTTCCAGGTGTGTGAGTGCCCTCGAGGGCCTGAGAAGCAGGTCGGGGAGGGTTAGTGCCAGGGGACCCGCCTTCGCTGTGGCCGGCAGGTCTGCTCCATTGAGGCACAGGTGGCCCTTCAAAGACGGGGTGTCTTCCCCTGAGGTCAGCAGACCCACCGAGCCTTGGAGAAGCAATGCAGGGCGAGCGCCAGCTCTCGAGCTCTCCCGATGCAGCCCGTGGGTCACACCGACCTCACATTTACTTAACATTTCTTTTACCTCGTCTTAAGAAGCAAGAATATCCATGAAGTCGTGAGTTTGGTATCTCAGTTATATTTTTCTTGGTGCACACTTTCTTGGACATGTAACTATTAGGATAGACAATGACTTGTCCCTTTTCCTGCTGGCAGGGAACGTGCACTCCCCATATCCCCCTCAGCCGCTCGCTGGGAGGGGACCAGCACCCTGGCCCAGGGTCCAGGGGTGAGACTGGACTTTGTGGATCTTGGTTGAGAACCCCTCATGCCCCATCTCAGAGGCCTTTCCTACCGTCTGACCGGGGAGCAGTTGGTGTAAGTTAGGCTGCTGTTTAAATGAGTTCCCTGGGGCTGTCAGAGCACAGGACCACCAACCTGGCAGCTTGAAACAATAGAGCTTTATTCTCTCACAGTCTGGAGGCCAGAAGTCCTAAATCAAGGTGCGGGCAGGGCCACCCTCTCTCTGGAGGCTCCAGGGAAGGACGCTTCCTGCCTCTTCTAGTCTCTGGCGGCTGCTGGCAGTCCTGGGTGCTCATGGCCAAGACACATCCCTCCAACCTCCTGTCCTGTTCTCATGGCCTTCACCCTGGTATCCAAATTTCCCTCTCCTTATAAGGACACCAGTCACACTGAATTGGAGTCTACCGTAATGACCTAATCTTAACTCTATTACATCTGCAAAGACCCTATTTCCAAATGAGGTTACGTGCCCCTGCAGTTAGGACTTGAACCTATCTTTTGGGGGGACGTGATTCAACCCACTACACCGTTACAGCTCGTATTTGCCTGACACATTACCACATACGTTTCTCAATCCCAGCGTTTCCTGAGGCCTCTTCGTGTGTCTCCAGCTGTCACCTCTCACTCCTGCCCTTCCCTTGCTGGTAGAGCAGACGTGGCCAGTGACAACGGTACTGGTGAGTTCACTCTGCGGACCTGCACTCACCCCCACGCCTGCAGCAAGCAGGGCTCTTGGTCCAGGGACACAGCAGCCAACAAGGTCCTTGCTCTGCTTCCCAGGGGGGAAGGGACAGGGCAGACAGATGTCAACACCTGCCACGGAGATGGATGCGCAGGGCCCGGAGGAGGGCGTGGGGCGGGGAGCAGAGGCGGAGCCCAGGGTCCCCAACGGGGCCGCTGGGGTGGGTACTTGCTGCCGCCGCTCCAAAGCAGGACCCAGCCCCTCCTCTGGACCCGTCTGCACGGCTGGATACCCGTGTGCCCATCTGCCCCCCAGGTTGGACCCAGGCCTTTCTCACCCCCAGGCAGCTGGTGAGACTCGTGGCCCCTTTTCTGGATGGCGTTTTTATTGCTTCCTGTAGGAGACACTGGAAAACGAAGTGTAGCACCTATTGAAACGTAGCCTTCACAATCTAGAAAACTTTCTTCCCTGCTGTAGTAACAGGAGGAGCTTCACGTGCCATCAAGTAAGGCTGTCGAGTGGCTGGTCTGAAATTCCTGATTCTTACAGTGATGAGTGTGGAGGTGCCCCGTGGTGACCAGCGGCCGTGGTTGTGGACAGGACTGTTGTCCCTGGCGTGTCCTCCACGTTCACGGGCGAAGTCCCTCTACAGTGGGTCCCAAGGTCACCAGGAGCCTGGGGGCCCCGCAACCTTGGGAGGCCAGGGTCCTTGCCGTCACTTCGGTTCACCCTCACGGTCACCCCCTGAATGAGGACCCTCGCCTGCTGGGGTGGGACGGGGTGGGTTGCACTTGGGGTGGCGCCTCTGAGATCTTTATTCTGTTTCGTGCTGTTTGTTGAAAAATCGGAGCTGTTGGTCCCACGTGGTGGTCTGGCTGGTGGCATCCTCTGACCCTCCGGAGCCCTGCCCTGTTATCCCGTGAGGGGTCAGTAGCCCAGACGAGGGGGACCCATGTGTCTGGTACTCAGGGTCCAAAGTGTGACGGTGACGTCTGCATCGGAATTTCTGACGTAAAAACGAATCATTTTCATATTTGCTGCCTGCTTTGAAAGATACTTGTACCTTTCATTAAGGAGATGTATATGTTTTGGGTTTTTTTCACTTTTTTTTTTTTTTTGGTTGTGCTGCAAGGCAGTCGGATCTTAGTTCCCTGACCAGGGATAGAACCCGTGACCCTGCATTGGAAGCACAGAGTCCTGACCACTGGACTGCCAGGGAAGTCCCAAGGAGATGTATATGGAATTTTCAAGATAATCATCACCTATATAAGTTTTATTTGAAAAATTCTAGATTTGCCATTGGTTACTAAAGTATAGGAACATCTTGGAATTTTATTTATTTTTTTTTTGCAGTACACGGGCCTCTCACTGCTGTGGCCTCTCCCGCTGCGGAGCACAGGCTCCAGACGCGCAGGCCCAGCGGCCATGGCTCACGGGTCCAGCCGCTCCGCGGCATGTGGGATCCTCCCGGACCGGGGCACGAACCCGCGTCCCCTGCATCGGCAGGTGGACTCTGAACCACTGCGCCACCAGGGGAGCCCTGGAATTTTTTTTAACATAATTTGTTTGGCAAGATTATTCCTTTTGAATGTTTTAATGTTTGTTTGGAGCCATGAGCTATTTTTACCTTAGTTTTTCCCCAGGTAAGTCGTTTTTGTCCCTGGGTAAAAACCAACCCTGGGTCTGAAGTGTGTCATCTGGCCCCATGCGAGCGGGTGGTGGACAGGCCTTTCATCTCTGAGTCTGTGAATAAGGGACTGGTGTGGAGCGATGGGGGTTAGAGCACATGTGCCGGGTCCGTGCTGCTCCGATTCCCACTTATTTCTCATGAATTCTCAGCACCCCTGGAAAGCACATTGTTTTTCTCCTCTGAGTTGGGGCTTGTTCGTTCTCAGTGTGCTGGGGTTATTTCTTTGGGGGAGGTTCCAGAAGTAGAATCGGGGCTGAAGATGCAGCACATCTGTGAGTCGGGGCACGAGTTCCAGAAGGACACCTTGCTTCACGGCACAGCCCCTGTGTGGGCTTTGTCCGAACACAGGGGTGCCCACCTCCAGCAAGCCTGACCCCCACCTATGCCCTGTGCTGCACGGTTCTGTGGCAGGGATGGCGAAGCCCCCGGGTTGGGTGGGGGACCCCTACCCGTGGGCTGCAGCCACTTGTCACCAGGGCGGGCTTGGGGAGCCCCTGTGTCCCCGAGGCCCTCCCCAGGTCAGTGGCAACTCCCAGTTCCAACCTCGTGAATCAGGGTTTCATGTCTTAAAGCACCTTGGAGCTGTCCCAGCCTCACTTGACAGAGAAGGGCTTCCCTGGGGGGAGGCTATCCCTCCCATGCCGGAGGGGGGACAGGGTGCCCTCAACCTCCGGGCCCTCCCTGGAGCCCAAGCCCGGCCCCAGCCAGGGGGAGGAGGAACTGGCCCCCAGGGGCTCCTCCCCCCAGGGATTCTCCCCAAAGGAGCCCCCACCCCGGGGCCCGCAGCACCTGCTGAGCTGGCACCCAGCTGAATCCTAGTGGGTCCAGGTAATCCCCATGCTGGGACCCGTTTCCCGCCAGGTCTGTCCCACCTTGGCCTCCCGCGTCCATCACACGCCCCTGCCTCAGGCCCTGTGGCCTGGCCTGGGCCCCCAGCTGCTGCTGCATCAGCCTACCCCCACCCCTATCAGGGGCCAGTGTGACCTCTTCACTGCTGAGGCCTGGTCAGGTCCGGGACTGCTGGGCCATTGACGTCCATGCTGTTGGAGGGCCGCGTGGTGCAGGTCCTCGTGGCGGACACACACTCTTCATCCACCCAGCAGCCGTCCACCCAGCCTTCATTTACTCAGCATCTAATGAGTGTTTACTGTCTGAAAGGCCTGTGCGGAAGTGATAGTGAGGACTTGGAAACATCCGATTAGTGGCTGAAATTCCGTCGGAAGCCAGAGCAAACATCTGTGCTGGTCCAGGCCTGCGTGGCGCTCTCACCGCCGCCCGCCGGAAAGTGACGGACCACGTTTCCGCCCGCCCCAGGTCCAGGCCCAGCGACCCATCAGTACTGGGTTTCCCAGGCAGCACCTTAGGTTGTTGGGTGGCTTCTCTTGTTTTCCAGCAATGCAACTTTTAAGAAAAAAGAGACCTATAGGGCTTCCCTGGGGCAATGGCGCAGTGGCGCAGTGGTTAAGAATCTGCCTGCTGATGCAGGGGACACGGGTTCAAGCCCTGGTCCAGGAAGATCCCACATGCCACGGACTAAGCCCGTGCGCCACAACTACTGAGCCTGCGCTCTAGAGCCCTCGAGCCACAACTATTGAGCCCGCGTGCCACAACTACTGAAGCCCGTGCACCTAGAGCCCGTGCTCCAAAACAAGAGAAGGCACCACAGTGAGAAGCCCATGCACCACAACGAAGAGTAGCCCCTGCTCGCGGCAACTAGAAAAAACCCAGGCACAGCAACGAAGACCAACGCAGCCTAAAATAAATTTATAAACAAGCAAACAAAAGAGAAAGACCTCTTAAAGATTCCAGCAGTTACTTGATGTAAACAAATGTTGCAAAATGTTAAAAAAAAAAGTGGTGTTTCTGGTTAAGGGTTAGGTGGGAGTTGCCTGAATTATTCTTGTAACTTTTCCTTAGGTTGGAAAGTGTTTCAAAGTAAAAAGTTGAAAAAGACAACAAAAGATTCCATCCTATGGCTTGAGAACAGGCACTGCTTTTAGGTTATTTCCTATTTAGATTCTACGTTTTTCTTGGCGGCAGGGCTCACGAGTGTTAGTTAACATTTTGAGTCACAGCGTATCTCAGATTTAAAACCCTTGGAAAGCATTCTTCTGCCTTGTTAAGCTGATCAGCTTTCTTTCTAAGAAAAATTTACAAAAATTTTAAGTCGATGTGTGGCTTTTTCTAGGGCTTTTGTAACAAAAGTGCCACAAACTGATGGCAAACACAACAGAAATGTGTTCCCTCTTAGCAAGGGGTCCAGGGCTGTGCTCCCTCTGGGGGCTCTGGGGGAGGGTCGTTCCTGCCTCTTCAGCTCTTGGGGCCCAGGTGCCCCTGAGCTTGTGGCCACGTCCTTCCCGTCTCTGCCTTCGTCCCTCTGTGCATGTCTGTGTCCAGATTTCCCCCTTTGGTGACACATCAGACCCACTTGGGTTATGACCTCATTTTAACTTGGTTAAATCTGCCAAGATCCAATGTGACAGTGAGATGGGCCAGGGCCAGGGAAAGACCCCGCAGCCAGCCAGGTCGCGGGCTTTCTCTAGTTGTGGCGAGCGGGGGCTACTCTTTGTGGTGGAGCACATTCTCTAGGCACGCGGGCTCAGTTGTGGCTCACGGGCTCTAGAGCGCAGACTTCAGTAGTTGTGGCGCACGGGATTAGTTGCTCCGTGGCATGTGGGATCTTCCCGGACCAGGGCTCGAACCCGTGTTCCCTGCACTGGCAGGCAGATTCTTAACCACTGCACCACCAGGGAAGCCCGGTAATGTCGTTTGTTGACCCCCCCAAGGGTGTGCACCAGGACTGTTCAGCGTCGAGATGTGGTCCCTGTGTGGAGAGGCTCTCAGATTCGGTGGGAAGGTGTCAAGGTGTCTGGTGACAGAGGCAACTTGAGAGCCATAGTGGGAGGAGCCCCTGGAGGCTCCCTGGAGGAGGAGGCAGTGTCACCAGCGGGGCGCTTGCATCCCTTTTGTATTCCACAGCAGGGTTTGCCTTTGTCGCTTCACCTGTAAAACGAGCACGTAAGGGAGCTGATAGTTTAGCTGCCCGTTATGATGAAGCACGGTTTAGAGACGAAACGCCCAAACTGGGAGTCGAGTGTAGCAGGAGGTGCCTGGGAGCACAGGTAAAGTGGTGACCTCTTCCTCTTTCTCTCCCCAGTCATTCCCCCGACCAGCCTCCCACCAGCAGAAGTGACAGAGCTCTCGGGCCGCCGCGCCCGGCCGGGGCCTTGGCTCTGACTTAGGCCTTTAAGGGAGGTCTCCCCTGTCCCTGCCTGGTCTCTTCTGTCCTCTCCCTGCCCCTCCACTTGTTCCCGGGGCCCTGGGCACCTTCCCTGTGCCAGAGCCCGAATCAGGATGTCTGGGACCCCCTGGGGGGCTGCTCCCCCGTGAGAGTCCAGGTCTCCCCTCAGTGAGTTGGGCTCTGGGCTCTTGGTCCTGGTGGCTGGTGCCACCCTGAGGCCTACACTGGCACCGCCCTGGCTGGTTGCGGGGTCTTCCCCGGCCCTGCCCCATCTCACTGTCGCGTGCTCTCTCCCGCCAGACGCCCAAGGGGTTGTGCCGTCTTTGGGCTGCCTGTGTTTTGGCCACTGCTCGCTGCACCCTGACCATCCTGAAACACAGGGGCTCCTGTGTCCCGAGGTGCTGGGGCCGACTTCCGCGGTCCTTGCGTCGGTCAGGGCCGCGGTCCTCTGGGGCTGGGCTGGAACGGCCAGGGCGGTGGCTCGGTGGCCTGGCACCTCCAGGGTCAGGGCTCGGCTGGGTCGCTGGGGTTGCTGTGTTGTCTCCACGCCGGCGCAGACCTGGAGTGCGAAGGTGGACTCTGTCCAGCCCCCTTGGGGCTTGCTTAGCTCCAGGCCAGGGTCAGCATGGGAGGGCTCCCCCCTGCCGAGGCCCTGAACCCGGGAATGGCGGCTCACGGGGCCTTGTGTAGAGGCCAGCACCACCCGCGGCGCGCTGCTCCCTCCCGGGGCCCTCCCCCCCGCCCTCCCACCCCCAGCGCCTACTCCCTCGTCCTGACTGGCCTGTGCCCCCTTCGGGGAAGTCTCCCCGACCCTGGCCCCTGCCCAAGCGCGGGCGCCCTCGCGGCACCTGTGTGCTGCTCTGGAATCGTGGCTAGGGGAGCCTTGTCCTCAGCCTGGGCGCCAGCACCCAGCGCAGCTCCAGGCTCCTGGGCGCCATCACCCAGTGCAGCTCCAGGCTCCTGGGCGCCGCAGGGGCCAACGCGGAAACAGCCTGGGGAAACGCCGGGACCTGGGTGAGACCCTGGGACTCTGTGGGTCCTTCTCCGCTGAGAGTGAGAGCTGGGCAGGCGGGGGGTGGAGGAAGCCACCCCAACGGTCTTGGAAGGGGGGGTCCCCGGGGTCACAGGACGCGTCCAGCCCAACGCGGTCAGGGCGCGCACCCTGAGAGCGAGGTGACATTTACGCAGGTGGGAAAGGCGGGGTGGGGGCCACTCCAGCCTGGATGGAGGCGAAGGAACCGAAAGAGGCGGCGGCAAGGGAGAGGGTGGGGCAGGGCCCCTCCTGGCGGCACAGCTTTGCCTTCTGAGATCATGCCGGTCTCCAGCACCCAAGGGCGTCAGACTGTGGTCACCGGAGAAACTCTGGGCGAAGCCGCCCCCATCAGGCAGTTAAGGATGACTTCTGTTAACGCATGTGGAGTATTTCTTCCCAGGCAGGAGCTCGGTTTTAAATCTTAAAAGGCAACCGTGAACACTGACAATACGATGTATATAAACTGTGGGTTATAACATGATTTCCCATCGTTGGTGTCTTGACCTTGGGTTTTTCAGAACGTCGTAACCCTCGGGGTGAGGGAAGTAGTGTCCGTGGAGAGAGGGTGCTGAGCTGCCTGGGTTCTGCCCTGGGACACCCGGGGTTAGGCAGAGCGGGCTTTTCTTGTCGAGAAGCATCAGAGTGCTTTTCATCCACGCTGAATCACGCCGTTGGCATCAGTGGTGTTCCGTGGTAGGTATGATATGTCCTGGGGCTCCTGACAGAACCCGGGGCTGAATGTCTTAAACGACAGAGCTTTATCCCGTCGCAGTCCCAGAGGTCAGAAGTTGGAGGGCAAGGGCCGCGCCCCCTCTGTCCCAGGCGTCTCTCCAGCTCCTGCTGGCTCCTCGGCTGTGCCCTCGTCACTGTTATCACACAGCCGTCTCCCTGTGAGGTGTCTGTGTCCCAGTGTCCCCTTCCTGTAAGGACACATGTCACGTTGGATCGGGGCCCACCCTAACGACCTTGTCTTAACCAGTTACATCTGCAAGGGCCCTATTTCCAAATAAGGTCACATGCTGCGGTCTGGGGATTAAGGCTCCGATGAGTGAGTTTGGGGGATGCGGTGCGACCCACAGCAAAAGGCAATAGATACGCACATGTTTGTAGTTGAACAAGAATGTTTCCATACAAATAGATTCTAATCGACCTTGTAATGATTTGCTTACAGCAAACGACTCGTCAGAGTGTAGTTGGACGCGTTTGCACATGCCCCGGGGGCTCCCCACCTCGCTGTCCCCAGGCCAGGCAGCCCCTGACCTGCCTTCTGTCCCCTTCCCTGTAGGTCGCTTTGCAGGTTCCGGTTTCATGGCAGGGACTCCTGCACCGTCTCCTTTGTCCAGCTGCTTTCACGCCGCGTAGTTATCGAGAGATTCACCCGTGTCTTTGTGGAAGGGCCGTTTAGATGGGCTCGGCCGGTTGGGCCTGCGGGAAGCAGCTTGGCTTCTGCAGACCAGCATCGGGGCGGCTTGGTTCTAGCACTAAAGGCATCTTGCTTCCGCTTTAAAACAATATTTGCCTGTTAGGTAACATTTGAAGGAAAATTTCAAGGAAGTGTAAATGGAGTGCAATGAAAATGCAGAAGCGAGAAGGGAGGTGAAGTTGGGCTGGCAAGGAGGTTCTGTCGCTGTTGGAGGCACTTACCTGCTAGGTTGGGTTTTTCTGGACTGAGACTTGGTGACTGGCCTGGGGGAGGGGCCGGCCCACCAGGGGCCCAGGTCCCTGTACAGACCTGGGGCTTGTTTGGGTACAGCAGGACACACGTCCAAATTGCATCCACTCTTTTACATTCTTATTAAAACCAGCTGCCTTCCAGGTGGAGCTCCTTAAGGACCAGAGGAAAAAAATACCCCATCCAGCTCCCGGAATTACTACTTTGAATACACAGTGCAGCAAATGAAATGTACTCACAGCAGTCTCCACGTTTCATGGTTCTTGTGCATTTTGAGGCTTGGCGATTTATTTGGCTTTTGCCCACGAAGCATCAGTGGTCTCATGGATGCGCTGGATGAATACGACACATAGCTCCTGCTGGTAATTTGTGAAGATGGCTTTTGGTTGAGACCCCTCTACCTTCAGATGCTGTAGGGAAAAGGTTTGGGAGGTGCTCTGGGATTGGGGTGCTGGGGGCTCTGAACCCTGGAAGTGACAGACAGGGGAGCACCCCTGACACCCACATCGGGTACCTGCCTCTGAGGGAGGAGGCTGGCAGAGCAGATCTGGGCCCACATCTGAGTGCGGCTTGTTTGGGGGAGACCTCAAAGCCTCCCTCGCCCCTGGGTCACCGTGCTGAGCAGCCGAGACTTGTGTCTCTCGGGTCGTGGGAGCTGTCTCGCAACAGTGAGACTTGGGGGCCCGGGATGGTGGCGCCCAGCATGTGCTTGGTGGCTCCCCGACAGCCGGACTCTGGGAATCTCCAAGCCTCAGTTTCCCTGCCTGGCAGCTTGGAGACCACCTCCACCCTTCCCAGAGGCTGTGGGATTGGAAATGTGTCCCGCAGCTGGCAGGCTGCCCACTGGGCAGGGCAGACCCGCGGCTGCCCCCTGCGCCACTCGCTGTGGGGTCTCTGGCATGGTCCCTGTGCCCCAGGTTACCCGTGTGAGGGCAGCCAGCCCTGAGCCCTGCACTGTGCAGGGCGACGCAGCTTTTGGAGTTTGGTCTGGAACATGGATTCAAGTTGTTCTGGCACCAAAGTGGTCACGTTTCATAAGTGATTCTGTCCGAAACTGAAGTGTCTTGAGATTAGCGAGCTATAAATAAAATAGACAGTAGAGACCCCACAGGAGAAATAAAAACACTGGAGAGATGGGTGTGGCTTCCAGGTGGCACGTGGGTCACTTCGGTGAAGTCTCAGGTGCCGGTGTGGCAACAAATGCCCCTTGGTCTCACCCAGCCTTAGCTGCTCCTGTCAGTGTGGCATCTGAGTCCCTTAGGACCGCAGGCTTCTCTCTGAGGGTCCCTTCCTCACAGGGCTGCCCGCGTGGACCTTTGGATGCATGAAAATGCCCTGTGATCTGTGCAGCAGCACAGGTAATTCAGAGATGACAGTCAGGTTATCAGTCCACAGGTGGGGGTCCTGTGAACAGGTGTGGGTCCATAGGTGTGTGTTCCCTGAACAGCTGTGTGACCCATGGCCAGCTGCATCTTCACTGGACAGTAGCAGATGCTCTGCTGCCCTTGCCCTCAAAGAAAAACTGTGGTGAGTGTGCTTTAGTCTGAAGCCTGCATCTTTCTTATCAGGCCATCATATGACATGCCTACCCAGGATGCTTCCATTTTTAGGGTCACAGCTGCTGAAATGCAACTGGGCAGCCGCTCTTCTGCTGTGGTCAGGTGGGTGGGACCCTCATGACCTCTTACTGATATGGAGACATAACCAACTTTGTAATGCAAATTCAGTTATTCCCCTAAAGTTTCCTGGATAAATTGGGTAAATTACATGTATCCTTAATATTTCCATAGCAGACTAATCGCTTTTCGTTTTTGTTTTTTTTTGTTTGTTTGTTTTTTTGGCTGCACCGCACGGCACGTGGGATCTTAGTTCCTCAACCAGGAATCGAACCTGCGCGCCCTGCAGTGGAAGCGCGGAGTCCTAACCACTGAACTGCCAGGGAAGTCCCCCAGACTAATCTATTTTTGATGATCATTCCTTTAGATGCCTTTTCTTTTTAGTGTACAGGTGATTTTTTTCCCTAATGAAAATTGTGTTTTCTTACAACAAAATCTCTACGAAGTACATAACTGATTTTAAGCTGCTCTGATTGAATATTAATTTATTTTAGAACTTTCCATATGAGTTGAAATTGAGAACTGCAAGCCCCCTGAGGTAGTTGTTGCTTCTCTAAAATGGCACTGGCATTTTGCCCCTTTTCAGTGTTCTTCCTAATTCTTAGGCTCTCTGTTTCACTGGCGAGTAAGGAGGCTTATTATTCATATAGGAAGTCAGGCGATGAAACATGCCTCTCCCTAACTTGAACACAGGGTCCTTAGGGCTCTCGGTACCTCCCCCCATATTTGGCCGGAGCTCCGTGTGGACTCCGGGCATGAAGCCGATGCTTTGAGTTTAATGGTCAATTTCCTGGTTTGACGTGTGTTTCGGTTCCTCCCTCAGCGTCTGGCTAACCTGAGTCTGTAACGCCAGGTGTGCGGTGTGAAGCCACACCTGGACGGCCTGTCTGTCCCTCTCCCCACCTCCCACGCCCTGGGGGAGGGGCAGACCGGCTGCTGACCATCCTCGGGGGTGGTCCACGCACCCAGGGCCGAGCACCGGGTGTCAGCTGTGGGCCTGGGGCCCCTGCAGCCAGCTATGAGCTTGCCTGCTCTCCTCAGGGCCCATCCGCGGGGTCAGGTCCCGCTGCTGTCACACGGTCGAAGCAGCGTGTTTACTTCTGGTCTTCGAGTCGGGGGACTGGTTGGAGCGGGGGGTCTCTGTTCTCGCCTGGCAGGGACGGTGCTGAGTGGGCTGTCGAGGGAGACAAGGGAGTGAAAGGCTTGGACCCTCCCCAGCCTCGTTCTCCCAGCTTGGGGACTGTGGGCGTTTCCGGGTGACCTCAGATGGTGATGCGAAATGTAAAGTCTAAAGGAAGGTGTTGCACAAATGAGGCGGCCCCGCCCTCCGCCCCGGGGAAAGCTGGACGGATGTCCGCACCTTTGACCAGCTGTTAAACCATGTGTTTATCAGGGAAGACCTGTCTTCTGCAGGGCGTCTTATGCGGTGAGCCTGGCCCCAGATTTCGTACAGTGAAGTCCTAGCCCCCAGCGCCTCAGAACCTGACCTAGTTTGGATGTGATTTGTACTGAGGTAGTAGGATGGGCCTAATCCGATGTGACCGTGTCCTTGTAGGAGGGGACACTGGGACAGACACACACGCAGGGAGACGGCAGAGGCAGAGGTGGGCGACGCTTCCACGAGCCAAGGACACTGAGGACTGCCGGTCACCGCAGAAGCTGACGGAGGCCAGGATGCATCCCCCGGCGGGGCCTTCGAGGGAGTCCTGCCCACACCTCGGCCTCGGTCGGGCTCTGGCCTCCAGTCTGGGCGGCACTGAAGTTCTGTTGTTTTGTCTGCCCAGTGCGGTGGCCCCGGGAAACTTTGGGAGCAGCAAAGAGCTGGGGGACGAGTCTGGGGACAGCAGCGTGTGGGGCCCAACTCGAGAAATGATTCGGGTGCTTGGGACCGCGAAGGGGGTTCTCATCACCTTGGGTCCCTCCCCCAAAGACCCCTTCCTGGGGGCTGAGCTGGTCACAGGGCCTTCCGCCTCTGGAGCTGGCTTGGGCTGGAGTTTGGGAGTTTATGGATGTGCAGCTTCAGTCCTTCCTGTTCTAGGGGTTTTGTTTGTGTAGGATGTTGTTGGCGCTTTGTTTTTAAAGGATGCTTCTTCAAGGGTGAGGGATGAAGGTGCCCCTGGGTTACTTGGACTAGATGTTCTGATTTTCTGTTTGGGTGAGAAAGTCGCTTCGACTGTGGATGGGTGTTCTCCTTTCTGGAATATTTGTTTGCTCGGAGGGTTGGCTGCAGCGTGTAGGATTCTGTTCAGAGCGCCATGTGCCCGACGACAGGTGAGCCTCAAACCGGATGCTGGTTCAGGTGCCCACCGTCGAGTGCCCTGTGCCCGGTGGCCGCCCTCCGTGCACCCTCCTAACTCCCCCGGGGTGTGTGTCGACCGTGCGGGTAACCCTTCCGTTCTTGCCCCACAGAGTCCATAGAAGAGACCACCCTGGGATCCCAGATGAACAACCGGCGGGAAGATATGGAAATCGCGTCCCACTACCGGCATCTGCTCCACGAGCTCAACGAGCAGAGGCAGCACGGCGTCCTGTGCGACGTGTGCGTGGTGGTCGAGGGCAAGGTCTTCAAGGCGCACAAGAACGTCCTGCTCGGCAGCAGCCGCTACTTTAAGACGCTCTACTGCCAGGTGCAGAAGGCGTCCGACCAGGCCACGGTCACGCACCTGGACATCGTCACGGCCCAGGGCTTCAAGGCCATCATCGACTTCATGTACTCCGCCCACCTGGCCCTCACCAGCAGGAACGTCATCGAGGTGATGTCAGCGGCCAGCTTCCTGCAGATGACGGACATTGTGCAGGCCTGCCATGACTTCATCAAGGCCGCGCTGGACATCAGCATCAAGCCGGACGCCTCAGACGAGCTCTCGGAGTTCGAGGTGGGCGCCCCCCCCAGCAGCGGCGCGGACGCCCTCATCTCCGCCGTGATGGCCGGGAGGAGCATCTCCCCGTGGCTGGCCCGCCGCACGAGCCCCGCCAACTCTTCTGGGGACTCGGCCATCGCCAGCTGCCACGAGGGCGGGAGCAGCTGCGGGAAGGAGGACCAGGAGCCCAAGGCCGACGGCCCCGCCGACCTGTCCTCCCAGCCGCTGTGGCCTGGCGACGCGGCCTACGGGCCCCTGCACGTCAAGGAGGAGCAGCTCTCGCCGGCCCACTACGGGGGCAGCGAGCCGCCGTCCGCCGGGGATGGGGCCGCTCAGAACTCCTTCTCGGAGCAGGTGGCAGGGGACGGCTGGCAGCCCACGGGCCGGAGGAAGAATCGGAAAAACAAAGACACGGTCCGGCACATCACACAGCACGTGGAGGACGACAGCCGGGCCGGCTCCCCGCTGCCATCTTTCCTCCCGACGTCCGGGTGGCCCTTCAGCAGCCGAGACTCAAGTAAGCCTTTGGTTTGGTACAGGCCGGGCTCAGGCGCCCTGGGGTCACGGGCAGCCCAAAGGCACTGTTGGTCAGTGGCCCTGGGGCTGCTCGTTTTGTCCATGCAGGGGCACCTTTCCAGGCTCACGCTGGTGGCTTTCCGCGGGTCACCCCCTTTCGTAGTAGATCGGTGTGAGCGCGGGGAAGGTGGCCGACGCGTCCCGGCGGGCATGCCAGGGCCGCCGACACACGGAGGCTGCTGGGCTGGGGATTTTCTGGAGCTGGAAAGGTGGGGTGACACCCGGAAGGATCCCCAGCGTGGGGTGTGGTGGAGCCTCTCGTAGGCACTGGGTGGCGTAACTTAATTTTTAAAGATTTAGACATGACAGTGTTAAAAAGATGAAGAAGTGCACGAAGTGACGTGACTCGGGTGGAAGGGAAGGACAGGCCACATGTGTGGGCGCCGGCCGTGGCCATTGTTGTCAACGTGGAAGAAACACCACGTGTGTGTGTTTCGTCCTGGGCACGTGAGGGCCGTGGCCACAAGCCCCCCTCCCAGTGAGGGGTGTTTCCTCGTTGCCAACAAGTGCGGGTTCTGTGGTTCGCCCACAGAGCAGCCGCTGGGCGTTACCGCACAGGTGGGGAGCCCCTTCTGGACCCCGAGTCCGTCAGCCGTGAGGGCTCTTAGCTTAGCTTTGTTGACGCTGGCCCTCACCCTCTGGAGGATGGTTTTATCTGTCTCCCAGGATAGTAAACAAATGAAATGTTTACTAGATGCCAGGTGCTCTTGCTGGCACTGAGCACGTGATAGTCACGGCTGCACCGAGCTTCCCCGAGTGGCAGATGGGACCTCGAGGGCTGCGTCTGGAGTGAGGAGGGGCGTTGGTGGGACAGGGGTTGGTCCAGAGCAGGATGGAGGCTTCTCGGCAAGTGACCGCGTTGGGGAGGCCCCTCCAGGAAGGAGGGTAGAAATCAGTGGGGGCTCAGAGGTGGACAGAAGGCAGTGGACCGTGGGCACAAGCCCTGAAAGGTGTCACCAATGCTAGGCCTGTGCTGGGGTTGGGAGGGCAACCCTGGGGCTCTTGATACAACAGCGTGATTATTGTGGTAAAACCTACGTATCATGCACTTCACCCCTTTAACCATTTTTAAGTGTATTGGCATTAAATACATCGCCACTATCCATCTCCAGAACTTCCTCATCACCCCCAGGAGACGCTGTAGCCTTTCTTACTGGTTCTCATTCTCACTGCCCCTGTGCATCCCCAGCCCCGAGCGCTGGGCCAGCCTCCTGCAGGTTCAGTCCAAGGCGGTTCCACCAGTGTCGCCCCCTCGGCAGGATGATTCTGTGTGAGGTGGCGTCCTTCGCGCTGTAGGACATCGGCAGTGCCCTGGCCTCCGCCCACTGGATGCCAGGAGCCGCCCACCCCTGGTCATGACGTTGCCAGTGTCCCTGATGGGAAGCCCCCCGCAGAACCGTTGAGTGTAACTGAACTGTCAGAAGAAGGTTAAGTTTCTGAGATGATAGAAAGCCCACCTGTCTCCCTGCCAGCGGTCGGCACGGTGGTTGTCTGTGTCTGCTCTCTCCGTGACGCCTAAACGTCCCTTTAGCTCTGACGAAAGCCTGGAGAGCAGCGTCCACAGGGACTGACCTAAGGAACCTTCTGGGTGGGTCAGGGCCGCAGAGCCTTCCCGTCCTGTCCTACACCTGCCGCATCACGAGTCGTCCGGCGGGCCGAGGGGCTGGAGGCTCTAGATCGGAGAGCCCATCAGCATGTTAAGGACAAGGACGCTCCTTAAGCCTGTGGGTTTGATGTTTTAAATGCAGTTGTCGAGCAGAAGGTGTTTTTAGAATCCAACAAGTGATTTCTGCTGGTGTACTCTTGCTAATGTCTGAAATCCCTTGGGTTACCAAGGCAACTGCGAGATTTCCCCTGAGTTGCTAAGACAAGGACCCGAGGTGTGGGCTTGCGTGGGACGGCTCTGCCCGTCACGGTGGCCATTTATTCCTCTGCCCTGGCCCTGGGCTGGGATTTGGAAGCATAAATTGTGATCCCCAGTGGAGGAGAGTTTGCTTTCATTAAAGATTTATTACATCTTAGAGGAGAGTATTGTTTTCTTCTCATCCTGTTTATAGGAGAAAAGGCCCTTTTCCAAAGGAATGTGTCAGGCAGTTCCTGCCGATCATTCAGGGCGCTTGACGAAGATGCTCTGATGCCCAGCCCTGCAGCAGGACCGCCGCCCTGTCCCCTGTGTGTCCCCGCCTCGGCATCAGGGACTCTGGGGCCTGTTCGCGTTTAAAAGTGATTCTTCCAAGCAGGCAGCCAAGTGCTCTCTAACCCAATAGCTTCCAAGAAAACATCCATTGAAATGTACCTCCGGGTTACAGCTGTGGGAAACGGCGTTTAAACGTGCAGGTGCAATGGACACAGGCCGGGCCCGTGGTAGCTGCCGGCTCCGGCCTCGGCCCCTTGTCTGTGCTCCCAAGACCGTGAGCCTCCGATGCGGTGGGTTGTACTTGTTCAGAAGCTGGTGCCAGGAGAGCCCAGGTGCCCCATCCCGACATCCCACACGTGTCCCGAAAAGGATCTGCAGAAATAAAGTTCTGAGCTAGAATAAAGCGTGTGGGTCTCATGAAGGAGGAACTGTTTATCCCTGAACCTCGGTAAGGGTGGGCCCTGGCGTCCTGGGATTTTGAAGAGGACGTGGGGACCACAGAGCGGGTTCAGGGCGTGCAGGTGGCCCCCGGAGACTCTGGTGGATGCTCTAAGCTCACAGCTGCCGTCCTGCTGGGGCCAGGGCCCAGCCCTCCCCGGCCCAGGTCGGAGGGTCTCTTCCCTCGCAGCTCGATGCTGGGGCTGAAGCCAGGCCGGTAGCCCCTCCCTTGGCTGTACCCCCAGATGTTTTCCTTTCAGAAATGAGCGGAATTGCCTGGAACTCCTCTGGTCGACCTTGGGGCCGTGGTCAGGGGGCAGCTGCTGCCCTGACACCTCAGCAGTGGTCTTCACGGGGAGGTACGTTGGGAACGTACCTGCTGCTGAGAAGGGAGGTGGGGAGGGGCCCTCGTGCTGGCCCAGGAGAGCGGGCTCGCTGGGGACGGGGCCTGGGCGAGGGCGGGGCTCGGCGCTGACTGGGACCCTTGGCCTGTGCCCCCCTGGCCGCCCAGTCCTGGCCTGAGGCCGCACTTCCGAGTTACCACCCGGACTGGAGATCCTCATCACTGTGGCTTTGATGAGTGGCCAGCAGAGCTTCTTTTCTGATGAAATGGGAGTTCCTGGACTTTCTAGAAAATTCAGTTCCTGAAGACAGAGCCCCTGAGGCCTCGCATCATCTAGATGTGGGAGCCGAGGCTGGTCACCCAGGGCCACCCCCCGACCCCACCCTGTGGAGGAGCTGGAGGGTCTGGGTCTGGGTGGGTCAGGACAAGGCGGGGCCCCTGGGAGGCGACAGGTGGGCGCGGCCCGCGGTCGCTCTCGGGACCCCCAAGGCTCCACTCGCGACAGGGGTGGGGGTTGGCTGGGGCCCTGGTGCTGGCAGAGCCGGCTGGCAGCTTTTCCACGGCTCATTTGCTCCAGGGTGCGTTTCAGCTCTTCCTGGTCTCGCGGGCGCCCCCTGCTGGCCTGACACGGGGGTCACCTGCCTTTGCTGCTTCCAGGCAGGTTCCCAGACGTGCCGCCACCTCGCTGGGTCCTGTTTTGATTTGAATTTGAGGGGTTTTGTCCTCTTCAACCAAGTGTGTGTTTTCTTCTGATGTTTGGACACTGTGACAGTGACGCCCCCAGGGTGCCGACCGGGGTGGGGACCGAAGCCCCACAGGCACCCACCTCCCAGGGACAAGGAGGCTCTGGTTGTGTTGAAGTGCCCAGGGAGATGCTCGTACATTTTGTATTTGCTGTATATACGTGTATTTTTTTTTTGCGGTACACGGGCCTCTCACCGCTGTGGCCCCCCCACCCGTTGCGGAGCACAGGCTCCGGACGCGCAGGCTCAGCGGCCATGGCTCACGGGCCCAGCTGCTCCGCGGCATGTGGGATCTTCCTGGACCAGGGCACGAACCCACGTCCCCTGCATCGGCAGGCGGACTCTCAACCACTGCGCCACCAGGGAAGCCCTATACATGTATTTATATACATACACTTAAAAGCACAGCTTGGGAGCTTACATTTAAATGGAGATTTTAAAAGGAGTTGTGAGTGTAATTTTTAACTGTTCATTTGAAAACTTTTATGCTACTGCTTTTATCAAACTTTTAAAAGATGGAAGCAGAACATACACATTTGACTCTTCTAAGTCAAATCCCAGATATTCAGCCATCAAGGGGGGCATGACCCACCCCCGAGACACCCCGACACCTGTCCTGGGGACCACCTCCCCAGGCAGTGTGTCCTGACTCGGCCTCTGTGTGCTGGTTTCTCCCGATCAGTCTGCTGTTGATGGAGCCCACGGGGGTGCCCGCCCCTTCCCCAGCTGTGGGCTCTGTCCTGACCTTGATGGACCTGGCTGCTAGGACCCTCAGTGCATGCCTTCTGGTGCTGGTGGCATGTGTGTTTTTGGTGTAGACCTAGAGGTGTTTCTAGGGGTGTGTCTGTTTCCTGCTGCTGTGACAAATCACCGCAGACTTAGTGGCTTGAAGCGGCCCAGCTGTATTATCTCTCGCCCAGATGTCGCCGGTTCGTAGGGCTGGATCCTTCTGGGGGCTCAGGGGAGAATCCCGGCCTTTTCCAGCTTCCAGAGGCGCCACATTCCTTGGTCCGTGGCCCTGTGTCACTCGGCCCTCAGCTCTGGTGCCGCATCCCCTTCGCTGGCTCTGGCCCTCATGCCTCCCTC
Organism: Hyperoodon ampullatus; assembly: GCF_949752795.1. NCBI lineage: Eukaryota > Metazoa > Chordata > Mammalia > Artiodactyla > Ziphiidae > Hyperoodon > Hyperoodon ampullatus. Next base: position 88,289,629 of record NC_136927.1, on the reverse strand, counting down.
TTCCTCTGAGATGGACCCTTGTGTGGACAGGGACCCCTGGGCCGGCAGGGTGATCTCCCGTCACACTTGCAAAGTCCCTTTTGCCACATGAGGTGACATGTTCACGGAGATTAGGACCCAGACACCTGGGGACCATCATGGGAACACAGATAATAGCGAGGTGTTTTGGTGAAAACTGCCATTCCCTTTCCTATTGTTTTAAGTATGATATACATTCAATAAACTGCACAGGGCTTCCCTGGTGGCACAGTGGTTAAGAATCCGCCTGCCAGTGCAGGGGACACGGGTTCGAGGCCTGGTCCGGGAAGATCCCACATGCCACGGAGCAGCTAAGCCCGTGCGTCACAACTCCTGAGCCTACGCTCTAGAGCTCGCATGCCACAACTACTGAAGCCTGAGCGCCTAGAGCCCGTGCTCCGCAACAAGAGAAGCCACCGCAATGAGAAACCCGCACACCGCGACGAGGAGTAGCCCCCGCTCGCCTCAACTAGAGAAAAGCCTGTGCACAGCAACAAAGACCCAATGCAGCCTAAAATAAAATAAATAAATTTATAAAAAAAAATAAACTGCACAGATTTTAAGTGTACGGTTTGAATAATTTATTGTCTCTCTCCCTGCCATTTTATTGGGGGAAATACTCACACTTGCAGAAAAGTTGAAAAAACGAAAGTGAGCCTGCCTGTGCTGAGATTCTCCACCTGCTAACGTCTTGCTGTGTTTACATGTTTATGCATCCGATCATCCAAACCCACCTCGTTCTCTGAATTTCAGAGAGCCGACACCAGCACCTCATCCCAGCACTCCAGCCAGCCTCTCACCAGAGCCCGCGTTCCCCACACCATACGTGTGCCTTTGGATGACAGACGTCCCTCAAGACATCCCCTCAGCCTCTGGACCCCGGCCACCCCACCCTTCCTCCTGCCAGCCTGGGGGTTGCCAGGGAGGGTGTCACACAGGGTGTGCTGTGCGGTCCACTTGTGTCCATTTTGAGATGATGCAGATTTACAGTCACTTGTAAGAAATAATGCAGAGAGAGCCCGTGCACCTGTTAGGCAGCTTCCCCCAATGCTGATGTGTCAGCATCACAGCCAGGAAACCAACCTGGCCCTGCACAGTCACCAGCAGGGGACCCCGGGCTGCTTCCCTCCACAGCCTCGGGAACTTCTGATCTGTCCCTGGCTGTGACTTCCAACACGCTCTCAGGGTTTGCTCAGGCCGCCATGTGCGTCCACAAATCATCCTTTCACTGCCAACGTTATTCCGTTCTCTGCTGTAACACACCTGCTGATGGACGTTTGGGTTATTTGGGTGATTTCTGGCAATTATGATCAAGCTGCTCTGAACGTCCCAGGACAAGTATTTGTGTGATTTGTCTGCATTCCTCCCAGGACTGGGCTGCTGGGCCATCGGGTAGTGTGTGTGCAAGAAACCAGGTGTGTGTGATGTACGCTCGTGTCAGCATCCCGTGGATTGGTTCGTTTTTAAATCTTAGCCGTTCTGGAGGGTGTGGGGACATCTCCTTATGGTTTTCTTTCTTTTTTTTTTAACATCTTTATTGGAGTATAATTGCTTTACCATGTTTTTAGTTTCTGCTTTATAACAAAGTGAATCAGCTATATGTGTACATATATCCCCATATCCCCTCCCTCTTGCATCTCCCTCCCACCCTCCCTATCCCACCCCTCTAGGTGGTCACAAAGCACCCAGCTGAGCTCCCTGTGCTATGCAGCTGCTTCCCACTAGATATCTATTTTACGTTTGGTAGTGTATATACGTCCATACCACTCTCTCACTTCATCCCAGCTTACCCTTCCCCCTCCCGTGTCCTCAAGTCCAGTCTCTACATCTGCGTCTTTATTCCTGTCCTGACCCTAGGTTCCTTATGGTTTTCTGACTGTCTTCTCAGGGGTTCACCAGCCTCCCCTGTCTTCCTTTGAGCGGTCTGTGCTCAGGGCTGTGCATGGTGGCGGGTTTGAGGGCTGGGCCGTCCAGCACCCTGTGCTGCCCGGGGTCCCACTCTGACGACGAGCATTGTTTCCTAGTAGCCATTGACCCCTCTTCCTGGGGAAGCGTCTTCTGCTGAGTAGAGCATCCTCCGAGTGTCCTGGTGGCAAGTCCTTCGTCAGGTGTGTGCTCTGAAAACATTCTCTCTCAGCCTTTGGCTCATTTTTTCCTGTAACAGTATCTTTTGAAGAGTGTACACATTTTAAATTTTGATGAAGGCCAGTATGTGAACTTTTTTCTTCTGTGGTTCATGCTATTTGGGTCTAATCCAAGGGACCTTTGCCTAAGGTCACAAAGATTTCTCCCGTGGTTCCCCTGGAGGATTGGGTGTGACTACAGGCCTGGGATGCATGCTGGTCTTTGCATGTGGCAGGCAAGGGGTCCGCCTTCACGGTCACCTTCTGCATGTGGTGTCCAGCTGTTCTGATACCACCTGCCCATGGAACTACCTTACTAACTGTATATATTTTTTTAATTAAAGAGAATTTCTTCTATGAAGTGAAAACATTTTGGTAGTTAAAGAAAATGAGGTAACTTGATTTTAACTTGGATAAAGAAGCACTTAAGAAATGATACACCTTAGACACATGAAGTAAGAAGGTAGATTTTGGACAAAGTGCATAATTACAGTTTTTTGAACTTTTTTTGGCCTTGTTTGTGAGATCTAGCGGAAGTTAGGACTAAGGTCTGGTCTGAGCTGTAACTCGGGAGGGTGGAGTCCCCCGGGGAGACAGCCTCGGCCCCGCAGTTTCCACTCATCCAGAAGGTTCCGCTGTGTTGCTGTTTACACATCTGTGTTCGCGGGGTGCCTGTTCCCTGGATGAGAGGCCACAGGCTGGGCTGGGACATCTGCAGGAAGCCTCTCAAAGGCAGCTTGGGAGCATCTTTGAGAATCGTGAAGAGTGGAGATTTGGGGAAATCTTAGAGACCGAGTGTCTGCTTTTGACCAGGCCCTCGTGGTGAGGGCGGCCCCTGTCCCTTCACCCCCGGCCCCGGACTTGCTCCCACCTCTGCTCCGTCATCTGTTTATTCCCCACTTTGCAGCTCACACAGCATCTTCTAGTTTAATTGTTTAGAAATTCTGCTTATTTTAATTATAATCTGTTTTCTGCTTTTCAGCCAAAGGTTGTAAGTGAGTGAAATTTTTAAAATGTTACAATGTATCACTTACAGGAAGAAGGACCCGCCCCCCCAAACCCCTTTCTGCTCTAGAATCAATCTTTACATTTAGCACTTGGCCCTTTACAGTTAGATGTTGATATTTTCATCCTGGTTGCCTTGTTTATTAAAAAGAGGTCAGCCTGGGGAAGAAGCCCTGAGCACCTTTTCCCCTGCCCTGGGCGGTCGGTGGGGGGACATTTCCTGCCATCACACGCGTGTGGGAAATGGCTACACACACTCTGTCCCTTGTCTTGGTGGCCGGTCTCCCCGTCCAGCTGCTAGCAGTGCCGCCGTGGTCTCTTCTGTCCGAGGAAGCCCCCTGTGGCATCACCAGGTGACCTGGAAGGGGTCCACCGCCCCACAGCTAACAGCCCAGCCCGTCGCACCTCATCTGGCCCCTGGTTTGTCAGTTGTTTGTTTGTTTTTTTAATAGTTGAATTGCTGGCTCAAAGGGTCTGCACTTTTATTTTTTTTAATTTTATTATTTTTGGCTGCGTTGGGTCTTTGTTGCTGTGCGCGGGCTTTTGTCTAGTTGTGGCGAGCGGGGGCTACTCTTCGTTGTGGTGTGCGGGCTTCTCATTGCGGTGGCGTCTCTTGTTGCAGAGCACGGGCTCTAGGTGTGCGGCTTCAGCAGCTGTGGCACGTGGACTCAGTAGTTGTGGCTCGCGGGCTCTAGAGCACAGGCTCAGTAGCTGCGGCGCACAGGCTTAGTTGCTCCGCTGCATGTGGGATCTTCCCGGACCAGGGCTCAAACCCGTGTCCCAGGCATTGGGAGGCAGATTCTTAACCAGTGCACCACCAGGGAAGCCCCCTGTCAGTTTTTTAACCTCACTATTTAAGGTTTTTTCTAAGTCACTGAGTCTACGTTCGTCACTGTTCAGAGATAAAATGTTAGATGAGACGTTTTCAGGGTTGTCGCTTGGTGGATGAGCTCTAGCAGCTGAAGGAAGGAGCCCCTGGGGTCCTCGCTCAGGAGATGTCCCTGCCTGGAGGGGACTTGGGGACAGTCCTGTCACACATGGTGGCTGATGGCTCAGGCTGGAGGCCGTTCCTGAAGCTCAGGTCCGAGCCTGGCTTCCCAGCTCTCCCGGCTCCAGCTGAGATCCACCTGAAAGCAGCACAAAATGAAGTCTGAGTTTAACCCGTGAATGTCAAGTTGCTAAAGAAAAGCCGTTGCTGCTGCTAACGGGTAGGACAGCTGTATTGGTCCCAACCCCCCACCCCCGGAGTATTTGGAATGGTTTTAGTTTTTTGATAACACTAATCTAGTAAGAGCCTATTTTGTGGCTTTACGTAACATCAAACTCTTTATCTATGAAAGGATTTGTTGCAATGTTAACTGTTGCTTTCAACTCCCTGTTCTGTTTGTAGAATTTCGTTTTTGACCTCAGCGTCTTAATCCATCCTTTTGAAGTCAAGCTGTGGTCTGCAAGGGCCCGGGAAGGACCTGCTCTCTCTCCTGGCGCCTGGCCGGTGCCCTCAGGCACCACCCCTGCCCCCTACCCCTCACCAGGCTCCCAGCCTGTCTGCCCGGCAGGAGGCTCAGGACCTGGGAGGGCCCAGGGTTGGCCTTACACCCTCTCCCTTCTGGGCACTTTCCTCCGCTTTCTCATTTGAACAAGAAATTCTGGGGAAACTGGGTCTCCCTGCACCTCCAAAGTGATGCCAGCATGAGCGCAGGAGCCCACCCGGGCCAGCATGGGGTGCCCTAGGCTGTGCTGTGCGTGTGCCCGGCCCATCAAGATGATGTCGGAGAGTCAAGTCCCCTTAGCCCTTCTGGTCTCCTTCAGGACTCTCATCTTCAGAATGACCAGTTCCTTCCAAGCTCCGTTTGACTGGTATCATCCCTATACTGGGAGACGTCCCAAGTGCTGTTTCCAGAACTGGGGGCTTGAATTTCGACCTGGGTGCTCAGCAGACAGACCGCAAGGCTTGGGAGATGGAGGGTGCACTCAGGTGCTGAGAGCATGTCTGCGTGTCCTATCACGAGCTGCTCGGGGCTGTGCAGCTGGCTCTTCACTGGACCCGCGAGGGCTCTAGGTTAGGTCACTGAGTGACCGCAGGTAGCCTGACAGCTGCACAGGCGTGTCTGGTCTTGGTTCCCTGGACGGTGGTACCTTTCCTGAGTCATAAATGTTCATGTGGGAATTTTTCCGTTGGCGGCTTTCATTTCCTTCACTGTCACCCTACATCTCGTGGCCCCTCACCGCTCCCCCATGAGCATCTTTAGAGTGTCGGCCCGTGAAGTGTGTCTGTGGCTCGGGCTCGCCGGTCCCTCCCGCCCCTCGTTTCACGGCATTTCTCAGTCAACAGACCCCAGACACCCTTCTTCGAAACCCAACTTTTAGCTTTTCACGTGTGGTTGGAATCTTTCAGCTAATCTTGATTTCTTTTACACGCTTTTGAACTTAAACTGTTAATATAATTTCATTAAAATTTTGGTTTTGAAATCTGGTGTTTTTTAGTTTTCAGTCTGTTATGGGCTGAATGTTTGTGTCCCCTAAATTCATATGTTGAATCCCTAACCCTGGTGTGGCTGTATTTGGAGATGGGGCCGGTGAGGAAGTCATCAGGATAAACGGAGGCCCTCGGCATCTGCGTCGCCTCAGAGCCTGCGCCCTCCGTCTGCTCACCCACCGAGGTGAGGACAGCGGGGAGGTGGCCGTCTGCAAGCCAGGAAGCAGCCTCCACCAGGAACAGGGCCCTGCTGGACCCAGATCCTGGCCTTTGCAGCCCCGGAACTGAGAACCGCTTAAGTCTTACAGGAGCCTGTGCAGACAGAGGCAAAGCCTTCATTTCAATTTGATTTAATCCCTACACTTAGTGGCTAGAAATGCAAAGTCAGTGCTGATATAACATTTAGGAATTGGCAGAAAAATATGAAAAGGCTTATAGTTTGAAAAAAAGAAAGCATCCTTCTGGAGCTTCGGTCAGCAGTAGCCTGATGCTGCACCTCAGCGGTGTCCTTGGTGCCTTGTATCCTTGGGGAGAGGTTAGACCCATCCAGGTGGGGGCACCCAGGGTGTGCTGCCCTGTGGGACGTGATGCCCCTGGTCAGGGCCCCTGTGATCTCTCAGCCTGTTCCCCGGGGCCCCAGTGCCCCCAGGGCGCTTGACACCTGAGGGGCTCTGCGGAGGTGGGCCCTTCCCACACCCCAAAACCCAGTTCCTATGCACCTTGCGTGGACAAATGTGCCCTTCCAGTTCGGGAGTGTCTGCAAACATCGGTCAGTGGCCATGTGTCCCCAAGGTGCCTGGGGCCCTGGCTCTTCGGTTCTGATCCTGACTCCTGTCCAAGGACCACAGTCAGAAGTCCAGTCTCTTGCAATGATTGAACTGTTCTGTGAAAGCTGTCTGAGGCATTTTGGGTGAGTCTGGTGGATCGTCTGATGGTGGTTCTTGACTCCGTGCCCTCTGGTTCTGCAGCTTTGAGTAATTTCCTCCGAAACGAAGGTGCACCATGAAGCAGGCTGGGTCCGAGTTTTCTCGTGTACCATCAAGGCGGCTAAGGAGTGGCCTCATCATGGAAGTCGCTCTGCTCTCTGGCGGCCGTCACGGGACAGAGGCTGGCCGAGCCCCTTCAGGACACAGGGGACCCTCTGTCCTCCTGCGTCTCGTGGGGAGGACCACCGGGCTCTCTCCCTCTTCATGTTCAGTTCAGCTTTCTGGAACCTCCTGTGTCTTTGCCTCGGCACTTGGCACCACCCTGGCGTGCAGGTCTCTGCGGGGAGCTCGTGCGCCCCCCGGACCCCGCCGTCCTTGCCTTGCACACCTGGCTCCGTGGACCGGGTCCTGCGCTTTGTGAGCGGGCGGTCCACCCACCGCCCTCCGCTCACCTCCAAGCATGTGTTTGTGGGAGGAACCATAGAACCACCACATGGGGACACCTGTGGTGCTGCCTGGCACCTGCTGACCCCACTTCCCAGGTGCACGAGGCTGCGTCCGGGTGTGATGCTCAGGCTGGTTCGGGGTCTCTCTGATTTCCGCAGCCTTGGGCCCTGCTTCCCTGGGTTCTGAGGAGGGACCTGTCGTTCCCGGGACCGGCTCACGGGCCCGTCCCACATCTGAGGCTGCCCAGCATCCCCCCGTCACCAGTGCCCCCGCTGCCCCCCTCCCAAGACAGCCTGGGGCTGGGAGGAGAAGGGTGGCCCATCCCTTTTCCCCCGCCTGCCTTCGCCTCCTCTCGGGAATGGTCTTGCTTTCCCATTTCTGTTTTGATTTCTCAAGTCACCACTTGTTCCCAGGGGGGCCCTGGCCAGGCAGCAGCTCTCCCTGGGGTCCATCTGGCGCCGGCCCGTTCTGGGGGCACCTCCGTGGCCCAGATGGTACAGGAGGCTCCTGGTCCTGCCTACGTGACCCTGAGCTAGAGGTTGTCACAAATCCTCTTGTTAGTAGCAGCTTTATTGAGATGTAATTCACACTGCTGACAACTCACCCATTTCAAGTGTGTGATTCGCTGGGTTCTAGTCTATTCACAGGGCTGTGCAGCCGTCACCACAGTCGACTTTAGAACATTTTCATCACCCCAGAAGGAAACCTGCACCCTTAACAGTCACCCCAAGACCCGCCTCCTCCATCTCCCCTGGCCCTTGGCAGCTCCCAGTCTCTTCCTGTCCCCGTGGATTTGCCTTTTCTAGGTATTTCACGTGAGTGCACTCGACAGTATTTGTCCCTTTCACCGGCCATAACGTGCTCGAGGTCCGTCCGCATCATAGCCTGCGCCAGTGCGTCATTCCTTTTTATGGCTGAATCATATTCCTCTGTGTTTATCCTTCATTGGTAGGTGGGCGTTGGGGCTGCTCCACTTCTGACTGTCATAGGTGCCGTTGCTCTGAGCGTGGACGTGGGTCTTACCCCTCTTGGACGTCCTCCCACTGGTGGAAATGCTGGGCCACGTGGCAACTTGGTGTCCACCCTTCTGAGGACCTGAGGTTCTTGCACCACGGCCGCGGCATTTTACGTTTTTACCAGCAGCCTGGGGGCTCCAAGGTCCCACGTCCCGTCGGCACTTGTGGGTTGCAGCCATCCCAGAGGGCGTGGGGACGACCACCTGCTGCTGAGTGGCGCTTCCCTGACGACGAACGGCGCCGAGCACTGCTCACTGGCCATTCGTGTGTCCTCTTTGGGCAAATGTCTGTTCATGTCCTTTGCCCACCTTGAAGCTGGCGTATTTGTCTTTTCATGGAGCAGCTGTGAAGTCCTCTGTGGCGTCTAGACAGGCTGTCGTGTCAGGCGTACGGTTTGCAGATATTCTCTCCCACCCATCCTTTCACTGTGTTGATGGTGTCCTTTGAGGCCTTCAGGGGTTTAATGTTTGACGAAGTCCAGTTTAATCTGTTTTAGTGCTTGTGCTTTTGGTGTCGCAGCCGAGAACCCGTGGCCCAGTCTGAGGCCGTGGAGGTTTTCTAAGAGTTGTGTAGTTTGGGCTTTTTTTTTTTTTTTTTTGCGGTACGCGGGCCTCTCACTGTTGTGGCCTCTCCCGTTGCGGAGCACAGGCTCCGGACGTGCAGGCTCAGCGGCCATGGCTCACGGGCCTAGCCGCTCCGCGGCATGTGGGATCCTCCCGGACCGGGACACGAACCCGTGTCCCCTGCATCAGCAGGCAGACTCTCAACCACTGCGCCACCAGGGAAGCCCCAGTTTGGGCTTTTTGATCCATTTTGAGTGTTGCCCCTTCTCTGAGAGGTGAAAGTACCCAGATGTTCAGCCCCGGAGCAGACCCCCTGTCCTGGGTGGGCGCCCACCCCGCCCCCGGGTTCTGGGTTGAGCCCCACACGAGGTCTTGGCTGTGATGTCACCACTGTCCTGGGACTTCGTGGCAGGCCGGGATCGGGCTTGAGGCCAGACCGCTGGGGTTCAGGACGCTCGTGGCTCCAGCTTCTCCTAAACTTGTCTGCTTGCCGTTCGGAGGGTCCTGAGTCACAGGCGAGGTCTCTAACGCGTGTTTCCCTCCCCAGACGCGGACTTGACCGTCGCTGAAGCCAGCAGCTCGGACAGCCGCGGGGAGAGGCCCGAGCTCTACGCACATGTGGACGAGGGGCTCCTGGGAGGAGAAGGCAGCTACCGGGGAGGGCCCCTCACCCCGGAGAAGGACGACGCGCTGCACCAGGCCACCGCGGTGGCCAACCTGCGGGCGGCGCTTATGAGTAAGAACAGCCTGCTGGCCCTCAAGGCCGACGTGCTGGCGGATGACAGCTCCCTGCTGCTGGAGTACCTGCCCAAGGGCACCCACTCCCTGTCCCGTAAGTGCCGCGCGGGCGCGCAGTGTGGGCAGGAGTGGTGCACCTCAGCCCGTGACGCGCTGAGGGTGCGTGCGTGCGTGTGGGTCGTGGCGGTCGAGGGGCCTTCGGAGAGGAGGCAGCGCTGTCGGGGCACCGGGAGGGGAGCGGCCGAGTGCTTGTCCGAACGTTCATGCTTGAAATCGAGGCATCTAACCCTAAACCCTGATCGAGCTGACAAGTGCTGGGCCGTGCAGGCCTGGGACAGGGACCCCTGCGCTGGGGAGGCCTTGGGACATGACGGGCTCGGGCTCCCTCTGCTGGCCTCGCCCCCTGCCTGTGCCGACTCATCCTGCCTGGGGAGCGTGGCCAGGCTGCAGATCCTCGCTTTCTACCAGGCAGTGCTGCTGGCACGTGAGATTTTTAAAGGATTTGGGTGTTGTGTTTACACCTTGAGTGTCTCCAGCTGAATTCCAGTTGCTCACAAGCAAATAACAGAGTAACCTAAGGAGCGGATATGGTACAGCGGTGTTGGCCGAGGGTCCCCCGGGCGCTGGCCTGGGAGGTGCCACTCCCCCTCGGCTCAGGTGCTCTGAACATCATCCATCCTGGGTGCCCGGGTCCTGGGTGCCTGGGGCAGTGTGACCATGTCTCTGGCGTCCCGAGAGAAACGCTCTGTTGGGTTGGTGTCTGTGAGGGAGAGTCGGGTGTGGCCCCGTTTCCCTCTTCGGGGCAGAGTGACACACCCCAAAACAGGTGGCTCTGAGTGCAGAGGGCGTGGGAAGGGCCCCATCCCAGGGCCCTGCGGTCCGAGCGTGTACGGCTGGCGGGGCTGTGTGTGGGTCCCTGAGCACCACTGAAGGAAGCAAAGGAAAAACTGCAGCCAATGTTGGGGGTCTGGGGAGTGTGTCTCTAATTTTTACTCTAATTTTAAAAACAATATTTTCACGACTTTGTCTTCACGAGCACTAAAATATACTAAGCATTCATGATGAAAATTGCTTGTGGCTAATAAAGTCTGACCGTGGAGAATAGCATCCACATTGTCTTTATTTCTTGTGCCGAGTCCGAGGCAGGTGGGACGCCAGGGCGGCTGTAGGACTTGGCTGTGAAGTCAGACCCAGGGGTGAATCCCCCGAGGCTGTTGGACACACTTTAAAAAATACGTTTAGGCCTCATTTTTTGCATCTGAGAAATGGGAATAGCAATAGTCACTTACACAGTTGTGAATGTGAAACGTGGGACACGTAAGCCAAGTGTGTTTGAGAAACGCTCCACAATATTAGTCCATTCCCGCTCAGCTCAAACCCTGAACTTGTCAGCAGAAACTGCTGGGTTTGTGATGATCTGGTAGCTTGAGGAGGCGGTCCTGGGGTATCTGCGGTATCTGGGGTTTAGAATCGGCGAGTCCACAGGTGAGCGTCCTGCTGAGGGGACGGCTGGGCAGCTTCACGGACGTCGTGGAAGGAGCAGGCTGGGTGTGTAACTGCAGGGCTGGACACTTGTTCTGGCTCTTTCTGGACGCTCCCAGTTGGTGGGAGTGAACCCCACGTGTCAGAGGCCCCGGGAGGCGGCAGCAGCTCCTCCGTGGCTGAACCGCGTTGTCACAAGGCGGGTGGTTTCTCGGTGTTTCTCCTCCTGTCCCCGCGTCTGGCAGCCTTCTCCTCCGGGGTGGGCCTGTTCCCCGGGCCTTCGGTGCTCTGTGCAGAGCTGTGCTAGGGATGGGGCCAGGGGTCCGGGTGGCCCGAAAGCACCGGTTGCACCCGCATTTGGTCAGGCCGTGAGCCGTGAGCCAGGGGTCTGACTGCGGGGCTCTGGGACGAGTGAGGCACAGGGAGAGATGCTCTTCACTTCCGAGGGCGCCCCCTGTCCTCCGGCCCTGTCCCTGCAGAGGCCCAGACCCGGCCTGGCAGCAGGTGGGGCAGCTGGGCGGAGTCAGAGGGCGAGCGGTGACCCCGTTGGGTGGTCTGTTCCCAGTGGACGCGCAGTTGGGCAGCTGCACCACCCCGGGCACGTCCCCAGGCCCCGTGCGTGCACATGCCCCCCTTCGCAGTTCGCAGGGAGCTGGGCGCAGGGGAATAAAACCCCATCCGCTCTATTTTTAGTACGTCTGTGACTAACCCGGCCTGAAGTCGACTAGTGGGTTTTGATATTTTGTTATTCCTATTATGTTTTAATCTCTTTGCTGTAAATACTCTAAATTTCCCACTTTTTTCGTTAGCTCTGCCCTTACGAGAGGGTTGAGAAGTTGGCGGCTGGGAGCTGGTGACTTGGGCCGTGTCCAGGGGGCCAGGCATGGGCTCCCGTGTTCCCTCGGGCAGAGAGGCTGAAGGGCTTGCTGGAGGAATGGGTTATTTTAGAACATTCTTTTCTGACATCCTAAGTAAAATCTGCCTGTTCTGGGCATACACTAAAATGAGGAATGGAAGTATCCAGAGAAGAACTTTATTTTCCAAGATTGTGCCGTCACCTCCCTGTGGCAGGCGTTCCGTCCCTGGCGGGCAGGTGGGCAGGGGCCGCGAGCTGCCTTCCTGCGTTGAGCCGGGGCTGGGCGGCCCTTGCGGAGCGCCCGTGGGCGCATCTGCTCCGTGCCTTTCAGTTCACAGGCGCTGGCTTCTGTGCACGGATGCGACAAAGCGTCAGGCCCCCCAGAGCCCCTGCATTCACCCCCCGCCACCGCTCTGCTTCCAGACGGGCCATGGTTTCCGTTCAGTTGCAGATGTTGTCAGGGGTCGCCCGATGGGAGCGTGCGGATGGGGAGACCCCTCCTGGGTGCCGCCCAGTGGTGACGCGAGCCCTGAGCTCAGGCGACCCCCAGTCCGGGGAGCACAGGGGACCTAAAAACACATTCGAAGGAGAAAACTGACTTCACACTGGGCACTACAGATGGCAAAGCAGTGGTACCGCCCCCCGGGCTCCAGTATGGAGATGCCCCCGAGCTCGGTGGGTGCAGAGCCTGGCGCGCTTCCTCCGGGGAGGCCCGGAAGGGAGATGGGAGCCCTGCGCTGCTGTGTTGGGGGTCCTTCGCCCCGATCCAGCTTGAGGGCGTTGGGGGCGCTATTTCCTGACTCCAGCCCCCAGGCTCCTCAGGTTGTTAATGAGGTTTTTCCAGGGCTGAGCCTTTTGTTTTGTGATATTGAGGGGCCCATAGGACCGACGTCCCAGTAGCCGTGACTCGTGGTTGGAGGAACAGGGGGAGGGCACGTCCCCGTCGTGATGTCTGACGGTGGCAGCTGTGTGGCGTGGGGTGTGCTGAGTGGGGCTCTCAGCCCTGCTGGGTCGTCCTGGTCTCGAGGTGGCAAGCCCTGCCGTGCGTCAGTGTGGCCTGCGGGCATGCAGTGTTGCAGAAGAAAGGGGTGGTGGTCGCAGATGTTCAAATTAAATGCAGCAAATCCACAGGCTGTGCCCCAGAGCCGTAACCAAAGGTCCTTTCTGGAAGGTTCTGGAGCCTCCGAGAAAAACCGAGTTTCCTTGCTTTCCCAAGTCTGATAGCGTTTGGCTTGGCAATTAAGTTCCACAGATGGTTTCGTTGCTGGATCATCACTGTTTAACTGATTTCTCCATAAGAGGACTTTTGTACTTTTTGTTTTGATTCGGTTTAAGTTGATTCTTTTGCTCTTATTACGTTTGCAGCAGGAGGCTGGCATCCCACCGGTTAAAAGTCACTGTTCACTGAATAGAAACCGTGACCAGCACGTTCATGACACACAAATGTAGCTATTTCCCTGAGCTGTGTTTGTGGGTGTGTGTTGATCCAGGAGGGACCTTGAAAATTGCTGAGAGAACATGAGTAACTTTGATTTCACGGGAATGAAGTGGAGATGAAGCAGCCGCTCTGGGTATTGGGGGCTGAGTGCCCGAGGGGCGGCGCCGTCCACAAACTCCCAGAAACCCCGACCGTCCTGCGCACGTCGCCGCCACGGCTCTGGCAGCAGTCGAGGATTTCTCCTAACGGCGATGGTTGGTGCTGCCCTGTCTGGTTGGAAGGATGTGCTGCTACGGAGGAGAGCTCAGACCTGGGGTGGTGGCGGGCAGGGTCTGCCCTGGACCAGGGGGCCACCAGCCGCGGGCTTCCCCCGCCCAACATTTCTCCGGGGACGCCCCCGACACCTATCGGGGAACAGTGGCAGCTGGGTTCGTTCTGATTGTGGCTGAAAGAGTATGTCCTTCTGGTGTTTAAAATGATCAAGGACTTTACTTGAGTCTGGCTTGATACTGGAATCTTAAGCAATGTCTTATGAAAGGGCATTTGATGGAAGTATTACCACCCTTTTAGGTAAATAGTCAGGTCGACACACCATGAAGGACTTTCCAGAAGATCCTCCCTCAAGCACAGGTGAGCGTGTGCCATGTCCACGCCACGGGTCCTGACTTTCTGTGCAGACACCCGTTGTAATCATGTTGCTTCTGGGAGAGAGACCCCGCCCCAGACAAGTCACGTGTGGACACCCTGGCACTTGGGAGTGGCGAGCTGATAGAAGCCCCCAAACACCCTCGCCCAGCGAGATCCGGGCCTCGCCACATGGCAGCGCACAGCTCACCGCAGGATGGCCAAGGACGGTGCTTCCTGAACTCTCTACAGCCCGCCGGCTGGTGTCCGTTCACGTGGGTGAGACTCGTTTCCTGTGTCCCCAGGGCCTGGCGCCAACCCGAGTCACCTCCCTCCAGCCCCTCCACCCTCCTGCACTCAGAGCCCGGGATGCCCGCTCTGGGGACCGGCCAGACGGAGCCCAGGGAGCCGGCCACCTCCCCAGCCCAGGTAAGACGGGAGGGCGGCCAGCCACGTCGGGGCAGCCCCGGCCAGACGCCCGTCCGCCGCGCATGTCCTCGTGGGCATGGCGCCCCAGAACCCGCGTGCTCAGCATGTCCTGGGTGAGCCTGTGTGGTCACAGCTGCTTTCCCGTCCACCCTCCGCTCCACAGTCCCCTCGGCCCCATGTCACTCAAGGTGACACAGGTGTCAGCTTTGCAGTAATAGTTGCAACATGTTGTATGAAGTTAAATCCATTTTGATATTTAAATTAAAATATTTTTTGGAGGCATTTCCCCCCCTAATATACAGACTCATACAGCAGCAAGTTAAAAACCCAGTTCCTCAAACTGAGCAGTGCCAGCCCGTCTCCAGCAGGTTTTGCCCCGGTGCCGGTGGCTGCGTGTTTGTCCCGAGGCGTCTGAGATCCACTTCCTGTGCCTCAGGTCACAGCTGGTTATTTAAAGACAGGTCTGTTAGGCTCCATTGTTTCCCTGAAGAAAAAATATTTAAGGAGGGAGAGCTTGATCACATATTTTGTAATTTGAAATAAATCAAATGCTATTCCGGTGCGTTTGAAAACAGGATGGTTTGGGGGGGAGGGGCAGGCGTTCTGTTGACGTGGATTTTTCGCGCGTCCGTTCATCAAGAATTGACTGCAGCTTCCTTTCCAGACGCGTGGCGGTTTCCGTGTGGTGACTGGACGGGGACAAGGTGAGTAGGGGGTGACGCGCGTCTGCACTCCAGTCTTCCCAATTCCACCGCGTCCCGACGGCCTGTAACTCATCTGTCTCTCCTTCTAGGTCGACGTCCCTCGGACCGGGAGGCCTGGGCCGAGGGACGGGCCCCTCCGGAGGTGGCTCCAACAGGTGCCTGGGGTTTCCATGGGGTCTGCCGGCCCGGCCAGGATGACCAGGGTCCCTTCTGGCTCATTGTGTGGCCAGGAGCACTTTCACGGCCTGGATGGACTTGCCCAGGGCTCCACCCTGAAGTCAGCTAAGGAGCCCCAAGGAGACGGACGCCTCCGCTGCGGACAATGGTTTTGAGGCGGCCAGGCTGGAACAGGCGCTTGGCACTTGGGAGCGGACGTCTGCATGGGCCTCTGTGCTGCGGGCAGCCTGGCGTCGGGTCCAGGTGGCCAGCGGGTGACGGCAGAGCTGGCACCAGGCATCGGTGTGGAGCCTTTAAAACGGTCACTTCCCCAATCCTTCACCAGGCCTGGTGAAAGCCTTTGAGTGCCCAGTGGCGGGCAGGTAGGACAGGTGTACCTCCAGCCTCCAGGCAGTGGGGATTGTGTCAGATCTTGGAACCAAATGGCTCTGACCCCGTTACTTTCCAGAAAGATGTGAGGATGAAGCCCAGTCTCCACAGCCTCGGTGTACCCTGCCTGCCACATGTGAGGGGGACAGAGTCACCAAACCGGCTTCTTTTCAGAAAGATCACGTTGTCCTTGCTAGTGTCTAGCTGCCCTGGACACGTTGGGCCCACATCTGTGGTTGGCTGAGGATGCAGGGACTCCAGGACCCTTGGCCAAGCAGCAGGTGGGCTTAGGAAGGAAGCAGGCGGCCCATTCCAGGTTCCGAATTCCTGGAGTTGCCAGGCCCATTCCCACCTCCCATGGCCGTGGCCATGGTCAGGGCCTGGTCCACATGCAGCTCAGGCTGCCCACCTGCCCCAGTCACTCCAGTCTTTACAATCATTAGATGAGTTCTGAAGATGGAGAAAAGTTGGGCTTTGAGAGAGGCCCAGGATGCTTGTTGCCAAGGTGACCCCACTGGAGCAGTGTCCCTGGGAGTTCAAAGACCTGTCGGTAGTGTCACTCCTTCTGAGAGGGTTTATTAAGTGCGTGTTTGCATATAAACAACATTTCTGAGAAAAGGAAGCTTTCCTTTCCTTTTTTGCTGGTCATGGTGGGATTTTTGGCTGTTAGGTAGCAGAGATTGTGTGTCCAGATGGGGTTATGCTGTCGTAGAATGCACGTGTGCACCACCCATGTTGGGCCCCGGGTTACCTGCGCCCCCGGGGATGCGACCCTGTGGCTGCTTCCCTGTTTCTTTCTTGCTTGTGGGACTTTTCCCTGTGTGGATGGAGCGTGACCTGTGCCTGCAAGGAGGCCTGCCCTGTGGAGAGGCCCCGCAGTATTGTGCAAAAAGGCTTTGTTAATTTTTTTAAATAATGAAGAAACTTCAGAAAGTTTCCGTTGTACCTAAAAGAAATAGGTTTGTTCATTGAAGCAGTATTTACAATATCCAAGATATGGAAACAACCTGAGTGTCCATCAGTGGATGAATGGATAAAGAAAATTCAGTGTGTATACACACACACACACACACATACACACACACACACGTGGGATATTACTCAGCCATAAAAAAGAATGAAATAATGACATTTGCAGCAACATGGATGGATCTAGAGCTTATCATACTAAGTGAAATAAGTCAGACAGAGAAAGACAAATACTGTATGATTTCACTTACATATGGAATCTAAAAACAAAAACAGACAAGCAAAAAAAACAAACAAGCTCATAGATACAGAGAACAAACAGTTTGATGATTTCCAGGGGTGGGGGTGGGGGTGGGAGAAATGAATGAACTGTTTTGGTGCATTTTTTAGTTTAAATGAGTTGAATTTCTTTTTAAGATAGAGAAGAGAGAGAATATCTCTTCTTTTAAAAAAGATGTATAGATGGTAAAGTGATGGGAACATAGGAAACATTTTAAGATAGATGGCCCCTGAGTTTGTTCTTAGTTCTAATATTATTTCCCTTAAAACAGTACTGTCATCCAATATATGAAATTTTAAGCAAGTTCATTTAGGTATTCCATTGCTTACATTTTATTGAATTTCTCATTGAAATATCCTGGCTTAGGAATTGATTTCAAAGAGTTTTAAAATTTTTATTAATGTGTAATATTAATCTTTCTTGAATAGAAAGGATTGCAGTAATAAAAGGTTGGTAATTTAGGTCTCTTTACTGCCACAAAACTTGCTCCATGTCTACGAGTTTACTGTGGCCTTCCTGGCCTATTACCACTTTCATAAAATGTGACTGGGTGGTCTCACAAACTCGGATACTAACCACGTGTTGTAGGGTGTGTGTGCATGCGTGTGTGTATGTGTGTAGAAATGGGGACTCCTACTTTCTTGGGGATACTAACTTACTGTACTGCATTTAAAATATTTAAGAACCCAGTCTGGATCATTGTCAGTTTGGTGGTTGCACATAACTCAGGAGCTAAGAAAAGGCACTAATTTATTTTAAAGAAAGAATTCTGAAATAAAATTTGAAATTCCAGCTTCAACCATGACTAGCTTGAATTGGGCTTACCCTCCAGGCAAAAACTACCTGAAAAACTGGCCCCCCCAAATCACGCACACATATACACACATGCACACACCTACATACACATATACACAAAGATAGACACACACACACACACACACACACATCCTGGGGAGCAATCAGTGCAGGTGGGACTTGAAGGCTGCAGTCCTTGAGGGAAGGAAGAATCTGTAAAAAAGAGTCCAGCGAACCTGCTGGAACTGAAAATACGATGTGTGAGGCTGGGATCCATTAAGTAGTTTACAGCAGTCTGGGTACCACCTGAGACAGGATGTGGAGACTGGAAGACAGAGCGATGGAGAGGATCCAGGCTGAAGCTTAGGAAAGAAAAGCATGGGGACAAGCAAAGACACACAGAGGAACAGTGAAAATGTCTAATACATGTGTAATTGGGGTCCAGAGGAGAGAGGAGAGAAAATGGAGCAGAAGCAGTATCCGAAGAGACAATAGCAGAGAACGTTCCAAAACTGATGAAAGACATCAATCCACAGATTCAAGAAGCTCAGCAAACCCACAGCAGGATGAACACTAACATAAAACAACAACCAAAAAACAAAACTGGGCATGTTGTAGTCAAACTACTGAAAACCAAAGACAAACATAAAAATCTTGGGCTTCCCTGGTGGTGCAGTGGTTAAGAATCCACCTGCCAATGCAAGGAACACAGGTTCAAGCCCTGGTCTGGGAAGATCCCACATGCCACGGAGCAACTAAGCCCATGCTCCACAACTACTGAAGCCTGTGTGCCTAGAGCCCGTGTTCTGCAACAGGAGAAGCCACTACAATGAGAAGCCCGCACACCTCATCGAAAAGTAGCCCCCGCTCACCACAACTAGAGAAAGCCTGCGCACAGCAACAAAGACCCAACACAGCCAAAAATAAATTAAAAAATAAATTTAAAAAAATATAAAGGTTTAAAAAAAAATCTTAGAAGCAGCCAGAGGAAAAAAGATATGAAGAGGAACAACATCGAGATTGACATCTGACTTTTCAATGGAAACGATGGTGCTAGTCTCTGAGGCACTGCAGAAATGCCGAGACCAGTATTCTATATCCAGCAAAAGTATCCCCCTGAGACCAAGGCTACGTGATGACAATGTCACACAGAGAAAACAAAACCGAGGGAATTCACTGCCCGCTGACAAGAAGTACTAAAAAACAGCCTTCTAGAGAAAGATCTGAATCATTTAAGGCAATATTTATGGCTCCTTGTGGGGTTTTTGACTCAAATAGGAGCATAACGCATGACACAAACAGCTCAAAGGGTTGGGGGGTGGCAGCGGCGAGCTTGGCCGTTGGATGGGTCTTGCCTTCTCTACAGAGTTGCAATGAGTAATGGCAAAAATCACATACAGCTCAAAGGCTCGTGAAGAGGAAAATGGAATCATACCTGATTAATTTGAAAGCAAGCAAGCAAGGAAGTTTAAAGGAACAAAAGTCATACAAGGACAGAATAGAACACACATAGGGAGATGGTAGATGTCACCCAACTCTACTAGTAATCCTGTTATTACCAATGGACTGAACACCGCAGGAAAAAGAAAAGATTATCAGCTTGCTTTTTAAAGAAAATTTGTTGTTTGTAGATAACATGCTTTGTAGATAAGAGCATAGAAAGGTTTCAAGCAAAAAGATAAAAAAGAGAAACCAAGGAAACACCAGCCTAAAGAGGCTTATTGATGTCAGCAGCAAAGTAAACTGGGAGGTGTGTTGCTCTAAGGCCACTACACAATGACACGAGAGTCAGTTCAGTCAGTGGGAAACACAGATCCTGAAATGCATAGGCTTGCTTTTTAAATATATGTTGTGAAAGTTGACAGCACTAAAAGGAGAAAGAAACAAGTCCACAATTAGAGTTGAGGATTTTAAACAAATTTCCTCAGTAATTGATAGATCAGCATACAAAATATCAGTAAGGATGAAGAAGATTTGAACACAGTTTTCAAATATTAACCTTGAATTCCTGGAATAAACCCACCAAGTCACAAGATGCTGTTCTTTTTCTATATGGTTGGACTCAGCTTGCTATTTTGTTTAGGAGTTTTGCATCTTTTTTCAGAGAAGTATTGGCCTATAACAACATGGTTAACCAAGTCGTACGTTGCACCAAACAAGTGCAGAACATTCCAAAAGCACAGGAAACATTTACAAAATAGACCAAGCGGCACTGTAACGCAGGTCTCAGCAAATCCCAAAGGATGAAATCATGCAGAGTGTTCTCTCTAACTTCAGTGAAATTAGATTTAAAAACCCAACAACAGGGCTTCCCTGGTGGCGCAGTGGTTGAGAGTCCGCCTGCTGATGCGGGGGACGCGGGTTCGTGCCCCGGTCCGGGAAGATCCCACATGCTGCGGAGCGGCTGGGCCCGTGAGCCATGGCCGCTGAGCCTGCGCGTCCGGAGCCTGTGCTCCGCAACGGGAGAGGCCACAACAGTGAGAGGCCCGTGTACCGCAAAAAAAAAAAAAAAAAAAAAAAAAATCAACAACAGAAAGATACTAGAATAAGTCACAATGGAAATTATAAAATATTTTGAACTGAATGATAATGAAAATACAACATACCAAAACTTGGAGGATACACCTAAAGTGGTATTTAAGGGAAATTTATAGCTCTAGTTGCACTTACTAGAAAAGAAGGAAAGTTGTCATTTGGGGGGTCAAGAAGTGAGAAAAAGAATAGCAAATTAAACCCAAAGAAAGCTGGAGGAGCAAAACAGAGCAAGTATCAATGAAATAGAAAGCAGACGGACAATAGAAAAATGACCAAAGCCAAACGCCGGTACGCTGAAAGATGAAGGAAACAGACAAACTCCTGTCACAGTGATCAGTAAAAAGAGAGGGAAGTTGATTGTCAATAAAAAGTATACAAAAGATCATTGCTAAGATCCAATAGACGTTAGAATGATAATAAGAGAATATCGTGAACAATTTTGTGCTAACACCTTTGACAAGTTGGAAGAAATGGGCAAATTCCCTAAAAAACACGGTGTATCAAAACTGAGCAGAGGGAAGCCCCGTTGGGGTTGTCTGGTCGTGGGGTGATCAGGCTGGCATTGTGACTCAGAGTGTGAGAGCTGGTACAGGACAGGGTGGCTCTGGCTTGGTCGCCAGGAAGCTGTGCTCACAGGCCGGTTATTTATCGTCTCTTGGAATGCCCCCCACCCCCCCGCCCCGGGAGGGCAGCCCTGCCGCGGTCACAGGGCCAGACGCCACAGGGTGCAGAGACTGGGAACAGGGTCAGCGCAGACAGCGGGGGATCCGGAGGAGGAGAGGCAGACGCCCAGCCTGACAGCAGCCAAGGGGGCCGGGCAGGGAGGCCGTGGGCGAGGGTCTGAGTGGACTGTGATGTGGGCCCCTGTCAAGGACGCTGGGGCGGGTGGTCTTTGCCGAGTGAGCTGGATGCCAGCGTCGATGAAAGAATGAATCTTGATTCCTGCCTCAGAATTAAGTTGGGAATGACCACAAACCTGAAGGTGTTTAGCAGGGACGGTGGTGCTCGTGATCATGCTGACGGGCAGAAGTTTCTTAGGCAATTCTTAAGAAGCACTCGTGATGAAAGTTTGATAAAATTTTTTATTAAAAAAATTAACATATGGGACTTCCCTGGCGGTCCAGTGGTTAGGACTCGGCGCTCTCACTGCTGGGGCCTGGGTTCAATCCCTGGTCGGGGAACTAAGATCCTGCAGGCCGCACGGCACGGCCAAAAAAAAATTTATTAAAATTACTGATTTCTTCACTAAGAGACACCATTATGAGAGTGCAAAGGCCAGTCACAGACTAGAGACAAGGTCTGCGATAAATACGTCTGACAGAGGACTCAGGTTCAGAAGCATCCATAAAACTGAAACATCAGGGACTTCCCTGGAGGTCCAGTGGTTAAGACCTCGAGCTTCCGATGCAGGGGGCCCGGGTTCAATCCCTGGTCGGAGAACTAAGATCCCCTATGCCATGCGGTGCAGCCAGAAAATTTAAAAAACAAACAAAAAGTACCCCCAAAAATAAAACGTCAAAGGAAAAGCAACTCAGTGAAGGATCAGAAGACGTGACAAGCACATCACAGAAGAGGGTGTGTGAATGGCCAGGGGCTAGGTGTCGTTGGTGGCTGGGAGATGCTGATTCCACTGGGGCCCGGATGTTCTTCTCAGGTGCGCGTCCAGCAGAAGTGAGAGCCTGGCCCACTGCCCGTCGCTGCCGAACAGGCACGGGGTCCTGTGGTCATGTGGATGACAACATGGCAACGAGCGAGGCCACGCTGCCTCCGTGTTCAGTGAGCAAGGCCCCACCTGGGTGTCAGGCCCCCACAGACCGAGTTGTATGTAGCCCAGCGTTTGGTGATGGGGAGCCGAGCGGCCGTCACCTGGGGTGGGTGGTACTGACCAGCCCCAGGCCCCTGGGTGTGCGGTGTCCTGTTCGGGTGGTGGTTCCCGGGTCTGTCTGCAGGTAAAAGCTCACCGAGAGGTACACTTAAGGTGTGTGCACTTCACATATGGTTCAAAACCTTCTGAAAGGAATTTGGACACATCATAGCTTCACTATATTCTGACGCACAATAAGTGGCAGCCACATCAATTTATAAATGGAAAAACAAAGTTTGGTCCACGTTAGAATCCCTTTCTGAAATGCACTTGAAGTGCAGTGTCTTGAGAATTACAATCAGAGGAAGAGTACAAATCCAGGACAGTGACGGATTAAAGACTTGAGTGCCCTTCTGGAGAAACCTCCCCTCTGTACTCACCTGCAACCTGCCAGTGCCTTCGGTTTGCTGGCAGTTCCTTGGTGTCCTGTGTGTTATCTTGAAATCGTTCTGGAACGTTCACTGGTCAGTGACGTTTACGACAGGTCTGATTCTCTGCAGGGCTGGGCAGAGGCGTGGCTTCCTCTAAGGCTGCTTTGCTGAGTGGTATATTCTCGTGTGTACATTTCTGCAAAATTGTAGCTCAGTGTTACTGAACCTCATACTTTAGATAATCTGGTGCCAACGTCTGACGTCGCTTCCTCATGTTCAAGCTTGCCGTTCCTCCTGGACACTTGGTTCCAGACAAAAGGGCTCCATTTTTAGGGCAGATTGGTAGAGAGTGTCTGTTTCAATTTGATGCTATTTGTGCTTTTTCATTTATTTCAATTACTTTTTCTCTACATGGATTTTTAAGGCTTTATTAGTGTGTTTAAGAGAGTCAAACTACATGACGTTGAAAGGTTTTCTAAGACATATAGACTATAAACCACGAGTTATGGAAGTGTTAGCTTCTTTCCCAAGTGAAGTTATTATTATTATTTTTTTATTTTTTGTGGTACGCGGGCCTCTCACTGTTGTGGCCTCTCCCGTTGCGGAGCACAGGCTCCGGACGCGCAGGCTCAGAGGCCATGGCTCACAGGCCCAGCCGCTCCATGGCACGTGGGATCCTCCCGGACCGGGGCACGAACCCGTGTCCTCTGCATCGGCAGGCGGACTCTGAACCACTGCGCCACCAGGGAAGCCCAATGTGAAGTTATTTTAATCATAACAGTCAATGAAAACTTCCTCAGTACTGTTCATGAAAGTAGTGGGTTGCATGGTGCCCTCCACCCAAAAGACACGTGCACATCCTAATTCCTGGTACCTGTGAATGTGACCCTATTTGGAAAAAGGGTCTTTCCAGACATAATTAAATTAAGGATCTTAAGATGACATCACCTTGGAATATCCAGTTGGTCCTAAATCCAGTGATGGGTGTCCTTATAAGAGACAGAAGAGGAGACACAGACACAGAGGAGAAGCTACGAGAAGACGGAGGCAGAGACGGGAGAGACGCAGCCACAAGCCCAGGGACTCCTGGAGCCCCCAGAAGCTGGAAGAGGCAGGAAGGACCCTCCCCTGGAGCCTCTGAAGAGAGTGCGGCCCTGCCCACACCTTGACCTCAGATGTCTGGCCTCCAGGACAGAGAGGACTGGTGTCTGTTGCTTTAAGCTGCCCAGTTTGTGGATATTTGTATTAGCAGGAAACTAATACATTAAGAAAACACCAAAATTTGGGACTACCCTGGTGGCGCAGTGGTTAAGAATCCATCTGCCGATGCAGGGGACACGGGTTCGAGCCCTGGTCTGGGAAGATCCCACATGCCACGGAGCAACTAAGCCCGTGCGCCACAACTACTGAGCCTGCGTGCCACAACTACTGAGCCTGGGTGCCTTAGAGCCCATGCTCCGCAACAAGAGAAGACACTGCAATGAGACTGTGTACCACAATGAAGAGTAGCTCCCGCTCGCCACAACTAGAGAAAAGCCTGCGTGCAGCAACGAAGACCCAACGCGGCCAAAAAGAAAAAAAGAAAAAGAAAGAAAGAAAGAAAGAGAAAACAGCAAATTCCTCATCACGGGGTAGGTTCAGAAGCCTGCAGCTGTGTGCCCAGTGGAGGCGTGGGGTGGGGGTCACGCTCATGTTCGTGCAGCTGAATTGTGTTTCTGGGGGAAAAGCACAGCACTTATGTACAGAGATGAGTGTTTTTTTAACATGTAGGTCTGAATTGTTAAATGCAGCCTAGAGTAAATAAGTCAGATTTTAATTTTATGTTTATAGAAGCAGAATAGAAAGCAGAAAATAACTCAAAAAAGTTATTTGAAATAAAATAACCTAAAAGCTTGTCTCCTCACCTGCCTTTTCCATCCCAGAGTGGGTGGTGCACTTGCTGTGTTCCGTGCTGACGTGAAAACCGGGGTCTGTGCTGGGGTAACCGGCGGGAGGCAGGTGTGGGGAGCCGTGCTGCTGCCTCGTCGACCAGGTGGGTCGGGTCGGGCCGGGCCTGGTGGTCAGACAGGAAGGGAGACGTAGAGTGGGGGCTGCCAGGTGCGGTCCATCCAGACATGCCAGGCTAGGTGCCCTTCCCTCTGTCCTGTCTTGGACCCTCACCCGGACCCACCTGTCTGTGGGCCCTCCGTGGGGAGGCTGGAGCCGCCACCCAGGAAGGGCTGCTTCCTCGCGGGTCCAAGAGCTGCCGGATGCTTTGGTCGCCCCTGCAGCTGGGACCCCAGCCTACAGCCTTGCAGGGAGCAGCTCTGCTAACAGTGGTGACCGCCATCTGTGTCCCGCGTACCGGAGCATGGCCTTGGCCCTCGGGAGGACTGAGGGTGCGTGGCCCACGGGGCCCGACGGCCAGCATGGCCCACTTCTCAGGATTTCTCTCCAGGGGCAAAGGTTCTTTTGTAAGCACTTTGCTGAAGCATTGCTCACAAGGGTGAAAAAATGGAAACACTTTACATGTTTGTTGAACAAATCATGGTGTATTCGCACATTTAAGAACTTGCAGTTCTTAAATCGTAGCATGAAAATGTGGTCACAGCCGTCATGCTGTGAACTGTGGCCGCCTTGTGTGAAGGGATACGGGCGACTGTCCACGCCTCTCGCCTCTCGTCTGCCCCAGCTCCCAGCCACACGCACGTCGAAAGCTCCTACACGTGAGAAAATGTCTTACTTCTTAGGACAGGGCTTGGATTCTCAGAGACACCTGGTGACTGCCCAGGCTTGGTGGGGACATGGAGCCCCTTCTGTGTGCACAGACACTGTCAGGCAAGCAGGCGGCTGGGCCCTGGGGATGGCATCGGTCATGAGCTGTGATGGGGTCCGCACAGCCGTTTTGCGGCCGTGATGGCCTCCCCTGGTGAAGCTGTCTGGCCTGCGCGTGGACGGGGTCATCCTGGACGGTGTGTCCCTGGTGCCTGACATCCGTGGGTGCGGGAGATGCCAGAGTGAGAGCTCTTGGGTCCATGAGAAGGGCCAGGCTCCTGGCAGGCCCTGCAGACGGTCTCACTGACCCATGTTCTGGAAAATAAAGAAATCTGGTTGCTTGATTATTCAGGCACCTTTTAAGATGTCTCAGAGAAAATGTACGGCTTGTTTAAGAAGCAAGATAAAACCTTCCGCTAAGTGTTGCCTGGCGTGTTTCAGGGATGGAGGTGCAGAACGAGCACCAGCCTCTCGATGCTCAAGGGGCCTGGGCGTGTCCAGGGCCGTTGGGCTCCGTGTCACTGCAGTGCACCTTCCAGTTGGCACCATTTCCATGGCGACCTGCCCGGGGCTGGGTCTGAGCACTGGAATGGATTGGAGGCCTGGGGCACGCTTCACGCTTTGCGGAGACGGCGGCGAAGGCCCTGCCCCCGTGTGATGTGCGGGGTGGCCTGGGGTTGGGGGAACTGGGCAGGATGGAACTGTCCCGTCGTTTGTCCAGTGGCCTGGCCGGCTCCGTCGAGCGAGAGGGGTCAGCTTTGGTCACCTTAGCTTCCCCGGCTTCTCCCCACGCTGGGCTGTGTCAGGTTGCAGCCTCTGTTTTCTTGTCTGCTTCCCTCTGGCACTTCTGGGGGCAGCTGTGACCGTGGCCAGGGCCTGCCAGGCACGGACATTTGGTGGGGTCTGACCAGGGGTCCCGCTGCTGCTGGTGTACATTCCTCCCACCTGCCTGCCTTTGGCCTGACCGTCGGGACCCTTGGTCTGTCCCCTGGGTGTAGGTGCTGGGGTGTGGCCGGTGAGCACTGTGGGTGGTGTGTGGGCTGGGGCCTGCCTCCAGAGGCCGGAGAGCAGACATCTGCCCCGGGCTCCCTACCCAGGACGAGGTGCCATCGAGCACTTGGGGGCTCCCAGCAACCCTGGTGAGCTTGGGATGACCAACCCAGGAGGCCTTAGGTCTGAGTCCTGGACGGATGCCCCGTGGCTCGAGAAGGGGGTCACTGCGGTGTCCGTGGGTGCTCAGCACAAAGGGCGTCACTCGGGGTGAGCTGCCCAGTGCCCGGGGGCCTCGCGGGACTGACCCCACGGACCCCAACCCCTGACCTCCCCCCTGAGCCCCCTGGAATGTGGCCCCGGCCCCGGGGGCCCATGGTATCACTCTCTGAAACATGGGGATTGACAGTGAGGCCGGATGCTTGCTGCACAGCGGGGGCTGGTGGCCTCTCACTGGGCCGTGTCCACCAGGTGGCACCCCTGCCCCGGCTGCGGCCGTGCGGACACGTGGACGCGGCAGAGACGGGTCCGCGCTCCTGTTTCTGTTGATTCCGCGCGTGCGCTCGTGTGTTTTAGGGGCTGACACGGGAGGTACTGGCTGATCTGAGAAGCGCGCTTTCTTAGAACGAGGGAGCAGCCCTCTCTGCTCTGGGTCAGGCCTGACTGGAGGCTCTGGAGCCCCAGCCCCACGGGGACACCCGCGCGCGGGCGGTGGGCGGACTGTGCAGGGTCCGCAGGCTGACCGGCCGCCACCTGTCTTGCAGTGAACGAGTTCACAGTCATCAGGAAGAAGTTCCGCTGCCCCTACTGCAGCTTCTCGGCCATGCACCAGTGCATCCTCAAGAGGCACATGCGCTCCCACACGGGCGAGCGGCCCTACCCCTGCGAGATCTGCGGGAAGAAGTTCACGCGGCGCGAGCACATGAAGCGGCACACGCTGGTGAGCGGGCGCAGGGCCACGTGGGGGTGGCGTGTGGGCAGAGGGGGGTCGGCGTGGGTCAGCGTGGGGTCAGCGTGGGGTCAGCACAGGGTCGGTCCAGGGCACGCTCTGCACAAGGCTGCGGTGTCCGGGCAGGATGGGGACGTGGGCTGTCCAGGAAGCCACGGGAGGCCCTGAAGTGGGCTCCGCCCTGCGGGGGGAAAGACCAGGACAGCGGGGAGGCACCCCAACCCCACATCCCTCCTGAGCAACTCTGCCCCCAGCCCCAGGGGCAGAAGGCAGGTGAGCACACCGCGCCGCAGCCCCACTCCTCGGCTCCCCCTGCGGGGCGCCCGCTGCCCCAGCCCGGCCTCTGCAGGTGCTCCCTCCCCTGCCAGGACCCTGCCCCTGCCCGCCGGCTCCTGCCACGTGGCCACTCGCTCCGCGCCCCGTCCTGCAGTTGCCGTGGGATCCTGGCCCCTCTCCCCCACAGCCCCTGGACGGTTCCGACGGCCTGGCTCGCAGCTCAGGAACAGGCGCTGCGCAGATGAATTTGCTTGGCCAGGAAGTGATAGAAAAGGTCACCCTTGAAACAGGGAGGCAGATTCACCAAAACGCAAAGTGAGGAACCCTTGGGTGGGTGAGAAACGAGGAAGGCCAGGCGGCTGGGGCACGGGTGGGGAGAGGTCGCTGGGTGATGTCATGAGTGACGGGGCCTCAGGGCCGCACGGGCTGGGTCGGACCCCTGCAGCACCCTGATCCTCTGACCAGCAGGAGGGGTGGAGGGGCCACATCCCCGCAGCGAGGGGGACCGAGGCGAGACCTCAGGGGTGGCCCCAACGGGGTGAGCCACGCGAGGGAGTGAGGGAGAGCCCACGGCCTGGGCCTCATTTGGGGCTGGGCTCCCCGGGGAGGCTCCCTGAGGCCAGGTGGAAAAGCTGGAGGGGGAGGCAGCCCTCGGGGCCAGGGCCCAGGCTGGCGGACTGCGGGATGCCTGTGTCCCCCGGAGGGACAGGTTTGCAGGGCTGGGAGGCAGCTGCACCTCCCCTGACGGCAGAGGGGCAGCTTGTTCCCGCCCCGCCCGCCCCAGGAGGCTTAGCCGGGGCAGGGGCGGGGTGGGCAGTCTCAGCAGCTGCCTCCACGGCGCCCACATCCTTCCCCGCCCATCCATGCGTTCATTGGGATGAGTGTCCGGCCATCTGGTCCCGGAGGACAGGCTCCGTGGCTCCCCGGGAACTGTCCCCACCGCCCAGCCCTGCTGTGACCAGACTGGGGTCTTTGTTCTTTGCAGAGGGTCCCGGAAGCCCTAGGTTTAAAATGTAACAAATGAAAAAGACCCAGGAAGGGTCCCAGGAACCAAGTGATTTGAGGCTTCGTTTCTGGAATCAGAACCTGTGAGGCGGCCCAGCTCCTCCTGACGTCCGACCAGGGCGTCCGGCCTCTCGCCTGCCTGGGCTGGTTGGCAGCAGTCGTAGGTCCTCGTGGTCGGGTTTCAGGGAAGGCTGTGATGAGGCAGACGTTCACGGTGGTCTGCGGGACTGCTGAGCTGGGAAGCCAAGGGCGCTCGGCCAGGCCCGTCAGTTGGAGAATTCAGAAAGGCAGGAGGCAGCATTCAAGCAGCAATCACGGTTCCCCTGGGATGCCCGACCCTGCCGCCCCGCGGGCTGGGCACTCAGCCCAGCTCCTGGCTGTCCTGACGGCTTCCCAGAAGGCAGGTGCCTCGAGTCCCTCTCGGTCACCGCTGTCCTGGGCTCCCATCACCCGTGCCCCCAAGACCCCAGGCCCAAGCCGGGAGCCACCAGAGCCCTGGCCATGCCCTCCTGGGGCAAAAGCGGGGGCGGGGCGGAGGTGAGTGCTCCGCCTTCTTTGCTGGGAGGTGTGGGGGCAGCATGACCCCCAGTGCAGATCTGAGCCCCGGGCAAGCCCCCGGGGTGGGGGGCGGGACACGGCCGGCCTAGTGCCCAGCAGCCCTCTGGATGGGGACGAGTTTTGGTGGCACCTGCAATTCTGTGTGTTCCGGCTTTGTGCAGTGGCTCCCGGCCAAGGCTAGGGGTCTGAGCAGCCTAGCAGACTGCCCCCCACCCACCCAGACCTCAGCTTCTGGGCCACCCAGTCCTCCCCCTCCACTCACTGACTGTACGTCCCCCTGCACTGACCACCGTCCCCCCGCACTGACCGCCATCCCCCGCACTGACCGCCGTCCCCCCGCACTGACCGTCGTCCCCACGCACTGACCGCCGTCCCCCCGCACTGACCGTCGTCCCCCCGCACTGACCGCCATCCCCCCGCACTGACCGCCGTCCCCCCGCACTGACCATCGTACCCCCCACTGACCACCGTCCCCCCGCACTGACCATCGTCCCCCCCACTGACCACCGTCCCCCCGCACTGACCGTCATCCCTCGCACTGACCGCCGTCCCCCCGCACTGACCGTCGTCCCCCCGCACTGACCGCCATCCCCCGCACTGACCGCCGTCCCCCCGCACTGACCATCGTCCCCCCCACTGACCACCGTCCCCCCGCACTGACCATCGTCCCCCCCACTGACCACCGTCCCCCCGCACTGACCGCCATCCCCCGCACTGACCGTCATCCCCCCGCACTGACCACCGTCCCCCCGCACTGACCTCCATCCCCCGCACTGACCGCCGTCCCCCCGCACTGACCGTCGTCCCCCCGCACTGACCGCCGTCCCCCCTCACTGACCATCGTCCCCCCGCACTGACCGCCGTTCCCCCGCAGGTGCACAGCAAGGACAAGAAGTATGTGTGCAAGCTGTGTAGCCGCGTGTTCATGTCGGCCGCCAGCGTGGGCATCAAGCACGGCTCGCGGCGCCACGGCGTGTGTGCCGACTGCGCGGGTGGCGGCGGGGCCGGGCCCCTGGATGGCGGCGGCGCCGAGGGCTCCCCTGAGCTGTTCGCAGGCGACGGGCCATACCTGGAGGACCCCGAGGACCCACGCGGTGAGGGCGAGGAGGAGCTGGGCGAGGACGAGGACGACGTGGGCCTGGCCCCCGAGGACGCACTACTGGGGGACGACAAGGAGGACGAGGACTCGCCGCGGGGGCCTCGCAGCCCTGCCCGGGGCACCGACAAGGACTTCACCTGGATCTCCTAGGCTGGGCCGGGCACTGGGCCGCGGCCACCCCCGCCTGTGTGTGCCCCGGGCCCCCTTCACCTGCTCTCCCCCACCCCTCGAGGACACCTGGGGCTCAGAGGCGGGTGCTGCCCCAGCGAGTGGGGCTGGGGACGTGCGCGGGGCGGGTCTGAGCCCAGGGAGAGCCCTTGTCACCTCCCCCAGCAGGGGCGCGGGGCGGGCATCAGGGGAGCCCAGGACGCACCGGTCTGGCGTCAGACGCACCGTGGCCTGTGGCCCAGAAAGGGCCAGCACTGGCTGGGGTCCCAAGTGTGGCCCCGAGGCCCGGGTCCGGGAGCTGTTAGGAGAGTTCTCCTGACCCTGGGCCCCGTCCAGGGCCGAGTCCTCCCCACCTCCACTCCCCCTTCTCAGCAGTGGGGTCACTGCTGGCGGCTGCCGCTGCCCCCCACCCTCGAGGGCTGTGCCGTCCGGTGGCAGCCTGCGAGATCCAGGTCTGGCGTCCAGAAAGCCCCACGGCCCTCCCGCCTCGGGGCTTTGGTGCTCAACACATAGCAGCTGCCGACCTCGGCCCAGGGTGCCCAGGTGCTATCCCCCGACTGAGGCAGCTGGGCGGGGGTCCCAGGTGCTCCCACCGTAGGGGCCTCCTCTTTCTTTGTGTGCACTTCTCTGGGCTGGCTTGCCCCTCCGCCCCACCCGTCCTGCCGCGCCCAGGCCACTCCTGCTGACCGTTCCGGGCGGCTCGCCTTCGTTGCTGCTAACACCGGATGGTGTCCCCAACGCCAGTGCTGCTCACGCCGCCTGCGGGGGCCGCCCCCTCCCCAGGTGCTCGGGGCCCCGGTTCCGTGAGTAGCTAAGGAAACTGAGGCTGGCACGTAACATGGTTCTGTTCGGTGTTCTCTTTCCCGCTCGACGACACTCGCAGACGTGTCTTTCCTTTGGTTCCTTCCCAAGCCCCCTCGCCGTCTTTTAAACACGCTTACGACCCCTTCTCTCTCTTTCTTCTGAGAAGCCGGGGCCCCGCCGTGTGCTGTGAGGACACTGTGGGCCCAACCCCGGCCTGTCTCCCTTTCAGGCTCGTGACACATACATTCCATCCCCTCCACCCGCCTCGCTTGGGAGCCCCTGCGGGACACTGTGCCAGGGCCCCTTGGGTGCTGAGCTAGAGCCGAAGGAGACACTGGCTTGATTTTCTCTCTCCCCACAGCCTGCGAGCCGAATGGCTTTACTGCATTTCTCCCAGGTCCCATCTACTCTTTCTAGGTGGAGAAAGGCAAATCCCACAGAACCCTCCTTGGTAAGTGGCTGGCTGCGTGAACACGGACGGGTGCTGTCCTTGAAGCCCTGCCCGGGGAGGAGTCGCAGCTTCATTTTTTGTTTTGCTTTGTTTTAAACATAGCCACCTTTCTCTCAGTCAGAAGAGGGCTGCCCTCCCATCCTCAGCTGGGGACGCTGCGAACTCCTCAACGCCGGCATCCTTAGGGAAGGGCCGGGCCGGGCCGGGGGGCAGGAGCCCGGGGCAGGTTGGGGTGCCTCTGGGGCCGGTGCCCCGGTCTGCCTTTCACAGTGGGGGCCCAGCTGAGCCCCTCGGTGGGGCTCCCCACTGTGTACCTTTCCCCCACTTTCTAACCCCTTTTATAAACAGACTTACTTTCTTATCAAATGCATTTGGAAACCAGACCTTTGCTACCAAAGCGTCTCTGGGTTTTGTACGGGGCCACCTCTCAGCCCGCCGCCCGCGCCCCGGGCCACCTTTGCGCCGCACTCAGGACCTGCTCGCTCCCGCTCTGGACCGTCCTGGCTGACTTTTAACGGGGCCCTCAGTGCCACAAGGGCATTTTCTTCCTCAAAACAATACCCTGGAAAGCCGAGGGTCCCACCTCCCGCCCCCGAACCCCGTGTGTTCACTATTCTCGTGTGCGGTTAACTGGAGAGCTGGATTTCAGAGATGCAGGCGAACACACCGCCTCCAGAGGCGGGAGGGAAAGACGTGTAACGAAGGTTTCTTTTTTAACGTGATTTTTTTTTTTTTCAAATCAATGTTTAAACTAATAAATATTTTTTTATGAAGCGGAAAAGCGTGTAAATCACATCTCACATTTTGTACCTTTCCGTCTGTGTGCGTCTGTGTTTGGTGTCTGCAACGCCGATGTGGGACGCGGTCCATCGGGCGGCAAGGTCTTTGGGGGTGGGGGAGGGGCGGGGGAACCAAGATTTTGTATCAAGCTCTGGATCCTGACCGGGTTGTATGCTTGAACTCTGGGTTTGGGAACAGTCACAACACTGCCAGGACTGGATAGGGACCTCAACTGAAAGGACACAGCTACTGCTTCCAACTTTGCACATCTTCCTTTTTAAAAAAGAGAACTCAAAAAATGCAAAAACTGGAACTTTTTGCAATATTATATGAAAGATAATCTTATTTTCGCTCATTCTGTGACATGTGCAACTCTTAAGAAAGCCATACTTAATGGTGTTTTTATTTTTTAGATCCTATATTGTGTTTTGTATGTGGCCCTTTTTAGAACTACTTGTAGTGAGGGCGCTGTGTGTGTGCTTTTCTTAAATATTTATTTTTTCAACATGCTTTCAACCTGTCAACACAAACAAAACAGACAGAAGAAGGGCAGTGTTTGAAGACTGTTGATTTTTTTCTGGGAATAATCTATATTATATCGGCTTTATATGAATTATTATAAACCTGTGTTTGTATTGGAGATGTGTTTCATATCTGGGGGAGTCTTTTGTAATTGGTCAGTGGGACATCACGGCTGTCGCCTGCTTCCCCGGAGCCGTCGACGGCCAACAGCACCTCCTCCCTAGTGGTCTTGAGATTTCTTGTCTGCCGGGCGCACTCCGGGCCCGCCTGTGGGTCTCCTTTCTGTGACGGGATTAGTTAGACTTTCTTGCAAAGCGATCACTTTCAATAAACTGGGAAATTGCTGCTTGAGCAGATGCCTTGTGTGTGTTTCAGCCAGCGTCCCCTCCTCTGGCCTCACCCTGGGTAGAGGGGGCCAGAGAGTAACCCCCACCCCCAGCCCTTTGTGGCCTGGTTGCTGGCCTCCTGTCTGCCCACCGCCATCCCTGCCCATGGCGGGGTCCCGGCTCTGTGTCCCTCCCCCCAGGAGGCAGACACAGCTTTTGGAAAAATCCCGAATCTTTAATGTTACTCCTCGCCTGGTTCAGCCCAGACGTGAGACACCTGAGCTTGGCAAACACCGTACAAATGTCCACCCGGGCCCTCAAACAGTCAGGTTAAGTGCGGACAGGGGCGCCCCCTCCCCGACACCCCTCAAAGTGCATCGAGGACGGCCCCGTGTGGCCCCAAAGCGGGGCCCGTCACACCCCTGACAAGTCCAGGGCCGACAGGTGGGGGGCGGCCACCCCTCGGGACCCCAGGCCAAGGGGACAGCTGTGAG
The DNA here is from genome assembly GCF_949752795.1 of Hyperoodon ampullatus. Taxonomy (NCBI): domain Eukaryota; kingdom Metazoa; phylum Chordata; class Mammalia; order Artiodactyla; family Ziphiidae; genus Hyperoodon; species Hyperoodon ampullatus. The sequence goes on along the minus strand of NC_136927.1, from coordinate 88,256,248 downwards.
GTTTGGCTTTAGTGCAAAAGGCCAAGAGGCTGGTTTCTTCAGAGGCACTTTGAGTGGTGGGGACCGCCCCCCACCGGTTAAAAAGAAGACCCTGCAGCTAGGAGAGGCCCCGGCGGGCGGGGCTCAGTCCAGGAAGCGTTGGCAGGCCTTCTTCCAGCGGCAGGCCGTGCACCACAGGTCCCGGTGGTCCATGCCATACACTTTCCGGCACTTCTTGGCGTCACCTCGGGGCTTCCTGGGGGGACACATGGGGGGCATGGGGTGCTGTCGGGCCGGGAGCCTCCCTGCCCGGTGCCTTCCCCGGCCCCTTTACACACACACGCACCTCGGGTTGGCACCGGGCTTGGCCGGCAGGGCTGGCGCGCAGGCCCTGACCGGGATGGGCTGTGGCTCCGGGTGGACGGGTGCCAGGCAGCCCTGAGAGGAGACGCTGCTGTGGCCTCGCGCCCCTCCAGAGCCACCCGAGGCCTCACCCACCTGGCAAGCGGGGTCACTGGGGCACACCTGGGGGGCGGGCAGGGAGCTCAGCACCGGGGGCGGGGGCAGGGCGGGCGGGCGCAGCAGGATGGGCAGGGCCGGGGGCTCCAGCGGCTCCAGGCGGGGGAAGGCGGGCGGCACGGAGGCCGTGGGGGACCCCGGGGTCAGGCCAGACAGCCCGTCGGTCAGCGAGTCCACGCCGACGTCCAGCTCCGTGTAGTAGAAGTCCTCCTCGCCGTCGCTCTGCTCTGGCTCTGCCTGCCGCCTGCTGGGGGCCGGGGGTGGGGTGCGAGCTGACGCAGAGGCCTGCCTGGCGCCCCCCGCCCCTCCCCCACCCCCGGCCCCGCCGCACCCCAGGTGCACCAGACGGATGTGTCTCTGCATCCCTGACGCCGAGCTCAGCACCTTCCCGCAGCGCTTCCACAGACACTGGAACAGCCCCTGCAGCGAGCTCTGGGCGACAGGGGGCGGTCAGCCTCGGCGCCCCCCACGTCCACCCCGCTCCAAGGGCTGCCGTGGCTCACCTTCCTCTTCCTCAGGGCAGGCTCCCCGAACAGGAAGTGGGCTGCCTCAGGGGGCAGCGGGGGCGAAGGGGTAGGTGGAGAGGACTGGTCGCTGGTCGGGCCCCAGCCCCCATCCCCGCTGCTGCCGCTGCTGCCCGGCGGCCGCACCGGGGCCTCTCTCCAGGGCTCCAAGCTGGGCTCTGCGGACACACACCGGCGCCAGCATCAGGACTTTTGGGGGCCACGGCTGTGCTGCAGACGCTGCTGGCTACGAGTCCCTGAGTGCAAAACCTCCGCCTGTTCACCTGTCCACAGGTGAGCCTGGAGGGCAAAGAACCTCTTGGAGGGGGTAGTGGCCGGGAGGAGCTGACCACGGCAGCCCAGGGACGAGCCTCTCCAGCACAGAGAAGGAAGACCAGAAGAGTACGGGGTGGGGAGCTGCCTGGCCAGCCAGGTGGAGACGGACAGGTCATGGAGGCCTGCAGGCCTGGGGCACTGCAGCTTTGGCCGCGGGGAAGGGCCATGGGGGTCCTGATGTCGCTTTAGGCCTCAGGAGATGCACTTAGAAGACGGTATTCCAGGTGAGCGGCTCTGCTTGCCCCACAGGGGCTGGGCAGCTTGTAGGGTCCTGGAGGGACAGTGGCCCTGAGCCCTGCCGCCACCCCTCACCCCAAGCCAGGCCTCTAAGTCTCACCTGTGCTGAAGGCTACAGCCGGGGCCCCCAGCAGGAGGGGGCTGGTGGACAGGCTTGTGAGGGCTGCGGCAGCCATGACCTCGTCCAGCCGGGCTTTTCCTGGGGGGGCTCTGGAGGAGATGGGGATGGGGGGTGGGGGGGTGGGTAGGGCCCAAGAAGTACTCCAGGCCCGTCCCCGTCCCGGCACACGTGCAGGCCTGGGCACGTGTGTGCACCCAGCTCCTTCACTCCAGGAGCCGGGCAGGAGGCCCAGCTCCACCTCCAGCTCGGGTTGCCGAGCTCCAAATCCCCAGGAACCACCGGGAACAGGCCTGGGCCGGGGTCTTTCCAAAGCCCGACTTCTCTGCAGCCTGGGCTTTGTTCCACCGTGGCTCCTTCAGACCCTGCTGCTGGACAGGGGTCTGAGGCCCCGCCGGTGGGGCCAGGCCAGGCCAGCCCTCCCCCCAGTCACACATTAACCAGGGTTGTGCAACAGCAGCTGCGGGCCTAGCGCCAGACCTGGGAGGGCGGGAGCAGCCAGCAGTCAGCAGCAGCCAGGGAAGACTGGGCTCGAAGCACAAGCGGGTCCCTGGGCCCCAGCGGGCAAGGCCAGAGCCCGCCCCCGCCTCCGCAGCCAGCCCGGGGTGTCAGGCACCTGGGAGGGTTTCTCTCTCTGCAGACAGGGCTGGGGAGACAGCCATCGGGGGCCCCGGGATGCCTAGACAGTCGATTTCACGCGGGCCTCACAGCCTCCTGAGCACAGAGGCTGACAGGCGCCCCCTCCCAGTTCTGCGCTCTGGCCCTCAGGGTTTGGGGAGGAACAAGGCATACTGATACATCGGTCATTTCTGCTTAACTTCTCCAGGGCTGGAGAGCCGAAAGGCAAGGACAGAAACCCAGTTCAGGATGCTGACCTGCCCTCCACCGAGGCCCCCCTCGCAGGGGTGAGGTCTGGAAGGCTCCAGCCCGCGCCCCATCCACCACCCCTGCACACACAGGCGCACGGGTGCACACGCCCCCTCGGCCTGGCACGCGAACACCGGCTCACCTATGCCCTGGCACCGGGATGTGCGCCGACGGCGTCGGTGGCCCCGCCGCCCCCGCCCCCGGGGCCCCGAGGTCCGCGGCCCGCGGCTCCGGCTCCTGCGGCAGCGCGAACTCCACGGCAGGGCCCTGCGGACGCGGCCGGCTCAGCGCGGGCAGCGGCCGAGTCCCCACCCCCACCGCCACCCCGACCCGATGGTGCCCGCCCCCAAACCGGCTGCGGCCGGTGCGACCCCGCCCCCGGCCCCGCCCCCGGCCGCCGCGGCGGGAAGCACTCCGGGCGCCGGCCCAGCCCCGCCGGACCCACGGACACGCGCGGCGACGCGCCGCCCCCGCCCGCCCCGCCCCGGGGCCCAAAGTTCGTGCAGCCCGACGCCATCTTCGCAGCGGGAACTTCGTCGGCGCCCCCAGCCCGGTACCTGCGGCGGCGCGGGCACCGACACGGGCGCGGCCGCGGGGTCCCGGCCGGCGGCGCGGAGTGGGGGGCGCCCGCAGCCCGGGCCGGGCGCCGGGGGACGCTCGGCCTCCATGGCCGGCCGGGTACCGAGGCTGCAGCGGCGAGGGCGGACGCTCCGGACGCAGCCCCGGGCCGGGCCGGGCTGGGCCGGGCTGGCCGGGCCACCGACCCCCGCCCTGGATCGGCCGCCGCCCGCGCCGCGCCGCCCGGAGGCTGCCGGCCGGCCCCGCCCCCTCCTCGCGGCCCGAGGCCCCGCCCGCCCCGCGCCCATTGGACCGCCCCGCGCCCATTGGACCGCCCCGCCCCGCGCCCATTGGACCGCCTCGAGGCCACACCCCGCCCCTGGCCGGCTGCTCCCGCGCTGGCCGCTCCCGCGCCGCTCCGGGAGGGGGCCCGGCTTCTGCCGCCCGCCCGCCCGACGGCCCCCGCCACGGCGCCCCCGTCGCCGGGGCGGGCCGGCTTCCTCGAGGGATGCCCCTGCGCGAGCTGCCGGACCCGGGAGGAGGCCGCGTCTCCTTGGCGGGCTTCCCGGGAGCAGGTTATTCTTTAACGCACGACTGCCCACCTCCCGCGCCCCTTATGTAACTCCAGGGGCTGGGTGGCGGAGCCTTCCCTGTCGTTCAGGGTTAAGGTCCCACCCTGGGGTAGCCACCCTGTGGGCCGGCTCACCGCTCGGAGCCCCTCGGCCTGAGGACCGCCCGCCAGGGCTTGCCTCCCTCCCCACTCGGTCTTCTGAGCCCGACCAGCCGGCGGCCCCAGGTGACAGGGCGCAGGTACCCAGCACCCCCAGCGAGAGGAAGCCCATTCCCAAGGAGAGGTTTTCACCCCTTCCAGACCCCACCTCGCCAAGCCTCCCAGGCTTTCAAGAAGAGCAGGCTGAGGTATAGCAGTGTTCATGCTCCCTGAGCTGGGGCTTTATTGAGACCCTGCCCTGGAGAGGACATGGCAGCCAGGACCCCAGGGATCCCATAGGCTGACAGCACTGCTATCCGGAATTCGTGCTGTTAGCCGCGTGTGGGGGAGGGGACTCTGTGGGAAGTGAGGGGTCGCACCCCACTCTGGAGGAAGGATCATCTGTACTTGGGTGTTCAAGGCAGAGGGGATGAAGACCCCTTCCCAGGCTTAGACAGGAAGCAGGGGGTCTCCATGCCCTGCACATGCCTCTCCTGGTAGGAGTTGGAGCTGGGGGGTTCCAGGTGCCCAGGGACCCCCATCTCCTGGATGCTCTCATACACGTTTTCCAGGAGGCTCTTGTCCGCGCCCAGGCCCCTGAGAGGGAGGACCTCGTAGGCCAGGTCACTCCCCAGAGCCAAACTCGCTTCCCCACCCTTGGGGTCTGGCTGGTCTGTGGAAGGTCCTGGGTCCCTCCTTTTAGGCTTGCTGACCCTGGAATACAGGATGTCCACCTGGAGAGAGGAAGCCAGTCCAGGGAGGGGTCAGCACCATCCACTCGGCCAAGGATCTGCCCAGTCCCACCCACCCTACCTCGCACCCTTCACTTCACCTGAGCAGCTGGGGTCGCCTCAACTTTCCCCTGCTCCAGGCCTTGGGGGCCCCGATCTGTTCCCTTGAGCTTCTGGACACAGGCATACTCAGCCACCACGGGTCTGGCCTTGGGACCAGGCCTGGCACAGCTGCTGGTCAGCTGTGCCCCTGCCCACACCCCAGAGGTGACTGCCAGCCCGGCTCTGGGGACGGCAGCCAGCCCCACGTTGGAATAGGTGGCCTCAGGGTCGGTGGAGGGCGTGGCCAGGGGCAGCTCCTGGTGTGGGAAGGCTGCCGGGGGCCTGGTCGTCGTGCCTCTGGATGCCTCCTGCCATTGCGGGTGCAGATCCATGCTGGCAGGCCGTGGGGCTGAGGGTGGGGGCAGGGCAGAGATTACTTGGGGGTCCGGGGACGCCTGCCCACCGCCAGGCCCCAGCCCTTCCACCAGCTCACCTCCGCTGCAGGGCCAGCGGCGGTGCAGCTCATGCAGTCTGGTGTCCGACTTACCGAGGGAGCAGTGGTGGGGTCATCTCAGCAGTGACTGGGGGCAAGCAAGGCTGGCCGGTCCCCTGCTGGCCCCAGGGACACCCTGGCACTCACCGCTTCTGCTGGCATTACACTGCCCTGCGGCCCAGACAGCTGCCTCTGTGCCCGCTTCCTGGGTGCAAGAGGGTCATCAGAGCGGGGAGGCAGAGGTGCGGGTCAGAGGCGTCGGCCTCCAGTCCAAGGCCCGTAGGGACGTGTGTGTAGAGAGCGGGTGCTGGGCCGCTGGGCCTGCCTGAGTCCCGCCCCCTCTGGCTGTAGAGCTGAGCCAGGCCTCACCCGGGCCAGGGACGGTCACACCTGTGGCACGCTGTGCGCGACATCCACAGCCAGAGGAGCAGGGCGAGGCGCCCTAGGCCCCAGAGGGCAGGAGGGGCCGAGGGTACCTGTGGCCTCATCCTGCGAAGCCGGGGATGGGCCTGGGGGCAGAAGACAGGGTGCCGGGGGCTGAGGGACTGGACACCAACCTGACAGCCCCACTTCTGCGCCTTGTGCTGCTGGAAGGTCCCCCCACCCCCACCCCCATGCTCTGACTCAGCACACAGGAAACCCCAAGGCTCAGCAGCCTCTCCCTCCTACGGAGGCCGAGGGGACACAGCCTCAGCGCCCACCCTCCCGCCTCTGCCCAGGGTCTGCTGGTGAGGGGTGAGGCACGCTCTGCCTGGCCCCCAGAGGACCTGAGTTGGCAAGGATGACTCCAGTGATGGCCGAGCGTGGCCAGCTGAGGGGCGGGGCAGCTGGTACCTGGCCACGGCCCCGCTGTGGTCACTGAGGCCAAACCTGAGAGCCGGGGAGGCCCCCAGGTCACATCCCAGGCATGGCTCCTGTCCAGGTGATGCCCCCTAGCTGTCCACTACAGAGACTGGCCCCCTGAGAGGCTGGAAAGCTGGGGGTCAGCAGGCAGGAAGGGCTGCTTTGGACACTGACCACCCCACCCCTGGCTCTCCATCCCTCCCCTCCAACTGTCCCTGCCATCGGACATCCGCTTCCTGGAGTCTTGGCACAGGTGCCGGAGGTGAGGGGCCAGCAGCATGGAGCTGTCTCCAAAGGTGGGGGCCGGTCTGCTCAGACCCAGGGAGTGGGCTTTCCTCACCAGAGGGCCCAGGTCCCAATGCCCTGACCTGGTAGGGCCCAGTCTTCCCAGACCCCTGCCCTCAGCTGCCCTAAGAAGGCACCAAGGGGCCCGGAGCCTTAGCCAGGCTGGAGGACAGAGCGGGCACTCACCAAGGCTGGGGCTGGTGCGCCTCCTCCACCACCTAGGGTGGCGGGCAGCTTGGGCACCTCGAGCCACAAGGCCTGTGTCGCCCTCGGCCCAGCTCCCCACCTCACTTCCTGCCCATGCACCACGCCGCGTCTTCCCACGCAGCCGCCACGGCAGCCTCACTCACCTGCTGTGGCCCTGCCTGGGGCCTAGACGGGACTTGGCAAGGGTGTGCTGCGAGCTGGTGCTGATCGGAGGCCCTAAATCATGTTGTCTCCACCCACGATGCAGTGGGTGCGTGTGGGCAACAAAACAGGCAGGCACGGACCCAGGGTGCCAACACCCCCCGCCCCACCGGGTCCTCCTGCCTCGATAACGGCGCTCCCTCTTGGCCCCGCACAGCCATGGTCTCCTTCCATCACTGCAGCACCGGGCTCACCCGTCTGTGGGTGTCAGGCAACGTGGGGGGCACCCTAGGCTGTGACCATCTGGGAGAGCAGAAAGGATGCCCGTCCTCCTGGGCCCTCTGCCTCTGGGCAGGGTGCTGGGCAGCACCCTCACTCAGGACCCCTCCAGCCCAGCCCCGTGACCCGGTGCAAAGACCCCTCCTCCTCAAAGTCCCCACAGCCAGCCGAGCCTCCACTAAAAGACAATGCAACAAAGTCACTTTAATGTCCTTGCTCAGGAGACAGCCCAGGACACTGGTAGGTGGGCTCAATGGTCAAGGAAGTGTCAGGAACCCCTGCAGCCTGTCTCCTCTCAGCAGTGGCCACACGCCCGAGGCCGGCAAGGCGGCCAGCTGTGAGGGCTGGCCCCTCCTCCGGTGGCGTCCTAGCTGTCGAGCGACAGCTGGTCTTCCTGCGGGCAGCGGGAGCCGGGGTCCCTGAGCTCTGTCCACGCCACGTGTGGGGGCCCTAGAACTCGGTCATCTTCTTGTGGGTGTCCGCCTTCCTCTGTTCCCTCTGCAGGCCCGCCTCCTGGGCCCGGAGCTGCCCCAGCTGCCGCTGGGCTCCCGCCAGCTTCTCCTGCAGCTGGGCTGCTGTCACGCTGTGCCTGGGGAGGGGCCCGCCATTCAGCACTGCCCATCACCCTCCAGGCCCTCCTCAGATCTGGCCCGCCGCCCTCGGGTCGGGGCGAGCTCTCACCCAGGCACCACGGGCAGGGGTGCGGCGTGGCTCGGGCAGGGCCCACACGTACCGGCCAGCATTGCGGGCAAGGGCCTCCTGGATGCCCCGGATGGCTCGCTGGGTCTGCTCGATCTTCTCCTCCGTTTGGAAGAGCTGCAGGCTCAGGGCGCGCTTGGCACTCCTGCTGGCGTGGTACACCTCCTCACCACTCCTCCTCCCCGGGGGCGCCACCCCCGCCTCCAGGGCCCCAGGAGCCCCGCCTTTCAGCTTCTCGTTCAGGAAGTCAAACACATTGCGAGACGGCGGGCGGCCCCTAGGCCCGCGCCCTCTGCCCCGGCATTTTGGGGGCCTGCTGGCGCCAGCCTGGCTGCCCCCGGTCCTCTTCTGCAGGATCTCCGCGCACTGGTCCAGCGACTTGCCTCGCGGCAGCACCACAGCGTGGATGGGCTCCACCCGGCCCTCCGCGTGCCGGCCCAGACCTGGGGGTACACGGAGCTGGCACTGCCCCTGGACTCCGGGGCCGTGCTGAGGGAGCCCTTCGCCCCCCCGTGCAGCGCACACTCACCCTTGCCAAACTCATAGCCCATCTTGGCGAGGAGTCTGGAGCCGATGCCCCGCGTGTGCACCTCCCAGCCGGCGAAGGCAGAGCTGCAGGTCCCGGCGTCGGCAGCACCAGGTTCCACCACTGCGAGCATCAGAGGGCAACAGCTTAACCCAGCTGGACGCGGGGCACCCTGGGCTCCGGCCAAGGTTAGCCCAAGAGCTCAGCTCTGGGCCAGGGCCAATCCCCGGCACCCCTGGCTCCCTGCCAGTTGCCCAGGGCTGTGTGGTGCGAACGACAGGCAGAGCCTGTGGCAGAGCCCAGCCCTCTCCACACTTCAGGGTCACGACCTGCTCACGTGGTGGCCCCTTTCCTATTCCCTGGAGGTGGGTGCTGCCGTTCCCCTAACAGAGGAGTGCCCGCCTCTACCTGCCGGCTCAGTCCTCCCCCCCATCAGCATGGACAACTTGGCTAACGGATCCCAGGCGGACACCCCCCTGGGGGAGGGCCAGACACCGTTAGCCAGTTCCTCTGTCCACCGCCAGGTCCCCGTGCCCTGCAGGAAACCGTCCCTTCCTGTGCGTCCCATCTACTCCTGTGGCTCGCGTGGGACTGTCATCATTCTGGGTTTCTGCATCTGTGGGTCTCCAGACCTGCCCCAGACCCATCACGCACCCTCTCATCTCCCCTGCCCGCTGTGGGGGCCTCGCGCCTGCCCCCTGCCCCGATTGCGTCCTCCTACTGACCACAATATGGGACCCTGCCAGCCAGGAGCCTCTCGGGGTCGCAGCAGCCATACCTCGAGCATAGCTGGGGTCGTCCACGTCACTGCTGTCTGAGTCAGAAGAACCTGCGGGCTCCGTGCGCAGCGGGGGCAGGATGCTGTCCCCCTCCACCACGGCCTCTTTCAACAGCAGAGAGTCAAATTTGACCGTGTAGTAGCCACTGTCCACATCTGGAGGGGCACAAGGCAGCAGCGCAGTGGCCTCAACACATGGAAGGAGACACTCTGAAAGCTGGGAGCAGGGCGGGGCCAAGGCCAAGGCGGGGCCTTGCTCCTCTTGGGCGTGGGGTGGGATCCCAACGCCCAAACAGAGGAGGGGCTGGGCAGGACTAACGTGTGACACACGGGGAGGGCTTCCCAGAAAGGACCCCGTCAGGGAGGCCCCGGGCAGCCTCACCAGTGATCCGCGCTGGGTACCACAGGCCGTCCTGCCGCTTGGCCAGACACGCAGAGCCGGCCTGCAGGGAGCTCAGGTCTGGGTCCTGGAAGGGGCGCAGCTCATCCACAGAGACCACCTGCCCATGGGAGAACCTGCAGAGAGGGCCATAGGAATGCAGACTCAGATACGGCCACCAGGGCCCCATGAGCCGGGAGGATCCAGTCTACCTGCCTGGAGACCGCCTGGACAGGAAGGATGGACAGGGAGACAGACACACACATCTACATACATATCTGCTGAACACGTGTGTACAAACACATGACACACACACCCATGCACACATGTACACAATCCACTGAACACACACGTGTACAAACATGCACACAATACACACCCACGCACACATGCACACACAATATACACTGAACACGAGTATACATGTATGCACACAACCCATGCACACATGTGCACACACCCATACATGCATTTCTACACACGTGCACAATACACACATTTATGCATGCATACACGTGTGCACACACATGCACACGTGTGCACACACATACACGTGCACACAAGTATGCATATGCACACTCATACACACGTGCACACACATGCAGACACAAGTACACATGCACACACACGCACACTTACACAGTATACACAAGCACTCACCTACACACATACGCAATGTACATGCACACGTGTATGGACATGTGCACACGTGTACATATGTGCATGCACATGTATGGACACACACACACTTGTGCTTGTGCTCTCACTCTCAGGATGGACCTGGGTACCCTGAGGAAAAGACGCTTCGAGTTTCTCCCCAGCCTTCTGGGCTAGAGTCATGTATACACAGGCACACACATGGCTGGTAGACATCCTTGTGATGAGAGCTCCCTGGCGCCTCTCCACCAGATACAACAGGTCATCAAGGCAAGTGTGTCTGCGTGCTCTCACAGGACTGAGTCCTCCCCAGCCAATTAGAAAGAGCTGGTTGTAATAGTGCTGCCTTGACTTCTAGATGTCAGTGAAACAGTGAAACCAAAATGAAAACCGGGAGAGAGGAGGTGGGGGAGGAAGTGGGAACAGAGGGCTGCAACCTCTAACTTTGCCAAATAAAGACATGAAGCAACCACGCACACGTCTCCTGCTGCGCCCCCATTGCAAGGAGGAAGCGGTTCTAACCCCAAGAGAGTAAGTGAAGACGGGCACTCGCTCCGGACACACAGGCAGCCCTGCCATGGCTGGTCTCCTAGGTGGAGTCCATGGGGAGAAAGGAGAGGAAACAAGGCATTTCAGTCACCTTCCAGGAGCAAACAAAGGTGGCCTTGGATGCCTCCCTGGCGGGGTTCTGGCCAGTTCCTTCTCACCCCTGACTGTCCTCAGGCACCCAGGGTACTACCAACGGCCAGTGGCACCAGCAGCTGCAAAACTGGCCCACGTGTCCTGCAGTGGGCATGGTGGTTGAAAAGCCCTCTTCAACTGAGGAAAGATGCCCAGACTCGGTGAATTTGGCCAAACACCCCCTCAACACACCCAGACACCACAGACGCCACCAACTAAACCTCCCTGCAAGAATCTTTGGGGCTTCCCTGGTGGCGCAGTGGTTGAGAGTCCGCCTGCCGATGCAAGGCACACGGGTTTGAGCCCTGGTCTGGGAAGATCCCACATGCCACAGAGCAACTAAGCCCGTGCGCCACAACTACTGAGCCTGCGCTCTAGAGCCCGCGAGCCACAACTACTGAAGCCTGCGCGCCTAGAGCCCACGCTCCACAACAAGAGAAGCCACTGCAATGAGAAGCCCGCGCACCACGACGAAGAATAGTAGCCCCGTTCGCCGCAGCTAGAGAAAGCCCGAGAACGGCAACGAAGACCCAATGCAGCCAAAAAAAAATTTTTTTTAAAAAGAAGCAAAAGTACCTCTATTTGTCAATGACATAACTGTATATATAGAAAACCCTAAATAATCCACAAAAAAATCCTATTAGAGCTAAAAAATGAATCTGACAGTGTTACAGGATATAAGATCAACACAGAAAGGTCAGTTGTATATTAATACACTAAAAATGCACAATCTAAAAATGAAATAATTTCATTTACAGCAGCATGAAAATGAATAAAATACTTAGAAATAAATTTAACCAAGGCTTGTGAACTACAAACATTGCTGAAAGAAATTAAAGACCTACATAATTGGAAAGAGATCCCATGTTCATAAATTAGAAGACTTCATATTATTAGGATGGCAATACCACCCACATTGATCTACAGATGCAATGCAATTCCTATCAAAATTCCAATCTTCTTTTACACAGAATTGGACAAGCTGATTTTAAAATTCATATGGAAATGCAATGGATCTTGAATAGCCAAAAGAATCTTAAGAAAAAATGTTTGAGGACTATGTACTTCCTGACTTCAAAACTTACTACAAAGCTACAGTCATCCAAACAGTAGGTATTGGCATAAACACATCCAGTCCATTGGTGTGGACCAATGAACTGGATGAGAGAACCCAGAAATAACCCCTCACACACATCAGTCAGGTCTCGTCAGGGGTGTCATGACAATTCAATGGGGAAAGGACAGTTCTTTCAACAAATGGTACTGGGAAACTGGATACCTACATGCAAAAGAATGAAGCTGGACCCTTACACCATTAGAGCATGTGATTTACAAGGGAAAATTTCAACAATATTTTATGTCAAAATGGAGTAAGTTATATGAAATATTCAAGGAAAGTAATATGAGACAAGAATCTCATACAGTAAGTCCCCTACATACGAACCTTCAAGTTGCGAACTTTCAAAGATGCAAACATGCCACTGCATGCCAGCTGTTGTCCTGTACTATTGTACTTTTCAAGGTACTGTAAGATTAAAAATGTTTTATTTTTGTGTTGTTTTTTATGTATTACTTGTGTGCAAAGTATTAACAGCTTATTACAGTACGGTACTATATAGCTGATTGTGTTTGTTGGGTACCTAGGCTAACTTTGTTGGACTTATGAACAAATTGCACTTATGAACGCACTCTCGGAACAGAACTCGTTCGTATGAAGGGGACTTAATGTATTCAACAAAATTGCTCTTCCAGTATAAAAGACACAAACAGAACCTAATCAACATGCCAGATCTCCGAAAACATTATTCCTGTGAGCCCTTCCTGAAGAATCTACCAGAAAACGAGTCTCAGACAACCGAAACGCTAAAAAGACCCCAACAGATGGAATGATGGTAAGCATGAAATGCAAAGGTCCTTCTAGAACTAAGGTTGGGAGTAGAAGGGAAACAACGGCTGTAATGGCCACAAGACCCAAAACGCAGGTCCAGTGCAACCACAAAGACAGAGGGAGAGTGTGGGTAGTCGTACATGTAAAAATGCTTTTAACAGTTTTCAATCATCATAACTAAAGAATGAATGTTGTTATTCTGAGTGTCCTGTGTGTGTAAAATGGGATAAAACAAATTAATTATGGGTCCTTTGGAGCCATATGTCCATATGTCCAATTCCCTATGTCCTTGAGAACCAGAGTCCTGGCGTAAAGAAGGAAATACGGATGTGATCCAGAAAAGATTAAGTAGAAACACTGCAGTCCTTAATTTGAATTGGAAATATCAGTATAAATTCACAAGGTATTTGTCCTTAAAAACATAAGTATGTGGTATGGGCACATACACTAACACATACATTAGTGTGTGTCCACCTGTATTTCCTAGTTCCGTCTGCTGAAAAAGCCTACAGTGATGAATCAACTAGCAGCAAAGTGCATCCCAGTGCCCCCACTGTGGGTTGTGAAATACCATCTCCCATTAAAAGAAACCAGGGCTTCTTGGAGACTTGGGTGCCTTCAGGTCTGGGGTAGGAAGAGTGCAGATGACTGTGGGAAACCCTGACTCCTGGGGCTGTGTCAAAAGGATGTGGGAGCCAACCTGAAGAAGCTCCCACTTGACAAGGGTGAGACAATTTGAGTCTCAATAAAGAACAGAATCTGAGCTTCCCTGGTGGCGCAGTGGTTGAGAGTCCACCTGCCTATGCAGGGGACACAGGTTCGTGCCCCGGTCCAGGAAGATCCCACATGCTGCGGAGCGGCTGGGCCTGTGAGCCATGGCCGCTGAGCCTGCGCGTCCGGAGCCTGTGTTCCGCAACGGGAGAGGCCACAACAGTGAGAGGCCCGTGTACCGCAAAAAATAAAAAATAAAAAAAATAAAAAAAATCAGAATCTCTGTGGACTGAAATTCATCAAATATATTCCAATCCATCAGTCCATATGGATATTAAATATTTTTTAAAAGCCAATTTACCACCTCAGGATGAAAGAGAACCAATTTGCTCTCCTGGAAACCAAGGAAACAAAACAGAAAAGTCCGGCATTACCCTGCCTTTTCCATATGACCTGTACCACTAGGTAGCCAAATTGTAGACAAGGAAAGGCATCTCTCTGTAACGGTCGGCTAGTAAATGAACTGGCAGAATTAAAGAGATCTTTTTTGCAATCCACACTGTATCAGTGGATCTCGGCGTTGAGCACCGTTGGCAGCTATACATCAGGTGCCTCCTGACGAAAGCACAACACCTAGAGACATGCCCAACTGGGGGTCCTGAGTGTGACCAGGTCCCTGGGTCCAGATGCCAGCCTGCGGTGAACACAGGAACATGCTGGGCTGCACCAGGGCGGTCGATGATGGTCAAAAAGGGTCTGGTCCTTCAACAGTGAAACTGTGAGGCCAGGAAAGGCGGGGGTGGGAGGGGGCGGGGTGCAGACACAGCAGCCTTAAAAAGCGAGCAAGATTAAACTACAGCGTTTACACCCCGGCCGCACCTGAGTGACAAGCAACAAAGAACACAAGGAAGTGATCATCATAAAAGTCTAGAGAGTGCTTCTTTTCGGAGGAGGGAGAAGGCTGTGTCTGGGCTGAGGCAAACAGAGGGGCTCCTGGGGTAATTGGCAAATTTGTAGTTTTGATCTGAGCAGCAAGTACTAGGGTGTTACAATGATTCCTCATGCTATTTCTTTACTTCCCGTCTGATTTTATTTTACAATAACAAGATAAAAATTTGAAGTTCGTTGTGTCCTTACTACATGTTAGCTACTGTTCAATATTCTTTTACTTCTACTAACGCATCCCGTTCTCCCAACAACTGCGAGAGACATGCTCATCTCTGTCTTACGGATAAGGATATTGAAACACAGAGTGATGAAGTTAGAACAAATGTACGAAAAAAGGCTCAATCTTGCTAATAGTCAAGGAAATACAAGTTCAATCAAGATCACCTCCCCAGCTCTCAGTGGGCACGAATTCACAAGTAAGAGAACGTGACCAAGGGTGACTATGGAGCGGACCAGGGACTGGGAACCGCACAGCGCACAAGGACAGAAAATGCGCATGTTCTCCACACTGCTACACACCGGGGACATTCTCACCAGGGACAAAAGATGTGCACTAGGATGTTCACAGCACGTTGTCTGTAATAAATAACAACTGGGAAACTGGACTTCCCTGGTGGTGCAGTGGTTAAGAATGCGCCTGCCAATTCAGGGGACACAGGTTTGAGCCCTGGTCCGGGAAGATCCCACATGCCGCGGAGCAACTAAGCCCGTGCGTCACAACTACTGAGCCTGTGCTCTAGAGCCCACGAGCTACAACTGCTGAGCCTGCGTGCCACAACTACCGAGCCTGTGCTCTACAGCCCGTGCTCCGCAACAAGAGAAGCCACTGCAATAAGAAGCCCGCGCACCTCAACGAAGAGTAGCCCCCGCTCACCGCAACTAGAGAAAGCCCGCACGCAGCAACGAAGACCCAACGCAGCAATCAATCAATCAATAAATTAAAAGAAACAAACAAACTGGGAAACACCAGGAGACAGAATAAAATGTGGCATATTCATGAGGAAAATAACACAGCAGTTAAAATGCACAAAATAGTTCTATAAATATCAACGTGGACTTTTCTCTGTGAGAAGAGCTGCAACATGAAGCATCCTGCGTGCTAACCATTTAATTAGAAAATAAAGCACAAATATGTCCTATTCACAGATACACGTGTCTATAAAGGTCTCATGTATACTAGAGAGAAACACACCACAGATGTGACAACAGGCCTCCCAAGAAGGGGAGGGGACTGCGACAGAGTGGTGGGTCACAGGGTGCTTCAACGCTGTCTATTTCATCTTTAAAATAAAATTTTCAAATAAAACTTTCAATAAGTAAATTTTAAAAATCCAAAGCAAATGCAAGAAAATAACTAGCAGACCCGGGTGGTGGTGAGAGGCATGTTCGTGGGCTGCATGGGTTGGGCCTAAAGCTGACAGCAGGCAGCAGCTGAGAGCAGGGCAGAGGGGAGCCGGCCCGTCTCAGAGCCCGGCTGCCTGGGAGCCCCAGCGACCACAGCAGCCTTACGGCCTACCTGGCGGGCCTGCTGCCAGGTGAGTTAATACGCATGAAATCCTCGGAACAGTGCCTGCCCAGAGGATGCAGTACGGGGACACGTTAGTTCTCATCCCCACACAGGACGTGGCACAGGGACGGGGAGGAACCCTCCAGAGGGACCAGAGGCAGAAAGGATGGAAGGCTCCCTCCACTGCTCCTTGACTGTTGGCTGACGAGAGGGGCGCGCCCACCCCGTGGGAGCTGGAGGAGGCTTAGGACTGATTTGTCGTGCACTCTCCTGTATGCACGCTACGCCTTTCACAAAACTTACAGGGAAAGAAAGGAAAAAAGGGGGAAATGTAGCAAATAAGACTTTGGGCTCAGCAAGAATCTATAAAGAAACAAGACAGCGGAAGAACTGAAGGAAGTTACCCCGGACAATTGGCTAAAAAAGAAAATCATCTACTGGAAATCTCGGTAAGTATTCTTTGCAAAAAAAAAAGTAAAAAGAAGCAAAGTTAAAGTCATGTGCTTAAACAAAAAGCAACATCATTACAACTGTGGAAATTTGAATGCGAACAAAGTATTGCTGTTAAATTCCCTAAGTGTGATGGCGACATGGGGATAGTTTTTAAAATAACATCCTTATCACTCAGGTTAGGGTGGTATCCTGAAGTATTTATAAGTGAAAAGCCCAGTAATTTCTACAACTTGCTTTAAGGTAATCCAGAGGCAGGAAGAGTTGAAACAAGACTGGCACGACCTTGATGGACAATGACGCCTGAGGCTGGAGCACGGGCAGCCTGTACACTACTCCCTCCAACTTCATATGTGTTTGACAACTTCTATAATAAAGTTTCTACAATAAAAGCAAATTTTAGAAGTTTCATTCTGAAGAATAAAACTGGTGATGGGGGCGGAGCGGGGGGAGTCCATTCTTCTCAACATCAGCCCTTCCATACTTCTTCATCTACCCGGAGAAAATCCAATTAAACACCTAAACAAGAACACTGCTAGAAGAATCCCCTGCCCCCCAAGTTCTCTTCTTGTCAGCACTCTGCTGGGCAAAGAAGGACAAAACTCCAAAACTTCAAAGCCCAGAAGGCCCACCTAGCCCCTGATCCTGTCTGCAATCCACCCCCCACCAACGCCCCCAGGGGCCCCGGGAACCTAGGCCTTACCTGCAGCTCTCCTGGAAACGGCACTTCCCCTCCAGGAAGAATGGGCAAGGCTTCAGGGACTTGTGAGTGGGGTAGAGATAGAGTACGCGCACGCCCGGGGAGCCATCATCCGCCTCCTCGGTGCCCACGATCATGGCGTTGTGATACTCCAGGGTGCCCCAGGCACTGTAGTAGGGGGCATTCACCTTCCTCCCACTCAGCTCTGCCCCGTCCTCGTCCTCCCCCTCGTCCTCCTCCCGCCCAGGCTCCGTGGGTCCTGGCCCGGTCTCTCTCATAGGAACAGTCTCCAATTCTGCCTCGGGGGCTACTGGCACCTCCACTGCCTCAGCAATGGCCTTCTGGAAAGCCAAGTACTCAGCATCCTCCTGGGCTGGGCGCTCTCCATCCAAGGCCGCCAGCAGCTTGCTCTTCCTGACGGACACCAGGCTGGCCTCAGTGAGCTCGATCAGCTCCTTCAGGTCCCCCTGCAGCTGGCGCAGGTCTGCCAGCTCCGAGGGATCCAGGCCAGTGCCCAGAGCCAGCTCCACCTGCTGCAGCTGCGCGTCGTAGGTCCGGAGGGCGGTCTGCAGGCTCTCCTCGTCCATCCTGTCGGGAGGGGCCGGGTCCCTGGGTCCTCAGAGGGGAGGCGTGGGAGCCAGCGCTGCGGGGAAGAGAAGCCGGATGAACCCGGGACCGGCCGTCCCCGCGAGGCCGGCACTGAGCGCTGGCCAATCGCCGCCCTCGGCGGACAGCCTGCGGAACCGTGAACCGCCCTGCCTCCCGTTTGGGCCGAGAGAAGTTTCCAGCTCCGAGAAGAAGAGCCAGAGCCAGCCCTTGGCCGCTGGCCCCACGGCCTCCGCTCCCTTCCCGGGAGCTGCCGTCAAGTTCCCCCCGATGCCTCCGGCCGGGCCAACCCCCCGGGGCCCGCGCCGCCCGCACCCGCTCGGCCTGCCACCAAGGGCCCAGGCCCCGTCGCCCAGACCCCGTCGCCTCCGGCCCGGCCCTCCTCTGCGCCGTCTCCCGGCTGCCGCCACAGACGGCCTGCCGGCCTCACCGGCCAAAGCCGCCCGGCGCCCGCTTCCGCCCCCGCAGCCGACAGGAACTTCCGCCCGAGCGCCAGCGCCGCCGCCGCCGCCGCCGCCGCCGGAAGTGCCTGGCGCAGGGGCCGCCGGGACGGCTCCGCCCCTCCCCGGGTGGCCAGCCGGCGTCCCGTCGGGCGCCACGCGGGGTCAGCGCGGGGTCAGCGTGGGGTCGGAGGGCCAGGCGCGCTGCGGTTCCGACGGCTTTTTGGCTCCCCGGCTCCCCGGCTCCGCGGCCCGGCCGGGCGGGCTCAGGTAAGTCGAGGCGGGCGAGCGGAGCTGGGCCCGGGCCCGGCGGTCCGCAGTCTACCGCGCCACCCTCCACCCGCACCCAAGCGCCCCGCCTCTGAGAGGCGCCCGCGGCAGGCCGGGTGCGAGGCGGGCGGCTCGCGGGGAGACCCGAGCGGAGCGAAGCCCGAGGGGAGCCCGGGCTGGGGAGCGGGGGCCGCGCTCGGGGTGAAGCGGGGCGGGACGGGCCGCCTTTTGCCTGCGAGCGGAGCGCCCTGGCCGGGCCGGGAGTGGGAGGGAGGGCGCCGGGAGCTCCGGGCCAAGGCGGGAGCAGTTGCGGAGGCGAAGGCGAAGGCGGCGGCGGCAGTGCCGGGCTGAGGGGAAGCGGGTCAGGAGGAGCCCCGCTCAGGCTCCAGCTCTGAGCGGTCAAGCGGGCAGACAGACCCTCTGCCCGTTGGGGGGCGCTGGGGAGGCGCGGTGCGGGCCGGTTCGCCCGTGACCGATTTTGGGTTCCCAGGGCAGGATGTACACCCTGCTGTCCGGCCTGTATAAGTACATGTTCCAGAAGGATGAGTACTGCATCCTGATCTTGGGTCTGGACAACGCCGGGAAGACGGTACGTGCGGTCCCGTGTCAACACCCCTACTCCCCCGCTGCCCTATAGTCCTGTTATGCTTTTAGCTGCGTGTTCTGTACCAAGATAGGATCCGAATTCCGGTTAAGGCCATGGGACAGTTACCGCTAGCTGCTTTAAAAGCAAAACGTTGTTTTGTTTTGCTTCAATTTAGAGGAATAGGCCCAAGTAGGGGTATTTGTGAAGCAGCCATGAGAAGTCTCCCAGTTCTCACGTCCCGCCTCTCTTTCTCTCTACCTTTAGACCTTCTTGGAGCAGTCAAAGACCCGGTTCAACAAGAACTACAAGGGGATGAGTCTGTCCAAAATCACTACCACTGTGGGCCTAAACAGTAAGGGGGTCCTTTAGGGCTGTGGGTTTGGGGGGCGGAGCGCTGAGGATGCTGCGGTGTACGGAGGCCAAGGGTGAGGCCACTGCTCCGGCTCCCATTGGCCCCAGCATTGCGGAGCGCCGGCACCGCCTGCTCCTCCCGGGAGAGCTGGGAGCCCGCGTGTCAGGGACCAAGGCCACAGCCTCACCTGTCTCCTTTTCTCCCCAGTCGGCACTGTGGACTTTGGAAAGGCCCGCCTCATGTTCTGGGACTTAGGGGGGCAGGAGGAGCTGCAGTCCTTGTGGGACAAGGTAAGGTGGGCGGATGCCACATCAACTCCCTGGCCTGCCTGTCGTGCCATCTCTCTAGCTGGCACCGTGGTCTCTTCCTTCCTTTCCTCAGAAGGCCTGGGACTCCCCTTGTTTTCTTCCTGTTGGTGGCTTCTGTCACCCACTTGGTTCCTGAGGCTCACCTCCAGCCCAGTTCCCAAGTCACTCCCCCCAAGAGCAGGGACAAACTCGGTTCCTTTTGGCTTAGAGATTTTGTTGCTAATCAGAATGGGACGAGATGAAGAATGGTCGAGGAGCAGACCTGGGGGAGACGCAACGCCTGTTTGGTGCTCAGCTGCAGCACCGGGGCCTGAGTCTCCCCTACTGGGTCCTCCCTCAGTCCTAGCTTAGGGCCTGTCCTCCATGGTGGCCCCTTCCCCATCAGGGGAGGGTGTCCTCCACGGCCCACAGCACGTGTCTCCTCTTTCGAGGTAGTTTGAAGCGTTTCTGAGACCTCAGGACTGGAGTCGGTCTTCAGCTCCACCTGTGCCAGGCACCGCGGTCCAGCAGAGAACAGGGCAGGACAAGCCTCTTCCCTCAGCCCCCTCCCAAGGGACTGGCATGGCGGGTTTGGTACAGCCTAGTGCCAGGGGCACAGACAGGCTCACCCTGATTCTGGGGGCAGATGTGCCCATCCCAGCACTTGCCGGTGGCTCAGTGCCCTGGTCTTGATTTCTGGTTTGACCCCAGCAGCAGGTACCTGGTCACTTTTTCCTTTTTCCTCCCAAAGTGTCCCCCCCGCCATCCTGACCTCCAGCCAAGAGGACAGGTTCCATCCTGCGGCCAGAAGGTCACTGACAGATCCCCTGTGGCCATTTAAGTCGGACCAAGGCAGAGCCAAGCTAGGGGCTGTCTGTGCAAACTCTAGACTCACATGGGGAGTGTGAAACAGGTCCTGACATTCTGTCATAGGCCAGGGTCTTGGGGGCAGATGCTGCGGCAGAGGTTGGGGTGCAAGTGTATGGGGGGGCCGCGGGCCTAGGCAGGGGCGGGGTCATCTCAGATGCTGCCCCACGTCGGGCCAAGCTGTCTGGGACTCCATCCCTGTGGCGGGTCACCACGGTGGGCTGCCCTGGGCGGCTGTGATATGGTCAGGTGGCTCTTTATGGGTCAGAGTGGGTCTTGCAGGAGCCAACAAGGGGATGTGCACTGGGTGCACTGCTTCTCACAGCAGCCAGGCCACGGCCGGTGACAGGTGCGTCTGCACACACACGCCTCTGGGGACCGGCTCCTCCTGAGGGGAAGCTGGGTTGGTCGTGTCCCCCCATCCCCCCACCAGCTTCCACGTCTGTTGGTGGTGTGGCCTCGTTGCCTCATCACAAGGGGCTGAGCCCCAATCGCTGAGCCTGCCGTCTCGGGGGAACCCTGGGCTGCTCGCGTGCTCTGTGACTCGGGTGGAGTGGGTGCCCTGCAGTCTGCCTACGGCGTCAGGTGCCCCTGCCAGGGTGGGCGCCTTGCTGGCCCCTGTGAGTGGGTAGCATGGAGGTGACCAAACCCCTAACCCCAACTCTGAGTCACCAGGAGGGGTGGAAAGTGGGGCTTCTGCTCCCCCTCTGGTTCTGAGACTCTGTCGTGGGGCCTGCCCCCCACCCCCGTGCCATCCGGCACGGTCTGGCGGATCTTCGCTCGCGTGTCCACTGCTCTCCGTCCATCCCGCACCTCCGCTCGTGCCGCATGCTGCTGCCCACGGGTCTGTGCACGTGCCAGCCTCAGGCCAGGTCTGTGGACCAAGCAGACGCCCTGGCGCCCTGCCACAGGGGTGACTTCTGGCCTCTGTCCCTCCAGTGTGAGGCCACAGGTGGCACCACCATCAGGGTCTGGGCACGGCGGGTGCCGCGGGCTCGGCAGCCTCTCGCACTCCGGGTTGGGCTCACGCTCAGCCCCAGGGGTGCCACTCCTGCCCCTGCCGCTGCTGCCTGGCCGTCACCCGATGCCCGAGGGCGTGGCAGTGGACCTGGTGGCCCCGTCTGCCGGGGCCCGGTTGCACATGGGTTGAAGTCCCCTGCCACCACGGGGGCCCCACGGGCAGAGCGGTGATTCCCTCACTGGCTCGCTGCAAACCCCACGCTGTCCCCTCCTGCCTCGGAGGCCTCCACGGTCGGGCTGCAGCTCCTGGCCCTGCGTCACCCAGCAGGCTGGCCAGAGAGGCCCCGGGTGTGGGACACGCGGTCTGCAGACCCGGAGGCCACCCGTGTCGGGCTTCCTTCTCTGTGGCGAGCGCAGGTACAAAGGCTTGACTTGTACTGGTGAGCGGGGGGAATAAGTCGGCGTCATGCCCTGTGGCACATGTGGGTGTTCCGGGTTCCTGGGCTCACGCTGGGCAGGAGCCGGAGTGGGCGTGGGCGCGTCACCCGCTCCGCCAATGTGGGCATTTCCGTGCTCTTTTCTGAGCGGGATAGAAGGCCGACTTGCCAGGCCCGTTTCGTGTGTCTGTCCTTTCCCAGGGGTGCTGCCGTTCACCCCCCATAGCTCTCCCCATACCCCGGGCTCTGGTGGTTTTAAGTGTCGGGGTGGCTCCTGTGTGGCCGCTGCTGGCAGGGAACCCAGGACCGGCCACCCTCCCGGCCCCGGTCCAGCCTGCAGAGCTCTGAGCTCGCTGGCGCTGGCTCAGGTGTTGGTTCTGTCCCACGCAGGGGACAGAACTGCTTTGAATGTTCTGGACTCACCCCTCGGTGGGCTTTCCGTGGCTCCCCAACGGCAAGCCGCCGCTGCTCCCACCCGCAGGTCTGCTGAGACCCCGAGCCCCATCCCTTCCCCTCCGGCCGCCGTCAGGCCAGCAGGCGTGGGTGGGTCCTAGGAGCGGAGGCTGAAGCGGTGTTCGGAGCACAGCGCCCGGCCAGTGGGCGAGGGAGGTGGCCACCCCGGCCCTGGGGTTCTGGGGTGCCGCTCCACTCCGCCCTCCCTCCCCGCCCCCAGGAAGCACCCCCGAAGGGTCTTCCAGCGGGGTGCCGGGCGCCCGCGGCTCAGCACCCCGTTCTGCTCCCGCCCAGTACTACGCCGAGTGCCACGGCGTCATCTACGTCATCGACTCCACGGACGAGGAGCGGCTGTCCGAGTCCAAGCAAGCATTCGGTTTGTGTGGCTGGCCAGGCCGGGGAGGCAGGGAGCGGGCGGTCCGTCTGCACAGCCTGCTTCCAGAGCTGGGCTGGGGGGGGGCGGGCGCCAGATCAGGAGGGCCCCGGCCGAGTGCGTCCACGCCTGTAGGGGGTCCGCGAGGGCCTGGGGACCTCTGGGCAGAGGCGGACAAAGGGCGCTCACTGCCGCCTCTCTGCTCGCCCCAGAGAAGATGGTCACAAGCGAGGCGCTGGACGGTGTCCCCATCCTGGTGCTGGCCAACAAGCAGGACGTTGAGGTGAGCCCCTGGGCCCAACGGGCCCCACTCCCGGGGGACAGGGTGCCTCTCCCAGGGGAGGGCTGCTGCCTTTCTCAGACACCGGAGCACGGCTGCCCCGGGGCAGAGCCCCTCCCCCACCCCAGGCCTCTGGCCGCAGTGATGCCAGGGACCAGGAGCCTCCTGCTGGGCAGACCCAGGTGAAAGCAAGCTCTGGAAAGAAAATGCAGAGGGACCAGGGTGGGAGTCAGCCCTGACCCCGACCTGTCTGCTGCCCTTGAGCACAGTAGCTGTGCTGGCCTCATCCCCTGGGACCGCTGGCCAGTGGTGGTGCAGCGGCCATCCGCGTGGAGGGGGCCCCGAGCAGGCCGGTGGCACGATCCTGGAGCATCTCGGTCGTGGCTGCCAGGGTGCGTCTCGGACCACCGCTGCTTCCCTGTAGACTTTCCCTGACACCTGCTCCCCTGAGGCTGCTCGCCAGGCAGGACCCCTCCTGGACGGAGTAGCCCCAGGGTGCCCCCTGCAGCTCTAGGAACTGCCCTGAGGTAGGGCCGGCGGGAGCCTGACCTCACAGCCTCGCCTCCCCCAGACTTGCCTCTCCATCCCCGACATCAAGACCGTGTTCAGCGACTGCGCCTCCAAGATCGGCAGGCGCGACCTCCTGACCCAGGCCTGCTCGGCCCTCACGGGGTGAGTGCGGCTCTCGCCCTGGGCGCCGGCGCCCGTGCTGGCCCCGCCTCACACCCGCTGTCTCCGCAGCAAGGGGGTGCGCGAGGGCATCGAGTGGATGGTGAAGTGCGTCGTGCGGAACGTGCACCGGCCGCCGCGGCAGCGGGACATCACATAGGCACAGCCAGCCCAGGGCGCCCACCGCTCATCCGGAAGAGCTCCTGCTGGCTCCGCCGCTGATCCCCCTGGGGGCTGGGTTGGCTTTGCCTTGTGGTGGTTCTACTTGCTTTGTTTTTCTTCTAAGACAAACTTTTCTCTGTATTCAGAAAAGCGTAGGCATCCGGAGGCTTCTTCTGCCAAGGGGAGCTGGGGCGGCAGGGACCCCACCAGACCCCCACGTCGCGCCTGGACCCCGCCCCCGAGGCCCAGTTTTGGGGCCCTGGGGTGAGGCCTTGGCAGGCCACCACTCCCTTTGGAGCTGCTGCTCCAGCAGGCCTGCCGGCCTGGACCCTCGTGGGGCCTTGTGGGGCAGCTGCCTGGAACTGGATGTTTCCGGAGGTGTGGGGCCCTTCACAGTGCCCAGCGCTGCTCCACGCATCGTGCCCACGGAGGGGGCTGGGGGGCCATGGCTGTCCTCAGCCTCTGTCCCTTCTGATCCTGGAGGCGGACTGGGGGGCTGGTGTCAGCTTGAGGAAGACCTGGGCTCGCCTCCGTCCCTGTCCCGATGCAGCCTCAGGACGGGGCAGGGGAGACCTGCCTGGGAGGCTGTGTGCCCCCTCCACTGGCCCAGCCACCTTGTTTTGATCCCCGGCAAGGACGGTAAAGCTAGGCGGTTGTGCTGGGAGTGGGCATCACCCCCCCGCCCCCCGTGCGCAAGCCTGCCTGCCACCCACCTAGGATGACCCCAGTTACCACCTCCGGGGGTTGGGCTGGTGGTGTGCTGGGCCTGCGCTTCCAGCTGGCGGCGAAGGGCGGGGTCCCCCTCAGGGCTGGGGCGAGCCATCTAGAAACCCCTTTCCAGGCCTGTGTCCAGGACTAGAGGCCCTCCAGGTAAGGCTGGTCCTCAGGACCCTCCCACGCGGCCCCTGCAGGAGCTGCCAACCCCCCATGAGCCTAGCCATGGGTGAAATAAAGACAGTTGGAGTGGCTCCTGTCCACCCTTACTCCAGAGGCCTGGTGGCTTTGTGTCTGAGGGTCACAGCCCCAGCTGCTCTCCTCAGTGGGGCCCAGGAGGAGATGCTGGGAAGGGATGAGTCAGGCTGGGGCTGGGGACCAGCTGCAGGTGATGTGAGTCATGGGGGAGTGGGGGCCTGTGACCCTGCCTGCCCTGGGGCCCTTCCTCGGGGTCAGGCAGGCAGTTCCGGGGCTAGCAGGGGGCTGCCAGGCCAGGACTGGGAGTCCCCCTGGATTGATGAGTCAAGCCGTCATCCAGACCTGCCCCAGAAGGGAAAAGCGACGTTTCCCAGAAAGCGAGTGAGACACGCTGTCCTATCGGGAGGTCTTGGCTGGTCCCTTGCTGGGAAATCCCCTGCTGCTTTGAGGGTGGAGCCCAAAGGAGGGGTAATTTGAGGGGGACGCTTCTCCTGGTACCCCAGGACGCATGGGCTGGCGTGTTGGCCACTCCGGGCTGGCTTCTGTTCCACGGTGAGAGCCCGGGGACTGGGCAACCCTCCCTCCACACCATCCTAACCACTGAGAGCACAGCTGGGGCGGGGAGGATCACGCAGTGAGGCCTGGGGATGGCTGCCACCCGCTGTCCCCGTCTCCCACAACCCTCTCCCCATCGAGGGTCCGTCCCAATCGGGGCGGGGGGAGGCAGCAGGCCGCGCCCGGGCAGCTCGCCCAGGTGTGTACCCCGCCAGGTGTGCTCACTGCGCGCCGGCCAGACGCCACACTCGTTTGCCAATCGGCTTTATGAAAATACATTTAACGCCACAGGGGCCCGGTCCAAAGCCTACTTAGGTGCGACTTGCGGGTCGCCCACGCGGGGGCTCGGGCCGGGAGCGAATAGATAACGGGGAGAGTGCTCAGCGCGTGCGGAGAAAGCGCTCGCGGACGCTGCGCTCCAGCCCGGATAGCCTGGCCGCGCGCAGCGCCCGCAGCAGCCGTGCCCCCAGCGTCCCGGGTTGCGCCTCTCGGAGCTCCGTGAGCTGCCGCCACAGCCTCCGCTGCAGCGCTGCGCGGTCCTCCCTTTGCGGCGGCAGCGGACTCCGCGCCCCGGGGCCCGCGAGCGCCTGCTGCAGCCGCTGGAGCCTCCTGCGAGAGATGTCCTGGAAAGCCACGAAGTCGACCACGGCGCGCTGGCACTCTTCGGTCCCTGCGGGAGGGAGGGGCGAAGTGGTACCCGGCTAACTGCCAGCGCGCCGTGAGCGTCCCTCCGCGCCCCGGAGGGACAGGACCGAGGGATCCCCGCGCGCTAACGAGTGGGTGAGGCTGGAGCCGTGCTGGAGGGTCCGGGGGACCGCGGGAAACGGCCGGCAAGGAGGTGGGGCTCGTAGGCCGATGCCGGGAGTGAGATGCGACGTGAAGGGGACCCGCCACGCTCGCTGCCGTGCCCTCCCGCAAGCCGTTTAAACCCTCGGAGCCTGTTTCCCGACGTCGGCGAGAAACGGCATCACCCGCCAGCGCTGACGCCCTCAGCCAAGTGCATCCCCTAGGCTGCCCCCACCACGCTTCCGGAAGCCCTTCCCAGGAGCCCATCGGGGCCTCCACGCCCCCCGCCCCGCTCACCCGGTGCCCCCGGCTCCAGCGAGCCGAGCGGGAAGCCCGTGCATTTGGTGCACAGAGCATCGTGGAACGGGGAGCCCGGCACGTTGATGGCCAGGCCCAGGGCCGTGCAGTTGCGGTGGGGCTGGCACCGCTCCGAGCTCGAGCTGCTGGCAGAGAAGGTGCCCGGGGAGCACGGTTGGCACTGCGTGTTCTGGCTGGGGGTGCCTGAGGACGAACGGGGAAGCCGGCGTCAGGAGAGCCGGGTTGGCTCCGTTCGGCGGAGGGCCCGGCGCCGCGGCCCCGCCCTGCACCCACCGGGGGCGACCACGCCTGCGCCGGGCGGGCAGGGCGCGTGCTCCAGGCAGAAGCCGGCGTGCGCGAAGAAGCCGGGGCGACAGCGGCAGGCACGGTTGTGGGTGGCCCCGCACGGCCGCGCCTCCTCTTCGTGCTCCCCGCAGATGACGTTGCAGTAGCGGCAGCGCTCCAGGTAGTTCCAGAACTCCGTGTAGTGGCGTGGCGGGCACGCGCCGCACGTCGTGGGGTTGTCCCGGCCGCAAGGTTGCTGCACGAAGGTGCCCGGGGGGCACTTGTCACACGCCAGCCACTCCCCCGTCTCCGCGTCCCGCCTCGGGTAGGTGGGCGCGCCCGCCGCCGTCCCCCGCGCCGCAAGCGCCAGCAGCAGGACCAGCAGCGGCCACAGCAGGGGCCTCATGGTCTCGCTGGAGTGGCAGCGGCCTCCCGGGCCGCGTCCTATAAGGGCTGGCTTGGCCACGCCCCCTCGGAGCCCCGCCCAGCCTGAGGGGAGCGGTCGGCCACCTGGGGGCCCAGGCTTTGACCCCTCCCTCCGCAGAGCCCAGTGTCAGGGCGGTCCCGTACGCGCCACCAGCACCATGGGCAGCTCCTGACCCTGTTACCAGGCCTGGCAACCGGCGGGTGGAGGGGGTAGCGGCTCCTGCTCTGAACAAACCAGGTGCGAGGGAGGCCGCCCAGACGCCTCCTTCCTTCCAGGTTCCCCCACCCCACCACCGAGGCTGGGCCACACAGACCGCTTCCCAGCAGTGCCGGCAGCTTTATTAGAACCCTGGCCCCCGAGGAACAAGCAGGTCCCTGGAAGGTCCCCGGGACAGAAGGTGCAGGCCTCCCCTCCTTCCTGCTGGGGCTCCACCCACAAGCTGGTGGTCAGGGAAGTTCTGGGGAAGCACCTTCCAGTGGACCCACCCCAGACCCCAAGGTGGCCTCGGGGCCTCTCACAGGGGGCCCAGATCCTGCTGCCGTCTCAGGGGGTTCCCCACGGACACTGGACTGGCCTCCCCGTCAGGTGCACGCTTGGCCAAGGGGTTTCTGGTATCAGGCCTGGCTCACCCCCAGCCGACAGGCAAGTGTCCAGGCTGCGCCCCAGGCAGGGGCAGCCTCAGCCTCTGCAGACCCTGCAGCACCCAGAAGGTCTCAATGTTCACTGGGGCTCCGGCCAGAAGACCTGCGTGAGGCTCTGCTTTCTGGTGGCAGCATGGCAGGCCGGGCACGTCCTAGAGACCTGTGGAGAGAGGGCGCTGGACACACCTGCCAGACCCCACTGCCCACCCCAGCCCCTCAGCCCACCATGTGGGGCAACGCCCAACAGGCCACGTCCACAGGGGACAGGGCCGGGTCCACAGGGTCTGGCTGCCGACCTGGAGGTGCTGTCGCCAACAGGCCCGGCAGCAGTGGAAGTCGCAGGAGGGGCACTGGAAGGGGACCACGTCCTCCGCCCTGCAGCCAGGACACACCAAGCCCACTGCAAGGGGGCTGACGTGAGCACCACAGGCCTGCTCGGGCTGGGCCCCCACTCCCAATGGTCCCTGCAGCCCCTCCCAAGAGACCTACCCCACTCGGACTGTGCCTGCCCGCAGGGGGCACCGGGGGGCCGGCCGGGAGCCCCCGCCCCCTGAGCCGGCCTCTGCGTAAGGAAGGAGGAGATCTTGCTCTGGGTCTTCCCGGGGGGTTTCTCTGGCAGTGAGGGGCCTGGAGACAGGAGGGAGTGAATCCGAGGGGTGCCTGGCACTTCCCTGCTGCCCACCTGCCCACCCTGCCAGGGCTGAGGGGGGCTGGGGCGACAGGGCAGCAGGAGCACCAGACAGGCGGCCCTACCTGGCCCGCGAGCCCCGCAGGCGAGGTCAGAAGGCGCAGCAGGGCTCCCCTCCCAGGGTCCCAGGGCCGGGGTGCCCAGGCCCGCACACGTCTGCCGGAAGCGCTGCTTGTGGTGAGGGCGCACGAACATGCCGAACCCTGCTGGGAGCGCAGAGCATCGCTCAGGCGTGGCCCTGCCGCCCACCCCACTGCCCGCCCCCACCCGCCCCCCACACGGGCCACTTGCTCTGCAGCAGGGGCAAGTCCTCAGGCTTTGCAGTGGTGAGTGAGGCCACCACGGCCACCACCTTCTCGAAGTCGTCATCCTGCTTGTACGTGGTCAGTGCCGCCAGGAGCTGGCTGTAGCCTATGGCCCCCAGGGCCCTGCGGGCATCGGCCAAGTAGGCACTCACGGCGGGCGGGTGCTTCTTTGCTCCGGGGGCTCCAGACCCCTCAGGAGGCCGGCGGCTGGGGTCTCCTAGTGGGAAGGTAACACATCTCAGTCCGCCAGCTTCCCAGGAAATCACGTTGGCCTCCCCTGCTCTGGGGGCACAGAACCACAGCGGCCCCCAGGAAACTCCTCCCCGCCAGGGTCTTCCCTCTGCTCCTGGCTCTGGTCCAAAGCCTCTTCAGGGACCAGGTACCTGCAGGAAGCAGCCCGGAGGCCAGGTGGGGCCGGCCCTGGTTCAGGTGTTCGCGGGGGTCCAGCTGCCTGGCTGCACCCTGGGACATGGTCAGCTTGGGGTCAGGCTCCCTCCTTCCTGAAGAAACACGGAGACAAGGAGGCGCCCAGCTGGTCCCTGAGGATCCAGAGCATGACCAAGGAGGGGATGGGTCTGTCCAAGGGGAGACCGGGCTTCAAACTCTCCTCAGACAACCGCAGGAGGCCCCTGGCAGCTGGGAGCAGGCAGGCCTCCTCCCCTGCCTTAAATGGGGGGCAGGACTGTGGGCGACAGGCACAAGGACACCCCAGTCAAGAAGGGAGCAGAAGGGTGACTCAGGCTGGAATCTCCAACCCCAGGGGCCCCCTGTGATTCCCGCCCTTGGGTAAGTCTCGTCCAGAGATGGGCTCTTCCGTAACAAATGGGGACAGCGACTCCCAGGCTCCGGACCTGCAGGGCCCACTCCAGGTAGAGACGGGGGTGGACGGGGCTCCAGGACCCCTGTGTGTACACGACTCCCCAGGCGCAGGTCCTCCTGGGAGGCCCGGGCCATGTGCCTTCTGGGGGCCCACAGCTCCCCAAAGTGGGGCACCCCGCACGGATCTGTCAGCCTCAAGAACAGGGAGGCTGGGCCACATGAGGACCCACTCCAAGGGCCAGCTGCCACCCCACCCTCAGGGTCTGAGTTTGAGGGTCCCACCCAGGCAGGGCCCGTCTCACCGCTGGGGTCCAGGGCCGGTTGTGCTCCTTGCCTCCGCGGAAGGCCATGCTCGGGCCCGGAGCTGCAGCCTCGGCCCGTCAGTTGGCGGCAGACCTCCTCAAACTGCTGCTTGTGGTGGGGCCGCACGAACTGATAGAAGCCTGTGGGGAGGGGCATGGTCTGGGCCTGCAGGTCCCCGGGGCTGCAGCCACTGCACGGGGTCCCCACCCACACCTCTGCAGGTCAACCGGGGACCCTGGTGGCCCCCCAGCCCATGGCCGCAGCACGGCCCCCAGGGTGGGACCCTCAAATGGGCAGCCTCTACTGGCCAAGGCACCTTGGAGCAGGCTGTGCTTCTTGGGGTCCTCGGAAAAGAGGGGGCCAAGGTGAGCGGCCAGGGCCGCGAGGTCATCGGAGCTCTTGTAATCCCGCAGGGCCTGGGTAAAGGTGTCGAAGCTGGCCTGGCTCAGCGCCTGCTTCACGGCCGCCATGAACAGCTTGGCCCCGCCTGTGTCCACGCCGGCTTCTGGCCCCTCCTGCCGACACACAGCCGGTGCCCCTGTCAAGAGGCATCAACCCTCCCTGTCTGCAGGGGCAGCGAGCTGCTGTCAGGGGCTGCTGCGGAGGATGCTTAGCTGGCCTGGCCCAGCTGGGGTCACCAAGGGCAGCCAGGAGGGGCTGGCAGGGGCCCCAGGTTAGCTTCAGCTTAGATGGCCGGGCCCGCTGAGCACAGCAGAGGGACAGAGTGCAGGCTGGCCTTGCCCAGGCTGGTGGCTCCTGCTCCTCTGCTGAGGTCCTGGTGCCCATGGCAGGGGCCGCTGCAGCAGGTGCTCTGGGCTCGGAGGACCATCTGCTCACGGCAGGGGGCGCTTCTCAACTTGCCAGGACTTCAAACACCCCCGGGCCCTGCTTCTGCCGCACACCCCAGCCCTGATCCCGGACCCTCGAAAAGGACCCTCCAGGCTCCCAGGCTGCCCCCCAGCTTGGCCCTCAGAGGCCCAGGCCCCTGGTACCTAGGCCACTTCCTCAGTGTCAGTCCCTTGGGCACTGCCTGGTTCTTCCCAGAAGCCAAGGGTGGCGGACAGAGGCACTAGCATTTGGGGCTTTCTGGAGCTTCTAGGATGTAACTCAGCTGCTCTTAACTGCCTTCATCCGAGGCTGGGAACACCACGTGCCTCATACACAGGTGCCTCACACGCAGGCGCCTCACACACAGGTGCCTCACACGCAGGCACCTCACCATCCACGTTCGTGCCAACAGCCCAGCCTGGCCCGGGCCAGGGGAGCCAGCCCGGCTGCAGGCCCCACACCAGACCTGCCAAAGGGCCAGGCCTGGCTCCTGCCCAGCTGGGAAGATAGCACCTTCTGTGGATGGAGCCCACGGGCCTGTGTGGACCTGACCGCCCCACCAAAAAGCAACACAAAACGAAAGGCCCAAATCTGCCAAGAGTGCAGGACTCCAAAGTGTGGAGGGTCTGCCCTGAGGGGGGGGGCACTGCCCAGGGACCCCAGTAAGGGGGAGGAGACGTGAGGCAGGCGGTGGCACTGCAGCAAAGGGCACATGGGAACCCCGTGCTGGTTCTGAGAGCTGAGTGGAGGTGAGATGTTCTCACAGTAAAATATCAAAGGAGAAAAGGGAGGGGATCAGAGCAGGCCAGGCCCTGGCACAGCATGAGCCTGGCGGGTGGAGGGTGACAGTGGGATCCGCAGAACAAGCAGCTCGTCTGTGAGGAAGTGAATCCAGCCAAACGCCGCTGGTGGGGCTGGTGCGGGCCCTGCGTCTGCTGCCCTCCCTCCACCCCTGCACCCGCCCTCAGGCCCGGCTGCCCCCTCCCCTGGGCCCCGGCTCCAGCCGGCACGCCTGCAGAGCGCCTGCAGAGCCTGTTCCCCAGTGGGGACAGCTGAGTCAGGCCAGTGGGCAGGTCTGGCCCGCTCACACCTCACACCACCCTGAGCCACACAGGCCGAGGCGCCCACCAAGCTTCCTCCGTCTGCGGGCCGCCCACGTACCGGGCCGACGACCAGCCTGACCTTCCTCCGCCTGCCACGCTGCTCCTCCGCTGGTCTCTTCTCACAAGGGCCCCACGGGGCGGAGTGGCGGAGGGCCTGAGGGTGACACAGGTGTGTCCAACAGGCCCTCAGGGCCCCGAAGCCCTGACACTGCCCTGGGCGGCAGGGCAGAAGAAGTACCCTCGGCCCCTTGCAAGGAACCAAGTGCGAGAGCAGGTCCCGGGCAGCAGCGTGGCAGTAACTGAAGGGCACCGGCGGGAAGGGACGAGAAACACGAGTGGGGCAGCTGCACCCTGGGCCTAGAGGGCGGGACAGCAGGGAGCGGGCACTGATGCCCGGCGGGAAGCGGGGAGCTTCAGGTCAGCTGGGGAATTATGGGCTTCTGGACAAAGGCCCCAGGGCAGAACATCCTGCCCGCAGCTCAGGCTCCCAGAAAGGGCCAGGCTCGGGCACAGCAGGAGCGGGAAGTGAGCGGACCGTGTCCAGCATGGGGGCGTGTTGGGAAACCAGCTGAGGGCTGGGGGCTGTGCCAGGGCGGGGCAGGCACACAGCACCACCAGGCATCCGCTGAAACCCCCCCTGCCCTCCCGACCAGCGGGTGTGCAAGGGTGAGCATGGTGGCGCCCAAGCCCAGATGGGCCGAGCCATCCGTGTCCCTCCCCAGGGAACCCGGCCCCCGCACCTCGTCCTCCGCAGGCAGGGCCTCATCCCCAGGCCCCTCGGCCAGCTGCTCGCTGTGTTCCAGGGCGGCCAGCAGCCCCACGGGCCTCCGCTGGGCCCGGATGGGTTCCTGCTCGTACTCCACACAAAGGCTGCCCTCGGCATCCCCGGCGACCAGCAAGCCTGCAGGAGCACGCGTGGCTGAGGAAGTCCACCACCGCCTGCCGGGCACTCCGGTCGTCGGCCCCAGCGTGCCACCACCCTGCGGGAGGCGCCCCGCCCTCCACCCTGTGGGGCCCCACCCGGCGTGTCGCCCAGCCACACGCACCCGTGCGTCTGCGCCTCAGGCTAGGGACGTGCACATCCAGACTCGTGGCCTTCCTGGTGTGGAGGGGGCCGGGTGACACGGCCACCGAGGCAGTGCCTTCTCCTTCGCCCAGACTCGGAGCAGCAGCTCGGGGGGCCAGCACGGGCATCTAGACGTTCACAGGAGGTTGTGGAGGCCCCACCCTGCTCCTTCCC
This sequence comes from Hyperoodon ampullatus, assembly GCF_949752795.1. Classification (NCBI taxonomy): domain Eukaryota; kingdom Metazoa; phylum Chordata; class Mammalia; order Artiodactyla; family Ziphiidae; genus Hyperoodon; species Hyperoodon ampullatus. The sequence goes on along the minus strand of NC_136927.1, from coordinate 88,223,546 downwards.
CTGGATGGGACATGAGGGCACGGCCAGCTAGTGCTAAGACTCACGGTTCTCTGAGCGACGCGGAAGAACTGGGCCACATCTCGGATGACGTGGCCGAAGCTGTCATACACCTTGACGTGGGGACGCACCCAGGAGGGCAGCTGGGCTCTGGCGTCCGCAGAGCTGAACCTGCAGGGCGGTGGGGCCGTCAGCCCGGGAGCCCCGCCTGCCCCGGAGCCCAGCTCCCTGGCAGACTCACCAGAGGGAAGAGCCAGTGTCCAGGGGCAAGGGCTCTGGCCTGAGAGCGCGGGGTGGGGGGGGCGGGGGGGTGTGGCCTGCACCTGTGGTCGCAGAGGAAGACAGCCCCGTAGTCATGGCGATGCCGGATCACCCGCCCAATGGCCTGGTTCACAGCCCTGGATGCCTGCTGCCGGTACCAGTCGTGCCCGGAGAGGAACTGTGGGGCCGGGGCGGGGGGCTGGCTCAGCCACGGGGGCTTGAGCACCACCTGCCCACCCTCAGCCGCACAGCCTCTCACCTGGTCCCGGGCCCCATTCTGGCCCTTCATCTCATCCAGGAACTGCATCTTGAGGACAACCCGGGGGTCCATGCGGGGCGGGTATGGGAGGCCCGTGACGATCACTCCACGGCCATTCGCGTCTGCGAAGTCCAGCCCCTCGCTGGCCTGGGAGGCAGCGGGCACTCTTTTCCCCCATCTGCCTCCACTCAAGCCCAGAACCTTCCCTAAGGGCCCACCTGTGCCTGGACCCTCACAGCCCCACAACCCCCAGGATGGGCAGGGTGGGAGAGACCTCCAACTTCGAACCAGGCTGTACCTGGGGTCCACCGCTCCCAGAACCCCACGACCAACTTCTTATTCTCAGAACCTCCTCCGGCCCACCTGCCCACTGCCCATGTGTGGGCCCCAATGCCCGGCCTAGGACCCCAGGGCCAGCCCCTACAGGACCAGCAGGGCCACACCCTCCTGTGTCTGCTGGACATGGGGCCTGAGGGAGGTGACCGGCCTCTCCTGCCCACGGTGCGGCCCCCAGGTCACGAGCCCTAAGCCGCCCTCAGGCACAGGTTCCAGGAGGGGATAAGGAGCCAGGTGTGTGGGACCCGGACCTCAGAGGCCTCACCTTCCCCCGGCACACAGCCAGGAAGGCGGCCCCACTGGACCCGGGGGCAGCGACTCTCGTGTAGAAAGCCTCCATCACCTGGAAGGGGAGGCTGGTCAGCCTGGCCTGGCCCCTCGCCTCCTTGAGCAAGACCCCCAGAAATCACCCTGCAAGATGAAGCACCGTCCGAGCCAGGAGGCAGGCCAGCAGAGCTGCAGCAGCATGTTCGTGGCGTGGGCTCCCAGGCTGACCTGAAGCCAGCATCCAGTGTCTGCTTGCCGTGCCCAGAAAACCCAGGGGCCCCGGGGCTGGGGGGTGAGGGCAGACCTGCTGCTATCGTCCCCAAGCCCAAACTTCCTAAAAGGCCAGCAGGCCCTTGGCCACACACACCCCGGGGCTGGCCTGAGCCCAGGGCAGCCTGCAGGGCAGGGGGAGGGAGCCCCGGTGACCCAGACCTCCGAGAAGCCTCCTTTGGTCCTTGGCTCCACGAACAGGGGCTTCAGGACCTCCAGCTTCCTGGCAAAGTCATGGGCCTATAGGAGCAGGCAGAGAGGGAACGCCCGTCACACCTTCTCAAAGACACACGGCCCCGCCCTGCCAGACCCTTGGCTGTTTGGGGCTCCCTCCCGGCCCCAGGAAACACTGGAAGGAGGGACTCACCCGCCAGAACTCCAGGCTTTTCTCCATGACGGGGTAGGAAGGGAAGAAGACCAGGAGCCCGTGCGGGACCACACGGGCGATGTTGCCTGCAAGCACCGTGGCCTGGGTCAGCAGCAGAGGATGTCCGCAGAGGACCCCTCCAGCCCCCCAGGAAGACCAGTCAGGACAGGGAGTGGAGTGGGGGCGGGTGACCTCGGAACGGGGCAGGGGCTCAGGAATGGACAGCATGGGGACTCACCCAGTGCCTTCCCCAGGGACGACAAGCACTCATCAGAGAACCTGCAAGGAACCGGGGGGCTGTTGCCATGAGGGGCCTGGCACTCGGCCACCCGCCTCACCCAGCAGGCCCCCTACCGTTTGTCAAAGGCCGAGCTCAGCTGGGCTCCGTCGGGGCCTTTGGGGACAATCCCCACCCAGATCTGGTGCTTGTCGATGACGTGTGGGTTCTCCAGGCAGACTGGGAAAGGGCTGGAGGGAGGCAGGGGGTGGCCCCTGTGAGATCCTGAACCCCCAGCACCCCGGCAGCCCAGGGCCGGGGGGCTGGCTTCGGGACCCCCCTGGGGGGGGCCAAGGGTCAGCCCTTACATCTGCATCTCCAGGGTGAAGGAGGACACGGGGGCCAGTGTGCCGCTGGTGAGGATGAGGGTACGGACGCCCTGGTGGACCAACTCACGCATGCTGTGGCCAGGGCTGAAGCACCAGTAACTCAGTACCTTCCCTGCGGGGGGCGGGGGCACGTGTGAGGCCCAAGCCGCCTGCCCAGCAGCCATCCTGTGTCCCCCAAGGCAGTGCTGGGCCCTGGGGTCCAGGTGCACAAGTCTCCCCCGGGGGGCCTGCCCACCCTCCCTCGTCCCAGGAGGGAGGTTCCAGGAGCAGGAAGCAGACCAGAGAAGCCCGCCAGCATCCTGGGGCCGGGGGAGGGGGATGCTGAAGTCACTTCCAGAGAGGTCAGCCTACCCCAACCCCAGACGTCCTTGTGGCTCAGTGAAGAGCCAGCCTCCCCGTCCCTATACTCCAGGTGGGACTGCAGAAGAGGGAGGGGCGCAGGCCCACAGCCCCTGGAGGCAGGAAGCCGGGGCAACATCCTACACATGTCCTGCCCAGCCAGGGAGGATGCCAGAGCACGGCCTGCGGGCAGACACGCCGGCCCTCCCATGCGCTCCCAGTGGCTCCGGAAACAGGAGATGGAATAGCACAAGCGGATGCTGGAACTGTGCCTCTCGGGTCAAGACCACGTCACAGGTCAGCAGGGACACTTCCCAGAAAAGAGCAAACCACTTTCTGGGACCAGAGAAGCCTTTTCCAACTTTCGGGATGGGACCTGCCCCTCGGTGGGGAGGACGGAAGCGCGGTTCCGAGTCCACACCGTCCTGGGCCAGCCCTGCACCAGCAAGGACAGGAGTGACCACGGAGGACGCTGGGGAGCCAGGAGCCCGGTCTCGGGGCGCTCTGGCTTCTCTGTCCAGCGGGGGTCTGAGGGCCAACCCCTGTGGGAACTCCAGGCAGGCCGTGGGCCACCGGGCCCTCGGAGGTCTCTCACTTTGACAGCTCTGACTCTTAGAGGGCAGGTGGGGCATCACCTGGAGAAGGCTGGACCGACAGGCGGCCGGGAGCCCGCAGCTGGACGGGGCACCGCCCCAGGGGGAGCATGTCCCAGCCACCCGAGGTGCCGTACCTTGCTTTCTGGCCGCCGTGGCGTTCCAGGCATCTGACCGCTGAGCTGTCCTCCGGTGACCAGCATCAGGGTGGATGTGCACCTGGAGAGGTGGAGTGGATAGGTGTCCTCGGCTCCACTCGGGAGCCCCCATCCTGGAGGCAGCCCCACCTTGTGGGACTGAGACCGTGGCCCGGGAGCTCCCCATCCAGGAAGCAGACCCACCTTGTAGGACTGACACCCCGGCCCCACCATGGAACTGGGGCCACCTTCAGCAGGGTCCACGCTAAACACGATCTGAACAGCAGAGATGAGGGACAAAGGCAGCAGGACACGTTAGAGGCTGCCACTCCTGCTGAGTCCCTCCCACCCAGGACAGACGGACACTCAGGACACAGCCACCACCTGCCCCTGCTTCCAAGCCAACAGCGTCCCTGGGGCAGGACCCCAGGCTAAGGAGCCGGAGCTGCCTGTCCCCTCCCATCAGGGGCCCCACCGCACTAGAGTCACAGCCGCCCTGCAGGCCCCTCCTCGGCAGCCAGTCCAGGGCTCTCAGGGGGACCGGGTCCAGGTCAGCAGCCCGCCCTCTCTGCTCTCCCCCAGGGCTGGGTCAGGGGATAGGGGAAAGGAACCCCGTTTACATCAAGAAGTAATAGGATGAAATTAATCCCTAAGTAAAATAAGCAGAATTGTACTCTTAGCCAATGCAACAAGCCAAGAAAAAACCACAAGAGGGATAAATATGGGGGCAGAAAATACAACACACTAGACGCTACAAACAACAGGACCATCTACTTAGAAAATCCAGAAAACCAAACAACAAACTTTTAGAACTGAAAACTTACTAAGATAGCTTCACACAAGGCCAACAAATAAAAGTCAATACTTTTGCACACAAGCACCAGTGAGTTAAAAAGAGCCCTTTCACAACAGCAACAAAAAGTATGTAACACTGGAGATAAAGCAAGAGACAGACGTCACTTCCTCCGGAACAGTCTGTGAGGTCGTCCTGGAGAACAGAGCCGGACCTCTGGACATCACAGAGCCCCGGCTCTCCCCACAATAACCCGCAAGTCCAAGGCACCCCGGCCAAAGCCCGAGAGGCTCCTCACAGAAAGGGAACAATCTGACTCTGACACTCGGCTGGTGGAAACAAGGCCAAGACACGTTCAAAAGGGATGGCGTGTTCCACAGCCCCGGGCCTTCACGTCACTCCCAGGCGCCTTCTGCTGGGTTAGAGGCTGAAGATGAGGCCACGGCTTCTACCCGGTGTCCGTGAAAACAGAGAAGACCGGCACCACCAGCACCCGTGGGCAGGAGCCTCACCCACCACATCTTCCTACAAACAGGAAAGGCCTTGGAAGCCCGGGTCAGCAGCCTGTTCTCAGCAAACCCCTGCCAGGCCCAGGGGGTGCAGGCGCATGGGCGGGAGGAGCAGCGCGCACCCCGCGGCCTTGCATGTGAGGGCCCAGAAGCACGGCCTGCGGGTACAGTGCAGCCTGTGAGGAGGAAGTACCAACGGTGAGAGGAGCTTCGAGAAGCACTTTCATTGTCCAGACGGCAAAACACCTGGCCTCGCGATTCACCACAGTGTCCGCCTGCAAGGACGGAACCACACACACTGGACTCGACCCCGGAGCAGAGGCCACACCGCCTGGTGAGGCCGCTCTGGGGCCGTGGCTTCCCCTGCAAACCCCTGCACTGTGGCCCCAGAGCGGCCCTCACACCTCAAGTGATGGCCAGGAGTTTCAGACAGCCGTGTGGCTGCCCTGTGTCCAAGTGCCAGACACGGGTGGGTGGCGGGGAGGAGGTGGCAGGCACGGGTGCAGCTGTAGCCCTGGGGGAGCCTGCTGCAGCCTCCCTCCCCGGCCTGGGCTCTGCTGCCTGCCCACGGCCAGCTCTGCACTCCACCCTGGGGGCTCCGTCCCATCTGTGAGGCGGGGGTGGGGCTGGAGGAGCAGCTGGAGTCATGGAGAAGGAACATTCTAGCGTGGCCTCCTGCAGGCCCGGGCTCTGCCCCCCTCCTCCCATCACTTCCTGCCGGGGCAGCAAGCGTCCCAGGCCTCTGCCCCCCGGGCGGTGACCCACCGTTACTGCTGGGTCTCCAGGGAGTCCCGAGCCCCAGCTGCGGCGCCCCGGCCCTGCCCTGGAGGCCCTGCCCCTGCCAGGCGGGCCCTCCCTCCATGGCACCCTCTGCCCGTCCTCCCGCCCTCCTCACGGGTCCCTGCAGCTGAACAGGCCAGCGGGCCGGGGCGCCCTCACTCCAGGCCTGCACGGCCCCCTCCTCTCCCCGACACCTGTTTATGGAGCGGGTCCTTCCCTGCTGCATATTCTCTGGAAGCCAAACACCACTAACCCCATTGGTTTGGAATTTCCCTTGGCAGATGCTCTAAGTAGCCCCTGGCGGGTGACTCAGCTTCCTCTGCTGCCCAAGCTGCCTATGGGCCATACTCGCTCACCAGCCTGTCATGTCCCCTCCAGCTGGAGGAAGTGTGACCCAGCAGGTGCTCATCCCACATCCCATCATGATGAGCACCTGTGGGTGTGGCCAGGGGCCCCAGGGATGCCGCCCTGCACAGGCCGACCGCAGGCCTGGCGGGCAGCGTGGAAGATGTCGTGTAGCCGCGGAAGCACCGCGAGGGGTGGGAGAGACAAGGAGGGGGCGACAGAGTGATGCGCTGCCGGGCAGGTCACCCAGGGCCTCGAGCCCACTGAGCCTGCCTGCAGCCAGGCACACCCCACTGTAACCCCGTGCAGCATGGGCAGCCATGCACATGCCACACAGGGCCTCGGGTGCCCCGGTTTCCCCAAGGACCAACGGCCGCGGAGGGGCCTCTGCAGAAAGGCCCAGCGAGGCGCAGGAGGGGCTGGAGCGCCTGGAACCATGAGACTGGCCCTCAGCGGCCAGCTGGGCAGCCACGCAGCTAAAGGAAGGCAGGCCCTGGCCTGTCCACTTGAGCTGAGAAAGCGGCTCAGCTGGACACACGGGACAGCACGTTAGGGGCAGGAAGTGGTCACATCCAGAGGCCCTGAGGCGTGTGACAGCCCCCCTGGTTGCCTGGCCTGGGGAAAGTGGGGTCTGCATGTGGCAGAGGAGGGGCTCGGTGAGCCCTGGAGGCTGCCCCTACCCCCAAGCGGATCCCAAAGCCCAGATGGAGGCCGGCCTGGCCCAGAGGACGTGCAGACCACCCACTGACTCCAAACACCAGCCCCAGGCCCCACCTAATGGGCGTCCACGGGACACACTCACCCCTCGTCTCAACGCCCTCTGGGCGAGGCTGGCCCAGCAACGCGACAGGGGCTGGGGGACAGAGTCCATGCCCCCCACTCTGGTACGGGCTTCTGCGTTAACTTTCCCCTGAAAAGCTGTGTCAGCAAGAAACTGGAAAAAAGGCGGCAGCTGGCTGGGCAGGAGCCGCTGGGCCTGTCTGAAAACTGCAGGGACCTGCCAGACTCTCAACCTAAGCGGCCCCGCCCCCGCCTGGCCCCGCCCTCAAGGCCTGCGGCGGGGTGCTCAGGGCGAGAGGAAACCAGCCCTGCAGTGCTGACTTGAAGCGTGTGCTGGGGGAGCCCTGTCCTTCCCCAAGTCTAGAATCTATCGCAGCTCTGCAGAAGGAAGCCCCACCAACTTCCATCAGGAAAGAAAAGGAGACACCACATCCTCGTGGCAGCGGTCCCTACCTGGATGATGTCTGCCAGCTTCTGCAGCCCTGCCGTGTTGGTGAACAGCCCTGCACCTGTAGGGGCAGCGGGTGCTGACCATCCACTGGGTTCTCCAGCCTCCATGTCGGCTGAGGGGCGTGCCCTCAGAGGGCAGCTCACCCTGTCTTCCCAGTGGGTCTCCCGTGGGTCAGTGGGACAAGAAGAGCGGCTCTGCAGCCAGATAAGGCTGGGGCTGCCCACAGCCCAGGAGCATGGCAAGGCTGGGCGCCCCCGGTGAGACCAGAGGGCTCCGTGGCACAGCCTCTGGGAAGCGGTCCCATGGAAACCCTCCGGGAAGAAACAGAGCACAGGAGGTTTGGGGGGAGGATGAGGGGCCCGCAGCCCCACCCGGGCCCCTCACGGCTCCTTCCTAGAAGGGGCTAAACAGGGAAGCCCGCTCTTTACAGGACACATGCCACCAAACATGCTAAGATCTCAACATCCGAATCAGAAAGGCAGCTCCATGGGCCAAATTCCTGTCAGGCTGCGCCCGAGTAAGGAGTCAGCCACAGGGCGCATGGTGGCCGGGGACTCACGTCCTGCCAGGTGTTGGATGATCTGGTCCAGGGAGTCAAGGATGCAGCCCTTGGTGTGAAACGTTATCTGGGCTTCGGCAAACAGCTCAAAGATGTAGCTACGAGGAAAGAGGCAGCTCAGGCCTGGCAGGAGATTGGGCTGCACTTCGGGAACCTAACAGCCAAAAGCATTTTAAGTTTCCTTCACCCAGAAACAAGCTCTGAGCCTCTGGGGAGGCCCAAACCTGGAGGTGAAAGGCCTCTCCCCTCAGGAGCCCCAGTGGGGAGGACAGTGGCCTGCATGAGACCGGTGTATACCTAGAAAAAGGCCTGGGCTCGGGACTCGGGCCCCGCATGGGGGCCAGGAGGAGGTCATCAGGGCCTCCCTGAGGTGGTGGCTCTGGGCAGGGCACCCAAAGGGCAGTTCTGGAGAGTTAGGAGGGAGGGTGGGCAGTGGAAGCTGCAGAGGAAGCCCTGTGGGTGTGGGAGCCAGGGAGGCATCAGGGCCATTTGGCAAGCAACCAGGCCCTGCGAGGGCCTGAGCAGAGCGGAGCAGATGGGGCTCAGGGACAAGGCAGGCGGCCCACCGCTCTAGAACATTCCAGAACATTCCCTGCCTCGACAGACCTGGGCCTGGGTCCCAGCGCAGCTGGCAGTGGTGCACCGAGGAGAGTGACACCTGCCCCAGGCCACCGTCCCACGGGGAACAAACCCTGCGGCTCAGAGGCCTGTGGGATGTTCAGAACGTTCCAGGCAACTTTTCGTCCTAACAGAAGGTGGCACGGAGGCAGGCGCCTCGTTCTAAAAGGCAACTGCAGCGCAGACAGAGGGGTGAACCAGAGGAGAGGGTGGCGGTGCGACCCTCTCAATGACCAAACCCTCCCGGACCTCCAAGACGGAAAGACTCTCCGGATTTCGACCCAGTGACATTCCAGGCCACGTGGGGCGGAATGCTGCAGGGACAGAGCCCGGCACACCCGCCCTGCTAGGTCCCTCACCTCCCAGGCTTGGTGACACCGCCGTCACCTCCAGGCAGCTCCACGGCATCGATGGCGCCCTCCAGACGAAGCAGGATCGCTGTGGGGTTAGGGGCTCTCAGGGCGGGGCTGTGGGGGGCAGTCCACGGCAGGCGGGAGGAGGGGGAACTTACTCTTCAGCTTCGCGAGGTCCTCCAGCTCCAAGTTCAGCCCTGGGCAAAGGAAAGCGCAAATACACAAGTCTGCATCCTTCTAATTCCACCACCCTGTCCTAAGGAACCACGATGCTGGTGTGGAGGGCAAGACACTGACAGAAGAGGCTCTGAAACCCACACGGCTGGAACTTGACCTGGAAGCAGCAGCCTGAGCTGAGGGGGGCGGTCACCTTCAGAGAGACCCTGTGGACATGCACATGAACGTGGTTCTGAGCTGCATTTTCCTGATGACCAATGGGCTCCTTTTTCCCTGTGCATACTGGCCATCTGTGTATCTTTCAAGAAGTGTCTATTTATATCTTTTGCCCATTTTTCAATTGGGTTGGGTTGTCTTTTTGTTGAGTCGTTAAAGGTTTCCTCCCTATTTTAGATACAAATCCCTTATCAGATACGTTATTTGCAAAAAATTCTTCCTGTTCTGTGGGATGTCTTTGCTTTCTTGATGGTGTCCTCTGACGCACAGAAGTGTTTGATTTTGTTAAGTCCTGCTTATCTATTTTCGCTCTGGGTGCTTGTGCTGTTGGTGTTACTTCTAAGAAGCTGCTGCCTAACGCAGGGTCCTGGAGATTGACACCTGGGTGAATAACCCCACTCCTTAGGTGTGGGCTGTGCAGAGTGACCTCCGTCCAAAGAGGACAGTGTGGAAAGGAGGGGAACGAGTCACTTGGAGCCCCTGACAAAGCCGACCTCAGCTGGCAATCAAGGTCATAAGTCATGCGGACTTGACTGCAGGGACCTGGATGTGGTACAATGAGGCGGGCCCTGCGCATCTGAGCCCTTCCTCCCCAAATCCCACACCCCTGTACGTCCAGGGGAGAAACGTCACACAAATCCAAGCCCCAGTGAAGGGGCATTCTACACCACGTCAGAGCAATCCTCCTCCAAACCACCAAGGGAGGTCTGAGAAACTGTCATGGACAAAAGCAGCTAAGGAGGGCTTCCCTGGTGGCGCAGTGGTTGAGAATCTGCCTGCCAATGAGGGGACAAGGGTTCAAGCCCTGGTCTGGGAAGATCCCACATGCCGCGGAGCAACTGGGCCCGTGTGCCACAACTACTGAGCCTGCACATCTGGAGCTTGTGCTCCGCAACAAGAGAGGCCGCGATAGTGAGAGGCCCGCGCACCGCTATGAAGAGTGGCCCCCACTTGCCACAACTAGAGAAAGCCCTCGCACAGAAACGAAGACACAACGCAGCAAAAATAAATAAATTAATAAACTCCTACTCTCAACATCTTCTTTAAAAAAAAAAAAGAATCCGCCTGCTGGGACTTCCCTGGTGGTGCTGCAGTGGTTAAGAATCCGCCTGCTTGGGGCTTCCCTGGTGGCGCAGTGGTTGAGAGTCCGCCTGCCGATGCAGGGGACATGGGTTCGTGCCCCGGTCCGGGAGGATCCCACATGCCGCGGAACGGCTGGGCCCGTGGGCCATGGCCGCTGAGCCTGCGCGTCCGGAGCCTGGGCTCCACAACGGGAGAGGCCACAACAGTGAGAGGCCCGCGTACCGCAAAAAAAAAAAAAAAAGAATCCGCCTGCCAATGCAGGGGACACGGGTTCGAGCCCTGGTCTGGGAAGATCCCACATACCGCGGAGAAACTAAGGCCGTGCGCCAGAACTACTGAGCCTGTGCTCTAGAGCCCGCGAGCCACTACTACTGAGCCCACGTGCCACAACTACTGAAGCCCGTGCGCCTAGAGCCCATGCTCCACAACAAGAGAAGCCACCGCAGTGAGAAGCCCACGCACCACAATGAAGAGTAGCCCACTCGCCACAACTAGAGAAAAGCCCACGTGCAACTGAGACCCAACACAGCCAAAAATAAATAAAATCAACATAAACGGCAAAAAATGGAGTATGAAATGAAATATAAACATAACAAATGAGCTTAAAATGAATAATATGACCACAGTGAAGCGGAAAGAAACAACCCAAGGAGCCTCTGAATGAGTGTTTTCACTCTGTGGTCACAGACCAACGACAAAAAGGACGTGAACAAACATTAAACCTAGTGAGTAGATGTTCATTTATCGTGGGTGGGCTGGCAGTTCTCAAACAACTGTCTGTGGGTTCTAGGATCAAACAAGTAAGTACGATACTGAGAAAGAATGGAAGCTCGTTTTCTCAGCAAAGGTGTTACAAACATGGAAAGGGAGGAAGAAGAATGAACTGCGTGGTTCTGGACTAAACCTGGGGCGGGGGAGAGCGTGAACTCACAACTCTACGCACACGGGCATGGGGGCGAGTGCGGAAGCACGTGGACTCACACGCTGACACGGATGCGGAGGTTAGTATAAGACCTCACACAGAAGATGGGAGGATAAGAAGACTCCTCATTCTGCAAACATTATGGAAATCATTAATTCAGGGACGACTCATTAATGGATGCCACAAATGACTTAAGAATCACAAATGGAAAAGCAGTGACTTCACAGCAGAAACACCCAGCAGCCATCACGTAACCAGACTGAAGTTAACGTCACCAATGTCACCTGCGAGACGACGCAAATCCGCGGTATTCCCACCAAAACGCAAAACCTGAATCCAACCACGAGAACACAGCAGACAAATCCAAACTGTAGGACAGTCCACGAAATAACTAGCCTTTCTCTTCACAGGCCCGGAGACCACGGCACCAGGCAGAGGGGTGGCTGTGTTTCGGGCCTTACTGAGGACAGCTGGGAAGATTCTAATGTGGCTGCCGATTAGACGAGAGTGCAGTACGGATGCTGGTTTTATGATCGGATCGTCAAAGAGAATGTCCTTGTTCTCAGGAAACACACGCTAAGACACGGAGTAAAGGTGTCAGGCCGGCAACCGCCCTGAAGGAGGCAGAGAAAGAGGGAACCTGTCCACTGAGTGGGGGGCTGGTCAAATGGGGCGGAGCGTCAGCCGCGGGCTCTGGGGGAGGCACGCGGCAGCTGTAGCAAGTTATCTGTCAGCTGGTGAGAAAACAGGAAATGACGGTGTTGGAACAGGATCTAAGACATGAAACAACACCACGAGCCAGGGCTTCTAAAGCTCAGAAATGAAGCAACAGAACTCAGACACAACAAGGAGAAAAAAACACTTGAGAAATAAAGATTAAATTAGAAGAACACAAAAGTAGATACGTGCCACATCATCTTAAAAGAAACAGATGGTGAAAGGGGGGAATTTTTTATAAGTCAAAGAAAAATAGAGACAAAAGGATCTGAGAGAGTGACAGGTTCTGAACTCAGGTTGAAGAGACACGACATGATCCCTGGAGCAGAAACCGAAGCAAGGCCGGGCCGTGAGCGCTGCCTGGGAGGACAACATCCTCCCAGGTAAGAGGAGACTTGGAACGACAGCCTGAAAGAGGTCATCATACGTCGACCCGGAAAATCAACACTGAGACAAACTGCAGCAAAATTACTGGGCTTTAAAAAGCAAAAAAAGTCCTAAAACGACATCCAACTTTAAAAGTAAAAGACAATTTTAAAACAGCAAGGTTTATGATGCACGTGACTGTCAATCAGAAAATCCATTCCTAGATACGTCCCTGGAGAAACACTGACCTATTTACTCAGGTACATGCATTCAGGGTCGAAAGCAGCTGACTTAGAAATTCCCATCTCAGGTAAAGACGGTGAAGCAAGGACCATGCATCCATGAGGACACCTAAGCAGCAGAGCACAGCAGGCCAAGGGACCTGGCCCAAGACCTGTCCGGGACGGCCGCAGGGCCAACCTATTTTCGTGGTGCTGCTACTGCCGCTACTGCTATTCCTACTGATATGCGATTTGCCTTTTTCCTTCTTTCTCTCACAAATATACAGTGTAGGGCTTCCCTGGTGGCGCAGTCCGCCTGCCGATGCAGGGGACACGGGTTTGTGCCCCGGTCCGGGAAGATCCCACATGCCGCGGAGCGGCTGGGCCTGTGAGCCATGGCCGCTGAGCCTGCGTGTCCGGAGCCTGTGCTCTGCATCGGGGGAAACCACAACAGTGAGAGGCCTGCGTATCGCAAAAATATATATATATATATATATATATATACAGTGTGGTTTCTCAGAGGCTGATACTGGTCCCCACACGTCTGCGTTCTAATCCCTGGAACCCACGAATAGGTCAGCTTCGCAGCAAAAGGGACTTGCAGACGCAATGAAGTTGAGGACCTTGAGATGGGGCGATAATCCTGGATTATCTGGGGTGGCCCTAAATGGAACAGCAGGGTCCTTACAGAATCAGAGGAGACCGAAGAAGCAGAGGTCAGAGACGTGGGGCCACAAGCCGAACAACGTGGCACCTCTAGAAGCTGTTAAAGACCAGGAAACGGATACCCCTCTGCAGACTCCAGAAGGAAGAGCATTGCTGGCCCATCCTAGGCTTCTGGGCACCATGAGGTAATACATTTGAGTTGCTTTAAGCTAAGTCTGGAAATTTCTTTTAGCAGCACTAGGAAATGAATACAGCTATGAGGTGTAGTATCACGTCAGCCCAAAGCAGGAACAGTTATGAGATCCAATTGCCTTGTATTAAGCCAGATATTAAAGAGATTTGCAAAACTGAGATAATGCCACTCTTCTAATTTTTAAAATAGTTATTTTTCCCAAAAAATGCTATTTATGTGAACATGTCATGGATTTAATTGTGTCCTCCAGAAAGCTATGTTCAAATCCTAAAGCCTGACCCCTGTGAATGTGACCTTATTTGCAGATATGGTCAGTGAGGATGAGGTCCTAGAGGACTGGGTTGGGCCCTCATCCAGTGACAGGCGTCCCCATGAGAGAGGACACCATGTGAAGATGGAGCGAGACTCGAGCGAGGCGTCTACAAGCCCAGGTCTGCCAGCAGCTACCAGAGCTGGGACAGAAAGGCCTGGAGCACATGCCCCGGGGACTCACAGAAGGAGCCACCCCGGCTGACACCCAACAAGTGGACGTCCAGCCCCAGAACTGAGAGGATAAACTGCTGTTGTTGAAGCCTCCCAGCCTGTGGTACTTTGTTAAGGCAGCCCTAGGAAACTGACACGTAATGGTTTGTTATTTAGTTTTTTAGTTTTTACTTCTAACACACTAATTACCCATAGATGTAACTCACATAAACAAAGCTCAGTAAGTTTCAAGAACATAAAGTTTAAGACATAAAGCGTCCTGAAGCCAACAGGTTTGAGAACTTCTGTGCTAAACACACAAAGCCGTTTACACACCCTCTCTCCCCCAACACAGCCTGTGAGCGCGTCCCAGGAGGCCCGGAGGCCCTCGCAGAGGGGGCCGAAGCAGGTGGCTTGGCGGGAGAAGGGGCATCTGTGCCTCTGGAGTCTGTCCACGTGTGTGACCGTAAAGGGACCGGGAAGCTGAGGCTGTTCACGCCCCGCCCCACACTCGCGTGAAGGACACGGCGGGACGTGGGTGACGTCCACAGGGCCGGGCGCAAATGCTACGAACCTGCAGCAACTCGACAGGAGAAACGCTTGCTACAAAGTGGTCTGGTGAGCGAAAGGTGAATTCCTAACACTAACAAAGGCCACGCAGAATGTCTGGACAAACCAACTGCGTCCTACACACACTGCAATCACTGCTGCGAAAGGAAAATGCGGGATACGACTCTCTGAGCGTCGTTCCTGTGGACGATGCTCGCAGGTCATTACAAAATGTCATCACGGCTGACACCCTTGGTTTTCACTTCTATGCAGCAGAGGCAAGTTCACACCCCCGGGAAAACCGTGAAAAGGACTTGAGAAAGTGCTGACAGGCTGGGCGGTACCCACCTCCCCACCTCCATCTGTGAGGCCAAGAAGACTCTTACAGAGGCTGGCGCTGCCCGAGGCAGACTTGAAAGAAGCGCCCTGGGCAGACTGGCCCCTCGCCTGGTCTGCGGTCCCGGCCCGCGAGCACACCTGAGCTGGCGGAGTCCGCGCTGAACTCCGGGTGGAGGTCGGCCTGCTGCGCCACCTTGGTCTGCTCCTCCAGCACCTGGTCTATCACGTCCAGGCCCGAAGCCACGTCATGGGGCGTCAGGTCGAAGGATGCGGCCTCCTCACACATCTTCTCCTGTGAGCCCGAGCACACCCGTCACGAGCACACCCGTCACGGGGCTCCATGAGGCGGAGGTGGCGGCGGGGGGCGGGCAGAGGGAGGGGAAGCAAGAGCCGCCCAAGCCCCACCTTGTGTTCTCAAGGCCGGGTCTCAAACTGGTCCAGAGATGGATGTCTGGCTCAGACAGTGTTTGAAGACAATTTTACTTGAGCTGCCTACGTTTTATAGTTAGAAAATTTCCCGTTAAGCTCTAGCTTCTAGCTTCTCTCGAAAGCCGAATCTGGCCCATGGGCCCACCGTCCCCATGGCAACAACTGCCTGGACCCCAGTGGGGCTGAGGATGCCAGGCTCTTGTGGACCCCTCCAGGCTCCCCAGGTGGCGTTCCTCCAGTGCTCTGGTCAAGGACCACCACTCCTGGAGACATGGTCCTTGGGCCCTGACAGAGGCCACAGGACAGGAGGGGCAGGGCGAGCAGGCGGCAGGGAGGCAGGCACCAGGGACACAAGGGAAGAGAAGGAATGAGATGGCAGGAAGGGTCTGGGGGTCTTGCGTGCAAATGGCGGGCACAGGTCGGCGGCCCACCTTGCCCAGTTTTGCTTGGTCCTGACGGTTGAGATGCGGGGGTCTGGACAGAAAGGCCCAGCTGTTGTGTGCAAGAAAGTGGGCAGGAGGAAGGGGGTGTCGGGAAGGCCACCCAGACACTCACCACGTTGTGAGCTTCGTCGAAGACCACGACCGTCCCCTTCAGGTCGATGCCATGTGCACGGCGGCTCTACACCAAGAAAGGAGGACGCCAGGCTGTGGCTGATGCTCCCAGGCGGCCTTGTGGGGTCCAGCTGGAGAGAGGGACACGGACCCTGGCCGCGTGGGGTCCCCTCACTCCTACCAGGCCACACACTCCTAGAGCTCAGCACGAGTCACAGCCTCGGGCCGGTGAGGGGCTGGTCCCTTGGTGCGAGCCTGTGACTCCAAGTGCTGGCTCCGAGCGAAGGTCTGATCCCAGCACGGGCTCTGCCGGCCCCTCCCGAGCCTGGGACACGCCCTGCCATCAGGCACCATCAGCTACGCAGGCGGAGGCCTTACCTTGGCGTCCAACAGGTAGTTGTAGGGCATGAAGATGATGTCGGCCTGCTGCTTCAGGTTCCGAGACAGGTAGTAGGGGCACAGTCTGGAGGGAGGGGAGGTGCTGGGGCACAGCGCAGGCTGGGAGGGTTCCCCGGGGCGTGAGAGAGCCGGGGCCTGGGGCGGCGGGAAGGCTTGCCGGCCACCCCTCACACCATCAGTTTTCAACCGTGTGAGTGGGTCACCCATTTAAAAATATACAAAAAGATCTGCCTGATCCTGGGCAGGTGGATGAGATGGTGAGAAGCAGGACAGTCGGGCATGTGTCACCACGACCGGAGCCCTGAAGCTACGAGGTCTCAGCCAGCGTCGGAGAGGAGGAGCAGTACCCTCTCCGGACGAGCTGGATGCCCCAAGAACAAAGGCCCACCGGGCGGGGGCAGGGGGCTGGGGGCTGCGAAAGAGCATCTCACTTCTTACAACACTTCAGCAGAGAAATGGACCTGCCTCTGCACGTGGAGGGAGCCCAGCCCTGGTGGGGTTACCTGTGCCTGGTCCCGCTCCTGACCAGGTCCTCAATGTCCAGGATGGGGCTGGCCAGCTCCGGCTCCAGGCTCTTCTCTGGGGACACGGGCAGGAGTAAACACAGGCTCTCTGGTCCAGAGTCCCCAGACCGCAGGAGGCACCCGGGATGGAATGGCTCCTGGCAACAGGCAGCCCCTGGGGAGGGTGCCAAGCCTAAAGCGAGTCCCAAGGGAGCCCTGCTCTGTGCCTTGGGCGGCTGCACGCCTAAGGCTGAATACCAAGAGGAGACCCCGGGGTGGGGTGGGGTGGGGGCCGGCCCTCAGCCTGTCATCACCAGATGCTCTCCAGGCCGGGTGGCTCCCATGAGCCCCGGGGCACCTGCCCTGCAATCAGGCTTCAGTCTGGCAGCAAGTCCCTTCCTCTCGTTTCACCATCCCCCCCAAGAACAAGCCCAGAGTCTCCCTCTTAAGGAAGCCAGGCTCCACACGGCCAGCATCAAGAACACCGAGCTGTCACTGCCTGTGCTGCCCGGGCAGGGGTGCGGAGCTGGGGCTGGGCGGGCGGGAGGCGCAGAGCCCACCTGAGGCCCTGCAGCCCTGGGGGCCCTTCCTCAGGATGCAGCCCCGACAGGCCCCACTCCCCGCTGGCTGTGTGTCCCTGGGCAGGACGGGCCTCAGGAAGGGACACAGGCCCCTCAGTTGGGCCTGGAGGAATCGGCCAGGGAAGTACTATAACCCAGCGACACCCAGGCCTATCCCAGCCGATGGGAGCAAAGGTCTCCTCTAATAAGCACCCAGAGTCTCAGGGCAGCCCCATGTGGACACAGGCCCCCGGCTCCCAGCTCCACTGGGGCAGGTACCAGGCCCAGCCCTTAACTGCACAGACCAGAACACACAGGCCCTCAGCAGCGACTGCCCCCAGGGTGCCCCCCCGCAGACAGCAGGCAGGGGAGGGAAGAAGAGCCATCCACTCAGCAGCACCATAGCAACAGACCAGGCCGTCGACACGCTCTGCAGCAGGCCGGCCCCAGAGCTGCGTAACCTACCTGGGGCGAGGGGTCTGGGGAGGGGGGGCGAGGAGGAGAGGGCAGTAGAGGAGGCGACAGTGGAGAGGAGGGCGAGGGGCCTGGGGCAGCGGGGAGGGGCCCGACGCCAGGGCCCGTGGGAAGGCAGGACTGAGGGCAGAGGGCCGAGCAGTGGGGGGACGAGGACAAGAGAGCAGCCTTCAGGTGACCCGACACCCACAGGCCCGACGCCGACGGGGCAGCAGAGTTGGCGGCCAGCAGTCTCCTGCCCGGGGCCACGACAGCTGCCACAGGCCATCCTCAGCCTTAACACTTCACTGCTGTCCTGAGGGTCCTCGGCGCCACCAGACCAAGGGACACCGCCAAGGGGAAGGTGGTGAGGAACGAGCCTGGGACCCTGGGTCATCGCCCCAGAGGCCAAGCCGTGCAGCCCTACCCACAGCCGGCCCGCCGGAGCCCAAGCCCGCATCAGGCAACCCCCCTCCATCTCTCCAAGGGCGCTGGGACTCCCAGCTCAGGCCTCTGGGACTGTACTGCTGTCCTGACCCACTGCCTAGCACAGGCCTGGCCCGCTGGGCTCTCCCAGCCCGAGCAGACGGTGGCCTGCAGGTCACCAATGTGAACTCTCCGGGGCCTGGCTCACCGCAGGGTCTGAGTCCCAACCCTAAAGCAGGAAACAGAGGGAACCCTGACTCCACCCCCAGGCCACACAGCCCTGTCTGGAAAGGCCACACCAGAGAAGCCTCTGCCACCACCTCTGGCTCCAGAAGTCCTGACAGACACAAAGGGCAGCCACAGGCGGAGAAGCAGGAATTTGGAGGCAAGGGCACCAGTGCCGCCCCTCCACTCTGGGCCCCAAGAAAGTTGGGGACAGGAGACCAAGGGCTCCCTTCCCAGGGCCCCGGGCACCGCGGTCACACGGCCTCGCCGCGCCCGGGCTGCCGTCATCACAGACACTGTGCTTCCCGCTCTCATGCGTTTCTGGATGAGGCTGGAGGAGTCACTAGGAGGACCCCAGGGGCTCAGGGCACGTCATACCCACCGAGTGACAGGCGGCAGTGACAGGATGCAGCACAGAATCAGCAAAGGGAAAAACACGTGGAGGAGCTTCCAGAACCCCCTCCCTGGCTGACTCCCCCAGAACGAGCTGAGACCATGAGTGAAATGCTCCCCAGAGACCCAGCGCCCAGGGGGGCACTGGGGGCCGCTCACATGGGCACCCCTGCCTGGCAGGCGCCCAATTTCCAGCCTTCCAGAAGGGAGCACGCACTCTGCACGAACCATGCTGTCTGCACGGTTCAGGCGCTTCCTCGGCCCCACCGCGTGTGCTCCTCTGCACGCACGCCAGCCAACGCCGGTCATCAGGAGACAGAGCTCGGGCACCTCGACAGCCCAGCGCGGGAGACAGCCAGGCCGGAGCGCCGAGAGGCAGCAGCCAGCAGCCCAGGAGGCCGCCGAGCCCAGCCCTCAGAGGCGCCCAGACTCCCCTCCCCCTGCAGCCCTCTCACCTTCCACGTTGTTGTAGAAGTGACAGGAGCGACTTGCCACCTTCTTGCGGCACAAGTGGACCTGGGTGAGGACGAGGTCTGGGCTCGTGTGACGGCCGAGCCCTGCCCCAGCCCCAGCCAGGCACCCCCTGCCAGCTCCACCCCCGCCAGCTCTTTACCCCTCCGTCCCCCAGGGGCACAGCTGGGGGCTCTCAAGCCCGGGCAGCACCCACGCAGCAGCAGCAGACGCACCAAGGCCGGGCCGGGCGCCCCAGGAGCTCACCTGCATGTGGTTACTCTCCTGCTTCTTCACCTCAGGGTGGATACACAGCTGCTCCCGGGAGCCCAGCACGCACACTCGGGGCCTGGTGGAGGAGACGGTTGGGGGCCCAAGGATCAGAGGGCGGGGCCCCCAGCGCCGTCCAGCGGCAGGAGCCACGTGGCTGCACCCAAAACCCAGGGAAGCCTGGCTCACACGCCCGCCGGGCAGCCAGAGGGGGTGGCTGGGTCGGCTCGAGAGGGGCTTTCACGTGGCACGGCCCGCTGAGTCAGTGTCCAGGGCGAGGCCGAGAGACTGGGGCAGGCCTTGGGGAGACCTTGCCACCTGCACGCTCCCTCTCGTGGGAGGCCGGCGGGGAGGGGACACCAACTCTCCTGCAGCAGTGCTGGGGGGTCCAACACGGGGCAGGGCCTCCCCCGCGCAGCTGCCCTGACCCACGCCCACAGCTGACACCCCGATGGCTGCGAGGAGCTCAGGGTATGAGCCTGAGGTCAGGGCGGCAGCCCCACAGCCAGAGCACGGCGCGTCCCCAGGGTGGGGTCCAGGCAGAACACCCCCGTGACCCCGAGGCAGGGGTGGACGCCGCCTGACCCACCGGTAGGAGGTGTTCCGGAGCTCACTGATGACCTGAGTGAGCTGCGAGTGGGTCCTGGAGGCGTAAATGATCTTTGGGACGTCCGCGTAGCACGCTGCCCGGCACAAGGGAACAGGACAGGTCACGGCCCACGTGTGCAGTTAACCCGGGGCACTCAGCTAACTCGGCCCGGGGACAGCTAAGCATCGGATGCCCGATGCTCGCTACATGAAGGAGTGCAGTGGGTCTCTGCAGGGTCCTCATTTGGCCATAAGGCTCTGACCCTAGGTTTACAGCCAGGACGGCGAGAAATGACGGGGCAGCTACAACCCTCCTTCCTTCCCCGCCCCCCAGCCCGGGGCCAGGAGAGGGGCAAAAAGGGGCATCACCTGGGACATCTCCTTCCAGGGCAGCATTCCCCCAGGACGCCAAGGCGCGGTCAAGGAAGAGTTCCCCTGACACCCTCTCGGCAATCCTGTGGGCAGAGACAGCGTCTCGGAGGTGCTCTCGCCAGGCCAGCGTGCTGCAGAGGAGACACAGCGTCTTCCCCGTGCCCGTGGGGCTCTCCAGAACGCCGTTCACTTTCTAAATGGGGTGGGGAACAGGGTCACGGGGAAGCAGGGGCAGGCTCCGCAGGCCACACAGCCCAGCTGAGACGAGCCCTGCGGCCCCCGGGGCAGCTCTGCCCCCACTCAGCGGGGGACGTAAAATGCCGCAGGCCCTCTCCACTCTCAAACCAAAAGCTGTAGATCAAACCAGGTCTCGTTAGAAAACAATTTACAGAGCATTACCCAAAATACCACGGTATTTTTCAGCCTAATGTAAGTAGGAAGATGACTAATTAGGTGTCAAGCACCAGAATAGGAGTTTGATTCTGTGATTCTGGATCCAAGCAGTCACACTACCTGAATGGAATCTGACGGTCTACATAGCTCTCAGCCGGTAGCCTGAGTGGAAACCTGGGCAGACACAGGCATGTCTGCAAAGCTGTCCCCAGCTGCCGCAGGAATGGGAATATGGCCCCAGCTACAGAGGCAGCCCTCAAGGGCTGGGGGCTTGGGCAGGGTACAAGAGGGCATGCCCAGAAACCCAGCAGAAAGCACGCTGCACCCCCTGAGGTTTAACGACCTCCCCTAACGAGGGCTGGGTACCACCTGTCCCTCTGTGTGGAAGTACTTCCTCCAGGCCCTCAGCTGGCCGCTCCTCATCGCCTGGCCTCAGCTCACATTCCACCTGCGCAGAGAGGCCCCCAAGGCGCTCTTAAGCCTATCACCTTATGTCTTTTCTTTACAGCACCCCTCACCGTCTAGAATTATGCTTTTTGTTTATTTGTTTAGCATCTCTCCTACCCCACCTAAAACATGAGCCCTATTTATGGTCGACTCCCACGTCCAGAAGGGTAGCTTCACCAGTAGGACCTGGCCAAAGTAAACAGGACGTACATTAGGTCTTGCTGAGGCTCTGCCCACTCTGACCCATCCCCCGGTTACAAGCCCCTCAGTCTGCAGCCTCACCTTCTGCAGACACTCCAAGACCTTGCTCATGTACTCCTCTTGGCATTTGTATGGCTGGAAAGGGAAATCCACTGTCACACCATTCAGGGTTATCTTGGGCATACTGGCCTACTCCCGGTCTCGGGCGGACACAGAGGTTGGCTGAAACGCAGGCTGTGTGGGTCTGCGAGACAAACCCCCCTCCGAACATGTCAGGGTCTCAGCTGCTCCAGGTAAGTTATGCCAGCCTGTGCCGCTGGGACACGTTCTCCACGGGAGCCCCTATGGCAAAGACGACAATGAGAAGACTGTTTGTAGCGACCCTTTCCCGAGCGCCAGGCCACTTCACCAGTCCCCTCAGGCAGTGCCTCCGCAGACAGGTCCGAAGGCGAGCCTGTAACATCCTGTCACAAGGAGCTCGGAGAGGTGTCGGCCCTGCCTTGTTCTCCCGCCCCATGCAGCTCCACCGTGCTCCGGGAGAGGCGATAGGAGAGGGGCCAGATGCAGCTGCACGTGCTCCACCCTCAATAACATTGTATTGACCTCCGCCAGAGCTTGAGGGGCCACAGTTCCCAGCGGAGCCCCCCCAGCCTGGGCCGGTCGGGACCCCCCGCCCCTGCGGCTCCCAACCCTCCGCTCCACGGGCCAGCCCCATCCCTCCCAGGTGGGCAGCGAAAGAGCACGTGTGCTGCTCTGACCTGGGACGCGAATCCGTGGGGCGCCCAGCAAACCACTCAGCCTCCCGAGGCCTGGTTTCGCCTGAATACTCGGACTAACAGCCCGCGCTCCTAAACCCCGCCGGGCCGCCCTTCCCGCGGGCCCGGCCCCCTCCACGAGCGCGGAGCCGGGCACTACGCGCCCCACAATGCAGCGCGCCAAAATCGCCAGCGCGCGGCCCGAGGGCTGCGCGGGGCCTGCCGGGAGTTGCACTTGCGGAAGCCGCCGCTTGGGCACAGGTTCCAGTGCCAGGGTCTCCGCGGGGAGCCTTCCACGACCGGGATCTCCAAGACTTCGCACCAGTCCGTCCGACTCACCACCACCGCGTCCTCAGCAGGCAGCCGGTCCGACCTTGCGGGCTTAGGCGCGCAGTCATCCCTGAACGCGCTGCACTTCCGCCCCCAATTCCGGTCCGCTGCGCAGTGCTCCGGCCGGAAACTGGTCCCCTCCCTCGGGGTCCGCTCTCTGCTGGCGCGCAGCGTTCCACGTCCCACCCGCCCCTTCCATTGACCCTGAGCCCGGTGACCGGCACCTCCTCGTCCGGGGGCACGAACCTGGGGTCCCGCCGTCTCCTCCCTCCCCACCAGGGTCTCCATTCCACTTCCCCCCTGGGCCAAGCCCCCTCGGACAACTGCCCGGACAACAGCACAAGCCTTCTAACAGGTTTCCTGTGGTTCCCCTTTTCTCGAAAGACCCAGAGGTCTTTTTAAGACTCGAGTCTGAGCTGATCACTCTCCTTAAATTTCGCAAATGGATGCTCCTTGCCCATGACTCGGCTCCTGAGGGCCTCACCAGCTCCTCTCCTTACTGTTCTCTGGGTCCAGCCGCTTTTCCGGTCAATGTCCCCCACCTCTGAATCCCCAGCACCGAGCACCAGCTGGCAGTCAACAGGGAGGTTCCAGGGGTCTGCACAGCTCTGTGTGGTCAGAAGTGTTTGTCTATGGACGTCCCTGGTGCCGCAGTGGTTGAGACTCTGCAATCGCAATGCAGGGTGCCCAGGTTCCATCCCTGATCCAGGGAACTAGAACCCACATGCATGCTGCAACTAAGAGTTCACATTCCACAACTAAGGAGCCCATGAGACGCAACTAAGACCCAGTGCAACCAAATAAGTAAATATTTTAAAAAAAGAAGTGTTTGTCTAGGTGACCCCAGCATGCCCCAAAGAGCACCAGGAAGAAACTGACGCTGAGGTGACAGCCCACAGTCAGCTGGCAAGGCTGATTTTAGAGGGTCTCGTGGGCTGTTTAATGTCCAGATGTTTTCCCACTGATGGCACTTTAATGCCACATGAGTGTCTAGGCTGATGTGTGTGAGATCATGCTTGGGGAAGCCCCTGGCACACACTGGCATCCACCCACACCCACTTGTTCCAGTGAGGGGACAGTAGAGTGTCTATCTCAGCAGGGAGCTTGGAGAAGAGGAGACCCTGCCACACACTTGCTGAATGCTCACTAGACACACATTTCAGTACCATCCATGCAGGCATTAACACGGTTGTTATTCCAACGACCCCTGAGATAAGTGCTTTTATGACCCACTCCTTACAGGTGACGAAAGGAAGCACAGGGTGGGTGGTTAGTAGATTTCCCAAAGACGGCAGCAAGTCCCAGAGCCAGGAGTCCCACTCTTCACCTCCACACCCACCGTCTTCTGAAAGTAATGACATTTCCCCCATAAAAGTCCAAGGAAGGGAAGTCCAGGACCCAGAGACTTGGCAAACTCCTGGGCCAGAAATGGAGCTGAGGACCCTGGTCACACATTGTGCATAGGGACTCCTGCCCAGGCTCCTATTAATTATAACACATAAATGCTGTGGTACTGAGTCCTGAGAGGTGAGCAGAAGGGGAAAAGAAGGCTGGCCATAGCAAGCCCACTCAGCAGGCACAGCGATCTCGATCAAGTCAACGAACTTGCACTGAGCGTCTGCTCTGCCAGGCTTTGTGGGACTCCCACGGTGGACCAGACCCCATGTGGACCACAGGACAGATGTTAACCAGTCACACGCTTGCTGTGTGTGCACACAGGGGTCCTGGGCCCTCCTCATCTTTCTGTGTGTTCCCGAGGTTTTCCAGAGATCTAGATCTGGCTCTAGGACTTCATTGCTTGTGGAGTCAGCATTTCTCTTGGCCTCGGTGGCTCCGTCCCTAAAATGGGAATAACGCTCCATCTGCCTGACTTCCCATCCCCATCACCAAAGAGGTGACATGGTCACTGCGGGAACAGCTCTGCCTTTGGGGGTATCAACCAAAACCCTGAGTCTGGCAGGGGGAGGGGCAGGACGCCACCGACTCACCAAGTGTGCACATCTCTCCTACACCACCTGGGGACTGACACCATTGTCTCATCTCACACCCGAGAAATGGAGGCCCAGAGAGGTCAGAAACTCGCCCTCAGTCACACAGCAAGTAGATGTCAGAGCTGGGATTGGCTCCAGTCTCCGTCTCGCTCCAAAGCCTTTGTTCTAGGCCTCTTCACATCAATTTACCCTCTTCTCTGCCTCAGGAGCTGCTCTCGGATGCCCCTGGAGGCCTTCCAGACCAGCCCCCACCCTCACCATCCATGACTCGCTTTGTCCTCAGCACAAGCCTGGGCGCACAGAAGGCACCTCCCAGCCTCCACTGGCCTCAGTGAAGAGCTCTCCTATCCCACTTTGATGTTGAGGCCTATCGCCCCCTGCTGCACCCACCCTGGGGACTTGGGGGCTGTTTCCGCCGTCCCCCCCGAGAGTGCACAAAGCCAAGTTGGGGGGGCACCGGCTCCAAGTGGTGAGCAGTGGGAGGATGGGCAACGGGTTGCGCAGCGCTCAGCTCTGCGTCCCAGGCTGATCTCTCCCCTCCCATCATCCCCTCCCATCATCCCCTCCCATCATCCCCTCCCTCTGACGGCTGCAGCCTGTGCAACAGCCAGGCGCTTTCTCTCTCTCTCTCTCCCTCCCTCTCCCCGCTGCTCCCGCCTCCTGCCCTCCCTTGCCCCCTCCCCTTCCCGACACTGCAGCATTCGCCGACTGCAGCTCCAGCCACCGCCCGCGCCTCTCCGGCCTCCGCAACCCCACCGCCGCCAGCACCATGGCCAGCACCGTGTCCGGTAGGCACCGGGGCCTCGGGAGTCCTGGGGCGGCGGATCTGAGCAGAGGCTATTGTCTGGCCTCGCCCACCGCTGGGCCGATTACGGAGTGTTTTCCCCTCTCGGACCCCACGCTCTGCAAGGGCGCGGGCGCTCTCCGGGCGGAACCCGCAGGAGACGGGGTTCAGGGCCGCCGGGTGGGGAGACCCGGTGCCCATAAGGCAGGGATTGCGGCGCCAGCCTAACGGACTTGGGCCACAGAGCAGGGGCTCCGCTCGGGGTGGGGGCATCGGTGCGGGGGTGCCCTTGCCCCTTGGGGCGCCGCTGTACCAGGCCGGGAGCGACTGCCTCAGGATGGCTCCGAGAACCCTGGGTGGGCGCGCTCGCGGGATGCGGGCAGGGTCCCTGGAGGCGCCCGGCGACCGCAGACCCGGGTCGGACCGCGCCTTCTCGGGGGTCAGAGGGAGGAGCGCGGGACCCTTTGCAGGAGTCCCAGCCCGGGGCCGGCGGGGCCCAGGCTCTCCCTGCGCCAACGGAGGGGCCGGGGGACGGGAGGGGGCGCTGCGAGACGGGAAACGGAAACCTGAGCCGAGCCGCGCCCGCACCTCGCGTCGCCGCCCCCTCCCCTCGGCGCCGCGGGCTCGGGACCACCCTCTGTGACACGGTGCCACCCGCCCCGGTCGAAAAAGCCACCGCCCTTTACACTGCGGGTTTGGATGGGGGATGGGCTGCCGCTGTTTCCGAGCCTTTCTAGGATGGGGGCGTCTGCCCCTCCCTCCCCCTCCGCTCCACCTCCCCAGCTGCAGACCACCGCCCTCAACGGCAACGACCCTCTCCTCCCGGGCCTGCAGCAGGCGCAGAGCTGCCGCGGAGGGGCGGGCACCGGGCGAGGCGGGAAACGCGGGACAGATACTGGACGCGGGAGTGCTGCCAGGCGACCCCCGGCGCAAGGACGCGGGGGTCGCTCTCCCCAGGAACGCTCTGCCCAGTCTGGCTTTCCCAGGACGGGCTTCACCTTTGCACTCGGTGCCCGAGATGGCTAGGCGGGCGGGCGGCCCCCCGCCCCCCGTCACCTCGCCCACCCTTCCGTCCGCCCTGGGGGCGGCTCTCTGCAATCCCCTCTCCGCAGCTAGTTCGACTCTCTCCGCTGCGCCGCTTCTGCCTGAGGCGCCAGAGCTCCGCCCACCCACGTGTGCAACGCCCTGACCCCGCCCCTCAGGGCCGGGGGTTCTGGCCCCCAGTGACTTCTGCAGGAGCCTGGCAGGGGACCACGTGCGTTACTGACCACCCCCCCCAAATCCATCTGGGGGTCTTATCCATCTGGACTTCATACGCCCCCTGCCCTCTCCCTGACATCCCCAGAGATACTGGGACCAGCAGGTGAGGGTCGCCAGTGCTGCCCCAGTCCCACACTGGGGCAGGTCTGTGCGTCCTCATTCACCATCTGTGCCTGAGCTGGGGGACAGTGGGCAGCCACTCCTGGGAGCATTTATCAGCTTTTCACCCCGTTGGTAAAACCCCTGCACAACAGGCCTCCTTCTCATCCTCTGACATGAGCAGACTGAGGTTAGGCGCTGGAGGGCCACAGACGAAGCCACACCATCGTTGGCCGTCAGGGCTTGGGCCCAGAGCCCCCGACCTTAGAGTTTCCTGGCACCAGACCCTCTTCTTGGCCAGACTTTGGGGCACTGCTGACCCATGCTTTTTCCCAGGATTGTTCTGGGTGTCCAAGTTACCCCTGGTGTCAAGAAGGAGACCATGGGACTTCCCTGGTGGCACAGCAGTTAAGAACCCACCTGCCAGTGCAGGAGACACGGGTTCGACCCCTGGTCCGGGAAGATCCCACATGCCGCGGAGCAACGAAGCCCGTGCGCCACAACTACTGAGCCCACACGCCACAACTACTGAAGCCCGCGTGCCTAGAGCCCGTGCTCTGCAACAAGAGAAGCCACCGCAATGATAAGCCTGTGCACCACAACGAAGAGTAGCCCTTACTCGCAGCAACTAGAGAAAGCCCGCGTGCAACAGCAAAGGCCCAACGCAGCCAAAAAAAAAAAATTTTTTTTAAAGAAAAAAGAAAGAAGGAGACCATGAGTGCAATTGGTCAGTTTTGTCCAGCATGGCCAGCAAAGACATACTGCAGTGCCAGCTGGAGAACTGCTCGTAGCTGACATCACGTGGGCTGGACCTTTCATGTTCTGTCACCAGCACTGCCCTCTACAGAGTGCAGCCCGTGTGTACACACACGTGTGCTCACCTGCAGCCTCTCCCGGCCATAGCAGTTTGATAGGAGAGAGGTCTGGCCCAGAAGTGGCTACGTGACAGCGCCAGTAACTGTGGCCAAAACACATCTTTGATTGGAGCAGACTTTCGTGCCTCAGTGGCCTTGAAGTGTCACCTCTGCTCTGGTCTGTGGTCGCTGCAGGATTGCTCTTCGCCTCATCTTTGTGCATAGATTGGAAAGCTTTGCCCCTGCCTCTCCCTTGAGTGCCTCCTGATGGGCCACGTTCTGAGGACACTGCGTCTTGGTGTCCTTCCCAGGTGCTCAGCTCTTCAGGCACTTTTGTAGACTTGCTCGTGTTCATCTCCTCATGCAATTCTGGCAAGCTGCAAGGCCTTGCACCTGCTACGTAGACTCTCAGGGGCTCAATCTCCCCATCTGGGTGACCATGATAGTGACAGCACCTCCCCTAGGCTTGTTCTGAGGGTTGAATGAGCTATTTCAGGAAACAGTGCTTAGCCTGGGGCCTGGCAAGAGGTGAGTGCCCAGTCCATGCCAGGCAGCATGATTGTTGTAGCCACACTTCCCAGAGAAAGGTGAATTCTGCTGTCACCTCCTGCCATGCTGGGCTCCCGACTCTGACAAGTGAGAAAGGGGCAGCCTGGGTGGCAACAAGCCCCATCTGTTAGGAGGCAGTTAGCAGCAGCTTCCAGGGCCCTTTTAGGGGTGAGCGGGAATCTGTGGGGCCCCTTCCCTCCTAGTTCTGGAATACCTCCTCCACCCACCATGGGGCTCCCAACAGGAAAGTGCAGAGGCCTGGGCTCGTGACAGGGCTGCCATGCTGGCATGCTGTGTGACTTTGGGGGTGCCACTTGCCCTCTCTGCACCTCCTTCTCCTCTGTAGAAATGAGGCTGATGAGGGAGTCTGCCTGGGCTGGATGGTCTTGAGAGTCAGTTTGGAGGAAGGGTGTGATGTGCCCACCCCATCCCCCTTGGGCACGATTATTGTTGTTACCAGGTGCTCTAGGCTGATCTGGTGCCTTCTAACTCTTGCTCTTCTGAGATGTCATCATCCAAAAGGCCAATATGCATTTTTGCATGTTTAACATTTACTATAAAGGAGGGATCAAAGCAATCCAGTTCATGGTAGAGATTTGTTTTTAATGACTTTCTGAAGTCAGTGATGGGGAAGGAAGAGAGGGTCCTGGTGAGGAGAGAAAAGGGAGGGCGTGCCTCGAGGCCCCACTTCCTGGCTGGAGCTATGTCTGTGGAGAGCTCTGGGCCTCCACCTCTTCCCTCTGCAATGAGAGGAACTTTAAGCCCCTCCGGCTCTGAAGATACAGCCGTACCCTCCCGTCTTGCATGTGGCTGGGCCCAGCCCTGACCTCCAACCCCGGTGCAGGCTGCCCCCTGCTCACTCTCTCCAAATTTGCCGGTTCCCCACCCACCATGCAGTCCCCTCTGACCTGCAGCCAGACCACAGCGCAGGCCTCACTCCCAAGCCCCCTCCTGGGGAGGTGCCCCTTCCTACTGGGCTTCTTGAGGAAGGGTCTTCTGAGAAGGAAGGTCCTCAAAGGCCACCAACCCAGGGGGTCTCCACGACCCCCAGACGCCAAGCTGCGTCCCTGTTTGCAGCCGCGGGACATAGTCCTTCACTTCCCAGTTGGGCACTTGTCCCCTGGGCAGAGCCATGACCTCGGAGACCCTGACCTCGGTCTCGAGCCCCCAGCCCTCTCCCCTCTCGCCTGCCTCACACCTGCCCAAGCTCCCCCTCCTGCCCCTGAATTGCCACCAGCCCCCCTCCAGGCTGAGGTGACAGTTGCCTGGAAGGGAGCCCCTGGCGTTTGTCTGTAAAATTCCTCTGTTATTAATTTGCAGCCCTTTTCCTGGGAAAATCTCAGGCTTGAGGCAGAGAGGGCCTTGAGCAGCTGTGAGGCCCCAGATTCCTGGCCTGTAAGGTGAACTCTTTCGGAGGTTTTAACACGGGATGAGAAAGGACTCTCTGAAAGGTCAGGGTAGGGGGCTGGTGTCTGTTGCCAGAGTGGTGGGTGCTGGCAGGGTTAGACCGAGGCCCCTCCTCCCTGGCCTCTGACCAGACTCCCTCTCACTTTCTGGCCCACCTTCCCTTCTGAGCACAGGCCTGGCTACCTCCCCAGCTTCTCCAAGTGTCCAAACATCTCCTGCTCTGCTGCTCCTGGACAGCTGCTCTGCCCGGTCCTGCCTCCTCTACCTCCCAGGCACACGTCCTGGGAGGTACCCCTCCGCCTCCTTTCTAAAGTTAACTTTTATTGACATAAGTAATACGTGAGTAGATTCTGCCTGTGAAAAAGCAAACTCGACAGGTCAGGCCAAAATCCCCTTTGAGGCCCACCCCTACCTGGCCCTCCCTCCCACACTCCTGAGCCAGTGACCAAGTCATGTGTCTTTGCCCTGCTTCTCCTCCAAGACCCCAAAGGCTCTCCCTGCTGCTTGCTCAGGATCCCTCTGCTCCCGTCACAACTTCCTGGGCTGTCTCCAGAAGAGTCTGGGTCATCAGGACATTTAGATCAAATAACATCATTCTCTGCACTGGTTGTCGGAGGACCCTGCTCACAGCAAGCTGTTCCCTCAGACAGGGCCTGGTCACTTCTGTCCTGTGTCCTGTTTCTACACCAGCATTTTCCCCAATTTTACGTGAAATCAATTTAAAAACATTATCTTGTGTGAAATTTCATCAGAAAGTTTCTTGTCCAACCTGTCTGCCCCTCGGAAGACTGCTGTGGGTAACTACGCATGCTCTTTCATGGAAGCCGGAGTCGCTCTCTGTGGAGTATCTCTCTAGAGACCTATACTAGCTTCTCCAGCCAGGGAGGCAGGTGCATGGGTCTGAGTCCCCTAGTCTTTGGGACCTACTGCAGCGGTGGAAAGAACACAGACCACCTGGGGTTGCCCTGGAGGAGCTTTGAACAAGTCACCCAGCTACCTGGGCCCAGTGTCCTCTTGGTTGAGTGGGGGTGACAGTACTGGGCACACAGGATTGTTGAGAACCAGTGAGACGTCAGACCCACGTGTCTACTTGGGGGCCTGGCTTGCTATGAACAAACCACGAAGAGCTCAATTATTTCCATTCTGAGAGCGAGCATCTCCCCTCCCCTGACAAGGCTCAGGGCCTCAGCAGGCTTACCTCCTTTTCTGGTTGGGTAGTGTGGACACTGGCTGTGGGCACTCACCCCGCAAGGCCAGAGGGCAGGCTGTGGTGCTGAACGGACAGCTCCCGTCCCTTTGGCTTTTGATGAGCAGCCAGTGCGTGTCTGCTGAGAACCTGATTTCATCCCACGGTGGGCGCACTACAGGGCAAATGGGGGGTGGGCTGGGGGGCAGACAGGAGGGTCTGAGGGCTTCACCTAAGTGCACAGCGCAAGAAAGTGCTGCCTGCAGAAGCTCTACGTTTGTGCTGGCCCAGTCACGAGTGTGGGGGTTAACCTCTCCACCGTTAACCTCTCCACCAACCGGGCAAGTGTCCATGAGAGGGAAAGGGGAGGAAGGAGAAGTACGTGGAGCGGCAGCGGGGGGGAGAGTCGGGAAGACACACAGTGACAGAGAGTCATGGAGACGTAAAGATCCAAAGGGAGGTCGTGACAGATGGAGAGCCACAAAGACCGAGGGACGAACGGAGTCACAGACAGAAATGCCAAGAGAGAGAAAAGGAGGGAGAGAGAGACAAAGACAGACCGGGGGGGCGGGCAGGGACTCAGAGACAGGAACAGAAAGACCAACGCAGGACACCCACGGGGAGGCATGCCCAGGGAAAGACAGCCAACATCTGGGAGGGAGGGAGGGACAGAGAGAGTCAGAGATGTGGGACACAAAAGAGCGAGGTAAACGGGCTCCCAGACAGGCGCATGGGGGCAGCAACGGGGGCAGAGGCAGGGAGGCCTGGGCATCCGGGGAGGTGGGGCTGGAGGTGCGAGGGACGGCGCCTGCTCAGGCCGGCCTCACACCCGCAGCCTACAGGAAGATGAAGGAGCTGTCGGTGCTGTCACTCCTCTGTTCCTGCTTCTACTCACAGCCGCACCCCAACACCATCTACCAGTACGGGGGTGAGTGTGCCCGGCTGCTGCCCCGCCAGGGCCTGCTGCCCCTGACCTCGCTACCCCCTCCCGTGGCGTCTGTGAACCCCCGCTTGGCTGCCTTCCGGAGAGGGGTCCCTGTGGGGGGGCGGTCCTGGGAGTCCCACGTGAGCAGCCTCAGCCCTCCTCTCAACCCTTGACTTGGGTGTGTGCTCGGCCTGCCCCCTCCTTGAGCAGCCCCCCTGAAGCCCCCATCTGCTCTTGCCCTGCAGACATGGAGGTGAAGCAGCTGGACAAGAGGGCCTCCGGCCAGAGCTTTGAGGTCATCCTCAAGTCCCCTTCCGACCTGTCCCCGGAGAGTCCCATGCTCTCCTCCCCCCCCAAGAGGAAGGACACCTCCCTGGAGGAGCTGCAGAAGCGGCTGGAGGCAGCCGAGGGGCGGAGGAAGGTAAGGAGCCACCCCTCTGGGTCCTGATAAAGACGGTCGGGGGCCTTGCTGGCCACAGACCGCGTCCCCAAGGTGCGGGGTGCTCCAAGCACTCGATGGGCTGTGGGCCTGCAGCAGAGAGGGTCTCATGGTCCCGGGGCCACCTCCTGAGCCATCAGAATGAGACAGGGGGGAGGAAGGATTCCTCATTGGCAGCCAGCTGGAGGAAGACAGGAACCAGATACTGCTGGGAGGGGCACCCTTGGCCATGCTGGCAGGCGGGGAGGGTCAGGTGGTAGCCCCAGGAGGGGCCCTGGGAGAGGAGGCTGGGCGACAGCCTCCTGAGCAGGGGAGCGTGAAGGAAGGGCTTTCCATGAGCTCGGAGCTCAGGGGGCCCCTGGGAGAAGCAGGCCCCTCCCCGCCCTTTCTCACACCAGCCCCTCTG
The DNA here is from genome assembly GCF_949752795.1 of Hyperoodon ampullatus. Taxonomy (NCBI): domain Eukaryota; kingdom Metazoa; phylum Chordata; class Mammalia; order Artiodactyla; family Ziphiidae; genus Hyperoodon; species Hyperoodon ampullatus. Next base: position 88,191,367 of record NC_136927.1, on the reverse strand, counting down.
AAACCGAGACACACGCAGAGAAGCACGTGCTCTCAGGAGTGCTGTCCTGGTGCCCAAGCCCACTGGGCAGGGGCAGCAGCTCTATCCCCCTTGCGGCAGGACCGGTGAGCCCTGGGGACCCAGGCTTCTCAGGGTTAACTAGTAGTGACTGGCACGTTGGTGGAGCCCAGCAGCCTTCTGAAGGAGGCTGAGGGAGGCCAATTACCTCTGGGCGCCTCGGGTCAACTCCCGCGGCCACCAGCAGGGCCGGACAGTGGCGCCAGCAGCCCCACCCTCCTCGTTCCAACTCGTCCCTTCCCTAGCGGCCCTGGGACCCCTCCACCGCCCCCAGCACCTTAGGGAGCTCAGAACCCGGTGTGTATTAAGCACCTACTTTGTGCTCAGCGGGCAGACGTTTGAGGAAAAGACGGGGAAGGCTCCGCGACAGCCCGCAAGAGCTTCCTCCGCTCCTCCCACATTCCCCGAGGGCAGCTCGGACTCTGGAGCGGGATGGAGGGGGGGCGCCCGGAGCCCAGCGGGGAGGGGGCAGCTCTGCGGCCGAGGGTGGACAGGGAGGGCTTGCCTGGGATGAGGTGGTCACCCCACCTGACGGCAGGACAGTGCAGCCCCGAACTCCCTTAGGACGAGTCCGGTGGGCGGGAGGCGGTGGGCTTGGGCGGGGCGGCGGGGCGGGGCGCGGGGCACTGGGCGGGGCTCGGAGAGCGGCGCAGGGAGGCGTGACGGGGCGGGGTGGGCCCGGCCGACCCTCACGCTCGCCCGCCCGGCCGCCCGCGCAGACGCAGGAGGCGCAGGTGCTGAAGCAGCTGGCGGAGCGGCGCGAGCACGAGCGCGAGGTGCTGCACAAGGCGCTGGAGGAGAACAACAACTTCAGCCGCATGGCCGAGGAGAAGCTCAACTACAAGATGGAGCTCAGCAAGGAGATCCGCGAGGCGCACTTGGCCGCGCTGCGTGAGCGGCTGCGCGAGAAGGTGCGCGCCGGGGCGGGGCGGGGCCCGACGCAGGGGGCCCCCAGGAGCCCCTTCTTTCGGCCTTTGGCCGGTCCCTGCCCACTACGCCAGCAGCGCTCCCGCAGTCCGGCCTCCCCGTGACGCCCCGTCCTACTGGGGCTAGCCAGGGTGAGGCGAGCCCCTGCCCAGGCCGCAGCAGCCTCCCTGCGAGCGGGACCAGGTTAGTTCCGGTGGAGCCCCGAGCCTGCACTCCCGGAGAAATTCCCTGAGTCACAATGCTCCGGTCTGGACACCACCCCAGGCTCACTGAGGGCCAGCCCCCACCCTCAAGCCGCACTTTCAGTCCGTGACGCTGGCCTGCCCCTGCCCTCTGTTGCTCCTGGTCACTAAGGTGTCCTCATTGGTCGCATCTGCCGCACCTGGGACCGAGCCAGTCTAGGGAGGAAAAGACCCCAGGGCCCCCAGAGCCCAGGAGGGGTGGGAGGCAGGCCCCCGCCCCTACCGGCTGCAGGGCCCCGCCCACCCCGCCTGTCCCGCAGGAGCTGCACGCTGCCGAAGTGCGCAGGAACAAGGAGCAGCGGGAGGAGATGTCCGGCTAAGCGGCCGTTTGGACACCGCGGCGCCTGGATCCCGAGATGAGACAAGAACACAACTGGGTTTCGGTTTTGTTTTGTTCGACTTTGTCTAGATGCAGCTTTTGCTCCCGTTCCTCCTCCCCTCCTGTTCTCCCAGCTTCAGCTTCTCTTTCCGCATTCCGAGCTGTCCAGCCCTCGTGGCAAGGCTTTGACCACAGGCTCTTCCTGTGGAGCCCCCAGGGCGTGGCACACAGCCCCGCAGTTCAGGCCCCAGGCTGGCAGTGGCTGGGTCCCCTCTTGGCAGCCCTCTTAGTGGACGTGGTGGCGACCTCAATAAATCCATTGATGGTGGCAGGAACACGCAGGTCCTTGTGCTGGGTTGTGCTGTGAGCACCTTGTCACTTAGGGCTTGTCTTTTGAGGCAGCTCCTGCCGGCAGGCAGGGCCACCTCCACCTGGATGTCCTCCCCTGGGAGAGGGGCTGGGCACGCAGGAGGGGGCGGAGGAAGACAGACTTGGACAGAGAAGGACCTCTGGGCAGTGGGGGCCAGGTACCCTGTCACTGGCCAGCCCTGGGAACCCCGTGTGCGGTGGTGCTTTTTGGAACTGGTGGGTATGAGCTGCAGCACGCTTTAATGTGGTGGCACAGGGGCCCTCTGAGACCCCCTGGCCTGAGGTTGGCACCCTTGGCTGGCCTGGGAGGCTTCGGTCATTGCCCTTGGCTGGAGTGGTGGTGGGGTATGGCTTGGCCTGGGTCTTCAGGGGAGTGGGCATGTTCCACCAGGGACCTATGAGCAAGCTGCCGTGGTCTAGAGGGTTGTGGGCAGCATGGACACATGCTGGCCCCTCCTCCCAGAAGGGCCCTCTTCCTTCTGGCCCAGCACCTGTGCGGGGAAAGCCAGCCTCCCACTGCCCTTCCTCTCCTTCTCCAGGCTTTGCAGATGCCCTTGGAGGACCCATCCTTATAGCCCTTTGGAGTCTCAGCCTCCTCCCGTGTGCCCTCTGCTCTGGTCAAAAGATGCTCCCACACTGCTCCTGGCCACAGGGCTTTCGGGTGCACCTCTGGACAGGCGGCCCAGTGTGAGTGGGTGGCAGCCACAAGTGCCCCTCTGGGAGCCCTGAGTAGATGCTGGGGGGTGGGGGACCAGTGCCTGAAGATTCAGATGTCAGGGGGGCAGGGGACAGGGTTCCCAAGCCACCTCCTCACCTGCTCCATCCTTCCATTCCTGGCTGGTGGCCCACTCTGGCCAGCCTGCAGGTTGGAGGCCTGGCTCTATCTCCTGCCAAGACCCTCCTCGGCTGGCCTCCTCCCCCTCCCTCAGTCTGGGGGGACCTCCAGACCCCCCAGCGCCAGCCTTCGAGGACGGCTACCTGCTTGGACAGAGCAGCAGCCTCCTCTTCTCCATGGCAGACCAGCCCCACGACTGGGTGCTTGGGTCCGAGTCCTCGCTGGCCAGCCTCTTGGTGGAAAGCATGAGGCGTTTCTTGCAGGAAGGACCCAGAGCCAGTGCCTCAGAAACCAGATGATTGCAGCCCTCAGTGCCCCTGGCTTTCGTTCTGCAGAAACCTATGGGGACACTGCTGGTGACCTCCCAGAGCCAAGCCAGGGAGCATGGGTGGGTACTGATCCATTGCAGTGGGCTTCGGGGGAAGTTGGGACCTGTGCCCCCCTTCCCTGTCCCCACTGAGACAGCCCCCGAGGGAGTGACAAGCCAGGACTGGAACCCAGCAGTGCCCACCGGTGGCTGTTGTGGGACTCAGAAAGGGGAGCGGAAAGGGACTGAGGGTTGGATTTCTCTGAGCCGTGGCACCTCTCTCATAGCGGAAGCCCTAGTGTAATACACACCCATCTCATCCACGTAGTAAAAGTGAACTTAAAAATTAAATCAAATGAACGATTAAAAAAAATGTGTGTGTTTAAGAAACGCTTGAACTGTCCCAGCGTGTGTCCTGCATCTGTGGGGTCAGATGAGCTGCGAGGCCACTGCCTGGGCAAGCGTCCCCCTGGAAACCCCACCCTTGTGTGTCATCACCACAACTGCGAACAGTTCTCGTGACAATGGCGATTTTAAGAAAAGAGCACATAAACAGCACGCGAGCCCACTTTCCCTTCTGGAGCCCCAGGAGACAGTGGGGGTGGGAGGGAGAAGGCTGGGACCTCCGCTGCAGGTGGGGCCACCCCAGCTCCCCCAGGGCGGTGCCCTCCTGTGGGCTGGGCTCTCAGCTTGCCGCTGCAGAGGAAGATCGGGGTCTGAGGTCTGCGGCCTGCCCTTCTCACCACTTGCTTGGATGGGGGGTGGTCCTAGAATCCCAGGGTGTGTCCCATGGCTCTGTGGACCCCGTTGGGCAGCTAACGGTTCACAGACACAGATCTGGCCCCAACATGGGGACCTGCAGTGGCAAAAAGAGACAAGCAGACATCGTGACTCACACTGGTGGACATGTCTGTCCTAGGGGACCCGAACTGCCCCTTGGGGTGCCCAGCAGGGAGGGACCCCTCTGCTGGGGACAAGGCATGTTTCGTAACGTCCACGCTGAGCCATGCTCAGGTCCCCACACGGACCTCAGGTACAGGCCCTGGAGAGATGGCTGCTCCCCAGGACCCAGAGACCCACTCACCTCTCCCCAAACCCACAGCCCTCTCCTGGGGCAGTCCTAGCTACTTCCCCAGGCTCCAGGGAACTCTCACCATCTCCCCACCTTGCCCTGTCCAGGGAGAGGTGGGAAAGTCAGAACCCAGGACACACAGCCTCCAGTAAGGTGGAGACATCAGAAATCTGCAGGAGTGGAAGGAAATACATGGAAAATATTTTTATGAGGCGTGAGTTCTGCATGCCTGTCATCTGGGTTCACAGACACATGCTCACCACATAGAAGCGCACAGCCCTGGAACTCCTAGAAGAGCAGCTGGTCAAGGTCAGGGCCTCTTACCTCTTAGGCGGCCCTGGTAAGGCACTGAGGGGCAGTCACCATATGGAGTCTCTGAGGGTGGGAGATGATGGGGAATCCTTTGCAGAAAAGCAATCACGCTTCTCCTTAACAAAGAGCAGCAAACAAACGGGGACTCCTGGGAAGCCAGTTAGAGCTGTATTTGTTACCTACTGCTGTGTAACAAGTGAGTCCAAGCAGTGGCTGAAAACAACCAACATCATTTCTGTTGAGTCAGGACTCCAGGAGCTGGGTGGTTCTGGCACAGAGCCTCTCAGGAGGCTGCAGTCAGGACACCAGTGGAGGTTGTCTGGAGGCTGCGTGGGCTTGGAGTACCCATTTCCAAGTCGGCTGGCTCACATGGGCGTGAACTAGTCACAGAGGCAGAAGTGAGTCATTAAGAACAGCCTACCCTCAAGGCGGGGGTGGGGTGGGGGGGTGGGTGAGGCCCCACCTTTGGAAAGGAATGTCACAGACTCTGGGGACAGGTTTTAAAACCACCTCAGACACTCTGCCTTGATGACCCTGTGAGTTCTGGACACAGTGGGTGCTGGCTCGGTGCCTGGGGGCGGCAGTGGGCCCCCACCGTGAAACAGGGTGTCCAGCAAGGCAGGCAAGATGGAAGCACAGACAGACGCCTGTCCCAGCGGGGCCTCCCTCCAGCCCCTCACGCATCCTTGCCGGGCAAGCTCAGGTGTGGCTGAGTAGAAGGGAAGGTGGCAAGAGTGGGTACAAACTGCAGCTGTTTCTCTTTCTGCTGAGGAAAAAGAATTGTGCTATTTGGCAGCTGTATTCGTTTTCGCGACTGCTTGTAACGTGTGCAACAAACTAGGGGCCTTGAAACCACAGAGGTGTCTCCTTTCAGTTGGAAGTCAGGTGTTGCCAGGCCACCTCCCTCAGGACTGGAGGGGAGGGGAGGGCCAGGATCGGGCCTCCCAGCTTCAGCTGTCGGGAGAGGCAGTCTCTCCGCCCCCCGAAGGGCCACTAAGAACAGCACCGTTTCTTTTCAACAGATGGGGGCCCACAGAGCCTGTGTGTGGGCCTCCCTCTGGTTGTGAGATGGATGCACCCCCAGCGCTCAGCATGTCGGACTCCTCAGGAGGGGTCAGGTCCTTCCTGCAGCACAAGATGGGTGCGCGCAAGCCAGCAGCGAGGGGAGGACCCCGCGTGGGGACGATGCCCACGGTGGAAGCCGACCTGGTCTCTTCTCTCCTGAGTAAAGCTCGTCCTGTCGGTGCTCGGCTGCATCGCACTCTCCTTGGCGACCTGGATGTCAGGATGCCAGGAATGAAGTGTTTGGACTTCTATCCCCCGCAGGTGGCTGGCGCTGTGATGAGCAGTGCCAGCCTCCACGCAGTGGGGGCCACCCCAGGGATTGGGAACTTGAGGCCGGGCGCTGCTGGACACCGGCTACTCTTGGCTTGTGGACGCAGCACACGTGTCCCTGCCTCTCCCTCTGTGTGTCTGTCCCTGTGGGACACCAGTCACTGGATTAGGGATCCCCAATCCAACACGACCTCATTATTTAACTAATTATACCTGCAACAGCCCTAGTTCCAAATAAGGGCTCATTCTGAGGCCCTGGGACTTGTGACGTCACCACATCTCTGGAGGACACGAGTCAATCCCAGGCAGCAGTTGTAGGTACATAATTCGTAACTTTAAAACATCCATGCACTAATTTATGTATTCAACATGAGTTTAGTGAGTGCTTATTACATCTGTGTGTCTCACTCCAGAGAACAGTGATGGATTTGAACACCCAGGCACTGCCCTGTGAGAAACTGCATGTGAGTCAATAAAACCTTATGTTACATATGGTAGTTTATGATTTTTTAAAGCACGTTAAAATGTTTTTAACCGGGCTTCCCTGGTGGCGCAGTGGTTGAGAGTCCGCCTGCCGATGCAGGGGACACAGGTTTGTGTCCCGGTCCGGGAAGATCCCACATGCCGTGGAGCAGCTGGGCCCGTGAGCCATGGCCACTGAGCCTGCGCATCCAGAGCCTGTGCTCCGCAACGGGAGAGACCACAACAGTGAGAGGCCCGCGTACCGCAAAAAAAAAAAGTTTTTAACCTCACAAGGTCCACTACGAGGAAAACAGAGTAGGCGTTATCTTATGACACTAACATTTTTTCTGGTTACAAACATAATACATGTTCACTGCACACTACAAAGTATAAAGACAAAAGTCTTGATCCACCAAACTCCTTCCCCTGGAGAGGACTTACCCCTCAAGAGGTGCTGAAGTGAGCCCGAGTTCAGACCTCTGAGCCGCGCAGTGACGTGTTCACACTTCTCCTACGTCCTCACAAACATCGCTTCAAGCGTCGGACAATCATCTATTTCATGGATGTACTAGGATTTCTGAGAAAACTTCCCCAACTTTTTGGTTTCAGGGACCTCTTATAATCTTAAAATTTATGGAGGACCCCCAAAGAGCTCTGTTTACGTGGGCTATTCGGGTTGACAGGGACCACACTGGGAATTAAAACCCAGAAATTAAAAAAACACTAATTCAGGGAATTCCCTGGTGGTCCAGTGGTTAGGACTCTGCACTTTCACTGCTGAGGGCGCAGGTTCGATCCCTGGTCATGGAACGAAGATCCTGCAAGCCGTGTGGTGCGGCCAAAAATTAAAACAAACAAACAAAAAACACGCAATTAAGGGACTTCCCTGGTGGTCCAGTGGTTAACACTCTGTGCCCCCAATGCAGGGGGCCCAGGTTCGACCCCTGGTCAGGGAACTGAATCCTGCATGCTGCAACTAAAGATCCCGCATGGTGCAACTAAGAACCGCTGCGGCCAAATACATATTTTAAAAAATCAGTAATTCAGGGGCTTCCCTGGCGGCGCAATGGTTAAGAATCCGCCTGCCAATGCAAGGGACACGGGTTCGAGCCCTTGTCCGGGAAGACCCCACATGCCGTGGAGCAACTAAGCCTGTGCGCCACAACTACTGAGCCTGTGCGCCTAGAGCCCGTGCTCCGCAACAAGAGAAGCCATGACAATGAGAAGCCCCCGCTCTCCACAACTAGAGAAAAGCCCGCGCGTAGCAATGAAGACCCAACGCGGCCAAAAATAAATAAATTAAATAAATTTATTTAAAAAAACAGTAATTCACGAAAAAATGATACACCCATTACATGCTAACATTTTATAATGAAAAAGTGACGTTTTCCTTAAAAAAGAATTAGAATGGTTGAAGCATATGAGAAAAAAAATCTAGCCACACACAGATATATGGTGGGAAAAAGAAACTATTTCAATAGCTTGGTCTTTAATACTAAACCAAAGCTAGATGAGGGGTAGTTTCTTAAAGGTTGGCTGCACTGTGCATCGGAAACCATATCAATAAACCTTTCATATTCTTACACGGGTTGAATGGTCTGTCCTGAGCTTAAACACACCTTTTACCTGTGCACGGTTCTGTAATTCCCAGTGCGTCACCCTCCCCCAGGCAGGAGGTCCTGGACCTCGGGGCCTGCAGAGTGGAGGAAGGGAGGGACAGGTTATTGCTGGGTAAGCTGGGCCTGCCTTGGTCCTGCTTCCAGTCTGGTCAGGGGCTGTGTGTGGTGGAGACGAAGTAGAGGGTGGGGCATGACAACCCCACGGCATCCTTGGGCCCATGATGACACTCCGTCTCTCCTGGTTTACTCTCCTCTGTAGTAAACCAAGAGTGGAAGCTCCCCTCCCCTTGGGAGCACAGGGGAGAAATCACCACCCCAGACCCCAGGAGGAACTAATCCATCCTGTCAGCCAAGCAGAGCCCAATGCTTCGGAGACAGAAAAGGTGAGCGCAGATTCAAACGCCAGGCCTGAGGTCCTGTGGTAGAAATACGTGGAGGCCACGCAGCAGTGGAAACTCAGAATGGGGAGTCTGGGGTGCCCAGACTCCAGGGCCAGCGGCCACAGCTCATCCCAACTGTGTAGCAGCAGGACCTGGCCTGGTCTGCCTCTTGCATCCTTCTGAGCTTTCTCCCTTTAACATTTTTTTTTAATTAATTAATTTTTAAAATTTATTTTATTTTTGGCTGTGTTGGGTCTTCGTTGTTGCACGCGGGCTTTCTCTAGTTGCGGCGAGCGGGGCTACTCTTCCTTGTGGCGCGTGGGCTTCTCACTGCGATGGCTTCTCTTGTTGCAGAGCACGGGCTCTAGGTACATGGGTTTCGGTAGTTGGGCTCAGTAGTTGTGGCTCGCAGGCTCTAGAGAGCAGGCTCGGCAGCTGTGGCGCACGGGCTTAGCTGCTCCGTGGCACGTGGGATCTTCCCGGACCAGGGCTCAAACCCGTGTCCTCTGCGTTGGCAGGTGGATTCTTAACCACTGTGCCACCAGGGAAGCCCTCTCCCTTTGACTTTATGGGCATTTACTTCCGGAACGTGAGGACAGGGAAACTCAAATAAATGATATGCACAGACCAGACACACCTGCTCTTGTATTTACCAGATAATAAAATAGCTGCACTGACATAGGCTCAATAGTTTAATCTTTAAAAACAGTGACCTTTTCATCACTTGCTTGAGTACACTCTATATTATTGAAAACAGAATGAAAGCGTTAACTCTCCCAATTATAACATCACTGAAATGAAGTTTACTTGAAACTTCCCAGTCTGGGAAATGGCCTTCAGTAGTCTTCCTACCTACTTATGAACACAGGTTCACGGCTTGGTCCTAAAGAAGGCATTTGTTTTCTGCCTTCTCTGTCTCCTGACAGGGAGCACCCGCAGACCCCGCAGCCTTTCACTGGGCACCCGAGTCTCCCGCAGCTGACAGCAGCCAGAGCAGTGACACCACACACGAGACTTCACACGTGCCTTCCCTGGTCTGAGAACAGCCAGCCTCAGCCACCCTCTGGGTCCCCCTGACTGCCGGGTGCAAGTGGGGAGACAGAGAACAGGGAGATGTGGGGATGTGCCCAACCCCACCACGGCTGCAGCGCTTCCTCCAGGAGTCCTGGGGCAGGAACAGGATGCCTCACAAGTGCCCCGGCCTGGGCAGGGCAGGTGACCCCACTCACCACCCCCTGGGCCCCCACTGCACCTTTCAATCAAACAGCAAGGCCTGTTTGTACTCGCTCCCAAGCCAAAGGAACTCCAGGAAAGCTGAGTGATGCTAACCTTCTCACGTTCTGGAAAACGCAGGGACTTTGCACTCCAGTCATTAAAAAAGAGAGTTTTCAGGTCGTTCCTAACCCTTCATCAGGGTGTCTTTTAATGCCTCTGTGATTGCGCAGGAACTGAATTTTAACTTCAGTTAACGTAAATTGAAATGAGCACACGTGGCCAGTGACTACAGCACAGGACAGCGCGGCTGGGGGTCGACACAGGAACACCGGGGGGAGCCGCGCGGATCCAGAAGTGAGGATGTTCAAAGCCGTTTTTAACGCTTGCTACAAAAATAAGCCATGATAATCGCAGGATTCGGACTGTACGACTCCCGGGGCAGCCCTCCCGCCTGCCTCTGGGGAGACCCTTTGCACACGCGGGCAGGTCACTCACCTTTCTCGCCAACCCTAAGCGCGTCCCCCTACGCACCCTCTACCCGGGAAGTCCGCGCCGAGCAGGTGTGTCCGCCACTCCCGGCAGGTGAGCCAGCGGGCGGGTCGCGGAGCACCCGCCCAGCTAAGGAGCCGAAGCACCCACCTCCGGCCCTGCCGTCGCCCGCGCGCACGCGCGTCGGGCCCAGCCGGGACTTATTTCTCGGCACCTCCCGCTTCCCGGCCGAGCGCCAAATAAATATCCGGACTCGCCCTTGCCCGTGCGTGCGCGGCCCCGCCGCCTGCGTCACTAGGAAGCGCGCGCCCGGGCCGCCGCCGCCGCCGCCGCCGCCGAATCCCCAACAAGGAGCGGAGCCCGCGGCCGCCGCCGCCGCAGCCGCCGCCGCCGCCGCCGCCCGCCCGCTGGCGCCCGCGCAGGCCCGGCCGCGGCCCAGGTAAGCGCCCGCCGCCCCCCCTGTGGCGAGGCCTCTCGCTCCGCCGCGCGCCGCCGTCCAGTCAGGGGTCCCTGCGGAGCGTCAGGACGTTACGGCGGGGGGAGGGGAGCGGGGGAGGGGCGGCGGCGCGCGGCGGGCGTCACGGGCGTCACGGGCCCGCGTCAGGCGCGTCGGCGGCGGCGCGGCTTCCATCTTGCCGGAAGGCGGCGGGCCGCGGGCGGCGGGTGCCGGGGAGGGCCCTAGGCGGGGCTGCGTGGAGAGGGCCGCGTGGATAACCCCCCCTTACCGTGGGACCGCGTGAATTCTCCCCTTCCCTGGGGGCCGCGTGGATAATCCCCCCCTTCCCGTGGGGGCCGCGCGGATGCCCCTCTCCCTTGGGGGCCTTGTGGATACACCCTCTCTCGTGGGGGCCTGGTGAATGCCCCCCCTTTCCCTTGGGGGCCGCGTGCGTGCAACCCTTTAGTGAGACCCGTATTTGCTTGAACCCCGTGGTAGGAACCAATCAATATGGGTCCATTGCCAGTAATGACCTGTTACATATTTAACTTTATAGTTCATGTAGTCGAGCGACACTTCCAGTGAATCAACGTTTTCTTTCTTTGCTAACACTGCAAATACAGTTTCAGTTACATCAGTCTTTTTTAACTTACAAAAATCTGTGCATAACTGAAGTATATAACTTGATGAGTTAAGTGTGCACCCATAAAACCACAATCTATGCTATTAACCTGTCAATCGCCTCCAGAAGTTTATTCCCGCTCTTATTAGTTTGTGATAAGAACGCTGAACTAGCAAAATTTTAAGTATACAGTACGATATTGTTAACCATAGGCCCTATGCTGTAACTTAGACCTCTAGGACTTAGTCATTTCGCATAAGTGAAGCTTTGTACTTTTTGATGTGTCCCATTCCCCCTCCACCAGCTCCTGGCAACCACCGTTCCACTGTCTGCTTCTCCGCGTTTGACTATTATAGAGTCCTCATGTAAGTGGTAGCATGTAGTATTTTGTCCTGTGTCTGGCTTATTTCCCTTAGAATGATCTCTACATCCATCCACGTTGTCACAAATGGCAAAATTTCCTTTTTTTTTAAAGGCTAAGTTATATTTCATTGTATGTGTATACCAAATTTTTATTCACTCATCTGTCCGTGGGCATTTAGGTTGCTTCCACATCTTGACTATTGTAAATAACGCTGCAGTGAACATGGGGTGCAGGTGTCTCTTGGGTATCCTGATTTGTTTTCCTTCCGATATACACCCAGAAGTGGGGTTGCTGAACACATGGTAGTTCTATTTTTAGTCTTTTGAGGAACCTGGGTACTGTTTTCATAGTGGCTGCACCAATTTACATTCCCACCAACAGTGTACAACAGTGTAGGTCAGTCCGTTTAGGGTAAAACCAAATGGATTAAATAAATTCCAAATGTAACAAGATAAATTAAGCAAACTGTTCAAAAATTGTTTCTTTGTAGGAAGTGTAAAACTTTGGGAAGACATACTGGACGGGGGGCACGGTGGGGCGGGGATTTGTACATATACATCATACACTTAAGAGCCGGGTGCGTCCTGGCTGGGTGCGACGCAGGGTGTGGTCGAGACTGGTCAGCTAGTGCATTGCGCCCCCCTCGTCCCCCAGGAGGGCAGGGCCAGGAAGCCCAGATTCTCAAGGGAATGCGGGACTAGGGGGACCACCTCTAGGGATGAATTCTTGTGACATTTTTCAAGAGAAGCCGGAAATCTGGATTTTTAAAATGTGAACCCTGTAAAATTTGAAAAAGCTGGCAACTAATTAAAAAATTTGAAACACAGTGAGACTCAAAGAAATTGTGCTGGGACTTCCCTGGTGGTCCAGTGGGTAAGACTGTGCTCCCAATGCAGGGGGCCTGGGTTCGATCCCTGGTCAGGGAACTAGATCCCGCATGAATGCTGCAACTAAGAATTTGCAGGCCACAACTAAAGATCCCGCATGCTGCAATGAAGATCAGGCGTGCTGCAACTAAGACCCTGCGCAGCCAAGATAAATAAATAAATATATATAAAAAAAGTTGTGTCCATGGGCCACTGCTTTGTGACCTCTGCTCTGTTTCTAGTGGTATTTTTATCAAAAGAAAATATTTGTGATTATTTGGAAGACACAGAAAGTCAGATCTGAATCCAATGTACTGACCGCACACTCACATTTTTGTCCTGTTTTTGTATATTTATGCCTAAGAATGCTACTCTAGAAATACTTCCTCCTATCTTCTTTACCTCAAGGTTAATTGGGAAAGAAGAATTTTGAAAACTTGATATTGGAGAGGCAGGAATTCCGGTTTGTGTGTTCCCACTGCTTAGCGCTCTGTGCGGTTTTGAGATGTGGGTGAGGACAGCCGCCCATAGGGTGGGTCCCTGCCTTTCTGCAGCTTTGAGCTCAAGCGTGGCTTTCTGGCCCCCTTGGAGTCCACCCGGTGAAGCAGCGGTACCTCGGTGAGAGCCAAGCACCACGGAGCAATGTTACTTTAAGGCCGATTTTAAAGTGGTCTTTTTTTTTTGGCCAATGTGCGGCTTGCAGAATCTTACTTCCCCAACCAGGGATTGAACCCATGCCCCCCTGCAGTGGAACCGCGGAGTCTTAACTGCTGGACCGCCAGGGAAGCCCCCCTACATGTAGCTTTTTGAGAAACTGCCAGACTGATTTCCACAGCGGCTTCACCGTTTTGCTTGTCTGCTAGTGGTGCACAGTGTTCCCAGTTTCTCCACATCCTGACCACATGTACTTTACGTTTGTTTGTTTATAATAACCATCCTGATGGGTGTGAAGTGGTACCTCCTTGTGGTTTTTGTGTGCATTTCCCTAGTGATTAGGGTTGTTGGGCATCTTTTCAATGGCTTACAGGTTATTTGCATATTTCCTTTGGAGAAATGTCTATTCTGAGTCCTTTGCCCATGGTTTAAGTTGTTTTGTTCTCGTTGAGCTGTATCCTGGATGTGAATCCCTTGGCAGACACATGCTTTGCAGGCACTTTCTTCCAGTGTGTAGGTTGTCTTTTCAGTCTCCTGAGAGTGTCCTTTGATGCACAATAGTTTTTAATTTTAACGGAGTCTAATTTATCTGTTTTTTCTTTTATTGCCTGTGCTTTTGGTGTCATATTCAAGAAATCATTGCCAGGGAACTCCCTGATGGTCCAGTGGTTAGGACTCTGCGCTCTCACTGCTGAGGGCCTGGGTTCCATCCCTGGGCAGGAAACTAACATCCCACAAGCTGTACTGGTGCGGCCAAAAAAAACGAAAAAAAGAAAGAAAAGAAAAAGAAAAAGAAATCTTTGCCAAATCCAGTGTCAGGAAGATTTTCCCCTGTGTTTTCTTCTAAGGGTTTTACAGTATTTGCTCTTACGTTTGGAACTTTGATCCATTTTATGTTAATTTTTGTCTGTGGTGTAAGGGTCCAGCCTCATTCTTTTGCCTGCAGATGTCCAGTTGTCCCAGCTCCACATATGGATGAGACTGTCCCCATTGCCCATTGAATGGTCTTGGCACCCTTGGCAAAAATCAGTTGACCATATATGCCAGGATACAGTAGCTTTTTTTTTGGCCAATTTAATTTTTTTAAAAGATTCGCAAATGGTAAACTTTTATGGTTGTTTGGTGTACAGTTGTATGAGTTTAACACCTGTATAGATTCATCATGTAGCTGCCTCCATGATCGGAATACAGAACAATCCCATCACCCCCAGAATCTCCCTTGTGCTGTCCTTTTATGCCTCATCCTCCTCCCCCAGCCCCTGGCACCAATGATTTGTTCTCTTATCACTAGAGTTTTGTCTTTTCCAAAATGTCATGTAAGTGGACTCATACAGCCTACAGGCCTACCTTGTTTTATTGGGCTTCACTTTTTGTGCTTCGCAGATACTGTATTTTTTACAAATTGAAGGTTCGTGACAACCTTGCATCGCGCAAGTCTATCAGCTCCATTTTTCCAACAACATTTGTTCAGTTTGGGTCTCTGTGTCACATTTTGGTAATTCTTGGAATTTTTGAAACTCTTGCATTATTAATATGTTTGTTACAGTGATCTGTGATCCGTGATCTTTGATGTCACTACTAAGACTCTGAGGGCTCAGATGGTGGTTAGTATTTTTTAGCAATAAATTATTTTTTCATTAAGGTATGTATGTCATTTTTAGGCATAATGCTATTGTACACATAATAGACTATAATATAGTGTAGATATAACTTTTATATGCACTGAGAAATGGAAAATGTCACGTGCCTCACTTTATGGTGACATTCACTTTATTGTGGTGGCCGATACCTCCAGGGTCTGCGTGTGTAACCCCCTCAGCATGATTCTCTGGAGATCCATCCAGCTTGTTGCACATATCAAGTAGCTTATTTATTTATTTATTTTTATTGCTGAGGAGTATTCTTTTGTAAGGTTTGTTTCTCTTTTCATCTATTGAAGGTCATTTGAGTTGTTTCCAGTTTCTGACAGTTATGAATAAAGCTGTCATAGAATTGTGTGTACAGGTTTTGAAAGAAACCCAGGTCTTCGTTTCTGTGGGGCAGATACTTAGGAGTGGGGTTGCTGGGTCATGTAATAAGAGTACATGTAGCCTTCTGAGAATCATCCAGACCCTTTGCAGAGTGGCCGCACCGAGCAGCTGTGTGTGAGAGTTCCAGTTGCTGCACATCCTCACAGTCTTTGTATCGCCAGCTTTTTTTTGGCGCTTTTTAAGCTGTTCTAATAGGTGTGGTAGTATCGTTATGGTTTTAGTTTGCATTTTCCTGTGGGTTAATGATGTCGAGCATCTTTCTGTGTGTTTACTGTTTTTTAATATTTATTTACTTATTTATTTATTTGGCTGCACTGGGTCTTAGTTGCGGCATGTGGGCTCCTTTAGTTGCGGCATGCGGGATCTAGTTCCCTGACCAGGGATCAAACCCAGGCCCCCTGCACTGGGAGTGCAGAGTCTTAACCACTGGACCACCAGGGAAGTCCCTCTGTGTGCTTATTTGGACTTCTCTTTTGGTGAAGTGTCTATTCAAACCTTCTGCCTACTTTTATTTATTTATTTTAAAAATGTATTTGTTTATTTGGCTGCGTCGGGTCTTAGTTGCGTCGTGCAGGCTTAGTTGCTCTGTGGCCTGTGGGATCCTAAGTTCCCTGACCAGGGCTCGAACCCGCGTCCCCTGCATTGGAAGGCGGATTATTAACCACTGGACCACCAGGGAAGGCCCCACTCCTGCCTGCTTTTAAATTGTGTTGTTGTTGTTGAGTTCTTTGTATATTCTGCATGCAAGTTCTTTGTCAGACATGGCAATTTGCAAGCATTTTCTTCCACCTATAGCTTGTCTTTGCATTTTCCACTATATTCTCTATTCGCTGTATTGTAATATACATACTTCATTTGGGGGCAGGTTTATGTTCACAGCACAGTTGAGCAGGAGCCCCCAGAGTTCCCATGTGCCCCCTTCCCAGCCTCCCTCAGCACTAACATCCTCACCAGAGTAGTATGTTTGTTACAATCACAAACCCCAGTTGACCCGTCATCAGCCAGAGTCTATAGTTTACATTGGGGTTCACTTTTGGTGTTGTACAGTGTATGTTTTATTTTTATATTTTTTAATTAAGACTTAAGTTTTCAGAGCACTTTCAGGTTTACAACAAAATTGAGAAAGAGTTTTAGAGACTTCCCATGTACTCCCTGCCCCCACACGTGCATGGCTTCCCCTATTAATGAAATCACTCAACAGAGGGTATGTTTTTTACGAAGAATGAACCTACATTGACACATCAGAACCATCCAAAGCCCATAGTTTACCTTGGGGTGCCCCCTTGGTGTTGTACATCCCGTGGGTTTTGACAGATGCGTGATGGTGAATATCCACCACGACAGTATCACACAGAGTAGTTTCACTGCCCTAAACATCCTCTGTGCTTCGCCTATTCATCCTCCTGCCCACCCCCCAACCCTCTGGCAACCACTGGTCTCTTCAGGCTGGCTTCTGTGACTTCACAGTGTGCATTTAAGGGTCTGCCGTGTCTTTTTTTTAATAAATAAATAAATTTATTTATTTATGGCTGCGTTGGGTCTTTGTTGCTGCGCGTGGGCTTTCTCTAGTTATGGCGAGCAGGGGCTACTCTTCGTTGCAGTGCACGGGCTTCTCATTGCGGTGGCTTCTCTTGTTGCGGAGCACGGGCTCTAGGCATGTGGGCTTCAGTAGTTTTGGCACGTGGGCTCAGTAGTTGTGGCTTGTGGGCTCTAGAGCGCAGGCTCCGTAGTTGTGGCACACGGGCTTAGCTGCTCCATGGCATGTGGGATCTTCCCGGACCAGGGCTCGAACCCGTGTCCTCTGCATTGGCAGGCGGATTCTTTTTTTTTTTTTTTTTTTTTTTGCGGTACACGGGCCTCTCACTGTTATGGCCTCTCCCGTTGCAGAGCACAGGCTCCGGACGCGCAGGCTCAGCGGCCATGGCTCACGGGCCCAGCCTCTCCGTGGCATGTGGGATCTTCCCAGACCGGGGCACGAGCCCATGTCCTCTGCATCGGCAGGCGGACTCTCAACCACTGCGCCACTGGGGAAGCCTGGCAGGCAGATTCTTAACCACTGTGCCACCAGGGAAGTCCCTGCCGTGTCTTTTTGTGGCTTCGTACTCACTTCTTTTGTCTCTGGATGACCGTCCAGAGGTCATTCCATGGAATATGCAGTTTGCTCCCCCATTCATATGTTGAAGGACTTGATTTTTCTGTCTGCTTAGAACAGTGTTCTCCCCCTTCAGAGGGATAGAGAAGCGGGACCACCGTGTAGGCCCTGGCACCATCCCCTTTGAAGCTGGAGGTGGTCTATGTTTGTGCACAATGAGTCCCACCAGCAGGGTGGAATGTTTGCTTTCAGCTGTCAGACACGCCTAAAGAACCGAAGGGAACAACCATTTATTGTGTTTATCCAGATATTCACCACTTTGGTTGCCTTCCTTCATTCCTGAAGTTCCAGGCTTCCCTCTGCTGTAATTTCCTTCTGTCTGAAGTACTGCATTAGGTCTGATTGTGGCCAGTTCTCTTAATTTTCCTTTATCTGAAAATGTCTTTATTGTGCCTTCATTTCTGAAGGATCTTCTCACTGTTGCAGAATCCTGGGCCGAGGTTCTTTTCTTTCAGCACGTTAAAAATGTCCCTTCCTCGGGCTCTGTGGTTCTGAGGAGAGAGTCCCACAGGCCGTCAAATTGTTGTTCTCATGTGGAAATACATACCTTTTTATCTGCTGCTTTTGGAATGTTCTTAACATTGTCGTTAGTTTTCGGCAGTTTGATTATGTTCTGGGTGTAGATTTCTTTGAGTTTATCCTTTGTGAGGTTTGTTGAGCTTCTTGATGTGTAAGTTTATATTTTTCACTACATTTGGGAAGTGTTCAGCTGTTATTTTTTCAGAGTTTTTTTAGCATCACACTTTTTCCTTCTTTCCTTCTGGGACTCTGGTGATACAGATGGCCAACTTTTTATATTGTTCTGCATTCCCTGAAGCTCTGTTCATTTTGTTTTTCCATCTTCTTTCTGTTGTTCAGATTAGATCATTTGTACTGATCTATCTTTATTTTCATTGCTGTATCTCTTTCCTCTCTCATCTCCATTCTGATATTGAGCCCACCTGGTAGATTTTTTTATTTCTGTTATTACATTTTTTAATTTTCAAATTTCCGCTTGGCTGTGACTTCGGTTCCTGCGGCAGCCCTTTCAAGGACGGCTGGCTCCACTTGTGAAGCAGGAGCGCCCGCAGCTCTGAGGTCACTGTGGATTCTAGTGGTCGCCTTGTATGGGCTTCTCTTGTATAATTTTTCCCTTGAGAATTGGTCAGACTTTCCTGGTTCTTTGTGTGTTAGATAATTCTGGATCATATTCTGGATACATTGAATATTGTGTTGTGAGATTCTGGCTCTCGTTTAAACCCCGTGGAGGATGGAGCATTTTGTTGTAGCAGGAAATGGACCTGGCTTGTGGGTTCTGAGCCCCCTCTGGGCGGGCGTGGTCCTGAGTCAGTTCAGCCTTCCAGCCTGTGCAGTGTTCTCTGGATCTGTCCCATAGGTGCCACCCAAGGCCAGTCTGAGACCTGGGTGGGGGTCGATCCTGGAGGTCGGTCCTCAACATCTTTGGTTGTTGCCATTTGGGGTCAGGTCCACACGCGGACAGGTGCGGAGGGACCCAGGCCTTCACGCACAGCTGGGGGCAGGCCCTTTCTGCCTCCCTCCTCTCCGCAGTCTCCTGCATACTCTCTGACTCCCAGAACCCCCTTCCTTGTGCTTTGGCTAAAAGCCAGGTCTCTTACGTGTCCTCTGTGCTACGACGCATCAGTACCTGGTCTGCCCTGAGCCAAGCGCCACAGGATGGAGAGCAGTGGGGGGCCTCTGGGTCCCCGGAGTTTTCGGTGCCTGCCTGGCCGTGACTGTCATGGAGTTTAGAGGGCCTGGGGCTTGCTGGAGGGCAGAGCCAGCGAAGACAAAATAATGCCTGGGAGGGTCCCCCAGACCAGAGACAGGATTCATCTCCAAGGGCTTTCTTTTGTCTGTTTTTGGGTCGTGCTTCAGCATGCGGGATCTTAGTTCCCCGACCAGGGATCGAACCCATGCCTTCTGCAGTAGAAGCACAGAGTCTTAACCACTGGACCGCCAGGAAAGTCCCTCCGCAGGCTTTCTGTGCACAGCCCTGAGTTCAGGGCGTGGGACCCACCTCCAGAGGTGTCTGCCCACATTCTGGTTCCTTCCCCGTCCCCCGCAGGTGACCAGTGGGCTTTCAGGCCTGTCATGGCTCCGAGATTCTTCCAGGGCTTCCTTTCTCAGTGCTCACTCCATCCTTGCCAGAGCCCGAGGCCCTGGAAGAGCCCTTCTCTTGCATCGCTTCTGTCAGAAGGTAGCGAGGTCCCCATGCAGACCCTGTGCCCCCCTGTTGCCCTGCAGGCCCGGTGCCCTGGCGCCTCCTGTCCGCTGAGCCATGGCCACCCCCGACGTGAGCGTCCACATGGAGGAGGTGGTGGTGGTGACGACGCCCGATACGGCGGCGGATGGCAGCGGCGTGGAGGAGGTGAAGACCGTGCTGGTCACCACCAACCTGGGCCCGCACGGGTGAGGATGGGCACCCGGCCTGGGGGCAGGGGGCGCCAGGGGACGCGGAGCCGCCACCCGGCCAGGAGCGAGTAACGCTTCCCTGACTCTTCTCCCGACACCAAGGTCACAGCTTCGTGTCCCTAAGCGCACGGTAACTTCTCCTCTGACAAGAACACAGTAGGGCCAGTTAGGAACTGGGTTTTCCAAGGGAAGCCAAGGAGCAACGCCTGTGGGGTCAGCAGCGCGGTGACAGGCAGCGCGTGGCCCTGAGCCTGCCGCGCCGTGACCTCGGGCTGGACTGGAAGGTCGGGCAGAAGTGGCAGCAGAGCGCGAGGCCGGCTGTCGTTGCGGGTGTTAACATCTCCTTTCTCCTCCCCTCTGTTCCAGGAGTGACCTGACGGAGGGTAACATGGAGACGGAAAACGCCGCGGCAGCTGCTGCAGCCGCATTCACAGCGTCCTCGCAGCTCAAGGAGGCCGTGCTAGGTAGGGAGCCTGCCTTCTCGTGGCAGCGCCCGCAGGCAACTCTGGAGGTGGCTTTTCCGAGGGGACGGTCCTCCCATCAGTAGGGGGCCAGTCAGAGGTTCCTGAGGCTCTCCTGTGGGCTCTTCTTCAGAGGTGGCGCCACAGAGGCCCTGGCTCCAGGGTCTCCAGGTGTGGCCTTGGCCTGTGGCTGGCGGGGAGAGCTTGGTTTTGCGGTTCTACTTAGTGTAGCTGTCAGTGAGTGGCAGTGAAGATGATTTATCACCTTTGGTCTTTTCCTATTGCCTAACACTGAAGGCCTCAGAGCTCTTCCAAATGTTAAGAATAGGTTTTCTCTGGAATTGTGCCAGGTAATGTTTGTTTCCTTCAGTGGCTCTTTATTTCGGGCTGATGAGAAATGTCCCCGCCCACCTTGGTCCTGTCTCAGTCCCTCCTGGATTTTAGTTTCTGGTTTCTAGGTTGGTAGTTAATGTTGTGCTTCTGCGGGAAGTGCTTTGGAGAAGTTGTAACTGATTTTCTATGTTGCCCCTTTCCCTGTCGACACGCCTGGTGAGAAGTGAAGATGGCTGAAGAGGAGGAGAGCCTGGAGGCCGAGATCGTGTACCCCATCACCTGCGGGGACAGCAGAGCCAACCTCATCTGGAGGAAGTTTGTGTGCCCCGGCATCAATGTGAAGTGTGTTCAGGTGAGGGTTCTGGTGCAACCAGAGCACAGGCCTGCGTGCCAGGCTGCAGGGAGGGGCCCCCAGTACTGCAGCTGTGAAGCAAACAAAAGAAGACCCCTACAGCAGGGGGTGTGACCTGTGGGGGGCAGTTCAGAAGGCAGAAATCCCGTGCTTGGGAGAGCAGAGGAGAAGGAAGGAGCCTTCAGGGACAGACAGGATTGTCGCTGGGGCACACGGAGAGCCTCAGGGCAGAGATTCTCTGTTCCTGGAGCAAAGCTGTGGAGAGAGGCTGGGAAGGCAGCTCTGCTGACGCTGGGATTGGCAGTGACTCTGCTGGGCAGGTTGAACGAGAGGGATGCTTTGCAAAGACTCAGCAGCAGCCGTGAGTGAGACGGAGGGGAGAGGTCGGCTCCTTCTGCAACGCGATGGTTTAGGTACCCAGACTCACCTTGTGCTGAAAACAGCCAAAAATGCCACTTAAGATATTTTCGTAATGCATCTTCTAGATACCTCCTTAAGCTGGTAAAAGAGGACAAAATAGTCATGCCCAGGGCCTGAATAAAGGTGGATTATAGAGGGAGGCCAAGCACCAACCCCGGCTTTTGTCTGAGAGCCTTTGCCCGACACTGATTTTCTCAGCCTCATGGGGCTGGAGATGAGAAGGTGAAGCCCAGGGCTCCCAACTTGCATGTGTTGTTGGGGGCAGAGATTGTCCCTGTGATGCTGCTACTTCCAGAGGTCTCTACCCTCAGTGTTGGGGGTTAGAGAGTATGCTAATCACATACTCCCCGTCCCCTCTATCCCCCAGGGCATGGAAAGCTCCTGTCTCATGTCTTAGCACCGGGTGGAAGAGAGAACCCTCTTGAGGATTCACATGTGGCCTGTATAGTGTGAACACCTTTAGCTAAGAGTTTAGTCGTAGGTTGTTCCTGGCTGGCAGCTCCCCCAGGAATCTGACAAAAGCAAATGAAAAATCCTTTTTGGTAGAACTCATCTTTATCTCAGGTTTCAAGTGATTTTGACAGACAAAGTTCCAAGAAAAGGAGCAGCTCACAGTAAAGCAAAACAAAACACTGAGCACACAGGAAATAAAGCACCTGAATGAGTGCACACAGAAACCACAGATAGCAGAATCGGACCCACAAGTGCTGCAGGTTGGAATTTTGAGACACAGAATATAAAATAATTATGTTTAATTTACTTCAAGAAATAAAAGAGGGCTTCCCTGGTGGCGCGGTGGTTAAGAATCTGCCTGCCAAAAAAAAAAAAAGAATCTGCCTGCCAATGTAGGGGACATGGGTTCAAGCCCTGGTCCAGGAAGATCCCACATGCCGCAGAGCAACTAAGCCTGTGTGCTACAACTACTGAGCCTGCGCTCTAGAGCCCGTGAGCCACAACTACTGAGCCTGCGTGTCACAACTACTGAAGCCCGAGCGCCTAGAGCCCGTGCTCCGCAACGAGAGAAGCCACCACAATGAGAGGCCTGTGAACCGCAACTAAGAGTAGCCCCTGCTCACCGCAACTAGAGAAAGCCCATGCACAGCAATGAAGGCCCAACGCAGCCACACACACACACACACACAAATTAATTAAAAATAACAACAGCAACAAGCTAGAGGGACTTCCCTGGTGGCACAGTGGATAAGACTCCAAATGCAGGGGGCCTGGGTTTGATCCCTGGTCAGGGAACTAGATCCCACATGCATGCTGCAACTAAGAGTTTGCATGCCACAACTAAGGAGCTCATGAGCTGCAACTAAGGAGCCCACCTCCTGCAACTAAGACCCAGTGCAACCAAATAAATAACTATTAAAAAAAAAAAGCTAGAAGTGAAAAACAGAATTAAAATTGAACACTTAAGTGGATGGATTTTACAGCACATTAGACACAGTTGAAGAGATAATTAGTGAAATGGAAGAGAGAAGTGAAGAAGTTATCCAGACAATGATCCCCCAAAATGTCATGAGGGAAGATGGAAGCACAAGAAAGTCTAATGCATCTATCTGAATTCTGAGAGGAGAGAGCGTCTGAGAACGTTCGTAACCTAGGAAAGAGAGCAGCCCAGAGTTCAAGAGACGTAGCAGATCCTAAACTGAATGAATAAGAAGAAACCAGCCACATTTCAAAATCTACATGGGTGCCAGTGCAGAGGACCTTCCACTGGCTCCTGGGATGCTTTAGCATCAGAATAATGAATGATAGTTATGGATTATGATTCAAGTAAAAACAATCTATGGGCCCATATTTATTGCAGTGTATTTCATGTTATTTATTTACATTGACACAAGGGAGAGGTTAAACTCTTACACCAACTAACAAATGTAGAAGGGGTGCTGGAGCCAGAGTGCCACAAGGGGGTGCTGAAACTAGTCAGGGGAAGCTGGATGACGGACATTTGGTCTCCAGGTACCCCCATCATTGAGGTACTGCTTACAGAGGCAAAGCAGGAACGGCAGGGGGAAGCCTGCAGATCACTCCCTAAATGTGATGACGTTTGGGCATCAGTATCGGGACCAGCCTCCATCCCGGCCTTCTGATCGAATGGGCAGGGATTCTGTGGCATTCCCGACAAAAACCCACAACCTGACTCTACTTGGGAAAACGTCAGACAGACAAAAACTGAGGGGCACAATTTTTGTCTACAAAAACACTGACCTGCATGCTTCACAGATGTTGAGGTCAGGAAGACACCATCGGGCCGAGGAGCTGCTCTGGGTCAAGGAGGCAAGACGCAGTGGTCAGTGCAGCGCGAAGTCAGGCCATGTCCTGCGTCAGAGAAAAGTTGCCACAAAGACCATTATTGGGACAGTTTGTGAAATTGGAATATTGCCTGTGGATCAGATAATAATACATTAATGGTAGTTTCCTGATGTTGAGAGCTGTGTGTGGTTATGTAGGAACCTTGTTCTCAGAAAATAGGCGTGAAGGACTCAGGGTGGCTACCCCGCAAGCGTTTAGAGTTGGGCCCTGTGTGGAGAGCGAGCCTGGGGAAGGGGCCGCTGGGGCTCTGACTGTACCTGCAGTTATTTTATAAGGTTGAAATCACAGCAGAATTAAAAGTTAGAAGCAAAAGAGATGTAATAACAAGAGCAGTGGAGCAAGACCCCCCGGCAGCTGAGCTCTAAAGACTCCCAGGGAGCCAGGGGACTGGCGCAGGGCGGGTCTCCTTGTGCCAGGAGAGGAAAGCTGCACACAGTGAAATCGTCTTCAGAAATTAGGAGAAACAAAGACATTTTCAGGCAAAACTGTGTTTGCCACCAGCAAGTCGTAACTAAAGGTATTCTAACAAATGATTTCAGGCAGAGGGAAAGTGGTTCCAGAGAAGAGCTTTTAGGTGGCTGGAGGCCTGGAGAGTGGAGGAGGTGGGTGAGTCTAAGGTGATGGGCTCTGCAGTGCTGGTGCGCATCCTAGGAGGCTCTGCACGCTCTGTGGTGGGATGGTTGGAGGGCTGTGAGTGGGATCAGCTGGCCCACCCTGACAGTGGGGCACACCTGCCCAACCAGCAGAGGAGAGCCTGGTCCCCCAGAGGGAGACGGGATGGGGGTGCGCACAAGGTGCAAGGGAGAGACAGGCCGGCAGGTGGTGCTGCAGTGTCCGGGTGTGGGCAGGGCCAGAGGCGATGGCCAGAGAGGGTGTCACGTGGTGGGGGCAGAGGCCGGGCCCAGTGTGGACTTCCTTGGCTCGGGCAGTGGCCAGTGAGGTCCTCCGACTCTGACTCTGCCTGTCTGCCCAGGCTCAGGCCTGGCTCCCGACCAGCTGACTGAGTGGATGAGTGGCTTCCTGACTCAGAGAAAGAGTGCAGGGCTCAGGCAGTTAGGACAGCTGCTTCCAGTCAAGAGGGGCTTCCCAGGCTGGTGGCGTTTGCCGCGACCAAGTGCACTGGAGATACAGGCAGACCTCGGAGACGCTGCAGGTTCAGTTCCAGACCGCCTCAGTAAAGCCCATGTCGCAATAAGAAGAGTCACACACACGGTTTGGTTTCCTCGCACATGTAAACATTATGTTTACACTAGACTGTGCTCTGTTAATGGTGTCACAGCAGTATGTCTGAAAACGATGTACATACCTTAACTTAAAAGTACTTTATTGGTAAAAAATGCTGGCCGTCATCTGAGCTTTCGGAGCGGCAGTAGTAACGTCAAAGATCACTGCTCACACGTCACCGTAACAACCATAGTAATAACGAAAAAGTTTGATATATTGCGAGAATTACCAGAAAGTGTCACACAGACCGGAAGTGAGCAACTGCTCTTGAAAAACGGTGCCGATAGCCTTGCTCAAAACGGGGTTGTCACGAACCTCCAATTTGCAGAATATGACTATCTGTGGAGTGCTACAAAGCAAGTGTGGCTGAGTTGAGGTGCTTTTGCTCCAGTGGCATGGTAACCTGGGCCCAACCTGACACAGACTGCAGGGCGCCCGAAAGGCAGCCGCCGGGGAAGGGGAACCCTGGGAAGGGGACGCCTGGGACGGCCGGCACCCTGGCCAGGGTCCAGCTGTGCATCCAGGCCACAGTTGGAGCTTTCGTTTCTGCCTCTCCTGAGACCAGTGACTTATCCATCCCCAGCCTGCTTGTTTTCTTGCTTTTTTTTAAATAAAGCTGTGCGCAGGCTTTCTCTAGGTGCAGAGAGCGGGGGCTACCCTTCATTGAGGTGCGTGGGCTTCTCATTGCGGTGGCTTTTCTTGTTGCTGAGCACGGGCTCTAGAGGCATGGGCTTCAGTAGTTGTGGCATGTGGGCTCAGTAGTTGTGGCTCACAGGCTCTAGAGCGCAGGCTCAGTAGTTGTTGTGCACTGACTTTGTTGCTCCATAGCACGTGGGATCTTCCCGGACCAGGGCTCGAACCCATGTCCCCTGCACTGGCAGGCAGATCCTTAACCTCTGTGCCACCAGGGAAGTCCTTTGTTTTCTAAGTAAAGGCAGTTTTATGTTGGTTCTTTGGTTCCGGTAATTTCTTGTTTAATAAGACTGAATAGGATACTTTACCTTCTCAGGCCACTGTTGGGGGAAACTAGCAGACCTGTGAGGCGGGGGGCAGTTCCCTGACTTTGAAGTGGACGTGTGCTCCTGGGCCGTGAAGGCTGCCGTTAGGGGTGGGCCAGGCCGGCTGAAGGGACATTCACAGCTGACCCTGTGCACTGTGTCTCCTGTTCCTTGGTGTGACATATGTGTATATTATTTGTGGAATAAGTTATGCATAAGGAGGTTTGCCAGTTGCTGTCTGAAGGGAGGGAGAGAGTGCTGTGCCTTTCTGAGTGGTGTGGGGTCCTTGGGTCCCAGGCATTGGGTGTGTGGCTCGGGGGAAGCGCCAAGCACTTAGCTCCCTCCCCGCTGGGGGTCAGTGTCTGACTACCCGCTGGGGCAGGAGGAGGCCAGCTCCCCGCTCCAGCCCCTGTGCACAGGGGTCAGGCTCGTCTCACATGGCGATTCTTTCCTGAATCCTGAATGTCAGGTTGAGAGCCGGCCCACGGCTCCACCGCATCTGCCCTGCCGTCCACCCCGTTTCCCAGGCCAGCTCTGGGGGCGGGTGGTGTCAGGCAGGAGAGAAGGGCCGTGGGGAGGCTCTGGGCTGACTTCGCTCTGCTCTTCCCTCCACAGTACGATGAGCATGTCATCAGCCCCAAGGAGTTCGTGCACCTGGCCGGCAAGTCCACCCTGAAGGACTGGAAGCGAGCCATCCGCATGAACGGCATCATGCTCAGGTGGGTGGGGCGCGGGCGTGGGGCGGGAGACAGGATGGGGCGGGGGACCAGTGGGAGGGACTGGGCAGGGATGGGCCGGTGACCCTATGTCGGGGAGCACTGTGGCCACTGCTTTCTCATTGGGTTTTGCGTTTTGAAGATGAGGGGCATTTTCTGCATGAGGATTGTGGACAGCGTCCCCGGGGCTGGGCCGCCCACACCCCTGCCAGCACGTGACCCTGTCAGACTTGCAGGGGTTTCTGTCTTGCTTTTTTTTTTTAATTTATTTATTGTTTTTGTCTGCATTGGGTCTTTGTTACTGCGTCTGGGCTTTCTCTAGTTGCGGCAAGCAGGGGCTACTCTTCGTTGCGGTGCGCAGGCTTCTCACTGCGGTGGCTTCTCTTGTTGTGGAGCACGGGCTCTAGGAGTAGTGCGGGCTTCAGTAGTTGTGGAGCGTGGGCTCAGTAGTTGTGGCTCGTAGGCTCTAGAGCTCAGGCTCAGTAGTTGTGGCGCACAGGCTTAGTTGCTCCGCGGCATGTGGGATCTTCCTGGACCAGGGCTCGAACCCGTGTCCCCTGCATTGGCAGGCGGATTCCCAACCACTGCACCCCCAGGGAAGCCCTTTCTGTCTTGGTTTGATCACCACCAGTCCCTTACCGAGGCACCTGTGACTGTGTCACCAGGAAGACACCGGCTGTGAAGCTGTCTGCGCATCAGGACAGTGGCCAGGCCAGCCTTCTTCCTCCTGAGGCAGCACCTACCCCCGTGTGCCTCCCGCCATCACCCCAGACTCGGGTCCCTGTTGAGAGCCTGCGCTTCTTTAAGCTGCTGTGCATTCGTCTGTCCAGTTGTCCAGACACTGTCCTTTCTGGATGGCCAGTCTGCCAGCAAGGGTCCTGTCCGGACTGTCTGTGTTCACTGGCAGCATTGGTCTCCTCCAAGCTGCACTGTTCCTGTGACCTTGTGACAGTCGTAGCATTGACGCTTTCAGGGGGTCTTGGCCTAGAGCCCCAACTTTCCTGTTTCTAGAGCCAGTCCTGCTGGCCTGTGCCCCATCGGCTTCCCTTGTCGGTGGCGGGGTCTTGGTGAGGTGTCTAGTCACCTTTCTCCCTGTACACTTCATCTTCCCTTTGAAATTGAGTAGGAATTGGTGGGAAGCTTCAGGCCGGCTCTTTGCTACTTCACACCGACATCAGTTCCAAGAATGTCAAGTGTCTGGAGTGTCCTGCTCAGGCTCTCCCGTAGGGCCCTCTGCGGTGCCCGTTCCACCAGCCGCCCTGGTGGGTGTGGCCTGTCACGGGTGGCCTTCTGAGCTCCTCCCTTCCACCTGTGAAACGGGAAGGGTGATGCCGCTTCCAAGAAGGCTGAGGACAGACTAGGCTTTTGTGTTTATACCCCCAGGAACGTTAATGCCTAATTTCCACGTTTTAACATTTCCTGCTTTGGTGGTAACGGCTTGCCCCTCTGAATTGGCCCCTGCTGCCTGTCTGTCCAGAGACAGCCATGGTTTTTCATGGTGTCCAGAGTGGCAGGATCTGGTCGCTTTGTTGCTGAAGGGGCCCCTCTCCTTCCTGTGCTTATTCCCAGGGGAAGCGGCTTCTTGCTGTCCTTGGGCATGTCTGCTGCCCTGGGTGCCTGCAGCCCGTGGGAGCCCTGTCACTCTCCCTAGGGAGCCCCTTCCTTCCCCCGGAGCAGCTTTGCACCCTCCCATCAACCCAGCTCTTTCCTCTCTCAGCCCCACCTGCCGCCGGGCGTATCCTGGTGGTGCGGCTGTGACCGTTTCATTGGAAGAGCACCGCCGGGAGGTGCCATCTGCTGCACTCCCTGGAGCCAGCGCGTTCACGCTGCCCCAAGGCCGAGGTGGGCGGCAGCCCCAGAGCCGTCCGATCCTTTCGCGGGTTGAGGCAGGCCAGTCGAGATGCACCGAACTGAAGTCCAGGACCTCTGGGAGAGGCCAGAGAGGAGGGCCTTGGGGGCGTTCCAGCAGGCAGGGTACATGTGGTGCCGTCCTGGTAAAACTGAGGCTGGGAGGTGACACAGCGAGAATCCAGAGGCACTGGTGCTGTTGGTGCTTCTGGAGGGTCTCGCTTTTTGGGCCACGCACAAGGCGGGTATGCCACCATCAGCACCTCTTTTGGCCCTGAGTCCCCCGCCGGGGCTGGCAGGCAGCAGAGCGTCTCGGAGAGGCCCAGCCCCTCAGTGCTGACCGGCGTCTCTGGACAGCCACCTCCCTCGGAGCACCAGCCACTGTGGTCGCTCTTCCTGTGGACAGAGCCACACGCGGGCGTTCCCATGCCAGCTGAGAGAGCTGTGCTGGGGTGTTGGAGAGGCCGGCCCGGGAGCCCCGGTGGAGCCTGCCTGCGCAGACACACCACTGTGGGCCCGCCCCGGGGCAGGCCTTCCACGGCTGACACCCCGCCCTCCTCTGCTCAGGAAGATCATGGACTCCGGGGAGCTGGACTTCTACCAGCATGACAGGGTCTGCTCCAACACCTGCCGCAGCACCAAGATCGACCTCTCGGGGGCCCGTGCATCCCTGGGCAGCCCCACGCCTGCTGAGTACATCCCGCTCACGCCCGCCACGGCCGACGGTACGTGCTGGGCCAGCCACAAGCGGGGCCTCCCTGTCCACTCAGCTGTCCCTTCCAGGCCCCAGGGGTCAGCAGCCACCTCCTTCCTCACCGAGGAAGTCTAGCTGAATTGCTGTTCCATCCACAGGGAAGACTGAAGTACTTCCTCTTTTTAAGCCATTTTTATTACAAAATACAATGATTCATATGTAGAGAAAAGTATGAAGAATAACAGAGCAAACGTCCAGTACCCACCCCAACCTGTGACCAGTTCAGGGAGTGCCCCACATGCCTGGTCTGCCATCTGTCCTTGCCCTGGGGCCGCTCCCCCTGGCACTTGGTTCCGGCTCGTGCACTTCCCTGCAACTTGAGATTTGTTGATGTGTTTATGATGTTCTGTGTTGGCATCTGTTGCTCTAACTGGTGGAAGGACTAAACATTTCCTGGAATTCCTTCCAGATTTTTGAATACAGAGATTCTTTTTAAAACAAGTTAGCATGAAATCCGGTCCCAAGTTCCCTGTTCATGTTGCCCATTGATAACTTGGTGGCGCTACCTTTCCTGTGATGGGAATTGCATTGTCCCTAAGTTGTTGCTCCACAGGTCAGTCTGGGCCTGCTGCCGTGTGGCCAGGGACTGTCCTCATGGCTGACCAGACGGTGGTTGGTCGAGGGGCCTTGTCCTGTACTTGGGAGGATGGAGAGGGAGGCTCGGGGGCAAAGTGAGGTCCTGGGGTTCACCCCGAATGAGTCCCTGCACCCTAACTGCACGGCCTGGCAGCCGGCCCAGTTTGGGGGTCCCTCCCAGGAGCTCTAGGAACACGCAGGCTGCCAGCAGTCAGGGCCGGCCCTGGGACTGCACTACACAGTGTGGGAGGGGCTGGGTCACGGCAAGGCCCCCGCCCCCAGGAGACACAGGGAGACAGCACTCCTGGTGGGCCGGTGGCTTCCGTGGGAACAGGGCCTCCTCCGGGTCATTGGGTCCAGACTCTCTGTTCTGCCTTGTAAAAGGCGGCCGCAGTGACAGATCTCCAGGAAGGCTCCGGGCGCTGACGCTCCAGTCAGAGCGCCGTGTCCGGTAAAGGCCACATGGGGTTTTGGGGGTTAGCTCTTAGAAGTCTGTTGTCCCTGGGTGGCTTGGATGGTCTGTCGCTTTGCTTAAACTCACCTCCGTGGTGGTCTCCAGCCAGAGTCCTCAGAACACCTGAGTTGCCTCTCGTGGAGTTACAAGCTCTGTATCAGCCCAGACTAAGAAAGAGCTATTTCAGGCATCTAACAACCCCAGCACGATGTCTTCGTCAGATGTGAAAGAGGCTGGCATGAGGTCAGAAAGCTTACCCAGAGGTTAGGTTTCCAGGCTTGTTTCTAAGCCCCAAATGGCCAAATCCAAACTGTGTCCAGGACCCTGCAGACACTAGAGTCAGAGGTGAACCAGCTTGGGTGGCTTGCATCTCTAAGTCCCACTTCTGATTTACAAAAATGGAAACATGGTAGCTGCTGAGATGGACGCTTGGTGTCAGTGAGACAGAGACCCCAAGAGCAGGCCAGGCAGGAAGGCTGGCCTGGGGCCCCTGGCCAGCAGGCTGTAGAAGCTCGTGACCGCGACAAGGACAGCAGAATGTTGAGGACACGTGGACAGGTGCGAGGAGGCATGTTCCAGCTCCTTCTTTGTACATGTTTAACAGTGAAATTAGAACGCAAGGCACATGTATGCTCTGTTGTGCTCATGCACCTCAGTCAATTTTGTGAAAATGCGGGTGGGGGCAGCGAGTCAGAGCTGGGGCGGGTGGTGGGTGGGATGCTGGCCTGTCGCAGGCGAGGCTCACCGGGCTCATCTTGGTTGCAGTGAATGGGGCTCCTGCCACTATCACCATCGAGACTTGTGAGGACCCTGGGGACTGGACCACAGCCGTAGGAGGTGCGGGCCTTCCTGGGCTTCTCACGGTGGGGGCGGGGCCTTCCCGGGGCTTGTCAAGGTGGGGAGGCGGGGCCTTCCTGGGCTTCTCATGGCGGGGGCAGGGCCTTCCCAGGACTTGTCAAGGTGGGGAGGCGGGGCTTTCCTGGGCATCTCGCGGCAGGGGCGGGGCCTTCCTGGGCTTCTCATGGCGGGGGCAGGGCCTTCCCAGGACTTGTCAAGGTGGGGAGGCGGGGCTTTCCTGGGCGTCTCGCGGCAGGGGCGGGGCCTTCCTGAGCCTCTCATGGCGGGGGCAGGGCCTTCCCAGGACTTGTCAAGGTGGGGAGGCGGGGCTTTCCTGGGCATCTCACGGAGGGGGCGGGGCCTTCCCGCGGCTTTTCACCCGGGGAGTGTGTTGGGGCGGGGCTCCGATTTGCGGCTGGCTTCGCCTTTGCAGACCGCCGGGCCGTCCTCTTGCAGGAAGCGCAGGGCCGACCCACTGGCCTTGCGCATGTGGCTGTGGGGGACACAGCTGCCCCTCAGAGCCGTGTCCTCCTGGCAGTTCTTTGGTCCTCCGTGTGGTTGGAACCGGCGGTGGGGCTGCCTGTGCAGGACTCCCCATCTCTGAGCCTCTCCTTCTCTCACAGATGACACGTTTGCCTTCTGGCGAGGGCTGAAGGATGCAGGCCTGCTGGACGAGGTCATACAGGAGTTCCACCAGGAGCTGGTGGAGACCATGAAGGGTCTGCAGCAGCGGGTCCAGGGCCCTCCCCTGCAGCTCCGAGGTGAGCGGCCTTGCCCTGCCCTGGTCTGTGGGCCCGGAGGCCTCTTCTGCGCATGGTGGTGGCGGTGGTGGGCGGCTTCAGGACGCCGTGGGTGCAGCCTGCTCCTCTGGCTCCGAGCTGAGCCCCAGCGTCGGCGGGGGTGGGCGGTTAGCCTGCTCCCACCAGGTCCCTCCTTGCCACCGGGACGAAGCTGAGCCCGGGAATCAGGAACCTGCTGGGCCCCATCCCTCATCTCACCAGGGGCTGTGGGGTGCCCGTGCTCCCCGTGTGCTCGCCCTGCCCTTGCAGACGCCGTCCTCCTCAACAACATCGTGCAGAACTTCGGCATGCTGGACCTCGTGAAGAAGGTGCTGGCCAGCCACAAGTGCCAGATGGACCGCTCTCGGGAGCAGTACGCCCGCGACCTGGCAGGTGCGCTGGCCTTGCGCTGTGACCCGCACAGCTGCGCGGGAGCTGCGGGGGCACGGGCTCGGTGACCCCAGGATGACCCCAGCCAGACTTCCCGTGAATTCACCCTCGGCCCCGCGATTTGCCTGTGAGGTGGCGCCTTCCTGGGGAGGTGCCTGTGGCCACGCATGAGACAGGCTGCTTACGTGCTGTGCCCTCCTTATCTTAATACGTCACCAAGGCAGATTTCCTGCGAGCGCTAGGATGATTGGAACACAGTAGAGAACAGGGAAGTCCTGTCCCCACGTCGGGCAGCGCAAGGCAGCTGCTCAGGATATGACTCTTTTGCTTCCTCAGAGCAGTGGGTCCCCATCAGAGCAGCCCCACAGAGAGTGTCACTGCAAGGGCCGTGGGGGACAGGACGGAGCATCACTGTGAGGACATGCGGGTCAGGCCCCAAGTCAGCGCAGGCCCTGGCCAGGGCAGGTTGTGGGTGCCCGCTGTGCCCCGCAGTCACGCCCTGTCGCTGTCCCCGCAGCCCTGGAGCAGCAGTGTGACGAGCACCGCCGTCGGGCCAAGGAGCTCAAGCACAAGTCGCAGCACCTCAGCAACGTGCTCATGACGCTGACGCCTGTCTCCCTGCCCCCGCCTGTGAAGCGGCCCCGGCTTGCAAGGGCCACATCCGGGCCAGCCGCCATTGCCTCGCAGGTGCTCGCCCAGTCCGCCCAGATCGCCCTGACCCCCGGTGTGCCCGTCTCCCAGCTCACCAGCGTGCCGCTGGGCAAAGTGGTGTCCACCCTGCCCTCCCCCATACTGGGCAAGGCCATGCCCCAGGCTGCTCCGGCAAGCTCCCCCGCTTCACCGCTGCTTGGGGGCTACACGGTGCTGGCCTCCTCGGGCACCACCTTCCCCAGCACGGTGGAGATCCACCCGGACGCGTCCAGCCTCACGGTCCTGAGCACAGCCGCCATGCAGGACGGCAGCACTGTGGTCAAGGTGGTGAGCCCGCTGCAGCTGCTCACCCTGCCCGGCCTGGGCCCCACCCTGCAGAACGTGGCCCAGGTTTCACCGGGGGGCAGCACCATCGTGACGGTGCCCACGGGAGCTGTTGAGAGCGCCGTGGCCGCCCCGGGACCCGAGGAGCACACGGCCACCATTGAGGTGGCCGCCATGGCGGAGGGCCACGAGCACAAGTAGCCGTCGGCAGAAGGCAAGGCCCCTCGTGGGCACAGGGCTGGCCACCTCTCCTCAGGCCGTGGCTGGCCGGGAGCACAGCGCTGGCGCCCGGCGGGCCACACGGGGCTGCTGAACCAAAGAGAGGAAACGCCAAAACAGACGGAGAGGAGAGGAGAGGGACATGGCGGCAGCCTGAGACACGGGTCTCCGGGTTCTGAGCCTCCTCCCCTGTTTTCTTGGGAAATATATTTTTCCATCTGTTGCTTATTAATACTGTTTACATGTGGGGCCTTGGTCAGGAGCCAGGTCGGGGAGGCCAAGGGGGCCCAGGTGCAGCTGGCAGCAGAAGCAGGGCAGGGAGCGGGGCCCCGGCCCGCCGGCTGGGGTCGGCCGTTACTAACACATGTCTTGGGAACCGTCCCCAAGTGTGGAAACCCATGGATCCTATGGATTTGGTTTCTTCCCACAGTTTTCTGTAGGTTTAGTGTGGCCAGCACCCTGTTCTCCCATCTCTGGAACAGGCATCAGTGGTGCTGCAGGTCTGCAGGTGGCTCAGGTGGGGCTGCAGGGCACCCAGGGGTCGGGGTGCAGACCCCGGGGCACCTGCCTGGCCAGAGGGGCCGAGGGGCCTGAGCAGCACAGGCCAGAGGGGGGCACCCCGCCCCCACTCCTGCCTGGCAGTTGCTCAGGGGCTCAGGGGCCATTGCACACGCTCTGGGGGTATTTTTAAGTGAACTCCTTAGTAGGCTTCTAGGAAGAGTCAGGTTTATAGTGTTTTCAACCTAAACGACGCTGAGTGCCTAGGCTTCCCAATCTGTTCTGGGTTCCAGAGTGTTTTGTACACAGGGACTGTCGGGAAGGCCCCCAGGGGAGCGAGATGGTGGGTGTCCCCTGCGGCTTTGGCCTGAGGAGGGCGCGTGGAAGGAACAAGCAGGGGCTCTGGAGGGTTCACTCCCAGTTGGGACGCGCCTCAGATCAGGGCTCGTGATCCCCTGTGTTCGGCGTGCTGGTGGGGCCCTCTCCTGGAGGCGGGCTGCACCCCACCGGCCAACACTGGTGCCCCAGGGCGTTCGGGGCCAGTGCTGGGTGAGGTGGGGGCACCCAGATGCTCGCGGGAAGGATGTCCGTGGGCCAGCCGGCCCTCTGGTCTTCTGGTTGCGGACTCAGGAGGAAGAGCAGGGAGGGGCCTTCCTGCAGGCCTTGAGCCACCGCAGCAGAGGGTCCCCACGGGCACCCTGGGCCTCCTGTCTGTCACCTGTGGAGACCCAGAGAGAAGCCACTGCCCGCCTCGCACTTTGAAGGGAACTGGGCTCCGTCCATCCATCCATCCGTCCTTCCGTCTGTCAGGTGGCCCGGACCCCACCTCAGCGCCCTCGCCCCGCATCAAGCACCGAGGCTGTTTTGTTTCCGTCACGTCTGGTTGGCCGTTGTCTCGGGCCTGCTGGTGTCAGTGCGATGTCACTTCCCTGTTTGCTACACGCTCCTCTTCCAGGCGCGTCTCTGATACACGTGCAGTGGGAGCCCGCGGACGAGGCGCCCAGCCCGTCCCGAGTCCGGCTCAGACCGTATCAGAACGTGTCGCGAGTGGAACCGGGCGGCTTGTGCTTGGAGCCTCTCCGATCAGACCTGCCACCTCTCGGAAGCCGCCCCGCCCGCAGGACACGTGGCACCAGGAGGAAAGTGGGTTTCAGAGCCACAGGGACGGAAGCCACCGACAGCTGCTCCTGCGGACACCGGCGCCTGGCGGGCCCTGAGCCTGTGGTGTGGGGAGGGGCCCACTGTCCTCCAGGAAACCTCAGCCCACTGTGGGGTCGGGCCTTCTCGCTGTCGCCACCCACCACGTCCCCCTTCCACCCACCGGGCGCGTGCAGGCTGTCCCGGCTCGGGCGTCTGGGAAGGTAGGACCGAATCTGTGGGGCTCGGAGGGAGCCTGGGGAAGGGAGGCATCTGAGTTCTACTTTGTATGTTGTTTTGCAAGTATCTGCTTGGTACTTTGATTTAAAATAAAAACGTTTTTCATAACTTGTGTGTGTGTCTGGTGATGAAAAGCTGTGAGGGGGTGGGTGACATGGGGACGCGCCCCCTGGGGGCGGTGCCTGCCCGCTCCCCAGCCTGCTCTGGAGAGGGTGGTCCAGGGGCCTACAGCCCTTCTGCTGCCCTGAGGTCGAGCGTCTGGCCTTGGATCTCCCCCACGTGCAGTGGACTTGCCTGGAGTCACCACGACCAGCAGACCACGGCCAGTGGGCTGTGCTCTGTGTTCTCACACGTGAGGGTGGTCGGGCTTAACTGCTCACGGGCAGCGGTGAGGCCTCTGGGTCCTGGAATCAAACGTGGGCTGCCGCGCTGATGGGCCATGGCCTGATGACCCCTCCACGTGGTAGAGGTTGAGCCGCTTGTCCGGAGCAGGTGCAGGGCCGGTGTGGGAATGGGGCTCCCTGGACGTCCGGGTCGGAGGCTCCTGCCAGCGTCCAGGGCTGGGGTCTTCCTGCCTGTCGTCCCCAGCACCCATTCTCTGCCCCAGGGTCATCGCCGTCAAGCCCTGCCAGAGAACGGGCAGGGGGCTCGCCTCGGGGCGGTGCTGCCGCTGGGGAGGCCTGTGGGGGTAGGGAAGCCGGTGTGGTTCGCTGGAGGGGGCTGGCAGGGGGCATCCTTCACGACCGGTTTGGGGGACACATCGGCTCTCTGGTTGGTCCTGATCGGAAGCTGCAGTTGCTGACTGAGCTGACCGCCTAGGCTGGTCCTTGCAGAGGCTGTGGGTCCCTCTGTGTCTTCGGTCTCTCGCATCTCCACGCAGCCCTTTCTAGGGGTCACGTGACCACCATCCCCCATCGCCACTCCTCAGGAGGAAAGCCCCTGGCCACGCCGCAGGGTCCTCCTCGCCCGTGTCCGTGGCCGAGGTGTTTGGGGAAGCTCTGCAGCCCAGGCGGGCGACCACCCACCTCCGCCCACTCCCACTGGCTGCTCCTGTGTTCTCAGCTGTGGGGCCTGCCCAGGACCCCACTGACTCCTCTGAGCCTGGCTCCTGTGGCCTGAGAACCACCCAAGGGGGCATGTCGGGAGTGGAAGGTGTCCAGGGCCGTGAACAGGGCATAGCCACTCCAGGGGCAGAGCGCACTGCGGGGCTCTGGGCAGTGTCAGCGCCTGGGCAGGCAGGAGAGACCAAGTGCGGAGAGGGGACACGGGTTCGAGCCCTGGTCCAGGAAGATCCCACATGCTGCGGAGCAACTAAGCTCGTGTGCCACAACTACTGAGCCTGCGCCCTAGAGCCCGCGAGCCACAACTACTGAGCCTGTGTGCTGCAGCTCCTGAAGCCCACGTGCCTAGAGCCTGTGCTCTGCAACAAGAGAAGCCACTGCAATGAGAAGCCTGCGCACCACAACTAGGAGTAGCCCCTGCTCGCCACAACTAGAGAAAGCCTGCGCGCAGCAACGAAGACCAAACACAACCATAAATGAATGAATGAATGAATGAATGAATGAATGAAACGGCGAGTGTGGGCATCCCTCTCTTGTTCCTGATCTTAAAAGGAAAGGCTTTTCACTTTTCACCATCGAGTTAAGTGGGGGTTTGTCACATACGGCCTTTGTTATGCTGTGGTATAGCCCTTCTACAAGCCCAGCATTTTAAATGTGCTGTTGAATTCAGTTTGCTAATATTTTGTTGAGAATTTTTGCATCTATATTCATCGGGGGTATTATTGGTCTGTAATTTTCTTTTCCTGTGGTGTC
This sequence comes from Hyperoodon ampullatus, assembly GCF_949752795.1. Classification (NCBI taxonomy): domain Eukaryota; kingdom Metazoa; phylum Chordata; class Mammalia; order Artiodactyla; family Ziphiidae; genus Hyperoodon; species Hyperoodon ampullatus. Next base: position 88,154,547 of record NC_136927.1, on the reverse strand, counting down.
CTTAACTGGCTTTGGTATCAGGATAATGCTGAATTTGGGAGTGTTCTCTCTCCTTCAATTTCCTAGTTCTTGTCTTTGTAATAATTTTCCTGCCTATTCTTGCTCGTTTATGTTGTGCTTTTCCAAATGAACTTTAAAATCAGCTTATCAGGGACTTCCCTGGTGGTCCTGTGGGTAAGACTCCAAGCTCCCAGTGCGGGGGGCCCGGGTTCAACCCCTGGTCAGGGAACTGGATCCCGCATGCATGCCGCAACTAAGACCCAGAGCAGCCAAATAAATAAATAAATGCTAAAAAGATAAAAATTAAAAAAAAAAATCAGCTTACCTGCCCTCTAATTCGTCTTCGCATTTTTACTGGAATTGCATTGAACTCTTAGATCCATTTAGGAAGGACTGACTGCGTCTCCTTATCCATCCCATCGTCAGAGGTGTTCTATTGCGGCTCTCGGGAGCTCTTCAGTTCTCTTGCATATTTGTTGTTAGGCTCACCCACAGGTCTTCTGTTTCTGCTGTTATTTTTGGAATGTTTTCCTGTAGCTGGATGTTTGTATACGTTGAGGCTCCTGACGTGACAGTTCATGGCACTCAGCCAACTTCCTGACTTAATGGGAATCTTCCATTGCCGCCCCTCCCAACAGGACACCCACATGGGTGGACGTGAATGGGCTTTCTGTGGGAGGGTGGGTGTTGGTATATCAGTCATCTGTTGCCGTGCAAGACATCACCCCAAAAGGTGGTGGCTTAAAACGGTCATGGCACAGTCTGGGGGTCTCTGTGGTGGAGCTGGGAGATGCGTCTGTGACTCCGGTGTCTCCCAGGAGAGCCAGGAGGAGCACGGGGTCCCTGACACGTCCCCGTCTCTGCTGGTTACACGGCCGGCCCTCCCCTTGTCCAGGCAGCTCTACAATCTAGGAGGTGAGGCTGGATGAGGTCACGGCAAGTAATGGTGGGTGATGCCTGGCACAGGCCAGACATCTTTGGTGGATTTAAGGGGGGTAGATATAACCTCAGAGTCTCTCCGGGTTAGAGGGCAGGTCCCCTCCCACCCAGGCTGGCTGGTGCCGTTGAGGAAAGGGCCCCTTCCTGGGCGGGGGCCGCCCACCAGCTCTGCTGGGAGCACCCTTCCACATGCTCTGTTTTTCTGGGTTTCTCTCCCCGCAGACCTGCAGCCCTTTCAGCAAACTGCCCAGGGTCACACTCTCCCTGCCCTCCGGCGACCCTGGCGGGGCCTGACTGGAATTCTGCTCAGAGACCCAGGGGCTCTCCCACGTGGACCAGCAGAGGGATCGCGGGGCGACCCCAGGGGCGGAGAGGCCGCTGTGGTCTGGGGGCGGCCCTGGGACTGGGGGAGGGGGCAGTGGAGTGGGGGGCATGAGGTAATTTCCACACTCAGACGTTTGAGTCAGCTGGGGGCACAATCGCTCAGGGGAGAGTCAGCGATCTCTGGACTCTGGTCCTGAACCGGCTCCAACCGCCCCTGTTTATGGCCGTCAACCCGGGCTGGGCTCGCACCGCTGGTCCCCTGCTGGAGGTGGACTCAAGTTTTCCCTTTGGAGCGGTGGGTTCTCTGACGCTCCATTTCCTTTTAAAACATCACCTTTTGTATATGTATGACTGATTCACTTTGTTATAAAGCAGAAACTAATAAAAAAATAAAAATAAATAAAACATCTTTGTGTCACCGTCGGTCCCCTTGCCTGTGGGAGAGGCAGTGTGTGTCCGAGCCCCTGCCCGGCGTGCAGGGCCCCTCGGTCCTCATGTCCCAGATTTCTCATCGCAGGTGAACAGCCCAGAGGACCAGCTGAGCCTCAGATACCGCCCCACAGAGCCAGGCCAGCATCAGAGATGGCACTGCCAGGGTCGCAAAGCCGCCGAGGAGCTATCTCTGGCCGGCCTGCGCGCCCGGGTGGACCTGTGTCTGGGCTGCTTCCGCTGCACCCAGTGGCTTGATGGAAAAGACTTACCTCCTGAGCAGGCTGGAGCACAACTGCCCCAAGAGATCCCGCTGGCCCGCCTGAAGCCAGCCGCCTGGGAGCAGGGCGCGGCGTGAGGCAGACCGCCCGCCCACCATCCCGCGGCTCACGCGGCCAGGTCTGCCGCTCCTACAGCCGGGGCTCGGCTGCCGGCGCCACCACAACCAGAGCCCCTTTGCCGGGAGCCCCGAGGAGGCGCCAGTCTGGACCTTTGAGCGTGAGCACTGCAGCAGCCGTCTGGGGCTGAAGACCCGGGTGCAGGGCAGCGGGGCCCGGGGTGAGCTGCGCGCCTGGCCGAAGCCATCCTCCAGCTCTGCTCTCCCCGCTTCCAGCGCCCTCCGCCATGGAGCATACACAGATGCTGCCCTTAGACATGACAGTGCCCTGGAAGCGCCGCAGCCTGCCTGCTGGGCTTTCCACGCTGGAGCTCTGCCCGAGGTGAGGATGGGGCGGTGGAATGCGCCCACCTTCAGCTTGACCCAGGGTTCCCTGTCCCCTCTGTGTGGCCAGCGCCTCCCCAGCCTCTGAGGGGTGGGGAAGGGAGGTGTCGGGAAGCCGCCTGTGCCAGGCGCCGTCTTGCGGAATGTATTCTCGCCCCCGTCCCTCGCCCCCCAGGCCCAACCCCTGTGAGGTCGGGGACGTGTGCACCAAGGCGCATTCAGAGCAGGAGCTGCAGGAGCGGGCCCAGCGCACCGGGACCGTGGCGCTGAGGGAGCACACAACCTGGCGGGAGGGGCTGGAGCCTTACCAGGCCCGGCCGCTGGCCGAATACCAGCAGAGCCGCAGTGAGGTCCTGGTGGTAAGTGGAGGCTGAGAGAGTGGCTGGGGGCAGGGCTGGGGCCAGGCTTCCCTGTGCAGCTGGCTGAGACTGCTGAAGGCGTATCTATGCACTGCAACCAGCCCCTGGCGCATCAGGCCCAGGAGAAGCAAACTCAGCACGCCTGGACCTTCACTGTCCACTCTGAGGTGAGGGGTCAGCACAGCCAGGGGTGGGTCAGCGGGGGTCTGGGCTCTGCAGTAGCCTCTCCTGAGGCTGTGATTAGGCTGCCCCGCGGGGCGATTCTGGGGGGTGTCTGGTGCAGAGAAGGAGGGGCCAGCCTGGTCACCCTGAGGGCCCCACGCAGCACCGTCCCGTGGATGCTGCCTTGGAAGCTAGCGAAGGAGCAGCCGCGCCAGAAGGAGCCCCGGCCTCGGGAGCCTGGGAGCCGCGCCAGAAGGAGCGGGCAACGGGGATACGCTGCAGGCGTGGCTCAGCGCCGCCCTGCAGCGTGGGCTCCTGGCGCGGGCCCTGCAGCTGTGGACCATGGCGCCTGGCCTCAGCCTTTGCCTGGAGCACGTAGATCGGCCAGGGGCCTGCTTCTCGGGCCACGTGCCCCATGTCGCGTGCAGCCTCCGCCGGCCTCAAGGACCTGGACGTCTGGCAGATGCTCGTGGACGAGGCGGGCACGGCCACTGAGCCCAAGACCCTCATCCTGCTGGTGAGCTTCTCACAGGCTAAAGTAAGTGAGGCGAGCAGTGAGCTCGGTGCTTGGGCAGATGTCACCGGGTGTGGCCTCCCGCCCGGGGTGCAGGGACCACGTGGAGGGCAGCTTCATGGTGGGGCGGTGATGGCCATGGGGGGTCAGGACCATGCGTGCCTGTCCCTCCAGGGGGTTCTTCTTGGGGACCACAAGCAGCTGCGGCCTGTGGTCAAGAATGAGCAGCTGCAAAACCTGGGCCTGGACGGGTCTCTGTTCAAGAGGTTCCACAGGGACGCCCTCCCACTGGACACGCAGTACTGCATGGTGAGCAGCTGGACCCTTGGCCCCGGCGTGGGCGATGGCCAGCCAGGCCCTGACCCTGGCTCAGGTACTTGCCTTACAGCACGAGGGCGTCTGTGCTTTCCCTGCCGTGGAGTTCTACAAAAAGAGATTAAAGACGTGGCAGGGCCCGAGGCAGCCGCCCAGCATCCTGGGCCACTTGAGCAAGGAGAACTGCTCTGACACCTTTGGCGATGTGCAGAGCCCTGAGGACAGCCTGCTGGTGTTGATGGACCAAGGGGGCGAGGATTCCAAGGCCAACAAAGAGCAGGCAGCAGTGGTGGTGTCAGCCGGACCTTCCCTGGTCCCCTTTGCACAGGGGTGGCTCCCTGGGGGGAGACGTAGAGGCGTCGAAGGAGCCCAGGGCGTGACAGGCACCAGGGCTGGCTTCACCCGCACCGCCTGGTCCCTCAGGTCTGCATCACCAAACAGCTGACCCTGAGAGGGACAGTGGACCCTGGGGACATTGCCGTCCTCGCCTCGAGCCCTACCACGCCCAGGTGTTGGAGATCAGAAAGAGACTTGAGGAAGCTGGTGTCACCGGCGTGACCGTGTGCTCCGTCACCCAGAGACGGGGTGAGGCTGGCGGCAGCAGGGGCCTGGGGGTGGCGGGTCAGGTGGGTGGGCGGCAGGGGCCTCACCACGCCCCCCAGCCCCCACCAGGGAGCGAGTGGCGCGGCACCCTGGTGAGCACCGTCTGCGCCTGCCTGGAGAGCGGCCTGGACCCGCGGCCAACGAGGACAAATGAACCTCACCCGGGCCCAGGTGGCGCTCTGTGTCATCGGTAAGAACTGCTGGGGGGTGGGGAGGGCTGGGGCCGCTCCCTGGGTGGGAGGGGCACTCGGTGGGGGCTTCCACGGACCCCTCCCCCCACTGGCAGGAGACCAGCTCCTCCCGCACTGCTGCTGCCCACTCTGGAGTGGACACCTGGACACCTGTGAGACCCAGCACAGCCTGGTGCCGGCCTGCCGTCTGCAGGTCCAGAGGGGCCGTCGTGTCTTCCTGGAGACCCCATCCGCCCACCACCCTCAGGCTGCCAGGACAATGAGGGAGAGCCCTCTGCTGCCGCTGCCTGGGGGGCCCCTCTCAGCAGGATCCCACGTGCCTTCAGTGCTCATGCTGGCCACCTCCCAGCCGCCTGCACCCGCCTGACCGAGCAGGGATCATGGAGCCGGCGCAGCCACAGTCGCCACCTCCTTGTCTCGGCTTCTCCAGGGCTGGGAGCAGGCCAGGCCGCACCTGGTGCGCAAACTTGGGAGAAAGGAGGTAGGGTCTGTGATCCCACCCTCCCTGCTGACCTGCAGTGCTGGGACATTTGGTGACAGGGAGCATCTCGGGGGTAGGGGGGTCCTGGACCGGCACGAGACTTGGTGTCCCTGGGAAGGTTTGGGGTCAGGAAGGGAGTCCTGTCAGGGCTGCTCCTGGGTCTCTGGCTGTCCCTGACCACACTGGGTGCCGTCTGTGGGGCTCACTTCATTTTTTAAAAAAATTTATTTATTTGTTTATTTTTGGCTGCGTTGGGTCTTCATTGCGGTGCCCAGGCTTTTCTCTAGTTGCGGCGAGCAGGGGATACTCTTCATTGCGGTGCGTGGGCTTCTCATTGTGGTGGCTTCTCTTGTTGCGGAGCACAGGCTCTAGGCACGCGGGCTTCAGTAGTTGTGGCACGCAGGCTCAGTAGCTGTGGCACAGGGGGCTTAGCTGCTCTGCGGCATGTGGGATCTTCCCGGACCAGGGATTGAACCCGTGTCGCCTGCATTGGCAGGTGGATTCTTAACCACTGCGCCACCAGGGAAGTCCCATTAAAAAAAAAAAATACACCAAAAGCCAGTGTCTTTTACTGGAACAGGGTCCTCAGCCCGCACTCAAGGAGGCGTCCCTGGAAAAGGCCGCCTTTTCTCTGCCCCACTGCCCTGTCTAACTCAGACCCACAGCCCTGTGTCCTTCAGGGGCTGGCGCCCTGGGAGGGGAACCAGATGACAAGACCCCTGCGGGGGTGCAGGGCTATGATGGAGGTGCCCCAGGCGGCTGTCATGTGCTCCACCCAGATTTCTGCAGCCCCCTCACACCCTCAGGCCTGCTCAGGGCCTTTGGGACAACCTGCCCGGGTGTGCGTTTCTTTGCAGGATTGAGGACCTTCCCCTGCCCCTCAGGGTGCCTTTTTGTCCTGCCTTCTGTGGAAACCTGTGCCCCCGACCCCAGCCCTTCCCGAGGCAGCTCTGACCTGGGAAACCGCTCTCAGTGCCATTCCACTTCCCCATGGCCTCTGCGCAGTGGCGACAGCCCGGTGAGCCCTGCTCCAGAGGGCACTTCTCTTCTAGGGCAGCCACAGAGGCGTGGGGAAGGAGCACATGCCCCGAGGCAGGGAGCCAAGCCCTCATCAACCTGGAGTCAGGGAGGGCTTGGGGGAGGAAGAGGCGTTGAAGCCCCGAGGGCAGGGCGCAGGAAGCGGGGCTGGGCCGCGATCAGACAGCTGCGAGGTGGGGCTGCGGGCAGAGGGCGGGGCCTCGTCGCAGTGAGGGCCAAGCTTTTAAGTCTGGGGCGCGATTTGAAGCCTGCGGCTGTGTGTGCCAGGCAGCCAACGAGTCCAGATGAGAGAGAGGCCAGCGAGGCACAAAGCCGCGGGCACGATGGGGCGGGGCGGACGCGGACCTGTGCCCCGGCCTCCATGGCCACACCGGGAGGGTGCTTCAGAGCCGCCCACAGCCGGGTACCTGCAGTAGCACCGCCTTACCCGGTGAGGTCGCGAGGCGGGACCAGGGGAGGGAAGCGCCAACCCTGAAGTCCCCCGGACGGCGGCGTGCCAGGCCCCAGGACCCGAGGGCAGCTCCCTTGGCGAGCCCTCACCCCAGCGTGCGGGTCTCTGGATCAGTGTGACCCAGCACAAACCCCCATCTCTGGTCCCCTGGCCGGCTCCTGCTCTTCTGCCCTCCCCAGACTTCTCTCGGCCACGCCCCACCCTCTGCTGCGCCGGACATTTCCGTGGAGCAAGCGCAGTGACTCTGCCCTGGACCCCTGGGAGCCTTGGGACAACTCCATCTGCAGGACATCCAGGAGGGAGCCCCTCATAGCCACGCGATGCCACAGATAGCATGACAGTGTGGCTGGGCCCCCCGGGTGGCATACAGCAGCTCGCAGGCGGCTGGAGAGGCCTGGGGGGGGAGCCGCAGGCTGAGGCCATTCCAACCCTGCAGAGGACACTGGCCATAGCTGGGGTGGGTGGTGCTGGGCCTTTCCGACCCAGTTAAGGCCCCCCCTCACCGAACCGCTTCCCAGTGGGGGAGGGGCCCTGTTCCTGACCCCTTGCCCTGGCCACACCTTATCTTCTCAGGGGCCTGCTGTCCTAGTGACCATCACGGTGTGCGTACGGAAAGCTGGTCAGCAGTGTACTGAGGGCGGCTCTGGCCTTTTCCCGTGGACCGTCCTCCTCGGCCGTAGCCAGGGTACACGGCGCTGCCCCTCCTGGACCCGGAGGGCCAAGCTGCTGGAGCAGGTAGACGCCGATGACTGCGTCGCCTTCAGGAAGTGAGCGAGCTGCTGGCCGGGCTGGGGGTCACACTGGCGGGCAAGGACAGACTCTCTAGGTCGCCCGTCTGGGGCTGGACAGGTGGGGAGGGGCGATGGGCTGTAGGGAGGCCCCCCCCCAACAGAAGGTATGCATTTGTGTGGATCTGGGGGGGGGTTACCCTACCAGGCTCCCTTGCTAGGACCCTCACCCACCTCATAATGGGGGTTCTTCAGCTTCTTTGGGGGAGAAGATAGTACTTTTATTTTCATTTAAAAAAAATAATAAAATGTCCTCTTGGCCTTGGGCCCCCTGGCCTCGATGAAGCTGGGGCTGACAGTACTGGGGCCTATCTGTGACTGCAGATAGTGACTGCCCCCACTGGGGTCTGGGCAGGACTTGGGGGTATTGCCCTCCCTTGAGGAATCCCAGTGTAAGAGGCAGGAAAGATGGCCAGAGCCTGTGCCCAGGTGTTACAGCTGGTTATTGTGATGGGGATGGGGGAGATGGACGGGGGAGGGGCTGGGGCTGCCGCCCCTCAGAGCCTCGGAGCAGCTCTCCTCATGGGTAGTGGCGGCGCCGTGCCAGGGCTGAGGCTTCTTGCTCCAGGGGTCAGTGTCCTGGAAAGGCCAGCCTGGGGCGCCCCCTAGAAAAGGAAGCAGGAGCTGGGGGGGCCAGGGACTTGTGGGTGGGCTGGGCTGAGTCAGGAAAAACACTCATGTGGCTGCCGCCTCCTTTAAAAAGTAAGTAGGTTTGTTTCTTCAATTGTCTATGTGTGTTTATACTCCCCTTTATTAGTGGATAAGTACTAAAAAATCATTTCTAGGAAGGTGTGGTCAGGGCCGGGCCTAGCTTGCCCAGCCTACGGGGGGCGGGCCCTTCAGGGGGCCTAGGCCTGGTCTGCAGGGTGAGGCTGTCCAGCCAGGGCTCGTACACCAGCATGTTGCCCTCCACCCTCTTGATAGTGAACTTGTAGGAGCGGTTGGGCAGCAGGTTTTGGACGTCAAAGGCGCAGGCGGCCACGGTGATGATGCCACACTGCCTGCACTCCTGCTGTGTCTGTGGGTCCAGCAGCTTGTAGTGCAGCTCAAACTGCTCTGGCACGGCCGGCTGGAGGGTGACATACCAGCGCAGGCTGACCCAGTCGTGGTGGGCCACCGACTCCTGGCGGTCAAATATGACGGGCATCTTGGTGCTCAGCATGAGCTGGATGTGGGGGATCTTGGTGGCCTTGATGTCAGACACCAGGTGGTGTTTCATGTGCAGGCGCCCTGGAACCATCGTGGCCAGGAAGCTGTCCATGACGGCCGACAGGTCTGCCAGCCGCTGCTCCACGAGCCCCCAGCCCGCCAGGAAGGGCCGAGGGTCCGGTGACTCAAGCAGGGCGTCCAGCTCAGAGTAGCTGTGGCCCAGCTGCCCCAGCAGCTCCCCGAGCAGCAGGAGCTGGATCTTGGCCTGGTCCGCGCCCACCTTCTTCATGCGCTGGAACTTCAGGGGCTCGATGAACTGGAACATGGTGGACAGCACCTGCCGGTTCCGGTTGCCCAGCCCCAGGTGCTTGGGGAGGATCTTGACGTAGTAGGAGCTCTTCTTGAGGAGCTCCACGTGGGCGTGGTGGCGCTTGAGCAGATGGGGGCTCAGGTCCGAGGTCAGGAACTTGCGCAGAGCGTTGCGGCGCTCCACGTGGGTCCGCCAAGTCTCAGGCTCCAGCAGCTGCTGATCCTCGGCCTTCTCCGCCTCCTCCTGGTCCGGGAAGCACTGAGGGTTGTCCAGCTTCATTCTGTCCGGGTCCAGGCCAGTCACCTGCAAGTTCATGGTCTGGGAGCAGCGGGTGGAGGGCAGGGTATGAGCGGGACGGTCAGACTGGCCTCTGCCGCCCACCCAGGGGCTCACTCGGGGCAGTGTTTGTGTGGGGGTGACTTCAGGCCCACTGGCCCCCATGCTGGGCCCTCTAGCCTGCTGGGGAGGGGTGCGGGGAGGACTCTGTGGGGAGGGCTCGTCTCTCTGGAAAGGGGCTGCTTGGAGGGCCAGGTGAGCAGGCTGCAGATCTAGATAAAAGCGAACACCGCGGGAGCCAGCACGACACTCTACTGATGGTCGTTTGTGATGACACAGGGCAGGGCTGAGACGGGGGCTCTGGGCCGGGATGGCCCATGCGGAAAGCCCAGCCACTGCCCAGCTTTGCGGCCGTGTCTGAAAGGGGGTCACGCTGCTCCCTGGAGGTGTTGACAGGATTCAGTGTGATCCTGTCTGAGCAGCACCAGACCCCAGCTGGGGACACCACTGTCCTGCACACCTTCCACGCCCCACTACAGGTGCAGAGCAGGTGACCGGGGCCTGGCCCAGGAGGCAGGGTGGCTGCCGGCCTCAGCTCTGAGAGGGAAACATGCCAGTTCCTTGTTACCGAGCCCTGCTGTGTCCCGGGGCCTCAGGACCTCCAGGAGCTCACTGAGTCCATGAGTAAAGCCCCTGAATGGTTACCCTGCCCCACAGATGGGGTGCCTGAAGCTAGAACAGTTCGTAGCTTGCTCTCAATCCAGGCTTCTAGCCCACCGTAGACCCCAGAGCCTGAGTGTCCTTCTGCACCCCTCTCCAACCTGGGTTCCCAGCTCTGAGTGTCTGTGGGAGGGGCCAGTGCACCCCACAGCTGGGCAGAGCTGTGCTCCCAGGCTGGCAGGCCCTGACCACAAGGCTGGGGCTCCTTGCAGGAGGGACCAGCATCCCCGGCTGCTGTCCCAGGTCCCAGCCACCCCCAAGGGCAGTGAGACAGACTCAGTGGCGTCAGGGGTTGGATGAATCCCAAACGGGGGTTGAGAGGCTGAGTGACTCGCCCAAGGCTGCTCTGCTAAGGGGCAGTGAGGCTGGGCCCCAATTGGTCTCCCTCCCCCGATGCCAGGCCTTGACCTTCCTGGGGCAGAGGCTGCAGACCCTGCTCCTGGACACTGCAGACAGGGTATCTGGGCGGCGGCCGGAGCCTGGGGCAGATTCAAGCTGCCTCTGGAGAGAACTCTAGCTCCAGACCTGGCTACGGGTCCGGGTCCGAGGTGTTTCCAGATGCCCACCGTCTCTCAGGTGGAAAAGGCAGAGGGGCTGCTGGTGAACTCCTCCAAAGAAGCCTCCTCCCCGAGACCTACACCCTCCTCGCCTCCGAGACCCCCTACACCACCACCACCACCCCCCGCCCGGCCCCAGGCCCACTTCCCCCCAACCGCCCGCCGCCCGCGCCCGCCTGCCCACCTCTGCCACACCACCCTAGTCCTCCATCCCCCCAGCCCGCCTCCCCGCGCCCACTTGCCCTTCGTCCTGCAGTGGGCGGAGCAGGGCTGCCGACTGCGCGCCGAGCCGGGGTGCCCGGCCTTGCGCCGCGGCGTTCCGCGGGTTGCCATGGGGACCGCGGGCCTTTGTGACGTCCCGCCCCCCGGGGCTGGGGGGCGGGGGGGGTCGCGGAGAGCCCAGGGCGTGGGGGTCGGGCGACCTCGACCTGAGGCGCTGCGGGCAGGTCGCGAGGGGCTCGCTCCCCGCCCCAGGACCCGACTGAAGGAACCAACGAGTCTCAGCCCCGGGCCCGCCCCCAGGTTTCAGCTCAGACAGATGGGCACCCTTTGCCCATTTCCCCCAAGGGGAACACCTAGCGGAGCTGGCCTACAAGATCACACCACGAGCGTGACCTTGACAGTCAAGACGTGACCTTGACAGTCAAGACGCAGACGTCTCCTTCCCCACAGGGACCTTCCCGCGTCCCCGTCTACAGCCCACGAGACCCCACCCACCACAGCCCTACCCACCTAGACCCCGCCCCATAGCCCCACCCAGACGCAGGTTTCGGGAAACCCTCTTCCAGGCCCCGCCCCGACGCCGTCCTGGGACCAATCCCGCGCCAGACGCACGCGGCTCGGAGCGGTTGGGGAACCAGTCCTGCCCGCGAGACACCCTAGAGGTCGAGGAGAGCGGCGGCCGTCGTGTGGCCGGAGCTGGAGGGCCACCCTGCGCTGATGTGAGCACCGCAGGGAGCGGGCGGGGGCCTCTGGAGCGACTCTCACCCGCCCACCCTGCGCCAGCAGGGGCGCCGCGCAGCGAGGCTCCAGCGCTCACCGTCGCGCCGCCCCTCCAGTTTCTCCCCGTCGGGGTCCCCGAGCCCCGCTGCTGCACCCTCTCCGTCCCCTGCAGGGCCTGGCGCACCGCCGGGCGTGGAGCCCTTCCTCAGGAAGCAGCTGACCTTCCTGTCCTTCTTGTGGGACAAGATCTGGCCGGCGGGCGCGCCGCGGTTCCCGAACCCGGACTCCCACGCTGACGTGGAGCCGGAACCCGCGGCAGCGGAGCCCCCCACCGCGGAGCCCTGCAACACCCCGGCCCCCGCGCAGCCCTTCAGGGCGCTGACTTCACGGCGCGGAGCGCGGAGGAGCTGAGTGTCAGCCGCGCGGAGAGGCTGCACGCCCTCAGGGAGGAGGGCGGCTACATCCTCGCCCGCAGGCTCGCGGGCTGGCCCTGCACGGGTCTCGTGCCCATCACCTACGTGGCCAAGGCCGCCCCTGAGACGCTCTGGAACCAACCGTGCGTACCGCCCCTTCTGGGGAGACAGGAGTAAGCCAGGATAGAGTCTGGGGACTGCACGTCCAGCATCACTCCTCCAGGCCCCGCCTCACAGTGGTAAGCAAGCAGAAAGGTGTGGTGCAGGGATGGTGTGCCTGGGCACCTCATTCCGCTAGGAGGGAAAGTGGCAGTGACTCTGGCAGGCGTGGTTAAGCTGAGCCGCGAGCTGGCTGGATGGTGTGTGCGCATGCCACACTCGCCAGGCCCTCCTGCTCACACCCAGGGATTCAGGCCTGGCATCCAGCAATCTTTGCTGACGGGGTCATTTCTTGGAGGGCAGGGGACTGGGGACTGGGATGCAGTTCTGAGTGAGACGGTGAGGACAGGAGTGAGCTTGTGCTGTGAGGGGGTGAGGTGGTGACCCGGGGGTGGAAGGGGTGATAAGCTGGGTCCCAGAGATGTCTTCGCCCACCCTTCTCACCTGTCCTCACTCACCTGGCCCCCTCCCCCCTGCTCTGGGCCAGGTGTGGGGCAGACATGGCCCTGGCCTTTGGGACTGCTCCCAAAGAGGCTCATTTGGGCGGTGGATAAGGTGGGGGAGCCACCCATTGCCCTGAGTGCCCTCGGTCCCTAGGGCCAGGGCAGTCTACAGGTGGGGAGAGGCTGGCACAGACACTTGTCTATTTGCATGCCAGTCTGTGATCATGGGGGGAAGCAGAGGCTGGGCACTCTTCCAGAGGAGGTGACCTTTTGGCGCGGGCTCAGGGTACGCAGGACAGGGTAGCCTCCCGGCACAGCTGTGTGCCAGCGCTGAGCAGGGCCCTGCCATGTGGCTATGGACACAGTACATGGGCCTCAAACATTTGATCCACGCTCTGGGTGTGGTCCTTACCTGTCTTTCTCCTGAATGTCTTGGCCACTGTAATCCCTGGCTTCTATTTATTTCTTTTATTTATCTATTTTTGGGTGCATTGGGTCTTTGTTGCTGCACGCTGGCTTTCTCTAGTTGCAGCGAGCAGGGGCTACTCTTCGTTGCGGTGTGTGGGCTTCTCATTTTGGTGCCTTCTCTTGTTGCGGAGCACGGGCTCTAGGCGCACAGGCTTCAGTAGTTGTGGCTCGTGGGCTTCAGTTGTTGTGGCTCGTGGGCTCAGCAGTTGTGGCCCGTGGGCTCTAGAGCACAGGCTCAGTAGTTGTGGCTCACGGGCTTAGCTGCTCCGCGGCATGTGGGATCTTCCCAAACCAGGGCTCGAACCCGTGTCCTCTGCATTGGCAGACGTATTCTTAACCACTGCGCCTCCAGGGAAGTCCCATCCCTGACTTCTAGATGGAGGGGGCGCCAGCTGGGGAACCCTCGGGGCAGAGATGCCTCTTCCCAGCCCCAGCACCAAGAGGTGATATGCTGGCTGAGAACAGGCCAGAAGCTGGTTGGTGAACAGGGCTAGCAAAGCTAGGCTCAGCTGCCCTGACGCGGGCCCCTGGTCTTGCACCAAGCTCAGTCTCTGCCGACCAGCAGCAGGTCTCAGCTTCACTCAGGCCACCTCCAGCATCCTGGGGGCCCCTCAGCGTCCCCACAGTCTCCTGGGGGATTTGCATCTGGGGGAAAAGCCTGATTCACAGGAAGGTGCCTTCTGAGAGGACTCCAGGCCACCACCCCACAGCCAACCGTTCTGATGGGTAGGGGCCTACGGTCCCTCCAGGTGGAGGACGGACCCTGAGAGCAGCTCCTGGAGGCGGCTGGCAGGGTCCTGGGGGAGGGGAGGGGCTGCTGGGAGGAAGAACTAATGACTGTGTGTCTGCGCAGAGATGCAAGGGCTGCCACACTCGTGGTGTCCTCAGCCCCAGCTACCTGGCTCCTGTCCCCAGGCCGGCGGGCCGGGGAGACCCCTCAACCCCCACAGAGAGGCTCACTGCTGTCCAGCTGAGGCATGCACGGCCGCCCCAGCTCCTCAGTCCCTGGAGGGTCAGCTCTGCTGCCTCGCAGTGGCCAGTTGGTCCTCACCATGACCACAGGTCCCACCCGGGGGCTGGCACCGGGTGGGGAAGCTGGGACCCTCAGGTGCAGATAAGTGACCCCCCCGCCGGGGCTGCTCAGATGCTCAGGGAACAGAATCTGTAGGGTTGGAGAAACTGGCGGCGGGGGGTGACACCTCGGGCAGAGGCAGCCCAGAGGGAGGAGGTGAGGACAGGCCACTTCAGGAAGGCCCCAGCCACCCTGGTTGTAGGTCAGAGCCTTGGACACCGTCCCCTTGACCCAGGCAGATGTGGGGAGGGGGCAGGAGGGTTTCGCCTGAGCCTTTTGGGACTCCGGGCAGCCAGGCCTCAGCTCTGACTTGGGCTACAGCCCCTGACCCTCCTCTATCCTGTCTTGGGAGAGCTGAGGGGCCCGAGGGTGAGGGCTGGAGCTGGGCTCCCCCAGTGCTGGGCGGTTCCCAGACCAAGCAGCAGTGTGGGGCTCGGGGCTCCGAACACACTGAAGGGCTCACTCTGTGTCCTGGGACTGGGGTGTGCGGGGGGCAGAGCTGGCAGGCGTCCTGCGAGGGGAGGGGCGTGCTGGGCGGGGTGACAGGAGAGCCAGGTGTGCGTGGGGGTCACTGGCACACCCCTGGGGCGTGTCATCAGCACAAGCTGAACAGGTTTGATGCCGGTGCCCTGGGAGGGGCCCAGACCTCAGCCTCGGATCCCTCCCGCTTCCCCGTGTGGTTCAGGCAGGACCTGGCACGTCTCCCCGAGGCCCCCCGGACACGGCTCACGGGTGGAGCCCAAGGCCCGAGGGGCCCGGAGCGTTCTGGCCGTTCTGGCCGGCGGTGAGGGGTGGGCGTGCCGGGTGAGGGAGCCTGAGGAGGCTGAGCAGCTCCGCCCCTCCCCTCGGGGCCCCGCCCCTCCTTGGTCAGCGGGTTGCCCCATATGCTCACGAGCTTGTTAAATACCTGTTGCTGATCTCAAAGTGAGGCAGGTGGTGCCATAATCTCTTCTCAATAAAAGGGAAAGCGCCAACAAGTAGGGTTAGTGTGCGATTTCCCCTGGTCATCCTCCTCACAGCCCTTCTGTAGGGGGCATAGTCCCTGGCACCCCAGCTTCCCGCTGGGAGGAGGCGCCTGGGCCTTGGGGGAGCTCCTTCGGGGGCGGGCAGAGAGGCAGCGCCCCCGGCCGTCCCTGAGTCCCGGCTCAGTCCCAGCAGCCCTGGGAGGTTGGGGAGGGTGTGCCTTGCCCTTTACCCTCCAGCTCTGAGTCCCACGCCCCCTGGCTGAGTGCCCCCGTCTGATTGATGACCCCACCCTCCTGGCACTTAGGTCTGACCATGCGGGCAGGGGCATCTGAGTGGCCGCTTGGGCAGGTTTCCCCCAGCGGGTGGGTAACAGCAGCGCCCAGACTGACCTGGCCCAGGGGGTGGGAAGACAGGTAGCCCTTGGTGTAGAGCCTAGGGTGCTTGGGGAGGCCTGGGAGGGGCATCTCTGGTGGCACAGGTGTGGCTGGCCCGGCTGCCTTGTCACACGGAACTGAGCGGCGGCTCAGTGGGGCGGGGACGGCCTGTGAGGGTCAGGCCTGCCCACATGCTGCTCCCCGCTGGAGCAGAGGCGGTGAGGCCAGGCGGCCCAGCTCTGCCACTGCCCTGGCCATGGGGTCCCCGGGCCAGGCTCCCCTGGGCCCCAAGTATGTGGGCCTCTGGGACTTCGAGGCCCACACAGCCGAGGAGCTGAGCTTCCGGGCAGGGGACCTCTTCCACGTGGCCAGAAAGGAGGAGGAGTGGCGGTGGACCGTGCTGCTGGACGGGGTGGGCAGGGCCCTGGCCGAGAAGGAGACGGTGGGGTTGGAGCCGTGAGTCTCCCCACGGCCCTTGTGGGTCACTCCAAGTTGCCCGTCCCTGGGCCCTGCAGGGCGTCTATCAGGACAGAGCTCTGCACCGCTGTGGCTGGGCTCTGGGTGCGGGCAGGGACCCTGGGCTGCCAAGGAGGAGTGGCCCGTGGCTCCATCTCCCTGCCCCCCCAGTGGGGCTGGGCCTACCATCCTGGCCTTGGGATCCCTGGCCGGGCTTCTGCTGTGTGACATCTGGGGATGGGGGCTGCACAGGCTCCGGCCCCTCCTCCGTGCCGGGACCCAGAGAAGAGCAGCGAGCTGACAGTGAGTCCAAGGCAGAGCCCGGGCGTTTTGGGGAGTGAAGCTTCGCTCACCTTCCAAACACCGGAAAGCAGCCTGCTGGCCTAGTCAGAGGGAGCGGGAAGGCCATTGCGACAGGCCCGCCCGGGTGTGGGCCACAGACCTGCTGCCCGTACCAGCACGGCTGCCCATCGCTGGCAAGGTGGCTCCCAGAGACAACTGTGGGCCTGAGGGCGGCCCAGCAAGCTTGGGCCACAGGCGCAGCCCAGCGTGCGTGTGTCCACACGACCCCAGGTGGTTCCCTGAGCTCTGGACGGGGGGGGTCCGGCAGAGGGATTCCCACGGCCCCCCCGTGTGCCTGTGCACGCCACTGATTGAGCACCTGCTGTGTGCCGGAGCCGACACGGGCAGGGTTGCCCCTCCTAGGGGGAGACACATAAGCACGGCGCAGACAGGACCATCTCAGGCAGGGCTCCCGACAGTGATAAGGCAGGGGCCGGCACTGCCAGTGCAGAGGCCCCGGGCCCTGGGAACCCAGCACATTCGAGAAGTGGAAGGAGGCCGGGTGGTTGGCAGGGGGTGGGGCAAATGGGAGAGATTCCAGAGGTGCTGGATTGGTTGGGGTGGCCCGCAGACCCCACAGGGCTCAGTGCTGGGCAGTGGTCTTCCGTGCAGGGACCCATGTTCCAACGGGGCCTGAGGGAGCCGAGGGTGCAAGGGCGGGGCGGCTGGCAGCAGAGGTCCCCTGGGAAACTCCGCAGGCCCAGCCCTGCCCTGGCGCTGGGAGCTGGGGTGTGAGAATGCCTGTGGACGTGTGTGGGTGCGTGTGCGTCCCCAGGTCCCACGGTGCTACAGCATGGCGTGCCTGTGGCCCGGGTGCACGAGGTGGCCACAGAGTCACAGAACGATGTGGTCCAAGAGCATCGCCACAGAGCCACCTCCGAGGCTGGTGGGGGGCTGCTGTACCCACAGGATGGGGGACTCTGTCCCCACAGACGGGGGACAGTCCGGGAAGGGTAGTGGGAGGGGCCTTCTCCACTTCTGGGTCACCAGGGTCTTTCCTGGGGTCCAGAACTGGCCACTTGGGACATCTGGGGTCGGTGATGGGCAAAGAAGGGGCCTTTGGGTCAGTGGGTGTCAGCGGGCGGCTGTGGGCCGGGGTTGGGGGCAGGTGCGGGATCAGGTGTGGGCTGGGACTCGGTGGGGGGCACAGGCAGGGGCCGTGCCGCTCAGGGTCCCCCCGCCCCGCAGGTGGTTCTTTGGCCGGATCTCTCACTCGGAAGCCCTGCACCGACTGCAGGCTGCGGGCACTGAGCTGGGGGCCTTCCTGATACGGGTCAGCGAGAAGCCGGGCGCCAACTGCGTCCTCTCGGGTACCCGCTTCCCGCCCCTGCCCGCTCCGCAGCCCCACCTGGGCCTGACTTTGGGGCTCCTGTCCCTAAACCCTTCGTGTGTGCAGAGCCCGGCCCCTCTGGCCTGTCCCCTCCACTGTGCTGTGACGTCCAGGCCCTGCTCTGGGAGCTCTGACCCTCAGTGGGTGCAGGCCCCGTGGCCTGGGTGCCTTCCCTGGGGTCTGGCCGGTTCTCTCCTTTCCGCATTGGGGGAACCCCTGCCAGTGGGCCCCTCTTAGCGCCTGTGCATGAGCGTCCCCTCCGTCCAGTGTGGGACCAGCAGACCGTTTGCCATTACAGGATCTGGTGGCAGGACGGCCAGTTGCGCCTCAAAGAGGCTGTGTCCTTCCCTGGCCTGCCTGAGCTCGTGGACCACCACGAGGCCCAGAGCCTGTCCCATGGCCTGTGGCTGACCTCGCCCCGCCGAAAGGTAGGCCCCCTGCCCCCTACAGTGACACGACCTCGGGTGGACGTGGGTGTGGGTCCTGACTCCATGACTGGCTGGGGGACCCCTAGGGACACTCAGCCCAGGGACTCTGGCTACGTGGGAACCGTGGTTGTACAGAGCCGGGCACGGGGGGACGGTGGGCAGGAGACGTGTCCTCCTTTGCCCAGTCACTCTCACCCTTGGGCCAGCTAGAGGTCAGCTGTGCTCCTGCTACGTCCTGAGTCTCTCTGGGCTGGTGGGAGCTTGGGCCACGTGCCCCGGCGAGCAGCCAGACAGGAGTTTTGTGTGAGTGGCACTCAGGCCAGTGTCACTGGCCCAGAGCAGGTGTGGGGGAGGGGGGTGGCGTTTGTTTGCAGGACACAGCAGGGGTCAGCCAGGCTTGGGGCAGCCCCTGGGAGAGCCTGGCCACATGCCGGACACTGGGACTCTCCCAAGCAGGACGCGGCCCTACATTTGAGGATAGACCAGGGGCTGACTTCCCGAGGACGGGTGCCCCCGCCCCGTGTCCCTGCAGCATGAGCCAGAGCCCCTGCCCCACTTGTGACGACTGGGAGAGGCTGCGGGAAGAGTTCACGCTCTGCGGGAAGCTGGGCTTCTGGCTACTTTGGGGAGGTCTTCGAAGGGCTCCGGAAGGACAAGGTCCGAGTGGCCATCAAGGTGATCGTCCGAGGTGAGCGGGCTCCAGGCCAGGGACTTCTGGCTTTACTCACGGGGGTGGGGCAGCCCACCAGCCCTGGACCCTGACGCCCTGCCAACCACTCGCCGCCCTAACTTGGATCACCTGTGGCACCTATCGCAGTGTCCGGGTGGCATTCTCCTTTCATGCTGTTACCTAAATGCATTTATCTTAAAAGGGAATTTTAAATTCTTTTTTTTTTTTTTTTTTTTTTTTTTTTGGTATGCGGGCCTCTCACTGTTGTGGCCTCCCGTTGCGGAGCACAGGCTCCGGACGCACAGGCTCAGCGGCCATGGCTCACGGGCCCAGCCGCTCCGCGGCATGTGGGATCTTCCCGGACCGGGGCACGAACCCGTGTCCTCTGCAACGGCAGACGGACTCTTAACCACTGCGCCACTAGGGAAGCCCTAAATTCTTAATATAAATGGAAGGAAATCCATTAAAATAAGTAGATCGCTAGAAATCTGAAAAGGTTCATCTAAAATCTTCTTGGGACCCACCAGAGGTTGGGATCGCCCACTTCAGGAACCTGGGGCCCAGGGGTGCAAGGGAACACACTTGGGAGGGGGTGTTCCAGCTCCACATCTGTCTTGGGCAGGCGTAAACCACATGGGGGGTGTGTGTGTGTGTGTCTGTGGTCCCTGGGGACCCTTGTGTGAACGTCGGGGACCAGGCTGTGTCTGCCCTGGCATCCTGGCTTGGGAGCTGGGGCGTCGGGGAGGGCGCCCACATTTCCTGAGCCGCTGCTGTGTGCGGGCGGGGGGTGGGGTGAGACAGGGGCTCAGCTCCTTCGAGGGCTGCACCCAGCAAGGCCGCCGCCCTGCCCCGACAGCTGACCTTCTGCGTCAGCGCACGTTCCAGTCGGAGATCCAGGCCATGAAGAAGCTGCGGCACAGGCACGTCCTGGCACTGTACGCTGTGGCGTCCGTGGGGGACCCTGTGTACATCATCACAGAGCTCCTGCCCAAGGGGAGCCTGCTGGAGCTGCTGCGGGGTGAGCGGGGTGGGGGGACCAGAATGACTCGTGCCCGCTGGAGGGAACAGGAAACAGGCACAGAAAGAAAAAGAAAACCCGACCCCCGCCCCCGCATACCATTCACCAGACAGCCTGGGATTGCCTTTTCTGTTTTAAGAAAGGATTTAAAATATCTTGTGATAAATGTACCATCCGTTCATTGCAGGAATTTGACAAAATACAGATAAGAACAAAGACAAGAAAAGCCACTCATCATTCCTACACCTACGGTGAACTGAGGCCATGTAAATCAAACGCTTGGCGTGGCTGCCCACCCCTCCCACTTGTGGCACACACAGGCCTGCTTCTCACTGCTGTTCTCTCTTCCTAGAAGGCGCTGTCCCTCCTCCGGGTGTTTGCTTACACACCCACACTTGCACACGCACGCTCACACACCACGTATCTCGTTGATGCACAGACCTCATCATCTATAACAAGCCCCATTGTTTCATTTAACACCCAAACCAGACAATCGCAGCCAATTCCTGGAGGCGCCATTGTATGCAGATGCAGCCCAATTTCAGAGACGCTGAAATGGGAAGAAATGTGCACCGCAGGATAAATGACATCCAGTATGCATATGTGTGTATCTGGGGGTATATTTTATTTTATTTATTTTAAACAAATAAATAATTGGAGTATAATTTATTGAAGTATAATTGGAGTATAATTGCTTTAGAGTGCTATGTTAGTTTCTGCTGTATAACAAAGTGAATCAGCCATATGCATACATATATCCCCATATCTCCTCCTCCTTGCGTCTCCCTCCCACCCTCCTTATCTCACCCCGGGGGGTATATTTTAATACGGCAACATTTGCAGTGCTTTTCACTTGATCACTGCAAGCAGTTTCCTGTATCACTAATTGTTCATCAGAAATGAAATCCTGACGGTCTGTGCACCACCACGTGGATGTGCCACGTCCACGCAGGCGCCTGTTGTTGAAACCTTTTGAGGTTTTTAACTGTGTAAATAATGCTGTGATGAACATCTTTGTACATAAGTCTTTGAGTTCCTATTGCTTCAGTGTGGATTCCTAGAAGGAAATTCCAAAGGGTATGTATAGACTGTGGTAGCTCTGATACCTAATAGCCCTCCACAAGGGCTGCAGTGGGTCCACAGTTCCAATTTTAAATCAGGCCAGCTGCCCTTTGTCCCAGCCCCAGTCCTGAGCGCAGGAGTCTGCAGAGGACTTGGCCCTGGCTGGCCCCACTCACCCTGGCCTCCCCTGGCCCCTGCAGACTCCGATGAGAAAACCCTGCCCACCTCGGAGCTGGTGGGCATTGCAGCACAGGTGGCCGAGGGTATGTGCTACCTGGAATCGCAGAATTACATCCACAGGGACCTGGCCACCAGGAACATCCTCGTGGGGGAAAACAACATCTGCAAAATCGGGGACTTCGGGCTGGCCAGGCTCATCAAGGTAGGGCCAGGGGAGGGCGGAGAGCAGACGGTGCAGGGAGCTGGAGGTTCCCGTGGGCCTCCCGCCCTCAGGTGAGATGTGGGCTGTGGAGCCCGAGCTGGGTCTTTTTTTTTAAAATTATTTTATTTTTGGCTGCGTTGGGTCTTTGTTGCTGCACACGAGCTTCCTCTAGTTGGGGCAAGCGGGGGCTACTCTTCGTTGCGGTGCGCGGGCTTCTCATTGTGGTGGCTTCTCTTGTGGAGCACAGGCTCTAGGCGTGCAGGCTTCAGTAGTTGTGGCACGTGGGCTCAGTAGTTGTGGCTCACGGGCTCTAGAGCGCAGGCTCAGTAGTTGCGGCGCACGGGCTTAGTTGCTCCGCGGCATGTGGGATCTTCCCGGACCAGGGATCGAACCTGTGTCCCCTGCGTTGGCAGATGGATTCATAACCACTGTGCCACCAGGGAAGCCCCCGGAGCTGGGTCTTAATGGGATCAGGAGGCTCCTGGGAGGGCAGTGCAGGCACTTGGATGAGTCCAGGAGGACAGCTAAATGGGGCCAGCTCGGGCACCCAGAGGCTGGGGGCAGGGAAGTCCCTGCTGAGTGGGTGGGCAGCAAAGCAGGGCAGGGCGCGCAGGCGGCAGGGCCGGGGGGGCGAGCAGGCCCAACCCTCACTCACCCTTGGCCAGTGTCCTGCTTCCGTGCTCAGCGTGGCCCAGCAGGCAGGTGATACCAGCACCTCCGGGACTCCCAGTCACACACTGAGAAATTGAGGGGTTCCTTTAATCTTGATGCCCCAGAGCTAAGTGTCAGCCATGCCAGTGTGCTCCTCGAGCGGACTCCAGCATCACGCCAGCTTGGCTGCTAACCCACCACCCCTCCCGGTGTCTCCTTGCAGCTCACTTCTGGAGAAACTGCCCCTTGTCCTGGGAAGCTCTCTGCTGGGTTTTGCGACTATGGTCCTCTGGGGCGGGGCCTGTTGGCATTTGGGGCGGGTTCTGCCTACTCAGCTCGGGCAGCACGGGTCCCAGGAAGCCCTGACACAGTGTGGGTCCCGACCGCACAGTTGCCCACCAAGCACCGGGCTCCCCGAGCCTGTCCACGCTGCGGGGAGGGAGGGTGCAGGCGGCCCCCAGGCCCGCCCCCAGCGTGTCTGATTGCAAAACGTCTACCTCTCCCATGACCACAGCATCCTTTACAAGTGGACCGCCCCTGAGGCACTCTCCCGAGGGCATTACTCCCATCAAATCTGACATCTGGTCCTTCGGGGTTCTCCTCCATGAGATTTTCAGCAGGGGTCAGATGCCCTATCCAGGTACTGGGCGCCCAGTGTTGCCGACTGCGGGCAGGGCGGGAGGGGGCCGTCACCTGGACACGGCCCCTGCACCATTCACTGGGTGCCTGATGCCTTCCAGGCGTCACCGTCCAGAGGGAGGGAGTTAGAAGTGAGGGCCAGGGATGCAGAGGGCGGGGGCACAGCCCAAGGCTTCCTGGGGGAGGGGGGACGGCACTGGCCTCCCTGCCTCCACAGCCCCTCTTGTCCTGCCCGCCACAGGCATGTCCATACCTTCCTGAGGGTAGAGGCGGGCTACCGCATGCCCTGCCCCCTGAAGTGCCCGCCCACCACACACAAGCTGATGCTCTTGTGCTGGCACAGGGACCCCGAGCAGAGGCCCCGCTTCAAAGGGCTGCGGGAAAAGCTCTCCAGCCTCAGAAGGTACGAGAACCTGCTCTGAGTCGGCCGCCTCCTTGCCACTGCCTGAAGGCCAGGCCAGCCCTCGTGAGGGGCCTGAGCCACCTCGGATCATGGGAGTGCGCTGGCCCAGATTTACTGAGGATTTGCTGAAGGTACCCACAGCTCCCAGAACCAGCCGGACGCTCCCGAGAAGGGGCTCGGGCAGCCCTGGGCCCGCCTGTTGCCCAGTGCAGCCAGGAGCTGACACTGCCTCTTCGCCTGACACCAGCTCCTGGAAAGTGCTGGGACCTCCACAGCCAACACCTGCCCTGGGGCTCCAGGAGCCAGGTCGCCCCTCTTTCCTAAGGGAGTGGACCTGTCCCTGGTCCTGACCCAAAGCCCACCAGCTGTCAGGATCAGGGCTGAGCCTCCCTGGCCGTGCGTGGTGGGGACCTAGGCTTTGGCTGCACTCCCTTTGCCCTCTGGCCTTGCCTGAGACCTGGATATAAGGGGGCGTGGACCCCCCAGTCCTCTGTGGAAACAGGGGCACTGATGCCTGCTCCCTGGGGCCAGCCGCTGTTCCTATCCAGCTGCCTCGGCAAACGGCAGCTGCCACCGGGGGGTCTGGGGGCCACGTCTGGACACTGTGACCGAAAGGACTGGGTGGGGGTCAGGCTAACCGTGCCTGGACACATTGAGGGCAGGCAGGACAGAAGGTGCAGCCTTTGGGGGCCACGAGCCACCCAAATGCCTTGGGATGGACTCCCGTGATTTAGAGCGGAGCTGGGGTGGGGTGGCCAGCTGAGCCCAGCCCGCTTACCAGTGGAGGCCACCCCTCTAAGCCACCGCCCTCACACCCTCTGTCCGCCCCCTCACTGAACTGCCCTCTCCTGACCCCCAGGCCCCGGCCAGTCTCTGCCGGCCACTGAGGCATGTGGACGCCACCAGCCTACCCCCCACGCCTGCCCCCAGGAGGCCAGCAGAGGATGAGACCACTCCCCAGCCTCACACAGAGCTCCCGAGTAGGACTCTGCCCAAAGCTGGGCTGCCCGGGTGGGGGCCCGCCAGAGCCTCCCACACCCCCTTCCCCTCACCCGGGAAGTTTTGGCTGCCGGGGGCCCTGCCCAGAGTGTGCCCTACAAGAGGCTACAGGAGACGCCGCCCTTACTGGAAGGCACGTGGGAGAGAGCAGGGCGTGTGAGCTGCTCCACACCAGGTTGGGGACGGCCTCCTCGAGGTCTTTCGAGGGCTCCGGACCCAAGCCAGAGACCCTGTCTCCTGCCGTGGCAGCAGGGGCCGAGGCGGGCTCACTCAGAGGACCCTGACCTCAGTGGCTGCCCTGGGACTGCCTGCTCTCCCCGGCTCCCCAGAATAGCAAGGCACCCCACCTCTTCTCAGATACAAGGCTCCACACTCACCGGAGCTGTCTGCGCACGTGAACCTGAGTCAGATCTCAGAGGTGGCCCCCTAGGGAGGGACCCCGGGAAGGCCCAGGGAGGAGGGCCAGCTCCCCATCGCCCAGGAAGTGAGAAGTTTGAGGGGTTGGTGACTTCTCCCATGGGGGTGGGGGTGGCATGGAGCTCACACACACACCATGTGGCTGCTGGCTGCTTGGAGTTTATTTTCCACTCGGTGCAAGGCACAGGTCAGAGGGTGCCGGGAAGGCTCTCATGTGGCTTGGATAGTAAAGAGTGGAGTTCTCTCAACTTCTTTTTGGTGTTTTGCTGTTTTGATATTAAAAACCCAACTGCTTCTGTTGGCTGCAGCCTGCTCACTCTCAGGGAGGGGAAGGAGGGGGGGCTCTGATGAGCCTAGCGCCTTGGGAGGAAGCCCGGCAGCTGGTGGTGGCCGCTCAGGACGGGGGCCTGTAGTTGGTTTGGCCAGGCTGGCCGCCAGGCTGCTGCTTCCCCACGGCTTCCCGAGCCAGGTCACAGGTGATCATGCCGGTGGAGGCCTGGGCTGGTTCTGAGCTGGAGGAGAGCACGTGGTCAGAGGCTGCTACCAACTGCCCGCCCCCACTGGCCCCCAAGAAGGTGGACTCACTGCTCTGGGGACTCCAACACTGTGGCCATGAATGGGAGAGTGGACTTCCCGAAAAAGAAGCTAGCCCACCAGTGTCCCGGGTCAGCTCTGGGGAGACCTGAGAGAAGCAAAGTGAGGTCAGGGTGCTGCTGCCCACTCCCTCCAGTCAGTCCCTGGGGACAGCCAGGGGTGGATCTGCGCTCACCGGGGTGGCGGGGGATGCCTTCCCCAGGGTACTCGGCACTTCCGCAGGAGCTGTTACTGGAAGTGGAGCCCAGGCGGCCTGGAGAGAAGAGGCCAGGTCAGCTCCACAGGGCACTGAGCCCCCAGCCCACCGGACCAAGAGCGGGCTTTGCCTGCAGCACAGGGCCGGTGCCAGGGGTCCTTAGCCGCTCACCCCCCGCTCGGATACGGATTCTCAAGGAACTGGAGCTGACACCACAAGCTGGGTGGGGGAGCCCGGGTCAGACTTGGTGGGGGGGCGGGCAAGGGGCTTACTTACGCCGGTAGTAGTCGTGGGTGGCCACGAGCGAGCCGCTGGAGGGGATGGCTGCCATGCTCTTGCTTGTGGGCTGGTGGAAACCTGCGCACGCGGGGGTCGGGGAGCCCCTTCAGTCACCGATGCCTCTCGCGAAGGGCACTCCCCACCCGGACCCCAGGGTCAGCCGCGTGGGCTCTCGGGAGGGGCGGAGGCCGGGTTTGTTTACCGAGCCGAGGCGGGGCTCCGGAACTCCGGGACCGCCCTCTCCGCGCGGGCGGCTCTAACCAGCCCGAACAGGCCGCGCGGGACAACAAAGGCGCTTTGTGCGCGGGGCCGCCGGCCTGGGGCTCCGGGAAGCAGCCCTGCCTGCAGCCTGCGCGCTCCCAGCTCCGCGCCCCGGGCCCTGCCCGCCGCCCCCTCCCCACCCGAGCCCTTCGGTCCTCCCGGACGCCGAGCGGTCCGCCCCGCCAGCCGTCGCTCCCATTCGGGCCGCTAGACCCCACCCACGCGCCGCCCGGGCCCTCACCTCGGCGGCAACCCCTCGCGGGCCTCGGCGCTCAATCACGGACGGCGGGGACCTGGGCGCTAGGCCACTGAGCCCATCTGCGAAGGAGACCACAGCCGACGGCTCCACGACCCAGACGCGCGGGGCGCGCACGCGCGGACGCGCCCCCCCTTATATGGCAGCACCGCCCCGCGCCCTGCGAGCTCCGCCCCGATCCCGGCCCCGCCCCAGCCCCGGCGAGGCCCCGCCCCTGCTAGGCTCCAGTCCCGCCCAGGACCCCTGCGAGGCCTATTAGGCCCCGCCCCAAGCTCAGCCTGGCCCCGCCCCGCCCGGCCCCGCCCCCGTGGCCTGGCCCTAGCTGGCCGCCCTTGGAGGAAGTCCAGCCCGGCAGCGTCCGTCTGACCTGGGCTTCCCCGGGCAGCCTATCCCGGCCTGGCCTGGGCTTGGGGTGGTTAAATAACCTCTGCCCCAGTCCTAGAGCAGGGCCTGTCTCCCACCTCTCGTCCCACCTTTCCGGGCCCTGGCCATCCTTTTGGACCCACGCCCGCTGCTGGTCCAGCCTGTCTCCACCTTTCCAGCTCCGTGGAGGCGGCGGGGGTGCCGGACGGTGGCCCCTGCACTTCCGATCTGTTTCTGCCGCTGCCCCCAGTCCTGGGCTGAGCCCCGCAGGCCCAGCCCTTGCAGTGCCCCTCTGCTCTGGCCTTCTGTGCTCAGGATGGGGCACTCCCCGCTCTCACCCATACTTGGGGGACATCTGCTCAACCAGACGTGGGCCCCCGCCAGCGGGTGCCCTCTCCCAGCTGTCGGCCTGGGTGGTACCCAGAACGAGCTGTGTGCCTCTAGCTTTCCAGCCCTTCAGGGACTTCATTGCAGGTGGGAAGCTGGGGAGCCTACCCACGTCCCCCTCACAGCTCTGGGGGCTCTGGAACCCACTCCCCGTTCCAGCTTGCATCCAGCGGCTTGCAAGGCGTGGGTGGGGGAGGAGGGAGAGAGGAAAGGAGGGCGGGCAGAGGGGGAGCTCGTGTCAGTGGGTGGGGTAAAGATCCCCCAGAATGTTCCCTGCAGTGCCTGGGCCCTGCCACACCCTGGCTTTTCAACCGGGAGGAGGACTTCCTTTCCAATGTGGAAATCAGCCTTCCCCCCCGACCCCCAGCCTCCCTCTGTAGGGAGGGGAAGTCCCCCTGTCCTCTCCATGGCTCTTTGGCACTAGGCCCTGGCTGGGCAGTCTCGCCCCTGGTGGCTGGCGGGGGGGGTCTCAGGAGATCTGTGGTGGCTTCGGTGGGGGGCCATCAGGAAGATCCCATAACCCCCTGGGCTGGGCCCTCCATATCCTCACACCCCCTCAAGGACCCCTCCAGGATTCCTGAACCTCAGTACCACTTCTCACTCAGGAGACGGAGAAACTGAGGCCCCAGGAGGGGAGCGGCCTTGCTGCCCCTGGATGTGACCCTTTACTGGGCTGGGTGGGGGTCAAAGCTGCTGACCTCCTAACTGCGACCTGGCTTGGGTCACAGTGTGGCTAGGGGACCCTGGAGGGGGTGCAGCTACCTGGCCCAGGTGACTCTCTTTCCTTCTCGGCCTCCCCCGTCTCTTCCTGGTGTCCCCATGGACTGGGCCCCTTCTGGTCACTGGGAAAAGGACGGTTCCAGCGTCTCTCCCTGCCACCCATCCAGCCGCGTCTTTCGTGGGCTTCCAAGATAACCGTGGTTCACAGCGAGGGTCAGCTGGATTGCTCATACCCGTGAGTCAAGACCCTGAAGGAGAGCCGCATGGTCCCCCAAGCCCTCACCCCAACCTCCCTTCACAGCCAGAGACCTTTGCTTCCCAGGGTCACCACAGGCACGGCCTGGCCGTCTTCCTGCCCTCCGCCAGGGCGTTAATTCTGGATGGTGACTTTACTGCAAATCAAATTTAATTCTTAAGGGCCGTTGGCCATCCCCCACTCCTCCCATGCTCACCAAACCCTGAGCCTGGTCGTGGATCAAATGTGCCAGGGCCCTGTTGCTGGGTTATTGGCCATTTGGGTCCATGTGGGCTCTGGCCATCAGCTCTGCTCAGGGCCTCATGGAGCCACCCACTGTGCGGGGCAGCCTCTCCCCTCTGGTCTCAGCTCTGCTGCCAGCCCCTGACCACATGTTTGCCTGGGATGGGCAACAGAGCGCCCTCACCCCAGCCCACCGACTTGCCCGGTTGCACATGTCTACCCCTCCTGCCCTCCCCTGAGACACACCACCGGTTGGAAGCTGGCAGCGTCAGGGCCGTCCCCAAGTGAGGGGCAGCCTCCGGTGAGCTCGAAGCATGACTGGGTTGGGTGTTGTGTGGTTTGCGAAGGTGGCGGGTGCCAGCTCTGGCCGCGTGCTGGGGAAACTGAGGACAAGGGCACCGCCTTCGTGGGTTTGTGGTAGGGACACAGGAGCCAGGCAGGGGCGCTGAAAGGGGTCTCTGAGTGAGACGGGGGCCCTGACTGGACCGTGTGCTGTTCTGTTCACCCAGTGCTCGGGTTGGCTGAGCACCTACTGTGTGCAAACAGCTCGGCCGGGCACGGGTAGTGGTGGTGAGTCAGGTAGGCGCCCCTTCCAGCAGAGGGGCCAACCCAGAAGGAGGGTCCCCACTCGGTGAGGGGGGACAAGAGAGGGGTTGTCAGGCTTCAGCTGAAGAGGAGCTGGGGAGGGGCCCGGCGCTCAGAGCTGCCGGGCAAGAGCAGGGGGGCTGCTGGCCTTGGACGGGGTGGGGGCCAGTGGCAGGACCTGTAGTGGGAGAGGCAGCCAGGCCTGAGGGGTCACTGACAGAGCAGGTTGGTCAGTGCAGGTGACACCAGGAGGATGGAATGTTCCGGCAAGAACCAGGCTTGTCTTGCTCTAAAGGACCCTCAGCCACAGGGCTCTCTGCCCCTTCTGTGAACTCCCGTGTCCCTGTGGTCAGCGGCTGAGTGTGTGGGCATCTCATGGGGTGCCCCTCATGCATGCCTCCAACAGGACTGGGGTGCCAGGGCCGAAGCTGGGGAGGCCAGCATGAGGGGCCTGCCCAGGGCCATGGACCGCTCATATGGTCAGGAGGTGGGTAAGGTTTGGCGAGGTGCCCTGTCCAAATCGTGGGCCTGGTGGTCACTCAGGAGGGGACACAGCTGGGGGAATGAGGGTTGGTGCCATTCCGGGGGCCCAGGAGGCACGCCGAGTACTCCCGGGGGAGGGGGGAGCAGCAGTGTGAGAAGTGGGAGGCCAGATGGGTTGGAACCCCTGGGGTAGAGCCATCTCATGGCAGAGTCTGAGCAGAGAGAGCTGAGACTTGGGGGCTGCTCTAGAGAACAGGGTCAGCTTAGGGGCAGGAGGGCCACCAGGGCTTCTGCTGGGAGGGGCTCGGGGAGGGAGGCTGGTGCCGGCCTTGCTGCTGTGGCTTCCAGCCATCCAGAGCCATGGGTAACCCGCCGTGACGCAGGCAGTGCAAGGCCAGGTGTGCCAGGGGCGGTGAGCAGGAGCCCCTGCCCTCTCCAGGCTCAGTCCCCAGAGGCTCAGAACGTGCTATCTCAGCACTAGTTCAGGGAGGTGCAAAGGCCCTGGGGCTGGAGAGAGCCCTGGTGCACTGGGCTGTGGGTATGGGGAGGTTGAAGTCAGGTTCTACCTCCTGGAGGGGAGCAGAAGATGAGATGTCCCAGGGGCTCCCCAGGGGATGGGGTGGGGGAGAGCATGTGGCACCTTTGTCACTCTGTGCCGGCCTCACAACCTGGGCCATCCCGCCCCCGGGGCCTATGCAGCCTCTCCTCCGTCCGGCTCACAAACAGTGCCGGGCCCCTGGGACGGCCCCAACACAGCCACACCCCCATCTGTTCCCCATGGGGCCCAGGCTGCTGCCTCCCTGGGGCTCCCTGGGCCTGGCTCAGGCCTGGGCAGCTGGGGAGGAGGGTTCGGGGAGGGGGGGACAAGTACCGGGAGGGGTCCTCTGGCTGCCCCCTGCCCGGCTCGGAGCTGAGACTTCCTGGGGGCTGTTGCTCCCTCTTCCATATTCAGAGCTTGGTGGCCCTCAACTCCGTTCCATTCTCTCCACCCCGGTTCTCTGGCTTCAGCCAGCAGGGCCCTCCTGAGCCTGATCAGGCCACGTGACCCCCTCTCTGGGCAGAGCCTGTGAAGCCTGTGCCTCCGGGGCTGAGGGCGAGGCCAGCCGTGCCCTGGGGTCACCCTTGGCCGCCAGGGTTTGGGACCCTGGGCCGGCAGGGCACACGGCTGTGACCCGCTGTGGCCACTTCCTGTCTGGGATTCCCTCCTGTAGAAGTGTCTTGGGAGCAGCTGCTGAGGCAGGGGTTGGGGTGCAGAATGTGTGTTGGTGACCTGCACCTGTTGGGGGAGCCGGGAGGACGCAGGACTGGGCGAGGGGTGGTGTCAGCTCAGGCGGCTGCCCAGTGGGGAGCCCCGGAGCGAGGAGAGACCGTCAGGATGACCTGCGTCAGGCCCCAGGCAGCCAGCGGGGGAAGTGAGCCTGGGGGTGTGGCGGCTTTGCAGCCCAGGCCGACCCTGAAGGAGGGGCGGTGGGGGCCGTGTGCTGAGCACTCCTGGCCGGGTGGGGAGGCCTTCCCTGAAGGAGCCCTGGTGGCGGTGCCTCCCACCTCCCCAGGCCACCCTCCAGCAGCCTGCTGGGCCAGCCTGCCCCTGTCCACCTCACTCTCAACCTCGCCAATGACTTCCAGATCAGATAATCCAAAAAGAGGGTTTGTTTTGTTTGTTTTTTTAAAAGCGAATGTGTAAAGGCTGCATTTACTAAGCCAGGAAGGTGGGGCTCCGCCAGTCACTCCCCACAGCTAACATCGGGGACCCGGAGCAGATGGGGACATGTCCTGGTTAGAACGGGGAAAGGGGTGAGAGGTCTCGGCCTCCATCTGGTCCACCCCAGCCCATGCGTAGATGGCATGGGATGACCTCCAGAGGAGCTGCACCCCCGTCTGGTGTCCTCGGAGGCGCTGGGTCCACCTCAGGGCCCTTGTCTTGCTGGCCACCCCCGGGTGTGGCTCCAGCCTTGGGGAAACACGGGGTCGTGCAGGTTCCCAAACCCCGGCAGCCAATGGTGACCCGCGAGGCCTGGGCAGGGGTTGCTCCGTCTTTAGGGTGGGTGGTGACGGGGTCTGGGACAGGGGCCAAGCTCAGGAGAGGTCAGCCCTTCCTTTCCACTGGCCCCAGGGGGTGATGGCCCGTGTGCCTGGAGGCTCGTGCAGGGCTCAGGGTGGGCAGGCTGGGCGCGGGGTCAGGACGCAGCACATGAGCCTCCAGCCACCTGGGAAGTGGTGACAGGAGAATCCTCTGGAGGGCTGGAGATGGCCACACGCAGGACGTCTGCACTGCGGAAGGGGCAGGATGGCTGATGGCCATGGGCTCCCAAGGCTGGGGGGGCAAGGCTTGGGCCTGGGGTTCGGGTCCCGGCTGTGCAGCGGGGCCTCCTGCTGTTCCCGAGCCCCATCCCCTCCCGCCAGGATTGGGGTGGTGACAGCACCTTCCTGACAGGTGTTCTGTGAAGACCGGACAGGAGGGGCCAGGTGCTGCTCAAACCCAGGGGCTGTTGCTGTCACGGTGCCCATGTGGTTGCTCTGGCCGCAGGCGTTTGGGGGTGAGGTGAGGGCTCTGGAAAGTCCAAGCAGGGCTGGGGCCCTCGGGGCTCCTCCACCTGCTCCTGGAGAATGGGGTTCCCCACCAGGACCACGGCATGGACCGCCCCTTGCCTTCCGGTCAGAAGACCTCTTCCCTGGTGGCAGTGACTGCCGGGCTCTCTAGCAGGAGCTGGGCCTCTGTAGGTGAGGTCACCATCTGCAGAAGAAATAAAACTACTGACTAATGTTTAATGAATGCCTACTGTGTGGGGGCACTTTGTGTGGCCAGATGATTCCTCAGGGAGCAGCAGCCAGCATCCGCCGTTTCCCAGTGTCCTTGTCGGTAAAACGGGAAGTGCCAGGACCTGGCGCATAGCAGGTGCTTAGTGAAAGTCACTATTTATAGCACTTTTCACTACTGGAAATAACCTAATTGGTTTTTTTGCTGGTTAAGTAGAATCTAGGAGGGCTGAGCTTGCACCTGTTCAGTCCCCAGTGGCTAAGAAAGAATCAGCCCTGTTGTGGGTGTTCAAGAAATATAGTTGGGCTTCCCTGGTGGCGCAGTGGTTGAGAGTCTGCCTGCCAATGCAGGGGACACAGGTTCGTGCCCCGGTCCAGGAAGATCCCACATGCCGCGGAGCGGCTGGGCCCGTGAGCCATGGCCGCTGAGCCTGCGCGTCTGGAGCCTGTGCTCCGCAACGGGAGAGGCCACAACAGTGAGAGGCCCGCGTACTGAAAAAAAAAAAAAAAAAAGAAATATAGTTGATGAAAGGGTGAATTGTGTAGTAAAAGACATTACAGATTTCCAGCATGAAGGAGTGAGGAGGTCAGAAAGACTCTCCCCAAAAAGCAAATACAAACCTGGGAACAACTGTCAGAAGCAAGCATTTCAGTGCCCTGGAATCCCACCCAAGGCATATGACAAATCAGTGTTTATTCACCAAGAATACTGAACTTCAGGATAAGATCGAAAATTACTCAGCGAGGGAATTCCCTGGTGGTCCAGTGGTTAGGACTCCAAGCTTTCATTGCTGAGGGCCTGGGTTCAACCCCTGGTACTAAGATCCTGCAAGCCTCACGGTGCAGCCAAAAAAATTAAAAATAAATAAAATAAAATTACCCAGGGCAAAGCATCAGGAGGACCTCAGCTGGCCTGAGAAACAGCACCCAGCCAACAAACACTGACTCTGGGGTGGCAGATGCCGTAACGACTGACAAAGGCTTTAAAGAGGCTGCTGTAAAAATGCACCAACACACAAGCGTGAGCGCTCGCGTCAAATGACGGAGAATGAGCTTGACAAACACGTTCATGATCAGAACCACGGAAACGAGGAATAGGAAAGGGCGTCTTCGATCTTGTCAAGAGCGTCGCTCACACCCGCGAGCTCCCGGCCAGCACGGCCAGCACCGCGCCGGATGGAGGAAGACAGGGTCCTCCCACCAGGCCTGGGTAGGGAGCAAAGACGTCCACTCTCGCGATGAATATTCAGCGTCTACTGGAAGTCAGGGCCCGTACAACGAGGCAAGAAAAAGAAACAAAAGGCATGCTGATTGCAAGTGAGGAATAAAACTGTCCCTCTTCACAGACAACGTGGTGGTCTATCGTCAAGGAATCTATAAAAAACCTAACTGAGTGAATGAGATTAGCAAGATACAAAGGCAATGGGCAAAAATCAATCGTAGTGCTACATACTAGGGATTTTACAAGCAGAAATTTTTTTAAATACCATTTATAATAGTGACACTCTGACATGAAACACTTAGCTATAAACCTAATAAAACACGTATAGGATTTGTAGGCCAAACATTAAAGCTAATGAAAGAAATCAAAGAGGGCCTAAGTAAATGAAGACCCAACAGAGTAAAGACATCGGTTCCCTCCAAACTGACATATAGATTTAGTGCAATTCCAATAACAATCTCAGCAAATTTTTAAAAAAGATGTAGATCCTAAAATTAACACAGAAAGACAAATGAACTATGATAACTAAAACACTTTTGAAAAATAAGAATATAGAGAAATTGCAATACCCAAATCTTTTTATTGAGGTAAAATTCCCATAAACTAAAACTAACCATTTTAAAGTGGGCAATTTAGTGGCAACCATTTAATACATTGACAATGCTGTGTAACCATCACCTCTATCTAGTTCCAAAACATTTCATCCCCAGCCCAAAATGAAACCCTGTATCCATTAAGCAACACCCCTCCCTCAGCCCCATTAATCTACTTTCTGTCTCTATGATTTTACCTATTCTGGACATTTCATATAAATGGAATCATACAGCATGTGGTCTGGTCTTTTGTGTCTGGCTTGTTTCACTCAGCGTACTGTTTTCAAAGTTCATCCATATTGTAGCATGCATCAGTACTTCCTTTTTTTTTTCCAAAAAAATTTTTTTTATTGCAGTAAAATACACATAACAGTTTAACCATTTTATTTATTTTTATTTTTATTTATTTATTTTTTTTGCGGTACACGGGCCTCTCACTGTTGTGGCCTCTCCCGTTGCGGAGCACAGGCTCCGGACGCGCAGGCTCATTGGCCATGGCTTACCGGCCCAGCCGCTCCGCGGCATGTGGGATCTTCCTGGACCGGGGCACCAACACGCGTCCCCTGCATCGGCAGGCGGACTCTCAACCACTGTGCCACCAGGGAAGCCCTTAACCATTTTATTTTTCCTTTGGCTGTGCCGCCGGCTTGCAGGATCTTAGTTGCCCGACCAGGGATCGAACCCGGGCCTCGGCTGTGAAAGCAGAGTCCTAACCACTGGACTGCCAGGGAATTCCCATCTTAACCATTCTGAAGGGTGCAGTTCAGTGGTAATAAATACATTAATTATGTTGCACAGCCATCAGCACCAACTGTCTCCAAAGCTCTTTCATCTTGTAAAATTGAAACTCTGTCCCCATTAAGCCATCACTCCCCATTTCCCCTCCTCCCAGAAACATCATTTGACTTTCTCTTCATATGATTTTGACTAATCTAAGTATGTCATGTAGGTGGGATCACCCAGTATTTGTCTTTCTGTGACTGGCTACCTGGCATACTGTCCTCGAGGTTTACCCATGGTGTAGCTTGTTTCAGAATTGCCTTCCTTTTCCAGGCTGAATAATATTCCGTTGCATGCCTAGGCCACATTTTGCTTATCCATTCATCTGCTTATGGACACTTGGATCCACTTCCACATTTTAACTATTTTGAATAATTCTTCTATGAATATGGGTGTACAAATATCTCTTTGAGACCCTGCTTTGAGTTCTCTAGGGTGTATACCCAGAAGTAGAGTTGCTGGATCATATGGTAATTCTATTTTTAATATTTTTGGGAACTACCATAGTGTTTTGCATAGTGGCTGTACCATTTTACATTCTTACCAACAGTGCACAAGTGTTCATATTTCTCTACATTCTGTCCAATGTGGTATTTCATTGTAGTTTTGATTTGAATTTCCCTAATGACCAGTGATGTTGAGCCGCATTTCATGTGCTTCTTGGCCATTTGTATATCTTCTTTGGAGAAATGTCTGCTCAAGTATTTTTCTCGTTTTTGAATTAGGCTGTTTGTTTTCTTGTTGAATTTTAGGAGTTTTATATATATTCTGGATATCAATTCCTCATCAGATATCTGCTTTGCAACTATTTTCCTCCATTCTGTGGGCTGCGTTTTTACTCTGTTTATAGTTTCTTTTGAGGTGCAAATTAAAAAAATTTTTCATGAAGTCCAATTTGTCTATTTTTTTTCTTTTGTTACCTGTGCTCTTGGTGTTATATTCAAGAAATAATTGCCAAATGCAATGTCATGAAGATTTTTTTCCTGTTTTCTTCTAAGAGTTTTATAGTTTTAGGTCTTACCTTTAGGTCCTTGATCCATTTTGAGTTAATTTTTGTATATAGTGTAGGTAAGGGTCCAGCTTCTTTCTTTCGCAGGTGGGTAGTCAGTTTTCCAGCACCATTGGTTGAAAAGACTCTTTTTTCCCTGTAGTCTTGGCACTCTAGTCAAAAATCATATGACCATATATACGAGGACTTAGTTCTGACTGTAGTAATTTGAATCTTCTCTCTTTTTTTCTTAGCCTATCTAGCTAAAGGAAATTTTGTTGATTTTTTTCAAAGAACCAACTTTTGGTTTCATTGATTTTCTCTACTGTTTTTATATTCTATATTACTTTGATCTCTGCTCTAATCTTACTATTTCCTTCCTTCTGCCAGCTTTGGGTTTAGTTTGTCCTTCTTCTAGTTCCTTAGGGTATAAAGGTAGGTTGATGATGTGAGATCTTTCTTGTTTATTTTTTCTAACTTTAAAATTTTTATTTACTTATTTATTTATATTTAAAATTTTTTGGCTGCGTTGTGTCTTCATTGCTGCGCGCGGGCTTTTCTCTAGTTGTGGCGAGTGGGGGCTACTCTTCGTTGCGGTGTGCGGGCTTCTCATTGCGGCGGCTTCTCTTGTTGCAGAGCACGGGCTCTAGGGACACAGGCTTCAGTAGTTGTGGCTCGTGGGCTCTAGAGCTCAGGCTCAGTAGTTGTGGTGCACGGGCTTAGCTGCTCCGTGGCATGTGGGATCTTCCCGGATCAGGGCTCAAACCCGTGTCCCCTGCATTAGCAGGCGGATTCTTAACCACTGCGCCACCAGGGAAGTCTGAGCTCTTTCTTGATTTTAATGTAAGTGTGTATAGCTATAAATTTTACCCTTAGCATTATTATTTGCTATGTCTCTTAAGTTTTGATATGTTGTATTTTCATTATCAGTCATCTCTAAGCATTTTCTAATTTTCTTTGTGATTTCTTCTTTGATCTATTGGTTGTTTGAGTGTGTGGTTTAATTTCTACAAATTTGTGAATTTTACCTCTGTTATTGATTTCTAACTTTATCCCATGGTGGTGGAAGAAGACGCTTTGTATGATATCTATCTTTTAAAAATCTACTGAGATTTAATTTGTGGCCTTAACACATGGTCTATTGTAGAAATTGTCCCATGTGCACTTGAGAAGAACATGTGTTCTGTTGTCAGGTGGGGTGTTCTGCATACATCTGTTACATCTAGTCGGTTTAGCACGTTATTTCAGTCTCCTATTTCCCTATCTTCTCTCTGGTTGCTCTGTCCATTATTGAGAGGGGAGCATTGAAGTCTCCATTAGTGTAGAACTCTCTATTTCTTCCTTCAGTTCAGACAGTTTTCCTTCATATATTTTGATGGTCTGTTATTAGGTATGTAATGACTAATGATGTTGAGCATTTTTTCATGTGCTTATTGACAATTTGTGTATCTTCTCTGGATAAATGTTTATTCATATCCTTTGCTCATTTAAAAATTGGGTTATCTGTCTTTTTATTATGGAGTTGTAAGTGTTCCTTATATATTCTGAACACTAGACCCTTACTCATTATGATTTGAAAATATTTTCTCCCATTCTGTAGGTTGTGTTTTCACTTTCTTGATAGTATCCTTTGTTGCATGAAAGTTTGAAATTTTGATGAAGTCCAATTTACCTATTTCTTCTTTTTTGCTTGTGTTTTTGGTGTCATATCTAAAAATCTATTGCCAAATCCAAGGTCATGAAGATTTACACCTATGTTTTCTTCTAACCGTTTTATAGATTTATTGGGCCTTTGGTCCATTTCGTGTTAATTTTTGTATATGGTGTGAGGTAGGGATCCAACTTCATTCTTTTGCAAGTGGATGTAGAATTATCACAGCACCATTTGTTAAAGAGATTATTCTTTTCACACACTTCCTGATTTTAGCAATTGCTATAAAACTGCAATAATCGATTCAGTGTGGTCTTGGTGTGGAGATAGACACAAAAATCAGTGTAACAGAACAGAGTCCAGAAATAGCTCCACACATAGGTCCAATGGTGCTTTGACAAAGGTGCAAAAGTCATTCAATGGAGAAAGTATACTCTCTAGACAAATGATGCTGGAAGAACTGGACATCCATAAGCAAGAAAAATGAATCTTGACCTAAATCTCACACCTTATATGAAAATTAACTCAAGATGGATATTGTATGTAAATGTAAAACTATAAAACTTTTAGAAGAAAATAGGGGAGAAAATCTTTGTGATCTGGGGTTTGCCAATGTCAATGGATCATTCCACACAAGAAAAAATTGGGTGCATTGGACTTCATCAAAATGAAAAACTTTTGTGCTACGAATGACTGTTAAGTGAATAAAAAGACAAGCCGCAGACAGGGAGAAAATATTTGCAAGTCAAATATCTGATGAAGGCCTTGTATTCAGAATACATAAAGAGCTCTCAAAACTCCACATTAAGAAAATAAACAACCCACTGAAAAATTGGGCTAAGGCTCCGAATAGACATTTTTCCAAAGAAGATATACATATGGCTGATAAGCACATGAAAAGATGCTCGACATCATTAGTCTTTAGGGAACTGCAGGTCAAAACTGCAATGAGAGACCACTTCAGACCCATAGAATAACTATAATCAAAAAGACAGACCCATAACAAATGTTGGTGAGTATGTGGAGATGTTGGAACCCTCCTACATTGCTGTTGGGAATGTAAAATGGTGCAGCTGCTGTGGAAAACAGTTTGGCAGTTTCTTGAAAGGTTAAATATAGTCACCATATGACCCAACAATTCTATTCCTAGATATCTACTCAGGATAAGTGAAAACATATATCCACACAGAGAACTTAGACAGGAATGTTCATGGCAGCATCATTCCTATTAGGTAAAAAGTGGGAACAACCCAAATGTCCATCAACTGATGAATGACGACCAAATATGGTATAACTAAGGAATGAGGTTTTAGTTGGCAAAAAAAAATTGAATGAGGCACTGACACAGGCTACAGTGTGGATGAGCCTTGAAAACACTCCAAGTGAAAGTATCCAGTCACAGATGACCACATCCTGGATGATTCCATTTATATGAAATGTCCAGAACAGGCAAGCCCACAGAGACAGGAAGTAGATTAGTGGTTGCCAGGGGCTTGCTTTGAGTGACTACCTAATAGCTCGGGTTTCTTTCTGAGGTGATAAAAAGTTCAGAAATTAGATTATGATGATGGCTGCACAACTCTAAATACACTAAAAGCCACTGCATTATGCCTTATATATATGTACTTTACATGGATGAACTTTATGGTATGTAAATGACATCTCAATAAAGCTGTTTGTTTTTAAAAGGATAAAAGACCTGAATGGAACTTCACTAAAGAGAACGCACCATTCAGCACAGGGAAAGTTCTTCAACATCATCAGTTATAAGAGAAATGCAATTAAAACCAGGATGGGAGAGCACTGCACATCCGTTAGAAGAGCTAAAACAAAATTTCCAACAAGAGACTGACAAGAACAAGTGCTACTGAGGGCGTGGAGCAACCGGAACTCTCACCAACTGCTGTGGCATGCAAAATGGCACCAGTACTCTGGAGATCAGTGTGGCAGTTTCTTAAAAAGTGAGTCACACGCCTGACAAATGATCAAGCAATCCCACTTCTGGGCATTTGTCCAAGAGAAATTCAAACTTATGTTCGCAAAAACCTGTACACAAATGTCTATGGTGGCTTTATTCATAACTGCCAAGACTGGAAACAACCCAGACATCATCTAGTGGGTGAAGGATAAGCAAATTGCGGTCCATCCACACATGGAATACCATTCACTGTTAAAAAGGAATGAACCACTGAAACACGTAATCACCTGGATGACTCTCAAAGCATTATGCTGAGTGAAAGAAGCCGGACCTGGGATCTCCCTGGTGGCGCAGCGGTTAAGAATCCACCTGCCGCAAGAGGGAGGAGATATGGGGATATACGTATATGTATAGCTGATTCACTTTGTTATACAGCAGCAACTAACACACCATTGTAAGGCAGTTATACTCTAATAAATATGTTAAAAAAAAAAAGAATCTGCCTGCCAGTGCAGGGGACATGGTCCGAGAAGATCCCACATGCCATGGAGCAACTAAGCCCGTGTGCCACAACTACTGAGCCTTTGCTCTAGAGCCTGTGAGCCACAACTACTGAGCCCGTGTGCCACAATTACTGAAGCCTGCATGCCTAGAGCCCGTGCTCTGCAACAAAGAGAAGCCACCACAATGAGAAGCCTGCGCACCACAACGAAGAGTAGCCCCCCCTTGCTGCAACTAGAGAAAGCCTGTGCGCACAAAGACCCAACGCGGCCAAAAATAAATTAAAAAAAAAAAAACAAAAAACCAAAAAAAACCCACTTTATAAAAAGAAAAGCCGGACCCAAAACATAACACACTGTAGGCTTCCATTTACATGACATTCTCAAGAAGACAAAGCTATGGTGATGGGGAAGAGATCCGTGACTCTGAGTAGGAGGAAGAGGGAGTATAAAGGGTGAGCACAGGGGAGATTTTTAGGGTCATGGGGGATTCTGTGTCCCAACTGAGTGGCTACAGGAGTCTGCACCTGTGCTAACATTCACAGAACTGTACATCTTTCAAAAAGTCAATTTTCTGTATAACTCAAAAATAAAAATATATAAATAACTTAAAAAGCACAACCATCACAGTAAAATTGATTCAGTTAAGAATTCTCCATGAGTGCTAAGCTGAGAGGGACTTTTTTTTTTTTTTTTTTTGCGGTATGCTGGCCACTCACTGTTGTGGCCTCTCCCGTTGCAGAGCACAGGCTCCAGAAGCGCAGGCTCAGTGGCCATGGCTCACGGGCCCAGCCGCTCTGCGGCACGTGGGATCTTCCCAGACCGGGGCACGAACCCGCGTCCCCTGCATTGGCAGG
The DNA here is from genome assembly GCF_949752795.1 of Hyperoodon ampullatus. Classification (NCBI taxonomy): domain Eukaryota; kingdom Metazoa; phylum Chordata; class Mammalia; order Artiodactyla; family Ziphiidae; genus Hyperoodon; species Hyperoodon ampullatus. The sequence continues at coordinate 88,114,718 of NC_136927.1, read as the reverse complement.
CGGACTCTCAACCACTGCACCATCAGGGAAGCCCCGCTGAGAGGGATTTTAATGAGGAAAAGGATACTTATTGAATCCAAAGTACATCCTCGTTAAGTATTTAATCATTACAAAGGGAAAAAGAGTAACTTCATGGTAGGGAAACCTGGTGGACACTACCTCCACCAGGTGATCGAGGATAACGCCGCCACTGACGTCAGGCACCTGCCTGTCTGACATGCATTGCTCCTGTGGAATTCCTGCCGGAAAAATAAAATGTGAATCTATTCATGCAGAGACATGAGAAAAACCCCCAGCAGAGGGACATCCTGCAAAACAGCTTGTCTCCACTCTTTAAAAACGTCTGTGTCATGAAAGACACAAATGGCCGAGGATCTGTTTCAGATGAAGGAAACTAAGAGCCTTGACCACCAAAACCAGCGTGTGATCCTGGATTGGGAAAAATACAGCTACGAAAAATATCACTGGGACAAGTGACACAATTAGAAGCTGGACTGCAGATTGAGGGATTGTATCAACTGGAAACGTACACTGAAGTATTAAGGGGTCGAGGCAATGATTTATGCAACCTTTTCTCAAATGTTTCAGAGACAATAATATAAGCAGACACAGAGAGAGACATAGAGAACAGTACAGCAGACAGGGCAGGTGTGAAGAATTAGTGATGTGGACGCAGGGCATAAGGCAGCGTTCTTGGTCCTCTTGCAACTTTTCTGTAAGTTTGAAATTGTTTCAGAAAAGAAGTTGACATGTGTGGACTCAACTCCTGCTTCCAACCGCAGAGAAGTGGCGGGAAGGCCAGCCAGCGTCCAGAAATGACTGTGAAACTGGACGGAGTCCGGCAGCAGCTGCACCAGTCAGTGGACACTGGACCCTCAGGGCTGTGAGCTCTCAAGGGCCCGCCCTCCTGGCTCCCTGGGGACGGTCTGACCACAGCCCTGAAGCAGGGCTCCAAGCAGAGCATGGTGGTCCCCGCAAGCTTGGAGTCCGAAGCTGGGGTGCAAGGCAGCTGAAGGTAGAGAGCAGCTGGGGCCTAGAAACTCATGTGGGGTCCCTTCGAGCATGTGGCTGAGGGCTGGAGGGGGTGCTGCTGGAGGCCTCCCCGAGAGCAGACACTATGGGTTGTGTACTAGCTATTTATTCCCGCATAGCAAATTTAGTGGCTTTAAAAAACATGCCTTGGGCTTCCCTGGTGGCGCAGTGGTTGAGAGTCCGCCTGCTGATGCAGGGGACACGGGTTCGTGCCCCGGTCCGGGAAAATCCCACATGCCACGGAGCGGCTGGGCCCGTGAGCCATGGACGCTGAGCCTGCACGTCCAGAGCCTGTGCTCCACAATGGGAGAGGCCACAGGGGTGAGAGGCCCACATACCGCAAAAACAAAACAAAACAAAACAAAAAAAACTCACGCCTTTACAAATCAGAACTACAATGAGGTACCACCTCACACCAGTCAGAATGGCCATCATTAAAAAGTCTAGAAATAACAAATGCTGGAGAGGATGTGGAGAAAAGGGAGCCATTTTATGCTGTTGGTGGGAATGTAAGTTGGTACAGCCACTATGAACAACAGTATGGAGAGTCCTCAGAAAACTAAAAATAGAGCTACCATGTGATCCTGCAATCCCACCCCTGGGTATATATCTGGAGAAAATCATAATTCAAAAAGATACATGCACCCCTATGTTCATAGCAGCACTATTCACAGTAGCCAAGATATGGAAACAACCTAAATGTTCATCGACAGATGAAGGGATAAAGAAGATGTGGTCCATACAGTATATACAATGGAATATTACTCAGCCATAAAAAAGAACGAAATAATGCCATTTGCAACAACATGGATGCAACTAGATATTATCATGCTAAGCGAAATAAGTTAGAAAGAGAAAGATAAATACCATATGATATCACTTCTTTGTGGAATCTAAAATATGACACAAATGAACATATCTACGCAATGGAAACAGACATAGAGAACAGACTGGTGATTGCCAAGGGGCAGGAGGGGTGGGGCAGGGATGGATTGGGAGATTGGGGTTAGCAGATGCAAACTATTGTATGTAAGATGGATAAACAACAAGGTCCTACTGTATAGCACAAAGAACTATATTCAATATCCTGTGATAACTCATAATAGAAAAGAATATAAAAAAGAATGTATATATATGTATAACTGAATCACTTTGCTGTACAGCAGAAATTAACACAACATTGTAAATCAACTATACTTCAATTAAAACCCCCCAAAAAACCTCAAACTCCCCCCTCCCACACACATTTACTATACATACCCGGCTTCCATGGGTCAGGAGTCCAGGCACGCCTTTTTTTTTTTTTTGGCGGTGCCATGCAGCATGTGGGATCTTAGTTCCCCGACCAGAGATCGAACTTGTGCCCCCTGCAGTGGAAGCATGAAGTCTTAACCACTGGACCGCTAGGGCACTGGCACTTGGGCCCAGCCAGAATGGAGAGACCTGCTTACTTATTTTTGGGAGAAAAGACTACAACCTACAGCAATGTCTACTCTAGGCTCATCTAAGAAAATTTAAAACCGAGCCCGATAAAGAGCTTTGGGGGGACTGAAACTGGAAGCTGAATCTTGCCAAGTCGAGGGTCTTGTGAGGCACTTTGGGGTTCCCAGATCGAAACCAACAAAGCATGAAAACAAGCCCACAAAGGTCCAGTAATTGAATAGCTGCTAAAATGAGAACCAACAGTCTTCCTAGGAAGATAACAGAATCCAGAGTCTTTACAGAATGTTCAGTATTCAGCCAAAAATCACTAGACGTGTGAAGAAATAGTAAAATTTCCTCCTTGTCAAGGAAAAACACCAGTTGTCAATTAATTTCCTTCTAGATGTAAATTCACCCTTCATTGCCTGCTCAGCAAAAGTGGATCAGCTCACTATAAAGGAGAAATGCTTAATGTAATTTTGTCCACTGTCACAGAGCAGGTGGCAAATGAATTTACAGCCAAGAGGCAGTAAAAGCATGACTGGCATAATGTACACACACTGCAGCTCAAAACTCCACCCCTGTGGTGTACAGCAAACAGAAATGCTCGCACAAGGGCACACAGGGGAGGTTCGTAGCAGCTTAATTTTCAGTAGCTCAAAACTGGAAATGGAATGCTACACAGCAGTGAAAAAAACCCAAACACCTCCCAAATGCAGCAGCAAGTGTGCATGTCACAAACATGACGGCAGGTGAAAGAAGCCGGAAAAAAGGACACAAACTGCACCTACCATTCACGCAAAGCTTAAGAGCAGGCAAAGTGATGTATAGTGGGAGAAGCCAAGGGAGTGGTTGGCTTTGAGGGCATGATGCAGTGCTCTATTTCTTGATCTGGTGGTCAAGCACGTTTGTAATTTGTGCACGTTTCTCTAAGTTGTTCAAAGGCAGGCTGGAGCCCTGTCTCCCTTGGTGCCCGGTCCTTTCCCCGCCCAAAGCCTCCTGCACCAGTTCATCCTAAGAGCCCCTGAGGTCCCCAGCCCCTGAGGCAGGTTATTCCCAACTGCCCAGCTGAGGGGAGCTCTGTTCAAAGAGCAGAAAAGGCAGGCTGCAGAGTTGCTAAGGCTCTTCCTGTTCCCCAGGGAAATTCCTGCACCTGGGGGTGGGGAGGCTGGCTTAGCACTGAGGCCTCTCCCTCCCCCACTCCAGGGGCCCAGGGGAACCGAGCAAGGTGCAGGAGAAGCTAGGTGATGCAACAAATGCCTACCTGCTCCCTTCTTTCTCCTGGGCCCAGAGAAGGCGACCGTGGTGGGGGTCGCTGAGCCTGTAGGCCCCCCCCCGCCGGTTCTCCCCTGTGTCCCCAGCCCCACTGCAGGGCTGCCCCTTCTTGGCCCGAGAGGCTGGTCCCTCCACGTCTCTGGTTGGCATCCCAGCCTGCAATGGGCCAAATGGGGGGCCTGGCCACTCCCTATTCCTGGCACCAGGCTGGAGCCTCTGACCCTGCACACCGGCCCAGAGCCAGGGCCCAGCCCGCCAGACCCCCTCTCTGCTCGCGGGAAGCAGGTGGAGCTGGGCTAGTGCAGGCAGGGCTGCGGCTGCCCTCTAAGCATGGGTGCCCGCCCCCCGCCCCGGGTGCCTGGGGAGTGAGGGCCTGTGGGGAGGAGCCTGCGAGCCAGCAGCTCCTTCACCATGGTGACGGCTCCCTGCCGCGTGGCAGGTACCGGTGGCCCCGCAGCTCCAGTGGCCCCAGCGTGGATGGGGGCAGGGCAGGCCAGCTGCCCTCCTCCTCTCTGAGGGGCTGTGTCCCCCTCTCTAGGCTTCCCTGGCTGACTCAGGTCAGCCTCACAAACCTCCCCAGACACGCTGGGTTTGGCGGGAGGTGTGTTTGGGGGCCTGGATTGTCCAGTAAGTCGCCCCGACTTACTTTCACTCGGCAGTGAAACCGAGCACAGGGCTGGCAGGCTGGTGGGGCCTTGGCTGGCCTTGGGGTCTTGCTGGTGTGCACCTGGCCTGGCTCCGCCCGGCCCCGCTCCCTTCTCTGATTAGGGGCCGTGACCTTGCTCTTCTGAGGGGGGATCTGGTAGCCAAGAGCTCCTCTTCACCATGGAGACCATTTAATTTGCGGCCTCGAGGGCAGCTCGGTCCCCTGGGTGCCCAGCCTGGAGAGCTGGGGGCAGGGGAGTGTGTCCCTGAGGCCGTCCAGGGTCCTGCTGCCCAGGTAGGCTGGGAGACAGGTGCGACCGACCCCACATGTAAGGATGCACACCGATGCCCAAGGGACAGAGGGCAGTCCGTGGCCCAAGGCCAGGGTGTGATGTCATTCTGAGACACCCCGCAGCCCTCCCCTCCCCCCACCCACCCCTCAGGCCGCTGTCTGGGCCCCTGTGACCATCACCCGGGTTGCTGGCCCCTACCTGCTGGGGCCGTGGCCCCCCAGGAAGGCACACGTACAGGTGGAAAGCTCTGCATTCACAGGTTATTATTAACCCGGCAGTGACATCACCCGCAGCCAATGGGAGGCGGGTTTATTTCCAGGGCTGACAGCTTGATAACGGTTAATTTTAGCTGGATCTTCTTTCCCCAGGCTCGTGAAAATCCCTGCCCGCCAAAGAGGGGGCTGTCTGTGTCGCCCCGCCCCAAACAGCTCGTGGCTGGGCCTGGGAGCTACTGGAGGGGCTGAGAAGGCGGGGCCTGTACCCCTCCCTCTGCCCGCCCCCCAGAAAGTGCCCTGGGAGGCTGCTCCAGCCTCATGAGCAGGAGTCCCTTCTTTGCTCGTCCCCCCACCCAAACCCTTGGCTGCTACGGGGGCCACTGTGACCAGTGGCTCAGGTGTGGGAAAAGGGCTACAGGGGCGGAGCCTGACCTGGGAGAAGGCAGGAGCACAGCCGGGACCTGGGCGGGCTTGTCCAGAAGTAACGCTGCCCCGGTTCAGGCCTTCCAAGCCTTCCACAAGCTCTGCCCTCCTTGCTGTGTGACCTTGGGCACTGTGCTTTGCTTCTCTGTGCCCAGTTGGCTCTTGGTCCACGGGTCCTCAGGCTGCCTGGGAGCCCCACCATGCAAGGCTTGGTGACTGTGGCTGTTTAGTGCATCACATAGTGTTTAGGATTGCTTATTATTTCATAGTTATTCAGTACTAGTCAGTGATTAGTTATTTAGTACTATTCAGTGGTTATTAAGTACGAATCAGTAGTTAGTAGTCATTAAACACTATTCAGTAGTTAGCAGCTGTTCACCAGTTAGCTGGACCATGTGGTGGTGCAGCTGTTCATCAGTTAGCTGGACCATGCGGTGGTGCAGCTGTTCACCAGTTAGCTGGACCACGCGGTGGTGCAGCCCTGCGCTGCTGGTCGGGGTTATGTGGCACCGTACCTCCCTCCGTGTCTCCACTGTGTGAGCCCAGTGTCTCCAGACGCCATCTTGCCCGGGCTCCCAGGGCCCTGCAGGTGGTCCGGCTGAGGACGGATGGGCATGTCCTGGGGACATGGAGGCCTCCTGGGGGAACCACTGGAGACCTCTGCCCCAGGTCAGCGAGCAGGTCCTTGGGGGGGACGTTGCCTTCCATTAGCAGCGGCCATTGCTCTGGGGAGCACGGCCTCCCAGCCCCTGGTGCAGGCAGCCCAGTGCGGTTTGGTTCCTGCCAGGCGACAGCAGTGGGTGAGCCCAGAGCAGAGAGGCGAGCCTCAGGCCTGTGCGGGCGTCTGATAAACACCCTCTGAGCCTTCAGGCAGCTGGAGATCCCTGGGGGAAGTTGGGGGGGCGTCCACAGGGACCCGGGCCTCCTGCCCCCTCGGTCCGTCCCATCCCAGCCTCGGTCAGTCACGGCATCTCCCAGATCCTGCGACGCATTAAACACAGAGGCCAGCTGGGCAGGGCGGGGGGGGCCGTGCTTTCCGCACAGGCGTTTATTTTTAATTCCTGGCTACTGTTTGATGGCATCAGCAGCACGAGGAAGCGCCGGGTCACTTGCCAGCCCCTCTCGCCTGGTCTGTGGGCGGACACAGGGACAGCCCGGCAGGAGGGCCCCTCCCCTCCCAGAGAGACCCTCCCCACGGGGCAGGGAGACCTGCTTGGCGCCCAACCACTGCCCCGGCCCATCTTTACTCCCTTACCTGCTGGGGGTCCCACCTCTGGGGGCTGCCCGTGGGCACTGCCCCACCAGGAGGTGCTGACCCCTGGGCCTCTGCGCCCCCCACACATTTTTTGAGACCCTTCCCCGCCTTCTCCGAGACTCTGACCATAACCTGAGTGTCCTCGGGCTCTGAGGCAGATGGAGACACGGCCATGGGGGGATGCGGTAATGGGTGAGCTGACAAGGTCGGAGGTCGCGGAAGAGGCCATGACCCTGGTCTTCACTAACCCATCCCCCACCTCAAAACCCATTTTGGTCATTGCCCTGGTCTGCCCAGGATCCTCAGGGACATCCGGCTTCCTACAGATCAAGGGGAGGCCTCAGGGCCACAGCCTGGGACTCTCTCTGAGAGCTGATTTCTTTCCTTGGCAAACTCTGCGTCCCTGGGACCCCGGCCCATGTGCGCAGACCAGGGCAGCCCTCAAGGATTGCAGTGGGCTCTGGGGGTGGACTTCAAGTGGTCCCTGTACCAAAAGGGGCCCAGGGTGGAAAATAGTTCTTTCCAGGGCTTGGGAGGGAGGCTGAGCGGACTGGATCTGCTGATGCTGAGCTGAGGGGACCCTGGAGGCCACAGTGTCCGTGCCACACCACGGGGCCGGGGTGCAGAAGCCTGGCTTCGGGGGCCTGCTGGGGCAAGTCTGTGTGGCAGGCACATGCGGGGGCAGGGGGCTTGGAAACAAGCAGATTCTGGGGTCCCACTAGGGGGCCGGCACCCCCTGGGCCACCCTGGAGACATGTCTCAGAACACAGCACCATGTAAACCAGGTGCCGGCAGACAGCCGCCCAGACGCCGACCCCAGCCACCCCCCAGGCCTGACCTGCTCCTCCCCTGCCGCCACCCGCCCCGTCCTTGCGGACTGGCCCGTCCCTGGGACCTCCTTTTATGATCCAAACGTCTTTTTGTGCTCGGCGCGGCGCTGCTCGCCCCTCGCGTGCCGAGCCTGGCGTTCCAGCCTTGCTGTATCTGCCCTCTGCCGCTAGCTGTTTCTCTCCGGGCCTCTCTCCATCTCTGCGCCTCCCTCCTTTCCGCGCCCTCTCCCCATCCGGCTCGCGCCGCCTCCGCCTGTTTTTCTCTCCCCGCCCGCGCTCCCTCCGGGTGCGTCTCGTCTCCGCCTTTGTAGCTCGCTCCCTCGCCACATCCTCCTCTCGCGTCCCTGTCGCGCTCGCGTGCGTCCGCGGGCCCGCTGTCCCTGTATCCCTGCATCCCTGCATCCCTGCATCCCTCGCATCCCCGCCCCCGGCCCCGCCCGCGCCGGTACCGCATTGCCGTACTGCAGGGGTGCAGTGCACTGCGCCTGCTCCGTCAATAGGTGGACCCCCCTCCTGGAGAGATAAAACCGCCGGCGCCGGCGCCGCCAGTCCCTCTGGCTGAGACCTCGGCTCCGGGTAAGGACGCTGGGCCTCCGGGTCCCCACCCCCGCCCCCAGCTTTCCGCAGAGGGTCCCTTCCCCGGGGACCAGTCCCAGGGGCAGAGACTGGTCGGCCCCGGCGCCTGGCGAGGCTGCGCTGCTCCCCGAGGAGATCGGCTGCCCGCCCAGGGACTCCGGACCCAGCACCGGGGTCAGTCCCCCGGGCGGCCCTGGGTGGGGTGGGGGCACCGCGGTAGCGCTTGTTTACGGGGCTGCCGCGGCAGGGGCGAGTCTCCTGGGCGGTGGCGATCAACCTGCAGCCGTGACCTTGGGATCGCCCGGGGAGGGCCCTGTGGGGTTCGGGAAGGGTCGTCAGCGCTGGGGGCTGGTGAGGGTGGGCGCTGGGGGTGCCCACCCCCGAAGTAGAGGGGGAGGGGGAGGCTGTGAGACCTGAGGGGTCCTTGCCACCCACCTCCACCCGGGCAGGCGGTGTCCACCTGGTGTCCGCACCCTAGGGTGCACCGTTTTCTCCAGCTTTCCCTTCCCCAGCCACCTGCCACCCCCACCCCGGGCTGCCTAGGTTTCTCCACTGACCTCCAGGATGGGGCAGGGGCTGTGACCCTGTGACCAGAGGGAAGGGGGAGGGTATGGCCCTCTGCCCCCACCAGGCTGAGAGCATCTCTGTCTGGCATCTGCTGAGCTTGGCTGCTGGGGCCAGATTCTCCCTCCTCTGGACACAGCAGGGACCCCCACCTCCCTGCCCCACTGTCTGCCCCCGTCCAGACCCCGGGGAGGGCCCGAGCTATTCTGGGCCCCTGATCTGGGCACTGCATCGCCCTGCTTGAGCTCTGGGCCAGGCTGTCTCCCCGGTGCCAGCCTGCCGGGCAGGGATGAGGGGAAGATGGCACCGTCCCTGCTTGAGGAGGGGAGTGGGAAGCACTGACCGTCTCCCCCACCGTGGCGGCTCTGCGGGGAGGGGGGTGGGGGCTGGGGGCTGGGATCGGGTGCCGTGTCCCAGCCCAAGACTGTGGGTGGGGAGCAAGCACCGGGGACAGGGCACTGGAGAGCGGGGCAGGGTGACTCATCACCAGGCTCCTGACTGGTCACGGGGCTCACCCAGGCTGGTGTTTCTCGGTTTCTCTAGATGGGGGTTAACCTCTTTCATGGTGGGGGTGCTCTGTAGGCACAGCATTCAGACATTTACGGCTCCTGGCCTGTTTGGGCTTGCCCCCGGGCTCTGCTCAGCTAAACACGGAGACCTGGCTCCGGCCTTGGGGGCCCGGACTGTGGTCAGGGTGTGCTCGCAACCTGTGCAGGGCAGTGTCTTTGCTGGGCTTCTCTCTGAGGCCCTCCATCACCTTTGCTCCCCACCTCGACCCACAGAGTCACTGCTCAGTGTCCCTCTCACCCTGAGCCAGGACACCCCAGGTCGTGCCGGCCCCTCCCCACACCCCGGGCAGAATGGGCAAGGAGAAGACCCACATCAACATCGTGGTCATTGGCCACGTGGACTCGGGCAAGTCCACCACGACTGGCCACCTCATCTACAAATGCGGGGGCATCGACAAGAGGACCATCGAGAAGTTTGAAAAGGAGGCGGCCGAGGTGAGCCCTGGGTGGGGCTCCCACCTTTGCCTCCACCATGAGGTTGGGTTCCCACATGGTAGCCGGGCTGATGCTTCCCTGACCCTGGGGCACGTAGCTCAGATTAACTCCTCTGGGGCAAAAGGGGCGTGAGCCCCAGGGACCCCATGTGGGAGATGTGTATGTCACAGCATCCAGATGGGAGAGGCATGGGGGCAGTGCGGGGAGCCTCTCTCTGAGGAGGTGCCTGGTCGGGGCGGGGGAGGTGGAATGACCTACTGGACCAGCCCCAGGCGAGGGAGGGGCTGGAGGTGCATTTCTCCCAGTATAGGTCACTGTCTCTGAGCCCCCAGGGTTGGGTTCCCCCAGGGCTGAGGTCTGGGGCTGGAGGTGGCGCTGTCCTCGCTTGTCCCAGGGCTGGGCCAGGACTCAGAGCGGCTATTAATAGCTGATTGATGGGCACCCAGCCCATCAGCTCCATTTTCTCATGCCGGGCCAGGGCAGGCTGCTTGTCCAGGGTGGCACCCTTTTTTGGGGGGGAGTCTTTGTCACCTGGTGAGGATGAGAGGGGCCCTGATGGCTGACCCCGCATTTCTCGAAGCTGATCCTCTCAAGCGTCCGAGACCCGTGGTTGGGAAGTGTCCATGGAGTGGGGGTCTGCTCTCTGTGTCTCCCACCTCCGCCCCTGAGCTCTGGGAGAAGCTCCTGTTGGGGAGCTGGGAGGGGTCTCACCTGGATGGCTGGTGCCAGGGCTCAGGAGGCGGCAGCTGCTGGCCTGGGCTGAACCCTGCTCATGGGGCCGTGGGGGTGCTCCTGGGCCCCAAAGCTGTGTCTCTTCTTCCCTGTGGGGCTAGTGTTGAGGGGGGCTGAGGGTGTTTGCAGGGTGTCTGGTTCGGGTCTAGCTGGGCCCTGGCTGGGCAGCCTCCCTGGAGGGCAGAGCCCTGTCTGTGCATGGTCCTGGCAGGGAGCTTTGACCAGCTGGGCAGTGACCACAGCTGCCACTCTGACCGCAGCCCTGACCCTGGGCATGGGGGTCTCGCTGGGCACTTGGCACAGGTGTTGGGAGAGGGCAGTCCAGCCTTGCTTTCCCTGGTCAGGTGGGGCGGGGAGTGGAGGAGGAGCCTCAGAGCCACGGGGGAGCTTTAGCGGCTGTAGAAAGAACTGGAAAGCCAGGTCCGTCCTTGTCACCTCATCTGATTTCTTTCTTTCTTTTTCCCTAAAAAAAAGAAAGAAAAAAAAATCACAGAGGGGCTTTTTGGTTGGACAGCCTGAAACCCAGTGGGGTCATCAGCTGACACAGGGATCTGGGGGGTGCGGTGGGGGGGACCCTGGCTTCAGATAAAAGGGAGCCCTCAGCCAGGGGAGGGCTTGAAACCAGGGTGGCTCTCAGGCTGCTCCCAGGCCCTTGCGCCCCCTGCTGGTGGCGCCCGTTTAGGCGGCAGGAGACCGGTCTGGGCAGGGCAGGGATGAGGTCCGGGTGTCCCCGGTTCCAGAGGTGGGTCCAGAGTCCCAGGGTTCCAGCAGTGGCGAGGGGTCTCTCTGCTGTGACATGCTGCTCCCGCGGCCCAGGGGGACCCGTGGCCAGGCCAGCTGAGTCCTGGTCCCGTCCTGAGCCACGTCCCCACCCCTCCAGATGGGGAAGGGCTCCTTCAAGTACGCCTGGGTGCTGGACAAGCTGAAGGCCGAGCGGGAGCGCGGCATCACCATCGACATCTCCCTCTGGAAATTTGAGACCACCAAGTACTACATCACCATCATCGACGCCCCAGGCCACCGCGACTTCATCAAGAACATGATCACAGGCACATCCCAGGTGGGCGGGGCCTCGGGGGCCTGGGGGAACGGGAGGTGGGGCCAGGGCACCATCCAGGAGAGCCTGGGGGGCCCTGGAATCGGTGAGCGGTAGTTGGGTCTCCTCCGATTCCTCGCCGGGGCATGAGACCCCTCACCTTTGTCACCACTCGCCCCCCCCCTCAAAGAACTAAGTGCCCCAGCATCTCAGCCAGGCAAGGGTGCCTGTAAGGACAGCCAGCCACTGTCAGGGCCACCTTCACAGAAGACACAGAGGCCAGGATGGGGACACTGAAATGTGGGCAGAAATGCCCCTGGACAATCCGACATTGCCAGGGGATTCACACAGACAGACAGACACTGCCCCTAAGGTTGGGACCCCCAGGTTCCATGCCCAGGCGATGGCCCAGGCCCCTGTCTGCTGCCCAGAGGGGCCTGGGCTTGGGTGCTGGGTGAGGTCTGGGCTCACCTCGCCCGACCTGCCGGGCAGGCGGACTGCGCCGTGTTGATCGTAGCGGCGGGAGTGGGCGAGTTTGAGGCGGGCATCTCCAAGAACGGGCAGACCCGGGAGCACGCACTGCTGGCCTACACGCTGGGCGTGAAGCAGCTTATCGTGGGGGTCAACAAGATGGACTCCACGGAGCCCGCCTACAGCGAGAAGCGCTACGACGAGATCGTCAAGGAGGTCAGCGCCTACATCAAGAAGATCGGCTACAACCCAGCCACCGTGCCCTTTGTGCCCATCTCGGGCTGGCACGGCGACAACATGCTGGAGCCCTCACCCAACGTGAGTGCCCGGCAGCGGTGGGGCTGCTCCGACCTCCCCCTGAGGGCCCTGGGTCAAGGCGGGCACAGACAGCCAGCAGGAGGTCAGAGGGCTGCGCTGCGAGTGCGGTGCCAGCCCCCTGTGGGTGTCCGCGCTGCTGGAAGCCCCAGACTCCTTGGGGACCAGACGCTCTGCCCTCAGCTCAGCCTCCCTGTGAGGCTGGCAAAAGCCGCTGTAGCCCCTTCTCTGGCCAGGGACACGCCCCCCTCACGCCCCAGGCTGACACTGCGGGGGCAGCGGCTGCCGGGGCCCAGGCCTCCTTGCCCCGTCTCTGTCTCCAGAGACCTGCGTGGCAGAGTTGCATCTCCCCCAGGAGCCAAGGCCAAAGGGCCTCCCAGGCCTCCCCGAGGCCCCCCAGGCACCTCCCCGAGGCCCAGAGCAGGCCGGGACAGCAAAGGGCCGAGGGTTGGCTCTCTGGGGTCAGCTGGGAAGCTGGTGGCTCTGGCAGCCCATGTCCTGGGGACTATGACTCGGTAGGAGGTGATGAGCGGGACCTGGTTGTTTTGAATCTGTGGAGCCCGAGACCAAGTGCCTCACCCGGTCAAGCCAGAGGCCACCCCTGGCCCAGCAGGGGTCACTAGTCCTGGCCAGGCTGCAGCTGCCCACACTGAGGGAGGTGGGCACGGGGGGTATCTCAGGAGAGCCAGGGGAAACTCAGCCCTGCACCCGTGGTTGGGGGCCGCCCCTTCTGGCCGGGCTGCCGGCTTGTATCTCGTGGATCGAGCTCCCCTCGTGGGGTCTCACGTAGGGAGGGGTGAGCCAACCGTGGGCCTGGAGGCCATGGCTGTGGGCTGGGTAGCGCGGGGGCGCGTGGGCTCTAGGACGGTGCCTTCTTCCTCCTGCCCAGATGCCGTGGTTCAAGGGCTGGAAAGTGGAGCGGAAGGAAGGGAACGCCAGTGGCGTGTCCCTGCTGGAGGCCCTGGACACCATCCTGCCCCCCACACGCCCCACAGACAAGCCCCTGCGCCTGCCGCTGCAGGATGTGTACAAGATCGGCGGTGAGTGAGGGCTCCATCGCCACTGCCCGCTGCAGCACCCACCCTGCACGCCTGGCCAGCTCTGCCCTCAGACCCCCTCCTGAGAATGGGCCCCTGACCAGGAGCATCCGGGCCGGGTTATTTCAGCCCCTTCCCCCATGCTGCACACTTTCCGGGGGGCCACCCATCCACCCATCTCCATCCATGCATCTATCTGTCCATCTCTCCACCCCCACCCCTGACCCATCTATTATCCATTTCTTCATCAGTCCATCCATCCATCCATTCATCGGTCCATTTATCCACCCACCTCCCCCCGCCCGTCCATCAGTCTGTCCCGAGTTGGCCAGGGTCTTCCTCCCTCCAGATAAGTGCCCAGCCCTATACCAGGAGCTGGTGGCACAGGGAGAGTCACATATTACTCCCCACCTGGAGATCCCTGTCTTGTGGGAGACACGATCCACTGCAGGAGTGAGAAAAGCTGGTCATGAAATGATATAGAACCATAAATAAGTATGAGGCCCACGAGGGGGCAGCGATGGGGGACTCCCAGCCCGGAGGCTGTGGCAGAGATGCAGGGGCTGTGTGCAGGATGGGGGTGTCACACTCACCCAGCACAGAGAACAGCCACCAGCCTCAGTCTCCGCGATGCCACACGACCCTCTGTCACAGCCAGGGAGACCGGCTGGAGCCCCCCCGCCCCCCGTCCCCCACTCTGGGGAGCACCAGACCCCCCTTGGGCAGCCACACAGTGTAAGCAGATCCTGAGAAGTGCAGGGGCACCCACGCCCCTTTGGGAATGACCCTCAAGACAGCAGCACCAGCGCCGGGCAGACCACCTTGGGTGGGCTGGTCCTCAATCTGCTCAGTGCTTCTGCCTCACAGGGTGGGGCCTCAGAGGAGGGTCCCCCAGTGCCTCCTCCGGGGAAAGCTGCCACCCGGGGGCAGGGGTGGGACCCCTCCTTGCCCATTCTCCCTGTGTTCTGGGAACTCTCTCCCTCAGTTCCTTCTTCCGCTGGCGGGGCGCGGAAGCCTCCACTTCTGTCTGAACGTGTCAGCGTCCGCCTTGCCTGGGGTCTCCCTGTCCCCTCCCTCCCGCCACGTGGCTACCCCCCACCTGCCAGGGAGGACAGGGCACCCCTGACGCCAGCCAGCCCTCACGGCCCCCTTCCTCTCGGCCCAGGCATTGGCACCGTGCCCGTGGGCCGAGTGGAGACGGGCATCCTCCGGCCGGGCATGGTGGTGACCTTCGCGCCTGTGAACATCACCACGGAGGTGAAGTCAGTGGAGATGCACCACGAGGCGCTGAGCGAGGCCCTGCCCGGGGACAACGTAGGCTTTAACGTGAAGAACGTGTCAGTCAAGGACATCCGCAGGGGCAATGTGTGCGGGGACAGCAAGTCCGACCCGCCCCAGGAGGCCGCCCAGTTCACGTCCCAGGTGGGCAGCCCGTGGCCGGCAGGGACCCCCCCCCCCCCCACCAGTACCAGGGCTGTCCTCAGGCGAGGCGGCTGCCTGGCGCCGGGGAGGACTGAGACCCCTGCTTCGCAGAGTGGGCCACTGAGGCCGGGCAGGGTTGAAGCCGGCCGAGGGCGCAGGCAGGAAGAGCAGGCGGGGTGCACCCCGGCCTTGGTGATCCCAGCCTCACTGAGGTCCCACTTTGGTCCTGAAAACGCTTTTATCCGTTTATTGCCTGGGACAGGCCTGTGATACTTTATTTTCCACATTTTCACTGTGCCCTCTTCGGTCACCTCCTCACGTGACTAGGACTCTTTAAATTGGCTTTACTGAGATATAACTGAAATATGATAATCGAAGTCCGGTTTTGTCATCCCCCGTCTTTGCTCTGACCGCTGGCCCTTTCAAACAGTGCCCTCGTCATTGTTTATCTCTTGTGGCTTTTTAGATGCTCGAAGAGGACCTCGGGGTCCAGGTCCGGGGGCCTGGGTCCCCCCTAGACTGACCTTCCTCCATGGTCAGCACTCTGGGCCCCAGGGACCTGGGGGTGGGCGGAGCCTCCTCCAGCTCTGTGCCCTCCCCCTGCGCCCACCTGCGTGTGCCTGATGGCCTCATGCACCTCTGTCCACAGGTCATCATTCTGAACCACCCTGGGCAGATCAGCGCTGGCTACTCGCCGGTCATTGACTGCCACACAGCCCACATCGCCTGCAAGTTTGCTGAGCTGAAGGAGAAGATTGACCGGCGCTCTGGAAAGAAGCTGGAGGACAACCCCAAGTCCCTGAAGTCCGGCGATGCGGCCATCGTGGAGATGGTCCCGGGGAAGCCCATGTGTGTGGAGAGCTTCTCCCAGTACCCACCTCTCGGTGAGCTGGGTGGTGAGGGAGGAGCAGCCCCGGGGTGGTGGCCAATCCAGGCCAAGGGCAGAGGACCACTGTGGGGGTGGGGTGGACGGAGGGTCCTGCACTTGTCCGCTGCAGCTTAGAGCTTAGCAGGAGACCCCCGGCCTTGGTCTTTGTCTCATGGAGCACAGGTGGCCCCACTGGGTGGGCCTGGGATGGTACCCTGCTCTGCAGACTCACCCAAGGCCCACAGCTAGTCTGGTGGCAGAGTTAGGACTGGCCGCCTGCCTCCAGCTGGCCCGCCCCACAGATACCCCAAGGATGACCCACAGACCTATATCAGAGAGCTGCCTTATGCAAGGTTGCTGGCCATCTTCAAGATAGCTAGAAGGGTGTACTGTACTCTCTGCGCCAGCCTGCCCTAAGTACTGTTCACATACCATTTAATTCCCACAACGACGCCTTGGTGGAGTCCTATGTGTGTTATTCCTGCCACCTAAGGAGACAGGAGCCTCGTACTCCACCGCCCCCGCCCCCCTCGAAACAGGCGCAGAGAGCTCGGTGCCCAGCGCTAGGGTCCCGCCCCAGGGCCAGGGGCTGGGGAGGAGGCTGCGGGCGCGAGTGCGCCTGCGCGCTGTATCCCGGCCCGCGCCTCACGCCCCCTCCCCGCAGGCCGCTTCGCCGTGCGCGACATGCGGCAGACGGTGGCCGTGGGCGTCATCAAGAATGTGGAGAAGAAGAGTGGCGGCGCCGGTAAGGTCACCAAATCGGCGCAGAAGGCGCAGAAGGCGGGCAAGTGAAGCGCGGGCGCCCGCGGCGCGACCCTCCTCGGCGGCGCCGCGCCCCGCCCCCGCTCCTACCCCCGGCCCCGCTCCCGGCGCGGTCCCGGCGCCCCGCCCCGCCGCCAGGCGCATGTCTGCACCTCCGCTTGTAAGAGGCTCTCCGTCAGCGACTGGATGCTCGCCATCAAGGTCCAGTGGAAGTTCTTTAAGAGGAAAAGCGCCCCCGCCGCCGCCCCGGCTTCCGCGTCCAGCCTTTGCCACGCTCAGTGCCCGTTTTACCAATAAACTGAGCGACCCCGGAGCCGTGTGCGCCTGCTGTTGGGGGGTGGGCGGCTCGCCCTGCGGGAGGGCGCTCGTTAGGACACCTCCTGGCCCCCCACCAAGTTGCCAGCCCCGTCCCACCTGGCGTCCTGCCCAGCACCCACCACCCCTGTGGGCGACCTGGCCAGGTGTCCACCTGTGCTACCCAGGGGGGCGGTGGGGCACTGGATCCAGAGTCCAGCTGGTGAGGGGGCTTTGGCGTTCCCCCAGTGGGGGCACCCAGGACAAAGAATGAGTCACTTCGGATCCGCAGAAGCGGGGTTGAATGTGTTGGGGGTCTCTCTGAGAATGGGATGAAGTGAGGGCCCATGCCCCACGAGTGACTGTCACACACACTGTTGTTCACCCGGGTTTTCAAGCTCCCACGCTCTTGGAAGCCCACTCTTAACCCCCCCAACTCCCACCCCTAGGCCGGTCACTTGTGGCTGGACGCAGCGCCACTGCCATCCTGCTCCTCAGTGGGGCCCCCGGCACAGCCAGGAACTGCAGCCCCTGGAACCCCAGAACAAGCCCTGGCCTTGGTCAGCAAGCACGGTGGTGCGGGGGAGGGATGGCTCCCTGCCCCGCTCTCCCTGCTTCCAGAAAGCAGCCCCTGGCCCGAGCCGGGTGTTGGTGCTGCAGATGGAGCTCAGAGCGGGGCTGAGCAGATCCCTGACTGCGGGCACAGTGCAGACTTGCCCGCCTGCAGCGGGAACTGGGCTGTGGGGCGTCCCCTCCAGGGTGAGCAGCAGGCCAACCACAGGGTCCCCTGGGGCTGCAGCAACAAATGGGCCTCAAGCTGGCAGCTTAAAACGACAGAAATGGACTCTCCCACAGTCTAGTACCACTGGGACAAGATCCAGTGTGGGCAGGGCCCGCTCCCTCCAGAGGCTGTGGGGGAGGGTCCGGTCCGTGCCTCTTGCAGCTCCTGGTGGCTGCCGAAGTTCCTTGGCTTGTGGCCACATGCCCCCAGTCTCTGCCTCCATGGTCACATGGTCTCCTCTTCTCTGGGTCAAATCTCCTCTGCCAACTGCTTATAAGGGAGGTCACTGAAGACCCCCCTGGATAATCCAGGATCATCTCCACTCAAGATCCTTGATTTAGTCACCTCTGCAAAACACTTCCTTGGCACTTGTCACATCACAGCTTCCAGGGCCTGAGGCCTGAACTCTTCGAGAGCATATGCAGCCCACCACCCTGGGTGGTGATGGGAATTATGCCACCGAGTGAGGGGCCAGCCAGGACAGATGGGTGCTGGGGTGCAGGGGTGTCCACGGAGGGACTGTGGTGTCTCCCCGCCCAGTCCCAAAGTGGGGGGTGGGCCCCCGGAGGGCGCATGAAGGGAGCGTAGGACCAGAAGAAGGGCGACCAGACTAGCCAAGCCGAGTGTGGAGTGGGACCCACTTCCCCGGTGCTGGCGGCCTGCAGACCCCCATGCGAAGGGTCTGGGCTGACCCTCAGAGGCCTCCAAGGAAGGCAGCTTGAGTAGACAAACAGAGACACAGAACCCCAGGCAAATCTGGATTTCAGATAAACAGTGGATAATTTTTTAACATAAACATGTCCCATACACTATGTACACTGAAAAAGTATTTACCGCTTACCTGAGATTCACACTTGTTGGTGTGTTTTATCTGGTGGCCCTACCCAAGGAAACTGGGTGCCCCCTGCCGCTCTCCTGAGCCGCGGCCCATCCTGGGCCCCCCGGGCCAACCTGCTGTGGCCCTGCCAGCTGTCTGTCCCAGGAAGCTGTCCTTTTACACTTGGCCCAGTTAGAATTGCGGTCAAGCCAGAGAAACCTGTCAGCTTGAGACAGGGTAAGAATGAATCCAGCCCCCGGCTGGGGTCAAAGGAAGCCCCCCAGCGTGGTCCCTGAGGGGACCCTCACCCTCTGGTCCCAGTGGCTGTTGTGGTCCAGATGTCAAGGGTGGGGGGATTTCAGCCATACTGCCCCCACCCCTGCAGGTGAGCGTTCCTGGGGTGGGGGACACAGATCATTCCAGGCTCATGGACTCTCAGGACAGTGTGAGGACAGAGGTGGGGGCACTTCTCCACTCCCACCGGAGTCTGAGGAAGATGGGGGTCCCTGCCACGGTGGAGGGTGGGGTTTCTCAGAGGGTCTCGGAAGGGGCCTTGGGCCCCCTTCGGGGATGGAGTGATTAAGGCAGCCCCAGGAAGGTGCAAGCTCCTAGTCTGTTGCCTGGCAGGGCACTGGACCTCTCTGCATCCCTGTGCCTTGCTCAGGGTGGGGTTCCCCAGGGCAGAGGATGAGAAATCCGGACGTCACTCTCGGGGACATGCAGTACCTCCAGGTGTCCACGTGGGGGCGGCACATACAGCACCTCTCCCAGGATTTTTCTGCTGACCTGGGGGGGGGGGGGCGGGGCCCCCACCAGCAGCACCCTGCAGAGCTGGGGTGGGCAGGGGCCTGGGTCTCTGGGCTGTTCCGGGAGCCAAACACACTCAGCGGGAGGGGCTTCAGGGGGAGGGTGGGCACTGGCCACACCTCGGGGCTGGCAGTGGGAGGGGAGGGCTGGGTGGGATAGCAGAGGCCCAGCGTCACACTCTGGGTGTCGGTTCTCAAACCCTCTCAGGGTCAGACACCGCTGAGGTGGTAGCCATAGACTTGGTGCACCGGAAAGGAAAGCAGAAACATTTAAAACTCAAGGTCACACAGCGCGGTCGTCACACATCATGTGGCTCTGAAAACCCCACTGTACGAGGGGGCACGGGCGGGACAAAGACAAGGCCTTGGCGTTACTGGGAGACAGTTTGATCTTGAGGGCCTTCTGGAGGGTTCTCGGTCCCCGGGGTGCCTGGACCTAACTCTGAGAACCTCTGATCTGGGCAGCAGTGCAGGCGGTGAGGGTGCTGGTTCCTGCCCCGCTCCACCCACTGCCAGTGGGGACAAAGCAGATGGTGGGTGGAGGAGCCCCCTGCGGTCAGGTGCTCGCAGGGGCTGCGCAGCTGCCTCCTGGCCTGCCTCCGCTGCTGCCCAGCTCCCGGCACGGCCATCGGAGTCCGGGCTGAGGCTGCGCGGTGAGTGGAGGGCGTGGGGGGCCCGCCCTTTGGTCTGGTGGTGGGTGGGGCCGGGGAGCAGGGTAGGGGGCGGGGCGTCAGCTTCAGAGGCGGAGGGCGGGTGGACAGGGTGGGTGGCACCACAGCCCGGACAGGGCACCCTGGGGTGCAGGCGGGGGTACAGCCTCAGGGCCAGGACCTGAGCAGGGGGCACAGACCAGCGCTCACACTGGGCCTGGATGCCGGGGCTGCTGCGCAGGACGTAGGGGCCATAGGGCTAGTTCCGGAGCCCAGGCTGGGCGATTGCCCCCTGAAGCTGAGACCCGGGGCCGGGTCTTCCACCCTCTGCTGGGCTGGGGAATAACTGAAAGCAAGATGTGCCAGGACCCGCCTGGCGGCTTCAACGTGCACTTCGGGCACCTCCGAAAGATTTCTGAGTCCTTGGGGCTGCAGGGTCCTGCTGAGCTGGCCAGATCTGATCTGTCTCCTGCCCTTGTCTCCCCAGGGCTCCCGGTGCCCTCCCCTCAAGACAGGAAGCACCTTCCCTCCTTCCCCCAGGGACCTGGGTGACCCTGGTGGTGACAGTCCTGTGTCTGGACAGCGGCCTCAGACCCCAGGGCTTCTCGCCAGGGAGTGACCGCCCTTGTGGGGGGCTGTGGGTGTGTCTCCTCCTGGGTGCCCTGGTGCGTCTCGGAGTGGGACCATGGGTGTGCCAGGTTACACGAGTGCCCCTGGTGTGTGTATCCAGCCGTGCACACCTGTGTGAGTGTGACCTGGGTGTGGAGCTGTGCACGTCTGCGTGTGGCTGTATGGAGTGTGGGGAGAACGTGGTGGGGGTCCTGGAGCCCACGGGAGCCAGGGCAGCGAATGTGTGCAGGCGTGTGTGCATCTTGTGCGTGCTTGAGGGAGCACGCATGAGCATGCACACGTGTGCACGAGTGTGAGTGTGTGTGTGCCCGCACAAGCTGTGTCCCGGCTGTAGATGCACTGCTGGCTGGCTGGCTGGCTGGAGTCAGGATTGAGCCCAGGGCGCCGTGGGTGGCTGGACTCAGGCAGTGCTGGGGAGCTTTCCCGGTCCTGCGCCTGTGCGGGGAGAAGCCGGCTGGGGGGCTGCGCTGGCTGCTCATGACTTCACGGGGGTGGGTCTGGGTGGGTTGGGGAGGAACGGAGCTTGGTGTCCAGTGGAGCTGCTTCCTTTCCTGGCGTCTCTCTTTGGGGGTCGGCTGCGGAGGGCGAAGGCCACACAGACGTGGGCTCATGGCTGGGAGCCCAGCCGAATCAGCTGCCAGCGCAGAGGTCCAGTCAGCTGCAAACCGGGGGCTGGGCCCGGGCTGTGGGCCGAGTGGGGCCGGAAGCAGGGGCGGGGGAGGCGAGAGCTCCCAGGCCCTGCCTGTCCCGTGTCCGCCCAGGCGGAGTGGGTGGACCTGGAAGGGTCCATGGGGCAGGGACCAGATCATTCTCCTTGGACCGTCTCTGTGAAGATGCTCGGTGAAGTGGCCCCAGGCTCCGAAGCCATCTTCTTGTCAGGGATGCTGGCAGCTCTGGGGGGCATAGAGGCCGTGGCTGGGCTTGTGCCAGCCCCGAGTGACTGATGGGCCCAGCTCCCTGGCCCAGAGGGCCCACCCTGGGCTCTGGTGACAAGGACCGTGCCAGCTGCTGCTTGAAGCTGGATCTTTCGAGATGGCTGGGGTCCTGGTGTCTGGGGTTCAGCTGCCCAGAAAGTGGGGGGGGCGCGGCAAAGCTGAGCCAAACGGGGAGCTGGAGGACAGGACAAAGGAGGGAAGAGGGACGGGGAAGGGGGTGGGGATCATGCGTCTGAACCCCGCGGTGGGAGTTTGTGAAATGTCCCCTTCCATCTCTGGCCTCTGAGCAAACCTCTTGCCCCTCAGAGTGGGCAGGACCTGGATGTGTGCTCTGTGCACCTTTAGGGCCAGGGTCTGTGTTAGGTGGCGCTGCCCTGAGCCCCGGCTCTCTTGGAAGCCTGCAGCTGCCTCCGCTGGCGGGTGTGCGGCCCCTGGGATGCTGGGTGCCTCTGGTGTCCTCTCGTCCCTTTCTTTACTGTGTGTCTCCGGAAACCCAGGGTCCTCCTCCCCAGTGTTGAGGAAGGTGGTACATGTTGGAAATGCGAGATTGCAGAGGCAGCCCTGGCATCGATTCATTTATTTTTACTTTAAAGCGTATATAATGCTTACTCATGCCAGACATTGTTCTAAGTGCCATGCAAACCTTAACTCCGTGAACGGTTGTAACAATCCTGTGGTATCGTTTACGAGGGCCAGAGAGGGCCAGCACCTTGCCCGGTTACACACAGACATGAGCTGTGAAACAGGAGCAAAGACTGCACTATTCTGTGATGGTGTAAAGGTAAATTCTGTCATCAGGCTAGAAAATAGCAACATGGAAAACCCAGGGTCACTTTGTTGAACTCTGATGATGAGCTGTCCTGTTGCCTCTTGGCAAGTGTGCCCCTCACACAGATGCTTGCCCTGCCCAAAGCCCTTCCTGGGGTCGGGGAGAGTTGCTCTCCTGCCATGAACATTCTCATCCCTTGGCTTGGGTACTATTAGGAGATTTAGGAAGAAAATCCATTTGTTGGCACTATTTTATACTAAGGGGTGAATGGCTAACTCCTGGAAATATTTGCAACTTGAGAGAAGACCTTGTTAACCTAAATCATGGTGTCTTAACCTCATCACTATTGACATCCAGGGATAGAAAATTCTCTTGTTGTGGGGGTGAGAAGCCTGTTCTGTGCCTCTACCCATTAGATGCCAGTAGCACCTGTGCCCATCATGACAACCAAAAATGTCTCCAGACGTTACAGATGTCCCTTGGGGAACAAAGCTGCCCTGGGTAGGAATGATTGGCCTAAGTGGATCTCATCTCTGTGGCTGGATGCCAAGAAGGGAGGGGGTCAGTGTGTCTGACCTGGGGGACTCTCCCATGGGGGAGGGTCTGTAAGAAACCAAGGAAGAGGGTGCTTCTAAGCCAGGACTGGGGTCACCATGCATCTCCCTGCTGTTTCCTGGATGCTGCTCTGTGCTGGGTGGTGTTTTCAGGGTCGCCTCCTTTCAGCATCCCCCAGCAGCCCCATGAGGTGGGAACCGTTTCTCTTCACTGGACCAATGAGGACCCCTGGGCTCTGCAAAGGTCACTTGACCAGCTCGGATGAGCCCGCGGGGCCGCCCCAGGGCTACGCTCTGCAGCACCACCCTGCCTCTGGCAACGCTGTGGGGTGGAGCCGCGTTTGCTGGTGGAGTGATTCATCAGGGTCCACCCTGCCTGAGCCCGTGGTGCTGGCTGAGGGCTCCAGCTCTGTCTAGGCTGATGTGTCCTGGTTTGCTGGTCCAAGAGTCCAGCCTTTCTGTCCCATCTCCCTGGCTTAGTGTGTGGTGACCTTGTCCTGGGTGAGGGGCCGGGGGTGGGGGGGACTCTGACTGCCCATGGGCCCTGCCCCAGGCTGGACAGCTCTGTCCAAAGCCTACTGGACATCTGGCCAAGCAAGCCGGGCACTCAAGCGAGCTGGGGCTGGCAGTGGGCTGGCAGCCAGGACCCAGATGCCCATGCCCGTGTGTGGGCAGGGTGCTGACCGCTCTGCTGGTGGGCAGCCTGTCTCCACGGCATCGTGCTCCAGCTCACATCCACCCATGGTCTACCTGGGCAGACCCTAAGCCACACAAGCCCCAGGCCGGTCATCAGGGACGCATCCTGGCTAGAGGCTCCAAGCAACATCTAGCTCTAGAAAAAAGTGACTGTTCACTCATTCAGGGAATGTTGATGAGCAGCTTCTGTGGGCTGGGCCAGGGGCCGTGAGAGTGTGCACGAGGCTGTGTGCGTGTGTGTGAGGCTCTATCTGTGTGCACGGGCCCATGAGCGTGCACGGGGCTGTGAGTGTGCACGGGGCCGTGGGTGTGTGCACAGGGCTGTGAGTGTGGCACCATCCTCCTCTTGAGCTCCCTGTCTAGTGGGGTTGGGGGACGACCAGGAGGGGAGACAATAAGTAACCCAGTCTCAGACTGTGATGGGGAACCTGAGAGCTGGGGCTGGAATCATACCTCAGGGGAGATCCATGAGCAGGGCCTCCCTGAGAAGAACCACAGGGACCTTCGGGTGCTAACGGAGGGAACAGCATTCCTGGCAGAGGGAACAGTATATTCAAAGCCCCCTTCACCTGCTTGAGGGTCCTTGAGGCTGTCGTGTGCCCAGGGCACGGAGCTGGGAGGAAGGGACGTGGGGTGGAGAGGTGGGGGTCTGCGACCGCCGGGCCAGGTCACACAGGTAAAGAGGCCATGGCGAGGAACATGGGTCATGGGAGCATTGACTCGGAGAGAGAGAACGCTGGTGGGGCCTGGGTCACACCTCAGAGATGACAAAAGGCACAGCCTCCCAAACAACCCCCCCACCTTCAGCCTGTCTCCACTGTCACAGGCGACCATGGACTCCTGGCGTCAAGGTGTTATCGGCGGCTGAGAAATACAAGTCATCTCCCGCATGCAATTAGCTGGGGCTGGGGAATCTTGTTGAGAGCTCTGATCCTTTAAAAGAAAACCCTATACATTAAATTTATATTGACTTTAGTGCAAGATGTTTAAAAAAAATCAATGCTTTCATATCTTGAATTTTTCCTCACTCCTTTTTTCCCTCCATGAGCTGGATAAATACAACCGCCCTTCCTCCTAATAACGGAAAATTCCTTGGAGGGGGTGGGACTCTCTGTCTGGGTAGGTGCTTCCTGTTGCCCAAATCACAGCACTAAGGCGACAACAGCCCTGACCCAGGTTATGTGACTGAGAACCTGCCTCTTCTCATTTCCCCAAATTGCCTTGTTTCTCAGCCTGGTGGAGTTTTCCCTCTGGGCCTCTGTGGGACCATCTGTTTTTCTGAAGGCGGTGTGGTTGGGGAAGGAGCTTGCTTCTTTTCTACTGGGAGGAAATGGGGTGGTGGTGAAACAGGAAACTCTGCTTTTCAGGGTCTGCCCCCCATGTCCACGTGGTCACTGGCCATGAACTTGCGCATGGCTGAACACCGGGATGTAAGTATCTTTTTGGTGACTGCAGGTGTCAACAAAGCATCAGACGGGGCTGAACGAAAAGGGATCCCACAGCAGGGTGCCGGAGCCACCTCCCCCCGGGGACAGCCTGCAGGACCTTGCTGCTGATGGCCCTCGGACAGGACGGCCGGCCAGGGGAAGCCTGCGTGCTCTCCACTCGCTCCCCTGTGCTCAGAAGTCTTCTGGTTCCACCGTCTGTCTGTTGTGAAGCTAGAGTTACACCCCCCGGGCTTGTGGAGAAGCGGGTTCCCGGGAAATGCTGAGCCCATGGGCTGAGCCGTGGGAAGGGTCGCCGTGGGAAGGGTCACCATGAAGGTTCCCAAACAGGGGATGATCCGGATGCGCTTCCACGTGGCCTCCGACACCCGCGGCTGCGACATCCCCTGACCTCGCAGTGTGGGCCTCATCTGTGCCAGGCTCTGGGGGACATGACGGTGAGTGAGATGCACCCAAAGGCAGAGGAGCCGGGCCGGGAAGCAAGGTCACAGCCCTGCGTGGTGAGCTCCCCCACAGGAAGGGAACACACGGGAGTACAGGGGTGCAGGGGGTGAGACTCTGAGCTGGCCTCTGATGTGACAGCTCAGTGTAGCCGGTGATGTGGGGGACAGGAGGAGGAGGCCAGGGGAGAGGGCGAAAGAAGACTGGGCTGGGCTCAGAAGGTTCTGGGGTGGTGCTGAAAGGACAGCGCCTGGCCTGGGCAGCGGCCGCCCCAGAGTCCTGGTGAAAGCTTTCTCCCCAAACTGGGGCTGGGCATCGTGTGCATCCGAATTTTTCCACTCCCCTTCTCTGGATCCCATCAGTGCAGTCTTGGCAAAGATGGCTTGAGCCTGAAAGCTTTTCCCATCTATTTTTAAATAAATGGAATTCCTGTCACTTGCATGAAAATTCACCCCAACTGACTGTTTTCAACAACCTGTTTTGCCTAGGTGGCAGGGGTGGGGGCACTGGTGACCAGACTGCTGACAGTGCACAGCCCGTGGTGTGCAAGACACAAAATTGAAAACACAACTGATCACGGAAAGGACACCCTAAACAGAGGAAGCAGAGGTTTTCAAACCTTGATGCGGTGTTCGCCTTCTGGAACCTCCAAGAGATGCGGTAAAGCTCTTGGTGACAACGCCACTGTGGACAAGCGAGCAGGGGCTTGGGGAGGTGGAGGATGCCTGCAACCGAGCCCAGTCCCCTTGCAGCCGGGTGGGGGCTCCCTCTCAGCACCGCCTCCCCCAGGAGGTCATGAAGGCAGCCAGGGGCCCCTCGGACCTCAGCGGCTTACCCTCCTTTCTTCCTGCTCAGTGCCCTGGAACGCCGAGCCCAAACCTTGCTGCTGTCTCACCTGCAAAGGTGACACCTTCATCCTCGGGGGGCCACACTAACGTGGGCTCGCGTTGCTCTCCCATCCAACCCTGGGGAGGGGTTCCCCCAGGGAGGGACCATGCCCAGCCCAGGTGGCACCCCGGGGTCTGGGAGGCCTCCCCTCAGCAGGAGGGGGTGGCCCAGCCCTCGTGGAGTCTACACGTCTGAGTCACAGGGGTTCACCCAGTTTCTGAGGACTGAGCATGAGTGTCCCCCAGACGCCACCCCCGTGCAGACCCAGTGCGCGCGGGACGCAGTGGCCCCTTCTTCCCTTTCGTAATCCAGGGCCTCCCTCTCCTCCCTCAGCCTGGGCTCAGCGGGGGAGAACCCACCTAACGCTGGTGATTGTAGCTAGTGACCAGGCATGGAGGCAGGGAGGTGGGGGTCAGGAATGTGGCCCCTGGGATGCACCTGTGTGCACAGGTGTGGGTGTGGCATGTGCTGCAGTCTCCCCAACATTCTAGATGACTTAGCCCTGTGCCTGCATTGTCCATTATGTCTTCTGCCCAACTGAAGAAAAACAAAACCACGCCAATGCCTTTGGAACCCAAAGGGCAAACAACACAGCTGACCTGGCACCAGGGGTCCTGCGTTAGCCTCCGAGTTACCAGTGAGGGCAGCACCAGCTACTAAACAGGGCCTTTCGCTTGGTAGATCCCACGATACCGGGTGAACGTGGGAGGGGTCTGGGTGTAGTCAGGAGGGGCCCCTGAAGCCAACACCATCCTAGGTGTGCAGATGGGGGGGTCCGGGGGGGGCATGGTGAGGAGCTGACAGCATCGAGTGTGCAGGGGCCCCTCGGGAGCTGAGGAATGAGCCCTTTGGTCTTCCAGCAGCAGGTTCCAGAGTGACCCCCCCCAGGACACCCATGGCTAGGGGAGGCCAATTCTGCCCACTCCCCGCCAAGGGGACACCCTGCCATCTGTGTCCAGAGCCTGCCCTCCTTTGTCCTGACCGTGGGACCAGCGTCTCCACTGGCCTGAGGCCTAGGTCTTGCCCTGGGGCCCACTCTCCAACCCCCTGCCCCTGCCTCAGGCCTCTTTGGGGTCTGCAGAACAAATCCCAGGTCCTTGGGGGACTTCAAGGCTCCCCGGGGTGTCTCTCAGGTCTGAGCTTCCTGACCCTCCTTCCTCCTCTTTCTGCCGAGAAGCCTCTGCGAACCCCCACCTTTCCCCAGCTGTCTCCCCCCGGGACGTCCTCTCCAAGGCGCGGTTCTACCTCTTAGGAAGGAAGTCTCCGCAGACGCCTCCCTGCACAGCCAAGGGCCTGGGGTCTAAAGCGTCCTCATGCCTGGTCCATCTAGAGGCCAGGAGCATAAGGCCCCGGGGAGCTGGGCCTTCTAACAGAGAGCCTGGCCTCCCCGGCTCCAAGGTGTCCAGTCCAGGCCCAGCTGGTAAGAATTCAACTGCGGCCAGGCCCTGGCACCGCACCACCTGGAGATCCCGGGGAGAGCTGGGGTCTCTGCTCAGGCGTGTGCTTGCCTGGTCCTGCCCTCCCACCCCAGAGGGGACCAGGGGGCCTGATTCCCTCATCAGGGCACACGTGGCCGGAGGGGCAGGAAGAGGTCGGCGGGGTGGCGCAGCCTGATGCTCCCTCCTCTTTCTTCCCCCTCCTCCCCTCCCCTTGCCTCCCGCGGCCGGGGCGGCGGCGCAGGGGTTAACGGAGGGTGGGGGGCGGGGCGAGGCGGCGGGCGGAGCCGGCGCGGCCGCGGGCCAGGCGCCCAGGCGCGCGCGGAGCGAGGGGGCCGCAGCGTCCCCGCGCGCGGCCCGGGCCCGGCAGGAGCGCGGAGCCGCCGCCGCCGCTGCCGCCGCCGCCGCCGCCGCCGCCTGGCCATGCGGCTCCAGGGCCGGGGAACTGGGCTCGGGCCCGCGCCGCCCCCCGCGCGCCGCCCCCGCTGAGCCCGCGCCCGCCCGGGCGCCGCCCGGCACCATGGTGCAGAAGTCTCGCAACGGCGGCGTGTACCCTGGCCCGAGCGGGGAGAAGAAGCTCAAGGTGGGCTTCGTGGGGCTGGACCCCGGCGCGCCCGACTCCACCCGCGACGGCGCGCTGCTCATCGCCGGCTCCGAGGCCCCCAAGCGCGGCAGCATCCTGAGTAAGCCGCGCGCGGGCGGCGCGGGCGCCGGGAAGCCCCCCAAGCGCAACGCCTTCTACCGCAAGCTGCAGAATTTCCTCTACAACGTGTTGGAGCGGCCGCGCGGCTGGGCTTTCATCTACCACGCCTACGTGTGAGTGCCCACCCGGGCGGCGGGCGCGGGTCGCGAGGCACCCGGGCGATCGGCCGCTGGCGGCCCGTGGGCGCGCAGCTGCGGGCTACGAGGGCCTCCGTGTGTGTCCGAGCGCCCGCGTCGGTCACACCGTGTGCCTGGGGTCCCTTGGTTCAAGCGAAGGACAGAGGTTGGAGAGCGATTTTGGAGAAGTCTGGTTGGAAGGAGTTCTGGGGTCGGGGTGGGGGCGCCTGTCCCCCTCCCGCGCCCGCCAGCGGCCTGGTCGGGTTGCATCAGTCCCTCCCCCGCAGGTTGGGGAGATGTGCAGCGCCCCAGCCTCCCCTTCTCAGCCCTGAGAGGCCCCTCCCCACGGCCACTGCATCGAACAAAGGGCCGACCAGGGAGGGAGGGCGGCGCTGCCCGTCCTGGCACTGGATCTGGACTCCTAGAGGGCCCCCTCTAGACGGGTTCCCTCAGAGAAGGGGAAATGGGGGGAAGGGCTGGCCAACCCTTCCCCCTCCCCGCAAGCCGCTCACTCTCCTTCTAGGGTGAGCTGCTGGGGTGCTGAAATGGCGGAGGGGTCCCATCATTACTCTCCTCCCCCAGCTGTAGGCTGAGGGCAGTTAGTTGGCTGTTCCTGCCCCGTGGTGCTTGCACCCACCCCTGGCCTGGCCTGCGTCGCCCCACCCTCCCCTCCACCCAGCACAGCCCTGAGCCCCTCTGCAGCTGCTCGCTGGAGGAGCAGGTGCATGCCTGACGCCTCTGTGCGCATTCTGGGCTCCAGACCCCCTTTATTACAGAGTGGACCCCCAGGAAGAGGGGTGCCACCATCCTGGGGCCACCAGCCCTGGCCCTGGGAGGGCTGTCGGTGTCCCTGGGCCCGTTGTCCAGGGAACTCCTGGCTCCTGAGGCAGGGCTGGTGGTCACAGGCCGGCATTGTGTGCACACGGGTGTTCGAGTGTGTGGCGTTTGTGTGTGTGTGTGTGCACGCGTGCCCGTGCTGGTGGCGAGCACGGCCTCTGAGCCTACAGGCGCTCTCTCCCATCCCAGCTAGACTGGGCCCGGGACTCGGCCATTTTGTGAGAAAGAGGCATTTGGGGATGGGAGTGAGGGGTGGATTCTGGGAAACCACCTCCGACCAAGTGCCCACCTGGGATGAGGGTGTGTGTGCCCGTGAGTGTGCCTGTGACCTGTGAGTGTGTGCTCTGGACGGACCCTCTGTGGGTGGGGGAGAAGACCCTGGGAGGAAATGCCAAGCTGCTGGAGGGGTAGTTGTCCTGGGGGTCACCACAGCCCTGGAGGCCTCCTGGCCACTGTCCCCAGCCCCAGCGCTGAGCCACCCCGGGAGTCCCAAGAGGCAGAGGCTCCCCTGGCACTGTGTCAGGCCCCGCCTGCCCCAGGGAGGTGACCTGGCTCTTCCCGGGGTGGACATGCCCAGGTGCGCTCTTCCTCCTTGGAAGAGCCCCGTGCTTCCTCTCCCTGCTGGGCGGGGGCCAGCTCTGGTCAGCCGGGTCCTGGCCCGAGGTGACCTCTGGTGTATGGGCACAGCCCAGCGGTGCCCCCACTCCTGTCTGACCTGTGGTGCGGCTGCTGGAGGGTTTGCTGTGCTTTGGGCACGAAGGTCCCCGCCGGCAGCACTTCCCGGGGTCCCCTCTGTGTGGCCTCTCCCTGCCCAGGCCTGAAGTGGCCGGCCCCTCTGTGCGTCCTGCGTCCTGGAAGCTGCAGCCTCCAGAACTGGCAACAGAGTGTGGGGACTGGGGGCCAGGCAGCTGCTCTCTTGGGTGTGGGTCTGCATCGCCCCCCGCTCGGGAGTGCCCCAGTTGGGACAGGTGGGCCTGCAGCGTGTGAGGGTCCAGGGGCAGTGAGCGGGGCACAGCTGCCCCTGCCCCCAGGGCATTGTGGAGGCTACCGCGTGGGGTCGCCACTCTCCCGGCGCTGGCCCGGGGCGCTCCTGAGTGGCGACACCTCTGTCCCGCTGTCGCTGCTCATCGGTCACCCCCCGGGTCCCCGGGCCTGGAACTCACTAGCTGTCCCCAGGCCCAGCCCATCCTTGGGGCCCAGCCCACTGGACTCAGGAGGCCTTCACTGCCCCCATGCTGGTCCCCAATGGTGCGGCCTCCCCTGTGCAGCCCCCGCTTCCCAGCATGGACTGGCCCTCGTCTGTTTGGTTTGTTGATTAAACCAGTTCAAGGCCCTCCTGAGCTGGGCCTGGGGGGGGCCGGTGGGGGCAGGGAGTAGTCCCAGGGCTGGGGCAGTGCTGCCCTCCTGGGCCACCTTCCTCTGCCTTTTGCCACCAAAGCCTGGCTTCTGGAAGGCAGAGGTATGCTGAGCCCTCTGGGTGTCGGAGGTGGGGAGGGAGGTGGCCGCCCTCTGGCCCCCGGGCTTGGTGGGCATCAGGCCAGGTGCCCCCCGCCCTTTGCGCAAGGGGCTGTCTCCACGGACGTGCCTCTGGGCCTGGAGCCGTCGCCATCACTGCTTCTGCCCGTGAGCGGCTCCACAAGCACTTCTGGGGGCGGGAGGCTTCCCTGAGTCAGGAGGGAGCCCGGACCAGGCGGAGGGGAGCCCGCCCGGGCCACCCCTCCCAGCCCCGAGGCCCCTGCAGGGTCCCTTCCTCTGCTCCCCGCCCCGCATGACTCGTCACCCAGCTCTGGCTGGGATTCGGGGCGGGCAGGCTGGTGTCGTCCGCGGGGAGTGGGGGCCCTGTTGCGGGGAGCTGGGCCGTGTGGGGTGGGGAGTGGGTGCAGCTCAGCTCCCCACCGCCTGCCCTCCACACCCCCAGGCAGGTCTCGGGGCTCCGAGGGTCAGTGCACCCCTAGAGCAGGGCGTCTTTACAGGAGAGGATTTTCTAGCTACGGTCTAGAGTTTTCATGAGTCTCTCAGAGGGGGTGTGAGCCACAGAAAAGGCCCCAAACCACTTCAGGGATGTGTGTCCAGGCCAGTGGGACCCCAGGGGCTACTCATCGGCTTCAGGCAAGCCCTGGGGGGTCCTCTGAGAGCCTGGGTTGGGAGCGCAGCCCCCTCCCCTCTCAGGTGGGAGCGGCAGCTGCTCCATCATGGTGGGGGGTGGGGAATCTCCCCGAGGCTCAAGTTAGGAGGGGAGGGGAACCGCACGTCTTCTGGGCCGGCCCGCTGTCTGCTGGTCTCAGGGGTTTCACACTTTGTGGCCCCATTTTCACTGGTGAGGAAACCGAGGCTGAGATGTTTGAGTTCCTGAGTTGCCCCACTCACGCCGGACAGAAGGGGTCTCTGCCCAGTGATGGGAGCTTGGGGTGCAGATCGGTTGACTTTTCCAACATCCAAAAGCCACTTGGAGTTGCCAGGTGAGACTGTGTTTGAAATAGGCGGGATGGAAAATGTCGGTGACTGCAGGGCAGGGACCGGCCCCTGGAGGCCGGGGCTCGCCTGAGCGGCTCACTCCTGCGAGCTGCCTTCTCTCGGGCGGGTCCAACGAGCCCCCTCCGTCCTCGGATGGTGTCCAGGTGGGTCTCGGGGGCCTCCGACATTTCGGGGCCTGTGGCTGGGGGCAGCGGGATGGGGGCCTGGGGCCTCGGGCCTCAGGGCCCTGCTGCAGTCCCCTGCGTGGCCTCAGATAACCCAAGTGGGGTTCCACGTTTGGTCACGTGCAGGCCGCCCGCTGCCCCCTCTCACCTGTCCGCCCTCGGGTGGGCAAGTGTGGGCCCACGTACTGGCCTCTTTTCCTCGGCGTGACTGCACTTGGGGGACGTGGGGGGGCCCAGGGCAAGTGGCCAGGGTGTCTGCTTCTGAGAGGAGACTGGGGTCTGAATGGCTGTATTCTCAGCTTCTTTCAGCTCCCAGACCTCACTGCAATCCTGGGGAGGAAATGTCTATTGATTGAAGAGTCAGAGAATCTTATGGAAATTTCCCCAAAGGTGAAAACGGTAGGAGGGTTGTGGTTTCCAGGGAGACCAGGGCTCAGCAGACTGTCCCCGGCCGGCTGTCTGGAGACCTCAGGCCTCCTCGTAGGATTTCTCACCCACAATAAGACAATGAAGTGTTTCTTAATCACGGTGTCTAATTACACTGTCGTGAATCCCTGCAAATGCGGTCTGTGTCCTCAAGGTAATGGGGTCGGTAGGAAGCTCCGTTCTTGACAGTTTCACAGATCAGAACAAAGAAAAATCTCTGTTTTGTTAGAAACCAGTACAAGTCAAACATTGAAACTAGTCTCTACGGAGACTTGGCGGGGGGCTTTGACGTGGGCACCGCCTCTGAAAACACCTAAACCTGGAATGATTGTGAAGAGACCGGATTGTTTCCAAGAGCGCAGCCCGAGCCTGGTGGTGGATAGAGCGTCTCAGGGGGTGTTCTTCCCGGTCCCTTTTAGTCAGTAAATGAATCCTAGGCTGTGTTAATCCCTGCGTGCCTGTGTGTCCACGATGAGGCCCGGAGTCCGCTCCTGGCCATCTCTCACAGGTGTCCTGAGCCCGTCCTGGTGAGCCCGCCAGGCTGCCCCCACCCCCGGGAGCTGCGTTCTGAATGCCCCGGAGAAGGAACAGGCTGCAGAGGACCGAGAGTTCTCTGGGGCCTTTCATGGAAGGTGCTGGGGGCCAGGGTGGCGGTGGGGGACCCCGCGGAGGGCCGAACCTGCGCTCGGAACGACGGGGAGGGACGTGCTGCAGGCATTCCGGGCCTGCTGACCCTCTCCTTGTGGGGGACGGGGAGGGGTGGGGCTGGGGGCCAGGCCTGGGGCTCACGATGCTGGGTCGGCCCTGGGCTGGAGGCTTGTGGCCCTTCCTGAGGCAAGGCTTGTGAGAGACATTGGCCTGTGTCCGATAGCCTCATTATAAACCGTGCTGCCTGGGTTACCTCGTAGGCGGGTCATTTGAAAAGTTCTCGAGAGTAAGTGGAGGATCTTTCCTGCGTGGAAATCGCCGGGTACGTGCCTTAGTCCCAGATGTCACCTCGTCACCCCCACGCCCCCGTCAGGGGTGGTGTGAGGTTATAACCAGTGATGGTTCAGGGGCGCGTGCGGGCAGAGGATGGCGAGCCGTGGGGACCGTGGGCCTGGCGGGGATCCTGCCTGTGGGCCCTGTGTCCCCTCATCTGTGACGTGGGGACACCACTCTGTGCTTGTCTCCTGTGAATCGCTCAGCACAGGGCTCGGAGCGTGTGACATTCACGGGGTCCTGGCCACGCTGTCTGTCACTCAGCAGGAGGAACACCGGGCGGAGGGAGGTGGGCGCGTCCGGGACAGCACCCTGCGCTGTCTGCCCTCAGCGCGGCCCGGGTGCGTTCTCAGTCCCATCAGCCAGTGGCTGCGCCTGGATGGAGGGGTCTGGGGCTGCTGTGAACGTGGCTGCGCGATTAGACACGGGGCCCCCGTCTGAAGCTGCGTTTGTCCAGGAGGACTGGCCGTTTTCCTAAAGGACTTCGCTGTTCTACAGCTGCCCGGGTGTTGGGGGAGGTCTTCCTTCCACGGCTGAGTGGTCCCAGCAGCCTGGACCTCCGAGCATGGAGGCCAGAACGGTTTTGGCTTGAAAAGGACCATTGCGAGCGGGTTGTACCAATGGACCCCCAGACCGTAAAGGGGACCCCAGGTTTCCGCATGGGCTGCGTCCTGATGAGCTGCACCCCCTCCTAAACTGTCGTGTGGTGACTTAGTGTCACATGGGCTGCCAGGCTGAGCCCATCTCCAGACGGCACTGCCCGGAGCACGGGAGGCTCCTTCTAGCACAGCCACTCCCTTCTGAAGGCTGGTGCCCGGCTGCGCTTTCCAACAGAGGTTTGCTGACAGCTCTGCAGCGTCAGGAAATGGGCCTCATCTGTGCCATGCAGTTCCCTCCCAGCTGTGGGGCACCCGGCCAGCAAGCCCGGGCCAGCTTGGTGAGATCCGAGGTAGAAAGAAGAGAGCCGTGCAGCCCCGAGGTTGTCCCCCAGGGACCCTGCCTTCCACGCTGAGGGGAGGGTTGGACGAAGCTGCCCCTGGCCCCTAGGCCCTCTTTCCACTTTTCTGCAGGCGGCCGTGGCCCGATGACCGCTCTCAGCTTGCTCCCCTGGCAGCTGGTGGGGCGGCGGTGAACCCCTCTTGGTGAGGTGGTTGCATACAGGAGGGGTCAGGGCAGAGAGATGACTATTTCTAAAGCCTGTCTGTTCCTCGTGTGAATTAAGACAGCCATGGCCGGAGTTGGAGGGAGGTGGTCCAGGTGCTGTTTTGCAGACGGTCTGGAGTTAGGGAGAGGGCTGGTCTTTGTTGTTTGAAGCTGGGCTGCACCAAGCTTTTAATTCATCCAGGAGGAAGCAGGGCTGGGGATGCCTGGGTCTTGGAGCCCTTGGGTGGGCAGCTCTGGGGCCTGCGTGCCTCCCAGTGGGGGCTGCAGGGCCCACATTCCTCAGTTTGCCCCAGTGTGTTTGGGTGGCTTCATCCGCAGCCCAGCCAGAGCCCCAGGGGCTGCAGGCCCCAGAGTTCCCTACTGTGAAGGCCTGGGTTTGGCAAGTGAGGGTTCCGTCATGCAAAGGGGGTTCCCCGGGGAACGGGCAGGATGGTGCCTGCCGAAGGGAGAACAGGGACAACGGCAGGACTTCTACCAGGTGTCATGACGCTGCGGGGCGGGGCGCAGGTGAGCTGGGCTGAGTGACGGACCCAAGTGCGCACTGGTGCGCGGGGCCAGCAGCGCTCAAGCCGGGCAGAGGCTGGGTGAGGGCTGTGCCTTCTCCAGCAGCCCCAAGGACAGCGGGGAGACCCCTGGTCTGGGGCGGGTGCCCGCCCACGAGGGGGCTTTGGCTTCTCGGCCACCAGCTGCCCAGAGCTTTGGTCCCACTGCCCAGCAGCTGGGATCGGCCAAAGGGAGGGCACGCTGGAGCGGGCAGGCCTTTTCCGGCAGCTCCTTGCAGAGGCCGTGTTGGCTCCACTTGGTTGAGACATGAGGGTGGGTGTGTTCCAGCCACCAGCCCTGAGTCTGACCTTCGTCTCCAGGATGTACCAGAGCTGAGCGTCCTTAGGCTCTGCCGGCTACCCGGCTTGAGTAAAATTAGGTCTTTAATTTTTTCAGATGACCCGGATTAATCTTTTTAAAATATTTATTTATTTATTTATTTGGTTGTGCCGGGTCTTAGTCTCAGCACATGGGCTCCTTAGTTGTGAACTCTTAGTTGCAGCGTGCATGTGGGATCTAGTTCCCTGGCCAGGGACTGAACCCGGGCCCCCTGCATTGGGAGCCTGGAGTCTCAGCCACTGCGCCACCAGGGAAGCCCCCTGGAATAATTTTGTAAATGTACAGAACCGCGTTTGTTCCAGAAAGTCCTACTCGGACTCATTGGCAACAGCGTCTCCAGAGATTCCTTAATCGTCTGTTGTGGTGACAGGTCTCAGCTCCCAGGTTGTTCCTGGCTGTCTGCTGCGTGCGCGCCCACCCAGGCCCCTCCGTCCTCCAGGTCCTGTCTGGTCCACCCCTTCCTTCCCTTAGAAGTCTGTTCTCCCCAGAGGCCAAGCCTTGATGTGGGATGTGGTGGCAGCACCGGGACGGGCCCTCCAGCAGGAGGGCAGGGCCTGGCCCGGGGTCCCTGACTCTCACCCGGAGGAACAGGAAGTGAGAGCACTTGGAGCTCAGCCTCGGTGGGGGGGGGGGGTGCGGGGGACCCGGGCGAGCCAAGGCAGGACCGGTGTGCAGGGCGCTGGCCAAGGTCCTGATCATGAGCCCACGGCCGTCTCTCCAAGTGAGCTCCGTGCAGGACCATGGAAAGTGGGGAAATTGGCCCATCGCTGGCTGGCCTGGGGAAGGGGCTCCTGGGGCAGGCGCACGGCCACCCCTCGTCGCTTCCGTCTCCTGATTCAGCCTTTTGTGCTCACAGAGCTCCTTCCTCCTTGGTTAATGTTCTCCAAGACGGTCCTCTCCGATCTGTGTGGTTTGATTAGCTGAGTGCTGAATTAATATCGTGTGGACGGAAATCCAGTGTTTCAGGCCAGGTGGTGGGCAGACGGCACTGCATAGTCTGAGCGAGAGGGGCTGGCGGCCTCTTGGAGAAACACTGGGTTGTGGTCCATTATCTTTCCTGATTATGAAAATTACACACGTGCACCGTAGGAAGCGGAGAAGGTGCAGAAAACCTGAGGAGGAGCGTTTGTCCTTCCCGATTCACTGCCGAGCGTCTGTGCCCGTCTCTGCGTTTCCTAAAGGAGATCGGATCCAGGCTCTGTCCTCCTCCGTGCTGACCGTGTGTGGTGGGGGTTTTCCCGTGGAATCAGATGAGTCTCTGCTGGACGAGTGTTGGGCTTTGTCTCTGTCATCAGGGCTCCTGGTGCCCCTGGGGTCAGGGGAGAATGAGGTGGCCCTGTCACTGATCCCTCACCCTCCGCCCTCGGTGGCTTACGGCTGGGGAGCAGACAGCGCCTCTGGCCTGGAGAAGGACCCCAGGCAAGCACACGCCTGGTGGTCCCCCGGGGTCAGGACCAGGGCTGGTCCAGGAGGGGGCTTGTTTGAACGAGGTCCTGCCCATGGCTGGGCCTGCCCCTCCGTCGCTGTCGCTGGAGGTGTGCAAATGGAGACCAGCAGAACACCAGGAGTGTTTCTAGCTCAGGACCACTGAGCTATGGGCCGTGGGGCACGGGGGCAGCGGGCCAGCCCGAGAGCCGCTCGCAGGGTGTTCAGGAAGAGTCCGGGGGAGCAGGCCTGGCCGTGCTGTCGACCTGGGGAGGCAGGTCTATGAGGGGCCCTGGTGTGGGGGTACCCTGAGCGCCTGCGTGGGGTCCTGTGCTCACGAAGGGGACGTCAGATGCCGGGACTGGTCCAAACTGACCCCTCGTGGGGGGAGGAGCACCTCTCCCCCGAAAGATGGTATTTGCCCTGGATCCTGACCTCAGAGGCCTGTCCACGGCAGTGCCTCCCTCGGGGGACCCCTCCCCTCCTCACCCCGCTCCTGCGCAGGCTTCCACGTGGTGGGGCTATGGGACCCGCAGGGCCGGAGTCAGCCATGCTGACCGTTTCGTCAGGCCAGCTCCCTGGACAGAGCCCGGCACTCGAGGGACCCCAAAGGTGGCTGTGCTGGGGGTGTGTGTGGCAGGCCTGGGGGACGCACCCCCAGGACGGGGACCCCCAGGGTGAGCCGGGGCCGGGGGAGACCAGGACTTACAAGGACAGAGCTCGGTGTGGACCATGGAAGAAAACACACCTGGAGGGGGACCCCTGCCCCACAGCTCAGGAAATCACCCAGCCAGCAGTTGCCTGCTCCCCATGTGTGGATGCTGAGGAGTCCCAGGGGAGGCTGGGGCCCTCCTTGCCCCCCAAGAGGCCTCAGAGCAGTGTCCTTCCTTGAAGGGTGGGGTCAGGTCCCCTGCCGGCAGGGGGTGCGGGGAGCAGTGTGGGCAGAGGGGTGGCTCTCCCACCCAAATCTGTGCTGACGCAGAGGGGAGCTGAGGCACAGGTGGGGAGGGCCTGCCTGGGCACAGACGGGTGGATGGGCTTTACCCTCTGCTTCGGTCCCTGACAACCTGGCCTGTTTCTCTTTTTTTCTTTAATTGAGGTGAAATCCACAGAATGTGCAATTATTCAATTTAATTTAATTCAAGGGAGGCCTCAAATGCCAAGGCCGGAGCCGGACCTTCCCAGGGTCTGGGACTTCCTGGGTTGGGGCCCGTCAGGTCTGAGGCGTTTACTGAGCACTTACTTGCCGTGTACGGGGGTCCTGAGTGCCCGCCTGCTTCACCCCCCACGGCCCAGGCTCAGGTGGGTGCTTCCAAGAACCTTCCATTCTCCCGTCAGCAGGCTCAGACGGGGCCTGGCGGGACTGCAGTGGGCCTGGGCGGGCTGCCCCATGGGCGGGCTGCCCCATGGGCGGGCCTCGTTTCCGGGGTAGGGTCTGCACACGGCCTCCCGCTCCCTCGGGCCGCGGCGGGATCTCAGAGCGATTCCTCGCATCTGGTTTGCGCCCGGAGCAGCCGTCAGGAGTCCAGGCTTCCTGTCGCCCAGAGGTTGGCAGTGGCACCAGGTACTGGAGGCAGAGCCGTTCATTAAGGGTGAAATTAGATTCCGGGCTGCAGCGCCCACTGCAGTCCTGACGGACGAGGCAGCGGGAGGTTCCCCGGGGACCCGGTGCGGGAGCTTGGGCCTCACGCCGGCGGCTCCTCCCTCCCCGTCCTCTCCTGGGCTCCCGGGCCACCCGGCCTTATCGGGATGGACGTTATTCTGGGGAGACCCCGTCAGTGGAAGGGGTGCTCAGGCTCGGCCCCGCGCGGCTGCGGTGAGCTGCATCACAGCCTCCGTTTTCTCGTCTGTAAAACATATGAGCATCTTCTTCCAGTCTGCTGGGTCGTTGCCTGCCTGGTGCCTAGCTGAATTGTAGCCTGGGGGGTGGTGCTTGATGTCAGGGACCCCTCCCCATCCTCCTCTCCCAGCTCTGCCAGCCAGGGGCTGGGGGTGAGCAAGTGGGGTGCTGATAACACGACTTCCCTTCCTCCCAGCCCTGCCGTTTGCTTATAAAAGGTGTATTTCACTAAATATGTAAAAGGAGATGAATAATCCCAGGCATCTCCCAACTTAGTCTTTGAAGGGAGCGAGAGAGTCTGGGCTGTGGGCCAGCACCATGGCATCCACCCTGGTGCCCTCCCAGCAGTGGGAACCAGACGTGGGAATGAGGCGGCAGAGGCTTTGTCACGTTTTCCGGAAAAGAAGTATTCCCTGCAGTCAGATGGGGGGGAGGGGGGGAGAGGGCCGGAGCAGTGGGGTCTCCCCACTGGAGGTGACGGCTGCCCCCTCCCGAGACTGCAGGGCAGGCAGAACGCACACGTGCGCACCCAGGACCTGCGGCACGGCTGTGGGTGGGCTGACCGCCTTGAGGGGTGTCGTCAGGCCTTGACTGGGGGGCTCCCCTGGCCAATGCCCAAGCCTCCACCACCCTCAGTCCCTCCCGTAACCTCCCGCCTGCCCTGTCTCTCCGTGCGTCAGAATCCCTACCTGAGGACCCTGCCGTGCCTCCACCTGTTTCAAAAGAGGGGTCCATCTCTGCCCAGAGCTCAGGCAATGGAAGTCCCTCCTGACGTCTGGCTGAGGTCTGTCCTGCTGCTGTGGATCCTGCAGTGCTGGGGTCAACCCCACCTCGTGGCCACTCGTGAACTGGGTGGTGCAGGCCTGGGTGTGCATCTGGGATGTGGTTGTTCTGATGCTCACTCTCCAGGTGGCCTACCTCCCCCCTGCCCAGGTGAGCAAGGTCTGAGGTCCCTGGCTGCCCTGCCCCTCCGCCTGACCCCCATCACAGCCCCTGGAATCTGGGGCTGGGGACCAGCTGCTTGAGCTGCTCGTCTCCTTGGCAACCGCTGCCAGGGAAGCATCCTGACGTTGAATTCATTATCATAATTAGCCACCATGTTCTGCCCCGTTGGAGCCACCTCCTGCCTCCCCTCCTTTCTTTTCCTGCAGCCTGGACAGTTCCCAGGCCGGAGGGCGTGAGAACTCCCCTCCCCCAGGGCCCTGGGGCCTCCGTCCCGGTGTTGGGGAGATGTACAGGATGGTGCTGGCCGTTGAGCTGAACCTTGCAGCAGGGGGACGGGTCTCCCAGCCTGTGGGCGGGTAGAACTGCTCACCGGTCCCATCTGGGGAGGAAGCGGACCCAGCTACTAGCCACCACGTCCTCTGGGGCCGGCGGGGTCAGTGCTCGGCACACAGCTTGCCTCCCGGGGCCTCCCAGTGGTGCTGGCGGCGCCCACCCTGCACCTCCCCAATGCCTCTCCAGAGGAGGAGAGAGGAGGGAGGTCCCTTTGGTCCACAGCTGCCAGCTCCCATGAGCCTGCCAGGAGCCAGGTCACGGAGGCAAGAGAGGTCTTTGGGAAGGAAGGCCCCTGCCTGGCTCAGATTCCCCAGGGTCTCCAGGACGCGCCGGTGCCCAAGGCCCCAGCATAACTGCAGCGGGCGACCCCGTGATGGGCCTCAGGGCTGGGGGTGATCACCTGTGTCGTCCTGCGGGAGGGCTGGCCCCCCTACCCCCCGGCTCCCCGGGGCTGGGCCCCAGGGAAGTGTCCCCTGTAATGGAGGATGCCGTGCCTGGGACCACGAGGCCAGAGGCAGAGCCCCCTCCAGCCTCGCGGGATGGGCGTGGGCTTTGGCGGTCCCCGGGCCCAGGATGCGGCTATGTGCTGGGCAGGGGTGGTCGCCGGTCACAGGGTTACCCGCAGACAGGAGGGGACCTGGAAGTAAGTGCCTTTTCCCCATCGTGGCTGCCTGTGAGTGGCCGAGGGGTGGGGGACATCACTGCCCTTTGGAGTTGTCCCTCTCTTGATCTGCGGGGGCCCTACCTGCACCTGGAGGCATGGCTGGGGTGCCCGCTGCCCGTGGGAGTCTGCTGCCCGCCTCTCCTTCCTCCTTGCCATGTGGGTGTGCTGGCCTCTTTCTGGAGTGTCCATCCTGCTGCATCCCCTGCACACCCCAGGCGGTGCCATCTGTGGCCATCT
Source organism: Hyperoodon ampullatus (assembly GCF_949752795.1). NCBI lineage: Eukaryota > Metazoa > Chordata > Mammalia > Artiodactyla > Ziphiidae > Hyperoodon > Hyperoodon ampullatus. Next base: position 88,074,207 of record NC_136927.1, on the reverse strand, counting down.
GTCCCAAAACATCAAAAACAAAACTTGGAATGTCACTGGCATTTCCTGGGGCTGGGCCGCTGGGGAGGTTCCCAGCTTGGGCCGCAGGTTTGTCTCCTGAACTGCTGGTGGGGCTCCCGACAGCCTGGCCGCTGCCTGCTGGGAAGGGCTGCGCTTCGTGCAGTGTGCCCTGGCCATTCTGGAAGGTTCCGAGATGCTGGTCAGAGCGCCCTGGGGAGGCGGGGCTGAGAGGGCCTGGTCACCTTGGGACCTGGGTCTTTCCTGTTTTTCTTTAGAGGAATGTTTTTATACAGCACGAGGAGCCCTTTGTGGGCGCAGCCCTGGACTCAGTCTCCCTGACAGGGGACAATGGCGTCAGGCACCCCAGGGCCCCGGTCTCCAGTCTGGTCAGACTTGCCTGCTGCCGGGTCCTGGACACACTGTCTCCCCCCCCACCCCCCCCGCCGGGCGCCACTCCACTTGCCCTTCCCTCTGCCAGGAACACTTTCCCTTCTCTGTTGGCCCCACCAGCTCTTCATCCTGCAGTGCTGTGGACACCTCCACAGGGAAGCCCACCATGCTATGCGTCCCCCCGGCTCCCGCGTCCAGTGCTGAGCTGGGCTGGGTCCAGGTGCCCCTTCTGAGCTGGGGATCCTGCCAGTCTCTCCCACCGCCCAGGCTCCGGGGTCCTGACTCACCACCCTGGGATCTCCTCTGACCCTGGCAGATCCTCTCTGGGCACGTGGGCTCCTTCCCACCGCAGGCAGAGAATTACGAGTATAAGGCACATGAGACATCTGGACATTTTTTCCCCCAGGGCTCAGCTAATTGAATAAATTGGCTAATGAGCAAAGGAAATTAATTGAGGTTTGAAACGTGACCGTTTCCCCGCGTGCGTTGTGTCTGTGCCAGCGGCCTCCGTTATCTGCCCTTAGCGCCTCTGCCCTGGAGCTGGGGGCGCGTCCGGAGACATCCTCGGGGCCACGCTCTGGGGAGGGGCCGCATGTGGAGGTGGGTCTGCGCCTCTCTGGGCCCGTTGTCAGGCCTCTGGGGCACGTGGGCAGGGCCGCCGCTCCGTGACGCGGGCTGGGCTGGGCGGGGTAGGGCCCGAGTCACTGTCGCTGTGGCCCGGCTGAGGTTGGACCAGGCGGCTTTGGCTCTGAGGGGTCTCATCTCCCCTCCTCCACCGCTACCACGGAGGATGGTGGTCTCGACTCCCTGGGGTGGTGGGGGTGTCCCCGTGGTGGTGAAGTGGGAGGGGCATGGAGTGCGGTCCCCGCCCAGCTTCCCGTGCCAGGCGCTCTGGGCCTCAGACGGCCTGGATCCTGCCCCTCAGCCCTCAGGGGCTCTGCCCCCTGGGACCCCAGCCCCACCCTGTCCGCTCTGGCTGGACACCTGCTGCCCATCGGCTCCTGGCTCCATTAGTGCCCCCGCCAGCACCGCCTGTAGACACAGGTCCGGCGGCCAAGGGCACTGGGACGGCGTGTGTGAGGCTGGTGTGAGCTGGGAGACAGGAAGCGTCTACTTCGGGGCCTGGTGAAGAAACAGTTGTGGATGAGGAGAGGGGTGACTGCGTACGGGGTGCCCCGCTTGGGCACGGGCTGTGCGCTTCACTCATTTCTTGTTTGCCCAGTGGCCCAGAAGGCAGTGTCCGCTGTTTGTGTTCCCTCTGAGAGGGACGTTGGACGTTGGCGAGGGACGTTGGTGGGGGCGGCGGGGGGAGCGTGGTGGGCCTCCTGGAGGGCAGCGGGGCTCAGTCATCACCGTGGAGCCCTGGGCTGCCGCGTGCCCCCTGCTCTGCCCGGCGCCTTCCCGCGCCGGCTGGGTGCCCGGCCTGGCTGACCGTCTTCTGCTCCGGCCCCCAGGTTCCTGCTGGTCTTCTCCTGCCTCGTGCTGTCTGTGTTCTCCACCATCAAGGAGTACGAGAAGAGCTCGGAGGGCGCGCTCTACATCCTGGTGCGTCCCGCAGGTCGGCGCAGACGGGCCTGATGGCGGCGGAGCCCGTGGGCGGCAGCCTGTCCCCGGTCCCGTTGGGCTGATCTCCCAGACGCCCACCGGCAGGGACCCCTGTCCTCCTGGCACCCATGGCCCCTGCTCTTCCTGGTAGCCCTTGGGTCCCTCCCAGCTTCCCCCCTGACGTTGGTGATGCGGCCGCATCCTCAGCCCCCACCCACCCCTCGCCCGAACACCCCCGGCACCCTGTTACCCTCCAGCCTAGGCTGGCCTCTCCCTGTGTCGCCACGATAGGCCTGATAGGCCTCCCACTGTCCCCACCCCCTTTCTCACCTCCTGTTCTCACTAGAGCCTGAGGGCCCCGGTGGCCCCCTCCACCTCATAGTGTGGGGTGTTCCCTGGCAGATGCGGGCGTGGGCTGGGGGTTGTGAAGCTCACAGCAACCCCGTGATGGGTCGGGGCAGGCGCCATGGCAACCACAGGTAATTTCTGTGTCGCTGTTGGTGATGGAGGTATGGGGCCACAGGGAAGCTGATGCCGCCTCCGGACGCACCTCTGGGGAGCCCTCCGCCCCTGCCCGCCCTGCGCTGTGTCCTGGGGCTGCCCCGGGCATGGGAGCCCCACCCCCTTGGCAGTCACCTGAGACCCTCCATCGGCTCTGCCCTCTGTGTCCCCACTCGCACACCAGCTACACAGGACGGGGTCCCCACTCGCACACCAGCTACACAGGACGGGGTCCCCACTCGCACACCAGCTACACAGGACGGGGTCCCCACTCGCACACCAGCTACACAGGAAGGGGTCCCCACTCGCACACCAGCTACACAGGACGGGGTCCCCACTCGCACACCAGCTACACAGGACGGGGTCCCCACTCGCACACCAGCTACACAGCACTCTCCCCTCCCCGCCCCCCACCAGCTGAGCCGGCAGTGGCTCAGCTGTGGCTTCCCCTGCAGGAAATCGTGACCATCGTGGTGTTCGGCGTGGAATACTTCGTGCGGATCTGGGCTGCGGGCTGCTGCTGCCGGTACCGCGGCTGGAGGGGGCGGCTCAAGTTTGCGCGGAAGCCCTTCTGTGTGATCGGTGAGGCCCGGTGCAGGTGGGGGCAGGCAGGACTGCAGGATGGCTCCTTCTGGAAGTTTCTCGTCACCTGCCCTCTTGGCGTCAGAGCCCGTGGTTATTGTGGCCTGAGTGCAGGGCGATGAGGTGTCGGGCGGCCGTGCCCAGGGCAGGGGTGGGCTGGGCGGACAGCGGAGCCAGGCCCACGCCGGCACTTTGTGTGCGTCCGTCTGTCCGTCCTCCCGGGGCCCTGGTTGGGGGCTGCCCTACCGCGGCAGGGGCCGCCCCGAGCTCCTCCGCTGTCTCCCGCAGACATCATGGTGCTCATTGCATCCATCGCCGTGCTGGCCGCCGGCTCCCAGGGCAACGTCTTTGCCACGTCGGCGCTCCGGAGCCTGCGCTTCCTGCAGATCCTGCGCATGATCCGTATGGACCGGCGGGGCGGCACCTGGAAGCTGCTGGGCTCCGTGGTCTACGCGCACAGCAAGGTGAGCAGGCAGGACCCAGCCCCTCGTTTCTTCTGGGCGTCTTGCCATGACTTGACCATCTTCCTCTTCTCTCCAGCTTGTCTGCCAGGTCCGGTCCATCTGGGCCCTGGAGCCGGCTCGCTCCTTGGTTGGGTGGCTGTGCTAGATCAGTACCCGCTGCCCCCCAGCACCCAGGCTCCTGCCCATTTAGGCTGAGGCTTGTGGTGGCCGCTGGCCATGGGACCCGCAAGGGGGCTGTGGCCCCATGTCCCGTTCAGATCCCGTCCCTGTGTTGCCAGGGGCCCTGCCCACCCAGGCCCCGCCCTGCCAGACTCTGCCAAGAGGCTGTCCTCTTGTGGGTGGGCTTATTGGCCCAAGAGTCCCTTCCCCACTACCCTTCCTGTCTGAGCCCGGAGGCTGGGGCTTGGCTGGCAGGACAGAGAGGGTGGTGGTCCCCCAGGGTGCTGAGGTGCTGGACCCCCAGGAAGGGCACCCAGTCGGCGTGTCTCCCCCAGGCTCAGGCAAGTTGGGGTAGGGTCCGAGCAAGCCCAAGATTCTCCAGCCTGACTGGCTGACGGCCGCCTGGGGACACTCCCTTCCTGGGTGGATGCGGCACTGAGCCGTCCCTACCCACCGCCCTCCAGGGGTGAGGTGCGTAGGTGTGGGACCACCCAGGGCTGGAACTGGAAAACGCGCCCCCCCGCTCCTGCCTGCCCCGGGCTCGGGGCTGCTGGGGCTCTGCGGCCGGCTCTCGGGAGGGGTACCCGCCCGCTGAAGCCCGGGGGATGCAGCGCCCAGCAAACCTCCAGGCAGGTGGGGCCTCGTGCTCCCGGGGGTGAGTCGGGCTGGACGCTGGCCCAGCGGCTGTGATGTGCCTCTTTCAGGAGCTGGTCACTGCCTGGTACATCGGCTTCCTCTGCCTCATCCTGGCCTCGTTTCTGGTGTACTTGGCGGAGAAGGGGGAGAACGATCACTTTGATACCTACGCGGACGCGCTCTGGTGGGGCCTGGTGAGTGCCCAGCCGCTGGGGCCTTTGCCCTTCACTGAGGACACGCTCACCGGGTGTGGTCTTCCTTGGGGTCCCTGCTGCACATTGTCTGCCGTCCCCTGCTCCCCACTCCAGGGCGTGCCCCTGGGCCTGGACAGGAGACGCACAGCTCTCCCTGGCTGACCTGGCCAGAGACGTCTCTCTGGGGCCTCTTACTGGCCACTGCTGACTGTGATGCCACGTGGACGTGGCGGCCCAGGAGGGGTGGTGGTAGGGGATGCGCTGGTCTGTGTGGGGTGGAGAGAGGCCTGGCCTCAGGGAGCCTGTGCCTAGCCATGGCCAGTCACCTTCTCTCCTTCCTCACTGACCACGTGTGACCTCTGTGATGGGGGGAGGGGGGTCCTGCGGTCCTGTTGATGGGCAGGAGAGTTTGAAAAAGGGGAAGTGGACGCCCTGGCTCTCCCAGCTCAACTCCCAGGCTGCCCCGGCCCAGGGTGGGTCTGGAGCTGGTGGATTTTCAGCCCATGCTCACGGCCACCCACCTCCTGAGCCCCTCGAGGGCCCCTCTCCTGTCACCGGGTGCAAGTGGCCTCTTCTGAGAAAAGCCTTCCTGGGCCACCCTCTGAAGGCCCTCCTGCTCTGAGTGACGAGGCTCCGCGTTCTCGGAGTGTGGCCTCTGGAGACCAGGCTGGGCCCCGCGGGGCCTCGGCCTGGCTCCTCCTCCCCGTTTCCACGACGTCCCCAGGCAGGGGGGCCAGAGTACCCTCCTTTGTGAGCTCTTCCTGGGGGTACTGGACACTCAGCCTGGGGGCACTGGGCCGGGGGTCGTGGGGAGGGTCCCGTGGGAGGTTAGAGTCCATTGTCTCCTGGGACCCCAGACCCAGTTCCGAAAATGAGGACCACGTGACCTTGGGCAGATGCTGCAAATCCAGTCGCTGGCAAGAGGGATGCCTGCTTTCACCTGGCCTTTGAGCCAGAAAGCAATTTACTTGTAGTTATTGTATTAATTGCCACGAGGCCCGGAGTCTGTGTCCCTCTACCAACCACGTGGGAAGCAGGGTGACGGGGAGCCTGGCCGGGGGCGGGGCTTGGCAGGAGAGGGAAGTTGAGGCCCGGGCACCGAGAGCCGCGCATCAGAGCCCCCCACAGCCGCTGTGCGTCCAGCCTCTGAGCGGACAGCCAGGGCCTCGCCGCCCTCTCGGCCTGCCCTGCCCAGGCCCTCCGGGGGGGCCTCCCCATCTTTCAGCATTGAATCAAAATCTTAAACACGCCAAGTAGTGCCTGAGTGTTACAGTGAAACTGTGCCCCCGCTCCCATCCCCCCCTTTTGGCGCCCCCCCCCCCCCGAAGACGGGGGAACCTTTCTGCATATTCCCCACCTACGCCGGGATTTCCTCTGTGAGCTTTATTTTTATTTTATTTTAGGCCGTGCCTCGCGGCTTTCGGGGTCTTAGTCCCCCAACCAGGGATTGAACCCAGGCCCTCGGCAGTGAGAACGCTGAGTTGTAACCATTGAACAGCCAGGGATTTCCCTCCCCTGTGAACTTTAGACTTCAAAGGCTCGCTTTGTTCTGTGATAGGGTGCGATGAGCTCCCTCCCCGGCCCTGTCATTCTTGGAAAGCGTCCTGCCCGAGCCCCCCTTTCTTCTGCTCTGTGGGCCTGGGGGTCCTCGGAGGGGCCTCACTGGCGCCGGGGGAGTCCCCCACTGCAGCGCGCTCAAGCCAGCCCCCCGAACGCTGGCCGTGAATGCTGACCCCTGAGGGCTGGGCCCCCCGAATGCTGGGCCCCCAGGTGCCGAGTCCCCCAGCACCACCCCCAGTCTGCCTTTGGTTTGGAGGTCACAGTCTTCTGAGGGAAGAAGTTTGTGAGACGCGTGTCTGAAGGTGCCCCAATTCCACGCTCCCGCTGGCGGCCGGGCCCCTCCCTCCCTGACATTCTTCTGGAACGTGGGCCCTTGGGGGGGCGCTTCCTTCCAGGAGGCTGGTGCCCTTTGCGGCTTCAAAGTCTACAGCTTCCTCCTTCCCTTCTTCCCGGGGCTCCGAGGCCGCTGGTGAGACCGCTGGACCGTGGAATGTGTCCTATCTAGATTCCTCATCTCTTTGCCTACATCCTGGGAGGTGTCTTCCACCTGACTCTGTATGATTTTGGTCTCGTTTTCAAGATTCTTTGTTTTATGGATACACTTTCTTCTCTCTGTCCGGGGATAGTGGAATTTTTAGGAAGTCTTTGCCCGTTGGAGGCTTTCTGACCAGCTCTGGGGTCCCCAAGAGTAGGGCCAGGCATGGGGGGTACAGGCCCGGCTGCTGGTGGGTGGGCAGGAGGGGAAGTGTCTCCCCTCTTGCTGCTCCGGTGTTCGCCGGTGGTGGGGAGGACATGGGTCTGCGGTCCTGGGGCGGGTGCGGGCGCCCTGGCACAGACTCGCCGTCCTGCCCTGCGCGCCCTGTGCCTACATCAGCGCCAGGCCTGGGGCCTTTCCTTGAGCCCTGAGAGCCCTTGGGTTTCTCCCCACCTCCTGGCCCTGAGTCAGGCCCGCATCGGCCTCCGTCTTGCCCGGTTCGCTGCCCTCACCCTCGGCTTGTGTCCTTTCACAGCCTTTCCTGTCGCGCTGCCGAGTTTTGGTGGGGGGTGGGGCGTGATTTTAAGTATTTTACGTCTTTAAGATGTGTTTAGTTTCGTTGAAAGCAGCCGACTAGAGGAGCCCGACCACCGGGAGGTTTCTGGTGAGAAGCCGGCTCACTCCACCCAGCTCCCTGTCACCTGCGCCCAGCTCGCTGGCGCCTTCCCAGAACCTTCTATGCAGGCCCGAATGCCTTGGCTGTGATTTCGCAGGGGACCGGCACAGAAGTCCCTGCTGGCGAAGCCGTGATTATTCAGCCCCGTTTTGCAGACTTTTCTCAGACTGCACAGTGGGCTTCGGGTGGACTCTCTGCATGACCCCAGAGTCGGGGGGATGGATTCCCAGGGTGGACGGTGGGTGGATGGTGGGAGATGTCCGTGCCTCTGGCGCGGGGGCCAGTTGACCCTGCTGTCCGGGTCCCCCGATGAGGAAGCTCTGCTCCTGTCCGCCGCCTGGCCGGGGCCGCCCACGCCCCCAGTCCCCTCTCCTGCTCGCACCTCGGGCCCTCCCTCTGTTTGGCTAAGACCTCCCCTCTCGGGGCCCGCCTGGGCCCACCTCCCAGCCCAGCTGGCCACGTGGTCTGTCCTGAGCCTCCGTACCTGCCTCTGTGTGTGGCCTTGGCGGTCCTGCACACCAGGCCTGAGCCTCCACTTTGGCAGGTGTTGTGGGAGCTACCTGAAAATGGCCCCCTCCATTTGGGCTCCTGGGAAGGCCCGTCTGGGCCCCACTTCCTCCTTGCCGGCTCCCCACCGCAGAGCAATTCTAAACACAAGCGCCTGCGTCCCTGCCTGCCACACCCTGGGGAGGGGGCCTTTTCCTTCTCCAGTCCGGCCCCTCCTGTCGCCTCCTCCAGCCCCGCCCCCGGCCCCTCCCGCTCTCCTGGCCTCAGCTTACAAGCCACCCTCCGAAGGGCCCACACGACCCTCTCCGCGTCCCTGGAAGGTCCCTCGGCACTGTCACCTCTCAGGCCCCTGGCTCTCTCCTAGCCTCCTGGCTCCTGGCTGGGTGTGAAATGAGAGCAGAGCCTGACCCCCACTCCCGGCACACAGGGACGAAGCAGAGGTTTGGAGTGTGGACGTGATTGTTGAGGGGGGAGGGGCAGCCAGCAGTGACCCTGGCCTCTCCGGCCCTGGGAGGGCGGCACGGCGGGGGGGTCTGTCCAGCTGCCCTGAGGCCTCAGGAGGAGGGTCTGGCTCAGGTCCCGGGCCTCCAGGCGGCCACTGTCCGGCCTGGCTGAGCGATGGGGCCTGCTGTCCGCAGATCACCCTGACGACCATCGGCTACGGGGACAAGTACCCCCAGACCTGGAATGGGAGGCTCCTGGCGGCAACTTTCACCCTCATCGGCGTCTCCTTCTTTGCTCTTCCTGCTGTGAGTCCCGCCCCTTCCTGCCTTTGCTGGGGACGGGGTTTGGGCTCCCCTGGTGACCACAGCTGCCCTCGGGGCCATGCGGGGCAGGGGCAGGCTCCCAGCAGGTCCACAGCCCCCAGGAGTGGATGTGGCAGCCTCCACAACCTGCCGCCCCAGGCTGTACCTTCTGACCCGTGTCTGTGGGTCACTGTCAGCGCCTCCCAGCCTTGTGGGATTGGCCAGTCGGGTCCTTGTGACCAGGAGCGGTGCTGTACGGTGACACAGCTCTGTCAGGTCTCCTTCACAAGAGGCAAGGGCCCTGTTAACCCTCTACCCGCAGCTGTGGTGGGGGGGCTGGCGATGCTGCTCTCCCGGTGGCCCTTCTCTGTGACCCCGGACCACACCCCTCCACTCACTCCAGTGTGGACAAATTGGGGAGGAGGATTAACCTCTGGGCCCAGATGTGTTCAGAGTGGGCCCTGCCAGGCTCCTGTAAGCCTGAAGTTCCCTTGACCCCAAATCCAAGTCTTTCCCCCCAGCCTGTCTCCTGGCACTGGGGGCTGAGGAGGCAGGAAGGTGGAGCCAGAAGTGTGCAGGCAAGGGTGGGGTGGGGGTGCGGTCCCCCGGACGTGGTCTGACCCTGAGGAACTCAGTGTGGGGCTGTGGTCCCTGGGGCATCGTCTGACCCCAGTGACTTGCAGGGCATTTTGGGGTCTGGCTTTGCCCTGAAAGTTCAAGAGCAGCATCGTCAGAAGCACTTTGAGAAGAGGCGGAACCCTGCAGCAGGCCTGATCCAGGTGAGTCCAGGTGGCCCCCACATGGAGTGCCATGTAGACCGGCAGAACCCCTGGCCTGGGCCCACGGTGTTGGAGCGGAGCCCTGCTAGGCGTCTGTCTCCCTGTTGGGGAATTCGAGTCTGTGCTGAGAACCAGCTTAGATGCCCGCAGCTGTCTGGCAGCTAGGGTGCTGGCCAGCGTTCTGTGGGCCCTGGGTCCTGGGCCAGGCTGTCACAGGTGCCCCCGAGGTGTCCCTTCACAGCACTGACACACATCCTGCACTTGTGGAATCAGGGTTCAGAGATTCCCCACGCAGGTAGGTGCCAGAGCGATGTCTGTGCTGCCCCAGCTCACAATGCCCACTCTGTCACTGGGGGTCACAGTGGCCACTCGGCCTCCAGTAGTGCTTCATGAGCCATCCTGAGAGTGTGGGCCTGAGCACAGGCTGCCCGATGGGCCCAGCGTTCCTGCAGCCCCTCCCAAAGCCCAGGGGACCCAGTGGACCTTTGGAGTTGACTGGCCTTTACTGCTGGCTGGACACTGCCCTGGCCCCTCAAGTGCATTTCATTTTTAAAGATGTGGTCTTGCCCTGGGTGCAGCCTACTTTTATGTATGTATGTATGTATGCATGTGTCTTTCACCATAAGAACTTCAAATGGCTACTTCTTTTAAATGCAAAAGAGTGTGAAGAGGAACAAAGATGCCCCCCAGTCCCACCCATACTGACAATAAAGTCACAGCACTACGTGTGGTTCAGAGGTCTGAGTAGCACAGGGAAGGAGCGTTGCCTGAACACGCAGCACCTACCCTCTGCCCCTCCTCTCCGAGAAGCTCAGAGGTTTGGGAAGGAGACATGGAAGAATTAGGGCTTGGGAAGGACCCCCATACACTGGGGGATCTAGGAGGCACACACATGCCCAGTGCTGGACGCAGGCTCAGAAGTGACTGGAGAAGGCACTAATTGCTCACTTCAGGCTGATCTTTAGACTCCGTGCAAGCAGGAAATGATGGTTAAGGCAGAGCTGTAAGTGACCTTCTCAGGTGTTGGAGGAGTGCCCCAACACAGGGCCGGTCTGCAGAGGCTGAGAGCATTTGTTTCCTCTTTGGTTCTTTGGGTTTAAGGGAACATCTGTCAAGTCACCATCTGACCACTGAGCTAAGGGAACAGAGACTTCAGTGACCACACACACAAAGAATACAGCGTTTATGGAATAGCTTAGAAAAGTCACTTAACAAACGACTACAATCAACAACAAACAGCAGCAACAAACTCTGGGGATGGGGAGGAATCTGACTTCCAGAGGTACCACATTACAATACTCAAAATGTCTAGTTTTCAACAAAAAATTGTGAGGCATGCAAAGAAACAAGAAAGTGTGATCCAGTCACAGGGAAAAAAGAAAAGTAAAAGTAACAGAAACTGTCCCTGAAGAAGCCCTGATGTTTGATTTACTAGACAAAGACTTTCAATTAGCTGTTTAAATATGCACAAAGGACTAAAGGAATCCATGGAAATGAACTAAAGGAAATCAGAAGAATGATGTCTCACCAAATAGAGAATGTCCATAGAGACAGAAATAATAAAAAGGAAACAGATAGAAATTCTGGAGCTGAAGAGTACAATAACTGAAATGAAAAATGCACTAGAGGGTTCAGCAGCAGATCTGAGCAGGCAGAGGGAAGAATCGGCAGACTTGAAGACAGGTGAGTTGAAGTTACCCTTTCTGAGGAGCAGAAAGAGAACAAGTGAAGAAAAATGAGCGGAGCCCACAAGGCCTGTGGGATACCATCTAATGTACCATTTGCATCATGGGAGCCCCAGAAAGAGAAGAGGCGTTGGGCAAAAAGAACACCTGAAAACATAAGGCTGAAAACTTCCCAGATTTGATGAAAGTTGAGAATCTGTACATCCAAGTAGTATAAAGTCAAAGAGATTCACACCAGGGCTCATGATCAAACTGTTGAAGCCCACAGACAGAGGGAGTCTTGGAAGCAGCAGCAGAGAAAGGACTCTTGGTGCCCAAGGGTCCTCAGTGAGGGTAACTGCCGATTTCTCATCAGAAACCATGGGGGCCAGAAGGCAGCGGGATGACGTGTTTAAAGTCTGCAAAGAAAAAACTGTCGACCCAGAATTCTGGTCTGGCAAAATTATGCTTCAAAAGAGAAATCACAGCATTCCCATAAAGACAAAAGCTGAGGGAGTTTGTAGCTAACAGACCTGCCCTACAAGAAATGCTGGAGAGGGCTCTTCAGACGGAAGTGAAAGGACCCTGGACATTAACCCAAGCCACACAGACACTGGTAAAGTTAACTACACAAGTGAATGTGAAAGCGAGTAGTATTATATTTTTGATTTGTAACTCATTTTTTCCCTTATATGAGTTAAAAGACAAAGGCATAAAGCAATAATCATAAACCTGTATTTCTGGGCGCACAATGTAGAGAGTGTAATTTGTAACAGTTACAGCATAAAGGGGGCGGACTGCACAAGAGCAGAGTCTCTGTTCACTAGGGAAGCTGAGTTGGTGTTAATGCAAACTAGATTGTTACAAATTTAAGATGGGATTAATCATAATCCCAGGGTAGCCCTTAAGAAAACAACTAAAAAATACCAGAAAAGGAAAAGAGAAGGGACTCAATAATAACTAGAAAAAAATGAAACTCTACAGAAGGCAATAACGGAGGAATTGAGAAACAAAAAAACAGCAGAAGCAAGTCCTTCCTAATAAGTAATTACTTTAAATGTAAATGGATTAAACTCCCCAATTAAAAGGTAGAGGTTGGAGGAATGGATTAAAAATCTATCCAACTGTACTAGATCCAAAGACGACAATACACTGAAAGTGAAAGAATGGAAAAAGATATTCCATGCAAACAGTGACCTGGAGCTGGGTTGGCCACACTTGTATCAGACAAAACAAAGAAGGCTGTTATGTATTGATAAGAGTCAATTTATAAAGATGATTAACAATCATAAACATTTATATACTAACAACAGAGCCCTAAAAATATATGAAGCAAAAACTGACAGAATTAAAGGATGAAATAGACATTTCTACAGTAATACCTGGAGAATTCAATACCCCACTTTCAAAATGGCACAGTGGTTAAGAATTCACCTGCCAAGGCAGGGGACACAGATTTGAGCCCTGGTCTGGGAAGATCCCACATGCCATGGAGCAGCTAAGCCCGTGCGTCACAACTACTGAGCCTGTGCTCTAGAGCCCGCGAGCCACAACTACTGAGCCTGCGTGCCACAACTACTGAAGCCCATGCGCCTAGAGCCCATGCTCCACAACAAAGAGAAGCCACCACAATGAGAAGCCCACGCACCACAATGAAGAGTAGCTCCTGCTCGCTGCAACTAGAGAAAGCCCGCAGGCAGCAATGAAGACCCAATGGAGCCAAAACTAAATACAAAAGAAAAAAAAAAGGGGGTAGAAAAACCAGACAAAAGATCCTAAGGAGACAGAGGACTTGAACAAACCACGACCCAGCTAGACCTGCAGACGTCTGTCATTAGACATGTGTCACCAACCACAGAGAACACATCCTTCTCAAGTGCATGTGGAACGTTCCCCAGGATAGACCATGGGTTGGGCCAAAACAAGTCTCGATAGTTGGGTGCCACATCTATCCAATGAGGAAAGGACAGTCTCTTTGACGGTGGTTCTGGGATACTGGATACCCATTTTTAAAGGAGTGAAGTTTGACCCTTACCTCACACCAATACCAAATTAACTCCAAATGGATTAAAAGCCTAAATATAAGAGCTAAAACTAAAATTTTTAGATGAAATTATGGATGTCAATCTCTATGACTTTGGTTTCTTAGATACGACACCAAAAGCACAAGCAATAAAAGCAAAAATAAATAAGACTTTAGCAAAATTAAAAACTTCCGTGCGTTAAAGGACACTATTCATAGCGTCTCTTTAGAGAGTGAAAAGATAACCCACAGAATGGGAGAAAATGTTTGCAAATCATATATCTGATACAGGTCTGGTATCCAAAATATATGAAGGACTCATACAGCTCAACAACAAACAGACACACAACCCAATTAAGAAATGGGCAGAGGATTTAAGTAGACATCGCCCCAAAGAAGATACATAGATGGCTAATAAGAACATTAAAAGATGTTCAACATCATTCTTCATGAAGGAAATGCAAATCAAAAGCACTTCACATCCACCAGCATGGCTAAAATTAAAAGAAAAAGTGTTGAGGATGTGGTGACATCAGAATCCTCGTACATTGCTGGGGGGATGTGAAATGGTGCAGCCACTGCAGGAAAGTTTGGTGGTTCCTCAAAAAGTTAAACATGTCACATGACCCAGGAATCCCACTCCTAGGTATACGCCCAACAGAATTGAAAACAGGTGTTCAGCCAAAAAGCTTCACACAGGTGTTTGTAGCAGCACGGTTCACAGGAGCTGAAAGGTGGAGACAGCTCAGATGTCCCTCGGTGGGTGAAAGGGTACACAGATGTGGTCCATCCATATGCCTGAATATTGTTCAGCCTTAAAAAGAAGGAGGCTCGGACGCAGGCTCCGGTGGGGATGGGCCTTGAGAATGTGCTAAATGAAGGAGGCCAGACACAGAAGGCCACGCGCTACGATTCCATCGCCACAAAGTGACTGGAGTAGGGAAACCCACAGGGACTGATGCAGATTGGGGGTGGCAGGCCGGGGGCAGGAGGGGGCGGGAGTCACGCTGGTGGGTTGGGGGCGCTTGTTTTTGAGGTGGTAAAAATGTGGGGTTGGCTGGAGGGGATGGTTGCACAGCATCGGGAATGGGCTTAACGCCAGTTAATTGCACACTTTAAAGTGGTGAATTTTATTCAATGTGTATTTTACCCCAGTTAACAAAAAGAGCGAGGAGCGGAAGCCCAGGCCGGGTCGGGGTTGGTGTACGGGGCAGGCCCGCGCCTGGCAGGGGCTCAGTCTCAAGGTGGGGAGGCTGAGGGCTGTTCCTGGCTCTGCCCTCCACCCCGTCCCCCGGGGAGGGAAGGAAGGTGACCACGATGCCGGGTGACGGCTTCCAAGCGTCAGGTAGTGCAGATGGAAGGAAAGAACCGAAGCTCGCTGCAGGCTCGCCGGGTGCTTGACCTGCGCCCCACGCCCCGCCGCGTCTCCATTCTGCAGAGGCTACCGAGGCCTGAGGGGGTGGGAGCAGCACGGGGCCGCAGTCCAGAGCCCCGCGCACGGGGCTGCGCAGGGACGAGGCCCTGGGAGAAGCCGGTGGGACCCCTTAGAGCCCAGCTGACGTCCTGTCCTCCCCGCAGTCCGCCTGGAGGTTCTACGCCACCAACCTGTCACGCACGGACCTGCACTCCACGTGGCAGTACTATGAGCGCACGGTGACCGTCCCCATGTACAGGTACCTCCCGCACCTCCCAGCACTGCCTGTGTGCAGCCCCCTTTGTTCCTAAACTCCATTTTTCAGTTGTCGTTCATCATTTTGATTATTTTTTGTTTCTTTTTCTTTCAAATATATGTACTTTTCAAAAAGGAATCGTGCGTGATTATTCTATTAATTTTGTTCTCTGTTTTATAGTTTGCGGCTTTTATTTTTCACCTTCATTCCGCCCCCCGCTTAGTGTCTTTGCTGTCAGGTGCATAGTGTGTAAGCCTTGTGACGACAGCCCCCCAGAGCTTGCGGAGGTAAATGCCAGCTGGTTCCGGGGACCGCAGCCCCTCCAGGGGGCCCCGTGTTTAGAATCAAAAGGATAACCTTGACCCTCTGACCCCCAGCGAGGGCAAGCGTCTCTGCTCAAGGAAGGAGAGCACCCCAGACCCCACAGCGAGGTCCCGACAGGGCAAAGCACAGACACCCCCAGGCACCCTGAGGGGGAGAGGAGGGGGCCGGGGAGTCCTCCCTGGGGGACTGCGTGGTCAGCAGGCGGCTTTCCAGGCACGGCTTGTGCCCCCCGGGGTTTGTCTGTGCCAGGCTCCGGCTTAGAACGAGGTCTGAGGTGAGAAGGGTGCGGGCTGGCCAGCGTCCATGCAGGTCAGGTGCCCCCGGGCTGGGCGCTGCCCTGCCAGCCCGCCCTCCCCCCTCAGGGCTGACGCTGAGCCCTGGGGCCTCTCAGCCCGAGGAGTCCCCTTACCTGCCCCTGGGGGTGTCCACCCACGGAGCCCTGTCCCTGGGGCAGGGTCCTCCTGCGGGTCCCCACCTGCCACCTGCCCCTCTCGGGATCTGCCGGCTCCCTCCTCCAGCACCGTCCCCGCTGGCACTTTCGGGGACGCTCAGCTTCCGGGTGGTGGGGGCCTGGCGCCACCCCCGCTTCCCGGAAACGCTGACGGCGCTGTGCTCTCAGCCCTCCGGCCGGGGCAGGACTGACCCTCGTGCTAATTTTCTTTGTTCTGTTGTTTCCCCCACTTTCCTGGACTATTTTTTTTCATTTTCTTTTTCTTATCCCGTTCTTTTAAAATCTTTCATTCCTTTCCCTTTGTGTGTGTGTGAAAACACTTGAAAAAGCTCGCAAACTCAAACCTACGGGGCCTCCAGGTAGGACTGCATGGGCGGAAAGCGTGTGGTGTGATTCTGTTCTGTTGGGGACTGTTCCGGGGCCACCCCGAGTCCCCGCCCCCGCCCGGCCTGTGGCCGCCGCCTGGAGCCACGTGCGCCCTCCTCGCTCCCCTGGTTCCCTCTCCCGACCGCCCCTCCCCACCAGCTGCTTTCTTGTGCTGGATCTGTCTGTCCAGGTGTCCTCTGTTCCTTGTCCTGCTTCCTGCCTTGTCTCAGTGGCTGGGGTCCCGCCCCACGGGCCCCACTTTCTCCCAGTGCAGAGGTGGTGGAGATGGGATATCAGCCATCCCAGCTCGGGGGCACCCCAG
Organism: Hyperoodon ampullatus; assembly: GCF_949752795.1. Taxonomy (NCBI): domain Eukaryota; kingdom Metazoa; phylum Chordata; class Mammalia; order Artiodactyla; family Ziphiidae; genus Hyperoodon; species Hyperoodon ampullatus. Next base: position 88,058,173 of record NC_136927.1, on the reverse strand, counting down.
CCAGCGGCCCCTGGTCCTGGAAGGCAGCTCTGGGCTTGGAGTCTCCCTCTCTGCATCCGCCCCCCACCCCGAGTCTTCTCACTGCAGCGAGAGGGAGACGTGAGGCCCTGGGCGGAGGGGGCCTGCGGTCCGTCCGTGTGGCCCCACTGACCGTGTCTGCCCCAGATGGCTCTCTTCCTGCTGCACTTTCAGTCTGGGGCCCCGTGCCCAGACGGGGGCACTGCACTGCTCCACGAGGGCCCCTGTGCCCGGGGCCAGGTCCCTTTGTAGGCCCTGTGCTTCCCCTCGGAGCGGTGGCACCGTGCTGCGCCCTGCAGAGCCTGGGTGGGGGCGGTCTCTCATCCTCCCCTGGCGCCCTGCATGGGAACCGTGTTAGGAAGTTAACCCCTCCGCTCCCAGGAGGGAAGAGGGTGCCGTGCTGGGCAGTGTAGGGCCAGGCTCCGGGGGCGGGAGGGTCCTGACCCCTCGGCATCTCCGCCCCAACAGTGCCTGCCTTTCACCGTTGGCCATCGGCCACAGGGGCTTCACTCAGCAGGGGGTGGCGTTGGGAGCAGCATCCTTCCCCGTCTGCTGGCCCTGGACCCCTGGGGCTCCAGGCTGCCGGGCAGTTGGGGGGACCCTGCTTCAGAGCCTGACAGGCTCCTCCCAGACCCGATGGCCCCCGCGGTCCATCTTCTCCAGAAGCCCCCCATCCCCTGACGTCTGTGGAAGCACCCCATCCCCACCCCGGGCCTGGGGGCTGGCCTTGTCCTCTGGCGGCGTCTGACCCCAGACTAGCCGCTGCTCGCTCCCGGGGATGCCCCCCGATGTGTCCCCCCCACCCATGGCCCACTGCACCCGCGTCCTCCACGACTGGGGCTGTGTGTGCGTGGCCCCCACGTGTGTGGTGCCGGCACGTCTCTGTCCGCGGCCCTGCCCATCCGTGTTCTGTCCCCTGCCTCTGTGTGTCCAAGGCATGGCGTCCAACTGCGTGCCCCTACCCTGGACCTGCGTGTGCGGCGGCCGAGTGGGGCCAGCTGCCCAGGGTCTCCGTGCCAGGCCCCGTGGTGGGTGGCCAAGGGGGTGGGGAGACCAGCTCTGTCCCGGTGTCCAGTCCTGGGGCTCTGCTGCGCCCACGCTGTGAGCCGACCTGACCGCGCAGGCCTCCTGCTTGGTCTGGACCTATGAGGACAGGAGAGGCCTGGAGGGGGAGTGGGGAGGGGAGAGAGAGGGCTAGTGTTCCCAGGATCCAGGCCTGGCCGGGCTGGGGCGGCAGAGGGAACAGAGGGGCAGGGCTGCCCCTGCTGGCCCTGGAGATGGCAGTGACTGAGGCAAGCCCGGTGGAGGGGGCACTCGGATGGGCGCTAGGGGGCGTGGCTGGGTAGAGGAGGAGTCGGGAGGGACCAAAGCAAAGCCGGACTGGCAGGTGGGCGGGGGCGGGGGCGGGGGCGGGGCGGGGCCGTGGGTGCAGGGGGGTCACAGACCCTCCTGTTTTGGAGACAGCGGGGAGTGTGAGCAGGGGAAGGACAAGAACGCATCACACGAGCAGGGTGGCCATCCAGGGAGGCCCAGGGAGAGGAAGACACGGGGGACGTGGGAGGGGACAGGAGGGGGTGAGGGCTGGAGCCAGGGCTGTGTGTGTGGCGGGTGGCGGTGCTGTGGACCGGCTGACGGTGCCCAGGATGGCTCAGACACAGGTGCACAGGAGGGACAGGGGTCCCCAGGGTCAAGAAGGACTGAGGCTCAGGACTGGGTTTGGGGGCTGAGGCTGAGTGGGGGGTGTCACAGAGCAGGTGGGGATGTCACAGAGCAGGTGGGGATGTCACATAGCACTTGGGTGTCCCACAGCAGGTGGGGATGTCAAAGTGGGGTGTCACAGAGCAGGTGGGGGTGTCACAGAGCAGGAAGCAGTGTCACAGAGTGAGTGGGTTGTCACAGACAGTGAGGTGTCACAGAGTAGGTGGGGATGTCACAGACAGTGGGGTGTCACAGAGCATGTGGGGATGTCACAGAGCAGGTGGGGGTGTCACAGAGCAGGTGGGGATGTCACAGAGCAGGTGGGGGTGTCAGAGCAGGTGGGGGTGTCACAAAGCAGGTGGGGATGTCACAGACAGTGGGGTGTCACAGAGTAGGTGGAGTGTCACAGACAGTGGGGTGTCACAGAGCAGGTGGGGTGTCACAGGGCAGGTGGGGTGTCACAGACAGTGGGGTGTCACAGAGCAGGTGGGGTGTCACAGGGCAGGTGGGGATGTCACAGCAGGTGGGCATGTCACAGGGCAGGTGGGGGTGTCAGAGAACAGGCGGAGTTGTCACAGCAGGTGGGGTTGAGTCAGGAAAGAGACCAGGGCCTGGAGACACGCAGTGTCTGTCACCGATGGCATGGAAGCTGTGTGTGAGCCGAAGGTGGCCAGGATCCGCGAGGAGTGGGGAGTGGGGTGGGGTTGGGGACAGAAATGTCCCCAGACACTGTGGGGACTTGAGTCTCGGGTGAGTCTCCTGCAGCTGGAGGTGGGAGACCTGGCTTCCCCAGGAATGTCCCAGGTGTACAAAACCCTCCCTGGCATCCCAGGGGGACTTTTCACCTCTCGGCTTCCTGGCCGGTGCCCGCAGCACTGAATGCTGGGCCGGCAGGCGGGCCAGGTGTGCGGCTGTCCTGGTAGGTGTGACTGCCTCTAGGAAGAGGGGCTCGGAGGGGGGCCAGGCCAGCCGTCCAGGAGGCCCGCTTGCAGCCCTGTGGGCTCTGCCCAGCACAGTCCTTTCCTGTGACCTCGGCCCCGCTGAGCCTTGGCAGAGAGAGTGGCTCTGCAGAGAGGGGTCTGGGAGCGCCACTGTGTTGGGGGCTGGGTTTGCAACTGTGCTTCTCCTGGGGGTGTTCAGGGATTGGGAAGGCGGAGGGGCGGGAGCCCCCTGTCCTCCCTGCAGCACCGGCCCCACATGGGGATCCCCTCTAGGGATGGCCTGGGCCCCGCGCACCCCCAGGGCTGAGGTCCCCAGGGCGAGTGAGCCCAGAGTCAGACAGTGCCCCAGCCCCAGAGGTGGAGGCCCGGGCTCCCTGGGGTCTGCCGCCGCCGTGCACTCCCCTCTTTCTGCCTGTGACGGGCCACAGCCCGTGTCCCCGTGTGAGACGTGGCTGCTCGTGAGCGCTGGGCTGAGGGCCCCGGGGCTGTGGCGGGCGGGGGCCCACTCACCTGTCCTCCTGCCGCAGACTCATCCCGCCGCTGAACCAGCTAGAGCTGCTTCGGAACCTCAAGAGCAAATCTGGACTCACCTTCAGGTGAGCGGGGGCGCCTGGGCTGGCGCTCGGGGCACAGCGTCTCGGGGCTTGGCAAGGGGCTGGCAGCTGCAGGGTGCTGGTGGTCGGGCTGCCGTGGGACCCGGCGACGCCGGTGGTGTTCTGCCTTTGCCGACCCCAGTCTCAGCTCCCATCCTGAGGGCGGCCGGGTGCTGGGTGGGCACACAGAGGGGAGCTCCATGTGGGGCCGGGAGGCTGGCGCTCTGGCCTGAGGCGGGAAGAAGAGTCCAACCGTGCACGTCCCTGGAGTGTCGGGTGGACACGCGCGGTGGCACCTGCTGGTTCTCCCAGTCACACACCCTGTGACTCCTCGAGCGCTTGACGCGGGAGGGGCGTGCGGAGGAGCCAGGCTGGGCTGCAGGAGAGGGGAGGGGAGAGTGCCCATGACCAGGCCTGTTTGCCGACAAGGAAGGGCTCTCAGTGGGCGGAGCGGCCGGGGTGGGTTGAATGGTGCGCCCCCACCTGCCCCACAAAGACACATGCGTGCCCTGGAACCTGTGAACGTGACCTTATCTGGAAAAAGTCTTCGTGGGTGTGATTAAGTGAAGGACCTCAGCTGTCCTGAGCGTCGATTTGGAGGAGCTTCCTCCACACTTCCTCTCTGAAAGTCTGTTAATGTCAGTGATTCTGATGAAAGCGCGTGTCCATAAACACGGGGCAGTAGCAACCGCAGCCTCAGAACTTCTCGTGACCCCTTCCGGATTCCCTGTCCCCTGGGACCCGCCTCCTCGGGCCCCCAGTGGGCTCTCGGGGTGGGTGGGCTGTTCCTGCCCCTCACATGCAGCCCCCGGCCTGTGGGAGCATGGGGGGTCAGCTGGGCTCTGCACAGGGTCAGCCCGGAGGGCTGCCCGCGAACAGGCTTGTGCTTCTGTTTGCAGGAAGGAGCCCCAGCCGGAGCCATCTCCAAGGTCAGTGCCACCTGCTCCCGCTGCCTCCGCGCCTGCAGTGTGTCCTCGGGGAGCGCGGGCTGCCTCCGGGCTGTGCATGCTCCTCTGTGCTGCTGAGGGTGGACCCCTCCCTGCCTGCTGGTGATGTGGGCCCTTAAATCACGCTTCCTGTGTCCACGCCCCCTCCCAGGCCCCGGGCCTGCTCGGCAGCTGAGGGGCAGCTCCTGCCCTCCCGTGACTGTAGCCCCTCGGAACGGACGCGGGGGGCTTCCGGGGGAGCAGTCCTACCAGCTCCAGCACAGGGCCTGGGCTGTTCTGAGCCGAGGGCGACCCAGGTGGACACTCCCACGGGGTGTCCCCCCGACACTGCAGGTCAGGGTCGGACGGTGGGAGGAGGGGCAGCTCTGAGGAGGGGTCTTCGCGTCACCCCCGTCAGGTCTTGGTTTGTGGAAGGTTTCTGGAGGAGTGGGACAGGGTCTCCTTTGGGGCAGGGCCTCCTGCCCTGCTTCACAAGCCCTCGGTGGGGACCGGTCTCCCCCTCCCTGGGTTTGTCCAGGCCCCTGCGGTTCTGTTTGCTTTAGGGGAGTTTGAGACTGGGACCCCGAATGGGGACTCCCAGGGATGACTTCTGCTGGGGGCAGAGGAGGGATGACAGCACCCTGCTGTTCTCCTAGTGCTGGAAAAAAAAATCCAGATCAGTTCACAGCGTTCAGGTTGGTGACCTCCAGCCTGTCCGTGTATCGCTGTGTACCTCTGAGCTCAGGGTCCCCCGGCGCCCCGTCTCCACCTGCAGAGGGAGCCCTGTCCCCGAGGCCGGGGGCCAGAGACGCTGCCTGCCCACATTAGTGCCCTCCTGGATCAAAGGCGGCTCGGCTGGCTGCCCAGTTGGGGAGGCGTTGGGCTGAGCCCACCCTCGGCATCCATCGGAAGGGGGCATGTGTCCCCACCCCCGAGTCCCCAAAGGGGGATGTCAGCTGGGGCCTGGGGTTGGAAAGGTCGGCAGGGCTTTGCCCCGAAGCAGCCCGAAGAGCAGCAGTGGTGGCCCCCCAGACCTGGACCAGAGAGGGTTCAGCCGAGGCAGTGACCTCTGTTTTCCTGGGCAGGCTGGGAGTGAGGGGGCCCGACGCGGGGCTGTGGTCAGGGGGGCTGGGAGGGGCGTGCAGCAGGGCCTCGCGTGCTTTGTGGGATCCCGTCGGGGCTGCCATCCGCCCCGCCGTGAGCCCCGGGACCCTGAGGCCGGGGAGGCGGCGCGGCTGCCCTTGGCTCTGCCCGGGTGGGCGCCTCTCTGGCCCTCAGCGCGGCCCGCCCACCCGGCGGCCCCTGTGGCCCGACGCGGCTTCCTGTGCGCGCCGCCCCGCTGCGTCTCCACTCCCGACAATGTCCGTCTCAGCCTCTCTCTCTCTCTCTCTCCCCTCCTGCCCTCCCTCCCCCGATCTGGAAACTCTTGCCTCTGCCCCCCAAGTGCCTTTAATCATGTCACTGCCCTTCTCGGGCCCCTTTCACGTCTGCTCTGTCTTTGGGGATGAGGTGGCTGACCCTGAAAGCAGGACTCAAGGTGAGGATACGCTGGAGCCCCCCGGCTCTCCGGCACGTTCTGTGGCTACCCCCCCCGCCCCCCTGCTTCCTGCTCCTCCCTCCCTCCCCTTGTGTCCGTGTGTCCCTGCCTGTGACCCAGCGGCTTCCCCTGGGGGCCCCGGGCTGAGGCCCTGGGACAGAGGGCCTGCCTCTCCTGGATGCACACCTGTCAGCCAGGTAACAGGTGGCATTTCTGTTCCCTGACTGGAGCAGCCATGAGCCCCTTTGTAGCACCCAGTGCATAGTAGGTCTGCAGGAAATGATCCTGCCACAGGACCCACGGCAGGGTGGGCCTGTCCCTGGGCTGCCTGGTGAGGGGACCCTGTCCCGTGAAGCACAGGTGGACGGGGTGGACGCAGGGACCCTCCCTCAGCTGCCGTGAGAGCCCCGGTCCTGGCTCAGGATGGGGACGTGCCCCGTGGCTGTGTGGGCGTCAGACCAAGGCGTGGGGCTGGGGGCGGGGCAGGCGGGGGTCTCAGGCTGTGCTGCTCTGGGTGTGGCTTTGACCTGCCCTTTGACCCACCCCATTTCTGACTGCCCCCGCCCCTCCTGTGCCTGGGGGAACCCCTGTGCCCCAGCCGCTTTGCCCCTGTCCTGTGGCTCCCCTCTTCGTCGCGGGGGGCAGTGTGCCGTGTTCGAGTGCGTGTCTGTCCAGTCTGGTCTTGGTGAGTGTCCGTGGGCGCCTCTTCCACCCTCTCGAGCCCGGGCTTGCCTGCCGGTAGTTCTGATGGGGTGAAGCTCCACTTGGCTGCTGTGGGCAGGAAACCCCAGCGCCAGCCTGGAACCCAGAGGCAACGGGCTGGAGTTGGGGCCCCTCGTCCGCCCGAAGCAGAGGGGCAGTGATCGGGGGGGCCAGGCCAGCAGCAGCCCACCTCCCCTCGCTCTTGTCCCACTCTCAGGCTGCGCTGTCTCATGCAGGAGCCGCTGGCCATGTGAGGCCGTTTAAATTTTCGTTAAAATTAAAGGCAGTCACTGCAGTTAGAGAGCCTTTCCCCAGTCTTGTGTGCTTGGGAGCCAGGCGTGGGGCGGTCGCCTAGGAAACGGTGGGTTTGGCGGTGCTGGGCTGTGGGCAGGTGGCCGCTGGGAGTTTTGAAGGCAGCAAAGCTGGTCAAGGCAGGGACTTGGTCAAGGCTGGGGGCAAAGACCCCGCCCCGCTTGGTCCTCTTTCCCAGGGGAGGAGCCTCCAGGTGGGGCGGGACCTGTGTGCAGGCCTGGGGACCCCTGGGGGGAGCTGGCCATGGGGATCCTGGCCTTTAGGGTCCTTATCTGTCCTGCAGGCCCTGGTGGGACTGTGGCTGCCTCGGGGGTGCACTCTGGAAGAGAACGTGTGCCCTAAATTTGAGGGGCTCCTGCTGGGCGGGGGGTCCAAGTCCTGGGGAGGTCCGCCCCTGTGTGGGTACGCTCGGTGGATAGCTGGACCCCAGCTCCCTCCACCCGGGGTCGACCTCTAGTTAGTTTTGTTCTACAACCCGAAGTGACTGGGGAAGGTCCCCCTGGGGAAGCACGCACGCTCGCAGGGGACTCCGTGCAGGGCGAGGCCGGGGCAGCCAAGCGCGGGCTCCTTGAGGAGACTTGACCTTGGCTTGCTGGCGTTTAGTGGGGGGATCCTTGTCTGGACACTGGCAGGCGCTGTCGGTGTTTAAGTGAACGTGTGGACACTGAACACTTTTGTGAATCAAGACCATTGGCCGCGTCTGGGTTCCTCAGGTACAGAGTTTGAGAACCACTGTCTCAGAAGCAAAGGTGGGGGCAGAGAGCGAGGCCGCAGGGAAGTGAAGGGTTTCTTGAAGTTCTGGCTGGTTCTTCTCATTTTTGCTGAAAAGTTTTCAGGTTCTAGTGCAGAGCTGAGTCTTGGGCCTTTGGGGAGGTTCTTGGGCAGGGTGACCATGGGCAGCGTTTCCTGAAGAGCCGCCCGCAGGTCCGTCTCTGCTCTCAGCACGGGGTGGACCTCACCCAAGGTCTGACCTTGGCGGCCCTTTCAAGTCCAGGAGCCCCAAGCTCCCTTCTCCTTAGCTCCCTTCCGGGGGGGGGGGCAGCCACTGCCTTGTGGGTAAACTGAGGCCACTTCTGATCGGGCCACTGGCTGGGTTGGTTTGTGAAGCCAAACTTGCACATTTTTCCTCTGAAACATGAGCTTTCTGGAATCCTGTCCCTCTAGAACCAGCACAGCCTCAGCCCATGTATTATTTTTGTTGTTGTTGGCATGAATATAGCAAAAAAAATAATACATCTTTTGAAAGACGTGGCCCCAAACTGACGCTGGAAGGAAAAGTTATTTTTGGAGGAAAAAACAGGGATTTTTTTTTTTTCTCCAAAAATAGGGACTACCTTTTTTTCCAGGCCGACGAAGGACTTTGTGCGCGGCTCCCTCGTTCTCGCTGAGACGCGAACTCTGTAGCGGGTGCGGCTTGAGCACAGAGCCGCCCCGGGTGGCTGGTGCCTCGCGTCCCTGCGCCTCCTGCCCGCGCGCCCGTCCCAGGCTCCCTCTGGTCGCGTCAGGTCGCCGGCGCCCCCGGGACTAACTGTCCTCTCCTCATTTCCAGTAAAGGCAGACGGTGCACAGAGTCCCTGTGTGGATGCTGCCCAGGACACGCTAGGTACCTCAGACACGTCGCTCGGACGACCATTGCTGCACGGCTCTTGTCCCCCTCCCGCTCCAAGCACTCTGCTTATTAGAGGTTCTAGATGCGCCAGGGAGAGGCTGCTGCCCGCCCGGCCCCCCAGGCCCCGATTCTGATTGACAGCTTGCCTCCCGGCCCCTTGGTGGAGCCCTAGGCCCCCTCCGGCTCCAGACTACCGCCTGGGTGACGGTGGCCGTGGAGCTATAACCCCTTTCCTTCTCCTCATGCCAAACGATGCTGTGCTCCAAGCAGGAGGGGGGCCGGCCAGGGGCTCTGAAAACCAGAAAGGGCGCCTTCAGGGGCCTGATAGCTCTCCCGCGAGCCTTTTCTCCACGGCTCGTCCATCTAGCACCTCTACTACGCACGGGAGGACCACTGCCCTCAACCCGGAGCCCGCCCGCCCACCGGGAGGCAGCTCTGTCGTGTGTGTGCCCGCTCCCCGCGGTCCTGGCACACCAGACACACCGGAAAGCCAGAGGTCCACGGCTCCCCCTCCCACGTGCAGGCCTGGTTTAGGGCAGGCTGGAAACGGGTCGGTGAAAGGCCGCCCGATCTTTGCCCCGTGGGCTCCCTGACTGCCGACACGTTTCCTCTCTCTCCCCATCTGCTCTCGGGGGTGTGGAAGCGTCTGTCCTCTTGCTTGCTCTGGGGCCCCCTCCTGCCCGCCCCTCCCTGCCCCGTGCGGCCCTGCAGGTGCTGGCAGCTGCACTCACCGGTCATCGTGTGCATGTGGTCCGTGATGGCCCTGGAAGCAGGGGTGCCGAGCGGCGGGCGTGGGGAGGGGCCGGGCAGCAGGGTCGGGGCTCCAGGGCGGCGGCATGCTTGCACATCTGCATCCGTGCATGCTCTGAATCCTTCTCGCCCTCGAGAGGGGCCCGGAGGGTCGCCTGCCCCCACCTGCCCGTGCTGCCTGTGTGTTCCCGACGTAAGGCACCGTGGGGGAGGCTTTTGCAGCCCCAGGAGGGGAGATCTGGGACCCCGGCAGAAGCCGTCCTGCTTGCCCAGAGCTGGTGTCCAGGGTGCTTCTGGCCACAGGCTGGCCGGTCGGGTCAGGGGCTGTGATCAGGCTGCTTGGGAACCAGAAAGGCCAGAGGTGCCCATGGCTGGGCCAGGAGCCCAGGCCTCACTTGGCCCTGCTGTGTGCGTCTCACGGACATCACTTCATCCCCCCACCCCCGCCTTCCCTGGGCATCCGCGGTCCAGCTGTGGGCCAGGCGGTTCTCTCTGGATGCTGGCTCCTTCCCCGCTGAGCTGGGCCCCGGCCGGCCGTGCAGCCCAGGGTGCAGCGGAGCTCAGCCGGGGCCCCCGCTCACCTGTCCCTGTGGATGGCTGGCTTCACTTGTTGGGAAGTTTGCCCTGGGGAGGGTGGCAGGCAGGGGAGGAGAGGCCGGGCCTCGCTTTCTCCCCCAGACCCTCCTGAGCTTCCCCCTGGCCCCTGTAAATGCCCTCTCACTCGGAAGGTGGGCTGGCCTTGTGCTCCTTCCCTGGGGGCAGGCCGCCAGAGCCCTCTCCTGTGTATGCTTCTGTCCTTGGCTTGTGAGGCGAGGGAGGGTCTCTCTCGACACCTGCAGGACCGTCGGCGTTCGGGCACCTGGAGTTGGGGCAGGCCTGGGGTGGCTGGGGGCTGCGTGCCTGTGAGCCCTGAGCTGTGATGACCGTGGAAGTCCAGACAGCCACCCGTGGCCTCCTCCAGCAGGGCACCCCTCCCCAGTCTGAGCAATCTGAGAGCCAGGGACGGCAGGGCCAGGCCAAGGCCAGGGAAGGCTCCTTCCTGTGGCTCTGTCATCGCGGTCAGCTGCGTGGGCCCCGGTTCTGGGGGCCCCTGTTGTGCACGGGACAGCAGGTCCAGCGGGGCTCCCCAGCAGTCCCGGCTTGGTGGGGCCCTTGTTTCATGGTCTCTCTGGACCAGCTAGTGGTCTCCTTTGGGAACACAGGACGGAGAGGGTCACCTTCATAGCAGCCTCCACAGCCTGGCTCTGGCTACCCCTCGGTCCCCCACCCCTGTCTTGGTCTCGTGCCGGGCACAGCAGTTACAGGCTTGGGACCAGCGTCCTGAGCAAGCAGACACCCCGGCTCCTGTGTTCATGGGGACACAGGACACCCAGGGTCTCTGGAGGAGCCACCCCTCTGAGTGGGCTCCATGCCTCGGGCCTGAGAACTAGCACAGATGGTCTCGGCTGCCTGGGGGGCGGCGGGGCAGGGGCACCGACCTGGACCACAGTGTGTGGGCTGGCTGGACCAGGCCACGGGCTGGTTCTTGTCCATGGTGGGTCATTTCTGCGCCGTCTGACGACGTGTCTCTGCTGTGGGTCCCCTTCGGGCCGATGGAAGCAGCTGACCTGGGCCATCTGCGGTGGGGCTGGCGCTGCCTGAGGGATTAGCTGGTGGTGGTAGCTTCCCAGTGACAGCAGAGGCCCTGCCAGGCACCCATGCGGGCTGGTCCCAGGCCCCAGGGCAGCGCAGAGGCCCCTCGGGAGGTTCTGAGGGTGGCCCCTGAGTGTGGTGGCGTGAGTGGGTTCATGGTTCATGGGGGCCTCGCTCTCCTCCTGGGCAGATGGTGTAAACTGTCCACGGGAGAAATGAGTGGCCGCCTGGCCCCGGGCCTGACCTCACCCTGACCAGAGACCGCCCTTTTCTCCTGCCTGCTGCCTGGAGGGTGTTAGAACCAACAAACGTGGGGTGTCAGACCCGTCTCCATGGTTACCAAGAGACGGGGGCAGCGAGGCCCAAAGACCCTCACGGGGCTGTGGCTGTGCGGCCGTGGTTGTCCCCTGTCTGCGGCCTCGGGCAGGGGCTCGACCGGCACCCGTAGCATCCTTCCGGAAGTGTGGACGTTCTGTTCCCGGCCGTGTCCTTGGTGGGGGGTGGAGCCTGTGCCACCCTGGGTGGAGGGGAGGTGGGCAGACCCTGGCCCTTGTGCTGCTCTCCATGCTCCTCCCCGAGACCTGTTTCGCCAGGCAGCTTCCTGGGGTTCGGCCGAGGGGCCCGGGGGCCAGCTGCAAACCTCACTGTCCTGACCCGGGGCGGTTACGGGGGTGGAGGGCAGGCACGGTAACTGCTGGAGTGGCCGGGGGTCCTCAGGAGGTGCCCAGGGAAAAGCCGTCATTGCCCAGGGCGTTTGAAGAGGGAGCCCTGGTTGACAGTGTGGCGAGCTCTCAGGCAGCTTTTGGTGGTAGCTGAAGGTGATTTCAGAGTCCACTGACCACTCCCCGGCCAGGCTGAGTGCTGAGCGGGCCCCGGGGAGCCTGTGGTGGAGCTGACCTGTCCCCGCTCGTCCTAGCGACCCTCCCGCCCCGGCCCGTGCTCCATCCCACGGCCAGGGCACTCTGTCCACCCGCCAGGAGCCAGCGGGAGCGAGTGTTCTTTGCAGAGTGACCTCTCTTGCTGTCTTTCTGTGTGTCTGTCCGTCTGTCGGTTCTCGCGGGAGCAGTCAGAAGGTCAGTTTGAAAGACCGTGTCTTCTCCAGCCCCCGCGGCGTGGCTGCCAAGGGCAAGGGGTCCCCTCAGGCCCAGACCGTCCGGCGGTCGCCCAGCGCCGACCAGAGCCTGGAGGACAGTCCGAGCAAGGTGCCCAAGAGCTGGAGCTTCGGGGAGCGCGGCCGCGCACGGCAGGCCTTCCGGGCCAGGGGCGCCGCTTCCCGGCAGAACTCGGAAGGTGGGTCGGGCAGCCTTCGAGTTGGGCTTTGCTCTCCCGGAGCTCCGTGCGACGGGGCCACACGTGCTGGTCCCCCTGCGTCGGGCTCCGCTCCCCGAGCTCCGTGTTTTCCAGGCTCAGCCGTGGAGCTGGTGCCGGCGCATCACTGCTGTTACGGCGGATGTTCCCCGAGTTCTCTGTGTGGACGTATCCCACTTTGTCCTTCTATCTGTGCACAGGGATGCCCTCTTACACCCTTGTGGTGGCCGCTCCCTGAGGAGCACAGTGGAGGGAAGCAGGCTGGAAAAGCAGGACGGGGGGCGGGCTGGAGCGTGGGTGTGCCTGCGGAGGCCCCCCTCGGACACGCGTGCGCTGTGGGGCCGGAGCACTAGGCCCCCTCCATCCCGGGGGTGGCCCGGCCCCTCACGGGCTGTGTCCTTCCACCCAGAAGCAAGTCTCCCAGGGGAGGACATTGTAGACGACAACAAGAGCTGCAACTGCGAGTTCGTGACAGAGGATCTGACCCCGGGCCTCAAAGTCAGCATCCGGGCCGTGTGGTGAGGACCCGGCGGGCCCCCTCGCAGAGTCGTCCACGGACGTGGGGCCTTGGGGGGCTGGTGGGAGGGCCTTGCCTTGCGGCCGACGCCCCTTCAGTCCGGCCCCCCGCGGCTCACAAGGCACCTGCTGTCCCAGCCGTTGCCTGCGTCCCAGGTGCCGGGTGCCCAAGGCTGTTAGTGGACGGCTGGGAGGTGCCACTGCACAGGGGTTCCCGGGTGGACAAGGGTCCTCTGCGCAGTGGGGCCCAAGGGTGGCTGGGGTACGAGACAGGTGGGTGGCCCAGATGACAGGGCCAAGTCATCCAGCAGACACTCTCAGAGATGCTGGGCGGGCCAAGGCAGGTGGATGTTGGGGGGCTGCCTTCGGTGGTCTCTGCCCAGGGCTCACAGCCTCCCAACCACCCCCTCCAGTGTCATGAGATTCCTGGTGTCCAAGCGCAAGTTCAAGGAGAGCCTACGGCCCTACGATGTGATGGACGTGATTGAGCAGTACTCGGCTGGCCACCTGGACATGCTATCCCGCATCAAAAACCTGCAGTCCAGGCAAGAGCACCTCCCCTGCCTGCCTGGCCCCGGGGGCGTGGAGCTGGGTCCTCTGGGCCAAAGCCGGGTGGGGGTTGGGGACAGGGGCGCGGCGCAGCTGCACACTCCTGCCAGAGGTGGGGCGGCGATGTGCTGTGGGCGCAGCGCCCGGCCCTGCTAGTTGCCACATCTGGGCCCTTCCTCGCAGGCCCCACGTGGGCTTTCTGCCATGTCCTTGTGTGGTCTGTTTTTAACCTTTCTGTTGTCTCTCTCTTCTCTCCTGCCCGTGCTGCGATGGGCAAGCGTGTATGTGTTGTGCACACACACGGGCGTGCATATGCACATGCGTGAATGCACACGTGTGCTTGCACGTGTTCAGGCCCCAGGTGCATGTGTGTACACATGTGTATGTGTACAATCGCATGCATGTGCATGTGTGCACACGGGTGCAACACATGTTTTGGCAAATGTGTGGGTGCACGCGTGTGTGCTGTGCCATGTGTGTCATGTGTCCATGCACGTATGTTGCCCATGTGTACCCGTGTGTGTTGGGGAGAGAAGTTAGTTCTGTTGAAAGGTGAAGGTGCAGGTTTCCGTGGGCCCATCAGGCAGCAGTTAGGCCACGTGGCACCTCTTCCAGAACAGAGGGCTGGTCCTCCCTCCCCACTGCACAGAGGGATTCCCATGGCCGGAGCTGGCGGTGGGGCTGGACATGTGCCTGGTGGGCCGTGGCCGGGCACACGCTGGCACTGCCATCTCTGGCCCCATGTGAGCACTGGCTTGCTCACCCCAGGAGTCAGCTGTACATACGTGTATACAGACACAGCAAGGACCCAGGACATGCACACACACAGACCCATGTCCACTCCCACATGCCCACGTGTGCCAGCACACGTGTACACCCATAACCATGCTCTAAGCCTTGTGCTCACATGTGTGTCCTATAGGACTGACACACGCACACCAAGTACGTGTGTGCTCATAGGCACGCACCGTCCATACACAGACGAGCGGGCGCACACACGTGTGTCTGGTGCCTGGGAGGAGGCCTGTGGCTGCCATGGGTCTCTCCTGGAATGGATCCCACCTTCCTGCTGGTCAGGTCCCTCCTGGCCAGGGCCCCTCCAATGAGGCGGCTGCCAGTTCTCTGGCCCTGAAGCCTAGGCCCTGGCCGTGGGGGGTCTGAATGGTTGGGGCAGTCCTGGGGGTCAGCCCAGATCCCAGCCCCGTGGCAGGTGGCGTCTCCCCATCCTGCTCAAGATCCCAGGGGAGGGGCCCCTCTGGGCCTCCAGCTGCTCCCATTGGGTGAGGCCAGGGGACAACCCCTTCCTGTCCCCAGGCTCAGGCCGGGAGGCCAACTGCTCAGCGTCCTCCTTGAGCATTGAGTAGCCCTGTGTGTTTGTGCAAACGTGCGTGCAGTTGTGCACTTGTAAATCATGTGTGAGAGTGTACACGTGTATACATGAGTGTGTAAACGTGTGCCGTGCGTGCAAACTTGCGGTGTGTACATGTGTGCGAGCGTGCGTGTGTCCACGTGTGTGTGCAGGTGTGAGCACACGTGTGTATGTGAGAGGCCACCCTGGGTCTCGACGGCTGACCCGCCTCCACTCACGGCAGCGGTTTTTGTTCACGAGGCTCTTCTGTCCTAGGCCGTCCCCTCTCCTTCCCTTTCTGTCTGGAAAACAGACGAGACAAACCGACCCCCGCAGGAGCCAGATGTCTGTCGCTTGCTGGCAGGGCCTTGGTGTCTTTCCCGGGGCCCTTTGGTACTTTGCTGCCAGCTGCCACGTGTCCTTGGACGTGTAGCCTTGCCCGGGCAGACGGGGCTCTGCGAGCTCGTGGCCTCACCCAGTGCTCGCTTGACCACATCTGGGGTCACGGGAGCGCAGTGTCCCTGCGTCCCGTTTGTAAGAAAGGTCACGGCTGCTCTCAGCGGGTCATTCATTTTGTCTCTGCAAGTTTCCGGCTGCCTCCCCTTTCCTGTTGCTTCACGATGCATTTTCCTGGTGTCTCTTTTCTTGTTTACTCGCCAGGATAGATATGATTGTGGGCCCCCCACCCCCTTCAACTCCCCGGCACAAGAAGTACCCCACCAAAGGACCCGCGGCCCCTCCGAGAGAGTCGCCCCAGTACTCACCTAGGTCAGGATGCCGAGCCTCCCGCCTGTCCCTGTGGAATGGCCAGCCCCCTTCGCCCCAGCCACATGACGGCAGCACCCGCTCTGCTCGATGGGACCGAGGGGCTGTTTCTCTGTCCCTGACAAAGTGATGTCCTCTGCAGTCCCTGGCGGGCTGGGTTGGGGTGCCCTTGAGCTGCTCCTCTTGGCGGGGTCCTGGGGAGGCTGTCCGGGGGGCTCCTTTCCACCGACACCTGTGTGGTGTCTGCTGGGGGTGGGGGCTCCCTGGGCAGAAGAGGGCGGCAGTCCCCCAGGGATCAGGTGCGTTTAGACTTGGAGCCCTGCCCCAGCACCGCCTCAGACCCCTGCCGCCACCTGCCGGTGGGTCGACCTGGGCTGCTGTGTGGACTGAGCAGGTCCTGGCGGGAGCCCAGCTCCCGGGGAGTCCCCAGAGCTTTGGGGGCTCTATTCCAGTTTTCACCGTGGTCAGGGTTATTGAAGAAGACAGTCCCAGCCAGCGGGCAGGGTGAGGGGCGGGCAGTGAGGTGGTGAGTCAGCAAAAGCAGGCTCGGTGGTGGTGAACTCAGACTTCGGAGCCTTCCTGCTCCCCTGGACTACGGAGATGATGGCTGTGACCGCCCCCCGGCAGGTCTGGGAGAGCAGAGCCCAGGGCAAGGATGTGGGGTGAGGGCAGACACGCCCGGCCAAGCTGGCAGAGGGGCCCAGGGGTGTCCCGGAGGCCGGCAGGGGTGCTGGCAGCTGGGCCATTGGGGCGACTGGGGGTGCCTGACCCTGTGTGTCCAGGTTTCTTGCGTGAGGCCGAGGGTCAGTGTGTGCTGGGCATCTCAGCCTGGCGGCTCTCCCATGAGAAAGGAACTTCCGGGGGAGCAGGCCTGAGGCCGGGCAGCCCAGACAGTGTTCGCCGCGTCCCCCGCTCTGCCCGGGACCTCCAGCCCCAAGGAAGCTGGACCCTGAGACAGAAGCCCACACTCCTGGGCATTGCTGCAGGGCACAGGGGCTGGGCATCCAGAGCCATGGGCTGGGAAGGCCCTGCCAGCCCTTGGAGCCCTGCAGGCCTCCCGGACCACTGCAGCCAGATGCCCACAGAGAAGGAGCCAGAAGGACAGGGGTTAAGCCCAACTCCTCGGCCTGAGGCCCAGGGGAGGGGGTGGCACAGGCTCCACGGAAGACCCACCGGGGGCAGCTCCAGGCTGACCCTGGGCCAAGGCTCCCAGGGGAGCAGCCGGGAGGGCGGCCCGTCATGTGGCAGGGGTAAAGGCGCTGAGCACCCGTGCCTGGACTGTGGGCGCCTGGAGCCAGAGAGCCCTCCTCCCGCTCTGTCCCCACTGGCGTCTGCTGGGAGCCCGAGGGCCCCACGGCAGCCCTGCCACCGCATGACCAAGCATGACGCCCCGTGGAGCATGAGAGGCTGCCCCGCGGCTGACGCAAGCCTGATCCCTCCTGCTTCCTGTGACAGCAAGGACGGACCACCCTGAGCCCCGACAGGCAGGCAGGACGGCGCTGTGGGGGAGGACTGCCGCCGAGCAGGCTGGCAGCTCCCGTGACGCTGCTTGCGGGGTTAGGAGCTGGCGCCCCTCCCCACTCGGGAGCTTGGGTGGCGCACTTCGTGCATGAGGCTCCAGAGAAGCGGCGGGGCTGTGTGGCCTGTGCCTGGGTGGCTGTCCTGCCCAGCTGCACCCTGGCCCTGGTGCATTTGCCCAGCGTCCACGTGGCTGCACTTCTGGGGCTCAGTGTCGGGCGCCCACCCTGACACTCCCAAGGTCCCTTCCAAGCCCCTCAGTGGCCCTTCCTGTTCAGCACAGGGGACAGGGGACGCCGCATGGGTCAAGCAGAAGCCCCCCGTCCCTGAAGGAGGCCTCCTTCCCCTCTCGGCATTCGTGACTGATGGCCTCGTTTGAGGTCACCTCAGCTGCGTCTGCGTCTCCCTCGTGCGTGCGCACACACAGGCCCACGCACTCTCACACAAGTGCACGCACAGGCATGCACAGCAAGCACACACGTGCACACGCACGAGCACACACGGACCCCCTCTCTGGTTGCCAGTGGCTCTGTCTGTCCCCTCCTCTGGTTGTGCGTTGGTGGTTTCCTGTGTTGGTCTGTGTCCCCTCCCCCGTCCGGCGCATGGTGCGAAGTCCTCACGCCCCCCCACCCCGCTTCTGTGGTTCCTGCTGCAGACGTTTAACTCCATCCCCTCCAGACCCCGGGTGGGCAGGGGCCTCGGTGGCACCTTCTCCGGGAGCAGGGCTCGGGGGTGGGGGCGGGGGAGCTGAGGGGTGCTTGGCCCCAACTCCCTTCTCTTTACCCCTTGCTAATGTGCCAGCCCCACTGGAATGGAGTGGTCGGGGGACAGGCCCCGAGGGCAGCGGAGAGCAGGACAAGGACCAGGCGCCCGGGGTCCATGTGTCCTGGTTCCTCGCTGTCCCCCGGTCGGCTCTGGACCCAGCCCGGAGCCTGGATCTGGCGGCTGCGGCCTGGCCAGGAGGAGAGGACCACGGGCTCCGCCGCTCCCACCTGAACTCACGCTGGGGACGGGGTCTCTTCCCGGCAGAGTGGACCAAATCGTGGGGCGTGGCCCGGCGATAGCAGACAAAGACCGAGGCAAGGGCCCGGCTGAGGCAGAGCTGCCCGAGGACCCCAGCATGATGGGACGGCTGGGGAAGGTGGAGAAGCAGGTGGGAGAGTCTGGGGGTCCCGGGGTGTCGGCACGGACGCTGCGGGAGGGAGCTTAAGCTTCGGGGGGAGGGAGGGCTGCCGTGTTTGGACCCTGGGCCCCCAGGAGCACCCCCCGGGCCTGGGGCACTTCCCTGATGGGAGCTGAGGAAAGGAATGGCCAGTTCTTTCCCTCTGTAGGGTTTGCTCTAAGGGGTGAACCCACAGCGGACACAGGGCGGCCCAGACAAGCAGGAGGGTCCATGTTTGAAGTCCTGAGGCCTCACACACTGACGGGTGGGGTCAGAGGCTGAGCTGCTGTGGGGGGTCTGCCCTCCATTGCCTCTGCACCTCTGTGGGAAACATCCTGGGTCGCCCCCCCTTCTGGGGAACAGCCCAGTTCCCCCCCACCCGAGGAGCAGCCTGGGGCCCCCGCTCCGGGGAGCAGCCCAGCATGGCCTAGCAGCCCCTCCTGCAGGTCCTGTCCATGGAGAAGAAGCTGGACTTCCTGGTGAACATCTACACACAGCGCATGGGCGTCCCCCCGACGGAGACTGAGGCCTACTTCGGGGCCAAGGAGCCAGAGCCGGCGCCACCATACCACAGCCCCGAGGACAGCCGGGACCACGGCAGCAGGAATGGCTGCATCATCAAGCTCGTCCGCTCCACCAGCTCCACGGGCCAGAAGAACTTCTCGGCACCCCCAGCCGCGCCCCCCGCCCAGTGCCCGCCCTCCACCTCGTGGCAGCAGCAGTACCACCCGCGCCAGGGCCACGGCACCTCACCCGTGGGGGACCACGGCTCGCTGGTGCGCATCCCGCCGCCACCCGCCCACGAGCGGTCCCTGTCCGCCTACAGCGGGGGCCACCGGGCCAGCACGGAGTTCCTGAGGTCGGAGGACGGCCCGGCCTGCAGGCCCCACGAGGGCGCCCTGCGGGACAGCGACACGTCCATCTCCATCCCGTCCGTGGACCACGAGGAGCTGGAGCGCTCCTTCAGCGGCTTCAGCATCTCCCAGTCCAAGGAGAACCTGGACGCCCTCAACAGCTGCTACGCCGCCGCCGCGCCGTGCGCCAAAGTCAGGCCCTACATTGCGGAGGGCGAGTCGGACACGGACTCGGACCTCTGCACCCCGTGCGGGCCCCCGCCGCGCTCTGCCACGGGCGAGGGCCCCTTCGGCGATGTGGGCTGGGCCGGGCCCCGGAAGTGAGGCCGCCCGCCGGCCTGCCCCTGACTCCTGGCCTCCCGGTCTCGAGGCGGACCCTCCAGGGCCCTTTGCTTAGAGTAGCGCAGTGCAGGTGCCCGTGTGGGGTGCTGGGCAGGCGTGGCCCTTGGTCTCTTGCACTGGAGGTCGGCAGAAATTCTTTTCCAGCGAGGGGCAGCCAGGCTGGCCGTGCCCACTCTGCAGACTCTGCAGACTGTTGGCCTGGGCGTGACAGAGGCCGGGGTCAAGGCTGAGGACGGGCCCCTGGCGGCTGGGGTGAGGCGTGGGCTGGGAGCAGGGCCGGGTGAGGGTGGCAGCAAGGCGCAGGCCTGTCTTGTGAGGATCAGCGGCCTTGAGGCCTGGGTGGGCGGTGGCTGGCCCCTCGGGTGTGGCTTGTCTCCGCCCCCCGTTCCTGTCCTGCCCCATCTGTCTTGGGTGCCCACCCAGAGCTGCTGGTCAGTCGCCCTCCTTCCCGTGGTTTCTGAGTGTCCGGTGATGGGAGCCGGCCCCAAGTCCAGTACCCTGGCCTGGAGGGGGCAGGGTGGCGAGGCTTGGGACCACCCCAGAGCAGAGCAACCCTCAGACCTCCCGAACTTGGCTCTTGTGGGGAGGGGCCCGCTCCACAGGCTCCTGGAAGGGGGCTCTTGGGGGCTCCCTTCCAGATGTGGAAGATGGCGGGGGTGCCCCCGTGTCGTCTCCCCTCTGCCCTGGCCGGGTGCTGGTCACTAGGCTGTGGCCAGCACTGCAATGTGGACCCGCCTGCGGGGAGAGGTGCTGGGCAGCTGGGGCACGGCCCCAGGCTGGGCTTGTGCTCTGGGGTCCTGGGCCGGGCTGGTCGTGGTCAGCAGATGTGCACGCTGTCCTCCCCTGGGGACCCTGCCTCGCCTGTCTCCCATCAGCCCCTGATGGGGCCCGGGCTGGACAGTGCCGCCGCCATCGGGGAAATCTTCAGTAGGGCAACCCCCGCCGTCCAGAGACGAAGGCAGCTCTGTCTTCCAGGTGTCTCTCCTGTCCCCGCGGAGCTGACCGTCCCCCACCTGCTCTCCTCCACTGACCGGCCCCTCGGCTGTGACCTCTTGGTGTCTTGGAGTCAGAGACGCCCATCCCCACCTTGTATCCTGGGAAGCAGTGGCCCCCATCATTCCTGTCCCGGGCACCTGGGTCTGTGGGGCAGCAGCTTTGAGCTGGGATTCCAACCCCAGGAGGCTGAGTGGACCCCGTCCTGGGCCCCCAGCTGTCAGTGCGCAGGGGCCTCTGGCATTTGGGGTGACAGGACGGCAAGCCTGGGCCCCTAGCGCCCTCTGAGGCAGTGACCTGTGCTCCAGGGCTGGGCCCACTAAGCCCACCACATAGCGGCGTCCCCCGGAACACAAGGTTCAGCGAGAGCCTCACCGTCTCCTCAGGACGCCTGTGTTTGTCCTGGTCAGTGAGGGAATCCGTATCCCTTCCTCTGGGAAGGACTTTGAAAGCAGCATCACGTGCCCCTGGCTGTCAGGATCCTGACGCTCTGAGATCTCTGGGGAGCAGTGTCTGCAGTAGCCTCTGCGCATGGCGCCCGCCCTCGCCAGGATACCCAGGGTCCCACCCGTGTGCACCTCTCTGCTGGGGCTGCTGGCTAGGCGGCTGGAGGGTGGGCTGGGCCCAGTGCAGGAGGATCCAGGCTCAGAGTTGGAAACCGTGGTCTGTGCTCAGGGCCGCAGCACGAGGATACCCCTCTCTTCCAGCCTCCCGGGAGGGGTTGGGCGTGGAACCTTCCATGTGGCCCCACTGGCCCCCTCCGCCCGGCGTGTCTGCTCCGTGCCCCCCTCTTGTTCTCGAAGGCAGTGTTTCTCCACCTCAGACCCTCAGTGGTGAGAAAAGCCCCTCCCAGTGTGGACACATGGGTACTTGGTGCGACTGGCGTGAAGGGGCCCCGGCAAGCGGCCGCTCCTCTGCGTGAGGGGGAGGCCCCAGCTGCAGGCCCCTGGGCCAAGCATATCCACATCCTGCCCAGCCCCAGCCCCTGCTCTCTGGCCCTGCGAGAGTCAGATTCAGGCCGCCAGCAGCAGGGACCCTCCCCTGTCGGATCTTGGTGGCCGTGGGTGCCCTACTAGGAGGGGCCCTTGGCCACAGGAGAGTTTCGTGTCCTGTCCCACACGCTCCCTGTGCCGTGGGCCCCTGGTGACGGGAGGTGCCGGCCCAGACATACCTCTTGTCCCCAGAGCTGCTGAGCCAGACGCAGGCGCCAAGGCCACTGCTGGGAGGGTCTCCGAGGTTGCAGCAGGAGGGGTTGAGGCGAGGCTGTCGACGTGCTGCACTTAGCAAGGGGCCTGTGACGTCTCCTCTGTGAAATCCTGGCCCCTTGGAAGACAGGAGACCCATGTCTCCGCTTGAGGGATGGTTTGGGGGTGCAGTTTTGGGAGATGATGGGGGTAGAGGCTCCTTCTCAGGGGCCCCCAGACCCCGGCCCAAGCAGCGCGTGATCCTCCCAGCGTCCATCCACTGCGCCGGGGCCCCCACCTTCAGGAGGTGTAGAAGGAAAGAGGCTGGGCGCTCTGGGAAGTCGACGTGCCTCTTGGGCGCGCGTGTGTGACTGTGCCGGGACCCACCCTGCTCTTCAGCAGGTGTGGCGAACGTTCCCCTGGACAAGCATTTTAGTTACTAGAGCACGCCCCGCCCCCCAGCCCCTGACACACGCCTGTGCTCACACTCACGCCCGTGAACATGCAGCACACATGCACTCACGCATGCACACATACCACCACACAGAGTCATGCACACGCATTCTCACCCCCACGCACGCACACTCATACACACCCACGTGCACAGACACCTCGTCTGGCTCTGTGGCTCTGCCTGCTTTAAGCCAGAGGAATTGACGACTCTGGAGTTGCAGACGGTCCTGGGACGTGGACACCTGGGTCGGGGTTCCAGCTGTCCCAGTCCTCTGGGCAGCACCGGAGATGGTCCACTCGAGCCCATCCAGGTCCCACCTGCCCCCTCCTCCTCCTCAGCTGCCCTGGAGGCCGTCCGGGATGTCGGGTCAGCCAGAGGCCAAGAGGCCCTGGCATCCGTGGGCGTCCCGCTGTGACGCGGGGGCTCTGGCGCCTCCTCTGCCCTCCTTAGCCATGTGGCCCGGCCCCGGCCCCCCCTCCCTTCTCTGGCCAACATCCCCTTCTGTCCGCGTGACAGCGTGAGCTGTGGCTGTCCTGGAGGATGGAGGGACCTCAGCCAGGTGGCAGGGGGCTCCCTTCCGGGCCTGCCTGCCTGGCCCTTCCCCATGGGAGACCGCAGCGGTCCCACCCTCCTTTGGGGGTACTTGCTTGTGAGTCCACTTCACGAGGGACGCCCCTGGTGGGCCTGTAATCACCACGTGCAGCCCGGAGCAGAAGCACCGGCCAGGCGGCAGCTCACAGCTTTCACACGTTGGTTGGTTTTAACTCCTCCATTCCCTGGGCTTGTCCCCCAGTGGCCACTGATCTGAGACGTAAACCCGGGAGAGAGGGGAGAAGTGCCCTGTTTTCTTCTGCTCCCCGCCCCGTGAGGCAGAAGCTGGACGAGACCGGGGAGGGAGGAGGTGGCACTGCCCCGTCCAGCTCTCCCCGCCCCGCCCATGCTGTTTGTGGACGGAACGGGGCCCTGGCACGTCTGGATGCTTCCGAAGGCCTGAAGGGCGGAGGCTGCGGGGAGGCCTCCGTAGGAGCCTCGTTTGTACTATTTCACACTCGCCCCAAATGAGAAGAAGGCGCTGAGCGCTCGTGGAGGCATCTGGCCCGGATTTCCTGCTGCAAAGTCAAGATCGGTTCCACCCCCCACGTCAGACCCTTGAATAAACAAGGTGTGAAGAGGGCTGCGTTGGCAGTGAGGACCCACCTGGAGGGTTTGGTGCACCTTTTGCACCCAGGGAGTTCTGCGCAGCGGGAGGGGCTCCGTGACCCTGTAACCCCCAGTGCACACTGGTTCCCAATCAAACACTCTCTTCCCTGGCCGGCGCTGTCCTGCATGATCCTCAGCTGCCCTCAGCAGTGGTGTGGACAGCCCTGCTCTCTGAGACCCCTGAGCAGACCTCCAGGCCGCCTGCTTGGATATACGGATGTTCGGTGTGGGGCAGGGGGGCTGGGCTGCCTGCTTGTGGTGCCCAGGGGAGCCTGCGTGGCTGTCCCAGGACAGCTGCCTCCTGCGTTCCTGCCCCCAGGGGCAGGCTCCACTAGGGCCGCTCGCCACCAAGTGCCAAGTGGGAGAGACAACTAGGGAGGGCTTCCTGGAGGAGGCGGTGTGCTGGGATCAGGGGCTCGTGCCTGCCTTCTCTCCAAGGGATCTGGGAGAGCTGCTACCCAGGCCCGGACACTGTAGCCCCTGGAACCTGCCCCCCCTGAGTGGCTGGATTCTGCCGTCTTGTGAGGGGTGGGGGCTGGCGGCAGACACCAGAGGAGGGGATGCTGGAGGGAGGGGAGCTTATGAAGCCGGTAGAGAGCGTGAGAAAGAGATGCTCCGTGGGGGGAGAGACCCATCTGGGTCGGAGGAGGAGTTGGGCGGTCTCTTGTCTTGGACACTTGAATGGGTGCCCCCGCCCGACAGAGGTGTGGCTGGAAGGCCCTGTCCAGAGACACCCTCGGGATGGGCAGATCAGGTGCCAGGAGAGGAGGGGACCCTCCTGGGGGGTGGTCCTCGGTCCTGGGGTTTCCAGGTGGGCGAGTGGACATTGCCAAATGCCGCACGTGCAGCTCTGACCGGGTTTCGTAAAGTTGTTGCCTTAATGCACGTTGATGAAAATTCACCAAGGTCACCCCCTGCCCCCTTGGCATCCTCCAGGCCCCAACACAGAACCCCGCTGCCTATGTCCATTCAGGATCTGCAGGACCATGTCCACAGCAAGCGCAGAGTGGGCGGCGGGCCTCACGGCATCACTCCTGCAGGGGCCCAGCCCGCCCGCCCGCCCGGGGGTCCCTGTGCCCCCATCCCATGCCGTCCTCACAGCCATCGCCCTCCAGCCCCAAGGCGGCTGCAGCCCCCCACCTGTGCTGTTGCTTTGGCTGTCTTTGCACTTTTGTTCATGTTCATGCTCCAAAGAATATGTCATGATGCCTTCAGTACCGACGAGCACCGTCTCACTCGAGTCCCTGCAGCACAGCCGGGCCTCTTCTCCTGGATGTGTCACACACACACCCCGTGACAGGTGACGTGTGTGCCGTCCGTTTTCTAGGACAGACGCCCAGGGAAAGAACTCTAGTTTTCTATGGACCAGCAGAGATTCTCACTCCACTCACTGTCAGGTTGACACTTGTGCCGCCAGAGGGCCCAGCGCGGGTCTGCCCGGGGACTGCAGGTGTGGAATCTGGCGGCAGGGACACGTGGAAAGTTCTGGAAAGCTCTACTGCCACGGGGATGAGTTCGGATGCCCAGTGGACCTGTGCACTTAGTAAAACACAGTGATTCAACCTGGACAGTGTGTGGTCTCTTTCCTTGGGTCTTGGGACTGCTGGCCTGTGGCAGGGCTCACGCAGGGTTCTGCCCTCCAGGGTTAGGGCGCTGGGCACTGCTGAGGTCCTGTTGCTGCCTTAATGAAGGACCATAAGCCAGTGGCTTACACAACAGAAACCCACGCTCACGAACCTGGGCCTGGGGCCTGAGTCCGTCGAGCTCCCCACCTGGCCCTTCTCTCCACCATTGGGATGGCAGGGGCCCTGGGACTGGACCTTCCAGGTTGGGGCCCTCAGGAAATGGTGGGTGGGTGCCCGTGTGCGGGGCCCTGTTCTCGGGCGTGGGCTCTGCGCACACGGGTCTGCACGGTGGGTGGAGACCCAGAACTCGCTGCTGGTGCCCGGCCTGGACTCCGATGTCCTCAGAGCCCCTCCTGCTGGGCGTGGCACCTGCTTGGTCATGCGCCCATACCTTCTCTCCAGCGGGGGGAGGGGCTGGAGGGTGGTGGACGAGGCCATCCCATCTCCCACCTGGAGGGTTGCAGTGAGGGCCCGGCTGCAGGTGGGTCTGAGATGCGGCCGTGAGCTGAGACTGTGTGTGTTTTCAGCTCTGCTGCCCACTGCCTTCTGGAATTTTCCACCCCACTGGACCCTCCCTGGGCTTCCCGGGGGTCAGCTGAGTAGGAAGAACAGCTCAGCAGGACAGGACCCCAAGAGGCAGTGAGCGGGCGTGGACTGCTGACCCACAGCCGCTTCCCAGGCAACCTGGCCTGCAGCAGGGGTGGTTAGGGAGGGGCCTGGCAGGCCCAGGTCACCCGCCAGAGGCCTCTGGGCTGCAAGGCTTCCAGAAAGTTCTGGGCTGGGGCGTCCTTGGGTGAGAGCTGGGCTCCTGCTCGCAGGACCGGGGTCGTCTGCTGGGCTCACCTCTGTCCACCTGGAGCACCAACCAGGGTCCTGCCATGTCCTTGCCCGTCTGCTAGAGCCAAAGGGTGGAGGGTTCCGGAGATGAGGTGTTATGGCAGAACCGGGAGGCCGAGCTCTCCCTCCCAGAGGTGCTGGCCCAGGGGCGTGATGGGTGCCTGCTGCCACAGGGCCACTTGGGCATGTCTCGCCCGCTGGCCCCTCCCCCATCCTGAAACCTCCCCGCCACCCCCGCCATGTCCTGCCCCTTCCACCTTCCTGGGGGCAGGAAGATGATGTCCCCCCCCCGCCGTGGTGCATTCCCAGGTGGCTGATGAGCTCGTGGGGTGCCCCTGAGTGCCCAAGGGTCAACGGGGCAGGGGATCTAGCCTGTGAGCGCTGGCCCGGGGGGATCAGAAGGGGCTGTGGTCACGGAGTGACAAGACACATGGTGGATAGGTGCTGTGGGCAGGGGCGGGTTGTCGGGAGGCTGGCGGGGAATGCCAACCCCCAGGTGTGCTCGGCCGCTGCCCACCTCTAAGCCCCCCCAGGAAGGACGCCCCGTCTGGCCCTTCCTGGGCCCCAGGGCCGCCGCGTCCAGATGCCACTAGGTGGCAGCACTAACCCGGAGGACGGGGACCTGGAGCCCACCCGGGGCAGCTGCTCCCAGGGACCCATCAATTCTGAGGTCGGTGCTCGGCTTGGAAAGGCTGCCTGGCGGTTTCTGCTGGACGGACGCCCCCAGGCCTGGCCCCGGACTCTGTGGTGCCTCGGGAAGGGCCTGAGGGGTCAGAGGAGGGCCCCCGCTGTGCGGGCTCCTGTGGAGGGTGGGCTGGAGGGTAAGGGGTTGGGATGCTAGCTGGGCCCTCAGGCCTCAGGACAGTAGGAGGTGCTGCTCCCGCCAGGCCCCCTCGGCCTGGCTCCCCGCGTCCGTCAACATGCCCAGTGCCTGTGGTCCAGCTCCCTCTACCGCTCTGCAAGCCGGGGGCTCACGCAGCTGGAGTGGCCGCAGCCCCGGCCCCGCCTGGACCCTCAAGCCTGCAGCCCACGGGGTCCCAAGGCCACGAGGGGGATGTTCTCGGAATGGCCCCGGCTCCGCCCAGGACAGGCCCGAAGGCTTCCCTGGGCGTGGTGCCCTTCATTCATTCACGCATTCATTCATTCACTAAACAGGTGAGTGTCGGTCCCCAGGAGCAGCGACCAGAAAGCGGCAGACACAGGCCTTGGGCTCATGGAGGCTGAAAGCCAGATTGTGGATACCACCTGTGAAGCCTGACCTTTCACGACAGCTGCTGGAGCACAGACGTTACAGACAGAAGTGCCCCTGTGCGCGTGAGGTCAGAGGTCAGACAGCTCAGTGGGGTGGTCACAGGCTGCCCTCACTGGCTTGTAGGGCACATTTGTCTCAAGGCGGAGCCCAGTCCAACCCTGGGTTAGCAATCCTGATGGGCTCTGGGTGCAGCAGGCCCTGGGGCAAGCCTTGACCCTCGACCCTCCGGGGGCCCAGCCAATGATGTCCGGTGCCGGGGAGCGGAAACGCAGGGCGGGAGCTCGGGCACGGGGCTGGCCAGTGCGCAATGGAAGCCATCTCCTGTTACTGGAACTGCTGCCCGGAGCAAGGCCTCTGTTGTTACCGTCTCCCTTTCCGGAAGCTGATGGAGCAAATCTCCCTGACCTTCTCCTAACACAGCAAGGCTCAGACCCGTGCCAGGAGGGCAAGAGGCAGGCAGGGGCGCTGGGCTTGTCTGCAAACTTTATTACATCCGCGGGGCTGGCCCTGCAGGTCAGGGCTCTGGGCTCTGGCGAGACCGGGGAGGGAGGAAGTGGCACTGCCCCGTCCAGCTCTCCACCCGCGGCCCGGCTGTGAAATTCGGAGCTTTCGCAGGCAGGACGGAGGGTTCACTGAGCAGGGACCCAGCCTGAGTCACTGCCTGGTGTTTCAGGAGCCCCCAGACTGCACCTCAAACGCAAGCATGGGGGTTTATGGGAAACCAGCTGTCCACACCCGCCCACCCCGCTGCCAGCCCAGAAACTGCACATTCACGCTTCTCCCGGCAGAGGGCAGGCCTGGAAGCTTCTGTGTGTGTGAGCAGAGGCGTTCCTCCCTCACCGGGTCCTGCCTTTCTCCCCTGCGACCCCTCTGCCTGGCTGGCCTCGGCCCTCCTGCAGCCCAGCCCTGGGCTCCTCCCCCAACGCGTCTGCACTCTGCTCCCTTTGCCCTGGGCACCGTCCTGCTCTGAAGCCTTCCGTGGCTCCCCAGTGCCTGCAGGGAAAAGTCCAAACCCTTCCTCCCCACACTGGGGCCTTCCCCCCAGCACGCAAGCGTCGTGCTTCTCTCCGGGCACACCCCCACCCCTCCCTCCTCCCATTCTCCGACCCTCTGGTCCTTCCGGGCGCCACCTCCGCTCCTGCTTCCTCCTCGTGGCCTCTGCGCTGCCCTGCACCAGTGCACCTCCCTCACATGGACTTGCATCCCGGGGGTGGCGTTCAGCCCCTCCGTGCCCCCATCCTCCTCCCCATGGGCCCCTTCTCCTGAGGCCCTCCCATCTCTCCAGGGCCAGCTCCTTGAGCCTGCAGACCCGCTGGGGTTAGACGCCAGGAAAGTCCCGAAATCCGGGCACAGCTGGGTCCTCAGGAAACCCTGCCCCGTAGCCGCCATCATCTGCTTTTACAAGATGCAAAACTATAATTTCTTTTTCAATTTAAGATGAAACGGTTTAGCTCAAGCAATTGGCATTTTACTTCTGCACGTGCAGAGGGAGGTCTAGCTGGTGATGCTGGCACGTGGCTTGTTCTTCTCAGACACTCGTAGGCGGAAAATGCCTGTCAGTCTTCATGGATGGCCTTGAGACCACCGGGCTGGGAGCAGTGAGCCCAGGGGCAGTTTGGGACCCTCCCCTCCTGCTTGGAGAGACCCTGGGTGGGACCTGCCCGGGGCTGCCACAGGCCAGTGGACAGAGAGGGAGCTGGGTGCAGGACTCATGCTCACTAGAGCCAGAGACCACATGGCCAAGAGCATCTATGGAGCACCTACTGAATGCATCCTTTGTTCTCTGCACTGTGGAGAGGCAGGGGAGAAGGCACGGCCACGCCCCTGAGCCCCTCAGGGACTTGCTGGAGGGGGGGGTGCTGAGGGGACAATGGGCGCTCTGACAGTCCAGTGGCCAGTCTGCACCCAGCAGTGGCCCCGATCCAGCTGCCTCTTCCCTTGGCCCCCAGCCCAGGAGCTGGAGAAAACAGCTCAGCCCCATCCGCCCCGCCCACTGGAGCCAGACAGCTAGAGCTGGAACTCCCTCCTTGACATTCAGAGATGCTAATTTTTCATCACAGGGTGGGTTTGACATTTGCATTGGAATCGGTTTCTGTTAACTTCCTCCCCATGGCTGGCGCAGAGACTGAATCCTCCTGGCTGCCCGCACCACTGCCTGCTGTCCATCCCACCCTGGGGGCCCCGGCCACCTAGGCGCAGACCTGGTGCTGTGGGGCACCTGGGACCCCCATCCTCCACCCTGCCTCTGCCCCCACCTTGACCTCAGGACGTGGCTGCCCACCCTGCCCCAGGCCGCGCTCCAGGGCAGACTCCCCCATAAGGGTCCCCGGTGGGCCCTGGTCCTGGCACTGTCTTCCCTGGCAAAGCCCCATCACACCTGCTCCTCCCAAGTCCCCATCACCTGCCTTAGGTCGGGCGAGGCTCTGTTCTTCCCACCGCAGCGCCCGCACTCGTGGGTATCCGCTCGGCACCCAACCAGCCGAGGTGCACACTCCCTGCAGCATCCGTGCCTCACGTGCCCCATCCCTGCCCGCTCTCCCGGATTCTGCTGTGCCTGCACCCGGAGAATGGGTGCCCACCAACCCCGGGCGGGAAGGCTCACCTGTCTTGTAGACAAGGGCCCAGGGGGGTGGGGCCTGTGACCCCCAGCCTTGCGTCTCCCCAGGCTTCTGTTGGGGGCTGGGGCAGGGAGGGAGAGGGCTACCTAAGGAGACAGGTGTGGGTGGGCGTGCAGGGTAGGGCCGATGACGGCTTTGCAGGGGTGAGTGGGCCTGGCGGAGCCCCCTGTTGAGAGCCCAGTGCCTCCCACCCCAAGGCTGACCTGGGAGCCAGGCCCAGCGCCCGCCCCCCCCTCCCAGGACACGTCCCCCTGCCGGGAGTTTGTCCCCCATTTGCCGCTTGGCCTGCATTCAGAGCCCCCTCCCTATTTAGAGAAAAACCTGAGGCTCAGAGAAGCTAGGTAGCTTGGCCGGAGGTGCCGGGGGAGACGGGGGGACAGGAGGTCCCCACGGGGACACGGCGGAGTGGGCTGAGCGCCTCTGCCCGTGGGCACAGCTCCCCTGAATTCTCAGAGAGCCACCCTGAGGGCGGGACAGGCTGGCTTCAGGAAGAAGTGGGTCCACGGGGTCTGAGAGGTTGGCTCCCGGCAAGCCTCAGAACTTGAGGACAGCAGAGTGAGCCAGCTGGGGGGCGGCGAGGGGCCTCAGACCCCTGGGGCCCCTGCCTGGCCCTCCAGAAACAGGAGGGGAGGCAGAAACGGTGGGACAGACACCTGTGCCCTCCTTCTGTGAGGGGGAGACCCACCCCCAGGCTGGAGGGAACCCGAGCGGCCTCCTCGGGCGCTGCCGATGGGCACCCTAGGCTGTGGCCTCCGCGGGGATGGGGTCCCTGTCGGAGAGGAGGAGGGCCTCCCACCCATCCAGGGACTGGCCTGGATCCCCACCCCAGGTGCTCCCCACCAGGATTCTCGGAGCCCGGGGACCCCCGGCGGCATCCCCGTGGCTCCCGCGGTACTGAAAACACCCAGAGTGGGGAAGGTGCAGGAGTCATGGGTGTTCACAGGACAAATGAACCAGGCAGGGTGTCTTCTAGCGGTGGCCACAGCACACACCCCACGGGCTCCTCTCTCAAGGGACCTCACTTCTGGAATCCAGCCGAGGCCACCAGGGACCCACGTGCGGGTGTTCTGGCCGACAGCTAGTGCCAACGCCAGCTTGCAGGTGATGCTCTCAGCCCCCGGCTGAGGCCCAGAACTTTGTCCCCTCTGTGACCTGTCCAGATCCCTTCCTGGTCTTCGGAAGCCATGGGAGATAATACGTGGGTATCGTTGTTTGAAGCCGCTAGGCCTGGGGTTATGGAAGGACTCATGCTTCCAATTTTTATTCCCAACTCAGGCAAATTCCAGCAATTTCTGTGGGCTGAGAAATTTGCATCAGAAATGACTTTAGTATCAAAAATTGAAATGTAGGGCTTCCCTGGTGGCGCAGTGGTTGAGAGTCCACATGCCGATGCAGGGGACACGGGTTCATGCCCCGGTCCGAGAAGATCCCACATGCCGCGGAGCGGCTGGGCCCATGAGCCATGGCCACTGAGCCTGCGCGTCCAGAGCCTGTGCTGCGCAATGGGAGAGGCCACAACAGTGAGAGGCCCGCGTACCGAAAAAAAAAAAAAAAAAAAAATTATTGAAATGTAGGACCTGTGTGTATTTGAAATGATACTCGTTATTCAAATGCCCTGAGGAAAGAGCCCCAACAGGCCACTGAGGTGCTGTATCAGTTGCCAAGTTTGTCTGCTCAACAGGACGAAGGGCACAGGCTGGACTGCGACTGTGCCCGCCCCTCGCAGGACCCGGCGGCCCCTCTGCTGAGATTTGCTCCTCCCCACAGCCCAGCCCCTCTGCTGGGCCCTGGGCCTCCCCTGGGTGGAGGCTGGAAGACCGGGCGCCTTGCTATGAGGGGGAAAGCCCACCAGACAGAAAACCCGCCGCTCTGGAAATGTTCCTGACACGGGGCTGCTGCCCTCAGCAGAGGCGGGAAGTCGTCCCCCGTCCCCTGCCCCCCATTTATCCTCAGCCTCCCCTAGGCTTGAAGCAGCAGATAACGGGCCTGCCTCCTGGCCTTGAGTCCCTGGAAAAGGAGGCCAGGGACGGACAGGGCCCACCCAGTACCCCACGCGGGGGTCCAGCGCCTGGCCTTCCTCTCCCAGGGATGTGAGAGATTGGACCCTTCTCATCGGTGACTTCTGTCTCCTGGTGGGCTTCCTAGAAGGGGGCATGGTTGTCCCTGGACAGCATGACCCCTGCCCCCCGCACTGTAGTGAAAGGGGAGGTTCCCTCTCTCTGGGCCTCAGCGTCCCATCTTCAAGATGGCTCTGGATGGACGAGGTCCTGGACAGACTGGAGGTAGGGGGAGCCCGTGCTCCCTCACCGCGCTCACTCATTCAGGGTCATGGTGCCCCAGCCCCACTCTCATCAGCCAGCTCAGGGTCCGAGTCTTCAAAGGGCTCACAGTCCAATGAGATGCCACCAACAGAGGCACCTGCATGTTGCTATGGAAACACACTATGAGATATGGGCTGGGGATGGGCCCAGACAGGCTGGGATGAGGTGTTGAAAGATGAATGAGTTTCCAAGCCCAGAGAACTCGGAGGAGGTGGGTCAGGAAGTGTGTCCTTCTGGGCGAGCGAGAAGCTTCTGGGATGGATGAGAAACCCCGACATGTGGGATCTCTCAGCCTGATCCACGCCTGGCGCCAGGCGCCTGCTTATCTGAAAACCTCTCAGCAAAGTCGGTCGCAGGGCTCAGGCCATTCTGTCTTCTCCCCGGTTTGGGTGCGCAGACAGAGCCGTGGCCATGCACGTGGGGCCCCGGGCAGACAGCTGGGCTGGAGAGGTGTGGGTGGCCCGGCTGCCAGCCAGGCCCAGCGCAGAACAACTGGGCCGTCCAGGAGCCAGGCTCCACCCCCTCCCCCCGCAGGGGGCTACGTGGGCCGAAGTCACGGGCCAGGGTCCACCGGCTGGGCCTCAAGGCGCTTATTTGCCCCCATCAAAGCCCCCACCAGCTGGTCCCAGAGTTCAAGAGATCAGTGGGGAGGGGTCCTGCCCGGGCACAGCTCCGTGGTGGGTCCCGAGGCACCCTGGTCCACGCGAGCCCCTGGCAAGTGCCCGGCGAACAGGTGGCCATCCTGCTGCAGCTGCAGTTAGGACAGGGAGGCCCCTAGGGCGGAGGGTCTCACCACGGCAGCTCAGCCCACAGGTTGCAAGCGGAGAACCCACCTCCTGAGGAACAGCCTGGTGTCATCCTGCAGGATTGCCGGTGGGTGGGTGTGGCTGAGGGTGGGTGAATGGGGCCGGTGGAGCCCCTCAGCCCACCCACCTCCCTCTTTCAGAAGGCAAGTGTCCTTGGCAGCTTTCCCCTCCTTAAAGGGGCAGGCCCCCGAAGGCACCTGGTCAGGGCCATGGTGGTCTGCGGAGAAGGGGGAGGGCCCCCTTTGTGCTCAGGCGATGGTTTGTAAGCTCTGGGGGCTGGGGCCCTGCAGAGACACCCCCAGGCCAGCCAGGACCCCAGGTCCCTCTGCTGTGCCTTTCATGGGACAGCCTTTCTCCTGCGTCCAGCCTCCCCGAGGTCAGCTCCCATTGTGGGTGGTGCTGGCTGGACAGCAGGACCCGTGTGGGGCCCCGGCTGCAGTGTGCGTGGTGATTCTAGGGTTAAGTACGACTTTCAGCCCCAGCAGCTGAAGAGGAAAGGGAGGCTCAGGCCGGTTACCGTTTGCTGAGGGCTGGCCTCGAGCCTGGGCCCCGGAGACGGTGCTCTCGGCTGTGGCATCAGTGGCTTTCCCTTAGTGCCACCCTGGGAGTTTTCTTTAAATCTGTGTCTCCAGGGCTCCACCTCCGGCCCATGAGTGGTCTGCGGGCTGAGGCCCAGGAGCCGGCCTTCCGTCCTGTGCTGGAAACACAGCGGTCTGCAGCACCCGCCCACCCGTCTGTCTGAGCCGGGCCTGGGATGCAGGGACCCCAGGGGAGAGGCAGGTGGGAGAAGTGGAGCCGGATGAGGCCTGGCTGGGGGTGGCCTGGAGGGGAGGCTCCCGGGCTCCCTTCACCCTGAGGCCTGCCCTCCTGGTTACTTCATGAAGGTGACCGCCGAGGCAGTGGGGGTCTGCCGGGTGGGCCCACGGCGGGAGGAGTTTGGACAACGGCTGTCTGACCGCCCTCCTGGGCTGGAAGGGCCCCAAGGTGGGCGCCGTGACCTGGGCAGCCCAGGCCGCCCCCCCAACCTGGCCTGAGCCATGGCCACAGCTGCCCACTGGGGTCCCGCTGCCACAGACCCCTCGTCCCCAGTCCTCCGCCCTGAACCACACACCAGGCCCTGTCCCGGGGGAGGGTCGGCAGGGACCCCATCCTCTGAGAGGGACGTCGGGAGGCCTTCTGGTAGGTGGCCTTTCATCCAGGGCCCGAATGACAGGAAGGAGCCAGGCGTTGGCGGGGGCACGGGCAGGCGAGCAGGGAAGGGCCCAGCTAGAACCTTCTAGAACCTCGCACTGTACACATGGAGGCGAGAGAGGACCCTGGCAGATCCCTGGGGTCCCCTTGGGCCCGGGAACAGGGGCAACGTGGTCCCAGGTTCCCCTGTCCCTCTGTCCTCGAGATCCTCCTGGATTGAAGCTCCATCCGAGCGCAGGGGTGATGGGCCTGCCAGTTCCGGTTTCCTGCGGGGCCGCCCCCATCTGGGGAGTTGTTTGCTGGGTCGAACGGGGTGTTTGCAGGGCCATGGCCCCACCTCGGTTCCTGGAAGCCAGTGGGCAGCCTGTTTGGAGGGTCCTGCCGTCTGTCCGGCTGCGCAGCCAGGTCTGCGGTGCCTGTGACGCTGATTTTACAGAGATGCGAGCCGTGCTCTGAGTGAGACCCAGTGCTCACCATGGCAGCTTCCAAACTTGCAAAAGCTCTGCGGCACCTCCGCAAAGGTGGGGAGCGTCAGGGCCGGGCTCCCCAGCACCCCCTTCCCAGCCTGGCTGCCGCCAACCCGTGTCCCAGACCCGCAGCAGCAGGTTCTGCCCAGTGAGGAGCCCCCGGCCCCTCGGTGGAGGAAACGGCCCTTCCGGGGAGGCTGAGGCCCCCCCACCCTCAGCTCGCCACCATCAAATCTGTGTTTCCAGCGCCAAGAGAATGCACTTAAAGTCTGCAGCGGACGTCAGGGTAATCATCTCCACCCAGGACTGGGACAAGGTCCAGGGCCTCCCTGAGAACAGGCCAGGGACACGGCAATCGCTTTGGAGAGCGCGCGAGCTGGAACGGGGTGGGGTGCTGGCTCTGGGACAGCCGGCACAGATACTGGCCGGCCCAGGCTGGGAGTGGTCGAGGCAGCCCCCCACCCCCACCCCCACCCCGTCTCACTGAGGTTGGAAGGAAGAGGAAAGAAACCGGGGAGAGGGAGCAGGAAGCTGGAGGAATGGGAGCCTGAGAGGGGAGCTCCAGCCTTGCCCGGGTCGCTGAGGCCCTGCGGCTCGGCTGTGCTAGCTCCTGCCCTCCTGGTCTTCGGCCGCCAGACATGTCCTTGTCAACAGGAGCAGAGCCAGGCTCACGGGCCCTCCTGAGCCTCCAGCTCTGGGCGCGTCTCATCTCACGGAGGAAGGTGGGTGGGGCCGCACGAGGCTCTGGGGACCCGGGGCTGGAGGTCGGGCTGGGACCTGGGGGCGTGGAGCTGTGCTGCTGGGGTCCCGCGGCCGGGCCCTTTCCTCGGCCGGATGACCTCAGCTTTGTCAGCGTGTGAGTGGCAGAATAATGCCACCCCAGAGGCAGTGACCATCCATCTGGTACAACAAACGTCAGAACACGCCAGAAATAGAAGAGCACCCCACCCTGCAAAGGGGCCCCCTTCCCCCCCTCAATCCGCCTCCCTAAAATGATGGGCTCAGAAACCCAAAGGCGTAGCGCTCCCCCCCCGCCCCCGGCCCCAGGCAGGACCAAGGACAGATACCGACAGGGATCGCTAAGGACAAATCAATAAGCTCCCTCTCCTTCCACGGCACCTCCCCTGGCCTGGATCCCAGCTCCCTGAGGCTGAATGTCCAGTGCTCCCTTCCAGGAAGGGACGGAGGCTGAGAGCCTGAGGGCCCAGCTGGACCTCCCTGCATCCACGAACCTGGACAGAGCAGGTGGTGCTGGGCGCTGTGGGGTGGACTGTGGCCTGGGGTCCAGCGGGGCCCCCAGGACCTAGTTTGGGGGTATCTCATCCACTCAGGGGTCCCACTGAGGATGGGGTCCACGGTGGGTGCGGGCAGAGAGCAGTGCCTCGGCTTGCTGACAGTTCCTGAGCTGCAGGCTGTGGTGCGTGAGCAGCCTCGGAATCTCAGGGGCCCAGTGCTGGTTGGAGGACGTGGAGGACGCAGAGGACGCGGAGGATGCTGAAGAAGAGGGCCCCGCCTGCCCGCCTGCTGCCCGCTGCCCGGGGAATGTGCTGATTTAAAAATCCAGTCACTGGCCGAGGAAGCTTCCGTGCTCTGCAGTCGGCTGCTGGGCCTGGGGACCTGAGTTCCCATTGTGGGCGCCCCCCTGCCCCCCCTACCCACCCCCGATTCGGGCAGGCTGTGCATGTCGGTGGTCTGCCTTTCCTGCTGAGTTCCCTCCTGGGCAGGACAGCTGGGCACAGAGATGGGGGTGGAAGTGGGCAGAGCAGGCGAGGCCCAGGCCCACGGAAGGCTGCCTGGGAAGATGGCGTGCAGCTTTCACACGAGCTCCCCATGCAAACTCGCCCAGGAAGCGGCCTGTGGCCTCCAGGGCCGTTGGCCTCTGGGCCTGCAGCTGATCCTCCGCTTTGGTTGCAGATGCACGGGCTTCCTCTCCTGACTTCTGTGCTGGGCCTCAGCCAGCAGGCCACAGAGAGGCCCCACCCCGCAGGAGCTGTGCAGCCTTCCCGGGACCCTCCTTCTGGTCTCTGCTGCCGACTCTGTTTTCATTGCTGGTGGGGGAGGCCAGCCGCCTTTGCCAGCCTGTGTTTGTGGGAACTTAGGCCCCCAGGAAACTGGCCCAGAAGGTCCAGCAGGGAGGGTCCTCCCTGGCCCAAGGGGCCCCAACTGGGTCGCTTCCCAAGGAACCTGGGATGATGAGGAAGTGCAGGTGGTCTCAGTTGGCGGGCAGGGGATCAACCTCAGCGCTGGCATCCGGGACGGACGCGCTGACACCCCAGCCTGGTCTCCACTGTAGCAAGGAGCTTCCCTTGGTTAAGAACAGCCTGGGAAACAAGGGGCAGCGCCCCGCTTTACAGGTGGGGAGACTGAGTTGACGGGGGGTTGCCTGAGGCCTTGTGGCCAGAGGGGCGGGATCAGGCCTGGGTCTGGGTCTCCTGGATCACACACATGGGGCCACCAGGGCACATGCCCAGGGGTGGAGGTGACAATCGGGGGAGGGGCCTTCGCTCTGCCCCAGGTCCACAAGGAACAGGCCCCCTCGCCTGGCCTGGATGGTCAAGCCTGGGGGCCAGCAGGAGGCATGACCGCGGCCGTTCTCCCCTCCCTCGGGGGTGGCGGGGCCAGTTTCTGAGGACCAAGTTCCGATTTCCACCCCCAGGAGGGGCTCCTCCACGCCTTGGAGGTCCCTGGGCAGTGGACAAGACTGGTCTGGGCAGGACGTGCCCGTGGCCTGCCCAGTGCCTCTTCCAGGACGACCTGGCAGCTGCCTGCCTCGAGGGGCTCAGGATCTGGATGGGGTGAAGGACACCCTCAACCAGCGATTTGGGGCTAGGCCCAGAGCACACACCCTGCTGTGCTCACAGAGGGCAGGTCCTGAGGGGGCCCTGGGGACACACGTGTGGGGTCTCACTAGACGTGGCGGTAACTCACACAGGAGCGGCAGTTTGGGGTCCAGGCCTCACGTGCAGCAGGAGCCCCGACGTGGCACTCGCACTGGCCCAGGGGAGCCTGGCAGGCTGTGGGGTCTCCCACCCCAGGCAGAGCGCCATCTGGAAATGCAGGTTCAGGGCCCAAGAGAGGACAAGGTGACTTGGAGGCGAAGGAGAAAGAGGAGAACCTTCCAGGAGGACTCAGGGCTCCCCTCGGAGGGTCACGAAGCCTCGCTGGGCCTGCCCTCCGTCCTCATGCATCGCCGTTCAGCAGGGCCTGCCCCCGCCCCCCCCCCCTCCTCTGAGGGATACTGTGACCCTCTGCCCCCAGGTGGGAGCCGTGTGATCCTCCAGGCTGGGACTCATGAGCAGGTGGCCAGCTGGCTGGGACAAAGGGCTTTTCTGCGCTGTGGGCTGTCAGAACGTAATTCTTCAGGAAGAGCCGGACTCACTGCCTCAGGGGTGGCAGGGCCGGCAGGCGTCCAGACACCTGCTGTTCCGGTCCTGGGTCAGGCCGTGGGGCACGAAGGCCTGCGTGGGGGTCCTTGGGCACAGTGCCCCGGGATGCTCTGCAGCCCCCAGGGCAGGTGGCAAGGAGAAGGCCCTGGGTCTGCGCCACACCTGACCTGGCCCGTGGGCCCCGTCTGGCCTCTGAAGGCACTTGAGCTGCGTCCGGCTTCCAGCTCTTAGCTGTCGGCGCAGGGGCCTCCCTTGAGAGCAAAAGGGCAACTGCCAGGGGGCTCCTGTTTAATGGTCATTTCAGCGGCAGCAGCAGCCACTCAGCACCAGCCAGACACGGAGCCAGACACCAAGTGCCCGGCCGACCCGACCCCTCCACCCTCACGACGGCCCCATGAGCGGGGACTGTTACCATCCCCACTTAACAGCTGGGGAAACGGAGGTTCAGAGAGGTGCCAGCCGGCAGGGACCGTCCACCACACCCCACCCCACCCCACCCCCCCCGCCACGCTTGCTGGGCCAACAGAACACTGGGAGCAGGGGCGAGGCCCGGGGATCCCATTCATCCCCAGCCGCTTCCTCACCCTGAAGAGTGCTTCGCCCTCCTCTGGAGTGTGTTTATAGATAATTAACTACTTAGCAGAGAGGCAGCTGGGGGTGGGGTGGGAGGCAGAGGCACGTGGAGCTGTGAGACTGGAGGCCGGCCAAAGGCGGATCGATACCGTCTGAAAAGATGCTGCAAAGTGTCGTAGGGACAAAGTCCAGCTCACAGGAGTCCCGCCTATGGCAGCGGGGCCCCTGAAGGTGGGGGAGTGGGGCTGAGCCCCTGCCAGATTGGCTCAGAGGGAGAAGGGGCCCTGCAGAGCCCTGGCAGGAAGGGCACCTGTCAGCATGTCTGGCTCTGGACAGCACAGTCCTCCAGGCCAGG
This sequence comes from Hyperoodon ampullatus, assembly GCF_949752795.1. Lineage (NCBI taxonomy): Eukaryota > Metazoa > Chordata > Mammalia > Artiodactyla > Ziphiidae > Hyperoodon > Hyperoodon ampullatus. Next base: position 88,019,831 of record NC_136927.1, on the reverse strand, counting down.
GCCGTGGGACGCCAGGGACACAGGGGACGAGGAAACGTGCTGGGGCAGCAGGCCCTGATCCCGGCACAGCACAGCTTGAGCTCGTGGCTTAAATCCAGAACCTGGAGGAGGACTGGCCGGTATCTCGGGGGAGGCCAGGTCTCTCCTTCCTCTGTGCGACTGTCCACTCCTCCTTGCACGGAGAACGTTCAGTGACTTCGAGGCCTCTCAGCTGCGCTCTCCCCTCTCTCCCACCCCTTGTCCCAGCGTCAGTGTGGCCTCTGGCTGGTCAGCAAGGGCATCTCTCTAAGAGGCCTGGTTGGACCCACCTGCGAGTGGGGGAAGATGACAGCGCGTCCCCTTTGGAGAAATGGCCCCGATTCTCACATTCCTCCTGCACTTGATGGCTTTCAAAACTTCTGCTGAAAGAAATGGGCAAAGAAAGAGACTCAAGTATGGGCTTCCTCCCAGGAGCCCCAGGGAAGGCATTTGGTCACGACTGAGGCTGGAGGGGTGTTGTGTGGGGTGGGGTGGGGGTGGGGGTTGGGGGGTGTCGCTGTCCGTGGTGCTGAGAGCTGGCAGGCTGCAGGGGCCTGGGGGACGTGACGGGGAGGCCTCTGGCCCAGGAGGATGGATATGTGTTTCCATGTAGCAGTCAGAGTGACCTGGGGGCTGGACACAGTGCCCCTCCCTCGGGGCCTCACCGTAGTGTGTGCTGGACCAGGGCTCCCACTGAGAGATTCGATCCCAGGCCAGGCCAGGATCTTCCTAACAGCCCCCGAGAGATGGCGCCAGGGCCCACGTGGGGCTCTGGTGGGGCGTGGTCCCCTGTGTGTGTGGGGGGAGGTCCCACTGCAGGACTGGCTGCAGGGGCTGCTTCGGGGGGTGGGCGCAATCTCCATCCTGAGGGAGGGCAGGGTAGCCTGCGAGGGCCTAGGGAGGTGAGGCCAGTAGATTCACTTCAGATCCAATCCTGACCGAGGATGGGGAAAGGATGAGGAAGGAACAGACAGTCTCTGAACCCTCCCCAGGTCCCAGCGTCCTTACTCCTGCCTGGCCCAGCGTGGTCACCACCCCTCCCTCCTGGGTAGCACCTGCCCGGATGCCCAGCACCAGCCCCAAACACCTGGATCCTCTCAGCCTGAGTGTGTGGGGTTCAGCCAGGGTGGGGTTGACGTGTGACGCAACAGGGGCCCCCTCTGGACCCAGCCTCCCTTATGCCCTCTTGCCAGGCACCCACTCACCCACTCATCCATTCACCCACACGTTCAACACGTTTACCAGCCCTACTAAGTGCCGGGCATGTGTGCAAAGCCTGACTCCTCCATTATTGGCGGGGGGTGGCGGAGGGGAGGGGCCGACAGGTGTGACATCTAGGGGGTGAAGGGTACTAGGAAGTGAGGTGAAGCATGGCCACAGGGCAGAAGTGGGGGGCGAGAAGTGGGGGGGCGAGAAGCTCATCCCCACAGTCCACGTGGGAGCACCGGGCTTTTCACGTGGCCCCTCTCAGGGGTGTTTGGGTCTTAAAGGGCCTGCGTGGCTGGGTCAGGGGCTGAGGGAAGCAGCAGGGCGGACCTGGGAGGGGACTGGAGGGGGCCCGTCAGCCACCCCTCCCCTGTGGCTGGGCCTGGCTGAAGGGCTGGAGGAGGAAGTCCCCCAGGGCTGTGGGTGTATAGGCAGGACACCTCCTCCCGGCCCGCTGAGCTCACAGCGCTGCCCTTGGGCTCTCGTGGGTCCTGCTGCTGACGACCCCCTTCCCCCCCACACCGTTGCCTCCCAAGCCCGCCCTCCTGCCTCCCTCAGCCCCTGACCCAACCTAAGTCCCACCTTTAATCCAGTCCCCGTTTATGCCAACAACTGGTTACCATGGCAATGTCCTTGGGACAGGGTGGAGGGTGGAGAGGGCAGCAGGCGGAGAGGGGAAGGCGGTTTCTGCAGAGAAGACCTTGCACGTTCGCCAGCCGCCTGGCACTGGCCGGGGTAGCGTGTGGGCAGGGGTCTTCGGGGGCCTGCTCCACACCCTTCCTCCTCTCGGCCCCCACCCGGGGTCAGCTCAGAGGACACCTTTCCTGCCACAAAGGCTCCAGGACGCAGGGACACGGAGGCACCCGTTCCCCAAAGCCGGTTTCATTCGTGTGTGAACTGGGGGTTTTCCTTTCCTCTGAAACAGCAGTTTCAGGAGCAGCGGGAGGGAGGGGCCTGGCGGCCTGGAGTAAGCACTAATTCAGCTCCTACGACACGACTAGATGATGACTAGCTTCCTGCAATGAGTGCTTCCCAGCGGGGCGCAGGTGCGGAGGGAGGGCTGTGCAAAGTAATGAGTTAGGCCTGATTAATCTTGCTGCGTTAGCAAGTCTGTGGGGAAAGCCAAACAAGGTTGGACAGATGTGTGTGAACGTGTGCACGCGACGCCCCTCTGGGTCCACCGGGGCCCCAAGCACCGCGCTAACCCCAGTCTGGCCTCGAGCTCCAGGAGGGATGGGCCTGCTGGGCTCACCCGTGGGAATGGCCATTAAGACCCACCTTCTCAACTGCGTGGGCTGGCCCAGGTGCAGGGAAGGGGTGCAGAGCTGACCTGGCTGTGAGCAGCTGCAGGCTCCTGCCGAGAGCCCAGGCCTCTCTCCCTGTTCAGCCTCAGCCACCGGGTGATGCCAGCACCCGGCTCAGGCCAGGATGCCAGGTTGAGTGGGCGCCTGGCCAGACTTTCTGCCCAAGTCCTTGGGCCAAATCAGCTCTTAAAGTCCGAGGCCTCCTGAATCAGTGTTGCCTGGAGATGGTTGTCAGCAGATAGAGATGGGGGCCTCGGCCCTGGCTGAGTACCCTCTGAGGGTGGGGCGCCAGAGTCTGGAACTTAAGCAAGCTCCCAGGTGACTCCCTGTGCGTGGCTGTGAGTGGACGTCCACAGTCCCCAGGGCTGCATCCCTGGGTGCCCCTTCCTCCAGGAAGCCTTCACAGATTGGGCCAGATCACCCTCTCTCCTCTGACGTCAGCCTAACATTCTCAGGAGCACCCAGATTTCACAAGTCCCGAGAGATGAGCCTAAAGGCAGAGGCTTGAGGAAGCATCCCCATCCCGAAAGGCGTGGGGAGTGCCACAGGGGGACGAGACAAGACAATCTCGCCTTTTCAGCCAGACAAACCCCGTCCATACCTCACCTTCCTGGGCTGCCAAATGAGGGAACCCCTGCTTCCCAGAGGTGCTGAGATGGTTAGAGGGGACTTCAGAGGGGCCTGGAGTGTGGTTGGCCTCCACCACCAAGAGAAGGTCGTTGAGCAAGGCACCTTCTGTCCCGGGACAGCACGGAGCAGGGACAGACAGAGAACGCAGCCGGCAGTCACCAGGGCTCACCCCCACGCCCACCGTCCCTTCTCCGTGAGGGGGGGCTTCGCAGGTTCTGCACCTTGTGTGGCCAAGCGCTCTGCTGCGTGTGGGGAGCGGGCCAGGGGGGGCGGGGTCGGGGTTTGCCCCCTGCGCGCAGTCGGCCGCCGGCCGGGCCTGTCCCCCAGCTCCTGGCTCAGGGCAACTCTTCACCGCAGAGAATCTTCTGGTTCCTGGCGCAGAGCTGGCTCGGGGAAGGGGCCTGAGGGTGTGAGAGGAACCCTGGGGGGTGCTGAGAGGGAGGGAAGGGTAAGAGGGGGCTTGCCGGCAGAAATAGGCCTCAAACCAGAGCAGGCTCCCAGTGAGTCTGTGGGCTGGTCCAGGGCGGGCTGTGCGCTGGGGCTGGCAGCCCAGGAGGTCGCCCAGAGGGCAGGGCAGACCCTGGGGAGCTCCAGTCTGTAGGGGCACAGACCAGCCCTGGGACATGCTATGCCTGAGGCCGGGGAGGCCAGGAGCAGACCCTGAAGCTGGAGGGCCTGCTTGGAACCCTGGTAGTGACTGCATCACCTTGGCACGCGGGGCAACTCCTCTGTCTGAACATTTCCTCACTGGGACACACAGATAACCAAAGAGCCTGCCTCACAGGGATGCTGTGGGAGCCGTGCCCCAATGGCTTGGGCCAGCATCTAGGAAGCCCATGGACAGGGTGAGGGCGACCGTCACTGTTGAGACTGGCCACTGCTCAGGGCCAAGCTTTTGGAGAGCTCTATTTATAGGCACCAGCCAGAGTGGATAGACAGCTCCCGAGAGGGGAGCCCTGGAGGCCTCAGAGCAATTGTGTGAGGTGTCAAGAGCTAAAGCTGGGACCAGAGTGCCTGAGAGCTGGGGGAGGGGCAGAGGCGATGGGGGAGGGGCAGGAGAGATGGGGAGGGGGAAGGGCGATGGGGAAGGAGGGAGATGAGGAGAAAGAGCGGAGACAGGGGAGACCAGCTGGGAGGGGGCGGGAGTGGGGCAATGCGGAGGGGCAGGGGCCTTTGCTGATGGAAGCTGCTGCCTTGGGACCAAGCCTGTTACTTGACGAGCATCGCCTGTGAGGGGCGGGGACGAGGGGCTCGTGACCCGCATTCAGCCCCCTCAAGGGCGGGGCGCCGACTCAGGAGGAGCGCGGGGGCATCTCCAGCCCCTCCTTCTCTGCCTCCATCCCGGGACCCGAAGTCTCGGTTTGGGGGCTGGGTTCTCCCCCCACCGCCCCCCAGAGCCCCCGGCGCACGGCGAACAGGGATGGCTACGGGGCTCGCGCTTCTGCGGAGCGGCGACGAGTGTGCGCGCCACGCAGACCGCGGTTCCGCCGCACAAAGAGGCCCCTCCCGGCCCCTCCTCCGAGCACCTGCTGCTCTGCCGGCGGCCACCTCGACCCACCTGAGGGCGGAGCCCCTGCCGGGTCGTCCAGCGCGCTGCCCGGGCATCTCGGTTGCGGCCGACATTGTTCAAGGCTAGTCCGGGGGCGCCAAGGGTCTGTTCTTCAGGCACCCGGGCCCGAGGCGCTCCGCGGCCGCCCCTCAGCCGCTGCCCACCGCGCGTGGGATGGGGGCTGCCCTCACGCCGGCGCAGGCCACCCACTCGCAGGCCGCGCAGAGTGGGGGGCGGCGGACCCCGGCCCAGGCCGGACCTGGAGGCAGCAAGAGGAGGCTTCGCCCGGGGCGGGGGCGTTAGGGTCCTCTCCGCCCCCGAAGGGCGGGCCGCGGGGCCGAGGCTCCCCTGGACGCTTCCCGGTCCGCCAGGGACAGGCCGATGGGGGTGGACTCTGTCCTGAACGCCTGGTTGGGGAAGACCTGTGATTTCCAAACTGCAGAGCGGGGCGGGGGTGATGAAGTTAACCGGATCCGTGCGGGGCTCCCCTCCTGGCGCCCGGAGACCCTGGGTGCGCGTCCTCCCTCCAGGCAGGCGTTGGAGGCGCTGGGCTGGGGACGGGGAGGGGGTCAGTGTCTCGTGCTCCGCGAACCAGACCGCGCAGGGATTCCCCAGACGCACGCAGTGACTACCGGGCCCCCACTCGTGGCTCGGGCACGTCCCCAGCCCCAGGAGGTGGAAGGAAACTTTGGCCCTGCGCGGGCAGAGCGCAGCCTCCGCGCCCCCTCTCGGCTCGCGGTCCGTTCCCCCTCCTTCCCCCTCCGATCCTCGCCCTCCTCCCCCTCCTCCTCGCCGGCTGGAGGCGGGCAGGTCCGGGCGGGGCCGCGCCGCTGAGCCCACAGCCCCGCGCTCCCGGCGCGGTAGCCGCCGCCGCGCCCCGCGGGAGAAGCGGCCGAAGCAGGCCCGGCGGACGGAGCTGCCCGCGCGGCGCGGGGGGCATGAAGTTGGACTCGCGCGGAGCTCGGAGCAGGGGCGCGGCGGGGCCGGGAGCCGCCCGCATCTAGAGCCCGCTCGGTGCGCCATGGAGCTCGGCGGCCCGGGGGCACCGCCGCCGCCGCTGCTGCCGCCGCTGCTGCTGCTGCTGGGGGCCGGCTTCTTGCCTGGTAAGTTTCGGGGCGCTAGACGGACCCCCTTTCGCCCGGTTCAGGGCGGCCTCGGACCTCCGGAGCCAGAGGAGGGGAGGCTCCTGGCTGCGGTCCCAAGCCGCGGGTGCGTGCAACGGGGCAGCCGCGGAGGCTACCCCCACCCTCCCTCCAGACGCAAAAGGCTGTCCTGCGGCGAGGGCTGAGGCAGGCAGGGTTTGGGTGGGTGGGTGAGGGGGAATGCTGTTTCAAGAGCTGGACCCAGAAAGTCCAACTTGGATGGAGAGAGGCGCGGTCCATCTCCCCCCTCCCCCACCCCCATTTACCCATTGTGCCAAATTTCCTTGCAGACTGCATGGTGCCTGCCCACCTCCCCACTGCACCGGGGTTTGGGGAATCAGAGGGGTGGCCTCTGCCCTTGGCAGGGCCCCACCCAAACCTCTTCTGCTCCCCCAGGCCCACTGGGACAGGGGAAGTTCTAGCCCCCGTGCTCCCCATTCCCTGGGAAGTCACCTTGCTATTTCAGGGGTGAGTGGAGTGTAATTCTCTGGCTTCCCCAGTGAGGAGCAGGCTACACCTTCCTGTCAGAGGGACCAGGCTGGGGCTCTGGGTTGGGAGTGAAGGGTCCTGGGGTCTAGGACTGACCCCAGGGGTACCTGTGAATGCCCTCCTAATGTCCATCCGTGACTCACAGGTGAGCAGGACCGAGCTGAGAGGACCAGAGTGGCAGGGGTCTCCTGTCCCCCTCCTCAAACCCCTGCCCCCCCCATGCAGTGGTCCCAGCAAAGTCACCCAGGAGTGGCAGGGAAGCCCTCAGACCACAGACTGGCCGATGGGCAGGGCTGAATGAGGGGTCCCCTCCCCAGGCTCACTCTAGACCTGGTCATCGAGGGCAGGCTGTGTGTCCGTCCAAGAACACAGGGTGCCAGGTTCATTGTCGGGCTTTGCACTTAAAGTACCCCTTACATGTCAAAGCATGTTTTTTTCTTGGGTGATTGCTTGCGGATGCCACAGCCAAAGGAATCAGGCTCTCGGTGGATGCACCCTCACTCTCCTTTCTCCATCTCCCTTCCTGTCCTGTGGTTACCCCCACCTTGTACTTTGAGGCAAGGTTCTCAGGACTCTGCTAGTAGCTAGAGATACAGTCCCTCCCACCCACAGTCACGGCCTGACGGGGTCAGCACTTATCATACCAGTTATCTACGTTCACGGTGAGGGGTACCATGCTAGGAAGGCTTCCCTGAGGAAGTTACAGACCCCCTTACAGACCCAGGGGGTAGGGGAGAAACTGCGGCTAGAAGTAGGGCAGCACGTGCAAAGGTCCTGAGGTAGGAGGGACGTGCTGTGAGAAGCTGGAAGGGAGCCCAGGTGCTGAGCACGGCCTGGCAGGAGGCCCAAGGGGGCATCCTGGACGGCCACCATCCCCTGCCCCTGAGCCGCACAAATGCTGGTCCCCGCAGTGAGCAGCCACGTGGAGACCCGGGCCCACGCGGAGGAACGGCTGCTGAAGAAACTCTTCTCTGGCTACAACAAGTGGTCCCGGCCCGTGGCCAACATCTCGGATGTAGTTCTTGTCCACTTTGGCCTGTCTATCGCACAGCTCATTGACGTGGTAGGTGATGGGGGGTGGGGTGGGGGGGCAGTGACCTGAGGGGAGCACCCATGTCTGGGAGGGGCTGGCCTGGAGGTGGCCCCAGGGCTGGCGGGGGCAGGGGGGCTGGATGAGCTGGGAGGGCTGCATCGGAGCTGCACATGGACTGTGTGTGCCCCAGCCCCGCCTTAGCCCAGCACGCACGCCTAAGCAAGCCGGGAGGCAAGGTAGGTTCTGTGCGACACCCCCAAGCCCTGCCCTTTCCTCCCTTTCCATGTAGAAAAGCTCAAAGGGCCAGATTTGCAGCAGGGGGTCCGGGCTGTCATCTTCAGAGGCAGAGAGCAGGAAGTACCTCTGTGGGGCCAGTGGCAGAGTTTAGGGCTTTTGTGTAAGTCGTGCTACTGCGTGGGGTGGGGTGAGGCCGTGCGGCACCCTGGCAGCACCCTGACCTCCACCTGGTTTGGATGTGTTTCCCTTCCTGGTTGGGGACCAAGGCAGCTGCTGGGAGGAGGCCGGGGGTCCAGCCTCCGAGTAGCCACAGCTCTGGAGGGGCCGGGGCGTCCATTTGGGGTGGGAGCCCGTCCTGTGGGTCTGACTGGGTGGTAGCTGCACAGCCTGGGGCAGGGTCCCAAGGGCCTTGGAGGGTGGGCTCTGGCCTGGCAGGGAGGGGGCCTCTGGGAGCCTGGTTTGCAGGTCCAAGGCCGGCTGGGTTTGGGCTGGGGTCTCCAGCCAGCTCTGGTTCCACAGAGGGAGCTGGAACTTGTGCAGCTGCAGGAGGCTGTAGATCTCTCCAAATGCCAACCCTATTCCCCTGCCGGGACCCCAACCCCAAGTGGGCTCCGTGAGGGGGGGAGCCACCAGTTTTGGAGTCTGGAGGCCCTGGTTCCTGGCACAGGCCGGGTGTGTTGGGTGACCCTCAGGGCCCTGGTTTTCTCACCTGTGAAATGGGATGAGTGTGACAGCTCCAGCTGGGGCTGAGCTGGCAACATCCAAGGGGCTTTGGGAGGTGGGAGGGGCGGTAGCCACACTCACATGGATAGAAAGGGCCGTGCTTGGACCCCATCAGTAGAGAGACCCGGTCAGTCCCCCTGGCCTGGCCTGTGCCCTCAGGCCTCCTGGAACCAGGCCTTAAATGCTTCCTGTAAAGTACTCCTGGCTGGGGCACAGCCAGAAGGCAACTCAGGATGGCAGGGGTCCCGACCCACTGCATTTGCAAATGCTGTTCCCAGTGGTGGCTGTGGCTTCATGTTCTGGGTCGGCTGCACCGTGGCCTGGCCCCCTAACTGAGCTTCTGGAGCTGTCTCGTCCACCCCCCTGCCACATCGCAGCATCTGCCCCGCATCACCGCTTCTCCCCGGTTTGCCCAGGAGAGACAGCCTGGAGCACACGAGCTCCGAGACACCAGCGAGGGACCCACTCGAGGCCCTGTGGCAGCACCAGGCAGGACAGGAGCTGCTCCCAGGCTCTGCTGTCTGCAGCCACGCTGGCCAAGGGCACTCCTGCACACACGTGTGTGCGGGCAAGACGTCCTTGCCCATCCTGGGTGCTGGCCGTTTGTGGAAGGGGCCACCTCCCTGCCCCACTGTTTGTGGGGCTCGGGTGTTTGCTGCAGGTCTGTGCCCCGGTGCAGAGTGCTTGTGTGTGTGAGTTCACGCCTGCAGAGGAGGCTGGGGAATTCCTGGGCGCTTCTGGGCCCCGGGCGGACGTTGCAGGCGCCAGAATGTACAGAGAGCACCTCAAACGGGTGCCGGGGGGAGAGCTGCGCTGGGGGGCGGCCGGCACGAGAGGAGGAGGCCAGGCCCCGCCACCCAGAAGCTTGTTCGGAGCCTGGGGGTGGGGGACGGGGCAGAGCCCGGCAGGCTGTCCCCAGGGGGGAGGGGCGGGGACATGGTGGTGGGGGCTGCACCGCAGGACCGCACTGCCGAGGTCGAGGTCGTTGGACGTGGTGTCCGGGCCCCACTCAAGTCACACTTATCCTCAGTGTCCTCTGGCAGCCTGTCCCAGGTGGCCCCGAGAGAGAGCAGGACCAAGGGCAGTGCCTGGGCCGCAGGAGATGTGGTCCCCTCCTGTGACCTGGCTGATGGGGGCTTGTCCCCTGGGGGAAGCAGGAGGGGAGGCTCCCAAGGACACCAGCCCCCACCCCCGGCCCTGGGCGCTTTGCTTGCTTGACCACCCTTGGTTTCTTTGGCCTCAGCAGTCATCCCAATGGCCTGTGTGTCCCTGGTCTGGGGCAGATGGGGGCAAAGTTTGGGCCATCAGCAAGTGGGAGGAGGCTGGTTCAGGAGCTGCTCCCCACACCCTGTGTCCCGTGTCCAGTCCCTCTTCCCCCAGGGAAAGAGCCCCTGCCTCTCTGGTCCCCATGGGCTCCCTGCTCTCTGAGGGGACCCCCCATCAGCTGCTGGGTGCCCTGCCCCAAACTTTGGGCAAGGAGCCAGCCCCCAAGCCCAGCTACCCTCTGAGTGGGCTGGGGGAGGCCGTGGTCCCTGGAGGTTGGTTCAGAGTGGGGTGTGAGGACCCCTACGTCCCTGCACGGAGCCTGGCGGTCTTCTCCAGAGGTCTCCAGCCTCGGCTGGACCTGCCTGCCCGTCCGTGCACCCGGGAGGGCTGTGAAGTCGGGGGAGGTGCAGAGGCCGGAAGGAAGCTCACGGCGTGTGTGGTCCCACTAAGTGACCTGGAGAGGACCCTCCCGGGTCTCCTGCTCCCACGTCACCTGCTTTAGCCCCTCACCTTCGGGTCCTGAGGCTCAGGCCCTGGGGGGCAGTTTGGCCAGTGAGTGTGTTGCTCTGGTACCTGGAGGGGGGCAGATGCCAGCTCACCTGGAGCCCCTCCGCAGGGCAGCTGCCCCGCCAGGCAGGATGGAGCCATGCAGGTGGGCAGGCCCAGCACGGCTGCCTGGGGAGGGGCGCCGTCTCCCTTCCCCTCAGACCCTTCGGTAGCTGGAGGGGGGCCGGGCCCGGCCACCAGTGACGTCAGCCGAATGCTGTCCTCACTTTCCTTCTGGCCCTGAGTCCCCTCCGGGCCCACTGTACTGGGCTTGGTTGCCTCCAGGGACAAGGCGCTCACTCCCTCCTGAGGTCCCCCACTCCCCACGTTCAGCCCTGGCCCATCCTTTCGGGTAAGGAGACGCGGCCAGAGAGACGTGTCCTGACCCGAGGGCATCACAACCTGCCTTCTTCTCCTTTGTGTCCTAGGATGAGAAGAACCAGATGATGACGACGAATGTGTGGGTGAAGCAGGTGAGTGGGAGGGAGCCCCCACTGCCCCCCGCCCCTCCGTGCCCCGCCCCTCCCCCTCACCGCCCCCCACTCCTCCCCCTCACCTCCCCACCCCGCTTCCCCCAGGAGTGGCATGACTACAAGCTGCGCTGGGACCCCGCTGACTACGAGAACGTGACCTCCATCCGCATCCCCTCTGAGCTCATCTGGCGGCCGGACATCGTCCTGTACAACAAGTGAGCCCGGGGTTCTTAGCTGGCAGGGTGACAGGTGCCCGGGTCCAGCTGTGCTCCGGCCAGGCGGCTCTTCCAAGGCCGGTGTGAGCAAGAGGCAGGCGGCTTGTGTGGGCTGAGGGCGGGCTCGGACGCAGGAACAGTGAGTAAAGGAGGGTGTTGAGGCCTGGGGTGTGGGGGGCAGGCCCGTCAGCGGGCAAGGTGGCAAGGAGACGGGGTCCTGGGGGCAGCAGTGGCGCCTGGGGGCTCTGTCCCTGCCCAGGCTGGGGCAGGGGCCTCGGGCACTCACGGGCTGGGAAGGGGTCTGAGGTCCTCCCAGGGTGACTGCAGGCCCTGCAGCTGCTCCCCCTTGGGCTGGAGTCCTTTCCAGAGTCAGTCCCTGTCTGGGGAAAGTGGGCCCTGCACATGCAGCGCACCGCGTCTGGGAGCAAAGGCCAGGAGGTGTGGGGAGGAAGCCCCAGACCGGCCGCCCATCCCGGCTCGTGGCCCGCGCCCCCGCCTCCTCCTGCCCCGTAGTCTGTGCTCGCAGTCTCCCCAGACCCCGCTAACCACACGCAAGCAAACAAAGCCTCTGTCTGGGCCGCGTGTCCCCGGCTCTGAAATCGGATCTCCTGGAGGATGTTTCTGTGCTGGGGGGCTGGGGTGTGATGGGCACGGCTGTGGCAGACAGTGGGCTCCAGAGGGCTGGCGTCCTTGAACTTGTCCTTTCCCGGGATCTTCGAGGTGTCCCTGACCTCGGGGCAGCCTGGTGCCCTCCCGCGTCCCCGTGTCCCTGCTGTGTCATTGCCAGGCCAGCTCACCCTGAGCTGAATCCACACTGGCGGATCCAGACTCGGGCCTGGGAGGCGGCCGTTCCACAGCGCTTACAGCTACAGCAAATGGAAGCGCCGGTCCCCTCTGGTCCCAGCCATCTGCCCGCAGCCCCTGCCCTCCCACCAAGACCCCAGTGCTTCTGCACAAAAGCCCTCCTGGGCCCCCAGGCTTGGGCCTGACCTACAAAATGCTGCTATTTGATTAAGAACGATTGGGCTCCTCTTTCAGCTTAATTGGTTCCAGTAATGGCAGCGGGAGAGCGGCCGCATGTGGAGGAGATGGTGTTCGGGGCTGCATTAAGGGGGGCCGCTTGGTGAATGGAAGGCGGGGCGGGCTCTCCACTCTCCCTCTGCAAGCTGCCCGGTCCGATCCTGCGCCCTGGAGTTCTCCAGCCGCCGGGCCCCCCGGGTCCACGCTCCGCTCCCCCAGCCCCCTGACCTGCTGGGATCTAGCACGGAATACGCCTGCGTATCAAAGGATCCAGAACATAGGTACCAGGGTCAGAACTCTGGCACCCAGGGGAGCCTCGTCAGGACTGCTCCGGGAGCCACACAGCCCCTGGGCCGGCAACGCAGGAGGGTGGGGCCGCCGCCCGAGCCCCTTTTTCTGGCCTCCTTACCAAGGCCCACGGGAGGCAGCGGGATGGACCTCCAGCTTCTCCTGGGAAAGTAGATCGGCATCGAGGCCCTGTCTGGATGGGGCTGGGCGTGGGTGAGGACAGACCCCAGAGCTGGTGGCTGGTGCTGGCCGGACGGCCACTGAGGAGGCCTGTTTCCAGGGGCAGCGGGTAGCTGACGGCCAGGGCCGTGTGCACTTGAGTGAGGCCGAGCGGTCAGCACAGGCTGCTGGGCGGGGGGAAGGGTCAGGGGGGTGCTTTTCTGGTAGCTTTGGGGCACCCCTTCAAGGTTGGAGGGCGTGCACGTGAGGCCATGCCACCCACTGGGGGCTTCCCTGCATCGGCCTGTCAGGCAGAGGGTCTCACGTGGATGGGCGTCTGCGTCCTGGAGTAGGAACGGGACCCGCTGGCTCGGGGTCCCCTCCTCCCATGGCGCTGTCATGCGGTCCCGCTGTCCACACCCCTGGGCTTGCTGGGGGCACAGGAACCAGCTGTGGGGGGAGGGGCGGGACTTCGTGCAGCGGTGACGGGTAGTGACAGCATGCCCTGGGGAAAGCTGCTCCTTCCCGGGGCTGCGCTAGGCGCCGGGTCCCACGTGCAGAGCCCTAGGCCCTCTGAGGACCTGGCCGGGGCCGATGTGCCCTCAGCACACGAGTGTGAAGACACGGGCTTGGTGACTAGCATCCAGTGCCCCTCAGTCCTGGGGCCAGCTGTCTGGGGGGCGTCCTGGGGGGACGAGGCAAGGTCTCCCATCAGTGTTTCAGAGCCGAAGCGGCAGGGCTGCTGGAGGGGCTGGGGGAACGGCTGCCGCCTCAACTGGCCTGTGGGCACCATGCACGGTCGGCATGGGCAGCGCAGGCCTTGTGGGGAAACAGGCCGACAGAGGGGCCCCCGAGGCCCAGGTGGCACCCACTCAGGGCCCAGACTGGGGACCGGATGCCAGCTTCAGAGGAGAGAGTGGCTGACTCTGGGGCCAAGAGGGCTCTCGGGGGGACATGAGCAGGTGTCCCTGTGTCCCCACGGCCGGCTGCCTCACCTCTCATGGTGTCAGTGTACCCCCCATCCCACCGTGGGTGTCTTTGGTGGAGAAAACTGAGGTGGACATCACTGTCTGGGAGGCCCAGGGCCAGGGCTGCAGGCTGGGCACTCTGCCCACGAGGAGAAGGGCTGGGACAGGGCACCCCGAGGCCGAGGGAGAGGCAGGAGGGCTGAGGGCCTGGGATGTGAGGCTGGGGTCCACGTCTTGCTCGGGGTGGGCCCAGACTGGTCTTTGCCTCGTTGGGCCTTGGAGTCCTCACCTGTGCAGGAAGGGGGGGTCCTGCCTCTAAGTTTGGGGGGGTCAATGGGGAGAAAACAGCAGTCTGGGGCACGAGAAGGTGGCCGGACAGGTCCGACTTCCGCCCAGCTCTGGGGTGACGGCAGGGGACAAGGTGCTCTGCGTGCTACTCAGGGGCCACTTGTGTGCCTGGGGCCCCTGATGTGGCGTGGATGGGCTTTCTGGCCCCCAAATAATCACGGTCATCACCGCCATCAAGCTTGGGCGTCAGGCACGGTGTGGGCCACTGAGACGGTCTCCACGGAGCGCTGCCCCCAGGGTAGGGGTGACAGCGAGGCAGGCAGGTGAGCAATGAGCCCAGGGCTGCCCCGTCCTGGGCGAGGCCACCGCGAAGTGGGGGCGCATGTGGCGGGCGGGGGGAGGAGAGCTTCCGGGCCGCGGGTGCTGGGCACCTCACCCACCCCCTCTGTCTCCCACCCAGCGCGGACGGGGACTTTGCCATCACCCACCTGACCAAGGCCCACCTCTTTCACGATGGGCGGGTGCAGTGGACACCCCCGGCCATCTACAAGAGCTCCTGCAGCATCGACGTCACCTTCTTCCCATTCGACCAGCAGAACTGCACCATGAAGTTCGGCTCCTGGACCTACGACAAGGCCAAGATCGACCTGGTGAGCATGCACAGCCGCGTGGACCAGCTGGACTTCTGGGAGAGCGGCGAGTGGGTCATCGTGGACGCCGTGGGCACCTACAACACGCGCAAGTACGAGTGCTGCGCGGAGGTGTACCCGGACATCACGTACGCCTTCGTCATCCGGCGCCTGCCGCTGTTCTACACCATCAACCTGCTCATCCCCTGCCTGCTCATCTCCTGCCTCACGGTGCTCGTCTTCTACCTGCCGTCCGAGTGCGGCGAGAAGGTCACGCTGTGCATCTCCGTGCTGCTCTCGCTCACCGTCTTCCTGCTGCTCATCACCGAGATCATCCCGTCCACCTCGCTGGTCATCCCGCTCGTTGGCGAGTACCTGCTGTTCACCATGATCTTCGTCACCCTGTCCATCGTCATCACCGTCTTCGTCCTGAACGTGCACCACCGCTCCCCGCGCACGCACACCATGCCCGCCTGGGTCCGCCGCGTCTTCCTGGACGTCGTGCCGCGCCTGCTCTTCATGAAGCGGCCGTCCGTGGTCAAGGGCAACTGCCGGCGGCTCATCGAGTCCATGCACAAGGCGGCCGGAGCCCCGCGCTTCTGGCCGGAGCCCCGGGGGGAGCCCGAGCTCGGGAGTCGGGGCCCCGCCCCGTCCCCGACCCCATTGCGCAGCCCGGACCAGCTGGCCTGCATGTCGCCTTCGGACCAGGCCTCTGCTCTGCAGCCCTCAGAGGCCGAGAAGGCTGGCCCCTGCCCCTCGCCCGGGCCCTGCCGCCCACCCGCCGGGCCCCGGGCCCCAGGGCTCGCCAAGGCCCGGTCCCTGAGCGTCCAGCACGTGTCCGGCCCCAGCGACGTGGCAGAGGGTGGCGTGAGGTGCCGGTCCCAGAGCATCCAGGACCGCGCGCCCCGAGAAGACGCCGCATCCCCAGCCGACCGCCCGGCGGACGGCTCCCCTGCCTCGCCGACCACGGCCCCCTCGGCCGAGCTTCAGCCCCCAGACCAGGCCTCCCCCCGCAAATGCAAGTGCAGGAAGGAGGCGGAGGCACCGAATGCCGCGCTCAAGGCCCCCGGCACCGCAGCGCCACCCCTGCCCCTGTCGCCAGCTCTGGCGCGGGCGGTTGAGGGAGTCCAGTACATTGCAGACCACCTGAAGGCGGAAGACACGGACTTCTCGGTAAGTCCCCGCCGCGGCCGTGCCAGATGGGCCCCGCTGCCCTGTCCACTCTGAAGGAGGGGGTGGCCGGTGAAAGGCCCAGAAACCAGGTCCCAGAGCCGGCTGCTCAGCTTGGAGGCCCCCCGCCACCCCGCCGTCTGCTCCCTCTGCCCCAAGCCTCCGAGACCAGTGGGGGTCCCTGCGGTGACTGAGTGGCTGGCGGAGAGCAGAATGGATCTCGGGCACCCCCTTGGGGCTTCAGGGCGCAGGGAGCCTGCCGGCGGGGATGGGGCTGCCAGCACCATCTGTACCTGGTGAGCACCTCCCCCGACCTCGAGCGCCCCCCACCCCGCCAAGGGCTCCCGGAGAAGGACTGGGGGGTGTCTGGGCCCTGGGGTTGGGGTGAGGGCGGGGGCTGAGTGGCCTCGGCGGCCTGGCGGGGGGACAGGAGGATTCAGGCCTGGGCCACCGCCCTGCCTCTCTGGCCGGCGCCCCTGTGCCCAGCTGGGGAGAGGGCACCCGGGGTCTGGGTGGGCAGGGCGGGTGCTCAGACACAGCTGAGACTCAGGGCCCCATGGAGTTTATGGGGTGGCAGTGGGGCTGCTCCCCGAGGCTCAGGCTCCACTGGCCACGTCGTGGGTGCCTGTGAGTGTGGGTCCAGGCTGGCGGCCGAGCCCCAGTTCAGGGCATGGGCAGAGACAGGCGGGCAGGGGGAGGGCACTGGTCAGTCGGCCTGGTCATTACCAGCTGCTCAACCTGGGCATCGGTTATGCCGCGTTGACCTTGCCCCGCGTTAGCTTCTTCTTGCCCGTAACATGGACCCTGGGTGCGGGCGTGACATTGCTGTCCCCTCCCTGGACCTGGGGGTGGGTGTGACACTGCCATTCCCTCCAGGAACCTCCTGGTCCCTTTGCTTCCTTGGGAACGGCCCATGACTGTTTCCCGGACACGCATGATCCCCGGGGACCATCCGTCCCGTGGCTGAGCCCCGCCTCTAGCAGTGAGCCGGTCTCCCTGTACCAGCTGGTCATCCCTGTATGACTGGCTGGTTATCCCCCTGAATCCCAAGGGGCTGTGAGGCCACCTGGGGGTTTCTGGAAGGTTCCGTCTTGCAGCCAGGTCTTGAGACAAGAGGAGCTCTGGCTCTGGCATGGGCTTGAGGGCCTGCTGAGCAGAGACTGACGCCTTTGAAGTATCACCAGGATCTCGGAGGCCCAGCGGTCCTCAGCGCAGGGCCGGCCCCTCGTCCCCAGACCCCTCCACCAGCATCGCGGGCCTGGCTGTGGCGACCTGGTTCTGGTTCCGGGCGTCGTCCCCGGGCTCTGGGGAGCAAAGCGACTTCACAGGATCCAGCCTGGGATCCCGGCTGGGGTAGCTTTGTCTGCGAGCATTTCATCCTGGGAGGAGGGGCAGTGTGAAAGGCAGCGCGGAGGCCGCGCGCCGCGGGCTGCTTCCTGGAACAGAGGGTCCTGGCGCTCCCTCGCTTATAGTGACCCCATTTGCTCTGGTTTCCTGAGAATAAACACGGCTCTTTCAGCTTTGGCTTAAAACTATCAGGACGCCTCTGATGACTTTAAAAATCAGAGCACAAAACAGCAGTGAAAAGCCTTCTTTCCCTCGACGGCCCCAAAACGGGGTGTGATGAGCCTGCCCTTGCCCAGGCCTATCACACCCACTGGCGTCTGGCTGGCCTGAGCCTGGGGGCTGCATCCTTTCTGGTCACTCAAGGGCTGACAGCTGCCCACCCAGGACCCGCCTGTGGCCTTCCTGAGCCTTTTCCCTGGGGTCACACCAGGTGGAGGCCAGGACCTGCTCGCCCAGTGTGGACGTGTAACCATGGCCCATCCTGCGCCACGCTGGGCCTCAGGGTCCCACCTGCAGACGGGATGGTGCAGCCACCTTCCTTGTCAGGTCCAAGGGAGCAACCGCAGGTGATGCACTCCGCGTGTTCCCCACTTCGAGCCCGGGGTCCCCTCCTTGCCCTTCCATGGAGCCCCCTGCCTCGCAGCTGCCCGGCTCAGAGCCTGCTCGCAGCACACGGCTGTGCCCTCCTTCACATGTGACCCTCACCCTCAAACGGCTTTAGGGACAGAGCTGAGAGACCCCCGGACCCATGAGGGGCTCGAGCCACATGGGCAGGCGGCCGTGAGTGCCGCCCCGGGGCACGGGCAGGAGTGGAGGGCAGTTAGGACTCAGCTGTCACCCTTGGGACGCCGTCCACCGTGGAGCCTGCCCTGGGCTTTTTGTTGGAGGCCAGGCCCCGTTACTCAGGTTGCTCCTGGCTCTTGCCCTGCACAGCCAAGGGGCTGTGGGTGCCCCCTCCCTGGGCCTCACTTGCCCACCTGCAAATGGGGGTGTACTGGCTGGTCCCCACGGTGCCACCAACTTTAGCAAACCCAGAGCACGTTACACTGTGACACAGTGCGGACCCTGGCATTCCTCCAGAGGCATCACTACCTTCTCGGAGCTCAGGCAGGTGAAGTCAGGTGGGGCCACCATGCTGGACCCTGTCCCCTGCAGTGGCTCTGCTGTCCGGCCCCCGCAGAGGGCATTGACCCTGCAGCTCACTGCTTCTGAGCCCAGACTTCAGCTGGACAAGCCGTTTCTCCGTGGCCCCTTTCCACCCCTCACCCCAGTACAGGTGTGCCTGTGACCTTGGTGGCAAGGATAGGAACAGAGCTTCTAGAAGGTTCACGCTGCGGTGAGGCCTGAGGGCACGGCCGGGAGTGACTGTGTGTGTCTGTCCGCAGGTGAAGGAGGACTGGAAGTACGTGGCCATGGTCATCGACCGCATCTTCCTCTGGGTGTTCATTCTCGTCTGCCTGCTGGGAACGGTGGGCCTCTTCCTGCCGCCCTGGCTGGCCGGCATGATCTAGGGGACTCCCCGCACTCGATGAGGCCATGCCACTCACCAGATTACCCCCCGTCATCTGTCTGCTGTGAGACGGCCTTGGAAGCTGCCTCCTGGGGACCTGCCCGGGAGGCTGGTAAACGCCTGTCTATCTGCAGGGCGGTGTGTCCGGAGCAGGGTGACATGATGGCCTTCCGCCAGGACGCACGTCTGACTGCTCTCGGCAAATGTCCCAGCAGCCCTGACTGTCCCAGGGCCACGCCCCTTGGCCACGCTCAGCCCCTCTCAGCCCCCAAAGCCCCTCGTCCCTGCGGGATCCCCAAGGCCCAGGCACTGAGCCGAGCCTGGCTGCCTCTGCCACCCGGGCCTGGGGCATCCGTGGGTCCTCAGACCTGCTCTCTCTGACCCCAGAGGCGAGTCAGCAAACATTCGAACCTCATTTGCCAGGGGAGGGTCCAAGCAGGGATTTTATTTTGGTCTGTTCTGGGTAAATTAACAAAAACCCCGATTTTGTGCCTGAGGGGCCTTGGGGATGGAGTGATGAGACGTAGTCCTGCTCGGAGGAGAATCCAGTGGCAGGTCCCCTCAGGTGAGGGATCCTCAGCCCCAGGGAGTCCAGAAGTCTGCCTTCCAGGGGTGCCGGGGGTCTCGGGCCAGCACTTTGCAGGGGCCTGTGATGCCCCCAGACCCCCGTGGGCCCTGGTACTTTGTGAGGGACCCGGAGCCACATTCAGGACCCAGGTCCCGGCTCCCCGACACCTCCTGTGGGTTCCCCTCTGCCCACAGCCCGGGGACCCCTCTGGGGCATAGACACAGGTAGGACTTCCCTGACACAGTAGCCATGGTGACCTGGGGGGACCCGAGGACAGCTCATCTGGCCGACTTGGAGACTCTCTGGAGTGTGGTCCCTGGGGGTGGAGCCCCTGAGAAACATCGAGGGCGTGGAGGGGACCCTCCACAGGCCGCCCCCCAGCCCAAGAGCCCTACCTCACACCATGCGGGGGCTGCCCTGCCCGAGATGGTGGGGGGAGGTGCACGGGCAATGGCCCTGGGGGTCCAGTGTCCCCCCCACCCCAAGGCTAAGCACTGGGCGGCACCAACAGTGTCCCTGGAGACCCTGGGAAAACACCGGCCCTGGGGGGGCGTGTCGGGGTGGGCGAGTCTGCCCATCTTCTGATTCTTCCAAACCTTCAGGCTCCAGGTGCCAAGGCGGGTCCTGGACAATGTGGCCCCTCCCCCAGGAGTGGCACCTGGGTGGGGGGCCCCCCAGGCCGAAAGAATCGCTCCCCCTTTATGGTCAAGCTCCCCAGACCCCATGCATCAGGGGTGTGGCTGGCAGGTTGGAGCCGGGCCCTCTTGGAGCCCTGGGTCTCCACCCTCCCCAGGCTGTGCCTGGTCCCGCACAAGGTAATGGGGATGCTGCTGGAGGTGCAGCTGGAGGCAGCGCCAGGTCAGAGGAGGCTGGAGTCTGCAGCCCCCACCCCGCCGCCTGTGAAGCTCTGGACAGCCCCCTGGACATCCAGGCCCCCATCTGCCCATCTTGGATCGGCACCTGCCTCCTGGGGCCATTGGGGCACCAATCCCAGGATGCTGGGGGAGAGCCCGGGTGGGCGTTCACCAGGACGCAGGACTGGGCGGCGGAAGTGGGGCAGGGCCAGGCCCCCAAGGATGCAGCCGGGATGGGACGCAGATCTCAGACGTCAGCGCCTCAATCCTCCTTACGTAAGCGGATCCAGCGCCAGATATGGGGCAGCTGTGGGGAGCCCTGGGGGTGCCCAGCTGCAGATGTTCTTTTCTGGGTTGGGAGAGAGCAGGAGCCCCAGGGATGGGGATGCTTCCCCTTTCTGGTATCCGCTTTTTCTGTCTTTTGAGACCCAAACACAAGTCAGAAAATCCGCACACAGCATAGATCACCCACATTCCCACCAAATTAACCATGACCACTATTTTGGGGTATTTGCCTCCAGGGTTTTTGTTTTGATTGACATGAAATTTACCTATGACAAAATGCCTGGTCTTAGGTCCTCAGATCAGTGAGTTTCACTAGATTCGACCCCAAGGCCCCCATCCCCCAGAGCCCCCTCCAGCCCCTTCCAGCCTGTGCCCCGGTGGCTGTGATGGCTCTAATTTCCTCCCCAGAGGTGGTCTCTGCCTGTCCCTGGCCTTGCTATGAGTGGAACCCCCCGTTCTCAGCCTTTCTGTCCTGTTCTTCCACCAGGTGTGGTGCGGTCAGCACCCACCATGGCTGTGTCTCCATCCATAAAGAGTTTTGTCGTTAGTTGCTGAGTCGTGTTCTTCTGTCCAAATAAAGCAAGTCTGTGTCTCCGTCACCAGTGCTGGCCTCTGTCCGGTCATTCTGACTCAAGCCGCTGTGTGCAGGTCCCGCTGGCTGTCCTCCTCCTTTCTCTTAGGGTTGACTGTGTTTCATTTTCTGTGTCTTGTGATGTTTTGACACCTTGGGGGCCTCACACACCGGGGAGAGGGTTGTTTCAGCACCATTTGTTGAAACACTGACCCTTCTAAATTAAAATGCCTAAAAACAGTTTCCTCATATATTTTCCGTGCTTTTTAATGGTTTTTGGTCCAGTATGGGTTACTCCGTCACGGCTAGAAGTAGAAAGCTGTATCTTGTCTTTTAACGCAATCTTTTGAAGCGTTAAACTCCCCGCTATTTGTTGTAATTTCTGCTACACTGGGATATGGTCAGGCCGTCTCCCTTATTTTTCTGCTTGCATGTGTTCTACCCCCCTACATAGAAGAAAGCTTGATCTAGTTGGCTAATCTTGAAGGTTATATGTTCAGTGTTTTCCCTCCTGGTGGCTGCTCCTAACTTCAAGAGTGCTGGTATTTTCCAAGAGCTTAACAAGTTGATATGAAAACTGTCTCCGTCAGCCTCCCACCTCCAAAGAAAGCAAGCACCTCGGCTGCCCTCAGGGATTCTGGAACAGCCTGGAACCTAGTCTAGGTTGCCACCGATGTGATGGTCTGGGGAGGGCTTGACGATTCCGTGAACGGCGAACGTCACTAGGGCTTTTACTTACCTGGGATTTTCCATGTATCGGGCCTAAGTGCTGGTTACTTTCCCTTTCTGCAGAAAACTCCACCAACCGGATTTCGAAGAGGATCCCCTGTGACATGTGACCTTCTCAGACTTTGTGGGCCTCAGAATGTATTTTCACCCCATTCGTTTCAGTAGTAATTCTGCTGGGCATAAAATTCGAGCCTTTTCCCTTCAACACTCTGAGGTCATTTCCCCCGCCTTTTGACGTAGAGCGACTCTTGTCTTTTTGTAGAAAAGCGTTTAAAGAACTTCCCCTCCGTCTTTGGTTTTTTACATCAGTGAATCTAAGGGTATGTTTTAAGAGCCGGCCCCACTTCGCCCTCTGAGACTTTCCATCTGGGGTTTTAAATCCTCCTCTAATTCTCAGATCTTTAAAAAGTACTTATTTCAACATTCTGCCCCCTCCACTGACTTCCTGTTTCTTCTTGGAGCCCCTCATGAGGATGCAACGCTTCTTCCACTTTTATCCTCCCCCGAGCCCCTGGGTGGCTTCTCTCCCCCGATCCCACGGCCTGTCTGAAGTTGGGCCCGTAATTACTGAGCCTGCCTCACTGACTTTATTTCTCCTTTTGTCTCCCACGCCACGTTTCCTCGCACCTGTTCATTTCACCTCCATGGCATTACTACCCGTCCTTCCCTCTTTGAAGATACTGTAATTTTAAATTAATGGACGAAAGGGGACCCGCATTCTCCTTCAACTCCTGAGACCTGCCCGGCGGTCGTGCGGCTCATATGTTGCGTTTCCTGTTAACTCATCTCCCAAACCCGGGCGCAGCGCTGCGCGTGAGTGTGCGGGAGCACGTGTGCCCACAGGGGAGATGCACGCGTGCGTGTGGCGTGCGCGCGCACAGGAGTAGGGGGGAGGTTTGGGAGGGACGTTTACTGTCCTGTGAGGGCTTCATGTCAGCCCTCGAGGCAGCTCAAACCATAAAGGGCCAGAGGCGATGCTACTGGACAGGGTGGTTGGCAGGGGCCAGTGCCCACTCCTGCCCATCTCGTCCTTCCTGCGGGGGCATCGCCTGCCTCCTGAGGTGTTCCCCGGTTCTGGAGCCTTCTCCTCTGCCCCTTGCCAGCCACATCCTGACAGGTGTCTCTGGCAGCGTCTACCCCGCTCCTGCTGCCGCCCCCGGCCCTCCCCGCCCGGCCTTGGAGACGCGAGGGACTCAGTCCTGGGACGAGCCCAGTCTGTTTCACTGCCGCCGAGATGGCGGCACCCACACTCTGCCCCCGTGAACCCTGCTCTCGCCAACCCACCCAGCCCCTCCCCCCACCACCTGGCTGCTCTTGGGCCCCTGGATCCCACCTCGCCCAGGGCTCAGCCCCCGCCCACCCCTTCCAAGCCATCACCTCCCCAGTCCAGCCACCTCCATGCCAGCGGGCATCCCCCCAACCTGGCCACCTGCACTCTCATCTACAGGTCGTTCACACAGACGCCAGGTCATTGGCACCCCCCTGCTCAGAACCCCGGGGCTTCCGGTCGCTCTGAGGACAGAACCCAAACCCCTCCCCACAGCCCCTGCCCCGGTCCCCGGGCTGAGCCCTCCCTGGCCTGTGCTCAGCTTGCTCTGTCCTCCTGCCATTTCTGGGTCAGGCGCAGCCAGGCCCGGCCCCAGGCTGCTCACGGGTGGCGCCCCTGCCCGGAACATTCCACGGTCTCCTCCTCCCACTCTGTCCTGTCTCTGCCCCAGTGTCACCTCGGAGCCTTCACTGGCCCCGCCCCCAGTTCTTCCCGGTGTTCAGGGAACTGCTTGGCCCCAGGGCCCACGGCTCGCTGGCCCAGGTGTATGGGGAGCCGGGGGGAGCGGTCACTGCACAGACGGTGGCATCCAGGCTGGTCAGAGGGAGGGGGAGGCGTGCGGGGCAGTGACGAGGCCAGGGGCCAGCGGGTTGGGGTCCCATGAGGCCTGAGCACATGGGGGCTGAGCCAGACTTTACGACTCTAGAGGAGGGGCCGCTACTAGGGAGGCGGGGAGCCCCTGGCTGGGCCCGGGGCAGCCACGCCAGCGTTCTCCAAGCCCACCCCCACCCTGCGGACTCAGAGTGCAGCCAAGGCTGAGACCCCCTGAGAGGGGCCTGAGCTCTGGAGGGGCCGGCCGGGGGCACTGGGGCACCGGGGCCTGGGGGCTGCAGTGGCCTCACAGGAAGTGGGGGCAAGCGCCAGGGTAACAGGGAGACCATGGTGGGGGGTCCTTGAGGCCGAGGATGGATGGCGGCTCCTCTCCGAGAGACGGGGGTGGGGAATCTGGGACTCCACCCGACGGGGCGGACGTGGGGCCCCGCCAATGAGCAGCACCTCCCTTGACAAGCACACGTGGTTTATGTGAACAGGAAGCGCACAGAGGAAAGGTTCCCAGGCCCGGCCTCTGCCTCCTCTCCTTCCACCTCCAGACCCTCTTCTCCAGCTGTGCTCGGTGTCCGGGATCCGGTGGGGGGACGTTCGGGCTCATTCGGGGCAGCAGGGGCACCGTCCTGGCAGGAGGACAGGGTGGGCGGGTCTGGGGGAGGCGGTGGACAGCTGACAGCCGTCAGGAAGCAACGCCCGGCCTGTGCGGCTGCGTCGGCCAGGCCCCCGGGTCCCGGCTGGACCGTGAGCCGTCTGCACAAACCCGTTCCTCAGGACGCTGCTCCCTGGGCCCATGCCCCAGTCAGCCAGGCTGGCCAGGTGTCCACTGTGGTGCTGACCCCCATCAGGGCCTCCCCACTGGGCCAGCCTTGGTCTCCCGCACCCACCTCAGTCCTGCCGGCTCCCCCGAGGCCCCCACATGCCCCACTACGCCCACTCCAGTTGCTTCTCTAGCACCTGCACGACTTTCCCCGCTGCTCCACCACCGCCCCCCCGCACCGCTCCTCCCTGCAGCCCAGGGCTGCCTGTCCGACTGAGGGCTCTAGGCTCAGCCAAGGGGAAGGAGGGATGTGCCGGACCAAGGGGTGCAGGTGGCAGTGCTTTCCTTTCTTGAGGGTCCTATGCTGACCTGGGGAAGGTGGGTCCTGGGGGCAGCGGGTCCAGCCTTCAGGTTGAGGCTGAAAGCTTAGGGTCGGGGGTCCCTGACCTCAAACAGGCACTGATCATTGTCTCAGAGGCCGGGGTTTAGTGTGCGGTGGGGACGCGGGAGGGGGCTGGGGTGGGCATCATGACAGCGCCTGCCAGCTTTGGACGGCAGGTACAAACGGGGGGCACTTACGGCAAAGACAACGTCTGGGGGACTGTGGTGGGTGCAGTCGGGGGAATCCCTTCCCCGCCCATCCCCGTCCCCACCCCGCCCTCGGTGCAGAACTGTCCTCCCAGCCGCCACATCCCACCCCCACCCATCTCCTTCCTCCCCATCGAGGCCACGAGCTCCATCTCCCCTCATCAACTTCTCCATCCATCTCAGCATCTAGCATCTGAGCCATGAACAGCGCCACAGCCCCAGTCAGATGGACGGACTCATTACAATAAGGTCACTGGACCAAGCCTCCCGCTGCAGCAGCCAAGGAGAGGGGGACGGATCAGGGACGGGAGCGAGGGGACCAGAGGGTGGGGAGGGGGCCCTAAGCTCAGGCTTGCTGGGAGGTTGGGGAAGAGGCTGTTTCGAGGGCCCCAGGCAGCCAGGCAGCCCCAGTTCTGTGTGCCTTCAGGGAGCCTGTCTCCCCACCCGTCACCTTGGGGAGGAGGGCCACACAGAGCCACCAGCCCCAGGACTGGGGGAGACCCTTCCCCACGGGGGCCAATACCTCTGTCCTCTGGGCGGGGGCCCCCGTGCCCCCCTTCTCCAGGGAGCCGGGCCTCTCTGCGCGTGCCGAAGGCCCTGGGGGCCTCCAAGATGGGCATGGGGGGCCGGGTGCGCTCGTGGGTGCAGGCGTGGAGCTTCAGCACGTGCGCTGCGGGGGAGGACGGTCAGAGGGGGCAGGGCAGGGAGACCTTCCCTTGCTCCCTGCCTTGCTCCGAGGCACGTGGCCCAGAACGGCCGCAAGGCTGGGTTCGCTAATGACCGGGCGCCGGGCGTCCCTTCCCTCCCGGGTGAAGACAGAGGCTCTGGGGTCCTCACAGGAGGCTGGGCCACTCACTCTGGATGGCAGACTCGCAGGCCTGGCCCACGAGCTGGTAGATGGTGGCCAAGGACTGTGGCTCACCCTGCAATGGAGGACGGGCCACGTGGCCAGCGGATTGAGCAGCCCGAGTCAGTGCCTCCCTGTGCTTCCCCAGGGACGGCCCAGACCCCAGACTCCCCACACTCACCTTCTCTCCTCGCTCCCCCTTGGGCCCCGGCAGCCCCTGAGTGGGAGGAAAAGGAGAAGCATCTGGACCCCGTGGCCGCCCACCCACTGCGCCCCCCAACCAAAGGCTTCGTGCGGGACTCATCCCAGGAGTCCCCAGAGGACAGAGGACCCACCTCTCCCGCTGCGAGAGGGACCTTCCCTGCCCCCCGGGCCCCCCCCAGCCTGCAGGCCCAGGTCTGCCCCTCCCCGGCCCCCAGAGCCCACGTCCCCTCACCTGCCCCCCACCTTGTCTGTGTTGGGCCGGGCAGGGGGCAGCCTGGGCTCTCTCCCCTGCGAGCTTTGTGCCAGCCTCGCTCTACAAACGTGCCGGTCGCAGGGCACCCCGAGCGGTCAGCGGGGACAAGTCTGCACACGTGACCCCTCTTGCTGTCGGGCGGGCGGGCTGGGTAGGGAGGGGCTTACCGTGGGCCCCACAGCCCCCGGGGGTCCTCGCTCCCCGCTGCTGCCTCTGGCCCCCGCTGTGCCCTGGAAGCCCTGCAAAGGCGGTGGTTCCGGTTTGGCTGCAGCTCCCGTGCGGTGGCCCCTCCCTCCGGTCCCGCCTGCCCTGGACCAAGAGCAAGCTAAGACAAGCTAAGGGAACCCTTTAGCTTGTCCCCAGCCCCCTGCAGGCTGTGCCTCCTGCCCACCCCGCGCCCAGGCAGCCTCCCACACGCCCCGCCCATTGTCGCTAATGCTGCACTAACACGTCCCAGCCCGCGTCCCAGTAGTCCAGGTGTGACCGCAGGACGGGCCCCCCGGGGGGGCCTCTTGCAGGAGGGACAGTTCGGCCTTCCAGGAACCCAGCGAGGCCGACCCCCGGGAGACCCTGGCCGGGTCTGGGCTGCCGGCCCCGGACCCCCCACTCAGAGCAGCTCCCAGCCCCTGAGCTCCGCTCTGACCTCCGGGAGCACCAGGCCGGGAGGGCAGGCGCTTCCGAGTGAGCCGCGGTGCCCCCAGCCCTCCAGCAGGGCCGCCGGGTGAGGGCTTCTGGAGGCGGAGAGGGAGAAGGGGGCCCGACCTCGTCCCGCGGCCAGGCCGCCCGGGAGCCCAGGCACCTTCCTGCCGTGTGGAATGGCGGCGTTTCCTACCAACCTGCCTGATGCGGGGAGCGGGGAGGAGGCGGGGGGCGTGGCTGCTGCACCACCGCCGACAAGGCCCCAGCCTGGGGCCCAGAGGCCTCCCCCGTCACCGTTCAGCTCAGGCCCAAGAAACCTGGGGACGGCCGGTGGGTGAGTGGTGGTGGGGGCTCACGGAGGAGGCGATACACACCCTAGGGCCAGGGGGTCCAGGCAGGCCAGCAGTCCCCTCCAGGCCTCTCATTCCCTGAGGGCAAAGGAAGGGGTGGGCGGGGCAGAGGCAGGTGCCCCTCCCACAGTGACCCCCAAAACCCACCGCTGTGGGGGTACGTGCTTGTGCCGGGCTGAGGCTGGTCCATCCCAGGGCCTGCCCCCGCCCCGGGCAGTGGCCACTCATGCCCCAGTCTGTGTGGGCTGATGCTCCCCTCCCACCGGCCAGGCCCCGGCGGGGGCAGGATAGGGGGGGAGGTGGGTGTGAGGCAGAGAAGGAAGCCCCACCACAGCCTCCATCTCCAGACCCTCCCGGCCAGGCTCCTCTCCCACCTTTGGTCCCTGGACGCCAACCTTCCCAGGGGTGCCCTGGAGGCCGGGGTGGCCCTGGAATAGAACAGAGGCAGCCAGCCAGGCTGGGCCGAGGTCCGACCCAGAGGGGGAGGCCCTGTCCCCAGACCCCCGTCCCGAGCACACAGCACTTGTGCTCCGAGTGTGGTCTGACCCACTACCTGCAAGCCGGGGCGTCCATGGTCCCCCTTCTCTCCTTTGACCCCTGGTGGACCCTGGAGGGGGAAAATGGATGGGAGGGAGGGCGAGGGGCGGGGGGAGGGGAGGGAGGGCGAGGGGAGGGGGGCGGGGTGAGGGGAGGGTGAGGGGAGGGGGGCGGGGGGAGGGGAGGGAGGGCGGGGGGGGGGCGGGGGGAGGGGAGGGTGAGGGGAGGGCGAGGGGAGGGGGGCGGGGGGAGGGGAGGGTGAGGGGAGGGGGGCGGGGGATGGGAGGGAGGGCGAGGGGAGGGGGTCGGGGGGAGGGGAGGGAGGGCGAGGGGAGGGGGGCGGGGGGAGGGGAGGGTGAGGGGAGGGGGGCGGGGGATGGGAGGGAGGGCGAGGGGAGGGGGGCGGGGGAGGGGAGGGAGGGCGAGGGGAGGGGGGCGGGGGGAGGGGAGGGAGGGCGAGGGGAGGGGGCGGGGCGATGGGAGGGCGGGCGAGGGGAGGGGGCGGGGCGATGGGAGGGCGGGCGAGGGGAGAGGGGCGGGGGGTGGGTGCTGGGGGGTAGGCAACACCTACCACGGGTCCCTGGATGGTTCGGCCCTGGGTGCCTGGTGACCCCTGCTGACCTCCAGGACCCTCGGGTCCCATCTGTCCGGGTGGCCCGGGCTCTCCCTGGAGACACGGGGGTGTGTGGTGGAGCTGAGAAGACATGTGGCCCGTCCTGCGGCCCCTCCTTCGATCCCACCCTCCTGCCGGCCCATGGTCTCCAGACCCAGGCCCGTCACAGGCATCTTCACCCTCGCAGACCACTCTGGGAGGGAGGGGTCCTGCTATGACCCACCGTATAGCCAGGAGCTGGGCCGACTCTGGACGGGCCAGCACAGAGCCCTGAACCCCAGACACCAGAACATTCTACCAAACCTCTAAGGGACAGATGACACTAACGCCATTTAAACTGCTTGATTTGCAGTTTAAAAACAAAAAGACTGCTTTCAAATAATCATGTGAGTCATGCGTATCAATGCACCAAACTCTAAAGAAAACCACAGGCATTCCCATTTGTGAATATCAATGCGACAATCCTAAATAAAACCTGAGCGCACAGAAGCCTGCAGCCCATTAAATGGGCAGCGAGTGCTCGGTGACCACGCCGGCTTTTAACGGGAGCAGGCGTAGTTCAGAATTTGGGAGAGATTAAATCATTCACCAAACTAATAGCTTCAAGAAGAAAAATGATTTGTTTGCGTCCACAGCAGCTGATGAGGCACTAAATCTTATTTAACGCCCATTCTTGGTTTTTAAAATCTCCTAATAAAATAAGGGTAGGATTTGACTATCACGTGGCAAAATGTATCTGTCTCAGCTCCCAGGCCAGCCCCACACTCAACCGGCAAACACCAGAAGCATTTCTGTGAAGTCAAGATGAGGACATCTTCTATCACCGCGGTTCTCTGACAAACTCTGGAGTGTCACCATACCAGACAAATAAACGAGAAAAATAAAAATAAAAATAAACGAGTGTAATAAAAATCGGAGTCAGTGAAGTGATTTTTCACAGGTGATGTAAATTTAAACCAGGAAATTCCAAGAAAACCATCTGAAAATTAAAAAACTATTGCAAATAAGATAATTGAATAATAAATGGGGCACAAAAGTCATACACAGAGAGGACAGAGGACTGGGGGACCTGAGTGTGGAGCTGGACACCAGGATCCGTGTCGGAGGCAGCCGTTTGGACTCTGGAGTCCGTGGAAACTCGTGATGTGATTAGGCTGCATTTGAAGTTGGCGGGGGCTGGCTACCCAACCCTGGGAGGACCGACGGGGCAGTGGTCTGGGGAGGGAGGAGGAAGCATGTTGTGTGTCGGAAGGTGCTAGAAGCACTAGAAGGGACCGTGAGCAGGTGGGCCCTCTCAAACTGAGGAAAGCCTTCAAACACGGTGCGAAAGTCAGGAGCCGTAGAGACAGACCCACGCAGTCCACTAGACAAAGGCGATTCTAAAATCTGCCTGGAGACACGTACAGTAGACCAGGTCAAAAGACAACAACAGGGTAAACTAGGCACAACTCAGGGCACAGGTGTTTCCGTTAAACCTAGAGCCCCACGAGTGAAGAAGAAGAGATAACTCATCGGAGCGGGGGCTGGAGGCCACGCGTCCAGCAAGAAAATACCAGCAACTTTCAAAGCCGCTGGAGCCACTGGGGAGAGAAACACACTTGAGGGCAGAAGACACACGTCCTGGCCAGACGCCCAAGACTGCCCGTCACGCGGTCCCTAGGCTGGGGCCCCGCAGGGAGGGCACCGTAGCCCGGCTGGGGGGCCCCGCTCCCGCCTGGGATTGGGCTGCGGGGGGCTCAGTCCTGCACCACCCCCCCAGGATGCCTCACAACTCACCCTGGGCCCTGGGAAGCCCTGCTCTCCTGGGCTTCCGTCCCTCCCGGGGTGGCCCTGCAGAGGCACAAGCAAGGCTGAGGCCGGGCTGCACGCTGGCCTCCCCAGCAGTGCCCTGGGCTCCAGTCCCCACCTTTAGGGGGAGAAGAAGAAGGGGCTCCGGGGGCGAGGGCGGCCTGGCCCACCCTGCCCCCCCACAGCCACCTGGTTACCGCGTTCATGGGCTCAGGCAGGTCTGGGTTCCAGCCCTGGCCCCTCCCTGGTGAGGTCTGTGGACCACCAGCTAGAACGGGTCCTGGAGCCTCAGGGCGGCCAGAGGGTCTGGACCTGCCCACAGCAGGGCCCAGGCCTGGAGCCGCCTCCTTGGAGGCCTGGGGAAAGGCCCCCCAGGGCTACCCTACAGCCCAGAGCGCCCAGGACAGAGGCTGCCTGCGTGGCTGCGACT
This sequence comes from Hyperoodon ampullatus, assembly GCF_949752795.1. NCBI lineage: Eukaryota > Metazoa > Chordata > Mammalia > Artiodactyla > Ziphiidae > Hyperoodon > Hyperoodon ampullatus. The sequence goes on along the minus strand of NC_136927.1, from coordinate 87,989,732 downwards.
TGTGGCCAGGGACCAGCGCAGTGCTGCAGACTGCTGGGCCCGGACCCCCACCCCAGCGGGGAAGTGTGGCTCCGACACCAGAGAGGGGCCTGCTCGGGAGAGGGCGGCCATCGGGAGGAAGGGGCTTGCAGGAGGCGACTCGTGGGCCGGGGGGTGGAAGAGGCGGGCAGGACACTCATGACGTCTATCTCATCTGGGTGGTGGGCCTAGGGACGGCTGCTGGGGCATGCGGGGGGCCACCCTCATCACCGCTGGCAGCAAGATGTTGCCAGGAGTCCCTGGCCACCCCAGGGAGGAGCTGCTGGACTCACAGGAGGTCCTTGGGGGCCCGGGGGCCCAGGGGTCTGCGAGGAACATGCACAGGCAGAAGGGAAGGCAGGGCAGGTCTCTCCACCCTTCTGGGAGAAAGGAGACCCCCACCGTTAAATGGACCCTTTCCTCAGTTCTTGTTCGACCCTAGAGCTCAGGGTATCCACGGACCAGGATCCAGGGAATCTCCAAACCCACCCCTGGGAGACTGGGGGGGAGGGGGGAGGACCTGGTCCTGGGTGCCCACCCCCACAGCTGCCTGGCACAAGCCCCCAACAGGACTCCCTCTCTCACTCCCTTGCAGGCCACCAGCATGGCCAAGCCCAGTGTGGGCACCCAGGGGAGTCGGTAAGGACCCCTGCCCACAACTGTGCCCACAGAAAAGGGCAGTGGCCCTGAGTGCATGGAAGCAGCCACTCCTGGGGCTGGGGGCTTCCAGGCCTGCTCCAGCCTGCCTTGCCTCAGGGCCTCCAGGACACACATCCAGCCGCCCTGAGCTCTGGCTCTAGCCCCGGGGGCCACCTCCTCCAGGAAGGCTGTCTGGATTTCTCCCAGAGCGGCAATGACCTGGATGGCCAGTCTACCCCCAGACTCTTTTGCCCTCAGTGGGCACTTGCCCGCCTACCGAAGCCGGGAGCTCGCAGCACCTGTCCTCCTCTGCCCAGGAGTCACTGCACACAATCTGTAGCATCTGGAGCTGGAACTGCAGGTGGCGGGGAGGGGCAGGGTCGGCCAGGCGCAGCTGGGTCGGGTGCGGGAGGGGGTCCGCCAGCCCTGGGTTCTCTGGCTCACCGAGGCTGAGCTGCTCCGGGGGCCCCGGGCCTTGGCCAGTCTCCCCAGCGAGACGAAGCCGGTGGTGGGCAGGCTGCCGGCCTCCCCAGTGGGCTTCTCAGCCACCTTCCGGCAGTCTACATAGAGCCTGACCTTGGAGCGGCCCACGGCTATGTGCACCTGGGGGACACCAGGAGGTCTCCCGCAGCCCCGGGCCAAGAAGGGCTCCCTTCCACGCCCACAGGCCAGGGCCAGAGCGGGGAGGGGCAGGTGACCATCCCCTGGGGCCTGGGGTCAGGATCCTGACTCCACCCCAAGTCTCGTGAGACCCCCCTCACGGGGCCTCAATTTCCCTTCTGTGAAATGGACCAAATGACATCCCGCACAGCCCCTCCCAGGGACTTGTGGGACGCAGGAAAAAGGGCTGGGTGCTCTTTGACCCAAATTAAGGTAAGGACGTCCAGGGTAGCGGGGACCACAGGAGCAGGGGGGAGCCGCGGTGACGGGGGGCGGGCAGCCTGTGTCCTGCAGAGCCCCGTGGGGGGCCTGTCCCAGAACTTGGGAGCCAGGAGGGTCTTAGGGAGGGAGGCACATGCTCTGGTCCTTCCAGGACCTTCCAGGACCTTGTGGAAGCTCCCAAAGAATATCCTCCTCACTTCGGGCAGGTCGAAGGTGACCTCCTGCAAGGTGGCCCTGGGGTCACGGTTGAAGTAGGTCAACGACTTTCTGCTGGCTGGGGGGCAGGGCAGGGAGCACGTGAGACCCGCAGGCGAAAGGCGGGAGGACGCACCCAGAGTGGAACAGCAGGGTGGGGGCCGTGATGGGTGTGCAAAGCCTCAGAGGCCGTGCTGCATCAGGGGCCCCTGCCTCTGAGGAGTGACCTGGGCCCACTGCTCCCCTCCAACTGACCGTCCAGCAGGACCCCCACGACGGGCTGGAAGTCTTCAGCCACCACCTGCCACAGCGCGAAGACCTCGCGAGGCGTCTCGGGGAGCAGGCGCAGGAGGAAGACGACTGTGTGTTCCGTGGGGAGGGTGGCCAGGTGGATGTCGCTGTGGGGACACAGCAGGGGCGACCGCAGGCCTGAGAGGAGGCCGGACCCCCGGGACTGCGGAGTGGTGTCCTCGGGGCCAGGCTGGGCCTCTCTGCCTCGGCTTCCCGTGAGTAACGTGGGGAGTGACGGGCAGGACTCCCGTCCTGGGTCTGTCAGGTTTCAACGGGAACATCTCCCCCAAGGCCCAGCAGGGACCACGGCCAGTGTCCATGATGATCATTCTTCAGGGTCTCTGCATGGGTGGGGAGGGTGCAGGTCGAGGGCTCCCAGCAAAGTCTCTGAGCCTGTCTCCTGGGCCAGGAGCCCACAAGCCCAGAGGCAGCTCTGCCTTTGGGAGCTGCTCAGACTGGGTGGGCAGCTGGGGTCTGTGCTGGTGCCATGCCCACCCTGGTGCTCAGTGGTGGGGAGGGGCAGGGAACAGGGTCTTGAGACACCCAGTAAAATTGCTAACGGTCTGCAGCCTCCCTATTTGCTCTTCCTTTGCTCTCGGGATAAGCAAGGGCCTGGAAGACACAGCCCAGCCTCATTGCTGCAATTCTTTAAGCAAACCAACCCCAGGGCCTTGGCACGTGCTGCTCCTTTTCCTGAGCGCCCTCCCCTCTCCTATTCTCTCCTACTCTCTGCCACCTCCCGGGGAGCCTTCCTGACCCAGGGAGGAGCCCCTTCCATTCTTAGCAGCCCCAGGGTTGCATTTTGTATTTCTCGAATTTCTATTATAAAGTACGTGATCTATCTTTACAATGTAAAACATTTTAACTTAAGAAAAATTATGCTGTGCATGTGGAATTTCCAGTGAGTGATTAAAGACACCTCCTTATATGAAGTGGGGTGACTGTTAGACCTCGGAGGTCATCACAAGCCTTGATCGTGGTGAGTCACAAAGCAGTGGTTTCTTACAGACCCCGGATATTTGCAGAATCAAATTAAAGCACAAAGGAGGCAGGAGTTCTCAGGGAGACAAATCTGGTGGCTGCCGCCCGGAAGTCTGCAGGTTCGGTCAATCCCTGGGCCACAGGGGGAGAAGGACCCCCTCCCACCGTGGCCTCATTGCGCCCACAAGAGATTTATTAATCTGTGGAACTCAGATTCCCGGAGCCCACGTCCCCCCGGGAGTCTCCCTGGCTGGCTCTGGGGTGGAGCCGCTGGGCCTGGGGGACTCCCCCTCCCACGACCCCTCCTGCTCCCAGGCCCACGCCGCCCCGACCTGGCCCGGCGGGTCAGCTGAGCATCCTTGAACAGCGTGAAGGTCCTGAAGGGACCAAAGGCCGAGGGCTCCACGGCCACGCCACGGATGGAGGCGGACTCCTTCTCCACCAGCCCGAAGGCTGCCATCAGGTCAAAGCCTGGGGAGGGGGGGCGCAAGGGACAATCAGAGACAGGAGGGGAGGTGGGGGCAGGAGGCAGAGAAGAAAGCCAGGTGTCAGGTGAGAGGAGGCGGCGGAGGCAGCGAGGGAGACGCAGGCCTCCCCCTGCCCTCCATCCTGACCTGGGGGAGGACACGCAAGCAGCACCGTCCTGCCCCTTCTGTTGCCCACAGCCCTCGCCTCCCTGCGACCCTCAGTGCCCGGACTCCCGCCCATCCCACCCCCATCCCCACTCGCCGGCCCTGCAGCTGGGGCTGAGCAGCTTGCTGGACATCCCGCGGGCCCCCAAGCTGGGCCCCCGCCTGCAGCCCGACCCCACTGCCCCGACCTGGCAGATCTCCCTGACCATGGGGGCCCACGTGTCAGCCTTCCCTCTGGCTGTCCCACAGCAGTAAAGATGCGACGCCAGGGACCCTGGCCCAGCCCCTCACCCGCCCAGTTCCTGGTTAGCAGAGGCTCATGGAGGCCATGCAGGACCCGAGCCTCCGGCACTGCCTGACCCCAGTCCCAGGCCACCCCCAAGACAAGGACCCAGAGGAGGAGGGGCGGCTAGGGGCTGTTGGGGAGCAGCCGCCACACAGGGTGGGGGGACCTACCTGGGAGGGAGCCATCCGGGTGGAGGGCCGGGCAGGCTGCTGAGAGGTGACAGAGGTCAGGGTCAATGGGGAGGGGCCCCTCGTGGCCGGACACCATGCCCTGTGGTCCCCACACCTCAGGGACAGGGATGGGACAGGGACAGTGTCCTGCTGCCTCAGGTTCCACCCCCAGGAAGACAGCATCCAGCTGCGTGCTGCCACTGGGGGCTGCACCCAAGGTGATGTGCCCCAGGTGGCAGGGCCAGGGAGATGCCTGGGTGTGAGGACGTGCCTGGGGCACTGCCATCCTGGGACCCAGCTGTGCAGGCCTGCCCCACTGCCAGGCTCTATGTGGGCGCTCAGGATCACTCACGGGCGAGTGCGTGCAGAAACTGGGACCCTCAGGGCGGGAAGCGGCTCCCCCCTCAAAAAATAGGAAGGGTGCTGAGCCTCAGGTAGTGAGGCCCTCGTCCCCAGAGGTATTCAAGCCAAAACCAGGCAACCCCATGGAGGGGACGCAGAGGGAAGCTGGGGCGGTCGGCTAACTGGCCTCTGAGGGCCTTCTACTCCAAGTGTCTGATTGTCCAAGAAAAGCAGCAAAACAAAAGACTCCTCTCAGCCGGGTCCTGGCCTGCAGGTGGTGGGGCCCCAGGGACAACTGATACCCCAATGGTGGGGCCAGCCCGGCATGGGCCCTGGGCTCAACTGCAGCCACCCCGTCTGTGGTCTGCGTCCGGCTTCCTGCTCCTACAGGCCAGATGTCTGCCCTGAGCCTCCCAGACGCAGATCCAGGAGAACACCGGCTGTTCCCCAGCCTTGGGCACCTGCAGTCCGGGCCACAGCCGCGATCCCCTCCGCGTCAGCCTGATGCGTTCAGCTGGACTGCAGTGGCCTTAACCCTTGGGGTAGCGGTTAGCATCCTACACCGAGGAAGGTCTTGTGTGAAGACCGGATCTCCTTCCGCTAAGGTCTGCAGTGCAGGGTGCCTCCAGGAGTGACAGGGCCCACACGTCCTGGCTCCCAGGGACCTGCCAGGGTCCTGGGTCCGGCTGGGGTCTGCTGGGGCCTGGGGGTCTTAGTGCCCACTCACCCGTCTGGCCCGTGGCAGACACTGCCACACTCTTCCCTGCTCCGTAGACGGCTGAGACCAGGACCCGGTACTTGGTGGCTGCCAGCAGGTCAGGGAGAGTCACATGGCTTCTGGGTCCTGGAACGGAGATCTGGCGGGGGAGGGGAGATGGTCACCTGAGCGTCTTTGCTCATTTGGGTGTCTCAGCTCCCTGTGGGTCCTGCCATGGAAGAGTGGCCCCCTTAACAGGCAGGGTGGGACGTGTCTCCCCCAAGGCCCAGGACCCAGGGGCCCACGAGGGGCGATGGCTTCCCGGCTCCAGGGAGACCCACCGACTTCACAGGTCCCGAGCCTGAGGCCAGTGCGTAGGAGAGCTGGTAGTGGAGAACATGGCCACTTGGGGGCGTCCAGCTGACCCGCAGGCTGTCGGGCGACTCCGAGGCCAGGGCCAGGTTGGAGGGTGGGCTCCGGCTGCCTGCGGGGGAGCAAGGTGCGGGGGGGCCTCAGATGGCAGCACGTCCCCCACTCTGCACCACATCCACCACCCTCCCACTCCACGGCCCCGCCACGCTGCCCAGTGGCCTCGGCCGAGACAGGGCCACCAGGCCAGCTCCAGGACCGTCTTGGGCACTGTGTCACACCAGGTGACTTGGACCCTCGGCCATCCCAGGGATGCCTGCCTGGATGGCTCAGGACCCGAGTGGTCCAGCTGCAGGGTCAGGGACTCGGGGGACTGCCTGTCGGGGGCCCACAGATCGAGGGGTCTGGGGCAGAGCAGGGGTCACCTACGGGGGGTGTAGCGGAGGGACACGGGGTCACTGCGGGCCCCGTCCCTGTAGTAGGCCAGGATGGTGATCTCATACTCCGAGTGCCTCCCCAGGCCGGGCAGGATGGCTGTGCCCAGGTTCCCCGGGACAGAGATCTGCGGAGAGGAGGGACCGGGTGTCCAGCCCGTGGAGTTGTGCCACATGCAGGCCGATGTCCCCAGGGTGCAGCACGGGGGTCTGAAGCCCGGGAGCTGGGCTGGGGCAGGTCTCCTCCCCCCACACCTCATGGGCCTTCCCCTCTCCCAGGGGCGTCCACGTGATCTGGTAGACAAGCACGCCGGACGCCACTGCGGCCGCCCACTCCAGCTGGACTTCGTCCCCAGGCAGCTCGGTCACCGACAGCTGGCTCGGGCTGGGGACTTTCCCTGGAAGAGGGAGACTGAGGCTGTGGTGGCAGAGGGGCCCCCAGTCTTCACGCACAGTGCTCGCAGGGCCCACTGTCACACCTGCCCAGGTACCCGCCGTCACCTGGCTTGGTGCTGCACAGAGCAGACACCGAGCAGCTGTGTTGATCTTAACTGTCCAGGGGCGCAGAGGGAAGCAGCCTGGGGACACTCACGTGTGGTCAGGCGGCCAGTCAGTGTGGAGGAGCTGCCCCCAGGGTGGAGGCAGGTGACGCGGACCGTGTAGGCGGTGGAGGACGAGAGGGGGCCCAGAGTGACCGAGGTGGCGCTCCCAGGAGCCTCCGTCTGCAGGCGGGTGGGGGTGGGGACACGGGCAGCTGCGGAGGGGGCAGCCCCCGCCAGAGGGAGACCCGGGCCTGCCCCGTGACCACCCCCAGACCGGGGAGATGGGGACGGGCTGCAGGATCCACGGCACCGGGGCGGGGTCTTGCCCACCAGCCTGCCCAACAAGCCGGCGTTTTCGCCTCTCGTGACGGCACGCGCCCCCAGCACAGCCCGTCACAGGTGTCACGCACGAGGGTTCTCGTGTATGATTCTTTGCTTCACGTCTGCCGCCCCCAGGGGTCCACAAGGGCCGGGGTGGTATCAGGTGCCCTCCACTCCCCCTGTACCGGCTGAGGCTGTGCCTGGGGAGACCCGGCCACACCCACCGACCCTGAATGCAGGGCGCCCAGTGGGGGAGGCGGAGGGCACTGGGTCCCCGTGGACAACTCATGCCCCTGGGCAGCCCAGGACATTGGGCCCCGGGCAGGGCCTGGCCTCACCTGTCCCGAGTGGCCGCCCTTGCTCGAGACGTAGCTGACCCTGAACAGGCGCACAGGCCTCGCGGTGCCCTCCCAGGACACTCGGGCCGAGTCATGGCTCACGTCCGAGAAGCTCAGGTGTCTGGGGGGTGCCAGGGCGGCTGCAGGGCACACCAAGGCCTCAGGGACCGCCCCACACGTACGGGGGAATGGTGGGCGATGGCCAGGGCTGGTGGGGCTACCAGATGGGGTCGGGGTCCCCCACCCGTGGAAGGTTGCGGGGAGCCAGAGTGGGCAGCAGCCTGCGGGCGGGGCACTCACGGGTCCTGGCGCGGATGCTCTGGGCCTCGCTGGTCTCTGCCCCTCGCAGGCTCCGCACCCACACCTCGTAGTCCTTGCCTGGGGCCAGCCCATCCAGCAGCGCCTCTGGCTGCCCCACCCGCACCTGTGGGAGGCTCACGCTGGCCCTGCCTGCGCTGCCCCCGCCCGTCTGCCAGCCCAGGCTGGCTCCTCCGCCTCCCCTCCCCCTCTGCCCCGCACCTCTCTCCCCTCCCCCTCTGCCCCGCACCTCTCTCCCCTCCGCCCTGCCCCCGCACCTCTCTCCCCTCCCCCCTGCCCCGCACCTCTCTCCCCTCCCCCTCTGCCCCGCACCTCTCTCCCCTCCCCCCTGCCCCGCACCTCTCTCCCCTCCCCCCTGCCCCGCACCTCTCTCCCCTCCCCCCTGCCCCCGCACCTCTCTCCCCTCCCCCTCTGCCCCGCACCTCTCTCCCCTCCGCCCTGCCCCCGCACCTCTCTCCCCTCCCCCCTGCCCCGCACCTCTCTGCCCTCCCCCCTGCCTCCGCACCTCTCTCCCCTCCCCCTCTACCCCGCACCTCTCTCCCCTCCGCCCTGCCCCCGCACCTCTCTCCCCTCCCCCTCTGCCCCGCACCTCTCTCCCCTCCCCCCTGCCCCGCACCTCTCTCCCCTCCCCCCTGCCCCCGCACCTCTCTCCCCTCCCCCTCTGCCCCGCACCTCTCTCCCCTCCCCCTCTGCCCCGCACCTCTCTCCCCTCCGCCCTGCCCCCGCACCTCTCTCCCCTCCCCCCTGCCCCGCACCTCTCTCCCCTCCCCCCTGCCTCCGCACCTCTCTCCCCTCCCCCTCTGCCCCGCACCTCTCTCCCCTCCCCCCTGCCCCCGCACCTCTCTCCCCTCCCCCTCTGCCCCGCACCTCTCTCCCCTCCCCCTCTGCCCCGCACCTCTCTCCCCTCCGCCCTGCCCCCGCACCTCTCTCCCCTCCCCCCTGCCCCGCACCTCTCTCCCCTCCCCCCTGCCCCGCACCTCTCTCCCCTCCCCCCTGCCCCCGCACCTCTCTCCCCTCCCCCCTGCCCCGCACCTCTCTCCCCTCCCCCTCTGCCCCGCACCTCTCTCCCCTCCCCCTCTGCCCCCGCACCTCTCTCCCCTCCGCCCTGCCCCCGCACCTCTCTCCCCTCCCCCCTGCCCCCGCACCTCTCTCCCCTCCCCCTCTGCCCCGCACCTCTCTCCCCTCCCCCTCTGCCCCGCACCTCTCTCCCCTCCCCCCTGCCCCGCACCTCTCTCCCCTCCCCCCCTGCCCCCGCACCTCTCTCCCCTCCCCCCCTGCCCCGCACCTCTCTCCCCTCCCCCTCTGCCCCCGCACCTCTCTCCCCTCCCCCCTGCCCCCGCACCTCTCTCCCCTCCCCCCTGCCCCCGCACCTCTCTCCCCTCCCCCCTGCCCCCGCACCTCTCTCCCCTCCTCCTTGCTCTTGGGGGAGGTGGGTGAGCACTGCACCAGGTACTGGGTGGCCCCTGCCGAGGGCTGCCAGGTGAGGTGGATGGCTCTGGGCATCACTGCGGCCAGGGTCAGCGCCTGGGGTGGGGGCAGGGGCGCTGGGGGAGACGGGGGCAGGCGTGGGGGGGCTTTAGAAACGCAGCTCAGGCAGAATTCAGACCCATAAACTAGCGGGACAAAGGGTCTCAGGCAGCTCAGGCCAGGCGTGTCTTGATGGAGACACAGAGGGGGGAAGACCAGCGCGGGGTGGGGGGGCACAGACAACTGAAGTCCCTGTCCCGACTTCGCCCTGGGCCACCCTGCCGGTTTCGCTTAAGGCCACATGCTGTGTGGTCCCATTTATATGGAGGGTCCAGGAATGGCAAACCCCAGAGCAGATTAGGGGTCCGCAGGGGCCGTGGGGAAGGGGAGGATTGGGGGTGACAGCTAAGGTGTGGGTGCGCGATGCTGGGACAAACGGAAACCACTGACTTGTACACTGTAAATGGGTGAGTCGTAGGGTGTATCTCAATAAAGCTGCTGGGGGGCGGCTCACGCAGGCCCTGGGGGCCTGCAGGCTGGACGGGGCGGGAGCCCCACCAAGAGTGCGAGCAGCAGCAGTACTGGGTCCCAGCCATGACTACCCCGTCATCACTGTGCTCAGAAGAGGACACTGAGGGTCGGAGAGGCCCAGTGACTTGTCTCGGTCACAAGCCGGGGGTGTGCCCCACCCGGGTTAGGACCGCTCCGGTGCCAGGCTCCGAGGGGAGGCTGCGGGCGGGGGCAGCCCTCACAACCCCGAGCCCAGGTGCCCGCTCGCCCACCTGTGGTCACCAGGCCCTGCAGGCCCTCCCCGACGCCGGCCTTGTAGACGGGGAGCACGGAGACCAGGTACTCCGTGCTGGAGGTCAGGTTGTGCAGCTCTGCCGACGAGGTGGGCGCCTCCACCACCACCTGGAACAGGAGCCGCGACAGAGTGGGCGGGGTGGGGGGCAGGGGCGTGGGCCGGGGAGGGCTGGGTTCGCCCTCGCTCCCTGCGCGGCCGCGTCCCTGGCCAGGTCTGGGCCATCTGCGGGGGAAGGGGCTGCGGTTTGGTAGCCCCCCGCCCCTGCCACTCTTCTTCCTCCACGTTGGCTTTGTGTCGTGTGGGCCCGAGTCTAGCCCTGCCTGCGTGAGGGGGGCGCCTCTCACCTCCCTGGGGGCGCCGCCCTTAGAAGGCCGCAACACGATCAGGTACTTGAGGGGTGGCCGTGGGGCTGGGGTCCAGGACAGGTGGATGCTGGAGGAGGTCACCCGGCTCAGGACCAGGCCGGTGGGAGTGGAAAGGGGGTCCAGGGCCGGAGCGGCTGCGGCCGGTGTAGCTGTGGGACGGGAGGGGGCGGCTGGCGACAGTGGCTCTGCCTGCGCCCCTGGGGGCCACTTCCGGGAAGGACAGCGCTCCCCCAGGTATCCTCAGAGCCCTGAGATCCGCGTGGGCGGGCCCTGGTGGGGCTGCGGCCAAGCACGGGCGACCCTGCCCTTGCGCCGCCCCCGCTCGCTCACCTGGGCCCCCACGCAGGCGCCCGCCCTGCACCTTCTGGCAGACGAGGCGGCTGAGCAGGCCGGCCAGCGTGCCAAGCTGGGGGAAGTCCTGCACGCTGTGGACGGTGATGTCCAGAGGCTGGGACGCCAGGAGCCTCAGCTCAGCATCATCGGCGTTCTTCACACCTGCCGCGAGGTGGGGGCGAGCTGTCCGTTGTGCAGCCAGGACCACTGGGCCCCTGCCAGGCATCCAGCCGGCAGAGGCTCCTTCCCAAGCCACAGACCCAAGACTCCACAGGCCTCAGAATGGGGTCACCCGGCCAGGCCCCCGCGAGAGATGGGCTGGTGTGAAGGTGGGGCTAGACACCCGAAGGTCCCTCTCAGGCTGTGCCATGCCTGCCTGGGTCTCTGTGGGGTTTGGGGCCAGGAGGGAGGCCAGTGTGCTTCCCTCGCTAGGGTCAGGCACCGGGGACGGTCTCTGCTCCCAGGAATCCCCGCCCCCAAGTCTGGAGTTTCCTTCCCAAGGAACAGAGTTAATGACTGGGCAGTTAAGGGAGCAGAACAAGGCGTCCGGGCCATGCACAGGGCCATGCAGACAGGAGGGGGCACGGAGCCGTCTACAGACACTTCATCAGAGAGCGGCCTTGCCGCCCACGCCGACGCACGCGGCTGCCTCGGAGCAGGGACTTGTCCTCCCCATTCGCAGACAGCGGGCTGGGGCTCAGAGGCCACAAGACCTGCAGCCCGGGGGGCGGTGGGGGGAGTGTGGGAGCCACCCGCTGTGAAAACTCCCCGTGAGAGCCCGGGGGCTGCTCACCCACGGCAAAGACGTCGACGCCCAGACCCTTGAGCGCGTGGCCAGCAGCGCGGGCGTCGTCCTGGGACTTGCCGTCCGTCACCAGAATCACCAGCTTGGCCGCCTCCGGACGGAGACCCGCCACGGGCTTCAGGTTCTGCTCCAGCACGTGCGTCAGGGCCAGGCCTTGGGTGCAGTGAGAATAAAGTGCTGGCAGCTCCAAGCACCCTCCCAGCCCGCTCGCGATGGCTCCGCCAGCCCTTGGCCCCCTGCTTTGCCCACCAGGCCAGTCCTGGCCCCTTCAGGCTGCGGGGGCCAGGAGGGCAGGGATGCCCCCTCTCCTTCCCTCAAAGGCACCCAGAGACTCAGGGACCGGCACCCCACACCCTGCTGCCTGCTCAAGAGCAGCGAGGCCCCAGGACGGGAAACAGGGAGGGGACTTGCGGTGGGGGGAGGGGTCTGCCGGGGGGAGACCCCCTGACGGGGGCTGCTGCTGGCAGGGCCCCCCCAGGCAACTGGTGGGGCCCTCCCAGGGGCCTCTACCGACCAGAGGAGTCTCCTGGTGTCAGCAGGACTGCCCAGCACACCATGTTCACCATGGATGAACGAGCTAGACTTGTCCTTTGCAAAGGCGTCAATACACAGTTCTCAGGCGGGGCTCAGAGCACACGTTTCCAAGTCTGGGAGGGTGTGAGGGCGGCGGACCTCGGGACAAGACCTGAATGGACCCCGAGGAGGGCGCCGGGGCCAGGCAGACCTGTGAACGTGTTTCCGCCTCTGTAGTGGAGGCCACGCACAGCGGCCAGCACCTCCTCCTTGGTGCCAAAGGCATTCAGGTCCCACTCGGTCTGGGGGTCCCCGCTGTACTGAGTCAGGCCTGGAAGGGGAGGGGTCCCCGCTGTACTGAGTCAGGCTGGGAGGGGTGGGCACACAGCAGGCGGGCAGGACACACACGGCCTCGCCCGGGTCACCAGGGAGGCACATTTGCAAAGCCTCGCTTTCCACACAACGTCCCCCCAGGAGCCAGCTGTCCTCCAGTGCAGGTGGGGACCCCACCCCTGCCTGGCCAGGTGGGAACTTAACCTTAGTTCCCAGAGGCTGCGTGTCTCCTTCCCCAATTCTCCCTCCCTTTTCCAAGCATCGCCTGTGCTGGGGGCTGGCAGGAATTGTGAGGACCACCCCGGGTGGGGCGCAGGGCTGGGACCCACCTACTTGGACTTTGTCTGGCCCGATTTCAAAGGGCTCAATGATGCTGGCCAGGAAGTCTTTGACCTGCTGGAAGTGACTGTGACCAATACTCCAGGACCCATCCACCAGGAAGATCATGTCCACGGGTGTGGGGGACGTGCAGCGGAACTGGGGTCCGGCTGGGGAAGGAGGGGAGGGAGGCGAGGTGCTGGGTGAGACCCGCTGCTGCTGCAGGACCCTGAACTGCCCCGGAGGCGGGCTGCAGCCCCAGCATCTCCTTCCCTGGGGCAGGTAGAGGGTGAGGAGCCACAGGACTCCAGCCTCAAGTGAGGTGGGCAGCTGGGTGTTGGGGGACAGGCACTAGGGTCTCCCCAGACTTAGAAAACCCCACTTGAACCTCAGCCCATCATCCCAGGCCCTCTGAGCTCCCCCAGAGAGGGTTCACAGGACATCCAGCCGCTCTGGCACCTCTGCCCTCCATCAGCCTTGGCGGTGCTGGTCACGGTGCGATTGTCTATGGCGGGGGAAGGGGGGTTCCACCTTCCTCGTCTGGCCAACACGACACCCGGGCCCAGCAGGTAGAGGCTGCCCCACGGGGTGCCAAGCGGGGTCGGGGGTCAGCACCACGGACAGCTCCCAGCAGCCACCCCTCCTGCCAGCTCTGGGCGGAGGCCTCACTGTTTGGTCCAAAGGACCCAAGAGCTCTTTGGAGACAAAGCCACACCCCTCAATCTGGGACTCCCCGAGTTCTGCACAGACAGTGCCTCCAGGCCAAGCCCCAGAGCCAGGGCCAGACCCCACCTGAGGCTCCCGGGCAGGGTTGGTGTGGTGAGACATCCCCCCCAATCGGGGAGGCAGGCCCTGGCCTCAAGGCCCTGCATTGTTGGGGAGACCATCTTGTGAGACCCCAAGTCCACTGGGAGACAGCAGGGGGCCCGGACCCCAGGACCCCACGTGAGGCTAAGGAAGGAGGTACTTTCTTCCATTCCAAGTCTGATGGCAGAAACAAAATCAGAGACATCTCAGGTCTGATGGGGGAGGCACAGCCCTGCCTGCAGGGCCTCGAGGGAAATGCGGCGCTGTGGTGCCATCCCGCTAGCCTGCAGAGGCTGGCACCCTGGCCGTCTTACCTGGCTTCTCTCTCCCTCCAGCCGAGGCCCTGGGGTGGTTCTGCCCTTCCAGGTCTGGGGTGCGCTGAGCAGGGGCCTCCCCATCGGGGCCCCTGGGTGGGGGCTGCTCCTCACCAGGTACTCCTGGGGGGGGGTCACAGCTGTGTCACCTCTCACCAGCCACACTCAGGCTGGGGGACTCCTGAGAGGGCTCAGGGTGGTGGGACCAGGCACTGGGGCCCCAAGGACACCCCCAGCAGATGACCTGGGGACCAGGCACACCCCCAGCAGATGACCTGCCCCAGTGGGTTTAGTGAACCCAGGAGCATGGCAGCCAAGCCTGAGTGAAGCTGGACAGTGTAAGGTCAGACGGAGGAGCCGCGGAAGCTCAAGACCGCTCCTCGTCCCAGGCACTTACCGTCCCCCGGCTCGGACCCACCAAGCGTGGGCAGGTCTTGGCTTGGGGCCAAGGCCACGGGGGGCTCAAGGTCTGGGCTCCCCACGTGGGAGGGAGTGGGATCCAGGGTTGCCCCCAGTGGCCTCCGGCTGCTTCTGCTCGCAGAGCTACTCTTCAAATCTTTGACTGCAGAGAGATGCGAGGGGCTGTCAGGACCACTAGGGAGGGAAGAGAGGCCTGGGGCTGCACACAAACCCTCCCCGCGAGGGTACGTCCGGGCTCCATGAGCCCCAGCCTCCTGGGAGGCAGGCAAGGGCATCAGGTACAAGCAAGGCTCCCGGGCGGCTGCCAGGACTGAAAGCCAGGCCTGGGGCTCCCAGTCGAGGGGCTGCGAGGGCTCAGCTCCAGCCCCCTCTGCACACATGCACCCCGGAGGGACTTACTCACAAACTCCCTCCGAGCCAGCAGGACGTTCCCTGAGCCCGTGAGCTCGAAGATCTGCAAGGTGTACCCTTTGGAGGGGCTCAGGCCCCCCACCGTGGCCTTGGGGGTCTTGGTAGTCAGCATCACCTCCTGCTCCAGGTCCCCTGGGGTGGGGGTGGGGAGAGCTGTCGAGCCCACCGAGGTGGATGATGTGTGCACGCGTGTGTGCACCTGTGCGTGCAGGTGTGCTGCGCCCACTGTGTCCTGCGTGTGCCTGCAGGTGTGTCATGGAGTGGTAAAATCCTCCAGGCGCCTCCTCTTCCCCCTCCCCCAGCTCCTCCCCTTGGGGCGGGGGAGGGAAAAAGGGGAGAGGTCTTTGTTGCTCTCTCCAGGACCTGATGGGAGGGGCCTGCACTCCTGGGTAACAAATGGAGAAAGAACGTATCTCTGCGGCAGCAAAATAATATGCCTTTACAAAGCTTCCCCAGAAGGACTTATCCTCCCCAGAGGGAGGACCCATAAACCCTCCAGATGCCCAGCACAACAGCCCTGTGGACAGCATGAAGGTGTGAAGACGGGGGCTGCACACAGAGAGAGGCCCCACCTGCCCGTGCACAGGGGGCTGGATGGCACACAACAGCGAACCTGCAAACATGTCCCACTGTGACTCTGTGAGTCTGACTAAAAAAAAGAAAATATTCCAAAGGGGACACTGCCAAGCTCTCAGGGCAGGCAGTCGTGGAACCGACTGGAGAGACTGCAGTCAGAGGTCAGGAAACACCTGGCGGTTCTTGGGTCTCAGGTGCTAGAAAGGGGATAAAGGAGGAAGGACCTGCACGCCCGCCCCATCGTCCATCGTCTTGCAGGGCGGACGGCCCTCAGTCTGGGTCCAGCCCCACGTGGGACAGGCCGGGAGGGCGAGGGTGTTGGTGCTTCATATGACTCAAGCTGCGTAATTTTCACAAAACCATCCCCCCGTTCTGTAGGTGGGAAAACCGAGTCACACAGTTACTCAATGGCAGAACCAGGATTTAAAGCCAGGTCTGTTGGGTTCCTGGGCCCGCCTGCACAGGGGAGGGAGGTACAGGCAGGCCCTTTGAGGAAGTGAGTCCTTGGCATGTGACCATGTGCCCCCCCACCAATCTTTGGGTTGAGACCCTGAAGAGCTCCACCCAGGAGCAAAAGGGTTAATGAGGACAGACTGGCTCTTGAAAGAGCTGAAGCCCAACTTCAAATAATCTTAACTTCTAAAATGGAGTGAAGATGACCCCAAACTGCTAGTTCACATCACTGTCTGTCAGAAACAAACATAAATTGTTTCTGAAGGAAAGCAACGTTATCAAAGGCCATAAATTATTTCTATAAGTTGTCACCATGTCTGGTGTGCAGTAAAAAATAACCGGATATGCGAAGGAGCAAGGCAATGTGATTGAATGTTAAGAGAAACATGAGACAACAGAAAGAGAGCCACAGATTTCCCAGATAATGGAGTCATGAGACTTTAAAATAACTATGCTAACTAGTTTGAAAATTTAAAAGACGAGCCTATGAATTCAGATATCAAACCATAAAAAAGTAAAAAAAAGGAATTCTTGAATGCAAAAACCAAACGGAAATTTCCAAATGGAAATTCTAGAATGTAAAAACACAGGGACTTCCCTGGTGGCACAGTGGTTAAGAATCCATCTGCCAACACAGAGGACACAGGTTCGAGCCCTGATCTGGGAAGATGCCACATGCCGCGGAGCAACTGAGCCTGTGTGCCACAACTACTGAGTCTGCACTCTAGAGCCCATGAGCCACAACTACTGAGCCCATGTGCCACAACTATTGAAGCCCATGCACCTAGAGCCCATGCTCTGCAACAAGAGAAGCCACCGCAATGAGAAGCCCACGCACCACAACGAAGAGTAGCCCCCACTGGCCGCAACTAGAGAAAGCCTGCACGCAACAACGAAGACTTAATACAGCCAAGAATAAGTAAATAAATAAATTTTATTTAAAAAAGAAAAAGAAAAGCACAAAACATGATGTTAGAAATTCAAAGAATGATCTAACAGCTTGTTACACACAAATGAAGAGATAAATGGTGAAAGATCAGTCAGAATAAAAAACACAAAGCATGGAGAGATAAAGGGATTGAAAATATAGAAGAAAGAGTAAAAGGCATAAGTACAGAGAGAGAATGGGGCACAAGCAATGTTTGAGAAGATACAGCTAAAGAACTTCCCCAAACTGTAAAACAGTAGACACCGATTTGAGAAGTCCTATGAATCTGAAGCAGGAGAAAAGAGACCCACACCCACAAACATCAGATTAAATGTGCTGAGAATCCAAACAGGAAAAAGTCTTAAAAGCAGCCAGGAAAAAGAAAAAGACATTACGGCAGCAACTGGGTTGATAACTGAATTCTCAAGAAAAACAACAGAAACCGAGAGACGTTCAAAGGAGTCTTCAAAGTGCTGAAGGAAAGTTCCAACTTGAAATTCTATACCCAGCAATAATATGCCTCAAGAATGAAGGCGGAATAAAGACATTTTCAGACAAATAAACAAACCCCCCCCACCAAACACAAGAATGTGTAACCAGCAGACCCTTACTAAAGGAAACATTTTCAGGCAGGACAAAAATACCCGCAGACATGCTGGAAGGAAAAGAGAACAAGGAAAGGGTAAACATGTGAGCTGGTCCAAATTCATGTTGAATTTATACACCATGCAAATGAATATGTTTTATGAGATTTAACATGGATATAGAATTAACATGCATGAAAAAGGGATAAATGTAGTAGTGCTGCTCCTGTGTGGGAAAAGGTAACGTAGCCATCATGGATGCTACACGTTGATAAGTTAAGGATGGCACGGTGGTCTCTGGGCGATCACTGCAGGAGTAAAGGGATACGTAACTACTGAGCAGAGGGGGACATGGGATGATAAACAGTGCTCAGTCGTCCCCCACCTACCCATCAATCCTAACTTCACACACAAAAAAGAGACACTAGACGCTGTGGGCCTCCAGCTGTGGTGCAGCAGGAGTGACACAGAACCACTTACAAAGGATTGTTGTCAACCAAAGATAATCAAGCCTGAATCTGACCAAACCTCTGGGACCTGTCAATCTTCAGGACAGACAGGGGTAGGGGAGCGATAAACGTGGCACCACGGGGATGCCATCAGCAGAACGAAGCACGTTGGAAGTTCTGGCGGACGAACGATCTTCTTTCTTCAACAAATAAGTGTCAAGGAAAAGGGGGAGAGAGGAAGCTGTTCTAGCTGGAACATGACCGGAGACACGGGAACAGCACAGTGTGAGGACTCTGTTGGGACCTCAGTGCAAAGAAGTCAACTGCAAAAGATGTTTATCAGGCAAGCTGGAAGATTTTTAACACAACAAATTATTTACTGATGGTTCTGAAATATTTTTTCTTTTTAGGCATGCCAATGGTACCAGAGTTATTTTTTTTGGTCCTTCCTTTTAGAGAAACATACTGAAATATTTACAGACAGAATTATATAGTGCCTGAGATTTGCTTTAAGATAATACACTATAAGGAAGGGGTTGGAGAGAGAGACGTGGAACAATAGTGGCCGTATGTTGATAATTGCTGAAGCTAAATTCTGGGAACATGAGGCTTCATTACATCACGCTCTCTTCTTTTGCATGTGTTTAAAATTTTCCACAAAAATTCAGTGCCACAAAAAGACAAGAAAGGAGAGGAAAAAATTATAGTGTAACAAAATGAAAAGTAGGAAGATAGTAGATTTAAACCCAAATATATCAGTAACTTCATTAAATGTAGGTGGAAAAATGTTTCAATTAGAAGACAAATATTGTAACATAAAAACAATACAAATTCTATGCTTCTTAAGAAGAAGATGCATCTAAAATGAAAGGCTAAAGAAGAATTGAGTAAATGAATGGGAAAAGGTTTTCAGTGCAAACGCTTCCTGGCGGACCAATACTGATCTCACAAAAAGGAGACTATAAGAAATGACTGCAACCACAGAGATAATGAGAATAGTTCATAATGAAAAAGGTTCAGTCTACTAGGAAGATATGATAATTCTGAATTTGTATGCACCTGATATCAGAGCCTCAATGTATAAAACAAAGATTCGTGAGAAACCACAGAAAGATGTATCTATAGTCATGATGGGGGATTTAAAACACTTCTCTCAGTAACTAATGGGATAAGTAGACGCACACAAAATCAGCAAAGATAAAAAAGATGTGAAAAATAAGGTAAATAAATTTGGCTTAGTTGAGATAGTAGAAAACCACAGCCAGGTCAACAAGGGGGTTCTGCTCGGGAGCAGACGGGGTGGAGACCGGGAGGGGCCTCTCCTCACCCTGGGAATGAGCTCCGGTTTGCCTTTGCATCGTGCGTGTACCAATCCTGCAATCACACACCCACGACTGTGGGCTCGTCTGCGTGTCAAACCTCAGCTTCTGAAAGGCTGTAACCCTCGCAGCCCTCATCCCGTCTGGAGGTTTGTGCCGGGTTGCCAGGCGCCTCTGCCGCCTGCCCTCCTGTGAGACGCGCTCGGATACCGTGAGTCTGCCCTGGCGCTGGGCACTGGCAGAGCCCCGAGAGCTCTAAGCTTGAGGAGGAGCCTTGTTTCTTCCAAGTGAGTGAGCGCCTTCTGCGTGCGCCAGGCGCGGGGATACGGCGGTGGGGACTTCAGGGGCCCCGCTCTCCTGCCACAGCTTCCCCGTGTTAGCGGGGCGGGGCGGGGGGAGGAGGGAGGCAGAGTCGCGAGGAGCCGGGCACGGCGACCGCCCTGCTGACCGCGGTCACCGTCAGTGCGCGCGGAGGGGAGGCGGGGCCCTACCTGCCCGGGGCTGCACCCGCACCAGGTAGCCGAGGCCGAGGCTGCTCCCCTCCGACTCCCTCCACGTCATCTGCAGCCGGTCCTCAGGCAGCACCGCCAGCCTCAGGCGGCCGCTTCCTGCGAAGGCAGGACGGGGGTCAGGGCTGCCCCCTGGCAACCGCCCCAACCAGCTGTGGGGGCCCCAAGGCAGCTGGGGCCCCATCAGGGGTCAGAGGGGGTCAGTCCCACCTGGGGGAACTCGAGAAGAGGCCCCACCCGGGGCTGAAGGAGGACCGGGCCCGCCTGGCAGCTCCTGGGAGGGCAGACTTCTGTCCAGGGAGGCCCCCGCCCCCATAGAGTGAGGCCAGCCTCCCAGAGTGGCCGTAACTGCCCCATCGGAGACTCAGGCACTGAGCCAGCACGGCAGCTGCCAGCCCGCCCGGATGTTCCCGCCAAGTCCCCACAGCGGGAGACGCAGCTGCGCAGCTGCAGACCCCAAGGTCACCACTAGGTTCACACAGCCCCTGAGAGTGGGGTGCCCCGGGGTGGGCCTAGCCATCCTGGGAGGAGGACGGGGTAGCGGAGGCCTCAGCCCTCAGGCACAGCCTGACCTCCCAGCTTCCGGGAGCTCCTTGGCGGAGGCGACTATTTTTGGAAAGTGGGGACAGAGATGGGCTTCTTCTGGCGGCCCCCCTCAGAGCTGGGGCACAGGGGAAGGGCAAGGCTGGGGGGAGCCCACGGCAGACACAATGATCGCCTAAGACCAGAGAGCAGCTGAGCCGGGTCGCCGGATGGGCCCCGCTGACCCCTGGAGCCTAAGCTGAAAGTCAGGAACGCCTCAGGAGCGGGGGCTTTGAAAAGCCACTTGTGAGCAGGAAGCCCAGCTCATGAAGAGCCTGTGTCTCCCTGCGCCCCTGGCATGTTGGGGGCCATCCCCAGCTGCCTTCTGAGTCTGCAGGTCAGGGCCCTGGTGGGGCGCCTGGGAGACAGCAGCCACCCAGGGGCACCCCCCACGGGGCCACCCTCAGGGAAGCACAGCGTGGACGTGGGGCCCCGCCCCACCCCAGCCCTCCCCCGTCTACCCAGGGCCTGCAGGGACCTCGTGCTGTCTGGACTCAAGTGTCTGTGGGGGGCCCTTAGTGACTTGGCCCCCTCGGGGTGATCCTGTCAGAGCCCCAGGGACAGAGGGCCCCAACCACCTGCGTGCAGAAGTATAACCACGAAGATGCACCACCAGTAAGAAGGCGGTTACCAGAGCCGGGGCTCCGGGCTGGGTGGCTGCACGATACGCCCCTGCTGCCCCCCATGAGGCCAGGCCTTGGCGGTCTCCTGCTCCTTCATCACCCGTGGGAGCCGGGTGCACGCCAGGGATGTGGCCGGCGGGGGTGGAGGGGGCTCACTGGGTGACCAGAGCCTCGGACGGCCCCTGGGATGCGGACACCACCTCCCAGTGTCAGTCTACGCAGCCCTCCCCCACGCGTTTGGGGTGTTACAAAGGATACTGCGACCAGCGTTACCCCGAAAGGGACACACTGTGAACGTCCAGTAGGGAGCGGAAGCGTCCCCTCGCTGGATGGGGTGTAGCCGCCCAAGGTGCTACCCACAGCGGGCAGGGGGCTGATGTGATGTGTGCCTTAAAGGAGCTTAAATGAGCAGGGACCTGCTGGAGGCAGCATCTTGGGCTCTCCTGGGGGGTGGGGGTATCACTTTTTACTCTAGATTCTGTTTGAAAATTTCACATTGAAAAGGCATCTGGGGAATGATGGAAAAAACCATTAATATAAGAGGGAATTAAATGCACACCCAGTGTGTTAGTAACTGTTAAAAAAAAGACCAAAAAAAACGGAAAACAAAAAAAGCCCAAATAAATAGAAAGACCGCAAGGCCACATGGTCAAGCCACAGCTGAGGACACTGTGGGCAGAGCTGTCCCCTCTTCCCGTCTCTGCCCCCTGAGCATCTGTCCCCCCAGAATAGCAGCTGCTGGGGGCTCAGGGCCAGAAAGAGGCTGGTCCATCAGAGAACCTGTGCCCTGGGCAGGTACGGCCTGGGGTGGGGGGGCAGACAGGGGCCACAGGAAGCCCACACCCGTGTCCTCACCTTGTCCCTGGCCGAGTCCCAGGGTGACACCCAGCCACAGCCAGAGGCCGACCCCGAGGCGGGGGCACACACGGATGCTCATGGTGCGTGGCCTGCGGGAGGAGGAGAGGCCACTCAGCCATCTGTCCGTCTGTCCCTTTCCCCTCCTGACCTCGAAGCCAGAGCTTCTTTGTCTGCGCCTGTGTGGGCCTGGGGCCGAGCCCATACCTGGAGGCCTCCAGCCACTTGCCCTCCCGTCCCCAGGGGCCAGCGTCCCACAGGCCTGGGGGAGCTTCCTGGATCGGGAGGTCAGCTCCCCTCCGTCTGCCCACCCGCACCCTCTGCATCCCGCCCTCGGGACCTTCTCCACAGGCCAGCTAGGGGCCTGGCCACTGCTCTGGTCACTCACTTGTCATTAGACCAGCCTGGGGTGGCCACTGTCAGGGCCAAGGGGTCTGGGGAGGAAACCATGGCCAGTTGGGGGGCGGCCCTGCCCACAGCCCGGAGCGGCATCAGAGCTGGGAACGGGACCCCTGCTGGAGCAGGGTCCCAGCTGTGCCGCTCCCCCTGCTGGCCCCAGGAGGGGCGTGTCCTGGCTGAGGACCGGCCACCCAGGACAATCAGCCCCCTGGCTCCAGACCTGGCCTCTCAGTGAAGCGGGGGGAGCCCCAAAGGTGGGGTTGGGTCCTGGGGGGCTGTCTCTGGGCCTCTGCTGACAGAGCAGAGGGGAACGCAGTGCAGGATCTCAGGCCTCCGGCCAGCCCCGGCCCAGACACACCCAGGGCAGTGGAGCTCAAGGGGGTCCTCGGGGCTGCAGATGGGCTAGAGGACGATGCACACGTTATCTGGGCACCCCAGGTCCCAAGCCAGGCC
This sequence comes from Hyperoodon ampullatus, assembly GCF_949752795.1. Classification (NCBI taxonomy): domain Eukaryota; kingdom Metazoa; phylum Chordata; class Mammalia; order Artiodactyla; family Ziphiidae; genus Hyperoodon; species Hyperoodon ampullatus. The sequence continues at coordinate 87,967,656 of NC_136927.1, read as the reverse complement.
CCTCCCCTCCCCTCCCCACGGAATTCAAGGCTGTGAACAGGACTCCGCAGCACCTTCCCTCCTCCACCCGTGACCCTGGGGGGCCAGACCCCCTCCCCAGCCCAACACTGTGCATCCGGTGCTGCTGCGCCCGCCCCCGCAAGGAGCTCAGCTCCCCACCCCCACTCTGTCTGGAAGGACAAGGTCATCCTCAGATCACAGACCTGGGTGCATCCCCTGGTGGCCCCTCCCCGTCCACCTGGCCCTGAGGCGAGTCACCAACCTGCTCCCGTCCGAGCAGCGTCCCTCCGTCCCGCGCGCTCCCGTCTGCCCTGGTCCTGCTGCATCCACAGGGAGGCTGTGGCTTATGAGGCCCCTTTCCTCCGACGTCACTGCCCCGGTCCACCCCCCGCCCACCCCGCGGCTGGCCCCCTCCCCTGGCCCCCCTCCTCAGCTCTCCACTCTTCCCATCTGCTGCCCAGGACGTCTCTCCAAGCGTAGGGGACACAGGTCCCAGTGTAAAGGACCCCATCGCACCACAGAGTGGGATCCAACGCACCAAGGGGCCCAACACCTTTATCCCTCAGTCCACGTGGTCTGTTACAAAGAGGCCCACGAGGCAGGCACCTCAGGGACCAAGGTCACCACGTGTGGTCCTGGGCGCCAAGCTGTGGGTGATGGGCACGGGGATCTCTGGCAGCCTGGAGCAGCACCCCGACCCCAGGGTCACGCCAGCCTCACAACCTCCCCACTTGTCTGGCATCGCACCCCAAGACCCGTGACCCCAAACCCAAGCCACTCCGGGGTCCCCCTCCAGTGCCCCGCCCCCCAAGCCTCCTCCACACCTCTCCCTTCTCCACAACCCTCCGCAGCCCGTGAGGGCCAGCGTAGCACAGCCCCTCCCCCAGCCCTCCCCACCCACCCTGAAGGCCCCACCCCGACCGACCAGGTTCCCCGCAGGCTGGGCCCACTAACCAGGGTTTGCGGGGTGGGGCGCCCAGCCTGGGCCCCAAGCACCCAATCCCTACTGGACCCCAGGACTCACCCCCCAGAACCACCCTACCCCAACCTGGACCGGACTGGCCCCCTCCCCCCAGCTGCTCTGAGGCTGCCAGGGCAGCTCTGGCCCCCCCGCTCTGGGCTCAGCTTCTGGAGGCAGAGGTGCTTTGGGAGAGGTGGGCGCAGCACAGGCCCCTCGGGCTGCTGGCTGGCAGAGGCCAGTCGACATTCGCTGGAGACTGGGAGAGGCCAAAGGTCGGGGGCTGGATGCTGCTGGAGGGGTGGGGCCCTTCCCAACGCCCCTGGAGGCTCCTGTCGCCCTCTCCAACCCCCAGCCACTGGGCAGGTGACCCCCAGCCACTGGGCAGGTGCTGCAGGATCCAGCCAGCTCCCGGCCTTGACCCAGGTCGCTCAGAGCCCCTCCTAGCCTCCAGTCCTGCCCTGCGGTTGGTGCTCCTGCATCTGGGAGGGGCCTGAGGACCCGAGGCGAAGGCAGTTCTGAGACCTGCCGTGGCCTGGGAGCCAGCCACCCATGCCTGCGGACCCATGGCTGGACGCCGGACGCTGCAGTGCTGGTGGATGCCCCGCACTGGATGCTGGCGCTGGGAGCGGGGGGTGGGGGTGGCGGTGGTGCAGGCAGGCCCTGCAGTCCCCAGTGGAGGCCGGCAGAGGGCGCCTGGCCTGGTGGCCGCAGACACACAAACACTGGCACATATGTGTCTGTCCACATCCACGGCTCACAGGCGCTCGGAACATGCATGTGCACGCTCACACAGCCCACCAAGGCGCCGCTTTCCACACTCACAAGCCAGTAGGTCCTGAGCGCTCTTGGCTGGACTCCGTGCAGCCCCCCACCCATGTGCCCACCCAGGAGTCCCTGCACCTGGCAGGTGCTCCACGCCCCTGAGGCCTGTGGCCTTGCAGCCCACCTAGCAGCGTCAGGGCTCAGCCAGGGCACAAGCTGCCCATGGTCACAGTTCAGAAAGGGCAGGACAGAGTCAGGCTGGCCCCTGCTGGGCAAGTCCTGTCGGCCTTCTGGAAGCAGCACAGCCATCACAGCCCTCACTCTAGTGTGCAGGTGGGGACCCCGAGCAAAGGCCCCACTTGCCCCAGCCCCAGCAGTGGGGAGGTGGCCCCAGGAGTCCCAGCCCTGACCGCTTGGGAAGCCGGCCCTCAGTGCTGAGCAGAGTCTCCCCAGCCCCTTGGGGAGGAGGTGCAGAGGACAGGACCCCCACTGCCCAGTAAGCCCCCCAGACGGTGCCCAAGAAGCCCTACTCCCCATCTTCCTGCCAGGACCGGCTCAGGGCGTGGAGTCCCAGGAGAGCTGTCAGTATATGGCGTGCCGCAGGCCTGGGCCCGCTGGGCAGGGCCATCTGCCTGGGAGCGATGGTTGGACTGGGTAGCGCAGGTCACCTGCGAAAGCTCTGGAAAAGGAAGCTAAGCTGGGCAAGGGCTGCCTTTAGGTGTCTGCTGGTCAGTCGCGGTGTCTTGGCCAGGAGATCTGGGGCAAACAGGTGACAGAGGCTGGCCAGGCCTCAGCTGGTGGATTGGCCTGGCCTCCTGGAGCCGGAATCTGGGGAGGACAGCACGCAGCCAGGGGGCCGAGGGCAGTTTCACGGCCGACGGGTATGTTGTCCGGAGAGGCAGAGGCCCCGTGTGCTCAGCACGACCGGGGCTCAGCTGAGAACAGGATCCAGGACCGCCCTACATGGCACCCTGGCTGCCTGACCCGTCTCCCCACCCAGACCCGACTGCCTTCACCCCGGGGCCCCCCTGCCCAAAGTGCTGCCCTGGGACAGGACAGCACAGAACCACCCAGAAGACACAGCTCCAGCCTGGAGCCTCCAGTCGGCCCCGCGTGGCAGCCACAGGTGCCCTCGGGCAGGCAGTTTCAGGATGACGCAGGCTGGCTGACCGCCAGCTGGCAGCCCCAAGTCTACCCAGGGCCAGGGGAGTGCCGGACTGTCCTTACAGAACTGCCCTCCAGGCACACACCCAACTAGGAACTTTTCTTCCCCGGACGAGGGTGCCACGCAGATGCCCCCATGTGTGGCAAGGGAGCTGGATGCTCAGGCCGTCACTGCCAACCCAGCCAGGAGGAGAGGGCCTGGCACTGTCCTGGGCCCAGCGAACAGACCTGCAGAACAGCAGGGGTGCCTGTCCTTTGCCCACGAGGGGTCTCGGGCCACCCACCTAGTGTTCTGACGTGCTGCCTGCGAGCAGAGCACATCTCAGACCAGTCAGCCTCAGGGCCACGCGCTTCAGCACGGGGGGCTCCCGGGCAGAGGGCAACTTACTCCAGCTGAACTCGGCCTCCGGGTCAGGGCCTCGTGGACCAGAATCGACAGGAACGAAGTGCCCCCGAAGCCTTCAGGGCCGGGGCAGGATCCCGGAGTCCCGATCCCAACAGGCTGGGGTTCCAGCATGGAAACAAGGGTGTCAGGACAGACTGCACCCCCTTGTCCAGCCCGGCGCTGACCTGAGGGCTGCCTGCAATGCAGCCCACCAGCCCCGGTGAGGACCCACACCTCACACCTGGCCCTCCTGAGTGCCTCTGCTCTGGGACACTTGGTCCCGGGCTGGCAGACCATGTTTGACCCTGGCTCTTGGGTTGACCTGGGTCTTCTCATCACCCTAAGCCTGATCTCTGACCTCAGATCCGAGCGTGGCAGACTACTGGTTCAGTGACTGAGACGCTCAGGATCAGCCAAAGGCACAGGTGCTGGCCACTGGGCGTCCCATTCCCCATGGGTGTCTTCCTTAGGGAGAACTGTGGGTGGCAGGGCTGCCACTCCCCACTCAGGGCCGTGCCGCAGACCTGCCACATGAGTCTTCACATGCAATCTCGCTGTCCACACGGGGAGGGCCCGTCCCACGGGGCAGGGAGCAGGGACGTCGCACACCAATCACAGAGGAGGCCTGAGGGCCGGCAGAAACAAGTGCGGGGACGGAGGACTGAGCACGACGTTGTGTCACGTGGTCGTCAGCACCGGACCGTAAGAACGGGGTGGCCGGCACACAGCCGTCAAAGTCGAGTGGGCTTGGGCGACAGTGAGATCCAAACCACAGTGCAAGGAGGCTGGAAGAGGGGCTGCGAGGAAGGCCAGGGTGCCAGGGCACCGCTGCACGACCCCCCCGAGCTGATGACGGGCTTTAGGGTGACGGCAAGGCCAGGCAGGCGGTGCTTGGGTCGGGCGGACACGGGCCGGCACTGGTGTAGAGACGCACTGGGGAGCGGAGGGTAGGGGGCAGGTGGCAGCTCTCAAACACCAGGCAGTTTCTTCCAAAGGAAGAAAGAATGAGAGGGACCGGGAAGTGAAAGGTGCTTCAAGGAGACACAGGCCTCAGTCACGGTCACCGGGCAGCCACGGGCGCCGCTGGGGAGGGTGTTTATTACCGAGCGCGCTGGGGGTGGGGGCTGGGTGTGGCCGATCCCGCAGCAGCAGGGAGCCCTTCCTGCGACAGCACCCGGCCCGGGGCCCCAGGAGAGCGGGGACAGGGAGGCACACGGCCCTGGGGTCCCCGCGGAGGCTGTCTTCCCGCGCAGCCGGTGCTTCTTGGGTGGAAAGGAGCGAGGACGCGGCGTGGCCGCTGCACCCTACCAGTCCTGGTTGTCCCAGCCGTCGTCCACGGCGGCCGGCGGTGCCGCCTCCTTGACGGCCCTGGCCCTGGCCCTGCCCTCCGCCCTGCCCCCCCAGGCCTCCCCACCACCCATGTTGTCGCCGTCCCCGTTGCTGGACGCAGACGCGGGGCCCAAGCCCCACGCGTCCCAGCCGTCTGAGCTCCTCTTGTCGCCTGAGGGGTCTGCACACGTCCAGCTGTTGCTGCTCGGGGACCTGTGGGCCCTAGCAGGGTCGGTGCTCCCGAAGGCCTCCCAGAAGTCCTGGTCGGTGGTGCTGTGGGAGCTGTCCCCGCCGCTGTTCGGACAGCTCCGGCCCTCCGGGGCTCTGGGACAGAGAGCGGTCTCTGAGCGACTCCCAGAACCAGAAGGTCCAGAAGGTCGCCGGCGTGGCCCTGAGCCGCCTGGTCTTCCCCAGGCTCCTCCCCAGAGAACGGGGATCAAGGCCGAGTCCAAGCCCCCAGCCAGAGCCCCACCCCCAACCAGGGCGCTCAGCCAGTGCCACTCAGGGTCCCAGAGCCGCTGTTCTCGCTCTAGGGCAGAGGAAACCCAGCCTCAGGGCGGCTCCGCCATGGAGCTGAGGCCGTGGAGCCTGTGGGAGGGACTCGGGCCTCCTGCCACCGGAGCCTCTCCACCAGCCCCACCCAAACGCAGGACGTTTTGAAGGAAAACGTAAAGCGCTGGTTTCCTGCAACGATTAAGGGGAAAAAAAACCCAGACCCTTCTCTGCACCGTGGAGTCCCTCAGTCCCTCAAACCACAGTCACACCACTGAGCACAGCGGACAGCACGCAAAGGGGGAAGCACTGAGGCATTCCTTCCACGAGCATGGGAAACACGCCCAGGCCTCGGGCAGATGGACAGCACGCGCCACGGCCGGAGTGGCCGCTGCTCCGGGCCTGGCCCGAGACCATCCATGCCCGCACCAGATCCCCAGGGTCCCACCTGGGGTCAGAGAAGGAGAAGGCTGACCGGTCTGGGCTCGCAGCAGAAAGGCCCGGGCGGGAGCCCTGAGTGCTCCAGAGTCCTGGGAGGTGGGTCAGAGCCCAGCCGCACCCCCTCTCCTCAGCCTGTCCCAGAGGCGAGGCTGAGACTCTCTCCCTCCCCAGCCCTGGATGGGGGCAGCTCCCACGAGGTCGAAGGCAGGGCTTCAGAGCAAGAGGTCAGGGGGCCGACGTGCCTCTCTGCACCCCCTGGGCTCCAGGGGTTTCTGCACTGTGACCCCTGAGCCCCTGGGGGAGACACACCTGCCTCCCAGAGACCCCAGGGGAGAATGCCACGGAAGGGGGCCCACTTCGGGAAGGGGGGCCAGTATACCTGTCCAACGGGTCCTCCGCTCTCCCAGATAAAAAGGTGGTGACGTCCCTCCATCCCCTGCTACCAACTCCCTGGACCTGGAAGGAGACGTAGGCGCTCAGCCTGGGCTCTGATGCCAAGTGCAGAGTTGAGAGACTTGGGTGAAGTTTAGGAACACGGCGACACCACGGGGCTCGGGCGGTTCGTCCCGGGCAGGCTCTGCCAGGGACGGCAGGATGCCCGCTGTGTGGACACAGAGGCTGTGGCCCCAGGAGCTCAGCGGAGAAACTCCTGGGTGGGAAGCAGGACAAATGCCAACCCGACCCCCGCCCCACCCCCAGCAGCGCTAAGGCAGAGAAGGCGGCCACCCCCAGCGCACTCACCAGGGGAGGTCGGCAGCAGCAAGACAAGGGCAGAAAGAAAAGAAGCAACAGGTTAGTGGCTGTGACGGGTGCCCGTCAAGCTGTTTCCATATTCCTCAGGCTGTCGGCACCGGAGCGTCTACCTGACCCTCCTCACGTCCTACAGGCCCCTTGGGCCAAGAAGCCATATGGGGCATGAAGCGCCCGGCCCTTCCTGCTCGCGGTTCCGGGCTCCTTGGAATATGGAGACGCTTTCAGCCGAGCCCGCCTGTCAGGCGGGGCTTCCCTACCTTGGCCGCCAACTCAGAGAACCCACTGGACACATCATCAAAAATCTTTCCCTCCTTCACCTGGTGGATCGAAACAGCATCGTCATAGCCGAGGCAGATGCCCCGCTGCCCATTACTGACAAAGGACAACGCCCACCGACACCTGTCAGGGGACCTGTCTCCGCGCCGCGTCGCCCCCTCCCCAGAAGTGAAGGCAAGGAGCAAGCCGACCACACCGCAGCCTGGGCCGGTCTCGCTCGGACCCTCCTCCGGTGGTCTCCCGAGCACAGGGTGGCACTGGCCGCAAACCGCACGCCCCCCACCCCCGGGAGCTTCTCTCGCCGCCTTGGCCTCCTCCGGGGTGAGGGGCTGGGCACACACACAGCCACGCGGGAGCAGAGTACAAGGTCAGGCCTTGCAGGGCTGGGGGACGAGAGCCACGGGCACGACGCACGCTTGGGGACACAGGGAGTGAGCACGGGGGTCTGAAGCCCGAACAGTGCCTCCCAGCACCAGGTGCCCCCCGAACGAGGCCCACGGGAGACGCACGCAGCCGAGTACCGGAGTCCCCGCGTTACCTTCTCCTGGGCAGGTTTGAGGACACTCTCGTTCAGACTGTGGCCCAGCTCTGATGCCTGTTGGAAGGACAGATGCGATGAGAAAAAGCCGCGTACGTGGCAGCACGTTCACCTCAGGACTGCGAGCCCCGCCCGCGGAGGGAAGGCTGCAGACGGCGAGCAGCCCACCAGCACCCGATGCTCCAGGCTGTCGCAGAGGCTGGAAACCGCTGCCCCTGCCTATGCGCCCTGGGAAGGGGCTCGGGACAGCAGCCAGCTCTTGGAAGTCCACCCCATCTGGTGGCCACCATCAGGCTCTCCCCGTCGGAGCCCACAGGATCCATCCCAGGAGAACAGCCCCTGGCATCCCCCCGACACAGACGGGTGGATCCCAAGCCCCACCTGCCCTCCAGGCACCCTGCGGGCGTTGGGACAGCAGGGGATGCAGCCGGGGAGCGAGCCCAGGCCAGCAGCTTGGGTGGGGTGCAGGCAGGACGGAGGGGAGGCAACCACGGAGCAGGGCCTTCGCCACTGGCACAGGACTCTCCAGCACCGCTGCAGCAGCAGCCTCAGGTTCCGGATCCCGCACCTCCTGCCTGAGACGTGGACGCCCGAGCACCGTGGACAGGCCACGCGGGAGCCCATCGAGCTGGGGAGCCGCTCTGAGCGTGAGGACAGGGAGCACCGACATGCAGGCCACAGCGTGGGCCCCTCGGAGCAGGGCACGCGCCATACACACGGGGGGGTGGTGGCATGCACGAGCATGGGTGCGGCCTTACCAGCTCTGGCTGCTGCTTGGAACCCCAGAACTTTACCCAGACAGCATGGGGAGACGGGGGGTGGGGGTGGGAGAGAGAGCGAGGCGGTGGGAGTGCTGTTCAGCAACAACCAGGACAGGGTCCCGTGGGCACCGCACGCTCACCAGACCCGGCGCCTCCCACCTGGGACCTTTCCAGCACGGTAGGAGCGAGCGATTAGGGAGTTGAGATGGGGGCTCAGAGAGATCAGCCCTCGGGGCGTGAGGGGGCCCGCGTGGCCCCAGAGGCTTCTTGGACGGCCTGGCACCACGCCGGGACCGCCAGGGCTGCCAGCCAAGGTGTGAGGAAAAGACGAACACCAGGGCCCGAGATGCCGCCCACGAGAAGGGAGGGCGCTAACCAGGGACAGAGGCATGCTGTTGCCACAGGATGCAGAGCCCGGTCCCCTGGGGGGCGCTGGGCCTCCCGTGTGCGGTTGACATGGCACAGAGCCTCCTTCCCCACGAGGCCAAGGGCACAGGGGCCTACGGCTGCCCTCCTACCAGGGACGGGGGAGGATCTAAGCCTCCTCCACCTGCTAACCCACAGGCGCCCAAAGTGACACATGGACATGTGAGCCTGGGAGGCAAATGCATGCACGGGCCTGTCAGCGCCTGAGTTGCCCGCAGAAGTGCCCTTCCCCTGAGCGCAGGGCACGAAGCAGGCGACCAGCCTAGAAACCCTGAGAGCACGAATGCAGAGGCTTCCTTTGTTACCTTTTGACTTGCCTGGGATCCAAACTTTGTTGCCTGAAAGGAAACACAGAGAGAGGGCTTTCTGGTCAGCCGCCTGACACCAGCCACGAGGGCTGCACGTCCTTGGGGCCCAGACACCCGTGCGGGTCTCCTGATGGCCGCGAGGCACTGGTGCTCACCCCACAGCAGCTCTAAGGGGCCCTGCAAAGCTGCCCACCACACCCGCTTCCCCTGGAGGGAGGCCGTCAGGGGAGGGGCGCCCAGGGTGAGGGAGCAGGCTCTGCAATGCAGGGCGCACAGGCTGCCCACAGGCCCACAGGTGGGGCAGGTCCCTCTCTAGCGAGCTCTCCCCCTCGCTGCCGAGTGCGGTCTGGTCACACCTCTCACCTCTGCCCAGCACCCCGGCCGCTCTCATAATAAGTAAAGAGGGAAAGGCCTGGATCCCCACCGCAGCCCCGCAAAGCCCCAGAAAGAATCAGCAGAGGCCACGTGGCAAAGCGCTGGTGCCCCAACGCCAGGCTCCTCCGCGGGCTCTGGCCCTCAGAAACTCCTGTCCTGGCCTCTCCAGGGCCTGTGTGCTCTGCGTCAGCCTGCCAGGCAGCCTCCCGTCCCTGCTCCGGGCGTTCCTGTCCCCACCACGACACGGTCTCCTCGCCAGGCCCGTATCCTCGCGCACGCCTCTGGCCTGTCCCCTCCTGCCTGGCCTCCACCCAGTCACTGCTAGGAGCCGAGCACGTGCCCACGACCCAGCTGCCTGTCCTGACAAAACCCTCAAATCCTGCCTCGCCTCGAGCCCAGGAGCAGGCGAGGGCAAGAGGAAACTCGGGCTGTCTATACCCTGGAGACCCAGCAGCAGCAACTCCAGGCTTTGCTTGCGCCGGGGGAGGGGAGGCAGGGAAACCTGGGTCACCCTGACCCCCCGCCGGCACCCGCCTTCTGGAGCCAGCCCAGCCCCTGCAGGCAGCTCCGCTCTGCCCGGTACACCACCAGCTGTCACAGCAAAGAACGTCCGTGGGGCCTGGAGGATTCGCCAGGGCGAGAGGCCGCTCACCGAAACCCCCTCAGGGCACATGGACGCGTGGCCTGAGCCCCGTCAGGACCCCCTGGTCTCCCAGAGCCACCTGGTCTGCGTGGCCGCATGACGGGACAGGCTACTTACACCCTCCTTAGCTGCTGAGGCAAACCTGCTTGCTCCAGTGGCGAAACTGCTCCAGCCCTGAAAGGAAGTGACACAGAAGCCACACGGTGGCTCCACATGTGGCCATCAAGGGGGGTGCTCCTCAGACACGCGCCGGCCGCCTCGCACCCACGTTCCGTGGGAAGGACGCAGCCAGGGCCCCGGAAGCAGCTCCTGGCCCGGATCCCTGGAGACACGCCTTCCCCCGAAGCGCCCCGCCGCCCCTCCAGACAGACCACGGGGCGCTGGGGGCACTGAAAGCTGTCCTCCTTCCTCTGAGTCCAAGGTTGTTTCCCCTAATCTCCAAGATAGATGAAAGCAATTTGGAAACAGAAATTCTTCATTTAAACCCCAACTCGGCCTGCTCCACCTGAAGGAGCCGCGGAGGGACCCTCGTGACGAACTGAGAAGACAAGTGCGTGGGCCTCTTCCCCGGGGTGGGGCGGGGCGACACGGAGACACACACACTACAGCCTGGGAGGCGCTTCTGGAGAACAGGCTCCCGCACGGCGGGCCAGGGCGACAGCCCCCTTCTTCCCTGGGGCAGCCCTGGTCCCGAACCCACAGGCTTGGGAGGCTCTGCCAGGAGCGGGCGGCCAGGCGGGCTCCGCTCAGAGGAAACGAGCCTTGCTAAATCTGAGGGATGTGTTTTGTAGCCAAAGTAAACAAACGACAAAACACACGTGGGAGCAAAAAAAAAAAAAAAAAAACCACACGTGGGATTAAACACCGTAAGCGGCGCTTTAAGAAGAGGACGTCAGTGAAGGAAAGGGAGGGGAGCCTCTGTGAGACGGGCCAGCGCACGATCCCAGGACAGCCAGGCTCCGGGAGGCCCCTGGGGAGCGGGGAACGGCCAGGACGGGCGTCCTCACCGAGTACAGGGACGACATGGCGCTGTTGAGGAAGTCGTCTTCCCTCTTCGGAGGCGGTACCGTGTTCCCAAACCCCACGTAGCGGTTCTCCTGGGCCCTGGCGGGGACACAAGCAACAGCCCTGCTGCTCCCGACAGCTGGGGGTGCGGAGGTGCCCAGGCCCGGGACGGGCGCCCCGGAGGACGTGCGGCTCCCACACCCCAGTGTGGGGTCAGGCTCTCCTGTTCGTGGGACGAGGCCCTCCTGCTGCACCTGCCAGAGGACCTGGCGAGACCCAAAGCGACAGCCGGTCACTGCAGGGAGTGGGACAGGCTCGACCACAGGTCAGGCAGGTTCCAGGAAGGAAACACGTCCTTTCTGCTCGCAAGCATTCTTAGCAGTGGTTTTCTCTCCACTCAAGCCCCCAACCTGAACCTGGGCTGCCAGGCAGCACCCCAGGAGGCCTGCCGATTCTGCACCCCCTGCACATGCGGGCAGCAGCCTCCCCCAACCCTCGCAGGGACCAAACTCCCGGGGGCCAGGTCTGCCTGGGCCTCCCCCAGCTTCCCCGAGCCCTCCGGAGGCCTTACCCTTGATAGGAGCCAAGGTCATCATTCAGCCAGTCTTCGAAAGCCTTGTCCGCGGAGGTGGTGGAGTTCCGCAGCTGGCCAGAGGCTCTGCAATGGAGGGTCAGAGGTCAGAGAGGCCGACAGGGGGTGGGCACACGCCCACAGGACCACGGGGGTCTCTGGGAGGTGCCGTCACGCCCACCTGCTCACACCTGGCTCCTCCAAAGCTTTGGAGCAGAGGGTGGCTCAGGCTTAGACGCAGCGGCTGAAGCCGGCAAGAAGCAGGGGGAGGCGCTGCAGCCTGGGTGGGGGCGCAGCAGCTCTACGCCTGCCCGTGCCTGCAGGGAGGCCGCAGGGGTCGAGGCCGAAGCAAGCGCTCGGCAGGGATCTGGAGCCCTTCCGACAGGCATCTCGCCACACAAGGGGGAGGAGGAGGGGAGGGCTGCTGGGCACCCCTGGCGTCAACAGGGAGCGCTGAGACCGGTCACCCCGGAACACCAGCCTCCAACCCACGAGAGGACACAGGATGCCCGCCAGGGGGATGGGTCACCCTGGGGACGTGGGCAGCCCTCAGGCAGGACAGGAGACGTAAACAGCAGCAAGACTGGGTCCTACAGAGATGCCGTGTGCTGTGGGCACAGATCTGAGGAACGGGGAATGGTGCTTCTACTTCAGATGTACCTTTACTGGTTGAATTTCTACTAAGAGTTTGAATTGTAACTTAAAAAGTTGTTTTTCCCACTGACTTTCAGAAACGGCTCACAACTGGAGCTGTTACCACAACAGCACAGGGACCCTGAGCCACAGTTAAGGTCAGAGCCAGGCAAACCCGGCCCAGAGCCCGGCCCGTAGGCCAGACAAGTAGCTACCGGTGGACAGAGGATGGCAGCGTCTTGGGCTGAGGTGGGGTCCAGTTCTGGGCGGGCGATGACTCCAGAGACCATTCTCTGCCTTCGGCCAGAGCGGCCACCTGCAGAGGGAGCCAGGGTGTCAGGCAGCGTGGATGCCACCTGCCCCGCACACAGCCCCTCGGGCTCAGCTGCCACGGGCCGGGGCTCTGCGGGCGCCAACATCGAGACTGGCTCTCATGACGGGCAGAGTGAGCGAGCTCTCGGTCGGCGTGGCGCCCGGGCTCCCTCTGCAGCGCTCCCCAGGGGCTGCGAGGAGGGCCCATCCCTCAGCCCTCCTAGTCACAGGCCACCTGCTTCCCCTTGGGTGGGGAGAGCTGGGGCCACGCGTCCTGTCTGTGTGTGGACTGCACGTGGCCTCCGTGTCGTGTCAGAACCCACAGGAGATCTCAGCTCCTGGAACCACTACAGCGGCCGATGGACGGAGCAGCCTGCACACGGCCAGGCGGCCTGTCCTCACCTTGTCCCTGAAGAGGGCGGCGGCCTTGCTGTTGTACTTCTCCTGCAGGGACCAGCAGGGGTCATAGTCCTCTTGACACTCCAGGAACTCCCGGAATTTAGCGTTCCCGCCCGCCTTCATCTTCTCCAGCTCCGCATCCTTCCATTTGTCCATAGTGACGGAACGGACAAAGCTACACACCAGAGGGCCGACCTCGCCACCAGTACCAGCATCCAAGAGCCCACCCCAAACAGGCTGGAATTAGACACGTGCACCTCCTGTGCCGGAGCGCCGGAGCGGGTAGGAGCCAGCCTGTGGGTGGCCCGCACCTTCCCGTCACCCGCCAGGCGGCAGGCCAGGAGCAGAGGGCACTGACCTGAGGTGCACCCCGAGCCCGCGGTGCTTCCCCGAGCACTCCAGGCAGATCCAGATGCCGTAGGTCACGCTCACCCACTGAGGGTTGAAGGCGCCGCACTCAAAACACACCTGCGAAGAGCGCCCAGGCGACTCAGCCGGGGCGGGGCAGGGCCCCCAGAGTGGGCAGAGGGAGGCTGGCTGGGAGGCCAACGGTGACAGGGAGGGAGGACTCTGAGAGGACCCGGAACCTAAGCCGAGGGTCAAGGAAAAGCGGACACTTACGTTGTTTTCATCTTGCACCCGAACTTCCTTAAGAACTTTCCTGGTTCTCGGGCTGGCCATGGCGCTGTGAAAGAGAAAAACAAACTTTTCAACTTCCAAATTGGTCACTTCACAAGAAGATCAACTTTTGGTGCAAACACACTACAAAGTATGACTTCAAGAAATTCCGTGAAGCTGCTTGGAAGCTGCAGGGGAACAGGGCTACTGACTGCAGGAACCTGCTCTCCACGTGCTAAGAAAAGCCGAGATCAGTCTGGACGCTCCCGGGCCAACCACAACGTGATTATTAGGGGCAATGCGCAATTACTGGAGGCCGCTCATCACGTACTATCAAGACCACATGATTTATAAGAACATCTGTTTTCTGGTGAAGTTCACAGCAAGGGGTGGTCTTCACAAAACGTGCTCAGACTGGCTGTTAAATCTCATTTCCCCTTTGCAGGGCGACACACCAGACTTGAGCTGACAGTATCCGAAGCCAGGGAGCCCCACATGCTAGGCCCCCGCAGCCCCTCTACCTTACTACCAGTGCAGGGAGGCTACTGGCCTGGGGCGGAAGCAGTGGCCCCGATTGACACAGGAAGAGGCTGGCCTCCCTGGGACCATCTGAAGGATGGAGGTAACAGACAGCATGGCCACAGCAGGGCAAGGACAGGGGCCTATGGACCAGCAGACCTGCCACCGCGCCTCAGGGGGACACTGCCGGGGAACAGCAGCCACACAGCCTGAGCTGAAGAGAAAACCCATTTACTTCTTTATAGATCTCCTAGCTTCCGCAAAGTTCAAGTTCAAGTTCAAGTGGTGGCCTGGTAAGTTTCAGGCGGGGCATGGGGAGGGAGCTCAGCGTGGTGTCGGCAGTAAAGTAACCCCATGGATGCCCAGCCTGAGTCTCAGGCTGGCCCTTCCCTCGTGACCAGGACCTGCAGGCTGTCCCTCCAGCTCCCCCGGCAGCATGCGTCCTCAGGACACACAGGCCGCTTAAGGGACAGAGCCACACACGTGGGCTGCTGGGGTGTCTCCAGCCTCTGACCCTGCACGCCACTGTCTGTGAGGGACGGCTCCAACCAACTTCCCTGCCAATGCTTTAGCGTGAAAATCCCAGGGGCAGCAGTCACCTTCGGTTACTCCCCAAGGGGACCCTGCCTCTCCCCACACCCAGGCCTCCTGAATCCTGAGCCCCGGGATGCCTAACGCCCACAACGCCCACTTCTGAGCCAGCTGAGGTTAGGAGACAAATGTCTGCTTTCTGTAACTGAGGGAAACAAAGCCAAGGGCTCGCCGGAGGCGCCTTTCTGCTCTGTATTTCTCTGTGCTGTGCATGATGGTCTCGAAGGCAAACACCTGAACCCACAATCCTGCCCAGCACCCAGCACCCAGCCCGACCCATCCAGGTGGGACTCTGTCCTCGCGCTGAGCTCTAGTCACCCACAGAGCGAAGGCAGAAATGGGTGGCCCCTGGGAGCTCTTTCCAGAGAACTGTGCCTGCCCAGAGGATCCCGTTCTGGCCAACAGGACCCAGGCAAACAAAAGTCAGAACTGGGGTGAACCTGCCCTGAATTTCTAACTGCGTAAAAGAAGGCAGAGAGAGTGTCTGCAAGAGTACTGCAAGGAAAATACGTGAAAAGTAAATGACTTGGCTCGGACTGAAAAGGAATTTTTTTGGACGTGAGAATTCTGTACTTCTGTGAAATGCTAACTTTAATACATAAAAAACAAATACTTCCTAACTTTCAAAACTATAGTTTGTCTTGAAAAATAATCCAAGAACTCCTGCATTAATGCTTGAAACCAAACATAGCTCTCTGCAAGTGAACATGGCCTCAGTAAACGGTGAAACAAATAACACTTCTCAGTTTACGGAAGAAGCCACTTGTCAGGAAGAAGCCACTTGTCAGACGGCAGAACGCTGTTCCTTAAGTTGGGACTTCCTGAATGCCTGAGATGAAAAGGGATGACTTAGGGACACCGCTTGGGGCTGTTATACAGGCGACAGGCAGAAATCCTGCTCATCTTTCTCAGAAACCACCTGAGGCCCCCGAAGCACCAACACCGAAGAACAACCGTTTCTCACCTTAAAACACCATTACTACTGAACTTCTGCAGGGTATGGTCCCAGGAAGGGATGCCAAAGCCAACTTAAAACGCTAATTATCCCCTGGGCCATTATCACAGCCCCACAGAGGATGGCGGAACCGTTAGGCCTGCACTAAATGACACAAATAACTCTCACATGGGTGGTCAGCGATGAAGCTGTTTAACAGGGCAGACGAGAAGCACAGTTCTTCTACCTAAACGCACGGACACTGACAGAGAATTCCAAAGTCCCTTCTTAGTTTCCTCTCCCTCCCCCAAGACGATCACCCACGGCCACCAAGGGCGAGGCTTCCATTTCCGATTAGACCGGCCTCTCCAACACCGAGGGGGAGGACCCTTCCCTCTTAGGAGTGGAAGCCCCTTCAGAACTCAGACCCGGCCTGACGGGACCCTGTGTCCAAACCAGCTCCTGGTTCCGAAGGAAGGGACGGGGCGGGGCCGGCTCGCCCCACGGAGGGGGTGTTGGTGGGCAGCGGCCCGTGACAGCCTCAGAGGAAAGAAGACTGGGGGCCGGGAGCGAGCTGCGGGGGGGGGGGGTCCAGGCGGGGGCGGCCAGAGGAGGAGGGACGGCCGGGGGCCCGTGGACTAGCCCCGGGGTGGCTGGGGGAGGGCGGGGTGGGCGCTTCCAGGTCCTGCGGACAGCGGCCTCGGGGCGGGTGGGGGTCTGGGCGGAGGCGGCCGCCGGGAGGGGCCGTGAACCAGCCCGAGGGGAGCCGGGGCCACGGGGCCTCGGCCGCGCGCTTACCGGGCAGAGGGCTCGATCCTGCGCGCCGGGTCGGGCCGGGTAAGGCCGGGGTCAGGGCCGGGGTCCTGGCCGGGGTCGGCCGCGCCGCGAACCACACCGAGGACGAGCGCCGACCACCCACCCCACCGCCACCCGCTTCCGGCTACGTCGCGCCTCGCAACGCCTCACGGGAAGCCGGGGACGGGCCGGCGGGGGCGGGCCTTCCTCCCCGCCTGCTTGGCCGGAAGCGCTGCCTCACCCCGTAGCTATGGGGACGCGTCCTCCTCCGGGCTGCTGTGTCAGAGCTGCTAGTCCAGCGGGGCCCGCGGTAGCCTGGGGACTGACAGCCGTGCTCACCAGCGCTGCGCCGTCAGGATCAGACGGGAAACTGATGTCCTGCTCAAATTAGAACGATTCATGGGCGTTTACTCACAAGGGGGCTGGTTAGGAGGGTATGCGCGGGTTTAGGGCACCGCAGGAATTCTGCGGGAACCCAGGGCTGGAGCAACAGAGCTGTGACGTCAGCAGACTCCAAGGAAAAGGGGGAAGGAGGGGTTCCCGGACTCGGGAAGGGCAGTGTTCTCAGGGCCGCTGCCCAAGAGGAGCTGTCATCTTTTGTTGAGGGCATGACCAGCCCAAGGTGACCTAGTAGAAGAAGCCACAGGAACAAATACCGGCCTCTCTGGCCTCTCACCCTCTGGTCTCCCGATTTTGCCACCCACTGGCCGGGCCCACCGGTGCAGTCTGAGGTGGAGAAGGGTAGGGGGTGGGCACGGAGGACAGCTGGAGACGTTGCAAGCAGGCTGCAAAACAATGTGAATAGTAGAATCCCAAATATGGGAAATATGACTGTGGAAAGAAAACTGTCTAGAGTGATGATCTCTGGGGAGTATAACTGCAAGTGATTTTTGGTTTTGTTTTTACTCTGTGCTCTTATGTGTATTCCACATATTCTTCATTCATCTATGTAACTTTTGGAGTGATCAAGTATGAACATTTTTACTGAGGTATAATTTACATTCAATAATTTACGTTCAATGAGTTTTGAGAAATGCATACTCCAATGTAACCTCCACCATGATCAATTATAGAACATTTCCATCACAGGCAACCACTGTTCTTACTTTTATCCCCATTTCTTAGTTTACCTGTTCTAGGACTTCATATAAATAGAATCATGCAATAAGTACTCTTTTGAATGGCTTCTTTCACTTAGCATAATGTTTTCGAGGTTCATCCATGTTGTAGCATGTCAGCACTTCATTCCTTTTTATTGCTGAATACTATTCTGTTAAATGAATATAACTCTTTGTTTATCCATTTACATATTGGACAGTGGAGTCATTTCTGAGTCTTGGGTATTGTGAATAAAGCTGCCCCGAAATTCACATGGGTATATTTTAACATTTCTTTTGCATAATTACCTAGAAGTTAAGTTGCTGGGTGATCGGGGAGGTGTATGTTGAACTTCATAAGAAATTGTGAAGCAGTCTTCCAAAATGGCTGTACCATCTCACACCCCACCAGCCGTGTGAGAGCTCCAGTGTCTGGCGTGTACGCTGGGTTATCTCATTTGCATTTCCCTCCATTGCTGGTTGAAAGCTGCCCTGGAGGATTATCTTAGCTTCCTGGCCCTTCCAGCCCACCCTGTGCCCAGCTTAGCATGAGCACCTCGTGCAGCTAGGGGAAGCCCTCAGGAAGGAGCCAGCAGGGCTTGCAGTGAGAAGCCACTGGCATCACAGAAACAAGAGGACTGAGGTGATGTGCACGGGGCACCCATAGGGTCTACACAAGGACAATGTAAGACAGTGTAGATTTCGGCACGAGACCCTGGGGCTGGGACTGTGTGGGTTCCACAAGTTCAGAGAGCAAGAGCCACGTGCCGGATTCCTTACGTGGGCTCCCTGGAGGAAGCGGGCTATGAAGGATGTTGAAAGGGAGGAGAGGAAAAGGGAAGGCGGTCCCTGAAAGGGCACAGTGGAAGCCAACATTTGGTGCTGGCTAGTGCAAACAACGAGCAGAGGCTGAACTTTCAGTTTTCTGATCATAAAGCTAAAAGGTCAACCCCTACTCCACCCCGGCTCTGGAGGCCTGGGGCTACGCTCATCCCCAGAGCCAAGAGCAGGGAGGTGGCCACTGCAAGGACAGGGCAAGCCTGCCTCCTCACAGCATCCGTGGTGCCCCTGCCTCTCTCTGCCATCTCAAGGCTGGCTCAGTGACCAAGTAACAGAGGATGAATCTGGGCACTGAAGTGGTGAATGGAGCAGAACATGCAGCTGCAAACTGGAAATTTTTTATTACCCCATCTGAAATATTTAGATAATTTGTTTTTCTTCTAGAACTGCCGCAGTACATTAATTTCCAGTTAGAGTAATGTGCTCATCTTTGTGGTTTCCTCCCCAGGGCTGCTGAAGCTCTCGATATGATATGAATAAAACTGAAGGGAATACGAGGGCAGCAATATGAAAACCTTAGGGTAAATGGCTACACAAGGCTGGGGCTGGCCTGGGCCACACAAGTTCACCTGTGAAGTCACCGTGGGACCCGGGACATATCACTGCTGCCTCCTGGACTCAATTTCCCCGTCTGTGAAAGGAGGACCCCAGTTCCCCTTCCAGGCCAGGGGCCCACGCTTCCTGCCTGCTTGCCAGAAGTCAGGCCCTGGGCTTGTTAAGGAAGATCTTGTGTAAACTGCACAGCCGTGCAGCTCTTTCTGATGTGAACCTGTTGTTCAGGTGAAGAAACAGAGGCGCAGAACAAGTAAGCAATTTGCCCCAGGTCGAAAAGGCAGTAAGTGGAGGAGCCGAGGTTGGTAACCAGCCTGTGTAACATCTTCCTCAGAGTAGAAGGAGGGCATGTGGGGCGAGCGTCCACTGGGGGCGCAGTTGTGTCCTCTGATCTGACCCAGCACCAGTCTCGGAGGTCAGTTTCATTCCAAACATGTGCAAGTGACAGAGAAATTGGGTTGGGCCATGAGCACTGGTCAACCGTGACCCTGTCAGGGTCTCACAGCCGGGTCCCAGGGGTCCAGCCAGCTGCCATCAGGGGTGGCAGAGCCTAAGGAAACAGCTGAGGCTACACAGGACTGGTGAGGACCATGTGTGTACATGTGTGTAAGTGTACACATCTGTGAACATGTTTGGGTTTGCACGTGTGTGCAGTGTGCATGTGACTGGTGTGTGTGGGTATACATGTGTGCATGGTATTGCATGTGTGGTCTGTGCCTTAAGGCTCGTTAGGCTCAAGGTCATTGTAGTGAGTCCCCCACGCACACAGAGACAACAGGTGTGGCTTTGGGGTGTGCCCCAGAAGAGGTGCCGCCCACAGGGCTTCCCAGAGAAGCAGGGACTGCCATACCCGCTTTGCACAGCAGCAGAGGCTGCAGCTTGGAGTCGGAGAGACCGCCCTGGCCCCGGCCAGTGGCAGCAGCACACAGATGCGGGCCCAGGCTACTCAGACCCCAGAGGCACCCCAGCAGCGCTCGTCCGGAGCTCCTGCGCGCGGGGAGAAATGAAGCCAGGGCTGTGTCCGCCTCGCCCCCAGGAGCACTGCTCCGCCCTGCACCCTGGGCATGGCCCACAGGTCTGTGTTCCTGAAACCAGTGTGGGCTGAGGAGGGGCCATGTGGGGCCCCGTGAGGACAAGGCTCCTTCCCTGCCTGGGAGGGTGGCTCTCAGGAAGTCTCGCTGCCTATATTTAAAGATCAGCCATTCTGTGGGCCTCCAGGAGCCTGGGGCATGGCAGGACCTTGGGGGCATCTTGAAATGACTATCTAATCCCATTGACTGGCCAGTGCTCCAGGGCCGCCTGGAGAGGTGGTCGCTGGCCATGGATGTCGCCAGAGCCCTCGGTCTCTCTCTGGACTCTTAACTCCTCTTGAAATCTCTCCCATATTGGGCTCAGCTCGGGGGCAGGGGTGTTTCTCCCAGTGTTTAAGGGGATATGCCTATGCCACCCAGCCCCCACTGGGCTCCAGGGAGCAGTTAGACCCACCTTGAGGCTGACAGGGCCTCAGGTACATGGAAACAGCCCCAGTTTCCCAGAGGGAGGGCTCAAGGTCAGGATCATTCACTCTGTTCCAGCGATGCGGACGGAGCCGACTGTTTGCTGGATGCTGGTAGGAAGAGGACCAGACGGACCCAGGTGGCACTGGAGCATCTGTGATGAAGGGTAGGGCTGACCTTCTGAAGGGAGCAGTGCTGCAGGGCCCAGCATGGGCTCAGGTGCTGCTGAGGCAGACTTTTGAGCCAGATCCGAGGGAGGAATTGTGTCCCTCCTGGGTGCCAGCCCTCACGACGGGCCCTTGGAAGCCCACAGAAATAAAGGGACACGAAATCCTTAGTTCCTGTCACTGACCTCCTGTTTTTCATTCCCCAATAGCGTGTGCCTTTCCTGATGCAGGAAATCAAAGAGATGGAGGGGCCCCTGCCGGTCAGCGTTGGTCCCGATGCCGGGCTCTGGCGCACAGAGGGTGCCGCGATGCCCCCCGGGTCCCCTCCCACAAGGTGCACCCCCCTCAGGTGTGGGCCTGTACGATGCACTCAGAAATGCTCACATGGTGTAGACTCTCAAAGTGGACGTGCTGGGTAAGCTCTGGTGGATTCGACCAGATCGTTCCCAGAGACTTTGTACCAAACGCCCTGATGCGAGTGTGCCCGTTTCTTACGACCCCTCGTGGCTGAGTGTTACTGGCAGCTCGTCTTTGCCACGCCATGAATACACGTGTTGTCACTGCTGCCATGGTTTTCATTGCCTTAATGGTGGTGGAGCTGAGCGCACGCAGGTTGGCCGGTGGACATCCCCCCATGTCTGCGCCCTGTCCGTTTCTGTCCTCTGGTCATCACCTTCCATGGCCAGGGCCTCCCTGAAGTGGCTCCGTCCTGCAGCTGATAGAAGGGCATGGGGCTGGCTCAGGCTGAGGCGGTCACACTCCTGGCCTCTGACTCGGCCCCACACGGAGAAAGGCCTGGTCAGCCTCAGCCCCATCTGACCCCTGTTGCTGCCTCTAAATGATGCACAGGAAGAACTGGGCCCCAGCATGAAGGAAATGGAAGGAATGTCAGAACGTGGTCCTGCTAATCCACGAGGTTGTGCGTCACTATGGAGCCCAACTCCTCCTGAACCAGAGCTGTCGTTCCTCCTAAAACACCCAGGAACTTGCAGCTGTGCTGAACGACACTTGGTCACACAGGCTAACGAGTCACGGCCAGGAATGTATTGAGACAGGGCCAGCTTCTCAGACTGCAGGCCTGAGGGCTCAGATCCAGGGGCTATGACAGGAAGACCCCCACACCCCCTGCCTTAGCCCCTCCCATGCCTATCCAGATTCTAGTTGTTAGAGACAGAAAACCCAACCCCACATGGCTTAAACAGCAAAAGGATGTTATTGGCTCATGCGGTGAAAAGTCCAGTGGTAAGTTAGCATTCAGGTGAGGCTTGATCCAGCAGCTCAACAATATCACTGAGGAGGAGGTTTCTCTCTGTATCTTTGCTCTGCTGTTCCATTTTCATCCGAAGGTCCCAAAATGCAGCTCCTAAGGCAGGCTGTAAGCTCCCTGTTCACATCCCAGCTAAAAGCCCAAGATTCACTAGCTTGGGTCATGTGTCCACTTCTAAACCAATAACAGGCCAAGGGGATGGAATGTGCTGATCTGTGGCATCTAAGCCCCGAGCTCCAGCCCTGGAGCCCCAGAGGGGAGGCAGGTTCCCAGGACTGCAAGGACCCCAAACAGAAGTCTGAAGGTCAGGTGAGCTCTCCTTGTGGCCGAGGTTGAGGTGGGCATTTTGTGGCTCCCCTCTGTGTCCCTGGGGCCCAGCATGAGCCCAGCCAGCGTGGTACGAACACTGGGGATGCCTGGGTGGGGCGCTGCCTGTCTCCTCTTCTCTTCGGGGGAGCTGCTGCTAGAAGGAGGGAGGGAATGAGTGTGGGTGGACAGGCGGATTGTCTCTCCAGAGAGGCAGGAACTTGGCCTGGAGGCAGGAGGGAAGAGGGGTTTCAGGTGGACACAGGACCTGGCGCCACGGGGAGGCTGAGAAGGGCCAGCCAGGGGGTGGGCGGCAACTGGGAACAGCCACTGACACACTGACCCCGAGGCCAACACAACGGTGGGGGGGGAGGGGGGGACCGGGCGGTTGGAAATCAGGCCTTAAAGGACCACAAACGCAGCCAGTCACGTTTTGGGCTGAGAGCGCTCCCGGTCAGTCAGCCAGGAGGCCTGAGAGCCTGTGGCCCCGGGGGAACCACAGCATCCCTCATCCTGCATTCTTACCTCCCAGGCACCTGCCAGCTGCGAAATCACAGGGCAACGGGAGCCACCGAGCTGCGATCCTGCCCCCGGCTCCCTCTGCTGCCCCCCCACAGCCCCTGCCCCTGCGCTCCGTCTCTGGACTTACTCAGACCTGGACCCGATCTCGCCTTGAGCTGCGGGCGCCAGGTCTCTGGACCTGGCGGAGCCTCAGCCTCTGTGAAGCTGTGGAGCGGGATCATCATCGCTCCTCCCCCACGGTGGTCCCGTGACATCAAGGGAGATGAAAGGAGGTGCGGCTTCTGGGCCCGGGAGGGGTCCTGGGCTCCTGGTCACTTCACACCCCACCCCCACCTGCGCGAAGCCAGAAGCAGAGCCTTCGGAGTGACGGAGGGGGTGTCGGCGGGGCTGGAAGAGTCTGTCACCTGCCGTCCCCTTTGCTCCCAAAGCCCAGGAGTCCTTCCTGGGGACTCGGTAAATGTGCGTGGCTTGATGTGGGCGGTCCTCTGCCACTCGGGGATCGTACCCCATGCCAGCCCTCCATCGAGAGAGAGACAGACAGAGACAGAGGGAGAGCGAGAACCCAGAGCCAGGCGGCGGTGGGGGGGCAGCCGCTGACCTCAGCAGGGGACACACACAGGCCTGCAGACCAGCTTCCCTGCTCCTTTGTTTCCAGTCTGCTTAATGAGCCAAATGTTTAAGCAACTCCCCCGCTACCCGGCTTTCCTCTTTAATCCCTGAACCGCTGAGAGTGATGCCGGGGTCCCAGTGAGAGCTGCGGACACGTCCTCTGGTCTCTCCGGGTCTCAGGAGGCCCGGGCCGACGCGCCCGTGGACGGGCCAGAGACGATACCTGGGCCGCGTCTGGGTCACGGCAGCGAGCCGTCTCCTCCCGCCCAGCGCTTCCAGCTCTCAAAGGCCCGCAGGAGGGCTCCTGGATTTAAAGCCTCGTCTGTACCCCAGCCTGACGACGGGCACCCTCGCAGGGCCTGTGGTCCGTCTGGGAGAACCAGTGGGGTGTCTGCACGCGGGGCCTCCACCTGGGCCGAGGGAGTTTGCTCCCGTGTCAGGCGCCCCAGGGAGCCCGAGGCTGCTCTGCGCCCCCTGCAGGCTGCCCAGCTCTGTTGCTCTTTCAAAGGAAGGACAGGATCAACAGTGCCTCCCGCTGGTCTGCCTTTTGTCTGGTCCGGATTAAGGGGTCAGGCCCCGCACCCCATGCAGTTCTGGGGCTCAGCCACTATCTTTCTGGGAGTGTTTGTTGATAGTTAGAAATTTCTCCCAAATTCATCTGAACAGAGATGGCAAGAGGTTTTTTTTTTCACATCTTTATTGGAGTATAATTGCTTCACAATGGTGTGTTAGTTTCTGCTTTATAACAAAGTGAATCAGTTATACATATACATATGTCCCCATATCTCTTCCCTCTTGCGTCTCCCTCCCTCCCACCCTCCCTATCCCTCCCCTCTAGGTGGTCACACAGCTGGTCTCCCTGTGCTATGCGGCTGCTTCCCACTAGCTATCTATTTTACGTTTGGTAGTGTGTATATGTCCATGCCACTGTCTCACTTTGTCACAGCTTACCCTTCCCCCTCCCCGTGTCCTCAAGTCCATTCTCTAGTAGGCAAGAGGTTTTGACAGAGCTGAAATTCCTCTAGCCTCTCTGTGAGCTGACCCCACACAGGCCCCGAGGCCGGCTGTTGTTTCTGCCACAGGGATGGCTGAGCTCTGCAGGGTGGATGGGGGTGGCAGAGGGGTGCAGGGGGCCCCCCAAAACCTCAATCTGGCCTCTCCAAGTGTAGTGCTGAATGGTGGCCTCCGGGGGATACGTCCCTACTGCCTGGAACCTGTGAACAGGACCTTGTTTGGGAAAAGGGTCTCGGCAGGGATTGAGTTAAGGATCTCGCATGAGATTCTCCTGGATTACCTGGGTGAGGCCGCAATGTGTCCTTACAAGAGACAGAAGAGGAGGCACAGACGGAGGAAAAGGCCGTGTGAAGAGGGAGGCAGAGATGTGAGTGATGTGGCCACAAGCCCAGGGACGCCTGGGCCACGAGAGCTGGGCTCAAGGATGGGTCCCGCCCTGGAGCCTCCAGAGGGAACGTGACCCTGCCGACACCTTGAGTTTGGACTTCTGGCCTTCAGAACTGGGAGAGAATAAATTTCTGCTGTTTTAAACTCCACCCCCGCCCCCCACCCCAGCCCCGCCCAGTTTGTAGTAAACTTACAGCTGCCACAGCAAATTGCCTGGAGGCCTTCTCTGGGCGAGATTGCTCTTCCCCTAGGAAGACTCAGTCCCACGCTCAGAGCGCCCAGCTTTCACCCTCTGGAAACCAGGGGCACCTCCCCCGACCGTGCCACCTCAGCCTGCAGACCCCAGGGCAGGCTTTCTTCCAGATTCGCTGTCTGTGCTCAGCTGTGGGCAGTGTGGACGTTCCCGGCCTCACCTTGGTGACCCGGCAGCGTTGCCCAGGTGTCAGGCTGCCGTCTGTCCCCCAGCTCTTCGGATGGCCTGCTGGGGGCCTGGAGATAGCCCACCTCTGTTCTCTGCTCATGACTCACATAGCACTGCAGTCTCCTGCTGCCCCGATCTGGCTCAGGCAAGGGGGCCTCTGATCACTGAGTTCCATCTGGGGGTCTATGTGAAATGCAGAATTGGCAACATTCAGCCTCCAAGAGCCGTAAGCCTCTACCAGGAGGAATATGAAGTGCAGTGTTCTGTAAAATCTCACAGTCCAGAGGGGACCTAGGGAGAGACATAGGCTTGTCATCTGTAAAACAGGTGGTTCTGCGCCCGGGGGTCCCTCCTGGCCACACAGCGTGCATGCCCCAGATGTATGGACGCCATTGACCCTGTGCAGAGCCCCACACATCAGGTCAGTGTCCGAGTGGCTCTGGTTGACCCCCAACCCCTCCGCCAGGACCCGTCCTTCTGGAACGGGTGATGCCCAGGAGGCCTCCAGGAAGTGCCAGCAGGGGAGGCTAGCCCCGTTCCACCCCCACCTGGCGTCAGCTTTGAAGAGGAGTGGCTGGCCTGCGACGACTTATTTCACCCAGCATAATGTTTTCAACGTTCATTCTCTGCACAGCAGGTATAAGTAACTAGATATCTTGTTATATAGCTGGATCAGTAACTAGATACCTTGTTATATAGCTGGATACACTCCACTGTATGGCTGGAGCACATTTTAAAATGTATCCATCCATTCAGGGATGCTTGGGTTGTTTCCACTCTGGGTCCTTATAAACAATGCCGCTGAAACACTTGTGTGGACATTCTGGTTTCTTTGGGGTAAATATCTAGCAGTAGAATTGCTGGGTCCCATGGTAACTTCATATTTAACCTCTGAGGACCTGCCAGACTGTTTTCCACGGCGGCTGCACCGTTTTACACCCCTACCAGCAATGTGTGCAGGTTCTGGTTTCTCTGAGTCTTGGCCAGCACTTGCTGTGTCTGTCTGTGGATTCCAGCCATCCTGGTGGGTGTGAAGTGGTCTCTCGTGGTTCTGAATGGCTTTTCTCTTTTCAGGTGCTTGTCTGACTTCTGTCTGCAGACAGCGCGGTGACAGCCATTGCCCATGCATCCTGGCACAGGTGAGCAAATTCATGCGGGGGAACCAAAATCACGTAGGGGAAAACTCCGGGTAGTTTGTGAACTCACATGAGTGGGGTCAGGAATTGAGGTTGCCATGGGAAATTGGTCTCAGGTCCCTCCTCTGGGAAGGGGGCTGGTGACAATGGGGTGGCCAGAGCTCCAAGGACCCAATGTCCGGCAACCTCTCTGCAAGTGCCCTTGCCTGGAGGTGCTGCTTAGTCACGAGGCGCTCTGTCACCACCGTCACCACGGGGCTGGGACCCTCTGGTTCTGGACTGCTGGAGCCAAGACCCGCGGCCCAAGGCTGAAGTGCCACGTGCTGGGCTGCCCCTCGCTGGCCACTCTGTTTGGGTCCTGCTCCTCCCGGGGTCTGACCAGGGCCACAGCCTGCATCCCAGCACGAGGCTCACTTGACCATGGGTCACCCTGATATAGAACCCAGCGACTGCCTATGACCAGTGGGGTAAAGCCCAAGCCAGCCTGTGCCCACATCTCTGGCCCCCACCTTACCTGCCTCGCTCCCACCATCGGCCCTATATCTTGCTCAGTCACACCTCCACACCTCTGCGCATGGAGGTCTTCAACTAGTCCTCCCTCCACCAAGCACAGGCCCCGTGCCCCAAGGCCGCCTACACCCCAGGGTCTCCCCCTCAGGCCTGACCCTGGCCTGGCCTGCAGGCCCCACCCCCGGCCCCTCCGCAGTGCCTGGGCAGGTGAGCTCCTGGTAGGCTAGCCCGCCCCTCCTCCTCCTCTTGAGTCCTCACCCCCGAAGGGGTACCTCTGAGCTCCTGACCTAGTCCAGGATGCCTCAGGGATGGAGTGCGCCCGGGGCCCCATTAGGAAGGAGGTTGGGTGCGTGGGTCACACGAGAGTCCCGGGGCAAGCGCAGGAGGTGCGGGTGCGGGGGTCGGGGTAGGATATCCTGGGGGTTATCCTGGACTCTATGGGGCAGGTCTGCAGCAGCTCCGGGTCTGTCCTGGGGCCACCGCGCAGCCCCTCCAGCTCCGCACCGCCTGACAAGCTGCGCCATCGCCCCTTTAAGAAGGGTCCCGCGCCCCCTCCCCAGCTGGCACAAGCCCCCAGAGGCTGCGAGTCGGGCTAGAGAGGGAGAGAGACGCTGCGCAGCTGTTATTCGAAGGGGCGGGGCTGGGCTGGGGGACACCGGGCTGCCGAGCAGGGCGGGACAGAGGACTGGCTGGGGCTGCGGGGTGGGAACTGGCCGGCCGCGATCTTGAGTCTGTGGGGCGGGGGCGGGGCTGCAGCGTCGGGGTGGGGGGTGCGGCGGGACAGGGACTTCGGGGAGCTGGGATTGCGGGCCAGGCAGGGCGGAGCCTGGCAATGTGGGGGAGGGACGCTGCAGAGTGGGGCGGGGCCGGGGGCGGGGGCTGGGGGGCGGGAATGGGGGGAAGTGAAGGGCGGGGGCTGCGGGCCCAGGCACCGGGCGTCCCGCGCGCTGGTGGCACCTGGTCCAGACTTGCAGAGGCGGCGCCCGCGGGCCGGGCCGGAACCATGGGCTGCTGCTCCGGCCGCTGCACGCTCATCTTCCTTTGCACTTTCCAGCTGGTGAGCGGCGACCCCTCCTCGGGCCCGGCAGTCCCAGCGCATTGGGGGATCCGGACGCCATCCCCACACTCAGCCCGCTGGGTCCGCGACAGCCCCTGGGGGCTCCCGACTGGGCATGGCTCGGACCCGCACGCTTCTGCGGCCGAAGTTCCCGGCCGTCCGGGTGGGGTGGGAAGCCAGCGTCCTATGTGCGACCCCGACGGCCCCTCCGTGGGCCCCGGCGCGCCCCGCCGTGTGTGCGCGCGCGGAGTCCGGGCTGGGGGCGCGGGGCGGGGCGACCGCGGGGTCCGGAGCGACGCGGCAGGTACTGGGGAGCCGCTGGAAGTGCCTGTCGCGGAACAAAACCCTCCCCGCGGGAGCGCCGGGCCCCGCGATCTCCAAGTCCCTTGCGCGCGGCAGGGAAGGGGCGCCGCTGCGCGCGGTGTCCACACGTGTCGGAAGGTATGTGTGGCCCCGGGTGCGCGCGCAAGGAGCGTTGCGAGGGTGTGTGTGTGTGTGTGTGTGTGTGTGTGTGTGTGCGCGCGCTCCCTTTCCGAAGCCAGCACTAGGCAATGAGTGAGCGGCGAAGTCCAGTTTCTGAGACCTGACAGCCCCTGGCGGCCAGGGTGCTTGTGAATTTGGGAGTGTGTGTCTGTCTGCATGTCTGCCGGTGTGTCTGTGTAAGGGTGTGTGAGCCCTGCCGTGCCCACCCCTGACGCCCCCAAGCTGGAGGAGGAGGCCCCTCCCCTTTGCCCTGGCCTGGCGAGTCCGGGAGCGGAGAAGGGGGTTGAGTCTGTGTGCAGGGCTGTGCTTCCCTGTCTTTTGTGTCCGGACCAGGATGCAGAGCTGGGCCCTCTGGATGCAGAGCTTTGTTGGAGGTCTTGGGCATCCCTCTGCCAAGTTTCAGTTATGCCTTTGGAGCTTCAGGAGCTCCTGCTGCCTAGGGGCTGGGGGCTAAACAAAGGTGGAGGCCCCTGGGCTGGGGAGGAGATGCTGGTGAGCCCCTGGGTTCCTGGTCTTAAAAGGGAAATGCTGCTTTGTCCAAGATCCCTGGGTGTGCTCCTAACTCAGCTGGCAGTGCTTTCTCTGGAGCTAGAGGGCCACGGAGGAGGAAGGGGCTTGCTTCAAAGAGGCTGTGAGTAGGAGGTCCTCCTGCACCCACGGCTGTGCATGGATGCGGGTCCTGTCCTCTGCCTGGGGGCAGGGCTTCTGTCCAGGCTGGCAGGGGGCAGAGGTACACAGGCCCAGCTGGAGGAAGGAAGGAGCTGCTGGAGCTTCCCTGTGGAGCAGGCTCAGTGCTGTGGAAGCGAGGGGCAGGGGTGGTGGGCAGTGAGGAGGGAGGTGGGCGGTCTGGGGGGTTTTGCTGGACAGATAAGGCTGAGAGAGAGCCCGGGCCTGCAGAGGGCATGAGGGCCCAGGGGCTGTTGCACCGGCAATAGGGAGCTATTGCCGGGCCTTGGAGCAGCGGTGTCACTCACTGTCTTTTGGTGGACGGTACACAGATGGGCCCGCCACAGGCCTCTGGAGATCTGGCTGCAGCTGTGGGGGAAGGGCTATCTAGGCTTGAGGCAGCAGGGTTTCCCTGGATGGGGGCTTCCTGCAGACTCTTTAGCCTCAGCCAGGCGAGCCCTAGGGCCGGGACGGAGCTGTGTCCCCATGCGGCCAGTGGCCACAGCTAAGGGCAGCGGACAGCTGCTACAGGCCTTCTGTCCGGGTGCAGGGGGCAGCGGAGGAGGAAGAGGTTCGACGCCGCCCACTGCTCTGGTCACTATGGGGGGCGGGGCGGGGGAGCTGAGGGGGAAGCCGTGTGGGGAGTTCTCTGCTTTCTTTTCTCTTTTTGACAAGCGTGAGAGTTTTCTTGTCCCAGCTATGGGACAAAGGCCTGAACATCTCAGAGCCTTCTCCCTGAAGAATAGCGTGACCTTTGTCCGCTCTGAGCCAGCTGCAGCACCCTGAGGCCCTTTCCCAGGCTGGGCCCTGGCTCTGATGGGAGCCAGGGCCCAGCGAGGGGTTTGGGACCAGTGAGCAGGCCACTGGGGCACTGCAGAGAGCTGAGCCTTCCGGTACCTTGGCTTAGAAACGAAAAAGACACCCCCACCAGCCCCACCCATGCCAGCCACTCTGCCAGCTGCAGGGTCTCTCTGGCAAGCAGACCCTGGGGGCCGCCCCTCAGACTTAGAGAGACTTCAGCAGGGATGCACAGCCAGGCTGGCCCTGAGTCGGGGCCTCACAGGACAGTGCCGGCGGCCGGTGATGGGTCGGGGTCGGGTAGGAAGGGGATCTGGGGCACCCTCACTCCGCCTCCCCGCCCCGTGCATGGCACCCCGGGCGAGTTCAAGCAGGGCAGGCGTCCCTGCCCATTGGTCAGGGGCTTCTGGGCACCAAGGGGAGGCCTGGGGCTAAGATTGAAATTTCATTCTGTGTCTAGAACAGCTGCTGTTGGCCAGCTCTGCCCCGAGGGCTGTGTGCGTACACGTGTGTGCTCGTGTGTGCGTATGAGTGTGCACGTGTGTTCACGTGTGTGCTCGTGTGTGCGTGTGGGTGTGCGTCTCTTCTTCCCTGCCCCACGGAGCTTCCCACCACAGTGTAGGCCATTCACGCAGGGCCCCTCCCTTTCCTTTCGCACCACCTCGGACCTTGGCCCACCCACCCTCCCTGCCCTCATCTGCGGCCAAGGGTCCCCGTGGCTGTCCTCCGTCTAGACTGCCAGCGTGGGGTCGAGTCCACCAGCTCACGGCTGCCCAGTCAGGCGGGGCCGGGCTCTCGTGAGGCAGCAGAGGCAGGCCCTCTGCCCTCAGATGCCCGTCTCCTTGCCCCAAGTCTGTAATCGAGGAGCTTCAACGTGCAGGCCTCCTCTGGGCACCAGGGACCATGCCGAGATGGGGCCGCTGAGCCCTGATGGGCGAGGAGGCTCGTTCGGGGCTAGGCAGTGGCCTAGCCCAGGCGACATCTGTAGACAGACGGACAGACAGACCGTCCTGCTGCTCCGGGTCAGCACTGCTGACATTGGCACGGAGTGGACTGAGTCGCAGGCATGTGAGAATGCGAGGCGGGAAATGCGTGTGGTGGGCCTCCCGCAGAGACAGCTGCACACGGAGGACCCAGGTGAGGCAGGAGTGTGGCTCCGGGAGTCGAGAGATGCAGGGTCTCGGGGACGCAGCAGTGAGGGTCTGTTTGGGGGTGGAGGGGCGGATGGCAGGGTCTGAGCCCACGGGGGGAGCTCAGACTTTGTCTAAAGGGCACGGGCATCCCTGAAGTAGGGTGTCCCCAAAGGCCAGGGTGGGGGGCTGCTGGCGCCCCCCCGCCGGGGAACAGGCTTCCCTGGACACTGTCCAGCGGACTGGGGAGGGGGCTTAATGACCGCTCGTCCTCGTGCCCTGAAGCTGGCCCAGTTCACGGCCAAGGTCTCCACTCTGTGCCGTGACTCTGTACCTACTGTGTGCTTCCTCCTGTCGGGGAAGAGCATTCTGGCGCCTCTCCCTGGGGGTCCTGTCTGGCCACCCTGCTGCGGGACGCCGTCAGTTGGAAATTGCCTGATGTGATGCCCCGTTGTGGGTCTGCTCCCGCCTCCCCACTCCCCACTCCAGCTGTCTTCTAGGGCAGACCCCAGCCCCCCGCAGGACATGCTTGGAATGCCGCCTCCCCGAGACCTCTTGGAAATAGCTATTACCTGGTCCGGGCCGACCACAGTGGCTGGACAGTGCCCGGGACGCACCACAGCAGCTGTTTCCTGGGGGCTGGCGGGGGTCCCGTGAAGGCTCCAGGACACAGGCCTGGAGCAGCGGAGAGGAGGGTGGTCGGGGGAGGGCTGAGCACCCTGGCTGCAGTAGGGGCTTCTGTGGCCAGCAGGCCTGGTGACCACAGGGCCAGTCCACAAAGGCTCACCTGGCTGGGCTCTGTCCTTCAGTGCCAGGGGCCACGTGGGAGGGAGGCTGCCCCCCGCTGCCCCGGCCCGCCCACTCCCCTCTGTCCCAGTCCTGCTGCTACTGGCCTCAGCCCATCCAGTCCTGAGGAGGGGCATGTGGTGACCTCGCCCGCCCGGCTGGGAGAAGTCTGGCTTCTCCAGTGCCCGCCTGAGGCTGCCTGCTGGGAGGGGCTCCCCTCCCTCCTCCGCCCTACAGAGTCCTCCCCACCCCAGGGCTCAGTGGACGGCCCCCGACCCCACCTGCTCTGGGTCCAGATGGCTCTCTCGCCTCTGCAGCCCTCCCAGTGGCAATGAGTGCTGGACACACAGTGGGCCCACGGGGACCTTGTGGAGCGCAGCCACGGGCCGTGCTGATTTCCGTCCTTTCTCTGCCACCGTCCTTCCGGGATGTGCTGGTCCTCTCTGCCCTTGCTCGCCGCAGCTTCCTTGCCGTGAACACAGCTGGGACGGCATCTGGGGAGCAGTGGCTTCGGTCGTACCTTCTGGTGATGAGCTCGGCCCCACAAACATGATGAGTGAATGAATGTGTGAGGGGATGAATGAATGAATGAGGGAATGCTTTCTGAAGTCACGCCGAGCTCAGACCTGGTCCATCTCCCCCTGCGCATAAAACGGCAGGTTTCTTAGGCATATCTGATCCCCTGGCGTTGGTCCTCTGTTGGCCGAGCCTGCAGGGTTGGCATCCACAGAGCGGGGGGGCGGTGGGAACGTCCTGGAAGGAGAGGCCCCAAAGCGGTGAGGGAGCCCCGCCGACGGGGAGGTGCTGATCTGGGGGCCCAAGGAGCCCAGGGTCCCGCTCGACCTTCCTGCCCCACGTTTGCTCTTTGGCCCTGCAGCCCCCAAAGTTAGAGCAGCCCCCGTGTTCCCGTTCTGCAGGTGAGGAAGCCGAGGGCGGGGGCTTGTTCCAGGAGGGACACCCCAGTGGTGATGCTTCCAGGCCCGTCGACTTGTTTGGAGATTTTTGTTGAATAGCCGAGACCACAGTGGGCACTGGATGATGGTGATGAGGCAGGAGCGGGACCTGGGGCTCCCAGGGGTCCGCCGCCCCTCACACGCCTGCCCTGCTCCTAGGTCACCGCCCTGGAGCGGCAGGTGTTCGACTTCCTGGGCTACCAGTGGGCACCCATCCTGGCCACCTTCACCCACATCGTCGTGGTCATCCTGGGGCTCTTTGGCACCATCCAGTACCGGCCTCGCTACATCGTGGTGGTGAGTCCGCTCTGCTCTGGCCCTTCTCCTGTGGGCAGGGGGGCCGGGATGACCGGCATGGAGGGCTTCAGTGACAGTATTTTCCTGGAAGCCATCAGAAAACCTGGAAAGGCCCGGATTTCAGCCGCACAGACCCCCAGGCTCAGGCCTTCCCACAGCCTGGACATCTGAGTTCTGACCTGGAAATTGTGGCTTCAGGGTTGCTTCTGGGAAACTGAGCTGCAGAGCACCTGCCAGGGGCCCCAGGCGGAACTGGAACCCAGCATGTCTCAGCACCCCCGCCCTGCCCGTGGTCCCATGCCCCCGACCGTCCTGCCTCTGGAGAAGCTCAGACGATGTGCAGAAAGTTTTGCTCCGAGCAGAGTAGCATTTTCGCTCAGTACAGATCAAAATAATTGGTCTGGATCAGGGTTTGCAGCAAACCCTCTTGTAAAGGCCGCACAGCCTCATGGAAGGTACTCAGCCCTGTCATGGCCCAGACACAGCCTGAGCAGTGCTGCACAGTGGGTGGGGCTGCGTCTCAGTAACACTTGACGAAAGCAGGTGCCAGCTGGCAGCCCTCCCCGCTGCAGGCAGCTCTTGGGGGCGACCTTTGGGGTGGGCTTTGGGGGTGCTCTGCCCTTGCTCGTCACTGGTTCACGTGGCACGGGCCACGGGCACCTCTGGGCCAGGACACCAAGCTCGGGAAGTGTGCTGTGTGCTGGCTCCCTCCAGCCCACTGTTCCCCATCTCCTAGGTGTTCCCCGGCCCTGTGGGGGCAGGAGCCTTGTCACCCTTCTGGCACAGTGTGGGACCTCTTCCCGGTGGGCTCAGGGACGCCCTCCGCCAGACAGAGCATCCTGGGCTCCAGACTCAGGGAGGAGAGCCCCCCTCCCGCAGAGGCCTTGTCCTCCAAGGGGGAGGTGCAAGGTCACACTCCCTCCCCCCCACCCCCTCCCCCGCCCCCTCTTGTCTCCACAGTACGCAGTGTGGGCGGCTGCCTGGGTCACCTGGAACGTCTTCATTATCTGCTTCTACTTGGAAGTGGGGGGCCTCTCAAAGGTGAGTTAAGTCATGGGAAACTCATGCAAACGCAGGGGATCTTGGCGAGGGCCCGGGGGCACTGGATGTGTTTGCTTGTGTATCGCGCGGCTCCCCGATGGCGACAGAGGCTGGGTCTCTTCATGGTTCTGTCCCTCGCACCCTGAACAGTCCCGGTCCATAGCAGTGACTCAGTAAAGTTTTGGGGGAAGATCAGTGATCTGATGGATGGATGAGGGGCTGTGGGCATTGGTTGGCAGGTGGTCTCCAGCCGGTAGTAGATGCACCAGGGAAGGCTTCCTGGAGGAGGGGGCCTGGAACCTGGGTAGCACCTGGAAGGAGAGTCAGGGCTGGGGAGCGGGAGCAGAGAGACCAGCCTTTGCAGGAGGGCTCAGGCGGGAACACCGCCGGGCGGCCAGGCAGAGGGCATGCCGTCCTCCTGCCCACCCTCTGGGCTGCTCCTTCAAACACTGATAAAGTCCCCAGGTCCCCCCTGCATGGGAGGGGACACCTCATCCAAGCCATGTTCTGGGATCATCAGTGTGAGCAAAGCCTGTCTATGCAGCTGATTCAGGCACTTCACACAAAGCACTTTATTTCATCTTTGCCCAAAGCTCAGAGGGGAGTCTAAGGGCCAGGAGTGGGGTGGCATGGGTGGGCAGTGGGGCAGATGGCCCCTGCTTCCTGGGACCACACCTGGGCAGCAGTGGGGGAGACAGAGGTTAGTTCAGACACACCTGAAATGGCAGCGTTGGCCTGAGATGCGAAGGAGGGGCCCAGGGCACCGTTAGAGTGTGTCCTGGGGGTCTGTCCTGGGCAGGGAGGCCTTCCTGGAGGACGGGGTGTGAGCCGGGGGCCCATGGCAGGCACAGGGAGGCCTTCCCTGCAAGGGAACGACTGGGAGGGCCTTGGTGCCCCCTGCTCCCGGCGGCTGGAGCCCGCGGGGCCGGGGCAGGGGAGGTGGGAGGGCAGAGTACCCCTTGCCCTTCTCAGGGAGCCCATCTGGGCTGCAGTGGGTGGGGTTTGGCTCTGTCCCTGGTGCTGACCTGGTCCCCCCCCCCCCCCCGATCCCACCCCACCCCTCCCCCAGGACAGCGGGCTCCTGACCTTCAGCCTCTCCCGGCACCACTCCTGGTGGCATGAGCATGGCCCGGGCTGCGTACACAAGGAGCTGGCGGCCAGCCTGGGTCCCCCGGAAAGCCAGGCCCTGGTGCCAGGCATTGGCTGCACCCTGGAGCACGGCTACGTGGAGGCCCTGCACAGCGCCCTGCAGATCCTGGTGGCGGTGAGTGCGGGGGAGGGGAGGTGGGGCGGGGGGGAGGGGCTCACCCTGCTGTGGGCCCAGGTCTCAGCCTTTCCTGTGGAGGCAGAGGGGGTCCTCTGCAGGGGGCGGGGAGGCCCTCTTCACACCATCCCTGCTGAGAGGTTAAGGAACCGCACCCCCACCCCCACCTGTGCGGCCTGGGCCACCCGCTCCGCAAAGTGGGCTCAGAACCAATTCCAACCCCAGGGCCGGCGTGAGGATGAACCGAGGGGACAGAACCTGAAACTTCTGATGATGCAGTGGGGTCGGGCGGGCAGGTAGGACCCTCCGTGAGGGGGATCAAGGTGAAGGCTCCTGCAGCCCCACCCCCCCACCCTGGAGGCAGCGTGACAGGGGAGGAGCCCTGGGAGCTTCTCCACAGCCTCCTCCAAGTCAGAGGGTCTGTTTCCATACCCGACAATCCGACCGTGGGGACCAGGGGCAGGGGAGACCCAGCCTGGCCTGCACGCTGTCCTCTTTCTGCTCCTGCGGCATAGAGAATAGGGGTGTGGATTCCGCGAGTAAAAATACAGGATGCAGGGGGCTTCCCTGGTGGCGCAGTGGTTGAGAGTCCGCCTGCCGATGCAGGGGACACGGGTTCGTGCCCCGGTCCGGGAAGATCCCACGTGCCGCAGAGTGCCTGGGCCCGTGAGCCATGGCCGCTGAGCCTGTGCGTCCGGAGCCTGTGCTCCACAATGGGAGAGGCCACAACAGTGAGAGGCCCGCGTACCGCAAAAAAAAAAAAAAAAAAAAAAAAAAAAATACAGGATGCCCAGTGAAATTTGAATTTCAGATAAACAGCAAGTTTTAGTGTAAGCGTGTTCCATGTCGTGTTTGGGACATACTTATGCTCAAAATGGTTTCATTCTGTATCTGAAATTCAAACTTAGTCGAGCATGGGGTGTTTTGTCTGCAGCTCCAGAGAAGTGGTTAGAGGGGAAGGGCTGGAGCAGCCCCCCTGGGCCAGTGCCTGGCAGCCCCGGCTGACTCCAGGGCCCGGGCAGAACGGGTGCGGCCACTGGAGGGCGCCGGTCAGACCTGGAGGCTCCTGACTGCTTGGGTGCACGCAGGCCAACAGCACCTTGTCGGGGTGGATGCTGGGTTTATAGCACGGATGCTCTGCGCCAACAGCTGACGTTGGAAACTGAATGCCAGGTCTAGGGCCTTCCCTGGCAGAAAAAAACGTGACAGTTCAGGTGCCTCTCGAGCTCCCAGGGCTCCCTCCCCTCCTGCTCTTACAGGACCTGCAGAAATCCAGACTTTGGGGCATCTGGGTGCTGCCGGTCCCTCGGGTGCTGGGACATTCTCTCTCCCACCATAGCTCATTCACTGAGGCAAAAAGAGGGCTCTGGTTTTCCCAAAATACTTGGGAACCTGGGTGCATTCCTTGAAAGGAGAAAGAACCGCTTGCCAAGGATACAGGTCAGAGCTTCTGAAATCACGTACAGAATCTGTGAAAAGGTAACAGGAAGGAAGCTGGAAAAGAACAAAGGAGGATTCATCCTGGGCGTTTCTGACTGCACGTGATGGCAGAGGCAGAGACTCCTCACTTTTATCCTTCATCCCTAGGGATGGGGGTTTCTTTCTTTCTTTTTTTTTTTTTTTTTTTTTTTTTTTGCGGTACGCGGGCCTCTCACTGTTGTGGCCTCTCCCACTGTGGAGCACAGGCTCCGGACGCGCAGGCTCAGCGGCCATGGCTCACGGGCCCAGCCGCTCCGCGGCATGTGGGATCCTCCCGGACCAGGGCACGAACCTGTGTCCTCTGCATCGGCAGGCGGACTCTCAACCACTGCGCCACCAGGGAAGTCCTCTTTTTTTAAATATAATTTTTATTTTATATTGGGGTATATTTGACTTACAACACTGTGTCAGTTTCAGATGTACAGCAAAGTGGTTCAGTTATACGTATACATATATCCATTCTTTTTCCGATTCTTTTCCATATGGGTTATTACGCAACATCGAGTAGAGTTCCCTGTGCTATACAGTAGGTCTTCAGTGAAATGCCGGCTTCTAAATACCAGTCAGTCCTCTGCTGCTTGCTTTTGAGGGTCCAGGAGCAGCAGACCCTTGGCTGCACAGTCGTCCGGTGCTGGGGGGTGGGGCGGGCAGGTCTGAGAGCCTCATGGAGGAGCTGGGCCGGATCCCAAGGGGGCCTGGGAGGGGCGGTGGGCGGGCAGAGGTGTGGCAGGTGGGGCGGCCTCCCCCAGCGCCCCGCCCACCGAGGAGGAGCGGGGCTGCGGAGGAGTTTTCAGCACCTTGGCCAGCTCTCCGGCGTTGGGAGGCGGCTCAGGTTTGCCTTTCAATGGCAAGGAGACAGGCACAGAGGAGGCCCTGACCTGCCGCCTGGAAGGACGGGCTTCTGAGCCCTTCCAGCTCCATCTCCTCCTTCAAGGCATAGGGGGCGTCAAGGGAGGCTGTTGGGCCTGTTCTTTGGTGAAAGTAACCCCCTGAGGTCTTGCCACTGCTGATGGGAGGCCAGTCTCTCCTTCCCGTGGCCCTTTGCCCCTGAAGCGGCACCGCTGGCTGGCTTCCTGTCCCCTGCCCCCTGCCCCGGCTGTGGTTGCCCCACAGACAGACCCCACCACCCTCTCTCAGAAGACCGGCTGCAGCTCCTCCACGGCAGGTACCCCCCATGAAACATCTTTTCTGCTTATTCCCCTGATCAGTCAGGGTCCCAGCAAGACAGTGATGATGCACTCGGCTTAGGTTAATTCCCGGGGGCAGGTGAAGGGGCTGTGCCATGTCGGGGACCCCACGGGATATCCCCCTCCCCTGGGGCTCGTGGCTGAGCTGTTGCCACCCCAGCCTGAAGGGAGGTGGGGAGGAGTTGTGCTGGCAGAGAAGGGGCTGGGGGGTACGAGCCCTTCTCCCCCTCCCTCCAGTTTCCTGCTGGGCTCCCCGTGGGCCAACCCAAGCTGGAGGGTGCCGGTGGACACCGGCCACACCATGCAGGGTGGGGAGTGTGGAGGGAGTGCCTGCAGGGGCAGGTGGGGCACCTCTGACCCACCACTACTGGAACCTCACTCTGTGCTATGTCCTCAGGGTCGAGACCACTGCATGCTAGTGGGGTGACCAAAGACAATAGGTGATGCCCCAGAGGATGCTGGGCTGACCTACAGGGCAGAGAGAGGCCAGAGGGCGTGACTTCGCAGTCCTGGGCCACCTCTCAGGTTTCCAGCTTCTGTGGAAGAAGATCCCTTCCAGGATGAGCTGGGGCGGGGCTGCCCCTCCAGGGGTCCTGCGAGCACACGGGGCTGTGGGCCTTCCACGAGACCCTGTGGCTTCAAGATGCATTTTGCTGCCCACTCCGGGCCGCCCTGTGCATTGTCTGTCAGCCCCAGCAGAGGGTCAGGGCTGGGCCCCTCGCTCCCATCAAAGAGGCTGCAGTAAACACCGTGCGTGGAGTCACTCCCCCTCCCCCATGCTTACTGTCACCGGGCTGTGGGCAGTGCCAGCCTTGCCCCGTCTCAGCTGGAGCCCTTCCTGCTGCAGTGGCCCTGGCGCCCGGGCATCTGTGGGGGTTTAATGCAGGCCTGTCCTCTTTGCCCTGAAGTCCGAGCATCCTCAGAGGAGCCTGGCTAATGAACATCTGCCAGGCCAAGCCCTCAACTCCAGCCAGCCCCGTCCACTGTGCCCAGAACTGCCCGCTGCACCAAGTCCTCGGTCTGTCTCCCCTGCACTGCCATGCAAACCATGAGCTTGGCTGGCTCGAAGCTTCTCTACCATGGCTTCCCAAGGAGGAGAAACCTGACAGTTGTCTGCTTACGGCGAGAGGTGCTGGGG
This sequence comes from Hyperoodon ampullatus, assembly GCF_949752795.1. Taxonomy (NCBI): domain Eukaryota; kingdom Metazoa; phylum Chordata; class Mammalia; order Artiodactyla; family Ziphiidae; genus Hyperoodon; species Hyperoodon ampullatus. The sequence goes on along the minus strand of NC_136927.1, from coordinate 87,929,062 downwards.
AGGGTGGCTTGGCTGTGACAGGGGTGTCAGCCTGTGGGGGCACGGTCAGCCTGGGGGACCTTCAGGCTGCAGTCATGTGTCTCCCAGGGCTTCTCTCTGCATCTCATCCCCCGGTTCAAGCAAGGGCTTGGTCAGCCCCACTGGGGAGTGGACGCCGCCTGGAACTCCAGAGCGAAGGAGGCTGGCAGATCACTCCCCTCGATCGGTGTTACAGACAAGGACGCCGAGGCCAGGAGGGGCAGTGGCTGCGTGGTTAGGACGCGCTGGGGCCCACGTCCCACGATGATGCCTCGGTGGCTCCCGGGGCCTCACCCTGAGTGACCTCTCCATGTCTTTCAGCTTGTGGGCTTCATCTGTGCCTGCCACGTGGTCAGCGTTGTCACCGAGGAGGAGGACAGCTGTAAGTGTGCGGCCACCGGCCTCCTGCAGAGTGTGTTAGTGACCTGCTGGCCCCATCAGGCAGCGGGGGAGGGAGAGAGAAGCTGAGGGCTGGCCACAGAGGCCTGAGACCTGGCCTCTTAAGTGGGTCCCCGTGCCATGGAGGTCCTGGCCTGAGCAGAGACAGGGGAGGCCTTGGGCTGTGGGCACCAGGGGTCAGTGCATCCCCAGCTCCTCCAGTCTGAGGGCTCCTGTGCTGCGGGGCTGCCCCCCACGATGCCCACAGACGTCGCAGGCGGAAGGCTGAGCTCTGACCTACAGAGGGAAGTCCCCCCGCCCTGTGCCCCCTTGCAGCTGGGAACCGGCCGACCTTCAGGCCCAGTGCCAGCGGAGACGCATCTGAGGGGAGTTCGCACATCCCCCTCCTGTGAGCCCTCTTGACTTTTCCTCCGATTTGCAGCATCAGCACTTGGGTGCCCTCGCCAGCCCTGACCACCCCAGGCTCTGACGGGGTCTCGCCGGGGTGAGCCGGGGCTGGGTGCACCCAGGGGGCCTACAGCTCCTGTGGGCAGAGCCTTCCCTGGGATCTGAATCAGAATTCAGAGCCTCTGTTCCCAGAGGTCAGGTGGCCGTGGGGTAGGCGGTCCACGTGTCCTTCAGAGACCAGACTCAGTCCTGGACCAGCCCCCAGCTACCCTTGGTCCTGGTGCTGGGTGGCCCCAAACCACCACTCAGCCCACAGCCGGCTGGGAGGAAACGGAAGGGGCTTCCTGTATTGGTTACATTAAAACGTTTTAGGACGGGAGCCAGCCCTGGGGTTCAGAAACGTGTTAGCTTTGCCCAGCAAGCCCCGGCCGCCCATGTGCTGTGCAGACACAGCTTTGAGGCGCTGTGATTGGGACAGCCCAGCAGGGCACGGGGCAGCACCCCGCTGAGAAGCACCAGCATCCTTTGAAGCTTTGCACCCAGCGGGAGTTCACCCTCTGCTCTACAGTCTGGGTAGCCCGCGGCCCCTCCCACCTCTGTGTCACCTCCTGAGTGTTTGCACTTGGGAACATTCTCCACTCTGCCGTCCTGTCCATTGTTTGGGTTTGTCTTATTTGGGTCTTGGTTGATTTCATTGGTGGGTTTGACCCATTTCCTCTCTGCCATGTCAGTGAAAAGGCTTCCAGCCTCTCGTTCGAGCAGGCATGCCTGTAAGCACGGCCGCAGAGCCTGCCCCGCTGGCCTGGCCCATCCAGGTAGCATAGCCACCAGGCTCCTCTACTTGGGGAAACCTCACCAGGCATCTGTCTGCCTGTCCATCCATCATCCATCTGTCCATCCCCCACTTTCCCACTTGCTCCTTGCCGGCTCTGGGCCGGGTGTGGGGTACAGAGGCTCTGGGGCTCGGCCCCCGTGCCCAGCAGAGTCTGTGGGAGTCGGGGCTGAGGGGACGCTGAGAGGCCACCACCCAGGAGAGCAATAGAGCGATTTTCCTGGGTCTCATGGTGGCAGGAAATTTGAGGAGTTGGTTTCCTACCTTTGGAGGATCAGACTTCTTCCCTCTTGAAAAGCAGTGTCCACGGCCCTGACCACCCCAGGCCTCAGTGGGGGTGCCTGGGCCACTGGCCCCCCTCCTCCGAAGCGGCCTTGGCCACGGGCCCTGGCCCACATGGATTCCTGAAAAGTCGGGGTCAGCAGAGGTGGCTGTGGTCCTTCTCCTGGTAGAGCTGTGCTTCCTCCGTCTCACCCAGGCCCTCAGAGTCAAGCCTGCCCTTCAGGGCCACATCTGCGGCCATCCCTGGAGACCCTGGCCCTCTTGGTAGCCCCCCAGCCCTTCTACCCTATAAGTGAGGCCCCACGTCAGCTAAGGGCCATCAGAGGTAGCAGGCATCCAGCTCCTGTGATGGGGGAGAGGCCTCGCTCAGACCCCTGAGCCAGGGCAGGGTATATGGGAGTTGATGACCCGGGCACACAGGCTGGGAGAACTGGCCAGGCTGGACACGCCTCTGGGCTTTCCCCCTGGCCGTGGAGCTGGGCGGCCAGAAGGACCTAGGGTGAACCCCTCACTCTGCTCCCAGCCCCCTGGCTCAAACCCCAACGAGATGTCTGCGGCCAGAGTCAGCTCTGCAGGGACAAGGCCCCCAGCTGCCTGCGTGGGGAGCCCCGGTCCTGGCCGGGCCTCGCAGAGGCCCAGCCCCTCCCCGCGCCCTTTTCCAAAGGCCAGGAAGCCCTCCCCTTCTTGGATTTTATCCCATTTTCTCTCCAAGGGACGAGGGCACAGCAGCCCCGCTGACCGCTGACTGCGCCTTCCTTCCGGCTTCTCTGCCCCTGCTCACCCCCCACCTCGCCCCGCAGGCCGGGCGGCGGCGTAGGTGAAGAGCACCCCCCCGCCCCCGCGACCTCCAGCTTCGGTGACCCACGCTGACGGTGAGGAGCCTCCAGGCAGCGGACCTTCCTGCCCCCGTGGCCTTGCAGGCGCCCCCAGGGTCTGATGACTGGACGTGAGCCAGGGCGGCAGGGCCAGCGCCAGGCCGGGACGGCTGCAACTTCTAAAGAGTTTGTTGTTTCCTTTTTCTAAAAAAAAAAAACAACACGAGAAAAAACCTCATCCCTGGCCTCCGGTAGCACTGGGAATGCACTCCATCTACAGCAGGCCTGGGGCTGCTGGCCAAGGAGCCCCGTCCCTCAGATGCCCTTCCCAGGGCAGCCAGACCCCCGGGGGCTGCACACACCCATGCTGGGGTGGGAGGGGGCCGGGCTGGCCAAGGGGCCTGTGAGACGGGGAAAGAGTGACCCCACCACGAGGGTCCAGTGAGCCCATGGTGACCTCCACCTGAGCGCGGTGGGAGTTAGGGTTAGGGTCCCAGGTGCTGCGGCCGGTGGGACCCCCGGGGTGAGGGCTGGGCTTGCCCAGGAGCCCACAAGGCAAGGGCTTCCTGGTGACAAGCAGAGGGCACTGTTTGAGCCCCCGGGATGCAATCGTCCTAGTGCATCCCAAGGTGCCCACAAGTAGAGGATAGAAAAGAACCTGCCCTCCAGACCACCTTCCCTACCATGCAGGACCTTGGTGGACAATTACAAGTTCAGTTTCAGAAGCAGCCCAAGGCTAGTCCATTCTAAAAGTCCTTAAAACGCTGAAAAGATAAGAACAAGGGAAAGGGGGAAGGGTAAGGGGTGGTGGGAATGGCCTGGAATGGGCCTGGCCTCACCTGCCCTACTGGTGAGGTGAGGCGGGGAGGGGGTGGGACAGACGCTTGGGGCAAGGTGGTGGAGAGGGGGCTGGTGGTTCTGGAACAGAGGCTGCTGTGCACCATCCAGGAAAACCCACACTTTATTTTGACTCTTCCAGAGCACCCACACACAGGGCAAATGGCTCCCACCCCGCACGCCAAGCCGCCTGCAGCTCCATCTTCCACGCTGGACTGGTCAGTGCTAGACGCGAGCTCAGCCGTGCTCAGCAAGCCACCGAGTGGGTGCCCACGTGGGGCCGGTGCTCACAGCTCCTGGTGGGGAGGAGGGCCGAAGCAGCAGCTCCAGTTGGCTTCTCCCCCCGGCTGGGGACCCTCAGCCCCCAGGGAGTTCCCTTCCCCGTCACTTCTCCCCCCGGAGGATTCCTGGAGGGACCTTGGGACTCAGAGCCTTTGGGAACCCTGAGAAGGCCACGGCTCCTGCCCCCACACGAGCACTGGAGTGTCACGCACCCCTCCCCCACCCACCATGCGTTTCCATCAGGCCTCAGATCCCAGGCTGAGATCCCCATCGGGGTCTTATGCTCAGGCAGACCCCAGCGCTTTCTCCTAACAAGGGCATCGTGCGTTTCTTCACATGCCTCCAAAGATGTCCTCCCCTTGGCCTGGCTGCTGCCATGTATGCCCAGCTGGACAGGAGGAATTATCCCCCTTGACCACTAGGAAAACCAAGGCAGAGATGCGCTTAAGCAGAGTGGTAGTGGCCCCCCAGGGTGCTGTGCTGAGAAGGATTCAGAGCAAATATCTGAGCATCAAGGGGAGGTATGGGGTTGATTAGCAATGTCTGTCAGGATCGGCCCTGCAACAGGATCGTAGGAGCCGGCGTGCTTGTGGTCACCGTCCAGGCCGAATGCTCACCTGGCCTAGGACAGGAAGGTGCGCACGCAGCTGCGGATGGGGGCCCTGCAGATGGGGCACAGCTGCAGGCTGGGCGCGCACTCGGTGCAGGCCAGGTGGCCGCAGGGCACGAAGACGACGGCCACGGTGCGGTCCAAGCACACCCTGCACGTCCGCTCCTCCTGCAGGCGCTGCAGCTGCTCCTCCACGCCGGTGGCCCGGGCTCCTGGGGCCCCGAGGGCCACCGGCACCCTCTCGGCCTGGGCTCCACCTGGGTCTCCACAGCGGGCACCTGTGACATCGCCCCACACCCTGACCTCCACCCTCTGTACTGGCCGATGGGGAGGCGGGCCAGACCGGGAGTGCCCGCCCCCCACCGCGGGATGCAGGAGGGCCGGCCCCGTCCCCACCCCAGGTGGGCCCTCTCCCTCACCTGCCTCCCTGGCGCCTTCCACCTGGGCCTGTCTGCCGGGCGTGGGTAGCTCGGGCCCTGGGTGGACAGGAGCTGTGGGCAGGTAGAACAGGGGTGAGGCCCAGGTCCTCAGGGGACACGAGGCTGGCCCAGAGACAGCAGGCCACAGGTGAGCCCTAGTACCAGCCCGCTCCCCCACCCACGGTGCGCCAGGATCCCAGAGCCCACTCTCCACCAGGGCGCTCGGCCCATCCAGCCCCTCACGCCGTGGCCCTGGACACTGCGGGCCGGGCCCCTGGGGGCAGCGAGGGAAGGCTGTGCCCAGAGGCAATGAGCAGGGAGAGATGGGCGGTGTCCAGAGAGGTGGAGGTACCTTTGGCCCCTGCTGCCTGGCCCCCGTCCTCTTCCTGGAGCAGGTCGGCCACCAGCTGCGACGTGGATACGCCGGTCGGCACCACTTGGCGGTACTTACGCTGCAGCAGCCCTTGCACCTGGCCCCGCCCGAAGCCCATCCGGAGCACGGCCTGCACTGCTGGGCACTGGCTCCAGGCGGGCCGCTGCTGGCTGCCCCCGACATCTGCAAGGCAGGGCGAGGGGTGCTGGACCGAGGGCAGGCAGGGGCCAGGGCCTCGGGGTCCCGGCAGAGAGGCAGCGGCCTGCCACTGTGGCACATCACCAGGGGCACCTCAACACAGGGGGCCCTGTGGCCATCACAGCCACTCCATCCATGTCCGAGTCAGGGCTGTGTTCCCAGGGCCTGTGTCAGAGGTGCCGCCACACCGGGAAGATGGAAACCTGATCACCAAAGCAGCCATGGACAGAACCCGACTATGTGCCAGGCGCTGCTCCCGGGGCGACACACAGGCCCCTGTTTAATCCCCGTCGAGGCTGGCACCAGCCCTATTTCACAGCTCAGGGCACTGAGGCTCAGAGAGCACAGTCGGGACCTGAACACTGGAGCCCCTCAGACCCCGCCCCCGCCCACCCCCCACCCGGCACCGATGGAGAGCAGAGCTCCGCGCTGCCGGCCCCTCTGTGCTGGGGATGGCGGCCAGCTCAGGGGCAGCAGGGGATGGCTTTGGCCTCTCTGGAGCCCCGGGCACACACGCAGTGCCTGTGTGAAGCCCCCCGAGAAGGCAAGCCCAGGCAGCACCCTTCACTCTCCCTAATGTCCTGTAGGGGGGATACCCAACGGCTGGCCACAGCGCAGGAGGGAGGTGCCCCAGGGAGCCAAGCTCAGGCTGCGTGTCCCGGCTCACCTGAGGGGGTGGCGAGACCTGCATCTTCTGGTTCCTCTGAACGGTCCTGGAAGGAGCCAGAGAATACCTGTGCCCCGAGTAGGCGGAGGAGCAGGGGTTGGGGGGGGGACCCTCACTACCGCCCCCCAGAGCCCTAGGGCAGGCAGCACTCACCCAGGAGCCCGGCTCGTGGCAACAAGATTCCTGGACCCTGCAGACAAAGTCCCTTCCTTTTGTCCGGAGCAGGAACTCACACCTGAGGAAAGCGGGTTCAGAAGTGGGCAGTGGGCTGGGGCTGTCAGAGGACCCCCCGCACTGGCCGGGTCTGGCCCCGTGGACCCCTTGGGCCGGGGTCGTGCCTTCTGTCCCCGCTTCCCCCACCGCCCCTGTGGGGGAAGCTGGGGCTCCGGGGTGGTGGGCGCTTGCTGGGAAGCTGTTTTGGAGACAGACCCTTGAACATCAAGGGAGAAATAGCAGAAGCGCCGTCCCCAGAGAGTCCCCCCAACCCCGGTCCCTGAGACTCGACACCCCCGGGACTGGGGAAGGGAGGCTGGCCCGCGGAGCCCGTACCTGGGGAACCACCTGGCATGCTCGGTCCAGGGGTCGTCGCCTCGCTCCCAGCTCTGCAGACCCCCGTAGCAGAAGAAACACCTCACCTTGTCCTGCTGGCCTGGGATGGAGCCAAGACACTGGTCCTGACCACGCTTGGTCCCTTGCACGGCCTGGCGTGTCCCCCGAGGCCAGGGTTGGGCGCTCCCAGGTGGCCTTTCCTTCTGGGGCAGGGGCTCTCTGGGGTTGCTTGTGAGCCTTGGAGGCTCCCACTGGCCTCTGCCACCCCTTTGCCCAGCATTCTCAGAACTCACGTGTACCCCATTTTCTCGACAGTGGAATAAGGGTAATGATGTCTGGGTACTTGCCAGGTTCGAGGTGCATGTTGGGGAAAGGGATGCAGGGGGCGTCCACAGTATGTATGGAAAGGTGGGGGCAGAGCCCTGGTGCCTCGCCCCCCACACCTCTGCCCCAGGTGCCCCTCCTCAGGATGGAGTCCCAGTGACGGAAAGAAAGGGAACTGTCTGCTGCCAGGCTTGGTTTTAGGGGCTCACGACTCCACTGGGGGATGCGGACCCTCATCTCTCTACCCCCGAGGCCCTCACCCCCTACGATCAACAGATTTGGTGCAGAGACCACAGATCAGGGGCTGCTACAGGTACAGGGACATCCCACTACCAGCCCTCCAAGAGCCTTGTCCCTGGACTCCCGGGAGCCCTGTAGATGCCCCCCATACCCCCCTCTCCTCCGTCCCATCACTGTCCCACCAGCCTAGGGTCCAACTGTTCCGTGCTGGTCTGGCCTCTCCCCAGGTGCGCGTGTAGGTCGGAAGCACAGGAGAGACTGCAGGGCAGGGGGCAGGCAAGGAAGGGCTGTGGGGACCCTCCCTGCCCTGGGGGCGGACGCCGTGGAGAAGGTAGAGCCCAGTCCAGAAGGGTCTGCAGTGGCGCCCAGGCCACTGGGACTCACCGGTGTGGAAGAAGCCAGCAGCGGCCAGCAGCTCCGGCGGCACCACCGTGCTCAGCGGCCAGTCGTAGAAGGAGGCCAACCGCAGCTCCTCGGAGCCCATCCCCGGGAAGGCGGGCCTCGCGGACGGGGCATCCCCGGCCCCATATTCCTCCTCCTCCTCTGCCAGGGGGCGCAGCTGGCCCAGGATCTGCCCGTCCATGTGGTCCCGGCCTCCTGAGGACAGGACACTGTCGGGGCACTGGCCCTGAAGGTGGCCGCACGGAGAGTGGGGCCGGTGGTGTCCCCAAGTGGGGCGGCCGCCAGCTGCACAGCGGCTGGGCTCCAGGCCACAGCACCAGCACTTGGTCCCGTCCTCGGGCCCCATAGAGAAGACACAAGCCGTGACAAGTTCTGTGGCAGGGATGGGTCCCTGGGCAGCCTGTTCTGGAATGTGCTCAGCCAGCCTCCCCAGGGCTCCTGACCCCTGGGCCCTGCCTGGGGACAACGGTGGCTGGGCAGGCATGGTCCTGCCCCCCAGATGCCCCGGGTGGGGGAGCAGCCAGGGGACTGGGGGTGGGGGCCGCTGGGGCCCGCCACTTTCTGAAAGGGGCCAGCGCTGCAGCCTGTGTCACATGCTCGCTGCAGCAGGATTGTCACAGGGCTCCGGGGCCACTATGAGGGCTGCGGCTCTCACTCTGCTCTACAGGGGAAGGTGGGGTCGCTTGGCTCGAGGGGAGGGGCCGGAGCATGGAGACCCACCCAAGGCAGCAGAGGGCTGGTACTGGCTCTGGGACCTTGGTGGGGGGGATGGGAGGGGGAGGGGGGAGGGGTGGGTGATGCTCTCCGTCAGCTCCGAGCTCCTGGGCGGCGTGCCAGGGGGGCCTCTGAAAGCAGAAGGTTCCAGGTGATCTAAACTACACAGTCAGTGCTGCCTGGCGGGGGGAGGGCAGCTCCCTCTAGAGGGATGACGGGTCAGCCGAGGATGCAGGGGCGCGTAGTGAAGGGCTGGGCCTCTGCCCTGGACTGGTTCCCCTGGATGTTCTCGCGCTCCGAACCCTGGAGCTGAAAGGGGCTTCAGTCATCCCTGTGTCCAGCTGGGCGGGGGCAGCAGGCCCTCAGCGGGCCCTGGTGCCCTCCGGCCTTCAAGATTCCGTCCCCTCCGTCGGCCTCAGCGTCCCAGGGGCCCAGAAGGTGGAGCCACATGTGGTGAGGTCGATCTTCCCGCCTGAACTAGACTCCCTGAGGCGCTGTAACCCAGACACCAGGGACGTTTGGGCCACGTCCACAATTCCAGCTCCCTCCCCAGGTCCGGACCCCCTGCCACCCCGTCCTTGCTAGGTGTGCAGCCCAACCAGCCCAGGGTGCCCTGGCTCCTGGTCTGGGGGGCCTGGGGCTGCTCCAGGCCCCAGCCCGAGACCCTGGCCATTTGGGTGCCCCCTTCCCTGGACAGGCTGCCCTCAAGCCTGGTCACAGCCACAGGTCTGCCAATCAGCCCGAGCCCAGGGGCCCCAGCGCCCCCAAACCCAACAGTTAGGGAAGGGGGTGGAAGGCTGTCACCCCAGTGGGCAGAGCGGGGTCCCTAAGACAGAGGGCTCTGGGGTGAAAGCGACGCAGGGGAAGACGGGACGGGGTGGCCTGCCCCCGTCGCCCCTCCCCGGAGTGCACGCCCCCTGCGGCCCCCAAGAGCAGAGCAAAGAACAGGCTCAGTGGGGACCCTGCCAAGAGCGGGGGAGGACGGACCCACCGACCCCAGGGCCGGGCAGGCCCAGTGAGGGCCACAAAGGGGGGTGGGCGGGGGGGGCCCACCCGGGCCGGAACCCCCATGTCCCCCCGGCGGCCCTCCCCCCACCCCCGTGGAGCTGCACGAGCCCGGCACAGAGCGAGGCGCCCGGAGCCCAGGTCCGTGCCCCAGTCCTGGGAGTGGGGTGCACTCTCGCCCCCAGGGAGACCCCTTTGACATCCTGGCTGCACTGGCCCTCAGCCCCACGTGGCCAGGGTCCCATGGAGTCCCTGGAGTCCTCTCCCAGCAGAGGCCTGGAGCCACCTGGTTCCCTGCAGGAAAGCCTGCTAAAGGGTGTGGCCGGACGTCTGTGCCCCTCCCAGGCTCCTGAGCCCGAGCTGCCTGTCCCGGGCTGGGGGGGCCCCTGGGCGAGGGGCGCTCGGGCAACTGGAGGGCCGGGTCTCCCGGGAGAGGGTCCTGGGGGCAGGTAGAGGCGGATGGGCCCCGGCTGGGGCCTCCCAGTGAGCCGCCTTGGGACCCCCGGCCCTTGCCCTCTCTTCTCCCGTTCCCCACCCTGTGCAGAGACACCGTGACCTCTGCCACTCCAACAAACCGCAGGTGTGCCCGTCCTGGGGTGCCTTCCGTAGGTTTCTCCAGGGACGGCCCTCTGCTCCGCCCTATCCGCACCCTTTGGTGGGCGGGGAGGAGGCCAAGGGTCCCCGGGTACTGGGTCTCCAGCCGCTCCTATCTCAGGAGGGAAACCGCAGCCCCCAGGTTTGCTCTGTATCCTCTGGACCTGGGGACTGGCTGGCTCAGAGGACCCTCTGAGGTGGCCCTTGCAGCAGGCGTGGTGTCCCCTGGGGGCACATCTGAGGTCTATTCCCTCGGATCCTGAAATTCGGGGGTGGGGAGGGGAGAAGCAGCCTCCCTCTCTTCTGGAAATTCCAAACACGCATCCTCCAGGCACCACCCCATCCCGTGGTGGAGTCTCCCCATGAAGGAGGGCCAGTGCCTGAGCTGAGGGAGCCCTGCCCCCTGCCCCCCCCCACCTGGAAGCAGGTATTTCTACAGCACATCCAAGCGTGTGGCTGCACATAGGACAGGAATATCCTCAAATTGAGGGCTCTCTCCCCTACCACACCATGATGGGGCCTGGCCCTTGAAGGCAGGACGAGAGTGGTGGGGGGCCGGACCAGCATGATCACAGGTCCTGCCTCCCCCAGAGCCACACCCCCCGGAGAAAATTCTTACACGGAAGCTGTGTGTGCAGCCATTCGAACGAGCTCTGGCTTTCCTTCAGGATGGAGGGGCCAGGGCCACCTGGGCAGCTGGCTAGACCCACTGGACTTATTCCCCTGGAATGAGGCTTCTGAGGCCCAGACCTGAGTCCGCATACAGCGAGGGAGGGGTGCTCGCCAAGCTCTGGTCCGGTCCGGGCCTCAGGTCTCCCCGCGGGCTCTTGAGTTTCCAGGAGGCTCAGTGCTCAGACGCTGGGCCTGCTGCCCAGGCCTGGGGGCACCACAGACTCCTCTGAGACAGGGGAGTAGGGTCCACCTCCCTCCCACACCCCCACCTCTCTTCTGGCTGAGAAGAGAGCTCCACGAGCGCCCCACCCAGGGGTCTGGGAACCTGGCTGGCACAGGGACACCCCGACCTGTGTCCGCAGAGCAAGGACTCCAGGTGGCCACAGGGCGCCAGGTGAGCACAGCAGAGCAGGCACGGGCTGAGGGCCTGGGGAGGGCGGGGCAGAGCAGCTGGGGCTGGGATCCACCCCCAACCCTACCCTCAGCGCCGGCTCCCTGCCCTGTCCACGGAGACATCCCCCTCAGAGCCTCTGCAGACAGACCCTGCCTGGTGGCCTGAGCTCCACCTGGGACCCCACTTGCTGACGATGACGAGGACCCGTCCTTCCAGCCACCAGCGGAAGTCAGACAAAGTACAAGCTGGGTGCAACCAGCACTGCCTTTGGGCTGGGTCACGTGGGTTGGGGGGAGCCATGTCTGCTGCGGTTCTGGGGGTGGGGTCCTTAGAGCCTAGACCGGTGCCTGGGCCAGAGTGTCATAAAGATCTGTGGAAAGGAGAGCGAGGGGGCGGAGGGGGAGGGAAACGATGGCTTTTGAAATTCACCCTCAGAGCAGGATGTTCTGTACTACGCCACCTCCACCCCTGAGGCTGGAGTGGGGCCCCCAGAGCCGACCCTGAAACCGAGACTGGAGGGGAAGAGATGTATTTGCGGGTCACTGCAGGAAACAGCCAGAGGGGGTGGGCAAGGCGCCGATGTTGGGTGTGCTCCTGAGGGTCCTTGCTGTGGGCACCCCTGCTGGGGGCCTTGGAGCCTGCGGACCCCCAGCGGCTGGGCCAGGCTCTGGCTCCGGGCTTGTGAACGGAGCCGAGGGCAGAGCCGCGAGAGGCCAGAAGGGGGCGCGTGGCGAAAGCGAGCACCGGAGCGGCCGGCCCCCTCCTGGGCATCTCCCCAGTGGCTGAGGCTGGACCCGCCTGCGTGCAGTTGTCTGGACCACAGCTTTGGCGCTGCCTTTGCACCCCAGTCTGCATCACCTGGGCTTGTTAGATCAGATGGCTTCCTGGGCATGCGTGGCCCCAGGCCCGGCAGGATGATTGGCTGGTCCCTGAGGAGGACTCAGCACAGCTAGCCTGACTCCTTCCTGCCCCGTCCCCAAGCCCAGGTGCCCCTCGAAGCTGAGCTGGGAGGCTCGGGAGCAGACTGGAATTACGGCCCGGGGAAGGGAAAGGAGGGAAGGCTGAGCGGTGGCCTTCTGGTCTCAGGCCCGCAAAGTCCAGAATGTCCACTGAACGGCCACCGACAGCTCCTGCACTCACAGCTCAGCAGCCCGGGAAGCATCGCATCCCTGGGGACCCAGCTGCTGTCCTGGGCTGGGGCTCACAGGCTCTGAGTGGGCCAGGTGAGGCGCCCACCCCAGCCAGAGTTTAGCGGGACGTGTCACCGGACAGACGGGGATGATGCCGGCATGCAAAGAGACCGCGGGCGAGCCGTGCGGAGAGCCTTGCCCGTCCCAGGACAGTCGCTGCGGGCCCTGGGCTCCCCCCCTCCCATAGGACGGCTGTGCTGTCCGGTGCCCTCTCCAGGGCTGGCCCTGCTGGCCCTCATTCCCGCCCCCCCACCGCCCCTGCCCAGGCGCCTGGCCCGGCCGTCGAGGCCCCTCCCTTGCCAGGCCACGTGCAGCCCTTGATTCGTCTCGCACGGCCCTGTCACACTGGCCGCTCTGCTCCTCCTCCTAGTGCTGCCACGCTGGCTGCTGTGGTCCCCGGTCTTTGTGGACCTCTAGCGGAGAGTCCTTGTGGTGTCCTGGGGCCTCACGGCATTCGACCCGCACTGAGGTGAGCTGGTGCTTGGGGGTTAAAGCTCTGTGGTCACCATCTCGACATTCTTCATACTTCATCTTTGAATGTACGTTTTGTAAAGTACCGTCCAGTGGGACAAAGGGGCACGTGGCAGGGACTTGGGGCCTCCCGATATCCCTTCCCCTAGGACCGATTCTTGGCCGCCTACTTCCCTGTCCCCCAGCCAGTGACCATCACTGACCCTTGCCCCAGCGGGGGTCTAGGGGTGAACACAGAGGAACACCGATTGACAGGGATGGGCCCCAGGTGTCTACGACGGTCTGTGCTCCTATGTGAGAGCCCCCTGACATTAAACAGCAAATGATAACTAATAACTGCCGCCACAGGTCAGAGAGAGATGTGGAGGGCAGGGAGGCAGGGCCTCTTCCTGCTTCTGGAACGAGGCCCCAGGTTTGCACCCTGCACTGTGGCGGCCCCGCTGGGCCGGGAGCTCACCTGCATCCTCTCACTGCCAAGGTCGATGCCCCCTGAGTTGGGCGAAGCTGCAGAGCAGCTCAATCCCTGCTGTTGTATCCACCACCCGGCAGGGTGCGTCCCGCTCCCACCGCCGAGAGACATCCGGGCCCCAAACGACCTGGCACTGTCTCTGGGGACAGATGGTGGTTTGCCGCTGAGGCCGAAGGTGCCCTTGACCAAGTGGAGCTCAGACACCACAAGTGCAGCTCCTGGAAAAGCAGGGTGGGAGCTGACCGGCATGACCGGCACGGGCCGGGGGTGCTGCAGGGCCCCGGGGGAAGTGGCAGGGCCCAGGGGTGCCTCCAGCCGGCCCCAGACTAGCTGTGTGGCCTGGGCAAGCTTCCTCTTCTGGGAGGCTTACCAGCTCCAGGAACCCAGAGCTGCTTCTGTCTCACCAGTTTGCTCTCTACCTGTTAGATGGTCCACCTCCCCTACACCGAGCTGTCTTCCCAGCACCTAGCAGTGGACACAGGCATGGCCCGGGCTGCGGGAGCTCCTCTTCCAGTGGGTGGGCAGTCAGCTCTGCGCCCTGGCTCCCAGGCCTGGCTGGCGAGGGTCTGCCTGTCCTGAGCCTCGGTTCTGGGGTGGGCCCCAGAGGCCTTCCCCAGGTCGGGCCGGCGCCCCTCCCTCTGAGCTCTGGTCCCAGGTGCCCTGCTTACCCCCTCTCTCTCCCCTCTGGGCCGTGGGGCAGCATGAGGCGCATCCTCCGCCCTGGAGCTTTTTTCCCCTCAGTCAACGAGCAAGCAATCAGCATTTTGCAGGCTGTGAAGCAGCCCCCCACCTCAGGGGCTCTGTGGGGCAGAGACCACCTGTACCCCCAGAACCCCACACATGCAGACCACATAGTAGTGCTCAATTAACACTTACGGAATTAGTGACCCAATGAGACACTTACAGAGAGGCAGTTTCAAAACTGTCAAGTGCTGTAAGTTATAGGAGGCACGTCAAGGTTACTCCTGAGCTGGGGAGCAGGAAAGCCCGAGGACATGAGCAGGTTTGTGGCGTATGAAGCAGCTCCAGAGAAAGTGCAGAGAGGGTGGTTTCTGGAAGGAGTCCATGGATTAGGGATGAGCCCTGAGAGTTTAGGTGAGAAAGGGACTGGGGAGTGGCTGACACCAGCACAAGCACCTCTATCACCCCTCGAGTGGCCAGGTGTCTTTGTTTGCAGGCCCCCGGAGGCCAGCTGTTGGGTGAGCCCTGTCCAACCCCCAGGGGGCAGTCTGCTCCAGCCAGGTGGTCACCTGAACTCAGGGCCGGCACCCTTTAGGGCCCACCCCCAGCTCGGCAGAAGATCTCCCTGCTGGTGAATCCAGAGGCTTCTCTTGGGGGTGACCTGCCAGATCTAACATCATGCAGGTGGCCAATGTGCGTGCCCTCTGACCCAGTGATCTGCCTGCAGGAACCTCCCCCTAGGTGTCCCTGCACAGGTGTGCACGTGCATCAGGGCCAGCGAGGCTGGAACAGCCTGGGAAGGACCTTCTGCCTCCCACCTTGTACCTTTCAGTACGTAGATGAGGTGTTCTTGGTTTGTTTGTTTGTTTTTTGGCCATGCCACGTGGCTCCTGGGATCTTAGTTCCCCGACCAGGGATAGAACCCGGGGCCGTGGCAGTGAAAGTGCTGAGTCCCAACCATTGGACTGCTGGGGAAGTCCTAGATGAGGTTTTTCACCACGTGCTTACGTGCCTGTGAAACAAATAGAAAATCAAACCTCTTTAAATCAATGCTGGAAATGTTTAGACAATCCCACCCCAGCTGCATACAGCAGGGAGGGGGTCCCTGAGCGTGGAAGGCCCTGGATGGGGTGGGCTCCCTCTGCCATTGGACACACCTGGCAGGAGACCCCCGAGCTACGTGCCTGCATGGACTCGGCTCCTCCCCAGAGCTGAAGGGTGACCAGGGGTCAGGTGGGGGAGGGCAGGAGCAGAGTGTTCTGGGCAGTGGGGAGTGGCCGTTGGTCCCAGCACAGACCCGGGGTCGGGCAACCCTTGCCTCAGAGGTCCCCGTGCTGTTCCAAAGCCTGAGCTGATCAGTGTCACTTGAGTCCCCCACACCCCCTCCCTGTGCCAGGAGCCGGGACAGTTTCCCCCACTCCCTTCACGGCTGGACCATGGCAGTGACCCTCTGCAGTAACAGGAAGTTCAGCTCCAGACCCCGTGACTCCACCCTTCCTGTGTCCTCAGGCCTGGCAGAGGAAGGGCTTCCCCGGGGCTGGTCTGGGAGCCTCAGCCCCTTGTGCTGGGCCCAGAGTCCCCACCTTGGGCCTCTGGGGTCCTATGCTCCCTGCTCTGAGCGGTCCTCACAGCCCCCCTCCCTGAGATCAGTGAGGACCATTGCCAGATTTCCCAGCTGGCAGGGTGGCAGCCTGGGGTGGGCCCAGGTGGTGGCTATCAGATCCTGCCTGCCCCTTCCCTGGCCAGCAGGCCTGTGTGGCCATACCTCTGCAGGCCTCTGGTTTCCGGGGCTACTCCTTCCACCGCTCGGCCCCTGTAACTCGCCTCCAGATTTTTCACTTGACATTATTTGTGATCCCTGTACTGGTTGAATAGTGTCCCCCCAGATTCCTGTCCAAAGGATACCTGTGAATGTGACCTTATTTGAAAATAGGGTCTCTGTAGATAGCATGAAGTTAAGATGAGGTCATACTTGACTAGGGCGGCCCTAAATCCAATGATGGTGTCCTTATAAGTGGAGGAAGACTCAGAGGCAGACCACAGGGAGAAGGCCATGTGTTGACAGAGGCAGAGAGCCAGCATTCCAGGCCTTCAACCTTCAGCAGATCTGGGCCTTGCGAAGATGTTACACCTGTCAGAGCCAGAAAAGAAGAAAAGAGACCCACCTGGAAGCCATGTTGGGGAGGGGCCGAAGGGGCGCGGGAGCCCCGAGGAGCAGCCAGGCTGGGGGCCTGGTGTGGGGTGGGCTGGGAGTGAGTGGGGAGAGAGAAGTGGTCTCCCTGCAGGAAGGTGGAGCCAGGAAGGGGCTGTCCATCTCTGAGGAGAGACCAAAAGGCCCCTAGCAGGTCCTGGACTAGGGCAAAGTGCAGGGCTGAACTCTTTTCCTCCCTGTGGTCAAGAATCTAACATGCAACTATGATTATAAACTGGGGAGCCCCTTGGAGACCCAAGAGAGTGCTCACACAGCAGCACCCTCGGGGAACCTCGAGTCCAAGGCTCCGCGGGGACGGAGGCTGCAGAAGCCCAGGAGGAGCTGCCCCGAGGACCGCAAAGCTCAGAGCCTGGGCGCCCCTCCAAGGGTTGTTGGAGGGGCGTTTGGGGGCGAGCTGAGGGGTAGAGTGGACTGCAGCCTGGCTATAAGTGGCTTTCGGTGGGTGGCCGCACTCGCTGGCGGGAGCTTCTTCACATCTGACGAACCAGCGCAGGGGTGCCACCAGGCTCACAACCTGCGCCAGTCTGCGGAAGCAGCATCATCGCCCCCGCTGCGGCTGCCGACTCGAGGTCTGACAGATGCACACCTGCGGGGCGGTCCCCGCGGCGCCACTGGACACGCCCATGTGACTGCCCAGGCTCGCCCCGCCCTGCCGCGCGAGACTGGGACCCGGGCGTGAGATACGTCCCGCCAAGCGGCGACGCGCAGGCGCGGCGCGTGGCGGCTCGTCGACCTCCCGGCCTGCCCCGCGATCGCTGACGTCGCGCAGCCTCGTCCCCGCTGCTGCTGCTGCTGCTGCTGCCGCCGCCGCCGCCGCCACCGTAGTCGCCGCTGCTGTCGCCGCCGCTGCAGCTGCCGCCGCCGCCGCTGCCGCTGCCGCCATTGGAGTCTGCGCCTCGTCAGTGCGTCCAGTCCCGCGCCCGCCCGCGAGCGGCCCGCGCGCCCAGCCACCGCCGCCGCCGCCCGGACGGCGCCCGGGGAGGAGGTGGCGGGCCCGGGGCCGCGAGAGCGCGGGTGACAGGCCCGGCCTCGCGGGGAGGCCCGAGCCAGCGGGCGCCCCGGCCCCGCACCGCACCAGCTGTTCATGAAGCATGTCGGCCACCAGCGTGGACCCCCAGGTAGCGGTGGGGCCGGGGTCGCGGGGCCGGGCGCCGGGGTCGCGGGGGCCGCTCGCGGAGCGGGAACTCGGGGTCGCGGGGGCCGGGATCGCGGGGCCCGGGGTCGCGGGGTCGGCGTCGCGGGGCCGGGCCGACGTCGCCCGGGACCGCGGGCCCGTTGGGGCCGTAGCGCGCCGCCCGCCGGGAGGGGTTCTCATGGGTAATTTTGTGTTCTCTTCTCTGGTGCTGTCCGCTCGCGCGTCTGGGCCTGCGGCGAAGCAGAGAACAAAAGGGCAAGATAATAAAGGTGAGCGGAGTCCGGATGGCGGTGCGGGCCGGGAGCGGAGGGGGCGGCGCTCGCCTAGAGGGAGGAGAGGTCTTGGAAGCGGAGTTTTTCTCCTTCCTCTTCGGGGAGATGAAACTTTAGGCTGTGATATTGGGGGAGACGTAACAGGTCGGAAACGGAGTTTTCAAGGAGAAGCAAGCAAATCGGTGGTGAGCGTTAACTCCATCTCTCCCTCCTACGGCAGACTGGTTGATTGGGGTGGGGGAAGGGAAGGAGGCCGGGGGCCGAGCGACCTGCCTGTCTGCGGCTCCAGGTGTGGGGCTGGCCCTGGGGCGGCCGCTGGCCCTTGGCCCTGTACGCTGGCGCCTTACCCCAGTCGTAAAGCCCCTGCCTTTTGAGCCTCTTGGGATACTCTGGCTTGGGGTCCACCCCCAAAACTCCGTCTTGGGAGAACTGGTGACGCTTCATGTTTACTCCAAAGACTGTTTTGAACCAGTGTGTGTGTTACTCGGGTGTAACCAAATACGGTTATCATGTTTTGAGATTGGAGAAGGCCCAGCACTTATTTACCTTTCCCTTCTTTTCCTGGCTGAGCGTGGTGACAGTGGAAAATAAGAGCACAGCCAGATAACAGTTAAGAAGTGTCGTTCAGTTGCAGACTTCCCAGCTTTGCTGCCCGCGTAGCCAGGCTTTGGGAAGCACCGTTCTCTGTCTGGCAGACATAGATCTCAGACCACGTCATCTTTACCAAAACCTGGTTACGAGTTCCTTGCATTATTTTGTCTGCACCTGTATTTTGTCCACATCTACCAAAGTACGATTAATTTTTATCAGAAACGTAACCTAAGTTATTGAGAGTTTTGTATCAGTTTTCTAATTAGTTGTGTAAGTATCAGTTCTGTAACGTCTGTGCTCATTTTTAAGTAAAAGTGGTTTCTAGTAGAAGTTGATGGGTATAAACTTGACTATCTTTAATTTCTGTGATTAAAAATAATTTTAAAAAAATTCAAAGGTAATATTTTGCAACTTCTCATTCTAGTACAAAATGGTTCTTTGCATCAGAAGGATACAGTTCATGACAATGACTTTGAGCCCTACCTTTCTGGACAGTCAAACCAGGTGAGTTTATCTCTTTTTTTTTTTTCTTTTCTTTTAGCATTTTTACATTTATTTTGACTGAGGTTTGTAATAAACCTTTATTAGCGTATTTCTGACTTTATTATCCTAAACAACAGAGAAGCAGACTATAAAGTACTAGAAATAAAGGAAGAGGCTGACAAAGGCTTATATTGAAGAGCAGCTTCACGTTGAAGGTGGGGCATGAGTGCGGGGAAGCTGGTTTTCTCCCTGGAGGAAATGGCATCCCACACGCCTGGCAGGCATGCGGGATTCTCGTAGGCCTTAGCACTGGTGGGTGAGTGATGCATTGCGTTAGACAGAGTGGGGGTGTGCGTAGTTCTCTGAAGTTTTCCGGTGACTTTTTTTAGCTCTGGATGATTGGACTTTTGGTCTAGGAGCAGCTAGAGCAGGACTGTGGAGTGAGACTCCAGCCTTGGGTTCTTCACAGCACTGCTGACTGGGACACTTCTTCGATGGCTTGCCCTCTCTGTGCTTGCTTCCTTTTCTTAGGACAGTTGGAAGAGATGGCTCCTGATAGAGCTGTGGGGAGGGTGAGAGTAGGTGGTGCCCAGAGAGCTCAGGGCGGTACCTGAATGAGTTGTAGCCACCGTTCTCCCAGGTGTTGCAGGCTTTCTCAGCTGTAGCACTAAGGGGATTGTGGACAGAAACACTCTCTGTCTGGGGGGCATCATAGGATGTTTAGCAGCCTCCCTGGCCTTCGTCCGTGAGATGTCATTAGTATTTGCGTAGCACCCTCCGCATAACAACCAAAAATACCTCGGCAAACATCTGCTGGGGGTCTAAATTGTCCTAGTTAAAATCACTGGGCCAGTTGGAGTTGAGGTTTAAGCCAAAGATCTGCCGCTTTTAAAATGCACAGTGTATGTTTGCTTTAGAGCAAAATCAGGCTCCGCCTCTTCCCTGTGGAATGAAGCTAGTCTGCCCTTCTGTAGAACATCTTAGAACTTTTCTCCATTCTTCTCCTCCTGCTGCACTTGGCAAGTCAGCAGCTGAGGAGCCTGAGAGACCCTGTTCAGAGGGGCCCCCTGAGGGCCCACCCCTCTTCTGGGCAGGACAAGGGGCTGCCCGGTGATGGGCTTTCAGCCAGAGGTGATGGCAGGAAGTTAAGTGGACTTATTTATTTCTCTCACATGATTTGTTCTAGCAGTGTTACGTGTTGATTTTCACCAAAAATTCAAGGGAGGGGGTTGCTTCACTTGGAACATTTCTTTATAGGGTAGGCGCTTTTGTTCCTCAGGAGGATGTCCCTAAAACTGGAGTAGGTGACTCTCTGACGTCAGTGGGGTAGTCCCAGCTGGCTCACGCTGGAGAAGCTGCGTGGAAGGACCGTGGTGGGCTGGTGCTACCAGTGGACAGCCTTAAAATATCCTCTTCATCCTGTGTGTTAACATGTGTACTTGTCAGCAAGATGATTCATCAGCACATCACTTGGGAGTGAATTTATTGAGAAGAGTCTTAATTGAGAACAGACCTTCCAGAAATGCCCAGTTGTCGCGGAGTGTAGGAGGCGTGCAGCACGGGAGGGCTCTTAGATCCTAGTTTTCCCGGCCTTTTCGTCGTACGGTTGAGGAGCCTGAAGGCCAGAGAGGCTCTGCTGTGCCTGGTGGCAGAGCCAGGCTGTGGACTGAGGGTCGGTACCTCTCACCCAAGTGTGCAGCGGGGTCCTTTGGTCCTGTGTTTGCCACTCGTTTCTTCACACGGGCTGTGATGCAGTCAAGAGTCCCTTGAGATTGTCACTGCCTCGAGATGTGGACTCTGCCGTGACGTCCAGCCCAGATTGCTAGTGAGGAAGCCGGAGCGGAGATTGGTGTGGCAGGAAGCAGTGAGCGCACACTTCCTGTCCGTCCGCTTGGCCTTTACCGAGGTGTTGCTGACGTGAGATGAACTGCCTGTGTTTGAAGAGGACGGTTTTACACGCGGCCTTGCCCTGGTGCGCGTGCGCGCCTGTGGAGCCGTCCCCGCGGTGGGGGTCGAGGGCGTATCCGTCAGCCCTGGGCTGCTTTCTTACCTTTTCTTAACCCAGCTGTGGTTTGTAGTAGCCAGTTGGAGACACTATGGGGTTCTGATCTGTGAAGCCTTAATGCTGCGGATGACTTGGAAAGTATTTAAAAGCACGCCTTTCAGTTAGTTGACTTGTACCACACTCTAGTATTGCTTTGCTCGGGGTGGGTGCTGCTTCCCTCAGAAAGGCCTGGGGACCCTGCTCTCGGTGTGTGTTTTCTTTCCTAGTGGCACCCCGGGGCATCCTTACGTAGCAGCTCTGGATCCCCTTCTGTGACTTGAAATTCAGTCAGCTTTTTGGACATGACGGGGGAGAGGAAGTATGGGGCGCGGTGGGGGCCTGGGGCGAGGGTGAGGGGCTCTGGGTGGGGCTCTGCTGCTGTTGGATTGTCCTGTCTTCGCCCTCCTAAGGGCCTGCCTGCTTTCTGGTTCTCTGTTTTTTTCTCTGAAAGGTAAGGAAAGACTGCAAGGACCCAGAAAGTTCCTGCTCAGAGTTTTGGAGACAGTGCCTCTGAGTTTGGTGTAGGTGCTGCTGGCCAATTGCCAGGCTGAGCGTGTGGACGGAGGGGTTACTGGGGATTCTGCGTCTACACTCAAGCACTCAGTTGTCGGCAGCCTTGTCAGCGTGCCCGGTCACGTCTGACGTAGACAGAAAGGAGAAAAGTCAACTTTTTCGTTTTTCCTCTTTAATAATTCAGCTGTGTTCTAAGTGTAATGAGAAGCATTCACCTTTTAGGAATGTTGTATAAATTTACTAGTTTCAGGTTCTAGGGCTGATCATTTGTAGTTGGTTTAAGCCATGCTGTTGGTCGAGTCCTCTGATGAGATGTGGGCAGAGCTGCCCGGAGTGCTGGGGGCTGTTCCGCCACTTGAGGGTCCGTGTGGCATCTCTTCGAGACCTTGTGTCCACTGTCTCTCACATGCCGTCCGTCCTACGTGGTCGAGCTGACACGTATGCCTCTCTGCTCTCTTGGCAAGAAGCTCCTGTCTGGCCACCCTGAAGGCTCCTTCCTTGAAAATGGTGCTCAGCTGTCACCCAGGGTTTCTGTCAGGTTTTGGGTGGACTTTTCACCCAGCGGCACAAAGCTGGACGCGTCGATGCCTTCTCGCGGCGCCTGCCCCGTGCGGAGAGCCTGGAGGAGCTCAACCCGTGGCTTCCTGCTGCTCCACAGTGGCCCCGGGGGCCTGGGCGGGGCTCAGGGCGAGCACTTGGGCACGGGCACTGGTTGCCTGTGGCTGCGTCTGGGAGCCGGGGGTGTCGTGCCGCCGAGTGGCATCGGGACACTGCTCACCGCTGTGAAGCTGCTCAGAGCCGCGCACCTCAAGGCGGGAGACAAGCACAGCAATTGTGTGGGTGTCGGAAGCCGTGGTCTCCTCTGACCTGACCTGCAGCCTGAAGCCCAGGAAAAGCGAGTGCACTCCAGGATTTTCCCCAGGAGCTGTGGGCGTGAGGGGCGTGCTCTCAACCCTGGGTCACTTTGTCACTGCTTTCACAATTGCCCTTGGTACTTCCCCTCTTGAAGTTTATTCCAGCCCCCTGCATCCCCCACGTAAATGCTTCTCAACATACGAGGTGTTCCACGTGCCTTGGGCGTCTGAAGCCTTGGGCTTTCTGTTTCTCCCTCCAGTCCCTCTTCTTGGTCACTGTAATGGCTGAGTCACTTTATTGTTTGTGAACCTTAAAGCATTTGAGTAATTTCAGAATTTCTTCTCAGAAAAATGGATATAGGAATCAAATGTTCCAACTTTCAAGTAGGTGGTTTTGGTCATTGAGCATGAGGGTTTTTATAAAACTGGTTAAGTTTTGTTTTAAGTATAAAAAACTTAATTATAGGATAGGTTTATGGGTTTATCGTCTTTTACTGTTTGGTTTTTCAAAGAAAGTCATCTAGGGGTAACTGTCACGACTATTTGAGTTTATTTTGTTTGGAGTGCCCATTTTGTTTATCGCTTTTGACTCGGTCACAAGGAGGCGCCCTAAAAGTCCAGCGCTTGGGGGTGTCTTTTCTACTGTCATTAGACTAATTCTGCCTTGGAGACTTGTCAGCCTCCCTTTCTCGAGTCCCTTAGTTATACAAAGGCTACAGTTAGACGTGTTACACATGAAAGTGGTCTTCGGGGGGCGTGGTTTTACCCGCATCGTCCTTAAAAGAGTTTGTTCTATGCTGCTCCTTTGACTAGCCCCACGATACCTCTGCGCGGAAGTATTGATGCATAAGAGAAAGTGCGCGATTTGTCGTCATCCCTTTGGTTTCTGCACCCACGTCCCTGGCAGGTGAACTTGGGCCTCTTGACCTGGGCTTCACAGCTAACTAAGTAGATGGCGTGTTTGCTGTCTCAGGAGCCCAGCTGGGGAGCGTGGTGTCTGAAGAGCCTGAGGCCGCGGCTGGGCGGGCTTCTGAGGGGCTGGGCATGAGCTCGAGCAGCACCCGAACCCTGCGGCACCACTGGCGGCCTTGTGTCCCAGCTCTCGGGGTGGCACAGTTCAGTTTCGCTGTGACTCGGGGCTGGGACAGTCAGCCCGAGCACTGCGGACAGCGGGCCCGGAGCCCTGGTGGCGGGGGGTGGGGTGGGGTGCGGACTGCAGCAGGGAAGGCCCCACGGGTTCTCCTGCTGTTCCTGGCAACTTTGCCTGTTACTCCACTGCTTCACTCTTGGAGTTTGGAAGGAGACCCGGCAGATGTGGTAGGAGATGGGTTGCCAGTAAGGTGGGGATGAAAATGGATTCAGTTCCCAGCACCGGAGGTCACTGCATGCAGCCTGCCGTGCACCCCGCGGCCTGGTGGGGACAGACGATGTCGGGAGGACTCGGCCAGGGCCAGCTCGGAGCCCTGGGGATGGTGGTACGGGTGGCACGCAGCGTCTTCTTAGTAAACCACAGCTTCTTACCCTGTGAACCTGAAGTGAGGCGTCTTCGTTCCTTTTGTTGTATGAACTTAAGTGTTCAAGGGAGAGCTGCGGTCCAGGTTATTTCACGATTTTCCAGTAAAGAGCTGCAGCCTCACTGGTGTTTTCCTCGTAGTGACCTGCCTGCATTGACCCGTCGCGGGAGGAGGGGTCGGAGTCCTCCCGGGGCCGCCTCCGCCTTGGTCCTGCCTGTGGCTGGGTGACGGATTCAGGTGCCGGCTGGCTCGCTTCCTCTTTCCCTGGACAGTCCTGGCTGGAGGTGGCTGAGAACTGCCCATCTGCACGATGGGGTCTGTGTGACCAGGGCGTTGGGCTTCTCCATTAATAGTGAGATTGGGGTGGACTCGGGGGACGTGCCGTGGGTAACATAGGACGTGTGGTCTCACGTTCTAAATGAGGTCCTGTTGTGCTTAAGGCTGAAGTGCGGGTCAGAAGTGAGGTGCTGGCCCCGTGGGCTCAGTGTTCCGTGGCCGTGCTCCTGTGGCTCCGGTTGGATTTGTGGCTGTGTGGTTTGGATGCCACGCAGCCCCTGGGTCCTCTCTTCTCCCGAGTGCATTCCTTGTGTGCGAGGGGGGACGCGTTGACGTGGACCCGGCACCGAGGTGGGCGCCCAGCTGGTGGGGGCGGAGAGTGCTGACCTCCCAGGGACTGACTCTCCTCAGAGCAGCCCCTCCTGTGGGCACAGGGTGGGTGGAGGCAAGCAGGGAGGTGGGGCTGGGGGGGCTACAATGCGGGGCCAGAGTCACTGAGATCCTTTCAAGGGCAGTGGCTCAGGCGGCTCCCCTGCATTCAGAGCACTGATGACGGCCACTTGTCTGGCTTTTTCTACCCCCTGAGAATCTCAAGGATTCGTGTTAACAGGCAAACAGTTATTACTACATTTTAAAAGCGATTCTGGAATAGTCTGCCGTCAAGTGGAGCAGCCAACAGGAAGGAGACGTGATTCCTGAAGCCCCAAGAATCCTAGGATGGGGCAGGGAGGGAGGAGGTGGCAGTGGAGACCGGCAGAGGGTGCCTGGGTCAGCACCATCACGTGCTGGGCCGGGATGTGCTGAGGAACTGGCCTGTCCTCCACGGGGACTTCTGGGGGTTCCAGAGAGATACTCCCTGTTCTCATTCCAGTGAAGCAGAGCCTCCTCTAGTCACCTGGGACACCAGCCACCCTTTGCCGGCCAGGGCAGCGGGTCCTCTGACTGGGCGACAGGTGCGGGGTGGGGGAGGAGGGCTCCAGCCGCCACTCTACTTGTAGAACTTTCTGGTTACTTGGGAGAACTATGCAGAAATCGGACCAGAGAACTCCACGTTTGCCCCCACTCTTGCTTTCCTTCACAGCCTTTCCGCTCTCGGGCCCGGTTCTGACCAGGACCCCTGGGTGAGTCTCTCTCCAAGGAGACGTCTTCCCAGAACTGCTGACCCCAGGTCTAAACCCGGCCCTGGGCAGCTTTCCTGAGACCCCCCCCACCCCACCCAAGGGGAGGCCCTGCAGCTACTTAAACTCCTCACAGGGGTTCCGGCCATCACACGGAGGCATGTTCTCAGTAAGGGTCTCCCCGCCGTAGCCAGCTCCCCTCTGAGAGCCCCAGGAAACGGTGGGGACTGAGGGGGCCAGACCCCTTTGGGCTCAGGGGTAGGGGTGGGGCGGGAGTCCTGGGGGTCATCCAGGTGAGTCATCAGCAAGCCCGTAGCCCTGAGTTCGTGGCTGCTGTTGGAAGTGTCTGCTGCCTCTTTGAAGCTTTCTCACTTTGCGCTGTGCTGCCCGTGCTGTCAGTATCCTGCATAAGCATTATTGCCAGTGGGACAGAGACCTGTTCCTCAGGCTGAGTTCCTTGAAGTGGGTCCCTCTTCTAGGTGCAGTGGAGGGGTTGCTGAGAAGATTGCTGTCACCTAACTTGAATCCAGATCAGTTGCAAGTGACCCTTTTTGTTTGGAGTGGCCCCTGGATCGTCTGGGCATCGCCCTCTCTGTCCTGGCTGGGCCCCCTGGGAGGGGAGCCGGTGCTGCACAGGCCCGTTCCCCACCAGCCCACGCTGAAGTAGCCTGCGCTGACGTAGGCGCGCTTGCCGTGGCAGCGCCTCCTCCGTGTCGGGATGCGTCTAACTCACCACTGCTTGTTTCCACAGAGTAACAGTTACCCCTCCATGGCCGACCCCTACCTGTCCAGCTATTACCCACCATCCATCGGATTTCCCTATTCCCTCAATGAGGCGCCTTGGTCTACCGGAGGGGATCCTCCAATCCCATACCTCACCACCTACGGACAGCTCAGTAACGGAGACCATCATTTTATGCACGATGCTGTTTTCGGGCAGCCTGGGGGCCTGGGGAACAACATCTATCAGCACAGGTTTAATTTTTTCCCCGAAAACCCCGCCTTCTCGGCCTGGGGGGCGAGTGGGTCTCAGGGGCAGCAGGCTCAAAGTTCAGCTTACGGGAACAGCTACACCTACCCGCCGAGCTCCCTGGGCGGCACGATCGTGGATGGACAGACGGGCTTTCACAGCGACACCCTCAACAAGGCCCCTGGAATGAATAGCCTGGAGCAGGGTATGGTGGGCCTGAAGATCGGGGATGTCACCACCTCTGCAGTCAAGACGGTGGGGTCAGTCGTCAGCAGCGTGGCGATGACGGGCATCCTTTCCGGCAACGGCGGGACGAACGTGACCATGCCTGTGTCGAAGCCGACCTCGTGGGCGGCCATCGCCAGCAAGCCCGCCAAACTGCAGCCGAAGATGAAGGCAAAGAGCGGGCCCGCCGTCGGGGGCGCGCTGCCTCCTCCGCCCATAAAGCATAACATGGACATTGGCACCTGGGACAACAAGGGGCCCGTGCCCAAGGCCCCGGCTCCGCAGCCCCAGCCGGCCCCCCAGGCGGCCCCCCAGCCCCAGCCGGCCGTGCAGCCCCTTCCCACCCAGCCTCCCCCTCCGGCCCCACCACAGCATCCGGGCCCCCAGCAGCCGCCGCAGACCCGCTGGGTCGCCCCTCGCAACAGAAGTATGGTGTTCGGGCAGAGCGGGGGGACTGGCGGCGACAGTAACTCTCCCGGGAGCGCCCATCCCAGCGCCGCCCTGAGCCCGGAGTCCCACCCCGTCCTAGAAAAACTGAAAGCCGCCCACAGCTACAACCCCAAGGAGTTTGACTGGAACCTGAAGAGCGGGCGCGTGTTCATCATCAAGAGCTACTCGGAGGATGACGTGCACCGCTCCATCAAGTACTCCCTGTGGTGCAGCACGGAGCACGGCAACCGGCGCCTGGACAGCGCCTTCCGCGCCCTCGGCAGCAAGGGGCCTGTCTACCTGCTCTTCAGCGTCAACGGCAGCGGCCACTTCTGCGGCGTGGCTGAGATGAAGTCGCCCGTGGACTACGGCACCAGCGCCGGGGTCTGGTCCCAGGACAAGTGGAAGGGCAAGTTCGACGTGCAGTGGGTCTTCGTCAAGGACGTGCCCAACAGCCAGCTGCGGCACATCCGGCTGGAGAACAACGACCACAGGCCGGTCACCAACTCCCGGGACACCCAGGAGGTGCCGCTGGAGAAGGCGAGGCAAGTGCTGAAGATCATCGCGTCGTACAAGCACACCACCTCCATCTTCGACGACTTCTCACACTACGAGAAGCGCCAGGAGGAGGAGGAGGTGGTGCGCAAGGTGAGTCGGGGCCCCGGGGGTGGGTCGCTGGCAGGGTTGGGGACCCGGGGTCCTTTTCCAGTTGTTAAGCAACACGGGCGCACACAGTCTTGTAAAGGACCTGTGGGTAACTTGCTCCTTTCCTCTTTGTGAATTATGATGTTTTCTAGAACAGTGCTTCCTAGTCTCTGTCCAGCCAGGAACACTTAGAAATAATGCTCTGTGGCCCCGGGGTGGACAGGCGAGGCTGCTGGGGCAGATATCCCCACCGAGGGCCTCCCTGGGCGTTGCCCTCCGCAGTGGGGACGCTCTGGTCTAGGGGTCGCTGCTTATTTCTCTCTTGAAAACCCAACATTCCTGCAGTTTTTGGAAACCTGAGTTTGCTCGTCTAGAGAGAGTAGAAGGGCAGGGGAGGGGGAGGTTGGAATGCAGGCAGTTCATAGCTGACGTGTGTGCATCTAGAGTCACAGCGCAAACCCTTGGGTGGGTCTCTGAGTGGGTCCCAGCCTCCTGTGACAGCCCACGGAGTGAGTCTGCTTTGTAGGAGATCAGGGCTCAGAGACCTGTCAGTTGGCCCAGAAATGGGAAAAATAAGGACATTGTGACACACTTAGCAAAGCCACTTTGTTCAAGAAAGTTCGTCCTGAGATTCTTCCTGCTTTTTTGGTGTTAAAATGTTCTTTGTTTCATGAAATGTCAGTTGATAATAGGTGGGTTTTCAACCCCTGTTTAGTCCTCTGTATTACAAAAAAAAAAAGCGTTACCCATCTGGGAAGTTCAGTGCCCTGAGTGTTTTCCGGCAGAAAGGCTTGTAAACGGGACGTACAGAGAACACAGTGCTGGGAGCAGTTTTAAAGTTGTACAAAACTAACAGCTCACAGTTTGCAGAACTTTGAAAGCAGGTCGGTCCCACTCTCACTCTTGGGAGGAAAGGAGAAGGGCTTATTTCCAGTTACTGCGAAATTGGGTATAAAATGAAACACCGAGTCGCTGGATTTGCAGGGACAGGACGGAGATCGTGCTCATGAGACTTGACGTCCCTGGTGACTGGGCGCCGGCTCTGCGTGTGTGGCATCTTAGGTGCTGTGGCTCTGGGTTCTGCTGGTTGTGATGAGCTGAGGGGTAAACTTCTGCCCCGCCCTGGTGGGTGTTTGAAGGTGCTGGTGACCTAGAACTTGCCCCGTGATGGTGCTGGCACGTCAGGAACGGGCGGAGGGAGGAGCAGCCCTCCCTCAGACCCTCGGGGCCCGAGGCTTCCAGGTGTTACTGCGGGCTCGGCCGGGGTGTCCTCTATCGCTCGGCTTCGCTGTGAGGCTTCCCCGGGCTGCTCCTCCCTCCCCCTGGGGCAGCGAATGCTCCAGAAGCAGGTGAGCGCCTGCGAGGAAAGGTGCGCGAGCCAGCTGGGCTGAAAGCCTTTGTCCACAGGGGTCAGTGTTCCATTAACTCATGTTCTGGAAGCCCGACCTCTTGCTGTCCTCCTGGTGGCCTCTCTCGAGCTCGCTGGGCTGTAGAGGAGTGGGGGTGGGTCTCAACTTGGCCCCAGAAACTTCCACCAGGACGCTTGTCTTCAGGGTTCATTCTGGAGTCGGCAGCTGGCACTGCTTTCCATGCAGGAGTTGAGTGTGTCCTTAAGAAAGACGTGTACTGAGGTGAGGTTGGGAGCAGCTCCCTTAAAACCCTGGGCTTGCTGGCGAGGCCACCGTCACCAAGAAGGCCGCCCTGGAGACTCTCAAGAAGTCCTTTTGTCTTTTTGTTTATCAGCTGGAGTTTGACTCCATTGCTTTGAAATGATCATGATGCTCAGAAACACGTTGTGTTGAAAGGTGAGATGTGCTTGCCCTTCTGCAGGAGTGCTGGCTGTCCTGCACCTCAGCCGTCCATCTGAAAGCCAGCTGGCTCCTTAGGGAAGCACCAAGTCTTGTGGTAGCTGGGTCAGACCCAGCCCTGTGAGCCTCTGGGTTTTAAATGTAGAAACAGCCACTCCTTAGGGCGCTTAAAATAGTGCAGGTTTTAAGTGACAGAGTCAAGCTGAAGAGTTCCTCATACGACTGGACTGGCCACGGTCCAGGGTCCGCTCTGCACAGGCACGGCAACTCACTGGAGAACCGGGCAGAGCCAGGGTTAGGAGGGCGCCTCCTCTGTTGGGTTTGCTGTGAGAAGAGGCTGTTCACAGTCTCAGGGGCGGTGGTCCTTGTAATGGCTGAAGGGAGTCGGGGCTTTGGGAGGTGCCCCCCCTCGTCGGCACCACTCCAGCCGCAGCCACTTTGAACTCGAAAGAGAGGCTCGCGTTGCTCTCCAGGAGGGG
The DNA here is from genome assembly GCF_949752795.1 of Hyperoodon ampullatus. Classification (NCBI taxonomy): domain Eukaryota; kingdom Metazoa; phylum Chordata; class Mammalia; order Artiodactyla; family Ziphiidae; genus Hyperoodon; species Hyperoodon ampullatus. The sequence continues at coordinate 87,899,670 of NC_136927.1, read as the reverse complement.
CGGTAGAGCTCTAACCCTCCCAGTTCGGAGTTCAGGGTGGGGAGGCAGTGTTAATTCTTGGAGCTGCAGCCATCCACCCACCCAGCCCGGCTCACCCACGTGCTCTGGGGCTTTTCAGGACGGTGAGACAGTTTGAAAAGCACTGCAGCTGCCCTGCCCTGGTGACGGCACGGAGGATGTGGGGGAGTCAGCGTCATATGGACCTGAAGACACATGCGGTCCGTTTCTAGCAAAAGAGAGGGTTTTGCTTGCGTTGTACATTACACGTGTGGTGATCCCGAATGTTTGGGAGTTGCGTCATCGACCAGCCCCTGTCCAGCAGTGTCCTTTACCAGCTTCATCCTGCTTGAGGGGGGCAGGAGGAGGGGGACTGTTCCGTGTCTCAGCTGAATCGTAAGGAGAGGCCCAGATGGCTTCCGGCAGACAGGCAGCCGTGGGGAGGGATGGAGCTGCGGGTCACAGGCTTGTCACACACTTTGGGAAAGGTGGTCCTCTTGGTGGGAGGAAATAAACTGGCCGGGGAGCCTTCCCTGCCCAGGTGGCCACCATGTCAGGCGGTTATCAGGCGCCCATTCCGTGTGGCCAGGACCTGAAGCTCGGAACTGTCTTGGGCGGTGGCCCCTGCAGGGAGCAGGGTCCAGATCTGGCCACAGCACCTCGACCTGGAGGGAATTTGCGCGGCACGTTCGCTCACTGTGTTAAGCTTCTTTTCTCTTTTTACAGGAACGGCAGAATCGAAACAAGCCGTGAGGACGAAGCAGGCTCTGTACCGTCAGGCGTGGGGCTGGCGCGGTTGGAGAGTGTGTGCTTGGTGCTGTCTCTTGGCGTCGGCTCTGGCTGGCCTCGTGCAGGGCTCGACTGCTCGCATCTTTACGTTCTTTGTAGTTTATTTTTGCCCAGATGATCTGCATTTGTTTGTATTTTTTCTATGTATTATAGTATTGTAGAACTCACTAATAAAGGACTATGTTTTCGTCAGCTTATCAATTACACTGACCTAATGTGAAATTAAGTATCCTTAAAAACAAAAACCTAATCCATCCCAAAGATTTATTATTATTATTATTATTATTATTTTTGGTGAAAATTATGTTCTTATATTCACAGTCATTTAATATCTCTGTATGAGGCTTCTTGTCCCCCACCCCTTTTGCTTTAATAGCGAGCATAAGAAACCATGAGTCACCTGGCATTTCGTGTGTTCTGTTCAAATGCTTCCCTCCAAGATGCCGAAGTCAACAGGCTGATGATCGCCTTGTCAGCTGCTTTGCCATTTCATCTGTTACCTGTCTGAGATGCTAATCTGCCCATTTGATTTCTACTGGACAGAAGGATACATTTCAGCCCCTCCAGTTGGGTGAACCTGCTGTTTCCTTGGAACACGGGTCTCGCTCGGCCACGCGCTCCCGGCGGCTGCTCCGCCCCCGTTCAGGCGGTGACCACAGGCCCGGGCGTGGAGGCCTTCCTCGTTGTGTGCAGGCCGTTCGCTCCCCCTTTTCTTCACTGGAGAGTCCTAATGCCGTTTCACGTTTGTATGCCAATAATGCTAAGCTTTAAACCTGGGATCTGGTAGTCCAGACGGTGTGATGGATGATGCCACCGATTGTAAATTTCAGCGTGTGTGTCTAGTTTTCTTCCTGTTGAATGGGTACAAAAAAGCAAAAAAACCAGAAAACCTTTTAGAAACTGAATTTGCTGTCGTGTCTTGTGGAACGAGGGGCCTCCGAAGCACTCGCCACGGGAGTTTGAGCATGAAAGCGGTGTGCACGCCTGCCTGGCGCCCCGCACACGAGCCGGGCAGAGGCCTCCCGTGCGGAGCGCAGGTGCTTTCTGAAAACTGTACTCGTCAGGCCCTCCGAGTTACAGTTTAAGCCGTTTTATCTAGACTTGTATTTAGAACGTGTCACTTTCTCTGAACTGTTATTGCCTGTATGGAGTCACAGACGACATCGGATAACTTCCTCTAGGAGAATATACGAGCCTTAATAAACAATACCTATTTAGCAAGTCTGCGGTCACTTCATTCTTCACCCCGTTTTTACCGGTTAATGTTTTACTTGCAGAGCTGGTTAAAAGGGTCACTTCCAGAGGCCCGTTGTGTCTCCCGTGTCTGCCAGCCGTCTCTCACGTGTGCTTGGTCTTCGGGTGGCCTCAAAGAGCAGGTGGCTCTCGGCTTGTCAAGTGGTCAGTGGGCGATGTGCTGACAGCAGTGCTGTGACAGGGTGCCCTGCCTCTACCTGCGAGTCAGCGGCAGAGGCCGTGACAGAATCACCTACCAACTGGCCTGTGCGCCTGTTCTTTAAATGGCACAGGCTCTGAAGGTGACCCCCGACGCTGCCGGCTCGCACCAGCCCTTTATCAGAGGGCAGCCGCCCTGCTGGCTTTGGGGGCACTTGGGCCTGAACGTTCCCGAGGAGGGAAAGCTGCGCAGGTCGTGGTGTGGAAGGGTCAGCGGGGACCTCGCGTCTCATCTCGCTTACAAAGGGCTGCTGCTTGTCTGCCCTCCCCAAAACCCAGCCGGTCAGCCCACCCAGAAGCCCACCTGCGGGGAGTCTTAGCTTTGCGGTGGCTTCTGTCCGCCCAGCGTGCCACACATCTCTCCGGCTCCAGAGGTTTCCTCAGAGGGTCTGACTGCAGACCGCGTCCTCACGGGCTGGCCTGTGGGCGGCTCTTGCGCACCTAGCGTTAAACTGTCCAGTGACGGAGGCCCGGACAGAGGCGGACTTGGCCTGCCGGTGGCCTGTGGCTTCTCCCTCAGTGGGGCCTGTGCCTCGGGTCCCTTGCCATCCAGGAAACATGGGGGGCGGGGGGGCTCATTGGGCACAACAGCCTGAGCCAAGGCCCACAAGCAGGTTCTTGTCAGGGCGCGGGGTCCTCGTGTCCCACCAGCGAACGCCGTGGCCGCCAGCGGAGTCCCTCGCGCGGGCTCCTCAGCCTTGTGTGCAAACCGCTCCTGCCCCCTCCCAGCCTCCCCTGCGCGCCCCCCGCGCTGGCTTCTCCCGCATCCTGGAGTCGCTTTTGAGCTTTGCACGCTCAACTTTTTTCGAAACCAGTGTGTTGTAAAAGGAATTTGAGCAGTTGTCCTGCACCACGTCTTTACTCCAGTGACAGGATGAGTCACCAGGGAACCTTTTTGAGCTGAGCGATCACCCGGTGGACCACGTCTTCCCGTACTGGAAAGGCCCCCAGAGGCGGGTGCAGGGGAAAGGGGACAGGAACAGCCATGCGCCTGGTAGTAACTTGGACCCCTCCTCGCCAGGCAGCGGGTCCAGGGTAGGTGCCGCCCGGACGCAGCCTCAGCACCCACCCGGGGGCCCTGGCTTCACCCCTGACGGCAGCCGTCCTGAGGGTTGGTGGTGACACAGGGCGAGGCTCCCGGCGGGTGCAGAGCCAGGAGGCGCAGGAATACCCCTCCAGGTGCAGGGCGGCTCTGGGCTCTTGCAGGCTGGCAGTGCGGGTGGTGGTTTCTCATGTGACCAGGCTGCCCTGTGCCCCGCTAGAGTCTGGGAGGGGAAGAGAGATGAGGGGCTGGTGGCCGACTCCTGCTTGACATGGTGACAGGGTGAGGTGACATGGGGAGGGACGTGTCACCTCAGCCCTGCTTAACTGGCTCGGAAATTAGGGGCTTCCATAGGTTGAGGGGGAGGGGCTCTCCCCGGCAGAAGCCCAGCCAGGCCGGGGACCCAGGGCACCGTGCTCTGGACGAGAAGTGGCCGGAGGCGGCGTCTAGCCCCGGAAGCACCCCTCCCACCTCCCAGGTGTCGGTTCTGCCGCCACCTCCATCCGGCAGGAGGAGACCCCGAGCCGTCCCTCTGTCTCGGGACGGTTTGCTTGGGTTGGGTTAGTGGCGGCCTTGGCGTCCCCAGGGCCTGCGGGAAGTGTCGGCAGGGTGGCCAGCCTCGCCCCTGTCTTGGTGGGAGAGACTGAGGCGGGGAGCAAGTACCATTTCTCAGTCTAGGTCGAGAGGTCAGGAGGGTGGGCTTGATGAGCCCCCAGAACATCTGGGTCCCTGGGTGGAGCTGCTCCATGGGCTGGGGAGGGCCTCACTCCCCTTTGCTATTTTTGGGGGCCTGCCACCCCCTTGGGACAGGGCTTAGGCACCTGGAGATGGGGAGGGTACCGGGTGCCGCGAAAGGGAACCCTGGTCCCGGGTCGGGGAAAGCTGCTCACAGAGGCATATTCCAGGGGGTTAGGATGGGGGTGAGGGCTGGTGAGGAAGCCACATTCTTTGTTTTCAAACTTTTAATTTGGAAATAATGTCAGATTTACAGAAAAGCTGTGAGAAGAGGAATAGAACAGAGAATACCTTTCACCCAGAGTTGCTTGTTGCTAGCATTTTGCCCCATTTCCTTGAGCATTTGCTTGCTGTGTGTGCATGGGCGTGTTGTACATGTGTGTGTAGGTGTGTTCCTGTTTTGTATCTGTATGTATGTGTATATATAGGTGTGTGCATGTGTTATATATGTGTGTATGGAGGGTTGTGTGTGTGTCTACGTATATAAGTATGTATTGTATATGTGTGTACATAGGTGTGTGTTGTGTGTAGCGTGTGTATGTGTTGTATGTGCATGTAGGGTTGCACGTGTGCCTGTGTGTTGTATATGCGTGCCTGTGTGTTTGTAGGTGTGTGTGTAGGTGTGCGTGCATGTGTGGTTGTGTGTGTGTGTGTACGTGTGTGCAGTATGTGCACGCATCTGTATGTACAGGTGGGTATGTGCTGAGTACACGTGTTGTGTGTGTGCACGTGTTGCGTGCGTGTGCTCTGCCCCGTGTGCAGTCTGTACGGAGCTCTCAGCAGGTGATCACGTGTGTCTGGCTGCAGCACGTCAGGCTCCAGGGAGTGGATGTGGCTGGGCCGTTTGGTAATCAACACAACAGTGTGCTTGAGAGCATCCTGGGGTGGGGGGTGCTGCTTCCTGGCCAAGCCTCCCTGTGGAGGAAGCCTCAAGGTCACTCGGCGACCTGGTGGGGAGGCCCCAGGGTCGATCTTACCCCTCCAGCTCCTTCTGCCGAGGCCCCTGGGTGGCTGGCCCCTCGGTGGCCTCCTCTGGCGATTGCTGTCCAGGACCGGTGCACCGGGAGCACCGGGGCCAGGTGCTTGGTGGCCAGGAAGCTCAGGGCAGTAGCCCAGGGGAGCGGAAGTGGGTTTAGTCCCAGGGCCGCTGCAGGGGGTGGGATGCCCTCCAGCAGAGGCAGGGGCAGGGGTCCAGGGCTGGGCCAGCATGCGTTCAGCAGGGCCTGTCCCGCTGGTGGAATGAACTGCGGTGTCGCCTTGCTCATGTGAGACTGGCTGCGAGCTCTGCGGGAGGCCTGGCATCCGAGTGGTCCTGAGTAACGACTGCCCTCTGTGCCCCACCGCAGTGGCAGGGGCTGGACGGCCTCTCCCCACCCGCAGTGTGAAGACAGCTGCTGGCAAAGGTTCTGACGTGGCCCAGGTAGGGCAGGGTCCATGCTTCATGCCTGAGCCCTGGGACAGTCCCAGTAGAGGACAGTTTCCAGGGAGTGGCCAGGGCCTGTGGTTCGCCCCCTTTCTTTTTTTTGCCGAATGGCACCCTTTGCCCCGGTCACTTCCCCCTGGCGATGTCAGTGTTCCTTCCTGCCCAGATGCAGGCCTGGTGCAGGCACCTGAAGCCCGTCACCGCATGGAGTGGACGTGTCCCTTCGTGCAGGTCCCCAGGGCCTCCCACCGTCCCCAAGCCCTGCAGTCACTGGAACCTGGAACTCGGTCAGCCTCTGGAGCTCTGGTCACTGGCCTCTTTCAAAGGGACAGGCCTTGTTGACACAGTCCCTGCCATGGTGGGCCCCTGGGCCCGCAGGGGGATGAGGCCCCCGGGGGTCACAGAGCACATTCAGAGGGCGAGCAGGCTGCAGAAGGAAGAGGCTGGTGTGGACCAAATGAGGGGTCCCAGCTGCACAGGAGGCGGGGGCGCTGGTGGGTTGCTGGGGGGTAAATGCGGGTGCTGCCAGAAGACACACTGCCCCACCCGGCCTTCCTGCGACAGTCCCCACTGGTGCCTTACTCTTGGGCAGTGTGACGGAAGCGAAGCTCAGGGCTGGCCCGATCCACCCTGTACCTGGTGGCCAGGGGTCCCAGGAGGGGATGGCACGGAGCTGGCTTCGCTCTCGCCTTGGGTCAGTTTTTCTGCCACTGGCTGTGGAGGGGCGTGGCCTGGTGGATGCCAGGATGGGGTGGGGCGTGGCTAGAGAGGAAGGTGGACAGACCTCCGGCAGCCCTGGACCATGGGATGGGTCCTGGTCCCAGCCTCTCTGGCTGCCGGTGAGGGACCCCCAGCTTCAGGGGGTGGGGGGAGTAGGGAAATGACCGCCAGAAGTGCCTGTGCCCTGGGACGCCTGCCCTTGGGGCGGTCGGGTCGGAGCTGAGGCCTGAAGGGCTATTTGGTGGGGGGGCGGTTTTCCAGTTAGAGCAGCTGGGAGTCCAAAAGGCCCTGCTTCTTCCTCTGCACACACACACACACGAGCACACACATGCACAGTAACATACATAAAAACACAGATGTGCGCGTGAGCAAACACACGGCCCGATGGTGTGCACGTATGTAACCCATTACACAGAAACATACATGAACACATACAAATCCACACACCTACACTTACACATGGGCCCCATAACACTGACGGTTAGTTGTAAAGATGATAATGGCTCAAGACGGGCAAGGACCCCTTGGGAGGAATCCTACCTGACCCTCCATCTGGGCGTAGGTGTGCTCTGCATGTGGGGAAAGTGGGCTTTATCTGGGGATGGGCCTTCTGTGGGCTCTTGGGGCGTCATCTCCGAACTTTGTACAACTGGGCTCTGAGAGGGATGGCCGTGGTGCCTTCTAAACCAGGAGGCAGGACTGCGTGCCTCTGGGGGGTCTGTGCTTCTCTGGGTGCAAAGTGGTTGGGCGATGCGATACGGGTGCCAGGACAGGGGTCTCCCCTGACATTTTTTTTTCTTTATTTTTTTGGCTGCATTGGGTCTTAGTTGCAGCATGCGGGCTTCTCTCTAGTTGTGGCATGAGGGGTTTTTTTCTCTCTCTAGTTGTGGCACGCAGGCTCCAGGGCACGTGGGCTCTCTACTTGTGGTGCGCAGGCTTAGTTGCCCCGTGGCTTGTGGGATCTTAGTTCCCTGACCAGGGATCAAACCCGCATCCCCTATGTCAGAAGGCGGATTCTTTACCACTGAGCCATCAGGGAAGTCCCCTTCCCTGACTTTTTGAAGGATGGTGGGGAAAGGACGCTGGAGACTGTCCCAAGGGTCAGCTGGGTCTAGGGCTGACTGGGCAGTGATGGCGGAGGCCTCAATGGCCTGGTGAGAGCTGTTGTATGTGGGGTCGGAGACCTGAGTGTCACACCCAGCTGTCACTGAGAGCCCCACACTTCACCACTCAACTCTCAGCTGTTCGCCTCACCCCATCACCGCCTTTCCTGAGTCCTCAGTATGTGGCCACCCTCCTAGGAGCACATGGGTCTTTTGAGTGGCCTGTGGTGGCCACAGTTTCAGTGGGTCTGCATCCTCTTCATTCTGCTTGCCCACCCCCACTGCTTCAAAGGACTGAAAAGAGGACAAGCCAGAGGGAGTTCAGTGACCTCATCCTGTGATGTAGTGATGGTGATGATGGTGCTGCCATTGCTGCTGCTGATGATGGTGGTGGTGATGGTGATGATGGTGATGATGGTGGTGGTGCTGGTGATGGTGATGATGGTGGTGATGGTGATGATGGTGGTGGTGCTGGTGATGGTGATGATGGTGGTGATGATGATGGTGATGATGGTGGTGGTGATGGTGATGATGATGGTGATGATGGTGGTGGTGGTGATGGTGATGATGGTGATGATGGTGGTGGTGCTGGTGATGGTGATGATGGTGGTGATGATGATGGTGATGGTGGTGGTGGTGATGATGATGGTGGTGATGGTGATGATGATGGTGGTGGTGGTGATGGTGATGGTGGTGATGATGGTGATGATGATGGTGGTGGTGGTGATGGTGATGATGGTGGTGATGATGATGATGGTGGTGGTGGTGATGGTGATGATGGTGGTGATGATGATGATGATGGTGATGGTGGTGGTGATGATGATGATGATGGTGATGGTGGTGGTGATGATGATGATGATGGTGATGATGGTGGTGGTGATGATGGTGATGGTGATGGTGGTGATGATGGTGATGATGGTGGTGGTGGTGATGGTGATGATGATGGTGGTGATGATGATGATGGTGGTGGTGGTGATGGTGATGATGATGGTGATGATGGTGGTGGTGATGATGGTGGTGATGATGATGGTGGTGGTGATGATGGTGATTGTGACGGTGATGATGATGGTGGTGACGATGGTGATGAGGGAGGTGATGTTGATGATGATCACATTTACTGAGTGAATGTTTCTGAGCTCACTCTTCAGCCACAGATGAGGAAACTGAGGCACAGAGAGGTGAAAGAATTGGGTGAGGCCTGAGACTGGTCACGACCGATGGCAGAGGGGGCCCACCTTCCTGCCTGCTGTTTACAAGAGGCTCCTGCTCTGTTCCAGACTCAGTTCCAGCCAGATTCCCTCTGCCCATCAGGGTCCCACCCCAGACCTTGGCGGCACTTGTGGCCTGGTCCCTACAATGGGCTCAGAAATGTCTGTTCAATGAATGAAGAGCATCCAGGTTCCCCCGCCCAGCCGCCCCCAGAGCAGAATCCTGCAGTGGCTCTGAGGTGCCCTCATGTGGTGAGTCCCAGCACCTGCAGGGGGCCAGGAGCAGACCCAGGTCTACACTGGTGTACAAGTGGAGAACTCTGTGTGTGCTTTGTGGAGCAGCACACCTGACCCGCAGAGACAATGCCCACTGTGGACCCTCTGTGCTTTCTGACCCGCAACAGGGCACGGTCTGGGGCTGGGAGTGTCCAAAGCCTGGTCTTGCTGGTCATCATTCCTGTGGGGTGCACACTGCTCACAGGACCAGACTTCCCCGGGGCTGGTCACGGGTCTTGGTCCCAGCTTGGGGCTCTCAACAGGAGGGTCCAGGGTGGTCACACCCCAGGACAGCCCAGGTGCCCTGCCTGAGTATCTGGGGCTCCTGGCGAGGCTGGAATGCCAAGTCTGCTGGACTCTGGGGCCAGAGTGGTGTCCCACACCAGGTGGTGACCCTGGGGTGGGAAATCAGGGAGCCCACAGGCATTTGGGGGCAGCCTGAAAGGACCTGCCGAATGGGGCTGAGGACCTGAGATGGGGCCTGGAGCCCCTGTAAGCAGAGTCCTGTTATCTGTCAGAGGGGCTGTGCGTTTCCATCTCCCTCAGTTTCCCACCCCTGGGGGATGGGAACAAGGCTCAGCTCTCCTCATACCCATCAGAGTCTCTGCAGAAATGGCTTGTAGAGGGGCCTCATCAGAATCATTTCTGGCTTTTGCTCCCCAGCACAGGGGTGATTCCTGCCCGGCCTTCCTGCTGCAAGCTCCCTGGGTGGTGAGTGTTTGGGGACCATCCGGCCAGCTGGGGTGAGGAGTGGAGTTGGGGAGGGCGGGTGTGTGCCCATCTCTGTGACCATTCTTGTCTGGGCTGCGGGCGCCCATGAGGGAGCCAGGCAGTCTGCGCGTGTCCTGGTGTGGGGACAAGGACGGCTGTAGGAATGTTGGTGGGATGGGAGGTACCTGGCCGTGCTCCCCCCGAAACGTGGCCCCAGCTCTGGGCTGGGGGGTCAGCCGAGCCAAGGTTTCCCCAAGGCTGCCGGTCTCGTTTACCCCTGGGAGATGCGCGTGTTCCCTGTGTGCTCTTCGTGCAGAGACGGGACGTGAAGCTGAGGAGGGAGGTGGGCCGAGTGCAGGGGCTCTGGCTCCCCCATTCCTCAACCTCTGCTTTGCAGCCCCGCGGGGTGTGGAGGGGATGAGGCTAGGGCTGTGCATGAGAAGAACCCACCACCTTCTTAGTCCCACTGGAATGGGGACCCGACACAGAGGCAGACCCCTCACCGTCCCCTCTCCCCACTGGCAAGCTAGGGGAGCCGCACGTTACCACTTCTTGATTTTTACTGCCTCCCAGCTGACATTATCCTGCACCCTACGGTGGAGGGGGCGAAGGTTGGGCTGCCAAGGAGCTGTGCTCTCTGGGTCGCCCGCCACCAGTGTGCGGGCTTATGAGCCGGGCCGGGAGGTGGCTGGGGGGACGCCCGAGAGCCTGGCTCCTCCTCTCCACACTGGTCGGAGGCCTGCTGCGGGCCTAGACCTGAGGGCGCCCTGCCCAAGAGGCAAGGTCATGGGGGGGGGGGACTGTCCTGGCCTGAGCTGACCGCTGCCCGGCCCTGCAGTGCCTCCCTCTTCTGCCGCATCAGATGGATTGGGCAGTGCTGGGGGCTCTGGGGGTGTTTGGAGGAGGTTGTAGGCAGGTGGCACCAGCCTTGCTGTTTATTCGGTTTTACTCAGAGCAGAGAAGTTCTCTCCGCAGGGCTGGATCCTTGGGCAGGCCCGGGGGCGGGGGGTGTCCCTTGCCGTCTGCTGGTGTCCCCCACTCTGGCCCCACACTGGGGGTGCTCCCTGCTGGAGAGCCCTGGGCTGGACCCCAGCTTGATACCCAGCCCCATCTCAGGGCATGTGCTGAGTGCTCACTCGAGCTTGTCGTCCCCAGGATGACTCCCTGGCACCTCCATAGGGAGTGTCCTGTGGGCCAGGACCTGTGGGGGCCCAGCCCTTCCCTGGGAGTGGGGTTGGGGGTCCGTGTGTGGGCATGTGAGGAGGGAGGTCGAGCGCGGACATGCAGGGCTCTGGTGGATGCAGGGTGCAGGTTTGGGCTCAGCCCTGAGGTCTGGACTCTGTCCTGCGGCACGTGGCCCTCCCTGCACTGCGGCTGTCATCCAGCTGTAGCCCAGCCCCGGCGGCGCCAGCCCAGTGGAGACCCTGAGAACCCCGCAGCGCCATGGACCTGCTGGATGGGACTGGGGCTTAGGTGGACTGTGACCTCAGGCCTCCTCTGGGGGAGGGTTCTAGGGGGAAAGAGCCCCCAGCTTCTTCCCAGGGACTCTCCCACCGGAGACGGACCAGCCTGGGAAACGTGCTGAGGGCTGTCCCTCCACCCTAGGTGTCCCCCAACCCCCGCCTTGCTATCCACTTGGAAGGTCCATTCCAGTCAGGAGCCAAGTCCCCAGGAAGGGAAGTGGACAAGCACAGAGCCCAGCCCCATTCCTGGTCCAGAGAGCCAGGGTGCAGAGGCCCCCTGCCCTCGGCGAGAAGGTCCATGCTGCTGGCCCAGCCCCTGGAGAAAGCTCAGATGGGACAAGGGCCACCCTCCTTCCACACCCAGCAGGGACACCCGGACCCAGGGCTGCCCAGAGTGACCCTGGGGCCCGTGCTGGGCTCCTCCTGCCCCCTTGACCAGAGGTGCCCCTGGGGGTGCTGTTTGCATCCCCTCACAGGGGACGGAAGGAGGAGGGGCCAGCCTTGCTGCGCCATGGTCGGGCTGCGGCTCTCTGGCCTTCCCTGTCCTCCAGGGGGCAGGAGATTGGAGGGCTCTGTCCTCGGGCTCTGCAGTGACCCCGATGTGGGGTGGGGTGGCAGATGGAAGCCCTTGGCTTCTGCTTGTGCCTGCAGGCCACGTCTCAGGGAGGGGCTGCAGGGCTGAGCTGAGGGGGAGGGGGAGGCAGGTGCCCTTGCCCTGCAGCTGCAGGAGGGGGTGGGCGTGGAGGGCCCGCGGCCGGAAACCCACGTGGTTCCTTTTGTGCTGACTTTCTGCTCCCTGCCTGGGGCCCGGGGGTTGGGAGAATAAGGGGGACCAAGGCCCCTGCCCAGGCTTGGAGCCTGGCCAGAGGGCCTCATCCTCATCCCAGTTAAGAGGAAAGGATGCAGCTGCAGAGTCAGGGCTGGGGGCTTGCTGGAGGGGAAGCAGGGCACACTGACCTGGTCAGAGAGCCCGACTGCCCCAAGGGTGACCCAAGATGCTGTCGGATGGGGGGCGGATGGAGCATGACGGGTGAGTGGGGGACAGAAGGAGCCCGGGGGAGTGCCGGCCAGGGTGCCAGCAGGTGGCGCTGGCTCGGAGGCCAGAAAAAAAATGCCTGCAGCAAACCTGAGTGGGTGTCACTGCGGCTGCAGATGGTGGGGGAGGGATTTGCCTTCTCCCCCGGGCTGCGGAGCCTCACGTGCCTCAGTCCTGCATAGTCTGGAGGAGAATTGGGGCACGATGTGGTCATCTCCCTGCCCTTGTTTGGACCCTAGCCCTGGGTGTAAACGCGCCCCCCTTCCCCATTTTGACCCTTGTCCTCGAGGCACAGGGGCAGTTCCAGGAGCTCAGAGAGGGCCACCCCCACCCCGCGGCCCAGCGGACTGAGGAAGGACAGACTTTGCAGTGACCTCAGGCCTTACCCCGCCCCCTCCGTCGTAGCCATGGCAACTGCCCAGCGCACCGCGGTTGGGGCGAGTGGCCCTCGGGACATTGTTGGCCCCACGCTCGCGGAGCTCCTGTCCCGTGGGGCCACCCACCGCCAGCACCGCGGACAGCGCTCCAACCTGCCCGCCGGGTGGCCCGACTTCCCTAAACCCAGCTCGCGCGCGGCCAACTCCCCGGCGCAAGGCGTCCCCCACCACCGCCGCCGGCGCCCACCTCCCATTCCGCCGCCCCCCGCGGACCCTCCCTTTGTCTCCCGGTCCCCGCCGCCCTCTGGGCGCTCCGTACTGTGGGCACACGTGGCCGCAGTCTCGTCCGGGCCGCAGGCTTCCCGCGCGGTCGCCCCCACCCGCCCCGCGACGCCCGCGGCGTGCGGGTCCCTTTGTGTCCCGCGGCCAGGTCCCCGGCCCGGCAGCTGGGCCGCCCTCTGGGCGGGCGCATTGTTCGCCGGATTTGTTCGCGGCGCGAGGGGCCGCCGGGGGCCGGCTCGCCTTCATCCCGCGGGAGGGGCACCGCGCCGGCCGGGCTCGCGGGCCATTTCCATGAGAAAGGAGCGGCAGAGGCGTCTCTCTTGGCATTCACCGCGTGCCTTAATTGTATAGACATTAAATCAAGGTCCGCTGTGAACACGCAGAGGGGCCCTCAGGGCTGCGGCAGGCGGCGAGCGGCCGGGCCGGGGTCGGGGCAGCGGCTCCGGCTCGCGTGGGATCCTCGCCCGAAGGGCGCGAACGCTCCGGCGTCTTCGCCACGGGGCGCGCGGGGCGGGGGCGCTGCGCCACGCCGACGGTTTCTCCTCGGACTCCAGCCCGGATCCGCCCCCAACTCTGAAGAGCCCACTCTTCTTCCCCTTCCGCAGCGGGGAGGGGGCCCAAGCAAGCCCCTCGGGCGGAACCTGGCGCACCGAGGAATCGCGGCGAGGAGGCGCTGGAGGCGAGGGGTGAGCGAGCGTGTGCGCGCCCGGCCGCCTGCCGCGGGCCGCCGAGAGGCACGGAGCCCGCTCCGACAGCGCAGCGCGAGCTTCTCCGCAGCTGCCTCCCCCGCTGTACCCTCCTCCCCGGCCCGACCCGCGAGCGCGCTACGAAAGCGGTTAAAAAAAAGAATCTCGATGCTCAGAAATGAAAGCCAGTCTCTTTTTACAGCCCAGCGAGCTCACCCTGCCCACGCGCCGGGAACCGCGAGAGCTGCTGGTGGAGAGAAAGCCGGGGAGACCCGGAGAAGCCGCTCGCGGGACCCGCCCCGGCCCGGCCCCAGCACAGTTACCCGTCCAGGGCGGGAGCTGCAGCCGTCGCCTCCGCCTCCTCCTTGGGCCCCCGCGCGCCGCTGCCCGGGGCGGAGGAGGGCGCGGGGACGCCGCAAAAGGAGCCGAGTAAGTCCCCGAACGCCGCGGGCCGGTTGGGAGCCGACTGTCCGCGGGCTCAGTGCGGCGGGCGCCCAGCTCCTGCTCGCCGGCTCCGGCCCGGGAGCGACTGTCCCCCGCCCGCCGCCGCCGCCGCCGCCGCCGCCGCTGCCGCCTCCGCGCGTATCCGCGCCCGGCTCGGGCACCGGGCGATTATCACTGGGGCGCGCGGTGACGTCACCCGGACACCGGCTCCGCCGCCGCCTCCGCGAGGTGTCCTTGAGAACTGCGGGGGCACGCGCGCCGCGCACACGCGCACACACGCACTGCGTGCCCGGTGCCTCCCGCGGACACTCGCCGCGTCGCGCCCCGCGCGCTCCTCCGCTCACTCGGACGCCGCCCTCGAGCGCCCTCGACCGTCCCTGGCGCCCCAAGGCCACGCGTCTGCCCCCGGGAACGCCTCTCTCTCACACACACACACACGCCAACCCCTCCCGCGCCCCTCCTGCGCCCACGCGAACGCTCCTCCTGCAGCCCACCGGCCGCAGTCCCTCTGAGCGCACCCTGACACCCACCAGCCACGCCTCAGCTGCACGCAGCCTAGTCTCACCCGCAGACGCACCCCCGCACTCGGCCTGCGCCGCAGGTTCGAGCCCGCAGTTCTCTCCCCGTCACACGCTCTGCACCGTCACTCTCCCAGCCCCTCCAGCCCCCAGAGGAAGGAAAGGGACTTGCCGCGGCCCACTGGGCGGTTATCTGGAGGACGGAGGTAGCCACCCCCATCGAAGAGCGCTCTTCTCACTGTGTCCTGACTGAGGTGGGTGTTCTCGATTCTGGCCCACGGCCTGACTCTGAGCTCGGCCCTCTCCTTGGAGTCCTCCTGAGGGCTGAGACTGATTCGTCCCACTAGGGCCAAGGACCAGTGGCTTCCCTAAGCCAGACCACCTCAGGCCTCCCCCGCAGGCCTTTGTTCCCGTGTAGACGGTGAGGGAGCTGCAGGCCCCGGGCCAGGCCAGCAGGCCTCCGTCCCCTCTCCTTTCCTCCAGGCCCACCCAGCCCCTGCGCCATCTGCCCTCAGAGCAGACCCCGCTGACCCTCCCACCTTGCGAATACGGTCCTGTTCCTCCCTCTGGGCCCACTCCAGCACTGCGGGAGCCCTGGGGAAGCAAAGCTGACTGGGAAGGGGGTGGCACTCGGAGAGGCTCTGCCCTCAACCCCCGTGAGTCCTCAACCCACCAGGACCGCCCTCCCTTGGATGCTTCCCAGCTGCAGTTCCTTGCCCTTTGCTGGTGTCAGGAGTGGCCCTTCTCCCTTGCATGGGGTGCGAAAAACCCCTGCTTGTATACAGGGAAGCTGAACTTCACCTCCCCCAGCCCAGCGCCCAGTAAGATCCCAAGCCTGGCGGGTTCACAGCCACAGCCGGGCCCAGGCCTGACGCTGGCTGGTGGGGGGGAGGGCGGGGCAGGAGGGCCAGCTGGCAGTTCGCCCGCAGCCTCTTCTGCGACTGGGGCGGGTCCCCACAGAGGCGGGGGCCGCTGTCCATGGTGTTGAAACCGAACCCTGAACCCCAGTCTCTCTTCTCCCGCCTCGCCTCTGGACTTTTCTGGCCCCACTCCTGTCCTCACCCTCGAAGGGTTGCGGCCCACGCCTGCCCCCCACCCCTGGCTTCGTGGACAGGCCCAGGACGGCTCTGGCTTCCAGCTCTCTGGAGCCTGTCTGCAATCTATGGGGGAGGGCTCTTCAGGTTTACACACCCCAAATCTTTCTTCGGATCCCCTTTCGTACCGGGCTGGTCCCACCCAGGCCCAGGGGAGGATCCCGCCCCTCGCAGGCCTGCTCCCCTCCCCGCTGAGCAGATCTCTCCCCAGGCGGGTCAGGTGGGGGGCTGCCCCCTCACCTTGGATCAGACCGGCTGTTTGCGCATCCCCAGGACAGCCTGCGGCATCTGCTCTTGGGATCCTGAGCCCCCACAGGGCCCGAGGCTCGCCCCTCCCTCCATTCCCAGCGAGCTCCGGCCCTTGGGAGGAAGGGCCTCCCTGGGCATGGGGGTGGGTGCTGGGTGGGAAAGAGAGACCACCTGCAGCCTCTGCCCTGCCCGCCCTTCTGTGCCAGCCCGGTGGGGACCTTCTTGGTGGCCCTGAATCCTTTGAAGTTTCCATAAAAATCCTTTGAAGGTTCCATAAAAAAAACCTCCTGCTGCCAGGTCTCGACTTGGGCGTGTGCTCCCTTCGGCTCCTCGGGCCCCGGCCCAGCCTCACCAAACCCCAGAGCAGTTGCACCCGAACCTTCTCTCCGCCGCTGCCCACGCCGCCGCTCCCACCCAGCACACCGAGAATTTGTGTTTGTGGATTCATTTATTTGCCAGCTCCACGGATGGGGGCAGGGGCTCCCCGGCTCCGAGCGAAGGGCGCAGGGAGGTGGCTCGGCCGTTGGCTCAGGGCTCCGGGTTCTGGGCGGCCGCCTCCGCACGCACGCACGCACAAAGGCCCCGCCAGCCTGGGCCGGCAACTTGGAGATGGGTCAGGTGGCTTCGCGGGGCGGGGGCGGGGAGGAGGGAGGGAGGGATGTGGCCGAGACCCCCTTCCTCCTCCTCTCCCCTCCCCTCCGCCACTGTGAAAGCCTGCGAGTGTCGCGTGGGATTAAGCAGATCCACAGAAACCAGGGAAGAACCCCCGCCCTTTCCGCTCCTGCTTCCTCGTCACACTGCCCGCCCTCCTGGGTGTGAGGCCTGTCATTCCTCTAGAAAAGGGAGGGGCCGCGGCACATCTGGGAACCGCTGGCTCTTGGCCTCTTGACCCTTGACCCTGTCCTCGCTCCAAGGTGGGGGAGGAATGGAGGACGGAGTCTTGGGACCTGAAGGGAGTGGGGAGAGGCCGGAGGCCAGTGGCAGGGGCCTTCAGGGCAGATGTAGCCTGGGAGTGGGGGAGCCGAGAGCTTCAGCGCAAGGGACGGGGAGCAGTTTGCTGGCATGGGCACAGGGCTCCAAGGCAAGCCCTGCTCTGGGCCCCCTGTACCCTCAAAAAGGTCCACAGCTTCCAGGCTCCAGCTTGGGTGGTCCAGGGACCTCAGAGGCCCCCAGGCACAGACATGCTCCTGCAGCGAGGCCCAGGTCCCCCCAGCATCCCCCGAGGAAAGCACCCGGGTCCTGCCCATTCCCTCCATTCCTCCCACAGCTCAGAGGCTGACAGAGCAGGTGCCTGATACCATGGGAGGAGGGGTTCCACCCCACCCAGCTGGGACCCTTCTGGGGCCTCTTCCGCTCCCACGTGCTCCCAGGACACCGACCTATGGCTTCTCCCTGTACGACTGGGTGGAGGGAGGCCGGAGTGCCAACACGGCAAGACCCCCACAAGCGCAGAGGCTCAGGTCTCTGTTCCTGTCTCTTGGCTTAGATTTGGAGGAGTTCCTTCCCTCACCCTTTGAAGTAGGTAGGGGGTTGGGACACCCGCCATGCCTGAGTGCGGAGGATGAGGACGAGGGCCGGAGCAAGGCCACCACAAAGGCTGTGACTGTGAGCTGGCCAGGCGCACAGTGGGCGGGGGCGCGCAGGGGCCCAGCATGGGAATGAGGCTGCAGCCCCTCCCCCAAGTTCCCGCCCCCTCCTCCCCACTCCCTGGCCCCCGCTAGCCCAGCCCCGCACGCAGGACTGGTGGGCGAGGACTCAGCGGGCCCAGCGGCGCAGCTCTCCGGCTGGGGCATCGGGCCTTGGACGCTGCCGGGTCTTCACCAGCAGGCAAGGTGAGGGGTGCACCTGGGCAGTCGGGGAGGCGGAGGCCGGCGCAGAGGCCTAGGCAGGGCCCGGTGTGAGGGGCTCCGCCGGATGCCGGGCCCGTGGCGGGCACAGGCCTTTTGTGCCCCACACACCCCTGCCTCACTTCCCTGAGGCTCCAGGAGCCTCCTCGGCCACCAGTCACCCTCCCCCCAACAGTGGCCCGGCCCCTCCCCTGGGCTGGCTGCCCTCCACGCCCACATCCTGGCAGTGGAGCAGCCCCCGTTGCCCCCAGGCCCAGCCCGGGTCCCAGAGGGCGTGTTGTGGGGAGGGCACCCAGGCTGGCCCCCCACTTGCCCTGCCTAGGGGTCTAGTGCCAGCAGATTACCCCTGGGAAGGAGAAGGCGAGGGCTCGGCCCCGCTGCTGCCCTCCAGAAAGCACAGAGGAGGCGGGGCCCGGGGCAGGCCTGGGGGCCGCTCTCCCTGGAGTTCCTGCGGGGCCTGCAGAGTCCCCCTTAACAGCCCTGAGCCCCTCCTGCCCAGCTGCAGGGGCCCAGCCCACCCAGGCACGCAGGACCCCCTGGGCTAGGATGCCCACTTAGAGGAACTTTCCTCCTGGAACCTGGGCTTTGCAGAGCTGGGGGCGACCCCTTTGCCCCTGGGGTCTCCCTCCATGGGACCCCTGCCACACCTGGCTGTCTCCTCAGCCAGGCAGGGTGAAGGTGGGGTGAGGTCTGCCGGGCCCAGGGCCAAGGCTCCTACCCCACGTCTGCACCGGTGGGGCTCTGCTGCACCCCCGCCTCTTCCGCTTACAGCCGGGGGAGGAGCAGCCCTGCCCCAGGCCCCCCTGTGCGCCCCCTCCTCCCTCGGCTCCGAGAGGCCCCGGCAAGGGGTCCACCCCGGCAGCGCCGGAGCCAGAGCCGGCCCGGACCGGGATTCCAGAAGACTGCAATGGCTTGACTCGGATGGGAGCCGCGGGACCCTCCTCGGCTGGCTGCAGGGCCAGAACTGGGCCTCTGGCAGCCTCGGCCACGGGAGGGACCAGAGCGGCCTCCTGGTGGGCACTTCTGCCTCGGGCCCAGGTCTCTGCCCGCGTCTGTGTCTTTCTGGTCGCTGTACTTGGGCCTCCGGGTGAATTCTTCCCCTTTGGCCCACCGTCTGTGTGTCTCCATCCCTCTCAGCACCGTCTCCCCACCCCGCCCCCCCGTTTCTCTTCCTTCCCTGCCTCCTCCCTCCTGCCCCCACTGCCTCTGCTGCCTGCACCTCCCTCCACCTCTGAGCGCCTCCGGCTCCCTTTTCCTCCCTACCCCGCCCCCCCCCCCCCCCCCCCCCCCCGTCTCCTCCTCCTGAGTGACTCCAGCAGGAAAGGGGGTCCTCGGAGGGGCGCTTCCCTCTGTCCCCTTCAGGGCTGCCTGCCACCTTCGAGGGGCAGTGTCACAGGGAGTGTCCCCTGCTGGAAGAAAGGGACAGGTGGACCCTCCTGCCAGGCCTTGGGAGGGGAGGGGGAGGAGGGACGGGAGGAGGACGAGCCACGGTCCCCAGGAAAATGGACCCTCCTGTCCGACCAGTGCTTACCCTGGGCGGCGGGGTGGGACACGAGAGCCCAGGGTTCACAGGGGTGGGGGAGGTCGGGGGAGGGGGTGTGCTGCAGGGGCTGGGGGACTGCCGCTCTCGGGGAGAATGGGCCCTCCCTGGTACACACCTCAGCTGGCTGGGTTTCTGCCCTCGGAGGTGGCCCTGGCCCGTCCTGCTGACAGGGCAGGGCTAATGTTAATGAAGACAGTCCAAACCACTGCCAGCATGGAGAGCATGAGGGCGCACTGAACTTGCTTTTTCAAAAATATTTTCTTGTAAATCGTTCTTTTTTTTTTTACGTTTATTTATTGTTGGCCACGTTGGGTCTTTGTTGCTGTGCACAGGCTTTTCTCTACTTGTGGTCAGCAGGGGATACTCTTCGTTGCGGTGTGCGGGCTTCTCATTGCGGTGGCTTCTATTGTTGCGGGGCACGGGCTCTAGGCACACAGGCTTCAGTAGTTGTGGCGTGTGGGCTTCAGTAGTAGTGGCTCGTGGGCTCTAGAGCACAGGCTCAGTAGTTGTGGCGCACGGGCTTAGTTGCTCCGTGGCATGTGGGATCTTCCTGGACCAGGGCTCGAACCCGTGTCCCCTGCATTGGCAGGTGGATTCTTAACCACTGCGCCACCAGGGAAGTCCCAACACACACTTCTGAAGGAAGATGGGCTCAGAACCCCGTTTCCTCCCGTTCTGAAGGCCCCACCTCATCTAAGAGCACCTGGTTTCCACTAGGACTGGGCGAGGAGCATGGAGAAAGGAGGCGCCCAAACATGGGCCTGTGGGCGGCCCCAGGATGTGGGCTGTCAGAGGCCTGGCAGCCTCAGGACAGGAGCACCTGGGGGTGAGGGTGCCGCTGCCCTCGGACCCCCAGACATGACCTCCAGGGTGTGGGGGGGTGGCTTTCTTCCCCCGGTCAGGCCCTCCCCAGGGACGCTGGCTTAACCTGGCTCCTCCGTCGGAGATCCCGATGGACCCTCAGGGGCAGGAGGGGAAGCGGGGACCCCCAGAAGGTGCGCCCAGCTCTGGTGGGCAGGGAGCTGTCCGAGGTGCTGCCCAGGTCGCCAGGGAGCTTTCGCCCACCCAACAGCGCCAGGTCTCTTGTGAAGGGGACCCTCCGGTCACCGGCCCACCCTCCTGTGGGAGGAGCAGAAGCACAGCCACAGCCAGCCGTGAGGCGCGGGGACACACGCCAGGGCCTCCAGACCCCAGCCCTGGGCTTGTGAGAGGCGCCTTTCGGGCTTGTCCGAAACGCTGGCCTCACACCCCGTACTCTGGGTAGCGGGAACTCGGGGGATCGTTGGCGAGGGGCAGGTTTCCAGACACCTGGTGAGCCCCCCAGGACTGTAACCCTCACCCACCTCACTCCACAGTGATGGTGTCTGCGGGCTTGGGCGTAGTTCCGGCCCGCTGCCTGCCCTGTGCTCCGGGGAAGTCCCCGCTCTGCTCTGGGCTGCTGGACCCAGGTCTCCTGCCGCCTCCCCACCCCCGCCCCCGGCCCGGGGCTTCTGCTCCTGCAGTGCTGGCCGGGCCGGGGCTCCACATCCCCTGCCCCGCCCCATCGCTGAGCCTGTCCACTCTCCTCTGCAGTGTGACCCCCTAGCAGGCCCACCCCCTGCCACCCTGTGCTGGGGCCCCACCCTCTCAGCCCCCCACCTGCTGGCAGTCAGCTCCCTGTGCTGCCCTCCAGGGTGAGGCCTGCCTGCCCAGCTGGCCCCCGGACTGCAGGACTGGTGCCTGCCCTTGGGCGCCCTCGCGCCCAGTGTTCGAGGCCGGTCTGTGGTTGTGTCTGCCTGCCAGCACCTTCCTCGTCCTCTGCAATGGGCTCCTCAAAAGGGGGCCACCTGAGCCTCATCACCTCGGGGGTCGGGCCCTGTGGGACCAGATGTGGAGGGCTGATTTCCAGGGGGACTCAGAGCTGCACGAGCTGCAACCAGCCCTGGCCTGAGGGTCAAGAGAGGGCAGGGCGTGCGAAGCTGCCCATCGAGGGGCTGAGGTGGAGGAGGCAGGCAGGCAGGGAGGGCTTGGGGCCACCACAGCCCTGCCTCTTGTCCCGCCTGGACCTGGCTGGAGGCCCAGCGGCCAAGGAGCAGAGAAGCGGTCAGCTTCCCGGCTGCAGCAGGACAGCGGATGGGGGAGGGACAAGCAGAGTGCCCAGCTCAGGCAGGGCTCAGGTAGAGCATCTGTGGAGGCCATGCCTGTTTTCTCTGCACCGGCCACAGTAAGGACCACGGTGGAAGGGCCTGTGAGTTCCTCTTGCTGAGAAAACTGAAGCTCAGAGGCTGCAGTGATCCCTCAGGGCCTGTGGCTGGTCTGGGGAGGTCGGGACTCAGGCCCACAGTGAGCCTGAGGTCCTCTCCCTGGTGTGGACAGTCCTGAGAGCCCACAGAGACCTCTTCCTCCATCTTGGTGGCAGGCAGAGGGGGCATTTGGCCTCCCCTCTGGCTTCTCTGGATGCCACCTTTGCCCTTGAGCTGCCCTTTAGCCATTGTGGGTGGGTTCCTGCCCACCTCCGTGCTGAGCACCCACCTCTGCTCTGGCCCAGGTTGGGGCCTGGGCAGGGTGGGAAGGAGCGTGCAGGCTGGTGGGTCACCTCCGTGCTCAAGCCCACGGGGCAGTGGGCAGGACTCAGGGTTCCATATATCTGGTGAGCTCGGGGGGCAGCTTGCCCAGACCCTGGGAGCGGGAGGGCCCTGGCTTCCCCAGTGACCCCAGAGGGCACAAATGAATGCATGGGGTGGGCTCCTGAAGGGTGGACCTGGACCAGAGGGAAAGGGAGACGGGAGGGAACCAGGCACACAGACCCACCCTCCTCTGCCGCCGCTCAAGGGGCAGCTTCTCTTTGCAAACTTTCTGGAGGAGTCCCTGCCCTGTGGGCGTGCAGCTGGGATGCCTGGCAGCACACCCTGAGGGGATGGCCCACAGTCACACACACACCCCCGCCCCGCCCTACAGAGTTCCTCTGTAGTAACCCTTGCCTCAGGCTCTGCTTTCTAGGGACCTGGGCTGAGACAGCAGCTGGGGCTCTGGGAAGTGGCTGGGGTGACACTGGAGAGGCTGGCTAAGGCTGGGGTCCCTGCTCAGTCACTGCCCCAGTCAGGGATCGTGGAGTAAGGGAGGGAGTGGACAGTTGGCCGCGTCCTTTGGGAAGCCCACTGTGCTGTGCTTGGCTCCTGGGTGGGAATTTGAATCCTGTGGGGGGACCAGGTGGCCGACTGTAGGCCCGCTGGGATGCCCTGGGTCAGGGCCAGGTCTGGCAAGAGCAAAGGGGTCTAACCATGTGGACGTCTCCCCGCTGGGTGGCGAGCCCTCGGAGCCTGCCCCAAGGCGGCCAGCGGTGCGTCAGGGAAAAATCCAGCTGCCAAGTGGTTGATTGGCTTTGCATCCATCAGCCCGATGAATATTCATGCGGTGCGCTGTCCTCATCAGGCCCGCGGTCTACTTCAGCCTCGTGCGCCTGTGCACGCGTGCGTGTGTGCGGTGCTTGCCACGCACGCCTCTTCCGCCTGCTGACAGGTGCCAGCCCGCACTGCACCCCAATTGGCCCGGCGGCGGCCTCCGAGCTGCCATGGCAACCCCTGGCTGGTTGCCTGGCAAGTCACCCCTTCTTCCCGTTTTTCCATCAGGCCCAAGCCGGTGATCCCTAAGGTACGGGTGGAAACCTCTCTGTGCCGGGTGTGTGCACACAGGTGTGCAAATATCTGTGAGCGTGCGTGCAAGCAGGGCACTGGAAGCAGCTGTCACCCCCCGCCGCAGCAGACCCCAGACCCGGGCTAGGCCGGCACACGGAACTGCCCTGGGTCGCCTGCCTCAGCCCAGGCTGGGAGTGCCCCTTGCTCGGGGGGACGATGGTGGGACACAGACTGCAGCCCAGCGGGGACATCCTTGGATGCCCGCTGCATCACCCACCAACCAGGATCCCGAAACCCAATGGACCCAAGGGACCAGGGCTTGTCTTCAGCCCCTGGGTTCTTGGTCAGTGAAGCAAATTTGATGTCAATGGCAAGGCTTGTCCAGCGCGGTGATGCTGGGCTTCTGCCACGTTGTGGACTGCCTGGCCAGGCCCATGGCGCTGGGGTGGACCTGTGGTGTGAGGGGTCTGGTGTCACTGCCAGGCTTTGGGGAGCTGAGGCTGTGCCAGCGCCTGGCCAGTCCCCTCCACGGGAAGAAAGTGGTGGGAAGGCCCTCTCTGATTGGTGTCAGTGTTTATTTTTGCTTAAAAAAGACTTAAGGAGGGACTTCCCTGGTGGTCCAGTGGGTAAGACTCCGTGCTCCCAACGCTGGGGACTGGGGTTCGATCCCTGGTTGGGGAACTAGATTCCGCATGCGTGCTACAACTAAGAGTCCACATGCTGCAGCAAAGAGCCCGCGTGCTGCAACTAAGACCCACAGCAGCCAAAATAAATTAATAAATAGTTTTTTAAAAGACTTAAGGAGAATTTCAAACCAGAGAAGTTGGCAGTGGCACCTGGATATGTTTCAGAGTCCAGATCGGAGACCAAGAGGGGTCCTGGGCTTGTCCCCAAAGCTGGCTGTGGTGATGCCCGCCAGCAGCACCGTCTCCCCACCCCAGACGCTGTGTCCCTGGACGAGCGTGTCTTGGCGGGGAGGACCAATGTGGGGGCCTAGCAGGGGTCGTCTGGGATCCGGGGTCCTGTTTGCCCTGCCCCGGACAGGCCGGGAGAGCACGGCTGGAGCGGGCAGCCCAGGGGAACTCAACAGGCCCACTGGCCACAGGGGATGGGGGTGGGAGGCTGGTTCTAATTTCCAAAAAGACGTGGGTGAAGGTCACTATTTTCCTCGTGGGTGGAGGTGGGTAAGAAATTGCAACAAACGTTCTGGAGATTTGTTAAGTCTCCTCTATTTCAGGACATCAAAGAATTTAACTCTTTGCTGTCAGTGTCCTGTCAGGATCAAGAAACCAAAGGCATTGGACCCAAAGCCAATCTCTAACATCTGCTCAGCGTCACCAAGCAGAAGAGTAGAGAAAGCCCCCTACGTGTGCACAGAGCGGACATTTCTGACACCCGTCTCCTCAGGAGTGGCGTGTGTGAGTGCGTGTGCGTGAACACCCATGTGCGCTTCTGGGGTGCACTCGGGGGCCGTGGCCCCAGCTGATACAGACACGCTGTGAGCTGCGGAGGCAGTCGTTTGTGCCCGCGCTGAGCCCCCTCTGGCCTCCACGCAGCAAAGAGCATCTCCGTGAAAAGCTGTGCAGTGACTTGATCTCGACCCATCCGAGGAGGGGAAGCCAAACCCGCTCCCTGGGGCCTGGGCGGCCGGTAGCAGTTGTTCCGGATGTGGGACACGGGCAGGAGATGCACAGGGTACAGCCAGGAGCAGTGGGGAGCGAGGGAGCCCGCCTCCTCTGTGCTGAGAACTAAGTGGAGGTGCGATGAACGTGGGGATCCTCCTGGGGGGAGGAGGCCCCAGGTCAGTGCCCGCTGGGCGCTCGGCCTGGGGATCCCCCCTCCACCCTGCCCCGTGTGTCCTGAGACCCCCGTCCTGGCGGCAGGGGCTGCGCTCTTGTCCAGACCGTGGCCGAGGTCAGCATTTGAGCAGGTCCTGGGATGACGGGCTGTGGGGTTTTCCATCAGCTGGGGATGGTGTCAGCCCAGGTTCCTGGTATTGAGGGGCTTGCCCTGGGGAGGAAGGAGGGCTGGACAGAAGGGGCGTGGGCTCCACTGAAAAGCCTTTGGAGGGCAGCCGCCAGAACCTTCTCAAGAACCTCAGGGGTTGAGGTTGGATCACTGGGAGTGGGCTGGGGACCCGCAGTCGTGGGCGCAGCTGGATTCGGCAGCAGCTGCAAGTGCGGGTGGGCGGGTGTCCCGGAGAGCCCAGGAGATTCGGCGAGGCTGGGGCAGGGTGTCCAGAGAGGGCAGTGTGGGCAGAGGCAGGGAGGAAGGGCCCGGGATTGCTGGAGTCACCAAGAGGACCCCATCGTGCCAGGGGTGCCGGGGGCTGATGTGAAATGCACGTCTCCCTGGGGGGCCCAGGGTCTACCCCCCCCAGGACACCGGGGTGGACGGTCTGCACGGAGACCTCTTCTCCTGGAAGTGGGGGGATGGAGGTTGGTGTGCTCCACCGGGGAGACCCTCTGTGGTGTTTGGAGATTAAGGAGAGAACGAGGGGCCTGGGAGGGTCAGGAGTACGGAGGGAGGCCAGCAGCTGGCCAGACAGGCTGTGTAGAGCCAGCCGTGGCACCCGGTCTGTCCGGTTCTCCAAAGGCCTCCAGGGAGGAAGCGGTGACCCCAGGACCCGCGTGGCTTGTTGCGGAGCCTGGGAGGGAACGCCTGCCTGGCGGTCAGGTGTCCCCACATGGCCGGTGCATTCAGGGTGTGGCTGGTGGTCACTTCACACACTCTTCCTGCTGTGCCCGGCCAGGCCTTACCATGTGATGCCGGGACACTGAGGGAGGAGGCAGAGAAGACCCAGAGGCGTCACCATGGAAACGAGGTGTGTTGGGAAGAAGCTGCAATGCAGAGGAGCTTTGTGGGCGGGGCTCCCGAACGGTGGGCGCTGGCCAGCGCCGGGGCCTGTCCTCCTGGAGGCGTTGGGGTGTTGGGAGCAGCGTCCTGGGCTGGCGAAGCTGGAGCTGCTGGTGGACCCACCGGTGGGCACGTCTGTCCACCACCACAAGGGCCTGTGCTGGGGGCCTGGCAGCCAGGACGGGGTCCTGATCTGGACCCCAACAGCCGCTCGCCAGGCGTCTCCCAAAGCCTCCTCTGGCTTTAGTTTCCTGACCTCTGGGGCGTTGGGGCAGATCGCCCTTGGGGGATGGGCGGGGCTGGCTTTTCCAGGCTCTGTAGCTGCCACTGTCTTCTCCCCTGGCAGGTATGGGAGGGTCTGTGTGCAAGGCTGGGGGGCCCGCTTTGGGGGCAGCCGTCCCGAGTGCCTGTGGCGGCGGGTCCCGAGGGCACCCGGGAGGGACGTGTGACACCAGGACACCAGGCCTCCTCCCTCCCTCCTGCTCCTCCAGGGAGAGACACCTCCCCCTCCCGCTGCCCCGCGCAGAGTGGCGGCACTTCCAGGGCTGCAGCCAAACCTCTGACCCGAGAGCCTCTCCATGGGCCCTGGGAGGCGCCTCTGCAAACTCCCAGCCCCTCCGGCCTCCCACAGCTGCGCCCTGCACCCTCTGGCATCTGGCCCGGTGGCTGGGCCCCAGGCCTGCCCACCGGCCCTAGGGACCAGTCCAGCAGCCCCTCTGCCCAGCACTGCTCTCGCCCACTTTCAGGGAGGGGCAGTGTCCTTACAGAGACTAAAGCCCTGGTAAGCCGACCCTCCTAGGTACCTGGAATGTCCTTGGCGAGGGCAGAATTCCGCAGGGCAGGGACCAGGCTGGATGCCTGCTCACTCCCAGCCCCCTAACCACACATCCCGCAGCCAGGGGCCTCCAGGCCTGGGGAAAATTCATCCAGCGGCCAGTCTGTGGCTCCGGCCGTCCAGTTTCTAACCAGAGGTCAGAGCCCAGCTCCCAGTGAGCATTTCTGAAGCACACAGAAACGCAGGTAGCTGCCCCCCGGGGCTGAGCGAACCCACCTGAGGCACACGGGGCCCTGCAGCTGGTGAGCCCCTGGAAGGGCAGAGGAGGGCCTGCAGGGACGGGACGCAGGGTGCCCCTCATCCTGGCCTCTGGGACACAAGGTGATCTGGGCCCAGGCACAAAACCCAGCAGGAGGCAACGTGACTGAGAGGTTGGGCCTGGCCAGCAGCATGGTGACTGCAGAGCTGGCTACATACATGGCCCTCGACCCAAGGCCCAGCCCAGGTCCTCCAGGGCTGACTCAAGCCCAACGCCCTGAGGAGGAAGAGAGATGGGGCTTTACCAGCAGGCTTTTTGTGGTTTAACCCTTTCTTTCCTTCCTCCCTCCCTCCCTTCCTTGGTGTGTGTTATTTTTGGTTTTTTGCGGGGGGGGTTGCCGTGCCGTGGGCCTTGCTAGATCTTACTTCCCTGACCAGGGATTGAACCCAGGCCCCCTGCAGTGGAAGCACAGAGTCCTAACCACTGGACCACCAGGAAATTCCGACTTTCTTGCTCTTTTTTTTTTGCGGTATGCGGGCCTCTCACTGCTGTGGCCTCTCCCGTTGCAGAGCACAGGCTCCGGACGCGCAGGCTCAGTGGCCACGGCTCACGGGCCCAGCCACTCCGCAGCATGTGGGATCTTCCCGGACCGGGGCACGAACGCGCGTCCCCTGCATCAGCAGGCGTTCTCTCAACCACTGCGCCACCAGGGAAGCCCTCTTGCTTTTTTTATAACAGCTTTACTGAGATATAATTCATGTACCCTACAATTCACTCACTTAAGGTGTACAATTAAACCATTTTTAGTATGTTCACAGAGTTGTGCAGCCATAACCCACAGTCCATTTTGTAACAGTTTTATCACCCCCCAAATAAACCCTGCACCCCAACTGTCACTCTCCATCCCCCCCCCCATTCCGTCAGCCACTGGCAACCACTAATCTACTTTCTGTCTCTCAGGATTTGCTTATTCTGGACATTTCATAAAGGTAAGATCGTACAACAGGTGGAATCTCGTCTGGCTTCTTTCATTTCTCATGATGTGTTCAGGCCTCATCTCTTGTAACGTGTGTCATTCCTTTTCATGGCGGAATAATATTCCTTTGTATAGATAGACCACATTTTATTTATTCATAATGTAATAGACATTTGGGTGGTTTCCACTTTTGACCATTGTGGATAAAGCTGCTATAAACATTGGTGGACAGGTTTTTGTGTGGATGTATGTTTTCCTTTCTCTTGGATATACACTTAGGGATGGAATTGCTGGGTTATAGGGTAATTCTATGTTTAGCTTTTTGAGGAACTGCCAAACCATATTCCCAAGTGGCTGCATTTTACATTCCCATTGGCAGTGTAGGAGGGCTCATCTTGCATTTTAATGTCATCTTTTTCTTACTCTCTGGAAACTAAAGCTATCAATTCATCACCCACCCACCCATCCACCCAGCTATCCTTCCATCCATCCATCCACCCATCCACCCATCCATCCATCCACCCATCCTCCATGAGATCCCTGAGCACCTGCTGAACCCCAGGCCTGGGCATATGAGCTAGGGATTCAGTGGGGACATGGTTCCCTGCCCTCTTTAAACTGGGGAAGCAACGGTGGGTACCCAGGCGTGTGGGCACCTTCTGGGAGGGTTTTCTTGCTTTTGAAGAGGAGTATGATGAGGCAACGGCTGCACCAGTGTCCTGACATGAGATGTGGAACTTCAGGCCCTGGACGGTGCTCTAGTTCAGGGGCCACTGCTGCCTCCTCCATGGCCCTACCCATCCTGCAGGGCCCCCAGCCAGGCCAGCCACCTTGGCAGGCTCAAGGGCAACAGTGCTTCTCACAGTTAAACCTGCGCTAGAATCACCTGCAGGATTAAGGGGTGGGGTGGGGCCTGAGGCCTGACAAGCTCCCAGGGGGAGGGCATCTGGACCCAGAGAGCAGCCGTACTATTCTCGTCCCGTCTGCACCATGCATTTTCCATGGTTTCCCCTCTCTTTGTGAGGTCGTGTTGCTGGCCTGTTATCCAGCCAGACGAACCTCTCTGGAGGCAGAAGCCTCACCTCACAGGCCTCCAGCTGGAAGCCCAGGGTCATCCCAGGCTCTCTTGGTCACCATTGCCCACTGCTTGACCAGAGGTCTGGCAGGAAGAGGTCTGGGGGGCTGTGGAAGGACCCTTGACCACTCCCAGCAAGGGAGTCACTCATGGTCCAGGAGCTCCGAATGCCCCTGGGGAGGGCCCAGGAAAGAGCTGCCCAGGAGGTCAGCTCCGGGGGCTGGAGCTCATCGCACTGGGCTCTGATGGGGCAGGTGCCGCCCGCCGTGGGCAGCCGGCTGCGGAGATGCTCCTTCCAGCAGCTGGCGGCCAGCAGGCAACGGGAGTGGACGGCCAGTAATCCCAGCCGTCCCCAGGGAGCTGGTCTGCCCTTAATAACTCCCGCTCCCCTGGGACCACGCTCACCTGACCGCCACCACAAACGGTGCTGCATGTGAATCGAATCAGAGGCTTTATCTCTGGAAATTAATCCAGCTCAGAGCAGGATTAACCAGGACATCCCTTTAGACAGCGGTGCCCAAGGTCAGGGGAGACGGGGGCTGGGCAGCGGCCAGCTGGGAGCCGCTGAGCCCTGATTTCTCTGTAAGTAGAGCTGCTGGTCACCACGGGGGAGGGCTGGTAGCTGGGGTGGGAGGGAGACGCCGTTGAGGGAGTGGAGTCTGGCTGGGAAGTTCTGGGGGGAGCGGTAGGGGGTTAGGGAGGACAGCGGAGAGGCTGGGGCTGCGGATCGGGGCGGGGCTCACAGGAGTCCTGCCCTGAAGCCAGCGGGACCCCAGTGGCTTTCCCAGCCCGCACGCCTCCCTGTGCAGGTGGAACAGGTGAGGGGCTGCAGGTGGGAGGTAGTGGGGGTCCGGCCATTCAGGAGCCAGGGATCCCCAGGGCGGAACTGGGTGCCCCCAAATCTGTGGGGGCTCACAGACCAGGCCTCTGCAGCAGCTGGGCTCCTCTCCAGAGTGGCCTTGGGGTTGAGTCTGCCAAGAGCCTTCTCTCCCTGCCCCAAGTGGGGACCGCTGGCAGGGCACTCAGGTGGCGCTGGGTTAACGGTGACCCCTCTGATTCTTTGGATGGGTCTGGGTGGAACTGCCCCCAAGGAGCCCCTGATGGTCCTCCCCCACTTCCCCTGCGGCTCCAGGCTGGGTCCCTTTCTACCCACCCAAGGACGTTCGGGGTCGGGGGAGGAGTTTCCGTGGGTCTTGGGCCGTCCTGGGGGCTGGGGACGGGGTGAAGGTGCCCGTGAGTGAAGACTGACTGGTCTCCCATTTCCGAGGAGATTGGGGCTGCCTTTAGTCTCCTATGTGAACTTGGGAGAGGGTTGTGTTCTGTTCTTCTGCCATTCTCGAGAGGTTTTCTTTGTTCTGTATGTGTTATTTGGAAACTGCCTCCTGTCCTTGTTTAAAAGCAGAGGTTGGAGCTTTGTGGGAAAGCATAGACTCTTGGATGGTGGCTGGAGTTGGGCCTCTAAGCAAATGGAGAGAGAAGGGGAAGGGGAGAAGGAAGACGGGGCACGTAACTTGCTGTTTCCCCAGTATCCTCCCTGCAGCCTTCCAGGCAGTGGTCCTCCCCCCCCCCATTTTACAGATGGGGAAGCTGAGGCTGGACACTCCCTGCCCCCACCAGCACCCCAAGGGTTTCTGTCCAGCCAGGCTCTTTCCCCACAGGCTGCCCACAGCCCAAACAGGAACAGGCCAACCAGCCAAAGGGCAGACGGGAGGGCAGGTGATGCCCTCTCCCCACCTCCCACCCACGACACTCCTGCCCCTCCCCCGCCTTCCTCCCCCCATCTTTGGCGGTCCAGGGCGCCAAGGGGACATGGCCTGTGGGGGGGGGTCTCCCTGGAAGAGCAGCACCCCCACCCCATTCTATCCATGGGTTGGTGCCCCTCAGGTACCAGAGGGTCCTAGGAGGGTGGTCCAGCTCCTGGCATGTGCCCTGCCAGGCATTCCAGAAACACGAAGGATTTCAAACAGATTTGTCGTGAGTTATGGCTTTCAGTAGTGATTTTATGGATCTTCACGATTCCTTGTTCATTTTCTTTGATTTAAAATCCGGGGCTCCTGGGATGGGATGGAGAGAAATTTATCGAATCCAGCCTCTCTGTACGCAAACATATGAGTAAGAGACGCCCCTTTAAACGGGGCCGCGGGCCTGGCACCTTTGCAGAGTCCGGCCCCCCGACAGCCCACACCTTTATTACTCTGTTAATTTAGAAAACAGGTCATGGGAAATTACATTGCTTAAAATAGGACACCAATTATAACTCTGCATTCTGTTAAAATGAGAGCATCTCTGAAATCTTTATTAGTTTATTGTAATTAAAGGCAAATACTCAGAGTTAAGTCATCACTGGCTCTTGGCCTCGTGGTGGCCTCGCCTCTGCTGGAGTGTCAAGTGCAGAGACCCCACCACGCGTGGCACCTTGGGTCACAGTTTAGGAAAATCAGTTTGTGAGCGAAGTCCCAGCGGGCAGAGGGCAAGTGGATAATAAACACATTGCTGACCATTATTAATAAAAACGAGACAGTTTCATCCATTAGCAAAATGGGATGACGGTCTCGACTAAATTCAGCCCTGGAAACAGCGCCTGCAGCGAGGACCACGTCTGCGAGGCCTCGAGGGGCCGTGGTGGAGGGGGGCTGGGACGTCTGTGGAGCAGCCCGGACTCCGGCTGGGCCAGCGGCACCCACGTTCTCGTGCTCGATGCCACATGCCCTCTTCTGCAGGCTGCTCTCCGTCCAGGAGGAGACTGAGGCACAGAGGGGCTGAGCAGCTGGCCCACGGTCACAGAGCAAGGGTGCCTCGCCCCTCACCCTTGTCCACCCGAGAACGCAGGCGTTTCCTCCCCCAAGACAAGCCTCGTTCAGCTCCCAGATGGGCAGCTCAGGGAACTGGGGTCTGCCTCAGACCCCGCCCCCCCACCCCGGGGAGGAAGGAGTTGCTTAGAAACTCGCTTTCCTGGGTCATGAGCCGAAGCTCCTCTGGTGACCACCTGGAAAAGCCCTGGACGCAGCGGTGAAACAAAGGCCTCCCGAGGAGGGGCTGTGTCCTGGGGGGCGGCTACACTGGAGGAAGGTTTGGAAGTGGGGACGAGGCCCCAGGGTGTGGGTGACCTCAGCCTCGGCGGGCATGGGCGGCACCTTCGGTGGGGGGCAGCCTCACCTGGCCTGGCTCTGTGCCAGCCCCGCCCACAGCACGACTTCTACCAAGTGGTGGAGGAGACACGGGCACAGAGGTGTCCCCATGCTGCAGGCGCTGCTCCCTTTCAGCCCCACATAGGGCGGCCCAGACAACCTGCCCCAGAGCTTGAGCTCCCGGTGGCTCAGGAGGGCCGAAACAGGCCCGCAGTCCCCCCTGAGAGGCCACAGGGGGAGGACCCTCATGCTTTCTCCTGTGGTGACAGTGAGGGGACAGCCACACACTCTGGAGCCAGATGGCCACTCCCTGCACACTGGCTGTGTGACCGCAGACAAGTCCCTCAGCCTCTCTGTGCCTTTGTCCCCTCTTAGCAGCATGTTCTGGCTGTAGTTCTCTGGTTTGGCCGCAATCTGAAGCCCAAGCGCATCCAGGTCACACAGAAAGCCTGGCTCATTAATCCCTATTAACTGTGACGACACTGAAAGTCCCAGCGCGAACCAGAGGGAGGGAGGCTCCTGATGGGTGCCGTCTGGATCTCCTGGGAGGAGGGACTGAGAGCTACTCTCTGTCTCCAGGTACCCAGCCCGGGCCTCCTACCCCGGGGCATCTGTCTGGACAGGGGATCCTGAGGCAAAGCCCTGGCAGCTTGCCAGCCACAGAGCTGGGGTGTGCGTCCCTCATCTCGCACTGGGTGGTCTCACTGATCTTTGAAGCTAGTGTTATTGCAAAAATCATTTTGCACTTTATTTTGAACAAATTGACACTTTGCCAAGTGGGCTGTTTGCTGGTGGGATTGCACTGTTTTCATTGAAATTTACCAGCGTGGCTGTGATCGAGTTCACACTCTAAAAATAAATGCTCCTCTTCAAAGCCGTCCTTAGGCTGAGCTGCTTGGGGTGATGTGCTGTTTGTCCCGACTGTGGGTGGGCGTGATCAGGGTGGCAGCACACCTCCCCCACGTTGGTAGAAACCGGGCTCACCCAAGACCCTCCGAGGATCCGTGTTCTCCGGGGCCTGGCGGCCGAGCACCCTGAGCTTCTGTCTGTTTCTCCTGCTGGGAACGCGGGGGCCTCGGGCTTGACTCTGAAAGCGTCTTCCGGGCAGTGGTGCACCTGAGATGCCCCATCTGTGTGCACTCTTGCTTCCTCTCCATCCTGCAGGGCAAAGTTGGGGCACAGCCTTTGCTGGGACCGCAGTGACAGCAGCTCCCTGAGCCAGGCCACGGGCACGTCCCAGCCCAGCCGGGTCGGGAGTGCCCTGCACCTGTTCACACCTGCCCCCGGGCCCTGCCCACTCCACAGGCAGTTGCAGGGCCCATCCTGTGGGATGCCCCTCCATAGCCCCCTTGCCCGGCCTCTGCGCCCGCCTGTTCTGGTCTCTTGGAAGCATATCAACACCCTGCCCCGGGGTCCGGGGGCTCGTACTGCTCACCACAGAGGCCGACCCCCAGCCAGTGGAGAAAGACTCTGAAAGCCACGTCCCCAGGTCCACATAGGCTGAGGCCAGGCACCCGCCGGCCACACCAGCCCCACGCACATCAGTACGGCCACGGGGCGAAGCAGTCGTCCACTGAGGCCACTCGGCTTTTAACAGATAAAACCCTGTCCAGGAACGCCACCCCTGCCCTGCAGACGGGAGGGAAGGTTAGAACGGCTGGTCCAGGCCACTCGTTTATTGAGCGCCGGCTGTGTGTGGGCCCCGTCCTAGGCACGGCGGGTACAGGCGAGACGGCACAGCCCCCCGGGGTGGAGTCTGGGGGCCGACGGTGTTGTGCAGAAGCCAGCATGCTGGCTGCCTGAGGACGCGGCATTTGCACTGAGACGGGTGGCTGGTGGGCTGCAGGTTGGGCAGGGGGCGGGAGGGGCCGGGGCTCAGAGGATAACGGAGACACACGAGGGGACACACCAAGGGAAATGTCAAATGGGCCGCAAGCATCTCCGAAAGGATGTGCCCTGCAAGGTTCCTGCCGGGTCTCCTGGGGGAACACAACAGGACCCCAGTCAGCCTCTCCCGGCGGCCAGCTGGCTCAGGGTTTGCAAATCCGAAGGCTCAACTGTGTCTGCAGAGCAGCTCTGGAAGGTTCCACCTGCTGCTCTGGGCGTGCAGGAACGGAGCCCTCCCCTTGCTTCCCCACCCCTCCCCCTCTGCCCCCGTCCCCGCTCCCCGCTCCTGCCCAGGTGCGCTGTGTGGAGCCCCACAGGCCAGCAAGGTTAGGCCCAGAGAGCTGCCCTCAGCCTCAGCCTCGGACAGCATGTCTCCTCCCCCCTTCCCGGGGCCCCCCGACTTCAGGGTAGGAGGTATGAAGCTGGGGAGGTCAGCACCGGCCCAGGCTGACCAGGGGGGCGCTTGGTGGGACCAGCTTGTGAGGCGGGCCGGGGGAGCCTATGTGACATGGTGGGCGGGGGGCAACAGGCTCTGCGCCTGTGTTGGGCTGGGAGGCACCCATGAAATGAAGCCAGAAATGTGACGCGCGCGTGTGTGTGTGTGCGTGTGTATGAGAGGCGAAGGAGTGTGTGCGTGCGTGTGCACAGCAGGGCTGGAAATCTCCTAGATCTAAGCATCAGGCCAGTGGATTCTCGGCACAGGTGTGTTCACTGGATCCTGGAGGGGCCCCGACTGTGCTCCCTGGGGCGGCCGAGCGGTGCTCCCCAGCTTGCCCGGCACCCCCTGCAGTCCCGCAGCCCCTCGTTCCCCCTCCCCGCCCCCACTCTGAGGCAGCAGGGGAGGCGGGGGGAGCCGCTCGCGACCTGAAGGACAGGAAACCTGCTTTGTGAGCTTATGGCCACTGGGGGCGCCCGCCCTCACCCGACCCCGGACGGCTCGCTGCGCGTCCACAGAGGGCAGAGAGGGCCTCGCCGCCCGTCCTCCTTGGAGACTCGGGTACGAGGCCACACACCGGACTTTGGATGGAGCCCACGTGGGTGGACGGAAGCAGGGAGGGAGCAGGCTGGCCTTGCTGCCCAGCCTGGGATGCTCCTTGAGGGCAGGGGTGGTCATGCCCTCTGCCTTGAGTGCCCTGAGCTGCCCAGTGCTTGGCCAGCGTGGTCGGATGGGTGGGGGGGGGAGCCACCTGCCCCCCTACACTGGTGCCCAGAGCTGGATGCTGCAGGAGCCCCTAGACACGGGCCAGGTGGGGGCTTGGCAGCCCTGAGGTGGGCGGGGCACAGGCAGGAGGCCCCAGGGTGTCTGCCCTGCAGAACCCGCCTCAGCAGACGCTGGCTGGCGGAGGGACAGGCAGAGGGACCCACAGAGGCTTGTTTTAGAGGTGGTGTGAGTTCCCTGGGGCGGCCACAACAAAGCACCACAACCCTGCTGGCTTAGAACAGCAGAAAGTTGTTCTCTCACCGTCTGGAGGCCGGAGTGGAATCCAGGTGTCCCAGGGCCGCGCTTCCTCCGGAGGCTCCAGGGGAGGGTCCTTCCTGCTTCTTCCAACTTCTGGTGGCCCAGGCGTCCCTGGGCTTGTGACCAGATCCCTCAAGTCTCTGCCTCTGTCTTCACGTGGAGTTTTCCACTGCATGTGTGTCTCTGAATCCCCCCTCCTTATAAGGACAGTAGTCATTGGATTCAGGGCCACCGCCTCCACTGTGGCCTCATCTTTTTACACCTGCAAAGTCCCTATTTCAAAATTAGGTCCCGCTCACAGGCACTGGGGTTCAGGCCTTGAACAGAACTTTTGGGGGACATAATTCAGCCCATGACAAAGGGAGCCCAGCTTCCCCCACCCACCCATCTGCACCCGCTTGTGCTCTCCCCTCTCCACCCTTGGGGGGGGCCTCTCACCGCTCATCTTGTTAACAGAAACACCCCACTCCAAAATAGCCGGGTTCTCTTCATCCCTTGTGCTCACGCTTTTTTCAGTTCAGCTTGTTTGTTCCACACGTGTCTGGAGGGACGTTCTGGCTAAAGGGGGACTTGAGGCCCCCTGGTGGGTGCCAAGCCACCTGGATGGACACATCTGAGCTGAACAAACAGGGCTGACCACAGTGCCTGAGCCTGGCCATGGACCTGACCAAGAGTCTCCCTGGGACCAAAAATCTGAGGGTGGATCTGTGATGGTGTCTCAAATCAGTCCCGTGCTGGCTTTGCACAGTGTCGAGGGGCTGAGATAAAAAATGAGTCATTCTGGCAATTTCCAAGTCTCTGGAGAGCTGCCAGGAAAACACACAAATTAAATATTCTCACTGGTTGCTTGGGATCGCACAGACCTGGTTTCTACCAAACAGAATATGAGTGCAATTACAGCAAATGCCAGCACACGGAGGCCGGAGAAGGAGAGGCTGACACTGGGTCCTCAGTGCTGAGCTGTGTGTTCCGGGAAAAGTGCAGAAATGCGTGGTCTCCTCTTGAGATGCGGCCACAGGTTGGGACCTGAAATTGAAGATGCAGCCGAAGGCAGGAGGGGTGGCCGCTCCCCCTGTGGCACAGGAGGGTGGGCTCGGGGGTCCGGCTGCCTGGGCGTCTTGCCTCTTACGCCTCACTAGCCGTGTGACCCTGAAGATGTGACCTAACCTTGTCACCCCTAGTCTCCTCATCGGGCCAGCGATGGTCCAGCCTCATCTTGAGCTCTGAGAGGGTTGGACAAGGCCATGTATGTGTGGCATTTCCTTGACCTTCTTAGTAGGTCCCAGGTGAATGTCAAGCACCAGAATGTCTCAAAGTGCTCTCAGGACCACTTATAGCAGAATCACCATGCTGGGCAGAGGCCTGGAGAAAATGCTAACCCACAGCGTCTGGGGTGGCCTCTGCATCCAGCCACGAAGAAATCCCTGGCCTGGACTTGCCTCCTGCCACTCCCTCCCGCTGAGAACCAGGCAGAATCTGGGGACAAGTGACCTCAGGCTCGGGCAGCAGGCGGCCCAGGACTGAAGTCCTGGGGAGGAGATGCACCGGGTGAGTGCCAGGCTGTCCCTGCTCCTGCCTGGGTCAAGTCAGGGAGAGGTGGAGCCCAAACAGTGTTCAGAGGTCACGCCAGGCTGGGGAGGTAGAGGTCGGGGCTGGAGCTGCCGGGGCAGGATACCAGAGGGGCAAGGACCCTGCGGGAGTGGGCAGAGGTGTCTGTCTTGGGCTCATGGTCCTTGGCTGAGGGCTGGGCTGCCTGTGCTCAGTAGGAGACCATGGGGTCCAGCAAAGTGTGACTACTGTGCAGCCATGAGCTGAATGGAGTTGCCAGGGACACAGGGGCCGGGGATGCCCTAAGTTCCTGCCAGACAGAGTAAAGTGACGTGGCCGAACACCTGCAGCACTTAGCTGAAGCTCTAGGAAGGCCATAACTTAGGAGTACTGGCCATGCCCCACACTAAGGGCACCACCCCAGGATGAAGGACAAAACCAAAGAGGACCTGCCCTAAGGCAGAATCAAACCAAGCAGTCCCAGCAACCCCAAACCATCAGCTGAGGATGGATGGATGGATGCATTACATCCACACAATGGGATATTAGCCATGAAACAGGTGAAGCTCTGACACACGCTACAACATGGATGAGACTTGAACACATCGTGCTAAGTGAACAAGGCTACACACAAAAAATCACATGTTGTGCAATTCCATTGAAATGAAACATCCAGAATAGGCAAATGCACAGAGACAGAAAGTAGATTAATGGTTGCCTACAGTTGGGGATTGGGATTGGGGGGACTGCCAAAGGGTGTGGGGTTTCTTTTTGGGGGTGAAAACCATGTTCTTAAATTGATTGAGAGGATGGTTACACGACTCTGTAAATAGGCTACAAACCACTAATCATACACTTTAAATGAACACATTATACAGCATGTGACATATCTCAATAAAGTTTAAAAAAAATTAAACATGAATATGTTGAAGTACCAAAAAAGAAAAAAAAAAATGTAGTCAATGGAAACAGAACTTGAGATGACCCAGATGTTGGAAGTGAGCAGACAAGGACTTTAAAGTGGCTGTTATAAATATTTTCAAGGATGCAACTGAAAACATGGACATAGTGAGTAAACTGATGGGAAATCTCAGCAGGGAAATGGAAACAGTAAGATCATTCACTGGATGGACTTAACCACAGATTAAAAACTGCAGAAGAAAAGATCAAGGACAGATCAAGTGAAATTATCCAGTTGGGAGAACACAGAGAAGACAAACAGAGCCTCAGTGACCCCTAGGACTAATGTATGTTACATGCTAAGGTATGGGAGTGACATATCAAGTAGTCTAATAAATATGTAATTGTTATCCCAAAAAGGGAAGAGAGACAATAAAGTATAAAAAATATTTGAAGAAGAAATGGTGAAATATTTTCCAAGTTTGGTGAAAAATATCAACCCATTGATATAAGAAATAGGACAAATACAAAGAAAACCAAACTTAGGCACATCATAATTAAACTACTACAAATGAGATAAAGAGAAAATCTTAAAAGCAGTCAGAGAAAAAAGACACATAATCACAGGGTAACAACAGCTGATTCTCATTTTAAACAATGGATTTCTGAAGACAATGGAACAATTTATCTTAAAAGTGTTCAGGTTTTAAAAAGCCTGTCAATCAAGAATTCTATATTCAGTGAAAATTATCCTTCAAAAATGAAAGTGAAATAAAGACATTTGAGATTATTTTTAAGCTGAGAAAATCTGTTGCCAGGACATACGAACTCTAAGAAATATTAAAGTTTTCCAGGTTGGGGCTTCCCTGGTGGCACAGTGGTTGGGAGTCTGCCTGCTGGTGCAGGGGACGCGGGTTCGTGCCCCAGTCCGGGAGGATCCCACATGCCGTGGAGTGGCTGGGCCCGTGAGCCACAACTACTGAGCCTGCGTGTCTGGAGCCTGTGCTCCGAAATGGGAGGGGCCGCGGTGGTGAGAGGCCCGCGCACCACGATGAGGAGTGGGCCCCCACTTGCCGCAACTGGAGAGGGCCCGCGTGCAGAAACGAGGACCCAACACAGCCAAAAATAAATAAATAAATTTAAAAAGTTCTCCAGGCTGCAAGGAAATGAAACCAGATGTAATCCATATAGAAATATAGGATCAAAAACATGTAGAACAAAAGGTAAACAAATAACAAGATGGTAGAGTTAAACCCAGCCATGTCATCTTCACACTAAATGTAAATGGACTGAACTCTCCAGTTTAGAGGCAGAAATTATTAAACTGAATCAAAAAAGCAAGACCCCACTCCATGCTGAATACAAGAGATGCACTTTAATATAGAGACCAGAGAGGCTGAAAGTGAAAGGAAAGAAAGTGTTTGCAGTGCACTCAGTGAGCATAAGAAAGCAGGTGTGGCTGCATCAACATCAGACAAGGAGCATCACCAGGGATAAAGGGTCGATTTCACAGTGAAGGACGCTCCTTTCACCAGGAAGACATAAATCACACACATGTGGCAGCTAATAACAGAACTTCAAATACCTGATGCAAAATCAACGTAACTGAAGGGAGAAATGGACAAACCCACAATCATCACTGGAGATTTTAATACCCTTCTCTCAGTCTTAGAACAAGTAGACAAAAAGTTAGTAATGGTGGATGAGATTTGAACAATACTACCAACCAACCTGACCTAGTTGGCAGGAATAGGCACAATGCCAAACTACTGCATTCAAGTACTGGGAGCGTTCACCTAGACAGACCATAAGCTGGACGTTAAAGTCATCCTCACTACATTTTAAAAGATTTAAAAATCTTTAAGAGTATGTCTGTTATTACAGTAGAATTAAATTAGAGAGCTACATGATATTCAGAAAGGTCCTCAATATTTGGAAATTAAGCAATAAATTTCTAAATTTCCCATGGGGACAGGGAGACATCATGAAGGAAACCAGAAAGTATTTGTAGTGAAATGAATTAATAATGCAACCTATCAGAGTTTGTGGGCTACAGCTAAAGTCGTGCTCAAAGGGAAGCTTCAAATGCTTAGAGTAGAAAA
Source organism: Hyperoodon ampullatus (assembly GCF_949752795.1). NCBI lineage: Eukaryota > Metazoa > Chordata > Mammalia > Artiodactyla > Ziphiidae > Hyperoodon > Hyperoodon ampullatus. Next base: position 87,860,096 of record NC_136927.1, on the reverse strand, counting down.
GCAGGAAGGTCTAAATGTCTAAAATCAATTATTTTAAGTTTTCAACTAAAAATAGAGGAAAATCACAAATTAAACCTGAAGCAAGTAGAAGGAAGAGAGTAATAGTGATAAGAATAGAAATCAGTGAAACAGGAAACAAACAATAGAGCCTGCGCTGCGTGTCAGCCCCTTGGCACCTCCCGCCCGGCCCAGGCTCCGGCCTCGCCTGCCCGCAAGCTCAGACACCGTCCCCGGGTGAGGCCGGCTGGGTCGTGCTGCTCTGCGCCGTGGGCAGGCTTCCTAGTGTAGGGCTGGGGACGGGGAGGTTGGGTCCCGCCTGACACATTGCGGGCGCTGGAAAAGTACTGGAGTGAACTATTGAACGGAAGGAGCTGCTGGAGGATCAGAGTGACCAGGACCAGGTGGGTGTTCGGGAAGTTTTGCCACAGCCGGGGTGGGGCACCTGGCAGACGGGACACCTGAGGGGCCTCGGAGGGACCCCGCTTCCAGCCCACGGCCAAGGCTGTGGCCGCGGCTGGCCCTGCGCTGTGCGTGCATCAGCTGAGTGAACCACAGCCTCGTGGAGACACACTGCAAAGGGTTCCCAGTGAAATCTGCCAATTTGCCGGAACACGGGGAGCTGATTCCATTCCATGTGTCACCACTGGGGCTCGTTAATATCCTAGCAGCTGCTCCAGCAAGATAATGATGCTTCAGCCCAAGTGACTGAACACGTAGGTTTAAAAGTTGGTAACGACTCAGTTCCCAGAATGTTTGTCCTCCGCACACAAAGTGGTGCCCTGACAGTGGAGCCCTGGCACCCCTGACAGACAGAGATAAAAGCACCAGCATGGCCAAGGGTGTGTTAATTCAACTCTCTTGAACAACAGTTCCGCCAACGCTAACCAGCTTGTCTTCGACGGGGGCACGGCTCCTGGCACCGGATCCCGGCCTCACAGACTGAGTGCCCCGCCCCCGTATTTGTGGTCTATTTTGAATCAATTGTGTGGTTTTGTAAAGAGGACATCTAGAAACCCTGGCGGCTGATACCACATCGTCTCCCTGCCCTCCTGTCTCCCCAAGGCTATTGCAGTTGGTTGTTCTCTTGCTAGGCAAACAGATTTTAAAAATGCTGTTATGACAATGAGGGCTTTTCATAACTTTGAATGTGAGATGCAGCGACACTGGAACAGCAGCGAGCCTAGATGACGGGCAGCACGAGCCCTTTTACAACAAACACTGAAACAGGCCCGGGTCCAACTCACCTGAAACAAAGCAGTGCCTGCTGTCATTTCAAAAAAATTTTTTTTTATTTTGAAATAATTGTACATTCACAGGAAGTTGCACAGACAGCACAGAGGAGTCCATCTGTGCAGATCTTCATCTGTAACACGTACAGTACAACATGTTACATGACACAGCTCGACATCACAGTCAGAGCAAAGCATGTGGCCATTGCCCTGCGTCCATGACGTGTGTGGATCCCTGGACTCCCAGATGCAGGTCTGTGCCGTCACAGAGTCTTCCTCCTGTGGCCCTTTACCGTCACCCCGCCCACAGTATTGCTCACCCCTGCAGGCACAAGTCTGTTCTCTGTAGTTTGTCATGTCAAGAACGTCCTATGAATGGAAATGTACTGCGTGTGACCTGGGACTGGCTTCCTTCCCTTGGGCTGGGGCCCGGGTGATCCGTCCATGTGCTGCCTGGTCGCTGGTGCTTCCTATGTCCAAGTCTAGTCCACGGTTTGGCTGTGTTTGGTTTGTACGTCTGTTTAGCCTTTCACCTGTTGCAGGAGATTTGGGGTTTTCCTGGCTTGGCTACTGCAAGTCAAGGTGTGTGTCCAGGTAAGTGTGGATGGGTCTCCATTGCTCTGGGATAAGCCCAGGAGGCGGGTTGCTGGGCTGTAAGTGTAAGACAGCCTGGCGGTTTCCCCAGGAGGCTGCTCATGTTCCATCCCCCACCCCCCGCCACCAGCAGTGGGTGATGGTCCAGCTTCTCCACATCCTCACCAGCACTTGGTGTTGTCAGTGTTCCTGATGTAGCCCTTCTGGTGGGTGTGGTGATAGCCCGTTTTGTGCTCAGTTTGCGTTTCCCTGACAATGTGTGATGTCCAGCATCTCTGCCAGGGCTTGTTTCCCACCCACGTGTCCTCTTTGCTGAAATGTCTCTTCACATCTTTGGCCCATTTTGTAACTGGATTATTAGTTTTTCACTGTTGAATTTTGAGTATTCTTTGCATATTCCAGATATGATCCTTGGTTGGCTATTTGCAAATATTTTCCCCCAGTCTGTAGATTGTCTTTTTGTTAATTTTTTTTTTTTTTTTTTGCGGTACGCGGGCCTCTCACTGTCGTGGCCTCTCCCACTGCGGAGCACAGGCTCCGGACGCGCTGGCTCAGCAGCCATGGCTCACGGGCCCAGCCGCTCCACAGCATGTGGGATCCTCCCAGACCGGAGCACGAACCCGTATCCCCTGCATCGGCAGGCGGACTCTCAACCACTGCACCACCAGGGAAGCCCCCTCTTTTTGTTAATTTTGACTGTTGTATCTGATGAAGCTGTGGATGTTGAGGGTGTCAGTACTGGGTCCTCCAGCGGGGTCTCCCCAGGAACCTGGAATCCACGTGCCCAAATTGGTCTGAAGCAGCTGGCGGCTTGCTGAGTTCAAAGTCAATTGTTTTCTCAAATGAGTTTGTTTAGTGATATAAGCTGGGCTATTGGAAGAGAAAACGTTGAGATTTGAAAATACCCTCTGCATTTGCCACCTGCCTCCCCCGCCACCCCCCTGCCGTTTTTGGCCAAGAGATGGCGACAGGGAGGAAGCAGGAGCCCATGGCAGGGCTGTTGCCTGCGGAGGCCGGAGGCAACCATGCACACGTGGCTGCCAACGACGTGGGCGCCCATGGGAACCACTCACGCCGCAGCCACAGGGGCACGTCCACATTTGGAACACGATTGCCCAACAGCGCTGGCGAAGGCCAGTGGCTGCCACATCTCCATGGTGTGTGCCCACGGCATATCTCCAGGAGCAGCCGGGTAGAGGGGACCCAGATGGCCGGTCACCCCCTCCTGGCCTCTGGGCCCTCATCCCTGTGTGATCAGGCTTGTATTCTCAGACCTGCAGCACACATCAGCACACGGAGGTCTGTGCCAGAGAGGGTTCCCAAGCACAGTTGTGTTCTATCACGCTGAGTGGAGCTTTCTTTTTCTTCTTTAAACAATTTCTTTTTAACGATGTAAGTCTGTGGGAAGAGAAATCGGACCCCTCGTGCATAGCTGGTGGGAACATAAAATGCTGCAGTTGCTTTGGAAAAGTTTGGTGCATCCTCAAAATTGTTAAACATGGAATTACCATGTGATCTAAGGCAGCGGTCCCCAACTGTTTTGGCACCAGGGACCAGTTTCGTGGAAGACAGTTATTCCACGAACTGGGGTTGGGCGGTGGTTCAGGTGGTAATGTGGGAGACGGGGGCGATGGGGGCCGATGGGGGCCGATGGGGGCCGATGGGGGCCGATGGGGGGCCGATGGGGGCGATGGGGGCCGATGGGGGCCGATGGGGGCCGATGGGGGGCGATGGGGGGCGATGGGGGCGATGGGGGGCGATGGGGGGGCGATGGGGGGCGATGGGGGGCGATGGGGGCCGATGGGGGGCCGATGGGGGCCGATGGGGGGCGATGGGGGGCGATGGGGGGCGATGGGGGGCCGATGGGGGCCGATGGGGGCCGATGGGGGGCGATGGGGGGCGATGGGGGCCGATGGGGGGCGATGGGGGCCGATGGGGGGCGATGGGGGGCGATGGGGGGGCGATGGGGGGCGATGGGGGGCGATGGGGGCCGATGGGGGCCGATGGGGGGCGATGGGGGGCGATGGGGGCCGATGGGGGGCGATGGGGGCCGATGGGGGGCGATGGGGGGGCGATGGGGGGCGATGGGGGGCGATGGGGGCCGATGGGGGCCGATGGGGGGCGATGGGGGGCGATGGGGGGCGATGGGGGGCGATGGGGGGCGATGGGGGCCGATGGGGGCCGATGGGGGCCGATGGGGGGCGATGGGGGGCGATGGGGGGCGATGGGGGGCCGATGGGGGCCGATGGGGGGCGATGGGGGGCCGATGGGGGGCCGATGGGGGCCGATGGGGGCCGATGGGGGCGATGGGGGGGCGATGGGGCCGATGGGGGGGCGATGGGGGCCGATGGGGGGCGATGGGGGCCGATGGGGGCCGATGGGGGGGCGATGGGGGCCGATGGGGGGGCGATGGGGGCCGATGGGGGGGCGATGGGGGCGATGGGGGCCGATGGGGGGCGATGGGGGGCGATGGGGGGCCGATGGGGGCCGATGGGGGGCGATGGGGGCCGATGGGGGGGCGATGGGGGCCGATGGGGGGGCGATGGGGGCCGATGGGGGCCGATGGGGGCCGATGGGGGCCGATGGGGGGCGATGGGGCCGATGGGGGGGCGATGGGGCCGATGGGGGGGCGATGGGGGGCGATGGGGGCGATGGGGGGCGATGGGGGCCGATGGGGGGGCGATGGGGGCGATGGGGGCCGATGGGGGGCGATGGGGGGCGATGGGGGGCCGATGGGGGCCGATGGGGGGCGATGGGGGCCGATGGGGGGGGCGATGGGGGCCGATGGGGGGGCGATGGGGGCGATGGGGGGCCGATGGGGGCCGATGGGGGCCGATGGGGGGCGATGGGGCCGATGGGGGGGCGATGGGGCCGATGGGGGGGCGATGGGGGGCGATGGGGGCGATGGGGGGCGATGGGGGCCGATGGGGGCCGATGGGGGCCGATGGGGGGCGATGGGGGGCGATGGGGGGGCGATGGGGGCCGATGGGGGGCGATGGGGGGCGATGGGGGCCGATGGGGGCCGATGGGGGGCGATGGGGGGCGATGGGGGGCGATGGGGGGCCGATGGGGGGCGATGGGGGGCGATGGGGGCGATGGGGGGCCGATGGGGGCCGATGGGGGCCGATGGGGGGCGATGGGGGGCGATGGGGGGCGATGGGGGGCCGATGGGGGCCGATGGGGGCGATGGGGGGCGATGGGGGGCCGATGGGGGCCGATGGGGGGCGATGGGGGGCGATGGGGGGCGATGGGGGCCGATGGGGGCCGATGGGGGCCGATGGGGGCCGATGGGGGCCGATGGGGGGCGATGGGGGGCGATGGGGGGCCGATGGGGGGCGATGGGGCCGATGGGGGCGATGGGGGCGATGGGGGCGATGGGGGGCCGATGGGGGCGATGGGGGCCGATGGGGGCCGATGGGGGCCGATGGGGGCCGATGGGGGCCGATGGGGGCCGATGGGGCCGATGGGGGGCCGATGGGGGCCGATGGGGGCCGATGGAGGCGGCAGATGAAGCCTCGCTTGCTCGCCCGCCGCTCACCTCCTGCTGTGCGGCCCTGTTCCTAACAGGCTGCAGACCACTCTCGGTCTGCGGCCCGGGGGTTGGGGACCCCTGGTCTAAGGTTCCACTGTTGGGTATAAGCCCAAGAGAAACAAAAACATACCTTCACACCAAAGCTTTACCCTGAATGTTTGTGGCAGCACGATTCACAGTAGCCAGCATCCATCTGTGATGAATGGTCCACCCATACAATTGTATATTATTCAGCCATAAAAGGAGTGAAACACTGACACAGGCTACAATGTGGGAGAACCTGGAAAACAGGATGTTTAGCGAAATAAGTCACAAAAGACCACATGTTGTGTGATTCCATTTATATGAAACATGCAGAACAGGCAAAAGTTCATAAATACAGAGTGGCTGGGGTGAGGTGGGGCGGCAGTGCAAGGCTTCTTTCTGGGGTGATGAAATGTCCTAATATGGGTTGTGGTGATGGCTGCATGTTTCTGTGATTATCCCCAAACCCTTGAGTCGCGCCCTATAAATGAATGAATTGTAGGACATGTGAGTTATCGCTCAAAAAAGCTGTTTTGGGGGCTTCCCTGGTGGCGTAGTGGTTGAGAGTCTGCCTGCCAATGCAGGGGACACGGGTTCGAGCCCTGGTCTGGGAGGATCCCACGTGCCGCGGAGCAGCTGGGCCCGTGAGCCATGGCCGCTGAGCCTGCGTGTCCGGAGCCTGTGCTCCGCAACGGGAGAGGCCACAACAGTGAGAGGCCCGTGTACCGCAAGAAAAAAAAAAGTGGCAGTTAGGTTTTTTGGTCTCTTTGTTATCTCTTGGGTCCAGAATGTGCCCCAACTGCGCATGCACACAGTTATTTTTAGTCCCTTATAGCTTCCTTGTATTTTGCTGCTTGGGGAGAGGTGTGTCCAGGTGCAAGCATTGCAGCCCTGCAGCAAAGGGTCCAGGTCCCAGCAAAGGGTCCAGGTCCCATCAAACGGTCCCAGGTCCCAGCCTGGCTCAGTTGTATTAATTGATCGGTGTAAGATTTGTGCTGTTTCTCTCTCTTGAGTCTTACAGGCTTTTATTTAACGACCGAGCGGCGTTCACTGTGGGGAGGCCCTCCCCACAGGCCCTGGGGAGCTGTGCTGTGACCCCGGCTGGGGTCTGGTGCGCGGCAGCTGAGCCTCCGATAACCTCCGCAGCCCAGCCCACCGGGTCCCCCTTCGCCTCCTGGCTTGTGCACCATTCCGGGTGCGGCGGACCACCAGCCGTCAGGGAGGCTGAGGGACTCCGGGCCCACCCTTGGGGAAGTCGCTCTGGACATGACACAGTCCGTTAGGAAGGAACTAAACTCCCCCTCAAATCCAAATCAGCAAGTCCAAAATCAGCTAGGCTGATCCAGAGCCACCAATCTTGAACTCAGAAAATGATTTTTCCAAAAAATCCATTCGGCAGTGTTTTAATTCACTATTAACCTAAGTAAATTGTGCCTCTTGGATTCATGTTTTCAAGTCCTGGTTAGGCTTTTCCATCACCCGAGTGCGTCGTCGGCCTCTGGCTCCAGGGTGTGGTGACCTCGGTGGGGGGGGAAGGGTGGGACCCCTCTTGGCCCTGCCTGCCTGCCTGTGGGAAGGGGGCTGCTTCCATGACCCTGATGTGAGCTGAGGGGCTGCACCTTCATGGGTTTCTTACCCTGAAGCCCCTGACCTGTTCTCGCCCCCTCACTGGTCCAGCAGAGGGAGCATGTGGCCGGCACCCAGCAGAAGGTCCTCTGAGTGCAGGCCCACCACACCAGGGACCGGCGAAGCTCCTGTCTGGGGTCTCCCCGGGGCTCGCAGGAGCCCCCCAACCCCGTCTCCCCCCTCACTGGACTTAGCCCTGGGGGTTTCATCTGCACACAGAGTCATGGGTTGTCCCCCAGGGATCCATGAATCCTCGACCCAGAGGCAGCATGGAGGCCGCCCTTCCTGGGAGGAAGATGTGTCGCTTTCAGTGAGTTTTCAGACTCTGAGTTCAGCCCGGGTCCTCAGGTCCAGGATGGAGCAGGTGCAGCTGCCCTAACCTCACCAGAAGGTGGAGAGCCTGGGACGGCCGGCCCCGGGGACTGGTGCACGGCGGGGTCACAGGCTGCCGGGGCTCTCTCGGGCTCCAAATCCAAGCTGCGTCCCTCCTTGGCCATGCTGCAGCCTTGCTGGGCACTGGTCCGACAGCCTTCTGGGTCAGAGTCTGGTGGCTGCACGCCTGGCCTTTCTCAGGACTGTGAGCTTTCCAGACGCCACCTTAACGCCCCCTTGGCTGACCAAGGCTGCCTGCCCCCCTCCCTGGAGGAGGAGAGCCAAGCTCAGGGGGTTCACGGCGAGTCTGGGTGCCTGGCTGGAGAGATGCACCTGGGATCATAACCAGGCCTTTCTGACTTAAAAGCTTCAACTCCAGCCTCTGTGCTGTCCAGTGTCCCAGGAATGTCCTCCAGGGGGACCCGAGGGGGCCAGTGACCCTGGGGTCAGCTATGACGGTGTGGCCCCTGAAAGACCTGTCCCCGGAGTCCCCCGACCTCAGGGACCAGGGATTGCAGGCAGGGCCAGGCTGCAGCAGGATGGCCTGTGCGGGAGACCACAGGCTGGCTTGGTCAGCAGCCACCAGGCAGTGAGCGGCCAGCACATCCTGCCATTTCGCATTGAGCAAGACAAGGTGGCCGAGCACGTGCTTAGAGGTCCCCCACCTGTGGGGGAGCCCGGGGCCGAGCCCACCTGGGCATGGGTCGTGCTGGAGCCCCACCCCTCCTTGGAGTGGAAATCTCAGGCCCAAGCACGTCCCGTGTGTCACCCGTCCCGGCTCTGAGCGGCCCCTCTGCGCCCAGATACTCATCACCTTTGGCAAAGGCCTCCATGGGCTTGGGATGAGAGGGGCTCCCTCGGAGTCCCCAGGGAGCTGGCCGGGGGTCTTCCCACTCAGCTCTCGACTGGACAGAAGTGACGTGAAGCCCCCTGGGCTGGGCTGAGGCTCTGGCACATCTGCATTTCTATGACGTGGACACCCACCCTGGGTTTTTGGGGGTTGACAGCCACCCTCCCTGCGCTGGCCAAGAAGATCAAGGGAAATGCAGCCTCTTCTGTGTCTGGGTCCTGATCCTGGAGGAGGAGCCCCCTCTCTCCAGGCGGGGGTGGGTGGGGGGGTCCTCGTTTTGCATTTCAATGGGTTTTTAGGAACCCACCTGCACACACACAAAAAACCCTTTCTGTGCTGCATGGGCGTAATTTCAGCTTCAGCACAGAAGCGAGGACGGCGTTATTGTTCCTCTCAATGTACAGATGTTTCTTCCCCTCCCTCCCCCCCACTACTGTCTGGTTGGTGACGACATAAATACGACGTGTCTCCTTGCCATCTCGAAAGCCTTTTGTTTTCGGGGACAGCAGCCTATTATGATGTCACGGGTGGGACAGTAATCTCCACCCCCAACCCGAAAATCTCAACACAGACAATGAAAGAGGCTGTGGTGGGCCCAGAGGCAAGGAGGGGCCCGGGGGAGGGAGGCCCCAGCCCAGGGTGAGACGCCCTGCACCCCCGCGGGCCCCGCCCTGCTGGCCGAGCGGTCACGTGGAGAGGGAAGGGGCCTGGAGTGGCCTTGACAGTGTCTAGGCTTGGCTGTGGCTGTGATTTAAGAGTGGAATCTCCTCTGTTCATCCTCCTCCTGGGATTCGGGACCCAGAGCCGGGGGCTTGGGTGCGGCAGCCCCGACCGATGGGGCCAGGCCTCTGCGCTGGGCATCCATCCCGGCGCCTTGAGGTGCGGTCAGGACAGCAGCGGCGGGACCTCAAGGGACGTCAGGTCATTGGTGAGACTTTAGATGAAATCCGCCAGGGACTCGCCACAGCGCAGTGCCGAGGGGGTGTCTCCTCCTTCCAAAGATGCAGAAGAGATTTGATGAAATTAAACATCCAGGGACTTCCCTGGTGGCTCAGTGGTTAAGAATCCGCCTGCCAATATAGAGGCCACGAGTTCGATCCCTGGTCCGGGAGGATCCCACATGCTGCGGAGCAACTAAGCCTGTGCGCCACAACTACTGAGCCCGCATGCCACAATACTGAAGCCCGTGCACCTAGAGCCTGTGCTCCAAAACAAGAGAAGCCACCGCAATGAGAAGCCTCTGCACCGCAATGAAGAGTAGCCCCCTCTCACCACAACTACAGAAAGCCCGCACGTAGCAACAAAGACCCAACGCAGCCAAAAATTTAAAAATAAATAAATAAAAACGTTTTTAAAAAGAATATATCTTTTAAAAAAAAGAAATTAAACATCCACTTATATTTAAAAAGCCTCGCAGCAAACCTGGAAGAGAAAGGAAACTTCTCAACCTGACCAAGGGCAGCAGACACGCCACACACTTTGTGGAGCCGTCAGGAGCTGGGTGTAGAGGCTCTCAGACCCACACCAACTATGGGGGAAGGTGGACGCTGCGTGCAGAGACCCAGCGGGACCTGTGGATATTATTAGCTCTAACAAGAGAATTTGCAAGATTTCTGGGTTCAAGACGATCTATAGAAATCAACCATATTTTTACACACTGACAACAAAAAGGAAGAAAATGGGGCTTCCCTGGTGGCGCAGTGGTTGAGAGTCCACCTGCCGATGCAGGGGACGCGGGTTCATGCCCCAGTCCGGGAAGATCCCACATGCCGCGGAGCGACTGGGCCCGTGAGCCATGGCCGCTGAGCCTGCGCGTCCGGAGCCTGTGCTCTGCAACGGGAGAGGCCAAAAGAGTGAGAGGCCAGCGTACCACAACAAACAAACAAACAAACAAAAACACTACACCATTTTGATTGAGGAATTAAAGACAATCCAGCTCTACGGGCAGAGAAACCACATAACTACATGGGAGGGAATCAGCCTTGTAAAGGGGACAATTTTCCTGGATTTATCTGTAGATTCAAATCAATGCCAGTAAAAATCCCACGGGGGAAGGTGTGTTCGTGTGCGTAAGAGGGAGAGCGGCAGGGCGGCTGATTTTACAGGCTGATTCTAAAGTGTATCCAGAGGGACAAAAATGCCCAGAAAAGCTCGGGCTTTGCCGAGGAGCGGGAGCTCTCACTCTCGCAGGTGACAAGCCTCGTTTGAAAGGGACATAGGGACGGCGTGGGGAGGAGCTGGTGCCGGGATGGGCAGGCAGACCCTCGGGAAAGGACGCGGTGGGTCCCCGGACGCGCGTATGTGAGCCAGAGGGGGCAGATCGTGGAGAAAGGTTGGATTATTTGAACCCGGTGCCACACGTGGGAAAAAAAGTCACCTACTTCCCACACAAATCAGCTCTAGGTGGATGAAAAACCCACATGAAGAGCGAAATTATAAACCATTTAGAGACGATATGGAAAAGCATCTTAATGACCTCAGGGTAGGGACTCAAGATTTTCTTAAACAAGATCCCCAAAACATTAACCACACATGAAAGGGCTGACAAAATTGCCTACATTAAAAAATGGATTACTAATAAGAACCTGCTGTATAAAAAATAAAATAAAATGAAATAAAATTCAAAAATTCAAATAAATAAATAAATAAAATGAATAACTTTGTTCATCAGGAGACACCAAAGAGTGAAGACTCTTGTGATTCATAAAACATCACAGTTTTTTACCAAGAGGTTTTCGGTGCCTCTCCTTTGCCGATCAGCATGTACCTGGCTTTATGCCTGCTTGATGCAGGCCCATGTGTTTTCATCCCCAAAACCAACTTGCTCATAAAGTTGGCTCAGGGCCAAAGAACTCAAACCCAGAACATGGAGAACTGCAGGTCAGTAAGAAAAAGCCGGGTCCCCGGGGGAGGGGGCAAAACACTTGATCAGGCGTCGGACCCAGAGGAGGACCAGACGCCCATGAACCGACGAGAGGTCCCCTCCGTGCACAGGTAGCGCGAAGCACCCAAGAGCGTCCAGACCTGGGGAGCGGGCAGTGGGCTCGAGAACCCAGACCATCCAGTTGACAGGGAGGTCCTGGGAGCCCCCGGGGTCCACCCCAGGCATTGGCGCTGCAGACAGAGAAGCCCAGGACCACATGCTGAGAGTGATTCCGTTCACAGACCCCAAAACAGGCAGGATTCTAAAATGTTTCATTTAGGAAGCCTGTAAATGTGGTAAAAGAATAAAAGAAACGGGGAATCCAGCAATTCCACTGCTGGGTGTTTACTCAAAAGAACTGAAAGCAGGGACGCAGACAGGTATTTGCTCACCCATGTTCACAGCAGCTCTATTCACAGGAGCTGAAACGTGGAAGCAGCCCAGTGTCCATCCACAGATGATGGATAAACAGAATGTGGTCCATCCACACAATGGAATATTACTCAGCCTTAAAAAGGAAGGGAACTGTGACACAGGCTACAACATGGATGAAACTTGAGGACGTTATGCTCTGTGAAATAAACCAGTCACAAAAAGACAAATACTGTGTGATTCCCCTTCTCGGAGGTCCCTGGAGGAGCCAAATCCATAGAGACAGAAAGTAGAAGGTGGGTGCCTGGGACTGGTGGTGGTGGGGAAGTAGTGTTTAATGGGGACATTAAATAATGGGGATGGTTTCTGTTGAAAAGATGAAAAAGTTCTGGAGATGGTTGTTGGCTGGGGCAAAATAAACATACTGATATCACTGAACTGTACTTTCAAGTGGTTAAGATCGTAAATTTTATGTTGTGTGTATTTACCACAAGTTGAGAAAAGAAAACTGGAGAGTGATGATTTTAGAACAGGGATGGAGATTCCATCAAGAGGAGGGACATATGTGGGCTTCTCAAGGTCTGGCAACGTCTTATTCTGATCCTGGATATTAGATTTGTAATCAGTTAAAAGCATATACTTTATGTAACTTAAAATTTTTTTTTCTTTTTTTTAAATTTTTTGGCTGCATTGGGCCTTAGCTGCGGCATGTGGGATCTTTCACGTGGCACGTGGGCTTAGTTGCTCTGGGGCATGTGGGATCTTAGTTCCCCGACCAGGAATTGAACCGGCATCCCCTGCGTTGCAAGACCAATTCTTAACCACTGGACCACCAGGGAAGTCCCAAAAGCATACGCTAAAAAAAAAAAAATTTATTGGAGTACAGTTGATTTCCAATGTTGTATTCGTTTCAGGTGTACAGCAAAGTGATTCAGTTATACATCTGCATATATTCATTCTTTTTCAGATTCTTTTCCTATACAGGTTATTACAGAAAATTGAGTAGAGTTTAAAAGCACATACTTTTTACACACTCATCTGTAACATGAAATTTCACAATAAAATCGGGAAAATTAAGGCAAGCCAAGCAGTGTCACCTTCGCCTGCTGGCAGGCTGTTCTTTAGTGGATTCGGTCCACTGTGAATTCTTTGGAGACAAACAGGCAACCTTTAGGAGGACCCCTCCCAGGTGGAGCTGGATTGGAGGGGCCAGGGGCTCCCTAGAGGTGGCCATCAGAGTGCTTTGCTGCGTTTGGAATCTTGGACGTGGAAAGTCTGCTAATTTCTCAAATTTTTCACTTGACCACATATTTCTCCGAGGATATGGCAGCGTCTGCAGCCCAGGCCTCGCTGTTTGCTGGGAACACAGTTTGTATGGTTCAAAAGTTAGTGTAGGGCTTCCCTGGTGGCGCAGTGGTTGGGAGTCCGCCTGCCGATGCAGGGGACATGGGCTCATGCCCCGGTCCAGGAGGATCCCACATGCCGCGGGGCGGCTGGGCCCGTGGGCCATGGCCGCTGAGCCTGTGCGTCCGGAGGCTGTGCTCCGCAGCGGGAGAGGCCACAACAGTGAAAGGCCTGCGTACCGCAAAAAAAAAAAAAAAAAAGTTAGTGTAGTTCAGAGGCGGCCGCGGGAAACAGGCTGGGCCTCGGGCCCTGCTCTCCCACTATCAACTTCTGTCTCACCTGACACGGGAATTCTGCCCGCCAGTCATTCATTCATTTATGCAGTGTCTCCTATGCTTTAAATTTATTTGTATCAATAGACTATTTCTGAGAGCAGTTTTAGGTTTACAGAAAATTGAGCAGCAAGTACAAGGAGTTCCCACAAACCCCCTTTTTCTCCCGTGCAGTTTCCCATCATTAATGTCTTGCACTGGTGCAGGATATGCTGTTACCATTGATGAGCCAATATCGATAGATCATCAACTGGAGTCTACAGTTTACCTCTTGGCGGTGTACCTTCTGTGGCTTTGGACAAATGTATGATGAGCTGTATCCACCATTATGGTACCACACAGAGTAATTTCATTGCCCTAAAAATCCCCTGTGTTCTACCTGGACATCCCTCCCTCCGCCCTAATCCCTGGCAACCCCTGACCTTTTTTTTTCTACTGTCTCCATAGTTTTGCCTTTTCCAGAATATCACGTAGCGGGAATCAGCCTGTAGCCTTTTCAGATGGCTTCTTCTGCTGGTGATACGCATTTAAGGTTCCTCCGTTTCTTTTCAGGGCTGAATAAAACTCCCTTGTTCCTGTGCCTTTTTCGCCAGCAAAACGAGGCTTGGTGACAAGCCGGTCGGCACGAATCCGGCCAGCCATGCCCAAGGTCTGCCCTTCTCGTCTTGCTCACCGCACTCACTTCCCCGAGGACTCACAGCCCCTGGGATGGAAGCCCGAGGGCAGGTTCCCTCCTGGTGGCCCCCCCGCCCCGTTTTGTTTGGGTGTTTGGGCAGAAACATTTTGCCTCTGTCTTTCTGATGCCTGAGGGTCCTCCAGCCCCATGGCCACTGGCTGAGAGTCCTTGGGTGGGTGAGGAGTCTACCTCACCTGTCTGTGACGGGGGAGAACTATCGCCTGATGCTCAGGCCCGAGGACGCAAGGAGGATCCACAAAGTGTGCTCCGGGGCACTGGGACATCAGATCTGTCCCAGTAGGGGGGGTGCCCCCGCCTCTTTTTTATGCGCATTTTAAAAGGCAAACATTACCTCCTCCCCCAGACTTGCCACGGGCTCCTTCTTCCTCTGTTATGTTTTCAGTTACCCCCTCATTGCATTCTCATTACAGACGAGCTCGTCTTCATTAAAGGCAAAACTAACTTTCCACCACAGAGAGGCCTGGGTGAAGAGGGTAATGACTGAATTTCTTCATTTCAGAGAATTGCATATCTTATCCTGGGGCAACATCTATAAACGCAAAGTACGAGTGAGACTCCATTTCCATGACTTTGTGGAGTGAGGGAGCCACCTCCAGGGCCCCCGTGGGGACGCGCCTGCGGCCTGGCGTCCTGTCTGCGGAAGCAGAGGCACCGAGGGAACCGCGGGGCCCCTGCTAACCGTGTGGCCTCCAAGAGCCCCTGCCCTCCCACTCAGCTCAGCTTTTGAACAAGAAGCCCAGGCTCCACTGAGGAAGGTGGGGCCCCGTGGGAGGCTCGGCTCCCTGCTCTCCTGCAGGAACCACCCAGTTGCTGCCATCCAGGTCTCAGGCCCCTCTGGACGCTGCAGCTCAGGGCACACCTCTGTCCCCGCCTCACCCAAGCCTGCTGGGCCGGCGGGCTCGCCACCGTGGCCTCCCCGCGCGGCCCCTGGTTTTCACCGCGTCCCCGCAGCCTCCAGCCAACAGCTCTCCTGTCTCCTTGGCTGTGTTGTGTAATTTCAGGGGCAACGAAGCGGACGTAGTCAGGCCTCCCTCCAGCCTGTCCGAGCCCCACCCCCACCCCTCAGTGCTGTGTGGGCCTCCCCTGCCAGGACAGCCTCCGGGATTTCCCAGGACTTTTTGCTGATAATACCATGTGGGGAAGAAACCCAGACCTGAGCAGGGTACTGCATCCCCTCCACACCTCACCCCCAGCCTCTGCATTTGCTTGTGTGGCCCAGACCAACTGCAAGCAGACGGGGCCCCACAGCGATTCTGCAGGAGGCAGTTTGGGGGGTCTGGCTCTGAGCTGGGAGGTGAGGACGTGAAGATGGGGATTCACAAATATGGAGATGAGAATGAATGGAGATAGGCATGAGGACGCATAAATATGGAGATGAGCTCATGAATATGGAAATGGGACTCGGGACTACGGAGATGAGGACACCTGACTATGGAGATGAGGACACGTGGGTATGGAGACGAGCTCATGAATATGGAGATGAGGACACGTGAGTATGGAGGCGAGGACACGTGAGTATGGAGATGAGGACACGTGAGTATGGAGGCGAGGACACGTGAGTATGGAGACGAGCTCATGAATATGGAGATGAGGGCACGTGGGTATGGAGGGGAGGACACGTGAGTATGGAGACGAGCTCATGAATATGGAGATGAGGGCACGTGGGTATGGAGGCGAGGACACGTGAGTATGGAGACGAGCTCATGAATATGGGGATGAGGGCACGTGGGTATGGAGGCGAGGACACGTGAGTATGGAGACGAGCTCATGAATATGGAGATGAGGGCACGTGGGTATGGAGGCGAGGACACGTGAGTATGGAGACGAGCTCATGAATATGGAGATGAGGGCACGTGGGTATGGAGGCGAGGACACGTGAGTATGGAGACGAGCTCATGAATATGGAGATGAGGGCACGTGGGTATGGAGGCGAGGACACGTGCGTATGGAGATGAGCTCATGAATATGGAAATGGGACTCGTGACTATGGAGATGGAGTTGTGAGACTATGGTAATGAGCTCAAGTGAACACGGAGATGAGGATGTGTGTGCATGCCCCCCCCAATCCCAGGTCGCTGGCACATGTGGTCATCCATCCCAGCCCTCCTCTGTGGGGAGGAAACGCCATTTTTCACCTCTTGAGAATGAGGGCTGGCCCTACTCGGGGTTCGGGCGGTGGAGGTGGGGGGCAGTGCCACCTGCTGGCCACAGCCCTTCTGGGCAATACCCCACCCCCCAGCACGTTCCCCTCTTCTCTCAGCAGTTGGCACACACTGACCCTGAGAGCAAGATGCCCTCCCCTCGAGGGTGTTCCTGCCGGGGGCTCCTGGCCTTGGTGGAGAGCCGGGGCCTGGGCACTGTCTGTCTGTCAGGAGGACTGTGGGGACGGGCCCCTGCTGGCCACCCCTGCTCCCAGGACTGTCCTGTCCTCCAGGCGGGGCCGGCGAGGGGACAAGGTGGCGCCACTAAGAGTGGACGGTGCTGGGCAGAGGGCATGCAGCCGGCTATGGGCGTTGCTGGGCAGAGTCCTGAGCTTGGGGAGAGGAGGTTTGCCCGCGCAGAGCGGAGCGCTTCTTTACTTCGTGGAAGGCCTCTTTGACCTGGGGGCTGGCATGTGGAAGACGGGGCGTTTCCACCCGGTCCCTGGGGGCTCTTCGAGCATCAGGAGGGCACGAGGATGGGTGGGCACATCCCCAGTCTGCTGAGAGCACCCCAAACCCGGGCGACACATACAGGCAAGGACAGCGGCCGGGGGAGAGGCCGAGGGGTGCTGGAGGGAACCCCTGTGCAGGGGCGGGCCCACCTGGAGTTGGTTCCCGTCCTTCCCTGTCCCCGAGGATGAGGAGGACCGGTGGCCAGCAGGGGCTGGCTGGGGCTGCAGACAGAGCCCCTGACCCGCCCAGGCAGGGGGCATTTGGCTGACGGGGCCCAAGGAGTGTCTGAGGTCTGTCCAGCTGTCCATCCACAGCATGGGCATCCTGGCCACACCCACCCACTGCATCTCGCCCTGCTCCTGAGATGGCGTCAGTGCCTGGCTCGTGGACGTGAGAGGTCACTGCCAAGGCCCACGTGTCCCCTTGAGGCTCTGCCTTCCTTTTGGCCGAGAAGGATTTAAATCCTCAGGGAGAGGTTTTCCCGCCTGCCCGATTCCCCATGAGCCGGTCCGTGGTTCATCCCATACGGAGCTCACGCGCCGAGCTCTGCTCGCCCAAATCCCAGTGTTCAAGATGTGACCTTGGCCTGGGGACAGCCACCACCGTAAATAAGTGTGGACTTAGGAGCCAAAAAATGCCTGGGAGGGACGAGGGGCCGGAAGAGGGGCCGGAGGAGGCAGGGAGCCGGCACCGCCAGGACGAAGTGCTCTGTGTTCGTCTCTGTGTTTCTGCGTGAAGACGCTGCGTCTGCTGTGAGTGAGGATGCCAGCCGAGTCCAGGGCGGCCCATGAACTACAGGGCAGGTGGTCAAATGGTAATTTCAGAGGAACAACAGGAGGTGGGGTGTACATCCCGGGCAGTATTTGGGTATGTTCTACAGGGAAGTATTTCTTGTTTTTCCAACATTTCAGTTGAACTGGGACAGGGTAGCTGGTCTGGAGGGGAGGGGTCCCAGGTTGAAAGTGGGGTCTCCTCTGAGCCTGGCGGTGAGGCCAGTGAAGGGGGCGCTGGCCAAGGACCTCAGCATCTGGTGAGCAGGGTTCCCACAGGTCCACCCAGAGCCTCAGAATGTGACCTTGTTCACACAGGGCCTTTGCAGAAGTGATTAGTTAAGGATTTTGAGATGAGATCAGCCTGCGTCAGTGTGAGCTCTAAATCCAGCCTTTATACGGACAGGAGAGGGCAGAGAGACACACAGAGGAAAGTCCACGTGAAGACAGAGCCAGAGGCGGGAGGGATGTGGCCACAAGCCCGGGACACCTGGAGCCCCCCGAAGCTGGGAGAGGCAAGGCACACCCTCCCCCGGAGCCCCCGGAGGGAGCGCAGCCCTGGGACACCCTGATTTTGGATTCTGGCCCCGGATCTGTGAGCACATTGCCTGGGGTGGTGTGTCCGTACAGCAGCACCCGGCTTCCCCTGAGACCCTGGAACAAGAAGCCAGCTGCAGGGATGGAGTTCAAAGTTGGGTCTGAGCCAGACCTGGGGGCCCGTGTGGGTGGCTGAGCCTGGCACAGACGGGAAACCGAGATTCCAGAATATGTGTCCTGATTGTTTTTTGAAAAGACGCTGATTCTAGCTGCAGAACCATCAGAAAGGACCCCCATTTGGATGGAGAGCTGTGGTCGGGGATCCCGAAGTTGGAGGAAGGTTTTCAGCTCAGCCCAGCTGTCGGTGGGTCCCCACCCCCGACCTGGCACAGAGGCTGTGCGGGTGCACGTGTGTGCATGTGCATGAGTGTGCACGACAAGGGAGGGGGAGCCGGTGGAGGATGCAGACCCAGGCCCACCCAGAGGCCACGCCAGCCCTGGCCGGCATGACCTCCCCTCCTGGGTGAGGGGCCCTGAGCCGGGCGGCTTCCCAGCCCTGGTGGCGGCCCCCTGGCCTTGGGCCCAGTGCCCCCTGAGACCACCAGGCCCTCCTCCCAGCCTGGCCAGGGTCCTGGTGGGCACAGCAGCCCCTCCCTTGAAGGGCCCCTAGGCTGACCGCGCTCCCTGCACCAGCTGTGGCCATCCCTCCTTTGTTCCAGGCAAAGGTCCATGTGTCTTGACCTGATGCCCTGATGGCATCTCTGCAGACATGATGTCCTCACAAGCGCCGTGTGGGCTGGGGCAGGGGACACATCCACTCAGCTGCTCCCGGCAGGAGGGAGGGTGGCAGTGGCTGGGGTGGGGCCTGCATCCCAACCAGACACACCGACCCCCCTCCTGGGCCCTCACCGACAGTGCGTGGAGCACCGCTCGGACTGATGGATGGGTCACAAGTTTTCGGCTGATGGGAGCATCCGTGGCACAAGCTGATTATGGAGGGAAATGGCTGGACCGTAAATCTGGGCCAGATTTGTATTTGCTTCCAAATCACTCCATTTCAGGTCACCTCCGTTGCGCGAACATCAAAACAGCCCACGTTGCTCTATCGAAGCGAGGCCTCCCTGTCCCAATGCCTTTAAACGTGGCTTTAATGCACACACACACCCGTGTTTGTGTGTACACACATGTGAACACAGATGCACATGCCTGCACGTGCACACATACACACACGAATGCACACCCCGTGCCCTGTAAAAGCCTCTTCAGGCTTCCAGAGGTGCATGAAGCAACGCCATAATTAGCATCTGATCAAGGGTTACGGTTGAAGTAAACTCTGACAAATGTCACGATTTGAACGCCCGACTTTGGGTGATATTCCCCGCGCAGCTGACTTTCTGTGGAAGATGCAGACGGAAGGCATCTGCTGGGATGGGTCGAGGGGGTGGCTTCGCTGAAACACAAGCCGAAGGGTTGGGTTCTGGGCGGTGGAGTCGTTCGGCCGTAGATCGTCTGCAGCCAGCGTGGGGTGTTGGGGGCCCCCCGGGCAGGGTCTCCCTCCCTAGGCCGGGTGCTGATGAGCGTGGTTCTCATGAGCGCTAAACAGAGGGGCCAGAAATGTCCCTGCCCAGCTGCCCCCAAGTCCCGCCTCACATAATAAACACACACCGATCGCCCGTGTCCTTTCCTGCAGAAAAGCCCCAGCACTGTCACTGCTTCAGAGCCATCCACCTGCAAACATGTTTTAGGAAAAGCAGGTACATCACAGCTGCCTGGTCCCCAAAAGTAGGACTCCCCCCGACCCATCGCCTGGCAGCAGCAGGTCCAGCAGCCTCTCTGGGGCTTTGTGTGCACACTGTGTGTGTGCCTCCATCTGTGTGCAAGCACGTGGAAAGCCTGGTGTGGGCCTGTGCACGTGCATGCAGGTGCGTGAACACGTGTGTGTGCACGGGTTTTGCTGTTGAAACTCCTCCTGAAAGACACACAAAGTCGTCCGTCTAGTGGAAGAGGAAGGTGGGGTGGGCAGGGAAGGGCCCGCCGGGCTGGCCCGGGATGAGGCGGGGCTTTGCACTGCCAGCCCTCCAAAGCCCCCGAGCTGGTGTGGGGGGCTGTGTCCGCCAGGGGCTCCGATGGGACCCCCGGGCCGGCCGTGCCCGCGGACCCTCCTCACCTCAGGGGCCTCCTGCCAGAGGACGGAGTTCGCAGGGGGCACCGCCGAGGGCAGGGCCGCGCGGGAGCTGGGAAGAGCAGCCTCGCCTCGTTAGCGCTGCGGCCTCGGCTGCCAGGCAGGAGCCATGGAGGAGATTTGCTTTTCTAGTTCTCTGTTAATTGATGTGAAACAAAAGGGATGCAGGTTCGCTGACATTAGCGAATTAACTCTAGGCACTTACAGACTCAGCCGTGGAGCGGCTTTGCAGGCTTGTGTGGGGTCTTGGTTTACTGAAGGGGCTTTTGGAGAGAGATCGTGGGGATGGAAGGGTGGGCTCAGGGCAGCGGTGGAGCAGGTGCCGAGGAGGACGCCCCCTCGACCCTCGGCCGCGGGAGGGGCCTCCTGGGTGTTGCCAAGCGCATCTTCGGCCGGGGCAGGCGTCGGGCGAGAGGACGTGCCGGCCGTGCCCCCCACTCTCCGCAGCTCCCGGCGCTGGACCGGGAGGGGCAAGGCCTGGGCGTGTGCACGGGGAGGGGGGCGGAGGGGGCATTGGTGGTCTCCCCAGTCCTGGCTTTGCCGGCATCCACCACACACAGCTCCTCCTGAAGGATGGGGGCCTCAGACCAGTAGCTGTGCGGCACAGAGGACGTGTGTGTGCGCGCGTGTACATGGTGCACGTGCATGCGTGCACTCGGGTTGAGAGGACTCCGAGGGGGAGCTGGGGCTGGAGGGGCAGGCGGGCCCCTCAGAGGACGCCCCCCTGGCATCTCCTCCTGGGGGCGGGCCGCCCCTGTTCCCATCACCTAGTGCGCATATTTACGAGAAAGTGCGGGGGATGGGGTCTTATCCACAAACCCCTACCTGAATCTGAAGAGGACAGCTGAATGCAGGGCACAGAAGGAGTCTCCCACCATGCAGAGACCCAGGCCCTGCTCAGCTCAGGGAGTAATGATGCACACGGTGCTGCCGGGCAGGGCGGGAGCCAGGGCCACAGTCCTGGGCCTGAGGGAGACAGGGGTGGAGACAGAGACAGAGACACAGCGGGATGGAGAGACAGACAGAGCCCATCCCATTTTCAACGTTGCCTGTGGGAGGCAGCGGCTCCAGGCCCAGGCCCACAAGCTCCACAGCATGGCCAGGGTCACTGAAGGCGCTCAGTGGCGGGGGGCTGGCTCTCGGGACCCCTCTTTTGCGGGCGGCTCCCAAACACACGGCCTGGAACCAGTGGCTCAGAAATCCCTGCATCCCTTCCTGGGCCCCTCTGCCATCAGGATGGGGTGGGCTGAGCAGCGGCCCCTAAAAGCTTTGCCCACGTCCTGACCCCCAGAACTCGTGAATGGGACCTTATTTGGGAAAGGGGTCTTTGCAGAGGTAATTAAGTTACGGATTTCTAAATGAGATCACCCTGGATTTCGGGTGGACCCCAAACCCAGGACGGGTGTCCTTTTAAGAGACGGCAGAGGGAGGCTTGAGACACACAGACTCAGATGAGAAGTCCACGGGAAGACGGAGGCAGAGATGGGGGAGGCACCTCCAGGCCCAGGAGCCCCAAGGATGGAGGAGACGCCAGGAGCCGGGAGGGGCACGAGACAGAGTCCCCTCAGAGCGCCCCGAGGGAATGGACCCTGCCGACAGGGTGATCGTGGAGTCCGGCCTCCAGAACTGTGAGGGATACATCTGTGCTGTTTTAAGCCCCCAGTCTGTGGTACTTGTTACTGCGGCCACGGGAAACCCACAGGTGCTCAGGTGTGCAGGGTACAGCCTGGTGCTCAGGTGTGCAGGGTACAGCCTGCTCCCCGTCTGTGTGCTCGCTGGGCGGCCACGCGGGGAGCTTGGGTGTGGGGATATCTCATGTCCCCTAAGAGCTTAGGGGCCCCTGGGTGAGGGGCTGCTCCTCCCCTTGAGAATCGTCAGCCGCCGTGAGCCGCTGGTAAGACGCCGTGAGCCGCCCACGATCCACGGCAAACACGTCATTGGGGGGCCAGCCAAAGGCGACCCCATTCACCCAGTTCACTCACTCCAGCCGGTGAGAGGGGAACCCGGAAAGCAAGCCCCCATTTCCCTCTAAGGACACCTGCATTTGGCAAAGCGCTGACTCCGTGGAGGGCCCACAGCTTATAGGTTTGTTTGCTTTTCTCGTTTCACATTTAAACTGAATTCTGTTGACATCCACACAATCGAGGTTACAGGAAGGAGACCAGGAAGTTGTGTTCTTTTCATCCAATCAACGATTAGGTATTAGCTCCAACCGTGTGCCAGCACTGTGCCCCCTTGGAGGTACAGGAGTGAATAACAGACCACTTCTTGGCTGTAGAAACAGTCAAAAACAGAGGTTTCTGACCAGGGAGTAGAGAAGATGCTGGAACGCGACCCAGTAACACAGAGCAGGTAACATCCAAGGACCCTCGACGAGACTGACTTCATCCTGCTCGTGGAACCGTGGCCCCGAGGTGAGGTAGGAGACCCCCCGCCCCCCTCCGATCACACAGCAGAGGAGCCGGCAGTGAGCCGGGGCTAGAACCCGCCTCTTGTTCTGAGTCAGGGGGATGCTTTGGGGGGTAAGGCAGACACTCTGGTCCCAGAGAAACTACGTCCATCATGGCTTTGTGCAATCAACCCATCCTAATCCTGGGGCCCCAAGAAAACAGCAAACCCGGACGCTGGAGCTGTGAGGGCAGGCGCTGTCCAAGGTGCTGGATGGTGCCTCTCGACTCCCGCCTCTGCCCACCGGACCCTTGGCCGTCCCTCCATCCCTGACCGTGGTCTCTCCAGGACATAACCCTGCAGTTACTCAGCTCTGTGGCTACTACCTGCACAGCCATCTGTCTCCTCACAGGTGTGCTCACCTGGACAGTAGATTTCATTGCAATGAACTCCAAGGAATTTGTAAATTACTTCTTCCCATTGGAAGATGCGTACAGTGGCATTTCACTGCATTTCATGAAACAAGAGGCAAGCGGTTAAAAGGCCGAAGGTCGGGTGCTGCTGTACTCTGTTCCTGGCTCTGGGCCACATGGGGCGTTCAGGTGAGAGGAAGCCCAGGCTTGGCCCCCACCCCTGTGGATCTCACAACCCAGTGGGACAGATAGACCTCCTATTATTACATGAATGGACGTGTGATTACACCTGTTGTGAGGGCCACAAAGAGGAAACATGCTGTATGATGAGGGCATAGACGGGGTGCCCGGCTTGGCCTGGATGCCGGGAAGCTCTCCCTGAGCAGGCGGTGGCAGAGGAGACCTCCCTGTGAGAAGCCCTCGGTTTTAGCACGCTACCTTTTCCGGCACCGATTAAAGACATTGGGGAGAGAAGGGGTGGAGGAGAAGGGGACCCCTGTGTCCTCCCACCCCTTTCTGAAATTTTCAACCTGGCCAGGCACTAGGTAGCTGCCTTGGGCTCTGCGTCTAAGCCATTGCCTCTCGCACCTCCGTGGAGACCAGGTCTTACCTTGTCCTGGTGGGGGCGCCTTGGCCCCTGCCTCGTGCACGCGTGTTCCCAAGCCAGGTGTCACTTCACTCCCGACTGCCCCTTCCTGCACCTGCCCAAAGTCCGCCAAGGTCTGCTTCAGCCTCAGCTGTCCTCAGCTCACAGGTCAGGGGACAATATTAGCAACCTTGCATTGGTAACGGGTCCTTAAGCTCAGAAGGAGCTCTCACCCTCAAACGGGTCTTCCTATCTGTTGTCTCATTTGATTTTTCATCGTCTTCTCAAGACGTAGGCTGCGCAGGGACCATCAACCCCATTTCACAGATGAGGAAGCTGAGTCCTGGGGGGTCCCCGTGCCTTTGAACAGGGCTGGGAGCAGACCAGTGTCCTCTGCTCCGAAGCCACCCGCCCACCGTCTCTCTGCCGCTTCTGTGTGTGTGCACGTGCATTTGTACATGTGCCCGGACGTATGCACACAGGCGGTGTGCGTCTGTGTGTGTGAGCATACGTGACTGTGTGTGCGTGTGAGGGGAGGGGGCTCTATCCACCTGGCACTGCCAAGATGCTGAGTAAGACCTCCTACCTGGCGTTATGGCTGAAAGCTTCACCCTTAACTCTTAGACATCTGTTTGGGGAGTCTTGAGTCTTGCTTGGAGAATTCATGATAACGTGCAAAACCAAAGCGGATCATTTGCTTCTCACTCCCGGTTCTGTCAGCACTGTGGGACCGTCAGAGCCGGTGCCTCAGGCCCCCTTGACAGCACCCTGGCGCATTAGGACAGAGGTCACACACCAGAGTCCCCCGAGGGTGGGCGGGGAACTGGGTCTGCCTCTGCCTGGGAGCTCAGCTCGCATTTACTGAAGGAGAAACAAGGTCCCATTTATTCTCTTAGTGGCTACTTTGTATACATACAAGTGCTCCCCAAACTGCAAATACTGGGAAATGTCACAGCTGGTTTAGATCTAAGCGGAGCAGGTGCTGTCAGCGCCACCCCTCCCCTGGACCACCCCCTCACATGCTGCAGCTGAGCCCACCTGCCTCCTCTGTTTCTCTCTGGTTGGGACCTTTCTCCACAGCCACAGGGCGCCAGGAGCAGCCGGTGTGCGCACGCGTGTCTGTGCACTTGTATGTGTACATCTGTCTCTGGGGGACCCAAACCGAGAGGTAGGTCCCAGGCGTCAATTCTGGGCAGTCACATGCCTGGATTCCTGCCAGGAGCAGAATACAAGGACCCAGAGACCCCAACCCCACTTCACGCCCCGCTGATGCTCTTGTGATGACAGAGCTTCTGGCAGCAAACGAGCGTGTGGGTTTGGTGCTACCTGCTGAATTTCGTTCCCATTCTGCTTCCTAAAGACACACTCAACGCCTCTTGAGTGCTAACGCCTCATTTGTTTGACTTTTGTTCAGAAGCAGTTTTATGTTCCAAAGTCTCATTATTCCAGTGTGAGAGTTCCAGCCATCCTAAACAAAAATATCTCAAGGGTGACCATGACACCTTGCTTTAGCTGCTAAAAATAAGAGACAGAGGGCTTCCCTGGTGGCGCAGTGGTTGAGAGTCCGCCTGCTGCTGCAAGGGACACGGGTTCGTGCCCCGGTCCGGGAAGATCTCACGTGCCGCGGAGCGGCTGGGCCTGTGAGCCATGGCCGCTGAGCCTGCGCGTCCAGAGCCTGTGCTCTGCAGCGGGAGAGGCCACAGCAGTGAGAGGCCCGCATATCGCGAAAAAAAAAAAAAAAAAAAAAAAGAGAGAGAAAGAGAAAATAAAAATTCCATTGAAAAGAGATGCGGAAATTCACCTAGAAATGGCCAGCTCACTAATTACATTAAAATTCTTAAATCTACCTCCCTCTCAATCACTTTTTTTAAAGACTATCTTTTAGAGCAGTTTTAGGTTCACAGGTAATTACTTTTTTAAAGGATCTTTGACAGATGGGTGACAGGCTTTCTGAGGTCAAGGGTATCTTGGGTAAAACAAGACAAAAAAAAAAAAAAAAGAGATTGGCACAGCCCGTTTGCATACAGAGGGAAGCAGAGATCTGGGACAATTATTCTGAGAGTTTGTGAGACACCCCCCCACCCCCTGCAATCCCCCAGTCTGATGGAAACTTGTAAATTCCTGGCCACTCAGATTGCACAGAGTGGCGTCGGCAGGGAAGTCTCTGCCCCCCGATGCTTTGCCTGATCCTGGCCTCGCTGCACTCACCTGGACTCAGAGAGCGCCTGCCTGGGAGCTCTCAGCTCCATCTTGAGCCTGGCTCCCCTGGGGAAGGGCCACTTCAGAGAAGCCAGGCCTCCTCCTGACCAGCAAGGCCCCAAGGGGAAGGGCAGAGCAGGACAGCAGCTGGAGTCAGAGCCAGGGTTCAGATTCTGGGGCGGCAGGCTGGCACCAGCCACCTCACCCGACCTCCAGCCTCAGTCCTGCTGTCTGGGGAATAGGTCACCAGGCTACCTACACAGTGCTGAGGACCCGCTGAGCCAGTGCCCAGGGGAGTGTCAGTAAACTCTAGGGGTGGAACAATTGTTACTCATGGCCACAAAAGCCCACCAGACCCCCCTCCAGCCCCCAAGACACCCATCCCCTCTGGCCCCACCCCTGCTGTCTCACCTCTGCACCATCATTGCACTGGGAACCCACTTCCCGGTCTGTCCTCTCCCTTGGTGAGGTCCACGTGACCTCCAGGCTGTCCTGGGCCTGGTCTGCTGTCCCCACGGCCTTCATGCCACCCTCACACTGGTCCTCTCCCTTCTCTGCACCTCCCCACCCGCACCAGGCCCAGACCTCCCAGCAGCAAGCTTGTTGCTGCCACAGCACCAGGGCAGGACCATTCTCCATGGGAGGCGAGGGAGCAGGTGTACCCCGAGGGGCCGGGAGAAGAGCCCCTGAAGGGGAGGCTGAGGCACGCAGGCACCTCCCTGACTTCCACTGTGTTCCGGCCCAGCTCGGAATGAACTCACTCAGGGTGATCAGGGCTGGGCTACAGGGCACGATGGCAGAGGCCCAGGAGCAGGACCTTTGAAATCAAGAGACGGAGGATAGGCCTTGGGGATGCCAACATCTGGCCTGGTTCCCCAGGTGTGTCTGAGCCCAAAGCAATTCCTTCAGAATCTCGGGCTCCGTGGGGTTGAAGACTTAGGCCACAATATCTCTCTTTAGCTCATTGCTCTGAAATTTATAAAACGCTTTTATATTCGAGGCCTCTGTGGGTCTTCCTTCATCTGTGGGGTTAGGGTGTAATTATGAGACTTGTGTTCTACGTAACAAGGAGTGGAAGGGTCCCTAAAGACCCGTCCTCTGGAGGGTCTGTAGCCTGAGGCTGTGACCCACCAAAGTGGAGAATCACTGCCCAAGAGAGGCTCCCGGCCACGCCACAGTTTGTGGCAAAGACTGGAGTCCAGGAGGCACCAGCTGACAGGGGTGTGGCCTCCCTGACTCCTGGCCTGGGGGCTGCCGGGGCGTCTTTGGAGGACTTCAGCCTGGGCTGCCATGATGGCGCAGACTGGCTTTAGCACAGAAATGTCCTAACCTGCCTCCCCCATCTGATGCCTATAGCTAGGTCCCAAGGCTTCAGAAATGCTTCAAAAATGCTGGATGTGCAGCTGCTTCTCGGTAGGGCTCATCTCTGCGAGACGGGTCGATGCAACCTCCACAGAGATATATTTACAGAGCTTTCACTGGCCCTTTGGTCCCCAAGGTCAACTTTTTACAGTGAAATCACATTAATCTAGCTCCCGCCAATCTGAAGTTTGTGGTAACTTGGTGGCAGCAGAGCCCATGTGCCCTCTCTCAGTTAGAGGCAAACAAGACAAAAAGGGGCCAGGAAAACCACTGAGAGAACCTGTTTCCAGGAACTTTAGAAGTTCCCACTTATGTGCTGACGGCCTAACCCAACATGCTAGGGTTTTGTTAGCCTGATTGCATGTATTATATAGATTTGAAACTAACAAGCATTGTTTTAAAGTCTAAACTGTAATTTTGGTTGTCATCTCGACCCTTCAGGGAGCGCCCTCAGGCCGGTCTTTTTTTTTTTTAACTTATTTATTTTTTATAGAGCAGGTTTTTATTAGTTATCTACTTTATACATATTAGTGTATATATGTCAATTCCAATTTCCCAGTTCATCCCACCACACCCCCCCCACCGCTTTCCCTGCTTGGTGTCCATACGTTTGTTCTCCACATCTGTGTCTCTATTTCTGCCTTGGAAACCAGTTCATCTGTACCATTTTTCTAGATTCCATATATATTCATTAATATACAATATTTGTTTTTCTCTTTCTGACTTACTTCACTCTGTATGACAGTCTCTAGGTCCATCCACGTCTCTACAAATGACCCAATTTCATTCCTTTTCATGGCTGAGTAATATTCCATTGTATATATGTACCACATCTTCTTTATCTATTCGTCTGTTGATGGGCATTTAGGTTGCTTCCATGACCTGGCTATTATAAATCGTGCTTCAATGAACATTGGGGTGCACGTGTCTTTTCGAATTTTGGTTTTCTCTGGGTATCTGCCCAGTAGTGGGATTGCTGTGTAGGCCCATCTTGAAGACACTCACAGTCCAAATTTCTGGAAAGCCTTGCCTTTCAAAATCTTTCCACGAGGGAGTCAAATCCAGTCACTAAGTTAGAAATCAGCAGGAAGAAACACGCAGAAATTTAATAATGCGCTCTAAAATCCTATGCATTTAGGAGGAAAGCCTAGAGGAAAATTAAAGCATTAACTTTAAAACCATGAAGCTCCTATGATTTTTGTTCATTGGTTCAGCAAGAAGGTACAGCAAAAAGAAGCCAAAGGAAGGCCAAAGAGCATACCTGCAGGAAGGAGAAGGAGGGAAATAAGGGCAAAATTAATTGACCGATGAAGCAGTAGAGACAAGCAAATCCCAGAACTGATTCCTCCAAAACTGACCAGACAGAAAAAAAAGGGAGTGGGGAGAGAGATACTAAAAGTAGGATAGAAAAATTAAGATATTGAACTTTGCAGATGCACTAGAGATTTTAAAAACCATAAATTGCACTGAGAATTTTTATGCCAGTAAATTTGAAAATGTTGAAGTAATTTTACTAGGAAAACCATGGCAAAGTTGACTCAAAAATAGCAAGAAAAATGAACAGACCAATTACCATTAAAGAAATTAAATAAATAATTGAACTTCACCCCCATCATTTCCCCCCAACACCGCTAAACCCAAGTTTTACAGGCAAGTTATATGTAACTTTATAAGATGAACCTCAAAAACATTATGCTAAGTCAAAGAAGGCAGACACAAAATATCACATATTATATGATTCTACTTATATGAAATATCCAGAATATTACATAAACTCATAGAGACAGAAGGATGATTGGTAGTTGCCAGGGCCTTTGGGGAATGGGGAATGGATTGCTTGATGGGTACGGAATTTTCTTTTGCTCTGGTAAAAGTGTTTTGGAACTAAATAGTGGTGATGGTAGTTGCATATTTGAATGTACTAAACGCTAGTTAAATGTTCACTTTAAAATGGTTAATTTTATGTTATGTGAATTTCACCTCAATTTTTAAAAAGAATTTAATGAGAATGCAACATATCAAAGTGTGTGGGGTGCAGCTAAAGCATTACTGAGAGGGTGATTCATAGCTCTAAAATTATAGTTTAAATTAGAAGAGAAAAAAAGTTACCAAACCAATTATCTGAGTTTCTACCTCAAGAAACTAGAGAAAAGAGGCACAAAATAAGCCCAAAGTGAGCAAAATGAAGGAAACAAGGAAGATAGGAAATGAACCCAATGATATTGAAAACAGGAAAATGATAAAGAAGGTCAACAAAACAAAAAGCTATTTACTTAAAAAAAATCAACAAATTTGATAAACTTCTAAAAAGACTGACATGGACGAAAGGAGAGAGGACCAAAATCACAATATCAGGAATGAAACATGGGATAGCACTACCCAACCACAGCTAAAAGGAAAATAAGGGAATACTACGGACAACTCTATGCTCATAAATTTGATAACTTAAAAGAAATGGGCCAAAATACTAAATTACCAAAACTCGACCAAGATGAAATAGCCCGAATAGTCCAATAACCATCAAAGATGAATTTGTAATTTAAAAGCTACTTAAAAAAAGAAATCTGAAGATCCAGATGGTTTCACTGGAAAATTCTACCAAACAGTTAAAGACTACGAACACCAATTTTATATATTCTCTTTCAGAAAATAGAAGATGAAGAAATATTTCTCATTTTATAAGGCCAATGTTACTCTGATAATAAAACCAGACAAAGACAATACCAAACAAACAAAACAAAACAAAAAAAGAAAATGACAGACCAATATTTCTCAATAACTTAGGCACAAAAATATCAGTGAAATATTACTAAATTGACTCCAGCAACGTATAAAAGAATTATAGACCATGACCAAGTATGATTTATTCCGGATGTGCAAGACTTTCACCATTTTAAAATCAATGTTGTCTACCATGTAGCAGATTAATGGAGAAAAATCATATGACAATATGTGTTGATGAAGAAAAAGCATTTGAGTTCTATACATATTCATGATAAAAACTCTCAGCAATGTAGGAGTGGAGGGGAATGTCCTCAACTTGATAAAGAGCACCTACAACAAAATCTATGACTAGAATTGTGCTTAATGGTGAATACGGAATACTTTTCTTCTAAGATTAGGAACTAGACAAGGATGCCTACTCTCACCATTTTTATTCAGCATTGTACTAGAAGTTCTAGCCAGTGCAATAAGGTTTGAAAAAGAAGTAAAAGGCATACAAATTGGAAAGGAAGAAATAAAACTGTCCCTATTTGTAGACGACAAAATTGTCTGTGTAGAAAATTCCAAGGAACCCACAAAAGAAAAAAAAAAAACCTCTAGAACTAATAAGTGAGTCTAGCATGGTCACAGGATAAAAGATAAGCATATAAAACCATTTGTGTATCTACATAATATCAAAGAACACATGGACACCAAAATTAAACATAAAGTACCACTTACAATTGCTAAAAAAAAAATGAAATACTAAGTGTAAATACAATGAAACATGTGCAGGACTTGTGTGCTAAAAACTATAAAATGCTGATGAAAGCAATAAAGAAGATGTAAATAAATGGATAGACAAGCTATGTTCAGGGACTGTAAGATTCATCTTTACATAGTAAAGATATCAATTCTTCCCAAATTCATATGTGGCTTTAAAAATGAAATTCCTGGGAATTCCCTGGTGGTCCGGTGGTTAGGACTCAGTGCTTCCACTGCAGGGGGCACAGCTTCGATCCCTGGTCAGGGAACTAATATCCTGCATGCTGTGCTGTGTGGCCAAAAAAAAAAAAAAAAAAAAAAGGAATAAAAATGCAATTCCTTCCAAGATCACAGCAAGGTTTTTGTAGACATGGACAAGCTTACTCTCAAATCCATACGAATAAGCACAGACCCTAGAATGGCTAAACCAACCTTGAAGAGGATGGAAAAATGGCAGGAATTCAGCAGCTACACAGCTACAGTGATGGAGACAGAGGAGCGACAGATGAACAGACCAAGGGAGCAAAGCCCAGAGCCCAGAAACAGGCCCAGACAAACATGCCTACGTGATCTTTTACAAGATGCAAAAGCAATTCGCAGAGGAAGGAGCCTTTCCAACAAATGTTGCCGGAGCATGGCATCGACCGTGTATTTCCATCCCCACGGCAATACTTGACCCCCCTGTGGGGGTCGAGGCTGCCCTGCTCTTCCCATTTCAGGGACCAGGGCCTGGGGCTTCGCACCATCACCCGGAAAACTGTCCCGATGCCTCCACCGCCTCCTCTGAGGAGCCCCCGAGCCTGGACAGGCAGGACCTCTGTTTTCTCTTCAGCTGAGACATTAACATTTATTGTTACCAAGACTTCACAGTTTAGTTTTCCAGGACAAGGGAGGACCAGTTAGAAAGAGAGAGGGTATTTCAGGAGCGAGCAGGGGGGCCCCACTCCCCATCGGCTGCCGTCTCCCTGTACTGATCGCGCATTGAGTAAGAGTCTGGTCTCTCCTCACAACATACACAGAAATTAGCTCTAGAAGGTTGCTGATCTCAATGAAAAAAGCAAAACGATAAGGCTTCCAAAATAAAATGTAGAAGAATATCTTCATGGCGATAGGAGGGGAAAGGTTGAAAACTTTACATTTAGGAAGGTCTGTTCGGGACTTCCCTGGTGGTCCAGTGGTTGGGATTTCGCCTTCTGGTGTAGGGGGTGCGGGTTCAAGCCCTGGTCAGGGAGCAAAGATCCCACATTCCTCGAGGCCAAAAAATCAAAACATAAAACAGAAGCAATATTGTAACAAATTCAATAAAGACTTTAAAAATGGTCCACATCAAAAAAAAAAAAAAACTTTAAAGAAAAAGAAGGTGTGCCCACCAAGAGGGTGAAAGGCAAACCACAGAGGTGAAGAAATTTGCGACACAAATCTGACAAAGGATTTTTGTCCAGCATCTACAAGCCAGGAGGAGCCAGACCACCCATCGGAGAAATGGGCAAAACGTGTGAACTCAGGGAAGAGGCAACAGACACGGGAGTATGTGCTGAGCCCCACTGCTCATCTGGAAACACAGGTTAGAACCGTGGTGAGGTGCCTCCACACACTCACTGTGGCCAAGGGCAGCCGGGGCCCGGCGTGTGCAGTGGGCCCACCCACGCTGTGTACGCCCACCAGCTCCGTGAAGCCCCCGGGCAGGAGGAGAACCCCCCTACGCCCAGACACGTGGCAGCAATAAGTTACTGAGTTTGGGGGTACTTATCACCCAGCAGTCTCTGACCAGTTGATCTTGGGGCGGAGCTCCAAGTTATGACACGTGTAAGATTTCACATCGTAGGCTAACGTTATGACCCAAGCCCCTGTCTGCCCCTAACGGCGTGAGTGAGGAGTTACGCAGACCCGGGGGCGTCTCAGCCAGAGGCCCCTCCCATCCAGGGTCAGGCACGGTGGTGGACCTGCCCATCCATCTCCTACGTTCTGGTCCCACAGGTGGGGGTGATTCTGGTCAGCAGAGCTGGCCGTGGCCGTGGTCCCTTTGGTCTCTGTGGTGCTGGAGCGTGAACTGGGCCTGAGCAGGACACACGCAGGATCTGGGGTAGCCTCTCCAGCTACTCTGAGGGTCGTGGGCAGTGCCGGGGTCACCTGTTGGGGGGGGCTCTGTTTCCATGTCCCCACTGGGGTACCAGGGGGTGGCCTTGTGGGAAATGGTTTCGCTGGAGGCCCCCTTGGTCCCCTCACTTCTCGCCCACACCGTCCCTGAGGGAGAAGTTTCCGTCAAGCATCAGTACCGACTGTGACCACTGACCCTCCGCCCCCTCTGCCCGTCCATGGAGAGGTGGGGTCCAACAAAGAGGAGGGTGGGACCCCAAGAGGCAGGCTCCCACCGCCCAGAGCAGGGTGCACTGGACTAGGGTTGTGTGGCCGTGCTGGTGTCTGACCCCCGGCGGGGTCTTTGAAAGCATAAGTCAAACACCGTTGCCCTCTGGCCCCAGAGCTAGGAATCTCTATTTTGGAAGGTTTGGGGCCTCGGCAAGCAGCAAGGCGCTCAGTGCCCTAGACTCAGGAGCAGGGGTGGGGGGGCAGCCCTCGCCTCCTCCCCGCCAGGCCCCCAGCCCTGCCCACGCAGCCCGCATCTCCCTCCTCCTCCTCCCATTCACCCTCCTGCTTGCTAGAAACCTGCTCCCCCAACCCTCTGCCCTGCAGAACAGCTAATTACATGCTCTGCGGGTTGGGGGCCGCAGAGAGGCTGGGCCTGGTGCCGGCCAAGACGCCCCTCCCTGCTCCCGCCTGGGTCTGCGGGCGTCCCTGGCCCGCTTAACCTTGTGAGGAGTGGCGGCTCTGACTGGCCACCGTCCTGTGCTTGGAACACCATTAATCACGGTGAATTCATTAGGCATTTCACAGGGGACCTGGGTACCCAATTCGACATCAATTACATTGAAATTAAGTGACAGTGCCCAAGGCCTGGGGACAGAGCTCCGGGACCATGTCTGCCTCCCAGAGCTAACGGCCAGAAGACAACCGCAATGCCTGGTTCCCAGGCAGGCAAGATTGGGCCCCAGAACTCGGGGCCGAGGTTGTCCGGACTCCCCGTCCAAGGGGGCAGCCAGCTGAGGTCACAGGCAGCAGCAGTGCCTCGTTCGTGTGGGTCTCCAGGGATAGCCCAGCCCTGAGGGACCTCAGGCCACGGTCACGCCTCGGAGATCCTGCCGTATCACCTGGGAGCTGGTTAGAGATGCAGAACTGGACCTTGGGCATCAGAATCCGCATACTAACACGGGCTCCAGGGGACTCTTGGGCACACTGAGCTGGAGGGGCCGGGCTCTAGGGGTCCCTGGCTCATAGCAAGAATCTGGACCCGTCTGGGCTCTGCTCGCAGCCGCCCTGGACCTGCCCCGGCCACAGTGCACGGAGGTGGCCAAGTGCCCCAGTGACTGTCCCTCCCGGCCAACAGCCGCTACACGCTTGATAAACACTTAGCGGGGACAGTGACTAAAGTGAGCGCCTGTTTCCACCCGGCCTGTTTGCGCAGCTCTGCTGGCCCCTGAGCCCCGGGGTCCTCCTCGTGGAAGGACCTGCCCGGTTCCCGGGCCTGGTCTCTGGGCCAGCCGTGAGCTGGGCAACCAGGGAGCAGCCGCGGGGAGGGAGAGACCCGCAGTCACGACGGCATGTGTGGTGCTTCTGGGTAATCCTGCAGCGGCTCGGGAAATGGGATTTGCATAATTTGAAATTTAAGGAAAATCTCTAAGTACTTTAATTTTGATAGAAACTGTTCCCACTGCTGACATGTGTCTACATCTATAATTTCAGTTGATGAATTGCTGTAATTTCCCCTCCTTTTCGTGTTCTTTGCAACATTAATTGTCAGTTGCAGGGGAAGACACTGTAGAAGACAGAGGGCAGGATAAAGCCGGGGCTGGGCGCCTGCGCATCTGCGCTAGCGATTATGTCCTCACAGATGCCATGGAAGCCGGGCTCCCACAAAAACGTGTTGTCGGAGTCCCCTTCTGCCCAGCCTGCAGCCCCAAACCGAGAGGGTGTCAGGAGGTTTGAGCAGCAGCCAAGGCCAACCCCACATCCCACCTCCAACTTCAAGGTCAACCCCACATCCCACCTCCAACTTCAAGGTCAACCCCACATCCCACCTCCATTTTCACGGTCTACTCCACATCCCACTTCCATCTTCAAGGTCAGTCCCACATCCACATCTGCCTTGGCCATAGCTGACTGGCAGTCCCATATCCACATCTGCCTTGGCCATAGCTGACTGGCCAGGAGGGGACACCTCACCCAAGCTGAGCCAATGAGAGTCTCTGTCCTGGGATCTGGTCCAGCAGCAGGACCCTGCACGTTTGTACCTGTGACCTACCGTCTTGTGGGTCCTGTGGGCGGTGCCCACCACAGCCAAGTAAGGCAAGGGTCTGACCTCAGGTGTCTAAAGAGCAAAGAGGGCCGAGGAGACCCCCTGGTCCCGGAGATGGACCCTCGTTCTTTCATTAGCCCCCTGTGCTCAGTCAAACAATTTCTCCAGATCTTTGGTGACTTGAAAAATTCCTGACTTTTGCCTAGGAGGACAAAAAGCATTAGGGAAACTTGCAGGGGGTGTGGAGAAGAATAAAATACATGCCCCAGCTGACAGGCTAGTGTGCTACTGGAACGTCCGGACTGTACCCTCTTTCCAGCATTTTTGAGGAAATAAGGACCAGGCCTCACCCGTTCGGCTCAAAACCTCCGCAGGATTGGGTCCCAAAGCCCACGCTCCACCCAGGACGTGTCTGGGGGTCCCTCACCCCAATGATGCCTGCCCCACCCTCCACCAACACCCCCAATCCCTCCCCCCACTCTGCTAAAACAAAGCCCACTCTTACCCGGGCTGTCACATGGCATTACCCAATTCTTCTATTAATTTATTATTCATGATGAAAAATTATTCTAATACCATTTTCCATGCTATTCATATTCCAGGGATGAGCCATGTAAAGCCCCTTCCTGCGGCCCTGCTCTTGGCGAGAGCCGATCTATTTTTAACAAAGTGTATTGAAATTAAAATCTAATCATGAGTTATAGGCCGGGTTTAACAAGTACGCTTTCGATTTCGGAGTCTGAGTGCCTCCGCCCAGCTGGGGAGGCGGGAGGGGCCTCCCTCTGGCGGGTGTTGGAGGTGCCGCCACCCTGCTGTCAGGGAGTCTCTGCGGTTGTGGGACCCCTCTCCCCATGGGGGCTGGACCAGGCAGATCCCTCCCCCCTGGGTCCAGTGACCCTCAGAGTTTGGCTCTCAGATGGTCCCTGGGTCAGGAGAGGAGGAAGCTGCTCCCTGGCTGAGATGCGGTGGACAGGCCCGCACCCCTGCCGACCCTCTCTGATCCCGCCCTCCTCCCTCTGACTGCCCTCTCTTTGTGGGGGTCCTTGGCCTCACCCCAGCACCCACTGTGGCCCAAGGTGTGTGCACACAGGCAGCGTCCATCCATCCAGCTTGGGCAGCACCTCCCTCCATCTGGGCTGGACACAGAAGGATGAGCTACAAGGCCAGTCTCATGCGAGGGAGCAGAAGTCAGCCCCAAACCTGAGGAAGCTGCCAGGAGGAGGGTGCCAAGCCCGCCCCCCAGTGAAGGGCCAGGGGTCTACTTGGGGGAGGGGCCAGGGGTCTTCTTGGGGGGAGGGAGGGGCCGGGGTCTCCTTGGAGGAGGGGAGGGGCCAGGGGTCTCCTTGGGGGGAGGGGAGGGGCCAGGGGTCTCCTTGGGGGAGGGAGGGGCCAGGGGTCTCCTTGGGGGAGGGAGGGGCCAGGGGTCTCCTTGGGGGGAGGGGAGGGGCCAGGGGTCTCCTTGGGGGAGGGAGGGGCCAGGGGTCTCCTTGGGGGGAGGGGAGGGGCCAGGGGTCTCCTTGGGGGGAGGGGAGGGGCCAGGGGTCTCCTTGGGGGAGGGAGGGGCCAGGGGTCTCCTTGGGGGAGGGAGGGGCCAGGGGTCTCCTTGGGGGGAGGGGAGGGGCCAGGGGTCTCCTTGGGGGAGGGAGGGGCCAGGGGTCTCCTTGGGGGAGGGAGGGGCCAGGGGTCTCCTTGGGGGAGGGAGGGGCCAGGGGTCTCCTTGGGGGGAGGGGAGGGGCCAGGGGTCTCCTTGGGGGAGGGAGGGGCCAGGGGTCTCCTTGGGGGAGGGGAGGGGCCAGGGGTCTTCTTGGGGAGAGGGGAGGGGCCAGGGGTCTCCTTGGGGGAGGGGAGGGGCCAGGGGTCTCCTTGGGGAGAGGGGAGGGGCCAGGGGTCTCCTTGGGGGGAGGGGAGGGGCCAGGGGTCTCCTTGGGGGAGGGAGGGGCCAGGGGTCTCCTTGGGGAGAGGGGAGGGGCCAGGGGTCTCCTTGGGGAGAGGGGAGGGGCCAGGGGTCTCCTTGGGGGAGGGAGGGGCCAGGGGTCCCCTTGGGGGAGGGAGGGGCCAGGGGTCTCCTTGGAGGAGGGGAGGGGCCAGGGGTCTCCTTGGGGGGAGGGGAGGGGCCAGGGGTCTCCTTGGAGGAGGGGAGGGGCCAGGGGTCTCCTTGGGGGAGGGAGGGGCCAGGGGTCTCCTTGGGGGAGGGGAGGGGCCAGGGGTCTTCTTGGGGGAGGGGAGGGGCCAGGGGTCTTCTTGGGGGGAGGGGAGGGGCCAGGGGTCTCCTTGGGGAGAGGGGAGGGGCCAGGGGTCTCCTTGGGGGGAGGGGAGGGGCCAGGGGTCTCCTTGGGGGAGGGAGGGGCCAGGGGTCTCCTTGGGGGGAGGGGAGGGGCCAGGGGTCTCCTTGGGGGGAGGGGAGGGGCCAGGGGTCTCCTTGGGGGAGGGGAGGGGCCAGGGGTCTCCTTGGGGAGAGGGGAGGGGCCAGGGGTCTCCTTGGGGGGAGGGGAGGGGCCAGGGGTCTCCTTGGGGAGAGGGGAGGGGCCAGGGGTCTCCTTGGGGAGAGGGGAGGGGCCAGGGGTCTCCTTGGGGGAGGGAGGGGCCAGGGGTCTCCTTGGGGGAGGGAGGGGCCAGGGGTCTCCTTGGAGGAGGGGAGGGGCCAGGGGTCTCCTTGGGGGGAGGGGAGGGGCCAGGGGTCTCCTTGGAGGAGGGGAGGGGCCAGGGGTCTCCTTGGGGGAGGGAGGGGCCAGGGGTCTCCTTGGGGGAGGGGAGGGGCCAGGGGTCTCCTTGGGGGAGGGGAGGGGCCAGGGGTCTCCTTGGGGGGAGGGGAGGGGCCAGGGGTCTCCTTGGGGAGAGGGGAGGGGCCAGGGGTCTCCTTGGGGGGAGGGGAGGGGCCAGGGGTCTCCTTGGGGGAGGGAGGGGCCAGGGGTCTCCTTGGGGGGAGGGGAGGGGCCAGGGGTCTCCTTGGGGGGAGGGGAGGGGCCAGGGGTCTCCTTGGGGGAGGGGAGGGGCCAGGGGTCTTCTTGGGGGAGGGGCCAGGGGTCTCCTTGGGGGAGGGAGGGGCCAGGGGTCTCCTTGGGGGGAGGGGAGGGGCCAGGGGTCTCCTTGGGGGAGGGGAGGGGCCAGGGGTCTCCTTGGGGGAGGGGAGGGGCCAGGGGTCTTCTTGGGGGAGGGGAGGGGCCAGGGGTCTCCTTGGGGGAGGGGCCAGGGGTCTCCTTGGGGGCAGGGGAGGGGCCAGGGGTCTCCTTGGGGGGAGGGGAGGGGCCAGGGGTCTCCTTGGGGTGGGGCCAGGTATGCTGGCTGAGGTCTGAGCCCAGCCCCTAATAAGAGCAAAAGCCCCTCCAGGCCAGCGAGGGGACCGATCTCCTCAGGGGGGGCTCACCCCAAGCCCCGGTGCTGTGCAGAGCCCCTCACAGGTCCAGGACTCCCCCAGCAGCCCCACAACTGGTGAGGTTGTAGTTTCTTTTCGTCCTTTTATAAAGGATTGAATTCTTCCTCTTCAACAGCTTTACAGAGATGATAATTCTCATATCATGTAACTCATCCATTTCAAGTGGATGATTCAGTGGTTTCTAGTCTATTCACAGGGCTGTGCACCCATCACCACGGTCGACTTTAGAACATTTTCATCGCCCCAGTAAGGAAAACTGCACTCTTTAGCGGTCACCCTCCTCCCCCAGCCCTAAGTGAGCTGATCCATTCCATGTCTCTCCAGACATGCCTGTTCTGGATACTTCCCATCAACAAGATCCTACAGTATGCGTCTGGCTTCCTTAAAGCAGCGCTGTGTTTCTGAGGCTCATTCACGCTGTGGCCTGTGTCAGCGCTTCATCCTTTTTACGGCTGAATCGTGTTCCACTGCATGAAGGGACCACATCTTGCTTATCCTTCATCCGTTAATGGACCTCTGGGTTGCTTCCATTTTGGTTATTGAGAGTAAGGCTGCTACGAATGCACACCTACAAGTGTCCGTGTGGACATGTGTTGTCATTTCTCCTGGGAAGCTACTGGGAATGCAGTGGCTGGAGAAACAGGTTGTGGTGTAACCCTCCAGCCTCCCTCAGGACCAGCGAGGTGTGGACAGTCCCCGTGGGGCTTAGTGAATGCATGGATTCTGAAAAGCAGATGCGCCAGGTTCTGTGTCCAATTGCTCAGAGACTCACATGTGTGATGGGAAGATACTTTCCCTCCAGAAACCTGGCTCTGAATCCACCCTTTGCCCCTCACCTGGACAAGGCAAAGGAGGAGCCCCGAGCGGGTCAGCACCAGCAGGCAGGCATGAGTTTTGAAACACGACTGCCGGGCACCCAGGCCCCCATTCATCCTTTCTGGCAGGTCGATGGCTCCCAGCATCTGCATCAATTTAACTCCACCGTGGTGGGACCTGAGACAGCGCCCTGCACCACGGGGGCGATTTCTGCATCCCACTGACAGCCTTTGGCCAGCAGGGCCCCTCGGCTCACCCTGGACCCCCGGTCTGATCCTAATGGTGTCTTTTGTCGCTCCTCTGAGCTCCCTCCACTGGCCTCCCTCCCCTGTGACCATCTGTTTGGAACCAGACGATCAGATAATGATCTGTTCTCTTTAGAGTAAAGCAGAAAACTGAGAAAACATAATTTGCTGTTACTGCACTGAGCGCAGATTTATTTCCGGAAACAAGCCTAAGTGTGACTGTGAAGCGGAGGCTGTCATTAAGTTGCCCTTCCCGCCCCAGGTCTCCCGCAGCCTCCGTTCCCAGGGCCGCTCTGGGATCGAGGACAGACGGAGGTTGGAGAGTGGCCGCTTCCTCCTCCGGGCCACTGGGGGTGGCACCAAGGCCACGTGTGCTCCAGAGCATCCCACACAGAATCCCTGCGGGGCTCCGTGTGTCCACCCTGGAAAGACATCCCAACAGCCGTGAGCGGACCTGTCGGAACGCCCTCCCACTTACCCACAGGCGCTCCGAGGAGGTGCCCGGCTCCCTGCCGGTGCGTCCAGCGCCTTCTGTGCTGTTCACAGCCGCTGACCTTCATAAACTGTCCTGGGAACCCGCTCGGTCACGTGGCTTTGGAGGGTGACGTGTCAGGAGACTTTCTCAGGGAACCACGTCCTCCTAAATTCTCCCTCCTGTGCCAGGTTCAGTGAGAAATTATCTTTAATTCTTTTTCCGTAAAAGGCAAAGTTATTTTTAAACTGCACACCCGATTGAATAACAACATGACAGATAATGAGAGGACTCCTTTTTGTTTTTTCATGTCCTGTAAAATGCATGTTGAATTTCCTTTTTCTTTTTTCATCCTTCAAACTGTCCCCGTTGCGATGGAGAAGGGGGGGCCTGCGCGAGGCCGAGGCCCTCGGGTTGACCGTGAGCAAAGGTGCAACCACCCTCCCGCTCTGCTCACTTGCTCACACGTCCACACGACCTAAGGGAAAATCCAGTGTTCTTCCCGTAATTACCCCCGCATCCTGCTCTGCGGAGGAGGCCGCTGCTCCCCTGGGACAACGGAGGGCACAGGACGAGGGAAACTCGATGCTGGCTCTGTCCATGGGTCGGAAAGGTAAGAACCAGGACCTCCGGGCCGAGGTGCCCTGCAGCAGTCCAGGAGCGAGGCTGGCCTTGTCGGGACCTCGTATGTTCCGGAAACCAACTCTGCACGTTGACCCATGGGTCTGATCCTCTGACCACAGTTGAAGCTGTGGCCAACCAAGTCCAGGGAGGAAAGCTAGGAAACGACCAGAGCAGGAAGTCGCCTGGCAGGGTGCCCACCCCCGTCTCTGCAAGGACGCCCGCGGGGGCCTGGCAGCCCTTTCTCTCTGCTTATCTCTCTGTCTCTGTCTCTCCGTCTCTCTCGGACTCTCCCTACCTCTCCCCCTCCCTGCCCAACACCTCCCCCGCCCACCGGCTTCCTGCGAGGTTTGCGACGCCTCCAGGTGGGCTACTTTGTACCGGAGGCCAGAGTGGACAACATGCACGTGTTTCCCCCAATCCTGCTGCCTCCGTCCCCTGGCCCAGGGTCCACACGCCTGACCTTTCCCCCGCACTGCTGAACTGCCACTCGCCGGTGTCCCCGACAGAAAGGAAGCAGTTAGTCTAATTTAGAACGATCCTGACCTTTTCTTCTTGCCCTTTTCACTGTGACTAAATTACAGGGTGTGGATCCAAAATGGGCCTTTGAGCTGCTGCGGTGCCGAGTGACCCCGGGTCGGCCCCAACCTCTGCTTGCTCGGAGCTTAATTACCCAGCAGTCTCGTTGCTGAGGACACAGGAGGGAGTGTGATGGGGCCCTGAGCCTCTGCCTGGGGTGTCTGGGTGGGGGGCCGAGGTGCAGAGGGAGAAGGGCCAGCTGGGGAGGCGGCTATAGAGGCTGCACGGCCCCCAGGGCAGCAGAGGGTGGCCCCGCACTGGGCTCTCCTTGACGGGGTTGTGAGGGGCGAGAGTTCCTTTCAGCGGGACCACCGAGCCCTCCCACGAGGACCCACAGAGAACGCCCCCGTGGGTCCCCAGGGCCGCGGCTTTGCTGTCCTTGCATCAAAGTCACAAGCACGCCCAGGTTTCAGGGGGCAGACCCAAGGCCCCCCGAGGGGGTGACACGAGGCCAGCCAGATGGTCGGCAGGTCCAGGCCAGCGGGGAGGGGGTTGTGAGTTTAAAGAGAACAGGTGCCGAGCAGCACAGGGACAAAGACACCCGGTGCAGAGGGGGGAGCAATCCCTGGGGGCCAGCCTGGAACTTTCTAGGGATGAGGGAAGGATTTCCCCAGGTGGTACCCGGGAGCTGTGAGGACCTTCTGGGCGGAGGGCACAGAGCAGATTCTGCCAAAGGGCTGGGGTGCTGGGGATTGAAACAGTCGCCTCTGTGTCACGGGTCTCACGGAACCCGGGCCTTTGGGTAAGAATTCGCTCAGCTGTTTTGGGGCCTGTGGGTCAGTAACGGCCCCCATGGAGTGCCTACTCTGTGGGATCGTCAGGCCAGAGAGACCGAGGAGGGTCATGCACTCATCTGGGAGGCCCCAGCTCCCCTTCCAAGCAGAACACACCCCCTGGGACCCCCGGGGTGGTCTGTGCCAGCTTTGGGCGAAGCTCCCCAAGCCTGTCTCAGCCAGCTCGGCTGGCGGTAACAAAAATGCCGCAAATGAGGGCTGGAGGGTTTTCCCACCTCACCTCTGGGGCTGGAGGTCAAATGTCAGGGTGCCAGCCCGGCCGAGTTCGGGTTCACAGATGGCTGATCTCTCTGGGTCCCCACGGGGCCCCGGTGCCTCTTCCTATAGGGCGCTAATCCCCTCACGAGGCCTCCACCCTCAGGACCTCATTGCCTCCCAAAGACGTCCCCTCCCAACACATCCCATTAGGGCTTCAACTTAGGAATTGGGAGGACTCGCTCTCGGGGCAGCAGCCTCCACCCGATCTCTGCACACAGGAGTGTGTGCCACCTGCCCGGGCAGGGGGCGTCTGGGGCAGGAGGAACAGGAGTGAGTGGAGAGTGAACACCGGCCTGCTTCGTGCCCGTCCCTCTCGGGGCACTAGGATGGGGCAACTGCACACAGAGGGGTCACCTCCTGGGTCACCATCAGGCCATCACTGAGAGGAGTGGCCCCGAGGCACCAGCTGAACAGTGGGGTCGGGGTGACGGCTCCCTGCCCAGTTCCTGCCTTTCTGTCCGTTGCCTCTGGAGGGCAGCCAGCTCTGCCAAAGCTCTGGGGGACTCGGAAGAGAACAACTTTCCTGGAAAACTGGCCCAGCCAGGCTGAGTTCTCTGGTGCGAGTCTGGGGGCACCTCCCCGGGGTCACCAGCGTTGCTCGTGGGGTCCGCCTGTGTGCACCAGACGGGGTGTGATAGGAAGGACACCTGTGTGCATGGCCATTCCTCCTGTTAACGCATGATGACGTGGTAACAACAACGCCATGTGTGTACAGGAACCACGTATCCTATGGGTTACCTGATTGTTGTTCCCCTGGTTAGCGTGCGAATCAGTGTATAATTACCCTGCATAATGTCCAATCTCATAGTAACACTAATTCACAAAGCAAAAATCACCACGTGATTACCCTGCAATTACGTGATGGTTACTGATCAATTACTTGTACAGAGTTTGCTGGTGTTCACAGACTGGCTGTTGCCCGTGTGCCCATCCCCAGGGAGTTGCTCTCGGGGTGCCCGGCTGACAGCTACCCTCGGTCCCTCCAGGCACCAGCCTCCTGTCTCTCCCCTGTTAGACTCACACCCGGAGCCCACGGTCCCAGAAACACGCTTCGTTGCAGGAATGGGAACAACGGTGCCCCATTTCCCCGAGCTGGGTTTCCCTTGGAAGGGGCTGGGACCACCCCCTCAAGTAGGCGAGGAAACTGAGACCCAGACGGGGCATGTTCTGGGGGATCCCCACCTTTGCTGTTCTCAGGTGCAGGTGAGGCCCGCACTGTCAGCACGGGAACTGCTGGGGAGCAGTGAGTGGACCCGCCTGTGTCTAGGGCTGCAGGGTGCGCTCCGGCTGGGAGCAGGCACGACTTCCAAGGCCATGTCAGTGCTCGCTTCTCCCAGGGCCAGGAAGCTCTGGCTGGGTCCACCCTGGAAGGTCCAGGTGCATCTTTGCAAAAACCATTCTGACTCCAGGGTGTGGCCCCGGGTGCCCACCTTGAAAATCAGTGCCTCACTCCCGGCCCCGAGCAGGTGTGGACACACAGACAGGACCATCCCCCCGGGGCGTGGGGAGCACAGCTCACCTGGGCGATGTCACTGCCCTGGAAATAAATGCCTCACCTGCCTCAGTTCCCCTTCTCCGCATGCAGCCAGCGGGAACAGGGAGAAGGGGGTGCTGCCGGCCGCCCCCCAGGAAGAGAAGGTGTTGGTGAAGGCAACCCTTTGCCCACAGGGGTCTCCACTGGAAAGACCCCATACCCACTCTGTGTGAGTCTT
Organism: Hyperoodon ampullatus; assembly: GCF_949752795.1. Lineage (NCBI taxonomy): Eukaryota > Metazoa > Chordata > Mammalia > Artiodactyla > Ziphiidae > Hyperoodon > Hyperoodon ampullatus. The sequence goes on along the minus strand of NC_136927.1, from coordinate 87,816,421 downwards.
AGAACAGGTCGGGCTCTTTGTGAGATGTGCACACATGCTCGCCTGGAACCACATCTCCTGTGGACACAGCCCTTGGCAATGAGCAGACGGCCATCCACCAGACGCACCTGGGCCTTGGCCCCTGCTTGAGTCGACCTGAAGGCCAGTGCGGCCACTTCCTGGTGGGCACTGCGTGGGCACAGCAGCCCGAGACCCTCCGTGAGCAGGGCTGGGGAGCGCCTCCATCCCAGCCGCACCCCTGCGCCCCAGAGCCTCAGCTACGTCATCCCTGTGACCCATCACTGAGGTGAGGCAGATGCTGGATTTCACCTGGGAGAGGGAAGCCGCAGCTGCCCTGGCCACCCCTCTGCCCCGCAGTCCTTCCACTCTTCACCGAAACACGCACCGCAGGGCTCACCCTGCGTTTTGTCTGCATTTGAACTTCAACCCCGCATTTTAGCTGCCCGGGGCCCTGGTCTGCATAATGCCCCTGCCCCTCCCCTGGACCCCCTATAAATGAAAATAAACAAGGCTCTCTGGGCAAGCCCCCCGAAGCCCGGGACCGTGACCTTGAAGGGGCGGCCTGACCCACAGGGCTCCCCCTCGAGGTGCGGGCCTCATCAGCCCAGGGCAGCCCGTGACTTCTCTGAGCCTGGACCAGATGGGGCTGGTCTAAAGAGAAAGCAGGGCTGGGATAAAATCACCTGCAAGGGGCCTGCGGCTGTGAGCAAAGGTGGCCTGTGCTGTGGGTGGGGGGACGAGAGGTCTGGCTGCCGCCACCCAGAGAGCATCCTGGGAGGAGTGGGCGGCTCTCAGGGAGACGGTCCTCCTTCTCCGCTCACCTGGAGACCTGGTCTCCGCAGGGCACGCCGCCACCCTCCTCCTTTTAACAAAGGTGGTGACGGACATTCATCCTCTCGGAGCCCTTCCGGCTGAGCAGACTTGTGTTTCAAATGGTCTGAAACCCAGCTTAAGGAGTAATGCCCCAACTGTAGCTGACTCAGAATAAACCACAGGCTGAACTGTCGTCAGGTCATTTCCCCCTCTGTTTCCAGGGGGACCAAGCTCAGTGACCATGGCAGTCCCATCCCCACGAGTGCCCAGGTGGACACACAGGCTGCCACCGTGTCTCTCCTTTCTGTTGTGAAAAGGTAGGTGCTGTTCTGTGCAACTGGAACAAACACACACACATGGACACATGCAAATACAAAATCTAGGTACACACAGATACATGCAGACACACACACAGGGACACAGAGAGACACAGACACACAAGGACACTCTATACACGTACACGCATGTACAGGTACACACAGACACACACCCCCACAGGGACACACAGGCCACACCATGAGGCTGGGAGAGGCTGGAAGGCCCTGAGACTCCAGGGAACCACCCCTTTTTTTTTTTTTTGGAACCACCCCCTTAATGACACATATGATAATGAAAGAATATAATAAATACAATTAGCATATGTTTTAAACCATTTATCAGTGAAGCTCACCATAAAGTCAGAAGAGAGAGCGCTCCAGACTGGGCCCGTATCACGGCTTCTAATCCTCAGGGTCGTAAAATCCCTGGCTTGGAAGAAATGGGCGTCTCTAGCTGGTGGAATCCGCCAGCTCCCGGTGGCGGTGTCGCAGTGTGAGGTGAAGTTTTGGGGCCTGCAGAGCCCGGGGGACAGGTGACACCTCCGCCTCTTCCTGTGGGGGTCCCGCCCAGGAGTCGGGGTGAAGGGGCACATCTGCTCCCACGGCTCATCTGTGTCGCCCTCGGCCCTCGTGTGGCCGAGTGCACGAGCCCAGGTCGCCCGCTGGTGCCTGGGGGCGGCAGCCCCTCCTCTCGGTCACCCCGGGAAGACACACGTGTGCTGGCTGCCCCCCCCGGCCTCTCTGCTCACCTCTTCTGTGAACCCAGAGAGACTGTCTGCCTTTGCTCTCGGGTCGGGCCTGGCCCCCGATGCTGAGACAGAGCTTCACTGCAGGAGGGTGACTGGGGCGGCGTCAGTCTCCTAGGGCCCCAAGGACGGACGGGGCTTAGATAACAGGCTCAATTTCCTCCAGGTTCTGGGGTCCCGGGCAGATCCTTTTGCCGCATTAGCCCTGTGGCCAGTGCAGTCGGGGGCCACAGCCATTGTCATCTGGACATCCCCAGAGATGCGAGGTGACAGCGGGCATCAGCAGGACGCTGAGGTGCAGAGACGTGCAGCTGGGGCTTGACCTTCAGGTCCTGGAAACGCACATTTCACAGCTTTGATCAAAAAGATTCCTCTTCTGGGGCTTCCCTGGTGGCGCAGTGGTTGAGAGTCCGCCTGCCGATGCAGGGGACACGGGTTCATGCCCCGGTCTGGGAGGATCCCACATGCCGCGGAGCGGCTGGGCCCGTGAGCCATGGCCGCTGAGCCTGCGCGTCCGGAGCCTGTGCTCCGCAACGGGAGGGGCCACAACAGTGAGAGGCCCACGTACTGCAACAACAACAACAACAACAACAACAACAACAACAACAAAAAGATTCCTCTTCTACCCTTTGGTGAAACAGCTGGGGTTGGAAGGAGACTCATGGAAAACGGCAGGGGACCCCCCCCACCCCGTCACGAATCTTCCCCACAAAGAGACCAGGAGCATCTGTCACTTCTCCCTGCTTTCTGGGGAGGGACGGGGGGCTCAGTAGAGGGGGCCACAGAGGCCCCTCCCCGCTCCCCGTGAGCCCACAAACGCAGGCCCTGGAAGGGTCAGTTCCCCCACTTCTGTGGTTGGGGAGGAACAGGACTCACCTGATGAGTCCCGTGGACTCACCATCGGCCTCCCTGCCCCACCCCCAGCCTGACCCTCAGGCAGGAGGGACTCAGCTGCACATGGGCCCTCGGGGGCTGCTGGCGGGGCGGACATCCTGGCTGAGCCTGATGTCTCATTCTGGTGTGAGCGGGCTGCAGAAGTGTCCCTTGGATGCCATTACGTTTTTAAATCATTACGTTTGGGGTGGTTTGTTACACAGCAGCAGATAATTGAGACATTTCTAGGGCAAGTGCAGGCCAGTTGCTGGCATGTGGCAGGTGTTCAGTGAATGTTAGTGGCTGTTTTTATTTTTTGTAGCACATTACCATCCTCAACAGCACATGAAGAAGTTGGTTTGGCAGATGTGACCGACGTCCAGAGATCCAAGGACCCAAATAACATTCTCAATACCTAGGCTCTGAAAAGGAGCCGATGGACATTAAGAAGAGGACTGTGAATCATTTCCTGTTTGGCTTTGAGGGTTAGTTTCCTGTGGCCTCGAGGTTTTACACTTTCTTAAAAAAAACTGGATAAAGTGTCTTATTTTGGATTATCACAGGGTACATGTTGTTTTTTCTTCTTGTCCATAATTTCTTTGTCTTGAAATGTGACAGCAAAAATGTCTGCGGCCTTATTTGGCCTTCAGCTCCTCTGACTTAAAACTGCCGACTTTGTTTTTGCTCGTGGTGCAAACATGTAACTCAGTGGCTTTAATTTTGGTTTGAGACGGGTGTCCTCACACGTCTGCCACAACCCCACACACGGGCAAACCATCCCAAGATGTCGCCTCTCCATCCTGCTAGAAACCATGTGGCTGGGTTCGGGGCCTCCCGTGCAGGAAACCAGGGGTCTGAGTTACATGCAGGTGGGGTCGTTTGGGACCCTAAGACACGCCCCAGTTCAGGTGGGGACTGCACACCACCAAGCCCCACACTCTGCTAGGACCTGGGGCTGCTGGGGCCTCTCCATTGGGAGATCGTCGTGGAAGCAGGACAGCCCCCGCGCCTGAGCCACACCAGGGCCAGACCCTCTCGGCACTTTCCAAGAGGGCTGTCTTGGAGTTGGCCCTGGGGGGGCCCTTCCTGAGCAGCCCTGAAGCCCCACTGCCCCGTGCTGTCTGAGGATCTCAGGCCCCCATCCCTGGGCCCCCAGTGGAAGCGGCTCCCTGGGCAGCCAAGCAGAGTTGGCCCATCGCCCTAGATCTTGCAGACCTGCCCCCCGGGGGCATCCGTACGCCCGTCCCCGCCGTAGCCTCTCCTCCTGCCTCCCAGGAGGCTGAGGGGCTATCTGGTGGTCTCCGCTCTCGGAGCCTCTTGCAAAGGAAATAATCGGCTGCCGGGGAGCCCCGTGGCAGCACAGGGAGGGTGTGTGGCCGCGAGGTGATTAGCAGGCAACACTATTATCATGACGCTGCTAATCAATTCCCAGCTCGTTACATTTCCTGTGGCTAATTTGTACTCGGCTGCTCATCTCTATGCTGATAAATGTGTTTTCCATTTGTTTTAGTGGCTGAAGGGAAAGAGTTCGATATTTACATATTTTGACGTTTATCAGAGAAATTGCGGCACCTGAATTAATACCTCTTTGGTTTATAAGTTTGTAGAAAGGATCGTGGGGTCAGGCATTTTGGTGGATCAGGCCGCCCTTCCTCTCAGTGACCCTCAGGCCCAGCCCAGGGTGGGTGTCCCCGCCCCAGCACAGCCTCCTGGGCAGGGGCCCCCTCCCCTCCCTCTGTGGGGCGTGGTGGTGCCCTGCCCTCCCTGCTGACGGAGAGCGGGGACAGGACAAAACCAGCCTTCACATCCCCCAACCCTGAGCAGTGGGGTGACTGGGAGCCATGCTTTTTCCCTAGACCAACCTCATCTCGACTGGGGGCCTCATCCACCCCCCGCCGCCCCCCACAACCCTCGCTCAGGTCCCTCCAGCCGCTGTGTGAGCCCCACATCAACACCTGCACATACACACACACACACACACACACACACACACACAGAGGCATCGGGGAGCCAGAGTCAGTGCCCTCACCCCACCTCCACATGGTGGGCCTGAGTCCCGGGGTCTCTCAGCCCCCCAGGCCCCTGGGCCCCTCCTGGTGGAGACCCTTCGGTGCTGCCTCTGCTGGGTGTCCTGGGCTTGGCCTGGCCTCCAGGAGAGCTGAGTAAAAGAACGGTCTGGAATCTACCCATCTGCTACCCGCCAGCCCCGTCCCTCCTGTGACCGTCTGTCCCTCCCCGGGCCCCACAGGCCCTGCACTGGCTCACGGCTCCGTTCCCCCCTGTCCAGTCCAGGTCTCCTCGCTTAGGCCTTTGCTTCTGCTCTGATGCCCACCTGGCCCCTGGTTGGGGGCCCTGCTCCCCAGGAATGCCCCTCCCTGTCCTCTGGGGCCTCCCCATGCCCCTCCTTGTGGGGCCCAGGCTGGAAGGGCAGACGGGACCCCATCCCCGCCCTGCTTGGGCAGAGCGCTCGTGCCATCCCAGACCGCATCTGGTCCAGTCGGTGGGCCCGGGGCTGGCAGGGTGTCAGTGGGCACCAGACCAACCCCACAGGGTCAGTGGATGTGGTGGCCCCTGCTCCATGGGTCCAGGACCAACCTCCAACCCGGCCTCCCTGGAGAAGTGCCCGCCGGCCCCTTGAGGCTTAGATGAAGTGCTCTAGGGATGAATGTGACCCAGGAATGACGGAGTGATGGCCCAGGGCGGGACAGTGCGCACACATGGCAGCAGAGTGGAGCAGTCTAGGGCATCTGTGCTGCCCAAAGGCTGTGAGATATGACAGCCCAACAGCCAGTGGGGCTTCAGGCTGCACCTGCTAAGGAGCGTCCTGCAGGGGATGCTGATGAATAAAGGGGATGAGTACGCCTGCTGCGGTGGGGGAGAGGCAAGCAGAATTGGGAAGGGGCGGGGCCAGGGAGGTGGGTGTGGGTCAGTGGGCGGGGTCTGGGGCGGTGGGGCGGGGCCAGGGAGGGCCTGGTGAGTGGGCGGGGCCTCGGCACAGGTGAGCGCCTTGCGTTCTGGGGTCCTGCGCCCACGCCTTCCCTGGACCCACCTGCACGGACCTCGCTCGGAGCCAGCACTTTCTCGGGATCATTCCACGGGGAAACGGGACTTGGGGGCAGATTGCCGTTTCGCTCAGGCTGAACCGGGCTCTGGCTGTTTCCTACCTTTCCCGTGAGGGGACCTCCTAGCCTAGGCGTCTGTCCAGCCCCGTATCACTGTGAAGGGCCTGGGGCTGGACAGAGACAGCATGTGAGGAAGGTGGACGTGGGGGGATGAGAGCCTCGGCAAAGAGTGCCCCCGCCCACCAGCAGCCAAGATGGGAGACCTGGGAAGGAGAGTGGGGGAGGGACAGTGAGGGGACAGGGAGTGGGGGAGGGGTGGCGGAAGAGGCGCTTCGGGGGCAGGGAGTGAAGGGGGCAGTGGAGGGGGGTTGGACGCAGAGCAGGCTGCCCAGCATCCTGGCTGACCAGCCCACACGGGGAATCTGAAGACCCTAGGAGCCCTCCATGGGGCCCAGCCCAGGGCTTGGCGCCTACTGTATGCTCTTGTGTGCTGCAGCCTCTCAACATCAAAGTGCCCAGATCCAAACATGTCAAAAGCGCTGCTGTATGAAAACAGGAGCTTCACCCTGAGCTCAGTAACACCCGCCTTGTGGTTTCAGGACCTGTCTTTGCAGCAGGCCACTTGGTGTCATTTCCAGATTCTAGACACTCAGGGACTGCCCTGCTGACATTTCTGACTCCTGCGGGGCCCTGGGTCCTGACCCCTGGTACGTGGGTGCTCACAGGGGCCAGGAACCCACTCTGATAGAACATTCCATCTCGCTTGTCTTGTATTTTGTCATTGTTGCTTCCATCAGCACCGACATGAAAGCTTTGCCCAAATCCTGGGGGCTCATCTGTCTCCCTGGCCCAGGGAGAAGCCAGAGACTTCCCTGCTGTGCCCCCCAACCACACCTCAGGCAATGCCACAGGAACGCCCATGCCATGCCTCTCTCTCACCCACTAGCTTCCCCACCTGCTGCTGGAAAGGTGACAGGCCAGCCTCTGTTTTTCTGACAGAATGTTGTCCCCTCCCTCAAGAAGGAAGCTCTGGTTCCCATGCACCCTCCCCCTGCACTTGAGTTCTGCAGGGGCACGGGGCTGAGGGAGACCTTGAGAAGGCAATGGCTGAGATTCGTGGTGGGAAGTGTGGGTTGGGCTGCACGGAAGGGAGGACAGTGTCACGAGTCGCTGCCCTGGGAGAGCTGGCCAAGGGGGGCTCGGTGCTTTTCTCCAGCCCCAGGCATCGCTGGGCCCTTGACCACGCTGCCCGCTGAGGTGGGCCAGGAGCTCTGGCCCAGGGCCCAGCCCACAGCAGCAGGTCCCTGACAATGTAGCCATTTTACAGATGGGAAAACTGATAAATGGATAACGGTTCGAAAATAAGCTGTGCAGTCTTCTCAGTTCTCCAGGGTTGCACCCTCAGTGGCAGAGCCAGCATCCCCCTGCAGACAGGAAGCGTCCAGGCCCACACCCTTGCCGGCCATGCTGCGCTGCCCCCTCCTTCCAGCCTCGTTGTCTGGCTGTCAGCCCCCTGCACCCAGGAGCGTGACCCGCCTTGGGTTGTTTCCTTCCCCCAGCTCACATTCAGGCCCCAGGCAGCCTGTGGCCCACCTCCCCACACTGCGTCTGTCCCCCCTCAGTGGCGAGGACCGGGGATGAAAGCCGTGACAGGTACCGGGCACATGCTCATCAGATGCAGCACCAAACGCCAGATCGCGGAACCACTCTAACCAGCGGGGGCTCCGATCTTTGCTTCCTGGAAAAAGAAGAAGAATTTTCAGGCATATACAGGTGGCCTTGTGCAGGTTTCGGAGAGCGTGCACATGGTTATTCAGCTAAATATTCTGTTACATTAAGTGGGATGGGGAAGGGAGGGGGTATCCTACTTCCTGGGCCTCAGCATCTCAGCATAAACTCAGGGTCGGCACCAGCTAATAGGCCAGAGAACACAGGCCTGCTTCTCAGGTCTGTAGGTTGCGATTACACGGAGCAGTGCCCAGGGTACTTCCACTCTGCCTACCTGCCTGAACCCCAACTCTCAGGACTGGGAGAGACTTGGACATTTCCAAATCACTTTCTCAGGGGACCAAGCAGAGGAAGGGTGTCCTTCCCTGTCCTTTGGGGAATTGCTGTGAAGAGGGAGGAAGGAAGGGGAGGACGGAGGGCAGAGGGGGGCGGGCACGAGGGCTGGGACCAAGGAACGTGGCTCAAGGTCTGACCAGGGTTGATAAACAGACTTACGCTCCCAGAGATGTGCAGGCAGAACCATAACTCAGATGTGTTGAAGTTAGGCCCAGCGGAGCTGGTGTTTCTTAAAGCCGCTCGAAACTCTCAGAGGCTGGAACATAGTGTCTTCAGCACCTTGGAGAGTGCCTCCAGGCCCAGAGCCAGCCCTGGCCGGGTCCCAGCACCGTGGACAGTGGGCCAGGCACCCTGGACACCCCAGGGACTGGCGGGCACAGGGCCCAGCCCTCTCCAATGGGAGGTAAGGCAGGGTGGCTGCAGTCGCCCTGCCAACAGCCGGGCAAGGACGCATCTTGGCCTCCTGCGAGCTGGCTGTCCTCCGTTGGGCTCTGACACGTGCCCCTGACGCATGATGACAGCTCAGCTCCCCAGGGGCAGCAGGAGCCTCTCCCAGCCTGGCATTTTAACTGGCCTTTAACCAGCAGGTTTTCAAAGCCCAGAGCTCCTGAACAGGCCAGACCCAGCTGCCCTTAGAAGCTGGGTGTGGATGGGGGGCGGGTCCCAGAGCCCCCAGAGCTGCCAGCAGTGAAAGGCAACTCCCCCAGTGGCAGGGGGCCTGGCCCTCCATCCAGACCCGGCCTCCTCGCATGGCGCTGGCTCCACACTGTGAACCGGACGGGGTGACACCCTTGTGGTGGTGGCTGAGCCCACAGGTTTCCCCCGTGTTATATTGCTGCGCTTTCTGTGCCCTGCAATCTGTCACGCCAGGGCAGCCAAGCTCCCAGCCTTTCTGTTTTTTATTTATTTTTTATTTTTTTATTTTTTCGGTACGCGGGCCTCTCACTGTTGTGGCCTCTCCCGTTGCGGAGCACAGACTCCGGACGCGCAGGCTCAGCGGCCATGGCTCACGGGCCTAGCTGCTCCGCGGCATGTGGGATCCTCCCAGACCGGGGCACGAACCCGTGTCCCCTGCATCGGCAGGCAGACTCTCAACCACTGCGCCACCAGGGAAGCCCCCAGCCTTTCTGTTTTACGAATCCTGACCGTTACGTCCAAATGTGGCTCAGCCGGCTCTGTGACCAGAGACCAGGGACGAAGCACCCTCGCCCCATCCCAGCCGTGGGCAAGGCTATCTCTGCTCCCTCATCAGGGCCCGCGGCAGCGCTCCACGTGCAGCTGGGGGGACCAGCAGGCTGGCTTCTCTCCCACTCTGCGGTCCTGGGCCAGGCCCAACAACAGGGCCGTCGGGCAGGTGAGGCTGGATTTGAGGGAACAGCCCGGGAAGGTGAGCCCAGGGGTCTGGGGCCTCTGCCTGGAGCGGCCTCCCCTCCCTTGCTCACCTTGCAAAGAAGTCGGCGCAAACGCCTGCTCTCCCCAGAAAGAAGGAGTCATGACGGGTGCACGCCCCCCTCCCGTGTCCTTCCCAACCGCCCAGGGGGCCTCCTCCTTCCCTCCCTCGGCCTGCTCTCAGCTACACGAGTGCCGGCCCTCCAGGGTCCCATGTCTCCCCACCCCAGGATGGTGGTCCCTGCTTCCTGACCTCTAAAAACCCCCTTTTCCCTGGGAAAGTCCCTTAATACTCCCCCGGAGGGAAGGGGTATGCAGATCCCTCTGGGGCAGGAGACGGTTAAGGACCGAGCTCTCCCGTGGGAGTGTGTCTGCCTCGCCCTGGCCTGCTATTTCTGTGGAAATGTTCTATTTTGCTTTTCTTCCCATGCTGCCCACCCCAGGAGGCCGAGGTGTCTCTGGGCTCCAGGAGAGCAGGTGGTTTCAGTGGAGCGGGGCCTGGGGCCCAGACCCTGGGAGCTGGGCATGCGCCTCCCGTCCTGGCCCCGGTGGGTCCCTCCCTGCCCTTTCCCCTCCTCAGCGCCGGGAGGGAGGTGGGGGGCGGGGAAGCTGCAGAGGGGGCAGCGCGGGGCTGCCACCCACCCGCCCGCCTGTGAATGCGTCTTTGTTGCATCTTTGTCTGAGGTCTGCAGCCCCCACTCCTGTCTGTGGACATGAGGGCTGCCCTCACTCTGCATGGAGTGGGGGACCGGGGGTGCAGGAAGGGGGCGGCAGGCAGGACCGTGCGTCAGCACCAGGCCCGGGCTCCCGCCTCTGCCCCCGGCCCGTGCGGACACCGCCCCGCCCAGCTCACACGCACCTCCCGCGAGCAGCCCCCAGTGGGTCAAGAGTGCTGCACCCCACATCCATCCCACCCACCCACTCAAACCTCAGGCCAGGCTGCTCAAGGAGGGAGGGAGGGAGTGAACGAGGGAGTGAATGAGTGAGGGAGTGAATGAATGATTGAGTGAATGAATGACTGAGGAAGTGAATGAATGAGTGAACGAATGAATGACTGAGTGGACGAGAGAGCGGCGGTGATGAAAGTCGGGAAGTGGCATCAGGCTCTGGGGCTTCGGCGTGAGCGGAGCTGTCGCCCCCTCCACCTACCCCGGGATCTCCAGACTGGAGCCCAGCAGCAGGTGGTGGTCAACACTCCAGGGTCCCCGCTGTCCCTGAGAGTCACGCTCCCCCACCTCCGACCAGACCCACTGTCGCTGTCCTGGGAGCCCCTCCTGGGCCCCTGCTCAGAGCTGCTGCCTTGGGTTCCAACTGGACACGTGCTCCCGTGAGAGGCGTCACTTATTCACGCCTGTCTGATGGCAGGTGGGGTCAGGGCCAGCGGACGGTCCCGCCCAGGGAGCAAGCCCGCCCACTCAGGCTCCAGGAGGGAGCACCTCCCGCTGCCTCTTGGTGGCCCCGCCCCCGTGGACGCACCTCTGACCACACGCTGTGTCAACCCCACTCTGGATCTGCGGGGCCTTCCCGGACAGCAAAACCAAACTGCTATTTATTTACGTCTTAAACAAACCCTGGAAACCTTGAATTCTGTATTTTGTGATCCTGCTTTGCCCACAAGATCTCAGCACCGTCAGGTCAAAGCTGTTCCTCCCTTACAGGTCGTGAAGGGCCCTTGTGTTCCAGAACCGAGACAAAGGAAGGACCGCGGCCTGGGCACTGACGGCAAGTGGGCAGGAGAGAGAGCACGTGACCCGGGGACAGAGAGCACGTCAAGTGTTATGGTTCCACCCCGGGTTCCACACTTACAATAGCATTTCGCGTTGTCCAACCTGAGAAAAAAATTAACGGAAAATGGTCTTGACGCGGAGCAGGCATCTTTCCACCTGGGAGGACAGAGAGGCACACAGGCCGCGGCCGCTCCAGCCCCTCCTGAGTGTCCTGTGGCCTGCGGCCTCCTCACATGAGGTCCCCAGGAGGAGGCCTGCTTCCGACACGCCACCTAAAGGGCTCTGAGAGCCTAACAGCCCCGGAGAGGGGGTCTTGGGCCCCAGAAAGGTCTGGACTGGAGCCCCTTCTCCGGAGAACCAACCACCCACCAGCAGCAGAAAAGCAGTGAGATGTCACTCCTCTTGCCCGGTGTAGACCCTCGCACCAGCACCCAGAGGTCTGAGGTTCGAGACAGGTCCTGTCCAGGCGCCACACAGGGCCTAGCGCCTCGGGGGCAGCCCTGTGAATGTGGCCGGTCCTTGTGAAGGTTAAGGTGCTTTGCCTCTCCGGCGGACCTCTCCCCAGCCCAGCACGTGGGAGCAAAGCCGCTTCTATCTCGTGATATTCTCCCAAAATGTATTACCCAGCGAGGAAGAGAAGCCAGGGACTTTTTGAGGGGAAAAAATCCATCTCGGGCATCTACTGCAGGGGTGAGGAGGATGCTGCCTGGCGCTGTGTGCCCATCAGCAGGTGGCACCCCTTGCAAGGCACGTGGGAGATAATGGGTAAACCCAACCCCAGCCACAGCCTGTGATGGAGCCCGAGGTCTGGGGGGACCACCACACCCTAATCCCAGAGTCACATGGCACATCTCCAGCCGGGACAAAACCCAGCCACCAAGAGAAGCCCTTGGATGTGCAGGACCAGAGCAGGGAAGCAGCTGCGCCCGGCCCAGCCGTCAAGAGGGACCCTGTGTCCAACCTTGCGGGCGGTCAGGACAAGGGCAGCCCAGCCCTCCGCCCAGCAGCCCAATGGGTTTGCAGGCGTTCCTGCCCGCCAGGCCCCAAACCAAACGCCCAGGGTGTACAGCCGTGGTAGGAGGAGCTGCTGGAGGCCTGGGGGCTGCTGCCGCACTGGCTTCTGCCTGAGGTCTCCGTTTCTGTCCATCCCCCGCCGTCCTCCCGGTTGGCATGCTACTTTAGCATCCTCTGACGACTGTTTAGGGCTTGTTTTTAACCGTGAAAAACAGAGCTTGTGATGAACAATAGTTTCTAAAATTATTTCTGTTCCGGCAGTTTGGGGAAGAATCAACGCCTTGGCAGAAGATACAAAGATTCTCATTTTCCCGTCTTTGCTTCGATCCGACGCCAGCCTCAGCTGATCCTGGACAACGGAGACAATCAGGCAGCTCCCCAGAAAGGCCCATGGCACTCACAGGGCCAGAGCCGGGGCCAGAGCAGAGTCACCTCCCGGGGCTGAGCCGAGCACACGTGGGGGCGGTGGGGCAGTGCCCTGACCGGCAGCAAACAGCCGGCCGTGGGTGGACACGCCTCCCGACGGCAGGAAAGGGCTTCATCTGTGCCAAAGATGGGCCGAAATGTGGGCCGGGCTCTGAAGCTCCTGCGCTCTTTGCCAGCCCTCGGTCCCGCTGAGCCGGGGGCCTGCGAGGGGCCCGTTCCTCCTTCCGCAGGTCCTTGAGGTCTGGGGGCTGATTTGGACTTGTAATCTCTTTTGTAGGTTAATTTTCCACGAAATTAGCTGCACTGCACGCCCTTGAAATGTTCTTCCTGAAGGACTGTTTTCATTCTCCTGAGTTGCTTGTGTCTCCCCTTGTGACTGTCGGAGGCGTGGTCCAGCTTGATTAGGTGGACGTCACAGACACCTGGAGCACAGAACAGAGGCCGTGGGGTGCATTTTTTTAAACCAAATCTGATCCAGAAGCTGTTTCCGGACAGCACCTGGCAGGGAGATGCCTCAGGCAGCCCCACCTTTGGGGAAACCACACGAAAGTAAGTATGTAAAACCGTTTCTCATATTCGCTGTTAGCAAAACCAAAATGGGAGCTGAGGGCGCACGTGAGCTAGTTTTGACAAGACGAACAGCACATGGGCGGTGTCTCCAGCCCCTCGGCAGCAGGAAATCCACACGGAAAATGCGACGGAAACGTCTCCTTGTCAAGACCGTAGGGGCTGCCTGGGATTTCTGTCCATCCCTGCAGGAAGCCACCGTGGGTTTAAGCCAATGCAGCAGCCGAGAGCAAGCCTTCCCCAAGAGGTGCTGGTCTCCCCTGGGGCTGGGCTGGTACAGCCCCTGAAACCAGCCCTGCCCCTGCTGCTTCCAGAAGCTTCCTGCCCAGAGTGCGGCCACGGTGACCTCCAGCCCTGCCCTCACCAGCCACGCTCTCCGCTCTGCAGGGCTGGCTGCCACGTTCCTGTCTCAGAAGCAGAGTCACCTGGCCTGTAAGGCGGGAAGCCTGACACGTCCCCACCCCGCCCCAAACAGCGTCTTCCTAGAGATCTAAGGCCCCTCCTGCACACGCCTGACCCCTACGGGAATGCCCAGCCCCGTCTCAGTCCAAACCACGTTTGCTGCGCTGATGCGAAGGGGGCCAGGGTCCCACGAGTCAGGATGCCAAAACCGCGGGCACAGCCTTCAGCTCTCAGAGCGTGTCCTCCCACAGCAGAGCCCCCAGGAGTGCGGCTTCTGTGTGGGGCTCCACCTAGCAGCCCCCCCACCGCATGCACCCTCTCCCGAGGATGGGTCCCCACCGGCCCCCGGCGGCCTCAGCAGGATCTCTCTCTTGGTCTCTCTTGTCCCCTGTTTCCACACACCCAGGCCTGGGCCTCCAAGGTGCAGGCACCTCCCCACCTGGGCCGGCGGCCAGCTGGGGCTCAGGTCAGAAGGTTCCTGCCCAGCTCTCTTCTCACCTGCCCCGCCTGCTCCAGGATACACCAGCGGCCACTCAGTTTCCTCTTTCTCAAAGAGCCCGAGACCCGAGTGGGGTGGATGCGGAGAGATGCTCATGATGGTGGAGGAGACGCCCCCCCTTCACCTTTACCTGGGGTGGGGGAGGGCAGAGCCTGCCGCTGCCGGAGGGACGGAGGATTCCAGAATGGAGCCCCCGGGACAGCCAGGAAGGGCTCTGCGTTCCACATGAGTTCCCCGCGGGGGGAAGTCGGCTGGTGGCCGTGGACGTCTTGGTCAGGCACTCAGCTGCAGACGAGGCCCCGGGAGAACTCGCTCTCCCTGCGCGGAGCTCAGAGGAGCGGCTTGGAGGACACCCAGTGTCCCACAGGCAGGAGGAGGGTCGGCCATCCAGCACTGGGCCACCACCAACTCAGCTGTGTTATATACACAGATGTCAGTTCTCCCAGCCTCAGGAAGTACCTTCTGTCCAAGCCTTTCCAAGCTCCCACCCCACCCCAGGTGCCATCAGGAAAGCGCCCCCCTTTGTGCCACCTGCCCAGGACCCTCTGTGACCTCTGATGACCCACTGAGCCCTCTTAGGGCCAGGACCCCCCTCAAAGGACACAGTTGCCTAACAGGTGCAGAGGCCAGGTTTCCCCCAACCCAGGACACTGTGACAGACTCGGCCCCTGTCTGGGCAGGGCTAGGGCGCTGCAGGCCTGGCCTGGGGTCTGGCTGTGCTGCCGAGTGAGCCCCGGGGCGGCAGACGGCGAAGTGCCGCCCCGGCTGGTGAAGGTGCGCGCGCTGCCGCGGCCGCCATCAGGTCGGGACCATTCGGAGGCAGCAGTCGGCTGCCCGGCCCCCAACCCGACCCTTAAACCTGGAGTCGAGGCCAGGTCAGGGTGGCCACGGTGTCGTCCACTCTACTGACAGCAAAGGCCCCAAGGAGAGAAAGAGGGACCGGGACAGTGAGGCGGGTTCCCTCCCATGTGTGCACTCGCCCGCCTGCTGGGGGGGGGCAGGCATTTCCAACACCTCGGAGGAGACAGACGCCCCCCTTCCCCGCAGTGGGCACCTAGCCACCCCCCGCGCCAGCTGCGGGCCCCCTCCAGCCTAGCTGACCCCCGCAGCACTGACGGGGGCCCTCTCATGGCCCCCTTAACAGGAAGAGGAGCAGAACCAGGGGCAGGCGGTGAGGCAGCCTCCGTGTCTCCACCTCTGAGGGTTCTGGCGTCGCTGGAGTGGGTCCAGCCTGCAGGCCCACTGCCGGGAGGAGGGGCGACGGTGACGGTGTGGCGGCCCCGAGGTGGAGGAACACGGAGGTGTCTGCAGTCAAACAACTAGGGGGGCACCGTCGCCCTCCATGCTGGGGGCCACACTGGGGGCCACGCTGGGATCCACGCCGAGGACGTGGCCGCAAGCACAGTGGGAGCGGTTGCCAGGCCCCAGGTCACACCCGCGTGCATATGCACCTGCAAGGGTGCACACGCAGGCACCCACAGAGCTCGGGCTCCCACACCCCCACACATGCAACCACTCATGCAGAGCGTGATAACATGTGCACACGTGTGTACACTCACAGATACGCACACATGCACAATGAAACCACAGGCACTCATATGTGTGCACCCAACACAAAACACTCACAAAGTGCACATGTGGGCATCCATACATGTGAGCAGGTGCACACACACGTATACACATGCTTTTGAGCACAGCACAGCGGGCAGGTGGTGGCTGGCCGGCGGCCACCTCCTTGGGGGCGCAGACCCTTCTCTCCTCTGGCAGAGCCCCTCCTTCTGAAGCTGCGTCCACCTCAGGATCCCTCTGGCCCGCCAGATCCCCAGGGCAGGGCTGGGGAGGTCTCTGAGTCACAGGCCCCCAGGAAGGAGGACAGTTAACCCGTTGTCCCCCAGGCTGGCACCTCAGCTGGGTTTAAGGAGCTTAACAAAACCTTGCAGGACCTGACGGTGCTGCAGCCGTGGCTCCTGGCGAGGAGAGTTCACTGGGAGAGACGGACCTGCATCCCCTCCCTTCTGCATCTCTCTTTCGTTCTCCGCCAGATGGATTCCTTGAATTGGAAAGGCCACAGGAATATTCTGTGTTACTTGCAGTTACGATATCCGACTAGCTGCAGGGGAGGAGGGAAACTTCAAAACAGGAAAAAGAGGAGGTGAGGCCCCTGTGCCCCCACCTGGAGGACAGGGGGGCCCCTTGGCCCGCTGCAGGGAGGGTCCCAGCTCAGACCAGCAGCCACACGCTGCTTCCACCGAGGTCTGAGCCGGAAGGAAAGGATACCTTATTCCCGCCCCCCCTCCTTGGCCCCTGCGTTAAACAAGTGAGTGGACAAGTGTGTAAACGAGTGAGCGAGGGGGTGAGGGTCCTCCTGGGGCCACGCCTGCCTGGTTCCCCTCGGAGCTGTGGGCGATGCAGCACCCCAGGTGCTGGGCTGGGAGTGGCCCGGACACCCCGTCCCTCCAGCTCCACCAAAGACGAATCCCCAGCCGGGCCAGGGCCACACAAGTTGCAGAGATGGACACACCACGTGGCCACGTGTGGACGTGCCGCTAGTGGCTGTCCCCCTCCTGCCACTCCCCACGGGGTTCCAGCCTCCAGACTTTGGGGACGACGTGGAGACCCTGAAGTGCGGGGGGGTCTACTTCCAGCGGTCCCCGACCCCCACCCACCGAGTGGCTGGCCCGCCGCTGCCCTCTGCTGGCAACGCAGGCCCACTGAGCCCCAGGCCGGGGCCAGGAGAGGGAGGGGACCACCAGTGAATTGGGCCGGTGTCAGCTTCAGTCGGTGGCACAGAGCTGGTTGCCATGGCAACGGGAGGGTGGGGGAGGGGCCGCGCGGCCTTCTGGAAAGCAGGGAATGCGCTGTCCTTCTGCTGGAGCCAAATTCCTCACCCCTGCCTCTCCCGCGAGGCCCATGTGACCGCCCAGGCCCAGGGAGGGGGAGGGGCGTAGGGAGAGGCCTGGCTCTGCTTGGGACGCTGTGGGCAGGTAGGACTGTCGCTGGCCACTGCCCTGAACGCTCTGCAGGCCACATCCCCTCCTAATGGACCTGGAAGGCACCTGGGGCTCCCCTGCCAAGTCGGTGGGCTCGGCCAAAAGCAGAGGCTGGGGGGACCTGACACAGAGGGGGTCCTGGAGGCCTCACCCCACCCCCCGCCCCAGCTCTTGCTGAGGTCACTGTGCACACATCGCTCAGGGAGGGTGGCAGCTGCCCTGGCCTGGGTGGGGGTGGGTGGAGGGGCTGTCTGAAGCCGGGACCCCAGGCCCACAGCCAGCAGTCCCATTAGTATGCAGCTCACAGCCCTGGGGCGGCCCCCCACCGCAGGCACTGGGCCAGGCTTCAGCCTCCAGGCCCCCCAGCCATCATACACACCCTGTCACCCAGCAGGGGGTGGGCAGCTGAGCTTGGAGCGGAGGGCTGGGAGGGAGGCTGTGGGGGCCCCCCCGAGGGTCAGCATCCCCCAAACATTTCTTCAACATGCGATGTTTCCTCGTCCTCCAGTTATGACTTTATGTAGACAAACAGGACAGCCACCGGTTCTAAATAAAGTTGTCTATGTAAATTAATATATCATATTCTCTCCTGAAATGGAATTATTTGTCTCTGGAGGAATCATGTTAAAGACTGACATCGGTATAACGGTGCTCATTTGCATATGCAGATACGTATGATTATTCAACGCACAATTAAAGGCTGTGTGTTAGCAAATGAGACTAATTAGATACATTTATCTATGATAATCAGCTTTTTACAAACAAAATAGATCCCCCTTTGTTTCACCGGGAAAGGTCCCAGGAGCCTGCCTGGAGCCTGGTCTGTCCTGGGCCGCAGATCACAGAGCGCAGGTGGATGGAGGGAGCGTTCTAGAGCCTGTTCTCCCACGAGAGGTGCGACCAGCACCAGGGAGTGGAGCTTCCAGGCTTTGCAAAAGCCATGGGGCCCGAGGGCAGGTCTCTGGGACAGGGAAGGTCCCGGGGGAAAGTCTGGAGAGATGCAGAGTCCAGGGTGGGGGGGGTCCTGTCCCTGGAAAGAAAAGGCAGCTGCATTCCCTGGGAGGGGAGGGGAGGGCACGGCCTGCAGGGACGCTGGGTGCAGAGAGCGTCACACACCAGCACCGTCGCAGGGTGCGAGTGACTGGCTGACGGCCCGTTCCAGCTGGCCAAGGGGCCACCAGCCTGGACACTCACGGGGTCACCCGCCAGCCTCAAGTGGCAATGGCTCCATGAGATGGGACACAAAGCCCAGCCCCCCACCCAGTGCCATTCTGGCCCCAGAGCCACCCTGGGATCTGGCTGAGGCTGCGCTTTCCCAAGACCCCTCCCCGCACTCTCCTGCAGCCACACTGGGCCAGGAAGAAGACCCCACACCCCACGTCTCCATTGGGCCCTCGTTCCTGTGAGCAGGGCCTGCGGGGGGCCCAGCTCTCCAGCCACGCCCTCAGAGAGCCCCCGGCCCACCTCGCCGTTTACCCACCACGTCTGTCTTCCTTCAGCGCGCCTGCTGTGCGCCAGGCCCGTCTGGGGACACTGACGCCATGAGCGCAAAAATGAACAAGACACCAGACAGAGAGAGGCCTTTGGGCCCGCGTCCAGCGCAACCACGACCAGCACGGCCACGTCCAGACACAGGTGCTGGGGAGGGTCCAGGGCGCCTGCAGGGCTCAGGACACCGAGAGGTGGCATCCACACATCCATCACGTGGTGGCATCCACACACCACGGACGTAGCGAGCTCCCCCTGCCCCTTCCACACACCGTCTTAGTCATCCTTTTTCGGGCAATTAAAGCCTTTATTTGGAAAAGGCCTAACGCCCAATTTCTTCAGCCGAGCGGCTTTTTAAGCAGCACGTCACAAACATGAGCGTGTCCCGGGTGGGGCCCGAGGTCACGAGGACGTCCTGCTCTGACCGCTGAACCAGGTGGCCGCCCCTCTGCCCCTGGGGCAGACAGAGGCGAAAAAGTCCAGGTGACGGGGTCAGGGAGGGGACGCGGGAGGGTGGACAGACAGGCTTTCGGCCTCCTGGAGATCAGAGGGCACCTGAGCCCCTCCCGGGACGGCCCCGCGCAGCCCTGTCACTCTGCGAACGGCCCAGCCTCAAAGCGGGTGAGGATGCTTTAAATTAGATGCTGCCGCAGCAGGTCCCCCCGGAGTTGATGGCAATCTAATTAGGCAGCCAGTCTAGCACCAAATGTCCTAATTTCCCCAAGCTCGCTCGGGGACACGAGTGTCTCTTCACAGCCGTGGCTACCAGCCCCACCTGGCCTTGGCACCGTCTGCGGCCGTGTCAGGGGATACCCACCAGAAACGCTGATTGTTTCCAGAACCTCTAGTTAATTAGACCAAGCGTCTGAAAGGCACTCAAAATATCGCCGCCAGTGTTACAGGGCAGGATGTGAGAGCAGACGCAGAGCGTCCCCGGCAGCCACCCGTGGAGCCCACGGGGGGTTGAGGGGCCAGCACCCCCTGCGGGAGACACCTTCCTGGGCCTCCTGGCTCCCCCGCCTCTCGGGGTCCAGGGCACGGGAAGAGAGCCCACGCTGACAGATGCACTGCCCGTCCCTGATAAGCCCAGAATAGGGGCCATGGCAGCACCCAGTGGGCTGGGGTCCTGGGGGGCCAGCCTCCGTGGACATCGCAGAGGCCCGCACTCTGGCTTCTGGGTGCGTTTAGCCAATGGGGCCCAAGAGGAGGAGGAAGAGGCGTAGGTGTTTGCTTCCATCTCTCCCTGCTTGTCTGCTGTTGGCTGAGTCTCTCCTGAGGGTCAGGGGCCCCAGAAGCCCATGGCTCCTCCAAGGACTCTGCCCCGCATCCATGGGCACTGGCAGCCTCACACCCTCCCTGCCCCCGCTCCTGGCCCCCTTTCCGCACGGCCCCCAGGTGCTCAGGCCAAGGCCTGTCTCTTGGTGGGATCTGGCTGGTTTGGTCACTTGTTGGTGAACTCACTCTGTCACAAATATTTTTCGAACCCCTATGGTGTGTCGGTGGGTCTTTAGACACTAGAGACACAGCAGAGGATAAAGCAGCCTCACAGACTCACCAGGCCTAGAGGAGCTGCTGGAGAGCACACAGGGGCCAGCCGAGGAGGCCCCGGATGGCGGCCCTCCTGTGCCCGTGCCAGAGCTGGGAGAAGGGAGCCAACCGCATGGCACGCTGGCACATGGCCGGTGCAGAGCCCCACCAGCATCTGCAGAAGCGGGGCTCCAGAGCAGTGAGTGTTTGCATCACTGGCCAGGGCACTCCCGATGGGGCATGATCACGGCACCAGCACCTGGCGAACACCCTGAGGCTGCGAGGCTCACACCCACCGAGGCCGCAGCTCTGGAGGGCGGGGTGGGCTTCCTGCAGCCACGAGGTCAGCACCCTGGCCGATAAGCCCTCCAGGCGCTCCAGCTCCCAGGCCCCAGGGTCTCTGTCACCTGCCCGCACATCCCGGGCACAATTTCCCTCTGGGATCACGCCTTGCAATCAACTGAGTTAATATGTTACCCCTAAATAAGTTAATTATATTATTACTTTCTGATGCTGCAATCACAGATTTTTGTTTTGATGCTAAATTCGGTAAAACTTTAAATTAGGGTAATTAAATAATTAGCTGCAAGATGACAAGCTAGCAAACAACTTCCCCTGCCCTCGGACACGCCCAGCGGCGTCACCTTCGTGGAAGTTGCCTCAGAGGGCGGCGTGCGGGGCACCACAGAGCCGGCACTGGGAGGTGGCCCCGGCGTCGGGCCGGCCTCCGCCTTCCCGCCGGGTCCCTCTTCCCCAGGCGCCTATCTCAGCGTCAGGACCTGGCAGCCCCTGCGTGTCTGGGGCGGAGGGAGCAGAGCTTGGTGTGACCCGTGCTCCGAGGTGTCCCCACCCCTGCTGGACGCACCCCTGCGGAAGGGCCCTGGGGCTGCTGGGTTTAAGGTGCACACGGGCCTACAGAGCTGTCCACGCAGCCAACTGAGCGCTCCTGTCCCTGGGGAGGCTGGGAGCGCAGCGGAACCAAAGAGCAGTGTGGGTCTGAGACCAGGCGACCCCGAGGCCTCCCGCCTGCCCTGCAGACTCCTTCCTGCCCCTCATCCCAGCCTCCCTGGAAAGCGCACCCAGCGACAGACATGCGAGGTAGCCGGCTGTTGTGGACAGTGCGGCTATTTGAAGAGGCATTTGGTTTCTAGGTTAATGCGACACATTTAGGCCCCGAATGTTCAAGAAAACAGGATCTGTGGAGCGGCCTCATTTCTGTCCAGGTGGGACGTCAGCTCTGAGTGTGATACTGCTTCCTTGTGTTTCTAGGGGTCAGACTGCACCGGCTCCCGCGGACCTGGGACACTGTTCCGCTGTGACTGCGCCCTAGGCTTTGGGGAGAAACTGCAGTTTTTCCCCGGGCTCTCCGGTTGCAGGCGTGCGTGCATCATCTGCACAGCCCCCGTCTGGGGGAGGCGCGAGCCCACGGCCCGTCTGCAGCACGGACAGTACACGAGGGAGCTGCCGGCACGCCCGTGAACACCGTGTTTCACACACGTCCCGAGTGAGCCGTAGCACGGTCCTCTGGGTATGGGGACCCCACCTCTATAACGCCCCAAGCCAGCGGGAGCCGGCACCCGACGTCCAGCAGACACGCCGCTCCAGTGGACCCTGCCGCAGCCTGGGGGCCCCACTAGGTGAGCTGTGACTTGCCCAAAACCCTTCTGCCTTTGGAGTGGGGCGGCAGTATCGTTCACTGAATGCGGGTGAAGATGGGCCCCACGGCTGCCCGCCCACAGATGCCATTAGGATGCGGCAGTACAAGGAGAAAGGGACCCGAGACCCAGGCTGAAGGCCCCCCGGGGCTGGGCACCGCTGCTGGGCCAGCTCCAGAAGCCGGCTCCCAAGAGACACTGTCCTTCTGCCTGAGACAGAGCCGCAGGTTGCGCACCGCCCTAAGCTTCCATCCCCACTTCCAGGCCACCCGCCGCGGAGAGGTCCCCTGGGTGAGCCACAGGGGCCCCATGGCCTCAGCAGGTGCCGTGAGTGTGAACCCGCGGCGCTGGCGGACAGCCCTCCCCGGAGCTTCACGGAGGGGCCGGCACGCGCGCCCCGCTCTCCTGCTCACGCTCCCACTTCGTGGCCAAATCTCCGGCGGTCTCTTCTGTCCCCCCGGCAGCAAAATTCCCTGTTCATGGACTTTCAGGCAATGAAAACCCTCAAAGAACAAGAGGAGGGGGACTGGGGACAGAGGAGACCCCTCCCCAGAAACACTCAGATGATAAAGGGGGACTCGGCTGTGTAATCCATCCCAAAAGGAAGCCCCCAAACGCCACTTGCGTATGTGGAGCCGCCTGGGTCAGTCGGGGTCCAGCTGGGAGGATGGAGCCTCCCCGGGTGTGTGCCTAGGACACCAGCTTCAGAGGAAGCATGGGAGCATGCTATCGTTTCGAGGTCCCTTTGGAAGCCAGGAACTCAGAGGCACAGACGGGCAGCGGAAGGAAGACAGGACAGGGGTGACGGCAGGACGGGTGCCCACAGCGAGGGGGGCCGGAGGGGCAGGGCCTGGCCAGGGTGCAGAGCCTGTGTGGTCGCTGCCATGCAGACCTTCCACTTGTCCACGAAGCCCGAAGCCTGGGACAGGCCTTGGACCAAGGAGAGGGGGGAGGGGACCCCGCTCCACAGCCCGCATCGTGCTGCTGTCCGCGGAGGCTCTCGCCGAGAGGAGCCCCTTCCCAGGGGCCAGGGCTGAGGTCCCAGCGGGTCTGGGTCCAGCGAGCAGCCTCATTTGGCCACGTGGCCGTGTGTGTGTCCTGCTCGCAGTGGCCCCTGACCCCACGAGCGCCCCTGGAGAGCCCGCGTGTGTGCGCCTGTCCAACCCTTGCCCGCCCCTCGAGAGCCCTGCTCTGGTGGGGGGCTGGGGCCGTGGGCCTTCTTCCAGCCTCGCTGTGTTTGTTTCTTTGCTGTCATTTCATTCCTAATCATGGAATTTTACTCTCAAACCAAAAGATGTTCAATTGCGTAAAATCCTGTGCTTTACCCTGGCCACACCCCACTCTCCTTGTTTTAGGGTTTCACTTCTGAGTTTGTTTGTGCCTCCTTGAGTTTACTGAGTTCACACACAGAATGGCCTCTGTCCCGACAGCGTGCACAGTTGCCTTCTGGGTCTGAAGGGGTGTCGCCTAACCCCAAGCCCCCGCGGGGGGACGCGTGGCAGAGATGCAGGAAGGGCCAGATGTGGCCGTAATTGGCTCCGGCTGCAGGACGGCTGGAGCCTGGGACCCGGCTGAGCTGCTGACCAGCCACAAGGGCACTGCTGGCCCAGCCCCCCACTCCCACCGGCTGCCCACCCACTGAGAGGTGGGGCTGGGGGAGGAGTGTTTCTTTTTGGCCGATGACCATAATTGGTTGCCTAACAGGGAAGTGATGCGGGTAAGAAAGAGGCCACCGCTCCGGCCGCCGTGTCCCGACCACCTTTGCTTCCCTTCTGCGTCTAGCGCAAGCTCTGGTTCAGAGGGAAAGCGTGGCCCTCGGGCCGTGGGCGGGCTGCGTGCCCCCCGCGACGGGACCGCTGGCTGCCTCGTCCTCGCCTCCATCTCGCGGGACCCCACGCCCGTGGCCCCCGAGCATCCTGAACCCTCCACGTGAACGAAGGAATGGCCGAAAAATGACAGGCTCGCCCATTGTCCCGGCCATCGTCACTTACGAAGCCCAAGTTCAAAGACAAAATTATTAAGAATCTCAAGATTCCAGCAGAGCGTGGGACCCAGGGCCCCATCACTGCCACGTCACAGCCCGCGAGGTGGGCCTGGTCCCCACGAGGGTGGGTGTCATCCACACTGTGGGAGGGGTGGGGAACAGGGGGCCGGCGGGGCGGGAAGATGAGGCCCCTGGGGCGTGAGAAGCCACGTGGCACACACTCGAACACACGCATACAAACGCACGTGCACTGCCGCACACGCACGCAACACACGTGCTCACAGTTCACACGGGTGTGCGCAGTGTCTGAAATCCCATCGGCGCTTCCTTTCTGTGGGCTTCCCCCCTCATTTACTCCTGATCCTACGTCCCAAAAGGATGGTGCTGGGCTCCTCCCCGGAGGGTGGAGGAGAGATGGACCCGGAGATGCGGGTGCTGTGGAGGCCTGACTGGCCCAGAGAGACGCGCTAACGGGCAGCTTCCATGGAGACGGGGATTCCTTCCTCACCCCCCAGCGGCCTTGCGGCAGGCTTCTGGCTCCTTTCCGTGGACGGGGACAGCGCTCCAGGCTCAGGCGTGGGGAGCCCCCCCAGGTCCCAGTCTGAGCCCCGGAAGCCCCGCCAGCCACCCTGACCACCACGTGTGCCCTGGCCGCTCCATGTGGGTGCCCCCAGGAGCCACCCAGGGGCCTGGGAAGGGCTGCCACACAGTCCCACCTTCCCCAGGGGCACAGAACCCCTATGAATTTGGCTGGGGTGGGCTCTCTGAGGGCAGCTCTGGGCTCCCCTGGCCGCTCTGCTCAGACCAGCTGCCCAGAAGCAAACCCGAACCCCTCAGCAGCCCTTGTCCACCCCCCCCCCCGAGGCCTGCATGTGCTCCACAGCCCCCCAGCACCTCTGAGTGGACCATGTGGGGAGCCCCGAGTGCAGTTTACTGAGAGGGTGGCGGTCCAAGAGAGGTGGCCTCGCGTCTGACCCCTGGCCCTCATCCTGGAGTGTCGGTGACAACCCGTGGAGCCTGCACGTGCACCGGGCACCTGCCACGAGCCCCCCACATGGAGGGGTCCATGCTTCAGATCCACCCCAGCCC
Source organism: Hyperoodon ampullatus (assembly GCF_949752795.1). Taxonomy (NCBI): domain Eukaryota; kingdom Metazoa; phylum Chordata; class Mammalia; order Artiodactyla; family Ziphiidae; genus Hyperoodon; species Hyperoodon ampullatus. The sequence continues at coordinate 87,791,789 of NC_136927.1, read as the reverse complement.
AGCAAGGGCATCACCTGCCCAGGTGAGGACGGAAGGAACTGGAGGGGCCCAAGCTCGGCTCCTGGCGCTAGAGTGGGGAGCCCGTCCGCCCTCCTGACCCCTCTGTCCGGTTCCAGGGTCACCTCCTGCAGGACCCCCCCGGCCTCCCGACCAGTCAGGCCCCACCCGTCCAGCTCCCGGCTTCTTCCCAGCACTGCTCATGCTGCCCACGTGCAGCTGGCCATAGGATGCCTGCTGGCCTCGGGGAGCTGTGACCCCCAGGGGACACAGGAGACGGGGCACAGGGTGGATGCTGGCTCACGCGGCCAGACAAGCACGTGGCCTTAGTGACTTGACAGGGAGCAGTGGCCCTGCCTGAACCTTCTAGAAGCTTCTTTCTTTAGGTCAGGATCACATGACCAGTCAGTGAGCAGTTGTGCAGCCTGAGGCTGGAGGCTGGGCCCAGGCTGAGGAGCCCACACACCCGACATGCTCAGGAGGCGGGAGCCACCTGCTCAGAGCACGGCCTGTGGGTGGTCGAGCACTGAACGTTGGCAAAGGTCACGCAGCTTCGGGGCTCCAGCAGACACAGGGTATCAGGGGTCCCAGGCCTAGTCACTGGACGCCAGCCCAGACCTGGCCTCTGGTCCAGCGCCCCCTCCACCTGCTACAAACAGCCCCCAGACCCTGAGAGGCCTGGTTCTCTGTCTCCAGCCCCGACTCTGCCCCCAGCACGACTGTATCTTGGCGGTTTGCAATTTTGCCCTAAAAGGGTTAAGAAAACAAGAAACCAGAAGGCAGGACCCTCCAACCCTTCTGTGGAAGCCTGCACTTAATTGAGGATGCAGCTATTTATTTCCTCCCCTCACTGGTCTAGAACATGAAATATTTACTTTTTCTTGTTGCGCCTCTGCACTCAAACAGCCTCAGACCCACTCCCCACAGGACCAGAGAGAAAACTGTCAGTAACTCACATGAAGGCACAGGCCACACGGGACAGAGGCTCCAGTGGAGCCCAGGCCAGGGCTTCTGCGGACGGACGTGCGCCCCCAGGCAGCCCCTGTCCCCGGCCGGGGCAGCGCCACACACCGAGCTCGTGGACCTGCCCTTGGTGGTGCCATGTCCAGTGGAGCTCGTGGGGGGACCTAAACGCACCCCGCGGCGCAGCGGTCCGGCCCAGCGGGGAGGTGGGGCGTGCAGGCGCGTCTTCGAGCTTGAACTGCAGAAAAAGATGGGAAAGGCCTGGGGGGTCTGAAGCATCTGGACCCTCCCCCGGGGAGGGGAGAAGTCATCACAGGCAGAGGAACAGCCCTGTGTCTCCGCGGGGCTCTGCTAGCACCTCCCCGCTCATAAGTAGGGCAGCTGCTTCTGTGGAATATGGTTCCCCCACTTATTCTGAGAGTCGAGCTTCTTAAAACAGAAGCCATTTTTGAAAGGAGGGCACCCCAGCTCCCTGGAGCTGCACGCAGGGCAGCTGGGGGAGCACGGCCTGTTGGGGAAAAGCAGGGGAGGGGCTGTCTCCCGGTCTCCCACCCCGCAGGGCGAGGCTGGAAGGAGCCCCCGCAGGCCTGGCCAGCACTGCCAGGACCCTGCGTCTGTGGTGCCTACACTTGCACATTGGGAGGCGTCCAAGGCCCTCGGAAGCGGGGCGCCCGGAGCAGAAATCCTGGGGGAGGGGCCATGGGAGATGCAGGGGCGCCTCTCACGTTCCAGAGCTTTGAGAGGGAGGGAGGGGTGAAGTGTCCAAGCCCCTCCCCATCAGAGGACTCAGCACAGGAGAGGAGGGAGGAGAAAAACGAACGTCACACCTTGATCTCGTGGCACATTAGGGCAATCTGGTGGCTGGGCCCCCAGAGGGTGGTACCTGTGCTGTCACTGGGCACCGCCTGATGCGCCCCCCCACCCCCCACCCCGCCGCCAGCACCCCCTGCTGACTGTAAGCCCTATTCAAGGGCATTGAATTAACTCCACCCGTCTCCACTCAGCAGACCAGCCCCACCCCAGACCCTCTTTGTCTCTCTGTTAAAAGGGGAGGGGGTGAGCACCCCCCTGCACAAGCTCGTGTCAGGAAGTTAGGAAAAGCAGGAGAGCTTGACTGCCTTCCCTCCAGAATGACTCTCCTGACTGAAAGGGGAAAAGGTGTAATACACGAGGGTGTCCATTGACATCGCCGAAGAGTGGCCAGGTAAATTACCACATTGATCAGGTGCTGAGCCTGGGATTCTGGATGGAGGACAGGTCTGAGCCCAGCTAGGCTGGTGACAGGGAAGACCCTTTGTGGTCTATTACAAGTTCATCACTAAAGGGATGTTGCCTATAAGCTTAAATTACACTTAATGGCCCATCTCTGAGGACCCTGCCTCCCAGGTAATGAGCATTCAGCTCAAATATCTTTGTTTAGCTCCCAGGAAACATCTTGCCCAGGCCCACCTGTGAATGACTGCAGGAAGGAAGAAATTAACACATCCCCTCCGGAGGCTGATGGGAACCAGGAAATGTTTGACTTTACTCCCTCCCCTTCTAGTGTAAAAGGAGCCTGAACCCTAACTCAGGCAAGATGCTTCATTGGGACATGAGTCCACCCTCTTCTCCATCTGCTGGCTTCTGAATATTCCTTGTCCCAACAACTAGTCTCTCGATTTATTGGCCTGTTGTGCGGCCAGAAGTATGACCTTGGACTCAGTAACAATTTCAGTTTACTTTTTTTTTTTTTTTGCGGTACGCGGGCCTCTCACTGTTGTGGCCTCTCCCGTTGCGGAGCACAGGCTCTGGACGTGCAGGCTCAGCGGCCAGGGCTCATGGGCCGAGCCGCTCCGCGGCACGTGGGATCTTCCCGGACCGGGGCACGAACCCGTGTCCCCTGCATCGGCAGGCGGACTCTCAACCACTGCATCACCAGGGAAGCCCAAATCTTAAACTTTAAGTGGGGGGAAATGTATAGTACGCGAATTATATCTCAGTAAAGCTGGGTTTTTAAAAAAAATTTCTTTTCATCACCCTGGACTAACCTGGCACGGTGTCCACTAGGGGGGTGGGGGGAATAAGGGACGGGGAAGGGAGGGCTTTGTAAACTGTCAAGTCCTGTCCAAATGCAGGAGGTGGTGGTTTTGTGGGGTTTCTAAAAACAATTTGAAGAAAAACAGGTTCTTGTAAGTGGATTGGGGGCCATCTTTCTTTACCTTCCCCCCAGGGGGACATGGAGACTGCGGACGGTCAGAGGCCAGAGCTGTCAACCAGAGGTTCTGAGGCGCAACTCGGGGGACTTAAAGGACAATTACCAAGTGCTACCCAGAGGCACTTGGCGAGAGGTACACGGAGACACAAGCCCCTGAAACGAGCCTCGGGACTGGCGCTCCATCACCAGAGGCCCATGGAAACAATGGGGGCAGGGGCGGAGTCTCAGCTGAGACGCAGGACCAAGGCAGCCCCAAAGGAGCCTCCGTTGAGCCTCTTCCCTGCCTGGCGAGGCCCGAGGCTGTCTTGGCTGCCCCAACCTGCTGCCCTCGGCCTCCCCGCGGAGACCTCACCCCGGAGGAACTGTCCACACCAAACAGCAAAGAGCCGTGAGCGCGTTTAGCCTTCTGCACTTAGGAAATATCGCAGAAAAAAAATCACAACCCAAAAGCAAGTGTGAGGATGCAAAACAAAACCAATAAAAACACGAAGAGGTTTGAAATCAATTTTCTTTGGGTCTCTTTCAGCCCAGGAATGGCCATGGGGCTTCTTAACGTAAAACAAGCTGCTTGTCGGTGATGATTGGAAGGAAACTGTTGAAACATCAGAAATTATATAAGGAATGAGGAATACCCTACGAACAGGTGGTGGGAAGTTGAGCGGGGTTCTCATGCCCAAGTGTGGAAGGTGGCATCTTCCACCCCAAGGCTGGTGTGGCCCCCAAAGAAGCCAGTGGGTCTATGTCCAGCAGCCGTGCTTGGGTGCCTTGTCTTTTACCTGATTCTGGTGAAGCGCTGGCCTCTGGAGCCCCCACCTCCGAAGTCAGAGACGGGGGCTTCTCGCTGTGCCCCGCTCTCCCGGTTGTGGACAGGAGGTGAGGCTTGTGTGGACAGGGTCGGGGAGGGCCTGAGAACGAGTATTAACCAGCAGGGCCAGCGGGTGGAGTGCAATCTCTCAGGTGGCCAGCAGGTGGCGGCGTCTGACCAAAAACCATGCCTCTTCCTGTGCTTTCAAGATTTGTGGCTGAGCATCGCCCGGACTGGGCCCTCCGGGGAGGCTGCTTGAGGGTCTGGGACCCCAGAGGAAGGCCCACGCCCCCCACCCCGCCTCCACCCCTTCTCTGAGCTGCTGAAGGTTCAGAAACTGGCCCAGAGCCCTCGCTTCCTGGCCTGGAGTGTAGGCATCCCAAAGGCCAGGCTGAACCCCAGACTGACACTGTCAGACCCCCCTGGCCCGGGCCCAACGTCGGATTTAATCTCCCGGCGATGCTGACCTGCAGCCACAGCAGGGGCTCTAGTCCATCCCCTCTTTTGAAGGCCAATATCCTGGGTGCCTGTGGCTTCAATTACTGAATGCTCTGACGACGTTTCCATGTCCCCGTGAGGGCCTGCCAGACACCCCTTGGGTGGTTCAAACGCCCTCACACTCAATCTGTCCATAGCACACCCGCCCCCTCAACCCCCCCCTCCAGCCCTGAGTCCCAGAGGTAGGAGGTCATTGGCCCCCATCAGGCCGCACCGCTCGTGTCGGCAGCGGGGGTAACAGTGGAGTTGGCCCACCTCTCTCCACGTCCCCTGTCACCTCTGGCAGCTCTGCCAGGCCTGGAGGGACAGCCGGGAGGAAGTACCCCAAACCCCCTGACCACAGCGGGAGCAGTGGTCTGCAGAAAACGCTTCCTTGAGCTCCTACGGCGGCGGCCTCTGCCCTCCCAGCAAAGACCAAACTCCCCACCAGCCTGGCCGCCTCTGGGTGTCTGGGCCCCACCCTGGCCCCCTGCGGCCCCCTCCAATGTGCCACGCCCCTTCCAACAGCCTGTAAGCCCCCTGCCCCAGAGGGTGCTCCCCCACCCCAGAGGGTGCTCCCCCACCCCAGGTGCTTGGCCTGACACCCACTCACCCTTCAGACCAGGGCCCAAACACCATGGCGGCCTGTCCATTCCGGGCTGTCCCCACCACCCTGCCCGTGCCTGACCTCAGCCCAGGAGGCAGTGCAGGGGCTCCTTGGAGAGAGCCCTCCCAGACCCTTCTTGTCCTTGAGCCCACCTTCAGTCCCAGATGGGACAGGCTGGTGGATGAGGCCTGCCCTCCTGAGCATCAGCCCTGGGCTCCCTTTCCCTCATCCATCTGCAGGGCCCAGAGCACAGAGACTCTGGTGTTTCCCACGACTGATGATCCACGTGTTTGTGCCTGTCTCCTCCCATCCAGCATGGAAGCCCTTGAGAGCCAGGATCCCCATCAGTGCTGGATTTCCAGAACCTTCCAGAGTGCACACATCTCTCATGCATTCGCTGCAAAAAAGCACCTGGCACCTGCTCACGTTCCCCGAGCACTCGACAACACAGAGATCATCTCTGTTACTCCTCTCCCTGGTGAAACCTGGAGAACAGAAAGGTTAAGCTACTCTGTCAAGGTCACACAGCAGGGCCTGATGAGTGGTTCCCAGGCAGTACTGAGCTGGAGGCCAGGGTGACACCCATCTCTTGACTGAGTGGGAAGCAACCATCACCCACCAGCTCCACAAGACCTCCAGGCACCTTCCCACCTGGAGAAAGTTTGAGGTCCTTCATCTCCCATTGGAAGGATTGAAAAGGTAAGCCCCGAGGCTGACAGGATTCCCCCAGATGGGGCTCAATCCGAGAGGAAGAAGCACCTCTGGAAACTCTGCCAAAGCCCTGCGGCCAGTGTGTGCTCACTGCACTTAGAATGCGGAGAAAGGTCAGGTGGCGCTGCGCTGGCCGTGCACCGACGCCCTAAACCATCCCACAGCCATTGCACAAAACCGGACCCAGGTTTGAAAAAGGAACCAGGCTGCTCTCAGCTTCCTACCCTCCCTGGGTTTTTCAACCTGTATTAGAAACTCCATCATTACCCCACCCCTCCCAAACCTTCCGACAGGTCTGGCCTTAATCCTTGCCCCCAACCTCCCAGCCATGGGGACCCTCCTGGTTGGCAACCCCAGCTCAGCCAGTGCGTCACCCTGAGGCAAGCTGCGCCCAATGACCAGCCCCCACACCCTCCCCGGCCCAGGCTGGCGGGGAAATTGCAGAACCGGGCATCTTGCATCCCGGGGTCCACAAGTGCTCAGACAACACCCCTGGTCTGACGTCCACCTGGGGGCACCACAGCAGTCCCTGGAGGGGTTTCTTGACTGAGACTCAGGCCAGGACAGAGGACCCGCCCCCGCCCCAGCCTCTCTCCGGTGCAGCCCTCATCTGCTTTCTCCAGCAGAGCTGCCATCCTCCCCAACTTCATGGTGGAGCCCTCGCCGCCGCCCCCCACCCAAGTAGAAAACTGAGAAAATTCCCCCTCTATGGTAGGGCAAGCCATGGAAAAAACCTTTCACCGGAAATCGCAGAGAATTGAAACAAGGTTTTGCCTAAACAAGAGGTTTTTGTCCTTAAATCTCCGATCCCTGCCTCAAATCACTAAGACTCCAGGGAGCGTGGCAACAACTTCAGGACGCACTTGTCCCCGGAAACTTCGCGGCGGGGGCTGGAGACCCAGGAAAGGGCCAGCTGCGGGGAAGGCCCAGCCCAGCCGGGCCTCAGGGCGTTCGGAGCGCGCCCTTTGCCCCGCGGGTTACCCAGCTGTGAGGCCGCTCCTGGAGGGCGTGCGCTCCGCACCTCCTCCGGCCTCGGCGGATCAGGCGTCCGCGGTGGGCTGCGCGTTCCGACGCCGGAGGTGTGGCTCCTGCAATTGGTACCGAAGACGAGGACAAGGCGGCCTGAGGCGCCCACGAGGGACGGGGGCGCACGGTGCCCGCAACCCCCGGGGGCGGCAGGAGGCAGAAGCTGGAGACGCCGGGAAGCAGGAAGACCTCTCCCGGGTCCCACGGCTTCCACAGCCGTCTCCAACCAGATCTCCAGCTCCTTCCATCCCGGCGGCGACCTACCCCTGACCATCGGTCTGCGCCGCCGGTGGAGCTGGGCTCCGGGAAGAGGAGGTCACCAAGTCCCCTCTGATTGGACGGCCGCGAAGTCCCAGAGGGCGCCTCCGCACCTTAAAGCAGGAGCGGCGCGAGGGGAAGGTAGAGCCCTCCGCAGCCCAGCCCCGCGCGCGGCAGCGAGAGGTGGGGAGGACGGGGTCGGGGGAGAGGACGGAGAAGAGAGAGGGGGGAGGGGGAGGGGGAGGAGGCGGAGGCCACCAGGAGGCGGGGCCGAGGCGGGACCCAGAGGCCCCGGCGCGGGGAGGCCCCGGGACCGACAGACTGCCGGACGGGCGCGCCAGCCGGTGAGCGGCACCCACGCGGCGGCAGCGTCCGGCGCGCGCGCGGACCCCGGGGCGGCGCGGGCCGGGCCGCATGAGCACCTGCCTGCCCGGCGAGCCCTCGGGCCCCGGAGGCGCGGCCATGGCCGAGCTCAAGTCGCTGTCGGGGGACGCGTACCTGGCGCTGAGCCACGGCTACGCGGCGGCGGCGGCGGTGGGCCTCGCCTACGGGGCGGCCCGGGGGCCCGAGGCGGCCCGCGGCTACGGCGCGCCGGGCCCGGGCGGAGACCTCCCCGCGGCGCCCGCGCCCCGAGCTCCGGCCGCGGCGGCCGAGAGCAGCGGCGAGCAGAGCGGCGACGAGGACGACGCCTTCGAGCAGCGGCGGCGGCGGCGCCGGCGCGGATCCGGGGGCGCGGCGGACGGGCGGCGGCGGCGGCCCCGGGAGCAGCGCTCGCTGCGGCTGAGCATCAACGCGCGGGAGCGGCGGCGCATGCACGACCTCAACGACGCGCTGGACGGGCTGCGCGCCGTCATCCCGTACGCGCACAGCCCGTCGGTGCGCAAGCTCTCCAAGATCGCCACGCTGCTGCTGGCCAAGAACTACATCCTCATGCAGGCGCAGGCCCTGGACGAGATGCGGCGCCTCGTGGCCTACCTCAACCAGGGCCAGGGCTTGGCCGCTCCGCTGGCCGCCGCGCCCTTGACGCCCTTCGGCCAGGCCGCCGTGTACCCCTTCTCCGCCGGCGCCGCGCTGCCCTGCCCAGACAAGTGCGCCGCCTTCTCCGGGACGCCCTCGGCGCTGTGCAAACACTGTAACGGGAAGCCGTAAGGGCCGCGGGCCGCCCCTTCCGCACGCGTCCTGCATTTTACCTTGCCCCCATGACTGTGTCACCCTGCCCTCCCCGGACCCCGCCCACGGGGAGCAGGCGGCCAGACCTCGCTTCCAGCCCTTGCGTGCTGAACATTTGGGCCCGCGGGAAGCGCAAAGCCCATCCGGGCGCGGGATTGAACCGGACAGCGGGGCGCTGGTATCCATGCCCTGGAGCCCGCAGCGCCCAGTGGGCCCCCTCCCGACGCCCCAGCCCTCGACCCTGGAGACGGGACGGGGGTGACCAAACGTGCTTGTCCGGCCGCCACCGCTCGGCCTCAAAAAGAAAACCAGGATGGTCGCGACCCCCGGGCAGGTGGTCCTTCCCTGAGCCACCCGGGGGTTCGCGGAGCGCGGGACAGAGCGTAGCCCACCTTGGCGGGTCGTGGCCTCGCTTGGGAGCGCGTCTTTGGCCCCCGTCGGCCGCTCTTGCCAGACCTCCGGGCCGCGCTCCTGGTGGGCGTGTCCCCGAGGACGCACCGCGCCCGGCACCTTCCCCCTCTGCCTGCTCCAGGACCCCCGCGCCGCAGCAGCGGAGCTGCGGGATGAGCCCCGCCCCGGCTCCGCAGCTGTCGTTTTCAAAGAAGCCGGGCCGCGGGCGCAAGAAGACCCCGGCCAGGAGCTTTTCGGCTCCCAAGTCTGTTGTGTTTGTTTTCTTGCTTGCCTAGAGGTGAGCGGACGCTAACGCCGGCTGCAGAATTCGTTCCCTAAACAGCCCCTGGGCTCCCCAGCCACCAACGCCCCCGCCGGATCGTCCACAGCCCGGCACGGCCCGGGTGGAGCTGGATGGAGACCTCGGCGCGCCCTCTGCTTAAAGGCGGCTGCATGGAGGAGGGGTCCTGGGGTGTCAGGGGAGGGCCTGGTCTAGCCCTGGCGACCGGCCAAGCCCCCAGCCCACCAACCCCGCACATTTCCGGGAGAGGAGACAGGGCCACGGTGAGTACGCTGGTGGGGGCCGCGCCCTGGCCGGTGCGAACCGTGATGGGGTCTCTTTTAAAGTCGGTGTGAGAACGGGGTCTGTGTTTTTTAAAGTCGATGCTCAACTCAGAACTCTGCCACTAGCCGGGGTCCACCACCCCCCCGCCCCCGAGCACAGCCGGCCGCCGCCCTGGGGGACCGAGCTGTCCTCGCCAGTTTGCGCCGGAGCGGCTCTGCTACGATATCCGGCTTTATTAACCCAATTTCTTCGGCTGTCGCTAATGCTATGCTAATAGGGAGAGAGGACCTCGGCCCTGCAAAGCAGCCTGTCTACAGCAGTTAACTTTAATTAATACATTTCAAAAGACCCTTTTGTATTTGCAAAATGAAGTGTGTGATTAAGTCTTATTCATAAAGACATATGCTTAATACTGGTTTTTGCTAATTTCCATATTTATTTCTTATTGTCTTTTTTTCCCATAACAGACTAGTTTATCAGTTTTGCACATTCGAAAAGCTGAGTGTTGGAAACTGTTTCAAATTTCTTTTAGATAACTGCATACCCAAGTGTCACCAACTTCTAGGGTCATTTCAAAGTGACCCTAAATCAACTTTATAAATTACTTATAATCTGAAACAGAGTTGCTTATTCTGGTTAAAGTACATCATTTATATTCAGAATAAAGTATTTGATTTCAACTAATTTTTTGAATAATATGATTAAATTTTAATATCAATTTAAATGGTGTTCGTTTGTGACTGAACTCATAATTTCAGTGTTCAGGGAGCTGTGTCAGTTTGGGCCACATGCTTCTAAATCACAGAGTCCAAAGAGTCTCTAAGACACAGACAACTTATCTGTAAGCAGCCGCTCAGCAAATGTATGAAATAATAAGAAAACTGTGAAGGAAAAAAATCTCTCTGCCCCCTCTAGGTGAAAAATAAGAATTTTTAAAAAGAGCCATTTAAGTAGTCAGAAGTCCTTCCAATAACTTCGTTTAAGTAAAAGTTAAATTAAATTTAAACTTTTCTTTTTTTTTTCTTAAAGCTACAAAGCTGTTTATCAACTGTTCTCCAAAAATGTCAGCGTGCTGTTCCCTGGGGTTGAGTGGAGAAGTTTTTCAAAGTGAAGTTTGGTGGGTTTCTTGACAGCAGCTGCTAATCAAGCAACCTGGAATATCAAAATAAATGTCGTTTGGCCTCTCCCAGGTTTGCACAGCAAACTCCTCATTCTAAGACAACCTAGACATTGGAAGAACATTCCCAGCTCGAAAGGTCTGACTGCCCCCACCCCCCCGCCCCGTGGCCTGTTTGCCCCAAGTATAACCAACAAGGGGTGCCTATTGGCGCTGCCTGTCTCTGTTGCCAGAGACTCTCTGGAAACTTTTGATGGGGGTTCTGGTGTTTTCCCCAAAGCCTTGCTCTCCTACAGGGGTGGCACGAATTGCTGTGAATGAACTTGAAAAAACTCATCACCCCGCACCTAACCCAGAGCACCTAACCCAGAGCTCGCCTCTCGCCAGCACTGGGGGAGGAATAAAGTAGGAAAGAGCTTTGCCTGGAGCTTGGATTTGACACAGCTTGTTCTCAGAGGAGCAAGATATTAATGAGAGCCCTTTAAACCGGGGTTGCCCCAACAAGGAGAGTGCCGGCCGTGTGTGGAATCTTACAATTTCTGGTGGCCACGTTAAGAAAAGGAAAGAGAAGTAGATGAAATTCGTTTTAATGACTTTTATTTATTCCAACATAGCCCAACTATTACCATTTCAACATGTAATCCATATTCTTAAATTCTCAGGGAGACCTTTCGCATTCTCTCTTTTTTCTGCCGAACCTTCAGAACCCGATGTCTTGCGCTCAGAGCCCGTCTCAATTCAGAACAGCCCATTTCAAGTGCTCAGTGGCCACGTGTGGCTTGTGGCCGCCCCAGTGGAGAGAGCAGATCGGTGGTAAAAACGCAAAGCATTCAAACTGCATTTGAATAATAAGTAGGAAACCTCCGCAAATTCAGGGAATACATTCTAGTGCTAGACAAATAGGAAAAGCTTTGTCCTGTCACTCTCTCAATCCTGGGTCACCAATCTTGCCGGGGCCGGGGCGGGCAGCAAGAAGAACCATCGTGAGTTTTCTACCAAGAGTGGAAGCCGTGTGTCTACTAGTTGCTGGTCCCAGTGCATCAGCCTTGCACGAGCCAACCACACCCACACCTAGGGAGGCAGCGGAGTGACTGTGGGGTCCTCCCCACTCTGGCCAAGGCATTGTCTTGAGCCAACAGAGCCTCTTCCTCTACTGACCCCACAAATGAAGGGGTCGGCCACACTGGCTGCTGCTTGAGTGACTCTCAGACCAAGACTCCTTCATGCTCAGGTTAGGAGCCCGTGAAGCCTGGCTCCTCGGGGCTTGGGGCAGCCTTCTCAAGCCCAGTGGCTCCGTAGGGGTCCCTGGCTGGGGTCAGAGGAGGCAACTGGCTCCGCCAAGCTCCTGCACCCCATCTTCATTCACTAACCAACATGACTGGCGTGGCCCCGGGGCTTTTGGTTCAGATGGTGCCCAAGATACTTTACGCCCAAAGATCTTTGTTTTCCCTGGTAGGAAATTCACGCACCTAAAACAGCATCCCTGGTTTCCAGTAATGGCATCCAGACTCCGAGGGCAGAACTCTACCCAAACCTGGCTCTGCCCCCAAGGACCAGGAGTATGGACCACGCAAAGGCCATCCAGCCCACATGAGTTCATAGACAGGTCCTCAAGTACCAGGCACGTGGCTTCCACTGTTTCAGTTTGTTGATTTCATCCCAAAGGTGGGATTTCCTTTTCAGTTCTTCACAGAAGAATCCTTGGGGAGCCTTGTTTCCCCTTAGGAGTAATCTGACACTTGCTTTGCCAAATACGCCTGTCTTATTTCCTTGCAGGTTGGGAACGTTAAGAGAAGAGGTTCTGCCTCAGAAAGGACAGATACTGTTTTCCTGAAATGATGGGGGAAATGCACCAGCCATCACTTGGACCGGCGCGGCCGGCCTGGCCTCTCCCTCGGCGTCTGCGAGGGCTCCCACTGCAGCCTCGGAGCTGAGGCCTCTGGGCCCTGGTTAATCCAACAGAGAGTGATTACAGCAATGTTATCATGTGAATTTGCTTGTGACATGTTTTTAGTCTTTAATCGCTTTTGGTATCCCATTTGAAAGGATGGAAATAGAGGGATTTATGATGTATTAAATCATTTCTCCAACAATTACCTCTTTGGGCTCGTAACTCTAGATGTTTCAACTCCCCAACTAAAGTCTGTTCCATAAAATTAGAAAGTTAATACACATTTGCACATTTAACCCCAAAGGAGCAAAACCCACATTATCATAAATGCAGAAAGGCTGAAATAATTAGCAAAGTGACCTTTGATCCAGTGTTTTCCCTGTTTTAAAAAGTGACTTGTGCCGTTTTCTTTCCAGTCTGAAGTGCCCGAGGCCTATGCGTTCATATCACGGTATAAACGCTAATTTTCAAGTGTGGCTCTCTGAGTGGGAAGACGGCCAGGATTATTCTGGAGGTTAACACGAGGCGGGTCACACTTGTAAGATGCACGTGTGCGAGGGCGTCTCTGAATAAACCCTTTCTGCTCTGTGGTCGGCTCTGTGGAACTGACCAGCTGGTGCCTGGTGGGGATACAAAGGGAAGCTGCTTCGTGGCCCCAGGGCCTCAGCCTGTGTTTCCTCGAGGCACAGCCCTCAGAACGCAGTGCAGAGCCACACGTGGGCCTCTGTCCCCCACGACACGCAAGGCCTCCTGGGGTGGCAGCCCCACCCGGTGTCAGCCGGCCTGCACGCACGGTGCTGCCACCAGGGACGGGAGCGTGGTCCTAGCTCAGGGCCTTCGCGGAGCAGCTCGCCAGTGCGCTGGAAGTGGCCCAGGCTTCCCAGCGGCCTGGTTCCGCCTCCAAGCCCCGTTTTGTCTAAAGCAATGAGCCCACAGTCAGTTGCTCTCCTGGGGGCCCTGATTCGGCCTGACGGGAGCCCAGTCCCCCCAGTTCCCGAGGACGGCTCTCGGTGCCCTAATGAGGCCAGGCCAGCCTGGAAACCTGGCTTCAAATCCCGAGACACATGCAGGACCCGCAAGGCTCTCTGATATCCACAAGGCATCTGCCAGGATGCGTTGTTGTCGCCTTCGTCACCCTGCAGCCCGCTGGCCTGCGGTGCCAGAGCTGTGTCCTGGCCCTCCCAGTGTGTCCCTGCATTTGACTGCAGATGGCACCCAGGTTACAAGATCCCTGGGAACAAGCGGCCGGTCTCTGCACCTCGTGCGTACAACCAGAGCCAGCGGACACCTGGCGACACGAGTCAGGGTCGGGCTCAGCCCGCACCTGCCTGGGGGTCCGGAGAGCGGCTCGTGTGACCCAGCCCCGCATGGCCACCGAGCAGGCAGGAGCCAGGTCCCCTCTGCCAAAGTCACTCCAAGTCCTGGGACGGTTTGTACAGAGCAGCCTGGACGCCGTCCACTGGCCACAAGCTGGTCGCTCAGGAGTGGACACATCTACACGGTTTAGTAATAGGGACGCGGAAACCCCACTGTCTGTGAGTCACTCTCTGGCCTGTGGCGCCCAGATTGTGGGTGGGAGGGGCCGTGTCTCAAGCCTCTGGGTGTTAAGACCCTTCCTCCTTCCAGCACATCCCTGACCAGCACAACTGCCGGTGTCCTTGCAGCCCTCAAATATCACAGATTTGGGGTCTCATGACCCTGGTCACTGCCCCCAGTGCAGCGCTGGTTGCATGTGGTTTGGGAAGGGTTGCCTGATCCAGGAGAACAGCTGACCGGTCGCCTTCAGCCTTCAGCGCGGCCTGGAGCCAGGTGGACACAGGCTGGGGCAACCATTCTCTCTGCCCAAGATCACCTGAACTCACATGCGGGTGTGCACGTGGGTGAGCACGTGTGTGTCCGTGCCTGAATATACATGCAAGTCACGCTGTAAACTGTTTCATCCCCTGCCGAGGCCAACTCGTGCCCATGGGGGCCGGAAGAGGAGCTCATTGCTGCTCGGCTGTCCTGGAAGGTGGGTGAGATGCCCCTTCGCGGGCAGCAGACAGGACCCAAGAGAGGAGGTTTCCACGTGGTCTCAGGGAATGTCCTCACAGTGAGGGAGCCTGGATGGCCGCGTGGCCACAGTCAGGAGTGACTGCAGAGAGGGGTCATGGAGAGCTATACGGGGGGTGAGAGTGGCGTTCCCTGAGTTGCGGTCACTTCCCTGGTCACCCAGCCTGGCCAGCCCCAGCGCCGGACCCTCCCCTCCTAACCCACAGCCCATCCTGATTTCAACAGAGGTAGAGGGGAGCCCTCGCTGCAGGACAGAGGTCTCTGGGCGTCAGGGGAAGCCGGAGGCCGCAGCTGCTACCTGAGCTGTAGGAACAGGGGCGGGTGGGGATCAGCGCCTCCTAACGAGTATGTTGTCGGGCGATTCCGCCCTCATCTTCCACTTAATAAGGCTGGTTAAACAGTGATTTTGAGGGGCCGTGCATCCCCTAAACCCGTTCGTTCTCGTGGCGCACTCCCTCTGCACTGCAGGAGGTGATGGTTAATTAATACCGTGTTGGGAAGTGGCTGTGCTAACAGACGAGGGTCACGGGTGAACTTTCCAGGATGCTGCCTTCGTTAAGCGGCCTCGTTACAGCCCACAGAACCGCTCAGGACGTCGCTTGGAAGGAGGTGCTCTGCGTTCAACTGTGCCTTGCCGCCCTCCCTGTAGGGGAGCGAACAGTGTTTCCAGAATAATGACAAGTGAACAAACAAGGTCAGGGGACCCTGCAGGCGGCTCCGGCAGGCATTCTGCCCCGTGTCCTGGGCCAGGACCGCGGAGCCCCGGATCCGTTCCCTCCCCGTCCAGGGACCCTGGTGAGGCAGCCGCGGGCTCTGAGCTGTCAGGAGGACTGAGGGGGGTCCTGACATGCGGCTTCGGCCCCCAAACCCCTCGGTGCTTCATCAACGCCCGCTCTGCTCCGGGCCAGGGGAGGTAACGGCCCCACGTCTGCGACCACAAACTCGGTGTGGCCCTTTGCTGAAGGCCACGACCCCCCTCGGGCCACCAGCAGAGCCTGCAGTGGAGGAGATGCAGGGGCAGCCACTCCAGAGGGGCCATGCGTTCATTCTTCACAGAGCTGCTGTTTCCTCTTTTTACTGTGGTGAAACATACTTAACGTAAAACTTACCGTTTAACTGTTTTAAGTGTACATTCGGCGGCATTAAGTACATTCACAAGGTCACGCAACCATCCCCACCATCTATTTTCAGGACTTTGTTATCACCTACAATTGGATTTTTTCAAGTCAGGCTTATAGACGTGTAATTGACACCCAGTAAAATGCACACCCCCCTTAGATGTAGTTCCTTGAATCTTGGTAAACGCATGCGGCCGTGAGCCACCCCTGGGCAGGGTATGGAACCTTGCCCTCATCCCAGAAAGACCTCCTGTGCTCTCCGGACTCCAAAACTGCTGGTCTGCTTTCTGGCCCTATAGTGTTGCTTTTTCGGGAATGTCTTCTAAATGGACTCTTAGAGTGTGAAATCTGGGGGTCTGGCCTCTTCACTCAGCCTAGTATGTCCGAGCCTGGCCGAGGTTACCATCTGTGGAGTGGGGTGGTGATCTCAGTGGCACAGGAGACTTGGGGGAGCTTGAGGAGGGGTCTCCTAACCCTTAGCCCCTCACCTGCCCCCATGGGCCGTGCGTTGCTGTCACCATGATCCTACTGCACCCACCGTGGGTGCCAGTCTTTGAAAGTCATGGGCCAGCTTGATTTCTGCAGAAGCAGCCCTGTGTGAGCCGTTGTGATATCAGAGGCTTTGGGGGAGGAAGTGAGCGGCCCCACTTTGCTCTTTATGGGAAGGTTTCCAAAGATGGCTCCTGCTGGCCGTCCAGGGCAGCCCCAGAACGAGGCCCAGAATCCACAGCCCCGTCGATGCCGACTGCCCGTCTGTCTCCTGAATTTCTTCCTCTTTCCAAAAACACGTCCTCTCAAGGAACACCTGGGCGTGGTTTCCCCGACAGGGTGAGGGGTGGTGAGGGTTTGGGAAGGAGTCGCTGATGTGGTCCAGGCTCGGGAAAGGCGAGGGAGGGTGACCGCGGCCGACCCCCTGAGCTGGCCCGATGGCCACGCGCGTCCTCGTGAGGGGCCGGAACAGCGCGGGCCTGCGGTGGGCGTCCTAAGCACTGATTGAATGAGGATGACAGCAGTGGTCACGGAGGGGCCCCGGGAGGGCCAGGAGGCAGGTGCCCCGTGATATCACTTTTCCGTGAGCTCAGCGCCCCGGGCTGCCACTAAAGCTGCTTGTCAGTTAGCGTTAACCTGGAGACGCCCAGCCCCTTTCTGGGAACCACGGAACAGAAGCCAGAAACCACGGACTCTCGTAAGGAAACGGGAAATGCTGACACAGGTACAAAGGGCCTCGGCTGGGGAGATGCGATCAGATCGTAGCTGGGAGATAAACCAGGGCCCAAGGGGCCACGCCTCACAGCCATTGTCTCCGCAAAAACGGGAACGTGCCTGAGGGTTTTCTGCTCGAATCTGGTGTCAGCTTTTTTCTCCTGTTGTACTTTTTTGATAGAGAAAAATATGGAGAAGGCTCTAAGAAGCAAAGTGCCTGTAATGGGCTGTCGTCAGGGTAAATGCTGATGCCATTTACATGGGCTGAGGCCACGCGTGACCTGAGTGCCCCCAATATGCTGCCTGCCTTGTCCCGGTGGGACCTGCGGGTGCCCAGGGCACAGACGTCAGCGGGGAGCTGTCTTCACAAACAGGAGGCATTCCTAATCCTCCGTGTGGCAGCTCAGTTGTCTGTCCGGTGGCGAGGGGACGTTATGGATGAGGCTGTGATTAAATTTCCTCGTGTAACGACCCTAAGTAAATCTTTGCAATTTTCATTTTGCGGAGATTTAATATAGATCGGGGCCCTGTTGTTGGCTCCCACTTTAATCCCAAATCACTCATTAGATGAAGACCAGCAGACGCCAGTGGGCGAGGCCTGTGGGCTGAGCCGCAGACTGGACCCACAGGAGCGCGTCCAGATGGACGGCTGCTGCCCTCGTTCCCGTGATGGGTGCTAATCTCAAACCCTGACCTGCTTCCTCCCCATTAGGCATATTAAATGCAGCCAAAATTCTGGGGGTGGTGCGGTCCACGCCGCTCTCCCCAGATGCCTCTGGTCCCGACCCCGCCTGCCTGCTCCACACGGAAGCAAACCCGGCTGGGAGCCAGGGCCGGGCGGTGCCCACTGACAGATCCACCTGGCCGGACACCCCAGCTGGGTTGCCAGGTAAACACAGGAGTCATTTTGAGTAAGACTCTGCCTGAAATAATTGCATGGGTCATACACTGAAAACGTGTTTCTTGATTATCTGACGTTCAGATTTCAGTGGGTGTCCTGTATTGGTATTTGCTGCTCTGGCCACTGTCCTCGGCCCCTCCACACTTAGCCCTGAGCCTCCCTGAAGCCCACTGACCAGGGCCACTCACGTGGCTGCAGACCCCACCCTGGCAGCCCTGCCTCCAAGGACTCAGTGGGTTTCCTGGGGGCCAGATGAGCTACAGAATAGCAGTCCCAGTGTAAAAGGAAAATGTGGGATCCTAGTCCCAAAATGGTTCAGAATTACAGGATGGCGACAGCCTTCTGAGTGCCGGGCTCTAGGCACTCTGTTCAGGCCACCGCCCACGAAGCCGGTCCTGCTGGGGGAGGAGGGTCGCAGAGCCCACCCAGGCTGCACGCCCAGCCCGACCAGGACGCTCCCTTCCTACCACCTTCCTCCTCATCCCACATGGCCCCTTTCATTCCGGGACCCAAGAGACACCCCCCACACGGGCACGCACATGCACACACACCTCCACATGCATGCATGTACCACATATTCAGATATGTGCTCACATCTGCACGCACACGGAAATATGCACACTTTTGCACACACATGCTCACATGCGTGCACACGCCTGCACACACATGTACTTCCTTTGGACACTTTGCTCATTTGGGAACATGGTGACAGGTCTGGCTTAGCTGTGTTGCCCTCTCTGTGGAAAGGCAATCTGGCCTTGTGGAAAAGGCGCAGGCCTTGGGCCAGCAGTCCTGCTGTGGGAACGCGTTCCTCGGCACAGTCGGGGCCCTGGAGAAAGACATCTCCAAGACCTCCTGCCAGCGACAGGGCCAGGAAGCCACTTGGCCGCACCCATGGGCCAGAACCAGGGTGATCACACTCACAGATATGGGCCATTTCCACGACTGACCACGTGAAAAAGCAACAAGAAGCACTGTTTACAACAGGCTTCAAGGGGGGGTATTTACGCAGATGTAAAGTCTCTCTGGAAGGACGAGACCCTGCCCTGAGGGGCTCCTAAGGAGGGGGCTCAGGGCCCGGCAGGCAGGTCAAAGGGGAAGTGGCTCCCGGTGGGTACTTCTATACTCTGAGCCCTCTTCCCACCACCGGGAATGTCTTTCATTAAAACCAGAAAGCAGCAGTCATGGGCTGAGTGGTGGCCCCCAAATACGTCCACATCCTAATCCCTGGACCTTGCAGATACTACCTTATATGGCTGATGACAAATTGAAATTATAAAGGAGTGACCACAGTTCAGGCGAACAAAAGTCGAGTCAAGCAGCCATTGAGGATCTGGTGTCAAGACGCGGCCCTGCCCCACTGAGAACTTGAACTTTCTCTGAACTGTACCAGGTCTGAGGACACCACCTGCCTGCTGCAACCTTGTGGCCTCAAGGTCTCCCCTGGTGACTATGCAGCCATTTCAGACCCCAACCAGCAGCCTCACTTCACAAGCAGCCTCACTTCTCGCCAGCTCCAACTATAATTCTTTTTTTTAAAAAATTATTTATTTATTTATTTATGTTTGGGCGCATTGGGTCTTTGTTGCTGCGCGTGAGCTTCCTCTATTTGTGGTGAGTGGGGGCTACTGTTCGTTGCGGTGTGCGGGCTTCTCATTGCAGTGGCTTCTCTTGCTGCAGAGCACGGGCTCTAGGCACACGGGCTTCAGTTGTTGTGGCACGCAGGCTCAGTAGTTGTGGCGCACAGGCTTAGTTGCTCTGCGGCGTGTGGGAATCTTCCCGGACCAGGGCTCGGACCCACGTCCCCTGCATTGGCAGGTGGATTCTTAACCACTGCGCCACCAGGGAAGCCCTCCAATCATAATTCCCGATCAACAACTCATGTAACTAACTGTAACCTTGCAGGTTTTGCCTTTATACGTTTCCCCCATTCTGTACTCTGACAGAACACAATTCAGGTGCTTCTTGAATCTGTGTCTCCCAGGCTGCAGTCCTTACAAACCCCAAAAAACACCTTTTAATTTCAGTCAGGTCTCCATTTCTGAAATCTTGGTCGATATGGCACAGTGTATGATTAAGGACCTTGAGAAGAGGCAGCTACCTGGATTATCCGGGTGGGCCCTACACGCCGTTACGTGTGTCCGTATAAGAGAAGGCAGAGGGAGTTTGGGGTCTCGAGCCACAGATGGACGGCCACGGCCAGAGTGGGCCCCGGCAAGGATGACCCTCCCTGGAGCCTCCGGAGAGAGCATGGCCCTGCCTGCACTCTGACCTTGGACCTCTGGCCCCCAGACCGGGAGAGACTGCTTTTCTGTTGTTCAAATGCCAGTCTGTGTGCTCCGCTGTGGCAACCACGGAAGCCACTGCAGAGCCCACCCTGGAAGGTACAAGGGCGCCCACCGCGCCTCGTGGCGCAGCCAACTCCTCCGTGGCTCAGCCAGGCTCCTCTATGGCTTTATTCTCCCAGAGAAGCAGGGGGGCAGGGAAGAGCCAGTGGCGGCTGCTCCAGGCCCCTGGCCGACCGCGCACACACCACCCACTGGGTGCACACAGCACCCCCATCCCATCTGCAGGTCAGCCCGCAGGTCCCCAGAAACAGTGCAGAGCCGCTTAGATGGACCCATGGCCTCTGCACCACCAGAAGCCACGTCGTGGAGTTGTGGGAGGGTCACGTGGGCTCAGGCCCTGACAGTCATGTGATGGGCGCGCCTGCTGGACGCTCCAGCAACCCCAAGGCATCAGCCGTCCTAGGAAAACCTTCTACATGTGTCACAGGTGGGAGGTGACGGAGCAGGTGAAGGGCCGTCTCGGGTCACGGCGGCTGCTGGGTCCCTCTGAGTCCTTTCCTTCCTTCCTTCCACAAGCACTGCCCAGTCGAGGGAGGTGGATGACTTCCCTCAGGAAGGGACTCCGCAGGGTCCCAAGCCCCCCAAAGGGCTGGTGAGGCAGGACCAGCCTTGGCCTCTGACCCTGAGGGGTAGATCGTGACCCACCCAACGGGGTCCAGCTCATGGTGGGAGGTGCTTTACCATGAGCAGAGCCAGTGGGGATGTGGGGAGAAGGGAAGAGATCCTAGGGCAGAGACCGGGGGCCAAGGGGTCCCCAGCCCAAGTGCTGGTCACTCCACAGCAACCTTAACATTTTCTTCCCACCTGGAGACCTGACTGCATCCTTACTGGGCATATCAGGTAGCTGTTGCTGCATTACAAATAAGCCCCAAGCTTCACAGCCTGAAACAATAACACTCATTCGTTCTCTCTCAGTTTCTGAGGATCAGGATTCAGGAGCGGCTCACTCAAGGTCTCTGGTGAGATGCAGTCCAGGTGTCAGCTCTGGTCATCTGGAGGCTGGACTGGGGCTGGACGGTCCCCTTCCAGGTTGGCTCGATCATGCAGCCCTGGGCTGGAAGCCCCAGTTTCTGGCCCCATGGACTGTCCACGGGGCTGCCCCGGTGTCCTCACGACAGGGCAGCTGGTCCCCGGGGCCAACAGTGACGGATAACCTCGTCTTAGAAATCATAGACCATCCCTCCCACCACTTTTTATTCGTTAGAAGCACATCATTAGGTCCAGGCCACACTCAAGAAGAGGGAATTAAACCTTTTCCTGAGGCGAGGATTTTCAAAGAGTTCAGAGATGTATTTTAAAGCTACAACGTTAGCATAGTTCCCTTGAAGGGACTGAAAGAAAATCCCCCATAGATACCCCATCCTACATGTAAAAATATTCCCACAAACAATCACAGGGTCTGAATTCAACCTTTAGATGTTCATTCCTTTGACTTAAGCATAAATCAAAGTCAAAGTGTCCAAGTTCTATAGTTGGATGTGACTGTCTCAACCAGGGGTCACATGTGAGGAACCTCCTCGTCAATCCTTTCCAAGGGCAGACTGCTATTGTCTCTCTGGGGATCTCTGCTGACTGTCTTCTGGGCCCCATCTGTCCCCTGGGCCCCACCTTCAGTGCCTGGGTCGTGCTCGGAAGTAGGAGGCATTTGATAAGCAGATGTGACCTGTCACCCTGGACCAGAACAGGGTCCCCAGCCACCTCCAGTGAGTTCCCCGGCCCCCGACGCCCAGCCCGAGCACTCAGGAGGCACAGCGTCCGATACACTGGCTCCATCAACCCCCTGGTATCAACCTTTATGGGCAGCAATAAATGCCGCACTTGTTACCGGAATGGGTTTAACTGCCGTAATGACTTTGTATCACAGGAGTGGCCATTCTGGGTGTGCTATAAAAACCACAATAATAAAACTTCCTCTGTGGTATTTTCGTTAAGTCTCCATTGTTCTGAAATGCAGGCTGTGCTAGAACATTCTGGAGGGGGTGCTCTGCTGGAACACGGAAGGGGTCCTGGTACTGGAACAGCCCACAGGCCCTGTCCTACTGCAGACGCTCTGATCTGGCTGGAAAGGGGGAGGCTGTGAACAGCGGATGAGGCGTGCCTGACCAGGTAGGGCCCAAGGCCTGGACCAGCTGCTGGCTGCCGAGAGCCTCAGCATCCTGGGTTGTGAAATGGGGGTTAAGACTCTGCCGGGCCGGGAGGTGCACCCCAGCCCCGCCGCCTGCGGGACAAGCAAACACCCAGTGGGCTCCGCCTTCTTACTAATGGCCCGCCTGGGTCCCCTGGCATCACGTGAAGGGTCGATCAGGGTCCCAGAAACCAACCTGTGCGTGACTTTCCCAGTGATAACGCTGTTCTCCAAGACATGACCCTTTTTCTTCCCCACGTGGATCAGCTCCCGGGATTCATTCGGACCCTCACTAGGTCACCAGACACCAGGGCTAGCTGGGGTCCGTGCAGCCACGGGGAGGCCACGGGGGTGCAGTGCTTCTCAGATGCTGGGACCCAGGACGCAGTGGCCTGAACCAGTGCCCCTCCCCCTGGCCTCTGCAGGGGTCCCTCCTGAGCTCAAGGTGATGGGGACACCGAGGACCAACACCACTGTCACCAGCATGGTCAGAACCAGCAACTCCGGGGTGCAAACGAGACCAGGACCAGCGCACCCGGAAGACCCGGCTCGTGTACCCCCTCCCCCCATGGGCGAGGCCAACTGTCCCAACCATCCCAGGCCCTGTGGTCAGTTCTTCCTGAGCTACGCGCACAACACTTGGAGAGCAGTGTTGGAACTCAATCCCAGGATTTAAAAACAACAATCGAGTTCAGGCTTTCTGCTGATTCGGGTAGTTCTCAGCATGTTCCCCTCCCCCCAGGGCCCCCCATCCCCCAGGGCCCCCTTCCTCCTTCTCTACCGCTCAGTCTGGGGAGAGGTCTGCCTTCACGGGAGCCCTGGGCTGACCTCTCCCTCTGCCCAGGCGAGGACAGTGGCCTCCGTGGGTCCCTCTGTCTCTCGGATGCTTCTGCAGACGCTGGAGGACTCTCTGCAGCCAAAGCAAAAGGAGCCGCCACCGCGAGAGGCACCTGCCCCACAGCAGCCCCACCATGAATATTGACAGCCCTTCCTTTGTGACAGGAGTCCCGCCCGGGCCTGCTGCAGAGCAGAGTGGCGCCCGCTCTGAGATCCATGCAGCTTTTGTTGAGTGTCAGGACGCATGGCGTGACAGATGGACGCTCGCCTTCAAACCCCTGTGCCCGAGCCCGGCGCCGAGGGCCGGGATGTTTCTAGTATCATACATTTGCCTCGGGGCTTGTTTTAAATCCCACTTACCAGGGGCTCTGGCTTTTTATCAGTCAGACGCCTTAAGCACTTTGTCAACTTGGACATCTGGCCGCACAGTTTAAAAATTTTTTATTTGCTAAAATATTTAAGAGTGTGGCATGGGTTTCGCTGGGGACTTGAGCTGCCAGGCATATGTGGATGCCAGCCACTCCAGCAGAGAACCACTGAGCCCCTAGGCCGTGGCCCTGGCAGCGGCGATAGCAGGCCCCGTCCTGGTGGGCGCGGCTCCTCTGGCTGAAAAGTTAGTATTCACTCCATTCGGGCTGGGAACGCCTTGTCCCCCTCGAAACCGGGAGCAACTTAAGGCTGAGGGAGGGTCTGTGGACTCCCAGGACAGTCACAGTTGAAAACAGGATGCAAGTCCTTGGACACATGCGTCCACGCAGACCCTCAGCACGTTCCTTGCGCTGTTCAATACTAAAAAGGAGCCAAGGGCTTCCCCGGTGGCGCAGTGGTTGAGAGTCCGCCTGCCAATGCAGGGGACATGGGTTCGCGCCCCGGTCCGGGAAGATCCCACATGCCACGGAGCGGCTGGGCCCGTGAGCCATGGCCGCTGAGCCTGCGCGTCCGGAGCCTGTGCTCCACAACGGGAGAGGCCACAGCAGTGAGAGGCCCGCGTACCGCAAAAAAAAAAAAAGGAGCCAAAACCGGGAATCGACCAAATGCGCACCAGCTGTGACCAACAAAAGGGGTCCATCTAGATGTGGGCTATTACTCAGCTACACACGACAATGTGGATGAACCTTGAGGACATCATGATCAGGGAGAGAAGCCAGACACAAAAGACCACACAATGTGTGATTCCACTTGCAAAATGCCCAGAATAGGCAAATCCAGGGAGACAGAAAGTAGATTAGTGGCTGCCAAGAGCTGGGGGTCAGAGGGGGTTGGGGTGACTGCTAAGGGGTACAAGGTACCCTTTTCAGGTGAAGAAAAAGTTACCCTGATTGATTACCAAAGGTTGTTAATGATCAAGCGTCCCCGGGTGCCGGGCACAGCTGTCTGCTGAGGACACAACAGTGAGCAAGAACAGCTGGCCTCGGCTCTGGCAGAACACACAGTCGAGAGCAGGCACAGAGGCCCCGAGGCAGCAGCATAGCCCTAAGGGATGAAGGAAGGATGACCCGGTGGAGAGGGAAGAGGTTGGGAGGGTGATGCCAGGTGCCCAGCTGAGCAGAGGTCAGGGGTGCAGGGCCAGAGCGGGGAGGGTCCCCAGAGCAGTGGTCACCCCTGTAGAAAGAAGGTGGGTTCCAGGGCAGCTCGCATGCCTGGAATCAAACCTTTCCCTGAGCCCTGCTATGGGCCAGGCCGGGGAAGTTCCTCCCATGATGGCCTTGTTTTAGCCGTGGTCCCTCACACTCTCCAGAGAGTGACCGCAGGGTCACTGGCAGAGGTCATGCAGCTTCCAGGCAGGGCCTCAGCCCAGGTCTGGGTCCAGAGCTCCCGTCCAGCCTGCAGTGAGGACCCCGGGAACGAAGACTCCCGAGAAGTCCTGAGAGGCTGGTCAGGGCCGTGGGACTGCAGCCTGGCCCCGGCAGCCGAGGGCCCCCAGTGTCGGGCAGGGGCTTAGTGCCAGGTGAGGGCGCATCTCCATCCCGCACCCTCTCCTGGACCACCTTAAGGGGCCACCACCGAGTTTCACACACATGCCCCCTTCCAGAAGCAACAAGAACCCCCTGTGTGTCCAGTGAGGAGTCTGCTGCTCGGACAAGAGCAGATTCTCCTGCCCACCTGGCTCCTTCCGGAGAGTCCTGAGGGTCAATTCCAGGATGAAGGGGCCATGAGATGGATCTATCTTCGCGTGTTAAGGAGGCATTACCTGGCAGCCCTGGGAGGACGGGAGTTACAGTCCGCAGGTATGGGCCTGGGGGTGGCGACCTTGGGCTACGGGGGCTGGGTGGGGCGGGCAGGGGAGGCCCTCACTTGTTTTCTGGCCTAAACATAAGACTTTCTCCAGGCTCATCCCACTGCCCTCAGACTTGGGACCAGAGGGAAAGACGCTTGATACCAGGACTGGACCTCAGATTAGAGATGGAGGGGATGCTCCCGACCACGCCCCCTTGGGGAAGCACCAACTCCTGGGCCCTTGCTGGGTCCAGCCTCCAGCAGAGAAGGGCACCCAGCTCTGGGGCTGCACACAGTCTGGGGACCCCATCCCCAAACGCCCACCCCAGGACCGGGCCGACAGGAGACGTCGAGAGGGACAGAGTGTGGAAGGACAGGTCCTGGACGCCACAGGGAACCTGAGCCCCCTTGGGTCTGGAGCATCCACCTGGCCACGGCAAGGACACTCCTGGGAGGAGGCAGAGGGGAGGGGAGGCTGGAGGAGAGGGCACTGCAGGGCACAACCTGGGGAGACGGTCCAAGGGGCTGCGGGTCACACGTCCCGTCCCCAGAGAGGCCGGCGGTCAGCGAGCAGGGCTTCTGCACCCAGACCCCGCCGGTCTTGGATGGGCCCAACCTGCTCTCACCCGCCCCACTGCCTCCTCTCCCGGCCCATCACTTCTCACGACCCCCGGGGCCCCCCGCTGTCCCCACCCTGTGTGCAGCCATGGCACCAGCCCACCCCAGGACCCCTGCCTCCACTCAGCCTGCCTGCTCCCCCAGCCTCTTGCCTGCATCACCCATCTGCAGGACAGAGACAGCCCCCCAAAGAGACCCCACGACACGTTGGCCAGTGCACCTCTGCACCCCCGGATCCATCTCCAAGCCTCGTGCCAGGACTTTCCGGGCAGCAGAGGAGACCCCGGAGGCTCCCATGCCGCCAACTCATCCCGACAGTCTCTCTCCGAACAGCGGCTCCCTGAGCTGGCCCAGCGAGGCCTTTACCTGCCCCCTCCGTGCCTGCTGGGCCTTCGCATGCCTGTTCCCGGAGCCCCGGGGGGCCTTCACCCGTCGCGCCCACCAGATCCCAGCCAGACGCCACCTCGGGTAAGCTGCCCGGAACCCCCTCGGCCTGTTTGCTGAGCTGGGTTGGTGCCAAGTCAGCACCTTGAACAGGGCCCGGGACGGGGAGCCCAGCAAGGACCCCGAGAGGGGTTCACAGGGCGATCACCTCGACTCCCAGAGGGGACAACAACAGGTGTGACATAGCAGCAGGGGTGAACCACCCGGCCTGGCCTGGGAGAGATGTCAGAGGCAGGGAGGTGGGGTGAAGGAGGCGGGGAGAGCTGGCATTGCTTGGCAGCCTGCGTGCCCACACGGCCCCCAGCCGAGACGCTGTGTCCTCGCCACTTCTTCTAAGGGGACACTGTCCTCTCAAGGAAACAGCCTCTTCCCTCCTCCTCAGGGTGAGCTTTCATGTCCCACAAAGGTCCAGAGTTGACAGGAAATGCTCTGCCCGTCCCGCTCTCCGATGGCCTCGTGTCTCAGGCTAACCCAGGTCACCTGCATGCCCTGACGATCCCCCGGCTTCTGGCCTGTGCCCGGTCCCCGGGGAACCCCGGTGGGTCTGGGGCCTGCAGCCCCCTCCGCCAGCAACACCAGGACACAAGCCAGCAGGTTTGGATTCTGTTGTTTCTCTTACCTTTAGATGTTCAACAGCATGAATATTCTTATTTTTTATTTAAAACTAATTTGGAGCTCTCACTCTCCAAGCGGCTTCTAATCACCAAAAAGTGCCTGCAGCAAGAGCTGATTGACAGGCCAACGTGGCCACTTCTGAGGAACAAATTGGCCATCGGCAATGCCACATACAAAGGGAAAGCACCAAGCGCCCGTTATTTATGAGCTATTAGGGAAGCACAATCAGCATCTGCTCCCCACATGGGCAAAAACACCTGTCAGACATCAGGAGGCTGTAAAACGCACACGTTTAACAGTCACTTTGTTTAAAAAGTCATTAAAATTGAATGTCAGCTAAAACTTAGGAAAACATTTATTCTTCAAACCCCTTTGAATCTTGCTGGTGAGCAGGAGACAGGACTGTTTCTGCCGGGACAAAGACACGAGTTTGTAAACAGGCAGGCGAGTCCCCGGAGCGGCCACAGCGACAGAACAGGACACGGGAGAGGAGAGGTGTCCGTCAGGGCCCCGGACAGAGTGTGGGACCTGGGACGCCCGCTGACCCTGCCCGCCCCACGCTGACCGGGGCCGAGGTCGGCCCTCCGCCCACAAGGAGGCAGCTGCCGGCCCCTGCTTCTTCTTCCCCCAGAGCTGACCATTAGGGCCAGTTCTGGAGACAAGTCCGTGTGGGGACTCACAGGCGCAGGCCCAGGATGGGGTCCGAGCAGCAGGCAGGGCCGGGGGTGCTAACTCAGGAGCCAGAGCAGGGCCGGGCTGGCTCCAAGGGTCTCCTGCTGCAGCGTTGAGACCCACGGCCGCCCCTGCCCACGTCCCGCTGCGTCCCAACAACAGAGGGTCCCAGGGACAAAAACTGGCCCGAGGCCGCCCGCTGCCACAGTCTCGACTCAACATGGACGGACTGTTGGGGATGCAGAGGGGCTTGCGTCCGGCGGCAGCGGCAGGAAGCCCAGCATCCCCCCAGCCCTGCCGGACGCGGGCAAGGAAGGACAGGCTTGCAGGAGCCGCGCCCTCGGCTGGGGCTTCAAGCTTGGGTCGGACACAGGCGGGGACGAGGGATCGGTCGGCAGCGGGGAGTTTGGCTCAGCTGCTTTGGCCCAAGAATGTTGGTCTTACCCAGATTTTGCCCAGCCTTTGCCCGGGGCCTGCGAGGTGCTCAAGGCTGCGTTTTGTCTTGAGCAACGGTTATTGGAAGGAAAACGTCTGCTTGGCGGCAGTTAGGGCTTCAGACGTGCCCAGGACAAGAGGGTGAGGTGGCCACGGGCCCCAAAGAGACTGGCAGATTTTGACATAGACCAAGTAGCTGAGCCTTGTGTGTTTTTCACATAAAAGAATTAACCCGGGCTTCCCTGGTGGCGCAGTGGTTGAGAGTCCGCCTGCCAGTGCAGGGGACACGGGTTCATGCCCCGATCCGGGAAGATCCCACATGCCGTGGAGCGGCTGGGCCCGTGAGCCATGGCTGCTGAGCCTGCGCGTCCGGAGCCTGTGCTCCGCAACGGGAGAGGCCACAACAGTGAGAGGCCCACGTACCGCAAAAAAAAGGGAAAAGAAAAAAAAAAAGAATTAACCCTAGGAATTCCCTGGGGGTCCAGCGGTCAAGACTCCACACTTCCACCGCAGGGGGCAAAAGTTCAGTGCCTAGTCAGGGAATTAAGATCCTGCAAGCCACGCAGCATGGCCAAAAAAAAGAAAAACAGAAGAGAAAAAAAAAGAATTAACCCTGGTGAAAATCATTTCAGAAAAGGAAACATGGAAACAGAAATGATGGAAGTAGTGAGCGGCCCCGTGGACGGACGACTGAGGAAGCCAGCCACGCCCCCCGTCGGGAGACAGTGGTGGGGACAGGGCTGCAGCTCTGGGACCCTCCCCAGCTGCCTCCTTTGGGCCCGTCCGTGTGCAGATCATCCACTTGGGGCAAAAGTGCCAGAGGGCAGGAGGCCAGACTCATTGGCCTGGGGAGGAAACTCCAGGAACCCGTGCCGCTGAGGGTCCTCGGGGACACACCGGCCCGGACCGCGAGGTGCTGCAGTGCCGCGAGCGGCTCCCACCCCCGAAGCCCCAGCCCAACCAAGCTCGTCCCGCGGGCAAGGGGGGAGGGGCTGCCCGTGCGCAGCTCGAGGGTCCCTCGCATGAGCGCCCGGGCGCCTGGGGGCTCGCCCTGCCTCCTCTGGGAGCAGGACCCAGCTGCACTGTCACCAGCTTACCTCCGTTCCCTGGGCGTTGGGAGCGGTTCATCCCTGCCGCGTCTCCTAATGCAGCTCGGGCATTTCTTCCTCGTTTAGAGTATGGAGAGTCCCAGACATGGCAGACGTCCGTCCCTCCCAAGCTCGGAGGGGCTCTGGGAGCCCCCAGCTTGGGATGCGGGGCCTGCCTCAGGCGGGGCCCCCTGCAGACGAGGCCGAGCTGGAGACTGGCTGCGGGAGGTCGTGGGGGTGGTCTTGACACCAGCCGGGGGGGAGCACGGCCGGAGGTGGGGTGAGTGCACCGCAACAGAAGCCTCTACCCCCCACGGGGAACTCTGGAGCCTGATGACCTTTAGGGTTGTCCCAACTGAGGCCTAGAGCGGGGCCTTAATCCCCTGCAAGCTGACAAGTCACACTGGGGGTCAACCCCGGGAAAGAGACTCAACAGTGAGCTGTCAGCAGCCCCCTCCGCATCCTTACGGGGGATCCAGGCGGCCCATAGCACCCACTAGGTCTCCATGGCAGCCTCTCCTGGCTCCTATGGCCCTCGGTTCAGGGTAGGTGGAAACGGGGGAGCCGCACTGTTATGAGCTGAAGGATGTCCCCCCAAATTCATATGTTGAAGTCCCAACCCCCAGGAATTCAGCATGTGACTGTATTTGGAAATAGGGCCTTTCCAGGGGTGATTAAGGTAAAGTGAGGCCCTTAGGGTGGCCCTGGACCGGGCTGACCGTGTCCTGATGAGAAGAGGAGATCAGGACACAGACGCACACGTGACGACCACGTGAGGATGCAGGGAGAAGACGGCCGTCTACATGTCCAGGACAGAGGCCTCAGGAGGAGCCCTGCCCACACTTCGACCTCAGACTTCCAGCCTCCAGGACTGTGAGAGGATCTGTGTCTGTTGTTCAAACCCCCCCTTCTGAGCGCTTGGTCCTGGTAACCCTAGGACAACACCACCAGACCCATCCTGAAAGCGCTGGCTGTTCTGTGCAGAGGTGCCGGGTTCTGTTAGTAAAAACATGTCAGTAGGCATGCATGAGAGTGGAAGGCAGGAGGAGAAGGGGCCAAATGGTGCAAAGTGTCCCATCGGGTGTGGCAGGGAGGGGGCAGTGCAGGCAGCAAGGGGGCCTCCACGCCCCCACCCCCTGCCAGACCTCCCCTCCCTCAGGTCTCCTTCCAACCCCAGCCTGAGTGCTGGCTGAAGGTTCTCCCAGCCAGAGGAGGGAGGGAGAGCAGGAACCACGCACAGGCTTGCAGGATGGTGATGAAAGCTGATGCATTAGCTGCTGCATTAGCTGGACAGGCTGTATCTCACGTCGCTGTCCCTGCACGCTCAGTGGTGTCTCCCAAGGTCTGTCCTTGGCACTGATGCTCTCTGGCTCTTCCCTAAAGCAGCTCCTAGGTCCACTGCCCACCTGGCCAAAGGCAGGACACGCTTTTGGGAGGGGGTCAAATTCTCTCCCAACTACTGGACAGCCACAGAGTGGCCGGTGACCCTCCGAAGGTGGCACTGACTGGAGCCAGGTCCCCACTGCCTGGCCAAGTGGGACTGTCCCTGGGGCTGTGCTCGCCAAGCCACAGCCCCACCTCCCGCCAGCCTCCCCCAGACCCAGCTCAAACACACCTGCTCCTGCAGCCCCCTGGACGGCCCCTCTCCTGAAGCCTCCCGTCCGTCCTGTGGGATCTTCTCTCCAGCTCTTACCTGGTTGCTATTCTGCTCAGTGAATCATCCCAAGACCTGCGTGATTTTCTGTCCGTCATCGTGTGCTCTCTGCCTGTGTCTGTGCCGGGCATTTGGCAGGGGTGGGCTCCTCCAGGCAGTTCCGATTGGGCTTCCTCACAGCGTGGTGGCCCCAGGAGAGCAGGGCATAGGCTCACCACCTCCAGTGTCCCATTCTGGTCTCACAGGCCCACCCAGATCCCAGGGGGACACAGGCCCCATCTCTCTAGAGAAGGAGTCTGGGGGCCAGGTTTTGAAACGGCTGCAGCATCCTATGCCAGATTGGCTTCTGGGGCTGGACGGGGGTCCTCCCTGCTACCTGCCTCCCCCCACCCCTGATATGGGCACTAGAAGTGCCCAATCAATGCCAAGACCACAGGTCCAGGATTTCTGCCACCCAGTGTGGGACGCAGGAGTCCCGGGTCCTCCTGGCAGGCACTCCTGGCAGGCAGACAGTGTGTGCCATGCACCCCCAGGCCAGGCCTCCTGTGCTCTGTGCAGGCTGCACCCTCACCAAGGAGCACACAGGAGGGGGGCACAGAGGAGCCCCTGGCTAGCAGGGACCCCCACATCAGTACCACGTGCGTGTGTGCATGAGTGTGCTCCCTCGTGTGCCTGTGTACACGTGTGCATGTTCATGAGGGTTGCACATGTGTACTAGATGAAGTGGGGAGGGGGTCCAGGCGGAGACAGAGGCCCGGCCAAAGTCTCCAGGTGGGAGAATACGGGCAGGCACATCTAGTGACCACGAGAGCCTGGGAGCCAGGGCTGGGGGGTGGCGCGGAGCCCTGTGGCTCAGAGGCTTAAGGAGGAGCCTCTCAGAGTAAGGCCCAGAGAGGCTGGAGGGACAGCTGGACTTCGTTGTCTCCGGGACCTTAGGAGAGTCGTGTCAACAGATGGCCAGGGTGAGGGGCCCGGGACCCCGCTGGGGAGAGAGAGGCAGAGACAGAGACAGAAACAGAGATAGAGACAGAGACAGTGAAGAGAGACAGAGATAGAGACAGAGACGGAGCGACAGAAACAGAGATAGAGACAGAGACAGTGAAGAGAGACAGAGATAGAGACAGAGACGGAGCGACAGAAACAGAGATAGAGACAGAGACAATGAAGAGAGACAGAGATAGAGACAGAGACAGAAAGACAGAAACAGAGATAGAGACAGAGACAGTGAAGAGAGACAGAGATAGAGACAGAGACAGTGAAGAGAGACAGAGATAGAGACAGAGACAGTGAAGAGAGACAGAGATAG
This sequence comes from Hyperoodon ampullatus, assembly GCF_949752795.1. NCBI lineage: Eukaryota > Metazoa > Chordata > Mammalia > Artiodactyla > Ziphiidae > Hyperoodon > Hyperoodon ampullatus. The sequence goes on along the minus strand of NC_136927.1, from coordinate 87,759,985 downwards.
AGACAGAGACAGTGAAGAGAGACAGAGATAGAGACAGAGACAGAGGGACAGAGAGACAGAGACAGAGAGAGAGACAGAGACAGAGGGACAGAGAGACAGAGACAGAGAGAGACCTGGAAAGAGACGTGGAGCCGACACAGCTGTTGCTTCATCATCCAGCAGGAGGCAGGAGCGGCAGGGAGGGGACCCTGCAGTGCCCGTGAGGAGCAGCGCGGCCTCGGGTGGGCTCGGGGGTGTGTCCGCTGGGCTCAGCGTGTCCACGTGAGAGGAGGAGGGGACCACCGTGCACTCAGGGCGCTAGGCGCATCCTTCCCCGCCGTGTGGGTGCTCTGGACGAGCACCGTCTCTGGACTTCTTGCTGTCCATCAGGACAGAGCAGAGACGGGAGCCCAGTGGGGGGCGGGCGGGCGCAGCCGGCCCCAGGGTCTTCCGTCTGGCCTCAGGGCACTGCTCTCAGCCCCTCCTCGCAGGACGCGGCCAGCAGGGCGGCGCGGGCATCACCCTCTGGATCCCCCCTCCCGCCCCCCCGCTCCCGTGCACCGGCCTGTGACCCCAGGAGAATCCACAGGGCCACGTCCTCCAGGTGCAGGGAGAAGCCAGACCCACGCGCCCGAGGAGCCAGGGGCGGCCAGGCGCAGGGTCCCTGCACCTGCACCAACCTCCCCGCCAGCTTCCTTGAAAGCTGGGGGCCTCTTTTGTATTCCGAAGTTCAAAGGGCCAAGCTTGCCTGTAATTAAAATGCCCCGTCCTTTGATTAAAGGTCCCATAACACATGAAGGGCATCTACTGAAATACGACGTGTTACACAGTCATTTCTCTGCTGTTAATTACTAATTAATGAAGCTGTCTCAATTAATAGCTTCCCTACCTCGCTCCCCCTTTGACAGGCGCCGTGCTGGGGCGCGTCCCGTCCCGCAGTCAGATGAGGCTTCCAGCCACCTCGCGGAATATCCATGACACGGCTTCAACGGTGTTCAATGACACATGACGAAGCGAATCCCCATCAACAGTGTGTTCCTACGCACAGCCGTGCTCCTCGCGCGGGACCAGCGGAGGGAGCGAACAGCAGGCTCCGCCGTCCACTGGAGAGAACACGGCCCGCGGCCTCGGGCGCCCCAACCACCCAGGATGGGCCCTGCACATCCCGCCCAGGAAAGGCGAGCAGGGGTCCCCCGGGGGCAAGTGGGGACCCCCAGGGCCTTGTCCTACAGCTGAAGGACAAAGCCAGAAATGGGGGTGGCATGGACGAACCTTGAAGACACCATGCTTAGCGAAATGAGTCAGTCACAAAAGGACAAATACCTCCTAGAGGAGGGGCTAATTAACATGCTAATTACAGATATTAACTGGCCATTAAAGATCCTGTTTTAAAGAAATGAGAGAAAAGTATCACTTATGGTGACCAGGAGGGGACACCCCTCCTGAGAGCGGGAGGTGGAGGAGGGAGCCCGGCGAGGCCTGCGTGGGGCTGTCAGGGTCTGGGGACAGGACATCGGGGGGAGCCTGGACTGGCACATCCTGGGCCCCAGAGGGACCCCAGCCCGTCCTGAGGCCAAACTCCTGCAGTCCCAGGTGGGGGGACAGCCCTGGCCCTGAGGACACCTGTGCCCTGGGGAGAGGATGGGGGGACGGCCCCCCCAGGGCCTCCAACCACAGAGTCCTGCTGCTGTCTGTCTTCTTGTTAGAAGAGGGCACAGAGCTTCCCTGGTGGCACAGTGGTTGGGAATCCACCTGCCAATGCAGGGGACACAGGTTCGAGCCCTGGTCCGGGAAGATCCCACATGCCACGGAGCAACTAAGCCCGTGCGCCACAACTACTGAGCCTGCGCTCTAGAGCCCGCAAGCCACACTCCTGAAGCCCGGGAGCCTAGAGCCCATGCTCTGCAACAAGAGAAGACACCGCAATGAGAAACCCACACACTGCAACGAAGAGTAACCCCCGCTCGCCGCAACTAGAGAAAGCTCGCACGCAGCAACGAAGGAACCAACGCAGCCAAAAATAAATTAATTAATTAAATAATTAAAAAAAAAAAAAAAACCAGAGTCACCGCAACGAGAGGCCCGCGCACTGCAACGAAGAGCAGCACCCGCCCGGCACAACTAGAGAAAAGCCCGTGCGCAGCAACAAAGACCCAACGCAGCCATAAATAAATAAATAAATAAATAAATAAATAAATAAATAAAAAGAAGAAGTGGACGCCGTAACCCCGTGTGTGCACGTCCAGCAGCCAGCGGGAGGGACCCACAGTGGGGACCCAGACTGGGGGAGGGGTGGCGGGAGAGGGTCCCCGCTCCCATATGCGCACCCCCCAGGTCCTGCCACTCCTCGGGCCCCCTCCTGCCTCGGGGTCCAGCCTTGAGCCTCCCTGTGCCTGGAATGTCCTTCCAACCCGTCCCTTCCTACAGAGCTGAGGGGCAAGAGCACCGGCCTACACCGCACAGGGTGGCCAACTGGACCCCTCGGCTCCCCACCTGGCGTCCTAGGGAAGAGTCAGGTCGGCTGCTCTGGGGCCGGGGGGGAGAATGCCCTGTCGGACGGCGCCCTCTGTCAGCCAGCTGCAGGATGACAGCGCCCTGGCCCTCCCGAGGCGCCTCCTGGCCGTGGGCCGGGCAGGCACAGGCGTACCCACACACGTGCACAAATGCACACACACACATGCACTGTTGCACACACGCCATGCACAAATGCACACTCGGCCCCGGGCGGCCAGAGCCCCTCCTCTCAGGAGTGAAGGCACAGCACGTTGAGTGTCTGGGGTTTGGTGACCCTACAGACTCCTGACCGGCTCTCCCCCTACTGCACTCAGGGTTGGTGTCGGCCCTGGGATCCTGCCAGGGCCACCCGGGCTGGCGACGTGTCTGAGCCTGGCTGCACCAGATAACACACAGCGGGGCCCGGCCATCCTCCCACCCATCTGTGCTAACAGTGCCCTCCCCGCCAACAAACATCTTCACCTGGAATCCATGGAGCCCGACCCAGGGCCCAACACTGGCATTGGGAAGGGTAGAGGGGCCGCCCCCAGCTCCAAGGTGACACTCAGGACTAGGAACGGCAGTGACGGGAGGAGGCTGGGCCCGGCTACTGCACAGCAGGCCCCGGGCCCCCACATCCTGGCTTCTCCCTCCCCTATTCTGCCAGGCGCTAACGAAAGTGTGACCAGACTCGGATTCCAGGAGGCCGGGGATCCCTGTTTACATGTATGCCCTAGGCCCCCCTGCTGAGCAGGACCCACCAGCACCTTCTGTGTCCCGCATCCCTTCAGAGCTCAAGCACTGAGACCCCAGACGGCTATGTTCCCATGGGAAGAGCCGTCTCTCTCACGCTCTGCAAGAGTTTACAGTTTGCTGTGGGTTAGAAAGAAAGGTGTTACTCTCACATCCATGCTCACAGCAGCGAACTCACAGCGGCCGAGAGGTGGAAGCAGCCCAGTGTCCACCGATGGATGAAGAGCTGAACAACTCGTGGTCCAGCCATACGATGAAGTATGACATGGACTTACAAAGGAGGGGAATCCCAGCACACGCTACGGCACGGACGAACCTTGAAGACACCATGCTTAGCGAAATGAGTCAGTCACAAAAGGACAAATACCGTATGATACGTTTCCATGAGGTCCCTAGAGGGGTCAAGTTCATAGAGACAGAAAGCAGATGGTGGGCGCCAGGGTCTGGGGGAGGGGGAGGGGTGAGTTCCAGTTTGGGAGGAGAAAGTCATGGTGATGACGGTGGTGACAGTTGCCCAAAAAGGTGAAGGCAGAGCATCTCTGCGCTGCACTTAAAAACGGGCATGAGGACACACCTGTGTCCTGTGTCCTGCGGAAACCACCCTGCCGTGGGGAGTCTCCTGGGCAGGGCTCCCAGCTCAGGACAGCACAGCCTAGAAATCCACCTGAGGTTTTGCATGAAAATCCCCAGTGGAGCAAACAGCGTGGCCTTTATAGTAAATTAACATTCTGGCTGCATCTCCGTAAACAATCAGGCCAAACCTACAGAGGCCAGACTTGCCTTGTAATCGCGAATCTTTCTTTCAGATTCTTTCTGATCACAGGTGGGGGGACTGCTGGCGAAAATCTTTGCTTACATGGAAAATTAGGAGTTGTCTGATTCTAGAATCTACACCAAGCAGCTCCGACACAGACGCACAGGCGGGGTCTGTCCAGAGCGGGAGCAAGGAAATCCCACCTCGGCTGTATTTGCACATGTGTGTCAGCATCCTGGAGGATCAGTACGTCTGTTCTTGGCATTTTCCTTTGACTGTTTGAAACACTTTGCTGGTTTCCTTGAACTAGTGAAATGAACCTTTAACACACGTTTATTCTTTTTAGAAGAAGGGCCTTAAATAACATTATGGTCTTCTTTCTAAATAGTTTAATAGTCATCATTTAAATAAGGCTTTGGTGTGCTTTTCCACTTTCTCATAGTTTCTTTTCTCTGCATATACATCTTGCAAAATCTATTATTAATCTGCGAGACGACCGGCCCCTCTATTGTAAACAAGGAGGGAGAAAGACAACGCGGACCGGTGGGTTCGCTGGTTCCAGGGCGTGTCCTGGCCAGGAGCGGGTGCCCACGCGCCCTCGCCAGGCGCCAGGGGAGCAGGACGCATCGCCAGTGCCTGGGAATCCATGGGAGGGGACGCCGGGGGCAGGGTCCCTAACGATGCACAGGGGCCTCGAGCCCCCACTTCTGCCCACCCGTCGAACAGGAGGGCCTCAGCCTGGCTGCTTGGAGAGGCGGAAACACCACAGCCCTCCCCGGCCTTCTTCTAGAGCTGTGGTCCTCAGCCAGGGGGCGGGTCCCCTGGGGACACTTGGTGATGTCAGGAGACAGGGTTGGCTGTCATGACTGGGGGGGCTCATCTAGTGGGTGGGGGCCAGGGATGCTGCTAAACACCCCGCAGTGCACAGGACGGCCCACCACAGAGCATGATCAGGCCCCAAGAGCTGAGAAACAGCGCCAAGCACGTTTTGGGGAGAGACTCCAGTGGGGCGCCCTGCCCTACAGTGACACGGTCCCGGGGCGGGCTGACCACGTGGGGCTTGTACGGATCTACGAGGAACAGACTGTGTCTGTGACGAAGCTGCTGCTACTAAAGATACTAATTCACCCACCGTGAGGTCCCACCAACCCGGAAGGAGGCTGCTACCCCGAAGGGCGGGGGAACCGGGCTGCACCCTCCTGCTGGGCTGAGGACCCTGCCTCTGTTCACACTGCGGGCCAGGATCAAGGGGCCTCTAAGCTGAGCGCTGTCCCCGAGGCTTGATGGCGCTGGGTCCTCGGGGACAGCGGGTCTGTCGGCTAGAGGTCCTCGTGGGCGGGGCTCAGGTCCACCCGCTGGGCCTTCCCGAACACCAGGAAGGTGCAAAGCCCGAGGCTGCTGACGGCTGCCACCAGGTTGAACACAGATGTCCAGGAGCCCGTGGTCTCGATGAGGTAGCCACCCAGGCACACGCCCACGACTCCTGCACCCTCGAGAGGGGACAAGCAGGCGGGGTGACAGGCCATCCCGCCCCTTTGAGGACAGCTTGGAGAGGAGCTGAGGGCGGGGAGGCCTGAGGGCATGAGCCCCATCACCGTCACCCAGGCACTCGGCCTCTGGGGACCCTGGACCTCGGGGATTCACTCACATCTGCGGGTCACGTGGTTGGGGATGGTCACATGCCATTGGAAGCAGGAGCACCGTGGAAGACGGCTCTGGGCGCCCCCCGGCAGCTCTGGGGTCTGGGTTCCCCCCCCCGCCACTGCTCTGACACTGTGGGGACCCTCCGAGCGGTGCCACACCCCACCCTGAGGGCCGAAGCAGTGGAGCAGGTGGGAGGACACAGGCGTGGGGCGGCGCCCCGGGGAACTCTGGGTTTGAAACCTGCAGGCAGGTGACCCCAGCCCACTTCTCACCTGCCAAAGCCCCAGCTGTGTTGGCCACACCTGGAACAGGACAGAGAGAACGAGGACCGGTCAGCGGAGGCCCACTGTGGCCCTCCCACGGCGCACCCACCTGGGGGTGGCCCCTGGGGGCCCTGGGAGCGGGGGGGGGGAGGGTGGTGAGCGGGGGGTGGGGGGCAGCCACTTCCTGTCCAACGAGGGGCCGAGGTCCTCACCAAACAGAAAGCCGGCACAGGACGGGGCCAGGTCCTGGATATTAACGGAAATGCCGCTGCGGGAAGAGGAGAGGACACGGGCGAGTGACCACAGGGCGGCCGCCACCCGCCAAGCCGGTGGTCGGTCCTCGGATCGCCTGGATCCCGGAGGCTGGCCGTGCCAGGAGCTCAGCCCCAGCTCAGCGGTTACGCGCAGGACCCACTCCCCGGATGAAACAGGACAGGGAGGCGAGTTTGCTTGGACTCACACTCATTTGCTACCCGGTAATTTGGAAAACGACATCGAGGCGCCGATTCCCAAAACAAGTCAGTGCAGTTTTTCTGACTAAACACTGAGCTGCTGCGCAGACCGGGAGGCCCACAGAACAAGACATGGGATCCGATGGGCTCGCTCCCCACCTTGGGTTCAAAAGATGCTGCTTGGGGACCGTCATCTCCTCTGTCAGCCCCTCCCCAGGCACCCGTTTTGTTTTCCCAAAAGGCCCAGGTCCTCGCCGACCTGATACCCTGACTGTCCTTTGCCTCGTGGCTCACGTGTGGGGACCTGCCATGCGCCCGCCCTCCATGTGCGCCCCGAGCCAGGGGCCCAGGACCCGGGAGCCCAAAGGCAGTGTGGGTGGCTCTGGTGGACGAGGTACCTGGCCCTTACCTGTGGTTGAAGGTCTGGAGGCCGATGGAGGCTGATGCAAAGACCACAGACTTACAAAAGCTCGAGGTGTGGCCCAAACACAGGGCAAAAACGCTGGACAGGCCGAGGCCCATCACCTGCGGGAGAGACGAGTGGGGACGGGGTGGGAGTCTCGCCCCTTCCTGGGCCACACTGAACGAGGGTCGGTGGGGACCCCTCCCGGGCTGGGGCCTGCCTGGAGGCCACTGGGACGAGGCTGCACAAATGATCTGGCCCTGCTGGTCGTAGCCCATTCGACGTGAGCCGACCCAGGCCACAAAATGGGCACCAGGAAGGGCCTCAGGTCAGCCAAGCCAGTCCCTAGCACTGACCCACAGTGGCCTCCAGCCACTGTGCCACACCAGCCACCTTCTAGGTCAGGGGCCCCGGGAACACAACAGGGATGTCCGGAGGGAGAGAGCCGTCCCACGACCCTCCTACCTGCATGAACTTCCGCACAGTGATGGTCCTGTAACCTAGACGGGGAGACCAGGAGACATCCTGTCGGCCCAACTGTGCTGTCCCACCCCCGACGGCACCCAGAGTGGGTCCCACCCTCATGGCTGTGGGGAGGGAGCGGGGAGAGGAGGGCCGGGCTGGGCTCAAGGTGGGGCAGCCTGCACCACCGTGAGCCGTGCACACACGTGTGTGAGTGCGTGTGCACTTAGAGGGTTCCCAAGGCAGAGGCCCGGCAGACGCACCTGAGGAAGGCCACTCGATGGTTACAAAGTGCTTTATTTGTGTTTCTACCAATTTTCTAATTTTTCCACAATGAGTGGGTGGTTCTTCTGTAACTAGGACAAGACTGACATTTAAGGACGTGCAGTGCAGGGTCGTGGGGAGCGTCCGTGTCTGCGGGACAGTTGTCCTCGGGGCGTGTGCACTCGGCTCTCAGGCCTGAGACCTCTGACCTCACCAGGTGCCCTTTCCTCCTCTGAAGAGGCTTGGGGGCTGTGTCCAGCCCCCGGGTGGAGGAATTACACCATCGCAGTGTGACTGTGTCCCAATGTCCCCTCATGGGGAAACAGGCTGGGGGTGACAAGCTGGAGGCAGTCATCAGCAGAGTCAGGCCGGGAGCCGGGCTCCATGGGCCCACCTGGCTGACTCTAAGGGCCAGGGGTCCCACTCTCACGGCCTGGTCCTCGGGGGCGTGGCCTCTTCCCATCGTTGCAGGTGCACCCCAGGAGGGCGTGCGTCTCCGCCCCCCAAAGTGAGGCAAAGCCCAGGCATGGCTCCCTGCCCGGCCCCTCCCCCAGGGCTCACCCTGATTGACGAGACGGTCTGAGAGAAGCCCGCTGAACAGACTGGCAGGAATGGCCACCAGCCAGGGCACCACGTTGAAGACCCAGCCCTGCAGGGAGGAGGGCGCAGGGGCCTCAGAGGCCGCCAGGGCAGGTGCCCGACCACAGGGAAAGGACGAACAGGCCAGGCGGCCGCCCACGCCCACCACTGCCCACCAGGCTCTCTGCCCACAGGCTGGGCCTCCGAGATTCTAAGTCATCCCCGACCTTGACTGAGCGCTGGGCCCTCGAGCGCTATCACCCCCTGCAGGCAGAACCTCCCTCATGGCTCCCGACACCCGGCTGGGCAGAGCTGGGGGGCCGCACCCTGCCCAGAGTGTGCAGCCAGGGGGTCCTGGTCACCAGAATTGGGAGGGTAGCCGGGTGGCCGGGGTGCAGTCAGCCAGGCTGACCAGCAGATGACATCTGTGCCCACATCACAGCCCCTGTGTGCCCCGCCCCCCAGGAAGGACTGTCCGCAGACAGGCAGGCAGCCGGGGCAGCAGCTGGGCCTCTCCTGTGTGCACCCAGGTGCGGGCGCTGAGCCGAGAGGCGCCAGAACCGCCAGAGCTCAGCGGAAGGAACCCAGGGCCCCTCTGCATGTGCTTCGCGGCGCCGCCCAACCCTGCGAGCTGCCGGGCAGCCAACCCACCTTGGAGCTGGGGAAGGTCTCCTTAAAGAAGGTCGGCAGCCAGGAGAGGAGGATGAAGAAGGCGCAGGCCGCCGAGAGCTGGGAGACGATGGCCGCCCTGGGGGCGGGGCGAGGCTCAGGGTGCACAACCCCCAGCCCCACCCCGCACCCAGGGCAGCCAGGGGCCTGAGGGTGTGGAGCCCAGCGTGGAGCCGCCCCGCGTGGGCCGCTCGCCCTGTGGCCGAGGTCCCCAGGGCCCCAAACCCCATCCCCGCAGCAGCCCGGCTCACCAGACGGAAGGCTTTCGGAAGAGCTGTCTCCAGGGCACCTTGGTGTGTCTGGACACCGGCAGGCCCTGCGCCAGGACGCCCAAGGCCAGGATGAGATCTGAAGGGCAAGGCATCTCCACGTGAAAGCCATTCACAGAGGGTGGACGGCTCTGCCCCCACAGGCCAGAAGCTGGGGGCGGCTCGTGGGTCCCCGGCTGTGCCTGGGGGCCATCCTGTCCTCTCCGCCAGAGCCTGGGGGCGGCAGCATCTGCCTTCGAGGGTGGACAGTAGTGTTGGTCATCTGTCCCCTGAGTCCTCAAACCCTCCAGGCCCCACTCCTGTCACCGGGAGCCACCTCTACCCCTGCAATCTGCCTCTGCCGGCTGGGCAGCCCCCTGCACGTCTGCGTTCACCCGGCGACTCTCACACCAGACTTGACCGTAGCTGGCTGAGACTCAGGGAGTGGGCGTCTTCTGTGAGGCTCTACCTAGGGGATCCTGGGGCCCCCGAGCTGGCCTGCTCTTGGGGGTTCGGTGGCCGCTCGCTGGAGGGGACAAGGTGCCAGGGCCCCCGCCCTTCCCGGGCAGCAGCACGTACCTTTCTCACCCAGCAGACACCTGTACACGTAACACACCCACAGCAGGGTGAGCCCACCAGAGAAATAGAAGACGCTCGGCCAGCCGTACCAGTCCAGGAGCAGGGAGCCTACGGCCCCTGTCACCAGCGTCCTGGAACGACAGGGAGGGGCGTAGCTGGGACCCTCGCTTCACTGGGGTGTGGAGACATCTCCGAGACCCCCACCCCGGGTGAATTGAGTCCCTAGAAAAGAGGGCATTTCTATCCCCTGTGAGGCAACTGCCCGGAAGGCTGGTCCCCACGCAGCTTGCTAGGGATGTGATAAATGGAATATTTATAAATGGAATATTTCCTGCCACATCAACAAACGAAGGATGTCACAGTCCTCAAGGATTGCAGCCCTCCAGCGTGAGCCGTGAGCCCTGAGGAAACTCAGGGCTGAAAAGAATACCTGCCATCCAGCAGCCATCAGACTGCAGCCACTCCCTGCGGTGAGCCCTGCGGAAACTCAGGATGTGAAAATACAGGACACTGGCCCCAGAGAGCTGAGGTGCACATCAAAGGAATGATTTCAGTGAGCCCAGACTCCTGCATCTTCCCATAGAAAAGCGCTAAATTCCTACACTTGAGAGATCGGTTTTCTTTAATTAACAATAATTTTTTGACCATCACCTGCCCTTTTGTTGCAAAACTCCTCTATATCCTGGCTCCTCCTCTCACCTCCTGGGAGCGGTTTCTCTGAAATGCCGTCTCCCGGGCTGCAGCCCTCATTTTGCCCCAATTCAGACTTAACCCACAACTCTCATGTTGTGCATTTTTTTAAGACAGATGCAAGCTTTCCGGGGACTCCCGGTGCCATGGGGGCCAGCGTGGATGTGGCAGCCATGACGTGGCACGGGGGTCCTGTGTTGCCCTAGTATCTCCTTACTAGGCCCCCCAGTTGGCCTACAGTTGTGTGCGGATCCTTTTAAAATGAAAAAGGCAACGAGAAGACAGCGGTGACCAGAACACGCTGAAACATAAAACCTCCGCGCTGTTTTCAGCTGCTCATATCGGAGAGGATGATATCTCAAAAAGATTTCAAAATGCAAAAACAACCACCCAACCCAGCCGCCTCCCCAGGTCCTGCCGATGCTATTGTCCCAAATATGCCCTCGGGGCCCACCCCTCCCCCAGGCTGGCCTGTCTGTTCAGAGGCTACCCCCCAGCTGCCCCCCCCCGACCTGCTGAGGCTTGGCCAGGAGACAGTTAAAGGAGAAAGAAGGAGAAAGGCTTTCCCCCAAGGCCAGTGGAGGGATGCCTTCGGCTCTGAGCCTCCATTTCCCCATCTGCGGGGAGGGGGTGGACACGGTCTCTCCCCGTACCTCCCCTGCACCCCACCCCCCTCCCCGGAAGGCCCAGGTCACCCAGTGAGACAGGATTTTAGATAAACAATGAAACTCTCCTGTCCTTGTATTGCTTCTCTGAAATTCACATGTCACTAGGCCCCCTGGGTTTCTATCTGGGCCGCTCCCAGCCCCCCAGCAGGCACCCCTCACCCCTCTGCATTCTGCCTGGACCTCGGCAGCAGTAACGTGAGGGCCCTGACCCCGGGGGTCGTGAAGCCCCGATAGGACAGCAAGACGTCCTTCCAGCCCTAGTGTGGTCGCCCCACGGAGGGTCTGGCGCTCTGGGGGGGTGCAGTGGGAGGGACACAGGTCTGGACCTTACAGGTCTGGACTTTTCACGTCTGGACCATGACGGGTACCGTCTGGGGCGAACGCAGGCCACCTCCCCCATCGGGACGGGCACCCCATCCAGTTCTGTCAGCACAGATGGAAGGGAACTTAACACCCCAGCCCATGTGCCAGGGGCCCAGAGCTCTGGTCACCTGCCGCTGGCCTGAGAGGGACAGAGTGTGCACGGAGATGGGGGTGGCAAGTGCCTCCCAGAGCACAGAGTCACCAGACCTGCATCACCCTGAACCAGACGTGCACGTGGCCTGTCCCCACCAGACACATCGAGGCGCTCTGCCAGGCGCACGCCCTTCGCCTCCCCACACCGCCCCCCGCCCCGCTCGGCGCCCCCCAGGCCGGGACTTACCCAAACTGGGAGCCAGCCCCCACGGTGCTGTAGGTGAAGGCTCGCTCGCTCTCCCGCACCTTCTGGGACAGCAGGCTGGTCAGCGCAGGGAAGTAAACTCCTGGGGCGGCAGAGAAGGCAAAGGCCCGCGCAGAGCTGTGTCCCAAGCTGGCCTGCGGGCCCCGCCGGGGTGGCCGGCGGAGGGGTGAGACAGGGGCTGGAAGCTCCGCGGGGCCCTCGGTGATGATTCAAGCCTGGGTCTCCTTCCTCCCGCTGTCACCCCCAGGGACCAGCAGGGCTGGGCTTTTCCCAACACTCAGCTAAGGAGGCAGCTTGGGGAGCGGGGCGTTCGCTCAAGGTCCTGCCACCAGGACGGCTGCAGGGGGACTTCTGGGCCCAAGCTGGCGCTCTTCCACTGTCACGCCAGCTCCCAGAGCCACACGGCTCCAGAGTCCTGGCACCAACACGCAGAAGCATACACACAGGTGACAAGTGACAAGTGCACACGCACACACACTGACACACACGGTGCGTGTACGTCAGTGAGACCTGAACGGCCCCGTGGAACTGCACTGCCAGGTCCTGGATGTGACGTTGCCCTGTAGCTACGTGAGATGTCACCACAGGGAGGTGGGAGAGGGAGCTCGGGACCTCCCCCGAGGGAGTGTACATTTCACTGCAACTTCCTGTAAAGCTATAATTATTTTAAAATCTAGTTTAAAAAAAAAAAATAACTGCATTGGCGACTGCAGCTCTTGCTCGTTACACTGTGCTTTTCTCCAAAAGCACCTGGGGAAGCTCAGAGGCCAGGGCATATAGGGACAGGACTTGGTCCCTGCCTTCCCTCTGGGGCCCCGGGCCCCTGCTCACACCATGTGGGGAGCACATGGGGGTGAATTCAAAGGAGCGCAGGCGCTGGACTGCCTGGACCACCAGGACCACATGTGGGCCGGCCCGGTGGGGCTGATCAGGAAACAGGCAGAGGCCAATTCCAGGATATACATCTGGGGTCCTGGGGGTACGGGCTGGAGGCCCACGCCCTACCAGAGCTCTGGGAAGTGGGGAGGTGTGGTGAGGAAGGGGTCACGTCCAGAGGACGGATGCTGTCAGTTGCCATGCTGGTGTAGGGCAGGAGCTCAGAAGGCCGTCCCACTCCCCGGAGGGTGGGTGTGCGCTGCTGCCACCAGCTCCCCCAGGCCACTGGGGATCTTTGAGGGGGGCTCTCTCCAGAAGTGTAATATCCCTAAAGAACGAGAGCGGGGGCTTGGGAAAGCTGGCATCCCCTCAGCCTGCTGGCCCGGCCAGCGCGGGTGTGGCCTCCAGCTGGCGGCACACAGAAACTGGGCACGTGCCCACCATGCGGCTGGTGGAGCCGATGGTGCCACGTGGCAACCTGGCTGACACTGGATGCCTGGAGCGGAAGTTTTGGCAGAGGAGGACACGTGACATTAAAACGTGCCAGCCAGACTGTGAAGTGACTCTAGACACGGAAAGTGCCTTGGGCGCGACGGCATCGAAGCACAAACCCCGCTGCAGGGAAGTGAAGCCAAGAGCCGGCAGCCCGCCAGCGGGGACAGCCCGAGCTGTCCACCTGCCAGGCAGGAGAACCCGTGACCTCAGCAGCAGCAGCGCTGCAGCACTGATGCACCCGCTCTGATTTGAGGCACACCACACGCAGGGGCACACACGAGGACACACGTGCACGCCCATGAGCACGCACCTGAACACGCGCCCATGCACACTGGTACACATGCACATACGTATGCGAGCACACACACCCGTGCACACACTCCCCTTGCTCTGCGGCACGTGGGCCAGAGGTCCAATGCTGGCAGCATGGGGGAAGCCCCCTGCAGCCCCCCTACCTTGGAGCAAGCCCGTGAGGATGCGAGAGAAGGTCATGAAGGCCAGGTGGGCGCTGCCGAGGTGGGAGAGCAGCGGCGTGGCAGCCGTGATGAAGCCCCAGGCGGAAGCCGACAGCAGGATGACCTTCTCACCCCCAATCCTGCACGGGGGACAAGAGGGCAGTGATGGGGAGCTGTGCGGCTGGGCTGCAGGCCGGACCAGGAGACCCTACCGTGGAGGAACCCGGGGAGGGGGCTGGCGCCCTCCGTCGCTTGGAGCTGCCCTCTGGGGTGGGCACTGCAGCCACATCCCCTCTGCGGTGGAGGCCGAGGCTGAGCGCGCAGGGTACAGCCTGGTCCCTCTGTCCCCATGGGCCCCAGAGCTGCCTCGTTGGATGCCGGTTGCTCCCCAGGGAACCAAGCACCCAAGACAAGCTGAGCGCCGGCCCCAGCCCACCCCCGCGCAGCCCTCAGGTCTCCCAGCTCCCGTCTTGCTGTAGGTGGGGCCTCCCCCCATTCCCTTCCTAGGAGCCACCTCCCCAAGCCCTGCAGCGGGGGGAGGGATTACCGGTCCCCCAGGTGGCCACCCACCACCTGAGTCAGGCAGTAGCCCCAGAAGAAGCTGCTGAGCACGACACCGGCCTCTTTCTTGTTCCAGCCGAAGTCCTGGCTCATGGTGGCAGCACAGACGGGCATGCTGACGCGGGCGCAGTAGAGCAGGCATGTCCCCAGAAGCAGCGTCCCTGTCCACACCTGGCACTCGGGTCTGAGGAGAGAAGGGCCCGGTCAGGCCCAGGAGAGGCTGTTGGATGGGGCACCTCGGCCACCTCTCAAATGTCCACCTGCTCATGTCTGGTGACTCCTGGGAGAAACGGGCAGACACAAGAAATGATGCACGGGGTCCCTCAAGCAGCAGAGGTGGGAGTGCCCGGATGGCCGCTGCAGGGCAGGTTGAAGGGCCGCAGCTGGGGAGGTGCTGCTCTCTAGGACCCGGGCTCTCGATTTCCATGGACCAAGGGCCCAGGAAGGCAGCCAGGCTGACAGCTGGTAACCGGCCAAGGGGGTGATGAGCTGGAGAAGAGGACCCCAGCCACGGCAGAAAGGGAGGGAACCACAGCACCATGGGCCCCCGCAGGGTCCCCAGGAAAGCTGGGTCTGCCCAGCAGACCACCTTGGGGCAGGCAGACCCTGGGAGGAGACTGGGCAGCAGTGAGGCAGCCCTGGCCGCCTGGGAAGGTTGCCAGACCAAGTCCATACAGTCCCCAAAGCTCCTGGCCAGCACCCTCGACTGTCAGTCACCAAACCAGGAAGTCAGAAACTGCCAGAGCCCGGAGGAGCCCAGGAGACTCAAGTGCCTGTGGGACCCTGGGTGGGGTCCTGGGACATCGGGGGAAAGTGCAGAACCCGAGCACAGCATGGGCTTTGGTAGCAGTACTGTCCACGGCAGTCCACTGATGGGGACAAATGGACACTGACTTAGGACGTGAATGGTGTGGAGCGTGTGGCAGTCTGTATTGCCTTTGCGGTAGCTCTGTAAATCTAGAACCGCCCTAAAAACAAAGTTTGGGGAGGGGGATTGGTATTTTTTTTAACAAAAAAGAGAGAGAGGAGACTCAGTGCTCTTTGTGCAGGTGTGGGGGGGCCCAGTGGGGGATGGCCTGGGGGAGGGGCACCACTAGTGACTTGCGATGTCTTTGCACAGGGCGGGGACGTCCCCTGAGGGTGGGGGCCACAACTGGGGGGTGGGTCGGGAGAGTGGACAGGCCTTGAAGCAGTCTCAGTGGGGCCTTGGGGGTCCTGCCTGCACCTGGACTCACCTGCCCAACTGGGGCAAGGGTTCTCCCCGGGTGGGGAGGGGGGTGGTGGTGTGAGACGCACGAAGGGAATAGGTTCAGGCTATGGGGAAGGCACGGGGCAGGGGCTCCAAGCCCAGGGCCCCCGAGGCCTGCCCAAAGCGGCCTGAGGCATCAGTGCTGTAAGGCCTTGGGGAGGCCACTGGACAGGTGTCCAGGAGGGTGAGGCCGGCAGGAGCCGCACGGGCAGTTCTCAGAACAGAGGGAAGGACGCCTCTCACCTGGCGCATGACCCAGGGCACTGGAGTCTCACCCTCGCTCCCCAAACCCCTTTGGACCCCTGTCTGGACCTGGCTGGGGGTCCCCCCCGCTGGCCGGGCACGTGCAAAGAACAGCCAATGGGGCCCAGGGCAGTGGAAGCTTGGACTCCATCTGCGGACACGGGCAGGTCCCCTGCCTGTGGGCCCCACCCAGGCTCGGGCTGTGAGCCGACTCCTGGGGCACAGTCCAGGGTGAGGCCAGGACCACCCCTGGGAGGGCCAGAGCCCTCACCTGCACGCCTCCCGGGGGTGAGAGACCTCGGAGGCCCTGAGGGTCTTGCCTGCTGGCAGGCAGCACCCGCACCAGGAAGCTGATAAGTGGGTGCGACGGCCGTGTCCGTTATCTCTGGGGCAGGACCGCTGGGCCAGCAGCGAGGTGGGGCTGCCCCCCACCCCCTCTGGCCAGCACCCTCCTCCTGGCAGGGTGGACTCCGGACCCCTGGCACTGGGGGAAAGTTTCGGGGCGGGAAGGAGCTGCCGTCCTGGACCTGGTCACAGCCGGGGCGGGGGGTGGGTGGTGGCACGTGGGGCCCGTCGCCCAGCCTCCTGAGCTTCAGTTTCCTCGGTGAAGATGGGCTCATGTCCCTGATGCCCAGATCCTTCTCAGGTCAGTGAGCAGCAAGGTGACCCACCAGTTCCTGGAGCCCCAACAAGGAGCTGTCGACTGGCCAGCGGGTTGGGAGAGGCCTGGCACCAGCGTCCTCCTCCTCCGTGGGCACCTCCCCCGGCTCCGCTCCCCCTGGCACATCAGTGTACTTTTCCACAGTCCAGGGAGCGAGTCGGAGAGCCTTCCCCGTGTCTCAGGCCTGCAGAGGCCCTCCCTGTCCCGGCTGCTGTCCTCACAGCTGAGGAGCTGTTGCCCCCAGGAGGCTGCAGCATCTGGTAATCCCACTCGTGGAGACAGCTGACTCCAGGCTCGAGCCCCTCCCTCGGGGGGTTTGGGGTGAATGAGCCCGGCCTGCTGTCCCCAGACAGAGCCGCGTTTGTGGGCGGCGCCCGGTTTGGAGTTTGGGAATTACAGTCCAAAGTGTTCTGCAGCCCTCAGTGATGTGTGTGGTCTGATGTGGTGACCAACTGTCCCGGAGGAGAGACTTGGGTGCCGTTCTGGGCCCTGGCCTGACTCGGGGAAACCCGCCCTTCCCTGTGCCTCCGTTTCCCCGTGTGCGCTGGACCATGGATTTCAAACTGGGTCTCTGGGTGCCCGGAGGGGTGCCATGGGGGGGGGGGGCTCCTGGGCAGCACTCTTGGATGAGTTGCTTTTTATATTAGGACTTCCTATACGAGTCCAATGGGAAATAGCATCCCATGCTGGAAAGCCTGCCGTTCTGCAGTTCCAGGAGCCGGCTGCTGGACCGTGCCTCGGAAACTGCCCAGTGACCCTCAGTGACGAGGGAGGGGCCATCACGCCCCCACCCTCCTTCCCGGTTCGTAAAGTGCGCCTGGAATGACTCAGAAGCCAAGACGGTGAGGATGACGGTAGCACAGCGCATGCGGCAGGTCTCGGTGGCCTCCCCCCTGGAGGCGCTAAGGCGGCGGGAGGGGGCGGAACCCCACGGGGCAGCTCGCGGACTCACCTGGGGCCTGGTGGTCCCAGGTGCTAGTTTCCTTTACAGAGCCAAAGCCTGTGAGGGCCGGGGTGGGGGCAGGGCGGGGGCTCTGCCAGGCCAGTGAGCCCCCAGGAGGCAGCGGCCCAATGTCTGAGATTGTGACATGCGACCCCTGGGGGCTCAGGGCCCATCTCCTCCGCGGCTCCAACCGTGGGAATGACGCCCCCAGCCCACCCTCTTGCCCCCCGTTTCCCAGCCCAGCACTTCCGGCCATCGGGGACACCGCTCCCTCTGAGCGAACATCCCCCAGGCCTAGTGGGAGGCACAGTCCAAACTGCCCACCAAAACCAGCCCAGCCGGCCACCCGGGCCCACCGGGATGGAGCCAGCAGAGGACTCACGAGCCCAGCCCTGCCGCGGCCTCCGACGCCCGTCCAGGGCCACCTACACAGCCCTGCAGGCGAGCCCACACGCACGGTTGGTGCACAAGGGGAGCGGCAGGGGCTGGGGAGCAAGGCTTCTAACTTCCCACGAACAGCCACAGCCTGAAGTTGCCTTTAAAAGGAAGTTTTATTCCTTTATGTGGTCAGAGCGGCGGAGGGTCACCTGCGCGCAGATGGGACCGCGTCCCCGGCACCTGCCCCTCCCTCGGATGCAGTGTGCTGGCACCCCGGGAGCCTGGCTCTGTTTGCTCTCTGGATGGGAAGTCCAGTTAGAAACAGGGGAAAGCCAGATGAGACTGACCCGCTCTGGAAGGTTGGCAGGGCACCAAGAATACGGTGCTGCCCCCTGCCTCCTTGTGGTCCCGGGAGGTCAAGAAGGGCCCGTCAGCTTTCAGGCAACCAGCCCACTCTGAGTTTAAGGCGCTGGCATGGGACCCCCTCTGGAGCTGGGGGGCCAGGTGCTGTGTGCTTCCTCCCTGGGCCCCGGAGGCCCCCGCAGCCCTAGCCCTGAGCTGGCGGGCAGTGCCACTGGGTGGGCAAAGGGATGTCCTCCACAGCTGCTGGGGACACAGAACAGGCCAGCTGGAGGCCTGGCTGGAGGGGGTGACCCAGACATGTCCAGCTGCTGGAGGCCCGATTAGGACGCCAGACGCAGAATCCTGGACCTGCGACGGGCTTGCTAGGAACACGGAAGGCCACGGCAGAATCGGCCACAAAAGACCTGAAGACCTGCCTCCAGCCCACTCTGCCCACTCCCGAGCCTCGGGCTGAGCCCCCACCTCTTCAGGGTGCTTCCTGTGAACCTTCTAGAACCTTCTGCGTCCTGCAAATGGCCCCTGTGCATGAGAAGCACCCACGGCTGAGCAAACACAAGGTCACGTGGACCCTCGATTCAGAAAAGGGATATGTGTCGGCGCTGGGGGCAGAGGGCAAGCAGGGGCAGAGGGCAACCGCCGGAGAGAACGTGCGGGCCCAAGGGTGCCGGCTCCCGGCTGGGACATCCCTGGGGAGCGGCCCTGCCTTGGGGGTCATCCACCTGGCGGCAGCCGCCCACGGTCGCCCTTGTCACGATTCTCATCACCTTTAGCCACTCGGGGGTGTGAACCACCTTTTCCCGCTGAGCCCCACTCCACCCAGGACCCCCGCTACCCCACCTTCAGGTGCTCCTTTCTAAACTGGGCAGGGAGGGAGGCGGTGAAGGCAAAGCCAGCCAGATCCAGATCCGTTAAAGCATAAACGAGGGGGAAGTTTGCAAAACATTCTTTTTTTTTTTGCGGTACGCGGGCCTCTCACTGTTGTGGCCTCTCCCGTTGCGGAGCACAGGCTCCGGACGCGCAGGCTCAGCGGCCATGGCTCACGGGCCCAGCTGCTCCGCGGCGTGTGGGATCTTCCCGGACCGGGGCACGAACCCGTGTCCCCTGCATCGGCAGGCGGACTCTCAACCACTGCGCCACCAGGGAGGCCCCCTGCAAAACATTCTTTAGAGGTCCCAGCCCTCTGCCCAGCTGGCTGCGGAGCCACCTGCCACCTGGGTCAGCGGGGCCTCGCTTCGACAACGAGCAGGGCAGGGAGAGAGCAAGGGAGCAGAGGCAGGCCGCAGGGCGCTCCCCGGCTGGGCACGCCCCGCGTGCCTGCCGCCCTCCTGGGCACCTGGCAAGGAGACCCCGTGCTGCGATTTGGGCTTTGGGGCTCCCGCCCTCACCAGGCCCTGTCCCAAGGGAGCCTTCTGCCTTCTGAGGCCTTCCTGTGAGCAGCTCTGGGAGGCGGGTCCCGCAGGCAGCAGGGCAGGCCCCGGGGACTCGGAGCTGGAGGTGGACGGGCCTGGAAGCGCAGGGCCTGACTCTAGGCCTGGGGTCCACTGGAGGACCGGAGGGAGCTCTGAGCCGCGGGCGGCCTGGGGGCTGCTCTGAGGGCTTGCCTCTCGTTCCTGGTCACCGTGTGAGGCATGCTGGTGAGCAGATCCCCGTCCCAGGGCTTTCTGCACCCGGCAGAGGAAGAGGGCGGCCTGCCTGGGCTCTTCCTCGCCCACAAGCGACACCCCCGTGGGGACCTTGTTGGCGCCACATCTCTGGCACACTACTACGGCAGGGCTCAGCCAACTGCTGCAGGTGCTGGCGTGCCCCCCGAACGCCCCCCAGCCCACTGCCTGCCTGCACATGTGGCACTCAGTGGGTGGTCACAGGTGCGGTCCTGGGGGGTGGGGAGGCCGTGCCTGGGAGCCACCCTGCCCAGCCAGGCAGGCCTCCCAGGACAAGACACTGCGCACCATCCCCAGGACCGGGGCGGCCTGGAGAGAGTGCAGGGGGCTCTGGGTGGGTGGGGGGCGGCACTGGCCCTGGATGGAAGGCGGGAGGCGTGGAGGTGCAAGGCCCCCCAGGAAGAGCAAAGGTACGGAGCTGCGGGGAGCCGTCTCTGCACAGGACGCCCGCTCCCTCCCCTGACCGCCGCCCCGCCGCCGCCCCCACCCCCTCCGTGCGAGGCCCCACCTGGACCACTGGGCGTCCTCGGCCGCGTCCCTGCGGGCCTCGTCCGGGGGCGGCTGCATCGGGCGCGGACGGCGCGGGCACAGGGTGTCCGGGTCCGCTCCCGCCCGGCCGACCCACCGGGCAGCGCCGCCCAAGTCCACGTGTCAGTCCCAGCGGCGCTTCCGTCCGGCGTACTCCCAGGACGTGTCGCCCCCGGACGGCCACCGCGGCGGGTGGGGCGGGGCGCGCAACTTGGGTCTCCGCCCCGCTCACTCCGTCGGAAAGGCCAGACCTGGCGCTCCTGCGGGCGGGTGGGTCACACCCTCGCGCCCCAGGGCCTCCTCGCTGCCGGTCGCGGAAGTTCGGGATGGCGCGGGCACTTCCCCTTGCAGGCGGCAGGAAGGATGGGGCTTTGGAGGGGCTGAGCCGGCGTGATCCCGGCCCGGACACGTTGCTGGCAGGGCAGCCTGCGCGCACATCCACAAATGGAGGTGCGGTGGGGTGGTCCTCACCTCGCAGGGCTGCCTACGCATCAGGTGACAGCTCGGGGTCGTCTCACCTGTGCAAGGACAGCAAGACTCAAGGGGAACCAATTTTTTAAATGGATCTTTGAAGGTGGGCTCCAGCCCTGTGACCCTGGACCAGCCTGTGAACCCCGGGCAGCCCAGCGCTCGCGGGGGGCGGGGTGGGGTGCTGAGTGTTCCGAGTACGGACACGTGCCGGGCCCCACGCTGAGTCCTGTGGATCATCAGTCTCGGGGCTCCACCTGACCTCAGAAGGCTTCACGCCCACATGCCGCGCACAGCCAGCGCTGTGACGGTTGGGACACATTGGAAGCAGGTGGATTTCTGGGCGATTCTGCTTCCGCCAGCTGCCCCTCTTCACCCTGCAACGCCCCCTCCTCCCGCTATCCCCTCAATCCATCCTCCACACACACGGCAGCCTGGCGAACGTGGCCACATCCCCCCAGGAGGGAACCCTCCGAACCTACACCGCGGGCCTGGGTCTACCCCAGGCGGCTCCATGTACGCTTGCCGAACAAACTGCTGTTCTTCCGCCCATACGACGCTCGACGGGGCAGCAGGATGGTGCTGGAGCGAGGCGCGTTCCCCCAAAGAGCCCACGACTCGGAAGAGGGTGAGAATCGTCGTTCAGCTCAGCTACGACAGTACCCCAGCCTCCTCCTGGCAGCTCACTCTCACCCACTGCCCCACCCTCCTCCTGGCAGCTCACTCTCACCCACTGCCCGAGGAGCCACACTGTGAGGGCATTTGTCATTTGCCTACCCAAAGTCCCTCTCCTTCTGGAGCTGATGTTCCAGGGCGTGTAGACGAAACACAAAAAGGAGACCAAGTGGGGCAGGGAAGGGTGGCTTCTGCCGTGGGACGGGCGGAGAGGAGCCCCCAGAAAGACATACAAGTCAAGTCTGAGAACAGGGAAGGAGGAGGCCACGCGGGCGGGGCGGGCGGAGGCCCAGGGCCAGCTCCAGGACCGCAGGCAGCCCAGCCGGGCCGAGGAGGGGGAGACAGGAAGTGGGGACAAAGTGCTGGTGAGGTCATTATTTGAACCTCACAAACACTGCTGTTCAACACTTCTGTTTTACACTCAGGATACAACAGAACACCCGGAGATTAAGGACTCACCAGTCCCACGAGTCTGTGGCCGAGAAGGGGCCAGCGCCCCGTCCCCTCACCCTGGTCAGGGTGGTCAACGGCCTTCCAGGCTTCTGGCTGACCGCCCACCACCTCCCTTCCCGCCCCTCCAGCCCCGGCGTGGCATCCTCCGTGACGGCTGGCCTGGCTTCACTTGCGGAAGCCAGCTGGTAAAATTAGTGTGATTGTGAGACACCATGACCTGTGGGAGAGAAAACCTCATGTGACAGGGCCCGCGGCCGAGTCTGCGGAGAGCGGGAGCCACGACCGGAGGAGGAGACGTCCCTCCGTCCTCTCTGGTGACTAAGTTTACGTGCAGCCCAAACACGCGGAGCGCCTTGGGGTCCCGGCAGCCAGGCGCATCCCACCCCCAGCTCCAGAGGCGCGTCGGGGTCTCAGCCTCGTGCCGCAGTGAGTCTGCTGCTCCATGGGCATCTGACACGGAGAGGACGCAGCCGCTCAGAAGGGTTCACGTGGGCAAAATCTGCTCACCTCCAGGCGTTGCTCCGCTTGGTCAGAGCTGGGGGTAAGCGAGCCCGGTAGACTTCCTTCTGTGCCTCGGTTGGATGTGACCGTGAACCTGGCCTTCCAGCTGGCAGGCTTCCAAACCGCAGACAACTTGAGCCCCGTGTTCCTATTTAACCCCTCCCCATCCCCACAACGGGAAACACCTCCCTGCTGTCAGCGCAGGGTCAGCGTGGTCAGTGACCCCAGACCACCCCTCCCCCCCTGCCCCCTCCCACCACTGGGGCTGGGCCCGTCTGCTCACCACAGAGCTGTGGCCGGCATCCCGCAAAGGCAAAGCCACTCAGGACGCTCCACCCGCCCCAGCGACTCACGCCAAAGGCCCACTCGAACCCCGTACCCGACGTCTACATAGGTAAACCACCACAAGGAAGGGAGAGCCTCAACGGCATCTCAGTGTTGAGGCACAGCCTCCAGGGCGGGCGGGCCCCGTGCCAGGACCAGCCCCTACTGAGCACCCTGGGGGAGGTGAGCACAAAGCCAAGGGCTCGGGGGCATCGGCAAGGGCCACCTGGCCGCCCCTGTGAGGCGGGAGAGGTCCCTGCCGTGGGTCAGCGACGGGGGAGGGCCCTCCTTTCCTGTCCCCATCACCACGAGCGCCGACACCCCTGCGCGTTGCCAGGCACGGGGCCGCACTCTGCACCCCACCCATCGCCCTCCAGCTGCGTCCAGGGTCCCGCACTGGCCTTCCACAGAGGGTGCTCGGGAACCCGCCCCGCTGGACGCCGGCACGGGCACCACAGCGGCGGCCCCAGGCTTGTTGGAGCAGCCCTTTTTCTTTGAAGGTTTGGAAATTTCATATGTCACAAAAAAATTACTTAGAATGTTCCAATTCAGCTGAAAGTCATACGGTGGGCATGGAGCCGACTAGCTCCATCTCCTTCACAAAACTGAAACGAGGTGCCAGTGCAGAAGAGCAGACGGCAGGCTTCAGAGTGGTGATGGAGCCACAGCAAAGCACGGACGCACGGGAACCAAAGGTCCCCCACCCTTCCAGGTCTACATACAAACGTGTTAGTGTGGCACGGAATTCTTTGTTCTCATTAGAACGTTGTCAGCGGTGGGGCGGGGGGAAGAGCTTTCAGACGAACACTCTGAGGAAAATGTGCAAACTTTTACTATGAGATTAAGAATAGGCAGCAAAGGCAACCTATTCCGCATTTTTCAGATGTTGTGGGCGCTGCACGCATGTGCCCCGGGAATCGCCTGGAATGACAGAATCAGAGAGGCACCAAGTGCTAGGGCGGGTGACTGTTTTACACAGGCTCTCACGCGACTGCTGCCAACAGTACAACTGACTGTAAATCCAAAAGAGCAGTACGTATTTCTGAAATGGAAACATACCCGTCGTCAGGAACAACACGCTTGGTGTCCAGGGGCTGGGGACGGGCAGCCCAGCCTGCAGTCACCACACCTGACGCCTTTAATCTGGTCTTTTGTTCAGACTGAGACCTGGCAATGGTCACCCAGACAGGAGTCCTGCCCCGTTATCCGGAGGACGGCAGTGTCTTTTCACACAGAATGTGTACGATTCTCTCTGAAACTCCTGGTTCTGCCACGCTCCCCCAAACAAACAGCAGAGAAGTGGGAAAGTAGAGACATCACACTGCTTTAGAAGAGCTGCCCCTCCGCATGTTTTCTCTGCATGTCTGTCTTCAGAGGGCGTCTTGGCTGGACGGTGGAGCCAGCCCTGCGACCCCCAGGGTCGCTCCCGGCATCTCAGTCCACGCCAGGACCAGTCCCAACCAACAGCTGCCTTTTCTAGAAACTGGAAAACTTAATTCAAATGGCAAAATACGTTAGCTCTCATTTGCTTTGCGATAATCCCTTTGGAAGAATCCAGACTAGGGGTCATTCCTCATGTGACTTCACAACATCAGGAACACGGAGTACCAGAATATTCTCACATTTTATTTATTTCAAGGCACTTTCCACCAGAAAGTGTAAAAAGAAGAAAGAAACTACCCTGGTAGAACATTACATTTTAACAAACACAACAGCGAGATCCAAATGAGACGAAGCAGAAAAATCAGCATACTTAATGCTCATTATCTTGAAATGGCTTAAGGTAGTTTGCTTGCTGAAAAAAGAGAGACTGCAAAAAAGCGGAAACAGAGAAGTCTGCAAGGCCACCCCCCTGAAGATTCCCAGCCCATGGGGAAGGAACTAAACCCCTTAAACAAAGGTAAAGAGCTGAAGAGTAACATCTGAATTCTCCGAGTCTGGCCAGCACCCAGCTCACATGGGCTTTAGCACTGGCTGATCAAGTCACTCACTGACTGAACTGGTGAATAAAATAGCAACACTTCTCATAAGCATTTAACATTTCATGCACGTGACAAACTCCATTCAGGTCCTGACAGTGTATGGATGATTCTTGCCCATTACTGTACATCTCAAACCCTCTCCTTTGAAAAATATTTCAAATTGATTATATATTAATTATGCACATAAACAATCTTATATACACTAATAATAAAGGATTAGGAATATGCTGAATTACCTGGTGCTTTTTTAAAAATGTAGTTTTATGTCTACTTCCCTAATATTTTTCTTCCAGCTTCTGCTGTATTGTCTTAATTACCTGAAGATTAAAACCCCCTTTCTCCCTAACTTATTTTTATCCTCAAACCTCAGAGGAAACGATCGTACGGAAAGGTCACACCTGAGGCTGACAACCGAGAGGTGAAACTCATCACTTCTGGGGGTAAGGAAAGAACACCCCCCCCAACCCTCACAAGGTCCAAAGGGCAGCATGAAGGGGCCAGTCTAGGGCCTGAGTGGTCTATTTGCCTTTGCACCCGTGACTAAATTACACAACCACCTGGGGAAGGAAAATCCTGCCTGAAGCTGTACCCGCTGAAAACCAGTGACCCCGCAGACTCAAGCGCAGGTCGAAAGTGAGTGCTAAGTGGAGGGAAGAGCTGGTGCTACAGGTGCTTCAGGACAAACACTCGGGGTGTCGGAGGCAGACCCCCAACCTCCCCGAGGACCTGCCTCGCTGTGCATCCAGGCCCACGGGCTCCCCAGATTCGGCTGGTAATGGCATTTCTCTCCATCGAGCCCGGGTGCCAGCACAGCCCACCCTGCACAAGGGCTCAGACGAGGGGGAACTGAGTCTCAGCCACATGGGCGCTCCCACCAGAGGACGCACAGGAGCCACCAGCCCCAACAGCTCCGCGTGCTGGGGCCACCTCCACCTCCACCTCCACCAGCCTCGCCCAGGGGCCGGCAGCTCTCCAACAATCCACAAAACCCCTTCCAGCACCGGCACCCCGGGCCACCTGCCACAAACCCCAACACCTGAGCCTGCATTTGGGTGTCACCGACCGCACTGGGTGCTGGGCAGGGGACAGATGTGAGGGCACAGAAGCAGGACAGGCACAAAACTCGCTGACAGTGTGAGAGATGCTGAAGCGCAGGTGACAGAGTCCACCGTGCCACGGCACACACCACGGCACACACCACGGCACATGCCGCGGCGCAGTCACCCGTCTCTCCAGCTGCAGATACTAGACGGTGTCACTGCCATCACATGGGGAAGCCAGCCCCAGAAGCAAAAGGTGTGCTGGAGATGATTAAAACTTTTGAGAGACCATTTTGGTCATTCTTGAAATTAAAGAGAAACCTTTATTTTCAACATAACTGCCCAGGAGAGATGGTTCATTGATCCACTAGGAAAGAGTCTCTCACCGCGTACAGCACCAAAATATATATTTGAAAATTTAAAAAACACACAGCCCGCCCCTCATATACACATGCACGCACGCACTTATCTCCCCGAAAGCCACACAACCCAGACCAAAAGGGAAAAAAATCAAACTCAGGACCCGCACACAAAAGAAGTCTTTGAATTGGGATTTACAAATTTATATAGTCTTTCCTATGAAAAAACGAAAACAAACCAAAAACCAAGGGGGGAAGGAAATACTTCTACACGAAGGCCAGCCGAGACGTGGGAGGATGAGGATGCGCTGTCTGCCTAGACACAAACAGAGAGCGAGACGGCCATCAGTGCTGCCCAGATGCTCCGAGCGGGGGCCTCGGGGTGGACCAGTGTCCCTAAGATGCGGCGCCTTGGGAGCCGAGACCCCCAGAGTACTGAGGTCAGGCCATGGTGTGGTCCTCGCCAGCCTTCCGGAAGAGACGGTGTCTTTCACTGCGCGTTCTCCAGCACTTAAAAGGGCTACTTTTCCCTTTCGAAAAGATTCTGGGTCAAACAAAACAAGTAAAAGTGGGGAGGAAAGAGTTCTCTGCTGCCGTAAAAATCTTCAGTCCCAGATGGTCCTCTGCCGGCCCGGGCGGTGAAATGGGGCCCCTACCCAGACTCTACTTGGGCTCCTCAATCACACCTTTGCTGAGGTCTGTCATTTTGGGATATTTGACTTTCTTCTGGTCCAGCTCATTCTGAGCCCAAAGGAGTAGTTTCAGTAACTTTGCCAGCTTGGGTGTTGACTCACGATTTTCATAATCCAGGACAGCTTGGTTCACTTCACTCCACACCTAGAAAATAACGGCAGCCAATAAAAACCACCACACACGCAGAGCGCCCGCAAAAAGGGTCCATCATAAGATGCATTTCATGCGTCTTGGAAACCAATTTTACGTGAGAAGCTGGTTACTTATTTAACAAACACGAAGCCTGTGACTGTCAGGCGCTCCAGAGGATGTAAAACACACTACTTGTCCAGAGGACTCACGGTGTGGTCAGCAGATATCACATCCGGCCTGGACGGCGGTGACATGCCAGGAGCTGGGCACGAGGGGACTGGCAGAGAGGGTAGACCAGGGTGGGGGTGGGACCGATTCCATCCTAACGAGCCCCAGGACGACACCTGAGGTGGACCCCAAGGACACCCTCCTTCCAGGGTAGCGGAGGGTGGCGGGGAAGGAGCACTGCAGCCGGGGAGCCACCATGCCGGCGGGAACACAGAGGCTGCAACGGGGAGCGCCAAAGTGTCCGAAGCAAGTGTGGGCTTTTAATCAGGAGGTACTTGAAACACCTGTTCCTACGAGTCTCCAGCTATACAGGAAGAAGGCTCAGATAAACAAGAAAAATGGGCGAAGAGGCTTGACTGTTGTGTAACAGTTGCGATGCCCTGGGCTCCCAGTGTGACATGATGGAAGTCTCAGCTAGGGAACAGCCAATGCCCTCCCAGCAGTGTCCCGGACAGAAACGCTGTCCCGTGCAACACCACCCACCCACCGCCCCGTTTCTTTGGAAATCCCGTGACCATCTGTGGAGGATGCAGACGGAAGCCCCCTACCCGCCCGGCGCCCACCTTCTGCCTCTGCATCATGTTGAGCAGGTCTCCGAAGGGCGAGTCCTCGGGGTTGTCGAAGGCCAGCAGGGCCAGCGTGCGCTCCATCTCGGTCAGGCACTCCCGGCTCTCCTCGCCCTGCTCGGCCAGCTGGGTCTGTGCGAACTCCAGCGCCGCCTCCGTCTCCCGCTGGCGGATCAGCTCGATCAGGTGCTGTTGCTGGTCGGGGGCCAGGCAGACGGGGTGAGCGCCGGGCGCCTGGCCACCTGGCCAGTGACACCCCCGCGGCCGTGCCTGCTTCTCATGGAAAGGGCCTCTCCAAGGACAAAGTTGTCTAGCAACTCCGAGTTATTACATTTGCATTTTTAAAGCAAGAAACAGCTTCTGAGATACACAGAAGAGCAGCTAATAACTCTAACCCCTTCCCCACATCAATTAAAGCAACGTTCTATTAAGGCGAATTAGCCTCGTTACTTCCGAATCCCATAAAGAACCTTTATTTGTCAAGTGTCTGCAAACCAGACTCACTTGTAGGTGGAAGTAAAGATAGCGGTTTGTGTCCAGAAGCTCCGGATGGAGGCTGTTGACCAGTGCGATGGCCTCGGGAATCTGGCCTTCCAGTATCATCTCCCGGATTTTGATTCGCTCGTCGAGCGTTTCTAGATCAACACTAGGTTCGATCCCAGATTCCATCCGAAACTTCTCTGCTGCTTCCTTAAAGCCCTCTGAAAATGAAAACCATCCTCACCGCTCAGAAGGTCAGCAAGACATCAATGCAAAGCCCTTTTATCTCCAGAAAGCCCATCCGCCTTGAATAAAAAAACCTCTGATATAACTGCACTTTCTTGGGGATTTGGGTTTAATACCTTTGTGACTTACCAGTTATGCCCCAGAAATGCAGACGTAGGACTTCATTTCCTTCCCCCCACAGCCCAAACGCTCTAACCTCCCAGCCAGGTGAGGATGGGTGCTGAGGCCCCACGTTCCGGTGTGGCCCCTGGTGGAGGGTTGCAGTCCAGGCCCAATGCAGAGAAGGTGCCGACCTGCTGCAGGGGAAGCCTGCAAGGCCCTGGCTACTCCCACTCTTAGTGAGTTTACAATTCTCTTCAACATCAGAGACTGATGGGAGGGGTGGTAGCCACTGGGAACTCACAGGAAGGAGACCCACTTTCTGGAAACATGTGGGTTTTCTCACCACGTACAGAGTTACCCTTTTGCTTCCCAGTGTCAAGGAGGACTGAGTATTAGCAGCAGAGCATGTGCGTTTCCTTCCGTATGCCCTTCCCCCTTTCTTCTTTTGAGTTGGACACACCTTCTAGAAACAGTCCAGTATCACTTACCAGACTGGCCAGAAGAGATTAATTACTTGGGTTTTAAACGTACTTCAGCACTTTCTTAATTACGTTGATCAATTGCAAAAATGTCAAAGGCCAAGAAACAGGTTTTTTCCTTAGGTCTCAGAGACCTGGAATCATGATCTCATCTCCGGAAGAGGATATCTCTTTAAATCCGTAACTACAAGTTTATCAAAAGAACACTGCATTTTCATGACGCCTGAACACAAGTGCACCACAAAACTTCAGTAAGTCCTGACTGTGTGCACAGAAAGGGATAAGGATGTCCAAGGGGCGGCACCCTCGTCACACCCCTTACCTGTGACCAAGTAGTTCATGATGAGACGGTTCATGTCTGCTCGCTGGACGTGTAAGTTATTGAGCTTTTCCATCCACTCATCCTTTGTGATTTCATCGGGTTTTTCTGTATAACTCATTCTGATTTATTTCTACAGGGAAAAAAGGTAATATTTTAAGAATCGGTGAAGAATTCTACGACAATTGAGATCATTTCAGACATAAACACGGCGACAGAGCAAGAAGTAAGAGGGGGAGAGTGGGAAGATACTTAAAATGTGGAAAACAGCACATGCAAAGGGCGTGAGACTCAAACACAGATTCAGGGACCAAAGCGAAGGTTGGGGTGTTCGGAAGGTAGGATGAACGTGAGGAAGAGCCAAGGGTCTTAGGACCAGGAGGTCAAAAGGTCGGCTGGGGTCCGATTAAGGCCCTACAGGACAAGGGGGATCTAGATGGACTCCCCTCTAAGCACAAAGGGCAGCCACGAGAGGTACAGGCTGAAGAATCACGTGCTGCGATGTGTGTGCTCAAGAGAAGCCCACATCACACACCCTCCAGACTGACAAAAATGAAGCGGTCTGACAACACTAAGTGTTCACAAAGACGTGGAGTTCTCCTGAACCCCTTTACCCTGCGGTCAGAACGGACCGCGCAGCAAAAACACTTGGCATCGCTTTGCAAGGCTGTGCACGTGTGCCCCTCACAGCCAGCTCTTCTCCTGGAGACTGAGACCCAGACACAGACGAGCCTGTCCACAGAGACACTGCTCAGGTGACAATATGGAAGCCATCCGCCCAGATGTTCAGCCAACAGCAGCACAGACGAATGGACTATGGTTCACAGGACCACAGTCCCATAGGACCAAAACCCCGGGGCAGATCGGTTTCAGACTTCAGAACTGTTCAGGCTGTACAAAGACTATGTGCACATTTTACCACGTATCATACGCCATCCTCTCTGTGGTGTGGGGCAGCACCCCACATCAGATATGATTTCTTCAGTGAAACGTATGAGGCCTCATACCAAGTGGAACAGAAGCTACTAAACAGCCTTTGCCAGGTGAGGTTTTGCCATCTAATAGATTAAAAAGAAAACCAAAAACTTTTGGTTTTCAGAGTTATGTGGATTTTAGGACTACTGAGAAGGGACTGTGACTGTATCCACGGAACAGGATTTACTAAAGCAGGTAAAATAAATGAATGTGACCACATGGGGGACTTAAAAACCAGCTGGACGAAGACAGCAAGTCACAGCAGAGACCCAAGTGCGGCGGTTTGTAAAGAACAAAAACAAGCTGTACAATGTTTGCTTAGCAGTAAATACATTCATACGTTCATAGCAAAACCGTTTTGCCATTGTTTTAAGTAAGGGCATGAAACATGAAACTCAGGAGGTGGTTACCAAGGAAAGGGGGCCCTGGGAGCACCAGCTGGGCTCTCGGGATGGGTGGTGAGCCCACCACTGCCCATGTCAGGTTTATCCTTTGTAACTGACATAGACGTTGTGGATGTTACTTTATACATAGCAAAGCACATGATAAACCGATTAAAAAAAAATTGAAAAGACAGCTCTGGTTGCCCAGTGGACATGGGATGACCGTGCGGGTGGTGAGAGCTGAGCAGGAACACCAGTGAGGAGCCACCCAAACAAGAGAGGACGGCAGCAGAAGAGCCACAGAGCACAGCCCATCGAGACTCTGTGGACAGAGCCAGTGGGCCTTGCTGCTGGACCCAGTGTGGAAGGATAAAAGAACGGAAGACTCGGGGACCGGGGCGGGGGGGGTGTTTCAAGCTTGAGACCTTGCAGGATGAAGCCACAAATGAGGAGAGGAACAGGTCTGAGGAGCCGGGCAAGTTTGGGCTATCAGACCCACAGCAGGAGAAGTCAAGCAGGCACCTGGATTACAGGTCCTGAGCTCAGCGCTGGAAACAATTAGGGAAACATCCGCCACAAAATGACTGAAAGCCAAGAGATCGATCGCCCAGGGAGAGAGTGTAGGTGGGGAAGCAAAGGGGTACAAGACAAAGTCCTCGGTCCGTGGGGGATGCCATGCCCAACTCTGATCCGCAGAAGAACACTTGTCCTAAGACACAATCAAGAGGTGCTGTCCCTCACCCAAGGACCCATCTCTCTAAGCTACGGGCCAGTGGCGTAACTCACTCAGATCAAATTCTCAGTCCTGGACGGCAGAGCGACGTTTGAAAAAGTAGCAACTTTGGAGAACTGTCCCATTCTGTTTTGTGCAGGAAGAACTCAGCAGTTAAAAATCCCACAGACATAATTTAACATCCCACTGCGGACGGCGAGGAACACTTGCTCGCAAGAGCAACGTCCGGCCTCTGCAGCTCAGCCTCTGCTCGGACGCGGCTCCGGGTGGAAACGGTTCCCGTCGCAGAGACACCTGTGCGACGTGTCGAGAACTATCACCTCCTAGCAGACGCCGCCTCGAAATGTGCAGACCTCCCTCGAAACGCGCTTCGTCAACAACAAACACCGAGTCTCGGCGCTCGGGCTCAGCCGCCTTAGGAAAAGGGGGCATTTGGACCTGCAAACCCCGAGGGCGCCGCCTCCCCGAACAACGCGGCCCGATGACACCTGCTCGGACCCCCAACCCCGGAAGGCCCCCCGGCGCGGTCGGCCAGTCGGCGCACCCCCGCGGCCCGGCCCGCCCCCTTCCCCGGCCGCCTCGATCCCTCCCCGGCCCCGGCCCCCTCCTGGCTCTCCGCCTCCCCGCCCCGCTTCGCCGCGCTCCCGCGGGGACGCTGCGCCCGACCGCCTGGGCCCGCCGCGGCCATCTTACCGTGAGGATCCCGCCTGCCGCGCTGCGCGGTCTCCGCGGCCGCTCGGGGTGCCGGCCCGGGCGGGGAGGGGGCGGCGGCGGCGCCGGGGAGGGGGAGGCAGAGGCGGGGGCCGCGGCGGAGGCAGGGAACGGGAGGGCAGACGCACCGGCGGCCGCCCCCTCAGCCACTTCCCGCGAAATCGCGAGATTGCAAGCCGACAGCCAATCAAGGGCTCTCGCGAGGGTGCGGGTCGCGGCGGCCGCCCGGAAGCGCGGGACTCCAGCTTCCGTCCTTGCGCAGAACTCCCCTCACGGCTCCCTGGCTCTACGGATTGGCGCGAGAGTCAAAAGGCGGTGGCCGCCTGTGGATAAGATGGCCGCCGTGGAGGCGTCGTGGTAGGGGAACTTCGAGCCGGGACGGCGACATCAGGACTGAGTCGGAGGCTAAGGTCCCAGCGTCCCTCCAGTCGTTTGTGTGAGCCCGAGGGCATGGGGCGGGAAGGGGGGGACAGGCGCCGGTGCTCCGCGCAGCCCAGAGGCGGGGTCCTTGCCAACCCGGTGCTCGCCTTCGCGCAGGCCCGGGAGGAGCCTCCCGAACTCGGCTAGCGGGAGCTCTCGGTTCCGACGGTTGGGGCAGGTTCCCGGGCACACGACCGCGGCGGGGAGCGCGCACCCGCTCGCTGCCGCCTGAGTCAACCCGGACGGGCCTGCCTTCGGGGAACCTCCCAGGGGCCCGGGGGCCTTTTCCGCCTGTGGTCCCTGCGGCGCGGGGCCTAGTGGTTTTTCCCGCCCGTGATCCCTGCGGTCCCAGGCCCGGCGGTCTTACCAGCCCGGTGCCGGGTGGTCTTTCCTGCCCGTGATCCCTGCGGCCCGGAGCCCGGTGGTCTTTACAGCCCGTGGTCCCTAAGCCGCGCTCGGTTTGGGCGGGGACTGCAGGCCTGTGCGACATGGGCCCCGAGGTGCTGCGGTCGCTGTCCGGAGAACGGAGGGTCTCCCTGCGCCGCGGCCGGGACCTGGTGGTCGCGGAGATGCAGAAAGTCATTTGCGCGTTTATTTGGTTATTACTGTACGTCTGCTGGAGAAGAGTGCAGACTCCTTCAGAGCAGGGTCTCGTTTTCCTGTTTCTGGAGAGTAAAGTTAAAAGATTTTGGAACCCTTCAGGAAGGAAATTGAGGGGTAGCCCTTTGCTCCATCGGATGAAGTCCGGTGTCCTCCTGAGTTAGAATTCGGGCGTTAGTTGGTTTCCTGTGATTGCTGGGGAGTGAACTAAATAACGTGGCAGTGGTATGGGACTTATTGCAGAAAGTAAGTGGAATTTGGCAAGTAGGTTTGACAGTGACGACTAATTGTGGATATTTTCCATTAGGGTTAGTCAAATGAGCTAAATCTGCAGGTCCAAAGCTTTGACCAAATCTATTTAAAACGCAGACGCAAATGCAATATATGTCTGTAATAACATCCTTTTTCAAGTACTTAATCCTATAAACAACTTTAGATGTCAACTTTATAATGGACGAGGGGTGCAGATTTTAAAAATTCTTTTCAAGGGTGCATGAGCAAAACTCTGGTGCCCTAAGAGGCTAGAGGGTTCTAAAGAAGGTTCATGTGCACTTTCTGTGCGGGTCATAGGTTAATGGCCCGTCAACCCCGGAAGTGGTCCTGCACAGCCTGAATTCTGTCTAGATACTGGCTGCTTTTTGAAACCCACCCTTCAGGCAGGATCATCTCTCTTTGTCCCTGGCCCCCTCTTAACACCCATCGGCAACTCCCCAGTTGCCTGTGTAGAGTGAGCACAGCAGAAAGCCTCACCACTCCTACCCTGACTCTGGACTCACCAGGGTCTCTCACCTCTGGGCTCTCAGGAGCTGGGTCTGCGTGCAACACTCCTGAGGCCGGCTCCTGGGAGTGGGGACACCATCCCGACAAGCAGGATGTCGTGCCACCCCTTCGTGTTCACGTGGTCCCTAAACGATTCCTTCGTTGCCTTCAGCACACCGTTCTATGTCACTGATGCCTGTTCGTGTGTCACAGTTCACCACCAATGACACATGGCCTTCATAAGAGCTGAAGCGGCTAGTATGTGGCAGGGGTTCTGTAGATACTTGCTGAGAATGTGGAGGAATAGATGAATGAGGGTGAGGACCTTCGCTAGAAGCAGTCTCAGCAAAAAAGGACAGAGGACGGGAAGTTAGCAGTCCCAGTGGAGTGAGAGCAGAGGAAGAAGTCGAGAATGGCGCTCGGATGTGTAGCCTAGTTGGTGGGGTCGGTGGTGGCGCCAACTGAGGAAGAGCCGGCAGGGTGAGGAGTGAGATGGGAGGAGGGAAGGGGTGGTTAGGGGCCCAGGGTGGACCATGGAACGCTGGAGGGAACGATGAGGCTGGAAGTGCAGGTTTCTTGGTAACAGCTCGTGAGAGTCCGTAAACGTATTACTCGAAGTCCGTGGAGAGGAGCAGGGAGGAAGGGCCGGAGCGCTGCTGCCGGGCTCTCCAGGAGCCTCGGGGCGCAGCTTCCAGCAGGGCGACTGGCGACTGGTGGGGCAGGCCACTTGACATTCACCCAAAGCTGCCCCTGTGACAGGGCAAGAAGTTCGGTGAGCCGGTGAAGGCGGAAAATGTCAGATCGCGGTGAGCTGAGAGGGGGTGAGGTGTCTAATACTGAGAGGCGCCCAGGGCCCTGCAGCACGTGTGCAGAGGAGCTCGCAGGTGGACTTGGTCACGGGAAACGCTAAAGCCACGGGGTTCGATGGCTGAGGGGGAGGCCGGTGTGTCGGAGAGAACCCTGGGCTTCGCGCTTGTGCCTTTGGGTTCACAGGGCCGACCCACCACTGAATGGGGACACCAGAGGAGGGCCGGGATCAGCGGGGAGCTCAGAAGTCAGGAGCTCGTTTCGCATGCGTTAGGCTTTGCGGTGCGTTTGAGGCATCTAGTGGAGAGGTTAGGGGAACAGACGAGTGGATGGTAAAGGACAGCAGCACGGCCAGGAGGGCGTGAGGCCCTGGATGGAGAGTACGCAGTGAAGAGAGAGGTGGCCTGGGCTGAGCCCTGAAGACACCCACATGCAACAGGGGAGCGGGGAGCAGGAAGCAGCTGGGGGTGCAGGGCCAGGTTGGTCATCATCTGGGGCAGTGAGCAGGTTGACCAAGATTCCAGCCCCTTGGGGTGGTTGACTGACTTCTCGATAGGAAGGCAGGGGCCCAGAGCTTCGGCTCTTCTCCAAGCCCTGGTGGAGCGTTTCATTCTGACAGATTGACAGTTCTTTTTTTCTCTCTTTGTAATTGGTTTTCTTTTCTTTTTTTTTTTAATTGAGGTATAGTTGATGTACAATATTATATGTTCCAGATGTACAACGTAGTGATTCACAGATCAGCAGTTCTTTAAAGAGAGACATTGAGGTTTATTAGTTTCAAAAGAGCAGACAAGAGTTTTTAAAAAAGGAAATGCGTTTTGAGAATAAAATACACAGTGCTCCTTTAATCCAATCCTGGACTGTTCAACAACCTGGGTATCAGCCATGTTTTATAGAATTGCAGTATTTTGGAGGGTGTTTCTGTCTTATTCTCATACCCTCAAAGCATAAAATCAAATTCCTACATGCTGGAGCTCTGCTTTCCAGGGGATTTGGCAAATCAACCCTGATTCTTCAGGATAAGGTATAAGCTAATTGGTTGTTGCTGCTCGGAATCGTTACCACAAGTGGGCAGTAAACTCCAAAAAGTCAGTTCCCATAGCCTTAGCTTCACACAGTATCTTGTCTTCAGGTTCTCTGTGAAGCTGTTGGAAGGAGTAAGGAAGACTGTTGTTACTGTTTAGTTCTGCTGCATGTATTCAAGACCCTGTGAAGCACGTGTAATGGGGTCTGAGATGGTCGCCTTCCCCCTCCTTGCGGGATTGTATTTCCCTTTCTCGATTATATCACTAAATCAGAAAGCACTGGTTTCGTCATAAGTTTCTTTGGATGGGTAAAGTAATATTTTAGAGTAATAGTTTTCTTGACCTTTTAACTCCTGCAGAGGTTGTAACGTAAACTGTGTCCAGCACAGTGCCACCTGAAACGCTTGGGGTGGGATGGGGGCCGGACGGAGGGGCACAGGCAGCGTGCTCACAAGGCTGCCAGTCAGGGCGCTGCTCGCAGACCGTCTCTGCTGAATTTGACCCTTCCCTTTACACCTGGCTGGTTAGGGCTTTGATGCACACACCGGAGATCCATACAGACACACGCACCTGTATATATAAACACCTATAACGTATACGTGCGTAGCTGTATATCTGTATATGCTTTGAGGGGTTTCTTGTTTTTGTTTAGTTTGGGTGGTTTTGTTTTTGAATGAGCCCAGTTCTGATCAGATGTCTGACTTGGGAGATAGAAGCACTGAATGAAGATGAGGCATTTTTTCAATCGATATCCACGCATTCCTTTTAAAAAACACTCGCCAAATTTTGTTTTTTCTTTTTTGACTTTAAAATCCTCTTATATTTACTCTTTTAAATGTTTTTACTTTCCATTGAACGAGAGGAACTTTGTGTGTCTGACAGACTCCCAAGATTTGTCACTTTGCTGTGTAGTTGTAAAAGGCAACATTCTTGTCCTCCTACCTTTTGTGGACAGATTTGGGAGATCCTGTTTCTCCTTGGATTTCTAAATTTCAGAAGCAGTTGGTTCAACTTGGAACTCAAAACTATTTTGGTATTGAAAGGGTAATTTATGGGTATTGATTTCATTGAAATCAGGGATATCCCAGAATAAAACCTTTTGGGTATCCTTTTGAAATTCCTAATAGCTCAACCTGTGTTACTCTTGTTGGTACTTCCTTCAAGTACTCTTTTCTCACTTTCACCATTTTGTTTTTGTGACCCAAGCAAGAGCAGGAATTTATACATTTTTTTCTCTTTTGGACAAATCCAGAAAGCCACTGTTAGACCTGACTTTCAACTATCTTTGACTTCTCAAGTATTTTCTTTCAGAAAAACAAATCTCTTAAATTGTAGGCGGTACAGCTAGTTGTCGCTGTGTGCCTGCCCCTGAGGCCCCACAGTCCAGGTGCGGGCCCTGCCCTGGGCCCTCCTTGTCTCAGTTGACTGTTCTCTCCCAGCCTGTGGAGGTTCCTGTTCCTGCTCACCAGCTGCCCTAGGAATTCGGTTCAGATCTGTGGGCTTGTTTCTCCCTTTTCCTGTTACGTACTTTGTGGTATGATGAGCTGTGAGGGTAAATGGTGTATCTGGGCACAATGCCGTGGTGGATCCAGTACACCCAATGGTGTTTCTGCTTTACTCTTTTTTTTGTTTGTTTTGCGGTACGCGGGCCCCCCACCGCTGTGGCCTCTCCCGTTGCGGAGCACAGGCTCTGGACGTGCAGGCTCAGCGGCCATGGCTCACAGGCCCAGCCGCTCCGCGGTATGTGGGATCTTCCCGGACCGGGGCACGAACCTGTGTCCCCTGCATCCGCAGGCAGACTCTTAACCACTGTGCCACCAGGGAAGCCCTCTGCTTTACTCTTAAACTGCTTTTCTGTCAATCTGTGAAAGGCGTTGATTTTTCTGGCTTTTTCATTTGGTGTGTTCCTTTTAGAGACTGCTAAGAGATGAAACCAACCAGAAAGGAAATACACTTTTTATGCCTTATACTTTTTAAAAATATTTCTTCTGACGTTAACTTTATTTACTTTTCACTAAACTCGCAGGGAAAAGTAGATGTCTCAGGTTACAGGAACCACCCTGAAAGGCAGGAGTAACAAGCTTTGTTCTGACCTCTGAGCCCTGCAGCCCATGACCCCTGCCTGGGTCAGAGGGCACCTACGGTAGCTATTCTGAAGAAACCCTGAGGGTTTTCCTCCAAACTACTGGCCAAGGCTAGGGAGGAGGAGCTAAGGGGGGATCCCACCTTGACTTTGCCCCCTGGCTTCTTCTCTCCTCCCTGGCATCTCTCCTCTGCCCCAGGCCTGGGTCTGAGTTTGGGTCCAGGTTCACTGGGGACCTTGGCCAGGGCCAGGCAGTGGCCCCACCCTAGACCTTGACTACCCAGCCCCTTCTCTGCCTGCCTGCTGGGAGGGTGCTGGCTTGCTTGCCTTTGAATTCCAAATGAGAGTAGCAATAAAGCTGCTTGGCTGTCACCTTGCCTGGTTTTAAGTTGTCCTTGGGAAGGGCCCAGACGCCCCTTGCCTTGTCTCTCGGGGTTGCACTTGGCTGCAAGCAGAGGGGTGCTGTGCTCGGGACCCTGCGTGCCCGCGGGCTTTAACTCGGGGATGAGAAGAGGCTGGACACCAGGAAGCAGTCTTTTAAAAGGATCGCTCACTCTTCCGGATGTGCTTTTCTGCTTTTATAAATTTCCTCCGAATTGCCCGTGGGTATTGGTGGCAGGACCTGGTGTCCACACACGTTGGGCATGCACCAATCATACGTTTTCTCAAAGACTGAAACCCCCTTGAGTCCTGGAAGCCTATTTAGCTTCCTGCTACCTCCTGCCGTCTGAGCTACTTGTCAGTCCCCTGAACTTTGGGATTTTTCTTTGTGTATTTGGGGTATTTAGGAAAGAATCTGAGACAACTGTAGACTCCTTTTTAATCTGTTTGTTCCTCTGGGTATAACTTTGTTAGGAAAAGGTATTCCTCAGCTAGCAGACTTCAACTAAAAAGTATCCAAACTGCAGTTCCAGAAATGCCTTTTTTTTTTTTTTTCCACCAGGGAAGAGCACCTCCCTTGAGGAGTGACAAGAGGTGAACTGGAGTTACCTGAAGAGGTGGGAGGGCGAGGGCCTGACTCCTCCCACAGGTGGCAGGTGCCCCTGAGCCTGGAGGCTCATGGTCAGGGCCAGCTCCTGCTGGGAGATCAGAAAGGGAGGCGCAGTTGCAGGGCTGGTGGGGGCGCAGTTTCCTTTCCTCTGCTGCCCGACAGCCCTCCTGAGCCCCCCAGTACTGCAGTGATACAGGCGGGGCTTCCCCTCTGGGCCTCCCTTCTGTCCACTGGGCTTTCCACCTGGAGCTTTCTCCTGTTCCACTGGCATCCCGGTCCTCAGTGTCTTTCGTGCGTCCCAGCACCCGCCTGAAGCTGCAAGCCAGTTAAAACCTCACCTTGTAGAAAGACATTGCTGCTGGGTTTGCTTCATGTAAAGATTTTCAGCTAAAGAGGCTGGGTGGGGTTTCCCCGTTCCGACTCCCATTTAGGGAGCCCTTTGCAGGGAGGCCTTCTGTGAGCTTCCCCTGCACCCCAGCATGAGTCCCATTTTACACACAGCTTACCCAAGATCACACTGCTGGCTCAAGCCAGTTTCAACTCTGTCTGGTTTATGAACTTCTCATACACCCATCTGGAGCAAACCTGAAGACAATCAAGATGTTAAGAGTGCAGAATTCATACTTGCAAGTCCATGGAAGCAGTCCTAATGGAATCACATCAACAGAAACAAGCTGTGTTGGATTCCTTTGAAGAAAACGGACAGTCTGAGAACCTGGCAGGCCGTGTGATCTTCAGAGATGTTTATTTAGAAGCACACCTGCTCCCAGGCCCCTGGTTCTCACGGAAGCACCTGGCAGTCCTCTGTAGAGTCTCGGGTGGAGCTTTACTGCACACAGGGCACTTTTCTGCTTTTTGCCCAGCGGTTCCTTCTACTAAGGAATGTGGAAGCAGGGAGCTGTAGCGGCAGCGATGGGGACAAAGGCCCTCGTCCGGGGAGTTGCTGTCCTCGGGGGCCATTGTCCAGTGTCCCAAGGTAGCAGATGTTTCCCCTCTGAAGTCCGTTTGTTGAGTATTTGGGGATGGGCAAGTGCCCTGCAGCCCTCGTGGGCAGGTGTGCCCGGTTGGGTAGGCGGGGGCGACCCGGGCACTGAGCTCTTTGGCCCCGTGGGGAGCGGGCTCGAGTCCCAGAGAAGCTGGGAACGCAGTCAGGTGGGAAAGGAGCGATGCGCCTTGCTCCTCCATCCTCTTCCTGGCCCCTTCTGGGGCCCGGGGTGGCCAGCCGACTGGAGCCACGCCGCCTCTGCTCCCAGCTTTGGCCCTATGGCTCGGGAACCGCGCGGCGCAGGGCAGGGGCGGGGCCTGGGTCTGGCTCCTTCCTCCGCCAGCCGCGCGGGGGCGCTGCTCGGGGCGCGGCCGGCTCCTCTACCCGCCGCGTTTCGGTGGCCGGCGTCTTCCCTCCGCTCAGAGTGCGGGCGGCCCCTCTACCCCCCGCATCTCGGTGGCCGGCGTCGACCCCGCCCGCCCACTCTGAGGCTCTCGGAGTAAATGGCTGCGGAATCCTGGAGGCCTGCGGCCCGCACAGTGAGTGGCGGCCGGTGCGCCGGGCGGAGGGTCGGCCGCTGCGAGGCCGCATAGGGACGGGCGGGGGTGGCGGCGCCCGAGCCCGGCCCGCCCGGCGCCGCAGGGCTCGCGTCCAGCCGCGCTCTGTCGAGCTGAGAAGATGGCGGCGGCCGCGGGGAGGGGGAGGGGAGGGGGGAGGGGGGCGCCGGGACTGCCGGGCAGGGCCCACTCCGCGGGGCCCGGCCCGGTCCGCCCGCCGCGGGCGTGTCCTCGGGGCTGGGTTACGGTGTGGACGGCCTGAGAGGTGCGCGAGCAGGACGCCGCCCGGTGACCCCCCCCCCCCCCCCACCACCACCACCACCAGCGGCAGCGCTGGAGGAGGGCGATGCTTTTTCCTAGAAGTTCCTGGTCTCGCTGCTGGTGCGTGGAGGAAGTGATTCTGTTTCAAGTAACTGTGTAACGTAGGATTGAATCCCCCCCCCTCCGTTTTTTTTTTTTTTTTTTTAAACAAGTGTCTAGTTGCTCTGGACACCTTAAAGGAGATGAAGTTTCATTCTGGTTTGTTTTTTTTTAAGTGTGGTTCTTTTCGCTTGATGGTTTTGGTTTCTGGTCGACTATTCTCGTAAAGAATAACATTGCGATAGTTGCGTGATATTTGATGCTATAGGAAGCAAAAAAGGCCTTCAGAAAATCGGTTTCGCTCTTTTATTGAGTGTGTGCCTAGCCGTAAAATACGGATTTTTAGCTTTTATTGTGTGACGTGTCGATTTGATGTAGGACACAAATTTGTGTTTTATCTTATCCTCTGGTCAACCTCAGAGTAGAAAGGAGCAACGTTCACCTTCCACCGGAGGTGTGCCCGGCCGTGCCCTTTCTGGCTCACGTCTTTGGGGCTCAGATCCCACGCCCTCATTTGCTCTCTTTTCTTTCCCCCTCGGTTGCTCCCCCGCCAGGTTGGGAAACCCTGGAGGTCAGGGCAGGTTTTCTGCTCTGAATCCAGCACTTCAATCAATGAGCTTAAGAGTTAGGACCTTAGAACGACAGCACCTGAGCTAAGTTGAAGATACTCTTTAATTCATGTTTTGGTCTTAGATAATATCCATATAATTTGCACATTGGTGGAATGAGATTTGAACCTCATGCACTAGGGTATTTTGCAGGAGGGAAGGGCGGATATTAAGATCTTTTCAGTGTGCTCACATAAGCTCATTACCCATAGCTTGGTAAGCGGGAAGCTGAGCCTCCAGTTGGCACCAACAACAGCTCACAGTGGGCATTCCACCAAGGTTGACCCTGTTCTGGGCAGTTGATGTGTGCTAATTCGTCTCAGCGAGTAGGATGCTTCTGTACCTGTTCTAACCTCCAAGAAGCCAAAGCACCTTTAAGGAGCTTGCCCAAGATCGCAGAGCTGGGTTCTAACCGGGCCGTTGGGCCAACCCCAGACAAATGTTCCATGATTTCCCCAGAGCTACGTAGCCCCTGGCTTCATGTTTCCAAGAAAGGTGTTTTAGCCGTGGATTTTTTGTTTTCAACATCTTTATTGGAGTATAGTTGCTTTACAATGGTTTGTTAGTTTCTGCTCTATAACAAAGTGAATCAGCTATACACATGCACATATCCCCATATCTTAGCCATGGATTTTAAGGAAATAAGATCTGTGACCTTTAGAACGATTTCTCGTTGTATTCAACAAATATTTATTGCATCCTGCGTGCCAAGCACCTTGGTTGTAGCAGGGACCAGAAAGGTGGCCTTCCCAACCCTGGAGACGTGTGTAATGGGGACCTGTGAGGGTCGGCAGCCATGTCCCTGGAGCCTGGGGCCCCTTGTTGGCACTTGAGGGTGGCATGTGTTGAACATACACGTCTCCACGTCTAGTCCTCTGCTTTCCCATCTTAACACGGCAGAGGCGTCTCAGGGGTCGCCTGGGGAGGCCCAGCCCCAACCCTGTTGTGAAGCGTTCTGCCTAATGCATTTCCTGAGCACCTTCTGTTTCCTAGCTGCCCGTGTTTTTGCAGACTTAGGTTAACAGTGAGTTTAGGAATAAGGTGTATCTTTAATTTCCTTCTGATTTTCCACCGAGAACTGTCTTCTATTAGTATTCGATTAAATTCAGGCTGTTCCAGGCGAAGCGAGTTATGCTCTGATAAGAAAGGGCAGAATTAAAAGTTGGGCAGTTGGCTCCTCCCCTGATGGTCTGCTGTTATGGGGGTCACCATTTCTTTCTGGCGAACAGTGCACCTCCCAGCATGTATGCGTGTGTGAGCATCACCATGGCTTGTTGAGGAAATGTGTCACTGGAACCTGGACACGGGGCGACTCCCAGTGCTTCAGGTGGCCCTTCGTGTGGGTGGGGTTTATCTTCTTGGTGAGGTGGGGAGGGTTTGGAGTGGGGACTTGGCTCCCGTTTTCTTTTTGGCGGTGGAATTGTGGGTCCTGCTGTTGACACTGGAAGTCTCTCCGTGACTGACCACAGGGTGCCTTATTGGCTCGGAGCTCTTTCCCTGGCAGCCCGCGGACTGGGTCTTTTTCGTGTGTGTTTTCCAGATGTTCCAGGTACTGATTGTTTTTTATTTCTGTTAACATGACGTGTTTTACCTTTTTTATACACGTGTTGCAAGCTACCAAGTGACTTCCATTTGGCTCTTACAGAGCGAAGATTGAATGTTTACAGGTCAGTTCACTGTTGTCCTTGGGTCCCTGCAGTTGGCACTGTGTCCAGTAGAGGCCTGATTTCTCATACACCTGGTGGCTTCGGGAAGTTCTTTAAGAAAAACGTTCCTTAAACAGTCCCTTTTGCATTTCTTCTTACTTAAATGGTGGCGTCAGGTACAGTGGAAACCTAATGTTACTGTCTTTAAGGCCGGCATCAAATGATGTGTGTTAATTCCACTGCAAAGGCTCTGTGATTAACAGCTAATGGACATGTACTATTTGGGAAGGAGGAGGCCTAATGGTCTACATTGAGCTCCCTTGATCTTAAGTGCCCACACTTCCTGGAGTCTCTTGCTTAGGCCTTTTTTTTTTTTTTTTTTTTAATTCCAAACTCTAATTTATCCCCCTGCCTGAGCATGTGGGCAGTGGGATGAACTTTGTTTTCTACGCCTGAGTCTATTTCTGTTTTGTAATAAGTAAGTTCATTTATGTCAATTTTTTTAGATTCCACATATAAGTGATATATATTCGTCTTTCTCTGATTTCATTTAGTATAATAATCTCTGGGTCCATCTACGTTGCTGCAAATGGTGTTTCATTCTTTTTTATAGCTGAGTAATGTTTTGATGTATACATTAACCACATCTTCTTTATCCATTGCATCCATCAGTGGACATTTAGATTGCTTCCACGTCTTGGCTATTGTGAATAGTGCTGCAGTAAACATTGAGGTGCATGTATCTTTTCAAATTAGAGTTTTCT
Source organism: Hyperoodon ampullatus (assembly GCF_949752795.1). Classification (NCBI taxonomy): domain Eukaryota; kingdom Metazoa; phylum Chordata; class Mammalia; order Artiodactyla; family Ziphiidae; genus Hyperoodon; species Hyperoodon ampullatus. Next base: position 87,716,497 of record NC_136927.1, on the reverse strand, counting down.
CCAGATACATGCCCAGGCGTGGGATTGCTGGATCATATGGCAACTCTAGTTTTTAAAAGAACCTCCATACTGTTCTCTTCATTTTATTTTTTGAGTAGTATAGTTGACCCTTGAACAACATGGGTTTGAACGGTCCGGGTGCACTTAACACAGGGACTTTTTCCGGTAGTAGATACTACGGTACTGGTCTGCTGTATACGGAGGCCAAGTGTAAGTTATACACAGGAATTGGATGGGAGTCCAGTTCCTGCATTGTTCAAAGGTCACCTCTAATTTTGAGGGTAAGTTGTTACGTGAAGTTGAATAGGTAATTGTACGCATTTTAATAAGAATTGCTGTAGCCATGATTGTAAAACCTACTTAGTAGGTGTGATTATCTTGTTTGTAATTTGTAAAGCAGATGTTTCTCTCTTGAGTGCTATGGTTTTTTCATATGCTGATAGAGACACTCAAGAGGTATTTAATACACCTTTACTACAGGAAGGGAAATGAGGTTCCCCTCCAATGTAAAGAGAGCTGTACTGTGTTTGGGTTGCAAAGATAAGTTTATAGAGAGAGAAAATTAGGATATAAAGAAAGGATATAAAATATGAAAGGATATAAAGAAAGCAGAAACCCCAGAAATGGCACCATTTGGAAGCCCAGTTACAGCTGTGGATGTGTTTGTGAACTTGGTTGGGGCGGGGTGTGGGGGGGTGTCAAGATGTGCTGGGAACTGTTACCTGCTGGCTTCGCTCAAGGGTGTGGGGATCTTTCCATGGCAGGGGCTGTAGAGTTCATCATCCTTTAATTACAGTCTTAAAGAATTGCATCATGTGGCTGTTTCTAGGTTTTTCTCAAACTGGTCTCCTGGTGATGGACATTGGTTTGTGTCCCTTAGTTTTAAAAAAAAAAAGAAAAAAGGCATGCTGGGAGCACCCTTATAAATGACACAGGCTATTTATCATACTCTGACTGGCACTTGACACGATGGAGTTTCACAGTTGTCCCCATTTCCCTGGGCAGCACACCTAGCTGTTAGGTTTGCAGTTGGGGTTGAAGGCAGGGACACCCTGGTGTGAAGCCTGCCTTCTTCCGTGGTGCTGCCCCTTGAGCCTCCCAGCCCCCTATCTGCTTATCAGAGGACTTAACCCTAGTTGTTAGTGTGTGGGTGTGGTCAGGACTGGGGATGCTGAGCCGGCACAAGGAGTGGTCCCCCTGAAATGCCCCCAGTGCCCCATGGAGACAGGGCTAGGTCAGGGCTAGCCATTGATTCTTTAGGTTTGTTAGATTGTAATTTAAACAGTATTTGTGTTTTTAGTAGTAAGGTGGCTTTCTTCTGCACTTTCCCGACCCGGGCAGCGGTGGCAGGAGTCGGAGAAGTTGCCTCAAGTTGAGCCCTGCATGGATCTGTAAAAATCAGTACAGAAAATCCTGTTTTTATTTAATAACTGCTTTATTTAAGCTTGGACCTTCCCCACCGCCCCCCAAAGCTAGACATTGGCCTCTTCTAATCTCAGAGAAAGAAAAGAAGATTCCAGCTCAAGTATACAGTTGAATTCTTGACTTTTGCATTTCCAAGGTCTCCAAGCATTATTTTTGCCCCTTGGCCTGTGGCATGAGATGCAGCTCCACTCATGAAGCAGGTACTTGTGAGACAGCAGCAGGCCTTTGGTTTTTTTCTCCAGCCATTTTCTCTTTGGACTTAGGTGGCCGTCCCTCTGAATGCCGCAGTTTCATAATTGGTGCCTTCTCAGTCATCTGAGGAGAGGTGGGGAGGGTCTGGGAGAGCAGCCTCCTGGAGCATCACTGTCACGGCCCTTCAGTCTCACTGGCCCATCAAGAGCAGCCCTTTGAAGTTGCCAGTAGTGTCAAGTCTGTGCTGTTGGCCATTCTCAGACTGACCCCTTTACACCTAAAATTAACAAGGACCCCAAAGGGCTTTTGTTTACATTGTGTCTATTGATATTTTCCATATTTGGCATTAAAAATGAGACATTTAAATATACTTAAAAATAATAACATAAATAACACGTTATGGAAGCTATGTTCCAAAACAAAAACAATTTAATGAGCAAGGTAGTGTTGTCCTAGGGTTTTGCAGCTCTCCTGAACGTCTGGCTTAAGCGACAGTAGCTGGATTCTCTTGTCTCCTTCGTCCTATCTCTGTCATTTGGCTTCTGAGAAACCACCACGTCCGTGCCTTTAGTGTTGTGCAAATAGTTTGACCTTGGGGGGGCCCTCCTGAAAGGCCCGGGGGCCACACTTTGAGAACCTCTGCTCTAGGTCATGGTTAGAAATGCTCTTGTTGTTGAGAAATGGGAATTTCAAAAGGCAGTTGACTCTGAACTTTAACACCTGGGGAAATGGGTTACTTTTAAGAAGATAGGCAATGTTTTCAGGGGGCCCTCAACCACGTTCTTGCTTTTTGGGAAAAGCGTGGAATATCTGGCTAGTTTGTGGTCCCCAGTGAAGAGGGTTCAGTGCACACGTCCCCCTCAAAGTGGACCGCCGGGAACCAGAGCCCCAGAGTACATCCGGGGTGCGCTCTGGGTGAGGAGGCCCCAGGGGTCTTTGGGCCTGAGGGAACGGTGGCATTTTGCCTTTATCGTAGGCTGTCCTCACCCACAGCCTCTCACCGGATCCTTACCAACAGCTCTTGCCGCAGCGAGACACGGTGCGCCGGGCCTGCACTGGGTGCTACGGGTGACACGGGGATCTGGCAGCAGTGCCCCGGTGGGTGCTGGAAGGGAGTAGCCAGCCCGGGTGCACTCGGGGCCCAGACAGACCACTGCGGATGTGAAAGCGAGAGGGTGGGCTGTTAGGGGGGTGGAGCTGGAGGATCAGGGTCCCTAGGAAGCAGCCCCTGAGGTGCCCAGCAGGGCTGGCTGTCCTGGGGAGCGACTTACTGTGCCCAGGTCCCGTCTGTGACCCTACCCCCTCCCCCATCACAGTCACACCCTCTGTCTTGGTTGGGGAAGGAGAGAGGAGGCTCCCGTTTGGGGGCCCATCCCAGTGTTGTCCCGGGCATTTAGCCAGACCTGCCCCATCTTGCAGACTCGGTGAGGACAGGAGCCTGTGCAGTTCAGAGGATCCCTAAGACCCTGGCGGGGGCCTTGTCTTACAAGCACCAACCCCCAGGGTGTAGGATTCAGAGAGTCCCTTGCCAGCTTTTGAAGCCATGTTTTCTTGTTCCTTGAGAGACAGGAGGGAGCTGCCTCAGTCCACTCGGGCTGCCGTGGCAAGGACCACAGACTGGGAGCTTTGACACAGTGGACTTGATTTCTTGCAGCTCTGAAGGCGGGAGGCCCGAGGTCAGGATGCCGGGGCAGTTGGGTCCCGGTGGCAGGACCAGGTGAGCTCTGGGGCCTCTTTTCCAGGGCAGGTATCCCATTCAGGAGGGCCCCGGGGGCACAAACGTGCACACCACAGCAGGAGTCCATCCAAGGTAGCAAGCGGTTCCGTAGAGAACAGGGAAAGCCTCAGTTTCCTCCACCTTAACCTGGACGCTTTCAGGTGGTTCTGCTGGTTGTTCCTGAAGTGCCTTTGGAGAGCTGCCCACCGAGGTCACAAGCCTGTGTTTTCACTAGGAAGTGGGTAGAGAGAAACCAGAGTGCCCACTGCCCCCCCGCAGTGGGGGAGCTGGGGTCCTGGCCTCACCAGAGCTTGGCCGAGGCACCAGTCCTGGTGAGCTTTTAAGCAACAAGTTTTACTTTTTGTCTGCACAGACCTGTAAAGCAAAAACACCTAAGAAATTTTGAACAGCAGGTGGTTCCTAGATTTCTCTCTGTAGTTACCGCTTGAGAAGCTTATCGTGCTGTGGGTCCTTTTGCTTCAGTGGAATTTGAATAATGACAGTGTTATTTGGAAAGCAGCAGACTTTGGATAGGCCACCTAAAGGACTGCAGTGCCACTTGTGCAGTCGAGTCAGGATGAGCGTAGGGTCGCGGAGAGGGACCGCTCGCTGCCAGGTCGGCAGGATGTCGCATGTCCTCTCAAATTCCTGGGCGTGCCCTCATTAGTGACTGTCCCATTAATAAAAACGGAATTGTGAAAGAGGCTTGAATTGGGAAAGCTTGCTGTTTTCAGTACTTCATAGAACTTTCAGCATCTTCTCAATCCCTCCTCATCCCCAGCAAAGGATTCGTCATGAGACGGAAGACTCTTAACGTGAAATATCAGTAACTGTGAACTTTGGCCTAGCCTGTTAGAACCGTAAATTGAGTTAGCAGAGTCCGAAATAATGAGGTTACGTTGTAGCATTGGATATAATTTGTGACCGGCAGGTTAGAATTGTTTCAAAATTAAAATTGTTAGCTTTGAATATTGTTTCGGGGTGTGAGATTCGGAGGATCACCTTGTTTTGCCGCTAGGTGGGCAGGGCAGGTGTGCGCTTGTGTGTTATGTTTTTGAGAAGCCGCAACTGTTTTCTCGTGTTTGCTGTGCTGTGAAAATAGGAGCTTCATTGTGGTTATATATTACATTTTAAAGTATCTCAGAGAAATTAGTCTCCAGTCCATAGAACTAAGCATCTTCAGATGGGTAAGATGCGGTTACTTACCTGTCGCGAGCTTTGTAGAAGTGGAGCCTTCAGATTTACGTGGTTGTAGAGTCGGGCAGCACTCTCGTTGTTTGCTTGGGGAGCGTATTTTGGGTTTTGCTTTAAAGAAAATCACTTCTGGCAGCTTAACGTTTTCCAAGGGTTGGATAGTCCGAAGGGAAAACGAAGTGGTGGCTTTAGAACAGTTTTGTGGAAGCAAATGTTTCCTCTCCTCTGACACTGAAGTGCGGATACGTGTGAGTGCTTGGCGTGTAGCCAGAGTGTTCTTGAGCTACCGGAAATGGTGTGTTTTGAAACCCTTTGGAGGCTAAGAGCTCAGAAGCCCCGTCCAGGGTCACAGTCGGCCTCGTGAGACAGCCCTGCCTGGTCGGCGTTTGCACTGCTGGCACAGAGGTTCCTGGTAGTGCCCCTGAGGGGCCAGAGGTGCCCGCAGCCGGGGGCCGCAGAGCAGCGCCGATGGACTGCATTTTTCCAGGTGGTGTGTGGCAGACGTTTTCTCGAAGATGCACAGTGTGAGACTCAAGGAAAGCAACTGACAATATTTGTTACTGATGACAAAATTCCGGCGTTAAACGAAAATTAGCATTTTGAAAAGCTTTTATCTGCCACCCTGAGCTTGTTGGCTTCCCAGTAATGAAAGACATTTCAGGAGATGGGCGCTAACATTAACAGATGCGTCTTATGTCGTCTAATGAAATGTGTCAGCGTGTGGACTCTGCATGTGTCCAACTGGCCACCGTGCATATAGGCAGAAGATGTTTTCAGAGTGCGTTACGACACAGGAAGGTGTGGAGCATTCATGGCTGTGGTTGCAGATTCGTGTCACAACTACTTTCAATGGAACTGCGGCCTGTCGAGGTTTGATGTGGTATCAGGGAACATCCACAATTCTGAAAGCCTTTCTCAGGTTTAATTTTGGAAATACATATCCCACATGAGCAACTGCTCTTTGGGGTCCTCAGTTTTTAAGGGTATAAAGGGACCTTGACAGCAAAATGTTGCAGAGCTGCCTGGGAGGTGGTGGGCTGCTTCCTGCCCTTGGGTGGCCTGGGGGAACCTAAGGTTTCGTGTTGGTATTCATAGGTCTGCTTAGGAAATGGAGCCGTTTTCAGCTGAGAGGACATTTGCACTTAGAAATGTAAAGATATAAAACTATCAGTGCATCATGTTCGCCTCCAGGTTTTCTTTTTCCCAGCAGTTTCAGGGATGCCCGCCCACCGTTCTTCTCCTCTGGGGAAAAGTTGTTACTAGTACGTTGTGACCACCGTTTGGTGACCTGCTGTTGTGTGTGGACCCACATTTTAAGTTGTGTTAGGAACATAACACAACTTTTCTTTTTTAACTTTTGCCTTGATCATAGGGGTTTGTTTTTGTTTCGTGACCTGAAATTTTACACTAGAATTTCTGGGAAGAAATTATGAAAGCGATCTTGGGAATGTAAAATAAAAAAGAATGAACCAAAATGAACCAGATTATCTAAAATGATATGATTTATTCTGAATAAAGTACTTCATTCCACTTAACAGAAATAACTGGATTTTCCTTTTCTGATTATTCAGAACTCAAATCCAGAGGCATGGGTTTTTTCTGGGGGTGGGTTCAGATTAACATAAATTTTAAAAACTTTTTAATTCCTGAGAACATCGTAATTTCTTTGCTTTTATAAATATTCACTGTTGTGAACAGTTTCTCCTGAGAAGTTTCTCATTTTGAGATGGGTTGACCACATGTGAGAGAGGTGGTGGCCATGTGGGGGGCGGGGGTGACCAGAGTGAGATGGTCGCTATCTCTTTAAAAGGAGGTGGGGACGGAATGTTTGCTCTGAGGTCACCAAGGAGACCCCAGTTACAGGGGAGGCAGTTGGTGTGAGGTGAGGAAGAGGAGAGTTGCGGGCAGGGAGTCCTGGATCTAGAATGCAAAATGTGTTAAAATGTTAACACCAAGGACCTACCTAGAAACAGACACGTTTGTGGAGCAAACTAGGTATCGTGATTGAATGAGGGCACAGGAGGAGAAATGTTCTTTAAATATGTAAATACACATAGATGAGCTGTACTCCGGTGATGTTCAATAATCATAACATTAGTCCTCTGAAATCTTCCTTAGATTTTTAACTAAAAGGATGACATAGGTATAGTGTTCTAGGGCTTCCCTGGTGACACAGTGGTTAAGAATCCACCTGCCAAGGCAGGGGACACGAGTTTGATCCCTGGTCAGGGAACTTAAGATCCCACATGCAGTGGAGCAACTAAGCCCATGGGCGACAACTACTGAGCCTGCGCTCTAGAGCCCACGAGCCACAACTACTGAGCCCACGTGCCACAACTACTGAAGCCCGTGCTCCTAGAGCCTGCGCTGCACAACAAGAGAAGCCCCCGCAATGAGAAGCCCACACACCACAATGAAGAGTAGCCCCCGCTCGCTGCAACTAGAGAAAACCGACGCGCAGCAACAAAGACCAACGCAGCCAAAAATTAAATAAATAGATTTAAAAAGAAAAGAATTTCTAAATAATGACTTTCACGTGTAATCTTTTTGTTCATCTTTTGTTCCATTCTCTCTGTCTGGGTTTTTATTGACCTGGGTCCATCTCAAAAGTAAGATTGCAATTGGAAAGCAGCTGGTGCCAATGATCAGCTTGGAAACCCTCCTTCCCACTGAGGCCTCTGCTCTCTGCCCACCAGCTTCCTCCCCACCAGTGCGCCAGCCAAGGCCTGTCCAGCCCCCTGCTTTCAGAGTGTAGTCAAAGTATCTTCCCTTCTTTAAAAGTCCTTAAGGAAGCAGGGGACTTTGTTTTGTGGATTTTGTTTGTCGACTCGCCCAGTGTCTTTGTGGGTCATGTAATGTACATTCAAATAAGAGATTGTTTGGAAAGCTTCATGCCTTTTTTTCCTTAAACATGATTTTAGTTATAGTTGCTTTAAATCTTTAAACTGTTTTGTTGTTTTCTTTTAGGAGCTTACTCCGTGGTGACAGTCTCGAGATAATCTGCATTGTAATCTGTGAATAGTGACCGGCAGTAGCAGTGTTTCGGGGCTTGGCGCTTCCCTTGGACCCCGCAGTTGCATCGGCCAGGTTTTCGTTGTTTTTAGGAAGTCGGAAGAAGCGCCCAAGCTTCCGTGTGGGGCAGGTAACGTGGCAATAGTGTTAAACGCCAGCAACACAATTTTAAGTTTTGATGTCATGTTTTCTATTTCAAAAGCGGCATTATATGTAAAGAAACTGATGTGACATTAGTATTTGTTTGAAATGGTTTAAGCTTTAGCCCAAGATTTCTTGAAGAGTGTCTAATTGTGTGTTAAGAATCTGATTCAGAGCACTGCTTTATTTTTACATGGGTGGTTTCTTTAGTGCATTTACGATGACGTTGTATATTCTTTCTGGTGAGAACTGTGTTTTGTAGAGGAGAGTCCTTCCTGCCGAAAGACTTGGCTGACCAGGACAGTGCCGTGGTCCTTGGTGGCACAGGTGCTGATGTCACAGCTACTCCTGCAAGCTTCCAAGTGGCCTGGGAGAGTGTGGGCCTAGGCCCAGGGTGGGGGAGCTGCAGACCTGGACATGGAAATGGGAGGTGACCATGCTTAGTGGGAACCAAAAAGAGAGTTCAGTTACGTGTGATTTTTAATTTTGTGTATTTTCTGTTCGAAGGTTTTCATTCTGCACTAGTCCCCCCCCCCCCCGCTGGGATGGAACATGGCATAAAACCTGAGTCATCGTTAGCATTTAAATGTAATTGAAGCCTGCGCAGCTTGGGAAAAAATTCTCAAGGTATATACTATCTTTTTCAGGCTTTTTAATTTTTTTTTTTTTTTTTTTTTGGCGGTACGCGGGCCTCTCACTGTTGTGGCCTCTCCCGTTGCGGAGCACAGGCTCCGGACGCGCAGGCTCAGCGGCCATGGCTCACGGGCCCAGCCGCTCCGCGGCATGTGGGATCCTCCCAGACCGGGGCACGAACCCATGTCCCCTGCATCGGCAGGCGGACTCTCAACCTCTGCGCCACCAGGGAAGCCCCAGGCTTTTTAATTTTAAACAGGAGTGAAGTTTTCACAAACACGACCCTTTAAATAGTCTGTTAGAAAGAGGAGAGAAGAAGTATACACCACAGGTGCCATGTGGCTCAGTATTTTCTCAGTGTCCCGATCGTCTGCTACTGCACGCAGAGCTGGATGGGCCCATCTTGTGTCAACACAGTCCTGGCTCGGGAATCTGGGCGGGGCTCAGCGGGGGCTGGGTGTGGGTGTACAGGGTCCGAATCCCCCATCTCCACGTCATCCCTCCAGCAACGTGCTCAGACGTCTCACACGCAGCTCGGGGCTTCCCCGCACTAGGCCCAGAGCCAGCATGGCGTTCTGTCCACCGAGCTCTGCGGGCAGAGCCAAGTGGGCCCCGCGTCTCTGTGCGGGAGAGCCCGAGGCACCCGCCACCCTGTCCTGTCCTGGCAGCACTGCTGCTCGCTTCCTCTTTCCCCGCTACCTCTTGTACAAATCCTCGTCCTCAGCAGTTGACAGATGCACAGATTTGGTTTGCTAGCTGTGTTTTTCTGCTGAATATTAGCTCCGTAACTGTTACACTTTTCTTCAAGAATCCCCTTGAATCCTCTCAGCGCACTTTAGGAAACGCCTTCGGTTTTTGTAGGTGGAGAATTGTTGCGATTCACTGTGTCTGGGTTTCCTCGTGCGGGTGGTGCCCCTTCTCGTGCGCTCTCGTGGCTGGTGGATGCCGGTCCTGGGCCTGGACCGCGGCCCTGGCTGACGCCAGGTGTGGTTTGGTTGCATTTCCCTGTTAGGTATGGAGGAGAAGGGTGACCCGAGTGGTGAGGACGCGCCCAAGGCCATCAAGCCCACCAGCAAAGAGTTCAGGAAGACGTGGGGGTTCCGGAGGACCACCATCGCCAAGCGCGAGGGCGCCGGGGATGCGGAGGTGGATGCCCTGGAGCCGCTGCCCCGGCAGCAGCAGAGCCCGTCGCTGCGTCGCAGCGGAAGGCAGCCAAAGCGTACTGAGCGGGTGGAGGAGTTCCTGACCACGGTACGGCGCCGGGGCCGGAGGGGCACCCCCGTGTCCCTAGAGGACTCAGCGGAGCCGGCGTCCTGTCCAGTGACAGATGCGGAGAGTGCCTCCGAGGGGAGCGTGGAGAGCACCTCGGACGGGAAGAGCGCTCCCAGGTCTGGCTCCACGGGTGCTAAGGAGCGAACGGCCTCCTCGGCAAAGGCCAGAGGGGGTGGCGACGAGGATGACACCTCCGATAGCGACAGTGACGGGTTGACTTTGAAAGAACTCCAGAATCGCCTGCGGAGAAAGCGCGAGCAGGAGCCCACCGACAGGCCCCCAAGAGGCATCCAGAACCGCCTGAGGAAGAAGCATCGGGAGGAGGACCCGGTGGAGACCATGGACGTTGAGGCAGGCGATGCGATGGAGGGTTCGCGGCCCGTCGCGCAGGAGCCGGAGGCCGACCTGGGGGCTGCATCCCAGGCGGCGAAAATGGACAGAGAGAGCCAGCTGGAAGGGAGGGCGGCCCCAGGGGGGAACGCAGAGGAACCCGGAGACGCAGTCCGACACAAGCCCGAATGTGAGGTGTACGACCCCAATGCCCTGTACTGCCTGTGCCGCCAGCCTCACAACAACAGGTGGGTCGTGGGAGGATGGAGCGGCCGCCCACGCTTCCGGGGGGCCTGAGCTGTGGAAAGGGCCAGGGAGGGTTTTCCATTCGTCTTAGTTTAGAGTCCCAGGGTGGCCTGAATGAGGGACTTGTTCTCTTGGGAAAGACGAACAAGTCATTGTCAAAAAACAAAAACACGGCATGGGTGGGCACTGCCAAGAGCCACACCCTCCACCAAGGTGGGGGCTGGCGTGGGACATTGGCTGCCTCGGTCCCACCAGCCAAGGACAGGGCGGCCTGGACCAGAGGGGATCTGCTGTCCCAGAGAGCTCGCTGGGTGACGCTGCTCCAGACCGGCTGCGCCTGGGCTGTGGTGTGGACTTTGGGGCATCTCCTGGAGGCGGGGCGGGGTAAAGGCGTGGCTGCCCTCCTGTGGACAGGAAGTGTGGTGTCCAGGGCAGAGTGCTCCCCTCAGAGAAAAGGTGAAGCAAGTCTGAGTGAATGTTAGTGAAATAGAGAAGGGCACGTGGATGCTGTTGATTCTGTTCTCTCCACATTTCTGTAATATTTTTTTTTTCATAATAGAATGTTGAAATTTGACTTGTGTTTAAAATTGAGTTGGTCTCTCACTTTCCATTCCTAATACTACTAATAATCCGTTCCTTATTTTATCATTCCAGGTTTATGATTTGCTGTGACCGATGTGAAGAATGGTTTCATGGCGACTGTGTGGGCATTTCTGAGGCTCGAGGGAGGCTCTTGGAAAGGAACGGGGAGGATTACATCTGCCCAAACTGCACCATCCTGCAAGTGCAGGACGAGCCCAGCTCCGAGACCACAGGCACGCAGGACTCGAGGTCGAGACCTGCAGATGCCGACGGCACGGACTGTACAAGTATAGGAACTGTGGAGCAGAAATCGAGTGAAGACCAAGGAATCAAGGGTAGAATTGAGAAAGCTGCAAACCCAAGTGGCAAGAAAAAACTCAAGATATTCCAGCCCGTAAGTACCTGTCTCCCGAGGTGAGCGGTAGAGGTGACCGTGGAGGTCTCAACTGCCGTTGGCAGAAACATCAAGACAGAAGCGTTTGTCTCCTGAGATAAGTTAGCTTTTCCCAGGAGTGGCATTGGGCGCGGGGCTGAGCTCTGCGAGCTCCCAGGTCCATGCACCTTCTCAAGGCTGGCAGGCCTATCTGTTCTTTCTCTATGTTTGTTAATCATATCTATCTCCTATTTCGTTATTACTGACTTCACATTTTCCATAAGTGGACTCACTTTTTAAAGTCTTCCCTTAAATTTTCTCATGAATGGATCCTGAGTTTGAAGTACATATGTGAACAAACAAAATTATTTTTGAGTCACGGGGGCACGTGTGCACCTATATTACCCGTCACCGCCTTAAGAGAACCAGTGGTCTTGTCCCTGCCTTGCAGCAAGATGCCAAGGCCAGCGGTAGTGACCGCACGGCTCCCCAGGCTGACAAGACAGCTGCGGCTAGCACGCCCTCTGTTACGGTGTTCTCCCACTCACCGGTGCTTGTGCAGCTCTATTTTCTCCTTTCCCAGCTCTGATCACTCGTGTCGCCTGCCCAGGGGCCGTGATTCTTTGTCATGGTTTCCGTGCATCTTGAGAGCTGTCTCAGGCGCTCATGATCGTCCTACTCAGAGCATGTTTTCACCCCAGGCCTTCCTTGAATTGGGGGCCCATGCAGCCCACAGCCCGTTCTCTAGCCAGTGTTGGGCATACAGACGACTTTGCGGTGGCCGTGTCCTAGCTCCCTGCCGTCTCCCCCTTGCACTGAGGTAGCCTCGAGGGCTGGACCGTTTACATTTTACCTGTCATGGGCGTATGAGGAGGCATCGAGTGGAAGTATGATGATAACTGGTAAGGAAGAAGAATGAATGGAAATGGAAGTCCATAGGAAATGTCCTGTGATTGCTGATGTGTTTGAGACTACACATAAACTTAAGTATTTCTCTGAGTAAAAGTTGGATTCTGTGAAGGAAAAACAATTGGTGCATAATTTGAGATTTAAGATTTTGCTCCAGTACATTTGAGGAGTATGTTCATGTACGTTATTAGTCTCTACCATCAAAACATGCTCTAGTGATAATGGACAGCTGTGTTCAGCCCTTGTAGTGAACCAGGTTCCTACTGCACGGCAGGCAGCCACAGACTTGTTCAGCAGCTTAAACAACACACATTTATTAGCTCAGAAATCCAGGCCTGGCTTAGCTGGGCCCCCTCTGCTCTGGGTCTTACAAGACTGCCCTCCAGGTGTCGGTGGGGGCTGAGGTATCAGAGGCTCGGCTGGGGAAAGATCCACTTCCAAAAGCTCTGACTTGATTTAGCATGAAAAATATGTCCCGGGCAATTTTGTGGCCTGGTAATACCAAAAAGTCATCTGTTGTTTCTGAGACCCACGTTTAATTGGGTGTCCTGGGTGTCGTCTCACAACCTTGCCCGCGGAGCCTAGGCATGGGCGCCCTCTCAGCAGAGGCAGCAGTGGAATCTCTATCTTCTGGAGGCTCAGTTCCTCTTTTAAGGGTTTTCAGTTGATGAAGTTGGACCCTTTGGACTAACGCAGAATCCTCTCACTTGGGATCTTAATTCGTTGGTAAAATCCCTGCCCATTTGCCCGATAAGGGAACCTACTTGTGGTGTGAAATCCCATTGTGTTCAGAAGTGCGCAGCGTGAGTGCCGGGGTCCGCTTACAGTTCTGCCTTTCTGCGTGGCCTGCAGGGCAGTTAAGAACTTGAGGGCCTTACTCAGGGGAGGTAGAGTTGTGTGTCTTGAATAAACAAAGGTACATTTTTATTCATAATTTTTCATACACGATTAAAAGCAGTCATCTCGGTACCATAAATAGTTATGTTACAAAGTGCCATACCCACCGAAGTGGGGGAGTACACTGAAGCCACGTCTGATCCTGCAGGTCGTAGAGGCACCTGGTGCCGCCAGATGCATTGGCCCCGGGTGCTCGAGCGTGGCGCAGCCCGACTCTGTCTACTGCAGCAGCGAGTGTATCCTGAAACACGCCGCAGCCACCATGCGCTTCCTGAGCGCAGGGAAAGAGCAGAAACCAAAACCTAAAGAGAAACCCAAGACAAAGCCGGAAAAAATCATTCTTCAGAAATGTAGCGTTCAGGTAAGTTGACTGAGACCAACCATTTGTGTAGTTGAAACCAAAAGCGTCTGGAGGTTACAGGCTCGGTGGGTTGATTTGGAGAGTGTCGGGCACACAGGCCCGGACGGGATGCAGGCACCTTCACACTGCCCTCCGCCTTGCCCACCAGTGTTCTCGTCGGAATCACAAATAGGCACGTGTTCTCATGTTTTCCTTCTCCGCATCTAGCCGAGGGAGTAACTGATAGAAACGTGGGAACCGGCTGCTGCGTGGAATAGCTCTCCACCCACACGCCAGCCCCGCTGGGAGGAGAGCAGTCCCTGCTGGAGTCTGTGCGGGGACTTGAAGCGCAGGCAGCGAGGTGGCCAGTGGGTTCTGGGCGTGCCGCACTGAGTGCCTGGTGGGGTACAGGGATGTCGTTTGTACGCCTGTCCTTTCTCCACGTGCTGTTGTGTCTGCAGCTCCTGCCTGTCAGTGCTGCTTGGGCGCGTTCTCACACGGGGCCCCGGCCCGCCGTGCTCTCCGCCTTGCTTCACTGCCTGACTCCATGGCCCCTCGGTTATCCTGGCGGCCTAACGCCTCATCAGGATGGTAGGATGACGGGTTATTCTGTCAGGGACCTTCTCATCGCTCGGATGTTGATGCGGGCCTGCTGGATGTGGGGGAGTAGCCAAGCCCTCTGCTGAGCAGATGCAGTGTATTGGGCTTAGGATGGCCCAGGAGCTGATTGAGTCGGGACCCTCACTGCCAAGTGAAATGAGCAAAGGTTAATTTCTGACCTCGTTAATGATTGGGGCTTTACTGATTATCCAGGCAGGCATTAAAATCTCTTCTGTGCACAAGAGACCGGCTCCAGACAAGAAGGAGAACACAGCGAAGAAGGTGGCCGTGGTGCCTCCAAGGAGTGAGGTCCTCGCTAAGGAGCCGCCCTGTGAGAGCAGCACGCCGTCCTGGGCCAGCGACCACAATTACAATGCAGTAAAGCCAGAAAAGACTGCTGCCCCCTGGCCGCCACTGTTGTATAAATGTATGTATCACCCGGGGGGAGCTCTGGACCCTTCCCGGTCTTTCTGGACGGCCGTGCACTCGGGCCTGTCCAGAGCTAGGAGTTCTAGCCGTGTTTTCTGCTGCACCTGCAGAGGTCAAAGCCCTTGCCCAAGTCCAGGAGGCCTCCTGAGCCCCGTGTGCCCATCCTTAGTCTGTCGGGACTTCCTGTCCGTGTTTCCAAAAAGCTGTACCAGCCCCGTTGCTGAATGTCTCACCTGACGATTGTCTTTAATCGCTTTTCTTTATTATCAGGCTCTGGTAAGTATATGTAGTATCTTCAGCAGAATCTGACAAGGGGGTGCGTTGCCCGGCACTCAAGGTCCTCCGTCATCCAGGTGTTCACCACAGCGCTGTCACCGCCGTGGGCTCTCCACGCGGGGACCTTGCCACACAGTTTGCTCCCAGCACACGTGACCCTCACTTCTTTGTATATCATGGGAACCTATTACTATTAGCACAGTAGTGCTGTAGCTGATTCTCAACTGAAGCATGATTTTCAGGAGTTATATTATTTTTGACCGAACCGGGATTTTTTTTATGTCCAATTCACATACTACACACAACATAAACACACATGCCAGTCTTGAAGGCTGTTTACCCTGCTTCCTGTGCTTGAAGGTAAGTGAGCACAATGTCTCTCCACTCTGAGCAGCACCCAGACCAGGAGTCTTGGCGTGCACTGCTGGGTCATCCCACCCCAGGCTTCAAGTTCAGACAGACCTTTGCAATCCCAGATGAGATCATGCAGCTTGAATCTTTTCTCTTCTTCTTTTCAGTTCATTCTCCAAAATTAAACTTTAGAAATTTAAATTGCTCTGGGGCACATCTTATTCTTATTCTATGATTAAGGTCATTTTGTATTCAGTTTTTATTTATGCTATCTTTTATATACTCTTGCAACTTTTTTTAAAAGCACAAGAGGTTAAATGGCCCTAAATTCCAGGATTATAGCCATGTGCTGCTTCCTCCTCTCAGCCGGCTGTTTAGGCCAGTGACCTGAGGGAAGGCCTCGTGGATGTAGTGTGGTTAGAAAACTGCATAACTAGATGCATTTTGAGAATGTAAATGACCCAAGACCTAAGAAATGGAGTTGCAAGTAAACTGCAAAGCAATACTGTGTGTGTATATGTATATATACATATTTATTTGTTTATTTATTTTTGGATTTTTGGAGTGAGTGGTTAAATACAGAATTAACCAGTTGCTGTATTAAAATGAGTCTCAATACACCTCAGGTTGTTTGAACCAAGAACTTCATGCTGACAACGTGTCGCAAATATCCATCAAATTATAGCGCCTCTACACAGTAGCGCCTCTACAGGGGTTACGAATGGACCTAAATATAAGCATCGCCCAGCTGTGAATGGGTGGGGAGCAGTCATGTTGGAATCCTGTGCTAAATGTTCTCAGTTGGTTATAGGCATGTGACAGAATAAAAGGAAAACCGAGGTGTAGCCACAAAACCCTGGGTGATTGATTTCAATTCAGTTGATTTCCATCTCTGTCGACCAGAATTGGGAGACTGCCCCCAGGCTCCGAGTGTGGAGTCAGATGTAGGGCGCACAGTGAGAAAGGAAAGTTGGCGGGGTTTGGGGGAGGAGTGGGTGCTTACTTACCCCCAGTTCTGACTTCCTGGTTTTTGAGGGAAGATTGGGGTGGAGGGGCGGGGAGGCCGGCCGCAAGGAGGTGGTGGTTCTGCTCACAGGCCGGGTTTCTCTTTCCTCTGCCCCACCCCCCTCCCCTGCACATCACCTCCTCACTGAGCACCTTCCCAGCACATTTACGTCTCAGAACTACGTGGATGGACAGCCACAGCTTCTAGCCTGCATAAGGGACATGCTTTTGAGCTAGTTGCTTCTGATCATTCTCTGTTATCCCAGAAATGTCATCTTCCCAAAAGATGATTGGGAGGAGTGTAAAAGGTCGCTGGTAAACACCCGACTTCAGCCTCGGTGAGTAGCAGCTGCCTCTTCCCCAAACCATTACTTGACGGTGGCAGTGGCTGTGGACCTTCCCCGGGGCCCCACACACAGGCACAATGGGAGGGGGCCCCTCGCACACACTCAGCAGAACCCTGCATCCCCACCAGGGCCCCCACCCGCCTCCCTGGCTGCAGAGCGTGATATTTTTCTGGGTGCAGGCGATGCTGGGACAGCTCTTAGGAGGGGGCGTTTTCCATGTTGACCTGAATTCAGGTCAAGTCTTGGGTAGATCCTTGGGCAGCCAATGTGCGGCCCCTGGAGGTACTCTGCCCCCCACCCCACTTCTCCCAGGCCATTGGCACTGGCCTTGGGTTGTGGGTTCAGGGCAGCCCTTCATGAGCATCATGGGTAAGACCTTGCTACACAGAGGCTCTGACCTGCTTCTCTCGTGGGACAGTCAGTAGATCTTCAGGTCCTCAGGGTGATGGGATTAACACGCACTTGTTCTCTGATGAGTTTTTTGTTTGTTTGTTTTTCAGAGTTTCTGAAAACAAAAACTGTGTAACTTACGGAAACAGTTGCCATTTTATTTCCCCCCAGGTCCCTGTGTCTCGTAGTCCTCCTCATGGTGGCTCTTCATTTCCTCTTCATCGCCTCTCGTTACTGTCCAGGCACAGGCACAAAGAGGGCTGAAGATGTTCTTCTAAAGTGGCCCTGGTTGGTTAGGGTTTGGAAGTGGAATTGTGATAGGCATAGGCACATGTCCCCATGTTTGGGGCTCCCTAAATGGCTCCGAGATGACTTAAAACTACGGGGACCTGAACAAATTTTGACTGGAAAATCAGATTTCTGCAGTTTCATGTAGCTTTGAGGATTGAAATGGGGACCCCTGGCAGAACCTGTGCACCCAGGTCCAGTGATGTGTTAGCATCCTGCCCCGATGCCAGCGCTGCCCCGTCGTCCCCGAGCGCCACATGCCCGGTCCCTGTGCTGTGGCGAAGTGGATCTGGGGGCACGGGTTTCACAGGGATTGGTGGTGTGAGTTCTGGGAGCACGCTTCACAGGTAGTAAGAGAAGACAAGTCCCCATGGTGACATAGATGGGGGGGTGCCTGGGACCAAGGGGTGTTTGGTAGGAATGGAACGGTGGGAGAGGCATGTTTTATCAGCTGCACGAGCTGTTTGTCTCTTCCAGATCTTCAGTGGCAAAAAAATGTGGGTGGGGACAAAGCAGCCTTGTACATCTCACCAGTTTCCTCCCCCCATTTGGAGAGAGAACCAAAACTTGTCCTGATAAGGATTTACCTTGACAGCTGTTTTTAAAGTTATCCAAATAGCTGGAATTTTCTTGGTCATTGGCATTCTCTCGTATTTTTAAGTGTTTTAGTTTTTACAGGTTTTTTTTTTTTTTTTAATAGCCAACTGTTCAGAAAATTAGTGCAGGGAAGGTTTCGCATGTACATGTACTTTTTCTGACAGAGACCCTCAGATGTATCCTGGCTGCCCCCCTTAGTTCATGTGCTTTAGCGGGGGAGCGGGGTAGAAGTTTCTAGCAGGATTGATCCTGCTCACCTCACCTGCCCTTTGGCCTTTGTGTGGCCTCTGGGGCTCTGCATCTCCTGTGGCACTGTTCACAGACGGTCCCGCGGCAGAGTCCCTTAGGTGGCATCGAGTCCCAAGGGATCTTTCTGAAGATGCAGCTGTGAGCCCTCCCACACGGTGCAGGAGTCTCAGGTATACTGGAAGCTGTAAAGTAATGGTTTTGAGTTTTTGCGTGTTGCACATCACCGTGCACCTAGTCATAGTCTTACCTTCTGAAAGTTAAAGAAGTAAACCTGGAAGATCGATAAGAAGGGTTTCCACTTTGATTTCTGTCAACGAAGGTCGGGGCGTTGCCGTGCACGTGGAGGCGTCAGCAAGACGAGCACAAAGGTAACGGCCGCTTAACCCGCCGGGGTCAGCAGGTGCCGCGGGCTGTGTGCCCCAGAGTCTTAACACACCCTCGGCCCCATCATGCTGCTCGAAGTAGCAGATGTTGCAGGCACAGGTAACGGTTAAAGTTGAACCTTGTCAAAGTGGTGAAAGTGCCTGTTGGCGGGTTTTGGAGGTGAGGGAAAGCAGCAGCTCTACTTCCAGCTGAGTGTCAGGTCTGGCGGCCAGTCCCCGCCAGTCCAGTTGGCGTAGACGGGAGAGTGGAACGCCTGCCTCACACACAGCCTCGGCCCCGCTTCCTTCTCGTGGTTCATGCTGAGGGATGATGTGACCATTTTTTTCATATATTACCAGTCCAACATGAATTGGGTTTTGGTTTTCAAAATCTGTGCAACTCTGAAAACAAGGAAGGGTCCGTTTGCCTCCGGAGGTGTACTTGGTTTTTTGCAAGCTTGTTATGGCCAGTTCTGTGCACCTCTCTTGAGGTGTAAGTCGCTCAAATACTGCACATCTGTAAGAAAAAAGTCAATCTGGACAAGCTTCGTGTAGCCCCAGATCATGGCAGTTTGGCTGTGGACCCACATACGGACCCCTAGCGATGGAGGGCAGCTGGCGTGAGGGCCCCAGAGATGGAGATCAGGCCTCCCAAGTCTTGGGTGGCGATTCTCTGTTTCTGTGTAAGCATAACTTCTACAGGAATAATTCACTGCAAAATATTTAAGCAAAGGCACAAAAGTAAAATGGTTCTCTCTTGCTACTTGAATTTTCACACTAGGAAAAGTCTTGACAGCCAAGAAACAAAGTTGAAATGAGAAACGTCTTCGTACACGTGTCAGGCTGAGCTGAAAATAGAGCTGATGTCACAGTGAGCAGAGTCCACTCCCCCCAACCCTTGCCGCTGGTCCACTGTGTCCTCTGAGCCCTGGCTGGTCCCGTTACGTTACCCGGGCCTTGTGGCGGTAGCTGCCTCGGCCTCACCACTGAGCCTGGGTGGATCTGGGGCCCTGTGGGAATGGGGGGGGAGGGGACGCTCCGACCTGCACCACGTGGGCTTGCTTGGCGCCTGGTCACATCAGAAGCTCTTCGATTCCTTTGGCGTTTTTACAGCCAGTCATTCTGAGTAGTGTCTCCCCCCCACCCCCCACCGTGTCAGTGTGACTGAAAGCCTCATATCTGGGGATTTTTAGGATAAATTGGCACCTCTTTGGGGCAGGACAAAAGGTATAAAGCAGTGACCGTCCGTCAGCGTTTCTCACTGGTCCCTGTGAGGGGCCACCCCGGCAACTGCTGTCACTGAGCTGTGACTGGGCAGGGGCCGCGCGATGCTGTGCTGTGCGGTGCGACTCGGCTCCTGCCCAGCGCTGGTTCCTCGTCCTGCTGCACAGCACTGGCTGCTCGGAGTAACACAGCTTCCACTCCCGTTTCCTCCTGTCCCCACCAAGGCTCACCAGTGCCACCCAGTGGCCAGCGATGCCATAGCACCACGGCCCACCTTGGGTGGCAAGGCCCCCAGTTTCATGCTTATTGGGAAGTTAGCCAATTAGATTGTTGCTGGTCCCTGAGCGCACCGGCCTGCCTGGTTCCTACCGGGCTTCACCACAAACAACTCGTTTCCAGTATAAACCAATGGCCAGACCCAGCAGAAACGACGTCATCTGGGGCGGTGGCCTGGCCACCGGCCAGCCTTTCCTCCTGTATCTGCTCCCCGAGACAGCACCTGGCCTGGAACTTGGGCCACTCTTTTCTCCATAGGCAGCCCCCGGGATGGCCCAGACTGGGTGTACACTCCCAGGAGGCCGTCTCTGTCCGGCACTTGGGCAGGTGGTCACCCTGCCTCGAGCTGGCAGCACTGGGGGCCTCTGACTGCTGGAGCCACTCTGCCATGGTGGGGTGGGCTGCTGTCCTGTTCTAGAACTGGTGCTTCGTGGTCGGTTGGTTATGCCTGCTCTTCTGTGAATGTATACACATAATACAGTTAAAAGGGAATTTGGATGAAGAATTTGCAAATCTGATTTTAGCTCTACTCAGGAGTAATGCTTCTGTCGCTGTCAGACACTTTGGCACTACACGGTGTACTGCCATTCCAGCAGCAGCTAACCCACATCCAGCTGACGGTGGGACCAGACGCAACTGTTTTCTGTTTTGAGCATTTTTCCTCAAAGTAGAAGAGGGATAGAGCCGACTTGCTGTTGGGGTCCACCAGTTTCCACATTTTACCAACTTTTTATTTATGTAATTATATACGCTCTGAGACGCAGGTGAGGGATAGTGAAAGTTGACTTTTAAAAGCCAGAAGCAGCTAATTTTATAGAAGAGCAGCACAGTGGTTAAGGAAAGCCATCCCCTGCTTTTTAAATAGATTACGTTCATTTACCATTACCACTCTTGGATAGCAGGTCACTTTAATCCCCTGTACTGTGAATGTCCTAAAAATAAGCTCCTGGCTTCTGTTTTCCCTGAATGAGACAAAACACCGGTTAGACCAGTAGAAGCGTTGATCTTAGGGAGTGAATGTGTTCGAAGTCAACAGGAATTGTCACTTGAAACAGTGTAAATGTCACATGATAAGATTTGTTTGGGGCCCCATCATGGGTGCCTCATTGAGAATTCTGGAAGCACCTTAGGCCAGCTTTTTAGAGTTGCTTAAAAGTGTGCTACTAAAGTAATCTCAGCAAAGTTTGTGTAAAGTCAGTGAGTGAGCTGGTTTTAGGGCGCGATTTTAATCCTGACGGGTTTGTTCCTTCTTCCCCTGCTGGCAGTCACAGCTGGCGCCGCATCCTGCTCCACTCCACTCTTGTTCCTTCCCCCAAGGAGAGGGGCCTCTGTCCATTTCATTTAACTTAAGCTCTAGCAGTTCCCCCACCCTCCAGCCCAGATTAGGTGCTGTGGACCCTGTTAGCAGAGGCTGAGCTGGTAAAGATAAGTTTCCATGTACTGAGGTATGGTAGTGCCTTAGGAATATGGATTTGAGCTGATGAATAATATACGTAGAAACGTAGTTCTTAGTTCCTATGACGTCCCCAGTTCCTACTTTGTTAGACAGCTGTGACTTGCTGACGGGACACGGGTGACAGCCAGCAGGGTGGATGTAGAGCACAAGCGTGCTGCTCAGCGGGGAGCGGGTGGTCTTGGGAAAGCCTGGACAGCATAGTCCGGGGGTGCCGGCACACGTGGGGCCAGTGATTGGGACACCGTGGACAAGGGGACATAAGGTCGGGGGGGGAGTGCTCTGTGAGATGAAAATAGGAGATTTGCAGTCAGGGTTGTTGCCTGATGACAGTGAAGTACTTCTAACACGGTTCTAAGTTTTGGATGTGTGTAGCGCTGTGGCAAACTTTGTAAAATTAGGTAATTTCACCTGTACTGTGAAATGGAAAAATCTTGCGGTGCCTGGGCTTTTAACACCTGCGGCTGAACTGGCCTGACCAGTGCCAGAGGAAGGCAGTCCTGAGGGCAGCGCTCTGGCCCTTCGCCAGGATGGTCACGCAGGGTGTAGGCTGTGAACGCCTTGGGGGCTCTTGTGGGGTCAGGCCTTATTTGTAGACAGGATCTCACCTCTGTCCCCGGTCTTCAGATTTTCTCCCTGCTTCACTAGGACAGTTGCAAGAAGCACCGGCAGCTGACTGGCATTGGTGGGTCTTCAACCCCTGCGTAAAATCGGAAGGCTGCTAGAGCATCTCGAAGTCTCCCGTTTAGCATCTGTGGGCTCATTGCGCTGTGGGTAGTTTGAGAAAAGCCTGCGCCTGGGGAGGCGGCTTCTCCGTCGGTCCTGTGTGACGTGGCCCTAGGTGGTGTCCCTGTGCTCTCCTGGCTTGCTCCCTGGACCTGCCTGCCCCCCCCGCCACCGTTCTGCCCTGGGTCCCAGAGGTTCTGGACGGTGGGCCTGAGCGGGGCCATCTGGGAACACGCCCCTGCTCTCCGTCACGGCTGCCCATGTACGTCTGCTGGGCCGCACGCCCCTAAGACCGAGAGACTGGTCTTAGGATGAACCTCTTTGCTTGCCTCTGACTGTAATTCTGATGGTCTGATACAGGATTAAGTGGAATCGATCCATGCGAAGTACTGGCATAAAGATTCTCATTTTAGCTTTCGGCTGTAATCCTTGTTTGCATTAAAAGTGCTAACCTACTGTCTTACCCAATAGCGAGCTGCAGCTAGAGGGGTGTGAATGGGAACGTGAATGACAGCAGGTGGCGTTCCTGCCAGCCAGCTCCTAGTGTAAAAGTAATTGGTCTCCCCCCAAGTTGCAGTTTTCTGCCAACATTCTATAGATTTATTAACCATGTCCAGTTGACTTTTGTCCAAGAGGACGATGAACACCTGTGAGCCCCTAACCCCAGGGTGGACTCTTGCTAGTCCTTCCAGTGCCCCAAGGGCCCCCGAGGTGGGGCTTGGATATGCATTCGGAGAGAATGTGTCTGATCCACCCTGGAAAGAGTTTCTAAGCTCCTGTTCACCAAACACTGCACTGGGACCGTCCATGCGAGTGGTCTTCGAAATCTGTGCCTTCTCTTCATACAGCGAAATCGGCCCTTCGAGTTCCAAGCTAGGCTAACGGTTTAAATCAAGCCTTTGATAGCTTACTGGTTTATCGGTTGAAGTAAAAGTTTTAATAATAAAGCATTTCTTTCTGAAACAAAGTATATTCACTATTATAAATGTTGCTGGTAGCCCTTTTTACACTCCTTTTCTGAATTTAACAGTTACTTTAAAAATTCTATTTAAATCTGTCTCACAGTGATGCCTGGTTATTAGCTTTGCTGGTTTAGGGTGCACATGCTGTGTGGGGTCCCCTGCACCCCTGCCTCACTAAGCGGCCCCTCTCTTTTCAGCCGTGAAGGAGGACAGACGCACGGAGGCCAAGGCAGCGGTGGCGGCGGTGGCGGCGGTGCCGAAGAAGGTGGCTCCTCCAGGCTCCTCGGGGGGCAGCAGGCAACCCTCGCCCAGAAGTCTCCTTCCAAAGAAGTCCCCTCCTTTTGCAAATGCAGCAGCAGCCAAACCAGCCATCAAAAAGTCGCCACCGGGGTTCAAGGGCACCATCCCCAAGAGGCCGTGGCTCTCGGCTGCCCCCTCCCCGTCGGGCAGCGCTCCCTCGGCCAAGCAGGCAAGGCTGGCACCTGTTGCTGCCACATCTGCTTCCAGAAAGTTCCCCAGCTCCGCTGCTTCGGTGGGCGCCATCAGGAAGCCTGGGGCCACCTCGGCTCCCCCGGCCGCTCCAGCCCCGGGACGCCTGGGCCCCGCGGGCCCCGCCTCGTCACAGCCAAATTCTCAGATTCGGCAAAACATACGACGCTCCTTGAAGGAGATCTTGTGGAAAAGGTGGGCTGTTCCACTTTGTTTCTTATCTGTTAAAGTGGAACGTTTTCCCCGTAAAGCGTGGTGGTTTCACGATGGCCCCGCTGTTTAAGAAAAATGTCACATGTGGGACTTCCCTGGCGGTCCAGTGGTTAAGACTCCGTGCTTCCACCGCAGGGGGCGCCGGGGTCCCATCCCTGGTTGGGGAGCTGAGATCCCACATGGCATGGTAAGTGCAGCAGTTACCGTGGGTCTTTCCTCACTCCATCTAGAGTCACTGACAGCGATGACTTAATCATGACAGAAAATGAAGTAGGAAAAATTGCACTGCACATCGAGAAGGAGATGTTTAACTTGTTCCGAGTCACAGACAATCGGTACAAGAGCAAGTACCGCAGCCTCATGTTCAACCTCAAGGACCCCAAGAACCAGGTGCGTGTCCGACCGTCAGGAGTGGGGGCAGTCCTGGCCAGGTGCTGCCCAGGCCTGGGTTAGGGCACTGGGTCCCCCTGCGGCTGTGGGTGAGTGGCACGCTGTTCCCGTGGGGCCAGGCGCTCGCCTGCTGAGGTGCTTGCCACCTGCGCGCCTGTTGCCTGCGGGGCCCACGCTGTCTGGATCGGCCTCTTGACCTCTTACCTGTGTTTAGAAGCAGGGCACATACTCTTGACTTTCCATTTCGCGTGTTAACCCCCTGGCAGAAGGGATTTCTTCTACCTTTGTCCCTAACACTGTACCTTCTTCAGTCGATTGTGTTTTCTGTGAAGTGGTCTTTGTAGCAGGGTCAGTGCGGTGGGATACTCGAGACCAGCTGCCCGACCTCGGGGCCCTTGTTCTCCGAGCATCGATGGGATGCTCCGGGCCCTCGTCCTGCCGCGGGGCAGGGGCTTGCCTTGCTGCCCACCTCCACATCTTCTCTAGTATCTTAGAGGGTTTTGAACGAGTGAATAAGAAATGTTTGTTTACAGGGGCTCTTCCATCGTGTTCTGCGTGAAGAAATCTCTTTGGCAAAACTTGTGAGAATGAAGCCAGAAGAACTTGTGTCCAAAGAGCTTTCCATGTGGAAAGAGAGATCGTCAA
This sequence comes from Hyperoodon ampullatus, assembly GCF_949752795.1. Taxonomy (NCBI): domain Eukaryota; kingdom Metazoa; phylum Chordata; class Mammalia; order Artiodactyla; family Ziphiidae; genus Hyperoodon; species Hyperoodon ampullatus. The sequence continues at coordinate 87,691,962 of NC_136927.1, read as the reverse complement.
AGCCTGTGAGTGCCGATGGGAGAGGAGCTGCGGGTGCCAGAAGCCTGACACCAATGCCCCCCCACCCCACCCCAGAGTGAATTAATAGCCTGTTGGCATGAGAGAGTCCCCTTGGGAAAGAAGGGCTGAGGCTTCATGTTTGTTTGTCTTTTTCATCTTAGGTGATGGAGTCCAGAACTAAATTGCATAATGAGACTAAGAAGCCGACCGTTAAACAGGAAACTATTCCCGATATGGAAGATTCTCCGCCAGTATCAGATTCTGATGTAAGCGTTTAGGATTTCCAGTGCTCACGAGAATTGACTAAGGTGATCCCGTTCCAGACGTTGTTAGGTGCCTGAATTACTGGGCAAGACACTGAGCAGACACAAGTGTGTGTAGTTGTATTGCTTCTCGAGGACTTGTATTCAGTAGTCCTTTTCCTCTTTTTTCAGTGGTTCTTGATCACGTGAGATGTGTTTTCCCTGGGCGCTGCTCATTTGGAGAGGGGGTGGGAAAGACATGACCTCCTCTGCTTCTTGTGCTTTAGGAACAGCAAGAATCGGCGCGGGCGGCCCCCGAGCGGAGCGCGGCACCGCTGCTCGGCCTTGTCGGCGGCATGCTGCAGGACACGACCGGGCAGCACCGCGCGCACCTCTTTGACCTGAACTGTAAGATCTGCACAGGTGAGCAGATCCGGGGGGAGACTGGGGAGACCCTTCTCAGGACAGCTGCATTCAAACCAAGTTACACAGTGGAAAGGCTAGAATCGTTTCTTCAAGCTTAGGAAGTGAGCCCCTACCTGTATAGTGTTGTTGATTTAAAGCAGTGATCGTCTGTCCACCCAGGGGCAGGCTTTGCTCTCGAGCGTGTGGGACTTCTCACGAAGGCCTGCCTTCTGTTCTCCAGGTCAGGTTCCATCGTCGGAAGATGAGCCAGCTCCGCAAAGACAAAAGTGGTCAACTTCTGCCAAGAAGGAGGACTCAAAGTCCAAGCGTGACAGCTCTGCCTCTGAGCCCGCTCTCAGCTCAGCCGATGATGCGGCCCCAGAAACTCTGCCTGAAAACGCCTCGGAGCCAGACCTGGAAAGCCCTGCTCGCGCCCATTTGGAGGGAAAGTCCCTGCCGGTGCCTACAGAGGACGGCCACCCCGAGCCCTCTGCCCTGGAAGGTGCCCCCTGCCCGGCCCCTGGTGGCGGCGCAGTGCTCACCACAGTCACGGTGTCCGGCCGAGACCCCAGGACTGCACCAGGCGGGCCGAGCACGGGCACGGCTCCCTCGGCAGCCCGCCCAGACAGCGTCCATCCAGCGGAGCCCCGACAGGATGTCCCGAAGCCTGTGCCGACCTCCGTGACAGTGCCCAAGTCCATCCTGGCCAAGCCGTCCACGTCGCCCGAGCCCAGATACCTCCTGTCGGTCCCGCCGTCGCCAAGCATCAGGTGCGGCCCCCGTGTGTGGTCTGAGCAGCTGAGCTGTGGCCTCTCTTTCAGATGAACAGAAGGAGCAGTAATGAGTGATTCAGTCCTTCGGCTCTGAAATCCACCCAGATATACAACTCTCATCAATTTTCTATTTTAAAAAGGCGTTTTTTTAAAGCTTCAGTTTTAGGATGACTAATTATCACCTTAGAAATATGGTTCTTGAAAACTGGAATTTGAATTTACAGCCATCCAGTTTATTGTCTATATAGTTTATATTTCTTTGACCAGAATGTGTTCATATCATTATGATTAAGGTAATTAATTTGAAAAAGTAAGCTATCAAAACTTGCAGGAATTCACTTTGCTTTTATAAACACGTTAATATATATATATATATATATATATATATATATATATATATATATATGTATATAGGGGATTCTTTGGGCAGAGAGAAAGATTCACGTATTTTCTGTGGTTTTGTTTTACAGCATTTCAGAGTCCCGGTCCCCTCCAGAAGGAGATACCACCCTCTTTTTGTCTCGACTCAGCACCATTTGGAAAGGATTTATTAACATGCAGAGTGTAGCGAAGTTTGTCACTAAGGCGTATCCTGTCTCTGGATGTTTTGATTATCTCAGTGAGGTTAGAACCAGGAGGGTGAGAAGTATGTGTGTGCGTGTGCATGCGCGCGTTTTCCACAGGCACTCTGATCCCGCGCTGGAGTCAGGTGTGTGACCACCTTCCTGCTGAGTGTCTGGACGCACAAGCACCTCTGAAGGCAAAATAGGTGTTGCCAGGCCGAGTCAGCAGGCTACGCAGTTTGGACAGTGGCGAAAATTCAAATGAGAAATCAGACCCTCCCTCTTTTCTGAAAAAGCTGAAGCTTGTCTTCCTTCTCCCTCTATTCCGCTAGAGCTTGTGCAAAACCTGAGTGTGCATGTGCCCACTGCAGGTGTGGCCAGACACGCGTGACCTGCCTTGGTGTGGAGGGGCACACGTGACAGGTCTTTATGTTTCAAAATGAACACAACAGCCCTAGCGTTTCAGACGTAACAAAGAGTGCTCAGTCACTTCTGAGACATACCTGGATCTTCACTACCTGTGTATGTTCATAAAAGACAGCAGTAACACACTTTGCTAAATGTCATCCTATTTAGCAGAAGCTTATCCTCCTACCACCCTTGGGTTTGGTCACTCATAATCCCGGATGTTAGTCAACTAAGCAACATTTGACACAGTTATTGCCGCTTTGTTTGGGATAGTTGCAGTTGTCTTAGTTGTGAATCTCGGGTAGTTTGGGGTCTGTCTCTCTGTGACCGCCACGGTTCCACCGGCTATTGAATCAGAGTTCATTTCACTTAGGACCTGCCCGACACAATTCACATCGGCGGACGGATTGCCCCGAAGACAGTCTGGGATTACGTCGGCAAACTCAGATCTTCAGTGTCTAAGGTACCTGCCCACAGTCTGACCTCTGCACCCAAGGAAGAAGGGGTTTGTTGACACACGGCTCTTTCTCTGACGTCTCGTCTTGCGCGTTAATACTTGAAATGCCTCTAGTTCGTGAGGTATTTGCAGGTGGACGTTGAAGTTGATAGCTGGCTAACCTGCGAAGGGGTGTCTGAGTAGCACGACGGTGGAAGCTTTGTGAAAGCGCATGTGCGGTTCAGAGTTAGAAATACAGATGCTTTGTCCCTTCTTGTCTGAACTGATGGAGTGGCGGTGGGGGCAGGCGGCTGGGCTGGAGTCTGTGAACCCCTGAGATGCGGACGCAGCTGTGTGTCTGCGTGTGCAGTGCTCTTTGGGGGAGGGGCTCTGGTTTTCACTGGGGTCACAGAAGGGTTACGACCCTGTTCTAGTTCAGCCCTCCCATTTCGGAGCTGCGGGCAGCTCATCACACGCTTAGTGGTCACTTAGCTCTGTGTCAGACACTGCCCCAGACTGGCCCTGCACATAGAGTACCCCATCAGTACGAGAGCCCCAGGAGGTGGGCTCTGTGTTGAGGACAGTGGGACTAAGTAGTTTTAAAGCAGGTCCTCTGAAACCAAGATCAAACCTAGCAGTCCTGAGACTCGGGCCTGTGTCCTCTTCAGCAGCTTATTGTTCTGATGTGTTGGGCAGCAGGGCTGTGACAGTCAGAATTAGAGCTGGTCGCTTCTCTCCTCGCTTCCCTCCTGCTTTTGGGGCTTAGGTGCAAGGTGAAGCGGCTGCCTTTCCGAGTGGCCGCAGGTCAATGCTCCCCGCCCTCTGTTTGTTGCAGGAGCTGTGTCTGATCCGCTTCCACCCCGCGACGGAGGAGGAGGAGGTGGCCTACATCTCTCTGTACTCCTATTTCAGTAGCCGCGGCCGCTTCGGCGTCGTGGCAAACAACAGCAGGCACGTCAAGGACCTCTACCTGATCCCGCTGAGCGCCACGGACCCCGTCCCCTCCAAACTCCTGCCCTTTGAGGGACCAGGTAGGCCCCAGCCTTCCGCCCACACGTCCCCCACACGCCCTGCAGAGTCTGTCCCAGCGAGCTGCATGCCTCACCCAGACCCGGCCTTTGGCAGCGGAACTTGGGAGCAGGGGTGAAGCAGCGTCGAGCTGTGGGGCTTCCTGGATAGTGGAGGGTGGCACCTGAAGTCCCCTGAGGAAGGTGTGAATTGTCTTCGAAAAGTCCCGTGAAGAGGGACAAACCCGTCCGGAGCCCACCCACCTGGCGTGAGCAGGGTGTTGGCGGCAGGGGCTAGGCAGTGCCGGGAGGGTGGGGCCTGGGCCCGGCCTGCGGGCTTGCCTCCTTGCAGGCGTCAGGCCGAGCCTCTTCGCTGCAGGCATTCGTTTTGAGGAGAAATGAGAAATAGCGTTGAGACAGGAACTGGTTCTAGAAATAGTCACTTTGAAATCTGCTCAAATTCTTGTCTTTGGCAGACCACGTTCTGTTCACTCATTCCTTAGAAAGTGCTGCTTCTAAAGAATTACTTACAGGCTGACCAGAAAGAAAGTTCAGGCTTCTCAAGGGAGCTAAAGGTGATTCCAAGGGGGACGTGGTCTCTGGGGACCCAACTCCTCTTAACCCTGAGAAGTTGACGGGACTTAAGTCTCGCCTAAATGGGAGTGTCTCCTTGGCCGTGGCGCCCCCCAAAACGGCTAAGCCTAAAAGATGCTGAGTGTAACCTGCGGTCAGCACTCCTGAAGCACTTGCTCCTACAGGCGGTAGCTACGCCCGCGCCTGGCGCCTCCGTGTCCATGGCCAGCGCCTCTGCCACAGCCAGGCACTTACGCACCCCGGTGGCTCTGTGGCTGGGCCCAGCGTCCTGGTCGGTCCCCGTGACCGCAGGGCTCGTGTCCCCTGACACAACACACGAAACTGTCTCAGTGTCAAACACATTAGAAGCCAAGCTCTCCAGGGGGCTGTCCCACTCCTCGCGCTAAAGCGGTGCCACCTGACGGGCAGCAGGGAGGGCTGTGGCCGAGGTTCTTGGCGGGCAGCTCCTGGGGTGCCGGCCGGCTCCCTGGATGCCGTGTTCCTGACTCAGCGGTGACGGTGGTGAAGCCGACTCCCCGATACCGTGAGGAGCCTCCGGTCAGTCACAAGGGCGGAAGCCTGTGCGGGGCCTAGTGTGAGCATAGATCCTGTGACACGCACACTCTGCGCGTCTGTAGCAGCGGGACCTGGGAGGTGACGAAGCCCTGTTTCAGCCATGTTGGAGCCCCTCTCACGGCTCCACCTGCAGAGCCCGCAGTGGGGTTTTGCCTGACTCCGTCCCAGTGCACCTTGTCACACGAGCAGGGGGCTGCCGGGTTTGGGGCCACAGACAGACCCTGAGGGGGGCAGAGGTGGATGAGGTCAGGCGTGGTGAGGAGGCAGGGGCGCGGGGGCCACCGAGGAAACCCCCAGTTGGAGCCGCGGCGGGAGGTGGTGCAGTGCTGGGTTGGGGCCCGGCTGGCAGAGGGAGGGGGCCGTGCTGGGTGTTCCGGGGTGACACGGGGACAAGGAAGGCTGGGCAGGGCGCTCACTTCATCTGCTAAGTGACCACACTTGATGACCAGCGGAGTGGACATTACTCCTCCACCTGCATTCCCAAGGCTGTCACTTCCTGAAGGGGATGCTCAAAAGCCTGCAGGTTTTCATCCACAATAGAGAACGAGTGTTTCATTAAAATAAAGTAGTAAGAGGGGTTTTGGAAACGTGATTGTATGGGAAATTTTACCATAAACTTTTAAAGACTTTTTTTTTAATCGAAGGGCTTCTAAATCTCAGCTTGTTTAATTTAGTATATATGTTTTTAATTCTCCTGATACCTTTGTTTGATATTAACGTCTGTGTGTGTTCTGTACACTTGCACATCAGCCAGACTCCCTTGGCCCCAGGCCACGTTACCTACCTGAGCTGCTTGGCACGTTAGCATCGTGACTTGGTGCTCCCTGGGTACAGACGTCCGTGTGTCCCAGGCTCGTGTCCCAGGCTCGTGGTGTGTGCATCATGTGCGTGTTGTGTGTGCATGAGTGTTTGGAAGGTGGGCCGGGGGTGTTCCTCCTGTCTCTGCACAGCATCCTTTGACGGCACAGGTCCAGTCTGAGGGGCTGCCGTGTCCCTCGATGGAGCAGCCAGTGGGCTTGAGCACATGCTGCCCGGCAGCGCTGGCCCCACAACCTGAAGGGAGCACCCTTGACCCCCCACGTCAGCCCCGCAGCTGGGAGTGCCCTCACTGCCCAGGGTTGTCGTTGCCTGAGGTCGCAGGGCCAGTAAGCATGGAGTCAGGGTCCGCCCTGGCCGCATCTCTATCCCAAGGCCTCCGTGGGGCACAGGCCTCCCACTTCGGGCAGCCCGCCAGCGGGCGGGCCTCTGGGAGGGGGAGGGCAGGTCTGTGGGAGTGGAGAGCGCCTGACTGGGCACGTCCGTCTCTGGACTTGGGAGCCCCATAGATTTTGACAGTTTGGCTCACTGGAGAAGCAGGCGAGGACACGCGGTGTTGAACCCACGTGCAGAGCCGGAGAGGCCTGCGTGGCCTGCTCGTGGTCAGCGTCCTCTCCACCCCGCGCTTGGACGGTGGACGTGGGGTGGTCTCCACGCAGAACCCACAGCCCAGTCCCTGCACGGCAACAGAGCCCATCTGAGCCCAATCTGCCTCCAGGGCGTTTTGTCCTCCCGGGCTCCCTCGACTTGTCCCAGAGGCGCCAGGCCGTCACCACGTCACACAGCCTGGAGGACGGCTGGGAGGCCCATGTAAGTCTGAGCCAGCGGACAGTCCTTCCACTGTGGACATGGCTCAGCTCAGTCCCACGCACACTGACGGGGCTCCACCCATGGGGGACTCGGGTCTCAGCTGGTCCGCGCGTCTAGGGGCTTTATTCACGGAAGGAAGACCAGTCAGATGGGACGCTGGGCCTAGGCCAGGGCGCCTGGCCCTCCCGAGGGGGTGGAGGGCGCCTGTCGAGGGCCCTCGGGCATCTAAGGTGTGGACCACCCTGAGCAGAGGACAGGGACCTGCCCTCCGAGGCATTGCAGGGAGAGGGCCGTTCTCTTAGGCTGGCTCCATCCGTGGTGTCTGCCTTCTGTCCTCACTCTTAACTGCTTCCTAAATTAGCAGACCGTTTCCGTGACTTGCAATATTGTCAGGTAAAAGCACGTCTTCAGTTTCTGCGTGTCTGCCTGCGTAGCTGTGTACAGATGTTGTATCAAAGGCAAAATCGTGCTGAATGGAAAGTGCTTCTCTCTCCTTTGAAATCAATAAAAATATTTCATGGAAACTGGTCATTGTTTGTCTGAATTTGAACCGTTTGGTAGCTCTTGGTGCCCATCCAGATGCACTGTGACGGAGGACTGTCTCCACCTTGCTTTGCCTCAGCCGACGCCAGTGTGCTTCCGGCTGTGCGGGTGGCGGTGCTGCGCTGGGGGCGCCTGGACACGGGCGGGCGGACGGATGGATGACGCTCTCCTCACTGGGACGTGGAGCCCTGGCTTTGCACAGGTCTTAGGGACCCAAGAGTGGGAGCGGGCGAAGTCTGCATGGGAGCTGAGTGTGGCGGGCGGGCAGCTGCTTCTCCCTGTATTTGCTGGGTCTCTGCCCAAGTCCTCTTTGAGGACGGTTGCTGCTAACTCCAGCAGTTTCTGTTCCCGCAGGTGTGGACGTTTTGTCTTGTCGGACTCAGACCATAAGAAGGTGTTCACTGTAAATACTGAATAGTGGAGCATGCCAGGTAGATTTAGGGGTAAAAGCCTCATTTGATAGTTGGGCAGCTTTGAGCTGGTTTATTAATTAAAACTAAACCTCGTCCCCCGCTGTGCCACGTCCAAGGTGCATGGGGGCTGCTTCCCCCGCGGCCCTGTTGCTGACACACCTGGACACAGATCGTGGTTTGGGTCTTGGCTCAGGAAATCCACACACACCTTTTCAGCTGTCCCTCGTCCCTGGGTTTGTCAACTTCTCTCTTTGTACGGGTGGTCTGGGGCTGACCCTTTCACCGTGAAGACTCGGGGACCTAGATGCAGCTAAGAAGGCTTGTTTCATCCACACGGGACATCGTGGACACGTTTGCTCCTGCAATTTGGAGGGGGTCGGGCAGGGGTGCCGACACCCCGGTGCTCAGTCTGACCAGTACCCCTTGTCTGGAAATGATAGTTCAGTGGCCTCCCACCTAGTTCTCATCTACCTGATGAGTCATAAGCCTCACCACTACCCTCAAAGGGAGGTCGGTAAGTAAGCACCCCGCTTGTAACCGTGGGACAGAGGCCCTGTGCAGAGCCGGGGGGGCGCCCCGGGCCCCCGACGGGAGCCCTGTCTCTGCACGCGGCCAGCGTGCTCACTGCTGCTGCGCCTTCTCGGGGCGCCCTTTCCTCTCCAGGGGTCACACTCAACAGTGGGCGCACCCACAGGGGCCCCAGGCAGAAAATGGGGCCTTCGGGGGAAAGCTGTCCCTGCCACCGTCCCAGTGGTAGTAGCCCTTTGACTGTGTCCAGCGTGCCCTTGCCAGGCGCCTGTCATGAGGGTGTGGAGCGGGGTGGAACCAGACGTGCCCTCACCTCCCTAACGGTCACTGCCGAGGCCCCGGTAGCACAGTGAATCATATTCTTCCACGAGTAAGTTATCTCCACGGTGCTAGTTACATTTCAAGTCTCCATGCAGCCATAACATGCACAGGTGAAGCAGATAAGATTTGACTGCTTCAAACACAGCCCAATTTAAATGTAAAATCCTGGGGAAGATTAGTGGGGAAATGCAAAACTAACACTCCTCCAACTCTGGAGCTTTATTAGATCGCTTATGGGTGTGTGTAGATGAAGTAGTTGGAGGGCTGAAAGCATTTAAAAATACTAGCTGCTTAGTTAGATGCTGGTCTGCAGGGAGTTTACTGTTTTTGAAACAAATGTAAATGTTAAGTAATTTAATCCTAACCTCACCTGTGATGGCTGTGACCACAAAGGGTAGAGTCTAGAGAATTTTGCCAAGTCTGGGGTATATCATTTTTGTTAGGAAGCATATAAAGCTGTTGCAAGTTGTAGGGCTGGCACACCTCCCGAGGACAGGACCCCATCTCCCTGGATGTAACGCAGTGACTTAGCCTCCACACACAGCGTCTTTGACCTGAAACGCGATTCATGCTGCAAGCCCTGGTGTTGGCACCTTAGAGGTTTAGCTCTTCAGAGGTAGCATAGCCCATCTGCACTGAGGACAATGAGGACAGTCGTGGGCCCTGGGCTGCTGAGAGGACGCCCCCGGCCAGGGCTCCCCAGCCCTCCCCGCCCCCGCCCGCGTGGGCCGAGCACATTCCTCTGCTGCTTCTGCTCACGGGGCTGGCCAGCGCTCCAGCTTGTGGCTCGGCTGGGGACCTGTTCTGCCAGCTCTGGGGCAGTGTCGGTGACAGTCGGTCCAGAAAGGGCCACGAGAGCCAGTTGAGCTATTGACTGTGCCCCAGACTGGATATTAGTGAGCTGTAAATTATTCAGTAAGTGGCTGTTACAGTGAGTGAGAGATTTACTATTTTAAGTTAAAATAATTCATTTTGATTAGAAAGCGAACTTGATAGAATATCTTCCACATCTGAGCAGAACCATCTGGATGCCATGCTCAGTGCAGTGGGCCTGGCCTTCCTGTCTCCACGCCCTCCTTTGCCCAGCTCCTCCTTCCCCTGAGTCACCACTGTCATTAGAAGGGCAGGCAGAGGACATTCTGGAAGCCATTCCTCTTATCATGAGTGGGTGTCTTCATGGGCACCTCAGCCCTTGAATGTCAGCCTGTGAAACGAGGCGCTGAGCACAGTGGGGAGGGGGCCAGCAGTACCTCGCCGATCCATGCGGATGCTGGGCCAGCCCAGCTCCCTCTGGCATGCCAGGTCTTCCTCCTCCTCGGGGGCGGGACGGGACATCCGCCACCCTCGTGCTCGGCATGTCACCCCGTCTCTGTTGGAATTTAGGAAGGGTGACAGGCGCTCAGAACTACACAGTGGGTGTCCAGAGACAGCTGTTTGATCTGTGATCAACTTAAAATCACAGAAAGAATAGGAAAAACAGTGCTGATTTTCTTTTTTAGTGAGTCAACAAAAAATATATAGCATGAATGTCTTCTACACAATAGTGATTTATGTGTAAATTGAGTTTATACGATTTGATTAATTTTAAGTATGCTGTTGAAGCAAAATTTTGGTCCCGTGTTTATCGTTTCTCCCTAACTTACTGATCTGTGACTTGGGCTTCTCTGTTCCCCTGTTGGTATTCCGGGTTTGTTATTACTGTGAGGGTGGAGGGGCCGTACAGAAACAGTAGCATCCCTGGTCCAGTACACCACAGTCCAGAATGTGTGGACCAAGAATTTGTTAAGAAATAATTATTTTTTAAGAACTGTGCAATGTTCTGAAATTCCCAGCGTGTTCTCCACGTGGTCTGTCCTTTGTTGCCCCTGTCCTGAACACCTTTGGACTTTAAGCCGCACGTCCTGTGTTGACAGAGACCTGAGCGTTCGGTAGCTTTTGAGAAGTTACTGGTCACTGAATGTCTTTCTAAACCTTCAAGAACATTTGTTTTAGGCATTTTGGTCAGCATCACTTTTCCCATCAATTGTAATTTTGACACCAGTGACTCATGAACTTATCGAATGGCGTGTGCTATATCGATCAGTGTAATTTTGTTGATCATTATAATTGAGTTGTAGAACTGGTCCTTAATTGAACCTTTAATTTTAGTATGAATAGCTTAATTTACATATTGCAGCTCATAAGTTAAAGTCGAAAGGGGGTGCTGCCTTCCTGATTTGTAGGAAGAGGCAGATAAAGGAACACAGCTAAGAGTTTGTTTAGAAAACATCCTGGTACATACAGGCTTCACTCCCAGTAGGTGAACGGCCTGGAGTGTGTGCGTGCTGGCCTTCCCCACCTCCCCCAGCGCGCCTCTACCCTAGCGTTGTGTATCATTGAAAATCTGTAATAATTTTAGCACTGGGCGAATGCACGTGTGCATGGGGCCCTTGGTGTTGTGGTTTGTGGGCCCGTCAGGCTGGGCAGGTGCGCGGAGCAGTCTGCGTCTTTTGCAGCCGGTCTGCAAACACTTGGTTCTGTTTTGCCACAGAATCTCCTCCTCCTCCTTCTGGAAGCCACCCCCACCCCCCACCCCCCCACCCCCCCCCCCGCCGCCGCCCTTCACGCCCAGAGTTGACCCCTGAAGGACAAAAGCGACAATTCGATTCTAAAACTTGCACAACTGTTTTGCTTTTTAGGTCTTGAGTCACCGCGTCCAAACATAATCCTGGGGTTAGTAATCTGCCAAAAAATAAAGCGGCCTTCGAATGCTGGCGAATTAGACAAGACAGAGGAGAAGCGGCCCCGTATTCAGACACAAGAAGAAATGGATCCCGTCCACCCCAGGGTGCCAGCAGCCCTGCTCCCTGAGAAGAAGCCCCCCAAGTACCCGCTGTGCCCGGGGGACGCGGCTGTCAGCACCACACCCCCGGGGTCTCCCCCACCGCCACCCCCTCCTCCAGAAGCACCAGGTGCGCCGGCCTCGTCTTCCATGTTACAGATACTGTCGTCGCTCAAGCCGGGAGCCACGAACACTGTCACAGCATCACCCGCGTCAGTGACGGTTGCGGTGGCCGCTTCCTCTGTCACTTCCTCTTCTTCAAAAACAGCTTCGCCCCTAGAACATATCCTGCAGACTCTCTTTGGGAAGAAGAAGGCATTTGACCCCCCCACCAAAGAGCCTGCCGAGTCGGCCCCAGCCCCCCACCAGGACTCGAGAGCCAAAGCTGGCGGCGGGCTGCCGGCGGCGCCTCTGCTGGACCCAATTGTCCAGCAGTTTGGTCAGTTCTCAAAAGACAGACCTCTGGAGGAGGAGGAAGACGACAGGCCGTATGACCCCGAGGAAGAGTACGGTCCTGAGAGAGCCTTGGACACTCAGCTCGGAGACCGCGGGAGACGCCAGGACGCGGACAAGGCCGCGGAGGCAGCTGAGCGGGAGGAGGTGGCCTATGACCCGGAGGACGAGACGATCCTAGAAGAAGCCAAAGTGACCGTCGACGACCTACCCACCAGAATGTGCGCGGACGCGCACGGCGGGCCTGGCCTGCCGGCGCCCTCCCTGGCCGAGCAGCAGCAGATGATAGAGGAGCTCACCAAGCAGATCGAGGAGCAGCAGAGGCAGGTGGAGGAGCAGGAGGAGGCGCTCAGGCAGCAGAGGGCGGCCGTCGGGGCCTCCATGGCCCACTTCTCCGTGTCGGACGCGCTCATGTCGCCGCCGCCCAAGCCCGCGCTCCTGCCGCAGGAGCCGCAGGCCGCGGCCAAGCCGGCCGCGCCCCCCGCTGGCAGCCAGGCCCCGGGCCCGAGCGCCGAGGCGCGGCTGAGCCGGGACCCGCGGCAGGCCCGGCGGCTGGCCACGGAGGGCAACGAGAGCGAGGCCGCCCCGAGGCCCCCGCCGGCCAGAGAAGCGCCCGGAGGGGCCGCTGCCGGCCTGGGGCCACTGCCAGCCCCGGAGGAGCCAGAGTCAGTCCCTCCACCGTGGGCTCCGGGCGAAGAGGCCCCACTGCCGGCCAAGCAGGACGGCCCCCTGCGCGAGCCCACGGAAAGCCCGGGGCCTGAGGGCGCGGCCGGCGGGGACGGCACGGCCAGGCCTGCCCGGAAGGTGCTGCTGCCCACGCCGCCGGGCGCCTCCTTCCAGGCCCTCTTCCCTTCGCAGCACGAGGGCCAGACCTTCCACCCTCCCGGAGGAAGGGATCCTTTCTCGGGTCCAGTGTACACCTCTCAGGAAAAACCTCTGGGCTCTTGCCAGTACGAGGATCAGAGAAATGCTCAGTTTCCCGAAAAAAGTGCCTCCCTGGCAGCTGAAACCGAAGGAGACAGAGAGCCACAGCCCAGGCCAGGTGAGGGGGCCGGCACGTTCCCCACCGCAGCACAGAAAGGGGGGCCGCTGCCCCAGTTCCAAGGCCAGCGGGAGCCTGCACCGCGCGCTTTCGGGATGTCGGGCCTTCACGGCCCCAATTTCACAGGCCCACGGGGGCCAGTCCCTCCGTTCTCAGAAGAGAATTCTAATAGCGACGGGCCGAGAGGGGGGCCTCCACCAGCCAGATTCGGGCCCCAAAAGGGGCCGATCCCTTCCTTGTTCTCAGGGCCACACGGGCCACCTCCCTACGGGGACGGGAGGGGCCCGTCCCCCTCCCACCTGGGCGGGCCCAGGGGAGCAGGGCCGCCTCCATTTGAAGACCGCAAGGACCCCCCCGGGGAGAAGAGGGAGTTCCCGGAGGCCCCGTACGGTGAGGCCTCGGGCCCCCCTGGCCAGTGCGAGGGGCCCGAGCAGGCCCCGTTCCTGGGAAACAGGGGTGCCGCGCCTTTCCAGTTCGGGGGCCAGAGGAGGCCTCTGCTGTCGCAGTTTAAAGGACCCCGAGGTGGCCCTCCTCCCTCTCAGTTCGGAGGTCAGAGAGGCCCCCCCACCGGCCACTTTGTGGGCCCAAGGGGGCCGCACCCTGGGCAGTTTGAAGGCCCCAGGGGCCAAGGTCCTGGATTTGTGCCGGGACCCAGGGGGATGCAGCCTCAGCAGTTCGAAGAGCAGAGGGTCCACTCGCCGCCCAGGTTCACCGGCCAGAGGGCACCGGCGCCTTTGCCCTTTGGGGGACCCCGGGGGGGCACTCCCTTCCCCGAGAAGAGCGAGTCGGCGCCTCCACGCTTCCACTTCCAGGGCCCGGCCACCCCCGGACCCAAGCCGGCGCCCCGGCCGTTGCTGGAGCTGCCCAGCCACCCGCCCGCGCCACCCGCCGCGCCAGCCCCAGGCCCCGAGGCCGAATTCCGCGAGGGCAGGGGCCACGAGTACAGAGGACCAGGCTTCGAGGGGCGGCCCCGGGACAAGGCCCCAGAGGAGCCCGAGGCCCCGCCGCCTGACAGCCGCCCGGGCCGGGCCCTCGAGGACCGGCGGCGCGAGCGGGAGCGTGGGAAGCCCTGGGAGCGGGAACGCGGCCGGACCTGGAGCCGCGAGCGGGACTGGGACCGAGGCCGCGAGTGGGACCGACACCGCGACAAGGACACTGGCCGCGAGTGGGACCGGGGCCGCGAGCGCAATGCGGGCAGGGACAAGGGGCGCGAGTGGGACCGGGCCCGAGAGCGGAGCCGCAACCGCGACCGCGACCGCAGACGTGACCGGGAGAGGTCCCGCAGCAGGGACCGCGACCGCGACAAGGCCCGCGAGCGGGAGCGCCGCAGGGACCGCAGTCGGAGCCCGGAGCGACCCCGGGACCCCAAGGCTGAGGCCCCGCGGGCCACCGCCCCCGCCGCCCAGACCTAGGGCCTCCCGTGAAGCCGCGCTCACTTGCTAAGCAGGTGGTCTTGGAAAGAGCTGGGAGCTGACGCACAGGACAGAACCTTCTGGACTTGAGAAATTACTGTAGTTTTGTGTGTGATGGTTTCTTACAAAATTTCACACCTTTACAATTCTGACGCTTTTTAAATAAAAACAAAAAACTAAGAACTCTTTAACATTTCCATTTAATGTACTGAAATGGGAAAGTACCTACAAAAGCATATTGCTTTTTCAGATTATAAAGTTATCTTTTCTCATAACTTGACTATTGTAAATTTTAAGGGAGTTTAGTGGACCTCAGAGCCATACCTTTCCTGACATCTCATCTGTGATACCTGTTTCCAGAAGCTGACTTCACAGGGTTCGGGGCAGGTGGCCGCGTGTTTCTGTGCATGGCTGTGTCAGCTCGTCTCTGGAATGTTGAGAAACACCAGACTTACAGGTGCATCTTTCTCTTGTCATGAAGAAATTTGAATTACAAATTTCAACCAGGAAACAAAAACACATTTCTTGGTTTTGCTCAGTGTTTAGGTATCGCCTTACATGTTCCCCCCACCCCCAAACATGATTAAAAGCAACATCTGAATAGAAATTGTGGAATTTTAAATAACAATTTATTTTAAAAGGTTTAAATTTTACCAGCCTAAAGAAAGTGAGAAAAGAAAGCAGTTAAGTGTACTTTAAAAGGCAGGGCGGGTGGAGGGAGTAGGTTTCTTTGATTTGGATAATCAGGAACGTTTTGTTTGTTGAACTTTACCATCTGAGCGGTTCGGTTCGTTCTCTGTCCCGGGAAACGTGCACGAGCTGCTCCGCACTGTGGTACTTGTCAGGTGACAAATCTCAACGTTTGTCATTGAAATGGAACAATATTTGTGTAAAGCCTGAGATGAAAATAGTGATACTAGCTTAAGAACTGCAAACTAGAAAGCTTTTCACTGTGAGACACAGTATACTGCTTCTCGTCATGTATATTTTCCAAGTACTTCTGAAGTGCGAAAGAGAGAAAAAACTTGCTAATTTATTTGACTGTACAAAGAAACTTTGATAATTTTTTTATATTTTCATAAACTTACTTTTGCAAATATAAAATTAGAGAATTTCATTTGTTCTTTGGAGTCTGTTCCATTGTACATCACTACAGATTTTTCACTTTCTAGCACAAACGTTTAAGTTATGAGAACATCGAGAACTTAGCAATTTGGAGTGATTGGTGTTAGAGACCCTGTCAGTAGGTTAAGTTAAAGTGGAGACGAGTTCCAACATCTAACGAGATGTGAAGGTTTTTTTACGTGTAAAACAAAATTTTTCTAATTTAAATACAACCAGTGTAAAAAATCGAGTGTGTTTCTTTAGGTTTACTTGATAGAAATTTCTGTAAATTGTATTTTATATTGCAAAGTATTATATCACTGTACATTAAAACATGGAACTTCATAGCTTTGTTACTTGAAGTAGAATAAACATCTACAGAAGATTTTCTGTCTCGTGTGGCATCGCGTTGGAAAGTCGGGTCTGGAGAGGGATGCCTCAGCTCCCGCTTCTTGGCAGTCGGCGTGGTGTGGGCAGCGGTGCCCTTTGGCCTGAAGACCCCTGCCGGATGCACCCCGTTCCCGGGATGGTTCCAGCACAGGACCCGATGTCGAGCAGGAAGCCCGAGGCCACCAAGGGAAGGACAGAGAAGCGCACGGTCAGGGGATGACAGAGACGTGGGGCCAGGTGGGGGTGGGTCAGGCGGTCGACAAAGGTACCGGCAGGGTCCGCAGGCACCCAAAAGTCCCGGCCGCCGACTCGGGCCTTAAAAGGAGCACCAGGCTGGTCACGAGCGTGTGGTGAGGCGGAGCTCGTGGCCCAGGCGCCTTGCCGGGTGGAATAAGTGGCAGGGGCTGGACCAGCAGATGCGGTGCCTTCGGGTCAGGGAAGTGGCTGCTGCTGGGAGGAGAAGACAGAGGTGTGGGCCTTGCCCTTGAACTTAAGGGCCACCAGTGACTGGCCCCAACCTGGTGGCCCTTGTGCCAGCATTTAGCTTCTCAGCAAGTTTGTGCACCCATCGCCCGCCGTGAGCCCAGACAGCCAGAAAACATCCCTCGGGCAGGACAGGCTCTACCCCTGTGGGCTGGAGAGTCAGTAACTTATTGTCTGGTTTCCCGTCTGAGCGCACGACAAACCAGGGGCGAGTGCCGCAAAGCGGGGGTCCCGCGAGGGGACGCCGCCATCACTGCCGTCTCAGAAAGGCGTCGGGCCAGGCGAGGCCAGGAGGGTGGCCACTCGTCTACGGAGAACCCACCGCGCTAGCCTGACCTCGGGGAAGACCGCCCTACGGCGAGGTCCTGCCAAAGAGGAAATCCCGAATCCTGCAGGATAGACGCCGAGCAGGGCTGGGCACTGTGCCCGGCTCCAAAATGCGTGAGTCCCTCCGGCCTGCAGGCTGCTGTCCAAGCAGTTTTCCCAAAACGTCGGGGAAAATATGCCCAAGTTTTAAAATCCTCCGTCCCTTGAGTACAGCTGGGACGTCTGCATCCTCCCCCAGCCCTGCTTTATCTGCTCCACAGAATATCCTCCCGCAGCGCCCGCAGCTCTGTCCTCACGCTGCCGGCTACCCCTGCTCTCCTCCAGGACCAGCCCTGACGGCTCCAACCCGGGACCCCGTTTAGCCAAAGTCACTCACACGCAATCAGGTGCGCCGTGCAGCGCTTGGCTCTCCGGAAACCTGGCATGAGGACTCCCTCCCGCTGGAGGCCTCGAGGGCCGCGGTGCCTGGCAGGGCCCCGTATCCCATCCAGCTCCGCAGAGGCAACCGTCGTGGAGGCTGAAACCAGCCTCCAAGGGAGGATCACACCCCAGGGGCCGGACCCTCCCCACCCCCGCACCAGCAGGTCCAGGGCCAGGGAGACAGCAGGGTGAGGGCACGGCGACGGGGACCAACTGGCTGTGCCCTTGAAGGGGCCTGAGCAAGGGTTGGGGAGGCCCCTCAGGGTGGGGATGGGAGCTCCTGTCTTGGGATGGCTCTGACGCCTGCTTCCCACCAGATATTTAGGAAAGGGGAGGCCCTCCAACACCACCCACACTTTCCACCCAGCGGTCACCACGGGCAGCCACCTGTATCTTTTCCCTTAATCTTTTTTTCCCTCTGTTTTTCTTTTACAAAATTGGGATTCTATACATTCTTGTATCTTTTCTTCACTTCTTATAATCTGGGCAATTCCCAAAGGCATCAAGTATTCATCAAAAGCATCATTTAGGACTTCCCTGGTGGTTCAGTGGTTAAGAATCCGCCTGCAGGGTTTCCCTGGTGGCGTAGTGGTTGAGAGTCCGCCTGCCGATGCAGGGGACACAGGTTCGTGCCCCGGTCCGGGAGGATCCCACATGCCACAGAGTGGCTGGGCCCGTGAGCCATGGCCACTAAGCCTGCGCATCCAGAACCTGTGCCCCACAACGGGAGAGGCCACAGCAGTGAGAGTCCCACGAACCGCAAAAAAAAAAAAAAAGAATCCACCTGCCAATTCAGGGAATACGGGTTTGAGCCCCGGTCCAGGAAGATCCCACGTGCCGTGGAGCAACGAAACCCGCGAGCCACAACTACTGAGCCTGCGCTCTAGAGCCCTAGAGCCCGTGCTCCGCAACAAGAGAAGCCACTGCAATGAGAAGCCTGCGCACCGCAACGAAGAGTAGCCCCTGCTCGCCGCAACTAGAGAAAGCCCGCACGCAGCAACGAAGACCCAACGCGGCCAAAAATAAAAATATATAAATATATTTATATTAAAAAAAGCATCATTTACATTTTTCACGTTGTTCAAAAGTCTCTAACTTCTACTTTCCAGAGAATGTGGGCTCCCTGGAGATTTGTGGGGTCCTGTGTGTTCCCAGAATGTGGGATATGAAAGAGGTGTACCAAGAAGATCAAGATCTCCCAAATGCCGCCATCTGGAGACAACTGTTCTTAATGGTGTTTCTGGCCCACTTTTCCTGTACCCATGTTGCTGGTGTTCAGGTGGAGGGTCACCAAGGAAGCACAGAGACTTTTTCCATCTTCGAGCTTCACACGAGGGTGGGGCAGGCAGCCCTGGTGGCTGGAGCAGCTTGCAATGTCACTGAGGGTCCCCCGTGCTCTGCCAACCTCAGCTCATGATGCTTGTCCTCATGTTTGCAAGAAGGCTGCCCCTGCAGCCATCACGTCATCACCTCACTGTTACAGGAGGAAGCCAGCAGGAGCGACAGAGCCTCTGTTCCCCTTTTAAATGTCTGGTTTGACCTCATTGGCCAGGTTGGCACACGGCCACCTCTGGCTGCAAGGCAGCAAATCAGGGTATCAGGGTCTGCCAGAGAAAAAGAAGAGGAATTCAGCCACTGTGGACACCACCCCAGCCTGTCCCTTTACGTAAAGGGTCAGAAAACTGACTGTAGCAAGTGCTGGCGAGGATGCGGGGTGGCGGGGAGGGAAGGTGTCACCTCCCTGGAGAAGAACTGCGGGTTTCCAATCAGTAACTTGTCATTAAATTCCACACAAGCCGGCCACCCCCCGCTAGACATTCACCCCAAAGCACGCATCATCAGTGAGGGCAATGTCACCCCAAGGGGATGAGAACCCAAGTACTTAGAGTGATTTATTCACAGTTGCCTACACCAGGAAACCACCCAGGTGCCCTTCAGTCAACACGGGGGTGGATCGTGGCCCAGCCACGGGGAGGAGGGAAGTGCATCCAGTGAGAGAGGCCCCAGACCAAGGCCACTGGCCGCAGGACCCCCTGAGGGACATGCTGGAGGGGGCAGGTTGCAGACAGGGTGGGGTGGGGAGCCTCTAAGGGGCAGCACGAGGGAGGCATCTGGGGGACGGGGGCATGCTGTCCGATGGCAGCGCTGCAGGCACAGCTGTTTGCACTTGTGACTTTGACCGTGAGCAACACCCAGACGCACAGGGAGACCAAGTGCTGGGCTGGCAGCTCCCAGGGATAAGCCCCAGCTCCCGCGCACACACATGCACACGGATACGCACACACATACGCACACACTGGCACACACGCACACACGTGTCAGGAACGAAAAGAAAGCAGATCAAGTCTGGAAGGCGAACCGGCCGCGGTCACGCTTCTCTCCCTGGACAATGTGCATCCTTTCATCTGTGGTGGCGCGCTCTCGGTTTTCAGAAAAGATCCCCACCCGTGTAATCAAGTAGTAAAGGAACGCTTTCCTTTTGTTTAGAAAACGAGGAATGGGGAGGGAGGAGGAGGGCAGAGGAAGGGAGAGGAGCCCCGGGCAGCAGCCTCAGGTCCCTCTGCTGCTGCTTTTCTCAGCCACGCCATCACCCCCGTCGGGACGGCCCTGTGCATCCCTGGCTCTGGCGTCCTGCTGCATCGTGTCTTTTTCTAGGCCAGTCCTGGAATCCCTCCACCCTGCTGAGCATTCGGACCCGATTCTCTCCAGCACTGGGTCCACCACTTGCTGCTTTTACTGTGTTGTGATTTTGCAGTTTTAACTGAAGACTCGGCCCTTCCCTGCCTCTGCTGGCCTCTGACTCCTGCTGCCCTGCCCCTCGTCACTGGAGTGTTCATCTCTTGACCCCGCGAGCTCAAACTCACGTTAATTTCCTTGGAAGTTCAAAAGCAGTTGCCTTAAACTTTCCTTTGGTTTGTCTTTCCTTCTGTGCGTGCGTGTGCATGTGCGTGTGTGTGTGTGATTAACCAATACTTTAATAGCTGAGGAACTTTCGAGCAAGCAGAAGGAAACTCATATTTTGTTCAATGTCCTATTTCTCAGTCCTATAAATCTATTAAACAATAGTTTTAGAGATATTTAAACACAATATCAAACACTTAAACACCAAATTAAATACTGAACAATTTTTCCAAATATTTAGAAATCGGTCACAAAGGTATTTAATCGAATTCTCCTAAGCCACTGATTGAAATCACATCTCTAACAAAGTTTTCTCCGATTCTTTTACTCCTTAAGGAGCGAACAAAACTCACAAATCACAGCAATAACAAGATGCGCAGCAAATGGTTTACAGACGCCGGTGCCATGGGTTTCACCATCTCTTCGTTATCTGGGTCAGAGAGAGACAGAGAGAAGAGGAGCGGGAGGGAGAGAAGAGGAAGACAGGGATGGGGGGACGCATCAGGGCTTGGTCTGCAGGCTTAGCCCCGGCTGTGGGAGCTGCTGCGGCCAGAGCTGGACGGGAAGGACGGGCAGAGGGGAGGGTGTGGAGGGCGAGGTGAGGCCAGGCCGGGCCCCACGAGGATGGACTAGCCCCTCTCACGTGTTTCTCTCTACCTCCAGCCTGGACGGTGCGGACAGCCGGCGTGAGAAGCTGGCACTCTTTGTCATACAGGTTAGAGGCACACCTGGCCCGAGGGAGGCTGAGCGGATCCCGGGAGGCGGCGTGGCCAGTGGGGACACTACCCCCAACAAGGCGACTGCCACACGCGTGACCCCAGATCGACCCTCCGAGTTGAAATATCGGTGCGGCTGTTGCTTCCCTTCTGGTCTCCAGATCTCGTGCAGAACTGTCTCTGCTGACCCCCTCAACCGCGAACACGCAGCAGAGGGCCTTCTAAGAAAAGGGGCCCGGCTAGCCGCCCCCCGCCCATCATCTCGGCCCCCCGCGCGCCTCCATGCCTTGCTTACAGCCGCCCTTTGAGCCAAATTCCCAAAGGAAGACCGGCACAAACTCACCTCCCACCCAACACGACGCCCCCATCGCCACTGTCCCCTCCCCCAGGAGAGGGGACCGGACCTCCCGTCACTTCTGGGCAGGCTGCCCGGTCCTGCAGACCATGGGAATAAGGCCGGCCATTCCCGTCACATCCTGCGAGCAAGGGACGAGCAAGGAGGAGAAAACAAAAGCGGGCGGTGGGTAAACACGCAGGCACGTTTGCATCAGAAGCAGGACGAGGCGCGGCTGTCACAGCCCTCACTCCTGGTGGCAGCCGCGGCGCTGGTACCGACAACGACCCTCCTCCATGACCCCGTCCACGCTCCCTGGGCCCCCGAGCAGCTGCTGGGGGTTTGTGGCCTGGTGGGTGACCCAAACCTTTGCTTGTGCAGGGTCTGAGCCTCAGCCGTCGGGCCCGAGGGCATCGCTGTGGCTGTCCACCGGCTTAGAGGACGAAGAGGACCTGGTTCTCCGGCTCCTCACCCCGGACAGTCGGGCCCTGCCACCCCTGCTTTGGTCCTGAAGAGTCCCAAGTGGCCAGGCCACAGCCTCCACCGACGGCCCCAGGAAGCCTCACTGCGTCCCCGCAAGGAAGCTCTCTTCCCCTTGGGACTGAGCCCTCTAGAACCGAGAGTCACAGAACAGGAAGCACAGATTCTGCGGGGCATCAGGAGAGGTAATAGGGAGAGGGGCCACCCCATTCGCACCCCTTGATTCCAGATCCAGCAATCCTGGAGCGAGAGCACCACTGGTTGCGGGGCCCAGACCGTGTCCCGGGAGACATCGCCCCCGCCCTGACCTGCGCGGGGTTGCCACCTAGCTGGCACAGTAACTGAGTCTTCAAAAGGCCGTCAAGCACATCTCGTAGACTGCCCAAAGCATACAACGCTGACAACACCAGATGGGGCTGAGGATGTGGAATGACAGGAGCTCTCGTTCACGCCAGTGGGAATTCAGAATGGTGCAGCCACTTTGGAAGATGGTTTGATTACTTCTTACAAAACTAAGCATCCGCTTACCATACGCTCCAGGAGCACACTCCTTGGTACCTACCCAAAGGAGCTGAAAACTCACGGCCACACAAAAGCCTGCACACGGATGTTTACAGCAGCTGTATTCATAGTTGCCGAAACTTGGAAGCAACCAAGATGTCCTTCAGCAGGTGACGGATAAATAAACGGTGTCCCACGCAGACAATGGAATATGATTCAGCACTAACTGAAATCAGCTATCAAACCATGAAAAGACACAGAGGAACCTGAAATGCATTTAACTAAGTGAAAGAAGCCAATCAGAAAAGGCCGCATGATGCCACCCCTATGACACTCTGGAGAAGGCAGAACTATGGAGACAGTAAGAGGATCGGCAGCTGCCAGGGGGCAAAGGGGCAGGGGGATGGGTAGGCAGAGCACAGGGGATTTTTAGGGCAGTGAAAGCACCCTGTATGCTATTCAACATGCATGTCCTATACGCATTCTGTTACACTCACACCTCGGTGTGCGCTTGAGTGATCGTAGGTGCTACTGTACTTTAACTGCAGGGTCTGCATGTCCACCGCTAGGGTATAGGAACGTGACTGGTATTAGGATGTTGTTATGTTCTCCGACCTTGCTGAACTCACTGGCTTTTGTGTAGGTTCTGTAGGAGTTTCTCCCCAGGGCATCGTGCTGTCTAGGGAGAAAGTAGACAGTTCCACTTCTCGTCTTCCCACCTGCATGCTCTTCTTTCTCTTGCCCTGTCACGCCGAGTAGACCCTCCAGCACAATGCTGAACAGAAGTGGCGACAGTGGGTATCTTTCCTTTTTCCTCATCGAGAGGGAAAACATTCCGTCTTTTGCCATTTAAGTATGATGTGAAGTGTGGTGGTAATTTCATGTACGCCCTTTATCACGTTGAGGAACTTGCCCTCCATGCTTGGTTTGCTGAATTTTTATTAGGAACGGATGTTAGATTTGCCAGCCACTTTTTTTTTTTTTTTTTTTTGCATTTTTGAGGTAATCATATGGGTTTTCACTTTGCTCTATGAATATAGTAATTTACATTGGTTGATTTTCAAATGTAAACAAAACTTGCATCCCTGGAATAAACACCACTTGGTTACGATGAGTTATTCTTTTTAAGAAATCTTGTTGGATTCAATTTGCTAAGCTTTTGTTAAGAATGTCTGCCTATCTGTTCATGTCCAATATTGCTTTGTAGTTTTATTTTCCTGTAATGTCTCTATTCTCTATCTGGTTTTGCTATCCAGCCCTGCTGGTTTCACCGAATCCATATATTTGTACAACGGTGACATGTCCGACGCTTGCCCGCCTTCCTTGAGGCTCACATGGGTGCTGTGCTTGGCTCTCTGCCGGTTAGTCCGGAGCCACTAAACTGACTTTGCCACCCACTGGGGGTTTCCCCCTGCACGATGGCCTGTCCACAGAGCAGCTCCTCCTGTTCTCGAAAGCCAGCCCTTCGCATCGGTCCATGATGCTGTTTACTTATTCATTTATTTATTTTTTTGCATGTTTAGTTCTTAGCTCAGGGGAGCCCAGGTGGGGCCTTTCTCCCGCCCCGACCTGCTCCGCCAGGCTCTGCCTGACTCTTCAGCTAGGATCCTCAGCTAAGGAGGGCTACCCCTGGAGGGCTACACCAGAACCACTTGGAGCCACGTTTAGAGTTTGAAAAAAACATGTTTTATATTTTCTTCACATTTTATTTATAAAATAAGTCCCACTAAAGCCAGATCATTCTCACATTTCATGTCTGAATAAAAGAGGGCTCAAAGACTGTTATCTGCAAGGAATCCGCCCAAATCAAGAAACACAAAAAACAATGTAGGTGCCAATGGTCTTTATTTCCAATAAGCGAAAAACCAAGTCGTATATAATCTTGATTTTATTTTCTTTTTTAAACATTGTAAATTTCACCATACTCCGTGATTTTGCTGCTCAAAGTGGGGTCAACTGATCAGCTGCACACACGTCAGCTGGGGGCTCCTTAGAAAGGTGGCATTCCGGGTCCCACCTAGGCCTGCTGAATTAGAATCTGCTTTTAAACAAGATCCCCAGGGCGAGCCTGTGCGCATTACGGTCTGTGTTGATGTCATGTTTAGAATCTTCTCAAAGATTTTATCGATATCATCCTATATATCTAGTAGTTGTATAATTTTCTTTTTAAATGTAGGTATTTTGATGACCTGAAACTAATTTTTATGTTAGGTGTGAGAAAAAGTGCTCTTCCCCCCCCACACACACCTGATACCTTTTATTGAGTAAGTGGTCCATTATTCTCCTACTGGGGACATATTAAGTCGACAAAAAGAAAAGCAAATATATATATATATATATATATATTTTTTTTTTTTTCCTCAAAAAAAATTTTTTTTGGCTGTGCCACGTGGCATGTGGGATCTTCGTTTCCCTACCAGGGATTGAACCTGCACCCCCTGCAGCGGAAGCACGGAGTCTTAACCACTGGACCTCCAGGGAAGTGCAGGATGATCTTACATTGTTCAAAGGAAAGATACTGCAGAAGAAATGAATAGCTCAGATGTCTGAGCTCTGACAGAATGAGCGATTCAGAGCCTGATGGAAGAAAACTGTGCCTAAATCACAGGCCTTTCTTTAAACCACGTGGTTCCTATACAGAAAACAACCACTGGTTGAGATGGGGGTAAGGGTGAGAGGTGGGTACAGTAATTATTTTGAGCCCGCAAAAATAATTCTTCTAAAGACCACCTATTCTATGATACCATTTATAGGACGTACCCAGGTTGGCAAACCCACGGGGACAGAAAGAAGGTTAGTGGGTAGGGAGTGCTAATGGGTATGGGATTCTTTGGGGTGATGAAAATGTTCGAAAACTGGTTGTGGTGATGGCATGTGAACACACTACCACTGAAGAGCGCACTTTAAAAGGATGAACCCACATGGCACGTGCATTCCAGCTCATCAGTGGCCAGTGTTTGTCCAGTGCATTGATTACACGAGCCCTGCCGGTTCTAGGAGGAACCGCGCACCACGTGTATTGATTTACCTGACTGAGTTTTCACCTACGTACAGCCTGCCTTGTCACACCTGTATTTGGGGCCGCTGTCTCACCTGTCTACTGTTCGGGCTTACTGTAGGCCTCGTGTCCCGAGGAGGGGGGGACCGCAGGGCACCCCGTGGATACGTGGACTCGAGGTGAAGCGTTACCTGGAGAGGCGCCTCTTGCATGCGCCCTGATACCCGGCCAGGGCCCGGGCGGCCCCGCGGACACTCGACCCAGGTGTCTGACCCTCGGACACTGGACTCGGGCGTTTGGCCCCTTGGACATTGGGATCCGGGCGGCGCGGCCCTGCGGACACTCGACCCGGGTGGTCTGGCCCCTCAGGCACTGGACTTGGACGGCCTGGCCCCGCGCGCCGCTGCCTCGCCGCCCGAAGCCCGCGCCCCCGACCTGCGCGCGCAGCTCGGGACAGGGCGTCGCGGCGGGGGCGGGGCTGTTGGTTGGTGTGGCCGGGCCGCGGGGCGGGGCCGCGGGGTGGGGTGGGGCGGGGCGGGGCCGGGGAGGGGCTGCCGTTGCGGGCGGGCAGCGCAGGCGCGCTGCGGCCGGCGGTTTCCGCGCTCCCGCACGCCCGCCCCGGCGGTTTCCGCGCCCCTGCACGCCCGACCTGGCCCAGGCGGCCCGCCCGCGAGCCCCACGCCGTTGGCGCCGGCATGTCGGGCCCCGAGCAGCCGGAGACGCCGCAGGCGGGCGGGCCGGCGGGCCCCGAGGGCGCGGACGCGGCCGTCGGCGAGGCGGGGCTGAGTTTCACGACCACCGACCTGAGCCTTGTGGAGATGACCGAGGTCGAGTACACGCAGCTGCAGCACATCCTCTACTCGCACATGGAGGCGGCGGCGGCCGACGGCGAGCTCGAGACGCGCCTCAACTCGGCCTTCCTGGCGGCGGCGGCGCCGGGCGCGGCGTCGGGGGACTTCGCTGCGGCCGGGGGCGCGGCGGCGGGGGGCGTGCCGCCCGTGTACCCGGTGCTGTGCCCGCCTGCGCTGGCCGATGGCGGCTTCGCGGGCGCCAACCAGTGCCTGGGCCACATCGACTTCCAGGAGCTGCGCATGATGCTGCTGAGCGAGGCGGGCGCGCCCCCCGCCGCCGAGAAGACGCCGGGCGCCGACGGCCCGGGCGCCGGCGCACCCCGGCCCAAGGCAGCCGACGGCGCCGGCAAGGAGAACGTGGAGGGTGCGCCCGAGGCGCGGGCCAAGTCGGCGGTGCGCGTCCGCCTGGAGGACCGCTTCAACAGCATAGCAGCCGAGTCCTCGCCAGCCCCGCGCGGCGCGGATCCCCCCGAGCCCGGCATGGCGCTCAACAAGTGGGTGCATCCCCCAGGGAGCGGGCCCGGCTGGGTCAGGGTGTAGACCAGGGTCCTCTGCAGAGAAGCACCAGGCTGGGTCCGGGTATAGACCAGGGTCCTTGCAGAGAAGCACCATCCTGGGTCCGGGTGTAACCAGGATCCTCTGCAGGGAGGCACTAGCCTGGGTCCGGGTGTAGACCAGGGTCGTGTGCAGAGAAGCACCAGCCTCGGTCTGGATGTAGACCAGGGTTTTTTGCAGAGGCCAGCGGCCTCACTGCAGCTTGCATCTTAACAGGGAGCAGACCTCAGTGGGTCTGGAGGCTGAGCTGAAAGTTTGTGTGCTCTGTGCAAGCACAGCAAGCAGATATTAAGTACACAGCCTGCAGCATTACCTTTGCGGTGTGCACTCTGCGTCTGCATGTGGAAGAGAGATGAGTTGAGATAAGTGCACACATGTTCCTGAGGAACAAAGGTTTTGTCCCCAAATCACCCAGCTAAATGTCAGGAGAGACCTCTGCTTCCCTTTCTGTTGACTCAGGTTGAGGCTGACCTCATCTTGCACAGATGCATCCCCTGGGAGGAAAGACGTCATGTTGTGAGGCTTTGAGTGTAAAATGCAGCTTCATCCTTCAGCCAGACTGCTAGCCCATAAGTGATCTCGCAGCAACAACTATCGGGGAGGAGTAGCCTGTCTGCTAGGGCGTCTCCTCAGCTTTCTCTCTGTCCCCACCCTGTAGTTTTCCCCATTTTGCCCATAGTCGTCAGATTTTGGAGGATGGCCCCCAAAACAGAGATTGGTGTCAGAAGTGTGATGGGAAGGGAGGTGTAACTAAAAGATGACACACAGCTACACCTTCCAATGTGAGGAAGAAAGTTTGAACTTGTCCCCTACAACACTAGCTGATAATTGTTTTGTAGAGATTTCCATGATGGGGGGCATTCATGGTAACAGATTCGAGTTCCTATCTAGAAAATCAAGTGTTAGCCATTAGAGTGTGATAGTTAGTGATTGTGGTGTTTCAGGAAACTTACCTGCCACATACTCTTCATGTGTTTCTGGGTTTCTTTTGTCTTGGCAGTTTGGTATCTCTTATTCACCATCCATCCGAATTAATGAACGTTCCTCTTCATCAGCAACAAAACAAATGTACAACATTAGTGAAAAATAAAACTGCTGCTGCAACTACTGCTCTGCAATTTACATACCCGCTGTTTACTGCAAATAGTTGCTCTACTAGTGGAAATTCTAATCTTTCACAAACACAGGTAGAGAAAATGATGTGCGAAGCTTTGCTCTTTTGTATTAAATGGATAAATTGTATTTTAGTTAGGTCCCAAGGATTTTTTTTTTCTTTCATTGAGCTCGATAACTTTTTAAAATCGAGAGTATTTATGTGGTTCGGGGATATTTAAAAATCCTTAGTGCACCTAAAGTTCTTCAAGTTCATGTGAATAGCTTTGACGTTACTTCTATTAAAGTGCATTTTATTTGTGCGTAGAGAGGAGATTGTCACCTGTTGATAACGTTCCTGTTGCTTCATTTTTTTCCAGAGTTCTAGTGACTCATGTTCTGTACTTGAAGCTACCAAGCATCAGGATATTGGATTGCCGAGAGCATTTTCTTTCTGTTATCAGCAAGAAATTGAATCCACTAAACAGACTTTGGGTAGTAGAAACAAAGCTTTGCCTGAGCAGGTTTGGATTAAATTAGGAGGTAAGCGATAAGACAGAAGCCGGCAGGTGCTTTCTCCTCCTGCCTGATGTCTTTGCCCTCCCCCTTTTTTTTTGGCCACGGGTGGGGGAGGGGAGAGAGGTGGTTTATAAACAATCGAACGGATCTCGGAAGCCTGCTTGCATCTTAGGAATCCTTCTGTGCCTCCGCCCAGTCACCTCACTTTGAACATCCTTGCGAATTTGGAACATCACGTTTATACTTGGCCTGGAAACGTTGAGTTTAGGGGCTGCTTTTTCTTAACAGTAACCTCCTTAAACAGAAAAATGATAGACTTAGGTACATCTTCGTTACCTTCAAGTTACCGACAGTGCTTGTAGGGTTTTTTTTTTTTTTTTTTTTTTTTGCGTTATGCGGGCCTTTCACTGCTGTGGCCTCTCCCGTTGCGGAGCACAGGCTCCGGACGCGCAGGCTCAGCGGCCATGGCTCACGGGCCCAGCCGCTCCGCGGCACGTGGGATCCTCCCGGACTGGGGCACGAACCCGTGTCCCCTGAATCGGCAGGCGGATTCTCAACCACTGCGCCACCAGGGAAGCCCTGGTTTTTTGTTTTTTTTTTTTTCTCTTATTTCATACTTCATGAGTGAGGCAGGAGTCTGAAATCCACTCAGAGCTTTAGGGGACGATCTGCAGATGGGCAAAGGATTGAGTTGGGAGCAAGAGGCCATAAGGTGATACAGAAAGTTTTAGGAAGGAAGAAACTTCTGAAGGCAAACTTTGCTTACCCCTGACGTTAACCCTCAATCCGTTTTTCCTGGAAAACATTCTTTTTCGAGTTATCCAACAATAACACGGCTTACACTCAGCTTTTCAAGAGCTGATAAAGACAGGGTAGGGATGGAGCTCTCCTCCCTTCCCCCACGCCAGTGATTAATTTTCCATTGTTCTTATGACATTGCTCGTGAAGGTATCTGTTAGCATTTGTAAGGTGTAAAGATTAATATTAAAATAGTCCCTGTACTGACCACTCAGCTGAAGAACCAAAATATTACCAACACTTGTGAATTCCTCTCTATGTCTTTTGAAAAGTTATCACCATTCTGAAATGTGTGTTAAGTGATTCTTTCACTGTAGAGGGTTTGGCTTTGTACGGTACCTTGGGAATGCACATCACCACAGGTACTTATTAGACGCCTGCTGTGCTTTGATAGGAATTCGACGTATTTCTGTAGCACAGGTCAAAGCTATGCTGTGCTTACTCCTTTTGTGGGGGGATCTCACCTGTAAGGTGAGGGCAGGTTTAACCCTAAAGCATTTAGGGTTTGTCCTCTTCTGAGCAGTGCAGTTAGAACATCAGACGTCATATTAGAATAAGTGCATATCAAGAAAATCTTTTGGAGAAAATATTTCTAGGTTTGTTTCTTTCTTCCCATTCTGAATATCAGAAAAATCAAACAACTTCTTGGTTTTTTTATTCATAGATGACAGTTAAAATGCCTGTTGATTTAAAAGGGGGACTTTTGACTGTATTGCTGTATAAGCTGTATTGATTACATAATACCTGGGGTGTTTTGTTTTGTTTTATTTTTTGCGGTACGCGGGCCTCTCACTGTTGTGGCCTCTCCCGCTGCGGAGCACAGCTTCCAGACGCGCAGGCTCAGCGGCCATGGCTCACGGGCCCAGCCGCTCCGTGGCATGTGGGATCCTCCCGGACTGGGGCACGAACCCGTGTCCCCTGCATCGGCAGGCAGACTCTCAAGCACTGCGCCACCAGGGAAGCCCTCTGGGGTGTTTTAATTTAGTTTATGTTCAGTTTTATAGTTTGAAACCTGGAGCCTTGTGCCGGCTGTTTCTATGGAATTTTGGAGTGCTTCCTGTTTGGTTCTCTGTGCTCCTTACCCATTCATGTTTATATCTTGGATCGAACATACCAAAAAATATATTCAGCATTCACGAGGGTAAGTTTAGAAGAACAAAATAATTAAAATACCACTTTTTCCTTCTTTTGCAAAGAAGAAGCGCTATGTAAACAAGCAATAAATAAGAGGAGTCGGAGTAGGATACATCAGTTGGACACAAACATAGAACGAAGAACCCTTGGAGAGCTCCAGAATGTGGGTGAAGGCTCCACAGCAGCGCAGGGTGCTTGGCCGTCGGTGGAGTCGCCCCAGGCCGCCCTCGGGGAGCAGAGGCAGAGCGGGCCCCCGCGGGGCAAGTCCCAGCGCAGGGAGAGGCACAACCGCATGGAAAGAGATAGAAGGTAATGCGTGCTGTCGGTGGTATACAGTTGTCCTAGACGCCAAGCCGATGACAGTCAGTGCTGGTAACGGGCACCTTTTTGTAGAAAACAATGGTGTAGCCATTTCTGTGTTCAAGGGAGGGAAAGCTGGCAAGAGTCAATGGTCGCCTTGCTTTGCTAGGTGGATGGGGGTACCCAAGACCACCCCCAGGTTTGATGATTCATTAGGAGGACTCATGGCTTTGATTTATTTTGGACAAAGAACCCAGCAAAGTCAGCAGAGGCGCATGGGGAGAGGTCTAGGGGCCCCAGACGCCAGCTCCCCAGAACACCTCTCAGTGGAGCCACTCAAGATGCCTGTCACCCCCCAGCACTGGTGACATGTTCCCAGACAGCAAAGCTCCTTAGAGACTCGGGGCCCTGGATCCTACTGGGGGCTGGTCGTGAGGGGCATTCCCTACCTGGCACGTGGCCAAATCCCAGATGCCCAGAAGGAAAGCTGGTGTTTAGCATAAGCCAGTGACCAATGGTGGTGGGAACCCCCCCGAAATCTAAGTTCCCAGCTGCTGGCCGGGGCCGCCTTCCTGGGAGGGAGTCTGCCTGCACGCTGGGTTACTCAGTTTTGCTTGGTTCTTTTAAGGATATTGAAGAAGGAGGAAGTTACAGCTTATGTAAGTTGTTTTATCTGTGGATTTTATTTGTGCTGTTCTGTGTAGAAGCAAAAGGTGGTTAATTTTTCTGTTATAGCTGGGTACGGGATGATTCCCTAACATATAGTTAATTAATTTAGTCATTTATTGAGTACTTTGTACCAGTTTCTGTTTTAGGCTAAGGAAATAGAGCACTGAGCAAGACAGATATTCATCTCTGAACCTACAGTGTTGAGCAGTGGAAATTTATTTATTTAAAGGGATATATTAAAGCTAGGCAGCTAGATCCCTTTCCTAAGGGTGTGTCCACACATACACGCCAAGTAATGGGCATCACTGAACTCACCGTGAATCATAATGGGCATTGTTTATATTTATTTAATAAACATTTCCTGAGCACCTACCATCTGAAAAAAAGCCTTATACGTACTACGTGTTGACGGTAAAAATTTTAATTCTTACTCTGCCATTTCCTAGTTTAACAACTTCCTACGCATTCTTTACCTCTCCACCTGAGTCTCTCGTCTATAAAATAGGGATATTGCCTACTGCGTAGATGGGACACAAGAATTAAGCAAGCTGAAATGTAGTGTCTGTCCCAGTACCTGCAGTTACAGAGCATCTAGTGAATTCCTGCTGTTGTTACCTTACAAAGTTGCTCTAAAGTTCTGAGCGTACAGGTGGGGAATTAGCAAAAAGGGCCGTATTATCTGAAGGTAATACGTAAAAGTTAAAGATGGTCTAAGACTCCAGTTGTGATGTAAATCATCCCTAAAAAGACCGGGTTTGGGGATATTAACAGGCTGGTAGTCTGTGGTCCTTTATGAACCGGGGCCCCTTGGAGAATCAAAGCTGTGAATCCTAGCTTCTGTGACTTCCTTGGCACCTGGAGGGCAGGTGAGTGAAAGAATGTCCTGCCCAGAAGAAACACACACACAATTTTGCTTCCAGTTTCAGGGGGTTTGGGTCCATCCTTGGTCCAGAGACTTGGACCTGGTCCTTACTCCTGTCCCAGGAGAAGTAAACAGGAAGCTTTCCAGGGAGCGCGACTGGGCTTAGTGGGCCGCTGAGGGGGGGCTGGCCGCCGTGGAGGGGGGGCTGGCCGCCGTGGAGGGGAGCCCCGAGGTGAGGGCCTGCCCTTCCTACGCTCCCAGTGGCCAGGCTGCGAGCTGGTTCCTCAAGACACACAGACACCTGCTTTCTTCCTTTGTTCTGCTTCAGCTTCTCTATGTGATTCCTTTGGCTTTTGACTGTAGGCGCAGAATCCGCATTTGCTGTGATGAGTTGAATCTTTTAGTCCCGTTCTGCAACGCCGAGACCGATAAGGCCACGACTCTGCAGTGGACCACAGCGTTCCTGAAATATATTCAGGAAACACATGGAGATTCTCTTAAAAAGGTTAGTATCTAGGCCAGGAGATTTTCACAGTCCTGTAAATGTATCAGTGTTGTTATGTATCCTTTTTCCTCTAAGATGTCCCAAATTGTCCTTTGTTTCCTGGAACCAAATGTCAGATGCTGAGTCCAGTGTGAATAATGCCCAGCGCATCACTTATCCAGGTACTAACCACAGCCTGGATTTGTGGTCAGCTAGCAGTTAGGCACCTGCTCTGTGCAGTGGATTGTTTGGGGGCTTAAAGGGGTTTCAGAGACCTGCCTGTAGGATATGATTTTTTTTCCCCCCTCAGAAGATGTTGTGAAAAGGAGAAAGCCCAAATAGGAAAAAAAAGAGGCAATTAAATGTCAAATAAATAATCTGGATTTCAAACGTGTTCAGAAGGCAGAGAAGAGAAACACTGCGGCCTGGGGGATCGGGGAGGACTCGGGGGCTCAAGCATCTCAGTTCCTTAGGACAGCCAGCTCGACCTTGACCCTGTCTGTCTGGGCCGAGGAGCCGTTGATTCCCTGCAAGCCAGCTGGGCTCCCGGTGGGAGCGGATGCTGGGTGTGAGTGAGGGTCCCACCTGCCCCCTCCTTGGGAGTTCAGATGAGAGAACATTCCCTGCATTGGCTTCTGTGCTCTGCCTTGCGGGGACCTTGGGTCCAGGTGCCGGCCTCAGCACTCTGGGGATCGGGGTGCATGGGATGAGGCCTTAGTGAGGAGCGTCCGGGTTTTGCTGCTGGTCCCGGCTGTCGTGTAGTCGCTGCCGTTGACGGCAGCACGAATCTGTTTAGAGAACCGAGCTGAGGTTGGCGCTGTAAACATGCAACCTTTTGCAAAAGAGCCTTCTGTATCTAGATCCTGGGGGAGCAGCCGGCCGAGCGCCCCAGGCCGCCTGGAGTGAGGCCGTTCGGGCTCTGTGCTAAGAGTTTGTCTTCTCCGCTTCCCTTTTCTGTGCCCATGTGCATTTCCATCTTGTGTGTTTCGTAATTTCGGTCAAGTTCCTTATTTTCCTTGTATATTTAGTTGCCTTTGAAAGCGATCCCTGTGTCCAGTTTGTGCTGATGGATCATTTATGGTTATTTATAGTGTGGTTACTCTTTAACATTATTTTTTAGCGATAGACTTGGTTTATTGTCATAAAATAAAGCTTTTATATTTAAAAAAATGATTTAATGGTTGGCTGTGTGTACCTAATAGTGGTAAATTATTATTTATATGATTCATTCAAATATGATGAAGGTGTTTACAACAATTAAAAAACTTAACTGTTACTATCTATACTCAAAGATTAAATAGGTTAAAAACTTCCGGACGTTAATTTTTATGTGTATTAGGCTTCCTGAATATTTCTGAAATTTAGTTACATTGAATTTATAGATTGTTTCTGGGTCGGATTACAAGACCCATCAAGAAACAGGCTGAAGTGACGTCAGTAGCAATTTAGGGGGGAATTAGAATGTAGGTAGCTTAAACCCTTGTGTCCTTCCTGTTTCCTTAGTGACTTTCCCCCTCTTACTTGCATGAACATTTTGAAAGATATGATACACAAAAGTCTTCAGTGATTTTCCTAAATTATTTCAGTACACATCTCATCCCACAGGTCTGTTCCGACTCTAACCAGGCTTCTGTCCCAGACACTGGGGGCACCTTGAATAAGACAGAGACCCCGTGGGCTGGAGGGAAGCAGCTAACAGGTCGAGGGTGAATGGACCACTTCCATCCCGGTGTGGGGTCTGGTTGACATGCTGCAAAGATGGCTCTCCCTGCTGCGCAGCAGGGAGACTGGACTCCAGGAGGAGAGGTTGGGGGTGGGCAGGAGTGGAGACATCAGACCCTGGTCAGAGGCCGCAGCCGCTCTGCTGAGACTGGCCAGGGCCCGCAGTGCTGGATGTAGGGCTGCTGGGCAGAGGAATTGGGGACCACGGTGGGGCATCTGGCTGGAGCAGCTGGGCGGGTGGTGCTGTTTCCTGAGATGGGAAGACGTGTGGAGCAGCAGGATGGGGTGGGGCGGAATCCACGTTCTGTGTCCGACGGGCTAGGTTTTCAGTGCCCAGGAGGTGTCAGGTGGAGAAGTTGAGAAGGTAAACGAGTCTGCAAGCAGGTGGTTCCCTTTGTTTTGTTTTTCTAATGAGCATAGAGTTCACTGAACACCTGCCCTCCCCACACCTAGTCTGAGCCGTCAACATTTACCATGTTTAACACACACGTGCACGCGCACAGCACAATTTCAAAGACAATGACAGATGTCATGACCCTTCACCTCTAAATATTTACGCCTGAGTCTCCCACGTAACGCCAGTGCCGTTTTCACGCCTCACAAGGTCGATAGTCATTCTCTTATACCATCTACTACCCAGTCCATATTCCCATGTCCCCCAGATGTTCTAAAGGAGACTTTTATGGCTGCGTTTTTTTCCAAACCAGCACCCAGCCATGCTTCTGTGTTGCATTCAGTGACGTTTTTCTGTCTCTAAGCTATAGCAGTCCTCCCTACCCCACAGTTTCTATTACAGCACTGAGATTTTGAAGAGATCGGGCCAGACAGGTGCCTGTAGAACCCTGGATTTAGATGATTCGTTGTATTTATTTATGGTAATTAAAATTTTTTATATAATTTTAAACTTGCAGGAAAATTCCAAGATGAGTGCTCAGAGCTCCTTGTGTGCCCACCCTGGTTTACCCAGAACCCCCAGTTGTTCACATTTTGCCCCATTTGTTCTGTCTCTCGCAGCCTAAACCATTTGACGGTAAACTGTGGGCACCATGCCCCTTGATACCCAGACACTTCAGTCTGTGATGTTAAAGAATATTACATTATCTTACATAACCAGAATGCAATGGCCAAAATCAGGACACTTAACATTGGTGTAATACTCTTATCTAATTCAAATTTTGCCTCTTGTCCCAATAACATCCTCTACACCATTTTCCCCCGTCCAGCCCCGCTCCAGGATCACTGGTGACACAGTTGTTGTGAGGTGCCATTTTGGGGCCATGACCTTGAACCCTAGCCAGGCTCCGGGGCTGTGGGGCCGTCTCTCACTCTGTGCTCCCCTCTCCTCTGTCCTGTCACCATCACAGTCATTGGGCAGGACGGTGGCACTGCCCCCCTGCTTTGTCTTCCCTCCTCCACCTGAAGTTGGGCTGGGGGCCTCCCCGCACCCACTTGTCCTTGCGCAGCAGCCCCAGTTATCAGGTGCAGCTGTACTGTTACTTCTCCCTTTCCTGTGCAGTAGGAACTCTGTCCTCTTTATTTTAAATTTATTTTATTGAAGTCTAGTTGATTTACAACGTTGTGTTAATTTCTGCTGTAGAGCCAAGTGACTCAGTTGTACATATATATATATATATATATATATATATATACAGACACACGTATATATATATATACATACATTCTTTTTCATATTCTTTTCCGTTATGGTTTATCACAGGATACTGAATATAGTTCCCTGTGCTATACAGGGAACTGTAACCCTATATAGGGTTAGGACCTTGTTTATCCATCCTATATATAATAGTTTGCATCTGCTAACCCCAAGCTCCCACTCCATCAATCCCCCACCCCCACCCCCTTGGCAATCACCAGTCTGTTCTCTATGTCTGTGAGTCTGTTTCTGTTTTGTAGATAAGAGTGTTCTTCGTAAGAACAGCATTTTATCTATTTCTCACATTTATTTATCGCATTCTGATCCGTGAAGATGGCAGTTTTTAGAAACTTGTTGAGACTTCCATTGTGACCTCTTATGTGGTCAATTTTTTAAAATTCTGTGTTTATTTGGAAAGGACGTGCATTCTCTGTTTGGCGAATTCTGTTTGTTTATTAGGTTGAGGTTACGAATTGTGGTTCAGGCCTTTCCTGTCCTCTCTTGTCTGTCAGACCTGTTGTTCTCAGAGCCCCCGTGGCAGCTCCCACCGTGACTGGCCTTGTCCCATCTCTGTGGGGCTCTCAGCGTGGCTGAGTGTCGGGGCACACCCTCCCACCTGGGCCCCGAGGTTTGTCACCCCTCTTGGTTTCATTAACCCTTTTCCTTTAATTCTCTCATCTCTCTGTACAGATGACACCAGTTTCCCTCCTCTTCCTAACTTCCTGGTATAATTTCTTGACATGTAATTGGAACAATCTTTCTCTTTCCTACTAAAAATAGTTTTTATCATTGACCTTCTCCTATTTACAAATTTAATGTGAATATCCAACTTTGACCAGACGTCATCTCAAGGTGTCTGATGAGTTGTAAAAATCCCTTAAAACTCAGCTATTTCACTTAAGTTTCATTGAAATAGACACTAATTGAGAGAGCAGAGTAACAGTTAGTAGCTCACCTTTGACGCAGTCAAGGGCGGGAGGTGTCCACTTGTCTCCCTCTTTCACGGTCACCCCAAGTTCCCATGAACTGAGTCCCAGGGACCTCGTGAGAGTCTAGATTGAGCTACACCTTAACCCCACTGCTGGCAGAACTACTCAAAATAAAGACGGGTCCCCAGGGCTATCCTCCTCATTTTATGACGATTGTTTAGAAAAATCTCTTGAAGTACTTTCTTACGTCTGAGAGATGATTATTTTCTTCCTTCTGATTTCTATTTAGGTATTCTCAAAGGTAAATTCTACCTTCTCAAATATAGGCAAATGTTTTATAGTTGGGCTTTGGGTGTCAGAATATAGAAACCAATATATCAAACCATGGTTCATCTTACATTGCATTAAGACCCGTTGAAAATCTTTTAAATTTTGGGAAGGAAATTAGAATGTATTTATGTGCAAGTATAGCTTCTGAGCATAGACAGTTGTTGCAAATGGCAGATGGCCTTGGTTGGGATGCCACTTAGCGTGTGGACAGGTGGAGTGCTCCAGCTGTTCCAGATGACTCAAAAGTCAGAGCAGTGGCAGCAGAGAGAGCACTTATACTTCCCTTCCTGGACACAAATTAAATATAAATCTATTATAGTCCAGCAACAAAGAGCACAATTCAAAAATGGGCAAAGGACTTGAATAGACATTTCTCCACAGAAGATAAGCAAATGGCCAATAAGCACATGAAAAGATGCTCAACATCACTAATGATCAGGGAAATGCAAATCAAAAGCACTTTAATGGATGTTGAGATAGCAGTTCACACCCATTAGCTGTGGCTATTACAAAACAAAATAACAAGTGTTGGTGAGGATGTGGAGAAATTGCAATCCTTGGGATTGCTGGTGGGAATGTAAAATGGTGCAGCTGGTGGTTCCTCAAAAAGTTAAACATAGAATTACCATATGATCCAAAAGAATAGAAATTACCCAGAAGAATAGAAAGCAGGGACTTAAACAGATATTTGTATACCAGTGTTCGTAGCCGCATTATTCACAGTCACCAAAAGGTGGAAACAATCCAATCAACAGATGAATGGATAAGCAGAATGTCTGTACAGCCAATGGATTACTATTCAGCCATGAAAAGGAATGAAGTTCTGACACATGCCTCACAATATGGATGGACCTCCAGAACAGGATGCTGACCGGGAAAAGGCAGACACCAAAAGACAAATACTGTATGATTCCACTTACATGAAGTACCTAGAGTCATCAGATTCATAAAGTCAAAAAGTAGAATGACGGGTGCCAGAGACTGGGGGAGGTGAATGGATGGAGGGTACATGTTTAACAGGGACAGAGTTTCAGTTTGGGGAAATGAGAAAGT
Organism: Hyperoodon ampullatus; assembly: GCF_949752795.1. Classification (NCBI taxonomy): domain Eukaryota; kingdom Metazoa; phylum Chordata; class Mammalia; order Artiodactyla; family Ziphiidae; genus Hyperoodon; species Hyperoodon ampullatus. The sequence goes on along the minus strand of NC_136927.1, from coordinate 87,654,217 downwards.
GCTGCAAATAGATAACGGTGATGTTTACACAACATTGTGAATGTACTTAAGCCACTGAATTGTACACTTACAAATGGTAAAAAATGGCAAATTTTATGTTATATATATTTTACCACAATAAAAACATAAACTTAGACTTAATTGTGTAAGAACGCTATGCTTTAAAAAAAAAAAACTTACAGAAATGTATACATGCACAAAAACGGAGAGACTAGAATAATGAACTCCCGTGTCCAATAACTCAGCTTCAGGCATAACTTTGTTTCACCTATACATCCCCATCCTCCCACCATCACTGAGTTATTTTAAAGCATTTCCAGATGTCATATCATTTTCATTCACAAATGTATCTCTAAAAAGAAAAGGGCTGTTTAAAAGCACAACCACGTCATCATCATCTTCCTTAATCTCCATCCCTGTCCAGATTTCTCTGATGGGCTCACAAGTGTCTTTTTACTGTTGACTTACTTAAATCCGTATCCAAACACTGCATTTGGTTCACGGCTCTTAAATACCTTGTAATCTGTTATGGCTCCCCTTTCCTAGTTTCCTTGCTGTTTGTTTATTGATGAGGCTGAATGGTACTGAACCAAATTTGGGTCCATTTGCCTGTGCGCAGTAAAGCCAATTTGCTGACACCAGTTGCGCTGAAAAGAAGTTTAGCGTTTATTGCAGGTGCCAAACAAGGAGTCTGGGCAGCTAATGCTCAAAAGATCTGAACTTTCTTGTTTGGCACCCACAATAAAAGCTGCACTTTCTTTCACTGCAACCCAGTGTCAGTAGATTGGCCTTACTGTGGGCGGGTGAGTGGACCCAAATTCAGTTCGGTAACAATTTTTGGTGACCCAGATGGGGTTTCCAGCCCATCTGGGGTGCCAAAAATTGTTACCGAACTGAACTTGGGTCCGCTTGCCCACGCACAGTATTACGTGTCATGATTAGTTATACTCTGTGACAACTTCGGCAGAGAATTTTTTTCCATATAATGTTTTCTGTGTAATTTAATATACTACATAATCTTCATTAGTTTAATATTTCTCTCTGAGATGCCTCAGGAGCCCTTTGGAAAACTCAAAGTCAGCTAGAGAAGGAAACTTACAAGAATAATTTTGTCCCAGAGCTGGTTGTTTCTGGATAGGGAAAATATAAGGGACAAACTAATATGGATACAGAAAGTGATGGGAGGTTTGTGGAAAAGGAAGCTTAAGGAAAGAGTTTTGCATGGGGTCAAGATTGGCTCATATTAGAGTGAATTTAATTAACTAAATGAACTTTGCTATTAAAAGTAAGCTGGTGCAAGACTGGATGTGGTTTTCTGTCTCTGTTAAGAAAGCAAAGTTTTCCTGGAATATTGAGCTGCTTTTGACAACAGGTTGTAAGTTTCCTTCTCTAGCTGACTTTGAGTTTTCCAAAGGGCTCCTGAGGCATCTCAGAGAGAAATATTAAACTAATGAAGATTATGTAGTATATTAAATTACACAAAAAACATTATATGGAAAAAAATTCTCTGCTGAAGTTGTCATAGAGTATAACTAATCATGACATGTAATGCTGCACGTGGGCGAGCGGACCCAAGCTGGGTTCAGTAACATGAATACTGCGTCCTGCAGGACATCCCACCTTCTGCATCTTGCAGACCCGTGTCTTTTGTTTCCTGGAGGCCGATGAGCTTCGGGTTGTCTGCTTGCACCTGCCTTCTCTTTTTGTGAGCTTGAGACTGACTCAGCCATTAAAATTGAGGCCTTTTACAAAGTGTTTAGAGGCATAGTGTCATGAACTTGACCCGCGGCCAGCAGGGTGCTGGGGAGTTAGCTCTTGGTCTGGCCCCGTTGCCACGCCTAGCACTGAGCACTCAGTGGGGTGGGGGCGGGGGACAGCAAATGCCCGTGGCGGGAGGGGTGTGTCATGGTACAGAGTGTCTGTGTGGGGTGGTGGAAAGTTCTGGAAATGGATGGTGGTGATGGTTGCACAGGAGTGTGAACATACTTAATGCCACTGAATTGCAAACTTACAAATGGTTAAAATGGTAAAGTTTATGTCTGTGTTACCACAATGAAAATAACAAAAAAATATGGCTGCTTTTAAAAAAAAAATCAGAAGGGTTTACAGTATGGTCAGGCATTTTGAAAATCTATTGGAAAACTAAATAAAAATACATGTAAAGGTAACTATTTGAGACAAATGTTTGAATCCCCATTTTTATCATCTGTATCCCCTTACAGGATGTGACATACGTTTGTGAGTGACACCTTAACTATATATTTTGAAGTAGTTTAGCTCTTAATTTCAACCATTTGTGTTTTTGAAGATAGCAGTTTTCAAGTCTGTGCATATTGTACGTTAATGGTCATTTCTCAACTTTAGGAATTTGAGAGTGTATTTTGCGGAAGAACTGGCAGAAGGCTAAAGTTGACCAGACCAGACTCCTTGGTGACGTGTCCCACACAGGAGAGTCAGAGTAGCCCAGCTATGGAGATCAAGTGACTGGATGTGAACACTGATGCCTGGGAAGTAATCGGCTGTTCCTTCGTGACCCATAAATATATCCTAGGACCCTGGAACTCAGCTCTGATAGTCTAACTCTAAAGGGACATGATTCAGCTGATGGGACTCCAGTGGGGACTTTGAAAGCACATTTTGTAAAAATATTTATCTAAAACAAAATGCTTACTGATTAATGTCCTCTTAGACCATTTGGGGATGAAGACATCTTGACAATTAGTAAGTAATTTTTCAATTATCTGTCTGATTCCATCATGTTTTCTTAACATGATAACTTGAAAAATTAACATCCTTTGTAATTTCTTTAGTCTTAGAAGGTACATTGCTTTTTACTTATTTTATTTACATTTAAAATATGCCCCCTTAGCAACTAGAACAAGTTAAATTGTTCTTAGCTATAAGTAGTTTGGCCATTTTATTTCATTTGCTTATTGCTTCCCCTTGTAAAGATTTCTAGCTGCATAGAACTGTATTGCAAAATGCAGTCCTATTTTAAACCTTTTTGCTAGAAAATTTCCAGACATCTCCTTTAAAGGTACTTTTGTCCATAAGTGAAATATTGTCACAGTAGATTGCTTCAATGCCCTCATTTTCATATTGAGAGTCATTACTTTCTGTGTAATAAACTGTAGTGTTTGGAACTGAGTTTTTCAAATGAGTGGCTTTATTTATTACAATAGATAATACCAATAGACTTTAGTGCAGTACAGTCACTTTCAATAAATACTGTCAATGGGAGATAGTTAAACGATTGTACACAAAGGAGGCAGGTAAATCAGACGAGACCTTTGTATGGAAGGGATACTGTACATTAAATTCTTTATTTTTTTTTGTAATACTGTGGCCAGTCATTAATCTGAAGATTTCATGTATCATTTTATTGAAATGATATCTTAGCCTTTACACAAATGCCATGTAAACAAGTTGCTGAATATTCTTTTCTCTCGTGAAATTGTACAGAACTTTCTATATGGACACCCTAGACCCCTCTGAAATGTTGGGTTGACGATTTTAGTACATAGGCCTGTGTCTGAGGTATGATGTTACAGCCGAATGGACCACTGTAAATACACGTAGAGACAGAACACTCTGACAGCAGCTCGATGAAGGATGCTCTCGGGGACCAAGTGTCCAGCCGCTGCCACTGAGGACAAGGAGGAGCAGGCCTCGCTGGACGGCACGGCGGTGTCCAACCATTGATCCCAGGACGCCGCTGGTCCCCGCAGGGTCCTCGCACAGCTGGCTGCTTCAGTCGGCATCACTTTCTCACTCGCTTCCTGAAGTTGTGTTTTAGGAGCTCCTGGGACCTGATTTTTCCCCGCCCCCTGCCATCACGGCTCCTTGGCAGGCGGAGGTGTCGCAAATGCCGGGGGTCCCCTGAGCGCCAACAGCACCGGGAAGGCCAGGATCGCCAGGGAGCCCAGGCTCTCCGTGGGCCCCGTCGCGGCCGTCTTTGCTAACACCGGACACGCCTTGTGGTCCTTGAGACACACCAGGAAGGTGAGTGGAGACACAGAGAGAGGACATCAGTGGTGTGTCCGTTCAGCCAACCCAAGTCTTGTGTTTCTGTAGCTCGTTTCTTAACTCTGGGAGGGGCCCAGGGGAGGCGCGCTCAGGCTGGAGAACAGCGAGGGCAGAGGCCAGGGCGCGGGAGTCTGGGTTCTGTCCTAAGCAGGGCAGCTCGGACTTGAGAAGGGTCAGCTGGTGCCATGTGAGGAATGGGTCTGGGGTGAGCGAGGGGGATGCTGACGATGATGGTGGTAACCATGGGGATGGTAACCATGGGGATGGTAACCATGGGGATGGTAACCATGGGGATGGACCAGGCGTGAGGCAGAGAGCCCCCCGCCCCCAGGTGGTGGGCACCTGGGCAGAGGAGAAACCAGGAGCTGGGGGTGCGGGGAGGGACGGAGTGAGCGAGCAGCTGGGCCGACAGGTGCGTGTTTGCTCCCGGGACGTGTCTGCAGATGCGGTGGCCCCGGGACAGCCCCCGAGAAGGCTCGGGATGGACCGTGGCTGGGCCTGCCCTCCTCCCTCTCGGCAAAGTATTTATATTCAACATGAAAAGTGTCAACATGCAGGGTACATGTGGGTCACTTAAGAGAAAATTCTGTTAGAATTTAACTGAAATAGATACTCAATGGCTTTAGTTGAATAGAATTTAACTGAAACTCCTGAACTAAAACAGACACAGGGTGATCTGATTAAAGGGTCGTTAAAACAGTCCCTAACCTGGCATCTAAGGGTGCGTTGTCGGGAGAAAAGCTGTTCCCTCAGAAGAGGATGAGACGTGCCCGTCACCCAGAGGTGCCTGTGTAGCGTTAGTGACAGCGGCCTCATACCTTGGAGCCCTTGGTCTCCGTCAGGCCCGTCCAGGCCCTCGCCAGCTGAGCCTTTGTCTCCTCTGTCCCCCTGGTTTCCTGTCAAGGGCAAGTGACATACGCATTTGCTTAGAAGCCCTGATTCAGGATCAAAGACAGACTTCTGCTGCGGGTGAGTGTGTGATCCTGCCTTTTTACAAGTAGGGTTCCTGCTTCCTAAGCTTTTTACTGAATCAAAACACATTTAGAAAAGGACACACGGCAAAGTGTCGGTCGGGCTGGATGGATTTGACAGAATGAACCCACCCACGTGACTCGCCAGCCTCAGAGCTGCACTTTTGGACTTTTAGTTTGTTCACAATATTTATGCCTGTTAAACAGCTGAGTGTTTGCCCTGTATTCCTATGTTCAACATGATTTTTGACAAATTATCTAAGGTGTTTTACAACGTCCCCTGAACTGCGTTCTCCACTCCTCCTCCACCTCCAGCTGGTTTTGGTCGCTGGGAGGTGAGCCGAGGCCCTGCTACGAGGGCCCGCTTGTCGGCCTGCGCTGTGTGTGATGCTGGCTGCAGACAGCTTATCCTGAGTGATGTTCTTGGAAAATTGAGCCTCTTGTCAACGTAGTGACGCTCAGTGAGGCAAGCAGCCTTGTTGGGCGCGGTCTGTCCTGCCTGATGGTAAAAGCAGTGACACCAGTTTCCTTTCCGCTGGTGTTTGTCACTTTTCCCATCGCAGAGGGTAACACACCTTCTACAAAGGATCAAGAGCCCCAGGGCCGGGCAGTCGGGGCCTCCCGTGGGGCCTGGGCTTTCCTGGCCTCCAGAGCAGGTCCCTGATCTGCTGTGTCCCCGGGGGGAGATGGAAGCCCAGCCGTGACAGTGGCTTCTGCCTGAAGACCTACAGTATGTATTCTCATTTAATTCAAACAATAACCTTCGCTCATCCCCACCCCGAGGCAGGTGCCCCAGGGAACAGCTGACCCTGCACCGTGTGGCGGCCTCCCCTGAATTCTGCTGTGCAGTTTTCCTGAGAACCCGTAAAGTGATCAATGCTATTTTTGAATTTTATTTTCAAATGTCTTAAAGGCATTCAGATCCCTATTTGGAGAAAACCTTGTTTGGTCTTTCTTTGAGGACAACCATCCGTCCCGCAGACTGTACTGGCACAGACGGACCAGGGACGGTCAGAACTCACACACGTCTCCAAGACAACAGGGAGATGTCTGATGGTAAACTTGGGACGGTGTGAGAAGGTGCATTTGACACGTTTGCCGTGTAGTGTTGAAACTATTCAATCTCCCGGCGTCTTAACAGTAATGAAATGATACCTCTAACTCTGGAAGCATTTTCATCTGCTGAGGTATTTTAACTTAACCTCACAGAGGACAAAAGGAGCTCACAGAAGTAAGTTTCCCTTGGAAACTTTTTTCTTAAGCTGTTTTTCAGAAACAGAAAATTATTTGGTCAATAAGTTAGGAACACATTGCAATCACGAACTTTAAATCCTGAATGGGGGCCGTGGGGCTAGCTGCCTGGGGGCAGGCCGGCGGCCGTGGTTAGAATTTAAAATGAACTACATGGTAAAGGCCTTGTTGGAAAAGGTTAGTGGCCAACGGCTCCCTCTCTGGGCACCAAGCGTCCCCACGATCGCAGCCCCGCGTGGGACCAAGATTCTCGCCTCGTTTCAGCTCGTCCCTAGTTCCTTACAGTCCCTAAGATGGAGTTTTGATTTATAATTTTTGCCTTTTGCCACAGAAGTGGTCACACGTGCCAGTTTCCATGAAGGGAAGTGCTGTTCCGTACAGATGGGGCTCCTGTGCGTTCATTCCTCACATTCTTCTCAACCCTCCTCCCCCAGATGTTATTCTAACGGTATTTGAGAAAACCATCACATTTTGAAAAACGTTGTCACACCCGTGGGTTTAACCGAGCTGGGCCTGAAAGCATGAAGGGCTCTACCCGAGGCGGCTTCTAGCAATGGCTCAACCTCCCAGGGCTTTTCTAGATGAGCCCGTGGACCCAGAGGGAGGGGAGGGGAGGGGTCCCCCCAGGCAGCTCAGACGTGTGTGTCAGACGTGGATCGGCAAGGCCGGAAGGACCCTGGCTGAAGGCCAGGTGACTTTGGGCCCATTTCCCCTCTGGGTCTCTTCCCCCGCCCTGTCCCCCCCGGGGAGCCTCTCTGCGTGGTGGGGGCAGATTTCACGGCTGGGGTACTGGCTGGGGGCTCTGGCGTGTGGCCGCGTGGTGGGTGGACTGCACTCACCTCTGGGTCCGGGGTCTCCCAGCTCTCCGGTGGGACCGCGGTATCCAGGGGGCCCTCGAGCCCCAGGGTGACCGATGGAGCCTGGGGGCCCCGGGGGGCCGGGGGGGCCAGCGGGACCCGGCCGACCGATGGACCCCGGTGCTAAGGGCTTCCTCAGGTGCGCGGCTAGCTGTGCGATTTGCTCTTTTGGAAAACAAAGATCAGACATCTGTTCGTCAGAAGTGTGTTATATAAAGTGCGAATATACTGCCTTTCAAAGGAAGTTTGCTCATTGATTGAAAAGGGCTTTAACTGCTTTGGGTACGTGATAGGTGCTGTCCCAGTCCTCGGTGACCCAACGAGTGAATCACAGCCCTAGAGAGGAGCTCCTTAAAGAGCTCATGGATCGGAGAGGCCAAAAGATGTCCGCTTGGTCTGTCAGAGCTGAAAGGGCACGATTCTTTGACCCTTGGGACCACTTCCCTGAGCAGACGTTTAGAACATCCCCGGTGCGCCAGGCACCGCGGCAAACCCCGCGGGGGGGCCCCCTCTAGTGCAGACCCCGAGGACCGCGGGCGGTAGGCCAGCCCGGAACGTGGCTTGGCTGGAAGGTGGTGGAGGGGGAGGCTGCGTGGGGATGGGGTGAAGGCGAGGATGGGGCTGGGGGTGGGAGGGGCTGCCGCTCCAGGGGCGGAGCCGTGGGCGGGATGGGACAGGACAGAGGGCGCTCACCGCTGACCATCCCCACACACAGCTCTCTGATGCGCTGCTCGCTGGCTTCTTTGCCCTGAAATTCACCCCAAAGTCCATCATCGTATTGGGGGCATGCTGGCATCTCCTTGAGGCACCCCCACCATCACACTCTGCAAAGTAACCTTGATCATCTAGAATAGACTTGATCTAAATCCAGGAAAAGCCCGACACCAATGAGCACTGGCTCCAGAAAGGAGACACGTACCGGGACTCCGGGTTTCCCAGTGATGCCAGGCACGCCTCGCACGCCCTGGAGGCCCATGGGGCCAGGGTGGCCCGGGACGCCGTCTATGCCGCTGGTGCCGTTGGGGCCCTGGATGCCCTTGGGACCCAGCTCCCCTCGACTGCCGGACTAGAGGGAAACAGCAGGAAGGGGTGGGTCAGGGCATGGGCTTCTCCCTCGGGAGGAGGAGGGCCCGCAGTTTCCTGACTTCTGACCAGGGCAGGCCTCTGAGATCTGCACGGCCGTCAGGGCCCCGGGGCTGGCCCGGGGGCCCCGAGGAGCCAGCCTCTGCCAGGCACTCACCTCTCCTTTGGGTCCAACAGGGCCACTGGGACCCTGCAAAAGAGCAGAAGGAAAGTTGTGCATTTTAATTACTTGCGTGTTGTTAGTTGGTGGGAATTATTTCCCCAGGATCCAGTCTAGCCGGTTATTAGTTGGGGACGGAAGAGAAAAGCAAGTCATCCACGAAGCTGCTGTTTGATGGCATCACAATAGCCACAGTGGTTACTCCTTTTTATTCTAGGGTTCGTTTTATATTGCTGAGATTGTATTATAGCTACTGATGTTTTTAAACTTATTTTCCCTAGAGTGTTTTAGCTGCATAGTCCTTTTTCTCATCCATGTTTACTTTGTTCCCGTTCTTTATTTTTTATCTTTTTTAACATCTTTTTTGGAGTATAATTGCTTTACAGTGGTGTGTTAGTTTCTGCTTTATAACAAAGTGAATCAGTTACATATATACATATGTCCCCATATCTCCTCCCTCTTGCGTCTTTATTGTTACACATTTGGCGGAGCTGAGGGTCTCTGTGTCTAAGGCTCCCCCTTCTCCAGCTGTGACCTCAGGAAGCTGCCTGGCAGGACGTGGACAGGGACTGGGCCCCAACCAGACAGCAGACGGCCCAGGACCACTCATCCATCCACGCCGCCGCCCTCTGCTCAGGCCACAGCTGGTGGCCCCCCTCGAAGCCAGAGGGAGATGGAGGGGCCAGGCTTTTCAGCTCAGACAGCCTGAGTGGTAAGTCGCTGAGAGCCCAGTGTGAGGGGCACTGCCCGCCACGCAGGCGGGGGTGCAGCAGGTCGGGGGGCTGCTCCCAGGGTCCCATGTGTCAAGGTCATCTAGGAATTCACCAAGATGAACAACACTCGTGCACACGACTGAGATCATCTCAGCTCAAGCTGGGAAAAATTGGCTCTGGGCTACAGGGTTGTGCTGGAGATGAGGGTCCCTGGGGCTGAGCCGTTTCCGTCTCCTCTAGACTCAGAGAAGGGCTCAGTCACAGAACTGGAGACCCTCACCATGTGGGAGCCACAAAGATCTTTATCCCCAAACCCCCTGACTGTTCCGTTTCATTCACCCGCCCCGAGGTGTGACTCTGTCAATGAACTCCATCAGGGTTTTATTCTAAACTCAACCTGAGTTTTAGCTCTGTGGAAGCAGGGTTTTCTGTAGCTCAGTCTCAACTCTGGCTAATTCATGCTGGAGCCGCAGATGGAGCACGGGAGGGGGTAGAAAACCCCAGAGCTGGGCCTGGGGCCACCTTCTGCCTTAGGGGCCGGTCAGCAGCCAGGACCTCAGCTGCGCCTCGGTCCTCAGCTCGGCCCACCCCAGCCTGGACCTGCAGAGGCTGCCCTGCCCCAGCCCCCCACCCGAACGCGGCGAGTTCTGTTGTCAAAAGTGAGGCCGACTTAGTCATACTCACCAGTTCTCCTTTATCCCCAGGAAGGCCATCGGCGCCCGCGATGCCCTGAAACGACACAGCTCAAAGTTGGAGAACTGTCCACGCTGCCATCCTCCAACCTTGGTGGGAGCCGGTGCCTGACACCCAGACCCAGGCCGAGGCACCAAGCAGACAGTAAGCAGAGCCTCAGGTGGGTTTAGACTCTTCTAGGTCCTCCTGGTGCTCCCGGGGGGTCAGAAGCAGAGCTGCGCCCCGCCCCCCTGGCCTCTGGGCCCTCCAGAGAGAAGGTGCTGCCTGGAGAACAAACACTTTTCTAATCTGCTCCTGGAACCCAGATGGCCAGCAGGGAACACGCCCCACTCTGAGGGTCCCAGAGGAGCCGCCCAGGCCACAGGCGGCCCCCGTTGTACCCAGGAGCCAACTGGTCCCGGGTCCGGCTGGGTGCCCAGAGTTGTCAGCCCGTGGCGGGGGCGGCGGCGGGAGAGGGAGGGAGATGAGAGAGATGAGAAGGATGCCCCCTAGCCCTGAAGACAGCGGGCAGCCCACAGCTGACCTGACCGCCGGTCGCTCACCTGGTCGCCCTTTGGGCCTGCAGCTCCTCCTGGGCCCTGGGCAGAGAAAGGCTCAGCGTTAAAGAAACCACAGGGATCCCTGGGTGACCCGCACCCGCTGTGGCGCCAGGACGAGCTGGGGGCACCCGGGCTGCTGTGGAAACAGCCTCCTTCCCGGACGTTTGGCATCCTGGCCCCTAAGTGTGCTGGGATCCTCCCGTAGAGCCCTCATCTTTTTAGGGGCTCGTAGCCTCGCCCCACATGGGGTGCACGATTGTTTCACGGGCCCTGCTGCCGGACAGCAAGGCCTCTGGGCTCGGCATCACCGGAAAAAGTTTGGATCGTGCGGCATTTTCCCGATGTGAGCTGCCGAGTCAGAGCCCGAAGTTTGTATTGATCATCTTTCCAGGGGACTGCGGGATTAGGGGTATGTCTGGGAACTGCCAGAATCACCCCTAAAATGTTAAAATAAAAACTGTCCATCTGCTCAGATAGCAGCGTGAGGAAGAACCCGCCCAAGGGGTCCAGAGAGTGAAACTTCCCTGTGACCTCAAAGTGCAGGTGAGGGTGACCGGGGAGTGGGGGATACAGTAACTGGCCCCTGGCCCCCACGGGGACGGGCGCAGTGTCCAGGGCCTCTCTCTCTACCTCTTGGAGGCCCTGGTGCCCTTGGCATGCCCCTGACCCCTGGCATTTCTGGCCTGAAGGCTGAGGAAGGGCCCACTGTCCCAGCCGCAGGCCGTGGTTTCTGTGGCCCGCCAGGCCCGGAATGAAGGGGCGCCAGAGATGGCAGCTCCTGGGTCCTGTCACTGCCAGCAGGCGGGCGGACGGCCAAGGAAGGCACCTGAGGTTCCCCTGGGACCTGGGGTAGCGTGGCCAGGCCGGAGCCCAGACACAGCTCACAACCTCCTCCCGGGGCCCCCGGTCACCCAGACTGGGGCTCTCTGTGCCCCAAAGATCATGGGACAATAGGGACACCCACAGTGCCCGACTACTGCGCACCCACAGTGTGAGGTGCCTCTGGGGGCCGCTGACGTGGCGCCGCTGTGTGTCCCGTGGGACTGTGGGTGGGGTGCAGGAGCGGGACACCCTTGCTAGGACAGCCACTTACCCGGTCGCCCCCGCCGCCTCGGAGGCCTTGGGGGCCGGGCAGGCCGGGGTCTCCCATGCTGCCCTTCCGGCCCTACAGACAAGGACGCAGCACGTCAGCACCCACATGGAGCCCAGTGGGCCCCTCCCCAGCCCAGCTGGCCCACCTGGGCTCCCTGGGCGCAGACCTCACCCACCTGGAAACCGCGGACACCAGGGGCTCCGGGGGGGCCTTGCGGGCCCAGAGCCCCCTGAAAGACAGACAGAGTGTGAGTGCAGCTCCGCCTCCCCCGCGGGGGCTGGGCAGACACAGGAGCTGGTCCCCAGCCATCTGGCCCAGTTACTGGGGAAAGAGGTGGGAGGGATCCTGGGGGGGCAGCTGGGGGTCGCAGGGGCCCGTGTGTCAGTTGGACTTGGCGCGGGGCACCGATGCCGATGTCTTCCTTATCTTGGTCTATGGTGGGGCTGAGAGGCGGGGTGCTTCCACCACACCTCCCAGGCCCAAGGTGGGGTGCTCCCTCGGCCGGCTGGGTGCTGGGACTTTGCTTCCTCAGCACAGAGGTCTCAAGGACAGGACAGCTCGAGCCTGGCTACCACCATGTCCCAGCTTTCACAGGCTCAGCCCATTCATGCATCCAGAACGCCACCGCAGCCCACACAGAAAAGGGGGCCACTCGGCTGTGGCTCCATGCCCACCCCCACCCCAGACTTCATTCCCCCGACTCACCGCTGAGCCCCTGTGGCCAGCCTCGCCTCGCTCCCCGGCCACACCAGCGTCTCCCTACACTCGGGGAGGGGGACAGGGGGTGTCAGCGGGGTCCGCGCACACTCGGTTGGGGGCGAGGGCTGCAGATACTCACGGGGACACCGGGCTCTCCTGAGGGGCCAGCTTCGCCCAGCTCTCCAGCTCTGCCCTGCAGGGGAGGGGTGAGCCCTCCGTGAGCTCTGCCCACATCCCTCTGCCCAGGATCCAGGCTGCGGCCTCTACCCCTTCCCCCTTCCCCCTTCCCCCTTCCCCCTTCCCCCTTCCCCCTTCCCCCCTTCCCTGCCCCTCCCCCCTCCCCTCCCCAGAAGAAAGAAGCCACATACCAGTTCTCCCTTCTCACCCTTGGACCCTGCTCGTCCAGGGAGACCCTGCAGGTCAGAGGTCAGAGGTCAGCATACAAGACCAGAGGCAGAGCATCCCCCCAAGGGTGAGGGGCTCCTGCAGCCTCCCCGGCCTTGATGCACAGCCCCCTGCAGGTGCCCCACTCAGGAACCCACGGGAGACGACCACTGGCATTGTCCCTGGGGCCACGGCAGGAGCCCCATGCACTCACCGGCAGCCCATTGGGACCCTTCTCTCCTGGGGCACCATTGCGACCAGCTTCTCCCTGTGGGAGTTTGGGGGGACATGGGGTGCTGAGGCCCTGGAGGCTGAACTCCCTGCAGACCCCTCCTCCCCTGCAGACCGCCAGCCAGTACCAACCTTCTCGCCATCAAGTCCCAGCACACCGTCCCGGCCATCCTTGCCCGGCATGCCCTGAGGACAGCGGATGGTGTGAGGCCCAGTGGGCAATCAGCCTGGTCATCCTCCAGGTCACGCCCACCAGGCCCCTCCCTTCCGCAGCCCCCTGCACTAGGTCTGCCCTCCCGGGCTCGGGGGGCAGGTAGTAACCCGTGCCGCCCTCCGATCACGCAGATGAGGGCGGTGAGGATGCACCCAGACCACACACTGCCCCCCGCGTCCCGCGTCTGCCCAGACTCTTCACGCGCCCCAGGGAAGTTCTGCCGTGCCCACTTTACGGACGGGGAAACTGAGGCTTGGGAACCAGGATTTGGGCTCAGGACTGCCGAATCCCACAGGCTTGACTAATTTTGGAATCTCAGACACAGCCATGTGCTGGGAAGGTGGCAGGAGAGCGGCTGGGGTCCCTCCCTCCCCTCCAGCCTCCCACTGCCAGGCTGTGCTACCCCAGGTGGCCTCCCAGGGGCCCATCCTCTAGGGCCAGGATGGGGTGGGGACCAGGAGGAAGTGGGGGTCTGGGCTGAGCATGGGCACATAGCAGGGATGAGGGGGCACAGGTGTGGAGGGCCAGTGCTCAGGACCCTCAGAATGCCCCCCACCTGTGCCACCCAGTCCCCCACCCACCCTCACGTGCCCCTGGAATGCAGATGAGCTCAGCCCGAGACCCTCTACCTCTGTGTGGTCTAGATGGCAAAAGATTCTGTGGCCTCCGGCAAAATGCAAGTGTGCAGGCCCTTCACCCACAATTAGGCATTTGCAGAAGGCGACAGCAGAGCGAAACAAGGGAGGGCCAGTGGCCTGCGCAGCTGGCCCAAGTATAGCCCAGGGCCATGGGAGGAGAATGACTCTCCCGGGGAAGCAGGTACAAAGGGCAGGGAGCAAGGGGCCGGCAGAGCCCCCTCCGCCCCTATGCTGGCATCCACGGGCACTCACCGGCTCTCCGACCAGCCCGGACATGCCAGGGACGCCTTTAGGACCAGGCCTGCCCTGAAAGACGCACAAGGGAGCGCAGTTAGGCCCTCCGGGACTGCTCCTCCCAGATACCTCACTAGGTCCAGGGGAGGGGGGTGGGGAGGTAGGCCCAGGAGCCTTAGACGTGCAGTGCACACCACTTTCTAGACTCCGGGTATTGAGCTTGGGCCAGGGGACAGCTGTGTAGGCCAGGCCCGACCCCCAGGGGAAAAGGCCCGTCACCCCGGGAGCTATCTTAGGATCCTGTGGATGCTGCGGCATCACATGGCCGCCTCCCGGACCTCCAGCCGCTAGGCTCAGGCCAGGGGAAGACAAGATTGGTTCAGAGACGGTCACTTCATTTCGTGAGATGCTTAATTATCTCTCGGCTTCACTTATGCTCTGCTTAACCCGAGAGTTGTTTTCTCTGTTGCTGCATCTCACAGCTGGGCATCCTTGGCCCAAGATCAGGCCCCACTGCCCAGGGCCTCTTGACGGATGTTAGTGGCCAGGATTCGCACTCAGAAGTGTGGTCCTCCGGACCCTGCCCTGCTGCTCCGGAGAGCTTCAAGGAGCCACGGGGGCAACAAGGCCGGGGGACTCCTGGGGGAGCCGCCTGGGCGGGCGGAGGGCTGGGACCCCCAGGCCCAGCTTGGCACTGTCCAGCGGCTTCCCCGCCACCCGCAGGAGAGGGCAGCTGCCCCTCGCCTCCCTGGACTTACCGTCCATTCCCCGCACCCCCCCACCCCGCCCTGTGGGTCAGGTTCTCCCAAGGAAGGACCCAGAGAACACAGGCTCTCTCACTTACGAGGTCGCCCTTGGGGCCGCGCAACCCCTCTGGGCCCCTCTCGCCTCTGTCACCCTGCAATGACAAGGGGGGATAGGGAGAGAGTTAACTCAAGAAGGTGGGCGAGCAGGATGACAACGCTGAGGGTCACAGAGGCCAGAGGGACACTCACCACACCTCACTTCACGTCTGGAAAGAGAGAGAACGCAGATCTCCCACGAAGGACCGGCTGACTCTGGATTTGCCCCCGCCCCCCAGGTGTGCCCACTGGTACCTGCCCAGGTGTGCCACATGTGAGTCCCCCCAGGTGTGCCCAGGGGATAGGTAGCCCAGTGGGGCTGGCTGGGGGAGGCGTCTGAGTGAGCAAGAGAGAAGAGAGCCTGGGCCTGCACGGGACCACCCCCCACCCCCCACCCCCAGACACACGTACCACTTTCCCAGGGGCTCCTGGGATCCCGGGGGCCCCTCGGAATCCGATGGGACCCTGTGGAGGAGAAGGGGCACCTGAGCCTCTCCTCTGAAGCCGGGGCAGCATCCCCCAGAGCACCCGGCTCCCTCTGGAGAGGCCTGCCGGGAGCCCCCCACCCAAGCCCCCCCAGCAGGCCCTTCCCCCATCAGCCCCCCAGTGGTCCCCAAGCCCCTCCCCTTCCCACATTTGCCAAGGCCTCCCCTGCTGTCCCCTGTTTGCCTCTCCCATTCCCTTTGGGCCTAAGCCACAAAAGCCTTCACAGGCCCCGGTTTTGGGAACCATCCAGTGAGTGGAGGCCCAGAGGGCCGCGGTCACACAGGCCACCTGTGGCCACTGGCGAGGACCCGTGCTCAAGGGGCCCATCTAACGTCTGGAGGTGGCCCCCCAGCCACCCCTTGACCTCGGGCTGGCCCACAGCCCCTCAAGGGCCAGGTGGCGGGGGGCTGGTGGACTTACCCGGTCCCCGGGGGGTCCGAGTGGCCCTGGAAATCCTCGTAGGCCCCGTGGACCCTGCAGAGAGAGAGCTGGAGCTGCAGGGCCTGGGCCGGCAGCCCCCGGACCGCACACCTCCCGGGAGCCGCTGAAGGGCTCTGGTATATTCCCCAAAACCCTGCCTCAGGACCCGCACCCGGTTCCTGTCCTGGGAGTTGGTGGACTGTCCCCACCCCACATCCTCACCTGTCCAACACCTCCCCTTACTCACCTGCAGCCCAACGGTGCCTGGGATGCCAGGGGGCCCAGGGGGGCCGGGGTCACCCTGCAGGAGAGGTGGGTGGCGTCAGCCCCGAGCTCTCCCCGCACCTCTCCGAGCCCACTGCCCCACTCCCCCTCCAGAGCCCTTGCCGTGCGGGGCGTCGCCCCACTTCACAGCTGAGCCCCCAAGGCCCAGAAAGGTCACACCGTGTCCTCCCCCGCCCTCCCCAGACACCTCCTCCTGGCGGCGGCCAGCCCCTCTGCTGCTCACATGGCAGTCTGGCGGCTCGCACCGCGCTAGAGGGAACCCAGGCTCACCCGCAGCCTGTGGATGAGGATGCACAGATGCCCTCCAGGGCAGTGGCCATGGGGGAGGGTGGCAGGGACTACTGGGGACCACTGGGGACCACTTCGGGCTGAGGCCCACCTTCTCCAGCCCGCAGCGGGCCTGCCCAAGCTCAGGGAGCTTCCGTGTGAGGCCAGGTGTTGGGGGCTCTGTCCAGAGGCCCTGCCCCAAATCACCCGGCTCTAAGAGCCAGGCCCCGAGGGGAGGCGTGCACAGAAGCTGCTCCATCAGAGGGCACCGAGATGCAGCCAGCACGTCCTCACACACCCGCAGCCCTGCCAGAGTCCCAGCCCCCACGCCCACAGGCGCCTGTGCCTCCCCGCCACCCCCCGGGGCGCCACCCAGCCGCCAGCCGCCTTCACCTTCTCGCCATCCTTGCCGACTTCTCCTTGCTCCCCTTTGTAGCCGGTGGGTCCCTGAAAGACAGCGGCGGGTGGACGGTAGCAGACCCCACAAGCAGCCCTGAGCCAGTTAAGGCCTGCCTGGCCCACCAGCCCAGCTGGGGAAACAGAGGCCCGGTTGGGAGGAGAAGGGCTGGGCCAGGGAAGGGGTCTGGGGGCCTGAGGCCAGCCTTCCCTCACGCCCTCTCTCAGTGCCCCTCCAGCCCCCAGCGGGTCACCGGGGTGGAGGGGCACAGGGACAGAGCAAAAGGTCCCCCAGCAGGGCAGGGGCCAGCGCCCTTGCTTCCCGCAACAATCCTGCAACCAGGGCAGGCTTTCTGGACGCCCACCTCCCCCCGGACCTCCGCCCACATGGGGGCCCCGCCACCCCCTAGGGGTGTGAAGGTGAGCTGGGGTCTGAGTCAACCCTCAGTGGTCGCTCACCTTGAACCCTGGCATTCCTGGGGGCCCCGGGGGGCCTGGCGGGCAGATGGCCGGGCACTGTTGGGAAGGAGAATGGTCAGACCCCTCCCAGTAAAACAGGGGCGGCGCTGAGGTCAGAACCCAGGGGCCCGGAGGTGGGCCATTTGGGGTGGGTGGGGGGGAGCTCGGGCCGCACGGGGGCCTCCTGGGGAGCCCAGACAGGGCCTCATTCAGGGCCACCATGGGGCGCGGTGCGGGGCTGCAGAGCCAGAGCATGGCCGCCGGCCCCTCATAGCCGGCTCCGATGTCTCAGCCCCAGCACAGGTTCAAAGCAGCTATTCAGCCCGGTGGCTGCTGGCTCCACAAAGGGGCCTTTATCACGCGCCGGCTCTGCAGCCAGCTCTGCTCGGGGGTCCCCTCGGTGCCAGAGGTGCCTCAGGGAGGGACACGTGGTCCTCGGGCACAGGCCGGATGCCCCACACCTGGGGGCTCGGCGAACCCAGGGGCGGCATGGGGGTGTCTGGATCATTCCACGGCTGCTCTGGCACAGAGCCAGTGACGTTCACCTCCCCCAGCCGTCCTCCTCTTTCCAGAAGACCCCCAAACCCTCCCTCAGAGCACCAACCGTCAAGCAGGACACGGGTGGGGGAGACAAGGGCAGCAGGGGTCCCAGTGGGCAAGCGGGCTGGGCCAGGCTCTCCCTTTAATAACTTCCAGCCGCTCCTCCGAGGAGGCCGGGCGCTGGCCTGGCCCACAAACAGCTGTGCAAACGAAGCCCACGAACCCCAGGCCTCCAAAGTCACTGTTTTTCTTCTGACAAGAGAGACAAAGCTCAACAACCAAAGGCGGGTCCCAGACTCTCTGGTCTGGAAGCTTTTGTGGTCGGGAAGCCTTCTGTCTGCGCCCCCAGGGCAGCCAAGCTCGCCGCTGACGGGCACCCGGAGCCTGTCTGTGCCGAGGGGCAGGATGGGCCCACACGTGATTTTGCTTAAATTAACTTCAATCCGTGCTGCTGCGCATGCCAGGGTAGACCGGTGAGGGCGGGGAGGGGCAGCCCGGGGGGGACGTACCCAGAGCTGGTGCCGCTGGCACTGAACCCGTCCCTAGGGGCCCCCGTCCCTAGGGGCCCCCGTCCCTGCCTTCCTGTGCTCTCCAGACAGGCCCCTCCTACCAAGACAGGCACCCCGACAAAGGGCTTCACAAAGGCTGCACGTGCCTACCTGAAGGTCAGTAGTGCCTTCGGGGAGGACCCCCGGGCGACCCTGGAACAGAAAGACGCCAGCTTTGACGTGCCCCCCCCCCACCAAGGCCTCCAGGGGACTCAGGGGCCCTTCATCCCCCCCCCCCCCCGTGGCCAGTGCCAGGTACTGCTGGTCCCCCCCTGCAGGGCATGTGACAATGACAGAAACCAACTGCCCTTGGGGCGGGGTGGCTACCAGGCCTGAGCCTCACTAGCCCTGGGTCAGCTGACGCACACGGCTCCAGCCTGGACTTGGCCCGTGTCTGGGGTGTGGCCAGGACTCCCCACGTGGACACGGGTGCTGGGGCTGGGGGCATGGGGGGCCTGAGGACGGGCACCCTGGGGACAGGGGAGGCAAGCCCACCAAGCAGTCACCATGCCTGGGACTCCTCCTGAGAGGCTCTAGAACCCCGCCCAGTACTCACAGCGGGGCCGGGAGGTCCCGGGGGGCCAGGGAGGCCTGGAAGTCCAGAGGGTCCCTGTGGGGGGATTATGGCTTAGACGGAGCAGGGCCAGCCCCCACCTGAGGTGAGGGGCCCAGCGACGTCCAGGGAGAAGCCTCCCCTCCACAGATGCCCCTATGGGGGCACTCCCAGTGCTGCCCAGCTGGCCCGCCCCAGCCCTGTGCGTCCTGAGGTCTGCGCTGCCCTGTCCTGGGCATCAGCCACGAAGGCCCACCCAGAAAGAGGGCAAGGGGAAGGGAGAGGAGGGGCACAGGGAGGCGGTGAAGGGGGAGGGGAAGGGAAGGAAAGCGGGGGGGCCCCCCCGTGGCTGCATTTGGGGAGTCCTGGCAGCCACTCACCGGGGGGCCCCGGAGGCCAATTCCGCCTGGGACGCCGCTCACCCCGGCCTCTCCCTGGGGGAGGTAAGAAGTGAGAGATGGGGGTCTGCACCCAAGGAGCTCTGAGGATCCCCAGGGGAGTCCAGACCGGGCTCCCATATCCCTATACAGGACCAGCCTGCCCTCTCTTAAAGCATGGGGACTCTGGGTGAGGGGTCAGCTCGCTGTTCCCCCACCAGAGGCCCCCCACCCCCAGCCCTGGTTTGGGACCTGGTGGCCATGTTGGCTCGGGGGTGGGGGGCGGCACGAGCGTTATCGGTACTCACGGGGGATCCAGGGAGGCCTTTGCCCTGCAATGCCAAGCATGGGGTCAGAACTTGCTGGAGACGGGAGGAGGTTGCCCACCACCCACGCCATCCCCCTGAGCTGGTCAGGTGAGTTGCTGGGGATCAGGGGCACAGCCCAGATAGCACCTAGGACCCCAGCCCGGGGACCAGCCCCCAGGAGACGCTGCAGAGGGGAGCAGACGTGGCGTTCGGGGGGCCCCTCCAACGCCCACCAGGAGGAGAAGACAGCACTCACCCCCAGCCCAGGCGGCCCTGGGGGTCCCAGACTGCCCTGCGGAAGGAAAGGGGGCATCAGGGGTGGGCTGGGCCCAGGCACCGTCGCTGATGTTCGCAAACCTGTTCCCTCCCCTCCCAAGTCCATCTCCCCTGAGGAGGGGGTTCTTGTTTTATAGGAGACCGACAGTGGGTCGGGGGGACCTCTGATGTCCCAGGGGCCTGGGACTGGTCCTTTACCAACAGTCCCGCTGAGGAAAAGCCAGAAAAGGTCCCTTCCTGGCAGCACTACTGCCGGCAGGACGGGCCACCAGGAAGGCACATGCCAGGTGTGACCTGAGCCACACAGAATAGCCTGATGCCCGGCTCCTCCAGGAAGCCCTCCGGCCTCCTTGGTCCACAGTAGGGAGCCTCAAACCTCCAGCAGCTGGTGGCCTGCCTGCCCGCCCAGCGCCCTCCTGGTCCTCTTGCTGCCTTGCATGCCAAGGATGAGGTCCCCTCCTGTGCCCCAGGCTCCCTGCAGAAAGCCTGGAGCTAGTCCCCCCTCCTCCCTTCCCCCACTTTCCCGCACTCCCCCAACGTCCTTGGGAACATCAGAGGCCCTGCCGGCTGCAGGCAGCCACTCTCCTCCTTGTTTCCCACTCAGAACACGCCCACAGCCCAGGTCCCAAAGGCAGGGCTGCGTCCTGGTTCCCTCCCCATCACAGCCCCCCTGCCCTCTGCACCCCAGGGCTGGGGGACAGTCACGTCTCGAAGGCGGGACGGAGAGGGAGTTGTTGGCCTCGGCTTTGCACCTGGAGCCACAAGAGGAGTTGGTTGGTCAGAAAGGGGGCTTTAGTGAACAGCGGTCAGCCTCGGGGGACGGGCTGGGTGGCCGTGGGCCCCTGGGGTGGGCACAGAGGGGCAGCGGCTCACCAGAGGAGGAGGAGGGCACGTGGGGCTGGTCACGCCCCAACCGCACCAGCGCCCCCAGCACGGTCTGAGGGCTGGGACAGCTCTGACCAGAGGGGACGGCGGGGGGGCACCCATCACCCTGTGTCCTCGTGCCCTCCAGCCCCCTTCCACCCCACGGCAGGGGCGGGGCCCAGCCAGTGCGGTCACAGCAGCTGCCCTCAGAAGCCACACCCTGTGGCCAGGTGGTGCTCAGCCTGGCTGCCCTGGCTGGGACCTCGCCCCTGAGCTGAAGCCACTGGACGCCGTGCCTGCCTTACCCGTTCTCCGGGGGCGCCCTTGGGTCCAGGGGGTCCATCCTGCCCGGTCAGACCCTGGGGAGGGAGGTGGAAGGAGGGCTGGAGGGGTCACGTGGGAAGGACGTGCCCTCTCAGGGGGAAGAAGCAGGCATGGGCCCCGCCCTGACTGAAGCCAGTCAAGAGAGGTCAGAAACACCCTCAGGTCGGGCACCTTCCCCTCTGGCCCCACCCACCGCCCACCTGGTGGGAAGCCAGCGGCTGGAGCACCTACTGGAGTGGGCAAGCCCAACGGGCAGGAGAGTACCCCTCTGACATCCCCTCCCGTGCGGGCAAAGCCCCCGGGCCTGGGGCCAGGCCTTAAGCTCCTGAGGAGCCCCTGACGCAGGCACCCTGGGGCTCGGAGGGGTCTGGATAATGGGCCCTTGTTCCCAGAGAAGCCAGAGCTGGCGGGACTTTCACCTCTCCTGTGCGCTGGCGCTGTCGTCTGGCACACAGGGCCAGACACTAACGGGTGTGGGATGAAGGCCAAGGGACCCTGCTGGGGGACATCCGGAGACACTCTTGGGCCTGGCTTTCCTGCTTGAGCTGGCCCAGTTGGAAAACAGCAATTAAATCTGACTCCTGGGCGCTGGGATGGAACCCCTCCAGGCTGGGAGGGGAGTGGGGGGGCTCGTGGGAGGAGAAGGAGGAGCCGGCACACTCACATCCACACCAGGCAGTCCCGGCATCCCGGCCTCTCCTGGTTTCCCTGGCTTCCCTGGGGCCCCTTTCGGTCCCTGTGGAGGGAAAGGGCAGAGGCGTGAGGGGAGCTCCAGCCGGAGCCTTGGCTTCACCGAGGAGACAAGTGTCCTCCAGCGGGGCACAACCTAGCAGCCCTAGATGGGCCCCTGTCCACCGGAGCCCCAGCCCTCGCTGCCGCCCCGCCCGCCCCTTGCGGGCCCAGGAGGGCTTCCCCCTCCCGCTGCCCCTCTACCCTCCTTCGGTCCCATCTGTAGGACACTCACCCAGACGCTTTGGCCTCCCCAGCTAAGGGCCAGTGGGCCCCTCTGTGGGCCCCTCCATGAGCCCAGAACCCTCAATTCCAGGGCCTGAACAGCTCCAGGACGGCTCACTTGTGGGACCTCGGACAGGCTGGATGTGCAGCTCTGTATGGACCTCTTCCCTGACCTGCCGGGGCACTTGCCCAAGCAAGCTTCAAAGCCAGACCCTGCGTGGAGACTCACTGAGGCCCACCCACTCCCCTCCCACCTCTTCCCGCTCTGGCCCCGCTCCAAGGCCGCCCTTTGGCGACCCAGGGCCCAGCATGGTGGGAAGGGGTGTCAATGACCCCACTGCTCTAGGCCCACCCATCCCCTCCAGACTAGAAGGAGGCCTCCTCCCCGCCCACCCCCACCACAGCCAGGACACTCACCAAGGGCCCAGGCAGCCCTGGAGGACCAACTTCTCCCTGCAGAGAGGGAGATGCCCACACGTGACCAAGTGTCCTCCGGAAGCTCCGCCCAGGGGAGGAGAGCTGGGCCCCAGAGGAGACCCCAGGAGGCAGGATGGAACCCTTCACCCCATCATCCACACCTGTAGGCACCTCCCCTCTAGGGCCAGGTGCAGAGGCAGGTGGTGGGGAGAGGGGTGAGCTGGTGGACAGACTGGGGATTTGAGCCCACTTTGAGGGCACAGGGACACCCCAGAAACGGTGGGAGGCGTCATGAAGCCCCACCCCTCCGCCTGCCTGAGAAACTCCAGAAACCTGGTTGGAGGTGGCAGCCTCCAGACACACAGAGGACCGGGAAGGCACCCTGGCACCCTCTCCACCCTGACGGCCACTGGCTCTGAAATCTTTAACCTGAGGCTTTCAGGCCAGGCTTTAAGTGGAAACGTCCCCAGAGGGAACGAACTGGGGAGCCCTGGGGCACCAAGTGCCCAGCCCCACCAGGAGGGGAGGCCACCTGGGTCCAGGGCCCAATACAGCCACGCTGAGCGACGGCCCTGCGGGTGGGGTGGCGGGAGGGAGACTCAGGACCATCGAGGGCCAGGCAGGGCCCTGGGGACTCAGAAGGAGGCACGTTCTACCCGGGGAACAATACCGGTGAGGAGAGGCCAGGAGGGCCCTGACTTCCACGGATGTGGCTGAGTCAGGGGCTCTCAGCCCGCCGGGTCCTGGGGGCAGCCTTCAGGGTCTCATGTGCCTCCCATACGGCTCAGGCCACGCTTAGGCGGGGGGCGCCCTTGGAGGATGCCACTTCTGGGGCAGAGCCAGCCCCCAGCCCCGTCCAAGGCTGGCTCCAGCCTCTAGCAGCCGCCAACGAGACCCACCCAGGGGGACAGTCTTTACCCCCAGAAAAAGAGGACAGCAGGCCCCTCTGGGGACCCAGGGACACACACCCAGTGCCCACACCTCCAGCCCAAAGAGCACCACGGAGCCACCCCCGCCTGTCCTGGGGAGGCAATCCCCGGGGGGTCTGCCCCAAGAAGGAACAAGGATCGTCTTTGTCCCGTTTCACATCCCACAGGGGTGCTGGCTCATCGCCCCAGCCCTGGGCGGTGGTGCAGTTAGCTTTCTCTCCATCAGGCCTGGGGCTCAGGGAGGTTGGGGCGGGAGCGAGAACCCTGCAGAGGCTCCCCGGCCATCCCCGCCCACACACTCACATCAATGCCGTCCTTGCCTGGCTTCCCAGGTGGTCCTCGGGGGCCGGGGGGGCCTCGAGGTCCCACTTTCTGAAATGGAGAAATGTCATCAGGCAGCTGCATCCCCACTCTCTCCCGCTGGCAGGGGTGGGGGTCCCCCTGGTTGGCCCTGGGGTCAGCCCGACAGAGCATCCCCTCCTGCCAGTCTGGAGGAGAGCTAGGGCCTGTCCAGGGGCCCGCACCCCGGCTCCCCTCAGACCCTCGGGCCTTGGCAGTATCCCCTGCCACCTCGCCTGGGCGGGAGGGGCTGCGTCGGGCCTGAGCCCCGCCAGGAACAAAGGCCACATTGTGTCTCTCTGGTGGAGACACAGCGCTGGCACCGGACCCTGCCTGGTGAGCAGGGGCAGCCCCTGCGCGCATCTCCGAGGTGCCCCGGCGTCCGTGCAGGCTAGCCGGGAGACGGCGAGGAAGCTATGGGGCGACAAGACTGTGCCCGCCGTCGCCAGGGGCCCTGGGCTTCCCGGCTCCCTCACTGACCCCGGGGGCGAGGCGGGGAGCTTACTCCCTGGCTGTGCTGCTCAACGCCGACCTCAGAGCCACGGACCCCCACCCCGGCTGCCTCCCAAGGCGAACCCTGTGCACCGGGGCCCCGCGCTCACCTGCGCCTCGGTCACGGTCACGGTGGCGGCCAGCAGCTGCCCGAGCAGGAGCAGGGCCAGGGCAGGGGCTCCGGCCATGGCTGCACGCACGCTCTGAGCGGAGCCGGCGGGCTGGCAGCGGCCTGAGCCCGGCTCGGCGGGCGGGGCTGCTGGTGGGCTGGATGCCAGTTCCCGCCCCACCGGCCCTCACACAAGCCCCCCATTCAGCTGGGCCCACCTGGGTGGGCGGGGGCTTCGGCGCTGCCCCGCGCCTCCCTGCCGAGCCAGTCAGGGGAAGAAAAGAAACCCAGTGGCATTTTTTTGGCCAGCCTCTGAGTTAAAATTATCCTGGGACTGGTGAGTTACACACATACACCTTTTAGCAAGCAAGAAAGAGGCTCTTTTCTCCCCTTGGTCCGCGACCAGGGTGTGGAGAGGGAGAATCCCACGTTGAAGGGCTCCTTTGGAGAAGGGGCCGTCCTAGTCCTGTCAGCGGGGCGGGTGAGTCCCATACTCCTCCCCAGGGTCCTGAGAGGGACCCAGGCTGCCCAAGGCCCAGGAAGACCCCCCGAGAGGGTGAACACGCCTGTGCCAGGGGTCAGACAGGGCCCACCACGGCCCCGGTTCCCACTCCGGGGCCCTGCCGTGGGCAGAAGAGACTCTAGGGCCATGCCTGCTAGGCTGGAACGCCGCCCCCAGGGCCCTCTCCCCAAACTTTAACTGTACTGATCGGTCCATCCACGTGAACCAGCACTGGCAAAGGCCGGACTCTCACCCGGCACCGCCCCCCAAGAGCCAAGTGGGGGCCCTGCAGAGAGGAAGGCAGGCCCACCGTGATCCTGAGGCCCGAGCAAAAGCGAGACGAACAGGAGCCCTGAGGCTGGTGTGGGCTGTTCCCGTTTCTCACAAGCCTTGGCAGCTCAGGGGTTGCCAGATTTGGGCACGTTCTGCTTCAGCCCAGGAGCACATGGGGACAGCAGGGTAAAGGGCAGCACCTGGGGCCAGGAGGACTCAGTGACACCCCCCACCAGGGGACACTCAAACATCCAGGTCACCTACAGAGCCCGCTGAATGCTCAGAATCCCGGCCCCGCCTCAGGTGTCTGAGTCTTTAGAATTCCCTGGGAGATGCTGCTTTAGGATGAGCTTCATTTCTGCAGGTGAGAGCTCAGAACTTCTGAGATGCCGGGAATTAGCCCAGGAGGGAGCATGTGGTGAGGCAAACCGAAACAGTTAAAAACCTCCCTTCCCTGTTGGGTTCAGCTGTGGGCTGCTCGTCAGGCTTGGCCACACCCTCCAAAGGGAGGGTGGATTCTATCAGGAAGGGCCAAGAGAACCTCCGAAGTTCCAGCCTTCCAGCCAAGTCAGAGTCATCTTAGGACATCCTCAGAGATGCAGTGCGGGGCTGGGTGTAGGGCAAGCGGCTTCACCCCGCCCCTACCTCCAAGGCACCTCCCGCCCGGAGCCCTTTCCTTCCTGCGCTCGCCTGCCTGACGCAGCGCCAGAGGGCTCCTGCTGGGCCAGACTCAGAGGAAGCCTGGCTGCGAAGTCAGGGGAGCGACCTCATGCCTGGAATCCCACTCCCCCTGCCTTACAAACCCACTCCCAGCTCTGTGCAGACCCTCCCACCTGCTGCCAGGAAATACCCTCCCCATGGAGAGCAGCCCCTGCCCCGAACCCAGAGAGCCACAGTGGCCGGGGGAGAGGCCACAAGGCTGGCCTCACATCCACCTGTCAGTCCGGTGTCGCTGCCCACCTGTTTGGGGCCATCACTCTCCCCGAGGCTTGCGGGTCAGGCGGGCCCGAGCTGCCTGCCCTCCCGTCCCCAGGCCCCACTGCTGGGCACAGACATCTGGCCCCCAGGGGTTGCTCCAATGGGGTCCACTTCTCACCTCACGCTCCAAGCTTCTCCATCTGAACCCGAGCCCCATGATGGTCTGGACGAGGACCTGATGACACTATGTCCCACACCCACCCTCCCCACAGGACAGGAGCTGTGGGGAGAGCATGAAAAGGGGACCCAGGTCCCGGCCCCTAACTCCCTCCCCCTCCCCCGCCAGGTGTGACCTCCATCACTTCCGAGTCTCCGCATCCTTGGTGCTGATGTACAAAGGAAGGGAGCAGTCCTGGCACAGGGGACAAAGCCAGGCTGCGGGGCTGCATGCCCTGCGGGGTGGGGGCTGCTGAGGGAGGGAGGCGCTCCGTTCCCACGCCGGGTCCGAGGGCCCAGGGGGTCCCTGTGTGGAGGACCGATGGGGTGAGGGGCGGCTGTGGCCACCAGGGAGGGGACAAAGGGGACAGAGGCACAGAGCGCACCACTGAGCCTGCTCCCCGAGGCACATCACGGAGCCCCACATCAGGGCGCACTGAACACTGGTGACAAAGGGACCAGCCGAGGGAGCAGCTGCCCAGCCCCAGCGGCTCTGGGAGGCTGTGGGGTCAGGGTGCCCAGGAGGCCTGCACCACTGCTGCACCCCAGGCACTCCCAGGGGCAAAGTGGTGCCACAGCCAGGCCACGTGCACCCAGAGGGTGTCCAGCCAGCATCACTCGTGAAACCAGCCCCTCCCCTGCCCCGGCCACCCACAGGGCCACCGTCCACACCCAAACACTCAAAGTCAAATGAGTTTATTCAGAAAAGGCCTCTGCACCAGACTAAGACAATGAGCCCCCTCCCACCCCCCAGCCCACGAGGAGCCAGGTTACAAAGGCCGAGAGGCGGCAAGTGAGGTCGAGGTGAGAAGGACGCTGAAGCCTCGGCCTCCCCCAGGGCGGGACCTGCCCTTCCAGCAGCTGCAGTAGTGGCTGCAGGGACCAGCGGGGAGAGGCCCGCAGAGCTGGGCGCGGAGAAGAGCTGGCGACCTGGCTCCCAGGCCTGCGACAGGGCGGGGCAGGGCCCCGGGCCTCCCCTTGCCTAAGGCTCTCCGGGCTGGACAGAGGGTCCTGCCTCCGTGGGCTCTGCTCTCTCCTCCACCTCGGGTCCTGCAGTGGCTGGGCTCCCGGGGGCACCCTGCTCCGGCCCTGCCTGGCCATCCGCTTCTGCTTTGACCCCATGTTCACCCTCTTCAGCCACTGGGCACCCTGAAGGGGCAGGGGGCTGGGTGGTGGCCAGCGTCACGGTGCCATCATCTGCTGCCACCCCAGTGCCATCCCTGGCACCCTGGTCCGTCTTCCTTCGCTTCCTCACCTCATCAGCCACCTTGGTGTCCAGGGGCTGGGGGCAGGGCTGCTCGGCCTCTTCCGGGGCTTGGCTGCCCACTTCCTGGGTCTCCGCCCCGAGGCTGCCCTGGCTGAGGGCACAGCCCTCCAAGTTCAGGGCGATCTTCTCCACCTCCGAGGCGCCCGGGCCCGGCTCCCGTGGGGCCGGCTCCTCTGGGGCCCGTTCCCGCAGGTTCGCCTCCAACTTCCTCTTCTTGCTCTCCTTGGGGTTTGGAGACTCTGGCCCCTGCTCTTCGCCGGCCTCATCCCCCTGGTCCTTCTCCAAGGCTCCAGCTTCCTGGGGCTCTGTGCCGGGAGGCTGGGGACCCTTGGCCACTGGGTCCCCCTCCTCATCCCTCCCTGGCCCGCAGGTCTGCCCCTGGGCTCCGGCCTCAAGGAGGGGGTCCCCAGGGCTCTCCTCCCCGTTGGCCTGCCTTGGGTGGGCTGGCCGGGGCGAGCAGGGAGGAGAGCACGGCCTGAACTTCTGCAGCTTGTCGTGGGGCCCCCAGACGAACCTGTAGCGGGGCCGGAAGTGCTCCCAGGCAAAGTAGAGCAGCTCACGGCGCTGGTGCCGGCACCGCACAGTGAACACAAAGTAATCCAGGGCGCTCTGCCGGACGCCCGGTAGCTGCCGGCGCACCAGCGTCTCCTCCAGGAAGAAGCGGGCCAGGGGGGCCTGGTAGTGCTCCAGGCCCAGCTCCCCCAGAGACTTGAGGATGCGGGTGATGCGGAGGTTGTTGTGGCTGTGCCTGGAGGGGACAACGGGCGCTGGCAGGGCTACACGGGGCTGGGCGGTGCTCAGCCAAAGCCCACCCTTCCCCCACCCCCACCCCCAGAGCCTGATGTCCACCAGCAGAGACACTCCGGCTCACAGGCCAGTCCCTGTCCCCACCTGCTCGCCCTGCAGGGCCCCAGTCCCTGAGAAGACGGCCTGTGAGCCTGGATCATGTAGGTGAGGGATTGTGATGCATCCTCTAGAAGGGTGACTGTCCCCTTGGTCCCATGGAACACCCACTCCCACCTCAGCTGGAAGAGGACCAGGTGGGGACCCTCCAGAGGCGGGGGCCTCAGCTACCCATGGGCAAGGGTGGTTGTACCATCAGCAGAGTCATGCTCTGTGCCTCCCCCAAGCCCAGCGTTTCCCAAGGCAGGAGAGGGGAGTGTGCTTGCCACTCCCAGCGGGTGCAAGGCTCAGGGACGCTGTGAAGGTGATGGAGCCCCCCTGACAACCTGACCCATGCCCACGTGGGCAGGAGGGCACAGCCAAGAAGCTTGTGGACTCGCGTGGCTTTCTTTAGTTCTCACACTCCTGTCAGGTGGGGTCCACCCCCGCTCTGCAAGCAAGGAGGGTGCCCAGAGCCTCAGGCACCGGCCCCGCAGGCGTCCTCCCCAGAGGGGCTCCTCCCCAACCTGAGACCGGCCGTGCGGACCCCCGAGCTGCTGGGCCCGGGGTGAGAGGCATCCTCACCAGTTGAGGTTCTGGAAGCGCTTCTGGTAGTTCTGCGCTCGGCACACCCGGCCCGTGTCTCGGTCCTTGAGCTGGATGCCGAAGAAGCCCAGCATGAGCTCGTAGGCCTGGACCAACCGCTTCCTGACCTCCGTGGAGCTTTTAAACGCCTGGAAAACGCCCCCCCCGAGAGCAGCAGGGAGCTCAGGGTGGTGCCAATGCAGTTGTGGGGCTGCACGCCGCCCTCGGTCCCCGATTCATCCCGGGGCTTCGGCTCAGACCCTTAGGGTGAAGTGCCAGGGTGCAGAAGCCCAGGGATGCTCTCTTCACTCTGAGCTGCCGCAAGGTCTCTCTGAGGCCTGAGGCGCTGCTGTAGCCCCAAGAGGAACTCCCTGACCTGAAAGGGGACCTAAGGGGCTCCAGGGCTGGACACGGGGCAGCAAGCACCCACCCTGTCTCCTCGGTGCACCTGCTTGGCCTCTCTCGCGGGCTCCTTGGCTCCTGGAGCCCCCTCCCGACCATCCAGGGCATCCCCAATCCAGCCCAAACCAGGGCTGACCAAGGCAGAGCCCGGTCACTCTGACCCTGCTCGTGGCCCCTGCCCTGGACCCCTGGATGTGAGCAATCCTCACCGTTGGATTTCTCTGGAAGCCTGCAAGGAGCACTGGGGGCAGAGGCGAGGACCACTTGGGAGGGAAGAGAATTACACGGCTGGGGGGGAGGGGCTCCTCTAGCTCCTGTACCCCCAGCAGCTCCTGAAGGGGCACGTGAACCCCTGTGGCCAGCCAGGCCCCTCCCCTGGCCTTTAGAGCTCACCTCGACCTCTTGGAGCGTGAGGGGCTTGGCGTGACAGTTTACTCCTGGCTCCCGCAGGGGAAACAGCCTGTGAAGGAAGAGATGGCACAGGCCCCGTCAGTGGCAGACGCGGGCCACCAGCCACTTGGCACGTGTTGGCTGGGTAGCCCGGGGCGGGTCTCCGCTTGCCTCCGGGGGCTGGCTGGACCACACGTGGCACAGGTTCTCACCAGTCAGTAAAACCAAGGGGCAAGGGTGGGAGAGCTCCAGGGAGAGTGCCCAGGATGAGGGCCCAGGACAGACCCACCTGCAGAAGTCCCAGCCCGCCCACTCAGCAGCAAGGGCACCTGCCAGCCGCCCCCCGGGAAGCCCTCCATTCCTTTTCATTTTCACATTCTTCTGTTCCTTCCATCATTAATGCTGTGGGATTATTCCCCGGGAAACCCTGTGCCCCGGGTTGGCCCCCTGCAAGCTGTCCTTAAAGGACACTGCGTTTGTGGGGCAGCATCCGGGGGCACCTCAAGGCACCGTTAGAACCCGCCCCCGCGGCAGAGGGGCTCTGCGGACAGGCTCGGCACAGGCTCATGGGGCCTCCAGCCAGCTGGTTTGCTGCTCTTCCTGTCCCCCAAGACCGGTGTCAGTTCCCAGTGGCAGAGGCTGCTTACAGCTGGAGAACCCAGAAGAACCCAGACTGCAGGACCGGGTCTCCCCTTAGCTGGCCCCGCCCTCAGTGCCGGGCACTGGGCACTGAGGGCAGTCAGTGCACCTGCTCAGTAAGCGCTGTGCCTGGGAGAGGCGGAGCCAGGCTCCAGCCTGGGTGGGGGGCCTCAAGCCTCTCCTCTGGAGCCCCGCCCCACAACCTCGGCCCCGCCCCGCCCACTCACCACTGGATGTAGGAGTGATTGTCCTCCAGGAGGTCGTACTCTTCCTTCCAGTTCTGAAGAATGTCCTCAATGAAACAGCCTGGGAGCCCCACGGGGACAAGTCAGCCAGGGCTCCCGAAAGCCCCTTCCCCCACTGCCCTCTGCTCCTTTCGTGAGGACCTCGGGGCCTGGCAGCTTCAGGCTGTGCACATCTCGTGTGATTTTAACCCCACTTTGGCCGACTGCCACTCTGCCACCTGGAAAGCGGACCCTTATTGCTGATGGAGGGCAGACCTGAGTGGGCAGGCCCCATCCGGGAGCGACAAGCGCTCCCAGACGCGCACCTGTCTTTGCAGCAGGGGGCCTCACCACACCCCACAAAGCACAGGCTGCCGGCCAGAATTCTGCCCTCAAAGAGAACCTGCAGCCAAGCCCCACCCTGCAGCCTGGCCTCTCGCAGGGCAGCCCGTTTCTGCAAAGGGCCAGGAGGGTAACAGTTGAGGCTGTGCGGCCACCGGCCTGTGCCGTGGCAGGAAAGCAGCCACAGACAACGCGTAAGTGCGAAAGCGTGGGTGGGTTCCAAGGAAGCCTCCCTATGGACACTGAAATCTGAATCTCATATGATTTTCACATGTCACAAAATGTTATTATATCTTAAATCTTCCCCAACCATTTAAAAACGTAAAGACTGTTCTTTCCTGTGTTTACACATGCTGCTTTCCCACTATAGAGGGAGAGTCGGGTGGTCGGACAGAGACGGTGCGGCCTGCAAAGACACCAGCACTCCTTGCCTGGCCCTTCGAAGTGTGTCGGCCAGTGGATCCAGGCCAAGGGTTGGGGACCTGGCAGCCCCTCAGCAGCTTCCAGGGGGCCCCATGGGGCTATCTGAAAGCCACGTGTCCAAAGCAGGTCCCAGCAGACCAGACAGGCAGAGGGGAGAAGGGAGCCCCCCGAGGCCGGAGCTGCCAGCAGCCGAGCAGGTACACACCATTAGGCAGGAACCGAATCTCGTTTTTGTAGAAACGCAGGTTGGGCTTGTCACCATCGCCATCTCCTTCCGCCAAATCCTGAGGAGCGAGAGACAGGTGCCGGTCAGGACATCGCCAAAACAGGCTGCCTCCAAGGGCCCCTCACACTAAAGCGTTCCTGGGATGGGGGGGAGGGGGCGGGTGTCTGCTCTTGGCCCGTGAACCCCCAGACATCCTGGAGGCTGGTGAAGACCCCGAGTGCCAAGCCTGGGCCCTCCACCCTGAAGGTGAGGACGAGCCTCCACACTTGGGGGACAGCAGCCACCTCTGACCACCAGCAACGACCTTCCCCTCACCAACGTGGGGCAGGGCTGGGAGGTCCCCTTCATCCGCACCCCAAAGACAGCCCAGGGATTGCCTGAGACTCTTGGGTGCAGAGAGCCGGGGCTGAGGGAAAGGAGGCTGTGAGATGGGCTAGCGGTGCCGGGCCTCCTGTGGATGAGCTGCCAGCTGGCGCCGTCACGTGTTTTAAAGGTAAGGGCATTGAGATGGGAGTTAGGGCGCCGTGCTGTCACCCCATGATTAGGGGAAGGAGCAGCAGGCCCAGCTGGGGTGTCCGGCAGGACATGGGACATTGTCCAGCTGGCCTTCTCCGGGAGGAGGATTTGGTCCCGGGTGGGCTGCAGGGGGCAAGGGCGCTGCAGGCAGTTACCTACCGGGTAGTGGTGCCGGTACCTGCGTGTGTCCCGCGCTGCTCGCCAGTTTCGGGACCCTGTCACCTTGAGCTGGGAAGAGAGGAGACTGGATGAGACCCCCCCCCCCAAGGAGACCCTCCCCAGTCCTCAAGGCAGCCAGCAAGCAGGACCCACCCCACGGAGCCCCCATCCTGGTGACGGCAGCAAGGACCTGGGCTAGCTGTCAGCAAAATCAGAGGGGGTCGGAGTAGCTGGAGTGAGGCTGGCGCCCTGCTGCTCGCTCCAGCCCTCAGGAACCCCAGGCCAATGTGCATTCTTGGGGTGGAGCCCCCCTAACTCTAGCTTCACTTCCTCCTCCCATGTTTGCTGGCTACCCTGCTTGGATCACACCCCAGGACCTCGCCCTGGGAACCCTGCCTTTCTCAGCACTTCCTCCTTGCACTGTGCTCCAAGTTGTCACCTAAGGGCTGTGTCCCTAAAGGCAGTGGCCTTGCCAGGAGGGGCCCCAGATGCTTCCCATGGTGCGCTTCTTAGCCAGATGCCAGTTTGGCCAATGGATAGCGGATGAAACTGAAACTCAGCAGAAGCTGGCCCCGCCCCTCCATCAGTTTCCATTTGTCTGCCCATGGAGCTATGGTGGTGACAGCGTCCTCTCACCTACGCTGCGCCATGCTCAGTGGGCATCTGCCTGGGGAAAGAGCCAGATTCCTGCCCTGTGACTCCTGTGACCTGTGACCCTGACCACTGCCCAGCCTACCTCCCTGAAACACTAGAGAAGTGCCGAGGCCGCCGGCCTTCCATCCAGGCCCAGGAGCCCCTTGGGGTCCCTCTTGCTGACTGACCACCCCAAGACACAGAGAAAAACCTGAAAACCAGAGCTCTCATCTGCTACAGGGAGAATCCATCCCCGACACCACACAGGCTGGAATTCAAGACTCCCTAGACAGGGTGCCAGGACGCCCTCATCCCAAAGTGAGGGGGACACATGGTGACAGCTACCACTTGGGTCCTTCCCTCTTACCCGGAACCCCAGCTGCACCCACTCCGGGAATGTGACACCCGGTGAGTGCTAGCAAGTAACCGCTGGTAATGATGAGTAACCATGGTTATGACAAGTAACCGGTGGGCACCGCCGGCCACCCTGGCGCAGGCACGCCACACACATGTAGCCTCCAAGGCCACCTCCAAGACGACGTGAGGTCAGCCCCAGCCAGAGTGGGTGGGTGCTGCGCCCAGCGAGGATCAGTGGGGGTGGGGCAGGCTGGGGGCTCTGGGGCCTGAGGGAAGCTGGAGTCCTGGACAGTGGGGCAGGGTGAGGTGCCCCCGGAGGGGCGCCAGGGTGGAGGAGGGAGCTCCAGGAGGCCGACGGGAGCAGTGGAGGTGGCCAGCACTGAGAGAGCTGGGGCCTCTTTAGAGGACAGAGCCAGGGCCTGAGGCTGGGGTAGGACAGAAAGGAGTCCAGGATGTGCGGGGCCACCCCCTTGAGGAGGTGTCCTCACGCAGATCTGGTCCTGGGGACACGGGTCTGACGGTGGCCCTGGATTCCCTGCAAGGTGCCCTGGTGCGGGGGCGGGGTCGGGGTCGGGCGGATCTCAGGGTGTCCTGGGGATCACGATGGGGGAGGAGGAGGACAGGGCCGGGAAGAGGGCGACCGCTGGAGATGGGGAGCCGGGCCCCAAGCCGGGTCTCCGGGAGGGGCCTCCACACTCGGCCCCGGGGTCGGGGGGGAACGATTTTCCAGGAGCCGGGCCTTGTCCCCTCTTCCAACGCGGCCTCCCCAGGGGCGCCGGGTCCCCAGCGCGCGGGGGCGGCACCTGGAACGCGCTGGGCCGCGCGTCCGCCTCGGCCTCCACGTCCCCCGGAGCGCCGGCCTCGCCATCCTCGTCGGCCCCGGCCCTCGGGCCCTCGCCGTCCTCCTCCTCGTCCTCCTCCCAGGTCGAGTCGCAGTCCGGGTCCTCCATACTCCGGCGGCGGCGGGACCCGCTCCGGCGGAAGCGAAAGTGATAGAGGGAGGAAGCGCGGGGGCGTGCCGGGGGCGTGCCGGGGGCGTGCCGGGGGCGGGCCCGGGGGCTGCCGACTCCGTCCGCCCCGCCCGGAGGAGGCCCAGCCCCAGGAGGCCCCCTGAAGGATGTCTCCCTGGAGGAGGCCCATCACCCCGAGAAAGCTCCTCCGGAGGATGCTCGCCCCCTTCCCCCGTGAGGTTGCCCCCCACCCATGCCCACCTTGGTGATTTCTCCCTGGAGAGGCCCCCTGGAGGATCCTCCCAGAATATCCCTTTCCCCTGGGAAGATGTCCCCCCCACAGATGTTTCCCTGGAGGATGCTTGCCTCCCCAACCCACCAACCTGAAAAGTCTCTTTTCCACTGTCCGGGAATGTTTCCCTACACCCTGAGATCCCCACCCTGGAGATCTTTTTCTTGGAGGATGCTTACCTCCTAGAAGTCCAGAACCATCCCCTGGAAGAAGCCCCGCCCCCATGTCCTCCTCAGAAGAATGTAGCCCAAGATGCCCTCTCCTCTGAGGATGTTTCCAGAGGGTCCCTGTACCCCAGAGCACCCCCCAGAATGTCCCTTCCCCTCCAGAACATTCCCCCTGGAGGATACCTCTCTCCACCATCGTGCCCCCTCAGGATGACCTGAGGCAGGATGTCCCCCGAAGGGTGGCCCCCCTGGAGGTTGTCCACAGCAGATGTCCCCCACCCTGTACAAATGTGTGGAGGATGTCCCCCCGCAAGGAGGACACCCCCTGGAAGTTGTCCCCCAGGTGTCCCCCCAGCATGCCCTCCAGGTGTCGACTGGGGCAGCAGTCTCACCAGATTTCCTTTGGGGACTGAACTGCTTTCAAGCCCCCTCAGCTGGTTGGTAGAACCCATCTTCCTGTAGGGCAGTAGGGCAGAGATCCCTGTGTCCCCTCCAAAAGTTCACAACTGGGCAGTGTGCTTCTTCAAGGCCAGCGGGAAAGTCTCTCTCCAGTAGAGAGTCCCACAGTGCAGTGTCCTCGTGGGCCTGCCCTCCTGTCCCCTTTGCTGTGTTATAATGGTTATAAGAAAGCACAGGGGCTGCCTGCTCTTACAAGGGGGCACCGGGCAAAGACCCAAACACCTGGAGGCAGGAATGACCGGGGATCACCCTTGGGGCTGTTCAACACAGACTGAGGCCCAGCCCAGCCCCCGGGGATGCTGACCTCGCCCAGCCCTACAAGTCAGCTACGAGGCCTCAGGGGATGTGACAGTCCTCAAGCTGTGCAGCTGGGGACGACCCAGAGCTGAACAGAACCTGCCAATCTTGGCCGTGGGTACAGCTAAAGACCTTTTTTGGTGCTGGTGCCAATTCCTTGAAGGCTCACCAACCTGTTACCTCTCTGGGTACCGTCTTGCCTGGACGACTTTCTAAAAGGACAGTGGTGACTCAGCCAAAGGTATGGAGCTCTGGGCGTTTCTGCAAATCGTCTGCCACCGATGGCCTGGGCAGGTGTCCCGAGGAGCAGGTGATAGAAGAGCCGCCAGGCGTCGGGTGGGGCTGGCCCACCGCAGGCTGCGGCCACAGGCCTGGCCTTCTCCTTAGCTGACTTGCAGCTGGCCTCAGAGACCCTGGCTGTGACTTCCAGCCTCTGATGGAGGCACTGATGGGTGCTGGGGTGCCCTCCAGGGTCGGGCAGCTCTGAGAGCACATGGGTGGGCAGGCTCCCCCCTCTGCCCCGGAGAACAGACAAGCATGCAGCGGAGACAGGGCCGTGGCCCCAGCCTGCGGCGCTCAGAGCACAGCCTTCCCACGGCTGCCTGCTGCCACACACAAGGCTTGTTCTCAGATGCTGCCCAGCTTCCGCTTTACAAGTGCCAGTCACACCCAACTGCACCTGGGCTCCGTCTAGATTCCCCTCCCCGTGGCAGGAGGTTACGGCCGAGGCTGTGATCTTCTGCTGGGGACTTACCCCACGGGGGCCCCCCATGCAGCAGGTCTGACCGTGGGGTGCAAGCTTCTGCCCCAGCTGCCCACACAGGGCAGTCGGGCTGGAAGGCCAGGGCTGCTCAGGGTCGGCAGACCCGACCCAAGACACTCAACCTGACACAAGACACTGCCGGACAACATCGGCCCTGCCGGGGAAGCAGGTGCCGGCCCCCGACCCCGCGCCAGGTGACCTCAGCCCGTGGAGCTCCTGGCCTGGCCTCGTGGGCTCAGCCTGTTCTGACCTCCTGCTCCTGATGCTGGGGGGTGGGTGGCATTCAATGTCCTCGTGGTTGGTCAAGATGAGGGCGAGCGCCTCCGCCGTCACTCGGGAGGCCCTGCTGTGCCTCTCGACAAGCTCAGCCGGAGTTCTCACCTTCAAGTTCGTTCGTTCTTGGGAAGGAGGCACCAGCTCCAGCTGGTTTGCTCTCTTGACATTTTGCATTTGAAGGGTTGCTTACATGCAACAAAGTAGCCACTCTGGAACCTGTTGTTACTACGTTGTATATTCATTGTATCAAGTGATCCAGTACCTCAAAGTTAGCTGCAGTTATAATTGAAAAAATACAACTTCCTATTGTAGGAGAAGTTAACTTACTTTGGTATCAAAATCACACAACTCCAGGTTGCTTTTTTGTGTTTTAATGTCCCTCAGTCAAACACAAGTGTACCTCGGTCAGCCCGGGGCCCAGGCTGCGGCGGGTCAGCCCCACGTCCTGCCTCCCTCCACATGCTCATTTGGTCTGTTTGCGAGTTACTTGAGAATACAAAAATAACCGCTACAAATTCTCTGTATCGGCATATAAAAACTGAGCAAAAAGTATCTCAGTAGTCTGTTACCTTAAAACAAAACATCTCAGAAAAAATACAACACAGGTTTAACTTCTGCAGTATTTTTTTTTTCATATAAAACACTAGTAAAATAGGCTTCTTAAAAATTAAATAGTGAAATACCAACCAAATTATATACATCGTTACAGTACAAGTGAATGAGGCAAAATACCCAGTTCT
Source organism: Hyperoodon ampullatus (assembly GCF_949752795.1). Taxonomy (NCBI): domain Eukaryota; kingdom Metazoa; phylum Chordata; class Mammalia; order Artiodactyla; family Ziphiidae; genus Hyperoodon; species Hyperoodon ampullatus. The sequence goes on along the minus strand of NC_136927.1, from coordinate 87,617,348 downwards.
CAGTCTCTCGGGTGGTGGAGGGGCCGGCGCCTACGGCCTGACGCTCTCCTGAGGCCGCAGTCAGTTGAGAGCGGTAGACAGATGGACAGATGGACAAACGGGAAGACCGCGGCTCCTCAGAGCACAGAGGGGGTCGGTGTGTTATTGCTGGCTGTGCCCCGCTCTCTGCCCACGCAGCCTGGTTCACAGGCCCGTGCCAACGCTTAGCCACAGGCGCAGCTCAGCCGTCGTCACGAAGCCACAAGTGTCCGCAGTGGACGTGGCCTGGGCTCACACCTCTCGGGTCTCAGCATCTGAATGGGTCCCGTTCTGGTCATCAGGGGCCATCTGAGCCCAGGCGATCTGAGTGGCACCGCGGGAGCCTCTGGCAACTGAGGGCAAGGCAGCAGGCCCAGTGGCATTTGACCCGCCGACTGCCTGGTGACCATGGTGCCCACCTGCTGTGAGCGTCTACGTCCGGCGCCGCTTGGCCGCACTGGGGCTGGAGGGGTTGCTGTTGGCGGTCAGGACTTTGTCGGTGACCCGGCTGCGCTTCCGCTTGTCCGGCCCCTCTTTGGACCCCAAGTCTGAGTTGCTCTTGTCTTTGTCTTTGCTGGACTTTTCTGTTGCTTTCCCCAAGCTTCCTGAAGATGAAAAAACTGGGAGACAAAATCATTTGGCTGAAAACAGAATATCCAAAATTTTATTTCATCTTCCTGTTCAGTTTAAGAAATCTACACCTACATACATGACATTGACCCCAAAAGGCTCCTCCCGAACTGGGGGTGCCCATGTGGCCTGCCCCTTGGGGGAGCGAGGCCCAGCCGTGCCCGTCTTTGCTCCTTGGGGTTCGCCCTGCACTGAGACGGCCGCCACCCGTTCCACTTCAGTCGGACACCCTCCTGCACCCCATGACCACTGACCAGGCCCGGGGCCAGGCTGCCCCGTGCCCCGTGCCCCGCTCCCTGCCCCGTGCTGGCCCCGTGCGTGATCTCCCAGCGTGGGAGGCTCTGCCTGAGCAGACGGAAGCGGCCTTCTCAGCTGCTGAGCCAGACGCCAGGCCCTGGCTGCCCGCGACGGGGAGGCCTGGCCAGGCTGGGGGGCTGTGCCCCTGGGGCCCCGGGAGGGGCGGGCGAGCTCCACACTTACCATCATCGGCCACGCTATGGGGGTCCACGTCTTCCTTCATTTCCTCGTTCGTATCCTCCTCAATGACCACTTTTCCTGGGGGGAGATGGCCGACGGTGACCTAGAGCCCGGGGCGGTGGGCGCCGCAGCCCCACCCGACCTGCAGCGGCTCAGGCCAGGGGCTCCTCCTGACTCGGGAGGCGTGTATGTCCTTCAGGAAGTCCTCCCCCCGTCCCGGGGGCCCCCAGACCTCCCCCTCCAAAAGGGCCCAGCATCACCCTGCCAGTGACGCTCACTCCCCGAGGCTCATGACCTTCACCCTGACACCACCCCCCTCGGCCTTTCCTAGTTCCCAAATCTGCTCTCACCCGAGTCTTACCTTCTCGGACTTCTTGAATGATTTCTTCCGGAAGGACGAAGTTCCTCTCTGGATTTGGGAATGGAAGAATCTCAGACTCGTGCTGATGGCAAACAGGGTATTTTGGTTTTTTTTAAGAAACAAAGAAGAAAACGTGATTTTAAAAGACACATTTAAAAGAAAATGTGACTAAAGATGTGTAAGAGACAACTCAGGAGCGACCAGCGAACACACGTGACCGTCCTGGAGACTGCAGTGGGCAGGCGCAGGGCTGAGACCTTTCTTCCTTCTCTTGTGCAGTCTGCAGGGGCTGGCTTGTCACAGAGACCCAGACCAGGCAAAACTACAGTGCGAGCCACAGGCAGGCATCACGATGGGAATAAGGGTTTAGTGTCACCTGAGATGATGCCGGGGCAGCTCCGCCGGCTGGCACGCCTCCGGGGGCAGAGTCAGGCAGTGCTGTCATGCTGGCCTGGCCCGGCTGCGTGGGCTCCCCCTCCAGGAGAGCACCTTCAGAGCCCGCGACAGCCGTGAGGAAAGGCCATGGTGCCTGGGTCCCGTCTCCGGGGGGGAAGGAGCCAGGGAGGCAGGGAGAGCCACCCCCGTGGAAACCAGGTAAGCAAAGCAAAATGGAGGGAGGTCACACACATGCCAGAGGAACAGAGACCCCAAAAACACGGACCACCGGACGAAGAGAAAGGTGAGCTGGTGGGAAGCTTCTCTAGGTTGGGAGGGGGTTCAGGAGACAGGGCCTCCAGTCCCCAACTTGGGAGCTGTGCTGACAAGCCAGGTGGTCAGCATGTAAATGGTGACCAACATCCGGGAGCTTCGCAAACCCTGAGGGCTCCTGGGCTCCTGGTCACCTTGTGGGGTGCGGTCCACAGACTCATATTTACAAGGCCCCAGGTGACCGGGGCATCAGCTCCATAGCGGTGCTGGGGTCTAAGGAAGCGAGGGGGGAAGGGCCACCTGTCCTGGGCTGAGACCCCTGGGTGGCCCCCCCCAGTGTCACGTGGGCCCTGTGCTGGGCGTCACAGCCACAGGACCTTGGAGCCAGTGCCTGTGCCTCAGAGCCAACTGTTTCTCCTACCGCACCAGGGCCCCCCAGGACAGGGGCCCTGCCACACTCATCTCTGTGTCTAGCTCCTGGCCCCCAGCCTGGAGTCGGGGTGCAGGAAGTTCCTGGGGGTCAGGTGACCCCCAACATGACAAGTATGGGAGCCCTGTCAAGCCTCTGAACACAGGAATTCTTGGGGAGCGGGGCCCCAGCTCATGGGCACAGCCCCTCTGCAGGGCCTGCTTTAGTTTAGCGGCTTGTCCTCGAGTTTCCAGGGTACTGACTGTGGGCCAGGAGGTCAGTTCCAGGGCCCAGCTGGCAGTTCCCCTTTCTATGCGAGGATGACGAGGCGCAAACGACTTGCCCAAGACCAACAGGGAGCGAGTGGCAGCGCGGTTTATGGACACAAGAAGGCCCGGGCTTCGCTCTCCACCTCACAGATGTGCAGCGGGTCTCAGCTGGGGGTCTGGGGCAGCCCCAAGTCCCGAGGAGAGGCCGAGCCTTGCTTAACCCCAGCATGGTCTCCCACCCTGCTGGTCACCTGACATCCCCACTCCCACTCATCCTCCAGACACCCCGGCCTCCTCTGCGTCCCCTGACGCACCAACGCCTGCTGCCACAGGGCCTTGACGCCTGCCATTCCTCTGACGGGAATGCCCACCTGTCTCTTCTGCCGTCCTGGTTACCTAGTTAACCTTTGCCCCCTCAGACACGGCCAGCTGGGGGTTCCATGAGGCCTGGGGCCCTGCCTGCCTGGTTCTCACAGAAACCACCATATTCATCTTAATATGACTCAGACCCGGTCACCTCCCTGCCTATAGCACTCGGAGACTTTCCACAAGACTGACAATGGCCTAAGAGCCCCCTCCCACGAGCTTCAGCTCCCTAGTTATCTCCTGGCAAGATCTTAACCGACCACCCCCCAACCCCCCACCTAAGGTAGGTTCCATGCAATAACTAGCTACCGTCATTAGGCTTGTGTTTTTCGTAAAACTACTCAGAGCTACCTTGTTCAACAACTGGTCCCCTGTGGGACATCCCAGACATCAAGGTCCCTGAGGCCAGGGCCCGGCAAGGACCCAGGGAGGAGGCATGGAGTGGGCTCCCTGCCACCAGCTCTGTCTGGGGGAGGGAGGGGCTCCGGCCCTGGGATGACTGGGGAGGGTGGGGTCCTGCTCACCAGTGCCTGCATGTCATACATGGTGCTCAGGTGGTCCCAGATGACCTTGGATGGGACCTGCCGTCCGATGTTCTGGCTGAACTTGTCTCGGATACAGATCATGTGGAAGTGCCGGTTCACACCTGCAGAAGGAAGGGGTCAGCTTGTGGGGAGGGGCGGGCCAGCAGGTAGGGTGGAGAAGAGAGGTGGGGGGCAAGGAGGCGAGAGGGGCAGCGGTTGGAGGGGGTGGGGGTTAGAGGAGCAGGGGTGGGGGGGGGAGAGGAAAGGGCAGGGGTCAGCGGGGAAGGAGTAAAGAGGGGCCGGGGTGGCTGGGCGCAGGAGCGGGGGCTGCGGGGTGCAGGAGAGGGCAGGGGTGGGGTGCGCGAGTGGGGGCAGGGTCGGCGGGGGTGCAGGCACAGGAGGCCCCGCCCCGTCCACCCCGCGCGCGCCCCCGGCCGTTGCCCGCCGCCCCGCCCCCACGCGGGTGCGCGGCCTCGGCGCGGCGCTCCGCTCACCGACGGGCTTGTGGCCCAGCATGGCGTGGAAGAGGCACACCTCCACCTCGGGGCTCCACACCACCGTCTCCTCGGCAGGGCTGGTGGCCGCTTCCCCCGGCCCCTTGTCGCCCGCTGCGCCGCCGCCGCCCACCTCAGCCTCCCCCATGGCCCGGCCGCCCAGCGACGAGCCCCCGGCGGGAGCTGGCGCGGCCACGGGCTGCGCGCAGGCGCACTCCACGGGGCGGGCGCGCGCTCGGTGGGTTCGCTGTCGGGCTCGCGCGCGGCGCCTGCGCAGGCGTAGCTGAGGGCTGGGTCGCGGCGTCCCCTGGCGGCCCGGTCCCGCGGCGCAGCGCTGTCAGAGTGCGGATCACTGGGAGTGCGTTTGGGGAGAGGGAAGGAAACGCCCTAAATTAGGTTGTGGCGATATCTGCACAGCTCAGGGTAAACCCCGCTGAACTGTACGCTTTAAATGGCGGAATTTCAAGTTACATCTCAGTAAAGCAGATAAGAAGAAAAGCAACAGGCAACCTACAATGCCTGCGAGTGTGGGCTCCAAGAACTTCCATTGCCCCTGGCCTGAGCGCTGCAGACGGGCTCCTGCGCACCGGGGCAGGGGCGTCCGGGCCCATCGTCCCCGACCCGGGCCTCTAGAGTGGTCGGCAGCTGAGCCCTGGGGGTTAACCCTGGCCGCGGAGGGGCGAGGCCTGGGCCTGGGCGGAGTCTGGTCCGAGGGCGGGGCCAAGCGGGGCGCCGGCCTGGGGGCAGTCCCGTGACGAGCTCAAAGCAACACCCAATCAAGGCCGCCTGCTCCGCCCCGCCCCATCCCCGCCCACCTCGGGCTTCTCCCCGCCCCCTCCCCACCAGGTCACGTCCACCGCGGTGCCCGGGGACAGTACTCTAGGCGAGGAACGCTCTTCGTCTCCCGCTGAGTGTAGACTCTCCGTCAGGCTTCCGGGTCCCCTTCCGGCTCTGTGTGAGCCGGCGAGGCGCTGAACCTCTCCAGGCCGCAGTGCCCTCCTCCGTGCAATGGGAGCGACGACGGCGCCTTCCCCGGGGGTGCTGATGGGGCTGGTTTCTGCTTGGGGACCCGGGCACACGCTCGGGCTTCTTAGCAAATATTTGGAGCCACTCCGGCCAGCCTCACCCCCTGGGACAGCCCGGGGACTCAGAGCCTGAGTCTTGGCTTCCCATCCGTGAAGGGCGCTGCTGGCGATGCCGGTCCCCACAAAGTGGGGAGACGTGGCCCATAGAGGACTCCACAATGGCCCAGGGCCACCAGCCGTCCTGGGAGCCACGATGTGGCTGGACATTGTGATTCCAGCTGGGCCTGTGCTCCTCTCCTCTCTCTGACGCACAGGTGGGGCTCCCCTCAGGGGGTTGCTGCGAGGTGGGAATGAAGCAGGGTCCAAAGCCACTTAACACGGGCTCTGTCACACAGGAAGTGCTAACAGACAGTTGGCCCTCACCATTTATCTCCCTACTGTTCCGGGACATGTCGTGGTACCAGCTCCTCCACCAGGTTCGCCCTCTGCTCATCCACTACCCCATCCCTGCCTTCTTCAATCTGGAGAGCCTCCTCCCCCAGGAACCGCCCCCCACCCCCACCCCCCACCCCACCGACTGCCTTGGCTGGTTTGTGGCCCTCTCCTCTCTCTTCGGCCCTGCCTGGAGTCAGCTGTGCCTGATTATTTTCCCTGCTGCACTGGAGGTTCTGGGGTCCGGGCTGTGTCTTGGTCCTCTGTGGTGGCCACTGCACCTGAACCGTGTTTGGCCAGCTGCTGTGGTCCACAGACACCTGGTTCCTTTCGTTCTAGGCAGATCCTGGAATGTGTCCCTGGCAATCAGACTCGATGCAGAAAGACAGGTTGGACGATTTGGGCAAAAGGAAACCATCTTCTCCACATCTTTCTTACTCAAAGCCTCCCAGTTACTACCTGTTTGTCTGCTCCACCAACTCTACCTGTGGGTTCCGTGCCCGCCTCCGTGCCCAGCGTCAGGATGGAGCTGAATGCCGTGCTCAGCTGCCAGGACTCTGCCTAATCCCAGTGATTTGGCTTATTTCCCTGTGTCGCACAGATGTGAGCACAGTTGGAGCTAGACTTAGGCAGGGTTAAGGAATCGGGAGCACTGTGCCTGTGCCTTCAGCCTCTGGGTTTTGGTGAATCAAGCATCAGGCTTCAGAGCGATTGACTGCACTGGTGATCCAGCGTGGGTGACTGGGCCATCTGGGAGTTATTTAGAATGAGCAGCCTCAAAATAAGATGTGGAAAAGAAGTTTTAAAAAGTGAAATATGCAGCTGGATAGAGAGATGTGCGTGGGCCCAGTGTGTATCCTTCTGGGATGATCATGAGAGTCTGGGCTGAAGGAAGCCCCTTAGCCCACGAGTGGAAAGCTGCTGGGGAGAAATTCCCCTGTTATGGGCAGTTTCTTCCCACCTGATTACGAAGGCAAGGGGTGGGTGTTGTCTAGGGATGAAACATGGCTGGGAAAGAGGCGGTCACTCAGGTGTCATTAGCAGTTGATTGTTGAGTGCTTCCTGCATGCTTGGTATGGGGGTGTGGGTAGGGACTGGGCATGGTGACTGCTCTGCTGGGAGCCTATAGTCTGAGGATCACACTGAAGAAGACGTAAGATCTTATGTGAAGGAGTGGAAGAGAAGGGAGCTTCCCTGGGGATGAGGACAGCCCCGGGTGGCAGGACTTCAGAGAGAGGCCACAGGTGCAACCAGGAACCTGACTCTTAGCCCCACACCCCTGATCTCAGTGCACAGGGGTCCCTGGATCCTGGCATGGCTCAGACACCGCCCCTGGACACACTCTGGGTGCTCAGAGCCCTGGATACGCACTGCAGGGGCCGGCTAAGACCAAGGGCTTCCCCTGGACATTCTGGGCAACTAGACCTTCAGGGCCCTGGGAGGGGTGGGGGATAGGTAGCTCCTCCCCCAGTAAAGAAGACATTGGATCAAACTACCAATGTTATTTTTCACAGAACTAGAACAAATAATTTAAAAATTTGTATGGAAACACAAAGACCCTGAATAGCCAAAAACAGTCTTGAGAAAGAAGAACAGATCTGGAGGAACCACACTCCCTGACTTCAGACTCTACTATGAAACTACAGTCATCAAAACAGTATGGCACTGGCACAAAAACAGACACATGGGTCAGTGTGGACAGAAAGCCCAGAAATAAACCCACACACTTGTGGTCAATTATCTACAACAAAGGAGGTAAGAATATACAATGGAGAAAAGACAGTCTCTTCAATAAGTGGTGCTGGGGAAATGGACAGCTACATGTAAGAGAATGCATTTATAAAATATTCTCACACCATATACAAAAACATAAACTCAAAATGGATTAAAGACCTAAATGTAAGACCAGAAACCATAAAACTCCTAGAGGAAAACATAGGCAGAACACTTTTTTACATAAATCATAGCAATATTTTTTTAATCTGTCTCCTAAAGGAAAGGAAATAAAGGCAAAACTAAATAAATGGGACTTATTAAACTTAAAAGTTTTGCACAGCAAAGGAACCCATCGACAAAACAAAAAGACAATCTACTGAATGCGAGAAAATATTTGCAAATGATATGACTGATAGGAGTTGATATCCAACATATATGAACAGCTCATACAACTCAACATCAAAAAAACAAACAACCAGATTAAAAAATGGGCAGAAGAACTGAATAGACATTTTTCCAAAGAGAAAAATGCAGATGGCCAACAGGCACATGAAAAGATGCTCAACATTGCTAATCGTCTGGGAAATGCAAATCAAAGCCACAATGAGGGGGGCTTCCCTGGTGGTGCAGTGGTTGAGGGTCCACCTGCCGACGCAGGGGACACGGGTTCGTGCCCTGGTCCAGGAGCGGCTGGGCCCGTGAACCATGGCCGCTGGGCCTGCACGTCCGGAGCCTGTGCTCCGCAACGGGAGAGGCCACAACAGTGAGAGGCCCGTGTACCGCAAAAAACAAACAAACAAACAAAAAACAAAACTGAAAATAGAACTACCATATGATCCAGCAATCCCACTCCTGGGTATATATCTGAAAAACAGAAACAAAAACACTAATTCAAAAAGGTACGTGCACCCCAGTGTTCATAGCAGCATTATTTACAATTGCCAAGATATGGAAGCAACCTGTGTCCATCAACAGATGAATGCATAAAGAAGATGTGGTGTACACACACACACACACACACACACACACACACTGGAATACTACTCAGCTACAAAAAAGAATGAAATTTTGCTATTTGCAGCAACATGGATGGACCTGGAGGGTATTCTGCTAAGTGAAATAAGTCAGACAGGGAAAGACAAATACTGTATGTTATCACTTACACGTGGAATCTAAAAAATTAAACAAACTAGTGAATATAACAAAAAAGAAGCAGACTCACAGATATAGAGAACTAACTAGTGGTTACAAGTGGGGAGAGGTAAGGAGGAGGGGCAATATAGGGGCAGGGAATTAAGAGGTACGAACTATTAGATATAAAATAAACTACAAGAATATATTGTACAACCCGGGGAATATAGCAATATTTTATAAAAACTATAAATGGAGTATAAACTTTAAAAATTGTAAATCACTATATTGTACACCTATAACATGTAATATTGTACACCAACTATACTTCAATAAAAAATAAATAAGTTAAAGAAAATGATGTTGAGTTCCCTCTCCATCCAACAGCGTATTCCACCTGCACAGAGCAAGTAGGGTCACGTGACAAGCGTCATGCCGAAGTCCCTGCGCCTGTGCGTGTGAGGGTCTGTGTGGCTTCACTGCCCTTCCCGTGTAAGATGAGGGAGGGTGGGTAGGCACACCCTGGGGGCTACACACGGGCTGAGGGAGGGTGCGCTGGGAGAGGCTGGTGGCGAGAGGGGAAGTCGAAACGAGGTACGTGGGGGAGGTGTGTGTGAGTGTGTGCGTATGTGTGGTGAGGAGGAAGCCTAAGGGCGCCAAGTCCTGGGAGAGAAATATCAATAGAAGCCACAGATAATGTATAAAGAACAAAGAGTGCTTTGTATTAAAAAACAAACTTTGAAAAGAAATCAGCCTACCATCTATCTACCTTTCCATCTATTTATCTACCCATCTATCCATCTATCGTTTATCTATCCATCATCTATTTTTTCTACCTTTCCATCTATCTACCTGTCTATCCATCTATCTACCTACCTTTCCATCTATTTATCTGTCTGTGTATCCATCTATCTGTCATCTATCTATATATCTATCCATCTATTTTCTATCTATCTATGCATCTATCCATCTATCTATCCATCTATTTTCTACCTATGTATCTATCATCTATCTATCTATCTATCTATCTATCTATCTATCTATCATCTGCCTATCTAGGTATCTATCATGGGAGGTAAGAGACAAATAATAGCGGCTCCTGGAGGGGGGAGGTGCTGAGCAGATGGGGCAGGGGTACGGAGAGACCCTTTCCCGTGTGTCCTTTTGTCCACGGGGCTTTTTGAACCACATGAAGTGAGTTGCCCATTCAAAAAATTAAATGAAAAAAATCTAACCTGCAACATACTATTTGCAATCATTAACAAATGATAAATTTAATTACTTTTTATGAGGTATGATTGACGTATAACATTCTGTTAGGTTTCAGGTGTACAGCATAATGATTTGATATTTGTATGCACTGTGAAATTGTCTACTTATTGAGAAAAGATGGCATATTCCTTGTCCAGAAAAGAAGAGGGCTGTGAAGAACCAGCGGGCGGGTGCCGGGCTGAGGGAGAGCAGAACCCCAGGGCTCCACACTGAGATGCAGGCTCAGCAGAAACCTGGGCTCTGCACTGAGCTCAGGTCGTGAATTAACCACTCACCACCCACAGCCCCGCCTGTGCACGTGCCACGAGGCTAGTACGTAAGCAACCTCACCACGGTCCCACAGTCAAGGACAGGGCCAGGAACTGACCTCCAGAAGCCACCCAGCTGTGACCCCCCACCCTCCCAGCCCACCAGGCCTGCTCTGCTCTGGTCCCCATGTGCTTTCACCTGGGCTCCCTCTTGCAAGCCACCCTCCAGCCCCCTGGGGCCACAGATACCTCCCCTACCTTTGCCTGTCTCCCTCCTGCCCAGACTTCAGCTCTCAGGTCCGAGGTCGCCGCCCCAGGGGCCTCTCCTGACTCCCAGACAAGAGGGGCTCCTCTGCTGCTGTCTGGCGCCCACGCGGAGACCTGGGAGGGTACGCTAATGGGGGTGGAAGAGCTGGGCGCTGGCTGGGGCTCCTTCTTGCCCACGGCCATCCTCGGGCCTCGTCCCAACCTCCGGACCGGGAAGACAGCTCTGTCACCTCGGTGCCCGGGGCTGAGGGGCCTGGAAGGTGAGGAACCAGCCTCAGCTTGCAGCCCCACATCACACCTCTAGGGGGAGTTTCCCACCCACTGTTTGGACCCAAACCGGGGCTCCTGTCTCAGAAAGCTGCAGGCAGGAGCCTAGTGAAGGCATTTCCTGTTCCCTGGGACCTAGGCCCACCCCAAGGGTGCCAGTTAGGGTGTTGTGGGTTTTTTTTTAATTTTATTTATTTATTTGGTTGTGTTGGGTCTTTGTTGCTGGGTGCGGGCTTTCTCTAGTTGCAGCGAGCGGGGGCTACTCTTCGTTGCGGTGCGCAGGCTTCTCATTGGGGTGGCTTCTCTTGTTGTGGGGCACGGGCTCTAGGCACACAGGCTTCAGTAGTTGTGGCGCCGGGCTCTAGAGCGCAGGCTTAGCTGCTCTGCGGCATGTGGGATCTTCCCGGACCAGGGCTCAAACCCGTGTCCCCTGCATTGGCAGGAGGATTCTTAACCACTGTGCCACCAGGGAAGCCCGTTAGGGTGTTTTGAAGAAGAAGTCCAGTTCTTCAGGCCGGGCGCACGAGGAAGCGCTGTGGTGACCGCAGGGACATTTGTCCACCCGCTGGGGGAGGCTCTGTGCTCAGCCCCTGCCCTCGTACTGTTACCATTCCCACCGTGTCACCCAGGGGGCCCAGGGGAGGCGGGGAGCCCCGGGGGGAGGCTCAGCTGCTGGTCACTCCTGACGCGTGGGGTGCTCAGGTTCCTTTTGGGGTGGCCAGATTTCACATGTAAAAATAGAGGATGCTCAGTTAAATTGGAATTTCAGATAAACAATGAATAATTTTGCAGTATAAGTATGCCCCAAATATTGCATGGGATAGACTTATATCCAAAATTATCCACTGTTTATTTAAAGATCAAAGTTAACTGGGCGTCCTGTATTTTACCTGTGACTCCTCACGGCTTTTGACTGAATTACCTTCCGGTCAGCAGCTTGATTTGTCTTGAAACGTGAGGGCCGCCAGGTCCACGGTGTTCCGTCTGGCTCTCGCTGAAGCGAGCTGCAGAGAGAGGGACAGGGCGGCCCCGTCACCGCAGGGGCTCGTTAGGACGTGTAGAGGGGCTGAGGGCTGCGGGGCGCCGGTGCTACAGGTGCAGAGGCCCCCCGGGAGGGGTGCGCAGCCTCCTGCCTTGACGGAGGGGTTCTCTGTGCGTTTGTGTGATGGAAAGCCGCGTGGAATCCTGCTGCGTGTGCACCTCAAGTCCCTGAGCCTGGGGAAGGAGGGAGGGAGGGAGTTCCGATAGACCTGGGCTACTCCGTCGGCCTCTTGCCGGCGGCCTCGGCATCACCTGGGAGTTGTCAGCGGTGCAGCGTCTCCCCACACGTGCGCACATGCACGCAGCTCCCCTCCAGGGGCCTCGGGGGGACCGAGGTGGGAGATGCCGCCTGACCACCTCCCACACTCCCCTCCAGTGGCCTCGAAGGCGGTGGGGGCCGGGCTGAGCTGCTTTTTATCGTCTTTTTATTTTCCAGTCTCTTGGGGGAGGTGACCTGTCGTTTCCTGCCAGTCCTGGGAAGTGTGGCTGTCCAAGCCCTGGGTCACAGCCCTTTGTCATCAGAGCGAGGCCCTGCTGGAAGGTCTTTGTTCAGCTGGCAAGTGGCAGCTGTGGGAGCCGGTGGCCTCACCTGTGAAAGCAGGGACTGAGCCGACGGGAAATGAGTGGAGGGTCTCCCGGGCAGTGGCGGTCCTGATCTCCTTTGTGGTGGGGACACTGAGGCAGGCTGGGTAAGTGGTCCCCTGTACAGGGTGGGGGGCCAGGCTGACTGCTCTGCTCGTGTGGCCCCGGAGCACCAAGCCCCACCCTCTCACCTCCCCGGAGGATGGGCTGCCACAGGACAGCACTCATATTGCTCTTCCCTTCCCCCCTCCTCCTGTGGCCCCAGGGAGCCTGGGGACCCCTTTGCAGCGGTGCCCTTCCGGTGGAGGGGACCACCTCTGAGGGCTGTGGAGGCGGTTCGGGGTGTGGGGAAGGGGCCCTGCCACACGCAGGAGGGTTGTGACCGCGCACAACGGACCTTGTTCTCAGCTTCTCCATGTGGTGTGGCCTCACCTCTGGGGTGGGGCGGGGGGCAAGGAGCAGACCCTTGATCTCCAGAGGCTGGCCTCTTACTGATGTCAGCTCTGAAGACCCCTGTCCCCAAGGTGACTCACCCAACTTCTGCTTCCCCCAAGCCCTGTTCTGTTTTTCTTAATGAGGCTTTTATGCAGCCAGCTGATGGCGAGTCATGCATCATTTTCCACTGTTATTCTCATCTCCTTGGCTCTCCTGGAGCCCTGGGACAATTAGGATTTCAGAGACACCGCAGGACGACGATATGACGGTCGTGAGATGCGTGGAGCCTGTGCCTGGGTGACCAATCATCTCAGCTCTCAAGGCAGTTTCAGCGGGACGAGCCAGGCGGAATGCGTTTAAAAAGATAGACTCTTTCCCCATTAATTCAGCTGCCAAAGGCCAACTCTGCTTTCTTGAGCAGAAGCAAGAAAAGGAAATGATTCTTTGGGTCAACGTGGAGAATGGCTAACACTGTCTTTGTAAAAGGAGTGATTCTTTTCACAGGCGAGAGAAATCATCCTGAATTACAATCCCTTCCGCCTCACACCTTCTGAAGTCGGGGTCCACAGCATCTGGGCCTCGGCGTGGTTTCTGTCCACTCTGAGGAGGGAAGGTGTGGGCTTTGAAGGTCGTCAGTATGGGCCTCAGGTGGGTACCAACTGCAGCTCAAATATGGACACAACGCAGGGGGACAAAGAAGTGACCACTGGGCTCACAGTTGCCCAGCAGGACTGAAGCAAAAGGGTCCCTCCTCGTGTCGTCTCAGAACCTGGAAACAAGGAGAAAAGCCAGGAGCTTAGAGAGAAACAGGCATGATCCCTAGAGACTCAGAGCCAGAGTGACGCCGGCTGCCTCGGACCAGCAAGGCTCACGAGGAGAGTGATGCTGGGCCAGAGCTGGGCCAGCCCGCGCCTTCTTCAAGCGTGAGGACGAGGTGCTGCCAGGCTTGGGGCCTCCCTGGCACGACGGCACTGGGTAGGAGGTGGGTTCACAAGGCAGACGTGACCCCCGAAGGGAGGTCGGGCGCAGGTGCCGGGGGGATGCAGCAGCACAGGTTCATTCCCTCCCTGGGCCCAGCACAGCCCTGGGCTCCTGGAAAACAACGTCTCTGTCACCATAACACTTAAGTGCCATTAATCAGCGTTACCTGGTTAGAAGCACTATCGACCAGGGAGGAAGCCTTGACCGTGTCACGGAGCGGAAGGTGAAGGTCTCCGATCAGATGTGTGAAGGAACATAGTGACCAGCGGGGAAGGAGAGTTCACACCACAAGGTTGGGGCGGGTGGAGCGGATGGCTAAGAACCAGGTTTCACTGTGTTCTTGAAAGTTACAAAGGCGTCCTCTCCAAGACAGAGAGTAACACCCTAACCTAGGGAAATTGGGGGGTGGGAGGGGAGTCAGCAAGGAGCATAAATGCCCCGAGTCTACCATCTTTCAGAGCGAGCGTATGTTGAAAAATCAAGAAATAAAGATGCCAGCAGATTGAAGGTTCTCATGCTCACCCCGTGTCTTATAGCTCGGGCTGCTGTAACAGAGACCGCACACTTGCAGGGCTTATCCACAACAGACGTTTATTTCTCTCGGCCCTGGAGGCTGGAGGCCTGAGATCAGGGAGCCGGCATCGTCGGGTCCTGGTGAGGCCTCTTCCCAGCTACAGACGAAGGTCTTCTCCCTGTGTCCTCACGCGGCGAGGGAGCTCTCTGGGGTCCCATTTACAAGGGCACTAATCCCATTGTGGGGGCTACACCCTCATGACCTCATCACCCACCTCCTAAGGCATCGCTTTGGGAATTAGGGTTTCAACACTAGAATTTGGGGGGACACTAACGCTCAGACCATAGGACCCTGGAAGAACTAGGAGGAAACCCTGCAATAGACGCCCCTGGGGCATGGGGTGTGTGTGTGTGACAGGAGGGACCTGAGAAGGGCCTGGCCCACCAGCATCCCAGGCTGCGGTGAGCAGAATGGAGCCTGACACACAGCCAGGTGCCACTGGGAGAGGCTGTCACCTTTTGAGCCTCCGCTCTGTCCCCGCTGTGCTGTCCAAACTGTCTCGCACCAACTCTCTTTTTACGTCTATTAAAAAAAAAAAAATCCACCAAGGCAATGATCTCAGATGGTCCAGAAGAGGATCCATAGAGAGACAGGGGTTGAAAAGCAAACTCGGGCAGATGCAGCGACCTGGTGCGTCTGGAGGTGGGGGAGGGGTGGAACAAGATGCTCTTGTATTAGTCATGCAGCTTGAGCTTGAAATTATTTCAAGTTAAAAAAAATTTAAATATATAGAGATGGAGAGGAAAAAAGATACGTGTAGGAAACCTACCGCAACAGTGAGTTTTGTTTTGAAAAATAGCATTGTATAATTTCATACATGATCGATTCCCAAATCCTGGCCTTTCTAGGTACTCCAGAGCAAGGCTTTCTGGTTAAAATAATTCCCCAAACCTGCTTTGTAAAATGAAATCATTTCCATTTCATGTTAAGTCCACAGATGGAGGTGGTCAGTGTGAGGTGGTGGTGGGGAAGGCAGAGCGGAAGTGAAAAGGGCTTTCAGGGCTGACCCCTCAAAAGGATCTCATGGGGTCACCAGGGGTCTCCCGTGAGCATTGGGGTATCTCTGACAGGACCACTTGGACCAGTTATAGCCCCAAAGATGGGGTGGGGGGCCTGCTGGGGTAGGGGTCACTCCGGAATCCTGGGAACTCATGTAGAGACAGGTCCTGGTTTCAGCATTGGTTGGAGGAAACGCAGTCATGAAGACCCACCCGCCCCTTGGTTTTACATAGGAGGGGAAGGACCCCCGAGACTTGGCCTGGGTGCAGCTGAGGACCCCCATGGCTCCTGGCGGTACCAGAACCCACCGTGTGATGCTGGGCCCCTGTCCCCCCCAGGAGCCATCACGGTCCTGGCCGTGAGTGTGGTCTGTCCTGGGACAGAGCGTCTGGCGAGAGCTGTCCTGAAACAGTCACACGTTATCTGGCTCACTGGGGGTCCTGGCTGTGACTCTTGCCCGCCTCTGGGCGCTCGGCTCCCACCAGCACCTGCCAGGGCAGCTCTTGCCCAGGACGGGCTTGCGCATCCAAGGAGGCCCGACGCAGGATGGCCCCAGCGGGCAGGTTTTGACCATAAGTTCGCAAAGACGGCAGTCGTGGCTTTGAAAATCCTCAGCATGAGAGCTCACACCTGGCCTCGGCTGGAGGGCCTTCCTTCCTTCCTGAGTGTTCTCCCTCGTTTCTGTGTTGGGGGGTCTGGAGTAGTGAGCAGCAGAAGGGACCCTGGCTGGCTCGCAGAGCTGACAGGGGATGGGGGCGCTGGGGCAGCTGGGGTCCCCTGCTCTCCAACTCTGTTCCTCCAGTCCAGGCCCACGTGCTGGGAAGGGGTGTATTGCACTGATTGTCACCAGCTGGATGGGCCTCAGGGGGTGGAAAGGCAGCCCTCGAGGAAGCCTGAAGTACTGCTAGGAAGGGACATGGCTGCTGGACCCCACTGCACCCCGTGAGACAGTCTCCCGGCTGCCTTCACGCTGGCTCGTGGGGCCGGGGAAGTGGGATGGCTCGGGGGAGCCCAGGATGGGACCCCAGGATGGGACCCGACAAGCCCTCCTACACAGCCCCCGTCTGAGAGCGGCTCCGCCTGGGCTCCAGCTCTGTCACTGGGTCCCGGGACCCTTGCCTGGCCTCGTCGGGGACGCCCACGTGGGGCCTGGGCCATGCGCTCCTCCTTGGTTAATCTCTGAGGTCCGCGTGAGGCTGGGGCAGGGCGGCCGCTCGTGCGGACCTGGGTTAAGTCAGAACAGATGCGGTGTTGGCCTTTCCTGGGACTGAGGCGAGTGTTGGGCTCAGAGCCCAGTGCCTCTTGGCATTGATCTGTCCAAGCTGGGCCGTGCCACCTGTTAAAGACCCTTCCCATCCTCCACCTGAGGCTCAGGGTCTGAGGATTGGGCAGCAGTCAAGGCCAAGCGCTGTGCTGAGTCCCCTGGGTCCCAGGCAGGGCGGAGGGCTGTGTGCCTGTCCCCTCCACTGTGACGTGGGCTGTTTCCTGTCTGTTGGGCGCTGGAGCCAGTCTGGTCCCAGCCCTGCTCATCTGGATGACAGTCCTCGCCGGGGAGATGCCGGGAATGGGGGTATGGCCTTTGTCTGAAATGTCCAGATAATTAAGGAGAATCTACTTTCTGGTCAGGGATCCCTAGAAGCAAGGCCAGCTGTGCTGTTGTCTGAGACCTCGGTGAAGCTGCTGGGCACTTCACCCAGGGAGGCTCAGCAGGCAGGGCCCACGTCTTAGTGGAGCCACGGCAGTCGGAGCCTGGAGACAGAAGCTTCCACAATGGTCTCTGGGTCCAAAGCCCAAAGGAGCCTCTTCTAGTTCCCTGGGTGCACGGGGGCTCGGGGGGGTTCCCCGGGGACGAAGCCCATCCCTGGCAAGCGGCGCTCATGGCCTCGGCGCTCTGTTACCCTCTGGATCCCCACCCTGTTCCTATAGTTCCCGGCGCGTGAGGATGCCTGGCCCCTTCTCTCCTCATGACAGCGTGCACACATGAGACGCTGACACCTCTGGGGAAAGATCACAGCATCTATCATATTTTCCTGAGAATCTGACACATCACAACTGACTCACAAAGTCATCAACAGACTCACCCTCCCGCCGAGGCCCCCTGGGGGCTGCAGGGGAGGCGCCTCCACCTCCTGGTCGGGAGCTTCCCCAGAGAAGCCATAGAGGGGAGGAAGCCCCCCTGGGGTCCACCTGCTGCCCAGAACTGGGGGTGGTCCCATTGGATGGGGAGCTGCCCCACCCCTCCTGCCTCCTCACCTGGTCCTCTGGCCGGGATGCTGGGGGGCTGCCGCCCACCCCGTTGCACCCCCATCCCCCCCATTCCACCCCCACTCCATCCCCACTTCCCCCACCCCTCCCCAGGCCCAGGTTTCCCTCCTGCCGTCCTGGCTGTGTCCTAATCTCTGACCTCCTGGCAAACTTAAAAGGAAATGTAGAATTGTTTCCTTCGCACTTGTTGAATCTTGCTGGTGGGTGGCCAGGTGCCCACTGTATACTCTCTCAGCTTTTCTGTAGGTTTGACATTTTTCATCATAAAAAAATTGAAGAATATAAACACTGTCTCTATGTTGATGAAGATGATTATTATAAAAACCAAACCAGTAATCCCTACATGGTAAAGAACATTCTGGCTACAAAAAGTCTATGTGGAAAAGCCACCCAGGCCCTCTGCCCAGAAGCTTGGTTTTCCATCCGTAATCCCCTAGTTAAAAAGAAAAGCCCAAACGGAAGCCCACTCTGCCTGCTGCTGGCACTTCACTTTGTTTTTAACTCAGCAGCTCATCCCAAAATTTATTGCATTTCAGCCCATATAGATTCGCCTCACTTGTCAAATATTTGCTGAGAGCCGACGGTGGACCAGGCACTGCTCTTACCTGGAGAGGCCTGGGGGTGGGCTGGGCCCCCGTGCGCAGAACTCTGAGTGAGGAATGCCCCCGGATGCGCCACCCTCTGCCCCAGGCTTCTTCTCGTGCCCTGTGGCTGCTGTCTGGGGGCCTTGGTGGTGGGCACCAGCTCTCCCGCCCCTTGGTGGGACTCTTGGAGTTTCTGCACTGTCCCCAAGGAGTCCCTGGTGGGACGGAACCCCCATGACCCACAGACATGCTCGTTGACGCCTGACCTGCTCCCGGGATCACCTCCCAAGGACACTTGGCATGTTTGTCTTGGGCTGCATCCTGGGACTCAGGGGGAGTGCCAGGCACCGAGGGTCAACACAGCCAAGGCTGGGGCTGCAGCAGACGTGTCATGTTTGAGAAACAGGTAGCAGCTGGTGGCCAGGGCAGAGTGGACGGGGAGTGGCGGCAGGATGGGGGACCCCACAGCTATCTGGGGACCCGGGCAGGGGACCCTCTGGCCGCCATCTGGACCCAGGCTTCTGTCCAGAGTGAGAAAGGAACAGATCAGAGACTGGGCTGACCAAAGTGGGGACCTGGAGGGGGCTAGCGGGAGCCCGTGCCCGGCGCTCAGGACCTTTGCGTTTGCAGGAATAGCTGTCAGCTCTGAGGCACACACACCTCTTCCTCCCAGGCCACCCCTCCCTCTCTCCCATCATGGCCCCGAGGTGCACACACTCCCCACGTCAGGGTGGCTGGTGGGAGCGAGTCCCCGCCCATGGGAAGCCCGGGAGTGGGGAAGGAACCATCTAGAAGCAGCAGGCAGAGGGGTGGTAGGGAGTGTTTGTTTGGGTCTCCAGCCTCCAAGCTGGGCCCATTTGGGGTCCCTGTCACGGGATTCTGCACAGGGCCTGGGGTTCGGCCTGTGACTGATGTTCTGTGGCCACAGTCATTGTCCCACCCCACCGGAAGCAGCTGGCAGAAAGTTCTAATTGTGAGGTGTGCACTCAGGCACCAAATCCCTTCTAGTCCTCTGGGTGGGCACAGCTGTGCAGTCTGTTTCCACAACCGAGATGCTGAACCTGTCAGAATCTTCATTTCCAAATAGAAATTTCCTAGGCAAAGTTCACCGGGCATTAGCCTTGTTATTAGCAGCTATTTTGGCTCTACAGGCAAGGAGTGTCCTCATGTTGCCCCTCGGCAGACAGAGGGACAAAATGATCAACAAGAAGTACATGGCGTCTTCCTGCGGTGCACTGCGTGTCTCCTTCCTTTACCACCCATCCTCCCATCCACCCACCCATCCTCCCATCCACCCACCCATCCACCCATCCACCCATCTACACACCCGTCCATTACCCATCCCACAGACATTTGCTGGGTGCCCACTATCTACGTGTCAGGCACTGAGGTGTGAACACTGCACGATTCCTCATGTTTGAGAGATGGGAATAGTTGATAAGAGAACAAATCAAGGCATCCACAGTGGAGAAAAGCAGAACAGGGTGGAGGCGGGTGGGGTCTGCCACTTGCAAGCGACCCCATCACCTGGAGGCCACATGGTGCTCGTGGGGGTTTCTTCCCCTCTGTTGCAGGGCTCATCTTTGTGCATATCTGAGAACTGTCTCCCCCTCAGAACTGTACCGTCCAGGGTGGCACAATTTGCCCCCCTCACTGCAGTGTGACGGCAAGGGGTGCTGATAATCTCTCTGTGTATCATTGTTTTCCCAACCACCCGACTCTCGGCCACTGAGAACTGTTTCCCATAAGAATCGACACTCGCTTTCCCACAGCCTTCTCTGTCCTTTCTCTACCTGCTCGTGGATTTGGGAGCGGCTGCCTCTGTGGGGTCTGAGGCTCCACCAGGGGCCAGATCGGGCAGGACTGAAGGGATCCGACCTCACAGCATTAGGGACACACAGGCCAAGCCAGGAGGTTGGACCAAACTATTCCCTGTGCGCTTTTGACACAACCTGCTGGGTGCCAGGACTCAGGGTCCTGTCGTACCCGCCGGAGGAGTCTCCATGTGTTCTGAAATCGCCTGGAGCATTTTCCTGCAAAGCAAACCCTTTCTACCAGGCTTGAGTAAGAAACAGACCAGAATATTCAGCCCATCTGAGCACAAACCTTCCGGTGACCCCTGGACTGAGCCTGTGTCACAGCTGGACCCTGGGGGTCACGAAGGTCCTTTCCAGGAAAGGCTTGCAGGGATGGCCACCCGAGCAGGTGAGCACCGGTGGCCCTGTCACCAGCAGCGGAAGGAAGGGGTCCCAGCTGGGGGCCTAACTGGGCAGGAGTGCGTGGCCATGTCCTGCCCCTGCTGTCTCCTCGCTGCTGACTGTGCTGTCCCAGGCCGGTCCTGCCCTCCAGCTGTCAGGAGCAGCTTTCGGAGCATCGTGGAGAGCAGGGCCTTGTTTGTTTGGGAGCCCGGAGCTGTCCCCTCCTTGCAGACAGGGAGCCAGAGCCCCTGTCCCGCCTCCCTCATGGCCCCCGACTCAGGATACCACCAGCTCAGGATGAAGCAGGTGACAGCCACACAGCACCCAGAATCAGGCGGCCCCTGCGGGGAGGGGCCCGGGGCGGCTGGGATTGTGGCCATGTGTAGACACAGCCTCTGCAGGGCCCACAGGAGAGGGTCACCTCAGGGCTCATGAGCACGTTGACCTGCACAGCATGTGCACCAGACAGCGTGCAACGATACTTACTGCAGAAGCTTCTTAACAGCAAAAGACCAAACAGAATGTAGCTTTGCACCCACAGGGAGCTGGTAAGTGTGCTGCAGCAAAGCCCACAGCGGGACACCATCAATTCCCTGATTCCCCAGCGGAAGCCGCAAAAAATGACCACAACGTAGCAGCACCAAACAGCACAATTTACTGCTTCACATTCTGCAGGGCAGCCAGCTGCAAGGCTCAGCTGGGCCCTCTGCTTGGTCCGCAGGCTGAAATCACAGTGTCACCCACTGAGCTCCAACCGGGAGGCTCCAGGCTGGAGCCGCTGCCCGTTGTCCAGGCCGGGCTCACGCGGCCACGGTGGGCCCACCCGGGAACCCAGGAGGCTCTCCCCCGACCTTAATCACATCTGCCAAGTCCCCCTGCCCGTGACGTGGCTCCAGGGGCGAGGCAGATGCGTATGTGAGCCTGACATGGAAGGATCCATAGCTGCAGTCAGAGGCGGTGGGCTGGGTGTTCGAGAAGGGCCACCCGGTCACCCACTTCCCTGCGGGGGATGCCTCTGGGGAGGACCAGAGGGGCGGTGGGGGAGGTACGGGATGGTGATGTTTCTTGGCATCAGCTTTGCACCTCTTTTCGTGATGCACGGTGTGTATATATCAGCTATTTGAAAAATTGTATCTATATGTATGAAAAAGGTATATTTTAAAAACAAACAATGGGGCTTCCTGGTGGTGCAGTGGTTAAGAATCCGCCTGCCAATGCAGGGGACACGGGTTTGAGCCCTGGTCTGGGAAGATCCCACATGCCGCGGAGCAACTAAGCCCGTGTGCCACAACTACGGAAGCCCACGCGCCTAGAGCCCGTGCTCCACAACAAGAGAAGCCACTGCAATGAGAAGCCCATGCACCGCAACGAAGAGTAGCCCCCGCTCGCCGCAACTAGAGAAAGCCCGCGCGCAGCAACGAAGACCCAACGCAGCCAAAAATAAATAAATAAAATAGATACAATATTAAAGAAATAAAAAATGTTTTAAAAAATAAAAATAAAATAAAAAAACAATGAAAAGATGAGATGTAGAATCCGGTCTCTGTCAGGGCTCACCCTGAGGCTTGCACACTGGGGAGTTATTTTGGGCTCCCCGGCAGGTAATTAGTGGAAAGTCATTCAAAGTCACCGACAGGCACTTGCCTTTACAGAACCCCGAGCTCAGGCTGGTGTTTTCGGGGGCCAGCAGCAAGGCTGTCCTTGAATTACGTGTGGGGTTGGCTTTCTGGATGGATGGGAAAGCGGTTACATACCCGCTCAGCCGGCTGGCACCTCCCTCTGCCCGGGAGGCGGCAGGCAGGGCATGTGGGCAGCCGAGATGAGTGCCTCCTGGGTGGGTGGGAGCCGGGCGGGTTTGCCTTTTCTTTTCAGGAGCGCCAGCATCTCTGGTCATCTGCTGAGACATGTGATCACACCTCTTCTAGAGCCAAGACGACACACCCGTTGACCACACATGTTCTAGGTGAACAGCTGCTGGTCCTCAAGTCGCAGGGCTTGACAGCACCATTGTCACATACAGTTCACCCTAGATCCACCTGGTAATGGGGGTGACCGTCTGTGTGAGCTAATAGGCTTTATCCAAAGGAAAAGTCAGCCTCTCACATGTCTATGACAGGAGGTAGTTTGGGGTCAGGCTTCTGCTCCCTCAGGGGCTGGGAGAGGGACGCCATCTCCTTCATGACTGCATTTCAGGGAGAGGCGGCTCCCAGCCCCCTGAGAAACACAGGCCCGGGCTGGAAGCTGGCACTTGGCTTATTTAGCTTTTAAGGAGATGTATTTTTCTCTCAAAGGGAGGTGCTATCCAAAGCTCTCTAAATAAACACTTGAAGAAAAGGGGAGGGGACTCTTTCCCTTTTTGCACCAGGAAAAATTCTTTTTTTCTTTTTCAATGTCTATTTACCCATATAGGGGCCAGCGGGGAGGTGTCCAGCCACCTGCTGTAGCACCCACGGGCCTGCGCTGAGCACATGGGGCCGCTCAGGGCACAGGGGGTCCTGGCTCCGGGCCCCAGCCTGCCACTTCTTCTAGCCAGGTGATCCCAGCCAGACTGTCCGATGCCCTGGAGCCTTGGTGCCCCGTGAACTGGCTGCGCTGACAGTTCCTTCCTCTGGAGCCGCGGCAAGGACGAGGTTGCAGGGCGCGCTGGAGATTCCAGCCATTGGTCTCACTGCTGTGGTCGTGAGCAGGGCCTAGGACACACTTAAGGGCAAGTGGGGCACATGGGGGCTGCAGACAGGCTGCCACTCAGAGGGGGAGTGGACGGGGGGGTACCACGGCAGGTTTTGGAAACAGGGCATCCTAGGCCAGGCAGGGACAGGCCTAGGATGGGCAGGAGGTGGGCAGGGCCCATCACATTCACCCCCCTGGTCACAGATGCCACCTCGCCAAGTAAGAATATGCCTCTCTGGCTTCTTGGGGCCCCAAGGGCTGAGGCCAGGGCTGCTCTGGCTGGAGTTGGGGTGGAGGAAAGGGAATCAGGACCCCAGGGACCCCAGGGTGGAAGGTGGGCCTTAAAATCCCTTCCCTACTCATCCCCACTGAGGCTGGATTCCCACACCAGCAGTGGGCAGGGGCTGGGAGACAAGCTGCTCAGGGACACAGGCCTTTCCCCAGGCCCTTCCCCCATTAGTAAACTAGGGACAAGGCAGGGGCATCTTCTGGCGCTGCTGGGAGGCTCAGAAGGGACCAGTCCATCCCAGGCCGGACCCCATAACTTCTGGGTAAATGCAGCTTCCCAGGCTCCCTACTGGAGCCCCAGTGCAGGGCATCCAAGAACCAGACAGCCTGGTGTTGGGGGGTGGTGCTGCACTGAGAGGGGCCTGAACTGAGGCCAAGGAGGCCTCCCACCCTGCACCCCCGACGAGCTGCTCCCTCCCGGCTGGGTGCATACGGTAGGTGCTCATTAAATGTGTCGAGTGATGGAAACAGGTGCAGACTGGTGGTCTGGGCTGTGGGGACCGTCGTCGGATGTGAGGGGACTGTGTGGGCAGCTCCAGGCCCCTTCAGCCCTGGGGTCACCTCAGGTAGGGGTCTGCGCCATCAGACAGGAGGCGGGGCTCTGCCTCCTGAGGTCCTTCTGGAAGCGTCCCTTTCTAATGCAGACGAATGATGAGGCTGCTCAGAGGAGCCTGACAGCCGGAGAAGGAACTGAGTGATTAAGGGTAATCTGGGCCCGAGAGAAGTGACGAATGTGGCTGCCCTGCTGGCCCGGATCTCTGTGGACACGAGGGTCCCATCGCTGGGCTGGGCCGACTCCTGTAATGTCTGTAATGCCACCCCCTACCCGCGTGTCCTCAAGGAGCTCAGAATAAAGCCGGCCCTGCCACCCAGCCCTGCCCACCTGTCCCCCTTCTACCCTTGGCTTTCCTGCTCTGGCCACACAGGTGTCACCCTCCCAGCCCCCGAGGGAGCGTGCCCCTCCCAGCAACTCTGTCTGCTCCCTGAGAGCCCACCCCACGACTCTCACCTCCTTGTCTGTTTTCCTCATTCTCATCTGTGCCCCCGCTGCCCAGGCCCAGGGTCCTGCCCTGCTCACCACTGGGTCCCCAAACAGCCCGGGCCTGGCACTCAGGAGGGGCTCAGGTACATCTGTCCACGGGAATCTCCAGCCACTCGGTGGGCTCTGGGGGAGTGTAGCCAGGGCTGCCCCCCTTGCTGCCTCCTCCAAGCAGCCTCGCTGGATTAGAGCTACCATGGGCCTGGTGGGGGGTGCCGGGGATGCCCCAAGTACCTGGGAGGGTGGGGGAGGGCAATTTGATGGTTTCTCGGGCACCCCCTCCCTGTTCCTGCTGAGGCACCAAGGGTGGCGCAGGTGGTTTTGAAACGAGGTTTTCACGTTTCCATCAGGCTCCTCAGACGACCCTGGGTAGCAGAGGCTGTAATCTGTGTGCTCATTAGTTGCCCAGGAACAGCACATTTGGAGGAATAGGGGACAGTGAGGTGACCCCTGGTGTGGGGCAGGTGGACTGATGAGGGGGGAGCAGCTGCCCGGGGGCTGTGGACCTGCCGCCAGAGGTGGGGTGGGGAGGGGGATCCTGGTGGAGGGAGGGCCAGGCCGGAGCTGGGAGACCTGAGTGCCCTCTGCCTTGCTGCGGACCCCAGGTGACGTGGGCAGAGACCCACGCTGAGCCTCAGTTTCCTCATCAGTTAAAGGAACCACCCCCCTCCCTGTGGAACAGACACGGAAACCAAGGCATGGAGGGGCCCAGCGACTCCTGCAAGGTCGCACAAGCCGAGAGAGGGCAGCCGGGTGTTCGTGTCCCTTCCCTGCCATTCTCCCCCCTTCCTGTCTCCCTTTCCTGTCCCTGCCCTCATTGCTGTCCCCTCAGCCCACCTGGGCTGCATCCAGTGACAGCCTAAGGAAAGGGGGGAGGGGTATAAAGGGCTCCCCATCCCAAACCCCCCAAGACACCCCTGAAGGGCCATCCCCGTCTCTGGGCTCCCATGGGGTCAGCTGAGGCCTGTTGGGACAGGGCATGTCCTCTGCTTGGACACTCGGGGACCTCTCACCTGCACAGGAAAATTTGCTTTTGGAAACATCTGAATGTCAGAAATTTATTTTAACTTTGTGTCTAAAAAATGGCTTTTTGGGTGCACACAAAGGAAGGGAGGAGCGCTGTGTGCACTGACACGGCTGCAGCCACGTGTGTGTGCACGTGCATGTGTGTATGTATGTGTGTGCATGTGTGCACGCATGTGCATGTATGTGTATGTGTGCATGCACATGTGTGTGCATGTATGTGTATATGTGTGCGTGTGTGCGTGTGTGCGTGCACGTGGCAGTGTGCACTCCATTCAAGGACTGGCAGTTTTGTCGGCAGCGGCTGGCAGTGCCCACGGCCCCGGGTTGTGCTCGCCCATCTGCAGGCCTGATCACCTCCAGGTGGCACTCAGCAGACACTTCCCTCTGTACTTTGTCCTTTCATGTGATTTCAGTTTTTCACGAGAGAATGAATTGCTTGTATCATAAAAGATAAAGGTTTTGCATCTTGAAGGTTAATGTGCGCACAGCAAGCTAGACAGGCGGGGGCTCCGGGTGGGGGGACTGGGTCCAGCCCAGCCCACCTCTCGGGCCTCACTCCCGCTCCATCCGGGTCCAATTCTCTCCCTGGAGGCTGAGCTCACATTCCTTGAGGAGTGAAGAGGTGGGTAGGTGGGTAGGTAGACATGTAGGCTAGCCGGGAGTTCTGGAGCTGTGGCCGCACTGGAGCCCCGTGCAGGTGCCGGGAGCTGGCTGGACGCGTGCTCCCACTTCTTCCCGGGGCGTCCTTGGCTGTGGCAGGCGACTCCCTCGAAGTTTCCTTATAGCTTTGCTGGGGTCCCCGGGGGTTCCGAGAGCAGGAGGAGGGGAGGTGGGATTGGGGGCCCGGATGGTTAGGAGGGCAGCGTCCAGGCATTAGCCACCCCCACCTCCAAGCTGGACCGCAGGCTGAGAACTGGCAACCTCAGAGCTGAGGAATGAGGCCTGGGGGCGGGAGGCCAGTGCAGACTGGGCGTGTGTGCGAGCACGTGTGTGCATGGTGCGGGTGCCTGCGTGTGTGCTGGGGGGACCCTCCCGGGGGGAGCGGCAGCCGCTCATGGCCCCCCGTCCTGCCTCTCCTCCTTCCCCAGCTGGCTCCCGGCCTTCCCCTTGTCCCATTCTCTCCTTCATCAGTTCAGCCTGGGTGGGGTTTCCATGGTGTTCTGATAAAAATTGGAATTCAAATCATAATTGTGGGAAGCAGTGGGGGGCAAGTGGGAGGCAGGAGGGGGTGGGGAGGGGGGGAGGAGTTGGATGGGGGGCAGCTATCCCTGTACTCAGGCCCCTGCAGCCAGCCGCTGGCCGTTTTTTTTCTTTCTTCAAATGTATTTTAAAATGTATGGAATTCTCTCCCAAGCCCTCCTTCTGTTGCCTAGCAACAGCGATGGGGCCAGAGGTGCCTTCCTAAAGGAGAGTGGATTCCTCTCTTGTCCCTGTGCTGGAACAGGGACCGGAGCTCAGCAAACCTGCAGGAGGTGGGGAGGGGCTCGTCCAGAGCACTGGCCCCATGGGACAGTGGCATTGAGGTGCAGCTAGGGTTTGGGACTGCCTGCCATTGTCCCCAAATGTCTCTCTCCATGACTGGCCTGAAATTCACTGTTGGAGTTTCATTCCTTTGGCTATTCTTGTAAAATGTCAGTGCACCTATTGGAGCTTGCCAGTGAATCCTTTACACCTCAAAGTCTGTGGGAGTTCTGAGACTTCCCTGCTGATAGGCGGGTGAGTCAAAAGCACAGAAGCCTTGAGCAGCCCTGTGCCAATCAGAATGGGGTGGCTTTGAGGCAGCCAGGCCACGAGGGGCACCTGGCAGGTGAATGAATGAATGAAGGGGAGCGTGGGGAAGGCTGCCGAGGAGACCCAAGGGGGAGGACGGAGGGCCTGCACTCTGCAAGGACGCTTTCCTTCTCGTCCCCCAGGCGGGGGCCTCCGGGGATCCTGCTGCGGTGAGAGGAAGGCAGAGCAGGGGACGAGGAAAGGGGAGGAGGGGGACACCCCGCCGCAGAAGGTCCCCCTGCTGCCGGGAGGCCCCAGACAGGGCGGCTGTGTCTGCAGACAGGCTGAGTGCCCCTCCCTGTCCTGGCTCCCCACCTGCCGGCCCCCAGGGAGGAGCTGCTTTGTTCCCTCGGTTCCCTGAGCTGGTCAGAAGGGCCCTGGAGACCAGGGGCAAAAAGTCACAGGACCCCACACCACGCTTCGTTGGGCCTCACCTGTGCCCAGGCCACAGATCAGGACACCGAGGGGCAGGGTGTCACCACACAGCCACTGTGGACCCAGGTCTCCCGACTCTGGGCTCTCAGAGACCAAGCGCATGTGTTTTCAGTAAAAGGGCCCAGTCGGGGGCCATCTGCTGTGTCAGTGACCTTCTCATGAATGAGTGAGTGAGCCAGCAGCTGCAGGCGGGCCCGCCGGCCCTTCCGCGTGGGAGCATGTCACGGGTCCACAGCCTCCTTTATTCCCTTATTGAGGGAGTCGGGGGATGTCCCTGTCACTGCAGGACGTGTGGGGTGGTGGGGGTCAGCGCACACCATAGGGTTTCACCATCACTGTGCCCAGCCACGCGGGCACTTGGCTCTGAGAGCAGACACACGCGCCACAGAGTTAGCCTCTGGGGCTCCACGGTGACGGGCCAGGAGCTGGGGCGGTCGGGAGGGGTGTCTGGCAGGGCACGGACACGGGGCCCCACCAACGTGAAGTGGGTAGACAGTAAAGTGGACTCGGGCTCAGCGGCAGACCCTGCCCGTCTGCCCCCAGCAGGGTCTGGGCAGTGGGCATCTCATCCCGCGTCCACTCTGCCCCCACCTCAGGGGGCCGTCCCTTCTGTCCGCTCTGGGCTGGGTCCTCCAGGGCCATCACATCCAGCCCTGGCCGAGAGGGTGGGATGACCACGCCCACTTCTCAGATGGGGAACCCGGGGCTTGGGGGAATCTTGGTGTGTCTGGGGCCCAGGGAGGCCAGGGAGGGTCTGAGGACCTGTCACAAAGAGTCCAGGTCCTCCTTCTGAAGCCGACGCCCGAGCCCAGACTCAGTCTTTGCTGAACTCTGGTGCCCACTCACTGAGCAGGGCTGGGGGCTGCGCTGACCTTGGGCCCATCTGCTGGACTTCCGTGTCCCCTGCCCAGAGCAGATGCCCGTGTGGGAGCTCCGGGCTGGCCTCGTCCCCTGCACCGGTGGCCACTGGGTCACGGGAGGGCTGCCTGGCTTGGGGACTAGCTGTGGGCCTGCCCCCAGGCCTGTTCTTGGTGAACAGCTTGGGGGAGGATTTTGTGGCGCTCAAGTATATAATACCCCGATTCATAGCAGAGCCCAGATCTGAAGTGGCCGTGGATATCGTAGTATCTGACTCGTCGTTTATGAGGATGGCAAGACTGAGTCCCGGCTAACTCCAGACCAGGAGTAGGTCGCCTGATCCTGAGTCAGTGCTGCCCAGGCAGGCGGTCTTCCTGTCTGTCTGTCTGTCTGTCTCCCTCCCTTCTGGGCAGATGTGCTCCCAGGCCCAGGGAGCACCTGCTTTAAAAGGTCTGTGCTTTGCTTCTGGGCCCCTGGCCACTCGTGGTCCCGGCTGGTCCAGGGCAGCTCCCCTGGGACCCGCCTTCCCCTGGCTCAGGGCACCTTCCTGGGGCCAGGCCATCCTGTCTGGAGACCGGATCCCAGAGTCCAAGGAGGCGCCTGCCTTTCTGGGCGCCTGAGCTGGGGCCAGGCCAGCATGCTGGCCGTGACAAACAAGTCTGGGCCCCCGCCTGGCTGCCGGCCAGTGGGCTGCCTGTACCCAGGGCTCCACCTCCTCACCTGTGGCCCAGACTCCAGTGCTGGCCTCTTTCGGAGAGCTGGCCGACTCCCCTCTGCCTTGCGGCGTCCACCCTGAAGCAGCTGGGAGCTGGGCCGCAGGAGCTCAGCTGGACAGCGGGAGGGAGAGCATGTGAGGGCGTGCCTATCCTGGGACCCACTGACCTGGCCTTGTGGCCGCAGAGCCAGGATGGAGAACTGCGAGGCTGAGCTGCCCTGTGGTGTCCCTGCAGAGCTTTGCCACCTTGGCCTGGGGAGGACAGGCGGGGGGGGTGCTGCCAGGGCTGGGTGATGCCAAGCTGATCCCTTCATTGACCTCTTGTGACATCAAAGCTTCCGGGGATTCGCCCTTGGAAAGGTGGTGGGTCGGATGCCTGCTGCACAAGGGGCTGACCCGGTCCTGAGCTGCCTGGAGGCCCTCTTGGCGGTGCCAGGACAGCGGTGGTCCTGCCAACTGGGCTCCTCCCAGCGCCAGCTCTCAGGGTCACCGCCCTCCGGCTCCAACCTACTCCCTTCATGTCTTTCTCCCTCAACATCCATTAGTCCGAGAACAAAAAAGACTGCCTTTCACCCAGCGCTAATTTCTCCTCATTAAAGGCCCTTTTCGGATCTGGGAGAGGATCAGTCTCTCTTTCTGGCTTTCAAAGAGGAGGGGCGCGGTGGGGAGGGTGAGAGAGGGGAAGCCGAAAAGAAATGGAGCCTCTGCGTGTGGGTTCTGGGTCCTGGGCCTTGGAGGCCACGGAGCGGGCCCAGAGCCGACCCCCGTCCAGCTCCCAGGCGCTGGGTGGACAGGCGTGGAGGCCGAGTGGCAGCCCCTCCATGACCCCTCCCGGCCCCCCGCCTGGCCCCGCCTGGGCCTAGTACAGCGTCTCCCGGGTGACATTGCTGGAGAAGGTGTGGCTGCCGGACACGCTGCTGGCCTTCCTCGAGAAGGCCGGCCTCCTCCTCCTGTGCCCCCACAGGGGACAGAGGCAGGCCAGCGTGGACAGGAAGATCTGGCGGAAGTTGGCGGAGACGAGGTTGTACAGGACGGGGTTGATGGTGGAGCTGACGTAGAAGAGGGCGTTGGTCAGCATGTAGAAGTAGTGGTAGAAGTCATACAGGAACCTGGGGTGGGAGAGGACGCTCAGGCTGGCAGGCCAGACACAGGCTGCACGGGGCAGCCCGTGGCTGACGCGGGGGCCTGGGACAGTCATGGCAGACTACTTGGACATCTTTTGAAGTGGGGATATTTCACAATAAATTCCAGGGCTCTGGTTTCTCTTGAGAGGTTGGAAGTTCTGAGCACACTCCCGCCTGGCACCGGTCAGCTGAACTGCCAAGCTGAGCTGAGGCCGCCCACCTGAGGCCAGCTGTGCAGTGCCCCTTGGCCGCAGTCTCCACCTCTCCCTGCAGCCCAGCTGGCCTGCCCTTCCTTGTGCAGAATCCCAGCGCCCCCTCAGTGCTGCAGGACGTGGCCAGGGCCTGGCCTCAAAGGAACAGCCAGGCCAGGAACCCCCTCCGCACCTCCCAGACAGCTGTGCACCTCACCTCGACTTGCTTGCCTCCATGCACAGGGATCTCACTCCCTCATCTGGCAGCTCACTTCACCACCAGGCAGCCCTGAGTTTCAGAAACCCTTTACTTTGGTTGTGTTCCACGCCCTGTACCTTCTCCTCATGCTTTCTCGATTTTCCCTCCCTAGTGGCTCCCCGTCACTTGGAAGAGCCCACGACCCTGGGACCTGGCAGCCCCGCTATGCAGAGGAGCTCACGCAGCGGGGCTGAGGCTACCGTCGCGGGAAGGCCAGCTGGCAAGGCTGGCATCCATACGTCGCAGTGCGGGTGTGATGCTCTCGGAGTCCCAGGGGTCCTCCTGGCAACTCCTCCAGGCTGGGGGTGGTCTGGGGACCCCGACAGTTGCCACTGCTCCTCCCACAGCCGGCAGCGCCAGCCCTTCCTGTCGTTCTCCAGACACCCCCAAACCTGTCTTGTACTGACTGATTTAGGACTTGCTTTCCTTTTACGAAGCAGCTTCCAGGGTGTCTGTCCCTCTACGGCCTCTGCCTTCCCTGCCCTATCACAGCCACACCTGAGGGCCTGTCGGGGGATGCTGACCCCACCCCGACCACCCTGAGTTGCCCCTCTCAGCGACCCCAACCCCTACACTCAACTGCTTTGGGGAGCACGCCCTCAGCCCAAGCCTCACCCCCTCGGCCCCAGCCTCCTGTACTCACGGGGTCCACTGCTCGTCCGAAATGTAGCAGAACATGAGGCGTCGCACATGGTAGGGCAGCCAGCAGACCACGAAGGCAATGACCACGGCACCTGAGACGTGGAGGGATACGGGTCTCAGGGAGGTGGAGGGAGATGTCCCGTGTTCGTGGACTGAAACAGGTAATAGTGTTAAGATGACAGTGCTGCCCAAAGTGATCTAGAGATTCGGTGGAATTTCTATGGAAATCCTGATGACAATTTTTGCAGAAATAGAAGAATTCATTGGGAATCTCAAGGGAGGCTGGACAGACAAGACAATCTCGAGAAAGAAGAACAAAGCTGGAGGAATCACCCTTCCTGACTTCAAAACCTACCACAAAGCTACAGTCATCCAAACAGAGTGGTAACGGCATGAGGACAGATGTATAGACCCATGGACTAGAACAGAGGACCCAGAAATAAGCCCTCCCATATATGGTCAAATGACTTTCTACAGGGCGCCAAGATCAAAGGGAAAAGGGCTGATTTTCAACAAATATTCTGGGAAAACTGGATCCCCACATGCAAAAGAATGAAGCTGTCCCCTTACCTCACACCATCTGCAAAAATTCACTCAAAATGGATCAAAGATCTAAACATAAAAGCTAAGGTATAAAATTCTTAGAAGCAAATATAGGACAAAAATTTCACAACATTGAATTTGAAAAGACAACAAGGGAAAAAATAAATAA
Organism: Hyperoodon ampullatus; assembly: GCF_949752795.1. Lineage (NCBI taxonomy): Eukaryota > Metazoa > Chordata > Mammalia > Artiodactyla > Ziphiidae > Hyperoodon > Hyperoodon ampullatus. The sequence continues at coordinate 87,585,406 of NC_136927.1, read as the reverse complement.
TTCGGACTATATAAAAATAAATAACTGTACATTAAAGGTCACAATTGACAGAGTGAAAAGGCAACCTACAGAATGGGAGAAAATATTTGCATCACATATCTGATAAGGGATTAATATCCTGGGTATATAGAAAACTCAACAACAAAAATCAAACAACCCAATACAAAAGCAGGCAGAGGGCTTGAAAAGATATTTCTCCGAAGAAGAGATACAAATGGCCAATAAGCACATGAAAAGATGCTTAACATCACTGATCACTAGGGGAATGCAAATCAAAACTACAATAGGATACCACCTCATACCCAATAGGATAGCTACCATAAAAGAGAAACACAGAAAACAGTAATTTGGAGGAGGATATGGAGAAACTGGAACATTTGTACACTGTCGGTGGGAATGTAAAATGGTGCAGCCACTTTAGAAAACAGTTTGGCTGTTTAAAAATATTTTTTAATTCAATAAATTAAAATTCTACTCCTGGGTATATGCCCCCAAAGAACTGGAAGCAGGAGCTCAAACAGATACCAGTAGCTCATAGCAGCACTACTATTCAGAGTAGCTGAAATCAATGGATGACGGATAAACAAAATGTGGTCCATCGTACAACAGAGTTATTCAGCCCTAAAAAGGAAGGACATTCTGACACAGGCTACAACATAGATGAACCTTGAAGACATTACACCATATGAATAAACCAGTCACAAAAAACCCAAATACTGTATGATTCCACCTAAAGGAGGTCCCTGGAGGAGTCAAATTCACAGAGACAGAAAGTAGAAGGTGGTTGTCAGGGGCTGGGGGAGGGGGTGGGGACTTGGTGTTTAATGGGAAGAGTTTCAGTCTTACAAGGTGGGAGGGTTGGTGGTGACAGCCGCACAGCAACATGGGCGTCTACACTGCTGCTCAACTGTGCACTTAGAAATGGTCAAGATGGTAAATTTTATGCTCTGTATATTTTACCACAATGCAAAAGAAAGCACCCAACCACTTGGGAAAACTTCGGGCCAAATGTGCTGTCCCGGGGCAGAGAGAAGGGTGTTCCCCGAGATGTGTGTCATCGTCTTGGGGACGTGGGGGGATCTGTGGGAGGTCCTGGGTTTGGGGTCCCCGCTCCAGGGCTGCTGCCCTGACCCCATGGGCCCAGGAGACCCACTCTGGGGGGCTTTCGGAGACCCTGGGCCGGGGAGGTCCCAGCGAAGGCACTGCCTGCTGGCAGCAGGGGTTGGTGGCACCGGGCTGTTCCAGAAAGCCTGCCTGCACACAGCAGAAGCAGACGCTGCCGCCCTGCCCACCGGACACTGCCTGTCGGTCACCTGACCCGCGGCTGTGGGGGGCTGAGCCGGCCCAGGTGCGAAGCACACCCGAGTCACTCTCCCGTCAATCACATGATGTGGACGGATGCAGACATGATGCTATTTTGGAAATACTGGAGTAATAAATGATCCACATGAATTTTACCTGTTTCTTTTGACTGTTTAAAAAAGTGGTTACTGGACCATTTAACATCCCACGTGGGGCCTGCATCACGTTCCTTTTGGACAGAGCTGCGGGGACTTTTTCCTTCCAAGACCAGTGGCTGCAGAAGGTGAGGGGCAGGCAGCCCGGGGCAGTGGGGAGGTGGGGCGTGGATCCTGGGTGGTGGGAAGCACAGGGTAGGCGCTCTGGGGGGCCGGGGGCGCCGGGGCTGCCTCAGGAGAGCAGGGACGGGGCAGGTTGTTTTGAGGACCTCTCCTCATGATGCGCCTGCAGCCCCAGGCCAGGCCCGGGGACACACCGAGGGAGGACGGACCCTCACAACCCACAGAAACGTAGGGTCCACCCCGCACGATCCTTCAGGATCCCCTACTAGAATCTGTGCAGAGGGGCTGCACCTCCGGCCTCTCCAGCTGGCACCCGACTGCCCGGCACGCACGGAGACCCCAACTCCGCGGCCCTGGCTTTGTGAGCAGACTGTCCGACTCAGAGCTGGTGCCAGGAGGCTTGCTGAATCGGTGGATGGATGGATGGATGAGGGAGGGAGTGAAGAGAAGCCCCGACCCCAGGGGGAGCCGGCACTCCAAGCCTCGGCCCGGACGCGCTCCGATCCCCGGGTCTCTAAACCTTCTGTTTGTGGTACCGAGCTCGCTGCTTTGCTGGCCCCTGGTGGCCGCCCGCCGCCCGCCCCTCGCAGGGCCCAGCGGTTACGTACGTAAGACCCGGACGCCGTGGCGCAGGGCCTGGACCCGGCCGGGCTCGATGGACATGCTGAACGAGCTATGCTGGTCCCCAACTGTGCACACCTGGCCCTGCTCGGCTGCCTGGCGGACCATCACGGTCAGCTTGTTGGCAATGACGGTGTTCAGGACGGAGATGACCACCATGGGGAACACGAAAGACATGAAGGTGTTGATCTGCGAGACATGGAGAGGGGCGGCCCGTGAGGCCGGGGCAGCGCACGCGCCCTGGTGCCCGCCCCGCCCACCGGCCCAGGTGTAGGGGTCGGAGCGTGGGCGGCGCTCGGTCTGTCCGTTCCCAGACTGACTCTCCGCCTGCTCCCACAGCCCCGGCTCGGGGGACGTTTGCAGACCCTCCGTCAGCTTGGGGAGCCCCTAGCCTGTACACAGTGTGGAGTAAAGCCCTGGGGCCTCCCGGCTGCGGCGAGGGGCCGGGGCTCTGCGTTCCCAGGTCTGGACAAGGAAGCGGTCCCTCCTGACTTCTCTGCAGGATGGCTCACCCAGCGTCCCTTGTCCTGCACACGGACAGTTCACGTTAGGACACGAAGGGAAGGCCCGTCCCCCGCCCCACTGCCTCTCAGCGCGTTGAGAAGCGCTTCTTGTTGGCACCTCCACCTTCCACGTTTCTCTGCCTCTGGGGAAACCGAGTCTCCGGGTGCCGAGGGTGGGGCTTGCCAAAGTCACCAGCTCAGAAGTGGCTGGACCTGGACTTGAGCTGGAGCCCAGCCCCTCAGCGACACCAGGCTGAGACCTGCCTTCATGGGCACCTGCTCAGCCCGAACAGCTGTGGCCTCCCTGAGCCGCCACTGCCGTTCCTGACGGGGACGCAAACCCGCCAGTGGACGCGGGTGGCCCTGGCCAGCGATGGGGAACGGCCTCCCACCGAGCTGGTCCTGAATCTGGCATCACCTCCCAGGGCCCCGGAGTAACAAGCCTCTGGTGTAAAACCGCGTTTGGCGCTGTCTTTTGAGCACGCTGGTCCTCACGTCATGTTCCGACGCCCGAGCTTCTAAGTGTGAGCTCGTGAGCCCTTGTGAGGGGGCGGCGCCTCTTCTCCATGCCCCCTACCCAACGCCGCTGCCCTTAATGCTCACGTGAACTTCAGAGTCAAAGGGCAAACGGCTGCAACTGGAGAGACACCTGCAGAGACACCTGCACTGGCCCCACCTGGTTCCCGGGGTCTGCACGGGGGTGCCCCGGGCTCCAGGCTGCCCCCTCCATCTCCTCACTCAGGTTTGCCCACAGCCCTGAGAGCAGAGCTGAGGGTCCTGCATGGGGGTCTCCTCGATGGTAGACAAGGGCTGTCTCGGCAGGGCAAGGACCGTCCAGCTCTGTCCTGCTAACGCGGCAGCGGCCAGCAGGAAGCCAAGAGGTGCTGGAGGCTCTAGAACGTGGATGGGCTCGCCTCCTGGGCCTCCTGCATGTCCGGCGTCTGTCCTGAGCAGGGCGGCTCACACGGCCCTCTCTTCGGGGCATTGGCCGATGCCTCCGCAAGCCCTGCCCGCCCCACGGTGCTCCGGGTCCCGCTTGGGAGGACTCTAGGCATCCAGGAGATGGTGGCTGAGGTCACCTCTGGCTCCTTTTGAAAAAGACTCCCCTAAACTAGAGGACAAACACGTCGGACAGGGGCCGCGTGGGCCCTCGGCAGGCGGCCTCTCCACACTTGCCAGCCCTGCGCCCACCACTAGTCACCCGCTGGGTGCTTGGGAGTGGCCTCCCCTGGGCACCCTTCTCTCCTGCATCCACTGAGCTCAAGTGGCGGTCTGGAGGTCCTCCCGCAGGACAATGAGGGGCTGGTGCGGCCGAGGGGCAGCTCTGGGCCGGGGGCTGGGCTGGGGTGCAGGGGGATGCCGGGCCTGGGCCCAGGAGACAAACCAGTTCCCGTGAGTCACCACAGCCGGGCATAATTTAAACAAAACAAGTGTATTCAACACAGATTTTAAATGTCAAAACATTTGAAATACCATACTTCGATGAACACAGACAGCAAAAACAGCCACCTCTGGGGGCCGTGAGCGGTGGACCAGGGCCTAGGCCCCCCAAGAGGATCCCCCAGTTGGGAGAAGTCCAGGCCCTGATCCTGAGGTTCTGGAGTGGGAGAGGCACCCCGGCACTGCAGGCCCCCCAACAGAGGCCTGGGGACGAGGCTCGGGCCGGCGTGGGCTTCCGGAGGGGCGTGTCTTCTCTCGACGTTCCCCACCCCTCCAGCCTGGAGACTGAGACTGAACCTGGATTGTGGGGTACCAGGGCAACGCCTGACTCTCAGGGTCTGCCTTCTCTTGCCGAGGCTCACAGCACGGATGGGAGCTCAGCCTGTACCCCTTTCCTGCACTCCACCCCCAACTTCTGGGGACGGGGAGCAGCCCACTCCCGGCAACAAGCAAAGAGAAGGGAGCCTGCTAAGCCCTGTGCAAGACGTCCAGGAACCACTGCGAGTGTGGCCACAGGAAGGACAGAGGAGACGGAGGGGCAACTGGGGCCCTTCCAGACAGAGACATGCGGACGTGCAGGGATGCGCCTCGTCTGTGCATCTGAACCGATAAAAGGTGAAACCACCTGGGGACAGACAGCCTGACTCTAAAATTCAAATGGAAAAAATGATAATCTAAGAGTAGCCAGGAAAGTTCTGGAAAGGGAGGCAGGTCAGGAGGGGACGGGAGGCCTCACCCACTATGGGAGGGCGCTAAAAAGAGATCGTATGAGAATAGTTTGGCGCGACTAAATCAGGGAAGCAGGAGTAGAGGCCAGGAGCAGTTCCCGATGAGGCAAACATGGCCTGTGGTACACGCAGCACCTGAACCAGTGGGAGGAGGTGGGTGACGGGCTGCAGAGCTGGGCGCTGGACGCTCAGGGCCTGCTGCTTCCACTGTCCCTCCCCAGGACCTCCGTCCGCTCCCCTGGAAACACCCACCCCCTCCATTCCTGGCCAGTGGGCGAGTCCTCATTGGACACACACAGGCCGCACGTTCACCTCTCCACCAGTCACGTTTGTCCTATGAGAACCAGCCCCAGGCCTGCTGTTCAGGAGAGAGACCCCACCTTTGCGGGGGTCCTGCTGAGCAGGAAACTGCTTTTGTGCCCATTGGTTCTGTTCTCCCACCTTGTGTGGGAGACCTGCCTAAGAATGGGCCCTCACAGGTGAAAGGAGCACACCCGGGAGGGCCTGGTCTCTGCGCTCCAGCATCTGTAATTCTGTGAGGGACAGAGAGTGAATGGTTAAGCAATAAGAAGAAAGTGGAACAGGACACAGGTCTGTCTGGGAGGAAGGGCTGCCCCCGACCTGCCTGCAAACAGGGGCGGGGCGCCAATGGGAGGCGCATAGCCGGGCCCGCAGTCAGGGGGTCCTCACGCCTCTGCCTCCTCCTTCAAAGCTATCGTCCCGTCTACCCTTCCTCCGAGGGGCAACAGCTTGTCTTGTACCGGCCTGTTTCTCTCTGATTGATCCCACTGTGTTTAGGTAAAGAGACAGGCCCTGGACTCCCGAGCTTCATGGCTCAACACCAGCCTGCGGTGAGTGGGAAGGTGCAAAATACCGCTCGGGGGCTTCCCTGGTGGTGCAGTAGTTAATAATCCGCCTGCTGATGCAGGGGACGTGGGTTCGAGCCCTGGTCCGGGAAGATCCCACATGCTGCAGAGCAACTAAGCCCAGGTGCCACAAGTACTGAGCCTGCGCTCTAGAGCCCACGAGTCACAACTACTGAGCCCACGTGCCACAACTACTGAAGCCCATGAGCCACAACTACTGAAGCCCATGTGCCATAACTACTGAAGCCCACGGGCCTGTGCTCCGCAACAAGAGAAGCCACCGCACTGAGAAGCCCGCGCACCGCAACGAAGAGTAGACTCACCACAACTAGAGAAAAGCCGGCGCGGCAACAAAGACCCACCACAGCCATAAAAAATAAAATAAATAAATAAATAAATAAATAAATAAATCTCTCAGGGTGTTTGCAAAACTCAGCAGCTTGTACAACAGCTTCTGAGGGGGGAGGCGGAGCGAAGGGGCTTCCTGTCAAACACTCCAACGTAGATGGCCTTGCTGGCCTGGCAGGGGCCACCCCCAGCAGATGACCAGTGCAGCCAGGCCCAGGCTTTAGGGACTGCCTCCTCCTAACCTCCTCACCCAGCACATGCTGAAAACCCCCTCCCTCTTGGCCACCACCAAGGGCAGAACAATCATGCAAGTCACTCCAGAGTCCCTGTTTGTCACTGTCACTCAGCACAGCCTTGCTCGAAAAGCAAAAACCCAGAACAAGTTCAATGCCCACCCACTCGGGCTGGTTGATAAGTTATGATGCATCCACACCACGGGGTGCTGTAGATGCTGAGAATGACCGACAGGGAGGGCCAAGGTCACGGTTTAGTGAAAAGAGCAAGCACGGAGCAGCTGGTGCCTCCGTAAAGTAAGGAGCCGTCTCTACGCCCAGGATGGCTCCCTGGAGAGAAGCCTAACAGAGGCTGACCCAGGCCGACCCAGGGAAAGGGCAGGGAGCTGGGGGCTCCGGGCACACCCTCTTGACCTTAAAGCACCTGAGTGGAATGAACGTGTGTCCTGTGACAGGTGCCCGGGCCCCTGGTCCCACAGTGACACGAGAACAACACAGCCCACCTTGCCGCCCTGGGACAGGGGTGTTGGAGGTGGAGGGGACCAGATCTCAGTGCACCCACCTTCGCTTCATAGGCGGGACACGAGGGCTGGGAGGGCAGAAGCTGTCCTTCAGGGTGACACAGCCCAGAATCTCCCGGGCTGACATTGTCCGAGTAACTCTGCCCTCCACCATCCCTCATCTCATGAGCACCAGACCCTCCGGATGCTGCTGGGACCCCACCCAGGAGGGCACATGTGGTCCACGGCAGACAAGTGTCTGGGAAAGAAGACAGACCAGCGTCGAGGGCCCACTGCTCTGTGGGTCAGAGCACTGACCGCAGGCCTGAGTGTCTGAAGAGAAACCCAGCGTGTGCCTGCAGGGGAGGGACCCCGAGCCTCCCCAAGAACTGCCTGCATTGCTGAGGCACCAAGTGAGTCATCTTAGGGCCTGAAAGGCCACCTCGGGGAGGGGAGGGGGCTCCACGGACTGTGTGCAGCTCCGGGCTTAGCTTGACCACTTGGGCCACAAGTCCCAGCCCCTCGCAATGCAGCCCCACCCACCATTAGGTGGCTCTAGTACCAGATTTTGGCTCAGTATAAAGGACTTCCACTTTCTGGTTGATACACACTCTTTAGCTAACTTTTTTTTTTTTTAACAAATTTATTTTATTTATTTATTTTTGGCTGCATTGGGTCTTTGTTGCTGTGCACGGGCTTTCTCTAGTTGCGGTGCACAGGCTGCTCATTGCAGTGGCTTCTCTTGTTGCAGAGCATGGGTTCTAGGTGCGCGGGCTTCAGTAGTTGTGGCATGCGGGCTCAGTAGTTGTGGCTCACGGGCTCTAGAGCGCAGGCTCAGTAGTTGTGGCGCACGGGCTTAGTTGCTCTGCAGCATGTGGGATCTTCCCGGGCCAGGGCTCGAACCCGTGTCCCCTGCATTGGCAGGCAGATTCTTAACCACTGCGCCACCAGGGAAGCCCCCCTTTAGCTAACTCTTAACAGAGTGCTTTCCACGAGCCAGACCCATGTTCAGTGACTTGCATGTGTCACCTTGTGGAATATGCACCTAGAAGCTATTGGTGCTCTCACTTTATAGAAGAAAAAGCCCAGACACAGTCTGACCCACAGCCCAGTGCTCGCTCGGGCCTGTGACACGCAGAGAGCAGAGAGCAGACGAACGGAGAACCCCCTGGTCGTGGACAAGTGTCGGGGGACCTCACTTCGGTGGATGCATGCCCCACCCCCAGCTTCCCAGAGGGGACACTTTGGGTAACTGCAAAAATTTGAGAATAACTTCTAGTCCAGAGGCCACGACTCCGTGGTGATCTCTCAGGGCTGAACATCTGTCCACTACTCTCTCCTTTCTTTGATCTCCCTTCTGCTCCACGCTGGTCCCTGTGCTCCTCTTCAGCTTTGGAGTTTCTGGGAGAGGACTGACCAGTCACCAGCGACTTAGAGTGGAGAGAATGCTCGTGCCCCAGGGAGCCTTAGGGTTCAGGACCATAGACAGAGCCCATCGCTGTGGAGGGGCTGCCCTGGTGGGGAGAAGCACCGGGCTGGGAGGAACTGTGGTTGGGATGACTGGGTGGGGAGGGACTGGGGAGTGGGACCCCCGCGCCAGCTGGGAGCAGGGATCAACAGGGACACTCCACCCTGTCCCCAGACCCTTCCTGTCCACTGATGAAGGGCAGGTGAGCAGCCTGTAACCTCTGCAAGAGGCCCCACCAAGTCCCCGCTGCCCGTGCAGCCAGCAGCCCTGTGCGTGGGAGTCTTTACCCTCCTGGAGTGCTGGAGCCACAGAGGACCCCTCCGCCCTGCAGCCACATCCTGCCTGGTCCCGGCTGTGCTGCAGCGCTGGCACCAGCCAGGCTGCCAGGAGACCCTCAGTCGGATTAGGGAAATGGCCTTCCCACTGCGCCTATCCCTCCACCTGTACCAGGGTCGCCATCCTCGAGGAGAGACAGGATGGGACCATGCCCTCAGCAGCACACAGAGCAGGTGCTGGGGGCCTGGCCTTGGCTGTGAGTTGGTGGGGGGCTCGTTAATCACCCTGGGTGTGGAAGCCGGGGTGGTGAGTCGCGTTCCGGTCGTGGCATCCCATCTCAAAACTGCATCGAGACCGTCTGTGGACTGAAGTCCTATTTGCTGTGTTTTCAGCTATCTGTTGGCTAAAAAGCCCATGAGAACATTCAAATCAGTGGGACATCTGCTAATTAGCAACCAACGGGGCTGTAAAAATCCTTGACAAGGACAGGCACAGGGCAGGGGGTGGAAGTCTGACCCCGGGCCCGGCCCCCGCCTCTGTGTCTCATGGAATGTGGGCAGGGAGGCACCTTAGTGGTCACCTGGTCACCTACCATGAAACCACAGCCCACAGCAGGTGCACCCCAGCTCTCACCCCCACCGGCACCTCACACCACGACGATGACCATCTTCTTGCTTGTGACAAATTCTGTCTTGCAGGGTGGCTCCCGGTCCAAACATGAGCCCCCATGGTCGGTTGCCAAGCCTTCTGTGTGTGCCTTTCTGCCGTGTAGGGCCACCTTGATTCAGGAGTAAAAGTGGTGCCGGTTCCACACGGAGTGTTCTGCGTGCACCCTTGAAGGAAGTCAAGCCATCGAAGAACGTTCTCTGCTCCATGCCAGGAAAACTTGGGGCCCTGGTCTTAATCAAGAGCCCCTGGGGGCTGGTGGACGTTGGGAGTGGATTTCTGAGGAACTGTGCGAATTCCCCAGCCGTGCCTGGGAGTGAGTTCTGCAGGACGGGGTCCAAGCTGGTGTCACGTGCATTTCAGAAAGCGCTTAGGAAGGAGTGGTGCTTCAGCCCCAGGGCCTGTCCTCCACCTCTGGGGTGGGCGGGGAAGCGGCCCTACTGCGTGTTCGCTGGCAGCTGAATCTCCAATTCTGTGATTCAGTTGTGGGATTGAATCTCCAATCCCACGATTTTCAGTGTTTTCTTGCCATGTCATTGAGTGGGCAGCTCAGCAAGTATCCTGTTCCTTCCCGATTTTGAATTACCGTCCACTGGCGGAGTGGTAACTGCGTTCCCCGTGGACATCTGGCCCTGTACCCAGTGTCTCGGCTCCTTTCAATAGAATTAGCGCTCCATCCCTGCTTGCGGGGAATCTGATTACGGGGGACCCGGAGCCGAGTGGCCGGTGTGAGGGAGGGGGGCTGGGAGTGGCCACCCACGTCCCCCCAGGCCCCACTGGAGCGAGCAGCATTTGGATCTAGCTTTTTTCCCAAGCTGACCAGCCCCTGGGCATGGAGGGGACCTTGTGCTCTGGGCTGAGCCCCGGGAAGTGACACTTTTGCTCCTCCAGCCAGGCCTCCTGGGGCTTCCACCCCAAATGGCTGTGATTAGGAGTGGGGCGCCTTAGAAATGATGGTGGGATCCTGCGCCCCACCCCCACTTGGTCCCCACCAGGGCCGGCGGGCCCGGCTGTGCGCCTCTCCAGGACAAAAGTCAATCAGTAAAGGAAGAGGGAATGCCAGTGGGTGCCGGCCAGCTGCCCAGCGCCATTCCAAAGCTCGTTCCCCCGACGACCGTCTCTGTTAAAGACCGTTCTTCCTCTGTCCCCGAGAGACCACGGGCCTCCACGCGGCTGCGTGACCATGTGGTTTTCCACTACACTGTCCTCCTTCACGCTGCGCAGGGCGCCTCTGCAATAGCGACCAGCCTTGGGCTTGGCGTCGTGTGAACGGCCCAGGGCACACGAGACTCACTGCTCTCCACACGCGTGTGAGAGGTGGGCCTGTGGGGTCACTTGTGTTTCTAGAACTGGAGTGAAGAACAGAGCAGCCCAGGCTGGGGTCTCGCCGCGCCTCCTGGGCACGACCCCTTCTCACGCTGGGACTGTCTCCTGCCTATGAAGATGGGGGTGGCTGGTCCACCTTGAAGGCCAGGGGACTGAGGACAGCCCAGGCTGGCCCCCAGCCCAGTTCCTGCCCTGCCCGCACCCCTGCAGAAGGGCCCCCGCCTGACCCAGGCCCTGGGTGCCTGGAGCACTGTTGACGGTCTGAGCTCGGGGGCTGGGGGGGGAGGGGCGGAGGGGGCGCTGATTGGCACCCAGGGAAGCCTCCCTCTCCTGAGAGCCAGGCCAGCGTCTTGCAGGGACCACCAAGAGGCCTTCCTGATGTTCCACTCGAGGCTCATCAGCCCTTCTTTGCCTCGGATGCAATTTCAGGAAACGAGGCTGTGCTGCTCAGGCCTCCTGTGACTCAGGCAATTACCTGGAGACAGGCCCAGGGCAGCCGGCTTCCTCCCATCCCAGGAGCCGCGGACTTGAACAGGGACAGGCTCTGCGTCCCTTCTGGAATGTTCCAGCACCCTCCCTTCTGTTTACCCGCAGCCTCCCCACCCCCTCCCCTCCCCACCGCAGGCCCACCAGCCTGTGCTTCATGCTCCGTCCTCCGTCCTCTGAATGCACCGTGCACCCCAGCCCACCTTGTCTAAACGTCACAAGCACTTATTGAGCACCTGCTGTATGCGAGGCACCCTGCACATAGACTGAGGCGAGCGTGGAGGACAGGTGGACAAACACGGCATGGAGGCGAGCATGAGGCCCAGCCTGGGGGGGAAAGGGCCATTTTCTGGAGGAGGGACCTCCCTACGGAGACCTGAGGGATGAGGGGCACCCACGGGCCTGAGAAGGAGGGGAGCACGTGAGATCTCAGGAGCCCGGGGGGCCGGGCGGCGTCAGATCCCAGACAGTGGACCATTTCCTCCTGGTCATGGAAGAGGGGGAGGGGTGAAGCATAGAGACGTAGGGTCTGTGGCCCACCCCTCGACTGGGCTGGCTCTGACCAGCGAAATGCAGCGGCCGTGTTGGCCTGTGCCTTCCCAGCCAGGCCTCACACTCTCTTGCTGGCTCTCTCAGAATGTGGCGGCCACCATGTGAAGAAACCCTGATGTGCCTCTCACCCTGGGACGGAGGTCCAGGTGAGAGCCAGCACCAGCCTCCAGACAGATGAATGAGGCTGTCTCAGACCCATCCAGGCCCAGTGCAGCCACAAGATGACCGAAGCCACATGAGTGACCCCAGCTGAGACCGGCTGAGCCAGCTCAGCTTGCCATCCAATGGATCACAAGCAAATAAATAGCTAGTGTTTTAAGCCAATAAGTTTAGGGCGCTTTTGTTATGCAGCAGAGGTTAGCTGAGACACTGCCTTACAAAGTGCTGTGTTTTTAATTTATCTGTCCCACCACTGCATTTTCTCCTTGGAGGGAAACCTTGCTTAAATAAAATAAAATACCCGCCCAGCCCCTGCCCCAAGCACTGACAACAAGTCCTGTGAAGGCAGGGGGATGTGGTGGGAGCGGTGGGCAGGGGTCATTTGTGTGGCTGACTGGGCTATCTGACCCCAGAATTTGGGTACTTTTTTTTTCTTATCTCCTTATAGACTCTGGTTCTAGGGACAGGTTGCCAGCAGCCAGCTGGCCAGGTGGGGACTGGTTTTATAAAGGTAACTGGGCACCACCTGTGGTGTCCCACCCCTCTCGCCACACTGCAGAGTAGGGTAAGGAGCATGGTGGGGGTGGGGGCAGTGTCTTTTACTTTTATTTCCCGTGAAGAGAGGCTCATCAGTGAATCTGACCTGTGGGTCCGGCTTCTTGAAAAACCAGCAGCGTGTAATTAAAGCTTGAAAGAGAAGAGCCGGCTGCTGAATCAAACTCAAGTGAGTGTGAAATCAAACATGAGAGGGCCCTGGGCAGCTGAGCCCAGCTTGAGACGAGTGACCGGCATCCTTTAAGGGGTCTGTGCTTTGACGGTGTCTAAGTGGTCTTCCCTCAAGCCCCCAAACCTCGGTCCTGCTTACTGTGCGTGTGTGTTTGTGTCTATGTGTGCACGTGTGTGTGAGCTGCGTGTGTGCACACTTGTCTCTTTTGCTCTTGGTGTAACCGAGCAGGGCCTCTGGGTCCTTCCTGGGACAGACTCCTCCCCCATGTCCTCTGCTGTAGGTCCTCTCGGAAGTACTTCCTGAGTTGTTTCTCAGATGCCAAAACCCCCACCAAATGGAAGATGCTAAGCACTTGATGACCATGATCATGTAGCCCCCAGGCCTCCTGGAGTCTGAGGACTGATAAGGTGAACCCCTGTGACCCCACCCTGTTACCTCACCGGCAGCCAATCAGAGAATTAATTGTGCACGAGCTGGTCACATACCTGGCGACTCCCCCTACTGCCCCCCGACCCAACTGGGCCTTAAAAATGCTCCCCTGGGGCTTCCCTGGTGGCGCAGTGGTTGGGAGTCCGCCTGCCGATGCGGGGGACGCGGGTGCGTGCCCCGGTCCGGGAGGATCCCGCGTGCCGCGGGGTGGCTGGGCCCGTGAGCCGTGGCCGCTGAGCCTGAGCGTCCGGAGCCTGTGCTCCGCAACGGGAGAGGCCACAATGGTGAGAGGCCCGCGTACCGCAAAAAAAAAAAAAAAAAAAAAAAAGCTCCCCTGAAACCCATTGGGGAGTTTGGGCTTTTTCAGCGCTAGCTGCCCTGGACTCCATGTTTGGGGCCAACAATAAACGCTGCATTTTCCTTCATCACAGCCAGGTGTCAGCAGATTGGCTTTACTGCGCGTGGGTGAGTGGACCTGAGTGTGGTTGGGTGACACTGGCTCTCGCAGAGCCCGGGTGGTCACTTCAACGAGGGAAAAATGCCTCATGACAGCTCGAGGCGTGGGCCTCCCTCCAAGTCGCCACTGAGAAGGCCATCAGGTTCCATGCTGTCCAGCTGCCGCACCCCTGATTCCGAGCAGACCCTGCGGCCCCCAGTCCATGCCACCACTGAGGGGACGTGTTTCTGAACAAACTTCCCCCGGCCAGCACCCAGGCTCATTATAATCACGGCACACTGGTTTCTGTTGAGGGATGAAAATTAGCAGATTTAGACGATAATTACCTGGCTCTGAAAATTAGACTCTAATGAAGAGGGTGCTTGAACCCGGAATCCAAATTTGATGTTCAGACTAGATGCCTCTGAAGAAAGCTCTCAGCCAGAAATAGGGGTCGGCCAGAGCCCCGGCTCTCTGGCCACTGCTTTGCCATTTGCCCCCCGCCCCCCGAGTGGGGTCTGCAGGCCCCGCCTCACAGCCTCACAGACTACATCCCTGGTGCCCCCTCACCTGTGTATTTATTTTGTGTGTTACGTTTCTCACCCTCGCTCCAACCTCACATTACACAGAGGGGGCGACACCGCTGTGGACAGAAAGTGTGTCCTACGAAATTCACCTGTCGAATCCTACCCCCCAAGGTGACGTGTTAGGAGGTGGGGCCTCCCGGAGGTGATGAGGTCGTGAGGGTGAAGCCCCGTAATGGGGTCAGAGGCCCAGGGAGGCCCCTGCTCGCCCCCCAATGTGAGGACAGGGAGAGGACACGGTCAGTACCAGGACCTGGATCCTGGTTGTCCAGCCCCAGGGCTGTGAGAAACACACGTGTTGTTAGAAGCCCCCAGCCTGGTCCGTGGAGCAGCCTGAGTAGATGGAGACGGCTCCCGGGGTTACCTACCCCCAGGGGGTGATGGGAGGATGGCACCTGGGGCGTGGCCACCAACCTGTCCTTAGCCGCGTGGAGGAGGCCGTGGTGGGGGGGCGCCCACCCCGCAGGGGCTGCTCCCTGCAGAGGGCATCTCGTCAGGGGCCACTTCCTCTGCGTCCTCTCCCACCCACGCAAGGAACTCAGTCTCCCTCCTAACGCCGTGTTTGTCCCAAAGGCACAATCGGTTCACCTGTTAGACTGGGCGTGCGTCAAGACGCTGACATTAGGTTTTTGATGCAGAAGCGAGATCCAGCTGAACCGGGCGCCTGTGTGCAGAGCAGACAGGCTTTCAGCCTCTCCTGTGGCCCCACCTCCCACCTGCAATTACGGCGATTTGCATGACTGTGAATGGGGCTGGCCTGGGCCCAGGGCTGTTGGGAGCGCCAGGCCGTCCTCACGCCCCTAGCAGGCCAGGTGGGCAGTGGCAGAGCCGGGGACGGTGGAGAGGCCGAGGGACAGCGGTTCCCCTGGGCACTTGTGATGATGTGTGTGTGTCTCTTAGTTGCTGCCACCCCGCCCCGCGGCTGCCTGGGGACAGAGCCTGGTGCCCTCCAGTCACCCACACACTGACCGTGTGAACGAATAAATGAACGACCGCCTGCCCAGGCTGCCTTAACACAGTACCCTCAACTGAGCAGCTCATAAATGGCAGAATCTATTTCTCACAGCTCTGGAGGCTGGAGGGCTGAGACCAGGTGCCGGAGTGGACGGTCTCAGGTGAGGCTGCCTTCCGTGTCCTCATGTAGCAGAAAGAGGGCGCGGGGCTCTCTGGCCTCTTCTTATAAGGGCACTAATTCATCATGGGGGCTGCACCCTCATGACCTCATCACCCCACAAATGCCCCATCCCTTAATACCATGACTTTGGGGGTAGTGCTTCAAAACATGAATTTGCGGGACACATTCAGTCCAGAACAGCTGGCAAAGGAAGGAATGAGCTATCTCCACATGGGGGGCCCTTAACCTGGGGGAGGCTCTGGCAAACGGCCCCAAGCACACACGGGAGCTTTGTGTGCACGGACAGGCAGCTTCCTTTCCCGGGAGGCTGCGGCTGTACAGCACGATAGAATAGTGCAGTTTGTGCCAGCCGTAAATGATTTACAGTTTTCTAGGGGCTACATTAAAAAAAGTAGAAACAGGTGAAAATAATTTCATTAATAGATTTTTATTTAACTCAATACATTCAAAATATTATTTCAACACGCAACCAGTATAAAAAGCGTTAGTGAAATCCTGTACATTTTCCCTTCATACAAGCTCTCTGGAATCACGGGTGTGTATTTTACACCGAAAGCTCCCCGGGATTCAGACTGGACACCGCACCGCACACAGGGCAGCTCGGAGTTCTTATGAGAAGCCATGCAGAACCATTTCCAGGTGGCATCCACCCCAGAGCCCATGGCGCCTGCACTCCCCTGGTCCCATGTCTGGTCAGCGGGGGAGACAGAGGTGCAGCCCCCGGACCCCCTGGTCATCCCCAAAACAGGATCTGCACAAGGTCAGTATCTGCACAAGGTCAAGGATGAGTCATTCATTTAAAAGGAGCCACGAGCAAAGTTGCACTAAAAAGTGAAGCCCCCCTATAGGAACGGTGGGCAAGCAGTCCCTCTGGAAGACACTATAGGAGCAGCACGGACTCCAGGGCAGCCTGCGTTTGGGGCCATAGCTTCCAGAACCAATAATGGCCTTCTCTGTACCCCACAAAGAATCCAGATGCACCAAGATTTCCTAGGGGGCAGGGGCCACAGGGTGCGATCCCAGGAAGGCACCCTCTTCTTTTGTCCTGTCAGCCACCAAGCCTCAGAAATGAACCAGAGTTTTGTCAAGGAACTAAGCCCTGAGGACAGGACGCTGGGAGGGGCGGCGGGTCCCAGGATAACAGGCAGAGCAAGCGGCTTCCCCACCTGAGCGTCAGCCTACTCATCTATAAACGGGGCCGGTCGGGAGAGCCCCGAGCCACAAGGGTGGCCATGGCGATCAGAGTCGGCTCTCAAAACTATCATTAGTGATGCTGGGAGCAGCCACGTCAGGGCTGTCACAGGGCTTGACGGGGACCAAACATTAATCACACCTTCGTCACGGACCCCTCATGTGAGGTCTGCTCACCCAGCTCAGAACCTTCCTTATCACCTGAGACCCAAGTCAAGAGCGGCCACCAGAGGGTGGGGGCCCCTCCCTCTCAAAGGCGTCCGTGGACCACTGTGCCGTGCCCTCCCCAAGCTGACCCAGCGCATCACTGGGTGAGAGGCCCCCAGCCACTCAATTGCAGCCACGATTTCTAGACCTTCTCCCAGTCCGGAACATTGGAATGGACACAGACTGACTCCACATGGAGCCCTGAGTGTCCCTGACCAAGGGACACCACCGTCCCTGCGACAGTGCTCACAGCCCACAGAGAGGAGCGTGGGTGGGCACGTCAGTCAGCCCGCAGCTCAGGCTGGAACCCACCACTTCTTTCTCTCCTTATTCTCACTAATGTTCATCCCCTGGAGCTGAGACTTTGAAGGATGGTCGCACAAAGGTGTCTCCAGGCAGCCTTGCGAGGATGCAGACAGAGACGTGGATGCAGACACAGAGGCTGTCTCCCTGTTATGACTGGTAATCAAGATTCATTTTCTCTGACAGCTTTTATCCCGAAAAGACACCCACACACTGTTTATGACATGTAAATTACTTGGGATTTGCAAGTCAATTTCTTGCATGAATATTCATGGATGCATGATACCCAGGCGGGTCTGCTTTCTGTGGCTCTCAGGACACAGACAGCCTGGGATCCCAGGCATCTCGCAGGGATGTGACAAGGCTGCCAGAGGCCCCTTTCACCCAGATGTCAGCAGGGTCCGCAGGCCGCGGCTGCCCCACGGTGATCCCCACCCGCAGGAGGAGAGATGCTCACTGGGGAACGGGGAGGGGCAGGGCCCCTCTCGACCTGTTGATTGACCTACTTCTCCTAAACCAAAGGTGGCCGCGTGGGGCTCTGGCCTAGTCCCAGGGCTCCCCTGACCTTGGCCGGGTGGTGAGAGTGGGACGAAGCTGCGGGCCCCCCGGACACACGTACACCTGGCTCCCCGTCCATCACCCGACACGGGATGGGGAGCTCCGGGGTTCTGTCCCCCATGGCCACGGGCACCCAAGGAAAGCTGCAGCAGCCGGTCTGTGAGCTGGACAGTTGGAGGGAGCCTGGGGTCCACCCCCAGGGGAGACGCCTGGCCTCCTGTGGCAGCTGCGTGGCCCGGCCGGCCCGTGGCTGACCTACCTGGTGATGGGCCCTGTGCCCCCTCCTGCTTGTGGGGTAAAAACACGCATGTGCTCCCAGTGGGTCAAAGGCCCAGGAACTCGGACATCAAAGATATTCCTCTTGGGGCTTCCCTGGTGGCACAGTGGTTGAGAGTCTGCCTGCCGATGCGGGGGACACGGGTTCGTGCCCCGGTCCAGGAGGATCCCGCATGGCGCGGAGCGGCTGGGCCCGTGAGCCATGGCCGCTGGGCCTGCACGTCTGGAGACTGTGCTCCGTGATGGGAGAGGCCACAGCGGTGAGAGGCCCGCGTACTGCAAAAAACAAAAACAAAAACAAAAATATTCCTCTTGAACCAAAGCAAAGTGGGTTTGGGTTGGGCCCAAGGCAGACTTCCTGTTTAAACTAACTGCTAAAGCCAGTCGTTGAAGGAAGTTTGGAAATGTCCTGCGTGAAGAGCAGAAGGCCAGTGGCCTTTATTTCCAAATCCTGACACAGGGGCTCCCCACTAGGTGCGACTCTCAGTGACCTGCAGATGAAAGCTCACTGCGTCCTCACCACAGTCCAGATGGGGAAATTGAGGCAAAGGAAGGTTACCGTCACCTCGAGAGCAAGTGCAGGGTGGAGACGTGCATCTAGGCCACCTGCCTGGCTCCCGCTTGCTGCTAGCACCAAAAAAAATTGAAATACATTAGGTATAAATCTAACAAAGTATGTACAGGATCTATAGAAGGAAAATCACAAAACTCTAATGAAAAAATCAAAGAATATCTAAATCAATGGAGAGAGAGTCCATGTTCATGGACAGGAAGACTCCATACTGTTAAGATTTCAATTGTCTTCAACTTCATCTATAGATTCAACTCAACCCCAATCAAAATCTCAACAAGTTATTTTGTGGATATTGATGAACTGATTCTGAAGTCCACATGGAGAGGAGGCAAAAGACCCAGGACACCAACACAACACTGAAGGAGAAAAACAAAGTCGGAGGACTGACTACCCAGCTTCAGGACTTACTATGAAGTCATCAATTGAGCAGGGCACTGGGGAAAGAACAGACAAAGAGATCAGCGGAACAGAATAGAGAGCCCAGAACTACATCCTCACAAATATAGTCAACTGACTTTCACAAAGGAGCAAACCAATTCAATGGAGAAAGGATAGTCTTTTCAACAAATGGTCCTGGAACAATTGGACGACCATATGTTAAAAAATGGGCCTTAAACCTTAAAAATTAACTCAAAATGGATCATAGACCTAAATGTGAAATGTAAAACAATAAAATTTCTATATAGTAACACAGGAGAAAAAATCTAGGTGAGCTTGAGTTTGGCAACGTGTTTTTGGATGTAACAACAAAGGCATGATCCATGAAAGAAAAAAACTAAGTTGTATTTATTACAATTAAAACTTCTGCTCTGCAAAGACACCATTAAGAGAATATGACAAGCTACAGATGGGGAGGAAATATTTTCAAAACACATATCTGATAAAGGATTTGTTATTTCATGTCTGGTAAGGGAATAATATCCAGAATACATAGAGAATTCCTAAAACTCAACAACCAAAAAATAAAGAACCCAATTTAAAAATGGGCAAAGGATTTGAATAGACCTTCCAAAGAAGGTATACAAATGGCCAATGAATCCTTGAAAAGATGCTCACCATGACCAATCAGGAAAGTGGCAAATCAAAACCACAAAAAGATATCATCTTACACTGACTGGAATGGCTACTATTAAAAAAAGAAAAACAGAAAATAACAAGTGTTGGTGAGGATGTGGAGAAACTGGAACCCTCATGCACTGTTGATGGGAAAGTAAAATGGTACAGCCGCTGTGGAAATGAGTTTAGCAGTTCCTCAAAAAAAATTTAAAAATTGACCCAGCAATTCCACTTCTGGGTATATCCCCCAAAGATTTGAAAGCAGGGTCTCAAAGAGATATTTGCACACCCATGTGGCACAGCAGCATTATTCACAACAGCTGAGAGGTGGAAGCGACCAAGTACCCATCCACAAATGAACGGATAAACACATTGTGGCATATCCATACAATGGAATAGTATTTAGCCTTAAAAAGGAAGGATATTCTGTCACCTGCTACAACATGAATGAACCTCAAAGACATTGTGCTCAGTGAAATAAGCCAGTGAAATAAGCCAGTGACAAAAGGACAGATACTCTGATTCTACTTGTTTGAGGTCCCTAGTGTAGTCAAATTCAGAGACAGAAAGCACAACAGTGGTTGCCAGGTGCTGGTGGGGGGGAATGGGGAGTGAGTGTTTAATGGGTATAGTTTCAGTTTTGCAAGATGAAAAGAGTTCTGGAGATGGATGGTGGTGACAGTTGTACAACAATGTGAAAATACGTAGTAACATTGAACCGAACTCTTAAAAATGATTAAGGTGGTAAATTTTATGTGAATTTTACCACAATAAAAAAATAGGAATGGACTTCCCTGGTGGTGCAGTGGTTAAGAATCCATCTGCCAATGCAGGGGACATGGGTTTGAGCCCTGGTCCGGGAAGATCCCATATGCCGTGGAGCAACTAAGCCTGTGCACCACACCAACTGAAGCCCTTGTGCCTAGAGCCCATGCTCTGCAACAAGAGAAGCCACTGCAATGAGAAGCCCGTGCACTGCAAGAGTAGCTCCCGCTCGCCACAACTAAAGAAAGCCCACGTGCAGCAACAAAGACCCAATGTAGCCAAAAATACATAAATAAATGTTTTTAAAAAGAATTTTATATATATATATATATATAAAGGAAAAAACCCTCCAAAATGTACAAAGAACTCTCTTAACTCAACAATAAGAAAACAAACATCCCAATTTAAAAATGGGCAAAAGATCTGAACAGATACTTCATCAAAGAAGATACACAGATGACAAAATAAGCATATGAAATCAAGATGCTTAACATCCTAAGTCATTAGGGAAATGCAAATCAAAACAACAATGAGAGGGGGCTTCCCTGGTGGCTCAGTGGTTGAGAGTCTGCCCGCTGATGCAGGGGACACGGGTTCGTGCCCCGGTCCGGGAGGATCCCACATGCCACGGAGCGGCTGGGCCCGTGAGCCATGGCCGCTGAGCCTGCGCGTCCAGGGCCTGTGCTCCGCAGCGGGAGAGGCCACAACAGTGAGAGGCCCGCGTACCGCAAAAAAAAAAAACACAAAAAACAAAAAACCTCACACCACCAAATGCTGATGAGGATGTGGAGCAACATGAAACTTTCATTCGTTGCTGGGGGGAATGCAACATGGTGCAGCCACTTTGGAAGACGGTTTGGCCGTTTCTTATAAAACTAAACACACTGTTACCATACTATCCAGCAATTGTGCTCCTTGGTATTTACCCAAAGGAGTTGATAACTAATATCCATACAAAACCTGAACAGGGGTGTTTGTAGCAGCTGTATTCGTAGTTGCCAAAACCTGGAAGCAAACAAGATGTCCTTCAGCAGGTGAATAAATAAACCATGTTGCATCCAGGCAGTAGAATATTATTCAGTACTAAAAAGAAAGGCGTTATTGAACCATGAAAAGACATGGAAGACACTTAAAAGCATTTTACTAAGTGAAAGAAGCCAACCTGAAAAGGCTACAGACTGTGTGATTCCAACTCTTTGTATGACAGTCTGGAAAAGGCAGAACGATGGAGATGGTGAAAAATACAGATTGGCTTCTGGGCAGAATTCTGGACACGCTTCAGATGTTTGGAAACAGTGACGGTGTCCCCTTGGTCTCTAGTTCCCACGGCCTTCCTTGGGTGTCCCCACCCATGTGGTCATCTTCCTCAGGACACAACCAATTTCATTTAAAATGGGCACAAGGGGGCTCCCCTGGTGGCGCGGTGGTTGAGAGTCTGCCTGCCGATGCAGAGGATGTGGGCTCGTGCCCCGGTCCGGGAGGATCCCACATGCCGCAGAGCAACTAAGCCTGTGTGCCACAACTACTGAGCCTGCGCTCTAGAGCCCACGAGCCACAATTACTGAAGCCCACACCATGCCTAGAGCCCGTGCTCTGCAACAAGAGAAGCCACCACAATGAGAAGCCCACGCACCACAACGAAGAGCAGCCCCTGCTCGCCGCAACTAGAGAAAGCCTGCGTGCAGCAACAAAGACCCAACACAGACAAAATAAAATAAAATCTCTGCTCATTAAAAAAAAAAAGGTGGAAGAATTTTTAAAAAAATAAATAAAAGAACGGGTTGAACATGAGTAAAGCATGAGTAGATTTGAAAAAACAAGCTAGGGACTTCCCTGGTGGTGCAGTGGTTAAGAATCCACCTGCCAATGCAAGGGACACAGGTTCGAGCCCTGATCCGGGAAGATGCTACATGCCGCGGAGCAACTAAGCCCGTGTGCTGCAACTACTGAAGCCCGCACGCCTAGAGCCCGTGCTCCGCAACAAGAGAAGCCACCGCAATGAGAAGCCCGCACACCGCAACGAAGAGTAGCCCCTGCTCGCCGCCACGAAAGAAAGCCTGCGTGCAGCAACGAAGACCCAATGCAGCCAAGAATAAAAAAATATTTATTAAAAAAAAAAAATTTATAGGGGCTTCCCTGGTGGCGCAGTGGTTGAGAGTCCGCCTGCCGATGCAGGGGACACGGGTTCGTGCCCCAGTCCGGGAGGATCCCACATGCCACGGAGCGGCTAGGCCCGTGAGCCATGGCCGCTGAGCCTGCGCGTCCGGAGCCTGTGCTCCGCAATGGGAGAGGCCACAACAGTGAGAGGCCCGTGTAGCGCAAAAAAAAAATTATAAAAATAAATAAATAAATAAATTTAAAAAATAAACAAACAAAATTAGAGGATTAAGCACTTAGCAAGGGGCCGCCGGGTGCGTCTGTGTGAACAGGTGACCCTGCCTAAGCACCCGCCCCCCCTGCGCTTTGTCCCTCTGATGACGCTCCGTCTGTGACGTCCCCTTGGCTGAGGGGGCTCCTTTCCTGACTCCAGGCCCTAGCCCCGAGGCAGATGGTGCAAGACCAGATGTGTCTGGGCCGGTGGCTCCAGGGGCCCCTGAGGGGGACCAGTGGCCTCTGACAGAGCCGTGGGAGAGGTCAGCCCCTCCTGCCCTTGCAGGTGGCGGCCCCCCAGTCCTCCAGCTGGATGCCAGGGAGCAAGAGGGCTCTGCTGTTCTGTCCCCCATCCCCTGAGCCTCGCCCTCACCAGCTGCATCCTGCCTGCCGCTGCCCCCGCTGACTGACCCCCTGTGCCCGCCTGCAGCCTGCCTGGGCCAGCCAAGCTTAGGGCCCGGACCTCCTGGAAAGATACCCACTGTTGGGGGAGCAGACGCCCCTGAGCCCCTGGGAGGAGGGCAGCGCTTTGATGGAGCCACAGCACCCGGCAGAGGCCACTGGGGGTGGGGAGCAGCGGTGCCCTCCCACCTGGGCACAGCGTCGCCGGGAGCCCTTGTCTGCAGCCCAAGGGTGGGGGCCTGATGTTGGGCCAGTCCAAGGGGTTTCAGCATTTGCCACCCAAGCCTCAAGCCCGTCCAGGACAGTGTTCCTCCACCAGCTAGACCTAAACCCTAACCTTCCTGGCCATGCCTCTGCCCTGCTCAACAAGCTCTCAGGTGGGCACCAGGGGCCACTTCCCCCCGGCACTTGGGGGAGGCCCAGTCCTGGTTTGCCTGCTCCCGACTCCTGGCTTCAGCACGGAAGTCCCACAGCCCAGGAAGCCCTCAGTCCCGAGCACACGGGGATTGGTCACCCTTCTCAGGGCCACAGGGGCTAAGCTCCTGCGGCCGCCCTTCCCCCATGCACGGCCAAACTGGGCTGAACCTGGTCCCAAAGAGGCGTCATGGGCTGTCCCTGCATGGAGTCAGCTGCCCTCATCCCCGGCCACAGCGGGGGTGACGCCCCGGGTGAGCCCTCGTGCTCTGGCACGCTTCCCGTCGTTCAGAAGACCTCTCCTCCCCCACAAACTCCCCCGCCGTAGGTCCTGCTGCCTTGCACCAGGGGCCGGAGGCCCGGCTGAGGGGGGCTCTGTCTCCACCCTACGGATGAGGAAACCGAGGCGTGAGAGCTCAACCGCCTGGCTGAGGCCCAGGGCTGACGTCTTGAGTCCTCGCGGGTGCTTGCCGGGGCCGAGGGCCGAGGCTCCTGGAATTTTCACGGCAGCCCGGGACGCAGGTGCCATGCTCGTCCTTGCATCCGTGGGACCAGGGCACGGAGGGCTGGATGCTTGAGGTCCGCGGATGGGCAAGCTGGGGTGCCTGGTCCTCTGGGGCCAACGTGCCTGCATGGTCCCCCCGAGGACATCACCACAGCTGCCCCCACCCCCGACTCACTGCCATTGGCATACCTGCCCCACCCGTGCCAGACGCATGGCCGTCCATCTCCTGACTCATCACCCTGAACTCCATCCTGGCCGCTGGCATGTGTCACAGACCTGCTGAACTCTGCTGCTCGTGGCTGTGCCTGGGTGGGGACCTTGGACAGAGGCCCAAGCCCCGGGTGGAGAGCACGCGTCCTGCGCTGGGCCGGGGCGGTCTTCCGGTGTCCCACAGGCCCCCTGAGCTGTGACTGGCTGCAGGTGCTGGCCCTGCTGCAGGCCTGTGTGACCTGAGTCACTCCTGGCCCACAGATGCCCGATGTGAGGGCGACAGCCCAGCCCCACCTCCAGGCAGGACAACCTCCGGGCAGCTCAGGCTCCGGGACGCCAGTGGGAGGGGCTGAGGCTGGACTTCTCCTGAGCCCCTCGCCTGCCACCCCTGCTGCCCCAGACAGCTGCTCTCGCCACCCACCCCCACCCCCGGGCCCTCCTGGGGGCTTCAGGCAGAGCAGAGAAGCTGACCTGGGCGAATCCATGGGCTGCAGGCCGGGAAAGGCAGCCGAGTGTGCGTCTAGCATCGGCTACCTGCCAACCAAGAGCCCCCAGGCGTGGATGGACGAGGGCCAGAGAGTAGGACAGTATCTCTCTGACTGTTGTCGGGAGGGGCGGGGTCAGCAGGTGCCTCGGGGGCCCCTCTCCAACTCGGCACCCCAGGTTCCCTCAGGATAAAATCCACCCGAGACCCTTCTCTGCTGAGAGGCATCTCCATCTTGAGCCCAGGGCCCTGCTGAGGGGGGTTGTGGTGCAGCTGCCAGCGCCCGGCCCGACCATCTGCTGGCCCGTCCAGGTGGGCCTGGTGGACGCCCCTCTATTTTGAACGAGGAGCAGGTGTTTGTCCCCAGAGAGACTGCCTTGCAATCTGCTTGGCAGCGAAGCCCAGCCTCCCAGTCAGCCTGCCTGCCCTGCACGGATGTTCCTTTTTTTCTTTCTCTTTTTGAGCAAGACCTGCACATAGAAATAAACTTCCACTGTGCACACACTATCTTCTGCAGAGCCCTGGTCCAGCCAGAGTGGAAACGGGCCCAGGGACTGGTCAGCAATGAAAACCACAAACGCCTTCAAGTTTCACTGAAATAGAAACAGCTTTGCAGAGGGGATGTTGAGAAACGAGCCCTCTGCAGTTCTTAGAACCAAACATAAAAACTCGCAGGAGCAAAGCTTCGGTCGAATGGAAGCTTTGCTCACTCCTGCGTTGAGCTGCCCGTCTGACCCCTCCCCCCCCCCCCCCGAGACTTGGCAGCTTGCCGGCCAAGCCAGATACCGGGGAGTCAGAGCTGCCTCGCTTGCTCTGCCCACGTTCCTCAAGGAGGAAGTGGAGGCCGAGGATGGCTACGGGAGTTGTGGGGTGGAGGGATGGAGGGCTTCCTGGAGGGGGCAACCCGGGGCCAGCTGAGCAGGTGCGGGGAGGTGAGAACATCAGGGCCAAGGAGCTCAAGCCTCCGTCCTACCGGGCCAAAGCTCAGATGCTCAGGGAACCTGGGAACAGCAAACCACCCCCTTCACCAGACTTGAAAGCCCCTTGGCCCCTCCTCCAGGAAGCCCTCCTTGCCTTAGGAAGCCTGACACTGCTCGCAGATCAATCTCACTCTTCCTTGTCCTCACAGGGAACCCTAGGAGGGGTGCAAAGAGCCGACTGGCCCTGTTTTGGCCAGGCCATGGGCTTTGGGCATGAGCCATGAGCCATGGGCTTTGGGCATTTCTGCGGTCGTGCTGGGCCTGGCACTGTCTGCTGTGACAAGGGGTGAGCAGCACCAGGAGCTGGCCACCTGGGCTGGCCCTGCGTCGGTCACACCACTGGGGGGCCCAGGGCACAGGATACAGATGCCCTGTCCCCTGGTCCGCTTTGCCGGCCCTCACCCAGGAACCAGACTGGCTAGTCTGAGACAACATCTCCCCTCAGACTCCCGGGCAGGACGGGCAGCACTGAGAAGAAACTCGGGGCAGCTTCTTGGGCAGCCACGCCCCCCGCCCTAGGCAGTGCCTCAGGTCCCTGCTGGCCCCAGGAAGCTCCTGCAGGCCGAGGCCCGTCCTGGCTGTTCGCCTGGATTCCCGGGGTCCAGGGGCCATCTGCTGTAAAAGCTTTCAGCTAGAGATTACGACTGGCCCAGGGTCCATCTCTTCTGGCTGGAGGTGCTTCCTCCAGCCACCCTGGACACACGTCCTTGCGGAAATCCACGTCCAGCTCTCCCGTCTGTGCTGCCTACTGTAGTCGCTTTGTCACCAGCCAAGGGCTCAGAGCCACTGCCCAGCGGCCATCCGCAGGGACGCCCAGAGCCACTTCTGCTGAATGCCAGCAGCCTTGTGGAATGCCGAAGTTGGCTCCAGACCTGCCTGCTTGATGGGCCCTGTCACAGGGAAGGAAGCCATGGTCCTAGGCGGTGACAGCTTTGTTTATTTTCAGGGGCAGAGGCAAGCTGCTCACCCCTTGCCGCGCTCCGGCCCTTGGACCCCCCTGTTCATGGTAAACTCCGGGCTGGGACCTCCCTGTGATCCCCACTCCCTCCCAGCCCTTGCTGCTCTCTGATACATGGAGATTCAGGGGCTGTGCCCATGGGCTCAGGAGCCGTGCTGGGAGGGCAGATGGCAGAGGTAGCTGCAGAGAGAGGAGCCCACGGTGACAAGTCTGTGGGGCCATGTGTGCACAGAGGCCCCACGTCTGACCCTGGGCCGAGGGGGCCTGCACGAGCTCCCGTGGGGGGCTCTACGTGACCTGACCTGGCTTCACGAGATGACGCTTCCCGATGCACTAGATGGTCTCTCCGGCAGCTCCGGGAGCACTGGAGCCTTTGGGACCAATGAACACAGGTGACACCAAAACCCTCTCCATCCTGCCAGGCGCTCCTGACAAATACCAGCGCCCGAACCTCCAGCCCCGTTAACGGAGCCGGTTTCCCGACTGGACTCAGAGGGTCGGATGCACACACGGCATCTGGTTTCCAAAGCAACCCCGAAGGTGACGGTGTGACACCCAATGCTGGCAGAGATGCACGAGGGTCACGAGCATCGTTCAGCATCTGTCACCTCCTTTGGTAGCAAGGGACAAGCAGACATCCCGGCTTGGCACTGTGGGCGCCCCCATTATTTGTGGAGATAGAACTACTTGACCCCCAAGTCTGTAAACTGACAAAGCCCCTGACATTTGTGAAGTGTTTCCGTGTTCCAGGGGCCACACTGCGTGGGACAGTCAGAGGCTTCCGGGACCCACGTGCGGGTGGCCAGGGATACTGGCTCTGTCTCCCGGGGGGCGGGGCACAGAGTGCAGAGAAAGGGGTCATAAGGGGCCTGTGCAGCCCCAGCCCCTCTCTGGGGGGTCCTTCATCAAGAGCCCTCCCTCCTGGGCTCCACGCTCTGACAGCAGTCGTTTCTCCAGGGCAGGAGAAACAAAAACAAATTTAATTTATTGGCAATAGAAGTGGAAGTTCCCAGGCAGCTGTGGCCTGAGCTGTTGGCTCCTGGAGACCAGAGTCTCCCTGGAGATCTGTTTCTGTCTGAGTTCTGGCACGTTGGTACTTGGGTTTCGACTGGAGTTCCTGCACCGTGACCCCAGCTCACAGTTTCTGGGAGGGTGGGGGGAAGTTGACCCAGGGGTGTCCCATCTCTTTTGCGAGTTAGTTAAAAAGGTCAGGGAAGGAGTCCGTTAAAACTCAGCAGGAGGCCCCCCAGAAAGGGCTGGAATTAGCTCTAAATGCTATAAATGTCAACCAGGCGCTGCCCCTCCCCAGCCCCCAGGTCGCTGTCTGGCAGCTCCTTTCAATCCCCGTCAGGGGCAGGACAGGGAAGGGAGCTTTTGGCTCTTTTGAGAACCACCGGGGCCCCAGGGGACGGAGCAGGGATTTGGGGGCTTGCGGCAGAGCCACCAGGAGCCCCCCTGTGCCCAGGCCAGGGAACCCAGTGGGTTGGGAGGGTGCCCACGCGCTGGGCTGGAGGGCGCTGGGGAACTGCCCGCAGCCTAGCCTCACTGCCGCCGCCCCCTTTCTGGCTCACCCTGGGGCCAGCGCAGCCTCCTGACGGGGTCCCAGTGTCCATGCCTGCGCCCAGGCTGCCCCAAACAGCAGAGCCATCTCACCTGCTGGGGCCCAGGTGGAAGCCCAGGCCTGTTCCGCACACAGGTCCCCTCGGCCTTCACGTGGCCGCTTGGAGATGCCTTCACAGACCCTGACCCAGGCTCAGGGACCCCGCAGGCTTGCTAAAGGTTTCAAGCTTGGAGCAGAAAAGATGGACCCTGGAGCCCCAGACCTCACCACACCCTTCTTGCCATGGCTGGTTCTCCCCATTTGATCCCCTCAGCTGTCACAGGCACCTGTCCCATCACAGCAGGCTCGCATGTGGTCATCAAGTCCACCTGAGCTCAAGTTTGGCTCATTACGGTGTTGGACAGGACCCGGCAGGGAGCAGCCAGCACACTCCAGGAGGCAACGTGAAGAGCTTCAGCCAAGGGGTACCTGACAAGCTGTGAACAGGTGGGTCTACCTGACAAGGTGTGAACAGGTGGGTCTACCTGACAAGGTGTGAACAGGTGGGTCTGCCTGACAAGGTGTGAACAGGTGGGACTCCTGACAAGGTGTGAACAGGTGGGACTCCTGACAAGGTGTGAACAGGTGGGTCTACCTGACAAGGTGTGAACAGGGGGGACTCCTGACAAGGTGTGAACAGGTGGGTCTACCTGACAAGGCTGGGCAGGTAGGACAACTGGCCAGGCCTGGTGCAGGATCCTGAGGCTCCCCCTGGGAAGCCCTTTCCACCCCAGGCCCGAGGGCCAGTGACAGAACCCACGGCCACGGTGGGAGACGGCGCCCACTGCACAGCAGGGAGGACATGGGGCAACACAGGCCGCGAGCTCACCTGCCGTCTCCCTCTTCTCCTCCTGCGCCTCCCACGGGCCTTGCCTGGCTGGGGCAGGGCCAGCGATCCGGACTGCTGGGCTCTGTGTGTCCAGGCCCTGGCGTGACAGAGAGGGTGGAGGGATCTGGGAGAGAGGACAGGAGGACACTGCTGGCATGCTGCCTGCGGCACCTCTTCGTCTGGGTGGTAAGATGGGTCCATAGTCCCAGCCTCACAGGGTCACCACGGGGGTCAAATGAGAATATGTATGAAAGGCGATTCTCGGCCTGCCTGACCTGTGTCCCTCTTCCTCCCCCAGACCCCACCCCTACCAGGGCTGTGTCCTCACAGGGAGGCCAGAGGCCATCTCCTCTGCTGAAGACACCCAAGGCCCCGTCTTGGCTGTCCTGGGACTGTCCGGGGCTCTCTCAACGGCGGCCTGTGAGGTCTGCGTTCAGCCCTCTCCTGCCCCTGCATTTACCAAGGGGCCCCGCGCTGGCGGGGATGACGCGGGCAGGCAGCCCGCAGGGGCCAGCCCTCTGTCCACGAGAGCTGTCCCTGTCCCGCATTCTGCCTCTGCCTGTGGAGTGTGGTCTCGTGGAGCTATTGGTGACCCCCAAAACATACATCCAGTCCGAACCCCTGGAACCTGTGAACGTGACCTTGTTTGGAAAAAGGCTCTCTGTGGATGTGACTAAAGGTCTCAAGACGAGGTCATCCTGGAGTGGGGGGGCGCTAAATCCAATGACAAGTGTCCTCGGGAAGAGCCAGAGAGGAGAGACACAGACACAGGGGAGAAGCCGCGTGAAGACGGAGGCAGAGGCGGGAGGGACGCGGTTACAAGCCCAGGGATGCCTGGGCCACCAGAAGCTGGAAGAGGCAGGAAGGACCCTCCCCTGGAGCCCCCCGGAGGGAGCCTGGCCCTGCCCACACCCTGATTTTGGAATCTGGCCTCCAGATCTGTGCTAGAATAGATTTCTATTATTCTGAGAGGCCTGGTCTGTTGCTGGTCTTTGCTGCTGTGGCCCCAGGACAATCAGCCCCCGAGACCAAGGAGTTTCCCATGGTCTCCGTGACAGACAGAAGCACAAAAGGTGTTTGGGGTTAGAGCTTTTTCAAAACATGAAGATCCGCCCCTGGTGGTTTTAACTGGAACCTTTCTGAGCGTCTTCTAGCTGCTCTCCAGGTCCGGCACAAAAGTAGGTATTTTTAATACATGAGACGGGCATCTCTTAAAACAAGCTGTCAGGAAAATGAATTGCAGGAAGTTTAACTGGTGTTAACCCTGTCTTAGTGCCTTGCAATTATCCACCTTGAGAGTCTGCAGGCGTGTTTGACAGGGTGGGGACCTCAGAGGCGCCTTGCTGTTCCAGAAAAGCCTCCCTTGGCTCAGATACGCTGTCTGTTCGCCGCCAGCTCGGTGTGGCCGGCTGGTGTTTTTTCCCATCTTCTGGGCCTCTGAGCGCGCAAAGAGCCCACTGTCTTCAGGGCCCCCGTGAGATCGGCGCCCCCCAAGCCCCGGGCCTGCGTACGGCAACTGCCCTCACATGCCCCCTCCTCCTCAAACCCCGTGCAGCCCCGGGCAGAGCAGATGTCCCCGGCTGGGGCTCAGGTCCACCTCAGGAGAACGAGCCTTGGCGCTGGACGGAATCTGGTGCCCAGGCATCGTGCCAGCCTGTGGGGACAGAGGGGCCTTCGGGCCGGCCACTTTCCCTCCTGCCTCCTGCAAAAGCCACGTGGGCATCGCCGCAGGCGTCAGCACAGGACCCGCCATGACTCAGCTGCCTGACCCCTTGCTCGTGGGGTTCTCCGTCCTGCCTCCTGCCCTGGACGCTGGTGCCTGTGCTCCTGACCAGCTGTCCCGGGGAGACGGGCAGACCAGTGGGAGACCACCGGAGGGTGCTTTGCCGCAGCTTGGCCCTGCCTCCCCCAGGCCCATCCCTGGAGTGGGGAGAACAAAGGGGTGATGTCACGGGGCTCCCCACACTGAGGACAGTCCAGAGGGGGGGTCTCCAGACTACGGGTCCAACAGGGTCCCTGCGATGGAGAGATCTGTGCCCCCACCTGGTGCACCTTCTTCTGAAGGGTCCCCGAGAGGGGCTGGCAGCAGTGGGAGTGGCCGGTGAGCCCAGATCGGGAGCGCCCAGGAGACAGGTCGGCACAGATGTAACTGCTTCTCCCCCATCCCCGGGCAATAAATAACGACCCTGGACAGTGCTTCTTGCCATGCACATCCTGTCGGGCACAGAGCCCAAAAGGGACCGGTTCACAAATGAGTGAGTCTTTGATTTTGGCTCCGGACCAGCATGTCCTGGATGGCTCTACAGACGGGGCTCCTGAGTGACACGACCCAGATGTGCTTTCACTCCCTCTTGACCCTCGGGAGCTGGAGGTTTGGGGTCCTGCCAAACAACTGGGAAACTATGCTCTGGACAATAGTATCCCAGGGCCTGCTGTGAGCAGTCACAACTTAATAATTCCTAAACAGCGATAATTCCCAAACAACCCCAGGATTCTCTGAACTTCAGGAGGTTGGAAGTGGTGTGTTTTTTTAAACAGAAGAATCCTTTTTGAATTACTCACTGAAGAATGCTCTTAACCTTTAAATATGTCCAGAGAGAGTTATTGAAATTTACAATAAATCCACCTTTTAACAGACGAAGAGCTAAAAATGTTTAAGTCCAAATAATGTTGCACTTTTTCATAAGCCTCAGTACAAGATTTACTCAAATGCAGTGGCTGTCTTCAACTTTATGTTTCTAGGATAACTGTGTTTCTTTTTATGTATTCTTTTGCAACATTATTTTAATAATCCCTTTGAACCAGGTCTTTTATCATAAGCTGCCTCAGATATTTTTGAAAGTAGGCAGCGTTTAAAATCCACAGATGACTTCCACGTGGGGTACTGCACAAGCTCTCCTGTCATAAACTATACAATTGTACACAATTTATCAGGCGATTGTTTTCAGACACAGGACAAGCCACAGTGTACAACTGTGGCCCCTGAGAGCAGGGAAATCACAAGGTGGGTCCCACTGTCACCCAGTTCTCTTCCTGGGGACACTTTTCTCGTTGTGGCTTTAGGAGCTGGGGTCTGGGCGGAGCATGGTTACTCCAGCTGAGGAGGTGGAAACCGGAGCTTGGGGCTGCAGGAGGGGCTTCGATCTGCAGATTAAGGCACTGAAGAGGGGGACATGCACGCCCATGGGAGGGTCCTCGGAAGCCTGTTGGGGGCATTCCTATGGGTCTGGGCTGGCTGGGGTGTGTGCACAGACTGAAACCTTGAAGGGCTTATGGGAGGGCGGCTGGCATTCTGGCAGAGCTGGAGGGGAGAGGAGTGCCCTCCCTAACACCCCAAGTAACCTGCTGAGATGCCAGCAAGTCCACACCTTAGTAGTAAGGACCATGGCTTAGAGGAAGGCCAAGTCTAGACCCACCCTAACTAAGCCTAAAAACAAAGGACAATATCACCAGTGGAGACTGAGCCCAGACTTGAATCCTCCCAGGATAGGAGGTCTGGGCTTTCCACAGAGCTGCACTAATGAGGCGTAAGCCAAGCCTCCACGAGTTCACGGTAATCAGTCTGCAACTGAACGGCCTGCTAAAACAAGAGCCAACACTCTTCGAAGGAAGAAAACAGAATCCAGAGTCTTCAGTGTGTCATCTACAATGTCCAGTGTAAGTAAAAAATTACTAGGTATGCAAAGAAATCAGACAATGTGACCCACTAATAAGAAAAAAAGAAATCCGTGAAAACAGACCTCCAGGTGAACAGTGAGCATGAGAAGTGTCAGGTGTGAAGGGGTACAGTATGAACGCTCATCAAACTTTGATAACTTAAGGGTGCATGTGGATAGCCCAAGAGCAGCCATTACAAGAACAGATTCAGAGAGGTATATATACCTCAAAAAGTCAGTAGAGGACCAAAACCAGATACTCTGGCTTCCCAGCCTGAGGACTAAGAAAGTGGAGCATGTGGGGAAGGAAATCTCAGCAGGTGAGAGCTGGAAAAGGGGATCCCCTAATTCTGTGCATTAACTGACACCAATCTTGGGGTTACCATTGACCTGCACATGTATGGCACACACCCAAAGAACCAGAGTAAAGCTTCCGAAATCTGAACTGTGATATAAACCGCCTCCAAGATCTAAGACTACACCCGAATGGTGCACATATGGGGCAGAACTGAATAGCACAGTCAAGAACCTGAAAACAGAGCTGACACTGGAACCACCACCAACAGAGAGTAAGAAAGAACTCCAGTTCTAACTGGGCTGAAGGCTAAAAGGAAAGAATCAACGAAAAACACCAACCTTCTCCAGAGGAGTTTAACATAACCCAAAATACCACAACGGTATTCAAAATGTTTGGGAAGTGGTCCAAAATCCCTTGACATTGAAAGAACCAGAAAAATATGGTTAACTCTCAAGGAAAAGACAATTCATACATGCCCCCCTTGAGAAGACTCAGATGATGGAATTACCAAAGACTTGACAGAAGGTATCACAAGCATGCTCCTTGAGGTAAAGGCAACCCTCCTGAAATGACTGAAAAGATAAAAGTTCTTAAAAGAGAAAAAGAAACCATGTTAAAAGAACCGATGGAAACTTTAGAACTAAATAATACAACATTATCAACCACATTGACCCTTATGGAATAATATACCCAACGACAGCAGAATACATATTCTCCAAGTGTGCATGTATCACTCACCAACACAGACCATTATCTGGGACCATAATACAAACATTAACACCGTTAAAGAACGGATATCATGCAAGTATGTTCTCTGAACATATGGAATTAAATGAGAAATCAATAACAAAATGTTAGCTGGAAAATCGCCAAACATTTGGAAGTTAAACAACACACTTCTCAAAAGGAAGCTCTTTCTAAAGAGAAATAAGAAAATATTTTGAGCTGAACTAGAATACAGCATTTCAAGGATTTTGAGATGCTACTAAAGCAGTATTTAGGAGAAAGTTTTTAGCATGACATGTTTATATTATAAAAGAATTGAAAGAAATCCCAGGTCTTGAATTAATTGTCTAAGCTTCCACCTTGAGAAATCTAGGAAAATAAGAACAAATTAAACCCAAAGCAAGCAGAAAAATGAAATGCAGATAGGAGCAGAAATGAAATTGAAAGCAGAAAGACAATTTAAAAAATCAATGAAATCAAAAGCTTGTTCTTTACAAAGAACAATAATATTGATAAACTCCTCAGCCATCCTCTGACCAAAGAAAAAAGAGAGAAGACACAGATTACCAATATTAGGAATGAAAAAGGGCATATCATTACAGACCCCCCAGACATTATAAGGATGATAAATGAATACTACAAACACCCCTATGCCAACTTAGTTAAAATGGACCAATTCCTTGAAAGATACAAGTTGCCAAAACTTACTCAAGAATAAATGCATAACCTGAATATCCCTATTAAAGGAACTGAATTAGAAACCTTCCCATAAAACTTCAGGCCCAGGTGGTTTCACTGGAGTAGTCTACCAAACCTTTAAAGAAGAAATAATACCAATTCCACTCACTCTCTTTCAGAAAACAGAAGAGGTGCAAACACTTTCCACCTCATTTCATGAGGCCAGAATTATCTTGATACCAAAACCAGATAAAGACATTAGAAGAAAAGAAAATTATAGACCAATATCGCTCATGAACATAGACCCAAAATTCTCAATAAAATATTAGCAAATCAAATCCTGCAACCTATAAAAAGGATAATACATGACCAAGTGGAGTTTGTCCTAGGACTGTGAGACTGGTTCAACATTAAATTAATCAATGTTTTCCACCGAAATGAGGTACCTAGTATACTCAAATTCACCAAGACGGAAAGGAAAGTGGTTTCCAGGGGCTGGAGGATGGGTGAATGGGGAGCAGTTGTTTAAAGGGTTTCTGTTTGGGAAAATGAAGAAAATTCTGGAGATGGATAATGGTGATGATTGCACAACAATGTAAATGTACTTAATGTCACTGAACTGGGCATTTGAAAATGGTAAAATGGTAAATTTTATGTTATGTATATTTTACCACAATAAAAAATTAATATCATTCACCATATTAGCTGACTAATGAAGAAAAACCATATGATCATACCAATAGGTGCAGAAAAAGCATAGGACAAAATTCAGCATCCATTCATGATAAAAAAAAACTCTTAGCAAACAAGGCATAGAAGGGAACTTTCTTCACCTGATAAAAAAACATCTACTAAAAACTTAAACTAAAACCCTCATACTTAATTGTAAACACTAAAGACTTTCTCTCTAAGATCAGTAACAAGGCAAGGAAGTTTTCTCTTCCACCCCTATTAAATAAATATCGTACTAGAAGTTGTAGCTAGGCCAGTAAGGCAAGAAAAGGAAATTAAAGATTTGGAAGGGATGAAATAAAACTTTCTCTATTCACAGACAACATCACTGTCTACATAGAAAATCCCAGGGAACTTACAAAGGAATTTCTAGAATTAATAAGTGTATCTATTATGGTTGTAAGATACAACATCAATAACTAAAAATCAATCACATTTATATATACTGGCCATGAAAAACTGGAAATAGAAAAAAATTTTAAGTACATATATAATAATTCCCAAAACATGAATATTTAGATATAAATGTAACAAAATATGTGTAGGATCTGTGTGCTGAAAACTACTACTGTTGAAAAAATCAAAGAAGACCTAAATAAATGGAGAGATGTAGTGTAATCATGCGTTGGAAGGCGCAATGTTAGGATGCCAAGTCTCCCCACATGATCTATAGATTAACACAATCCCAATCAAAATCCCTGCAGGCCTTTTTGTAGATACTGAAAATCTGATTCTAAAATTTATGTAGAGAGCAAAGGAACTAGAGTAGCCAAAACAATTTTGGAAAAGAACAAAGTTGGAGGACTAGTGCTACTTGAAAGACTTCCTATAAAGCTACAGTGGTCAAGACTGTGGGGCTGGGGACAGTACAGACACATAGATTAAAGGAACAGATGACAGTCTGGAGAGAACCCCACACATGAGGTCAGGTGATTTTTTTTTTTTTTTTTTTTGCAGTACGTGGGCCTCTCACTGTTGTGGCCTCTCCCGTTGCGGAGCACAGGCTCCGGACGTGCAGGCTCAGCGGCCATGGCTCACAGGCCCAGCCGCTCCACGGCATGTGGGATCTTCCCGGACCGGGGCACGAACCCTTGTCCCCTGCATCGGCAGGCGGACTCTCAACCACTGCGCCACCAGGGAAGCCCAGGTCAGGTGATTTTTTAATTAAGGTGCAAAAAAACTCCAAAGGAGAAAAGATCATCTTTTCACAAGCGGTATTGGTCATGGATATGTGTATGCAAATAAGGTACCTACATCTCACACCCTATAGAAAAATTAACTCAGAATGGATCATAAACTTAAGTATAAAACACAGAACTATGAAGATTCCAGAAGAGAAGAGAGAAAAAAACTTAGTGACCTTGGATTAGGTACAATACCAAAAGCATGATCCATTAAACTTTTTGATAAGTTGGGTTTTGTCAACATTCCTACTTTTTGCTCTGTGACATGCAATGTTAGCAAATGCAAAGATAAGCCACAGAAGGGGAGAAAATATTTGCAAGTCACGTATCTGGCAAAGGACTAAGATGCAGAATATATTTTAAAAACTCTCAAAAGTCAACAATAAGAAAACAACCCGATTTTAAAAATAGACAAACTACGGGAACAGACACTTGGCCAAAGGAGATATATAGATTTCAAGTAAGCACCCGAAAAGATGCTTCATATCATGAGTCATTAAGGAAATGCAAATTAAAACCTCAACAAGATACCACTACACTCCTACTGGAATGGATAAACGAAAACAAAAAAACCAAACCAGACACTGACGATACCAGGCGCTGGCCGGGATGCAGAGAACTGTCTTTCCACGTTGCTGGTGGACGTTCGAAATGGCAAATCCACTTTTGGAAAGGTCTGGCAATTTCCTGTAAAGTTAGACACACTTCTTGTATGACCCAGAAACCTGACTCCAGTTGCACGTCAGTACAACACACGAGCGAACCGTGGACTTCATCCAGCCACTGTCTCAACGACATCCTTTCTGGACCAGGGTTTGATGGGAAACCACGCCTTGTGCTCATAGGCTGTGTCTTTAATCCCCTTTAATACAGAACGGCCCCTCGGCCTGTCTTGGACTTTCATGATCTGGGCACATTGTGAGCACAGGGCAGCTGCTTTCAGAACATCCCTCAATTTCGGGGACAAAGGGATGCGTGGAGGGTCTGCTTTCTGGGCAGGGGTGCCATGTCCTCAGGGCATATACAGCAGGAGGCTCACGATGGCCCCAGTCTTGGGGGCGCTCACTCTGGCATCTGCCCGTTTCCCCAATATAACGTTACTCTCGGGGGGCCCTGTGACTCACGGAACTTCAGCCATGAGTGTCAGCATCACTGAGGCCGAGTTGGCTACAGGGGAAGCAACGGAGGATCAATGAACGGGGCGTGAACAGGTGGATGGATGGGGGAGGAGGTCACCGGGCACAGCTGGTGGCACAGGACAGAAACAGAGAAGATGATCGATGCCCTGATTTTATTGGAACCAATTTTCTTCCACTTTGTGGAGACGGGTCTCGGCTGCCTCTGCCTCCGCGGAATCACGTCAGACTTTAATGGCCTTGGTGCTCAGGACACCGCCGGGGTCAATTTGCCCACGGACACGAGCTCCCCCTGCATGAGCCCCGCCCAGAGCCAGCCCCCACTTCTGCAGCCGGGCCCAAGTCCAGCGAGGAGCACTGTTGCCGGCGGCACTGAATGTGAAGGCAGACGATGAGGCCGGGCGCTCCCGGGGTGGCCCCCAGCTGTGCAGCTGCTGCCAGGGCCACGGGGCCTGGAAGACGGCAATGACGAAGTGATGACCGAGAGCTCTCAGCCGCGCCGACGCAGGCCTGACGGGCTCCTGCCTGTGATGCCAGAAGAGGCTGCCTTAGGGCGGCCTCGCTGGGTGGGGGTGGGGGCCTCTCTAACAAGGGTGCAGATGCCCTGTGGTCACTAATTCATCCTTCCCTGGGCACGGCCACGTGCAAAGGGGTGCTCTGACCTGGGAGCCTCCTAGAGGTCCTCTGTCGGTCCGCCCTGGCAGAGCCCTGTGCTCCCAGGAGGAGGACATCTACCCCCCGGCTGAGCATCACGAGGACAGGGTTTACGCAGCGGGGGGGATAACGCTGCCCCAAGGACACTTGCTAGTGACTGCACAAGGCCACCACTGTGCACTCATCACCACTGGGCACTAACCACCACTGGGCACTAACCATCACGGGGCTCTAATCTCCACTGGGCAGTATTAAGCATAAGTCCTGGACCAGGGCGCTGCACGCTCTGCCTGCAGGTGCCCCTCAGCATCGAGGGCTGGAGGTGACCCTATTCCTGGGGCATCTCTGGCTGTAGCCCGAGGTCTGGACTCTGAGCTCACTTGCCCACCCACTGCAGGTGTGGCCCCCCAGATCCTGCCCCCCCAGAGGCACAGATGACTTTGTACTTGGAGGGAAAGGATCCCCTTCTAGTAACTGAGCTCTGGAGACAGCCAGTGACGGGGACAGGAGGGCGAGAGCGACCACGGTCAAGCACACGCTCAGCCCCCAGGCCTCTGCCACTAAGGCCTCCTCGGCTTGCTGCCCTCCGGCCAGCTGCCCGGTCAGTGCCCAGTACGCTCTCACAGGACAGATGGACACGGGCCCCACTGGACCCGCAGCTGCGACACAGAGCCTGTGATGGCAGGACCTCATCATGCTGAGGTCAGAGCACGAGGCCAGGCCTGAAACGCAGTGGACCAGACACGACCAGGGTCAGCCCACCTGTGTGGGGACCCCTGCCTGCCCTGGGAGACGCCTGAGTGAGCGGGGGCAGTATTTCCCAACAGGGAGACTCCACAATCCCTGGCACGTGCTGTCTTCCACTCCAGAAGTCTGCCCTGGGCCCAGCAGTCTGTTTAGGCGGATTGAATCCAGTTCCCTCTGGGGTCCAGGGAGGGGCCGGACCGTCCTGGGGCAATGTGGCAGGCCCTGCGGCCTCCTCCTCCCAGACTCCCCCATTGACCTGGGGCCCAGGGTCTGGGGCCTTTGCTGGCCTGCAAGGCCCTGCCCTCACTGTAAGCTCCTCTCGGCCCCTGTCCACCCCCAGCCCCCGGCTACATGCCCAGAAAATGAGCAGCTGTGGCCAGCAATGACAATTCCAAGTGGCTCAGAAATCTAATCACTGAACCACCTCGTTTCTAAACACGACTTCTGTTTGCATGTGTCCAGGACGGAATCTCACAGGTATGGAGGGCTGACAGGCCTTGTGGGAGACAGTTGGGCTGGGAGGGGCCCCCGTTTTGGAAAGAAGGGTCATGTGATTGGCCAACGTCGCCACACGTCCGAACGTGGTCCACGGGAGGCAGAGGCACGGAGGCAGGCACCCGGCCTCTCTGGACAGATGTCACGGTTTAAAAACTGTGGACGTTGGCCCAGATCTGCCAGGTGGCCCAGAGCCCGTGTGGGGAACGTAAAATCCCCCGGGGAAATGTCTCCTGGGATGGCGGATGGCGGATGGCGGTGCAGAAGAGACGCGGTGGGGAGCAAGGCCAGGGCTGAGCTCCCCCGTGAGGAATGTTCTTTCAGGCACAGGAAGCAGCCCGCATGCAGGAGCCCAAGGAGCCTCACGGGAGCCGTCAGCATCAGAGGGAAGGGCACCTTTTACAACCGGCCCGTCAGGCTCTCCCAAGCACGTGGCCAAGGCCTTTAAAAAAAATGCAAACTCTGGTCTCCGAGGGCACCAGGAAGCCAGCAAGTATTGAGTAAACTCTCGGCAGCGCTACAGCTGCGGGCGCAAGAGCAGGTCCTTCTGCAGCGCGTGCTCAACAGACACCTGTCTAGTGGACGAATGAGCAGGACACGCCCCGGGCCACACCAGCATCACAGCCTCTGACCAAAAGGATTCCTGGGAGTGGCCCTTTGGGAGGCGAGGCCATGTCACTGAGGTGTCTGGTTCCATGACCAAGAGAGAGTGAGGATGCTTTAAGGGGGAGGCCGTGCTCCCTCTGCTGTTATTGTTTTTTCTGGATGATCCAAACCCCGGCTGCTTCTGGCTGAGCCACAGGGGCCAGAGCGGGCAGGGGTCTGAGGGGAGCATTCCCTTGGAGGGCAGTGGGTACTGCTGACCCCGAGCTGCTGACCTGAGCCTGACACGTCCAACCTTCATAGGCAGGTGTCATGGCTGCTGTGCCTCAACCCCCCCAACCCTGGGCACAGCCCATCAAGACCTCAAAGGAAGCCGGAAGGTCATTCCCACTCTGGTCACTGCACACGCCCTGCCTGCCACTGTTTCTGGCACAGGAGAGGCATCAGTAGAGAGGCAGCCGCCTCTGATTCATTTCCCTGTCACACGCGGCCGCTGAGGCCACTCCACGCAGGGACACCCGGAGCCACGCGTTTTCAACACAGGCGAGGTGGGGGGGCCCGAAGCTTAATTCTGCCCTCCGGGTCCATCTCGGTGGTGGCTTGTGGAGGGTCAGCCGCAGCCCAGGGGTGGACATGCAGATGGCATCTCTTGCCCCCCCAGCACGCCAGCTCCCCTACCCTGGCACATCCGTCATACTCAGAGGCAACAGCATCAATTCTGCTGGGAAGCTGCCGATGGCTCAGGCGTGAAACGACAGCCAGACGGGACAGCCCAGAGCCCCAACCCCACCCCACCCCCGCTCAGCCCAGCTCCTCCTTTCCCATCCCACCCTGAGATGGAGGACGCCCCCCCGCTTCACAGCTACCCACATTCTCAGGCCACGATGCCGTTGAAAGCGGTGTCTCTGCCAGGACTTGCTCCCATGGACGCCCTCCTCCCACTTCAGGGCCCTGCCTGGAATGTCCCTGCCTGAGAAGCCTCTCCCCAGGGCCGGAATCCCCCTCCCTGGCCAGGCCGCCTCGGCCAAGCCAATTCCCCGGGGAGGGCTGTCCCCTGGGTTCCCACGCACTTCGCCCAGACCCTCAGAGGACCATTGGTCACCCGGCTCCAGTGTTATCCACCTTACATGGGCCCCCCGCCTGCCACCACGCCTAGTACCCTAGGATTTTCCAATAGAAACAGCGTCGACACCACCACCACCAGTAAGAGTGCTTCCGAGAGCTTCTACACGCCAGGAGCCAAACGAGCACTTCCCACACCTTCTCCCTTGAATTTCTACCTTCAGAGGTGGGGGCTGTGATTACCCCATTTCACAGACGGGAAAACTGAGGCTAAATTAAGGAACTGGCCCAAGACAGCATCAGGCCAGGAGGCACAGGGGGAGCAGTTCGGGCGGGGGCGGTTCTGCTACAGAGGAGATGGACCACAGGGCCTTTTGAGAAGCTGATGGAAGGGACTCTCTCCCGAACGAGGCCGGCACCAGCACACACAAGTTTACTTTACATCTCAGGGAATCTGGAGACAGCTGAGGCCCATCCACGGATGCCCCTCCCCTAGAGAGGTCACTGATCTAGGGTTCCAGCTCCCTTTGATGGAAGGAGGGGATGAGATAAGGGGGGCTGAGACCTGGCAGCCCTGGAGCGAAAGGTGGGAAGAAGTGGGGGTCAGGCTGTTCTCAAGCCCCACCCCTCCTGCCCCACCCCCCACCCCTTCCCAGCTTCCCAGGAGTAAACTTCCTTTGGGACATTCCTCCAACTTCCTGTACCCAGAGGGTACACAGACCAGAAATTACTGTTGGGGTGAGGGAAAGAGACGCGCTGAGCCTTCCCTGAGGGTGTGCCTTGGACCCTTGTCCCCCCGGGGAGACCCTGGCCTGGTGCCCTCCGACTCCTGCTCCCCTGAAGAGGCTGCTCACCTGGATGACGACCTTGACCTTGGCGGTGCCCACGATGGGCGTGCACACCAGGCCACCGGGGTGCTGGCCGTCGGCACTGCGGTTCTGCTGGCCCATGGTGAAAAGCATGGGCACGGCCAGCAGGCCAGAGGCCAGCCAGATAGCGCTGATGAACTTCTTGGTGCGGCTGCGGGACATGAGGGTCTTGGCCTTGAAGGGGTGGCAGATGGCCAGGTAGCGTTCCACACTCAGGCTGGCCACGTTGAGGGCCGTGGCATAGGTGCAGGCGTCGCGCAGGAAGTAGTAGCCGCGGCACACGGCATCGCCGAAGGCCCAGGGGTGGTGCACCCAGATGAAGTTGTACAGCTCCACGGGCATGGCCAGCAGGAGGATGAGCAGGTCGGACAGCGCCAGGCTGCCCAGGTGGTAGTGCACCGTGCTCTGCAGGCTCTGCAGGGACTTCTTGCGCGCCAGCGTGAACGCCGTCACGGAGTTGCCCACCGTGCCCACCACAAAGAGCGCCAGGTACACGACGGTCACCAGCACCTTGGAGTAAATGTCCGTGTTCACGTCCAGGTCGCTGCTGGGCACCGCTGGGACGGGCTCTGACAGGTTGCCCGAGCCGTTGCCGAAGCCCAGGGCCAGGAGCGCCGCCTCCAGCCCCGACGGCGGTAGCAAGTAGGGGTCGCCAGCCTGGGAGACCCGGGGGCCGGGCGCCGAGCTGTTGAGGTGCATGTCCCGCGCGCGGGGCGGGGTGCCGCGCTCCCCGGGGTCCGCGGCTGGAAGCCGGGGCGAGAGTGGGCGCGTCTCAGGCAGGGACAGAGCAGAGGGAGCCCGAGGGGTGGGCGTGAAAGGCAGAGGGGGCGCGCCGTCCAGCCGGGGAGCGCCGACCGGGTCCGTGCCAGCCTAGAGCGCTCGGGGCTTGCACTCACCGGGGGCTGCGCGCTTTCCCGGCTTCCTCCGAATACCAGACCCCACGGTTCCTCGGGCCCGGGGCAGCAGCGCCGGCTCCAGCGGAGAGCGCCTGGCTGGCTGGGGCTCGGGCTGCGCGGGGCGAGCCTGTGGCGCTGAGCGGAGCGCACGCCTGGCTGTCCGGGGCGCTCTCTCCTCGCTCGCGCTCTCCGCGCACCCCGCTCCGCGCACCTCCAGCCGCGCCAGCACCCTCCCGGGCTCCGCGCCTCCCCTGAGCCGGCGGCGACTGGCGCGCCCAGCCGTGGGGGGCGCTGGAGGGGAGAGGAGGCGGCCCCAGCCACTGTCTCCGCCCCGCAAGGAGGCAGGGCTGGCCGGTCGCCCCCGCGCCCTCGCAGGGCCCATCCGGGCTGAACTGGGATTCCAGCGGGGTGCGCAGGGCGTATTGGCTCTTTCCAGGCACCCTCCTCAGGCCGCTCGCCCTCCTGCCCCAGGTCTTCCCAGCGTCTTATGCCCCGCCCCCCCAAGGGAACTGCCCCCCCGGGTCGCCTCCAGCTCGCTCGGTGGGGGAGAGGAGGTGAGGGGGTGGGGGTCCCAAGGAGGAGGCTTCCTGCTGGGATGGCTGGGCTGCCCCTCCTTCCTGGGGTGCCCACGGGGTGCCAGAAGCTGGGTGCCCAGGGGAGCTCTGGCACAGTTAAGTGGCGGGGTGGGGGAGCTGAATGAGGGGAGCAGAAAGCAGGGAACAAAGCAGCACTGGTCCCCGAGCAGGCTGGGCTCCTGCGCCTGGCACCCCGCGGGTGGCCTTGTGCCGCTGTGGGTGCAGGGGGTACGGTCCAGGACTGTCATCACCACCTAGACGTGGTCATCAGATGTCACACTCAGCGCCCAGCCGTGGGCCTGGCTGGCTGCACCTGGTGGGCTGGGAATCAGAAACCGCAGTGCGTGGAGGGGAGAGAGGTGCTGAGGAAAGGGGGCGAGGCCAAGGAGCCCTGCCCAGACCCCAGGCACAGCCAAGGGAGAAGTTCAGGCTCAGTACTTGCTTTTCTGTTCCCAACTGGCTCTGGGCTTG
Organism: Hyperoodon ampullatus; assembly: GCF_949752795.1. Lineage (NCBI taxonomy): Eukaryota > Metazoa > Chordata > Mammalia > Artiodactyla > Ziphiidae > Hyperoodon > Hyperoodon ampullatus. The sequence goes on along the minus strand of NC_136927.1, from coordinate 87,541,879 downwards.
CCTGCTCCACAGAACCCTGATGTTCTCACCACGGAGTCTTAGCACATAAAATACGTGCTTAAAAATGTAGCCTTCACAGGAAACACAAACGTCCCTTTGCTGGAGGCCAGCACAGTGAGCTCTGAGGCGACAGAAGTGGTTTCAACCTGCTACTCAATATTTGGGCAAGTGTTTTAGCTTCTCTGTGCCTCGATTTAGTCGTTTGTGAAATGGGCATACAGGTGAATGGATGCTCCTGGGGGCCCAGCTGTTCTGGATGCTGTCAGCCCTGCAAACAGCAGGCACTCAGTGGACACCTGTGGAGTGAATGCTCTTGTGCGAATCGTGTGGGGACTTCAGAGGGTGAGAGTGACGTGCCCAGCGCAACAAAAGGTGCTTTCAATCCACTAAATTGGCCCAGGTTTGCTCTCTGGAAGACAGGCCACCAGTTCAGCAAGCAGGTCCTGGGATTGGGAGTTGAGTGTCCTTGTCACAGGAGTGATGTGCCAGGTTGTGTTGGGCCCATGGAGGCTCATCCCTGCACCCAGGGGAACGCCAGGGTCTCACCATGGACGGTGCCATCCGTTGCCTCTCTCGGGAGCCCCCCAAGGGGAAGGCAGCAGCCCATGGCCACTGGGACCTGTCCCTTTGCCAGGCAGTAGCTGTCACCACTCAGGACACCCCCAATGGAAACACGCTCTGGCTGGGCTGCTTAAGCTCACTGTTTGGTTTTCACACCCCTGACCTTTCCGCTAAGCTGACCTTCTTTTCAAAGATTTCTTTTCCAGCCAGCCTAGGAGCTTAAAAAATCATAAAAGACAACGTAGCACAAATATTATGACAAGGCATTTGCTTGAAACCACACAGGAAATGTCACCTGGAAGGCTTTGCTGTACCGTGTGGGCGGCAGGCCCTTGTCTGGGGTCCCCGGCCACTTTGAATCCTTCTTCTGTGAACCGGGGAGCCCGGACGGCCCGGCAGCCGGAACCTTCGACTCCAAGCTGTTTTCCCTCTCTCCTGTGATTTCCCCAGGCACGAGTGCTTCTTGAACTGCTGAGACCCTTTAGAGAAATCTTCGGTGGGGTGCTCGGGGAGGGCGGGGCTGGTCCGCTGTGGCCTTCAGTGACCGGATCACGCCCTTGACCCCCTGAGCCCTGCGCGGGAGAACCTGGGGTCCTGCTGCCCTGCCCCTGCCGCTCCAAACGCTGCGTGTCGGCAAGAAGCTGGCCTGTCCGTGTCGGCAAGGGCTAAGATCCGTCAATGAGGGGTCTGTGTTTCTTGGAGAAGTAGGCATGTCACCTGAGGGGGCAGCAGGCACCTGAGTGGCTCCAGATTCCTGGGTTCCCGGCATGATGTAGGCAGGGTGGGGTCCTGGCTGCTGAGCTGGTGATCACCCGGGCCCTGGAGCGAAGATCAAGTCTAGGACACCGGAGGAAAGATTCCTGGATGGCCACTGCCATGGCGGGGGTCCTGGTTTGTTTGGTTTGCTAACTTCTCCCAAGCCCCTGTGAGGCTACTGTATACAGTGGGTGCTCAATGGACTTTTGCTGAACTAGTGTAAAGGGTAAGACAATGGACAGCGAGTTGAGGGCTTTGCTTTCCTGTTTACAAGAATTTAGTCCTTGGAGTCCCAGTGTCAAGGGGCCCCTCCCCCTCAGAAGTGTGTCCTTAAGGCACTGTCCCTCTCTTTCCTCTGGTCCCCACTCCACCGTTGGGCAACTCTTGTTAACAAGAAGGCTTCTTCCTAAATTAAAAAAAATAAGTTCGCAGCAATACCTGTATCAGTTATCTGTCTACCTCCTGCTGCAAAACAAAGGACCCCAACCTCAGTGACTTAGTGGCAAAACAAACATTTTATTGTTATGAATATTATTGCTAGATTTAGGCTACAGGTGGGTGGGGAGTAGTGTACGTTTATTTAGAGACACTAAGGATATGTAATATGTGTAATTTGTAGAGTTTAGCTGTTGATTTCCCACCCACGGCATGGGATTGCACATGTCAGAATGCACAGCATTCCAAGGAGGATTTTAAAGATAGAGCAACACGTGCGTAAGTGTTAGCGGACGGGTGGGGGGGTGGGGCGTGGACGTCCTTCCAGCCTGGGCACTGGCCTCAGTTCTCACATCCTTGTCCCTCTCACCCCCTGCTCGCGCCTTGGCCCTTGGACAGCTTTCTGGAAAAGCGAGCTGTGCTAACAAGGAAGAGCCAGAAGAGGAGGAGGGTGTGGCTGGGGGGAGCGCATCCTGCTGCCTGGGTGTCCGGCTGCCTAGGAGGTGGCTTGGAGTCCTGGGTCCACCTGCCCTGACCTTGGTAAATAAACTGACCAAGTCTCAGTGGACCCCAAGTCACTAGGTTGCTACGAGCACCACGTGACGGGTGCACAACTACACACCACGTGGAGGTCATGCTCTATAAACTCTGGCTTTGTCGCCGGTGGGCTCACCCTGTCCGTAGCTGGAGAGGCTGGACGGGGAAGAGGAGGGGCTCAGCTCCTGGGACCCTCCCCAGCGAGTGCGGGCGTGGGGGTTTATTCCCGTGAGTGGCAGTGAGACCGTGTACCTCAGATTGGGACTTGAACCCCTGTGTGGGGACTTGAACCCAGCCAAAACCCATGGACTATTTTTTTTTAAACATCTTTATTGGAGTATAATTGCTTTACAATGGTGTGTTAGTTTCTGCTTTATAACAAAGTGAATCAGTTCTACATATACATATGTCCCTATATCTCTTCCCTCTTGCGTCTCCCTCCCTCCCACCCTGCCTATCCCCCATGGTCTTTTAACTTAGATCACACACCTGGTTTCAAGACTTAGTGAAGCTCAGGTTCTTGCTGTCTCATCGCAGAAAGAATTCAGTGAGAGACAAAGTGATAGGTAAGAAGCAGATTTATTTAGAGAGTAACACACTCCACAGGCAGAGTGTGGGCCATCTCAGAGGGTGAGAAAGGCACCAGGGTATGAGGTTGTCAGTTTTTATAGGGGTGGGTAATTTCATAGGCTAATGAGTGGGAGGAATATTCCAGCTAATTTGGGGAAGGGGCAGAGATTTCCAGGAATTGGGCCACCACCTACTATTTGACCCTTATGGTCAGCCTGGGAACTGTCAAGACGCCTGCACGTGTGTCATTTAGCTGATATGTTACAAAGAGCGTATGCCGAGGCTTAAGGTCTAGTGGAACTGGACTCCTCCGTCATCTTGGACCTATTTGGTTCTAATTAGTTTATGTCATGTCCTCGGGCTATGTCATTCTTTTGAAGGTTGTGCCCTGCCCACTTCCCTCTGTTTCAGCAGGGTGGAGGATGCATGAGGAAGGCTGTGTTCCAGGCTGCAGGTCAGGGCTGGTCCCTCTGGGGATCCACCCTCTGAAGCAGGCAGGGAGATGGCCGTGGTGGGGGGGGTGGCAGAAGTCAGACCTTGGGGACCTCACTGTCACAATTGTCATTTCACCCTCCCGCCAAAGCACGGCCCCTTCTCCTAAGTAATCTAAACCGTCTCACAGTGCACTTTTCCAGATTTATGGAGCAGAACCACTTGTAAGAGCTCCAGCCACTGATACTCCCAGCAGAGAAGGGCTTGGTGGGGCCTGGCAACCGTGGACTCCGCCTGGGGCATTGAAGACTTCAGCAGAGAGACATGTCGGGAAAGATGATGTTTTGGAGGAAACAGGGTATGTTAGATCATCTTCTAAGGAAAAAGAGAAAATCCGGGCTTCCCTGGTGGCGCAGTGGTTGAGAGTCCGCCTGCCGATGCAGGGGACACGGGTTCGTGCCCCGGTCCGGGAAGATCCCACATGCCCCAGAGCGGCTGGGCCCGTGAGCCATGGCCGCTGAGCCTGCACGTCCGGAGCCTGTGCTCCGCAACGGGAGAGGCCGCAACAGTGAGAGGCCCGCGTACCGCAAAAAAAAAAAAAAAAAAAAAAAAAAGAGAAAATCCGATCTCCAAAACATGGCTTGATGCAGCCGTTTCCTAAAAATTACTGTTGGGAAGGTTTTACCGTGGCATTCATTTCAGGCTGATCAACACAAAAGATGCTTTTTAGAATTTTCTTTGAAGTTGTACCCTGACTTCTGGGGACCAGGTTCGAAACTGATGGAATAATCACCCCCACGTGAGGCCACGACCTTCCCCCCTCATTCCCCTCCCCCTCCATAGCTAGGTCAGGCTGCAAGGAGGGTCCCTAATTACTGGCCCAGGAAAGGCATTTTCTTTTAGAGATTTTTTTTTTGCGGTACGCGGGCCTCTCACCGTTGTGGCCTCTCCCGCTGCAGAGCACAGGCTCTGGATGCGCAGGCTCAGCGGCCATGGCTCACGGGCCCAGCCTCTCCGCGGCATGTGGGATCCTACCGGACTGGGGCACGAACCTGTGTCCCCTGCATCGGCAGGCGGACTCTCAACCACTGCGCCACCAGAGAAGCCCTCTTTTAGAGATTTGCTCTTGGGCAAAAGACGACAGCACATCCAATGCAGAAGGACAAACAATTCCATCTGTTCAATTTGCAAAGAAAAGCAGTATTTTGTCAGCTCTCACCCGGGGAAGCTGAGAGTTTATGCCTCTTATAAATTTACCAATTCCTGGTTAAATTTCCCAGAGGTGCTTGTGAATGCACTTGAGACTTAAGCTGAAAGAGTCACATTCAGCTAATACGAGTCTCCTGGCAGCTGCTGGGACCCTGCCGCACACCCTGGTGCCCCTGGCTTTCCTCCGGGGGCTTTGCGAGGCGGTCCCTCTGGTTGAGGCAGCTGTGTGTCAGCATCCCTTTCCTCTGCCTTCGACATTCTCTCCTCCTGGAGGGAGGATGGCATTTACATAAACACGACTCCTGGTGCTTCCAGCTCATCCTCCAGAGATCCGAAGCCTGTGCCCTTTGTCTATAATCAGGAGTTCTAGTTGCCTAGAAATATTTAAATAGAAAAACATGTTTCCCATTTCCTAATGACTTCATATGAGTTCCGAAATAAAACCTGAGCCATGCACCCTTAGTCATTCCTGCCGTGGAGCTTCGATGGCCATTCAAGGGCCACCCTTGGAAACGAGCATGTGCCATAAGGGCTGAGAGCAGGTCACCCGCTTGCCGGGGGCGGCCCCTGCCCCGTGACGGGAGCCCTGGAGGGAGGAGGGCATCCCGCAGAGGCGCCTGCAGCAGGCCTGACGGCCTGTGGATTCCGGGGTGCAGTCCCCATGGCACGTTTGGGACTCTCGTGAGGGCTGACGAGGCGGGGCGGGGCCGAGCATCCCTTCTCCGGTTCACCCTGCAGGTGGGTGTGTCATGGGAATAAGCCCTGGCCAGCAGGTGTGCGGAGAGGGGACGCCCCTCCTGTCAGGCCTGGGTCCTCCTCTGGCTTCCACTGCCTGGCCCAGTGCTCACGCTGGCGGGACCGCAAGACAGAAGCTACGGGAGAGATGCCAGCACCACTGACTGGTGCTGGACTCCCGCCTCCCTGGGAACCCAGCCTCCCTCACACCATTTCTGGAGTGAAGTGGAGCCTGCAGCTCCCGAGGACGTGGTTTGAGGCCCTGGACCGGCCCCGGCTGTTCCTGCAGGCGTTTTGGGACAATGAGCCCTTTGTGCCCTCCAGCTGGTTAGACTTGGGTCTTGGCCACTTGCCCCCAAAGTGACCTGAGAGGGTCATCTGTGAACTCACCAGATGCCCCCATCATTTATTCACCTATGGATGCCTCCATCATTTATTCACCTATGGGACGAGGAGGCCTGGAGGTCTGGGGTGGAGGGGACAGGGCCCGGTCTCCTCTCAGGGGGAGATCCCTGCAGCCTCTCCAGCAGCAGAGGCTGGGCAGGGGCAGCTGTGGTGAGGGCTCCCTGCAGGGACCACACACCGTGGCCCCTGGCGGCTAGCTGTCCTGTCTCGGCTCTTGGGTCAGGAGTGCAGTGGGCTGGCCAAGGCGTCACCTGCTGGGCCCCTGATGGGGGCTCTGGAGGGAATCGCTTGGGCTCACCCTGGTCCTTGTGGCTGTCAGATGGAGGTCCCATCCTGCTGGCTCTCAGCAGGGCTGCCCTGCCCCTGAGGCCTCCACGCTGAGCCAGCGCAGCACTTTGCAAACCTCTCGTGCTTTCATCCCTCTGCACCTGGGCAAGTTCTCAGCTCTCAAGGACCCAGGACGGGACAGGCCCACCCATAATCCAGGATGAGCTCTCTACCATAACCACATCTGCAAAGGCCCCTTTGCCAGGTCTCTTTACAAACTCACAGTTTGGGGACCAGGGCCAGAACTTTAGAATTTCGGCTGAGACCTTCAAAGTTCTATCCCTGGAGGTGCCCCAAGCCCAGAGCACCAGCCGGAAGTGTCTCGGGTTTTCACTCTCCAGGGCAGATTTCATCCCATGACGCACTGGTGCCGTGGCCCTTGAGACAGGATACACTCTGAGCTCTAAAAGACACTCCAGGCTCCCTGTGGGATCGGGGTGCCCTGCTTGCATGGGGTCTGCTTCTGGAACTGGAGCTTAGACAGCAGCCCTTAAGAGACTGCCAGGCAGCCTTGCTCAGGGCAGGAGAGGGGCACCCTGGACATTGGGGTGACAATAGGATGGTGAGGGTGATGCTGTTTTGTTGAAATGAATCAAAACCTCTGAAGAGCTGGAAGACTTGAAAGGCCCCTTGGCTGAGATAGACCGAAATGCAGACACTTCCCATATACACCCACCAGCAGAGGGGTGTGGTGGGCAGAGCTGGCCAGCACCCGGCCCAGGGGCTCAGAGGGGCTTCCTCTGGACCTGCTGATCGTGGGTGGCTGAGGAGTCCCTCTTTGGGCCCCCAGGGTCCAGGGCTGCCATAACCAAGAACCACAGCCTGAGGGACTGCAATCTCTCGGTGGGTGAACGCAGGGTGTGCACGAACCCCCCTTCTCCGGGGGCAGCAGTGATATACCGTCACTCTGCTCACGGGCGTCCCTGTGGGCACTCGGAGCACGACCCAACCAGCAAAGGCAAGGGTGGACCTTCTCTGGGGCCCAGTCCTGGGAGAGCCCTTTCCTGGGGCGGGGCTGAAGGCTCCGCAGACACACAGTCTGTCCCCCAAGTGTGTAATTCGGGGGGAGCGTGATGCCCGCGCACAGAGGGCTGCTTGTTCTCCCCTTGGAAATCTCTTTCAGAGGGGCAGTACCGCTCTGCAATCTGGTTTTTAAAAATATCATCACTGGGGGAAAAAAGAGCATTAACATGTTTGAGGGAAATGTGTTCTGGTGTAAATGAGCAATTAAAATATGATCAGATGCTGCATGCAGAGCCAACGCAACCTGCTGAAATCACACCCTCTGTCGGCTCCATAAATACACGCGTGCTCGCCTGTGCACGTACGCTGCCGCGTGGCCGTCCTCAGAGCTGGGACCTGCTGCCTGCGTTGTTCTTCACATGCACCGTCGCCTTGAATCTGCTCCCACCCTCCCCTCCCCCTACACACACACACACACACACACACACACACACAGCCATAGATCGTATAGTAAACACACACCCGTATATCATGGTTTTGATGGCTGAGAGAGATGACATATTATTCTATTTTTCTTTTAAAAAGGGCCGAGGCCCCTGGAAGCTGCCAAGTGGATAATCTTGCAGTCGACAACCATCACAGCCCTTGAATCTCAGAGTCTGGTTTCTATAATCTTTTTTCCAAATACCATTTTGGTTGAACAGGCTCGTCCTCCGGACGGGAAATCTGTTGCTCCTTTGTTAGTCTCCACAACAGGCCAAACAGCACTGCTTTGCTGGTGACAGCTGGCGCTGACTCAGGAGGGGACATCTGTTGGTTTTGCTTGTCCAGACCCACAGTGCCCCCCGCCCCAGGCCAGCCCCCCCTGCTGGGTCCCAGGGGTCTCTGTTCCTGAGAGTCCACCCTGCATGGCTTTATGTGGGGGCCGGTCCTCTCCTCCCCACGCCTGGTAATCAGTCCCCATTCCCACTGCCCTAGGGACACTAGGTGGATGCCCAGAATCCTTCCTGCTTGTTGGGAAGGGCAGGCCCCTGTCACTGGTTGCTAGGCTGGTTCCAGCAGAGCTGGGGACAGAAAGAGGCACAGAGCCCTGGTGACATCGCTCTAACCCGTGATCCTGCCGTACCTGAAGCTTGCCCTGCCCACCCCACTTTTTCTCAAGCTGGTTTGGCTTGCGTTTCCATCTCCTGCACTCAAGCATCATGACTGTGGGTGCTTGAGCAGAACTGGACACGCCGAGCCCTCCACGGGCCCTTCAGACATCACTCGCTGGTTCCAGATCCACATGGCTGCTGAATCCTTCATGTGTGAGGTTGGAGAAATGGCAGCAAAGCATTGAGAGAAAGCCCAAGCTCTCATTTTTCTGTAATCAGTTGCAGAATGATGACGGTGCCACGCATGACTAGATTCCCGTCTTCTCTGGAAATTTCAAGGCTGGGTAATGAAGACATTAGTTCCTGGGATGCTTCGGTCTGATGGGAGCTGAGTGAAGATAATTTGCTCCTTCCCGTGACAGCTAATGATTAGCTTTGTGACAGCATGTCGCTGTCTCAGACTGATTTGCCTACACAGCCAGCTACTTAAGAAAAACAAGTTTTTGAGAAAACATAGTTCTAGGGCCCTAGTGATACTTCTTTCAAAATATTTCAGAAGTTCCACCTGGCATCTTCCTAGTCTGAACATTCCCGAGCAGCTGGAGTCCGCTTCCTTCCCGCCTTGTCGGCAGTGGGTTCCCGGCTTTGTCATCCAGGTTTAGGGGGGCTGGGAGGGGGCCGTCGGCTTCTCTGCAGATCTCCTTTGCCTTTTAAAAAATTTTTTATTTTATTTATTTATTTATATTTGGCTGCGTTGGGTCTTCGTTGCTGCATGCGGGCTTTCTCTAGTTGTGGCAGGTGGAGGCTACTCTTGCCCAGCAGCCATGGCTCACGGGTCCAGCCGCTCCGTAGCACGTGGGATCCTCCCGGACCGGGGCACGAACCCATGCCCCCTGCATCGGCGGGCGGACTCCCAACCACTGCGCCACCAGGGAAGCCCGGAGGCTACTCTTCATTGTGGTGGCTTCTCTCGTTGTGGAGCACGGGCTCTAGGCGCTCGGGCTTCAGTAGCTGTGGTGTGTAGGCTCAGTAGTTGTGGTGCACGGGCTTAGTTGCTCCACGGCATGTGGGATCTTCCCGGACCAGGGCTTGAACCCGTGTCTCCTGCATTGGCAGGAGGATTCTCAACCACTGCGCCATCAGGGAAGTCCCTCCTTTGCCTTTAAAATAAGAGCCATGGGGGGCTTCCCTGGTGGTGCAGTGGTTGAGAGTCCGCCTGCCAATGCAGGGGACATGGGTTCGTGCCCTGGTCCGGGAAGATCCCACATGCCGCGGAGTGGCTGGGTCCATGAGCCATGACCGCTGAGCCTGCGCGTCCGGAGCCTGTGCTCCGCAACGGGAGAGGCCACAACAGTGAGAGGCCCGCGTACCACAAAAAAAAAAAAAGAAAGAAAAGAAAAAAAAAAGAGCCATGGGAAATTACTCTGATGCCAACACTTCACTCCGTTCTTCACCCTCCGATGGATGGATGAGGGGCCTTTGACTTTGTCAAATCCTGTTAAAATAATAATAATTTGGTGGAGACGCCAGGTTGACAGTGGATGAAACCGAATTTTCTGTGAGTCTGGATGGTGGAAGCAGGGGATGAGCACACCATTCTCTCTCCATTTCTGTATGTTTGGCAGTTTCACAACAAAGTTAACAAAACCAAGTCTGGATTAAATAAAAATGTGTGTATTGAGTCGCAAGTCTCTGCTTGCAAAGTCTCTGAGCTGGAGATCAGTCGGCTGAGAATAAATCTGAGAATTCGTCCATTGAGGTATCTTGCCGCCATTCCCGTTCCTCTTGCTGGGAAACCAGTGGGAGCGTTTATATCACAGACGCGGAGCCCAGCGCTCTAAGGCACACTGTCCCATGTGGCTGTCTGGCCTTTAGCCATCTCTATAACCTCTGGAGCTTCATGAGGCTGAGCCAGGCCCAGCCCAAATTAGGACATGCAATGAAGACATTTCTCTTCAGAGGTCCCGAGGTCCTGTTTGGGGGACTTCTCTTGCAAGTGGCACCCTCTCCATCTGCCTTTTCTCTGGGGCTCTGTGTGCCCTGCCTCCCTCTAGCCTCCTCCTGCATCATGCAAATCTGCCTTTGGGGAAGTAACTGATGCTAATTCAGACTAAAGGGCAAATGACTGCTAAGGCTTCATGTACCCTCTTTTCCTTTATATCATATCACAGTCGATTTTTTTGTTTTTTAAAGAGAAAACAACAAAGACCTGACTGCAGTGTGATGGCAGCTGGGGAGGGTGTGTGCGGGGTCTGAGCTGCGGGGCTCAGGAGTGGGGCTTGGCTTTCAGGCCGCACTCCGTCCCCTCCCGGAGGCTGGTGGATCAGGCACCACGTCCCCACCTCCGCCCTCAGAGATGGCAGTTTTCTTCATTCTGCAGCTTCACAACGTTCAGTCACAACCTGATTGTTAGACGAGTCCACGGTGGCCCTTGGTAACCAGAGGGCGGTGTCCGCTGCGCGGGGGAGAAGGCTCGTTTCAGCCAGTGCTTGAGCTGTTTAGATGTCACCTGTCACCCTGAGCCTGGGAGGCTCCTCGTGGAGCCAGATTCCTACTGAAACACTCAGCGCCTTTCCCAAGAAACAGCTCAGCGGGGCAGGCCGCTCAGGGAACATGACCCCTGGGGAAGCCCACCCCCCATGCAGCTCTGGGCAGGTTCTGTCATCAGAGATCAAAGGTGGCCGGAAAGAGAAGGCCCAGCTGCTGCATTGACTGGTCCCACCACCGCAGCTTGGAGGAGGGAGGGGGACGGGGGGAGGGGGACGGGGGGCGGGGCTTTCCTGGAGGAAGAAGCCTGGAGCAGCCCTCCTTGCGAGGAGTCCTCCTCCCCCTGCTAAGCTGCCAGGACTCCTCAGGAAGCTTGAGCTCTGTTACTTCCGTAGAACGCAGCAGGCTTATCCACAAGTTCGTTGTAAAGCCTTCAGTTTAAGCGATCGCACCTGGGGTTTCCTGGGACGAGAACCCCAGCTTCCTCCACGGTCATTGTCTGCATCTTGCTCCTCTGTCTCTGGGCATTGGAAACCAGTGCCTTTTCTTCCCAAGGAGAAGGCAAGCAGGCAGTTCACCCTCCAGAGAAAAGCCAGGCGTCGGCGTGTGGATGGGACTTTCCCCGTGGCCTTGGTGAAGCTCCAGCTGGAGGCGAGAGATGCGTAAGGCCCACGATGGGTCTGGCAGCTTCCCAAGTTCACTCCTCGTTAAGACAAAGCAAGACTTTGTGCCCTGCCACGCAGACAGAGAGTAGAAAGGGCTGTGTACAAAGTGGCCCCCGTGGACCATCCCTGGGGAACCAGGCTGGGGAGGCCCCCACCCCATCCCATCCCACCCACCACTCACCTGCACGGCACCCCTGTTCCCACCCCTCCCCCACCCCCATGCCCCCTTCCCCTCCCTCCTCCCCTCCCTCCTCCCCCCTCAGCAGCTCATCCCTCCTCCAACCATCCAATCCTTGCTAAGACAGGAGGGTGGTCACCCGAAACCTGACCTCGTGTTCCGTGCTCTGACCACCTGCTAGCCCTGTCCTGGCCGGTGCTGCAGGGCTGCAGGTGGCTTATGCATGCTGCCCTCAGAGCTCTCCTGGCGAAGGTGGGAGATAAATACTCGAGGAAATTGCCGTTCTCGTGGTGCTTGTCGTGAAGACGCAGTCATTAGGTGCAAACCAGACCCACGATGGGGCCTTTGGGGCGAGAAATGGAGGCCGTGGGACTAATTAGGCTCCTAATCAGGGACTCCAGGTGTGGTGATGGCCTGGGTAGCCGTGATTAATCGTGGAGGGCTCGGGGAAGTGAGTGACTCCCGGGGGTGCTGACAGTACGGCCTCCGGGATTGCCTGCATGCTCGGGGATTGTGTGGGCGGGGCTGGGAGGTGGACAAAGCAAACAGCGGTCGCCTGAACTTGATGACGAGCCCCCCACTGCCTTCGGGGGGCAAAGACCCTCCCCAGCGATTCTAAAACAGCGTGTGTGCGGGCAGTGGATTCTGCCCTTAAAAGCAGGTTCCCACAAGGTTCTGGTGGAGGTGGTGGGGTCCCAAAGCCCGAGAAAGGCCAGCACAGTGGACAGATGTCCTGGGGATACCTGAGTTCCTAGGACAGGCAGCGAGTCCTGGCGGGAGTGTGTGTGATGATTTATGTTCTGTGTCAACCCGACTGGCCACGGGGCGCCCACGTGGTGTGACTGGGACTCACACCATCAGCTCCCCTGGTCCTCAGGCCTTCGGACTCAGACTGAACTTGACCACCGGCTCTGGGCCTCCAGCCTGCAGACGGCGGACGTGGGACTTCTCGGCCTCTGTGGCTGAGAGCCAGCTCCTCGGAATGCCTTCATATTCGTGCGTTTATACACACCCTCTGGGCTCTTTCTCTGGAGAACGTGGGCTGATCAGCTCTCCCTGCCTCAGTGTCCCTGCCTGAGCAGCAAGGATGATGATTATTGTAATTATTTTAAAAACACTTTTACCGCATTTACTATAATCTGGGAGCTCGAGTCCTCGTGGGCCCCAGTGAAACTGATACCGTGGTCTCATCCCCGTTTCGGAAGTGGGGAAACCGAGGCACGGAAAGGTCAAGTCAAACTCCCAGGACTGGGCTTCCCTGGTGGCGCAGTGGTTGAGAGTCGGCCTGCCGATGCAGGGGACACGGGTTCGTGCCCCGGTCCGGGAGGATCCCACATGCCACGGAGCGGCTGGGCCCGTGAGCCATGGCCGCTGAGCCTGCGCGTCTGGAGGCTGTGCTCCGCAACGGGAGAGGCCACAACAGTGAGAGGCCCAAGTACCGCAAAAAAAAAAACAAACAAAAAAACCCTCCCAGGACCAACAGAACTGAACCCACAGATCCGCCCAGGCCTGTTAAACTCATGCTGAGCTGCCAGCCCCGCCTCATGGGTGTGGAGGTGGGGTGAGGTGTGCACACGTCACATGCAGCTACTGAGTTAAGTAGGAAATCGTTGACTCCATCACCACCACTCTCGGCCGGGCCCCGTCCTGGCCCAGAGTCAAGCCGCCCACTGGGAACCTCCATGAGAGCCAGGGGGACATTGGAGGCCTCGCCTCTTCCCTGCACGGCCAGGGTGGAGGCCGGGCTCCTCCAGCGGCACCTCCCTCGAGCCTATGGCCCAACCCAACATGACTTGGAATAAATGATCGAGTTCTGAATTAAACACCGCAGAATGTAATTACTGTGGCAGCCAGCTGAGAATAAAATGGATTATACATGTAACAGTCATCAAACAGTTATTGCGTGTGCGTGGCTAATGTGCTGCCGATTGAAATAAATCTACGTGCAAACTACCATTCAGAGCAACTGCTCTCCAGCGCATCTTTGTGCCCCCAGGAGCTGGGCTGGGGAGGAAGTGCCTCAAAGTGCCCCCCAGCACGACTGGTCCTTCAGGGACCACCACCGACCCCAGCCTCAGTCCACAAGGGACACAAAGGGTCCTGGACCGACCAGGATGATGGCAGTCGAGCACCCTGTGTCCAGGAGCGTCCTCGGGGCTCTGCACAGAAGTGATCCATCCTCAGCTCGCCTTATGAGGTCCCTGTATGGGTCCCACTTACAGCTGAGAACACTGAGGCAGGGCTTCGCCATAACTCTCCCGAGGTCAAACCACTTGTACGTGCCAGAGCCCGGGTTCAAACCCAACTCCAGGACCAGGTTTGGAGCTCACTTCATGGGACAGCACTTTAGAAGCGAGCGAGTGTCTGTGTGTACATGGTCACACTTGCACACGCCCACATGTGTGCCCACGCACTGTCATTCGACGGGGTGAGGCTCCAGATTTCAGCAGATGCCCCCGAGTCCTGAAAACTCATGTAGCATCCCACCAGCGCCCTGAGGGGGGATCCTCCCCAAATTGGAGGTGGGGAATTGTGGGAAAGATGGGCTGGGACCTGGGTCTCAGAAGACCCCACCCCACCCCCAGGGGAGGTGTCCTGTGAAAGGTCCCCTTGCCTGGGGGCTCTGGCCACATGGCCACAACCTGTGAGAACGTGGCCCCCCAGGCACCCCCAGGCCTAACCTGGCTGCTCAGGTGGAGGAATCTCTGGGGGAGGGGGAGGGTGCTGCTCCAGCCAGTGGATCCAGGTATTTCTGGTTCCCCTGGGGCTCCACCCCAGGATGAAACCGCACCCCAACCTGCAGTTTGCTCACTTGTATCTGGGCTAATTTCTGGGTCAATTCACACCTGTACCTTGTAGGTTCAACTGCTGTAGCGATGACATCCCCCACGGTTCCCTGTGGAAGGACATTGGGTAAATCCCACCTTTTCAGTGAGTCTTGCTCCTTCCTCTGGTGGCATTTCAGGAACTGGCATCTGATATTTGTGCCATATCCCTCCTGGGGAGCTGCCACACCTACCTCCTGCATGCGCGGGGCTCAGACCAGCTGGCCGGCCGGTGGGGTGTGCGGTGCCGCCGCCCCAGTGGGAGAGCCACCAATGCCGGCCTGTTCCCCTGCAGCTGCTTCTCCTGAGTCCTGGCCATTGGGCAGCGATAGCCACTGCCTCCTGGGCCCCACTCATTGTCCTACAAACACTACCGAGCACCGGCTGTATGCAGGGGAGCAAACGAGATCCCAGTCTTTAGGGCACTCGCATCCCGGCAACAGACGGCACAGCTACTGATGCCACCATGGTTGGAAGGTGTCGGGCACCTTGGAAACAGTTATGGTCGGGGAGCAGGGGTGCCAGAGTGGGGTGTGGGCTGCCATTTCCCCGAGGCCATCAGGTTGGGCCTCATGGCGAAGGAGACGTTGGATCCAAGACTGAGTGGGAGCCGCGGGGATGTCTGGGAAGATGGAGCTGCCCGTGCAAAGGTGCTGGGGCAGCAATGGGCCTGGTGCTTGTGTGGAGCCGCAAGGAGCCTGTCTGACAAGGACAAGGTGTCGGGTGTGGCCGGAGGGTGGGGCCTGGACCTCAGCCCTCCCGTCTCGGAGGGAGTGTGTGACCTGTTTTTGTCAAAAGCATCCTCTGGCTACTGGTTTTCGCTCCAGATGGAGGTGCTGGAGATGTGGATCCTCCTTCCACCCCGAAAATCCGCCTGTTCCTCCTCGGTGTTCACTTCCTCCTCCCAGCCCTGGCTCACAGGAGGAGGTGGGCTTGGAAAGCCTCCCAGCTGGGCTTCTGTCTCGGGCAGTGGTCTCACCTTCAGAGAGGTCCCCGCGGAGGGCCGAACCTTTGTTCCCAGAGGCTCTGCGGCTCCGACGGCCTGGCTCCCTGTCTGCCTGTGCCCCTCCCCGCACCCCCCAGGCTGCATCTCCCCCCTTCATCTCTGCTCCCCAGCCCACCAGCCTGACATGTGATGCCTAATTACCACGGGGACTCCAGTGACAGCCCAGAGCTCCCTGGGTGTGTTTGATGTTCTGATGCTTTAATACCTGATTCCGATTCTTGGGTGTTTCTCTGCCTTTCATTTCATATTCTGCTTGTTTGTGTCACTTAAACATTGATGCGTGCTGTCAACAAGGAGGGGCTGTTTTGTACGCTCTTTGAAACATCCCAACCTGCCCACTAAGCTGTTCACCTCAAATGGGTGAATTACACGCCTGTCATTTATATTTCACTAAAGCTGTTTTTTCTTAAATGTCATTTTTAATAAGTTCCCACCCAGCTCAGCGGGTGCACACACCACAGACACACCCCTTCCAGGGCAAAGACAGGAGTAAAGGAATGCAGAAGCATGGGCTCTGCCAGGTGCCCGGGGTCCTGCCCCCCGAGGGGGTGCACCCCAGGCCTGGCTGGTGGGGCTCTCGGGCCTGGTGCGGGGCAGGTACATGGGGCAGATGCTCAGTTAATGCTTGGGTGTCGTCTGTAAGACTGCGAGCCTGTTTGTTCCTTGCTTAAACCCAGGCCCTGCCCAGTTCCCAGCAAATACAGGGTCAGGATTTGAGGAAGGATTGGTCTCCAGCTCACATCTCAGAAACGTCTCCCAGGGGAGTGGAAGGGAGAGACCCCCATTTTGTTTCGACCTGCATTTGAGGGGCAGGGGACGCTGGCTGGGGAAGGGACTGGGGTCCATGTGGGCAGGTGGGTCGGTGGGCCTGGATTCCTGTGCCCAGAACGCGTCTGTGCTGCCCCTGGTGCCTGCGGCCACAACTGCGGATCCTCTGAGCTCCCTGGTACCCATCTGGGAGGTGAGGGGCTGGGGGCCGGCTTGGAGCTCACAGCCAGAGCTGGTGCTGGGGGACCCCCACCCAGATCCAATTAAGCAGCCCATTCCTCCACACCCCTGGACTCCGGGGACTTCACAGACCCTCCCAGAGTGGGAGGCAGAGGTGCCTGACACGCCCTGTGCGATGAGGCCCCAAAACGGGGGAGCCACCTTCTGATAGCAGCCATGATCCAGATCCCTTCTCTTCTGCTTCTTCCAAGAAGCGTCGCTGAGAACCGCAATCGCTATCCTCCGGCCCTCAGGAGATGAAGCAGACAGGGTCACGGCCCAGCCTGGTCATGGCTCTGTCACATTTGGACATTTAGGGAAAGGGTAACCCTGTGCCGGGTCTCACCTGCGTGCATACACGTGTTCACGCACATGCATGCTGACCGCAGCGCTGGCCACCCTGACTGAATCCCAGCTCTCCATGACAGTGGCGGGAAGTGGGACTCTGGCTGAGGACCCAGCCCCGCCCCCCGCAACCTGGGTGCTGGGCCCTGAAGGGAGGAGACTCTTGGGTCACAACTGCGGAGGGGTCTTTTCAAGGGGTGGGGGGACACCCACTGGGGGAACCCAGCCAAGCGAGTGCTCACCCCGGGCAGCCCACGGCGAAACAAACTCACAAAAGCCCACTTGGAGGATTTGCAAAACTGCCGAACTTTGCAGATTTGTAGAAATAAAACACACGGGGCAGGAACATATGCTTTAAATATTAAAATATATTTTTACATACCCACAGTTTTAACTGAGGACACCAACAATAAACATTCCACGCAAGTCCCGACGCCCTCCGGGTAGAATTCACAAGTGCTTAGCACACCATCAGGTAAAAAACAAATTCTATAAATAAGTGTTTATGTAAAATATGGGTCCATAAGTACATCCTTGTGCAAGTTGCTCCCGTCCTGCTGCAGGGCTGTGCGGCCCCAAGGACAGGAGGTGACAGCAGGTTTAGAACACACGCAGGAGAGGGGTCCATGTGGATGTGCCCCGGGGACGGCAGCCCACCGGCCTCCTCTGCATCAGGAGAAACACAGGAAGTCAGGGCCAGGCCGCGCGCAGGATGGTGTGGACCCGCGCAGAAGCACCGCTAGCTCCAGCTCGCCCACGGGGGCGGGTGCTTTGTCCCTTCCATGGAGCAGCTCCAACAGCGCCAGCATCACCGGCCTTAACGTCTCCAGAGAGAAGAGCTTGTAAACCGCCGGGTAGCCACCAGCTCCAAACACCCGCCGTTTTAAGGAGAGATGAAGGGATGCCAGAAGTGTCTCCCCAAAGTCCACAGGTGGTTTCACACTTTTTGTAACTACTGACGGAGTTACGTAGGAATCACAGAGGTTGCTTTAGAAGCACAGCTGTTCGTGTTTCCGAGGGATCCTGAGGCCCCAGGGGATGCTATTTGGCTAAGTCCGTGGGAGCGGGCCAGAGGGAGGCAGCCCTGCATCCGGCCGGGAAGTGGGCCACTCCTTCCGAGCCAAGAGCTGGTCACCCCACTCTCTCTGGCGAGGTCTGGGGGGCTGGGGCAGGGGCGTCCACTCAGACGTCTCGCATTCTTCTCCTTGGTGCCTTTGGGGCTCAGTCCCCCCGGACCCAGTGACACATTTTTGCAGGGTCCTCAGTGCCGGGGGATCAATCAGGGAGGGGTCACCCCTTCCGGGGAGAAATTAGATAGTGTTCCTGGGAAGTGCGGTGGCAGGCCCGTGCCCCCGGGCAGGCGGGTGGGCTGTCAGATGTCGCTCTGGATCTGGAGGGCTGAGGGGGCTTCCTGAAGGTCCGTGGGGTTGTCGGAGGCTGAGGACTGGCTGGGCAGAGAAGCCTCCAGGCCGTCTGAAGACCCCGACAGGGGCTTGTACAGGAAGCAGGCAGTGGTGAAGAAGACGAAGCCCAGGACCTGGGGAGAAGGGAGCCGCTGGACCTCTCCTGAGCCACCCGCCCAGAGGCCCTGGGTGCTCCCACTTCTGAGCCCTCCGCCCAGCCCCGGGCGTCTCACGAGGTCCTGGGGAACCAACCCTGCTCTGGCCAGAGGGTCCATCCGTTCTGCATAGCCAGTCCCTAGCCTGGACCCCAATATTGTTAGGGGGGAGTGAAGAGTATGATTTCACTTAAATGCAGAGGCCCTGGATGAAGTGGAGGCGCTTGTCGAGGGCTGAACAGGGTCCCTGCAAAAGAGGTGTCCAAGTCCTGACCCTTGGAACCTGTGAATGCGACCTTGATTTGGAAATAGGGTCTTTGTAGATGTAATTAAGTTAGGGGTCTTGAGATCACTCTGGGTTAGGGTGGACTCCAGATCCGGTGACGGGTGTGCAAACAGAGAAAGGGGAGGGAGGTTCAACACAGTGACACACAGGGAGCAGCCCCGTGATGACAGAGGCAGAGACGGGGTGAGGAGTCTACAAGCCCAGGAGCCCAGGGATGGAGGAGCCGCCAGGAGCAGGGAGGGGCATGGGACAGAGTCCCCCTCAGAGCCCCCAGGGGGGGACGGGCACTGCAGCCAACTTGATTTTGGACGTCTGGCTTCCAGAACGAGAAAAAATGAATCTGTTTGAGCCACCTGGTGTGGGGTCTTTCGTCATGGCCACCCCAGAACCTAAGTCAGAGGTGGCCAGCTTCGGCGGTCACTCCACCGCAGCCACCACCTTGAGCCCCCTGGGAATCACGCAGCCTGGAAGATGACAGTGTGGGCGCGCGTGCTAGCCTCTGTACATGGGTGTATGCGTTCAGCGTGTGAACCCTGGGTTTCCTGGAGCACCGCCCAGGCAGATGGGCCTGAAGCCACAGGAACGAGAGGCTGTTTCCACTCTGTGGCCCCGTGAGCGAGCGGGATAGCACTTAGGGGTGCACCCGGCCACCCCCACCCCCGCTAAAATGAGCACTGACTCTGGGAGCCAATCCTACCCCTGTGCCGAGGCCGCGGGGGGACTATCTGGGCAGACAGCCGTCCCGGGGTCCAGCCTGCTGCTCTGGCCGAGGGACCCTACAACACAGGGAAAAAGAAAAGCAAGGGCCGGCTCCCTGTGCGGGGTGCGTCTATTTGAACTGACCCGTTTGTCCAGAGCCACGCAAATCTCTTCTCACACTTGGCTATTTTTAAGCTAATCTTCAGGGAGATAAACCCAAGGGTCGCTGAGAATCCTCTGTCTCTGAGGCCCCTCCCGAAAAGGCTCTGCCAGTGGGACATTCCCAAGTCCACCCTCCACCCAAAGGAGAAATCCAAGACATTCTTATATACCAGCCCTAGGATTTCATTGTATTTGGGAAGTTGTGTGCCTTTTCCTCCAATGGGGGGGAAACTCAAAATATAAATACTATGCTTCACCCCACGTAGCAGACGCCCAGAGATACAGCAGGACGTTTCCATTAACAGCTTGAAAGCAGAGGGTCAGGCTAAGAAGCAGGACGTAACTCAAGACCCACTAAGGATGGAGAAGGAGAAGCGCTGCTTGTGGACCCAGCCAGGCGACCCGGCCCAGAGCAAGCAGGCCTGCCTGGGCTCTTGCAGGGGGAGCAGTTTTGTTTTTTTTTTTTTTTTTTTGTGGTATGTGGGCCTCTCACTGTTGTGGCCTCTCCCGTTGCGGAGCACAGGCTCCGGACGCACAGGCTCCGGACGCACAGGCCCAGCGGCCATGGCTCACGGGCCCAGCCGCTCCGCGGCATGTGGGATCTTCCCAGACCGGGGCACGAACCCGTTTCCCCTGCATCGGCAGGCGGACTCTCAACCACTGCGCCACCAGGGAAGCCCCGGGGGAGCAGTTTTGATTTCTCCAAAGCCTTAGCTGACCAGAGCCCAGGGGCAAACCACCAAGCCGGGATGGTGAGGGCCCTGGAGGGCAGGGAGCCTGGAGAGTGAGCCCCTGTGACCCAGGCCTGCTGTCCCACTGTTCCCGCCACTGGCATCACATCATCACGGTCCCCAACAACAACAGCTCGAAATGGGGAAGGATCCCACTTCTGGAAACCGGGCTGCAGGATGATGCCCAGGGTTCCAGTGGGGGTTTAAGCTGTTGGAAGATCCCAGTGGCATGCCCAGACGCCCGAGCTAGTTGGAAAAGACTCTTGGTCCTTTGGAGTAGACTCTGGGACTCCCTCCCCACCCAGCGCACCTGGGGCCGAGGCCACCCTGCTCACCTTGTACGCCAGCCCTGCGATAAGCAGGTACCGGCTCATGGCCGAGTTCTGGTACACGAAGCAGGAGCCCTGCTGGCCGCACTGGTTCTGCCAGAGCAGGCATGCCTTGTCGATCACCCAGCCGAAGGCGATGGGGCCTGGGATGCCCCCTGCGGAGAGAGGCACATTCAGTACCCGGACACCCCCGGGGGGGCGTCCAGAGACCCAGACCAGGCGGGCTCTAAGGAACGTGACTTCGGCCACTGGTGTTCACAGCGGGTGCAAAGGGGGCTTAATGTTCCTTTCTGTGGGGGCTTGTCTCCATGCCGGGAGATTCTCCACGGTCTTCGACTCTGGTGGAGCCTGTGTGTTAATGAGGAAATGGGGCCCTCTGGGCAAAAACATGGCCATGGGTCCCTCTAGCGGACTGTTAGGGAATGGAGCCCTTCCCCGAGGTGGGCACAGCCTCGTGCTGGAATGTACACCAGCCTGGCGCGTGCCCTTGTGCGGTGAATGCACACCGCAACTTTGCGTGGCTTCCTCACACAGCACAGTACCTAGAGTTCTAACCACGATCCACTGGATTCCTAGTGCAAAGGATCGCTGCTGGTCACAGACACACCTGCAATGGAAAACTGGCGCATCAACGCCCGGGAAGTGTGGCCAAGTCACACCCCACGCCAGTGGCCGAGTCCTGGCGGAGCCCCGGGCCGCGTCCCCAGGTGGCAAGCACCTCACGGAGGCAGTTAGCGCTCTCCTGCCACAGCTCTCCGGGGGCTCGGCACGTACCCCGCAGGGGTCTGCAGAGCTCCGCCTTAGCTGCAAAGGGAAGGTTCTGGGCCAGAGTGAACCCAGGCCCGGGCTTACCGTAAAGTCGCCGTTAGTGCAGGAATGCTGCTGAGGAATGTAAAGATAATTACAACGAATATGAAAAGCAGAAGGAGGGGCTTTCTTTGACAAGTTGAAGTGCATTTCCCTGCGGTAGCATGGCCAAAACCAGAGGAAAAATTCTGAGGGACACAGCTACAGTCTCGGTACACCTGGGGAGCGCAACAACAGCGCTGATTACAGGAGGAAGGGGCGGGGGCCCGCCCAGCGTCCGGGAGCCACCGACCGCCTGGGCAGCAGCCACCCACACTCACCTTCTGGCCACCAGGGCCAGGCGAGGCCGCCTCCGGGCACCCCGCGTGGCAGGGCGAGTAGTACATGAGGCCGTCGGGGCCACACACGGGGCTGTAGTGTTCTGGCTGGCAGTCGCAGGCAGCGTTGCAGGCAGCTGTCAGCCCCAGGTGGCCTTCGGGCAGGAGGCTGCAGGTGCGAGAGAGCGACGGTGGGGTGCAGGCCGGCGTGGGGTCTGGTCCCTGAGGGCCCACGTCTGCAGGTTTCCAGACTCGCCGTGTTTGCTGCACCCGAGGACCGGGGCTTCCTGCGTCGCCTTGGCTCCTAGAATCACTGGATGTGCTCAGAGCGAAGCAAAGCAACCCTGCGCCGCACACTCCCCACCTGGCTTGGTTTTGGGTAGGCAGTGCGTTCACAGGGCTCGAGATGCAAAAACTGCTGAGTGCCAGGTACGAAGCGTCCCCGTGGCACCGGTCCCTGCCCCGCAGCGCAGGCGGGTGGGCGTCCCACCGACCGGTTATCCGCGCCCTCAACACACACTCCCCCTCTCTGTGCTCAGGTGGAGCACGCTGCACGCATCGCTGTGCTCCTGCCTTCTTCCGATCAACACGACCTTGGAGGCGCCCAAGGACTAGACTCCTCCCTCTTCCATGGTACCAAGCCCTCCACTCTGCACCAACTCTTGGCTAGTTTGGTTGTTTCCGACCTGGCTGTCTCGACAACGGTACGATGGCGTCCCTGCCCGCGGCACTTGCACTGTCATCTCTACGGGGAATTCCCAGCCAGCGATCGCCAGCCTGCGTCTACGTCGGATATTCCCAAGTCACCCCCAGCGGGCTGTTCCCCTCACGTGCCCAACTCAGTGACGCACGGGAGCCGAGGCTGGGCCACTTTCCAAGACAACACATAGAGAGGGGGTGGGGCTGGGACTGTCCCGCTCTACAGACAGAGGGCTGGGGCTCAGGTGCGCGTGTGAGGGACTGGCCATTGGTCCCCGCTGAGGACACCATCCTTACCGTTATGACCACCTCCAGTGACCTCGCCTCAAGTGCCCCACACCCGCCTCCTCCCCAGGGACCACTGGTGCCCCCAACAGGTGTGCAGAGGTCTCCCCTGGCCCTCACCTCCCGTTGTAGCTGGCGGTCACGCCCGCCATGGGCACGTTGGGGCAGTGCGTGAAGAAGACGAAGAAGGCCAGCATGCTGACCAGCGTGCAGAGCAGGCAGAACTTGATGATGCCTGAACCTCGGAGCTTGCACTTGTTCACAAAGAAGCCGCCCAGGAACGTTCCTCCGCCACCTGCCGGCACCACCAGGTACCCTGTGGAGAGGGAGGGGCTCGGTGACGTCCCCGGAGCCACGGGGGTGGGGCCAGCAACCCCCTGGGCCTCGTCTCCGCTTTAGAGATGGGAGACAGAGGCCCACAGCCATCGGCCCCAATCTGCGTGGCAGCACGGGGCTCTGCACTCAATGTCAGGACCCTGACCGGTGCTCACAGGGGGCCCCGGAGCCCGGGGAGGCCATCCGGCCAGCTGCTCGGAGGCCCAGGGGTGCAGGGGCAGAGCAGGAGAGGGAAGAGGAGAGGCCCCTGGGTCCTGCCCCTCCCCCCGGGGAGACCCAAGAACAATCGCGCTCCCCTGGCCCACACGGCCTCTGCGGAGTCTGACCACAAGGGGGTGTTTGGAGAAGCTGGTGGCCGCCGTTTGGTAGGAAGTTGGGCTTCATCGGCGCGTGGCTTCCAGGCCTGCCGTGGGATGTGGTGCAGATGGGAGCGGGGGCTCTCCAAGGGTGGAGGAGACCTCAAAATCCCTGGGTCCGGTGAGCCCGTCTCCCCAGATGGAGGCCGGCTCTGGGGGCAGAGGGGGGACCCAGAGGACACGGCTGTCCCAGGAGGGGTGTCGGCCGCTGTGGGGCAGGGAAGCAGCTGGCGGGCGTGGGGGTCTGGCAGGTGGGGTCACAGCCAAGAGGCCAGCAAGGAGGGGAGTCTGGGGCACTAGTCACTGGGGACCCCCCGTCTGACACCGTCCTCCCTGGGGGGAGGTGCCCGGCCAGGATCGACCCACACACACCTCCTGACTGGCAGGTTCTCGGTGAGGCTGTGGCTGCCCCCTCCGCAGGCCAGCGCTCCCCGTGGACAGGGCCGGAAGGAGGGGTCTGAGGAGGATTCTCACTCTGGCCACAGAACGCCTCCGGTCAGGCAGGCCCAGGGCTGCAGCCTCAGGGAGACCCCGGGACACCCACTGCCTGGCTCACGGGGACCGCCAGGCCCGAGGGAGCACAGTGGGATCTGCCACCCAAACCCGCTCTGCCACAAGCCAGGGATGACGCAAAGGGCCAGGCTCTGGGAGGCAAGGAGGGCGGCGGAGAGAACGGGTCAGCAGGCTGTGTTCAGCGCTTCCCAAACTGCCCTCGGGAAGGACCGTCCTGCCCGTCGCAGCGGCAGCCTTTGTAAGATGATTAGAGCTGCTGTGTAAGAGCCCAGACACCTGCTCCGGGGCCCCCGCCTGGCGGGACGTGCGCCCCGTGTGGGGAGCACTTGCTGCCTGCGGTTTTCTAGAAGAGACCCTCAAAGGCCCCTCGGTCTCTGAGAACCAGTGAAAAAACGGAGGACCGCCCCCACCACAAGATTCAGGGAGCATTCTCACCAAACAAGGTGGCAGCTTCCGAGGCACTGAGGCTGAACTGGGACTCGAGGAACTTGGGGCCAAACGTGGACATGCCAGCGATGAGCGTAGCCTCTGTGGCCCCGGCCAGGCAGAGCAGGATGAACGTGGGGTTCTTCAGGAGGAGCCAGATGGAGCTGGATGTGGGAGGGAATGGAGACCAGAGAGAAGAGACAGGGTCAGAGCGGTCCAGAGCCCTGGCCCTTCCCAGCTGAGCACAAAGAGCCTGGTTCTGAGAGGAGAGTGGAGTGGGGTGTGGGAGAGCCAGGGGCACCCCGCATGTACCCCAGAGAAACCGAGAGTGGGTGTGGGGCTGGGCTGGGGCAGGGGGAGAGCTGGCACCAGGACCCAGAGCCTGTGGCTTGTTGTGAAAGCCGCTGTCACAGAGGTCGGCTGCAGTGGGGAAAGAGACCCTGAGTGACTGTGACACTGTTGAATCTGCCCCAGGGGCAGCCGGGAGGACCAGCAGAGGGGCCTGAGCCAGGAGCGGGAGGCTGGGGGGGAGGCGGCTGTCACCAAGTCCAGGACTGGGTGGCCCCCAGGAGAGGGGAACGGGGCCTGAGGGGTGGGACCACTTCTCAGTCGCCAGCTGGTGAAAAGGAGGGACAGAAATCCCCGAGGGTTTGGACCGAGAGGCCCCTCCAAGGAGACCCTGTGTGGGCTTGGCTGTCTCTCCGACTTCTCTTGGTGTGCACCTGGGGGGCAGTGGCCGGGGTAGTGATGCCAGGGGCCTGAGAAATGGCCCTTGGACCTGGCCTGAGAGTTCCCCCTTGAACCCAGTGCACACGGCTCTGCACCCCGCCTGCCTTTCCCGGGCCCGGCCCCTCTCAGCCACCGGATGGCAGGTCCAGGACTCGTGAGTGATGTGGGCTGGGGACAGTTTTCCCTGGAGCCCTGGGTCCATCTCGGGCACCCATGAGCAGGCAAAGCCTGGTGACAAACGACTGTGGTCCGACCCCTATCACAGCGGCTCCGACAACGGCTGCCTTTGCTCACATTCTCCGTGTCTGCAGCTAAGGCCTCCCACCCAGAGAACCAGCTCCCACCGACCCTTCGGGTCATCTTCCACCAGGAGGGAGACCCCCACCCGGCCCAGCCATCAGTGCCGACACCTCCCTGCGCATGTCAAAGCAGCACAGACACCTTGACACTCCAGTGTTCTTCGTTTTGAGGACACAGGCCAACAGTAAACTGGATTCTGCCAAGTAGGAGCACGTAGGGTGGCCACAGTTAGCCTTCGTGCCCTGGGAGGGAACTGATGCTAAGGAAGTCGCCCCCCACCCCGGCCCCTGCGGCTTCTCAGGGTAACTGCAGAGCGGCCTCCTTCCCCATCCTGCTTCAAACAGGGACCCAATTCCTTCAAGACTGACTTTCAAACTCAAGGACTGAAAAGGTTTCTTTCTGGTCAACAGCCGGAGTCCCACATCCATGAAGGAAACAAGATGCGGAAGAAATGCCATCCTGGTGGGGCTCAGTGTGTGTGTGTGTGTGTGTGTGTGTGTGTGTGTGTGTGTGTGTGCGCGCGTGTGTGTGCGCGCACACGCGCGCGTGCGTGTGCGTGTGTGTTGAGGGGAAGCCCAGGGTGCGACCAGTCCCTTTCCGGTCCTTCGGGGATACTTGCCTGGGCTCAGGGGCAGGTGACTCTCCCCAGAAGTATGTCAACTTCCTTATTTCTTAATCTCAGCCTGCAGGTTGCTTGGCTGAAACTCCCATGTTGAATTGGCTCAGAGAACTAGTCATGACCTTGACAGAGGGCCCATGTTCCCGTATTTATTTTACTATCAGCAACCGGTTTGGGGAACCAAGCCTGGGCATAAACCTCCTTATCTCAGGCTTTTTCCCCGGGTCCACTGGGGACCAAGCTGTTGACGCCCTCGGTGCCAGTGCTGCTCAGACGGAGCAGGTGGCCCTGCCCCGGCTGGACGGGGCGAGCCTGCCCTGCCTGGATGACCCCGCCTCCCTGGTCGCTGTGGCCCTGGGCCAGCTCTGCCGGCCTTGGTGGCAGCCTCCTGAGTGGGCGGCTCTTCTGGGGGGTCTAACCAGGTAACGGGTAGCCTGGGGGGTTCCCTGACCCGTCACCCTCCCCGTGTTGAAGACAGACGGTGGGGGCTCATTCCCGCCACTAACAGCCTCCACCTGCCACGTGGACACTCATGGGCTCAGGAAGCTGTGGGGCAGGTGGGCACTCAGTGAGGCTGAGGACTCGGGCAGGTGACCCTCCGAGGGCCGCCTCCCCCTGGCCAGGAGAGCCCCCCATGGAATGCCCTGATGAGGGGCACTGGCCGGCCAGGAGCCCCCAGCCCCACGCTGTCCCTCTGAGGCCCCAGCAGCCCAGGCTCTGTTTGTCCCAACAGTGTGTGAAGACAGCAAAGTAAGACCAGGTCAAGTACAAGATAAACAAGAGGTCGCTGCCCGAGAGGACTGGCGGCCGCAGGTCAGCGAGGCCGGGGAGCTGGACGGTCCCCTCCCTGGAGCCCTGTGGGCACGTGCAGGTGACTCCCAATGAAACGGTCAGAGAACGGGGTAGAGGGGTGACTCCTGGGGAATGATCCTGGGGGAGGCGGTCAGTTGCTTCCCTGGGGACCGTGGACAAGCTGGCTGTGGGGCAACTCGCTGAGCGTCAGGGATTCACTCCGTGACCATGAGGCGTCAGGCACAGCCCCCAGAGCCTGCCGTGCAGGAGCGCAGACAGGTCCCTGCATGCGTGTCCCTGGGTCCCCCGCAGGCCCGGGCAGTGAGGGGTGGGCACCACGAGGCTGAGGCCCCGGCCCTTCCGTCGCAACCGGCCCTTGGTGCTTCCAAGCCGGGAGGCTCTGTCTGCTCCCCCTTAATCCCTTAGCCCAAGTTTCGGAGCCAAGCCCTGAAGACTGTTGGGTCAGAAGGAGGGTTAGGGGCTGTGGGCTCCCCATGTGGCCCTGGAGGGGTCACAGAACTCTCCTAGCTTAGGGTCAAGACCCAACATGTGTAGGACCCTAAAAGGTCTTCAGGACACACAGACACAGACGACAGGCCCCCCCTCTCATCTTACAGATGAGGTCTGTAAGAGGCGGGTCCTTACAGAGGCAGGTCTCTGATGGTTTTCCCGAAGTCAGGGTTGCTGGTCACCCGGTGGCTGCTGTCCTTTAACTGGTGAGTTTCAGATGCTCTCATGACCACATAGCGCTGGGAGCCTGGAAGGATGTGAACATCTGTGAGGGGCGGAGACCAAAGGCCCCGATGCCCCTCCTCCTGGGTGTGGGACCAGCCGGTGGACGAGGGCGCCCAGAGAGACATCCTGTACGGATGCACCACGATGACGGGTGGCAGGGATGGCGAGGTGGGAGAGAGCCCACGGGCCCAACCTGGGACCAGAGGGAGACAGAAGGTATTGACAGGGGCGCCCCTCCACCGGTGAAACAAGCCTCTTCCGTGGTCCCCGAGCGGGCAGAAGCTGCAGGGATGGAGGGAGCACCGGCCGGGCCGCCCTGCCGGATGGCAGCCCCCGCCCAGGGGACGACGATCCCGGCCCCACCGCTCCTGGCGGGCAGGAGGAGCAGGGCATGGGGTGTCCTTCTGCGGGACGCACCCACCTGGCAGCCGCCGCGGGTAGCCGAGGATGGGCACGGCGATGAGGACGGCGGCAGCTCCAGTGCCCAGGAAGCCCACCCACCAGGCGCCGACCCACAGCGGGCTCTCGGTGGTCAGCTCCGTCCTGCGGGAAGAGGCACATGGGGGCAGCGTTGTGCTCACGGCGTCTAGGGCACACACGCCGGGCGTCCTGCTTGCTGGTCATTGAGAGGCGGAGACCAAAGGCTCTGCTTGAGGCCCCCGCCCTGATGCCCCACCACCCCCGGTCTGGGACCAGCGGTGGACGGAGGGCATCGGGACGGACACAGGGTGGGCATGTACCAGGGGACCTTGCTCAGCCCCACCCCTTCCTCTGGGGCCTGCGAGGCTGCCTCCCGACGAGGCCATAGGAGCTGGGGGTCCCGGAGGGGCAGGGCAGAGGGTGGGTGGCTGGTGCTCTGGCCTCGTGAAGCTCAGGGGTCTTGCCTGTGACCCCCGCCTGCAAACAAATGCACCTTTAAATTCAAAGGTACGTGGGAAAGAAGCCTGGTCTGGGCAGCCAGGTGGACAGGAGACAAGGGGCTGGCAGAGGCCAGCCGGCTGCCCCCGAGTTGTATTCTGGGGAATAAACTGGCAACTGAGCCAGTGCTGTGCTTTCCTGAGTTCTGTGAGCCATTCTAGCAAATTACTAGAAGGAGGGGTCCTGGGACCCTCCGATGTGCAGCCAAGTTGGACGGAAGCGTGGGTACCCGGGAGCCACCACTGCGGCTGGCGTCTGAAGTGTGGGTGCTCTCGCTCACCTGGGGGGTCTGAGCTGACTCCAGAGTCAGTGTCAGATTGAGGTGAACTGGGGACACTCAGCTGGTGTCCGGAGAGCACTGGAGAACTGTTTGGTGTAGACCACTCCCCAAAAAAAAGAACCTCCCGGTGGCGGCAGGAAATCCCCTCTTGGTTCCGCAAAGGGCATTGGAGCAGTTGCGGCCTGGTCCCTTGCAGCTTCGGGAGGCCGTCCATCCATGCTGTCCCCTCCCTTAGGCCACACTCTCCCAGCTGCCCAGACTCCCAGGCCCACCAGAACAAGGTCAGCCTGGACCTCCCCCACCCGGGCCGCCGTCCTCCTGCACCAAGACTGGGCGTCTTCTCTGTGGGCCCAGGTCACTCACCGGTGGCCTATTTCGGTGTAAATATTCAGCAGGGCACCTCCGACCAGGTAGCCGGCTGCGGGGCCGAGGATGGCCGCGGTGTAGAAGATGGCTGGAAGGGAAGCAGAGCCGTCGGGGACCTGCTGCGCCCTCTGCGCCACCCCTCTGGCCCATCTAAGACAAGCCCCGCTTGCATTTCTGCACCTCCACCCCTACCCCCAGGCACGAACTCCTTTACACTGGGGTTTTCATTGCACAGTCTCCACTGTGTCTGATATCGGCTGGTGTCAACCTTTCAAGGTGTTTTAAAAATATTTCCCTCAAAGCCCCTATAGACACCATTTGGACTCTTTCCCCCTCGAAAGAGCAAAGATCCTAAGACTCATTTTGCAGGATGAGGGCGGCACCCATGCAGCGCTGCAGGCTCACCCGGGTCCCAAATGCCCCCGTCCCCGGAATGGCAACCGCTACGTGACACGGATGAGCAGAGTCCAAGGTGGACGTAATGAAGCCGAGCAGCGAGCAAATCTGGCTGGGCCGGGGCGTCGGCCGCGGGCTCTCCACTGACCCCGACCCCTTCCCTGGGAGAGCTGACCTCGCAGGAGGGACTCGGAGAAGCGGCTGGCCTGAGGCTGAGAACACGGAAATCTCACCCCAGATAAACGAGAAGGTCTCAGGGGCAGCTCGAGGCTCGAGCCCAACCCCCGAGGGTGGCGTGGCAGCACCCAGTTCTGCAGCCCAGCCACCAGCCGAGCCCGGCTCACAGGATCTTAGTTCCCTGACCAGGGATCAAACCTGGGCCCCCTGCAGCGGCAGCGCGGAGTCCTAACCACTGGACCATGAGGGTCCGCGTGCTCCAGACCCTGTGGGATGTGCCAGGGATTGGGCTGAGGCTGGTGAGCACCACCTCCATCACCTGAGGTGTCAGGTGAAACGCAGGCCCGTGCTGACCTGTCACCTCACCTGGGAGCACCTGGGGCCAGTTGGGGCCGCGTGTGGCCAACAGGGACATGCATGTAGGGGGCTTGGACGGGGCAGGGCTCTGAGTAGACGGCCGGCTGGCGTCACCACCATCACACCCATCCCACTCACCGATGTAGACAGGCGAGTAGCTGGACTTGACATTCTCGTCCAGGTAGGTGACGCCCAGCGTGTAGAGCGGGGTGGCGCCCATGCCGTGCAGGAACTGGCCCAGCATGAAGACCAGCTGGTAGCTGGAGAGGCCAGAGGCGCGGCCGCCACAGGTCGTGCTGCGGTTGGCCCGGCATGTTCCGACGGCCTCGTCCACCTGCACCTCGTAGGGGCCGGTGGTGAAGTGGGGCAGTGAGAAGACCAGCGAGCCAGCGCCCATGACCAGCACGCCCCAGCCCAGCCAGCGAGGCTTGTGGCCGTGGCCTCCGAAGTAGCCAACGAAGGTGAGGCAGAGGCAGGCGGCCACGTCGTAGGAGCTGGCGATGAGGCCACTGTGGTAGCTGTGCAGGTCGTAGCGCCGCTCGATGGATGTGATGACCGTGTTGATGAAGCCGTTGACTGTCATGCCCTGCAGGAAGGAGGCCGCGCACAGGAACAGCAGGAAGCCCCGGGGTGTGTTGAAGGCCTGCAGGCACGTGGGCGTGAAGGCCCGCCAGCCGCAGGCCTCGTCCGGCCGCCCTGTCGCCACGTAGCGCACCTCCCCGGCCGCCCGGGGCCCGCGCTTCTCGGGCCGCGGCTGGCACAGCGGCTGGCTCAGGGGCGAGCCAAGGGACGCCCGCCTGCTGGGGGGCGTGCAGTCACACTCGCTGTTGGTGGCCAACGGGGGGCCAGGGAAGACCAGCTGCGGCATCGAGACGAAGTGCTTGTCCCCCATCGAGTGCTGCGGCATCTCCGAGGGCGTGACAGCGACAGCAGCGGGAGTGGATGCGGAATTCCAGCGGCGGTCCGATCTGCGGGAAGAATCCATCTCCAGGAGAACCCTCCCCCAGCCTGTCCCCGGGGGCACCGACGGCTCTGCCTGTACGCTACCCAGCCTGGTGAGGGCAGCCTTTCTGACCAGCCCCCTCCCCGAATCCAGACCCGTGCCCTCAGGGCAGCCCCGGGCCTGAATGAGGCCACAGAGCTGAGAGTGGAGCTGAGACACAGCAGGACTGAGTCAGACGCCATGTGAGCCCCTGGACCACCCCGACCCGCACCTTCCCCACGGCCTTGGCTCGCGGCCTGAGCTGTGCGCTCTGCCAGGGGCAACTGACTGTGCCCGCCCTCAACTCCAAGCCCAGCCTCCATTCTTCCCTGAACTCACATCCGGCCAGCCTTGTGCTCTTTAGCATGAAAGGGAAATCCAACTTAGTCCAGCGTGTGGAGAGTGTGGGAAATGAGGAAGGGGGTACAGGCAGGCCCACCCGGGCCCCCGGGGTGGCACTGGGCGGGAGGGTCGGCTGGTGCTGGGCCTCGCCCGTGGCTGGTCTCTCGAGATGCTGAAACCGCTGCAGGTCGCAGCCCCGCTGACAGGTTCAAGGGACACTGTGCCAGCACTCCATCTTTCTGCAAACGCCCAGCCCGGCCTGTTCCCGTTGCCCTATCTGGGCCCTCACTTTGACTCCCAGCCCACGGACCAAAAGGAGCTCAGTCGGGCCTGAGAAATGGCTGCATCTCGAGGCTCCCGGGGCTCCCACACACCCCCAACACCCCCAAGCTTTGAGAAAAGGCGGGACCTATTGCCAGGTAAACAGATCCTTCTGGACCCCCCAGGTGGCGACAACCACTCTGCATCTTAAGAGGAAAAAACGCTGATTTTCCCAACAGAAGTAAACTGGTCAGCACAGGTACAGTCGCTGTGACAGGAAACACCTGATCTTGGTTATACCCACAGCCCCTGGGCCCCTGTGTGAGGGTCTTCAGCCGAACTCAACACACTTCCATCAGGTTACCTCTCGCTATGGGCCGAACCGTGTCCCCCAAAGAAAATACGCTGGAACCTTAAGCCTCAGCTCCCTGGAATGTGAGTGATTTGGAGGGGGGGCCTCTAAGGAGGTGACAGGTAAAATGAGGTCACGGCGGGGGGGACTGCTCCACTACAGCTACTGTCCTTTAAAGGAAGGACTCTGGACCCAGACAGGCACACAGGGAGAACCCGCTGTCGGCTACTCAGGGCCCCGAGGCGGCCTCAGACCCCCCACTGCGCATGGGTGTCAGTGATGTCGGGAGAGGCCGCTGCCCAGAGGGCTGACGCTGCCCCCAGACTTGTCTCAGATTAGACTTGGTGGACCGAGTCCTTCAGGCAGCTAGTCACAGAGCACCGCTCTGCTGGGCCCCGAGCCGGGGACGCGGAGGGGCAGAATGGTGGCTCCCCACCCCC
Source organism: Hyperoodon ampullatus (assembly GCF_949752795.1). Classification (NCBI taxonomy): domain Eukaryota; kingdom Metazoa; phylum Chordata; class Mammalia; order Artiodactyla; family Ziphiidae; genus Hyperoodon; species Hyperoodon ampullatus. The sequence goes on along the minus strand of NC_136927.1, from coordinate 87,509,812 downwards.
GGCCCGAAAAGATACATCCTCCGACCTTGCACATGACCTTATATGGAAAAAGTGTCTTTGCAGGTGTGATCGGTGACTTGAGATGAGGTCCTCCTGGCTTGCGGAGGGCCCCACATCCAGCGACAGTGTCCTTATTAGAGAAGCCACGTGATGGCGGAAGCAGAAACTAGTGATGAGGCCACAAGCCAAGGATGCCGGTGGGGAGCTGGAAGAGGAGGGAAGGACCCTCCCCCGGAGCCTCCAGAGGGAGGGCAGCCCTGCCCCCACCCTGACTTCAGACTCTTGGCCTCCAGAACTGGGCGGGGAATAGAGTTCTGTTGTTTTAAGCCCCAGTTTGTGGTCCTTCGTTACAGGACACTCACGCAGCCCCTAGGAGGCCCGGCTTCCAGGAGATCACAGGCCTGGAGGGAGGTGGAGGATAACAGACACTCAGAACAGGACGTGAGCCCAGTGGTGAGGGCAGAGGGCGGTACCACTGAGGGTCCTGGGCGGCGGGGCGGGGAGGGAACATCGGGAGTGCCTCTGGGGGAGCTGCGCCTGGCGTGGGCCCTGCTGGCAGAGAGCAAAGAGGACTTTTCAGCCGTCCTGGCCACAGACAGATCCTTCAGCCCTTGTGACGGCAGGATTTTGGCTTCTGTGGGCTGGTTTCTGTTTGTTTGCTTGTTTTGTTTTGTTTTGTTTTTTGGCCAAGCCACGTGGCACGCGGGATCTCAGTTCCCGACCAAGGATCGAACCCGTGCCCCCTGCGAGGGAGCTCAGAGTCCTAACCACTGGACCGCCAGGTTAGGACTGTTTTAAAACAAAAGATTGGCTTCATCTTGTGTTAACCTTGCAAACTGGGAAGGGGTCCAGGGTGAAGGGAGTGGGCCGTGGTGGGGCCACACCCGGGTCTGGGAGGCAGTTTTGCGTTGGCGGGGGGGGGTCTGGGAGCTCCGCCTCTCCTGATGCCCTCGCACCCTGTGCATTGAGGCTGGGGCGCCAGGTCTTTCTGCCAGACCTCTGCCTGCTCCTCCGCCGCGCCGTCTTAGCTAATTTTAGCCTCACACCGGCCTCCTCTCTGGCCTTCCCTGGGGCCAGGCCGTGGGCGCAAATGCCATAAGACACTGCAGCATCCCACTTCCCGGCAGAGTCTGAGCTCCACGCACAGCCCATCCTACAGGAAAGGGAAGTGGGCCCAGAGGAGTCAGCAGTTTCCCAAGGCCACACAGCCATCCAAGGCCGGTTAGGACGAGACCACGTGGTCCGGCTTCAGAGCCCACGAGCGCGTTGGCTGTCCTCGCCAACGTTTCACTCAAAGAAACACGACCAGTTGTGTGGCATTGACACACAGGGCCAACTCTTTGCTCTGGAAACTGGCACTGCCAGGCAATCAGCAGCCAGATCTTGAGGCCAAGCGTGGACAGGAACAATTCCACCTCAGTCATTCCCCAGGGCCCGCGACCACACCCAGGGTTGTATTTATAGAGCCACCACCTCCTCCCTGCACCCTGGCGCGCCAGGCTCAGTCACACGGACTAGGAGGGTGCCCACGGAAGGAGCAAAGTTCACGCCGCGTGAAGGACCGTCGAGCCTCCTGGAGGGACAGAAAGCCATGCACCTGCTCCCAAAGCAGGTACTGTAGGCACTTGGGCCACCGTGGAACAGAGCAGACGGTGACAAGTGTGAGCCCCAAGACAGCACAGCGCTGCTTCCCACCAGCCCCGCGGCTCAGACGGGCTCCCGAAACAGAAACGTGGAAAAAGCTCGACCTTCCCAGAGGCAGCCGCGTGTTCGTGCTGTGGGGATGCATTCCTCCACAGTGTGCACACACACACACCCATCTGTGCACACACCTTCCACACGGAAACACGTGAACGCACGCACATAACCAGCAGGGCCCTGGACCCCTTCCCAGCGGGGGTGGGCCCAAAGGGAAGGCGTCCAAGCGGGCCGGGGGCAGCGGCTGCTCTGAGAGGTCGGTCCAGCGGCCTGTGGGGATGGACAGTCAGTACTGGGCCGGGGAACTATTATTGGGGGGTGGGCCTTCCTAGGAGGGATATGCAGAACTGCCTCCCCCCAGCTCTGAGCTTGTTTAACCATCCCGCCGATCCCCCGCAAGGAGAAATGCAGGGACGGGAAGGATCGGGCCCCAGCAGGGCTTAGGAGGCAGCCAGATCGCTGAGCTAGCGCGACTAGGAAAGGTCATGAAGAAATAGAGTCCTTCCTATTTGAAAATAAAGGCCTTAACAAGACTCCAATGCCAGTGGTGTGTGGCCCAAACAGCTCCACGTCAGCGTAAAGTTTACCTGAGCTAAGAGCTCTGATCTCTGACATGAACACATAAAGTCAACCTGCAGTCATGCACATCACTTGCTTGTTGATTCACAGACTGAAAATCCCATTTTAGACATCAGCCAGGCGACCGGCGGTGGTCACCACCCTCACGGGATGAGAAGTAAACGGCGCCACTGGGGTGGGCAGCCCCGGGGTCTCCTCCCCGGGGTCCGTCAGGAGCGGCTGTGATGGCCAGGACACAACAGCCTGAATGCAGACTGCACGCCCCCGCCCTGCTTCGAGGCAGCGCGCTGACGGCGTCTAACCAATCTCTTACTAAGCCCAGATTCTGCTCCACCTGCTGTGTTCCAGTCGGAAGGCGTTCACCCTTATCAGCAGCGTCTTGATCAGAAAGGAGGCTGGGCCCTCCCATGATGCAGGCGCTGAGGTGTGAGGTGCGGTGGGGTTGCGGGGTGGGGAAGGCGGACAGACACACCTGCGACGTGGAGCCAGTGTGTCTGGAATGTCCCCTCCGTCGGCAGGCAGCGCCGGATCCTGGGTCCAGGGCTGTGTGACACCTGGAACCTCACAGCCACGAGGACGGTCCCACGTTCTCGGGTCTTCAGGGGGAGATTCCTGAGTTTGTACCCAGACCTCACGCGGCTGTGTCCGGGCGACGTCTGCTGGGCGTGCACGGTGTCAGGAGACAGCTCCAGAAATGGACACAGACGGTCATGTTGACGCCTGCCCCGGACTTAAAGGACACTTTGCTGTGTGTGCAGCTCGAGGACTGAATGTCATGGCAAAGGTCTGCTGCGTAGACGGGCCTGCGGGCGCTGCCCGCTCCAGCACGGGGGCCTCTCAGCCACCGTGCCCGAGTCCAGGACGCAGACTCGGATGTGGGCTGGTGGGCACGGCCAGCTGCTCTGTCTTGGTCTCCCAGTCGTCTGTGCCCTCACGACAACGCTGCTGGGGCCTGGGGTGCAACCCAGGCCACTCAGGGTGATTTCTTTCCTGGACATGCTTCTGAGATGGCCAGAGTTGACCCCCCACGGGGCTCAGCCGGGAGAAAGTGACTTCATGGCTGGTGACTCCCTGCAGGTGGCCAACCCCCATGAAGGCCAGGCTGGTGGCCCCGAGGCCATTGCCTTTTGTTTCTCTGTCTCAGGCCCAAGTGGTCAAGCTGGTGGGAGGGTGACAGGGGCTGCAGAGTCCAGTGGCAGCACCACTTAGATGCCAGCTGGCTCCCCCAAGGAGTGGGCACCACAGCTGGGCTAGGGGAGGACGTCAGGCCTCCCCACCAATTCCCCTTCTGGGCACTGTGAGTGTGTGCACGTGGCCTACGGTTTCTCTCCGCTTGGAAATCGTTTCAACAAAAAAGTGTATCTGCTTCCCACCTGCTGCTGAGGCCTGATCCAAGGTGTGGCGCCTCTTCCGGGACCTGAATTCTCAGGCTTGGCTGATGGTTGAGCGGGGCCCTGGTGACTGCAGCCAAGCTAGGTGGAGACTGCACCACAGGAAGAATGGGCCAGCTCCTGCCAGCATCCCAGGTCCAGTGCACAGGTATCCTCACCTGAGAGACCCCGATGCCATCTAAATCCTGGCCTCTCCTCCCTACCCTCTGCGGAGCCCATGCCTCAGAGTCTGGTGCCCAGTCCATGATCTCAGAGCCAAGAGCAGAATGATTATAGATTCTACCTGTCAGTTTGGTGGGTCCCAGGGTGCCCAGACCTTGCGCAAACATTCCAGGTGCAGCTGTGAGGGCGTTTCTGGAATCAATTAGCATTTGAATCGGTATATTTAGACCCCGTGGGCCTCATCCAATCACTTGAAGGACTGAATAGAAAGGAAAGGCTGACCCTTCCCTGAATTGCCCTGCAGGGCTGCCTTTGAACTGGGACACGGCTTTTTCCTGTCTTCACTCACACGGAAACCATCGCTCTTTCTGGGTCTTGAGGCTGCTGGCTTTCAGATGGCAACCACGACTTCATCTCTGCTGGGTCTGCAGCTTGCCGACCACGTATCTTACAAAGTCACGTGAGCTGAGTTCCTATAATTAGTCTCTTTTATAGCGACCTATCTGCTATTGGCTGGGTTCCTTCGGAGACCCCTGACTCATGCAGCAGGTAGTCCTGTGCCAACACCTGCTTGGGCGAGGCCTGTGCTGGGCGGCGGGTTTGGGGACCGCGGGACACCATCCTGTCCACAGGAGCTCACAGCCGCTACACCCAAGGCTGTCCCGAGCCAGCAGCAAACTGTCCCAGCTGCAAATCCAAACAGCACAAGCTGTCGAGAGCTGGTGGTAGCAAGACACACACAGCTTGGAGCCCACAGAGGCCCGGGAGCCGGGCTGCAGGGCAGGGCATCTGACAGGACGCTGCCACCATCACATCGACACCCGTCCCACGGGCCCGGCTCAGCTGAGCCCCCTCCTGCGCACAGCAGACCCGTGAAATCCCCCACCACGGGCGCACCCACGTTAGGGATGTAACTTTCACCCCCAAGCCGGGCACCCTCCCCAGGGCCCTGTGCTGGACCGCTGCCCTAGGACAAAGTCTCTGGGGTGCTCCAGCCATGTGACCCCCACACTGGGGAAGCAGGGGGCTGGCGGCCCTGGAGCACCCGCTCAACCCTCAGGCAGGCCCTCCCTGCTGTTCTGCTGCCTCCATTCTCATGGAAAGACGTCTGAGGCCGGGACCTGCTCCGATGAAGCCTTTGACAGCTCTCCTGGCCGTGGAGAATCCCCTCCTTGTACAGGGAAGACTGTCCTCCTCCGCTACGCAGGAGGCACGCAGCTCTCCCCAGGGAGCCCCCTCTCAAGGGGGAATCTTGTCCCACCCTCCCGGCCTGTCCCCGGCCAGGTGGCAGCAGGTGGAGGGGACCGTGGGAGCATGCCCCACTGCCAGAGGCCTTCCTTCCCTGTCCCCTGGGGAGAGTCAGAGCCTGCGGGATTAGGCAGGCTGATTGGCAGGGAGGGTAATGTGTACGCTGGGGCCTCAGCTGGGCGACTGAGGGTGTGTACGCGTGTGCACACGTGTGAGCGTACTTTTGTGTGTGTGCATGGCAATCTCAGCAGGAAACCACAGGTTTCTTCCGACTCCCAAGCTGGCCTGGCCCATCAGCGGAGCCGAGAGGTGTCTGTGCCGAGGAACCCCAGGCCCCCTCCCCCACTCTGCCTCCCCCTCCTCCTCGCAGCCTCACGAGCCCCCCCGACAGCTGTCCTGTAGGAGGTCAGTGGCCCCCACTTGGCTGGCTCGCCATAGCTCCATCCGTGAGAACTGAGATCCTGGTGTCAGTCCAGGACCGAGATGGTTTTCATGTTCACATGCTTAGCTCTGCCTGCTTCTTTCCTCGGGTCTGATGCAGCCATTTACTTCTCTCCTAGTTGAAGGCTGTCCGCAAAGCGTAGTGGGTGGGAAGGGTGCAGGATTACCCAGAGTAACATGTTAAGCCTCAGGTGGCAGCCCCTGGGCCCCTGGGCCTCCTCGGCCTGGGTTCCCGCAGGACCGTCTGGCTGCAGCTGGAGCAAATGCCCCAGGGGGGCCTGAGGCTGAGCCACGTGGGGCCCGTCCCACGCCAGGGGTGCTCCCGGGCTCTGTCCTGGCCACGCTGGGAGCTTGGCAGCCAGGGAAGAACCACAGGCTTCATTTCTCCTCTGCCTCGCGCTCCAGCCAGCAGGTGCCTCGACCTGACCGCCCCGAGGCCGCCAGCCACAGTCCCACGGCCCCCTCGGCCAGGCTCCTGCCTCCCCGCCCCCCCATCCCTGCACCTTCAGTGCCCCACGACCCCTGGGACCCTGCAGGCCGCTCTCTCCCCTCGCCTCCCAAACCCAGCCTGCTCTCTCGTCCTCCGAGTGGGTGAGTGGAGGGGGCTTTCGATTCCTGAAGATGAGACTCAAAGCTATTTATGGAGCAAGCACTGGGTGGCAGGACCTGGGTGGCCACCGCAGGGCTGGCGCACCCTAATTTGCATACCCGATGGCCACACACAGGTGAGTGGGCAGGAAGCTGGCTGCTTTGCATGGAGGCCACAATGAAGGACTGTCCGAGGGAGACCTGGAAAGACCCGTCCCTCAGGGAGTGTCCTGCGGTCTCAGCGTGGATGTTCCTACTTCCACTCTGCCTCCACGGCCCGAACCCGGTGTGTGGGAGCGTGGGGTGAGCAGACTTGCAGAGGCCCTCACCGGTTTGGGGGTGCCGGGGAAGGTTCCGTCCACGTGAGGGGCCTGCCCTGGCGCAGGCTGGACTCTGCCACTCCCAGGTGGCCCCTTAGGCCCTTGGGTCCAAGTACCAGGCCCACGGCATCTGCCGACAGGCAGGGCCCCGAGCAAGCTGGGGTGGGAAGGGGGCGTTGCCCTCAGCCCAGCAATCCTGAGCCTTCTGTGTTTTGGGTGGAAGGGCAATGCCTCAGGTACTCCCAAGGCTTGCTGGATAAAAAAGCCACGGAGGAAAGGCGGCCCCTGTGGTGAGGGTGCTTGTGTGGTGCCCGGCAGCGTGGGCGGAAAGGACAGGCTGCAAGCTCCCAGACCAGGAGCCCGCGACTCTGAACCCAGGTAAGCGGACCCAGCCGGCCTGGTGCTTGGACCTCAGTGGCCTCACCGGCCACACCGTGAGTGAGCAGCTCTCGTACGCGACGTGTGGTTTGTGAATGCATCTCCCCACCCCTGGAAATGTGGTCCAAGAGGCTAATTCTGGGTAATGCTGCGGGAAGGGGGCTGCGCCATGACCAAGGGCAACAGGGATGTCTGAGGACGGGGGCTGCAGGCTGAGCTGGGGCAGTGGCAGGAAGAGTCCCCGCGAGCAGCCTGCAGGAGACACAGCCCGGGCCCCAGTTAGGCTGGTCCCCCTCCCCTGTGGCAGGGCCTGGCTCCACCAAGTCACTGAGAGCCCTGGTCACCTGAGGCCTGAGCTGGGACACCCCTCCCGCTGGTGGGGCAGGATCCCGGCAGGCCTGTGCGGTCACCTGCCGTGGTGAAGATGGGGGTCCTGCCCTGATGTGGACGCCCATGCCCACCACGACCACACCGAGGCCACACAGCAGCTGAATGTCCAGGAACAAAAGCGGCCAAGAGTCCTGAGGATTACTGCCTATGTCCCCCCGTAAGCGGGCAGTGGGCTCTTTGCCACGCCTGAGGACGGCAGGCCTGGGAGGGAATATCGGGGTGGTCTCTGTCCACTCCCCAGTTGGAGGAGACAACGGAGGAAGCGGGAGTGTGGCCAGGGCAAGTCCTCTGGGTCCCCTGCCGGGCCCTCTGCACCGGCACAGCTCCGTCCAGACCGAGAGCACCAGGCTCTGCCCCGCTACCTGCTGGCTCTCCAAGTCGAGTTGCTCGGAATCGGGCACTCAAACAGGACCGGATGCCAGCCCCAAGACCTCATTCACACGGCCCTCATCCTGACCTCGAGGCTCCCAGCCACCTCACCACAGCGGCGGGGAAGGGCGTGGTTGGGATCCGCCCAGCACCTGCTGCAGGGACTACACCCAAGGAACCATGGATTAGGTCATAGCCACCCGGGAGGGAAGCAGCCCCGTGAAGAATTTCCAGGCAATATCTGCCAGCCCTGCCCAGCAGGACGGGTCCTGTTTCAGGGCAGTCAGGGGTGCGGGGGTCCAACCAAGAGGCCTCTCCCTTCCCTCCCTCCAGCAGCACGTGGGAAAGCTGGGCTGTGGAAGCCCAGAGGCATCCTCCCTGCATCCCACAGGCCTGGACTATCCTGGCCAAATGCTCTTGTCCTCTTAGGTGCCGCCCATCTTTTGGTGGGCAGCAAAAGACACCCTGCTCTGTGTCAGGCCTGGCCCTCCTGGGCTTCCTTCTCCCCCAGGAACAGAGCTGTAAAACGTCTGGAGTCACACAAATGTGATTCAAACCTCTCCACCACGTTCTGCCTGTGTGACTTTGGGCAAGTGCCTCGGTTTACCCATCTGTGGAATGGGAGCGATAGTAGCTCCCTCGTGAGTGGTGGTAAGGATTCAATGAGATGCTCAAAGCACGCAGCACAGGGCCTGCACATTCTAAGTGACCGATAAGGACGCCTGTGGTCATTATGATCACTGCCGGCGTTAGATTCACCCTCCAACCCGGCTAAAACCAGGTGCTTTCTCTCCTCTGAAGTCCATCCGCCCCAGGCTGCACCGAGAAAACCTCACAGCACCACCATGCTCAAGGTTCACCGCCCCACCAGCTCCCTGGAGCCAGTTTCTGATTAGACAGAGGAAACCCAAGTTCCCCAAAGCACCGCGAAAAGCGGCCACTAGGAAGCTGTTTTCTTCACTGTGGAAAACTACTGCAGCTCCTAGCGGCTCCAAACAGAAACAGGCCCCATCACCAAGTCTGACCTTGGCAGCAGGAGCCTTCAGGCACCCACATGGGGGATGGGGCCTGGACCCCACTGCCTGATGGGCTTCTCCCCACCGGATTCCACACCACCCAGGCTTGCTCCTCCGAGCTGGAAATCTCAGCATGTGCCTAGGCTTTCCCGTCCGGAGCCAAGCGCGCCCACTGGGTGCGGGTGGGGGCCCTCGTTCCCATCCTCCCTCAGCCTCCGCCGGCACCCAGGGGCGCCCGGTCTTCCAGTGCCGGCTCTGCGCCGGACGCGGGGACCTCGTGTAGCGGGGCGGGGACAGGGGCGTGGCCCGTATCGCCCAGGCTGGGACCAGTCCCTCGCGCCCACCCAGTAGCTCGGCCCGCGGGGCCGGCTCCGCCCGCGCTCCCCTCCCCGAGGTGTCTGGAGCGCGGCTGGCGCGAACAAAGCCCTGCCGCCCGCGAGAAACTTCTGTTCAAGACGATTTCCTCCTTGACTCAGCGGCAGCGGCATCCGCCGCAGGTGGGGGCCCCGCCGCAAGCCTGCAGCTCCGGGAGGCTCATCTGTCCCTGGTGCGACTCTCGTGGCCTGCGCCCGCGTGCGCGCCCGGCCACCTGCCCCGGCCACTAGCCCTGGCCGCTCCCTCCATCCCCGCCTGACCCCAACCACCATCCATCCCCTCCCCCTCGGCCCGCCTCCTCGGAAGCTCCCCGCCTGGGGAGCCGGCAGCTAGAGGGGGCGCATTGTGCAGCCGATTTCCTGGAGGCGGGCGGGATGTGGGGTGCTCGTCCGCGCTCGGTCCCGCCCTCCCCGCCGCGGAGGGGCTTGGGGCGCACTGCCGGCGCCCCGCGTCCCGCCCCGCGCGGCCTCCCCGATCCCCTGGTCCCCGCCCAACGTCTGAGGGCACCTGCCGCGCTCCTGACATCAGCAGGTCTGGGCCCGGCGCACCTGGGCGGCGCGCCCACGAAGGTGGCCTGACCCTCCGCGGCCCACGCTGCCCCGAGCACTCACCGTCCAAAGGGCCCAGCCGCCGCGCTGCGAACCAAGCTCTGGCTGGGGCTCAGCGCCCACTCCAGCTTCATTCATCCCCTCCCGGGCCCGCCCCGCCGCGGGGAGGAGGCTGCCCGGCCTCACCTACTCAGGCCAATGGCTGTGCCGACGGGGATGGGGCCGCGCCCCCGGGCCCGCCCACTGAGAGGTGACAGAGGCCTGAGTGCGCGGCTGGGGAGGGAGCTGGCGAGGGGCGGGGCCCGGGGCTGGAGCAGGGAGGAGGGGGCGCGAGACCCGACGGGGCGAAGGGAGGAGGGGCGGGGTTGGGACGCCCCTCCAACCCCCAGGTGGCCGCCGCATGGGCGCCGGCGCGCGCCTTCGCTGACTAATCCCTCCCAACCCCGAGAGACCCCGATCTCCGAGCTACAGGCTGGGAAACCGAGAGCCGAGAGGTGAAGTGTGTTCCCCAGGCCGCGCGACTACTCAGTTTCGAACTGACTCGGAATTGAAGCAGGGCGTGTAGGGCCGAGACCTTGGGAGAGGACGTGGGAGGGAGGGAGTTTCCCGCACTACCCCTTCGGCAAGGCCACCTGTGGCCAGGTGGGGGGCCGGGGCAGAGGCGCAGGAGTGGTCTGGACCCAGGTCCGGGCTGGGACGCCCACCTGGGAGCAGCCCCTCTGGTGGGCCCCGGCGCCCGTGGGAGTTGGGAATGCGGGTTTGGGGACGTGCCCTGGGCACATGGTGAGGCCAGCACCTTCCCCTGGGGAATCCACTGTTTTCCGTCTGTTGCCTTTTCAGTAAAACGATCCTCTTTTGACGTCAGCGCTGATGTCAGGAGAGGGGGAGGCACCAGACACACTGCCCTCAACAGGGGGGCCTGTTTGAATCCTCCCAATATTCCTGCTGTGTGACCTTGAACACAGTGCTTAATTCCTCTGAGCCTCAGTTTCCTCATCTGTGAAAGAGGAGTGATGATGGAGCTTCCTTAAAGGGCTGTTGAAAACATTGAGTGAAATAAAACAGGGCCAGAGGTTGGCCCGTGTAAGGGTTCATAAGAGTTGCCAAGAAGTGACATAGTAATAGCTGATCACAATAACACTCCACAATTTTTCCTTTTTATTTTCCTTAAAATCAATTTATTTTAAAAAGAAGCCTACAAAAGTCAACCGTGTGTGTGTGTGTGTGTGTGTGTGTGTGTGTGTGTGTGTGTGTATTTGAATCCTGAGATAAGTTGGGTAAGCGAGTAATGACCAGTGTCACCTTAGCCTGGTAAAGCCCATGGAACCACAAAGGAGATGCAAGAGGCTGGCCTCTTCCTGTGCGGGGGTGGGGAGTCGGAGCTAGAGAAGGAGGTGCTGGGGCTTATGGGAGAATGCCCCGTTCACACAGTTAATTGTGAAATACTCTTCCTTCACTGCTGGGCGTTTGCCCGCTCACATCTGGTCCTGGGAGTCCCTGGTGATGTCTGCAGGGCTCCCGGCCGCCTCCATGCCTCCACTCCTGGAAGCTGGGGCGAGGTCCCGTTACTCCTAGAAGACTGGTCTCCGCTCCTGGCACTGCCCTTTAAGAGTAAAAAACCAGCAACTGTTGTTCCTGAATGGAGACGTTCCCTCCAAGAGGATGAGGAACTGCTGGGGAGTCGGCCGTTCTGCCTGGCAGAGGAGGCTGCTGGGAGAGGACAGGTGCCCGCTCCATGAAGATTTCCCATGAGGACAGGGAATTGAGCTGCCCTGCAGACCTGGGCTCAGTGTGGAAACTGCTGGGAGCAGCATTTCCCAGGAGAGCCTAATGGAGATGCCTTTTATAGGTAGTGAGCTCCCCATCACGGGAGGTGTGTGAGCAGAACTAGCCGATCTTCTGACGGTGATGCTGTGAAAGCATTTCAGATGTCAGAAGCAGGATCAGACTTGGTGTTTCCAAACTTCATTTTGGATTTTATTCCTTGAAACCATTATTTACACTTTTTTTTCCTCTGAACAATTTATGTATTTTACTAAAAGAGTGAGTTTAGTTTTAAAAAGGTAAATCTGTGTCATTACCATAGAGAGGTTACCATAAAAAATAGATAAAAGAGAAAGTGGTATTTGATTTTAGCCAAATACTGCTGCCTGCGAAGGGCCCCTGAGCCTTAGACCTGCTCTTTCCTTGTTTGTAAAGGGACACTGGCGAGTGTCAGACAGGTGCTGGAGATGGGCTGTCACTAACAAGACGTTTTCTTCGATGTGACCGGCACAGAGGAACGAGAGGGTGGAAGGAGCCAGCTCCCTTTGGGGCATTGCCTCCATTGCCCACAGGCCACAGAAGCCCTCATCCGCCCTGGGGGGAAACGCTGGCCCCAAGGCCCCCAAGGAGCCTTGTCTTGTTGGACCGTGTCTGCACCAGGGATCCTCCCACAGGACTCGGCTACGGGCACAATTTGAAAGGTAAATCAGGAACAAACATTTCAGGTGTATTAATGCAAAACGCAGATCTCTGGTGCTCAAGGCTAACACTGAGCTCAGGTACCTTGAGGGGCCCCAGGAACACCTGTGCACCCTGGGACCACGTGCTATGCGGCCCCGGATGTCAAGGGGTCCAAGACGTAGCTCAGACCCTGGCCACCAGCACTGTGGGGTCGGGAGACTCTGTCCTCGCCTTGGAGGAGCTGGGAGGCATGGGAGGAAGCCCAGGAGGTCACCCGCAGAGCACAGCAGCCTTTGAGAACAAGGGCAGCCTGATAAAGTGTCCTGGAACATTCTGAACTCGGTAAGTTCTGTCCCGGTGGAGCTTTGTCTGCAGAGGAAGTCATTAAAAGGGAAAGAAAGCACGAACCCCCAGGTCCCTCTGGCTCCCCTCTGCTGCCTGTCCCGGCAGCTCTAGGGGGCTCAGAACAGGCGCTTCACATTGTTATGGTCAATCATTGTCCTCTGGCATGGTGTTTGGAGCCCCTCCCCCCCAAGAACTGAAATGGAGGAGCTGGTGCAGACACACCCCTCTCTCCATGGACTTCAGCTGGCTCTATGGACATCTCACTTTGGGGAAAGTGTGTCTCCTCCTGAGATCAGAAGAGAAGTGAAGAGAGAGAGACAGAAACTTTCTCCATGTCGTTGGAAACAGGAAGCTCCCCCGCTGCCACATGAGACTTGACACCCCAGTCTGGTGGTCTGGCGTGGAAAAGGGACCATCAGACATGGTATCTGAAAACAACATAGCCTAGCTAGCGTGCTTTATTTGAAGAACACTTAAAATCCTATGTTCACTTCTATTTTGGTGGATTTTGCATATGTATCAGTTGTATCATTTGAAACTGCCAATGTTCTTCCTTTTTTGACTTCCCAAGATGTCCGTTTCCACCTAATGACCATTGACACCACATCTCAGAAGTGATGAAAACATGTTGCAACAAAGTAGGCTGATTTCACTGTTTCGCATGAGAAAGAGGATTTTGCTGAAGGTTAAGGAGGCCAGGCTTGGTTACAGACAGTGGCTGTGTGAGCTGTTGTGATCTGTTAGACGCTATGGCCAGGTGAGGATGATTATTCAGTGCGGTCCAGGTGTGGGCTGACAGCTGGCTTATGAAAGAAGAGGATCATGAGGTCAGAGTGGTCCCAGGAAGAGACTGAGCCCAGAGACGTCCAAACTTCCTGGAAGGCAGAGCTTCATGGGGGATTAAGCTTGTCAGGTGAGAGGAGGGCACGGGCCACTGGGAGGGTCTTTGGTAGCAAGGGGCTACGGATGGTCAAACCATTTTCTGTCCTCAAGGTTGTAATTCCACCCTCAGCAGGCGGAGCCCCTCTGGAGCACAGCAGTTGGCTCTGGACTCTGCATGGCTGCCCGCTGACCTTGCCCTGGGTCACTTTATCAGCTTCCCGCACCTCTCACAGTGCTCAGTGCCGTGTTGGGGGTGTGCAGGCCCTCCTCTCAAGCTGCCACCGTCGTGGCAGTATCTCCGTGCTCCAACAGCACTGCTTTGCTAACCTCCGATGTGAACTGAGATGTCGGCCTCGCGGGGCTGGGACAGTGTCCAGCTCGGTGCAAGCGCTTGCTGGCTGGTCCAGGCAAATTGTGAAGGGCCGACTCGGGGCCACGAACCTCCCCACTGTTCCTCACTCTTTGTGTCTCCCCAGCAAGGTGACTCTCGGAGTTTCAATTCCATCTTTGTCTTTTTTAGAGTATCTGCGGCCTTTGAAGGCAGCTGCTGGGGAATCTGATTCCCCTGCACAGGTCCCGGGCATTCTCCCAAAACGCTGGTGGACGGGGGAGGCTCTCCCTGGGGTTACAGATTCACAGATAAATCACACGGAGTAACACGCGTTTACCGTCCCAGCCCAGGCTGCCCTTCTGGTGGCGGTGATGGGAGCTTTGGGCCCAGGAGAACAGAGACCCTCATTCACAAGCACTTACTTGGATCTGGCTTATTCCGCCGGTGATAACTCAGGCGTCTGGGCAGGCAGATGCAGGCGGTGTCATGTTCTCTTTAGAAGCCACTAGCTGGAAATTGCTCAGAGAGCCTGGAGTTAGAGATTAGGTTTTGAGTAGAAAAAGATGGAGTCTGGACTTCCCCACCCTCCCTTAGAGCCCTGAGCCCTAAGGACACCATCTGAGGACACCCGGGGCACCCTAAGTTCCAGGAAAGGCAGACAGCAGAGTGAGGAGAAGCCCCCCTCCGTGCTGGGGGCTCCATGGCACAGGCGTTGCCGAAACTGCGGGAAGGGACGTGCCAGGCCCCCCGGCGCCCGCAGAGCCCAACACTGTCCAGACCCAGGGCCTCAGCTGCCCAGCATTTCCCTATAAAAATCATTTGAATTTCATTGTGGACTCACTTGTGCCGTCTTTCTGCATCCGCTTCCATAAAGAGGCAAGTGTCTTTGCCAGGCGGAGGGCATGGGAACTGCCCAGGCCTGCCCAGTGCCCGCCCTGCCAGTATGAGGATGTCTTTCTGCATCCGCTTCCATAAAGAGGCCAGCGTCTTTGCCAGGCAGAGGGCATGGGAACTGCCCAGGCCTGCCCAGTGCCCGCCCTGCCAGTATGAGGGTGGAGGTGGGGTCAGAAGGTCCACCTGGTGGAGACTTCACATTCCGGAAGGACCCCACTTCAGGTGAGTCGCTACATTAGCTTCCAACACAGCTATGTATGCATCACGGGGTCCATCATGGCAGAGAGACGCCCGCCAAGCCTCCCACCTGTAATCCACAATGTTATTCTATAATTCTATAATAACCAATCCTATAATTGCCTTGTGACTAGGAAGATTATATTGCATCGAGGGTGTTTTTGTGTTAAAGACAATAAACGCAGACCTTCAAATTATCAACAACTATTTGCCGCGCTGCTTGGGCCTTTCTTCGTGTTTTATTTGGATGGGAATCTCAGCAAACCGTGTTACTGAGACCCCGCCCGCGGCATCTTCACCCCCAAGCTGCTACCTCCCCAGGAGCAAATGCCCTGCTACTCATGACAACGAGCAGAAAAGAGCATCAGACCGTGGAAGGGAGGGACAGACCCAGGCTGCCAAGAGGCAGGGGCCTCTGCTTCTCCAGTGGAGCCGGGGTGGACCGTCCTGCTCTCGGCCCCCTCCTGCCCCGTCCTTCCCTCGTTCAGTGGCCTTGTCCCGTGTCCCCCACTGGTCTGGTGCTGCAGCTCACAACCTCCTGCCTGGCTCCTGGCTCCCTGCCTGGACTGCCCCACCGCCCCACCTAACCCTCACCCTAACCCTCACCCTCCCAGTGATCCGCCTGCCGTGTCCACTCCAGCCAGGACCTTCCTCTCGCCAAGGTACCCTGCAGGTCGTCCCCCACCCCCGTGCCTTGGCACTTACAGTGTTCTTGAAAGCTTCCTCCTTTGCTGACTATGCAAATCTCTACCCCGCCTCCTCCAGGAAGTCCTCCAGAACCACTTGTCCTCTCTTCCCTCTTCTTCACCCCTGGAAGCCAATGTATTGCTGGGCTCTGTAGTTCTGTAAAGAGGCCCCCGGTGTCCCCTCTGCTCAGGATGGCTTTATCAGGGTCCCAGAACTGTGACCTGGGCTGGCCCCTTCCTGCCAACCACACTCACTGAGTCACCAGGACTGGCCGAGCCAGGGCGGAGTGACCTGAGCCCTTGACCCAGGACCTTTTTGGCCTCCAGAGGGGCAGCCACGGCCAGGGGCCCTGCTCCAACCTGCTGACAGGTGCCCAGGCCTGAGAGCCCCTCCCCTGGACAATGAGAGACAAATTCCCATCTGAGAAGCTGAGCTCCAGGGGGGCTGCAACGACAAGGCTGTAGCTGCTGCTGCCCTGGGGCAGTTCCCGGGGTGGGGTGGGGGGCTGGGAGTTTGCTGGGAGGGAGACGCCACCTCTGGGGGCGCTGCCACCCAGGTCCTGACGAGTGCGTGTGTTGTGGCCTTGATGCTGGTGTTGACATGGCTCTGGGGCAGCTGGAAAGGAGGGCCAGGTGTGGCTCCAGGCCGGCGGGGGTGGCAGGGCCGCAGGTGGGGCCGGGAGAGCCAGGCGGGCACTGTGGCCACAGGTAGGGGCGCTGCCAGCCCTGGGCGGGCGGGGTCTGACTCCTCGGAGGGCCCGGGGTTTGTGAGGAGACAGAGGTGCTGCGTCTGGACGAGAGGTGGGGCTGGTCAGGCCTGCGGCCGGGAGAAGCCCCTCGGGCCGGGCTGACCCTCCTGGGGACCAGCTGAGACTCTGGGGCTTTGCCTGAGGGTGTGTGGGTCCCCGACTGGCCCTCTCCAAGCCCCCGGGGCCTGGCCAAGGCCACTGGAAGCGCTACCGGGGGCGTCAGGAGAGAGCACCCAGGGGCATAAAAGAGGGGTGCCTCCTGGTCCCCGAGATTCCTTCCGGGGAGGTGTCTGTTGTCTTTGGGGCCTGGGAAGCCTGGCGGCCACCCGGACCCCGTCCAGCTTGTACCAGCTGGCTCTGACCTGAACAGGCCAGTCAGTGGGCGAGGCGGGTTCAAGTGAGTTCTCAGGGAGGGTGAACGACATCTAAACCCACTTAGTGGTGAGGAAATCTCTCGAAAACTCTCCATGATTGTGTGGCCCGTGGCCAGCGCCCTGCAGGGGAACCGGGCCCTTTCCCACTAGGGAGAACTCTCGTTTTCTCATTCCAGGGTAGAAATGCGATTTTCTGGCTCACTGAGAGGCCTGAATGTTCTATTAAACCCCAGGAACATGCGGACCCAGAGGGGATTTGAAGAGCCAGCTCAATTTCCGGGTCCCAGATGACTTGATCACCACAGGAAGTGGGGTGGCTGGTGGCTCTGCGGGGCCCGAGGGTGCCCATGTGTGCAGGCCCCGCGAGGCGCCTCTGGGGCTCTGCGTGGCCTGCACAGGCACCCCCGCGTCCCGCCCATCTTCCCCGCCCCGTGGCTCCTCCCTCGCCCGGGCTGGGGCCAGGCCTGTCGGATGCCCTCTGCAGCCACACCTCTCGTTCCCCCGGAAATGATTCCCACAGACCCTTCCAGACGCCCCTGGCTGGGCCAGCAGCCCCCCTGAGGTCACCTCTGAACCTGGGCACCTTGGTGACCGTGGCCGGCTCCCCACGTCCTCCTCCTGTGCAGACCCCACCCCCACGCTGCCCCTGCTGCCCTGGGCTCCATCCAGCCCCGAAGCCCCCGACAGGCCCCACCCATCCGCCATCCCCAAACCACTCACGTGTTTTCCCCTGGAGGCCCCCCTCCAGCGTCACCTCCTGGGAACTCATCCCCCCGCCCTCCAAGGCCTCACCAGCCTGGTGTCCTCTGTCACTGCCTCTCTGTGCCCTTGGCCTCAGAGCGGGCGCTGCTGTGGCTCAGGCCAGCTTCTTTCCTCTGTCCATGTGCCCCAAACCCGTGTCCCCACCAGGCGTCCTCCCACTTCTCCTTGCGGAGGCCTGTGGTCCTGCGAGGTGTCCATATGGGTCTCTCCAGTGGTCCCCCAGACGCGGTCGTGGCCCAGGACCCCCTCCTCGGACCCCGACTGGCTCAGTGAATCTGCTCAAGAGAGAGCCCGAGTCCCCTCTGCCCACACCCAGGCTTCGTTCGCTTTTCCTGTTCCCCATTCTGCACCTGGCCCATCACCTCTGCTTGCCACTGTCCGCATGGGTCCCCTGGCCAGATCTGTGTGCCTTTGTGCAGCGCTTGCATCCGGGATTCCAGCTCAGGGGCTGTGCTGGCCACCAGTGCAGACAGGCCCCTGCATTTCATCAAGAATATCGACCAGTCTCTCTTCTGCCCGCTGTCTGCACCCCGCTCATTGGCCCAGCCCTGCCCTCCCCAGTGTCCAACTGCCAGGGCTCCCCAGAGACCCCAGACCCCTGGGCCAGAATGTCCCACACCCCTCATCAGGCCACTTCCATTTGCTCCCTCCCCGGCCCTGCTGATCTTCCGTCCCCGCCAGGCTTTATTCTCCCCTTGGCTGTCTGTGTGTCTCTTCGTCTCTATCCCTCTTGTTTGTCTCGCTCTCTGCCTCCTGCTTGTCCCAGGCATCTTATTTATTGCAAGATCGACATGATAACAACGTTAAAGGACATTTTTAAAGGAGAACCGTTCGCTCATGGCTCCTCACGTGCACAGCGGCTGCGTTCCTGTGTCCATGTTCTCTCCAGTCCTGGCTGGTGACGGCCACTTTTGCATCACACAGCTTGAGAGATACTCTCTCCTAACACTGTGTCCACATGTACCCACTGCTCCATCCCTGTCACCAGTGTGGTCCCGTCCTCATGCTGATGGCCACGCCCTGGCGTGGACACGGGGCTGGGGCCCTTCTCCCTGCTTGGCCGCCATGGGGGCCACCTGTGCTCTGTGTTTTGCTTTGTTCCTCGTCTCGGGGACGTCTCTGAGGTCCCTGAGGAGCTGGCACAGGTGACTCCAGAGAGGATTGGTGGCTGTGGTTACCTGCCTCCACTTTGCAGGGAATGACCTGGCAGAGCTGCTAAAACACAGACTGCACGTAACCCCGCCGAGCTCGTGCAGACAGCCCAGCGCCCGTCGGCAGGGGAGCAGAGGGTGTGTGATGGGTGATCAAGGTCCGTGCTCCTGGGGGACATCCGTGCTGCGCTGATGCCTCAGAGCGCGGTACCCGGGAGCTGCACCCCTGCGGCCTGGCACCTGTTTTAGCAAAAGGTGGGGAGGGCACCCACTGTCCACCCTGGGGGGTGTGGGCGGGGGTGCTGTCTTCCTAGACACCCCTAACCTGGTCCACTGGGGGTGCAGGGCTGGGTCCTCAGTGAGCTCCAGGGACCCCCAGCCCAGCACACGGGAAGCAGCGAGAGAAGGGACCTTGGTGGAGAGCCGGGCCCAGGACAGCACATTCTCGAGGCCAGAGCTATTTCCCCACCGCAGCACCGGCTTCCTGGGTGGCCTCCTCACCCAGCAGTTACCACTCAACACCTCCCACTCACGCCTGTCCCAAGCGGGTCCAGTGGTGGGCGGCTGGGCATCTCCCAGCATGGTCCCCAGTCCACACACCACCCACTGAGGGAGGGGGCTGGGCTCCCACCTTCGAGCCCTTGGTCCTCAAACCTGCAGCTCCTCTCCCCCTCCCCCCTCCCACCTCCTCCCTCCTCCCTCCCTTGCCCAGCGGTGTCACCATCCTGTACGTCACTAGGCTCTGCCCCAGGTGTGATCTTGCCCCTTTGCTTCCCCCTTTCCCACGCCTACCTTGTTCCCGTTCCGGCCTCTGCATCTCCTACAGCCAGTACGCGTTCTGCCGTCTCTCCGGCTGCGATCCAGGCTCCACTTATGCCCCTTGAAATCCCCTTCCAGAATCCCAGGCCTGGAACCTGCAGAGAAGGTGCCCCCAGCCCACTCTACCCACTGTGGGGGACCCTTACTGCTTTTGGGTGGGTGGCGGTGCAACTCCCAGGAGAGGGGGCTGCCCCGGCAGCCTGGCAGCCCAGACCAAGTAACCCAGAGAATGGTTTTGGGGAGAAAATCAAGCTGATGGGCTGGGAGCTGCAGCTTTCAGGGTCAGAGACCAGAAAGGCTGGCCGCCTGCCCCCAGGTGCTCTGGGCCCGGGCTGGACACCCTCCTGGGCTCAGCCGTTCATGGGGAAGCTCCCTTCTCCCGGCTGCTCCCCATGCGCTGGGCTGGGGGTGCCTGGCCCCACTGAGGACCCAGCCCTGAGGAGGACCCACCTCAGTCCCTTCTCCTGGCTGCTCCCCATGCGCTGGGCTGGGGGTGCCTGGCCCCACTGAGGACCCAGCCCTGAGGAGGACCCACCCCTCCCTGGCCAAGCCATTCTCTTCCCCTGGAAGCCCCTCTGCCGCCCGCACCAGCCTTGCACCTCCTCAGAGTTGTAGCTGCTCTGATTCAGTCTTTGTTTCCTGCTCTCCTCCTTTCCGTGTTTGCAAGTGACACGGGAGCCCGACTCCTGCGTGGGCTGGGGCCACTGGGGGAGGCCAGGGGTAGCTAGGACCTCAATTTCCAGGGAATTTATGTCAGCATTTCTCAAGAGCACACCCACCCCGTCCTCTACCCGCTGGGGGCTTTTCAAAAAGTCCGCCTGCATGCATTGCTGGTGGGAATGTAAAATGGTGCAGCCGCTGTGGAAGACAGTCTGGCAATTCTGCAAAAAAAAAACCCTAAAAACAGAATTACTGTATGATCCTACAATTCTACTTCTGGGTATATTATCTCCAAGAGAACTGAAAGCAAGGACTTGAAAAGATGTTTGCACACCCATGTTCAAAGCAGCATTATTCACAACTGCCAAGAGATGGAAGCAAACTAAGTGCCCGTTGATGGGTGAAGGATAAACAAAATGTGCCTATCCACACAATGGAATAGAGTTCAGGCTTCAGGAGCCCGTGTGGGGCAGTCGTGCTGGGTGGGGTCCAGATGGCAGGCTCCACACTTGGCTGAGCGAGGTGGGGGCTGCCCGTCCTGCTTAACTCAACTGCGAGTGACAAGTGACTCATAGCTGGTTGGCTCAGGTCAGGAAAGTGGAAAAACCCCGAGTGTTTAATAAATATTTTCCTCATCACCTTCATTAATTATGTCTCTACATGGCCTGGGAGGTGTTAATTTCCTTCTGTCCAGGCCTCGCTCACAGTGACAGAAGCACTGTCTCGGGGTGTCCTTGCCTCCTGGGTTCCACTTCTAGGGAGATTCTCTCTTGCTTTGTAGGCAAACTATGGTGATGACAATGGTGGTGATGGTGATGATGATGGTGATGATGATGATGATGATGGTGATGGTGGTGATGGTGATGATGGTGATGACGATGGTGATGATGGTGATGGTGATGATGGTGATGCTGATGGTGATGATGGTGATGCTGATGGTGATGATGATGATGATGGTGATGATGGTGATGGTGGTGATGGTGATGATGGTGATGACAATGGTGATGATGATGGTGATGGTGATGATGGTGATGATGGTGGTGATGGTGATGATGGTGATGATGGTGGTGGTGATGGTGATGATGGTGGTGATGGTGATGATGATGATGGTGATGATGGTGATGGTGATGGTGATGATGGTGATGATGGTGATGATGATGAAAGTGATGTATGGAGGTCCTCCTATGTCAGCCCTCCTCCCAGCACATGGTAAAGAGCTTGGACTTTATCTGGAGAATGATGGTGAGCCATTGAGATGTTTTCACTGTTTTGTGACATGATTCTAAGTGTGTTCTTGGGGGATGTCACGGTATGGAGTCAGACTAGTGGGTGCAGGGGACCAGAAGGAACACAAGGAGGTCAGGCAAGAGGTGAAGGGGGCAGGAGGGGTGACGAGAAGGCAGCAGATTCGAGAGATGTATTGGAGGTAGAGCCCAGGACTAGCTCTTGGAGCAGATGTGACGGGTAAGGGAGAGAGTCAACCATGAGATGTGGAGGTGGGGAGAGCAGATCTGGACCAAATTTTCTGAATTCAGCTGCTCAGAGATGCCTGTTGGACATCCAGGGCCAGCAGATGGACACACTGCTCTGGGTTTCAGGGACAGTCAGGCCTGGATGCAAGAAATGGGACTTCATCTACGGAAATTAGATGGTACTTGTGTGGGGTCTGGGGCCCCCAGGGTGGAGGTTGGCAGGGAGGAGCCTGGGGAGGAGCCTGGGAAGGAGCCGCCAGCAGAGGAGAGGGGCGTGGAGAGGAGGGGTGGGCATCAGTTCCTCCCCCGTGACCTGACAGCTGCCAGCAGCACCCAAGAAGCCCAAGTGAAGGCTGCTGACCTCTCCCCAGGTGTCCTTCTACCCGGAGATCCCTGCTCCCTGGTCTGAGGTCTCGGTGGGCCCCGAGTTACCTGGAGCAAGGAGGGGAGGGCACACAGCCAAGGCCAGGCTGCAGGGAGGAGGGCGGCCTGCTGCTCACTGAGTCACCTGTCACCCCATCCTCCCCTGGGCTCCTCACCCTGGGCCCCTTGCCCTGGACTCAGGTCTGAGCAGCCCCCCAACCCCGGCACATCCCAAACTGGGCTCAGCTGCTTCCTTGTGCAAAGCCCTGGGGGCGTGGGGCATGGGGACCAGGCCTGGGGGCAGCAAGGGTCCTGCCCGCAAAGCTCCGCCCACCTCCTGCAGGTGAGGTCGCGCTGGGGCCTGTGCTCGCTCCCGTTTCACGGAGACCCACCTGTCTGCCTTCTGATTTCTGGGGTCTCCTGCCTGGATCGCCCATGGCTGCGCCCTTCCTGTCCTTGGCACTGCTTTCCCGGGCTGACCACACCCTTGGCAGGATAGGCCCAACAAGGAAATCGATCCTGGCAGCTGTCGTCCTGGCGCCGCGGGGGCAGGAAGGCGGCCACAGGGAGGGCTTTTCCGTGTGCTGCTTTGTTCTGTCTTATTCGGAGCAACATTAAGGTACAAACCAAAGGGTGGAAAATAGTGGGAATTTCACTGTGCTTGGCAGCGGAGCGGACTTCTTATGAGGGTGATGGTCAAGGAAAGTGCTCTCGGGGCCCAGTTGCTGCCACAGACGAGGCTCTCAGTCGCCACCCTGGTGATGCCCCGCTCTGCCTGCTGCGTGGGGCTGCGGGTTCCAGCCCTTACAGAGCTTTCTCGGCTTCTGTTCTACTTCACAGGCAGTTGCCTGGAAATGGGGAGACGGTTTATAATGAAAACCAAACTCATAAAATGGGGATTTGCCTTTAAGTTTTCTTTGCCCTCATTTCTGGGGAGGAAAGCAAAGGTGGGGGGTCTCCACACATGTGAGTCCGGAAGCACGTGCCAGGGCTCCAGCGACCTGCGTGGACTCCATGGGATTCTATTCAGACCAATCTGTAACCTTCAGCGGCCAACAGGGACTTGGGGACGTGGGGACCCAGTCTGTGTCATCCCCACTTGTCCCTGGCAGACACTCGAGGCTGGAGACAGCGTGGCCCCTCTGGAAGCAAGAGGGTGTGATGCTTCCTACGTCTGGATGAAGGCCTCGCGCTCTCCCTTCATGCAAGTTCCGGCTTTATCTGGTCTTTCTGGTGAAACTGGCAGGAGTGTGGTTTGGATGGGCATTTCCCTTTTTTTTTTTTCCCCCTTTTTTTTTGATAGTGACATATTTAGATAATAATAAAGAACTCCCCTTAAAGATATCCAAATACAGACTTGCACAAGTTGCTTAGCAGAGGGGGCTCTGTTAGCGGCACTTCTGGGGCTGAGCCCGGTTCACAGGTGCATCAGTCAACAGACCCTGTTCTGCCGCCGTAACGAACAGGCCCAAGGTCCAGGGGCTCCGTCCCGGAGGGGCCAGTGCAGGGGCCCAGGTTGCCAGGGGAGGAAGGGCAGGTGAGCCTCACACCTGCTGGGTCCTGAGGGCTCCCACCTGAACCTCACTTTCCACGGGGGCCTCCAGTCCCGCTGCGGGGAGGTGACCTCCTGCCACGTGCCCTGAGGCCAGAGAAGGACTTCTGGACACAGGCGCGGCCTGACACTTGACTTCTTTTCTGCTTGGGTCTGATCCAGGGGCCCTCTCGGGGGAGCTGGCAGAGCTCAGGCACGCGGCCCCACCATCTGCACGGTGAGGGGGAGGAACCTGCGTCCGCGACCCTCCCTTCTTCCCCCACCGATGCTCCCACCAAACGGGAACAGGAGCCAGGTACTTCCATGGCCTCTCTCCCACCTTCGGCCCAGTCCTGAGCCTCCGCCCCCGGACCGATCTATACCCGTCAAGGCTGCTCACGTGAGGCCAGAGACGCACGTGATTTGAAAAGTGGGGGGCGGCCAGACCACCCCACCCCCACCCGACATGGCGGTCCCCAGGCTGCCTCTGTCCCCCACCCTGCCCCGCCCCTCGTCCTGCTGAGTCACGTCCCGCTCCGCTCAGGGCAGTTGTGACTTCTGGTCGGTCAGAAATGTTTCTGGTTGAGCTGTCAGTGGCTGAATGTCCTTCCTGCCCCTTGAGAGGAAAGTTTCAGCTCCGGAAAATTACCAGGTCAGGAAGCTAGGGAGGCTTCTGCCCTGGGGCAGTTTGAGAGAGAAATTTCCCGACTGGTCTCAGACTGTGAGGACAGACACGGGCTCCTGGCAACCTTTATTAGAACCACTTTCCTGATCCCCTGGCAGTAGGAAAGCTGGGTCCCAGACTGTCCTCGTGGACACAAGCCAGTTTGTGTCAGAGAGGCGGCTCAGCCATGTGGAACAGGTGCAAACCCTAAGTTGTGAGTTCAGACACATGGACTCCTTCTGGAAGGCATGGCAAACCCCAGAGACTGCCTGAAATGATTCCTGTGTGCACAGGAGTCTCGGCCCTCCCCCACCCTCCCTGGGCAAACTCCTTTTCAAAGCACCGAGAAGTCAGGTAAATATGGAAAGTGGGTTAAGTACCAGCTAAATCATTAGAGCGGAAAACATAATTGCCAACCAGCCTACTTAAGGCTGGAAGTCCTGGGGTGGGGAGCAGGTCTAGAGCCCACTGAGCTCCCCAACCTGCACAGGTGATGCCGTTCAGGTCTGTAGATGCCACTGATCTGAATAGTTGTGTCACCCCTCTCCCTCCTCTCTGATCGAGGAGGGAACGTGACCCCCTCTGATCTCCCTCTGTCCCTCGTTGGGGCACCTGTCCCCGCTGTGTGGGTGTCACACCAGCACACACAGGTAAACCCCGTCAGTCCCAGGGAAGGTTCCTCAACGCTCCAGGGCAGAAGCCACTGGGAAGTTACACACAGCTCCGCTCGGGTCCGTCCGGGGCCACATAAACCTTGACGGATGAAAACAAGGGCAAACCTGAGCAGCCGACCCTAACCCTAGGCACATATGTCCGCATGACGACAGCAACCCTTCCGGGTTCCTCCGCGATCCTGCACCCAAGAGGCCGGCGCACAGGCTGCATCGTGGGCCTCAGTCTGACCATCTGTGCAGTGGGGGAGCCAGCAGGGCTGTAGGAGCTCCGGAGACAAGGCCACAAGCTGCCCAGAGCGGTGTGAGCATCGATCGGGCTGGCCCTGGGGTGGCCATCCCATCACGAGCCCATATTTCAGAAGCACGGATTAGACTGTCTCTTTCCTGCCTAAACCGTCCACGGCTCCCGGCACCCAGATGCTCCCCAGGAGGTGGTGAGTCTCGGCTGCTGTGACAGATCACCGAGCCGGACTGGGAGCAGCACACAGACAGCACCTTGCAGCTCTGGGGCCAGAGTCCCGGGTCCCCTGGGTGCGGTGTCCGCGGGATGGAGCTCCTGGAGGCTTTCTCTCCCGTTCCAGCCCTCAGAGGCACCACGCCCCGTGGCTCGTGGCCCTTTCCTCGCATTACCCCAACCTCTGCTTCTATCGCTGCATCTCCTCTGGCTCTGACCCTCCAGCCTCCCTCCTCTTGGGTCGCTGGAGACCAGTGGGCCACCCAGACCACCAGGCTCATCTTCCGTCTCACGGTTCATACCCCTTTGCCAGGTAAGGTAACATATTCACAGATTCGGGGGTTAGGACGCGGGTGCTGTTGGGGCCAAGATGCACCCTCCCTCCACTGGTCACCTTGTTGTCCTGCCTCCCTCTTTGTGCTCCCAGGGGCTTTCAAGCCCTCAGCCTGGCCATCCTTCTCACTCTGGGGTCTCGGCTGGTGTCCCTTCTTTCTGACAGGGTGGGGCTGGCCCCCCAGGGTCACCCTGCTAGTGCCTGGTCCCTATGGTTTTTCTGCTGTCGGTGCTGTGCTGGCAGGGGACGCGTCTGCTGCTGTCCCGCCTTGTTCGTCCCTCAGAACACCGATAACGTCATCTCACGGCTGCTAACCCAGGTGGGCTGCCTGAAGGTGGGGGCTGGAGACACGGCCTCTGAAACCCAGTCCCACGCAGCAGCCATGGAGCACTTTATTCTGATTTTAAGTTAAATTTAAAAATTTAAACTGACACCCATGCAGTTTCTGAAAACTTTTATGCTTGAAACAACTTAAGTAAATGAGTGTCCTTTTCTGACCATAAATTTTATGAAATTTAAGTATAAGCAACAGTTTCTGATAAAGATTTAGGTTATGAATTTAGATGTGCTGTAAACATAAAACATACATGGGATTTTGAAGACTCACCAGAAAAAAGGGAAAGTAAAATATCTCATTAATAATTCCTTATGTTGATTATATGTTGAAATGATAATTTGGGGGCTATTTAGGGTTCAATTAAAAGATATTATTAAAATTACTTTCACCTGTTTCATGGAAAATTACATATATATGGCTCTATTATATTTTTATTGAACTGTGATGGTCTAGATGCACAAAAGTTTAAAAAACAAAACCTGAAAGTGTAATGCACCACCACCTAGTGGCAACTTTGAAAGGGCAGCTGGGAGCTGGGAGCATCTCTGCAGGGTGGCAGGAATGTGTGTGTGTGTGTGTGTCTGTGTCTCTGTGTGTGTGTCTGTGCGTGTGCATGTGTGTGTCTGTGGGTCTGTGTGTGTCTCCGTGTGTGTCTCCATGTGTGTCAGTGTTTCTATATGTCTATATCTGTGTCTCTGTGTGTCTGTGTGTGTGTCTGTGTCTCTGTATGTCTGTGTGTGTGTGCGTGTGTGTCTGTGTCTCTGTGTGTCTGTGTCTGTGTGTCTGTGTCTCTGTGTCTGTGTGTCTGTGTCTGTGTCTATGTGTGTCTCTGTGTCTGTGTGTGTGTGTGTCTGTGTCTCTGTGTGTCTGTGTGGCGCAGGGCACAGTGCCAGCCACACACGGATGTGAAGCCCGTGGTCTCTGCCTCCTGAGGACCAGTCTGGGCCACAGTCCCCAGCACAGTGGGCAGAGTGGATGCCCCACTGACCCCTCCTTTGTGGAGGGTGGCCCAGCTCACCGGCTGGGGCCCAGGGGAGAGGTTGGTCTCCATCCAGAAACAGGGCCCAGCACTGGACTGCCAGGAGGGTGGTCCAGGCTGGAAGCTTCTTCTTCCGAGAACCGCACAGCTGGATCACACAGAGGCTCTTGGGGCCTGAGGGGTGTCCCAGCCCCCAGCCCCTGTGTGTCAGGGGAGGCAGGTCCCTGGGGGGGGGTGTCAGGAGGGCAAATCTGGGTGACAGGTGATTCCCCTGCAAGGTGGCGGGCCTCGCATGGGGCGTTTCCAGGGAGGGGCTGGGCTTCGCTGGTTGCTAGCTGCTCTTTGGCTGCCGTCTTGTCACCCTCCCTTCAAGGCCACTTCCTGGGGCTCTGCGGTCCCAGAATTGCTCAGCGCCTGCTTCCCTGCCCCCCCACCCCCGTGCCCAGGAAGTGGAGGTCACATGGGGGGCACCGGCCATCGGCAGCCGTTGACAAGTCGGAACTCTTTCTTTGAGAAACTCTCCAGTCTCCCGCGGGACCACGAGCTCCCCGGGCGGGCCCGGGGGAGGTGTCGGTGGGGAGCTGACCTGAGCCCGGAGTGGGAAGGGGGCCACCAACCCCTCGGACTCCCAGGTGGCTCGGAGCTGGACACCAGGCCGGGGGAGGGGTCTGGCAGCCCTGGCCGTGAGTGGGGTGAGGGTGGGATGGGGAGGGGGGCGTGGTGGCCTGACCGATCGGGCTCCAGTAGGGAGTCCGTGTAGCCCAGACCCTGTTTTCTCAGTGTCCCCGCCAGGGCTGGTGGCAAAGCCAGCCTGAGGCAAGAAGCGGCGGAGCTTGGTGGCGAGCGGGCTGGGGCCGCAGGACCCCCCTAGAGCCGGGCGGCGGTGCGGGCTGGCCCACACCCACTGCGGGACGTCCGTCCTCCTGGCCTGGGTCTGCCGGGGTGGCTGTGGCTCTTTCCCCAGGATGCTCAGCCCGCTGTCCTGTGTCCCCCTCGAGGTCACCTGCCTCGCAAAAGCCGGGAGGTGCCCGTCGGCCTTTCCCACAGCCACTGAGGGTGAGTGGCGGTGCCAGGAGGTGGATAAGAAGGAAGGCGGTCTGACACCCGCTTCTCCTGGTGCCTCCCTGGGGTGGCAGGCGCGATGAAAGCCCAGTGGGCTTGGACGGTAGCTGCTAACGAGGCCGCAGAGAGCTGGACGCCACCCAGCTGGCCCCCCGCACCTGTTTCCTACCTGTGTCCTTCCTTTGTGTTTCGATCTTGCCCCTCAGGCAGCGCCTCCCTGGGACGCGGGTCTGAGAAGGCCGATGATGCAGGAAGGTGATCAGTCAGCCGGCTGCCGTCGGGGGACCCTGGAGCCACCGAGAACACAGGCAGGCCAGCTGGGCATGCATTGTCACCACACCCTCCTCCCCTCCTTCCTGACCCTGAGAGGGGCACAGCCACGCAGGAAGCCTGCCCTTGGAGGAAGGGGCTCTGTGAGCAAGGAACAGGTGTACGTGAGGGATGGTAGCCGGCTTCTCCGCACTCACGGCTCGGAGCACACCGGCCGCCCCGGGCCTCGGAGCCAGGTGAGAAAGCCTGCCCAGGCCCCGGTCCCGCCCTGGCCGCCCTGGCTGCGGCAGCCGCAGGACAGGCCGTGTCTCTGCTGGTGTCTGTGGGCTGGAGGGGAGGGGCGGCTGCTGGTCCTGCTGAGGGAGAACCTGGGACTGCCTTCCCAGGAGGGGAGTGAAGCGGCAGCACCTAGGAAGGTGACCTTGCTTGGTGACCTTGGGAGCACTGGCGTCCGAGCCAGATTCCCGCCCGTGGCAGTGTGTCCAGGCAGGCGTGGCTCTTCCATGCCGAACAGTCCCTGTCTTTGCTGCAGCAGGAAAGGAAGCTACAAAATCCCCCAGGAGGCTTCATTCTCCTGTTCCCATGTCTGCCCGGCACCCGCAGGGCCTCTGGTATCCCCTCGGATCCTCCCAGGAGGGGGCATCCTTGACCGAGTCCTCTGGACTCAGGTACTGAGTGAACTGATCTGAGCCCCGTCTTGAATCATCAAGGCCACGGCTCCTCCAGGGCAGGCCTGGACTCGACATTCCCCCAGACAGGAGCAAGAGGGTGACAGGAAGGTGGGTGTGGGAGACCTAGGGGACACCACCTCTTCCAGAGCAGTCACCTAGTGCTCACACCTGGCTGTCATCAGACGCCACGGGCAGGGGGCTGTCTGGAGGCGGGGTCTGTGGAGGAAGCCCCTGTGCGTGGGTGGGGGGTGCACCGTGCACAGGTGCGATCCACCTGCAGGAAGTGCTTGTGTCTGGTCCTCAGCTGGGCAGTGGGGAGAGGGTATCTGCTGCTCCTTCGGCCTCTGCCTCTTTGTTCTGTCTGCCCAGGTGATGAGAACCCAGCGGGCTCTGCTTGAATGGAGTCCACTTTCAACCCTACTTTTGCGAGCAGCTTCTCCTTGGCATCTTCCCTGAGATTTGAATCCACAGAGAGTAGATTCAGGAAAACAAAACCTCCACACTTTTACCAGCTGGCCAAGAGGGAGGCCACCCCACTCAGAGTCCTGCCTGTCTAGGGGTTGGGCGGGACCATGGAAAATAACAGTAACAGCCATACGTGGGAGCCACGGGCCAGGCACCGAGCATGGCCTTTCACAACAAGCCTATGGAACACAGACTGTCTTATCCCCACTTTATAGATGGGATAACTGAGTCTCCCAGGTAAGAAATTTGGTCCAGAGCCCACCACCAGCTAGTGACAGAGAGAGCTGGCTTTGAACCAGGCCCCGTAGGCTCCAGGGCTCAGGTCCTGAGCCCCTTCCAGCCTGGAGGAAGGAATCCTCAGGATGCGCTCTGCCCTTGGGTCCACGACCAGGGGCTGGACCATCCTCACCTCCAACTCCGTCTGTCCTACAGTTCCCTCTAACTCTTGGGCCCAGCTCTGGGGTTCTGCTTCTCGTCCTTGACCTGCAGCTGTGGTGTCCTTCACATCCCCAGATTGGTCTCCCCTTTGTCTGTAACCCATGAAATCCCATTTTCTGATTCTTCCAGGTGAGACAGCCCAGAAGGGGCAGCCCTGGTAGGAGCCTCCCTTTTCCCTCCAGCGGGCTTCCCTGCTGTCTGGGTCTGCATCACAAAGCATCCCACTGACGGAGCTGCCCAGGCAGCATGGGAGCTGCATGCCTTGGTGTCAGCCCTGGGCCTGGCATCCCTGGGGGCTCTGCCGTCCCTCCCTCAGCTCCGCCCTCCCTCCCTCCTCTCCGCCTCCTCTTCACCTCTCCATGGCTGCTTCCCAGAGTTTTCTTCACCTTTGGTTTTTGGCAGTTTGATGATGATGTGTCTGGGCGTGGTGTTGTTTGAACTGATCCTGGTTGGGGTCCACTGAACTTCTTGAATCTGCGAAGTTATGTCTTTCACCAAATTGGGGGAGTTTTCAGCCACTATTTCTTTAAATGTTTTTTCCGCTCGACACTCTTTCTCCTCTCCTCTGGGGCCTCCAAGGATGTGACTGTCAGGACTGTTCCTCCCTCCCCCCACTTCTCTGCCTCCCTCCCTGAAGGATTCCTGAATGTTCTCTCCTCTGCGCTGGTTTCCCGGCTGCACAGCAGAAATAGAGGCGGAGCTTGGCTTTCTGCACTTGGGGGCTGCTCTTTGGGGAGGGCAGGGGCCAGTCTCCCAAATCCCCGTGCTGGATCAGACGTCAGGGTGCTGGGTGCAAAGCAGAGATTCCTTTTCTTCCTTCAGGCCTGGAGAAAAGGAGAAATGCCCTCTGGTGCTGTGGAGCCAGCCAGCCCGGCCTCTGTGTTGCTGGGACAGAGACTGACTCCAGGCTAAACACTAACCCCTCCAGCCCCCCTGCCCCAGCCCTTGGCACCCACCATCGTACTTTCTGTCTATGGATTTGACTCCTCTGGGGACCTCCTGTAAGTGGCTTATTTCACTTAGCATCATGCCCTCAGGGTTCATCCACGTTGAAGCTGGTGTCAGAATTCCCTTCCATTCTTTTTTTTTTTTTTTTTTTTTTAGTGAAGTTTTATGTGAAATCCCTCCATGGGATTTATTTATTTATTTATTTTTATTAGTCTCTGCTTTACAACAAAGTGAATCAGTCATACATATACATCTATTCCCACATCCCCTCCCTCCTGCATCTCCCTCCCTCCCACCCTCCCCATCCCACCCCTCCAGGCGGCCACAAAGCACCAAGCCGATCCCCCCGCGCCACGTGGCCACCCCCCACCATCCATCCACCCCACGCCCGGCAGTGTATACACGTCCATGCCTCTCCCCGCCCCTCCCTTCCTTTCTAAGGCTGAATAATATTCCATCGCATGGACCACATTTTGTTTGTCCATTCACCCATCAATGGACCTCCGGGTTGTTTCTGTCTTTTGGTGATTGTGAATAATGCTGTTATGAAGATGGGTGTGCAAATATCTTTTCAAGACCCTGCTTTCATTCCTTCAGGTAAATACCCAGAAGCAGAGTTGCTGGATAAGATGGTAATTCTTTTTTGTTTATTTATTTGTTTGTTTGGTTGGTTGGTTGGTTGCACCAGCTCCTTAGTTGCAGCTCGCCAGCTCCCCAGTTGTGGCATGTGAACTCTTAGTTGTGACACGCATGTGGGATCTAGTCCCCTGACCAGGGATCGAACCCAGGCCCCCTGCACTGGGAGCTCGGAGTCCCAACCACTGTGCCACCAGGGAAGTCCCATCAGACAGTAATTCTATGCTTACTTTTTTGAGGAACTGCTGTCCTGTTTTCCAGCTTTCCTGTCTTACTTTAAGTGGAATCGTTCAGTACGTGTGTGTGTATGGCTTCTTTCATGTGACGTTACATTCATAAGATTCATCCTGGTTGTCACATACAGTGGCAGACTGTTTCTTTGCACTGCTTTATTGTGTGC
Source organism: Hyperoodon ampullatus (assembly GCF_949752795.1). Classification (NCBI taxonomy): domain Eukaryota; kingdom Metazoa; phylum Chordata; class Mammalia; order Artiodactyla; family Ziphiidae; genus Hyperoodon; species Hyperoodon ampullatus. Next base: position 87,478,276 of record NC_136927.1, on the reverse strand, counting down.
CATTGTACAAACACACAACAATTTATCCATTAAATGGCTCATGGACACTAAGCTGTCTCCAGTTTGGGGCTGTTATGAATGGTGCTGCCTGCACATCATAGCCCGTGCCTGGGGAGACCTGTGCAGAGCTGATGGGTCCAGGGTATGCATGTGCCTTAACTGGATTTTTTTTTAATAAATTTATTTTATTTATTTATTTATTTTTGGCTGCATTGGGTCTTTGTTGCTGCGCATGGGCTTTCTCTAGTTGCGGCAAGAGGGGGCTACTCTTTGTCATGGTGCGCAGGTCTCTCATTGCTGTGGCTTCTCTTGTTGGGGAGCACGGGCTCTAGGCGTGGTGTAGGCTTCAGTAATTGCAGCACGTGGGCTCAGTAGTTGCAGTACTTGGGCCCTAAAGCACATGGGCTTCAGTAGTTGCAGTGCGTGGGCTCAATAGTTGCGGCACACGGGCTTCCGTAGTTGTGGCACGGGGGCTCAGCAGTTGCGGCTCGTGGGCTCTGGACGCGCAGGCTCAGCAGTTGTGGCACACGGGCCCAGCTGCTCCGCGGCACGTGGGATCTTCCTGGGCTGGGGCTCGAACCCGTGTCCCCTGCATTGGCAGGCGGATTCTCAACCCCTGAGCTACCAGGGAAGCCCTTAACTGGCTTTTCACAAGCCCTATCCATGCAAAATTCCCTGGAAAGGAGTTGTGTTGTGCTTAAATACAGTAACATACCAAGATTGACAGTCGCCACACTTATTTCTCAAATACTTCCAAAGGGGATTCTAACCCTGTGACAACCCCTCTGTGGGGCAGACGTGATCGTTCCCCGGAGTCTCGGGTCAGGATAAACCCTGAGGTGAGGTGGCTTGCCCAGATCCGCCTGCGGGTGAGCGGGGAGCTGGAATGCAGATCCGGCGGCACTGGTCCCCACGGCTCACACGGCCTTTATTCACCTCTGAAAGGCAGGTGCTCATTTTCCTCTCCACCACTCACATTACCTTTTAGAAATTCAGTTTTAATTGCAAGGAAAATATTACGACAGTAGGCCTGTCCCGGCCGCCTGCTGCTTCCCCCTCTGTTATTACAGTAATTGACTTGCTGGATCCAGCTGACCGGAGGGTGCCCGTCTTCCTTGTCTGTGTTTGCCGGTCTCCGGCAAGTGCGTGCCTCTTGGCATTATGATTCCAAATAACTCAATTGGAAGTGATTTCTAGAACAAAATCACTGGGAACAGAAAGATGATTAGTCACCAGGGTAGCAGCTAGGAAACGGATCCACTTGTCTTGTAATTTGTTCTGATTTGTAGCAAGAACGTTTATGAAGGTCCTGTGGTCACGTGAGAGCATGACCGGTATCCACATGCCCTGGACCATCTATTTATTTACTCACTCCTTTCTTATAAAATAGCACACGCGTGACGCCCGCCGTTTTTTGTAACCCTCTTTACTCTACTTAGCAGTGTATAATGGATAACATTCTGTGCCCATAAATATTCGTCTACAGCTTTCTCGGGGGCTACATCCTGTTCTACCATAATTTATCTAACTTATGTAGATTGTTGCCAGCTTTGGGGATTATGTGTAATGACTATTCTTGCCTGCGAATCTTCAGGCAGAAACTTATTTCCTTAGGACATAGTTCCACGGATTTTATTGGGATTTTAGTCCATCTCTGCACCCTCCAAAAACGACATGCCAATTTATACTTCTACTGGCAGGGCGTGAGGATGTCTTTTCTCTGTTCTTTGGCCAGTATCAGCTTTAAAATTTAAACCATTATTTGCCAGTTTGACAGAAGACAAATGGACTATCATCAGTGCTTTCACTGCATTTCTTTGATTCAGGCAAAGTCAAGTATTTGTCATGAGCTGATCAGAGCAGTTTGTGAGATGCCTGTTCAAGTCTTTTGCCCATTTTCTGTGGATGTGCTTGTCCTTCAGAAACGTACTGCTTTTTCAGAACATTATTAACCATTTGTCTGTGACAAGGATTGAAACACTTACTCCTGGTTTGCCATTTGCTTTTAATTTTGGCTTATGGTATCTTTAACGATACAGACATTTAAAATTTTCATGTAGCCAAATATATCACTCTTTTCCTTTGTGGTGCTTGGAAGGGCCTCACCATCCCAGAATAATAAAATGATTCATCTCTATGCCCACTATTTTATCTTTCTGGTGGACTGGGGTATGTGGTGACGTAAAGCTTCTAAACTATGCTTCAGATGCTTTACTTAAAAATTAGCTGAGGGGGGCTTCCCTGGTGGTGCAGTGGTTGGGGGTCCGCCTGCCGATGCAGGGGACACGGTTTCGTGCCCCGGTCCGGGAGGATCCCACATGCCGCGGAGCGGCTGGGCCCGTGAGCCATGGCCGCTGAGCCTGCGCGTCCAGAGCCTGTGCTCCGCAACGGGAGAGGCCACAGCAGTGAGAGGCCCCCATACCCGCAAAAAAAAAAAAAAAAAAAAGAAAGAAAAAAATTAGCTGAGGATCTTGCATTAGTGACCAGAGATTGTGGATGGAATATGATTATATGGCTTTTAAATGGGTAGAAGCTGATATTTCCTATAGATCTTCATCAACCCCTCTGAATACAAAGTTTTCCCAGGTCAGTGGACTTGGAGAGAATTGTTTTCCCTTAATCGGTCATCTTCCATCTACCGGGCAGTGAGCCCCCTGAAGTAACGGTCAGTTTCAGAGCCACTGCTGACCCCAGCGAGCACACACAAGGTCTCAGAGAGGAGAGCCCATGAAAACCACAAAATCACAGAAACAGGGTCCCCCAGATACAGCCAGCATGGGTGTGGCTGGGTTCCCACGGGAGACGTGAACGCTTGGGTTGCTTCCGCTGTGTTTCGAGTCAGCGTGCAAGGCACTGGGCCCTGTGGGAGCCTGGGAGGGTCACGGATGTGCCTGTCTGAGGCCCCCTGCCCCGCGCCCAGCGGGGCTGCCTGGGAGGACGTCCCTGCTTCTAACGCCGGGCGATGCAGAAAAGAACCGACTTGTGGAACTTCATAAATCAAGACTATTTTTGTTCCAAGGATTGAAAATTGATTAAGGGTCGTGGGGATCCGGGAGGCCCGACTGCCTCAAGCTCTCTCTTTGCCAGAGTCCTGCGCGTCAGCAGTTTTCCCGGAAAGCAATCCTTTTATGTTTAGCATCCTCGCGACCGATGACTGTACTGCTGCTGCCTGGCCAGACAGGGGGTGCAGAAGGCGGGCGTGCTGCTCCCAAAGCTCCGGTCCTTTGATGACCCTTCGGGGGGAGAGCTGAGGCCTCTGGGCTGGACTCCGCTCAGCCTTCCTGCTCCTCCACGTGGACAGCCTGGGAGGGCCCCCCACACACATTTCTTTGTTCATTTGGCCCAGGTTTGCATCGGACATACCCCGGGGGAGAGGCCTTTTAAAACAGTTTACACGCCTCGTGAACATTGCCCCGTAAAATGACTTGATGCCAGTACCTCCCCCTTTGTGAAGCTTTTCCTTTGACCTACGATAAAGGTTGCTGGTCACTGCCCCTTGAGTCCTCTGAGATGACCAGGGACGGGAGCGCTGCCCGGGCCAGAGGCCCTTGTTCCCAGGGGCAGTCCTGGGACTCCACACCCCATAGGGACCCTGTGCACGACCAGCAAAGGCTTTGCTCTGCACGTCGGCGGGTGGGCTATGCTCTGCTTCGGTGTCTCCGTGGGAAGGACTGGCCCTGGCAGTCTGCTGCTTCCAGAAGAACAAGAAACACAGTAGGTAGGGCTTGTGGTTCCACAGCCGGGACCCAGCTGGGTCAGGTCAGCTCACCCCCAATCAACCCACAGACCGGGGAGTGAGGGGGACATGCCTGGGGCGCCTGCCATGGGACACTGGTTACACGGTGACAGCTGACCGATGCGGGAAGGGCCTCGGCTGAGCGTGGCTGGGACTCATCCCTCTGACTCAGCCCCTGAGTGTCCTTGGTGTCTGTGGGCGTCTCTCCGCCCCCCGCCCCATACAAACCGTCACCTCCTGTCACCTGACACATAACACATCCCCCCGCCACCCCGTCATCCCTCACCCGGCCCCCTCCAGTCCAGTCACAAGAGCAGTGATCTTTGAAAGACACAAGCTGCTGAGTCATATCACGCCCCCCTCCCCGTCACCCCACTTTAAAAGCCCATTAGTGGTTCTCTATTGCGTTAGAAACAGATCAAACCCCTCCCAGTGGCCTGGCCCAGCTTCCCTTCAGCCTCTGACCACACCGACTCCCTGGACTGGGCCGTGCTCTGCCGTCCCAGTTAATCACCACCCATCCTTCCATTCGCAATTAAAATGCTCCCAGGGGCTTCCCTGGTGGCGCAGTGGTTGAGAGTCCGCCTGCCGATGCAGGGGACACGGGTTCGGGCCCCGGTCGGGAGGATCCCACATGCCTCGGAGCGGCTGGGCCCGTGAGCCATGGCCGCTGAGCCTGCGCGTCCGGAGCCTGTGCTCCACAACGGGAGAGGCCACAAGAGTGAGAGGCCCGTGTACCGCAAAAAAATTGCTCCCAGGCCCGTCGGCTCGGGCACCTCGCCCACGTGGGCCTGTCCTCGGGGGCTTGGGGACACGCCCAACGGGGGTGTGAACGCTGGTCCAGCTTCCACACGCCTGCAGGGGCCTCCCAGTGTCCCCTGGCCCAGGCAGTGGGGGGCAGGGCCCTCCACCCGGTGTTCCAGGGGCCTCCTGGACGTTTCCAGCGACCTCTTTCCTCTCCTCCCCGCTCTGTTCGGTCCCCTGGGTCCCCTGACAGGGCGACCACCAGCCAGGACATGGCTTTGGGGGTGGGGGTCACCCGCCACTGCGGGGAGCCCCTTGGCCCTCGGTGTCTTCTCCCACCCTCCCTATCCCTGCCGCCCCAGGCTGGCCAACGGTGGGGGGACCCCGACTTCACCCTTTTCCTCCCAGGCTGTTCTCTGCACAGCACCTGATTCATTTAAACCTTTCACCTTTATCATGGCCAACGGGGCCTTCAATCAGTGATTCTCGAGCCCCACTGCACATTCACGAACACGAGGTCCACGCTACCCACACTGCCCTGGCCTTGCAGGCCCATCTTGCCAGAATGGAAGCAGCCCCCAGAAAAGACAGAGGCTGCTCCTCCCATCGCTGCTCGTAGAACTGAGCCTCCTTGACATCGCCAAGGCCACGGGCCAGCCCTGGACCAGGGCCAGCCAGCCAGACCTGGGACACGTGGGTGGGGCTGGGGCAGGGATGGATCCCCCAGGAGAAACCAGGTCCCCCCACCTCAAGAACGGGGTCCTCCCGCAAATGTCCCCTGCAGCGGGGAAGGAAGCCCCAACCGACCCCATCTCCCTGTGGCCTCGGAGCTGCAGAACTCCGCTGTAAGTGGTCACAGAGCAGGGGGTCAGGGGAGCGTTGTTTTTAGGTTTACGAGACATTTTATTGGCCCATCTCAGATCATCATAGAGTGTGAGATGCAGTGTTTGCACCCTTGCAATAATTTCCAGACAAGAGACAATAAAGCAGAGTGGATTTTAAAACGTGGGCATTGTCGCCTTGGTTTGAAGGTAGGCCCTATATATATATTATATATATATATATATATAATGTATATATATAAAATTATATATATAATTTTTTAAAATTGAAGTATAGTTGATTTACAATGTTGTATTAATTACTGCTGTACAGAAAAATGATTCAGTTATACATATATAGCTTCTCATTTTTTTAAAATATTCTTTTCCATTACAGTTTATCATAGGATATTGAATATAGTTCCCTGTGCTCTACAGTAGGACCTTGCTGTGTATCCATTCTCTATATAAAAGCTTACATCTGCTGACCCCAACCTTCCACTCCATCCCTCCCCCACCCCCCTCCCCCTGGCAACCACCAGTCTGTTCTCTATGTCCATGATTCTGTTTCTGTTTCATAGATATGTTCATTTGTGCCGTATTTTAGATTCCACATGTAAGTGATATCATATGGTATTTGTCTTTCTCTTTCTGACTGACTTCACTTAGTATGATCACCTCTAGTCACATCCATGTCGCTGCAAATGGCATTATTTCGTTCCTTTTTAGGGCTGAGTAGTGTTGAGCACAGGAGGAGTTTAGTTGCAGTCTGGCGAGCATCGTTTGGTAACATGCTGCATACAAGGCCCTTTAATCCGTCGGGAACTTGGTTGGGGGGTGAGTTTGCTAGTCCCCTTGAATGTTATTTAAAGAGGAAACCAGGGCTTCCCTGGTGGTGCAGTGGTTGAGAGTCCACCTGCCGATGCAGGGGACACGGGTTCGTGCCCCAGTCCGGGAGGATCCCACGTGCCGCGGAGCAGCTGGGCCCGTGAGCCATGGCCGCTGAGCCTGCGCGTCCGGAGCCTGTGCTCCACAACGGGAGAGGTTACAACAGTGAGAGACCTGTGTACTGCAAAAAAAAAAAAAAAAAAAAAAAGAGGAAACCAAATTACCTAAAATGAGCGCGCCCACGGCGGACACGTAGTGGGCCCTCATACTCCTCAGCATGTGAATATTTAGCTGAAATGAGCTGGGGTTCTGGCTGGGCCTCAGCTCAGAGAATCCGCTCGTGACAGGCATGTAGTCGAGGGGTCCCCCAGGCCAGGGCCTCAGTCACCCACAGAAAGTGAGAGCTGGCAGCCAGCTTCCTTGGGCAGGGCCTGGGGACGGGTGGTGAGCTCTGGGGGTACGGGTCTTCCGGGACACGCCCCCAGAGCGTAGGGAGGAGGATGCTGTGGTGGGGGGTGCACCCTGACTGGCCCTGGGGGACGTTCGCCCAGAGTCCCGCATCCCTCCAACCGTGGAGGCAGCTGGGGCCATGCTGGGGCCCTGCCAGCCAGCTGAGTAAAACAGCTAATGAATAACACCAGTTAAAACTGGGCCGCTCTCAGCGCTGAGTGCTTCACTGGCCCCCAGCCCAGCACTTCCCAGCTCAGGGTCAGCCCGCGGGTCCTCGGAGAGCTGGGGGCAGGAAGAGCCGGCATCGTTCGCCAGGAGTGTGGTCCATTTAGCTGGGCTGCTATTTTTACCCTTTGTTCTCCAGCAAGGGATTTTTCTTGACGGCAGGGACTTCATCAGCCCCTGGCCCTCCCCGCTTTCCCGCCTCTCTGACCAGCAGTGTCTTTCTCTCCTTTTGGAATTTCAGATGATGCCACCCACTTGCATGAAAGCCAAGTAGGTTAGTCATTGCATTTAGAGGAGGTGTCGTCCATAAGTGCTCTATTCGTTATTAATAAGATGGTGGCCAAAAGGTGGGAGTGGCAATTTGGATTTTATAAAGTTGCCCGGACAGGTGTGAGGGAGAACATTCTGGAGATGTGTGCTTCCCTGCAATTCCCGAGTGCGAAAAAGTTTAAACATTCTGGGGCCGCCCAGCTCAACTATTCATCGGGTCATAGAGTGACATCAGAGAAGAGTTAATGACAGGGCTTCCCTGGTGACGCAGTGGTTAAGAACCTGCCTGCCAATGCAGTGGACACGGGTTCGAGCCCTGGTCTGGGAAGATCCCACATGCTGTGGAGCAACTAAGCCCATGCGCCACAACTACTGAGGCTGCGAGCCACAACTACTGAAGCCCACGTGCCCAGAGCCCATGCTCTGTAACAAGAGAAGCCACTGCAATGAGAAGCCCATGCAACGCAATGAAGAGCAGCCCCCATTCACCGCAACTAGGGAAAACCCGCATGCAGCAAGGAAGACCCAATGCAGCCAAAAAAAAAAAAAACTATAAAAAAAAGAGTTAATGACAAATAACACTTTACATGATTCCCAACGGCCAGCCTGTCTCCACCAGTGGCTCACTCACCTGGAAGAGTGGCCACCAATGAGAGGCCACCTGCTGGCCTGCTGGGTCCTGAAGCTGCTGTGAGCTGTCCCTCGGCCCCATGAGGATGGACCTGCAGGGCACTCCTCCTCCCACTGTCCCTACGTGTGGGCCGGCCCTGGCAGAGAATGGCCGGCCATTGCTGAGGGCCACAGGAGTGCTGCAGGGTCAGTGGAAGGTGGCATCAGGCCCCAAAGGGGCCCCAAGTGGGGCTCGACCGGAGTTGCCAGACGTCTGGGGCTTAGGGCTGGTCCCGGTGGCCCCATCTCCCCACTCAGGGCCCCTCCCACTCAGCCTCTCTCCATCCCACCCGGCCGCTCCCCTGCTGACCCGCACAGCTCGAGGGGAGTGGGCACAGCCTCCTTGGAGGGGGTGTAGGGACCACGTCCTCAGACCCCAGCCAGGCTGAGACTCCCACCTGTCGCCACACCCCCCACCCCCCGTCACCGATGCCACAGAAAAGCAGACCTCCCAAGGGAGGCCAGTGGATCACCGGGCCGGGCTGGGACGAGACGTCTGTGACCGGTGGAGCCCAGCTGGGCGGCGCAGAGCAGGGGAGGGGCCCCACGTTCACAGAGGGTTGAGCACAGCAGGCTGGTGGGCGCCGGCCACCAGTGTGGTTCCCATGGCTCCAGACAGGCAAGGAGGCTGGGGGCTGGGCCTCTCACCTGGGAGCACGGCTGGGAGGACAGCCGGGCACAGGAGCATGACAGCATTTGGGGCCTGGGAGCTTGACTGGGCTCAGCTGGGAGTGGGTGTGCTTTCTCCCCCAGGCTCTGAGCAGGGAGGCCCTGACCTGAGTCCTGTCCTGGGCGAGCTCTGGGAGTGTTTAGGTGTGTGCACCCCTCCTCCCCAGGGGTCACAGTAATCAGAGAAGCAACTCCCGCTGCACCCAGGGCTCCAAGGAAGGAGGGCTGCCTGGTGGGGCAGGACAGTCGCGGGGTCTGGCGGCAGGGCCTGTGGGTGGCTGCACGTAGCTCTGGGCCTTGCTGGCAGCCACTCAAGGGGCGGATGCACTTTTCCAAAGACAGGTCTCTCCCAGCCGCAGGCTCTTCTCCAGCGTCACTCTGACACCCTTCCATGGAGGGGTGGGGGTCTCTGTCCCCTCTGCTGGAATCCGGTGGCCTTGTAACCATGGTGGAAATGACGCCATTCCACTCCAGAATCTTGGCCATAAAAGGTGACCCAGCCTGCACTGGTCTCTGCTGGACGCCAGGTGCAGAAGTCCCAGCCAAGGTTCCTGCTGACAGAGGCCACAACTGCAGAAGACGCCCCCAGGTGACTGGACCCCCAGGCTCAAGTCTTCCCAGACCTTGAGGAACAAAATCAGGCCATCCCACGGGGCCCGTCCGAACCCTGCCACCCAGACTCCAAAATGGACGGGGTCATCTTACAGCCCAAGTCTGGGCACCTGCGACGCAGCAGTAACAGGAACCCATGTAGTCAGGCCCTCACTACCCTGGCCTCCCAGCCTCTGCTGGCAGGTCCCGGGAGGGCCCCCAGAGGAGGCAGGCGTCACGGTGAACAGGCAGGGTGGGCCCGGGTCCAGCCCTGATGCGTCCCCATCTAGGTGTGGCCGGGTGGTGCGGGTCCCCAAGATGCAGCCTCTTCCCCACCCAACCACCGCCCCTCTGAAGTCAGCAGGTGCTGCAGCAGGAGGTGCCACCTCCGCCTCCCAGCCCGGCCAATGGCGTGGTCTCAGCTCAGAGCCTCCCCAAGGTAGCACTTTCAGGGGCTGCTTTAACCAAAGGCCATTAAGCTGTCATGGCCCATATGTCTCACGTCCTCCTTCCTGCCTGTTACTGCTGGGCTGGTGTGCATGAGATGCGTCTCTTCCCGTCTCCTCCCCCTTAGAGTCACCGCAATCCAGCCAGACCGCCCCCCACCCCACCAGCTCTGAGCTCATCGGCTCTGCCGTCAATTATTCACCCCCAGAGCTGGGGTGTGGGGCAAGAACCTTGGGTCTGACGAGGGCTTTGGGTCCCAGGCAGCTCGAGTGGCTCAGAGGATGGTGGGCAGGGGCCAGGGCGAGCTCCAGCCCCTCTGCTCCTGGCTCCACGTGTGGCCAAATGGCTCCCAGCTCCCAGCGCAGACTTGGAGTCCGGCCCTGCCCCACTTTCCCCACGGTCGAGGCGGGAGGTTAGGCAGCTGCTGCCCAAGTCCAAGGATGTTGGTCGACTTTGATGCAGAAAAAGAAGATGTTGCATCAATGTGCTGACACCACACCCCACCCGACCGGCTGCTGGCCACACTCAGCCTCCCCTGCCAGATGCAGGACAGCTGGGGTGGCTGCCCATGGAGTCCTCACTACCTCCCTGAGCTAATGGCACTGCCCAGGTATTGTAACTGGAATATCGAGTATTGAGCCAGCCATGCATTCAGAGATGACTGCACTCAGTTACGACAGACTCATTATTTTTGCTGGATTCAATTTCCTAGTATCTACTGAGGATTTTTGCACATTATGGACTAAAACTTTGGGTGCCCCTAAAATTCCCCTGAAACCCATGTGTTGAAGCCTTATCTCCAATGTGATGGTATTTGGAGAGGGGGCTTTGGGAGGTAATTAGGGTTAGATTAGGTCATGAGGATGTGGCCCTCACGGTAGGATTAGTGGCCCCATGAGCAGAGCCACTCTATCTGCATGCACACCGAGGAGAAGCCCCGTGAGGACATAGCAAGAAGGCTGCTGACTGCCGGCCCAAAGGGGAGCCCTCACCAAAACCAGATTGTGCCAGCACACTGACCTCGGACTTGCAGCCTCCAAACCTGTGAGAAAATGAGTTTCTAGTGTTCAAACTACCCAGGCTGTGGTATTTTGTTGAGGCAGCCTAGCTGGCTAAGGCAGTATTGATGTTCATGTGGCCCGGCCTCCCCTCAGGCTGTCCAGGTGAGGTCCAGCATACACTCCAGCACCCAGGACTAACCAGCACACTGGCCTGACCATCACCCAGGCCTGACCATCACCCGGGCCTGACCTGCAACCAGGCCTGACCTGCACTCAGGTCTGACCATCACCCAGGCCTGACCAGCACCCGGGCCTGACCATCACCCAGGTCTGACCAGCACACGGGCCTGACCAGCATCCAGGCCTGACCTGCACCCAGGTCTGACCATCACCCAGGCCTGACCTGTACCAGGGCTGACCTGCACCAGGCCTGACCAGCACCCGGGCCTGACCTGCACCAGGCCTGACCAGCACCCAGGCCTGACCCGCATGGGGCCGACATGGCCAGAGGCCCCAGGGGCTACGAGCTGACCTGGGCTGAGCACCCCTACAGCCAGCCCTTCCCCCCCAGGCCACACGGGGGCTCATGGGGAGCGGTGCTCCCGGGCAGATGCAGCCGGCCTCTGTCCCAGGCTGACCACCTGGCCTGGAGCCATCTCCCCTCCCGACTGCTGGAGGGTCACTGTCATTGCCCTATGGAGGTGACTCCAGGGGGCTCATCTCCACCAATTCGGGTGTTAGGAGCCCAGAGGGCGGGGGTTTTGTCCTACTATGCGCTGGGCCTCCACCTGGCTGGTGCCCTCCTGCCGGTGGGAGCCTCAGTCACCTCACGTGGATGATGGGCTTGAACACCTGCCCTGCAGTCACAGTGAGCGTGGCCCAGGGCGGAGGTCCACGGGATGTCCTTCCCCCAGCCTCGACGGGAGAGCACACAGGAGGTGCGTGAAGGCCCGCGTGGGTCCTGGAGCAGCCCTTACACTCCGCAGGTTGTGTAACCCCGAGCCTCCGTTTCCCTCTGTGGGAACCACGTGGGCGCCCTGCCATGGCGACGGCACCACCCCCGACACCAGGGACCCGCTCACTGTCCATCTGGACTCAGACAGCTAAGTCTCACTGTCTCTTGACCAGGGAACTTTGTGCCAATAATTACTGACTTTGCATTTATTGAGCACTTACTGTGTGCCTGCCCTGACCACACACACTGTCCTCTAACTTCCCCTCCCACTCCCCCCATTCCAGGCTCCTCCTCTTCTCTCTGCTTCCCAGGGCTGCAGGGCTCAGGCCTCCTCTCCCCACTGTCCACACCCCTCATGACCACAGCCAGTCCCAGGGCTTCAACGTCACCTGGACACTGACGACCCGAAATTCACGTCCATGTTTCGTAAATTTCCCCTGAGCTTGTCTTAGCCCTCGAAGGCCTGCTTGTCCACATGAAGGCCAGTGGGAGCCTCAGGCCTGGTGTGGCCAGGCAGCACCATCCTGCTGCCCCGTCAGGTCCAGGCCAACCCAAGGCCCCGCCACCAGTTCAGCTCCCTCGTCCCGTCCCTTCTGTGCTTTGTTGTTCCTTCTTCACAATAAGCCTCAAGTTTCCCTCTGCCCGTAGGCTCCACCCCTCCATCTCCCTCCCCACAGCAGCCAAAGGGACCTTGTGAAAACACAGATTAGATCCTGACGTCTCTGCCCCCACCTCATTCAGAACAAAACCTGCTCCTTCCTGGGGTCCACAGCGCCCCCCAAGACCTGCTGCAGACCCTCTCTGCCTGGGCTCCAGCCGCATGGGTCTCCCCTCTGGGCGTGGACTGCCCCCCGGCCCGTCGGACTCAGGGTCTTTGCACCTGCTGCTCCCGCAGCCTGCCATGCTCTCCCACAAGGCTGCGTGGCAGCTCAGGCATGACTCAGACATTTCTTCCGGTAGGAGTCCTTCCTGGCCTTCCACGCCCCCGCCGGCCTGTCTCCTATAAAAACCTGACGTTGTCTCAGCTGCTCTGTTTTTTTTTTTTTGTGGGGGGGGTATGCGGGCCTCTCACTGTTGTGGCCTCTCCCGTTGCGGGGCACAGGCTCCGGAAACGCAGGCTCAGCGGCCATGGCTCACGGGCCCAGCTGCTCCGCGGCATGTGGGATCTTCCCGGACCGGGGCACGAACCCGCATCCCCTGCATCGGCAGGCGGACTCTCCACGACTGCGCCACTAGGGAAGCCCCATCAGCTGCTCTTTTATAGGCACTGACCCCCAATACCTCCCACTAGAATGTGAGCCCCTGGGGGCAGCGACCTCCTCTGTCTGGTTCAGAGGTTTCCTGGATCAGTGCTGCCTATCGTGTGGATGAAGAAATGGAGACACACAGCAGTGAGCAACGGAGTGGGGCTTGAACCCACCTCGGGGGGACCACGGCCTCGTCCTGTCTTGGGACGTGCTCATGTGGGCGCTCTTCCATGCTCCATCCGCACCACAGGCAGGTCCTGGAGGGAGGCTGCTGCCGTGGGGTCCGTGCCCAGCCCAGAAAGATTCCAGGCAGCTGCCAGGGGTCCGACAGTGCTCCTGCCAGGCTGGGCAGGGCCTCCCTGGGAAAGGGGGCTGGCGCAGGGGAGGCGATGTCCCCACCTGGGATGCCTGAGGAACCCCAGGGCAGACCCCGGGAGGCAGCCCTCCCAGCCCCGCCGATCCCTCTGCGGGGCCATAGCAGAAATCGCTGCTCACCTGGTCCCGGCGAGTGGCTGGGTGGTCTCCGGATCTCGGGGGCTCAGGATGCCCTCACTAAGCCAGGGGCTGGTCAGAGGGTCTGGGGCCGGGGCAGAAGGAAGCAGCCATGGTGTCCTGGCCGGGAAGCCCTGCTGCTCCTCCCGGGAGGTGCCTCTGCTCCTGGAGGCCCTGGGGCCCTGATGTCACCTCTGCAGCGGAGGCGTCACTCAGCTCGGCGGGAGCCAGCCCAGGGGCTGGGCAGGGAGCCCTCCAGGCCTCAGCTTCCCCAGCTCTGAAATAGTCACCGCTGGCTCCCTCCAGGGGCGTGGGGATGACACGAACCCACCAAGCACAAACGCCCCCCAGCCCTCACCCTGCAGGCCCTTCACTGGCTGCCCGGGGCCACCCTGCCCCGCCTGTCTCAGCCGGCCTGCTGAATTACTCAGTCGGCACAGGGCTGGCCCCCGGCCAGACGAGGCCGGTGAGGGGGGCCGGGGGCGCCCTCCTGGACCACGTCCCTTCCCTCTGGCACTCTCTTAAGTCACCTCTGGCTGCAGCTTGGAGCCTCCGCCCACGCTGTTAATGGACCCGCAGCGGAGGCTGCGGCAGCCAGGCCGGCCCCACGCTGGCCCAAGCCCTGCCTCCGCTGCCTGCGGGGGCCACATTCACTGTTCCAGGCCCAGTGCTGCAAACAGGCTCCAACCAGTCACCGAGCTGACCTCCACCCTCCACCGCCAGCCAGGCAAGGACTCGGGATGGAAACGGGCTCCAAGACTCCCCAGGCTGGGATTGCGCATGGTTTGCCTTGTTTTCTCAAAAAGTGCTTCCCAGGGCCATGGAAAGGGCACGCTTTGGGCTGTGCCTGTGTGTGCACATATGCGTGTGCGTGTGCATGCGTATGAAAAGGTTCCTGCATGTGTCACATGTGCAACACTTTGCACCCAGCACAGCTTCCATTGCCCTCTGACTCCCCTGTGTACACGTGCGGGCACTTGCACACATGCACACACGTGCAAAGGTCCTGGCCGAGCAAGATTTGGAGTTTGGGCCCTGCATGCCGCGGGCCTGCTCAGCCTTAGCTTCCCCAGATTTGGTTTCGGGGCTTATCACTGCCATTTCCTGCTGGTTTATCCAGAACCCACCCACCCCCGAATATGTGGGCCCCTGTAAACCTTTGGCACCCGCTCTGCTGAGGGAAGGGCCCCATGAATCTCCAGGCCTGTGCCAGCCCTGACCTGCCCCCAATAAGCAAGGAGATATATAGATGGATGGATGGATGGATGGATGGATAAAGAAATCCCAAGACACGGAAACAATCTAAGGGTCCAGCAGTGGATGAATGGATAAAGAAGGTGTGGTATATACACCATGGAATACTACTCAGCCATAAAAAAAGAATGAAATCCTGCTATTTGTGGCAACATGGATGGACTTGAAGGTATTATGCTAAGTGAAATAAGAGAGAGAAAGACAAATATCATATAATTTCACTCACATATGGTATCTAAAAATACAAAACAAACAACAAAATGAAACAAAAACAAACTCATAGATACAGAGACAGGTTAGTACTTACCAGAGGGGACGGGTTGGGGCTGGGCTACAGCTGGACTTGTGGTGGTGACCTCTCTGTGGTGTATACAGATGTCGAACTATAGTGCTATACAACTGAAACGCATATAATATTAATAATAAAAGGGCTGGCAGATTAGTAGGAAATTGGTTATTCATGCCCCAAATGAAAGAGTAAATCTCGCCCCCATGTAAATCGCCGCTTGAGAAGATGTTACCCTCAGCAGCTGCAGCGCTTTGTGCCTCGGCCGGCGGGGACATAAAACCCTGCCTTTGACGTGAGCTGAGCCTGCTGCCTGCCTGGCGTCAGCTTCCCGGAGAACACGGATCCCGGAGAACACGGATCCCGGTGTGGGACCAGCACAGGCCTGGAGGCCACTCTCCTCGGTGCTGAAAGCGAGCCTCACAATGGGAGGTGGGGGGCCATGGACATTCTCGAGGCCACCTTGGACAGTTCCGGCCTCTCCCACCCACCCAAGAACATCTCTGGCCTGAGTGGACGGCGTGTCGGGCAGGTGGAGAGCCTCCAGGAGAGAGAGACCCCAACCAAAAGGGGCGGGAGTTGGTGGTAGACACTCAGCATCCCCCACTTGGGGGTCCCCCACTCGGGACCGCATCAGAGCGTCCTCGGCGGTCACTTCCCATCAGCTCCACCTCACTGCCTTTCCTCCCCTCCTGGCCTCTACCCCCGGGTCCTTGCAGCATTTGCTGGCATCACCCCTGTACAAACTATGTGCCCCAAACCTTGTCCAGGGCCTGCGTCAGGGACCCAGACGAAGACACCAGAGCTCCCCACTTGTGGCAACCCTGGGGAATGTGTCACACCGAGTTTTTCTTGACAGAGGGTCCCCACGTCAGCCCTCCAGCTTCAACAGTGCCAGTGGGGGCCCAGCCTCACGGTCCAGGGGTGAAGTCGGCTGGAAGCAGCTCCTCCCACAGTGGGTACCCAGGACCCTTGGTCCCATGGACGCTCCACGAGCTGTGTGGCCAGAGCCTCAGCACACGGCTTCCCAGAGGTGGCCCACAGGCCAGCAGGAGGGGCTCTGTGACCTTGGTGCCAGGTGCTCCCCCAATGAACTCATCCAGGAAACCCTTCTTTCTGCTGACAGCTGTCAACCCCTGTCCCAGAACCCGTGCTTCCTGGTGGCTCGCAGCTCACGGAGGGACTGATCAGACATGCTCCCAGAGTGGCTTTCCTTAGTGCGTTTAAATAGCGTGAAGCCACCAAATTAGATTTCCACACTCGGCCTCAGGAACATGTAGTTCACACATCCGTGAAATCCCGGAGCGGCAGTGATGCATCATCCCTGTTTGTGTTTCCAGAGCCACATGGCAGAGCCCCAGGCAACCCAGTAAGTGTTGGTGGCAAGGATGAGCCACGTGTAACGCCAGGTCCTGCCTGGGTGGCAGCCTCAGGGGAGGGGGGCACCTGAGGCCCCTCCAGCCTCGGGCACCTCTCCAGCCGGGTCCGGGCCTGAGCGCCGCCCCCTCCAATGGGCTGGTTTTCTGTCATCGTGCTTTACAGATGAGGAAACCGAGGCCCAGACAGAGGCAGCACCTTGCCCAGGTCACACAGGCCCCAGCCTCCCGACCCGCTCTGCCTCGGAGAATCCAGCTGAGCTGCGCTGAGGAGTGTGGCCAGCGGGAGACACAGCTCTGTGCAGAGCCACCTGCTGCCACCTTGGGCTGGCAACATTCCAGACCCCCGCTGGCCGTGGTCACGTGTGCACTGCACTAGACGCCCGCCACCACCTTGTCTGCGTGGCGACCCGTCACCTACAGGGGACATGTGTGAGCACATCGTGTGTTTCAGGATGTGTGGTGTGTGTGTGTGCGGCCACGTCACACCTGACCCGGGGCGCAGGTGGGCCTCACGCTGCAAGTTGGGTCTGAGGGGGGTTCCGCCCACACATCGTGTGTTCAGCTCTGTTGTGAGTGTCCACGTGAGGCCGGGGAAGGCGGGGCGAGTCCACTGTCATCGCAGAACAAGCCCTCTAGTTGGTGTGGCCGAGACCTGCAGGGCCGTGTTGCTGGTTCTCAGAACACGATGTACATACCTGTCCCCGGGCTCAGGGGGCACCTCAGATCCGAGGTAGCCAGCAGGTGTGGGGACAGCCGGGGAGAATTCACCTGCTCAGAACTCCTACCCGTCATCTGGGTCTCATTTTACACATCCCTTCCTCCAGGAAGTCCTCCCTGACCACTCATCCAAAGCAGGTAATGAGTACCTGCCATGAGCCCCACACCCCACGTGCCCGGCCCCTCAGTGGACTCTGCGATGCCTGGCACAGAACCTCCTCAGGTATTTCCTGGGTACATGAAGGTGTGGATGAACGCAGAGCTCGGCGGTACCCAGGCCTGCAGATTCCCTTGAACCAGAGAGCCACAGCTCCGTCTGTGACTCATGCCACTGGATCACTGGCCTCCTTGGGAAAATGGGCGGAAGATCTGACCTAATTCCCAGGAACACTAGACTTCTGCTCCTCTGGGCAGTGAAGTTCAGGAGACACCCCCCCCACCATCACCCTGGGGAAGGCAAAGGTGATCTTATGCGTTGATTGGCTGGGCCTCAGGGCCCAGTTCTTTGGTCAAACACCAGTTCAGATGTCCCGTGAAGGCATTTTCAGATGTGATCGACACTTAAACCAGCCGACTTCAAGGAAAGTGGGTGACCCTGTGCGATGTGGGTGGGCCATCCAAGCAGCTGAGGCCGCAAGAGCAGAGACTGATGTCTCCCCCGCGAGGCCCCCTCCTTCTGTGGGCACACGGTGGGTAGGCGGCCCTTCAGCCAGAGATGCGAGTGGGTGCGTCCAGCCCAGCTGTGGCCCCACTGCGGAGGGGTGGGGAGTGGCTACCCCACTACCACTTGGCTACCACTGTTACCAAACCAGTGGCATCGGTTTCAGCGGTTTTACTGTTTGCCCGTCTTTCCTCTCAGCCCAGAGAGGCAGCGACTGGCACACACCTCTGAAGCGGGGGGGGCGGGGGGGGTGTTGTCTGCCTCCCCGACCGGCGCGCACGCCCAGGTTCCTGGACAGACATTTTACGGGCAGCCTGGGTCTGTAGGTCTGAATCACAGAACACTCATATATCACACCTGTGCTGGGCTGCAAGCCCTGGGGGAAGTACTAATGCTTTCTTTCTAAACAGCCCTGACATGCGGAGCTGATAGGAGTTCAGTGAGAGACCAGCAGCGCCCTTGTGAAGGCCTTCTGGGTAGAGGGTGGAGGCTCTGGGACTCCTCCGCCCCGCCGGGGGCTTCACAAAGAAAGGATGCTGGGGGCTGGGGGGCGCTCAAACCTGGTTTCTCGGGACCTGGGGTCTGCATCTCCCTCCTCGCCTGAATTTCGCGTTCCAAACTTTTTCAAGGCTCATTTTTAAATAAAAGCAGCCGTTGCAGCTAGTTGAACATCCAGAGACTGTGAGAAAAGTACCGGTCACCCCTCCCGCCTGCCCCTTGCCCCTCCCACAAGCCGTCTGCCCAGCAGTTTCTCCAAAGCCTTAGCAGCAGCTCCTTGGTCAAACTCGCTTTAGAGTGAATCCCCTGGTGGGACCGCACAGCCTCTCATCACCACAGGTTCCCCGGCTTTGGGGCTTGGTGCCCGCAGACCCCCCCCCGCAATCTTTGCAGCTGCTGCCGAGGTCTTGGTGTGGCTGCACCATCGCCATGAAGGCCTGCAGGGCCTTCCGCTACAGGAGTTTCCTCCTCGAGGGCAGTTCAGGCAGGAACAGCATCTTCGCACAGAGAAGGAGGCCAGGCCTGGGAAGGGGGCTGCACCCCCGTGGCACCCACAGCCCTCTGGGTCCAGGGGCCACCAAGGGGCTGGGCTCTCCTGCCCACCTACCCAGCTCTCCCCATCAGATGCCCCTCTGACCCTCGGGCAGCCATGAGGATGCTCAGCTGGCCCGGGACACTGACATCAGGACATATGGTCACTTGGCCACAGTCGCCGAGCAGGTCCCATGTGTCACACCGCCTCTGCACCTTGGCTTCTCCTGGAAGGCCTCCTGCTCTCCAGCCCACGGCCCACCCAGGACCCCAGTGGCCCCCCTCCCCGTCCCACCGCAAACCCCAGCTGCACAGTCCTAGTCCCCTGCATGGTTGCTGAGCCCCGTGGGGAGATGCCACCCAAGAGGGCCTGCGTCAGCCCAGCCTGCGTCCCCGAGGCATCCACGAGGCCCGAGGCTCAAGGACGCCACGCCGGGGCACAGCCAGCACTGGGGGGGCCGACATTGCCCGGCGGCCCTTCCCTGGACCACTCTGGACAGGAGCCCTGCCCCGGTGTGGGCCTGGCAGAGCAAACCCCCATTTCCTGGCTGGGATGAGAGCCAGCCTCCGGGGAGAACTCATCATGCGCACATGAGCCCCATCCTACATCCTCCCATCCTCCCAGTGTCCTTGATGACCCTGCCCCTCCCCCAGGAAGCACCAAGGGACAAAGGCTCACTAGGCCCCTCCTGGACCTTGCCGAGATGCCAGGGGGAGGCTTTGCTCGGGAGTGAGAGGCCTGTTCTGGGGTCAGTTGCCAAAAGGGCATAAAAGCACGTTCCACAGCTTCTGTTCTTTGTGACAGCTCCACTCCAAGTCACGCCGCCCCAGGGGAGCCAGCCCCCAAAGGCCAAGGACGCGAGCCTGTGCGGGCAGGTGTGAGGCTGCCACGGGTCCCCACGTGTGCTTGGAAGGCCCCCATCGGGGACAGGCTTCGTATGCTCAGGGCCCCCTCCAGATAATCATCCTGGAGCCATCATTACAGGGGGCAGAGAGAAAAGAGAGAGAGAGAGAGAGAGAGAGAGAGAGAGAGAGAAGCAGAGAGAAAGAGGGGGAGGGGCTGCAGGACCGTGCAGTGGACGGGGCCGTCTGGCAGGCCCATGGCGCCAGCCTCTCCAACTGTCGGACGGGAGGAGGGACGCCTAGTGGTTATGGTCTCTGGTTCTGGAAACTTCTGCCTGTATTTGAAGCCCAGTCTGGCCTGTCCATGGCTGTGACCTTGGACAAGGCACCGACTTGCCAGTCTCCCTTCCAGCCCTGTAACACGGGGCGAATAACAGTGGTCTGGGTGGAAGTGTGGCCGTGAAGAGGGACTGAGAACATGTGCCGGGAGGGCTCGGGCGCCGGCCTCCACAGTGTTCTCCAAACACCAGCCCCCCAGACCTCGCTTTTAAAACAAGCCTATGCCCCACCCCTCGTCCCCTTTCTGGGCCGGGAGGGGCATGACGCTAGGGAACATGGCAGTTTCTAGAATTTACTGCCATGCTTCCCAAGGAAGGAAATGAGCCAAGCCCTCAGGGGGATGATAAAGCGAGTCCAGGCGCCTGCTTTCGACAGGTGCTGCACTCCCGCCCGGTGTGGACCCTCCACAAGGTGATCCAACTGCTGTATCCATTCTGCAGATGGCAAAGCGGAGTCGCGTGGGCCCGGAGCTCACGCACCCCACCCCCACAGGCCTGACGCAGCAGCACGGAGCTCGCAGCTGACTGTCGGGGACACCTGTGCAAACGGTCAGCTCAGGGACACGCCTGGCTGTGTCCTTGGGCTCCCCCCTGGGAACACCTGGAGGTGGACCTGCATCACCATGCCATTTGGTGCCGCTTTTCCGGCACCTCCCTGCAGCGGTGGGGGGGGGAGGGGGCACTGCCACGGGATGCGCCCACTGCTCTCTGCTGCCCTTTAGCCAGGCTCCAGCGCCTCGGAGCTGCATGCTCTTCCCCCCAGGGCGGACATCACGGGGAGGGCGTGAGCGAGCAACGCGGACTGGCCATGGCAGCAGTTATTAGCATGTCATTATTAATTATTAATACATCAATACAGTTCATACAGTCCCGCCTGAATAATTCACGCATCGGCGCTCCATCTGTGGAGGGTGTAGGAGAAGCTTGTCAGGCCTGTTTTCAGGCCAGGGTGTCCCCAAACACAGTGAGTCTCTGTGTTAACACCCTCATTCCAAGTTGTGCCCAAAACCAAGCAAGCATTTTAATTAACTTGCTGAGAGTCTGATGAACGGCGCTCGTCTTCCAGCTCAACGGTTCGTGTGATAGAGCTGGGCCTGTCCTCCTCTGGACAGGGAATCAGTGCCTGGGGCTCAGGGACACACGGAGGGGAGGGGACTGGGTGCCGGGTTCCTGCAAGCCCACGTGCGCCTAGGGGCGTCCGCAACTCCCCAGCCCGCCCAGTGCAGGGTCCGCCTGAGGGCCTGCGGTGAGCACTGCAGCAGGAGCTGTCCGCAGGCAGGTCCTGAAAAGGCTCTGAAAACGTGGCATTTTCCTACTGTTGAATGAAGCGCTGTGCCCACATCCTCTGGCCTGACCCGGCTGGCCTTCTTGGGCAGGTATCGCTCAGGTGCAGAAGGCAAATTACTACCCAGGGTCCCTCCGTGAACCACTGTCCTGTCCTGGAAGTTCCTGTCCCCGAGCCTTCCTCTGTGCCCCGTCCAGTTCCCTGAGCCATCTCTTCCCAAGCAGGGAACTCCTGGTGGGGGCAGGAGGACTTTCTGTTTCGGGGTGATGAGGCACTTGGTGTGCAGATGCTATTTTTATTATTGTGTTAGTATTATGACAGAACCGATTGGAAGCTGTGCCATCGAGAGCTGACATGTCGCTCACTGAGAGTGGCCGAGGTCACTGCTGTGGGTGGGGGAGACCCAGCAGGATGGCTGAAGGTTTGGGGAGGGCCTCTCGGAGGGGGGCCCCTGCTGACCTGGAAGAAGGGACAGGAGCGAGGCTGGCGTGGAGACCACGGCGCCTTCCCCCTCGTGAGAGACTTAGGGTCCAGGGGAATTTGGATGTTCAAGGGAGCACATCCTGCATCCCGGGGGGCTCCCCAATTCTCTGTGCCCCCAGATTCCCTGCTTGTCAGACTGCACGAGACACAGCAGGGCTGTGGGGGGCGGTGTGCCCCTCGTGGGCTGTGAACCCCGGGCCCTGCGTCTTTGGTCTCTCACCCTCACCGTAAGGAGGAATGCAGGGCAGCCCCGGCTTACAGATGAGGACAGGCTTGGGGACCTTCCCCAAGGTCCCAGACCAGGAATTCGCTGAGGCTTCCGCACGCAAGCCCAGGAGGCTTCAGGGCAGCACACGGCCTCCCTCGGGGCTTTGGCCCGTGGGCTCCCGGCGCTGTCCTCCAGTGCAGGGCCGACTGTGCATTGAGGTTCACCTAAGAGGCCCCTCCTGACCTCCCAGTGGGCTCGGCCCCGCCCCTGCTCTGCCGGCTCCCATCTCCCTCCCTGGCTCTCATCTCCCTCGGGAGAGTGGCCACATGGACAGGGGTCCAGCTTGCAGCTACCAGGGTGGGCGAGGCGGGTGGTGGGTGGCAGCCCTGCCCCACACGAGCTCAACCCAGCTCTCAGGCTCCAATTTGTCTGATTCGCGACAAAGTCACCAGGACAGGAGAAACCCGCTCCTCGGAGCAATCTCCCTCGTTCTTGGTCCCAGGAATTCCCTCTCGGAGGGGATGCTGGCCTCTGCTGCCTGAACAGAGAAGCTTCTCTGACAAACCTGAGCCAGGGACCCAGTGCCCTTCAGTTCTGTGACAAAGGTCAGATGTTCGTGTCCCTGGTTTTCCTCAGCAGACGCCAGCTGGCCTGCCTGCCGGCCCTGCCACAACTGCCAATGACCTCAGTCCACCTCTGTGCCTTCGGCGTGCCCAGCAAGGAGAGGGCTGGACCTGGAGTCCCCACTGGGCCCCCTTCCTCTCTGTGCTGGCCAGAGACCCCTCCCCTCCCTGATGGGCCGAAGCATCCAGCCCCACCCTCGACAGGTCTTCCACCAGAGCTTCGGCCCCCTTGCTCCTGACCAACCAGCTGGCTGGGGGAGCGTGGCCTTCTGCCTGCCCCCCGTGCCCCTCTGCAGCCTAAGAGGAAGGGGGACCGGAAGGGGGCACACCAGGTTGGAACAATTACCCTGGCAATGGTGCTACTCTAAAACCTCCGGAAAACCTTGTCCAAAGGCAGGGGCAACCCCAGATACCCTCAGAAAAAGTTCAGAGCCCCCCAGACCTGCTCTCCAGGCATTTTCCAAGTTCTGGGGGACACAGAACACCCTCCTCTTCAGCCCAGCCCCTGGGGCCCTCCGGAGAGATGCCTGAGCCAGCCCCCAACACCAGCAGGGTGGCAGGTCAGGAGAAGAAAAAGGCCCAGCCAGCGAGAAGCAGATCAGGGAAGCTGCCATTCGGCTCATTTGGGAAGGGCAAGGGTGTGGCTATTGATCGGATATTTCTATGTAGACGGGGGGGTGGGGGGGGGGTGGGGTGGGGGGGCACGTAGCCAAAGCGAGGGGCGAGCAGATTCCTACACGTCATCATCGGTGTCTCTGCAGCGATGTCGGGCTTTCATGTAACAGATGCAAGTGATCCCATCAGTCACTGTGTCCCCTGGTTGGTGCTGGAAGACGCAGAAAGCCTCCATCTAGAAGTTTCCGTACGGTCTGGCCCTGCTGCCCTGAGAAAGCCCATTTCTGGCGGGTGAGCTGAGAAATACGGTCCAGCTGTGTATGGGTGGGAAACGCCTTGTGATCTGTTGTTTGTCATTTACTTTTCACTCGATCTTGACTGGGAGCACACGACCCCACCGTCTGCCAGTGAGCTTACAGACGGACCTCGCTCCCAAGCCGGAGACAAGCCGCCCACCCCGGGAGCCTGTCAGGGCTTCCCACTGCCACTCACCGCCGGGAAAGCGCCCCGTGTCTTCAGACGCTTGACCCCCTCATGGGAGGTGCGCCACCCAGGGGCCAGTCTGTGTCCTTCTGTGGGTCTCTCTCACTGTGGACACAATGCAGGCCTGGAAAGCGTACTAAAATCTACAAACACGAGCCCCTCGACGGCCCTGATATTGTCCATCCTGGTCTCAGTTATGTTAAGTTTACAAAATGTGTGCATTCTAATATTTCTACTTTTACTTATTTTTAGAAATAAAGTAAAGCCAAAGCACAGTAAAGCAGCTTGACAGCCACCCACCACTGCACCAGGACGACTGAGCTGTGGAAGTGACCCCTGGCCATCGGCCAGCCCTCCCGTGCCCGCGGCCCTCAGCACGGTGGGAGGCTCCACGTGCAGGGAGCCAAGCTCTGTCCACCCCGCATCCTTCCTCCCCTGTTGCTAACAGCTCCCTGGGTTTTCTCTGGAGAGCCTGGGCCATTCTGGTGGGTGGCCTCCTACCCTGCCCCCCTGATGAGCCGTCAAGCGACCCGGGCCTGGCCAACGAGTAGCCACCGGGGCCTCTGTGGGTTCCCCCTCCCTCCCCCCCCCTCTGCTCCCCCACTCTTCCTCTCTCCCGTGCTGCTTGCTGCCCTGGTTGGATAGATGAGCCTGGAGCTGTCAGGGGCCACCTGTGCCCCCACCTGGAGAGAGAGGAATGAAGCCCCAGAGGAAAGGGAGCCGAGGTGTGGAGAAAACAGATTTCTGATGACATAGTTTGAGGTTCTGGATCCAGCCCTGTTTTTGGACCCCTGGGCCATGGGAGCCAGTAAATTTTCCTCGGGTTTATATCCCCGGCCAACACAGTTTGGACCACGGGAGAGCGAAGGCAGACGTGCCCCTGTGCCTGCAGTCGGGCCTTGGCCCCCTCCCCCCTGGGGGTCCACGGCTCCCAGGCCCCCTGGAAAGGCAGTGTCCACCCCAGGAAACGAAATGCTGCTCGGCCATGGGAAGAAACAGGCGCGCGACGAGGAGTCACAAGAACAGCACGTCGGGAGGCAGACGCCAAGCGCGCCAGCACACGCCGCGCGGTTTCGTCGTTCAAACTTCCGGAAAAGACAGACCCGATCTCTGGGTGCCAGAAAGTGGATCAGTGTGGAGGGGAGACAGGACCCCACGCTTCACGAGCTGCAGGGGAGGCCCCTGCCCCCGAGGCAGCAGAGCAGAAGGGTCGTGAGTGGCCCTGGGCCCGGGGAAGGGGAAGTGGGAGCCGGGAGCTTTCCTGGAAGAGGACCTGGGTCTTCAGGGAAGCAGGGGGCTCGCCAAGGAAAGCCCACACAGACCCCGGCCTGGCCGCCTCACTCTGAGCCTCTCCCAAGAGCTGGCCGTCCCCACCCTCCCCGGGTCCACCACGGGTGCTCTCTTGCCTTCTCCCGCAGCCCTCGGGCTGAACTCGCCCCTCCCCTAAGCCCACCTGCCTGCACCTGCCCACCCTGGGCTGCCTCCTCGAGCTGGGAGTCTGTGTGCGGGGGTGGCAATGCGCGTCCACGTGAGTGTGTGCGTCGTGTGCGCCCACACGTCTGCCTGAGTGTGCTGGGGTAAATGTGAGCTCCTGCGTCTGTGTGGCCCCAGCTGTAAATGCTGGGGCTCGGAGCAGAACCAGACCACCGACGTGACAGGAAGCAGCGCGCTTCCCCAGCACTCGGCATGACTGTCGTGTTTGTTTGAGAGTCTGGCAGTGGGAGGACTTCCCCGGAACAGGGAGAGGGAGGATGACAAACCGGGTTGAGCCCCCGCCTCCGCTGGGGCAAACCTGGAAGCCTGTGCGGGAGGCTCCTTCTGCAGAGGCTGCTGAAGTGACGGGGAGGACGCTTCCCAGCCTGTGGACCCTCAGCGCCTCTCTGACCCCACGTGTCCTTGTAGGGAGGACCGGCCACCTTCCCCACCATCACCAGCTGCCCTTGTTACACTGAACCGTGGGGCTGGTTACTGGGGGAGCATCCATGTTGTCAAAGAGAGAGAGAAAGATGAATCTCTTTCAAACAAGAATTTCCTTTTCTTTACTAAAATGTAATGGACATTTCAGGGCCACCTTATAAGAAAGAAATATCCAGGAGGAGCAAGGACCAGGCTTTCCATGCAAAAGCCACAGGCCCCTCCCTGGCACAGACGTCCATCCGCTGGAACGACGGACACCAAGTGGAAAAAACAGGGAGTCAGGAGGGGGGTGGGTGTTCTCTCTCCCTACGAGCTCAAAATCCAGGATGAAAGAGAAGCCCAGTGATCAAAACCTCGGCCTTTGTAAGGGGTCGGGGTAGTGGCTGTGACAGCTGGCATCCCAGGCTCTGATGTGTGTCATTTTCCTTCTTCGTCAAGAGCTTCCAAAGCTCCTGAGATCACAGGTTCTCCCCAGAAACGTGGAAGGCCGGGTGCCGGGTCCTCCCGTCCCCGACTCCTGGGCAGGTCCCCGGAGGTACCTCTGCCCTCACCTGGAGGACAGCCCTGGCCAGACACACGAAGCCCAGGGACCCCACGGCCAAGTGCTGGCGACGAGAGACACCTGAGGATGCTGGCAGGCACCCCGGTCAGCAAGACCTGGGGAGGGGCAGGGCGCCGGGGCTGGAGATGGACACGGCGCGGGGGAGCAGAGTGGAGGGGAGCAAGTCCACGAGCGCTCGGACACGGGGGCCGGAGGGAGGCCGGGGGCCGGGCCGAGGGGCCGAGCGGGCCAGCTGGAATGTATTGGAGGCACTGGAATCCCAGGAGGTCCAGCCAGGGTGGGGAATCGTTGCTGTGCGTGGACGCGCACAGGGCGGCAGAGGCCGCGGCGGGGCCGTGCACACATCCTGTCAGGTATGTTGCTGTGGACACAGCGAAACCCCCGAACCGCCAGCGGGAAGGTGAGCAGAGGGGCTAAGCCATGGGGGAGGGGCAGGGCTGGGTCCCGCAGGCCCTCTGAGCATGGGGGTGGGGTCACCTCCCACCGTCACTCAGGCCTCGGCTCAGGCTGCGCCAGGCGTCACCCTCCAGCATGGGCCATTCACACCCTCTCCCCGGGGATGAGAAAAGATGGAGCCAGAGCTGGCGAAACACAGAGCCTCCACCCCAGCACGGGAGCCCCCATCCCTGGCTCCCCGCTTTCCCCTGGAACCTCACCGCCACGCAGCCGAACACCACCCCCCAGTGCAGTGAACGCTCAGCACAGGAGACCACGTGTGGGACCCCAGGGGTGACATGGCCGAGGGCCCCCAAGAGGAGAGCCAGACCTGCATGTCGAGCTGGGCAGGGGCTGCTGTGTGACCGTGGGCGAGCCCCTCCCCCTCTCTGATGCCCAGGTGCTCAGCTGGTGGTTGCACCCCACCCAGATGGACACGGAGCCTGGGATTACGACAAGAAGACGGGGCGCGATGCAGGAGGCTGTGTGGGTCCTCAGGATGAGCCTGCGTCCTTATGCCGTGCCCCACTTGCTGGGTCCCGGTTCCCTGGAGACCCCTGCTCCAGAGATGGGCACTTGCCTGCCATGGGGGTGGGGCTGTGATGGGAGTGGGGCTTCCTGGGGCCTCCTCTTGTTTGCTCACCGAATGTCTACTAGGCAGTGATAACAGCAACAAAACACGGGCTGTTTCTGTGACACGGCATGGAGCACGTGTGTCTGTTGCTCACTTATCCGTCCAATCTGCCCAGGGTGGCGCCCACGGCCCAAGGCGGAATCCCAGCTGGCTGCTTTTCCACTGCCTAAAAGCTGAGAGGGGCTCTTACGTTTTTAAAGCTCAGGGAGGGATAAAAATCAAAGGATCAAGAATATTTCACAACCGGCAAAAACGATATGAGATTCAAATTCTGGTGTCCACCCACCCATGCCTGTTTGTCCGCACACTGCCCGCGGCTGCTGGGAGGCTGTCGGCCCTTGGCTGGCCACTGCTCGGCATGGTGGAGGCTGGGTGGTGTTTTTGGTCATTTAATTCACAGCCCCCGTGTGGTCACCCACGGTCAATGAAGCAGAAGTTGACCTGGGCCAGGACGGCAGCTCTTGGAGTCCCGACCCCGCGCAGCCTGGGTGGGCGGGCCGGGAACCAGCAGCACCCCATCTCCAGGGATTCGAGCTGAGGGAGTTGCTATGGGTGGAGGTCGGGGCATCGTTGCATTTACAGGGGAGCTGCAGGCAGGAGCAGGGAGGGGCCTGGGGCTCGGGCACCTGGCCAGCTGGGGCAGCGGCTGGGCTGGACCCTGGGGTGACCCTTGTCTGTTCTGAGGCCCTGCCTGCTGGGGTGGGGACCCTCTGTGGCAGTGATTTTCGGCTGCGGTGCCGTCACCACTGGCAGAGTCAGCATGGGTCAGAATCAGAACCACAGGTGCCGCAGGGAGGACGGGCAGCACGGGCGTGGACAGGAAGGAAGGGACAGGCTGGGCCTGGGGGGACCAGGTGTCGCCATCCACGGCCAGGGTCATGGCCCGACTCAAACGATGGCTCATATTCAAAGGGCCTCTGCCAGTTCGGGGGCTTTCTGAACAGGTGCCTGGCCAGCAAATTGGCCCCTGGTCTGGGCACAGTATCTGCACAAAAGCCTCCCACCGGGACGGGTCCTCCATTCCTGGGCTGCTGACAGCTCCGGCCACCACGGGAGATGGATGTGAACTGTATCTAAATCAACTGAAAGCTAACTGACCAGCTTCTGGGGCGATAGCCGGCTTTGTGGGAGGCGGCAAACTGCAAGACCGGGGTTTTCCTTTCCTGAGGACGAGGGGTGGCCCCTGAGTCCCCAGCGGGTGCAGGATTCCACAGCCCACTGAGAGCTGCTTCAGCAGGAAGGACACGGGAGACCAAGAGCCGCAGATCCTCAGTTGGGGGCGTTTCCAAAGCAGGCTCCGCAGAGCAGGCCCCGGCCCTGCTGCTCCCGTCCGTCCTGGAGCCCCGTCAGGAGCCGGGTGACCCAGCAGCCGCCGGCCCAGGACATGGGGTGGCTGACGTGACACCAGGACACGCGGGCGCAGGGACTCAGCGGGCCGCCCCCACCCCCAGCCACCGCCCTCTGCATCCCTAAGGTCATCAGTGCCCAGCACTCCTCCTAGGCCGAGGTCGCTCTGAAGGAGGAAGAAGAGCAAGGCCGGACGGGCAGGACGCAGGCGCCGACCCCGGACCCCACGCAGTGCAGGCTCCTGGACACACGCTCTCAGGTGACGCTCTGGTGTGAAAACAGACATTTATTTTCACGGTGAACTGGTGAGGACAGCAGGGGCGGGGCAGCCACAGCTCTGCCGCCACATCGCCCTCGAGGGGAGGGCGTCTCCGAGGAACCCACCTCAAGGAGGGGCGTCCTGGCTCCTCGGCCGATCTGGGCCCGTGTGGTCGCGTGTCCTCCCGCCAGGCCAACGGCGCCATCAATGCGCAGCTACAGCTGGTTGAAGGGGACCAAATCCATTGAACAGTTGATTTGGTTCCATTTTACCAGCTTTAGCAAAGCATTTGGGTCCCGGGTCCATGGGAAACAGCGACGTCGATGATGAAGGCGGCTTCCGTGCGACGTCCGGATGAGATGCGGGCCACGGGGTGTCCAGGCTCCACGCCCCCACCCTTCCCTGAGACCACCTGTGCCGAGGGGCCCCCAAGCTCTGCCAGTCACAGCTGGAGTGTGAGGGGGGCGCGAGGGCGGACGTGTGAGGGTCACGCACACACCCAGACACACACACACCCCGGACACACAGACACCAGAAACAGAAACACCCGGATACCCAGACACACACACACACAGACACACAGACACCAGAAACAGAAACACCCAGATACCCAGACACACACACACACAGACACACACACACACCAGACATAGGGACACGCCCCCCCAGACACACAGGCAGCACACATAAGCCCAGAGAGACACACACACCAGAAACAGACACACCTAGACACACACACACACGGACACACACACACCCCAGACACACAGAGAACACACACACTCCCAGAGAGAGACACACACACCAGAAACAGACACACCCAGACACCCAGACACACACACACACACACAGATACATAAACACACACCCCAAACACACAGAGACACACACCCCAGAAACACACACGGGGACAGGGAGACACAGACACATGCCCCCAAAACACACACAGCCAGACACAGACATGCCCAGACGTAGACACATACGCACTCACAAACTCATCTTTACAGACCATTCGCACCCACTCGTTCTCAAAACACACGTAAGCTCACATGCTCACAGACACACACGCTCCCGCCCCCCCGCCGCTGGCCCACCAGGACTCCCTGGTCGGGACCACTGGAGGAAGCTTGTGGGGGGGTGGGCAGGCAGAGGCCCCTGTTCCTGGCGCTGACGCCCCCGCCCCCCCAGCACCTCCCTCCCTCCCCTCCCTCCACTGTTCACTCACTGATTCTTTAGCACTCCTGCCTTTCGTCCGGCACCCACGGCACCACCGCTAGACTTGGTCCTGGGGCCCAGCTACCACCATCTGGACCTGCCCTCATGGGCATACATCCTGGGGCCCCAGGACCCCGCAGTCCTGGGCCCTTGTCCCCTGCCCCCCATCACATCCCCAGCTGCAGCTGAGGCAGGACCGGCCCCTGAGTCCCGCCTTGGGCGCTGGCTGAGCAGAAGCCCGGCTTGCAGGGGTCTCAGTCCAGCCCGGCCCGGAATGGGTGACTGGGCTCCGCCCCACGTAGGGGGCTGTGGCTGGACAGGGGCCCGAGCCTTTCAGGGAAGCCAGCCCTGTGTGGCGACGTGAAGGAAGGCGGGGACCGCACAGAGGACCCTCCCCAGGGCCCGGGCTCCTGACCTGGGACCTACCGCCTGTCAGGGTGTGAGGGTGGTCCCCTCAGCTCCCAGGACAGCCCCTGGGTCCGTGTGAGGCCAGCCCGGGGCCAGCCCAGGCCACATTTGCCTGATGACCCTCAGTGACTTGGAGGGGACAAATTCCTCTTTAGAAAATTAGTTGTCCTGCCAGCGCCCAGTTCTTCAGGAGTCAAGCAGGGGCAGGGGTGCCGGCAACGCGACGCCCTGTGTGCGCACCTCCCTCTGAGCCCAGACCAGCCCGGCTGGTGGGGTGACCGCGCTCACCCCTGCAGCCCCCTCTCCGCCCGCTGTCTCTTCTCTGGGGCCCTTTCTGGCCCTGCCTCCTGACACTGTAGCTGCAGATGCTCGGGCGGTGGCGACGGGCGGCACGGCACGGTGCCCGCCCTCCAGGGCCACTCCAGGACACCCAAGACCTCAGCCCCCGCCACGCAGGGCGCCACCTTCCCCTCCCGTCCCTGCCGCACTGCCCGCTCCCCAGAGCTGAGCTGGGCTCTGCCGCAGGGTCCCCCTCTGTGCGTGGCCCTGGCCTCTCCCCTCGAGACCACCTCCCCAGAGCTCACTGGGAGCCCAGGGGTGGGTGCCAGGCGCTCTCAGCCTCACGCCCCGTGACAGACGGCAGAGCTCAGTCCCGGAGACAGAGGGGCTGGCCAGACCCCGGCTCTGCAAACACCTCTCTTGGTTTGACTCCAGGAGCACAGAGATGGGGGGCAGCCCTGAGGCTCCGCAGAGCGGCCGGCCCCCAGCCCTGGTGAAGACACTGGGCGGACGGAGCCACCCAGCGCGTGTATCGCCACTGTCGATATCCCTAATGAAGCGGAAGATTTGACAAGCAGTGGGATTGCCCCGTCGGCCCCGCGCCCTGGCCGCCACGAGGGGACGAGGAAGAGGGCCGGGCAGCTGCGCCCCGTTACCCACGGCCTGGGTAAGTGCCTCCCAGGCCCACCCGGGCCCCGGCGCCAACTTGGGTGCATGACACACACACACACACACACACACACCCGCATCCCCTGAGCCGGCGCGTCCCTACAGCCCACCACTGCTCTTTGATTTCTCTCCACGTGTCACTGCGTCTGGAAGAATTTCCCCAAATGCCAGGCCTTTGCTTCCGCATCAACTCTCCACTCCCTGGCACTCCCTTTGCACATTTCTCTCCACTTCCGGCCTGGCCAGGTCCCTGCTCGAGGCCACTGGAAACCAAAGCAGGAGAAGGCAGAACACCAGGCCAGAGACTTGGTCCAGAGCCCCGATCCTTTTCTACAGGGAGCTGGGAGATTCTGCATCTGCCGAGGAGCACAGCAAACATTTCACCCATGGGCGCCACAGTGAGGGTGCTGGCTGCAAAGCCTCGAGTGACCTCGGGTGACAGCTGATGGCCCTGGGGCCAGGGCTGTCTCAGTGAGCTCGCCCCAGCCCCCCACGTGCCTGCATGGTGTGAGCACCGAAGGCGCCGCCTGCAGCCCCGTGCAGTCCCAGCTAGGAGGGCACGGGGGCTCGGGTGGGGTGACGTCGCCTGTTCCCCAGACTCAGCCCACCCGTCTCCCCGCCCCCGGGCCACTCTCCTGGGGGCAGTGGTTGGATGTCCAGCCTCTCCCTCCCCTCACCCCCCATGCCCTTGTCCAGGGAATGTTCCAGCAATACTTTGCTGAATACATGATTACCACACTTGATTGTGCATTTGAAGGGCACACGGGGCTGTGTCCCAGCACAGTGGGGTCCACTGTGAGACGCACCTGCAGCCCAGGTGCCTGACTGTCCTGCTTCTCTGACAGGCGCCCTGGTTGGTTGTTGCAAGTCACTTTGGCAGACATTTCTGCGTCCCTTCCCCTCTGCATCCTGGGGTCTCTCACCTACCATCGGGGATCCCAACTTCCTTGCAGTATCTTTTCTTTTCTATCTGGAAAATTCCAAATGCTAATGTCCCACAAGCCCCAAGCTCCCGAGCAGCCCGTGGCTCAGAGACCAGATGCCCCACGAGCCCCGCCCCCACAGGCCCCCACTCCTCCTTCTCAGGCCCTGAGCTCACCTCCCCTCACCACGTGGCTGCCCCTGCTGCTCCAGGGCCTCTGACCCTATAGTGCCAGCCACTGCCAAGCCCTCTCGGTGACTTGCAATCACGTCACAAACTCTGCATTCACGTGAGCGACGCCTCTTGCCCAGGGCAGGGCCTGCCCCTGGGTCGTGGCTGCAGGGCCTGGCACGGAGACGGCCGTGTTCTGGTGGATCTACCACTCGCCGGAGAAGCGGGGCTACGGCTGGAGCTGGCGGGGGTTTCGTCGGCACAGCCCCTCCCACCCCTGCCCTTCTGCCTCTCTTTTTACCAGGGTGTGAGAGAACGAGGCTGCAGCTAATACAGTTTGTGCATGTTATGAACCAAACAATTAAACAGGTTTTAAAACATCTGCTGATGGAATCATTCCACACAGGGAAGTACACTCAGCATTTTTGAGCAGCGACTGATACAAGATGCGGGGAATCGCTGCCGAAAACACCAGCAGCCCCGTTAAAATCAATAGAAAATTAGATGTTATGAAAAATGCGATATGTGTCCAATTAGTTCTAATCCGAGCAAACAGCTCCGACAAAGGCCAGTGCTCCGAGATTTTGCCAAGATTCGCCGCCTGCAGGAGGCTCTGACCCGTGCAGGCCAGCCTTGCCCAGCGGGCCGGTGACACGCCGACACCCCCAGGCCCTGAGCCGTGGCGACCACCTCATCCAGGAAGTCCCCCTGCATTTGATAAGGCCCCAGACCCAGAATGCAGGCTCAACGAGCAGGCACTAAACTCAGCACAACCTCGCCAAATGAATTCCACCCCGGGTCACCCCTGCACCCCCAGCGGTCCCCAGGTCTGACCTTGGTGGAGCAGAGGGTGACCTTGGGCTCTGGAGCACTACACGCCAAGCTGGGAGCCCATGGGGGCTTCCTTGGCCAGAACCATGCAGCCCCTAGTCGTTGTCACTCCATGCCCTGTCACCACTGTCACAGCTCATTGGGGTCCCCTGGCCACTTGCCCCTCAAGGGTGGACAGGCAGCCTCTCCCCCATGCTGTCCCACAAGCCCTGGCCCAGGACCTCAGAGAACAGTGTCCACTTAGGGCAGAGGATACCCCCCAGAGGAAGGTTCACAGTGGGCACGATGGCCAATATCCTTAGTGAAGAGGTGGCACAAAATTCTGCTCAAGGATGACCAACAGCCCAAACACACCTGAGGCCCAGGACGCTGCCCTCAGAGGCCACAGGGCAAGGATGAAGCTCTGCCCCCCACAACCCCAGTCATCACAGAGACCAGTGTCCCAAGACAACGGTCCCCCTCCCCTCCAGCCGCATTCGCACACCCTCGGGGGAGGGAGCAGCTGCCGGCCACAGCACCTCCCTGCCAGGTTCCCTCCCCTCCTGACCTGGGAGGGTGTCACCGACTCATATATGGATCTGTTTTGTGTTTTTTACTACAGAGTTTTAAAAATGTAAACATCAACAACCTAATATTTTTTTGGTGGCAACATTACCTATTCACACTCAGATTCGCCACTAAGTTAATTTTTAATTCCAGATTTTGGTTAATTACTGAAATAAATAGCAAAGAGTGACCGTTAGTCCTGGGAGTGTGGGCACCCCAGCCGAAGGAGCCTTCCCGGGGGTTCTGTTCAGGCTGCTGGGACCGTACAGGGGAGTCTCGAGGGAGACCCACAATGGAGGGGCAAAAGGAACCCGCGCCCCCCAAAACCACTCTGTTTCTTATTATCGCCAGCACTGACCCCAGCCAGATGCTGACCAAGACTCACTCAGCCCAGCTCTATAACTTTTCTGTCTACTCCAAAAAAAGGTATTATTTCTCAACACTGATAAAAGTTTAATACAGGGTTGCCCGGGTTTTTAATAAACTTGTCAACAAAAGAGCAGAACAAATTGATGGGCCCCTCCTAGAGATAAATTTCACCTCAAATAGAACCAAAGAGCAGAGGGGGACGGGGAGACGGGGGCGGGAGGGGACGCACGATTGTTTTGCTGTCCTTTGCAAAAATGGCAAGATAGATTTTTGTGTCTTATTATTTCAAAGACAGGGCCGGGGTAAAAGCCGGTGTGATCTGAGGAAAGAGAGCGGCTTGGCTGAGAATCAGATGTGAGAGCCCTGAGGCCGGGGAAGGGGGTGGCAGCTCAGGAGCAAATTGCCGGCCGATGTGTCCAGAGGTAAGAAAAAGGCACTCGGCGCCACAGGGCCTCGCAGGAGCCCCACGGCATCCCATCCGCCTGCAGAGCTCAGTGTGCAGGGGCGGCCGTGTCACCACACAGATAAACTAGCTGGAGGTCCGGTGCGGCGGCCCACGGGCCTGGGACGCAGTGGAAGGCCCGAGCCGCACACGCGAATCGCCTGTGCTATCTGTCCCTAAACTCTGCCCGAGTTCTCTGCCCTCCCCCCAGCTTGGTGAGATCTGCTGGATGGGGAGACGCGGAAGTGTAGTCTGGGCCACGGGACTGGCACCTATGCTTCGAGGGGGACTCAGCAGGCCCTATATTCCCTCACTCCACTGGCCTTGGGGGGCAGTTTGAAATTTCACTGTTAGAGATTCACTTTTTGGATGAAAGATGGAGAGAAAGCAAATTCCCCCGGGAAGGGAGAGACAAGCTGCTTGCTGCGAGTCCTCTGGGGCATGTTGCCACGTCCAGCACAGGAGAGAATGGCCAGAGACAGATGAGGAGGGACCACAGGGAGTCGGGGCTCGGGGTACCCTAGCGCCAGCCTCTACCTTCTGCAAGACTGAGCCCCTTCCACCCCACACAAAAGCCCCAGCCTGGGCTGGGGTCCTGGCCCTCCTCAGCCCTTCAGTGGGCAAAGGCTCCGCCACGCCCTTGGAGGCAGACAGCAGGAGTCTCCAGGTACCACTGGATTTGATGCCCACAAAGCGGGCAGGTGGGGAGGGGAGAGCAAAACACGGGCAGGGGGCAGAGCTCAGAGCCTCGCCACCTGTCCTGTCGTTGCCACCGCAGCCGCGATCCCGGGCACTATGGCGGTGGGCGGGGTGTGAGGGGGCCGCCCCGGGCCTCCCCCGCCCGGAGTCATCCGAGTTCAGCCTCTGCAACGGGACAGCTGAGAATGTGGACTATTTATACCAGCCACGGCGGACAGGCGGCTGGAGGGACACGCAGCCCGGTCGCCATATGTGGGCATGACCAACGGTGCGCAGGCCTGCCAGGGGGGTGGGACCCAGAACCGCATGTCTGTCCTGGGTGTCCTTCAACCTCCAAAGGTCCCCACGGGTACGGGTGACAGGACCCGGGGACAGCTGTCCTCTCCCCGCCCTACTGTTAAAAATACCCGGGTCACTGTCCCTCTATCCCACAGAGTCCTCCCGCACTGGCTGGCGCACACACCTGCCTCTGGCCCCAGCCGTCCTCACTGGCTCCCATCCCATGCTAGAGGCTTGACCCCCTGGCGGGGGGCCCCCAGACTCTCAACAACCAGGCCCTTTGGAGCCGCCCTGGATGGGGAGAAGCCAGTGACCCTCCCAGCAGCACTTGTGTAGTGGGCCTTCTCTCCTTTGTTCTCTGCCTGGGCTGGACACGGGGGCCTGGGAGGTGCCTCTGTGCCCAGCGTCGCTGGCCCTCACTGGCACATGCACCCAGTCAGCCCACCCCCTTAGCCCGGGAAGCAGAGCTGTCCTGAGAGTCAGTGGGGCCTCTGAAGACCTGGGTGGGTGGGCCCAGGGAGCTGGTGCCTTTGCCAGAGCCGCTGCCTGAGTCTCTCCCGCTAAGGAGCAGCCGCGGGGCTGTCAGAGGCGGCCCTCTCATCCCTGCCCTTGAGACGCGCAGCCCTGCATGCTGCCCGCAGCTGCACCCCCGCACTGCAGCAACCTGGGCAGCAGCTCTGCAGCAGCCTGCACTGCTCCGCCCCCCAAGCCCCCGCTGCCGGCGGGCCGGGCCTTCCCGGGGTCAGAGAGGCCTGGAACTCGGAGCACTAAAGGCAGTCCCCACTGCGCAGCCAGAAACACGGCCCAGGGCAGCCCAAGCGCCGCCCGGCCAGGTCCTGGCCTTGCAGGGCCAGTTGAGAGAGCCCCGGAGCAGAATACGGGCCAGAGCGAACAGCACTAGCTTCTGGGAGCTGCTGATGCTGTGCTGTGGGCCCCTTCCCTTCCCGAAAGTCACGCCCGCCTCTTCTCATCCGGGAGGCCGGCTGCTGATAGGACAGTGGGCAAGGCCAGGGTCCCTCAGAAAGCCCCGGGAGCCGCAGGCATGGCCACCCCGAGAAGCAGTGGACATCAAGGCAGGAGCGGAGCTGCAGTGGGTAGGAGGCCCTCTGCAATGGGACGTGCAGCCAGCCGCACGAGGCTGAGTCAGCACAATGGTCACACAGGACCGTGGTTAACCTTTATGCTAAGGTGGAAGCAATTAATGCAACATGCTGGCCCCGCCCTCTGGTCCCGCCCACTCCCCCGCCTCCCCAGCCTGCAAACAGCTCCAGGCCCATCCTCCCCACCTAGTCCTGGCCCCCAAATTACTCAGGTTCCCTCATTTCTCATTTAGGACATTTGGTGGGGGGAAATTTGCCATTCAAGCAGCATCTACTCTGATGGGCTGGGGCTACGGCAGCTCAAGCATCCGTCCTGCAGGTCAATCTAATCATCTCACTCGCAGTTTGCTCTTCAAAATATTTTTCACGTGGGGCCGACGGCTGTAAAAGAGATCGCTGATACCTTTTCACAGATGCTTTCACCAAGCCCCCCACCCCCGAAAGCCTCCTGCCATCTAGTGCTTTCCTGCATTTGACGAACCATCAAACCAGGGCCACAAGGTGTTCTTAGGAAGCCGCGCCTCGAGGGACAAGGGACGTGGCCACCTGGCTCCAGATGAAAAAAGACCCTGTTCTCCGTGCACAGCACGGGCGAGCCCACCCGAGCGCACCCACACGCACGCGCACCCACGCACACGCACGCAGCATGACGGGGCTGCCCCTCCCTCCTGACCCTCACCCCAGACTCAGACCCGCTTTCCCTCCAGTGTGGAGGCTTCACGTGGAGCATGGCTAGAGTTTGTGAGCCATAACATAGACACATTTGACTAATTTGGCCCTGAACTGATGAGCTCCACAATTCTCAGACCTACTGTTTCCACCAGTGGAGCCTGGGGCTGCCGTAGGACTGCCGTGGGCCAGTCCTGGAGTGTGTCCGGGAAACCCGGGGGGCTCCCTGAGGACCTACCCCTCTGCAAGCTCAGAGAAAGGGGCACTGGCCACCTCGCCCAACCTGGGTGTCTCCCCGCAGCCACACAAAGCCACCTGGGTCCCCAGGTTGGCGGGCGAGCCCCATGAGCGTGGGGCCATCCTGCTTTCACCCCACCCAGCTCACCCCAGGCTCCTCTCCCTCCGCTGGAGTCCCAGAGCCCCCGCGGCAGTGTGTCGGGGGGGGGGTGCCCTGTCCAGCAAAAGCCCCTCTGGGTGGAGCACAGACCTCTCCCCTCCCTCACACGGAAAGGCCCAAAGACCCCACTCAGAAGAATGCCATCCTTGCCTTGGGGACCGTCCCTAGCTCCTCC
This sequence comes from Hyperoodon ampullatus, assembly GCF_949752795.1. NCBI lineage: Eukaryota > Metazoa > Chordata > Mammalia > Artiodactyla > Ziphiidae > Hyperoodon > Hyperoodon ampullatus. The sequence continues at coordinate 87,440,542 of NC_136927.1, read as the reverse complement.
CCTGGAAAGCCAAGAGTTGGAGCTTCGAATACAGAACATACAGCCCCGTCAGCGTTGCCGCGAGGCAGCAGGGCCACTGGGTGAGGGGTGCACGCCGGGGAGGGGGTCTGGCAGGGAGGCATCCCAGTGGCGCCCCTTTTTAATTCGGCAGATGAGAGACCTGACGTGATTTACAGCTGAGAAGGCCGCGGCTCTCCCCCTGAAAACTCTCTAGTTTTACTGCTCAGTCAAACCTAATTCCAAGACAGTAATGCTTTTATTTAAACACCACATCCTGCAATAAAGCCTTAATGTGCAGCGGGGTGTATGGAGGGGAAGCGAGTGCGCGTCTGCGGCCGGCCTCAGCGGCCGTGGCCGGCTGCTTCCCTCCCTGTGGCCGGAGCTGGAAGCAAGCAGGGCAAAGATGACCTTCTCGGGGATACTGGGCGCTGACCCCTCTGGGCCTGGTGGCCGGGAGGAAAGCAGTGCCCAAGGACAGTCCCACCTCCCTGCTGCGGGGTCAGCGGGGCCAGAGGTGGGGAGGCTTGAAAACGGGGTCAGACCCTCAACTACAGTCAACTCCCCAGGAGGTGGCGGCCACATGAGAGCTTGGAACTGCCCACGCCTCCTTGTCCCCAGCTCCGAGGAAGGGCCTGAGTGGCTCAGGGAACTGGCTGCTCCCAGACCTTTCCAGCAGCTGGAGGAGGAAGCCTGCTCACTCCCTCCTCCCTGTTCCTCCGCCCCCCCCCCCACCAAGGCCAAAGTCCTGCCAAAGGTCAGGGTACAGGAGGGGCTGGGGCACCTGCCGTGGACCCGAGCGGCAGTGCCAGGGATGGCAGGGAAGGCGGGATGACACACACTTTGGAGAAATGGCCCTGAGGCCCATGGAGAGCGTGCTCTGGGTGGGGACGCCAGCCTCATCCCGGCTGCAGACGCCGCCGCTCCAGGAGCCAGAAACTGACAGGGCCACCCCGTCCCCCAGGGCCCCCTGCCCTTTGCCTTGCCAGGAAAGGACTCAGACTGCGGAGACAGGCTTCGAAGGCTGGCCACAGCAACTGTCTCCAGTGCCTGGGTGGTCACAGTCCAGCCACAGGACCCACAAGACATCACCCCAGCCCCTGTCCTGACTGGGACCTGGCTGGCGGCAGGGTAGGTGAGAGGGGTCCTGGTCTGCACGATGCCAGCCAGCGTGACCCCGCCTTCTTTCACAGAGCAAAGCGCTTTTGGCTGGAGCTGCTAAAATCAGAAAGCGGAGTGAGGCCTGGCGGGGTGCGGGGGCAGGAGGCAGGCCCAGGTGGGAGCCGCACAGGTGCCCGAGGTGCCCTCGAACCGCTGGGCCGGGGTATTTCAGAGGAGGGAGAGAGGCCTGGGGCCAAGGGGGCTGAGCCACAGGGTGATCTGCCTCGCAGGCGGCCCGAGAGCAAAGGCCGAGTGTCTTTCCCTCAAAGATCCTGTCGCACGTGGCCGCACAAGCCCCTTCCCTCCCGGGCAGCTGGCCCGTCCTTTGGGGAACAGGCTACTTTGCTTGGCCTCTGAGCAGTTTTCTGCCCCCATCACACAAACAGCCCTTTCTTCTGGCAAAGGACCCTTCCAGGTGGCAACAAGTGATGCCCAGAGCCCCACTGCCCTGCCCCCTGCCCCTGCATGCCCCCCGGGGACCCCACGCCTGCCACGGGCCACGTCCCCTCTGCTGCAGTCAGCACGCTGAATATTTAATGTCTGGCGAACGCTTCCACCTGCTGACACAGGCAAAGTGACAGAACAATACCGGCAGGGGACAGGCTGGCCACCGACGCCCAGGCAGCTTGCCACCGAGGCCCGGCCCGGCCACAGCTGCCGGCCTGTCTGTCCCCCGGGCGACCCCGCAGGCGCGCGCTGCCCCCTTCCTCCAGTGAGAGAGTTCCTGACCTGAAATACATACTTCTTTACATTCCATAGCTTAGCAGGTCCATATGGGCACATAAAGAAGTATGTTTCCCAAGCAGGCAGTTCAACGGCACAGCTGTGGCGCTTGGGGAAGGGTCCCCCTGAAAAGGCTGCACAGAGGCCGTGGGTCTTCCACCCGATCCAGCCCCTGGAGCCAGCACGCCCCACCCCGCGGCCCCCAGCCCCGTCTGACCTCGGCCCTCCCCTCTCTCTCTCTCTCCCTCTCTCCCTCACACACGCGCGCACACACACACACACACACGCGCGCGCACGCGCACGCGCATGGTCAGGAAAGGCAGAAGCAGACAATGCGCTCCAGAAAGTCTCAAGAATCCCTCCGATCGCCCCTGCAGTTGTTTAGTTTTGCGTCAACGACACAAGAAAGGACCCAGGCGGCCACCTGCCACCCTCACCCCAGGAAGGATGTGTCATTCCCTCCCAGAGACCGTGCCCGAGCCCCCGCCGGCACCCTCCCTCTCCACCTGGGCGTCCCTGTCCTGACCAAGTGCACAGGGAGGGCTGTGTGAAGAGACAGCCGCTCAGGAGGACCCCTCCACGAGTGGCCAGGGAGCAGGGTGGCCAGAGCCAACAGGGAGCTCAGCACTGCTGGCCATAAGCGCAGACGACCGAGAAGCAGACAGGCCTTACCTGGGCAGCTGGGCGGCTTCCTGGGCAGGTCCCTGGTGATGCGGCCTCCCAAGAGACAGCGCCCCTGAGAGCCGGGCTCATGCCCCTGTCTTTGAAGTTGTGCATGAGAAGCGCGGTTGCAGGTGGACCTTGCGTCCTCGGAGGGCGGCTGGGAGCTGCTGGGAAGTGGCCGGGCCACGGCCAGCTCCCTCGGTGCCTCAGCCTGGCCACAGTGCAGATGCCCAGCCCGGTGAGGGACTGGCGCCGGCTTGGCCTCCCGCCTCTGGCCGCCTGCCCCTCTGACCCCCTCGCTCCGTCCCTCTCTCTCTCCTCCACCCTTCCTCTCCCCTCCACTCCTGGCGCATCACCACCTAAAGCAATGCTTGCGCCAGTGGACGGCCCACATGGGCGCCCAGGGCGGCTGGTCCTCACCTGGCTCTTTGTGGCCTGTGCCCAGCCTCCGCCAGGCCTGATCAATACCAATTTACAGTCAGACGCAGGGGCTGCCTTCCTGTTAATGAATTTCCCCAGTGCTCACCGCTTCTAATGAACCCGATAAACAGGGTTTAAGTAAACTTAGCAAGCGGCCAACTAAGCACTTTGGAATACGTAATTGTATCGATACTGTTTTCCACAGCATTTCAAAATTTCCCTGTGATGGAGACGTGGAGGCCCCTCCTCCCCACCACCTTCTACGTCCACCGCGAAGCCAGGAGCTTGAACACCACGAGAGTCTGTAGCAGAGTAGCGGGTCACTGGGGTCCGGTCCCCGTGCAGGAAGGGAAGCCACCCCAGCCCAAGCCTGCGCTGGGAGGACAGAGGAGCCCACAAGGTGTCGGGAGCAGCGTGGGACAGAGACCTCGCCGTGGCCCAGGTGAGACCCACAGGTGAGGAGGTAGGACAGGGAAGGAGGACGTCACTGACTGCCAGACGCTCGCTGGGGGTGGGCAGCTGACCGGGTGCAGACACGGAGGGTCTGCCTGCTGGGCCCGGGTCCTGTGTGGCTGGGAGGAGGAGGCCCTGGACCCAAGTGGACTTCTAATTCTCCCTGCATCAGCAAGATGAAGTGTGGAGTGACCCTGCCCGCCCCTCCCCACCGGGCAGCCCAGCCATCCCTGCGTGGATGGGCCCAGAGAGGGCCACCCGGGGCAGGGCAGTGTCTGCAGAGCCTGCATCGTGCAGAAGCAACTGGGCGATTTCTCAAGTCCCTGGGCTTGGCAGCAGCCCTGGGCACAGCTGGGTTGGCGTTTATATGGGGGGCGGGGGGGGAAGTGTGATCAGGGCTCCAAGGGGCACCCCCACTAAAAGGAAAGAGGCACCGGCAGGAAGGCACGGAGGAGCGACGTCCCGCTTCCACGGGGCTGCTGCCGTTTGTCACCTTCACGGAGCCAAGGGTAAATAAAGGGCACCCGAGACAGCTGCTCGGGCCCCCCGGCTTCTCCTCAAGCCCCCCAAGGGTGGAGAGCGCCTCGAGAGAACCTTGCATGATAACTGGGGTCTGAAGTCTAAGTTTCCTGGCTGCCCTCTGACCAATGAGGCCTCAGAGGATGGGAGGCATGGCCAAGGCTCAGACCCAGGACCACCCCCCCACCCATCGCCACCCCCAGGCGTTCATATGGATGGTGTCTGGAGGTCAGGGGAAAGCTGGGAGCCCCAAAGGGCAGGAGAGTCACCCCAGGTCCAGCCAGAGCCCCAGCGAGCTTCTATCCACTCAGAAATGAACTGCAGCCACTTTTCAAAAAGTTTCCCACCTTGATAGAAAAGGAGCACCCAGCCACCTCCAAGGGGACCCCACAGGGGCAGTGAGCTGGCACCGGGCCCCTGTGCCAAGCCCAGGCCCTTCAGCAGTGAATGCTCCCAGCCCCCAGCAGGGTGGAGGTCAGGATCTCTCGCAAGAGACCACCGGGCTGCTCCCCCTCCAGCCCCAAGTCTCCGCCCACGTGTGCCCCTGCTGTGCCCGCCCAGCACAGGGACCCTCCCCACTCTGACCCGGGCTATGAGAGCCGCAAAAGTCCGGAGTCCCCACCTGGGGCAGCCTCACCGCAGCCCCTGCTCCGGGCGGGACCCCTGCGCCCAGCGTTTCCACGGTTATTGCTGCAAGTTCCAAGGTAAGTTTCGCCTCGTTCCCACCCGAGCTGCGCTTGGCTGCGGGTTAATCACACCTTCCAACCAGCCCCCGCGGCCCCCACCCCAGCACCTCGACCCCCGCGCACCCCATCTGGAGGCGCCGCTTCCTTGCAAAATGCCCGCATGTCAAAGTTCTTGCCTCCCGGTTGGACGCGCCCTCCCTGCCCTGCTGGCTGCTGGCTCTGCAGTTTTCCAAATGCGGACGATGCCACGAGCCAAGAGAAAACTCCAGAGCACCCCCGGCTGGAGCCACGCGGGCGCCGGCACCACAGCTCCCACCTCGCCGGCGGGCACACCCCCACCGCAGCGGCCGGCAAGTTTGCGGGGGCCGTCCGGGCCGGCTGAGCGGGACTCACCGCGGAGCCCCTCCAGCCGGGCTGTCGACCGCGGCCGCGGGCTCAGGGTCGTGGCTCCCGGGTACGATGCGCCCCGTGCGGCTCCCAGAGAGATGCTGCTGCAGCCGCGGCAGCGCCATCCACCTTCTCCCGGAGCCAATCGCGAATGCAGGGGTGGGGGAGGCCGGAGCTCCCGATGCGTCCGCACTTGGGGGGCGGGGTGGGGGGGGCAGACAGAAAGAAGACACCAGGCACCCCCCTCTCCGCACCCTTGCCCTTCCCCCAGCCCTCCTCAGCAGCGAAGACTTAGCAGGGAGGGAGATCTTGAGAGAGAGAGAGAGAGAGAGAGAGAGAGAGAGAAAGGGAGGGAGGGGAGGAGGGAGGGAGGCTATGCGGAGTTACCGAGCGACCTCGCAGCCGCACACCTTGGGCCCTCCCTGCCTGGGCTGTGTCTGCAGGACGCCCCTGCACCCCTGCACCACCCCGGCCGGGGTCAGCACAAGGTAGAGGTCAGGTGAACAAAAGGGGAAGGTCCCAAGGGTGTGCAGGCTCACACAGGCAAACGGCCGGCCCGCACGCGAGACCCACACAGGCGGGGGAGGGGAGGGGAGGGGAGGGCTGACCCGAGGGGCCAGAGCAGGCGTGGCCCCCTCCTCGGATCAGGAGCCGGCCTCACCTTTGCAGTCCTTATATACCCGGACAAGCATCCCAAACACGCGCCCTGGCCAAGTGGCCCCTCGGGCTGTGCTCTCTGACCATATTTAGTCAAGCAGGGGAAAAAATAGCCTGTCAGCTGGGCCGCGGCTGGCCGGCCACCGGGAACAGGGTGGGAGCGCCAACGCCATTGACGGCCGGTCCTGGGCCCAGGCTGCCGGCCTCTTCCCCTCCCGGCCCCTCCCCACGGGCCTCCCACCGGCCGTCCCTGCCCTGCCATCCCCCTGCTATTTTTAGCCCAGCCCAGTACGGAGGCGCCTCGCGGCAGCCCGGCACACACCTCTCGGCCACACAGCCCGCTCCTAGGGGGGCCCTGGGGCGACTCAGCGGCTCCCAAGGCCCGCCGCCCCTTCCCCATCCTTGGCCTCCAGCGGGCTGGGTGCCACCGCTGCCCCCTCTGCTTGGCCCTTTAGCCCAGAATTGGGGCCCAAATCAGGTGGTGAGGGAACAGCCAGTTTTCCAGAGGCTCCCGAGCCAGGCCCGTGATGACGACAGGTCACCTTGGACAGAGAACCAGGTGATGAGCTGGCCAAACTCCACCCTGCCTGCAGCCGGGGCCACGTGTGAGCGGGACACCCCGCGTGGGTCCGAGTGCTGGTTACACCTGGACACCCCCTGGGCTCACGCCTGCATGATGTCATGGCTGTGTGCCGGCACAGCCCACGGGGACCATCCTCACGGGGCCAGGACACAGAGGCCGACCGTCCCCCGCCATGTGTGGGCCGGGCAGGTCTCCTCGCCTCCCTGGAGTCCCCCAGGACCAGGGCAGGGAACGGCAATAACGGGGTGGACCCGCTTCCCCCAAGGCTAGGTGCAGGGTTCACGTGGGGAGAGGAGGGGGCAGTTAGTATCTCTGTTCCCGGAGTGCCCGCCCAGAGTGTGGCGGCGAGAGGCCCGTTGCTGTGGACACCATTTCACAGCCCTCTGGCCCCTGTGCCGCCTTGCAGGCCTGGCCCAGCCAGGGACATGGGGTGCCTGTGCCTCTCAGAGCCGGCTCCCCTGTGCCCATCCCCCCATGACAACCCAGGCCAGGCCCCGGAGCGCAGGCTCCCAGCCCTGGGACCCGGTGTGGTGGGGACGTTCTTTGTGGATCACCCCCTGGGATCCACCCTCCCCCCCACCTCCCCGAGCGGCCCAGTGTGGGGAAGGGACGGCAGCGCATCCCAGCAGTGGCATCCCAGCAGTGCCATGCGGGCCGGGCCAGGAGAGCAAGGGCGGGGGGGTGGGGTGTGCCGCGGGGGGGCCCTGGAGCAAGAGCAGGGCTGGGAGGAGTGGGGGGCGGGGAGGGCGGGCCCAGCGCTCCTGGGAAGCTCTAAGCGGCTGGGATCCCCAGGCAGGCCCTGCTCCCAGGGCCACCGGCCCAGCCAAGGGGCCCTCAGCTCACTCTGGGTGCGGGGCGTGGACCCTGGGAGGTTGCAAGCTGCCCCCATCCAAACGCATTTCTGGGAACCCAAAAGCCACTTGTCCCCCAGCTGACAGTGGGAGAGCAGCCAGTGTGCGGGGCAGCAGCGGAGCGGGCGCTGCACGTGCCCCCTGTGCCCGCTGTTCCCTCCCCACCCCCCCTTCTCTCTCCGGGCAGGGAGTGGAGGGGGGAGGGGGTACTCACAGAGGTTGAGCAGGGAGGGCCAGGGAGTCCAGGGACCCTTGGCTGGGCCTGAGGTGGGGGCCGGCCTGTCCCTGAGGCCACCCCTGTGAGTGACGCTCTAGGCCGTGAGGGCAGGGAGAGGGTGTGGAGCAGGTGCTGCCATGAATCACCTCCATAACCACCTCCTAGTGGCAGCCCAGCCCTTCCAGACCAGGACGGGGCACAGGGCTCCCTTCCGCGGAGAAGGGGTGGTGTGTGTGGACTGTCCCGGGGTCCCCAAGGTCCCCAGGGCCAAGCCAGATGACACAGCACTCTGTCCATTTACCCACACAGCCAGCTTCTACAGCTAGTCCAGAAGCTTCTCTGTGGATTACCTCTGTCTTCAAAGCATCCCTAAGAGGCAGGTATCCTGCTGTCCCCACTTTACTGGGGAGGATTGGGGCTCAGAGGGGGAGCTGACTTGCCCGAGGTCACACAGTGGGGGCAGAGCTGGGCAGTGTCCTGTGGTCTGGCCACTGCTCCAGCCCCCTCACTGGGGCAGTAGAGACAGACCCAGCGTCGCCTGCCTTGGGTGCCGAGCTTTGGATGTCCTCAGGAAGGTGGTGGGTGACAGGACGGCGTTTCCCGCGTGAGGATGGATAAGGCAACACTCCCTCATTCATTCACCAGCAAGGATGTGCTGCTCGCCCGCCGAGACCACGTGGGGCTGGCCGTGCGTGTCTGGTGGAACGTTCCACCGTGGCCGGCTGTGCTCTGCTTCCCCCACGGGCCACCGCGCTGCACGTGGCTGCTGAGCGCTCACAGTGCGGCTGGCGTGGCTGCAGACCTGAATCTTCGATTTGATGTCATTCAATTAGTTTTAGTTTCAGTAGCCACATGTGAGCAGCGGCTACTGTGCTGGGCGGTAGGAGAGAGAGGATGAGGAACGAAGCAGGAGGTCCTGGGCCCACAGAGAGAGAAGTTTGGGGAAGGGATGGGCTTGTAGGTCAGAGGTCAGGGGAGGCCTCCGTCGGGGATGGACAGGGGCCCAAAGACGTCTGAGGTGCAGCGGCTGAATGTCTGGGGAGGAGCACCCAGGCAGAGGGCGCGGGGCGGACAGAGGGCAGGAGGGAGGGCGGACGGACCTACGGTGGGGCTGGGCAGAGATGTGGTGCTCGGGTGGTGGGAATGCTGCCGGGGGCAGGGATGAGCCGCCGAGCCCCAGGCCAACAGGGGTGACGCTTCTCAGCGATGCTGCGGTCCAGTGGGGAAGGACACTCAGGTCCTGGCCAGACCTTGAGAGTTTGTCCACAAGATTTGCTGACCCAGGGGAGATGGTTACAGAGAAAGAGGGGGGGAGTCAGGTGAGCGGTCCCCGGGGAATAGGGTGCCTCTGCCGAGAAGGTGGGAGGGGAGGATAGGGCAGGCGGGCACTTCGCTTCGTGGGAGGGGCCTCTGCCCCAGAGCCGGCCCCACCCCCCAAGGAGCAGGAGGTACCCGAGGGAGCGGCTGTGAGGGGTGGAGGTGCTCCCTGCCCAGAGCCCCTCGCGGGGCTCGGAGGGGTCCCCACGACCGGCCTGGGGGACCGTCTCCCGGTGAGGAGCCCCTGGACCTCGGGTCACTGGAGGCAGGTGTGGTTTCTGGGTCCCTCGTCCAGTGGACCCCTCGCCCCTCACCCCTTGAGCCGAGGTGGGGGAGCCGGGAGCAGCTGCTAGAGAGCAGTGATTTCCTGGAAGCGCCGAGGACAGTAATGGAGCCTGAGCGGCCCCCTGGGGGAAGTGGCTTCTGCCTGAGAGCATTTCCTGAAGCTCCATCCCTGGGGGCACAGGGTGGGGGGTTGGGGTTGGGCAGGCAGCCCTCCCGGGCATCCCACCCCATCTGCCAGCCTGGGAAGAGAGGGGGTGCAGAGCTCGGGAGGCCCCACAGAGCCCGGCTCCAGCCTCACTGAGAGACCCTTGGGGGCCTGGGTGGGACAGGGCAGTGAGAGGCCACTCTGACCTCAGAGCCTCAGCTTCCTTGTCTGTGAAGTGGGGCCACAGCCCCTCCCGAGTGGTGAGGAGGCTGAGGTGTGGACAGAGCCCCTGCGAGGCCCCAGCCGGGGAAGCCCCCAGACAGGATCACTGTCTCACCCACCAGAGGAGCTACTGGATGGATGGGTGGATGACCTCATCAGTGGGTCAGTCAATCCCTCGGCCACTGGGCAGCACGTGGGGGGCAGGGGGAATATGGCTGGACCCATGTCAATGTACGTTCAGCTTTGGGGGTGGAGGTGAGGCTGGGGTCTTATCTGGAGCGGGGAAGGGCAAGGCTGGGCCAGTGCCCTGGGAGCCACAGTCAGAGGGTGGAAGCTCCTTCACCCCAGCCTGGGCACCCACCACCCCAGGAGGCATCCAGAGCCATTCGAAGCATCAGTCCCCGTTCAGCGCTGTCCCCTCTGACGAGACCCTGTCCCTGCTCACTTTGCTGTATCTTGAGTCTTTAAACAAAACAAAATAAATCCTAGGTTTTATTTTAATATTTCACTTGTACTTTCTGGCAACAGCCAACACAGTCTCTGCAATGGTCTCTCTCTGCTAAGATGAGCCCAGCTTACCCATCAGAGCACCTGAGCAGTCAGACGTCTCTCCAGCGGGTCCACGGAAGATGCTCATCGTCACCGGTCACCAGAACAATGACCGCAGAGGGACACCGCCTCATACCACCGGGACGGCTGGAAAAAACAAGAGCCCCAAACGAGAACATAACAAGTGATTGTTATCAGCGAGGTTGTGGCGAAATTTGAACGTCAGGTGTTGCTGTTGAGAGTGTAACACAGTGCAGCCACTGTGGAGAATCGTCTGGCAGCTCCTCAAAAAGTCAAACCATCACAGCCAGCAATTCTGCTCCTCGGTACGTGCCCCCAGATGAAACAAGAACCCAAACAGATACTTGCACGCGAGGGCTCACAGTAGCCACATGGGGAAACCCAAGGCCGGCTGCCAGTGGGCGGACAAACCGCACAGTGAAGGGATTCAGCCACAGTGGCCACAATGTGGACACGTCTAGGAGACACAGTGCTGAGTGAACAGGCCCAGACGCAGAAGGCCGTGTGTCGTGCGATCCCATTACACGAGCCGCCGGGGCAGGAGAAGCCACTGAGACCGAGCAGACGGAGGGAGGGGGAGACCAACCACCTGATGGGAACCGGGCCCCCTTCGCGGGGAGGAGAACGTCCTGGAACCAGAGAGAGGTGGTGTTTGCCCGGCGCTGTGACTCTGCTAAATGCCACGGAACTGTTTGCTTTTAAATAGCTTATTTTATGTTGTGTGCATTTCACCTCGATTAAAAAACAACAGAAAAAGATAAGTGAGCTAAGGGTCCAGCCCCACCCCCTCTCGCCACTGACCCCCACCGCCTGGACGCAGGACCACCCAGACCCGGGCACGGCCCCTGGGCTGTGAAGGCTGAGCTCCTGCTCTCTTAGGGACCTGAAGGATGGACTCCAACCTTATCTGTCCCAACACCCCGACACCCGGCTCCACTCAGGCCGGGGAGGGGGTGGCAGGAGCAGGGAGGAGGGGGTGGAGGTGGCTGCTGCCTCTCTGGGCTAAGGATGGCCACAGGCACAGACTTTGGGAGGGTGTCACATTGCCCAGTCCCGTCGCTGCTGGAATATTCCCTGTGGGGTGGACAGAATAATGCCCCTCCCCAAAGAGGTCCACATCCCGACCCCCAGAACCTGTGAATGCGTCACCTCCTGTGAATGCAGCTTCTCTCCTGCCTGGATGGCGAGACCACAAACCTGGAGGCACACAGGGGCTCCTATAGCAACTCGGGGGTGTCTGCACTCAGCCGGTCGAGAAGACGTCCACCCGCAGGAATTCTCAGGGCCTTTCTGAGGCCAGTGCCAGTGTGCACGTCGAGTGCCCAGCAGCCCAGCCTCAGCTGACCGCCCCCTGCTCTGCTCGCCCATACCCTCACCCGCCAGCACACACAGGCCCACGGCATCTGGGGGCGCTCGGAGGGAGCTGTGCACGGCAGGGAGGCCCATGGAGCAGAGGCCAGCATGAGATGCCTGTGGGATGAGGCAGGAGGACTATGCGGTCACCTGCTGCCAGACCCCACTGCCCAGACCTCAGATACACACATATACAGAGGCGCACCCACACACACATGCACGCACGCACAGGCACACAGCAAAACAAATGTGCATACATAACCGTGATGACAGTGGGGAAACCTCCCTGACAGCTCGTAAAGAAAGTTAGATTTCATTGCCATGATGTCAGCAGAGAGCAATTTGTTTCCAGAGACGTCCCATCCAGAATGATGACAGCTTCGCCATCATGGAGACGCAGTATACTTCGGGGACCTGGCCATGTGGCACCACCGGAGCCCCTGTGAGGGTTAGTGCAGCTTCGGGTCAGCAGGGTGGCCTTGGACCTGCCCTACAGTGAGCCCCCACCAGCCCAGAGCTCCGGGGGGGGGGGAGGTAAAGGAAGGCCCCAAGAGCAAGTGGCACTGGAGGGGAGGAGTGCTGGGGGTCCAGGCTGAGCTCCAAGCCCTCAGGGGTCACCCTCCTTCTCTGAGGGCAAAGACTGTCCGGCTTCTTCCTCCGCCTCCCTCTCCTCTCTGCCCCCCTCCCGCTGTGTGTGCAGGGGGTGACAAGCGCTTCTCCACCTGCAGAAGCCTCCCCCATGGGGAGGACTCACACAGACTCATCTTAAAAGAAAATGAACTGAAGCCAGGGAACATGGGCCAGGCTGGGTTGCTCTGAGCCCCAACGCTGGTGCCCCGCCCCCTCCTCACAGACATGCCCACAGAGGGACCCTCACCACCCGGCTGACCTCGACATCGCCCCTGAGGACAGGGCTGGTACTCCCACTTCCGCCTGTGGCTGGTCCTACAGGGAATGAGAGGCAGGAAGGCGAGGAAGGGGGCTGGCCAGGTCCCCTCACCCCACTGGGTCCAGTGGCCCCCTTGGGGAAGTATTTTTCTGGGTCAGTCAACAGACTCCTATTTCCAGGGAGAAAGAAGCCCCTGATCATAAAGCCCGGGCAGGGGTGGGGAGGTTCGGGGGCCGTTTCTGGTGGCATTTTAAGAAATCCTGCCTTAAATGTAGAAACTCATCACAGCAGAAAGCTTTCCCGGCTCCTGCAGAGATGCAGCCATCAGAACAAGCTGTAAAACAGAGGGGCTCACAGCTCTGCAGGCAGGTCCTGATGCCCAGCGCAGCTGCGGGACCGGGCAGCTGGTGGCCTCACTTCCACGGGCTGCCTGCCCTTTCTGGGGGCTCCTGCCCCGTCACGGTCATCACATGGTTGTCCCAGTCACTGCAGCCACTGCTGAGTGCTGAGGGAAGCCTGGCAGAGGCCCGCTCTGCTCTCCGTGGAGTTTGGGGAGCAGCTCAGAGTGGGAAAAACATGGCCTTGGTGGCCAAGGGACCCAGGGAGTTGGGAGACAGGCCGTGCACAGGAGGGCTCCGGGGAGAGAAGGGGAAGGATCCCAGATGACCACGAGCATCGCTCATCCTGCGTTTGCAAGCTGAGCCAACTGTTTCCAACCCTGCCCCCAACTCTGCAGCGCACCTCCGAGGGGCCTGAGCCGGTGTGGACACACAGAGCAGACCGGGAGGGAGAGCCCCGCCTGGCTCTCTGGAGGGAAAGCCCTTCTGACTACAAGTCACACGTCCCTCTTCCTTCTGAGCCGAGCAGAGCTCCCACCCTCCATGTGACACGGGCGCTGGCTTCTGACCTACAGGCTGAGGGGAATTGACAGAAACACAGGCATTTAGACCACTGACCTGCAAACCCATTTAGCCCCCAAAACGTTTCCCCTCCATAGTGTTGGACGTGGGGACAGAATGTCCACCAGGTGGACAAGCTTCACTTTACCTGGGCACAGGCTCCGGCGCATTTGGCTAAGTGGACTCTTGGTGTGCAATCTCTGGACACTCCCTGTGCGCCATCCCTTCCCACCCGCTCCGGGCAAACGCAGGGGCGACGGCTGAGGGGCACCTGTTCCCTGCCCCCTCCCCTCCCTGGGGGGCCCCTCAGAGAACTTCTCTCCCTAGGTAGACCTCAGGGCTCTGGGGCTGCCCTGTTGGACGCCCCAGGCCCAGTGGGGCCCAGAGCCCTGGTCATCTCCCAGCAGTGCGGGCAGGGCCCCAGAGCCCCTAATGCCCCCTTCACGCCGGGTTGCTATCTGCTTGCTAAGGCTAGCGGTGGGGGGCATGGGGGTGGGTGCGGGGGGTCCCACGGCTGGGAGCCCAGCCCGGAGCCCTGAGACAAAGGGAGCCTGGGAGTGTTGATCCAACAAGGCCTCAGCCACAATTAGCTGGGTCCCTCATCGCTGCCTTATAAATATTCATTCTGCCATTGTTATAAAGGTGCTTTTTAAAAAAAACGCCAAACTCATGTGGAGTCAGGGACTGAACCGCTGCCAACACGCAGGCTGCCACGCCAAATCCCCTGTTGATGAGCCACACAGTCGCCACCGGGATGGCTTCTCAGGGCCCACGTGGGCGCTCTCTGGGGTTTTGCTTAATTTGGGACAGTTTTTTTTGTTCCCTGCATGTAACATTTATAAATGTCACAGTGTGCCCAGGATGCTCTGTGCCTGTGGGCGTGGCCTCCCAAGGGGGTGGGCCCTGCAGCTGTGTGGAAGGTGTGCTGTCGCCCTCCCCTCGGGGGACCCTCCTGCCTCCACTGGGGGCTGGCCTCCTTCACTTCGGCTTCCACACCCCGAGGCCGGAACCCCCGCCTGTTCTGCCAAGTTGTTACAGCCCATCTTGACACCCCCGAATGAGCACAAGGATGTCTGCACCGGATTGGATCTAGGATAGAGCCAGAGGTCGCCTAGTCTGGCCCTCCTGTCACCAGTAGCTGGATGCTTTGCTTAAATGCTTCCTGTGATGGGGTGCTCACTACTTCAGAGGTGCCCTCCCTGCCTCAAGGGAGCCGGTGATGGCAGGTCACACAACAACGATGCTGAGCATTGGTCAGGTATTGAAGCCCGGTGGGTGGCAGGCACAGGGGGAGGCTCCTGAACCTGCACAGCTGTAAATGCCACCACCCCCAAAGCCGGCCACAAGCAAAGCATCAGCAGAAGGAACGGCCACCCTTCACAGCCACAGATCCCCAGTATGTGTTGGGGGGAAGTGACCCCGGCCCGGCTGCAGGGACAGCTCAGGAGCCTCCCTCCCTCTCCACCTGCTCTTCCTGGCACAGAGGCTGCTCCGCTCTTGGGCCCCTCTCTGGGGCCACATCAGACACGTCCACAGAAGGCTGATCACAGACGGACACTCGCCATGGCCGGCTCTGCCCCAGCGAGAAATCCTGGGCCTGGCGGGGCAAAGGCTGCCCCATCTCCGGCTCCACCACAGGTGACGGTCAAGGGGATGCCAGTGGAGGCTGGTGCGTGTCCAGCAGGACACCCTGTTAGCACAGGGTTCCTGACAGAGGCCCCACCATCGCGGGCAGGGACGTCTCTACACAAGTCCCCCAGCCACGCCAGAGCCTCCCAGGTCAGGGGGTCTGGGGATGCCGCCAGGAATCTTCACTTCAGCCCGCTTCTCAGGGGTCCTGACGCTGCCACTTTGGGAGAGATTCCGGAGTGACATCTTGAAGTCACCTGATGGACCTGGGCTCAGACCCCCAACTGTGGAAGAGCCACCCTCCTCGTTCTCCTCTGTCCTGGGGGGTCTCCTGATGTGAACTCGTCCTACCCCCACCCCACCCGGGGCCTGGGGTTGAGACGGGGGCGCCATCACAGCGCTGGGCAGCCGGGCCCCCCAAAGCACCTCCAGGGGGAGAGAGTCACAGGGGTGCCTGCTGGTGTGCACCCGACGGTTCCCTCAGAGATTCACGCTTTCCTGTGAGCAAACGTGGGTCACCTCATGTTTATTTCAGTGACCTTCTCAGTGGGGTGAGCATGGCCTGTCCCACTCACCCAGGGCAGCTGGGAAAAGGGGTTCCAGCCCAACCCCAGGGCCCCCCAGGCCCTCAGATCAGCATCTCACCGAGCACCCCAATAACCGGTGGGTTTCTCAGCCCAGCTGGCAGCTGTCCCTAGGGTGACAGTGACAGTGACAGGCCTTCCGTCCCCTGGCCTGAGGCAGGCCCGCCCCGACCCTGACCCAGGTCCAACTCCTCATAAACACGGCCCCTCCTGGCCCTGCAGGCGGGTCTCCATCAGCCCCCGACGTTAGGGTAGGCGGACGATCCTCAGGGCGGGCACGGCCCAGCGCCTGGCCTAGAGAGGGGGCCGGGTCAACCCGCCCACACCGTCCCGGTCAGGGCTCCTGCCGGCCACTCCCCCCAGAAGAGGATGTACCGCGTGTACCGCTCGGACAGCTGCGCCCGGCAGCGAGGACTGAGAGTGGACCCCTCACTACCTCCGCGCCCTGCGCGTCAGACGCCAACCCGCATCTGGCTGTGGCCGTGCCCCCCTTCCCCTGGAGCACCCCATTGGCCTCTGCCCTGGCGAAGTTCCCAGGCTAGGGTGGGTGCGGCCACACTCCAGGCCCCTGAGCAAGCTTTTGCTTCTTGACAGTGTGGGTCCCGTGATAGCAGGTGTTCGGACAGTGAGAACCGGGGCCCTGAAGAAAGCCGTCCCACTTAACAAATGGAACCCTGCTCAGTCCTGATGGATGGCTTAGCCAGATCGTAAAACTCCGGAGGAAGTCAAATTCAGGTTCTCAAAACCTTGGAGGTATTCCTTGAATTTATTATGTGACCTGATAAATTATTGAATCCGAGTCCTCGTGGATCTGGACCAGGCCTGGCAGGCGGGTTGTAACACTCCGAGTCCTGAGGGTCGCGGCGCTCGCCTGCTGTGAGCTAAGGTTCCCCGAGAAATGTTCTTCTGGGAGCCTGGGCTGGAAATCCAGAATCCCCGGGAAGCTTTCCCAAGGTCAGAGGGCAGCAAAGCCTGAGAGGCCCCCAGCGTGGTCTTTGGGACCCTCTGTCCCCGTCGGCCCAGGGTCTCGGCTGTTTCTCTGGCCACCCCTCCCTGGGGAGCTCCCCCAATTTCCTTTGAAAACAAACCTGTGGGAGGCGGAATCCCTGCACCACGCCCCCCAACCCCGCCTTGCGCAAGGAGGGCAGGACCAGGAACGTGGTGGGGAATCTCTCCCAGGCTTAGGGCGTTAATCTACCAACTGCAAATTCATCAGAAGGAATGTTCTGCCAGGTGAGCCAGCCCTAATCAGGCAAGCCCTTCAAAGGGAACAGCATCAGAAACACGTCCTGCTGGTCTCAGGGAAGGAACCGACAGCCAGGTTGTGACTGGCGCATGGGGCCACGTGGCAGCCCCCAGCCCCCAGCCACAGACAGCGTGGAGTTGCAGGAATGAATCCTACCAATAATCTCACCAAGCCTGGAGGAGACCTCAGCCCAGCCACACCTGATTTCAGTCCAGGGAGACCCTGAGCACAGGAGCCATGCCGTGTTTCTGAACCACGGGGACTGTCAGAGAATAACTGGGTGGTCAGCTGTCCCGCAGAGCAGAAAACTAACAAAACACCGAATCTCAAACTCAGGACACAGTTCAAGTCACGTCCATTGGCTCCCCTAGGGAACCTGGGCAGGTGGTCTCCGCGTCCTCGGCCCCTTCCATCTCCCTGGGGCAGCTGGGCCGTGTTGAGAAGAATGCTGACGTTCGCCTAGGCTCCGTGGGAAGGGCACCACGGGGCATCGCTGCCCCGTGGGCAGTAGCACGTGGGCCATATCTGCAGGTTCAGCTCCACTGAAGGCTCACAGTTTGAGGGGCCGTATGACAGCCTGCTGGGGAGATGCCCCGATAGGTGCTTCCTGCCCACGCCCCAGCCCCCACCCCCAGGACGAGAAGAGAATAACAGATCCTGTGTGTCACGGGCCCGGCTTTTTTTCACTGAGATGACGGGTAGTCAGTCCTGCTTTCTGGTCCGGGCAGCAGTGAGCGTCTTGCTCCAGGACAGCAAAACTGGGAGCCACAGCTGCTGGGGTCCCATCCACGGCGACGTGAGGAGCCCCCGTCACCCTCCCCTCCTCCCGTTCATGACTTGGTGCAGGTCCCCCTGGTCCATTGCCTCTCCTCCCCCGAGATCCTTCGTGACCCCCAACTCCTCCCCCAGCCGGCCCTCCATTGAGCTAATCTCACCTAGATTTTTGAGATTGTCAATCAGCTAAATCGTGCTGGTGTTGGGGTCATTGCCTGACGGGGCAGAATCCCTGCAGC
Organism: Hyperoodon ampullatus; assembly: GCF_949752795.1. NCBI lineage: Eukaryota > Metazoa > Chordata > Mammalia > Artiodactyla > Ziphiidae > Hyperoodon > Hyperoodon ampullatus. The sequence goes on along the minus strand of NC_136927.1, from coordinate 87,423,073 downwards.
CACAGGGGGTGAGGCAGGGTCAGCCCCAAGGGGCACCCACGTGGGCGCCCTCTGGGGTTTTGTGGTGGGGGGATCTCTGCAGTGTGCTAGGCCCAGGACTAACTGCAGCCCCACTCTGGGGCCCGCCTGTGTGGGGGAGCTCAGCCCCCGGAGGCCTCCACCCCTGAGGCAGCCTCTCCGAGCCCCAAGAGTGACCTTCGCCAAGGCTGAGAAGCCTGCAGCCAGTTCTGCTGAAGCACCGCGCGTTCACGGTTATGCGCTATTTTATTGCCCAGTCAGTAAAAAACCTTCTGATTAGGTCATTGCAGAGGCAGGCGGATGCCAAAAAATATAAATTTCCTTTTGTCCACCACTGACCCCTCCACCTCCACGCCGGCCTCCGTTCTGGTTCCTTCCCCCTGTTTTCATTAATTACTGAGACATGGCAGCCATGCCAGGCTGCTTCCAGGCCCCAGGGCTCCTTTCTAGAGGCCGGGGGTGGGGGGTGGGCAGGTGGTGTCGGAGGACATGGGGGTGGTCTCGGCTGGCTCTGGGATGGGGAAGCCCCCTGCAGGCCGTGCCTCTGAGTCTGGCCCTTCCCAAGGGTGCAGGCACGGGGCGGGGGGGTGGGTGGCTGAAGGCTGTGCCCACGGGGGCCGGGGCCCCTCTCCAGGAACCGGGGTCTCCCAGAAGCAGCACCAGCCCCCTTGAAGCGGGTCCCCTGTGCACCTTTACGCAGACTGCACTGAGGTGGGGGCCTGTCCACTCACGCTGTCATTCAGGAGACGTTGGCTGGGCCCACGCCACGTGCCCTGTCTGCTGAGCACTGGGGCTCTGACCCTCCTCTGTGAATCGGGTGGGCTCGGCACCCTGCCCCTGGAGAGGGGGCCTGGCATAGGGGATGGTGTAGATTCAGACCCAAATGCCAGCTCAGACACAGCCCAGGCCTCCCCAGCAGAGAGCCCAGCTTAGAATCAGTAGTGACGTGGTAAAAGGATGGGGACAGGGCAGGGAGGACTTCCTGGAAGGGGTGGCATCCATCTCCAGGTCAGGGCTCAGGCCCTTTCTCTAGCTCCTGGGTGAGGCCTGCAGAGCCAGCCCAGGGGCACTTGTCCAGTCGGGGGCAGAGGTGCCCAAGCGGGACAGTCTGGGAGGCGGACACCACCGTGGACTCCAGCTCCACCTCGACACCTGTTGGGCAGACTCAGAATAGCCTTTCCCAAGAGGTCAGGTTGGGCTGGGCGATCGGAGGACTGGGCGGGTTGGGGGGCCCTGGGGGGGCTGGAGGGCAGCTGCTGCAGTCACTTTCCCTTTTAGGCCGAGGGGGCCGTCCCGCCCGGCCTGGTCACGCCCCCACAGCTCAGCAGCGAGGGTCCAGCAGACAAGCAGGACAGCACTTTGAAAGTCACAGGACGTGGGGCACCCTCCACCACTTCCATCACAGTGGTCCACTGGGGGGCTGTCCCCCCAGAGCCCAGAGCACCCTGGCTCCTTCCTGGCATGTTCCAGACCTGCCCGAGGATGGGACCGGCACGTGGTAGGTGCTCAGTAAATCTTCGCAGGCCCCATGACGGAAGTTGGGGCAGCACAGTCAGCGATGCCTCAGACACCAGCTCGGCCCGGCTCCCCCGCAGGGGTTTCCCCTCCCCCCCACCGTCTTCCCCAGACGCCCTCCCCAGTCTGGCCCCACCAGCTTCCTCAGGGCCCCTCCCTGGGCTGGAGACAAAGATGAGCAAAGAGCCTTCCGGGGGCTGGAGGCTGCTTGGCGGCTGCGAAGGACCGGGGATTCACCCAGCACCCCTGCCCGGAGCCCCCGCCCGGATCCCCGCCAGCCCAGGCAGCACCACTTCTCTAGTAAGTTCTAAGGGCGAGCTCGGCTTTCCAGAAGCGTAATTAAGTGTGACGACCTCACTGCGGCCCCTGCCCCACGAGATCAGGTCGGGCTTTTTAATTAGCCCCACCAATAAATATGTCAAAGTCCCCTTAAAAATATATCTGTCTCCCAAGGCCAAGCTGAGTGACGGCGGAAGCAGGGGCTTAGAAACCAGGCACAGGCGCCTCAAGCTCCTATGCCAGCGGCACTGCCTGAGAACAGAGGAGCCCACTGCCCGCCCAGGGTCTAAATGTTCAGCCCCACCAGGCCCCTGACCATGGCGGGGCGGCCCCTGGGGCCCCAGCTTCACCCGGGATGGTGGGGAAACAGGGGGCCGTGGCCGGCAGGCTGGAAACGCCCGTTTCTGCAGCCTCTCAGGCCCAGACCTCGTCTGGGCCCAGAAGATGGGGGGCAAGGCAGCAGACCCCCACCCCGGCAGGGTGGCAGGCAGGCATTTGCTTCGTTTGGGCCCCTCGTCCTCCACCCATGTCTTAGGGGACTTCCTGTTGTCCTGGGGGTTTTCTCTCCAAAGAGAAATGCCCCGGGGGGCTGTCGGGGTGGGGCGCCCACCCTCAACAAAGCCTTGTAACCGGCTTTGCACGTCTCTCCAGCCACCCCCCCACCCACCCCCACCCCGCTGTCAGTGGGCACCGCAGGGGTCAGAGAGACACACGACGCAGAAGTTCCAGAAGTTCACATTCAGAAAGTGACCTGTTAGTCCTGGTTTTCCAGCCCCTGCTGCCTGGGTGGATGGGGGTGGGATCGGCAGGGAGACTCTTTAACTTGGAGTCTCCCCCTGCGTGGGAGGGATCATTGCAAGACCCCCTCGGCCTCCTAGGAGATTCCAGAACCTCCCCGGTTCTTGCTACTGCCTCGTCTGGGTCTGAGCCCAAGTCCAGCGAGTGCCCCCCGCCCTCTCCAGGGGGCACTGTCCAAAAGGGGTGGCTGCTCGAAGCCCAGGCCCCCTGAGTGCAGGGTTGCCAGGGGCTCAGCCTGGCGTGAGCATGGCCCTGGGAAGGGAAGGACGGGGGTGGAGGTCATGACTCGCCCTGGAGGGGCGCCCAGCTCAGGGGGACCTCATCCACCTGCCCTCGGCCCCCTGCACACATCCCCCAGACAAGGAAGAGAAAGAGGCCAAGGAGGCTAAGCACCCTGAGCGGGGCTGAGGGGCCGGGGGCATATCAGGAAAGCCCCCTCCCCACCCCTTGCACAGCCCTGGGGAGGGCCCGGGCCCCAGAGCCACCAGGGCACCCACAGCGCACTCCCCTCTGAGCCCCAGCCGAGACCACAGAACATGGGCTGACGTGGAGGAAGGCCAAGGCTCTCACCATTGGTGCAGCCAACATTCATTGAGTGCTTGCTGCATACCTGCTTTTTGTATTCATCACACATCTTCACGACAAACCCGTGACCCGGTTCTGGTTTCAGGTCAGGAAGGCGGCACACTGACTTCCAATGAGAACTGAGGGCCCCCGCGCAGGGCCCCCACGGCTCGCCGACCCTGCCAACCCCCAGACACACCCCCGCCGCCCCCTCCCGGAGCCCCCAGGTGGACCCTCCGGCTGGCTTCCTGAGCACTAGAGAGCCTGGTATTGACCGCACGCAGACTGGGCATTGATTGGCTGAAAGGTGAAACCTGAAATAGTCCCCGTTGCCGGTAAACGGGATTTCTAATTGTTTAGGCAGCTAATCTCTGGTTGCCTCCCAGGAAGCTGGGGGGCAAGGGGTGGGCACGGGAGCTTTGATGTCCACAACCGCTGGGCAGGCCTGGTGGGGGCCTGCACCACCCACTCTGTGCAGGGTCCAGCAGGAGGTCTGTCCTCCCGGGAGCCCAGGCCCGGGGCCCTGGTCAGGGTGGCAGGCCTGGGACACGCTGCAGGAAATGGCACCAGCTCTGAATCCCAGGGTTGGTCCTGGCTCAGCCATGTTCTCCGACTCTCTGGGCAAGTCACGTCGGTGCCCCCACTTCCTCATCTGTAAAATAAAATACCAGCCACGGAGGATGCTTGCCTGGCCGAGGTGGCACGTGCACCGCCTGGAGGAGCGTCTGGCTCGGGGCGTTTGCTCAGTTAAAGGCGGCTATTACTTTGAGCCTAACCCCTTAACAAAACTCATTAACGTCATTAAGGATGTTCTTAATGTGTGGCTAGATGTGTTGAGAGGCCTTGGCAGGTGCTGTTACAGAAACAAGTGCACTTCAGTGGCTTCCCTGGTGGCGCAGTGGTTAAGAACCCACCTGCCAATGCAGGGGACACAGGTTCAAGCCCTGGTCCGGGAGGATCCCACATTCCACGGAGCAACGAAGCCCGTGAGCCACAACTACTGAGGCCATGCACCACAACTACTGAAGCCTGCAGGCCTAGAGCCCGTGCCCCGCAACAAGAGAAGCCACCGCAATGAGAAGCCCGCGCACCACAACGAACAGTAGCCCCCGCTCGCCGCAACTAGAGAAAGCCCGCACGCAGCAACGGAAGACCCAACGCAGCCAAAAATAAATTAATTAATTAATTTTTTTAAAAAAAGGAGAAAAGAAACAGGTGCACTTCGGAAGCATGGGGTCATTGTGATGATGCTCCCCGACGCTCCTAATAGGTCAGAGTGCACATCTTCTGCAATTCTACATAATTGCAAATGTGCTGAGTGCTCCCAGGGGTGAGGTGGGCCGGGCTCAGGAACGGCCCCCATCCCGGACATGCAGCCCTGGGGGCTACAAAGACCCATATGAACAACAAAACAATGCAAAGACGCCAGAGGCTGAGAGAGCAAAGATGGGAGGGGGTCATGTGGGGGTGTAGGCCAGGATGAGAGCTTTGATTTTATTCTAAGGGAACAGGAAGCCCCTGGGAGTATCACGAAGGGAGAATGATGGGTCCAGGAGGGGAGCCGATGGGAGCCCAGGGCAGGGGCCGCGCTGGGGCTGGGAGGGAGGGAGGTGGGCACTGGCTGGGAAGCCTTCACAGCACCTCACTTCTGGACCTGGGGCCCTTGGCACTCTGACCCCGGAGCAGTGACCTCCTCCTCCCCTACTTGTCCCCACTCACCAACGCCACCAAGGCCTGGAGCAGGGGCTTCAAACCCCCACGTGCCCACATATGTGCCAGGTGTGAACACGGGCGCCTCCCCCTGCCCTGCCCCCAGCACTCCCCGGTGCCCCCCTGGTGCCACCCCCCCCCCCAGTGTGCCAGGGAGCAGCTCTGCCTGCACATCTCCAACCCATTAGGGCCCGGCTGACATTTCTCCCAGAAATAATTAACTTTGACATCACAAAGGGCATTTCCAGCAGCCAAGGTCATCCCAGGGCTGGCCGCGGCCTCTCTGTCCGCGGTCCCTCCCCAGCCCACAGCTTGGACGAATGGGGTTTCAGAGACCTGGCTCCCGGCTCGGCTCGAAGGAGTGAAGAGAAGCTAACGCTGCTTTTCTTGCAGGAATAACTGCTGCTGCCTCGTCAGCTGCAAACTGCCTGGCGGGGGAGGCTGGCAGAGCTGCCTCGGACTCCGAATCCCGAAGGGACCACGGGGCTGCAGGCGCGGGGGCTGCTCAGGGCGCCTTGCTCACTGTCAAGGGCTAGTGTCAGCCTCCTGCTCTCTGAGCACAAACTTCTCTGGCTCCCCCATAACCTGAGTGTGGGCTGCGGGGAGCCGGCTGGGAGTGGGGTGACCGGGGCCACCTGCCCACACCTGCAAACGAGTGATAGAGCCTTGCCTTCACAGGCGTCCAAGGTCAGTGAGAGAGAGTGCAGGCTGCCCGGCACACACGTGTGCTCACTGGGCGTGCAACTGTCCTGGGGCCACCACAACAAAGCCCCACAGACCAGCTCTGTTCCCGAGGCTGGTTCCTTCCGAGGGAGGATCTGCCCCAGGCCTCTCTCCAGCTCCTGCTGACATCTTGGCGTCCCTTGGCTTGTAGAAGCATCGCCCTGACCTCTACCTTCATCTTCACATGGTGTCTCCCTGTGAGCGTGTCTGTCCCAATGTGCCCTTTTATAAGGACACCAGTCATTTGGATTAGGAGCCACGCTTCCCCAGGGTGACCTCATCTTAGCTAATTACATCTGCAACCACCCTATTTCCAAATAAGGTCACATTCTGAGGTCCTGAGGGGGAGGACTTCAACATACAGGTTTTTAGGAGACACAATTCACCCCACAGCACTAGGCCTGAGAGGCTGCAGGGAAAGAAAATCCCCTACTACACAAAAGCCTGCACATGGGTATTTATAGCAACTGTATTCATAGTTGCCAAAACTCAGAAGCAACCAAGATGTCCTACAGCAGGTGACGGATAAATAAACTGTGTTGCATCCAGACAGTGGAACATTATTCAGCCCTGAAAAGAAATGAGCTGTCAAGCCATGAAAAGACATGGAGGAAACTTAAATGCATTTAACTAAGTGAAAGAAGCCAATATGGGGGCTTCCCTGGTGGTGCAGTGGTTAAGAATCCGCCTGCCAATGCAGGGGACATGGTTTGAGCCCTGGTCCGGGAAGATCCCACATGCCGTGGAGCAACTAAGCCCGTGCGCCACAACTACTGAGCCTGCATGCTACAACTACTGAAGCCCGCGCACCTAGAGTTGGTGCTCCACAACAAGAGAAGCCACTGCAGTGAGAAGCCGCGCACCACAATGAAGAGTAGCCGCCGCTCGCCACAACTAGAGAAAAGCCCTTGAGCAATAGCGAAGACCCAACACAGCCAAAAATAAATAAATAAATTTATTAAAAAAAAAAAAAAAAGAAGCCAATCTGAAAAAGCTACAGACTGTATGATTCCAACTGTATGACATTCTGGAAAAGACAAAAACTATGGAGACAGTTAAAAAAAACAACAACACAACAGGGGTTGGTGTGTGCAGGGGATGAACAAGCAGAGCACAGAGGATTTTTAGGGCAGTGAAACGACTCTGTATGATACTGTAATGGTGGACACACGTCATACATTTGTCCAGACCCATGGAATGTACAACACAAGAGTGAGCCCTGACGTAACCTCTGGACCCTGGGTGGTGATGAGGTGTCAATGCAGGTTCATCAGTTATAACAAACGCACCATCCGGTGGGGATGTTAGTGGTGCGGGCTGTGCATGTGGGACTGGGGGTATATGGGAAATCTTGTACTTTCTGCATGGTTCTCCTGTAGAACTAAAACTGCTATTTAAAAAAATAATCTATTACTTTTTTTAAAAGTTCACCAGAGGGACCCTGGAAATAGAACCACATTTCCATGAGGGTCATAACTAACTGTGCCCTCCCTCCCTCTAATCTGTAACCAGGATGACGGTGTCTGTCCCCACCCCCCGGGAGCCATGCTCCTCTGACCTGGTGGGGCCGGCAGTGAACTGAGCTGGAGCTCGGAGCCACCAAGAGGCAGGATGGGACGCGGACACAGGCGTGGCCAGGGGTGGCCCCGAGGAAAGGAACTCAGGCCCCTGCCATGGCTGGAAGCCTCTGGAGGGGTGGGGAGGAGGGTGAAGGCCTGCTGGGCCTCCGAGGGTGGACGTTCATGAGAATCGGGCCTGCAGCGGCTGTCCCTGCAGCCCCTTTACCTGCGACTTCTCTCCAGCCTACTGGGCAGGGGGGCTGAGCCTGCAGACTTGGCCGCAGGTCCCAGGGCAGCCCACTCACCCCGCCACCCGCAGCAGCTCCCTTCCTGTCTGGCTTCCTCATCCGGCCCAGCAGTGGCCTTTGGCCCAAGCAAAGTGATCTGATTAGAAGGCATTCAGAGGGGACACAGCTGTTCCACTGTCCTCTGGGAGGGTTGACACAGAGACCTGTCGAGGTTTGACAGAATCCAGGCGGAGGCTCAGAGAATCACCTCATGGTGTGGTGAGGTCAGCGCTCTGGCGGGGCTGGTCCACCTGCACGTCACAGGTCCCTGCGTCCTGAGTGGGAGGCAGAATCACAGCCCCCAAAGACACCCACGTCCTGACCCCCAGAACCTGTGAGCATGTCACCTCCCAGGACAGCAGGGACTGCAGGCGTGATGCAGTTAAGGACCGTGATGGGGAGGTTATCCTGGGTTCCCCAGGTGGTCTGAACACAGGATCACAGAGGTCTTAAACTAGCCAGAGAAGGACATGTGATATGGAAAAGAGAGGGACCGGAAGGTGCCAGCTGTTGGCTGTGCAGATGGAGGGAGGGGCCTCCAGACACTGGAACTGACTCTCCCCGGAGCCTCCAGAAGGACCAGCCCCACGGACCCCTCGATTTTAGCCCAGGACACCCGTGTTGCACTTCTGACCCCGAGGACTGTGAGATGACAAATCTGTGTTGTTTTAAGCCGCTGGATTTATGGGGATATGTTCCAGGAAGCAACAGCACTCTGGTGTACCCTGTAAATTAACGATTGCTTTTGGTGCCAGCAGGTGCTGTCCTGCCTGAGCAGTCACCACAAGGACCACAGTCCACTCCCCAGGGGACGGAGGGACACCGGGAATGCCCCAGTTACTGCCCCACGGGAGTGACGTTTCTGCTTCCGCAGAAGCTTTCTTCCCATCACAGATCAGCGCCCGGGGAGGCGTCCCGGGCCCTCTTTCATCGCATCAGTGGCAGCACAGGTGCTGAGACGGGGGCCCCGGCTGGGTGACCAGCGCGTCACACGGGTGACGGGGGCCGGGGCCCGCTGACACACCCTGTCTCTCTCACTCCCCAGTCATCCCTGCCTGAGCTGGTCCTCGCTACCCGCCATGGCGTCCCTGCCTCCGTCCACTCAGGCTGCTGTAACAAAGACCGTAGACGTGGGGGGAGCTTAACCACAGCTGATGCTTATTTCTCACAGCCCTGGAGGCTGGAGGCCTGAGATCAGGGTGCCTGCAACGTCGGGTCCTTGTGAGGCCTCTTCCCGGTTGTAAACGATGGTCTTCTCCCTGGGTCCTCGCATGGTGAACAGGGTGAGGGGGCTCTCTGGGGCCCCTGTTACAAGGGCACTAATCCCATTCATTGGGGCTTCACCCTCACGACCTCATCACCTCCCAAAGGCCCCACCTCCTGACACCATCGCCTTGGGGATTAGGGTTTCAACATAGGAATTTGGGGGGGACACACACCTTGGGTCCATAACAGTCCCCTTGAGCTGGGTGAGACTGGCCCACTGGACAGGTAAGAGACCCCTCTGGCGAGCACAATGGCCCATCTGCCCATTACTGGCAGCCCCTGAGGCTACTCCAGGCAAGTGTAGCCCCGTCTGGCTGCCAGCCCCTTCCCAAGCCAGCCTGGGTTGCATTTTCTCTGCTTTCATCAGTCTGTGCCTTAATTAGTCCCCATCTCTGAGGCCCCTTCTTTATAGGTGTGCCCACCAGCCCCAACCCCAGCAGGGCTGTGAACTCGCCACCATGACACAAGCAAAGAGCACCGTCTTGCTGAAGGAGACCTCCCTCTCGTGTCCCAGCACAATTTGGGTTGGAAGTTGCCAAACAGAAACTTCATTTTTACTCAACATTTCTTGCCCAGTTCAGTGTGTAATTGGCTTCCCCTTGGCGATTTAGCAGAGCGCACTGCAGCTTATAAAAAAAAAATCTACATAAAACCAGGAGAAAAAGACTGCAAACCATTCAGCCCTTTTGCCTTTTAAAGGAAAACCATCTCCAACTAAGGGAACGTGGTTTTGATGAAGACTCTTTAGATATGACACCAACCAAAAGCATTGTCCATGAAAGAAAAGATTGGTGAATTGGACCTCACTGAAATTTTAAATTCTGCTCTGAGAGTTAAGAGAATGAAAAGGCGAGCCACAGTCAGTAGAAAATATTTTCAAAACACACAACTGATAAAGGATAAACACATCTTATTTACAAAGAACTCTTTACACTCAGTAAGAAAACAAACAACCAGATTTACAAGTGGCTTGATGACCTTATGAGACCCCTCACCCAAGAAGATACACAGGTGGAAACAAGCACATGAAAAGATGCTCGCATCATATGTCCTCAGGGACATTAGAACAATGAGAAGCCGCTACCTGCCTCTTGGGACAACCCAAATCCAGGACACACACACACCAGATGCTGGTGAGGATGTGGAGCAACAGGAACTCTCATTCACGGCTGGTGGGGACGCGAAATGGTGCAGCCACTTTGGAAGAAAGTGCGATGATTTCTTACAAAACTAAACATACTCTTACCATGTGAACCAGCAATTGTGCTCCTTGATATTTACCCAAAGGAGGAGAAAACTTAGGTCTACACAAAAACCGGCACATGGATGTTTATAGCCACTCTATTCATAGTTGCCAAAACTCAGAAGCAACCAAGATGTCCTTCAGCAGGTGACGGATAAATAAACTGTGGTGCACACGGACAGTGGAATATTATTCAGCCCTGAAAAGAAATGGGCTATCAAGCCATGGAAAGACATGGAGGAACCCATTTGACTCTTGGTAAAAAAGTATATTTTACTCTTTTTCACAAAGTTTGAATCCTGTTTTATCTCTGATTATAATTAACACTTGTTTCTGCAAGATTAGCAAAATGATGACAATTGATGAAGTTCTGTAATGGGCACATGGATATGTATTGCATTATTCTACTTTGTGTTTGAAAATTATCATAATAAAAAGTTAAAAATTGGGGCTTCCCTGGTGGCGCAGTGGTTGAGAGTCTGCATGCCGATGCAGGGGACATGGGTTCGTGCCCCGGTCCGGGAGGATCCCACATGCCACGGAGCGGCTGGGCCCATGAGCCATGGCCGCTGAGCCTGCACGTCCGGAGCCTGTGCTCCGCGACGGGAGAGGCCACAGCAGTGAGAGGCCCGTGTACCGCAAAAAAATAAATAAAATAAAAAAGTTAAAAATTAAAAAAAAGAAAAGACATGGAGGAACGTTAAATGCATTTAACTAAGTGAAAGAAGCCAGTCTGAAAAGGCTACAGACTGTATGATTCCAACTCTATGACACTCTGGAAAAGACAAAGCTATGGAGACAGTAAAAAGATCAGGGGTTGCCAGGGGCTGGGGGGAGGGAGGGATGAACAGGCAGAGCACAGGGGAGTTTGAGGGCAGTGAGACGACTCTGTATGACACTACAATGGTGGATACAGGTCATCATACATTTGTCCAAACCCACAGAATGTGCAGCACCAAGAGTGAGCCCTGGTGTCAACTGTGGACTTCAGTTAACAATCATCTATGCATACTGGTTCGTCATTATAACAAATATGTCACACCAGTGCAAGATTTTAATAATAAGGGAGGGATATATGGGAATTCTCTGTACTTTGCACTCAACTTTTCCGTAAACCTGAAACTGCTTCCCCAAAATTGTCTATTAATTTTATTTAAAAGTAAAAAAAAAAAAATTACCTACCGTAGCGATTCACGTTATCTTCTGTATTGACAATATTGTACATATTTGAGGTCATGATGCGTACACGGTTTGGAATCCAGAAAGCCATGGTTTCAATAAAAAACTTAAATGTGATGGAGAAGAAATGAATAACAGCCTTGAAGCTCAGCACTGTTCCCAATCCTCCAAGAAAGGCCTGCTTCCTGCCTCAGGCTTGGCTGGCAGCTCTCCTCTTGCTGAGCACTCAGGTGATCTGGAAGGAGACCCACCGACAGGGCTGCTTCAGGGAGGGGGGACCGCTGCGTGCTGGTTCCCCCGGCATTCCTGAACTGGGCGCGCCTGGCCTGTGCAGGCGCCTCTAGGGGAGGGGAGCCTGGGGGGCCGGGGGAGACAGCGTAATTCCAGGGGGGCTCCAAAGACACCCCACCCAGTGTGGGGGGCAGCGGCTCCAGAGAGGCCAGTCGTGGAGTAAATATGCCCCTCCCACTCCCCCTCAGGTTCCAGGTCCGATGACTCCTCCCCCAGGAAGGCTCCGTCACCCCCGCCCGGCTGCCTCCCCTGCTGTGGGTCATCAGCACCCCGTCCTTCCCTTGAGAGAGTTCCCAGGGCCTTGTCATGCTACGTTATCCGCGTGGTCATGTGTCCTGCATGGCCTCCTTCCCGGGCCCTGTGCCCCAGGAGGAGAGCGAGGGACCGGCGTTTTCCCACCGCTATCCCCCTCGCACCCAGCGGAGGGCGGCCTGTCATAGGTTCCCAGCGAACAAACGGAGGGAGGCCTGCGGTCGGGGAGGCCCTGAGGGCAGGGGCTGCTCTAGGTCAGAGGCGGCACGGCCAGCTGCCCTCCTCCTGGGTGACCAGGTGATTCTCGGGTGCTTGCAGGTGCAGGGAGGCCACACCCCAGGGAAGAGGAGAGAGCCTCCCAGCGCCGCCACGGCACTCCCACTGGGATCAGCCAGCACAGCTAACCTAGGACCCTTGATCCCCAAAGCGTCTGAGCTGCCACGACAGGTGGGCCCACTTGCGGCCCCGTGCTTCCTGCGCAGCCTCGGGACGTGGCCAGAGCGGCCCCCATGTCCCACAGGGTGGCCTGTCCTGGAGCAGTTGTTCGACATGCCCAGGAGGCTCTGGGAATGCCTCAGCGGCCTCACGTGAGCCCCCAGAATCTCATTCCCAGTGAGGGTGCACGTCCACTCCCGGGGTGGGGGAGACCTGGCGCACAGGGTGCCCCCTCATCCCGAGAACCCCTGGGCACAGCTCCAACTCTAACTAAAGTCTTGGGCTCCATGGAGGGCCTCAGAGTCTTCAGACAGAACCGCGTGTCCCTGGCCGGACCTGGCGACCACGTGGCCCAGCCTGTCTCCCCAGGTCCTCTGACCGCACCCCCCAGGGCCTCACTGGTGACACCTGCAGGCTTTCATTTGCTCTACGCATGCTTTGGGGATACTTGATCTCTGCCAGGACCACCACGTGCCCCCGCTAACATACACACACAGGGGCCACGCTCTCCTGTGAGGAATGCTCCCGTGGGCCACTGTGGGCCCAGCCCTGGGCATGGCAGCCCGTTCCTGCTCGTCTGTGCCCCAGTCTGGGGTGGGGAGGCACGCACTTACACCCCGGGGCAGGAACACCCTGGGGCTAAATGCAAGCAGGGGTCCGAGGCACCCTCTCCCTCTTCATGTGTGATTCTCTCAGTCACTCAACACACGTGTTTAAGCAGCTGTTCCGTGCCCAGCCCTGTGCAGGGTAAGCCGTTCCTGTCCACAGGCAAGTCCACTCTGACAGTTTCCTGTACCAGAGGCCCGTGGCCAAAGCTGGTCTGTAGACGTGCCTGCTCTGGCCGGCACAGGCCTGATGTCTCAGGACCCCCCAACGGGCACCACTGTGCAGGAACAAGGGGTCATGCCCCCCCAGGTGGGCAGACGCCCCCATTTCTCCACAAGCCCCACTGCTCCCTTAAGCCTCACACCAGCCGGCTCACTTGTTCATGCCCCACCAGCCTCTTTGGACTTTGGCGTCTGCAGTGTCTGCTTCAGGGCCCAGCCCAGGGTCTGGGGTGTGGTGGAGGTCAGGGGGACCTGGTTTAGGGCATGACAGGCCCCATGGTCTGGCCTGGGAGTTGGAGCAGGTTCCCATGCGTTAGTGCTGGGGGCCCAGACCTGTGAAGGAAGGTGTCATTATGGACACCCCAACTCCCTGAATGGTCAGCGGCCATGCTTGACCCTGCCTGGTGGGGCATCACTTACATAGCGTTCACAGGCCCAGGCTGGGAAGGTGGCAGTGTCCCCGCCTGCCAGTCAGCAGAGGGCTGACTCCAGGATAGGGCAAATTTGGGGTTATTGGTTAAATCATGTGGAGAGGTTTTTTCCCTTTGCAGGGATGAGGTAAATATTTAGATTTACTCTTAACTTCAGGGACTAGAGGAGTTCTCAATTTATGGCTGTAATTATATCATTGGCTCAATTAATGCCCACTAAAAATTTTATGCCACATGTGACATTAACATAGCACCTCTGAAATAAATGGCCAGGCCCGCAGCATAAGAAATTCTGGCATTTACGGGGTTTACTGTTTAATAGATCATCCTAAACTGCCTTTTATTCTCATCTGACTCTGCCTGGGGAAGCAGTACTGCAGGCTCCGAGACCCCAGGCCCTGGGACCTGAGTGGGGCCCCTCAGGTCCGCTGGGCCTGCACCTACTCACCCAGCTGCCCCCAGCTGCCCCCAGCTGCCCCCAGCGCAGCCCCCAGCATCAGCCTGCGCCCATACTGCCCCAGGCCCACTCTGGGGCTGCCCTGCGGGCTTGTACGAGGGGTGTGTTTTCTCAGGCCTTGCAGATTTTCGCTCTTTCCCACCGACTCACACTGACTTGTTTCCTCCCTCTTCCTCTCTCTCCTGAACGGAGCTGAAATGAACAGTCTGACTGGGAGCAGAGGTGGCCTCGTGGACACGATGCTTCTGGAAGGCCAGGTCCCACCAGCCCACCTGGGGCATGTGGCCTTGGGGCCAGGAGGGGGTCCCCTCTGAACAAACATCTCCCTCAGGGACACAGTCCCAGGACAGTGGCTCATTGTACCGTTTGAGAATCAGCAGGCCTGGTCGAGCCCCAGCTCTGCCACCTCCGTTGGGGTGACCGTGGACACGTGGCTGACCCTCTGGGAGCCTTTAAGATTTGGGGACGGCGACACCAGGTCACGGCTGCCGCGAGGCGGCCTGCCATAGGTAAAGCCCATCACACCTGAAACATTTTATACCCACCTCCCCTCTGAGGCCTGCTGCCTGGCTCCCCAGGTACGGGGCCAATGTCTGCAGCTCCCTGCAACCCCAGGCAAGGCAGCTGGGCTTGGGAGTCCCTGCCCGGTGCTCAGGACCCTGGGTGGGGGCAGTAGAAGCGCTCCTGACCTCCCCACTCCCAGGGAAGCTCCCTCTGCCCTCCATGGCCTGAGGCCTCCAAGCAGAGGCCCAAGTGGGAGGGGTCATGATGCCGGGGCAGCCCAAGGCCCCCCAGTGAAGGGAGAGCTGGAGTGGGGGGGCTCTGGATGGGAGGAGCCTGGTAACAGCTGGGGCACCAGGAGAGAGGCCTGGGGAGAGGCTGGCCTCCAGTAGGGATGGGCCGCGCCCCTCCGCCGGCGCCCGGAGCTGTGTCACTATTTTTATTAAAGTCACCATTGCTCTTATTAGGTTTTTATTTTAATTTTCTTCAAAGACAATATATACACATGTTTTGTTTTGTTTTAAATCTGACAGCCCGAAGGCTACACTGCAAAAATGAGTCTCCCTTTCACCCACAGAGGCCCTCGGCCCCCACCAAGACCAGCCTCCCGCAGAGCCTGGAGGTGTGGAGCCCACGACAGACGGGGCCCTTCCTCTGTGCTTTCCGTGCCACGAGCCACACCCATTGCTGCTCAGGACGCCTGGCCTTGGGGTGGCTTGGGGTCTGTTCAAAACATGACGTCACAAAATGACGGGTCTTCCCGGAACCAGATCAGAACACATCTGCCTTCCCAGCAAAGTTAGTTGCACCAGACCCTTTGGGGTTCTGAAGAAAGCTCTAATCCGATCCCTAAAGCCACCCAGGGGCTCAGAAGGCTGGAGGGGATCGTGGCCTCCCGACAAGACCAGCTCCAGGCTGCACACCCCCTGCAGCCTCGTGGGGCCAGTGACAGGGCGGCCCCTCACCTGGGAGGGGCCAGTCCTGGGTTCCACGCTCCAGGAAGCAGGTCCTCTCGGGCCACCACCACTGCCCCAGGCTCTGGGGGACCCAGGCCCTGAGCCCTCCGCCCCAGCCGTGGACCCCGGCACCAGGCACGATTTCAGAGTTATATTAAGGAGTGACAGCGGCGTGGGGATGGGTGTCTGTAACCAGATAAGACCAGCAGGACACAGTTGTCAGAGGAGCCGGATTTATCCTGCCCCGGTCAGCTGATGGGTTCCAGTTACAGCCCCGGCGGCGGGCCGGTGCGTGAGCCTGTGGTCCACGCCAGGCAGCTGCAGGGATTGATCCGGAGCGCGATTTTCCTGGAGGCAGGCACTTACCACACGCAGGTTGAAAATAGCCACGAGCAGAGCACCGAGGGGCCGCGGCCGGGGAGCAGCCCTTAAGGTCCCGCCCTGACAGGACAGGTCCTGGCCCGGCCACTCCCAGACCTGGGGTGGGAGGGACGCACGCACTCCTGCAGACCGGGGCTCTGTGGCCACATCACCACTGGCCGGTGCACAAAAGGGGCTCAGATGGCCGCAGCCTTTGGGAGGAGGCAGCGCCAGACCGGGGAGGGGAAGGGCTGGCCGCCCAGGGCCCCCTCCCAGGCTCGCACACCGTCCACCCCCCTGCTTCGGGAGCCGTCACCCCGCACCCGCCGCTCTGCTCGGCGCCTCGAGTTCACAGCAAGCGGGAACCCGGGCATCCTGGCTCTGCAGCCGACCAAGCCCGCGTGTCCTCTGGCTACTTCCAGGCTCCGCTCCAGGGCTGGCCAGCCTGGCCATGGCAGTGGGAAGGGGCAGCTTTTTTGGGAAGTCTGTGCTGTGGGTGGTGGCCCTGGTGGGGAGGGAGGAGCATGGCGCCTGGTCACAGCTATTTAAAGGCCAGGAATGGACAGGTGCGGAGGTCGGGGCGGGAGGGGGGATGTCTGTGTCGGGTGTGAGGGAGGGGCTGGCAGGCAAGGCTCCCCCCTCAGGGCAGGAGGCACCCCAGGGGCTCCTGGGCACCCCCTGCACCCTCCCCATTGGGGCCAGGGTGGTCCCGCTGTGTGCTGTGGCAGGAAGGGAGAAACCTCAGTGCCCACCGGTGAGGAGGCCCTGGGCTGGGTCGGGACGGGGTCGGGGGGCAGCAGCCAGGATGGCCTGTCCCCTCCCGGGTCAGCACCCGCACAGAAAGCTGAGTCAGGCCTGCAGCGCGAGCTGGCCCAGCCTGGCCTGGAGGCCCAGAGGCAGTTTTCAGGCCCCCGAAAAGGCCAGAAACACTTGCTCCCAGGGTCGGGAATGCACAGAGCAGGAAGCAAGCCTTTTATGTCATTCCTAGTTGGGCTTCAGCCTTCCCACTAAATCATCATCATCCTCGTGATGGTCAGAGGTGCACTCCGACCCTCCTGGGTCAGGCCATGTTCCCGCCACACTCGCTGTAAGACCCTGGGCAAGTTCATTTATCTGAGCCTCAGTTTCCTCATCTTTAAAATGGGAGGATGGTGGCACCCCTGCCCAACAGGCACACTGTAAACGGTGGCCACTGCAGAGCCCCTGGGACGACAGAGCAGCCTGGCCTAAGTCTCACTGATATGTAAATGACTGCCACAATCCCCCAGGCTCCGGAAAGGGCCCCGGGGAGGCAGGCCCCGGGCACTGCGGGTCTCACCCCTGCCCCACCACAACTCCAGCGGGCTCCCCAGACCCACTCTAGCCTGGCTCGGGCCTGGTTGGGCTGGGGCAGTGGAAGAGGCTGAGGGTCCCACCACAGGACCCCCACCCAGGTGCTCAGTGCCTAGGCTCTGCGGTGGTGACGGAGCACAGCTGGGCTCCACCAGGGTCCGCTCATGGGGGTTTCATCCTGCAGCAGAGGGGAGGCGGCTCCGAGAGCACCCTCGGCCGGTGGGGCTCCTCTGGGGTGGGAAGCAGAGCCAGCCAGCCAGCAGGGCAGCGTCTCCCCCAGCTCCACACTGGACAGTTCGGGACTCGCTTGTATTTGCAACTGGCTCCTTCTGCAAAGAGGAGGTTGCCTTGTGCCTCTTGCCCATCGACTCCATTTCTGAGCTGATTGAATGCAGAGCCCAGGCTGGCGTCCGGAAGCCACTGGGCCCCCGGGTGTGTAACGGGCAGCGGGCGGAGCTTAGCCTCCACAGGGTGCATCTCACCCAAAGGCTGGCCCCACGGAGATGGGGCCCCGCCTCCCCCTCCCGTCCCCAGAAGCCACAGCCACTAAGTCACATCCACACCCCTCACTAGGCAGGGCCCAGCCCGGGAGCCCCCATGGCCCTGGCCGAGAGGGCAGAGCAGGGGTCCTGGCAGCACCTCCACTCCCTCCTCAGTGCTGTGTTCCCAGCCGTTTGTGGGGTGGCCTGGAGAGCCCCGAGGGGCCGCTGCTGCGGCATCCACGTGCCCTCCAGGAGCCCCGAGCGCTTCCGCAGCCCCTGCACCTCCCGTTCTGCCGCCATCCGTCTAACGCTGCCAGACAGGGATGTGCTGGGGCTGGACCTGCAGGCCAGCTGGCCAAGGGGGGCAGGATGGGGGGAGGAGCGGAGGGCCCCTGACCCCTGTGAGCACCAGGAAGCCGTCCCCAGCACCTCCGAGCTCTGAGGGGCACGGCCCAGCCGGTCCCCAAAGGAGGTGGCTCGTTCACCTGGGAGCAGGGACTGCTGACTGAGGCGAGGACTCACCTGATCCACGGAGGGGGGCCAGGAGGCTGTGTCTGGGTGAAGAGGGGAGAAGCGGGGACACAGAGACCCAGAGAGCGGGGCGGGGCACGGAGGGGAGCCGGAGCGAGACAGCGAGCTCGGAAGAGAAGAAAGGATGACAGGAGACCAGACGTCAGGGACGGCAGGGGCGGGCACCCCGGGGGGCGGGCGTGGCGGGGGCTTGTCTGCTCCTCCTTGGTGCAGTTAAATTGCCTGACTCCCGGGACAGACACTCGGCTTGGCCAGCATCACCAGGCCACGTGGCCACGGCCCCGGGAACAGCCCAGAGCAGCTGGGGCGGCCTGGGGAGCCCCACATCTCACAGGAGGCCCGGCCCAGCCAGGGGCGGGGTGTGGAAAGCGTGCCCAAGGTCACCGGGCAGAGGGGTCCCAGATCCTGGGAGGCCACTGGCCTCATGGCTGGGGCGGTGGGGGAGAAACAGGGGAGGGGGCTGACGAGACATCAGGCAGCTCTGCTTCGTCGCACGGAGCCGCTCAGCCGGCTGCTATGGCACAGCCAGCAGCACACAACCCCGGGGAGGGCCCAGGGCCGGGCCCACTCCCCACCTGCTGGGGGCGGGGCCCGTGGTCACTCCCTCCAGGAGAGCAGGCGAGCCTACCCCTGTGCACACCTGTCCCCCAGCATCTCCTCCAAGACGGGGCACACACACACCCACGGGGACTCTGCAGCAGCCTGTCATAGCCGTGCAAGCTGCACGCTGTTCCGTAAAGGACAGGCCAGCAGGAGTACGGGGGGAGCTCGAGCCAGGAGATGGGGGCGGGCAGCCCAGAGGGGCCGAGCACCACTGGTGGCTGGAGAGGACCAGGGGGACACGTGGGGGGTCTGGGCTGCGGTGGAGCTCGAGACGGCCAGAGCAACCACGATGCAAAAAGGGAGCAGATACGTGTCCAGTGTCCCCGTCACCTGTCACCTGTCACCACCTGGCCGGCCTGAGAAGCCATGCTCTGCCTACACCCCCAAAGCCTTGGTAGAAATGGGCTGCCACCCACGGTGCTCTGGGAAACTGAGGAAGGGTCCACGTCCACCTCTGGGGGGTTCAGTAGGGGAAGGGGAGGGTCCCGGGCTGTGAGCTAAGGTGGGAAGTGTGATCACAGAGACATGGGGCTGGCGGGCCCCCCACTGCACCTGCTCTGCCCGAGTCCGTACCACCTCCCTGAGGCCCTCGGATCAGCACACAGCCTGGCAAGTCAGACAAGCCCCCGGGGCCCTTCCAGAAAGAGCGGATGAAAACGCCAGCAGGAACGGAACTCCGTCATCGGAAGGTGGAAATGAGGGACCTCCCAAAAGGAGGGGCAAAGTCATGGCTGGAAATTAGCGGGGAAGGTGAGGGAGCCAGAGTCTCGACGCGGCCAGCAGGGGCGTGAGGCTGGCGGGAGGGCGGTGCCGCTTTACAGGCCGCAGGTCCCGGAGGCCACCTGCTCACCCAGCTCTGGGAGACGCACGTCCGGCCTCCGGGCCCAGCCAGGTGGGCCCCGCCTCCAGCCCTACCCGACCCGAACCCGCAGGGCCAGCTCTGGTCTCGGTTCGGCCTCTCTCTTCTTACCAAGCCCCCACAAGTCCTCTCGCTAGGCCAGGAGCAGGGAGGCCCAGCGACAGGAGGCCCCAGGCCGAGGACACACCTCAGTGTCCCCAGACTTAGTTCAGGGGACCCATGGTGGAGACGCAGCACTGAGGGGCCAGTGGAGGGAGTCAAGGTCCCCCCAGGAGCTTTTAGCCAACGGAGGGCTCACCTGGCACGCCCGCTCTGACCTCCCCTCGTGGCTTGCTGGACGACTGTGTCCAGAACGATTCTGAGGCTGCGTCTGGGCTCAGCAGTAGAGAGTGGAGATTGATTGGTGATGTCTGACGAGGGCATAGGAAGAGCACAGGGGCGTGAGTGCTGGCATCCGCCATCTCCGCACTAACAGGTGTCTCATCACTCCCAAACTGAGCTGAGCAAGTGTCAGGAGGGCACGGGAGCAGCGGCCTCTTCCTCTGACAGGCAGCGGCCTCGGCCTGCAGTAGCTCTGCCTTCACTGCGTTGGGGCCACACACTCCCAAGGACCCGTTCCTCTTCTTCCATTTAGACATCGGCTTCTCCGTTGATTGGCTGAGAACCAGGCCATCAGCAGAATGCTTTCCCATCGAAGCTGTCCCTTCCCACCATCAGATTCCACCCAGCGCTTCTAATAGAACATCAGAATGCGCCGTCCAAGGGCACGCCCTTGACCCCCACCTTCCATGGCTCGGGAGCCTTTTAGGGGCATTTTTATAAAAATAACACACGTGCAAATACAAATAAAATGGACTGTGGCTGTTGAAGCTGGCGTCGAGGAGGAGAGGACCAGGACCCTCCCCTGCTGGGTCTTACCCCCACCTTCCCCACGCTTCAAACCTCCCAAGTGAGGGCCATGCAGAGTGGCCCGCACTTACCTCCCACTGGACAGATGGGGAAACTGAGGCCTGGACAGGGAGCAGGGATGGGGACGGGGGAGGAGATGGAGGACGGGCAAGAACGCCCATGCCCCCCCTCCCGCCCCTCCCCCTCACTGCCAGGCGGACCACAGAGATTCACGGCCCTTCTTGTTCCACGAGCCCTGTTCCGCAGTCAGGATGGCTCGTCAGACAACTTTCAAAAATCACCACTCATAGGACTTCCCTGGAGGGCCAGTGGTTAAGACTCCGCGCTTCCAATGCAGGGGGCGCGGGTTTGATCCCTCGTCAGGGAACTAAGGTCCCACATGCTGCACAGTGCAGCCAAAAAAAAAAAAAAAAAAATCACCACTCATAAATTTCCAGGGAAACTACATTTCTTTAAAAGCTGTAGTATTAATGTAGGGGGAAAGAAAAGACATACATGTAATTTCTCCCGATTTATTCTTTCCTGTCATGCTAGCGGTACAATCTCACCTCCAGGTCTAAACCCAATCCCGGCCTCTCTCAGCCATTTCTGGGGCCAGACCCTCCCAGGGCAGCACCCCTCCCAGCCGGTGGCCACACGGGGTCCTCACTGGGGCAGGGAGCCAGGGCCAGCAGGCCTCAAGGCCACAGAAATGGACTCGAACCCAGCCCCACTGCCCCGGGCTGAGCTCCTGTCCTGATCACAGAGGCAGCAGCAGATTTGTTCCCTGGTGGGCAGTCGGAGGATGTGGGCAGTTGGGGGTGCAGGCAGTTGTTGGACTCAGGCCGGAAGACCAGACCCAACGCTGAGACCCATACAGCACCTGGGGCCAAGGGAGAGGTGGTCAGTCTGCACGAGTCCAGGCACTTCCCCGGGCCACTCTGGGACCCTGGACCCAACCCCGCAGGGTGCTATCTGGGGAAACTTTGAGACCCTTGGAATGAGCCCCTGTTGGGCAGTGTTCTCTGAAGACAGAGTGTCTCACCTGAGACCAAACCCACGTGAAATGGGCAAACTGGAAGGAACTGTCAGAGCAGCTTGGGGACCAGGGGTGTCTCCCTGCCAGGTGTCTCCATGGGCCAGGTCAGGTGGAGGGAGAGGCCAGCAGCTGGGCCCCTCGTCCTGTGTCTGCCCTGGGATGAGTCCAGGTCTCGTGTCCAGGCCGGTCCAGGGCACGTGAGGGCACAGAGACCTCTTCACAACTGGTCCACATAAAGCCCCTTTCCTCAGGGCCTGGGCATCCAGCCCCTGCTCTCAGGCAAATCTGCTATCCAGGGGCTAGAGGAGGGGACGCGCGCTGCGGAGGTGACCCTCCCCGGCTGCACCTCCACCCTCCAGGACTTTGCTGGTGACGGGAGCTGCGGCTGGGCTGTGTGGAGCCACGGATGCAGACGCAGGCTTGGCCCGGCAATCGCCGTGTCAAGAAGTTCTTGTCCAGCCTGGCAGGGCCGTGTCCGGAGCTGCTGCCAGTGTGCCCCACAGCCAGGCGTTCCCCTGAGGTGCAGCGGGGACATGGGCTGGGCCAGTGCCCTGAGGGGCTTCGCCTGCTCCTTGGGGAGGTCTGGGGGCGCTCAGGCCAAGACTCTGCCTCCAAGACTCCAGGAACCCCCTGCCGAGGGCAGCCTCTGGGCCTTTACTGGATGCCCGGGCAGGGCTCACTGTCTCCCCTGGACTGCTCTTCCAGACCCAGCACTGCTCCGGGCCCTCTGAGTAGAGGCCCTGGTGACAGCGGGTGCCGTCAGCATCCTGCAGCTCAGCGGGAGTGATGCCTGTCTGATGGGGGAGACAAGTCCCCCTCTCTGGGTTCCAGGTGAGGACTCAGGAATCATAGACTAATGGGGGGCACGTGGCCCGACACTGCCTGTAACACCATCCCCAGACCTGCTCTGTCTGCGGGTGGATGGAGCTAGCAGAGGGCCTATTCGGGGTGTGCCCAGCGCCCGTTAGAAAGGCCTGGAGGGACCAGGGTAGATCCCTTCTCTCCAGCCTGTCTGCCCTCTGTTGTATGAGGCGGACTGGACCACTCGGGGGTCCTCCCAGGCCCAGTGCTCTGAGGCTGACCTGGAGGAAGAGCCCACCATCACCCCACGCCCAGTGGACACCCCAAGGCCGGTGGGTGGGCTGGTGGGCAGCTGGGAAGCTCCCGGACTTCCAAAGGTCAGGAGGAGACAGAGGCCGGTGGAGAGAAGTGCAGGCGTCCTCTCTCCCTTCACATGACTCGGGCAGCAAGTCTCACAGGGCCAGGGAAGGGCCCCTTTAGCCCCTGTGACACAAACCTGATTGGGATGCCCAGGGAGCCAGTGGCTCCTGCACCCGTGCCCACCTTAACACCGCCAGCCCCCACCTGGCATCCAGGATATGCCCCAGGCCCCTGTAGGTGGGAGCATGCCCAGGCCACCCAGGAGGGAGGGAGGTGACCGCAGGCCCCTTTCCCACACGCCTCCCACCTCCCCAGAGAGGACACTCGGCCCATTAAGCCGCCAGCAGCTCCTGCGTCTGTGTCTCCTGTCTGACACCTTTGTTATCAGAGGAGCCAGGGGCCGAGGGCCCGAGGAGCTGCCCCCAGAGCGCCCTGAGGTCACAGCCCCGTCCAGAGCTTGGGAGGCCTCTGAGGGGGTGACACCAAGGGGAGGACCAGGCCGCTGGGGATCAAGCCTTCCAGACAGCGGGAATTGCAGGACCGAGGCCCGCAGACCAAGGCAGGAATGAGCGTGGGAGCCGTCCCATGGAGCCTGCCCCGGGGGGCCCAGGATGCGGTCCTCCCCTGTCTGGTGAGGGGTTACCCACCCAGGCTAGGTGGCCCTCGGGGTTGTCCGGCGAAGGGGGAGGCGGCCGGGGCACCACGTCCTACAGGGTGGGGGCAGCTCCAGGAGGTAAACGTGCACTTCACCCTCTGCAGCTTGGAGAGCCTGGTTTCAATGTTTTTAGCTTAAAAATATTCCTATCAGGGCTTCCCTGGTGGCGCAGGGGTTAAGAATCTGTCTGCCAGTGCAGGGGACACGGGTTCGAGCCCTGGCCCGGGAAGATCCCACATGCCGCGGAGCAGCTAAGCCCGTGTGCCACAACTACTGAGCCTGTGCTCTAGAGCCCACGAGCCACAACTACTGAGCCCATGAGCCACAACTACTGAAGCCTGCGTGGCACAACTACTGAAGCCCATGTGCCACAACTACTGAGCTCGCATGCCACAACTACTGAAGCCCGCGTGCCACAACTACTGAGCCCACATGCCACAACTACTGAAGCCCATGCACCTAGATCCCATGCTCCACAACAAGAGAAGCCACGACAGTGAGAAGCCTGTGAACCACAATGAAGAGTAGGCCCCGCTCGCCACCACTAGAGAAAGTCCGTGTGCAGCAACGAAGACCCAATGCAGCCAAAAATAAATAAATATATTTATTTATTTATTTTAAAAAAATATTCCCATCAGAAGGTCCTTTAAGGCATGCATCAGTGCCAGGGCCTTGTCATCTCACCCGCCCGGGGTCTGTCCTGGGATCCACCAGGGGCTCCACGACCTCCAGGTTTAGCGTGCTGGGGGAGGGGCAGCCTCGGAGGCTGAGCGGGGTGGGGGAGGAGTTCTGTGGGGCCAGAGGTCCCTGGGCCCCCCTAGCTGGCCCCCCGCCCTTCCCTGGAGCTATTGTTACCCCCACTGCACACACCAGGTTGTGGAGGTGATGCCCAGGGGCAGCCTGGCCCAATGCCCTGGCCCCTAAACGCTAGGTCACAAGGCTACAGAGCCTGGAGGGGCCAACCGGGTGACCTGGCACAAGTCACAGCCCCCACCCCCAGAGGGCCTCGCCCCGGTCCCGCAGCCACGCAGGAAGCAGTTATTGAGCGCTCATTGTAAGCTCAGCTCTGAGCACACGACCTTCTGCACACAGCACTGAGGCTCATGGGGGCCAGGCAGGTGGCCCCTCTGTGTGCCTCCAGCGGAGCGGGGACACGTCCCCGCCGAGGGGCAGGTGCTCTCAGAGCAGCCCTTCTCTGCTGGCTGCACCACGTTCAACAGTTTCCCCTCCTCGACCTGTGCTCAGACCCCAGATGTGCAGTCCCAAGCGCATTCCAGGAGGTCAAGGGGCTGTGGGCAGAGACCCCTGGGGTCCTGACAGTCAGTCAGGGTGGGCACGCCAGGGCAAGACCGTGAAACGGGGGTAGGAGTGGTCTCAGAGGGGACCCAGCACGTGCGGACTTACAGTCCCTTCCCATCGGCGAGGCTCTTCCAAACGGGAAGGCAGGGTGGCGCTGAGCCACAGCCTGGCTGGAGCCCCAGCTGAGCCCCATTGGCCAGGGCCCCCTCCTCCCCAGGACTGCGGGGCTCCCACCCCGGCAGACCCTGCATTCTGCCTCACCAGCCAGCTGCTGAGGGTCCCGGCACCCCATCCCAGGAGGGCACACCCTGGGGGCTCCTCCTGGTCAGGCCACCCCATGCTCAGCAAGTGCCCTCAGGCTCTGCCTCAGGGGTGCTTGGCCAGGGCTGGGGGCACTGTGCCCCTCTGAGACCCCACCCAGGTTGCTGCTCGCAAACCCCTGGGAAGCATCCGAAGGGTGCTGGGGTCACACAGAGTCAGAGAGAAGATTCTGGTTCTGGGCCAGCAGCCGGCAGGTGGGCAGCCGTGTCCACTGCTCAAGGCTGGTTTCCACCCAGGTCAGGGGTGGGGGTCCCCGCTTTACAGCCGAGGAAACCGAGATGCCACGTGACACCCCAGCTACTCGGAGAACCAGGGCTTCTGGGTTTGCATGGGACTCGTGACTCCCGTCCCACAGCCGTGCACGCGAATCCTCGCTCAAACACACACTCACATGCACGGACATGCTCCCATGCACAGATGCCTGCTCACTTCTACACTGATACTGTAGGACACACACATTCACACACAGAGACACACACAACTCACACTCACCCACACTTACAGGGTAAGACGTTCCTGCACACGCATGAACACAGGATCAACACTCAGATGCACGCTCACACTCACACAAACACACACATACAGTCACGTGTGCACACTCACGCTCGCATGCACTCTCGCACCCCCATCAGAAACAAGACCTCCAGGCGCCCCCTAGTGGTGACACCCGCAACACGCACCACCCCAAGGAGAAAAGTCCCACCTTCCCAGGGCGTTTTCTCAACCAGAGGGCCTGGCACAGGCCACCTCCCTGATCCGCGATCAGATGCGGGGGCACCGCTGTGACCCAGCCCTGAGCTTGACCTGCTTCCAGAGCTCCTGACACCCTCAGATGACATTTGCATGAATAAAACGATGTTTTCTCCCACAAAACATTCTTAAATCGTGTTAATATGTGAATAATGGAAGTACTTAAATTTATTTTCCCAAGAATGTCCTTGTAAAGAGGAGACACTGCCCCACCCAGCGACTCTCAATGTCTGGGCCTCGGGGGTGGGGGGCATATGTGCGGAGGCAGGACCGTCCCCATGGACTGTCAGCCAGGGTCCCCAGGTCCATTCCTGCCTCCACCTCTGTGACCTGGACCCCCTCCCTTGTCTCCCCCTGCCCACTCATGTCCCCTGGGTCAGCTCGAGCCAACAGTAATTGATAATTCATAACCGCAGTCTCCTTGCCTTAAACAAAGATCAAGTGTATTTCAAAGTAAACTTGGGCCTCCAGACAAATGGCTGAAAGGCAAGCTGCTCCCTGAGAAACATCTCTGTCATTCCCCCCAAACCCTGGTAGAAGCCCAGGCCACTGCTTCCCCCTCCCTGAGTGATGGCTCTTATTAAATGTCATAGAGATGGCACCTTCTCCAGGCTCGGGAAGGGGCACGCACCTTCCTGCCCCCCGCCCCCCCGCCCCCGTTCTCACGCCGTATCGTCCCCTGACGCTCATCATAGATAAGTTTACTTATTGCATACAGATGTTTTGCTGGAAGAAATGATTCCTCCCCCAGCGTCCCCTGAGTGTGTCTTGGAAGGAAGAGTGAGAGGAACACGAGGAAAGCTCAGGCCAGGCAGGGAAGGGTCGACCCTCCTGAAGAGGAGGCCAGTGGGCGGCACTCAGACTGGGACGGGCCCCGGGCCAGGGAGGGAAGGCCTCTGGGGTCCCTTCCCTCGTTCCTGGACCCCACCCTCCGCAGAGCCCTGTATGGGCTGCTCTGAGCTGCTCGCATGCTATTCCCTCTGTCCCGATGCTGTTCCTCCTCTCCCCACTCACTCCTGCTCAGCCATCCTCCGTCCGCCCAGAGACCCCGTCTCCTGCCTTCAGAGCTCATCACGGTGTGAGATGGATGGACGTGTGTGTCTCATGAATGTCGCCCTGCCCCTGGGGGGCAGCCACAGTGGCCCTGAGCCCTCACCTTTATCAGATGAAGCTGCTCCATGGACCTGTGACCCAGCACGTCACCAGGCCCTGGAGCCCTGAGCAACGCCCGGGGACTTTTCTCGAAGGGCTGGGGTGGGGCTCTTGCCCAGGTCCCCAGAGCCCGGCTCTCCAGCACCTGGCTCGGTCTTGGGAATCCTGCTTTGAAGCCCAGGGCAGGGGTGACGCCTCAGGGACTGCCTTCCCTCCCTGGTCCAGGAGGGGCTGAGACGACAAATCCTCGGGGAAGGAGAAGGCTCAGCAGCGGCCAGGCCGGATGGCGGGGAGGGAGGTGGGCGTGATGACCCCAGTGGCTCCAGGGAGATATCTGTGGCCATGGCCAGTTCTGGATCCTGAGCACTGAGCCTGGAGGCCCTAAAGCCCTGGGGCCTACCTGTGTCTCGTCCGGCCTCTCCGCAACGCCCCTGCCCCAAGTGGCCACTAGGGGGCGCCCACCGCCCGACCGCCAGACCCCTGGCTCCAGGCAGACACCCCCAGCCAGGACAGACCTGGGGCCATGGGAAGGGGGCCTCCCACCCAAGACCCTGCGGGGTACCCTGTGGGGTTAGCAGGAACAAGGGTGGAGTCTCCTTGACCTTGAACCTGAGGGGTCGGCCCGCTCGGCCAGGCCCTCCCCATGGTGCCTCCGTCATGGTGACCACCCAGAGCGCAGGTAGAGCCAGCGACTCGCCCCGTCCAGAGGAAGGCCCGCTCCCGGAGGTGGGTGCCAACCTCGGGCCAAGAACCACCCTTCAGGTGCTCCAGGCACTCAGCCTCTGTGCACAGAAATCATCCCTGCTGACCTGAGTCACCCTCACTACCCCCGGGACAAGCCCACCTGCCCTGGACCTTGAGCGGCCTGGGAGCGAGAGCACCGGGCTCGACCTTCCCGGGGCCCAGGCAACAATCAGCCCCAAGGGGCCAGGTGACCCCCTGAGACAGGAAGCGTCACTGGTCGGCTGTCAGTTGTCCCTGCTTGGGCGCCCCTCAGGCTCCCGGCTGCCTGTCATCTATCATGCTGTCAGCACACATCCTGGGCCTTTCCAGGGCAGGCAGCAAGGGAGACTGAGTGGAGCCTGCACTTGATGGGACACGCTCTGTCCCGGAAGTGGGAAAGACCCTTCGCCAGACAGAATAGCTGGGGCTGGGGAGGGGTCTATGGGGGCCAGCCCCAGCAAGGAGGGCTTCTCAGAGGAGGCGACACCTGCAGCTCGTCCTGCCAGCACAGGAGGCTTCCCTGGGGCCCTGGCGTGCCTCCTTGCACTCCACGCAGGGGTCACAGAAGATTCTGGAGGACGAGGGTGCCATCATCTACCCTCAGCTTCAGCCACGGTCTGGCCACCCCAGGGGGCTGAAGACCAGCTGGCTGGTGTCTGTACTCCACAGACCCCCCGGGCCTCTCCTGGGCAGGGGGTGTCACTGAGCCCTTGGAGGTGGGCAGAGACCCTCCTACCCCTCCCCCCGTGGGACATGCAGGGTGGGCTTGGCTTTCTCGGCAGACACTGTGCATTGTGGAGCGTTCACTGTTGGACACTTGGAATACTGTGTTCCGGGAAGTTCCACAGCTATATTTAGCCCGGTAGCTTTTATGCCCAAGGCTGCTCAAAGGAGAAGAACCAGGCCCCACCCTAACCCCGAAGGCCCCATCCGCACCCAAAAGCCAGGGCCGGGGCCCCAGGGCAGAGCTCCCTCACTGGAGACCTGCTGTGTCCTTGGTCTGTAAAGTGGACACCAACACGCCCACCCCAACTGCAGCCCGTCCGCCCCCAACAAGTCCTCAGTACCAGATCGAGGGGCGCCACGTGTCTGTGGTGGCCCCAGGAGCATCTTAATTCTGCCATCTGGACGGCACCCCGTGGGCGAAGGCACAGGAAACCCAGAGCTGAGGGAGGCGGGAACTCAGGGGCGCGGCTGTAGGAAGTAGGCTGTGGGGTGGCAGGCTCGGGGTCGGGGGGTGGGGATCTGCGGAGCCTGGTGAGGGACTGTCCCTCTCCCCCCGACCCAGGCCAAAGGGGCTGTGCGCTTCAGGAGTCTCTTAAGGAGCCAGACTCTCCGCTGGGCCCCTGGGCCCGGGCCAGGCACCCCACAACTGTCCTGCCAAAACGGCAGGGGCTCCGCACTGCCCCCCGCCATTGCCCCCATGCTCCATAGGCCTCTCTCAATGCTCTGGACCCTCCAACTCTCAACCCTCCCTCGGGAAGCTGTAACGTGTGCCTGGCCGGGCCTGCTGGGGAAGCAGAGGCACCCACCCTCAGCTTGCCCGTCCCCCAGCTCCCCACATCCCCATGATCAGTGACTCCTGGAGGACCCCCCACCTCCAGGGCCTGGGCTCCACAGGCAGATGGAGCTGGGCTGGCACTGCGGGGGCTTGGATCCACCTGGCCCAGTGCAGCTCCAGGACTGGCTGAGCAGCCAGGGGCCGCCACCTCCTTCCTGGGGTCTGCAGGGTCAAGTGGTGTCCTCCAGTCTCCCTGCCCCTACGCAGTCTCTTCCTCTTCTTCAGCTCTGTCCCACCCCAGGGCCTTTGCACGTGCTGTTCTCTCTGCCTGGAAGATGCCCCGGGTCTCCCCACCGCTGCCCTTCTGGTCCTGGCTCTCAGCACCGAGGTCCCCTCCTCCGGGAGGCCTCCGTGACAGCCCATCTCACGTAACCCTGTCCTCTGGTCCATTTCCTCCGTGACCTCCTCGCCCTCTGCCATGATCGGGTTCTGTCTCTGTTTCCTTGTTACTGTTTCCCCCTCCTATAAGCCCATGAGGGCAGGAGCTTGTCTGCCATCCTCCTTCTGTTCTGTCCCCCACACCTGCCACAGAACAAGGCCCACACTTGCAAGGGTCTGGAGGGAAGGTGCATCCTCCCAGCCCACCCCTCATCCCCCAGGTGTGGTGGAGCTTCAGGAATGGCCCATCCCAGGGGCAGGGCTAGTGCTCAGGCCCCCACCCTCAGCAAGAGGGGCCTAGGGGGCTTCCCTGGTGGCGCAGTGGTTGAGAGTCCGCCTGCCGATGCAGGGGATACGGGTTCGTGCCCGGGTCCGGGAAAATCCCACGTGCCGCGGGGCGGCTGGGCCCGTGAGCCATGGCCGCTGAGCCTGCGCGTCCGGAGCCTGTGCTTCGCAGCGGGAGAGGCCACAACGGTGAGAGGCCCGCGTACCGCAAAAAAAAAAAAGGGCGGGGGGGGGAGAAAAAAAGAGGGGCCTAGGGGAGGGGTGGTCCTGTCCACCCGATAAAAATAAACAGATTCCAGGGCTCCAGAACCCCTGGGTCCTTAGGGAAAGAAACTGAGCCCTTTGGGGAAGGACAGCAGAGGTTCAAGCGATGGGTCATTAGTAGGCGAGGACCGAGGTCCTGCACGGCTGGTGGCCTCTCCACCTCCAGGCTCCAGGCTCCTGCCGCTGCCCCGCTTTCTCCAGGAAACTCCTACTCAGCCTCCAAAGCCCAGCCCAGAAACCCATTGCCTTGGGAAGCACCTCCAGCTGCCACACTCACTTGGGCCAAGTAAGGGAACTGGCTCAGAGCTCCAGCCTCAAGGTCAAAATCACGCCGAGAGAGAATTCCCACCCAAACCTCAGCAATACCCTTGGCAATTGCCAGAGCAGAGACGCCCAGCAGGGACAGGGTTCTGAGCAGCGAGAGGCATTCTGGTTGGGACCCAGGAGGGCTTCCTGGAGGAGGGGACACCCAGAAGGGCCAACAAAAAGAAAAGGGGGAGACAGGGTCTTGAGGAGACCTGGCAAAAGTTAGGGTGACACTCACGGGAGTGAGAAAAGGAGGGAGAGAGGGAGTGAGGGAGCGAGGGCAGGGTGGACACACCCCAAGCTGCCCCTCACAATGATGGAGCAGAGAGTGGGCTGGGAGGCTGGAGAAGCCAGCAGGGAGCGCCGCCTGCCCAGGTTGCTGCAGGCCAGGCCGGCAGGTGGGCAGGTTGGCACATGCGTGCCGCCCCCAGGGGCCAGGCCGACCCTGTGGACCGCAAGGCCCAATTCCTGCTTGGCCAGACCCCAGGGAGAGCATCGAGGGGTCCTGCAAAGGCTCCACTGGGCAGGCAGCTCACATGGCCACCGCCTGGTCCGGGATACCCCACCATCCAGCCCAGGACTGAGCCACCCAGGGTACCTCCTTCTTCAGAGGGACAGACAAGCACCCCATAAAGAATGATCCTGTCGCAGCACATCACCCACCCATCCTCCAACAGCCCGGTGAGGAAGGGACAACCGCGAACCCCACTTTGCAGATGGCGAAACTGAGGCACTGAGCGGCTCAGGAGGTGGTCACTGCAGCTCCTGAGTCCACGTTCTTAGCTCTGTCCTCAGCCCCGCAGGAGCCTGCTTCCTCCAGAATCGCCCAGGGGGCTGGATGTCTGTCCCTTAACTCAGCACCCCACACTGGGCTCCCCCTTCCCCCTACTCTGTAACACAGGAGTGGGGGAGATGACCAAGAAACCCTGAGCCCATGTCCACTCTCTGTGCCACAGTCCTCCCCACCCCGGGCCCGTTTCCCCAGCTGGAGCCAAGAACAGGAACGGGTGGGTCTGTGTGATGGAGCTGCCCTGTGAGGATGGAGCTCAGCTCAGCTCAGCTCAGCTGCTGGGAGAAGTGGGTGTGGTTAGCACCAGGGCTCCAGGGAGCCCGTCACCCCAACTTTATGGCCAGGTGAGCCATGATCACTGCCAGTTACAAGCCATGCCATGTGCCGCCTCCCATCTGGGGCACCCCAACTGCAGCTAGCCCTCCGCCCCCCAGTCTGCAGTCAGGGTGCTGCCAAAGTTCAGGACAGTCTGTGCTGGGTAACACCCTCTCCCAGGCACCACGGGCCCAGGCGCAAAGTCCAGAGCTGCCTGCTCGCTGGGCCAGGGTGTCTGTCCCAGACGCGCTCTGCGGGGCAGGAAGGGCCAAGAGCGACGCTGGGCAGAGCCTGGAGCCCGCGATCCAGAAAGGCCCAAGTGAACCCCAAATGGTCAGGCTGCTTCAGGACAGTGGAAGCTTCCAGCTCCCTGCCTCACAGTCAGGGAGATTGAGGGTAAAACAGCCCCAAGGTGCATGCAGGACTTCACCCACCCAAGGGGCCGAAAGTTTCCACTGAAAACCTTGGGCAGGGGAGGGGAGGAAACAGGCCTCAAGAACAAGGCAGCCGCGTCCTTCGGCACTTCTGGAAAAGGATCTGGCAGCACTTACTAAAATAACACGTCCTCAGAACTGTCCCCAGCAAGCCCACTTCTGGGAATTTATAAAGGTTCCCAGACATGCCAGCAGGCCACTCGACACAGCAGTGTCCGTGGGCCAAGAAATCACCCTGGATGCACCAGAATGTCTGTCCCCAGGGGCTGGCTAAACACACCATCACACATCGCACCACGGAATTCCGTGAGGCTGCTCAAAAACATGTGCTCACGAGGAAGGAGTCCACGTAGATGTTCAGGAAAAAATAAAGCTAATGGCAGGAGACACGGGTTTGTTCAAAATAAATCAAAGGAGCACATTTCAGGGCTTCCCTGGTGGTCCAGTGGTTAAGATTTCACCTTCCAATGCAGGGGGTTCCATCCCTGGTCCGGGAGCTAAGATCCCACATGCCTCGGGGCCAAAAAACCAAAACAGAAAACAGAAGAAATATTGTAACGAACTCAATAAAAACTTTATAAAAATGGTCCACATCAAAAACATCTTTATAGAAAAAAAAACAATGAGCACCTTTCCATAGACTGACATCTGTGTGTTTGTACAAAGGGGTGGACAAGTCAGGAGGGAGGGCAGATCCTGGGGTCTCCAGGGTGGGGGGGAGAGAGAGAAGACGAAATATCATTGGTTTTCTTTCAAAAACGGTTACTGCGGACATAAATTACTTTTGTAATGAATAAAAAAGGCCAAAAGGAAATCCTATGGAAGGCTGTGCTTTGACTCAAAATTTTTTTTTAAAAAAAGATTCCTCTGCCTGATACACATGCTCCCCAGGTGTCTTCCCACCATCAGCCAGCCCAGTTCCAACCACTTGCTCACAGCAGTCACTCTCTGTGTGCCTCAAAACCCCCTCCCCTGAAAGCCCTTTCCTCTCATGTCATTCAGCAAACTCCTACTCATACCTCAAAGCCCTATCCAAATGCCCTCTCCTCTGCAAGGCCAACAGACACACTTCTGTGGTGGGTAAGCCGCTGGCTGGGGGTCAGACTGACCTGAGGGCCTCTCAGCCCTTCCTTGCTCAGCCCTGCATTGCCCTCCAGCTGTAAAACGGGGCAGTGGGGCCTCCTGGCAGGGGTGTTTCCAGGATTGACAGAGGGAGCTGTACCCATCGGGCTCTCAACATTTGATGATACGATGATGATGACAATGATGAGTGTGAGAACCATGAGCTAGGCCAGGTTGAGCTCCCTGGGAGGTTGGGCTCATCACCCCACTTCTCAGATGAGGAGACTGAGGCTCACTGGATGCCCTGACCTGCCCTAGACAAACAAAATGAAGGATGTGCTTGACCTTGCTCCAGGTGGCCTCTTTTTGAGACTGGAAACAACACACATATATTCAAAAGCTGGCGGGTTGGGGTCCCAAACTTACTTCCTAATGATCCCCAGGGCCTCCTGGTTAACTGGTCAGTGGCCACAGGGTTGGGCAGCTCAGGGCCACACCTGGGAAATGGACAGTAGAAGGATGCCTTCCCTGCCCCACCCAGGGCCAAGAGGAAGGTGCCTGGTGGAGAAGTGCCAGCTGGCCAAAGGTTGTGTTTCACTTTTTCCAGGGCTGTTGCCTCAGCCTACAGTGTTCAGTCCTCAGAAAGGGAGGCCAGGCCGGCGCCAACCCTGGGATGCCCCCAGCAAGTCCTCAGTGGGACGGGGGACAGAGTGCAGGCCTGGGGGTCAGGAGGCTGGAGAGGGCTGTACCTCCTTGTGCAGATTTGGGCCAGTTCACTTCTCTGGACTCAGTTTCCCTATCTGTAACACCAAGAGATGTACCAGCTCGTCTTTCTGTGGATCCAGGCAGGCTGACCCTTCCCAGAAGCAAAATAGCTCCAGGTCCAAGTCTGGAGCTTGGGGACCACTGGAAACACCACTCTGCAGCTACAGGGGGTCTATGCAGTGAGACTGTAGTGAGTGGAGATCTGGGAGCTGGGGGACCAATGTGAAAAAGACCCTTGCCCCCAAAGCAAGATGTCCCTCCCCAGAGGAGCCTCCTCACCCCCCTGTGGCTCCAAGTTGAGTTGAGAAAGGTGACAGGAGGGAGAGGGAAATTTATTTTCCTTCCATCTCCTCCACCTCCATCTGAAACTGCCCACAGGGGCCAGGATGGGGGCAGGGAGGGAGGTGCTGGTGTTCTCCAGCCAAGGCCAGAGAATTACTCAGCCAGATAAGCCCCCAAGAAGGCTCTGGCCAGAGCAGGCTCGTTTATCAGACCTGGGCAAAACCAACAGAGGAAAATACTACAACAGGGCTGGGCAAACACCCTGCCCCGCCCCTCCACTCCGTGCAGCCCTCTGCAGGGCCTTTGCTGCTCCTTGTCCCAGCAGGGGGACTAGCCCTGACTTCACAAGCTTATCTCCATGAAAAATATTCGCCTCCTTGAATCAATGGAGCAAACACTGCCAGCTGCCGGCTGCATGACTTATCAGCCCTGTAAGTGGGCAAAGTGTGAACTGCCTTTGAGGAGAAACCAGAAAGGAGCTCAAAGGAGGTTTGCTCTGTGGACAAACTTGGGAGGCCCAGCACGTCCTTCCACCTGCACCCAGAAAAGGCACCAGTGGCGGGGGACCCCACTCCTCCCACCCTCCTGCTGAGACCTGACTTCCTTGGCCAGGAAAGGCCTCTGTGGGGCTGCTCCTTACTCCATAAGCTTTAAGTGAGCACTGTTTACCTGGCAGACCCACAGAGAAAACAGACGAAAGCAAGATGTGGCCCCTCCTCATAGGGGGAGCAGGGTAGAGGGTGTGACAGACGTGCAAGTGACAAATGCATAACAGACATGTTGTGCGTGTCATATTGCTTAGTGCAGCATTGCTGAAGAGCACTTGGGGAACATCTGTGCTGTGAAATGCTCCTCAGAAGATCGCTCGCTGGCCAGTGCCTCAGGACAGTGCTGGATGCCGCTCTCCCAGCCCCAGCCCAGTGCTCATCAGCATATGAAAGGGTAGAAAGTCCTCCCAGATACCTTTGTAAACCGATTTCACTTTGTTTCATCCTCACTCTTAATCCCAGACAAGGACTGCCTACCAAGCCACAGGATCTTGCTTTCAGAAACCTGAAAGCTCCACATCTTCCGCTCATTCAAACAGTTTAAGGCCCAGAGAGGGTGATCCTAGGTCTGTCCCCACATGGCAGGAGCTACAGATAGCCCCGAGGGCTCTCCAAGTCATCCCTAAACCTTCCAACTTCAGGATTACCTCTTGATGGCAAAGCTATAGAGACCCTTCCTCACCAAGAGAGGGGCTATGCGTTTAGCACACACTGGTTTAGAAAATACTTAAAGACCCAAAGTTACAACTAATCAAGCCTCTCTTGAAGGGGTGTGCATTTTACGTGTGGCTTCAGCGGCACAGACGCAGTGGGAGTTGTGTGCACACAGGGACTTGAGGGCGCTGGGTGCTGTCTCTAGAAACACCCCCAGGCTGTGAGCCTCTGTGAATCTGCTGTCTTCTCAGCACACAGGTATTAGCCCCTTCTTTAAAGACGCTGAGGCTCGGGGAGGGACAGGGTCCTGTTCAAACCAATCAGCTAATCAGTGACGGGTGTCCAGTCTCCTGAGACCAGGTCAGATGAGTCTCCTGAAAACCCTGTGGGAAGTCTGGTCTTTCAGTGTAATAATGTCTGAATCAGGGGTCGGCCGCAGGAGACCATGCAAGGAATGGGTGAGACAGTAGGGAGAGGTGTGGTCTGTGGCAGCTGGGAGTGCCCCTCGCCTTTTCTAACGGTGGAACTCTTGCCTGGTGGAAATGCTATGATTTTTTTCAAGAGAAAAGAAATCTGGACTTTTATTTAAACTTTTCCCCTTTTTAAAACATGGTGGGCAGCTGTGCGTGGCTGCCTGCTTGCAACCTCTGATCTCAATGTTCTCAGACAAGATGGAGTCATGGGCAGCTGGAGGTCCCAGGGAAGGGGTGGCTACTCTTCAGCCCCTGTCTGAACTCCCTGGACCCCTCCACACGGCTCCATCCTGGCGTGAGCTCCTGCATTACCCATGTGTTTCCTGTGTCTGCCCCACACTGCAAGGCTCACCACAGTGTCCCCAGGCCTGGCCCATCACAAACTTGACCAAGGCGTCAGAACTTGTTCCTCCTTGGCCCAGCCCAGCTCCAGCAGGCTCTAACCGGGAGACAGAGGCCCCCCGGAACAAGGGTGGTCCCCCAAGAATGAGTGCAGCCATGTGCCAGGCACCCCTCCCAGCTCTTTGCCCCAGACCTGTAGCATGGACCACCAGGCACCCAAGCCCAAGGCAGATGTGGGCCTTGGGCCCCCAGGGCTCCTTTCTGCAGACCCAGGGGAAAGAGGGGTGGGGGGGCTGCTGGGGGTCTCGGTCGCCTCTGGCACATCCCCACCATCAGCAAGCTACGGGGTCTCCAGCCCACGAGATGCCAACAGCCCCTTATCTTCTCTCCAAAGGAAGCCAGACCAGGGCAGGGAGATTCCGGGACCTGGGACGCCAGCCCACGTCTGCACTGGGAGAGACACACTGGTTTCCCTCGGAACGATCCAGCTGCAGAGATGTCCCAGCTGCCGCGGCGGCTACATGGGATATCCTTTGCACGTGAGGCACGAGGCTGGCAATCTCTGGATGGGGGTTCGGAGGCAGGCGCAGCCTGGGACGGGACAGAGTCAGGCTGGAGCCAGGCGGCCGCCCTCGGGTCAGCCTGGAGGGGCGTCCACCAAACTGTCGGCCCCCCTCTGCCGACTGAGGCGCCTCGGGACTGAGCTCCGTGCCTTGTCAGGCCCAGAACTGGGTCTCCCCCAGGGGTCGATGGGGCACCGCTGACCAGGGAGACCTCCCTCCGGGCTCTGGTGGCCAGGACAGAAGCAGCGACGCCTCTCCCCACCTTGCCGTCCAGGGCTGGGGACTTTCCAACAGTGGTGTCACTTCCTGGCTCCCCTCCTGCCGGCCAGGGCGCCTGGCGGGCACCTTCCCTCTCCTGACAACACCCCCCCCCCTCCGCACAGATCGGGAGAGTGAAGCTCAGAAACATGACCTGACAAGGGGTCATGACCCCACACCTCAGGACGGACCGGCCAGCCCCCAGCTCCCAGAGCTACCACTGACCCAGCCCACCCACTGACCAGCATTCAGGGGAGGCAGACCCAGGACCCTCACCCTGAGACAACCGCCCCCCTTCCCAAGAGCAGGACCCAAGGCGGGGAGCCCAAGGGACAGGGCTGGACCTGACCGCCTCCAAGGTGACATCCAACTCCCAGCTCGAAACTGTGCACAGCAGTGGCCCCCAAGTACAGCCTCACACAGGCAAGTCTCCTGGGGTGCCCACAGGCAGCAGCTCCTGGCCGGGGCCCCAGCTGCCCTCCCCAGAGGACCTGGGCCCCAGAGGGGAGGTGGCGGCTCCCTCCTGCCTGTGAAACACCCAGGGAACCTGCTTGATCCCCCTACCCCTGCCCACCAAGCCCCTGGACCAGCAGGACATGGCCGGGGGCACTGGACGAGGCCCCTCAACACTGAGGGGCCCGTGGGCTGGCCCCTGTGACTGGCTCCTGGGGAACGCAGGGCCTCCACTGCCAGGAAGGAGGTTTCTGCTAAAGCAGGGCCTGCCTACCGTGCATTAAGTCCTTTCTCGGCCCCGGAGCCTCCTTTCCCGCCATCGGCTCCCTCTCTGCTCAGGCAGAGCAAATGTGTCCGTCTTTCTGCAAACTCCGAGGGGTTGGCACCATGCGGGACCCGAAGGCACACTTGCACCCTCACTCCCCAAGCATGTTTCCCTGCAGCCATTGGAGCTCCTTCAGCCAAACTCTATAAAATGTGATTTATTTCCCATTGCATTTCTGTTTATCTATTTGTTCACTGTAGAAAATATGGGAAATGCAAACAACGTAGAAGATGAAGATGAAAGGCACGCGTGGTCCCAGCCAGCAATCGTCCTCTGCGATCCAGACTTTTTGACGCTTTCAGAGCCCTTTGATAAGGTCCCTGGATTCTCATCGCGGTCCTCTCCCGCCGGCAGGAGCGGGGCTGACGGCTTTGACACTCCCTGAAGTCTGTACATTGAGCAGACACGGTTGGGACGCGATAAACTTCTGCTCTTGGCTGGGAGACCCCACCGTCCTGCCAGCAGAGGCAGGCGGGGGGCTGGCTCCTGGGCCGTCCTCCCCCGCGGACCCTGGGGGGAAGACCCGGGAGGCAGGCCTGGGGCTCCCTGTCCCTCCTCGCAGCGCCTGGGGGACCCCCCAGCCCAGGACGGCCGCCTCACGGGGGATGTCCTCAGGAAGACAGTGGAGAAGGGCAGAGGGCCAGGGCCAGGGCAGGAGGCAGGGCAGGAGGCAGGGCAGGAGCAGAGAGAAGCAGTGGGGGAGGGGGGGTGCTGGGAGGGAGGAGGCGAGGAGAGACAGAGAAGGAGGAAGGGAAGGAAAGAAAGGGAAGTTTGTTGTTGTTGTACGCGGGCCTCTCACTGCTGTGGCCTCTCCCGTTGCGGAGCACAGGCTCCGGACGCGCAGGCTCAGCGGCCACGGCTCACGGGCCCAGCCACTCCGCGGCATGTGGGATCCTCCCGGACCGGGGCACGAACCCGTGTCCCCTGCATCGGCAGGCGGACTCCCAACCACTGCGCCACCAGGGAAGCCCAGAAAGGGAATTTTTTAAAGATGAGAGCAAAGAGCGCAACTTAGGGAGACAGAATGGAGAGAAATGGGCGTCAGCACCACCCCAAGCATCAGACAAGGCCCCTGCCGCCTGCCCGGGCTGCGCCCACCTATGAGCACCTCCACCTACTGGCCGCAGGTGCCTCCGAAAGCAAGCCTGTCCCCCAATCCTGAGACGGCCCACCTGCCACAGCCAGGCTGAGTTACACAACGGTTCCCTGGGCCGGGCCAGGCCCGCGGACCCCCTCCAGCCCCCAGCCCCTGGAGATGAAAGTGAGAAGTGAGTCCCACTCCCACAGTAAATTCCCAGCAGCTGGTCACGGGCCGGGATCATCACCCAGCCCCGTCTGCATCCCCAGGTGTGCCATCTGGGAAACTCTGGTGGGGGCCAAGGCAGCTCACTGAGAGAGGCCCTGACAGCCCCAAACCTGCACCTATTGGGCCGAGAAGGGAGATTCTGGAAGCCGCTTTCAGAGGGACAGCTGCAAACTGCAAACTAGCAAACTAGAAGAGTGTGCCCCACGGTGGGTTTCTCACGGACCTGTCCCTCCCCCGCCCCCCGTGATCTGAATTCAGGCCTGGGCCTGGCCTCCGAGGGGCTTCCGGGGCTGGAGAAACCTCTCCTGGGACGCAGACCAATCAGGCGGTGCTGGTCCTACCCTGGGAGCCGGAGCTGCTTCAGCCTCCAAAGGGAGTCAGTTACGGGGGGCGCAGGCCTGACACCGAGTAGGCACCGCCACAGACCGCCCACTGGCCCACCTCCCGGGCCCAGTGACAATGGATGGCAGGGCCCCTGTCAACCCCCAGCCCCACCTCTCGCCCACCCAGACTAGCGAGGAAGGAGGTAACTTACATCCTGCAGACCAAGGGGGAGGTGGAAGGGGGTGATATGGAGAGAGCTCAGTGCCCACGTGGCACCAGGAATGCTCAGCGCCAGGGGAGCGGGGCCCCCGCCCTCTTCCCTGGCAGCCTCTGGCTCACTCTGCACGCCCCACCCCCCAGACGTGCCCTCCCCCTCGAGGCTGGCAGCAGAAGGAGGAGGTG
This sequence comes from Hyperoodon ampullatus, assembly GCF_949752795.1. Taxonomy (NCBI): domain Eukaryota; kingdom Metazoa; phylum Chordata; class Mammalia; order Artiodactyla; family Ziphiidae; genus Hyperoodon; species Hyperoodon ampullatus. Next base: position 87,383,537 of record NC_136927.1, on the reverse strand, counting down.
TCCAAGCCCTTGGTCACTGTCATTCACCAGCTTTGGTGCCCAGGTCTCCTCCATCAATGGCTAAGCAGCAGCCACGGGCTATCAGGATGATAACTCAGTGGGAAGTGAGGACGATCGGCTTTATCACCCACAAGAGTGAGCCCCACATGTGGGTTTTTCCAGGCCCCCGCAGCTGACGTCACTTCAGAGATGGGAAGGGAGGCGGGGAGGGAAAGGGAAGACAGGCGAGGTGCTTTCTGAGCCGCCCTGCATCTTCTGGGTGTTTTACCTCCTGGGGTTTCCCTAAAAGGCCTTCTTCTGTCTGTGAAGATGGAAATATGCGCACATGGGGTGCTTGTGTGGGTACATGCATGTGCCTGCGTGTGCAAGTGTCTGTGAGTGTGTGTGCACGTGTATGGACCCATGTGTGTAACATAGGCGTGTTACTCGTGTGCACTGATGTGCGTGTGTGTGTTCCAGGGGGCAGGCCAGCATGTTCGAGTGCGTGTGTGCCTGTGTGTGCAGGCGCTGCACACGCGTTTTCTCATACTTGCCCAGAGCATCTCCAGGAAGACCTAACGGGAACAGGCCACACGGCTGTCTCTGGGGAGGGCACTGGGGACAGAGGACCCCGGAGTGACAAGGCGGGTGGCCATGGGACCCGGGGCCGTGCGGGCTGGCCCGGCTGCGCCCTGGGTCTAGGCCACTTGGTTGTCCTCAGTCGGTGTGCTCCACGCCAACAGAAGTGGCGATCAAAGGTGAAGTCAGAGAGCGACACTGGAAGGAAAGAAAGGGAGCGATCAGGGACTTCCCTGGCAGCCCAGTGGGTAAGACTCCACGCTCCCAATGCAGGGGGCCCGGGTTCGATCCCTGGCCAGGGAACTAGACACCACATGCTGCAACTAGGAGTTCGCATGTCGCAACTAAGGAGACCACGTACCACAACAAAGGAGCCCGCCTGCCGCAGCTAAGACCCAGCACAACCAAATAACTAGATAAAAGAGCGGGAGCGACCACCTCAAACCGCACCTTTGCTCCCAATCAGGTACAGCTGCAAGGAGGGCCTGGAACCGCTGGGCCGGGGCAGCTGGACGAGCAGACGGAGAGTAGGTGAGCGGATGAGGGGAAGGACACCTCCTGGGGGGCTTCTGAGGTGCCGAGTGATGCCAAGAGCGCATGCCCCGCTCGTCCCACTGTCCCCGCCTGCCCTGGGACCTTAGCGCCACGTCTGGCCAGCCGACCTGACCAGAGGGCACGCCCGTGCAGGTTCAGAGCCTGCCCGGAGAAGGGGGCAGCGGCTGGTGGGAACTGGGCACTGGAGTCCAAACTGTGCTTGTTGACTGTATCACCACCCAGCCTGCCGGGCGGGGCAGCCAGGCTCTTCCTCAGGGGGGCAGCAGCCCCTCCCCGGGGAACACGGCCCAGATGCTCAGGCCCAGCCCTGAGAGCCCGGCCCTCCCCAGCAGTGGCCTCAGCGGGGCTCTGCACACACGACAGACACATCACCGGAACTGAAGGGACACCGTGAGGCCCCGACCCTGCACCTCCCACCTGTGTGACCTTGGGGAGGCCAGTTAGTCCCACACTCTGAACCTCCGGAGAAGGGAATTAGAGCCGCCTTCCCCGCAGGAGGCGCGGCTGGGCTCCTGGGGCCCACCGAGCTCGCCAGCAAAGGCAATGCGATCGTGGGCGCGGCGCCGCAGCTCCTGCCGTCCGCCGGAACCTCGTGGGAACGTGGGAACACGGGGTGCGGCGCCCTGGTACCCAGGAAAGCCCTCAACAGCCCGTGGGCTGCTGCACAGGACGTTCCTCCTGGCCACCCTGACCAGCCAGGACTCTCCACGTCACCAGAGTGTGTCCCACACGCCCTGCTCTTCACCCCACTGTGAGCTGCGCGGGGCAGGGGCAGCGTCAGGCCTGTGCCCTCACCCAGGACGGCCGGCACTGGGCCCCCGGGGACAGAGTCACAGGCTAATTTTCTGAAACTCCAACCACCTGGGCTGCTCCGTCCTTCTACCATGTGGTTTCAGCACGCCAGGCATTCCCAACGCCCGTAGCGCCATCCAGCAGGACGTGGGGGGTGGGGGGTGTTTGCCCGCCAGAGGGTATGAGCCCTATGGGGTGGGGGGAGATAAACAACGATCCTGAATCCTGAGCCGCTGGGGGCAAAACTGAGATCCCGGGAAGGACAAGTGAGAAGCCCCCTGCTGTGGGAATGTCACCGGCCAGGGAGCCACAGGGTGGGGGCCGTGGGTGGGCACCACGTGGCAGCCAAGCACTGCAATTCCACAGCGACATCTGGTTGTCATTCTTATCTTCTCTGGCAAAGTCAGGGACCCACAGTCACGGAGGGCCCAGGACCCTCACGACCTCGTTCAAGGAGGGGCCGGCGGCGGATCTGACGGGGCAGCCGTCCCTCACCGGGGCCGGCCTTGGGGTCAGGCTGTTTTATTACCCCAGGCCCAGCCTGGTTACCAGGCACCCCGAGTGCTGTCACTCGAGGTGAAGTACTTTACAGCTAATAGACGGGAGGGGCTGCCTCAACCAGCCGTGCGTCCATCTGTCCATCCTCACTCGAGCTCAGGCCCAGGGGGTGGGGGGTGGCCAGAGACCCCTGCATCACTTCCCCTCCCCGGTGGTCAGCCGGCCACCTCCCTGTGCCTTTGTCTGCACTGAGGCTCCACGACCTCCCTCTGCGGGGAGCTCCTAGGCCTGTGACAGGACATTTGCCAACACTGCAGTCATACGCACGTTCCCGCCAACCAATGGAGAGATGAACCCGCTTGAGCGTGATCACGTCTCCCCGAAAACAAACTCGCCTGAGTCCCTCCCCGGAGGATCCCCTCTACGAGGGTTGTCTGGTGACCTGGCCACGAGTGCCTGCTGGGAGGGCCCTTGAAAGCAGACTCGGTTACATAAATGCTACGGCACCCGTGAACTCTGTTTTCATTTCCTGCTTCCCTTTCCTCGGCAGCCAGCTCGGTTGGCTGGGTCATCCACAGTGCGGGCTGTGTGTAAGGTCCAGCATCTCCCTTTCACCAAGCCTGGGGGCAGGGTGGGCGATGATGCCCCCACCCAATCACACAGAGCCTCTAAGGGCTGCAGGACCTAGACCGGGAAGCCACGGGCCACCGTGGGAGGCAGCGGCCCAAGGAGAAGGCAGGCAGCAGGGCTGAGAAGAGGCCACAGAGCAGGGAAGAGCATGGCAGAGCATGGCCCAAGAGTGCCCCGGAGTGGGGTTCCAGACCTCAGCCTCTGCCGGGCCCTGGCCCTGGTTCTCTCATCTATAAAATGGGTGTGACAGCTCACAGGAGTCGCCCCAGCTCACCAGACGGCAGTGAGCTTTAAAGGAGTTAAAACAGAAGCTCCCGGGCTCAGCCAGGCATGTGAGGGACCCTCGGGAAATACCAAGGGATGACAATGACAGTGACAAAAGCAGCCACAGCTCAGGGGCCCCTCCCCCTGGCCGTCGCTGCCTCTCGCCCCAGCTCCAGGCTCAGTCACCGGCCAGAGGGGCAGGTGGGCCGAGGCCGGCCTTGGGCTCTGGAGCTCAGTGGTCCCTGCAGGAGAGGTACACACACCTACGTGTGCACAGTGACTTGTACACCTGCAAGGCGCCACATCCGGGCCCATCCTCCTCAGCCCCTCCCACTTGTATCCCCGGAGGGCAACCACCCCACCCTCCCCTGCCTGGCTGAGTTCTGCAGTTCCGGTTGGTGTCAGAGAGGCTCTGGAACCCTCCACCTGGACCCCATCTCATTTCCCCCAGGGACAGCAGGTCCCGAGGCTCAGGGGTCGGCAGACACTCCGGGTCACACAGCCCTGCGAGGGTGAAGCCTAGGGGAAGGGGGCCCCCGCCAGGGACAGCAGGCAGGGGAGGGGGCTTTGAACTGGCTTTTCCCAGCCCAGCACAGAGGGCACACGGGCTTACCCGTACACCTGGGAAGGACCCAGACCTCCCTCTGACCTCGCAGCCCGTCCCCACCCCAGGCCTCACCAGCCAAGGCCCCCTTCCCCAGGCCCCCACTACAGGAAGGGCGGGCCCCGGGGCTGCGGTGACCCAGACAGCCCTGCCCTAAGGGGCTAGTTCCTGGGCACTGCACCCCTCCCTGGGGCTGGACAGACGCTCTACCTCCCAGAGCTCACAGCCCCCAGTGGCCACAGGTCAGCGTGTACATAGCAGGGAGCCTGATGGAGCCTTTCCTGCGAGGGGACAGACGCCTCTGGGGATGCCCTGAGGCGTCCAAGGAGAGGGTTGGGTCCCTCTTGGGAGCTGGTCCAGAGGCCCCGACCCTTCCTTATCCCCCGGATGAGGTCTGTTTTTTTCCATCCATACCTGCATCTGAGTTAGGGGTTCCCAAGCTCGGGGGCTGGGAGGAGGCAGCCTCTAGGTAAACGACACCCCGAGCCCAGCTGTGAGAGCCTGCCCCCAGCCACTAGGGCCCTGGCCACCACTTTCCCCAAGGCCCCCGCAGGCAGCCCCTCACAGGTCTCGAATCATGGATCTCAGCTCTGCCTGGTCACCAAGGGGTTAACAAGCCAACCCTCTTATCTCCCCGGGGCTGGGGTAGGGTCCCCACCTCACAAACTGCATCCCCCAGGGCAGCCCTGGCCAGGTCACAAGAGAGGGAAGCCTGGGGGAGACGAGCGGGGGCCCCCACGGCTGACCTCTGGGGCAGAGATTCCTACTTCCCAGGCCTCTCTCACCCACCCCAGCAGCCCTGCTCTCAGGACCCCCACCTGTGGCTGCAGTCGAGCTCCTGGGGCCGCAGCCCTCTGCCTCCTCACTTGGCCTCCCCTCAGCATCTGCCCAGTGCCCGCTGAGCGCCCATCCCACTAACTGCTCCTCAAATCAGTGTGAGGGGCAGGCACTAGTGTCACCCCCACTTTACAGATGAACGGAGATACAGAGAGAAAAGCAGCTCACCCCAGTTCACACAGCCTGAGATGGCAAAGCAGAGCCCGAAGGAGGTTGGACTGCTTCGAGTTCATGCTCTGACCTGCTTCCCCAGAGCTTCCCATGAGGCTCAGGGTCTGGCGGGGAGGCAGGGCGGGAACACACAAAACATGATGGGGTCGGAGGGAAGGGAGAGAGCAACGTATCAGGAAGGCCACAGACAGGAGGGGACTTGCAAGCTGGGCATTGAGGGATGGGTAGGAGTTCAGCAAGTAGAGAAGAGGGCAAAGGAAGGGTCCTCCAAGTTGGGGAGCAGTACGGGCCAAGGCCTAGGGGCGAGGCAGGCTTGCAGCTGGATGGGCTGGCAGGGACTGTGAGGTCCTGGTGGACTGGGACACCAGGCTCCCTCCCGGGGGGCCCAGCGGGCCTGGCAGGGGCAGTTGCACAGAAGGAGGAAGACAGGTCCTTTAGCATTAGGAGGTGACTTGGGGGGTAAGGGAGGCTGGGCAAGGTGCAGGTGGGTGGGGAGGGAACTTGGCTTTGTAGTTTCAGCTTAGATGCCTCTCTTTCTGGTTCAAGGAGCAGGGATCGTGAAGGGGTCCAGATGCTATCACAACCAGTGCCCCTCCCACCCTGTCACTGTGCCCCAAGGCTGGTAAGCGTCAGCAGAGTGTCCAGCCTGGTGGGATGGGGAAATACCACCAGCAGCCTCTGTCTTGACTGCTCCAGGGCCGTGAGCTCACATCCCACCTGGGGAGGCTACTGCACATTGAGACTCACCAAGTGACAGCCCAGCTCTGCACACCCAGCAGACAGCCCTTCATCTGGTCCAGCCTGGGAGGAGCCTTCAAAGAGTAAATCTCCTTCCGGAGAGACCAGGGATTTAGGGGCAGCTTCTGCCACCCAACCCCCACCTCAGGAAATAGTCTAAGCCTTTTAATTATTTAAAAAAAAATACATGTCCATTTTAGTGATTTGTTAATACAGAAAAAGTGACCAGAGATGGCCTCCTTATGTATATTTTGCATTCTTAGCTTGTTTTAATTACCTCATTTACTAGCTGTGTGACCTTGGGCAGGTTAGCTAACCTCTCTGTGCCTTGTTTCCCCATTTGTAACAGGAATAATAACACCATCCTGTACCTCACATGACTGGTGTGAGACTCAAACGGAAACATCACAGGGCAAGGCACAGCACCCACCTGACGCTGGGTCTCCTATTCAGGACTTTACCGGATTTACGCCAAGCAAAAAGCACAAGTCCCTCCCCCTCCCCTCCCCCACAGCCCCAACAGGGTCCCAAGTTTGCTGTGGATCTTCCATTTTTCCTTAGATCTTTTTTTTTTTGAGTGGAGGGGTGTCTCAACCCCCATCGAGCTGAGACTCCCCTTTTACACTTCTCCTCACCCCTGGTGCTGGCGGGGCATCTTCCCGTGTCATTCAAACTCTCCGTACCCTGCGCTCTGAGGACCGCGGAGGCAGCGCGGGTTCTATCGACTTCGCGGTGCCGCGGCCTCGGCGCCGGTTCTGCTGACGGACCTCGCTGGTGAGACCGCAGTCTTGAGCGCGCGGGAGCCCGTTGCACAGCGAGGTTGCAGGACCCTGAGCTTTCGGGGACCTCTCTCTGCTCTCCTGGGGCCCCGCCCACTGCGAAAGAGAGAAAGCCGAGATCCACTGGCGGGGTCTGCAGAGGGTAGGGTGGGGAGGGGCCGCTTCGGACCCCCGAGGGGAGCACATGGGGAGCAGGTACCATGGGAGACCATCGCAGCAGCGTGGACCCAGGGCTCTGATGGCGGGGGAGGGCCTGGGAGCGGTGGGTAAAGGGGATACTTAAGACTCCTACTCCCCCTCCCAATGGCACACTGCCAAGGCTTGTGAAGAGTCCAGAGCCCGCCTAGAAACTTCCGTGGGGTCCCCAGCCCAGGGTGAGAGTGGGGGCCTTGCCTGCCACATTCCAGGGGCCCTGGGTGGCCCGACGTGCACCCCGAATTACAGTCTGGTGCCAGAGCACATGGAGAGGAGCGAGTGCCAGGCCTCCCCACCCCCCCACAAGGCAAAAGTGCCCTGGCACTCGTGGAGTCGCCCTGGCCCCAGTCAGCGTCCCTGGACCTATGAGAAGGGACTCCAGGGACGGCCCATTTCTGTCAACGGAGAACAATCATTGTCCCGAGCACAGCAGCCAAGGCTCCTCTTGTGAGCCCCGCTCCCGCCCAGCCTGGTCGCCCAGCGCCTGCTCTTCGCTGTCTCTGTGGGGAGGCTTGGGTCATCAGTCAGCGAAGCTGCTCAGGTGGCCCGTTCCACCAAGACGCTGGCACCATCGGCCCACCCAGGGAGTGCCAGGAGCCACCTCCAGACCCACCCTTCCCACATTTCTGGTGCCTGGAGGAGACCCTTTGGGAATCCCCCAAAGCGAAAGGCCCACCTAGGGGTGGAGGCAAGAAGCCGGGCAGGGACCTTGTGGAAAGGAAGTGCATCCAGATGGAGACTGCCCACCCAACCTGGGCCCCCCAGCTGGGAATGAGTGCGGCAGGTGCCCTGCTTGGTAAGAAACTGAGGAAACCGTGGGACTCCCGCTGGACTTCGCGGGGGCAGTGGCCACGGTACAGCGGTTTGAGTTCAGGGAAACGGAGCCAAGCAGTCCCTTTGGAAGCAGGACCCCTGCTCCGGGCCCCAGACCAGGGGCGCACTGGGGGATCTCTACCACTGTGTCCGTGATGGCGAGGCCAGGTTCACAGACTCATCCACAGTCGGCTCCAGACACTAAGCCAGCCTTAGCGGAAGCCTGGGACTGGCGGAGGGAGGGCTGTGGATTGGCGAAAACCCCGAACAAATTTAGAGAAGTTCTCGAGCTGGGACTACTCCGGGGCACCAGGCACCTGGCTGGCTCGTGCCGCCTGCGTTGGCCGAGACTCGGCGTTGGGTGCCCCGCGCCGTGTTTCCAGTCGCCTTTCCCGAGGAGCCCCGCACGCCCAGCCTGATCCGGTCACGTGGCAACGCGGCCGCAGCCCCGGCGCTGACCCCGAGGGGAGGGCCCCGGGAGGGAAGGGGTGGTGCGGCGGGGGCGGGCCGGGGCGGGGCGGCCCGGAGGGGCGGCCGGAGCACCGGGATTCCCTGCGGAACCGCGCGGACCCCGACTCCCAGTCTCCAGCCCGCCTGTCGCCGCCTGCCGCGCCCGCGCCCTCTGCGCCCTCCGGTCCTCACGGCCAGCCGGTGAGTACCCAGCCGGGCCTGGCCGCGCGCCCCTCCCCAGCCCGGCGCCTTCTCCCGGCGCCCAGACCCTGCGTCCTGCGGACCTGCCGGGTTTCTCCTTCTCAGCGCCCACCGTGCCCACCTGGGAACCTCCGAAGCCCCGGCTGTGGAGGAGGTAAGCTTGACGTTCCCGCTGCACCCGGGATGCCCCATGAGCCGCTCCGAGCCGCCCCCGCCCCCTGCCGTCTGTCCCCGCAGGTTCCAGGACCCGCCCCAAGAACCGCCGGGCTGGGGAGCGAGGAGCGCGGCCTGAGCGACAGCACCTGCGGGGCACAGCGGCCGTGACCTCGACACCCGTCCGTCTTCCCTGCAGGTCAAGGCCGCGCCAGGGAAGATGTACCAGAGCCTGGCGCTGGCCCCGAGCCCCAGCCAGGCCGCCTACGCGGATTCGGGGGCCTTTCTGCACACCCCGGGCGCCGGCTCCCCGGTGTTCGTGCCGCCGGCGCGCGTCCCCTCCATGCTGCCCTACCTGCCGGCGTGTGAGCCGGGCCCGCGGGCTCCCGCGATGGCGGGGCATCCCGGTTGGGCGCAGGCAGCCGTGGCGGACTCGTCGGCGTTCGGCTCCGGCAGCTCGCACCCGCCGGCCGCTCCGCCGCCCGGGGCCGCCGCCTTCCCCTTTGCGCACAGCACCCCGGGACCTGGCGGCGGCGGCGGCGGCGGCGGCGGCGCAGGGGCCCGGGACGGCGGCGCCTTTCAGGGCGCGATGCTGGCTCGCGAGCAGTACCCGGCCCCGCTCGGGCGGCCCGTGGGCTCCTCGTACCCCACCGCGTACCCGGCCTACGTGAGCACCGAGGTGGCCCCGTCTTGGACCTCTGGACCCTTGGACGGCAGCGTCCTGCACAGCCTACAGGGCCGCCCGGCTGGCCTCCCGGGCCACAGAGCCACCTTCGGTGAGTGCGGGACTGGGAGGTGGCTCCACTGACTGGGGTCCTGGGTGCTGGCCGTACTGGGGTGCAAACCCGCACCCTACGAAATGCACGCCCCAGAGTCAGGGTTTTCCCAGCCGGGTCCGACACCAGCATGGGGCCGGCCCAGAACCCCCGGGACCTGTAAACCTGGACGGAACGCAGCGGCTGCCACCCCGAAATGAAAACACCGTCCTGAGTTTCTTTTTACACACCTCGATATTTCTGCTTTTCATCTATCCAAACCCAATATTCTGGGCTCGTGCCATTTAGAGCCTACATCTTAAACGTTTTTATGAAAAGTTTTGGAAATGATTATTTTTTAAAGCTCAAAATACCGGTTTATCTAAGTAAACCACCACATTCATCTCTGTTCTAGAATGTTTATGTATTCTAATTTGAGACCCAGTTGCAATCGCTCTCCAGGGTATAAATTTGAGGAATCGGACTCCAGGCCCTTAAAGCGGAGAGCTGCTCCCCATCCCTCCCTCCCTCCTGAGTCGAGGGGCCACCGACTCTTTCTCACCCCACCCTCAAAACTGAGGGCCACGCCTTCTTTTGCTGCCCAGTCTTTTACCCTACACCCCGCCCCCAGCCCCTCAGCGCAGGAAGCGGGATCCACTTGGCCTGGCCGCCAGGGCGCCCCACGCCTGGCGCCCACCCCTGGCCAGGCGATGATTGATCCCCGCCCCGCCCCCACCCGGCGCCCAAGTGTCTCCAGAGCCTGGCCAGGTCTGGAGGGGGCCAGGAGTCCTCGCCCCAGCAGCTCAAGTGGGAGGACAGTGCTGAGTCCGCGAAAGCTGACAGTGAAGGCACCGCGGTCCTCGTGGGATCCCGCAATCCGATTCGGCCTCACTGCCACTGCCCGGCCTCCAGATCGACCCACTTTGCAGAGGACAAGGCCCTCGTCCTCTGCCAGTGTAGACGCTCCTGCCTCCCCAGCGAATCAAAATTACCAATGCTGGTGCTGGATCCTGTTCAGAGTGGGGCAGTTCCCTGTCACCTGCCCCGAGGTTGGATGTATTCACCCTCCCCCCGCACCTTTTAAAGCAGCCCTGAGGAGTGATTGAGACCTGGCACGAACTTCACTGTATGTCAACTTAAACTTAAAAAAGAAAGTTAGATAAAGTAGATTTTGAAGCAAACTAAAATAAAGGCACAAAAAGGAAGGGAAGGAGAAGGTGCTGCGGACATGGCGGCTCCCAGGAAGGGGCAGGGCCTCACCCGGCAGCCGCCCGCCTTCCCGCAGCGGCCGACCTCCTGGAGGAGTTCCCCGGCGAGGGGCGCGAGTGCGTCAACTGCGGGGCCCTGTCCACGCCGCTGTGGCGCCGGGACGGCACCGGCCACTACCTGTGCAACGCCTGCGGTCTCTACCACAAGATGAACGGCGTCAACCGGCCCCTCACGCGGCCGCAGAAGCGCCTGGTGAGTGGGGGCAGCCACAGGGCAGGAGGGGGCGGTGCTTCTGCAGCCACGGCCGGGGCACCAGTGGAGCCCCAGGAGGCCGGGGCGGGGTGGCAGCGCCCGGTCCGCTGTCCTGGGCCCCCTGGTCTGGGGGCCACGCGCCCACACTGTCTGCGGGTCCCCCAGAAGAGCTCGGCTGTCCCAAGCTCGGCCCTGAACCTTCTGGGCAGGGGATCGCTCTGCACCCGCTGCGGGCTCAGCCCTGTGGCTCCAAGGGGCTTTGGGCTGGCCAGGTTGGGGGGCGCGCAGAGAGGCAAGGTGACCTGACCCCAGGGAGGGGACTGGAGGGGAGAGTGGCTGCTGAATGCGGGCTTTGATGGAGGACGTTGAATGTTACCGGGGAGGGACCCTGGGCCCGCTGCCTCCAATACTGCGAGGATGGGACGAGACCAGGCCTGTGGTTGTTCCCTGGGCGAAACTTGTTTTCACTTTTGGTTTCTTCTGCTGTATGGCTGGGTAGCGAGTAAGGGACTGGGAGCCCGACCTCTCCTCGCAGCAGGGCAGAGTCCCAGAAGCAGCATAAAGGTTTCAAGTTCCTTTGTTCTCTGCCATTTCACAGGCAAATTTTGATGCTCAAGTAATTTTGCAAATAAGTGGCAGGGCCCGCCGATGTCGGCCAGCTGTCCGGTCAGTGAGGCCGCAGTGGCTCCCGCTTCCGGGTCCGGGCAGGGTTGTGTTTCTGGGCTGATGCTGGTGTGAGCCCTGTAGGGCCAGGCGGCTGGTTCTGGTGTGTCGGGCCCCGAGGAGTGTGGAAGGGCTTTCCGTGGCTGATGCTGTGGGATGGCCGTGCCATGGCTGCTGGTGTGGGCCACGGGGCGGTCGGGGGGCTGGCCTTTACTAGAAATTCGAAGGCCCGGCTATGGCAGCACCGGGGCCAGACGCTTTGAGGCCCCGAACTGGGTGGGCAGGAAGCAGGACTGACTCGGTTGGGCAGCTTGAGGGCAGCCGCTGTTTTTCTTCCTCTGATCTGGCCTGGCATTTGGGGCTCTGCGGGTCCCCCCACCTCCCCCCACCCGTGCTGTGCCTCTCAGAGGAGGGGGGCCTCAGAGTCCACATCACCCCAAGTCTGGTCTCTGCCCCTGTGATCACGCCCCCAACCCCAGGTGTGCTGCACTGGCGTGATGTCTGGTGTGGCCTCAGGGAAGGGGAAACTGAGGCCAAGGGACGGGGTCCTGGGGGCTGCATGCGACCCAGACCTGACCCCAAGCAGCAGGCCGGTCCCCTCCTCTGGCTCCCTGCACTGTCCCCGGGCCAAGCCCTAAACTGGGTGCCGAGGATGCACTGCCCAACGGGAGATGCAGGGCTCCCTGCCTCTACCCACACTCCTCGCGGGGCTCAACTCCCAGCAGAAAATTCCTGACTTGGGGGGTGGGCGGGCCAGGGCACCATCTCCACCCTGAGGCGTTTACCGTCACATCAGCCGGATGACCACCCGGGGCTCCGAGACACTGAGTGACTTCCCTGGGCATGCAGCCTGCTGGCGGCCAGCCCTGGGCTCGGACCAGGACCGTGGCCTCAGGCTCCCACGAGCGCCCCACTGAGGCGGAGCCCCCCGCCCCTGCCCTGGGTCTTCCTGCCCAGGCCCCTGCGAGATGAATTCAGGGATGGCCCCCTTGCCTGCTGGGAAGGTCAATTGGACGGCGTGTGCGGAGCACTTGGACGGCCGTGGCCGGTGGCGGGGTGGGGCCGGGGTCCGCCACTTGGCCTGGCGAGGCCCGTGTCGTAGTCTGAGGACGTGGGATAGTTAGCTTTGGGAGGCCCCCAGGGTGAGGGATCCCTGCGCGCCTGCTTGTCTCCCCGAGGCCTCAGGGTCGGCCCGGCCCTGGTCACCCCTGAGTCCAGGCCCACGCGGATCTGACTGTAGAACACGCCCAGGAAGCGTTTGCCTGGTGGGGGGGGCCCGGGGGCTTCCTCAGGGACCCTCTGCTCCCCGTCCCTCCCTGAGCAGGATCCTAGGGGGTTCCTCTGACTGGCTGCGGGGTGCCCACCTGTCACCCAGGGCAGGCGGCTCCGCAGATTGCCCGGTGGCTGGTCCTGGCAGGGCCAGGCTCGCTGTGAAAACCCTGAGATGCTTGAAGTCCTGAGACCAGAGCCCGGGCCGCGTGCTCCTGGCCATGGGGGCTGGGCCGGTCACCCCAGACTTGCCCCCGCTCCAGTGCCTCGCTCTCCCTCGCGTGTGGGCAGAAGTGATGCCCCAGGAGGGGCCCCTCCAGGAAGAACTGATCCTCCCCTTCTTTCAAATAATTCCAAACGTCCTAGAAGCGTGTCACCAAGGATACAGGAACGTGACAATAACAAGTGTGCGGCCCCCTCCCGGTAGGAACCCGTGTCTTTTTTACCCTTTGCCTCCCGTGTGCATCCTCGGTCATAAGCTGGGGGGTTACACCTTTGACCCGAGGCTTCCATCAGTGTAGACGAGCAGGGAGGGTGGTCCTGTCCCTGTGGCCAGGGGCTCTACGAGCGCCCCTTGGCCCGGCCTGACCCCAAAACGTTGGAGCCCAGCAGCCAGGGTCCGCGGACGGCAGGCCCGTTAGCCCGAGGCCAGTTCTGACGCCAGCTCCGGGACGTGGGCGGTGCCACGGAAGGCCCAGCATCCTTCGAAGGCTCACCGACCCGGGTGCTCCTTCCTGCACAGCCCGCCTCACAGACTTGCGTCCTCAGCACGCTTTGCCCCGAGCAACGCCGGGCTCCCACCCTCCATCAGGTTAAGTGTCCCCGCGTCTCCCCTGCCAAGAGCATCCAGAGGACCCGTTTGAAACGGGAGCATCTTTGCGGCTCCACCACCTGCAACCTTTGCTTTCCCAGCCGCGTCTCCGCCCTCTGCTCTCCCATCCCCCCGCCTCTCCGCCAGCCCCCCACCCAGCTCTGCGCTGCCCACCGCCCTGATTCCCCTGGGTGTCCGGATGCTCCGGGAGCCTGGAGCTCAGGCTGGCTCTGCTGCTGGCTTTGAAGTTGCACTTCTTTTGAAAAGAACAGACCAAAAAAGAAAAACAAAACGAAACCTGGAGAGGCCCGGCACTTAGGGGCCCTGAGAGTGGCTGGGCCTGGCCGTCTGTCCCGACCGCGAGTGAGGAAGAACAGAGAGAGGCTCCGGGCATCCAGGGGGTGCGGCAGCCCCGGGGACGTGGCCTCTGAGTGTGTTCAGCCGAGAAAGGAGGTTCTGTCCCCTCCGGGACCACCCCGCACCTCTGGCCCCTCATTGTCTGAGCCTCAGTTCCCCCCACAAAACGCAGGCAGCTGAGGGGATGGAAAAAGATAAACGAGCAAGCACTGCGAGAATTTTTTCAAGGTCATTCTTTTTTCCCATTTTCTTGATTTTAATTTAATTTCCAGTTTCTTGATTTTAATTTATGCTCGCTGGAGAGAGCTTCAAATGTGGCTTCCAGATTCCCCCGCAACCCCAGGGTCTGGGTGATGGGTTCACACCACCTGGGCTTGTGTCCTGCCTACACGCGGTCCAGCTGCTGTAGCTTCTCCCCGGGACCCACAGCGGTGCATGTAGCTCCGCTGCTTCCGCAATGCACGGGTGACCATGGGGGACACTTGGGGTGCCCATGTGTCTGCGGTCGTGCCCATGTGTGTGCAGCCTTGCGGGCGTGCTGTTGGAAACAGTGCTGACGTGAAGCCTTCGCGTGGGTCTCTTTACACCCTCGCAGGAGTGTTTCGGTAGGAAAGATCTTAGTAGGAAGTGGCCTGACGACCGGCCAAGGAAACAGCATTCCTGTGATTCCTACAGGAATGATGCTAAAATTGGGGGGGAATGTGAGATGGCAATGTGAACTCTAAGGGAGCAGCTGTTGGTAAAAGACCCCGAGGGTCCCAGCTGGATTTGGAGGAGGGGCCTCAGGCCATGGTCCCCGCCTTGGTCTAAAGGCACAACTGGAGTTGGGGACCGCGATGGGGCCCAAGAAGGTAGGTTAGGGTCACCAGATAAAATACAGAATGCACAGTTAGATGTGAATTTCAGATAAACAACGAATAGCGTTTTAGAATAAATATGTCCCAAATGTTGCGTGGGGCATACTTACACAAAATATTTGCTGCTTATCTGAAATTCACATCTAGCTGGGCATCCTGCTTGTTTGTTTGTTTGCTAAGTCTGGGAACCCTGGGGAGGTCCCAAGGCCTCCTCCCACCTTAGGAAGATGGATGGACTGGGGGTCAGGGGATCCTGGGCCGGGGCGGGCAGCAGGGCTGGGAGTGGGCTCCGGGACAGCAGGGGGCCTTCACGTGGGCACAGCTCCCAGCAGCCAAGAGGCAGGTGGAAAGGAGGGACGGGAGCAGAGAGGGGGAGACTCGAACCGTGTCCAGTGAAAGCAGCTGCTTTCTAGACAAGATCAGGATGTGGCCACCGTCTTCCCAGGGAGGCCCTCCGGCTGGGGGCCTGCTTGACCCCAGGGCCAGGGCTCCTGCCTCAGAGTGTGTCCCACCATCCGTCCCTTCCGCTTCTGCTGGGCCTGGGCCCGCCGCCAGCTCTCTCCACTCCAGCAGGTGCACAGGTCCCACCCCTAGGAACCCTGGGGAGACCACTGGAGATGCGGGCCAGGCTGGACATCAGGCGCCACACAGCCGTGGCCTAGAGGCCGCCGGCCAGAGGATGGGGTCTCCCCAGCCAGGCCGGGAGCTCCCGCCCTGCCCTCCCTCTGGAGCCTCCAAGGCCTCGTCCCTTCCTTGTCTTGTGGCCCTGTTGTCCCGGATCCTGGGGCAGAGTCCTGCCTGGAGACCGGAGGCCGAGCCTTAGATTAAACAGGGCGGAATTCCCTGGAGCCTCTGGCGGCAGCCTGGGCCTGGGGGAGGGGAGGGCGAGGAGGCGTTTCCAGCTCTGCGTTTTCTTGGGAACGGCTGGTGCCGGGGGCTCCAGACGGGCCCCACTCTCCCTCCCGGGCCAGTCACAGGGAGAGCCTGTGCCCTCGAACGGCTGACAGCCTGGGGGAAGGGGGTGGGCAGGAGACGGTCGGCAAGGCTGGCAGCTCGGTCAGTGCAGAAGGAAGGACCCCAGAGACGGCAGACAGACGGGGCAACTGAGGCTGCCCCCAACAGCTCAGCCCTACCCCGGGACAGATTCCTTTTGTGGCTTCTTTCGTCCATCTTGCTTTTGGTTGTCCTCTGGCTCGGTCCTGGGCTGGAGAGTACTGAAGAGAGAACACACGTCCTTGGGACGATTTTGAGTGTGGAGTCTCACGGGCTTCTGTCCTTGTGCCCCGGGGTGCCACTGAAACACCGTAGCGGATGTGACTTGGTCTGACCCTGGCTGCCACGGGGAGGTCGAGGTAGAGACCCTGCATCACTGCGGTCCGGGCGAGGGGGCAGGGGACTGGACCGGGCGGGGGCCGTGAAGGAAACGTTGACAGATTCAGGGCATCTGAGGGCAGGGGCTGGGGAGAGGAAAAGGCAGACCCCCCGAGGACGAAGTCTGGGGGAACGGGGCTGGGGAGGGGTGTGCCACCTGCAGGCTGTGCTGGGGGGGGAGGGAGGGGCTTTGGGCCTGAGGTGCCTTGGGGGGCCCTGGGCAGCAGAGAGCGTCTGGAGCTCCCAGACTGCAGGGGACAGGACCCCATGCACACACCGAAATGGGAGTCGGGCAGAATCCTTGCCTGGGAGCGAGGGACTGGGCTCTGGGAGCTCGAGGACCTTGAGCTGGTGGGAGGACCGGGGTCAGGCCTCCGACAGCTGCTCTCCAGCCAGCCAGCCAGCTCGGCAGAGCCGCTGGACCCCCAGGCTTGTTAGGCCCCAATTCCTGGGTGAGCACTGTCTGGGTCCCACTGGGCCCCCACGTGCAGGGAGGTTTGGGGACCCTGGTTGGATACGGACCTGGGAGGTCGGCCTCTGGAAGGTTCTGGAAAGGCCATCTTGCCCCAGTATGAGGCATGTGAGCAGCAAGGCAGGGGTGGGCATCGGGATCCCGCAGCCCACAGTCCGGCGCAGAGCTGCTGAGCTGAGCATGGGCTCAGAGCCCCAAGTCTTGGGAGGCAAGGCTCAGAGGGACCAGCAGGCCCGCTGGATGTTCAGCCCGGGGCCTGACCCGAGGGCGGCCCTGTGACTCCTAGAGGTGCTGCTCCACCACAGATATACGGGGCTAAGGCCCCGTGTTGGTTAAAAAGAGGCTGCAACAGACACCCAGCTGCCTGTCTGTGCTGGGCTCTTCACGAGATCCTGACCCCACAAGAGACCTGTGGCAGGTCTACTGTCACCCCCATTTTACTGACAGGGAAGCTGAGGCCCAGAAGGGTGAAGTGACCTGTCCCAGGGCTAGCAGGGCACCAGGTCGAGGCTCCGAGGAATCCCGGGCAGGCCTCAGGTCCTTAGCGCCCAAAGGCCCTCTCACCCAGCCCCACACGGCCCCAAGCCCCGAGCCCAGCGTCCATCCCTCCCGCCCAGGTGCACCTGTCCCGTTGAGCCAAGCAGCAGGGCCCCAGCCCCTAGCCCTGCTCACCCCAGCCTCCTGTCCACAGTCCTCCTCACGCCGGGCCGGTCTCTGCTGCACCAACTGCCACACCACCAACACCACGCTCTGGCGGCGCAACGTGGACGGTGAACCGGTGTGCAACGCCTGTGGGCTCTACATGAAGCTGCATGGGGTGAGCGGGACCCTTCCTGGCCCGAGACGGGGCTGAGGAACAGGGCAGGGGTGTGGATCGGGCTGGGCCTGAGCTGAGCGTGTACACGCCTGTACACACATGGCCCCACTGCCCGCACGTGCCCACGTGTTACTGTTAGGCCCGTGGTACAGATGGGCTCACAGAGGCTGTGGCATCACTGTGGCTTCCCCGCAGCCATTCAGCCGGGCGCAGAGGCTGGACACCCCCAGAGCCCTCCTGGCCCCCCGGCTCCCGGAGGCTGGGGTGGGATGGGCTTCTCCCTACCAGGCCTGGAGGAAAGTGCCAAGCCCGGGGGCAGCAGCTCCCCAAACAGGGCCGCAGGAGTGACCAGCTCTGCAGGGCTGAGATCGGGGCAGGTGGCCATGCAAGAGGCCCCAGGGGTGAGCACGGACAGGGAGCAGCCGTCCACCTCCTGCCAACCCCGCCAGGTACCGCGGCCCCTGGCTATGAAGAAGGAAAGCATCCAGACACGGAAACGGAAGCCGAAGAACATCTCCAAGACCAAAGCCTCCTCAGGTTCATGGGCCAGGGCTGTGGGGGGCCGAGAGGGAGCCCAGGCCCCCAGGCCCTCCTGTGAGGCACGCCTTCTCCCTATGGAATCACTTTGAGTATCTCACATTCCACCATTAGAGAGTCACATGTTTGGTGCAAGCATCATCGTCCTGAAGTGCAAATACCATTGTCCTGGGATGGTCTGGTCTGGGGAGGGGCTGGGGTGGCGGGAGTTCACCCAGCAGTGGGGCAGGAGGTCCAGTGGAGGAAGCCACACCCAGCACCTCCAACCCCCCGCGTGACCAAGGCAACCAGATCTGGCAGCTTCTGTACATGCCCTGCCTTCCCTCCCAGGATCCGCAGGGGACACCACAGCCTCCCCGCCGGCCTCTGTCCCTGACCTGGAGATCTCAGCGGCCACTTTGAAACCTGAGCCCAGTCTGGCATCCCCTTCGTGCCCCGGGCCCAGTGTCACCTCCCAGGTAAGGAGGTCAGGGTGGGGTGGGGTGCCCAGAGCCGGCTCCCAGGCACCTCCTGGGGGACCCCTGGCACCCCAGCCAGGTCAGGGCCCCCACGGGCCCCTGCCAGAAGCTTGGGGCTGGACATGCAACCGGCTGCTGGTGCCAGGAGCTGACCTGTGACCGACACTGGCTGAGAGCCCCTGTTGATCCTCACAAGGGGTCCCCACCCCATTCCAGGGACTGAGGAGCCCCCTTAGGGCAAATCGCCCTGTCACAGGGCTCCCGACCTCAAGTGAGCCGGCCACTGTTCCCGAGTCTCACGCATGCCGTGTCCTCCCTGCAGGCCTCCACGCAGGTGGACGACACCCTGGCCCCCAGCCACTTGGAGTTCAAATTCGAGCCCGAGGACTTTGCCTTGCCTTCTGCAGCCCTGGGCCCCCAGGCCAGCCTCAGCGGGACCCTGCGCCAGGAGGCCTGGTGTGCGCTGGCCTTGGCCTAGGTCCCCGGGCCCCCACCAGGACCCACCTCGCTACTTCTTTGCTCCAGCCCAGCAGAGAGACCGCCAGGCCGGACGCTGGAAGAGACTGGAGCCAGCCGGACCTGGAGGCCTCCTGTGCAGACGGCAGTCGGGCCCCAGAGCAGGAGGAAGGCTGGTGGGAGAAGGGCTCGAGCCCCTCCCCGGACAGCAAGGGACCCCCAAATGTAGGGCAAGGCTCTGAACCATACCAGCCACTCCGGCCATGGCTGACTGGGGCTCCCACCCCCAACTGACTTCTATCCTCAAGGCTCGCCATCATCATGTTTACAGGTTGCAGCCGTTGGAAGAACCCCGCCGTCCTGTTGTAAAACCAGGATCACAGGTGAAATCACTGAGGCCGGGCAGGTAACAGGGATGAGGAGGGCAGCCAGATGGGGGGCCTCCTCAGGCCTCGGGCTGTCCACTGCCCACATTCGACCATAGAGCCACGGCACAGAGACCTTGCCCTCCTCGGAGCATGGGATGGCCAGAGACAGATGTGCAGCTCGTGCACTGTACCAGGACGCCACCCCAGGGGGAGGCCGTTCACATCGTAGTCATCGTGGACTTGTATTTATTTGGACGGTTTTCCCAGACGGAGCAGTGAAGGGCCTTGTTCTGACTGAATCTGTGGATTGTAACCATTTCTGATGGGCAGAGTACCCGGGGCCCAGTTCTGACCCACACGGGCACTCTCGGGGCTGGTGGTTGGGTGACCACAGGTCCTGGCTCACCTGGGACTGCCCCGGCAGAATTATCAATAACCCCCCCTTTCGCGTACAAAGCCGTCCCCTCCCAGGGCTCGGTGATAAATTAGTTAGTCGGCGCACTGGCTAGGGGCAGCTCTGCCCACGGGGGCTGATGAATGGCTACTAACAGCCTGAGGGCAGAGGCGGTGGGGGGGCACGCCCTGCAGAAGGACCACAGCGTCCGTCCGTCCGTCCCATCACTGCCCTCCACCGACAAGAACTTCTGATTTTTCCACGGAAGCCAGAAACCTGGCTTTTTTTTTTTTTTTTTAATGTAAAGTCTTCCAAATGAAAGCTTCCCCCCCCACAACTCCCAATTTGATTCAAAAATCTTTTAAATTTTGTGCGCCATCTAAACCAGCCGCCATGGTGCCATCCTATTTAAAACAATGCTCCATACTGAAAAATGCTTCCCGAATGTGTTCCTTCATCCTGAACTTGTACCTCGAGATTCAACCAGCTCAACTTCCACGTGTTGTTGTCTTTTTTTTTTTTTAAGACAAATGCCGCCATAAGAAAAAAAATGTAAAATAAAGATTTCAGTCTTGCCTGCCTCTCCCCCATCACCTGTGGGATTCCCGGCCTCGCCTAGAAACGCATCTCTGGGGGCCGGGCAGCTGGACCTCACTGGCCGCTCTGAGTCACGTCAGGAGCTCTCAAGGGCACCAGTAGGACTTGATGAGACCCGTAGACACTGGGTGGCTCCCAGGTCACCACTGGGGCGGGGGTGGGGGGGCGGGCAAGGCCCAGCCTGGGGACCACACTGTGAGAAGTCATCACTTCGGGGTCAGGCAGACTCGGGTCAAGTCCCTGTCCGGCCCCCTACTGCCCTCCTGGCCCGGGGTAGGGGGACACAGAGCAAGCCAAGATTTGGGCAGTGGTGGCCCCAGTGGCTCCCTGTGGGTCTCGTGCCTCTGACTGGGCCACAGCAGGCAGTGTTGAGTGGACCCTGGGGACGCGGGGGCACAAGGCATGAATCAGGCCCCCTGTGTTGAGGGCACCGGCCACTCTCACCATCTGGGTGTCCCCACGAAGTCACGAGCCTCTGTGCCTCGGTCCCGACTGTGATCGGGGACCCCCACCCTCCCAACAGGGAGGGCTGCAGCACAGACCACCCAGATTCGGACAACCTGAGGGGCCAATAAAATGCAGACACTCAGGGCCAGGGGTCAGATTGGTGACGGGCGGGACCTGGGGACCTGCACGTTCACAAGCGCTCAGGGCCCTCGGCAGCCACACTGAGAGCCACGTGACCAGGGCCAGGCGTCAGAGGAAATGCCTCGGGGACGGGGTCTGGAGCACAGCACAGCCAGCTCTCTCCAGAGCGTGCTGGACGGGAGATGGGGACGGAAGGGCCTGCAAGGGCTGTGCCCGCGGGCGCCCGTGCTGGGTGGGCCAGAGGTGAGGCCGCTGCCATCTCGTCTCCACGCCACAGGCCTGGGGCCGCCTTCCTGGGAGCCCACCCACAGATGAGGAAAAAAGCACAGAAAGGGTCGCCCCGCTTGGGGGGGCAGAGCCCCTTCCCACCCCTTAGTCCGCCTCCTCTCACCCCTCTCAGGGCTCATGATGGGGCTTTGGGCCCCGAGCTGAGCGGGAGACCAATTATTGAATTATCGAGCAAATGGCAGTGGCCTCCGCGGGCCGCCCCACCAGGCACCCCCGGAACCTCTCAAAGGCAAGACCAGCCCAGCCCTTCTGAGGCACCCAGGCAAGAGGGTGGGAGGGGGCGCAGAGGGGAAGCAAAGGCCCCAGAGGAAGGAGCCACAAGGACAGGGACAGACGAGGTGGCCGGGAGCGCCTGGCGAGGACCATGTGGCCACGTGACCACTACCGCAGTCACGGCAGGAACGGCCCTCCGCCCGGCAGGTGCCCCTCCCCGTGTGGCCCGGTGCATCCCTGGCTCTTCCCTCCAAGGGGGGCGCCATTCTCCCTCTTCCCCGACGAGAGAAACCCAGGCACCTGAGAAGTAACACCCGGCTCAGAGAGGTGACACAAGGCGCAGGGCCCCAGCAGCGCCCTGACCAACCCAAGGAGTCTTCCTAGAGGTGCCCACAGTGCGCCGGGCAGAACAGGCATGGTGGACAGGAGGGGCTGGATGCCCCGCCCACGAGGACAGGTCCCCAGGGAGAGTGCTTGGCAAAGAGGGAAGGAGGAAGCGAACTCATCCTCCGATTTCATCCTTTTTCAGGACGCGCCCAGGATGAGGGAGGCTGAGCCTCCACCTCTGGGCCTGAGGAGCTTTAGGCAGAGCTGCTCAATTTAAGCCTTTCTCTCCAGCACCTCTTCGGGTCCCGGAAGCTGTAGGACCCGGAGCCTTAATATAGCCGCCGGGCACCCCCTTCCTGCGGCTCTTCCTCCCACCAGCCCGCCTCAGGGCTCTGCCCGGTGGCCATAAACAACCGGATGGGCTGGGGAGGCTGGTGGGAGTGGGCAGCCGCAGGCCGCTTATCAGGCGACAGGATGGAAAGGAAGACCACTTCATCTGCGCTGCCGGGCCGCCCGCACCTCACTTCCCACATCTTTCAAGCTAAAGCAGACGTCCGGGGGCATGGGGGAGGGGTGCCACAGCTCCTCCAGCCTGCAACGGTCTCCTCTGTCCACGGGAAGTGTCTACTGAGCCCCCGCTGGGCTCTGTCCTGGACGACTGGAGAAGGGAGAAGACACCCAGCGTCCCCTCGACTGGGGTTGTTTGATCCAGAACTGTTTCCAAAGCATCCCTTCTCCTTCCCACTTAAAGCCCTTAACCCATGGCCTCACTCCAGACGCGGAACAGGGAGGCCAAAGGCATCACAGGGCAGCCCTGCAGCGCTCACACCTGGAAGCAGAAGCAGCCACCCCGCCTGTGCCTCCTCGCGGAGGGTGTCAGGGTGGTGACCCCAGCGGCTCCCCATTGCCCTGGTTTTCCGAGTCTGGCTGCCATCGGCCAGCAGGGTATCCGCTGCCCTCAGCAGGCACACGTTCATCCCACAGACCCTTTCCGTGGAGCGTCGCCACGGCCTCCCGCAAGCCGCCTGCCCCAGCTCAATCCCTCAGGGCAGCCGGGGCCACGCGTCCAGCTGTGCCCAGACCCAAGAGCTTCCCGGTGGGGCTGTGGCTAAGGGTAGTTTCCCCTTTGCTACCGAAAAAGATGGCTCTTTAAAAATGGGTGCCGGGCTTCCCTGGTGGCGCAGTGGTTGGGGGTCTGCCTGCCGATGCAGGGGACACGGGTTCGTGCCCTGGTCCGGGAGGATCCCACGTGCCGCAAAGCAGCTGGGCCCGTGAGCCACGGCTGCTGAGCCTGCGCGTCCGGAGCCTGTGCTCTGCAGCGGGAGAGGCCACGGCAGTGAGAGGCCCGCGTACCACAAATTAAAAAAAAAAAAAAAAAAAAAAAAAAACGGTTGCCAATCCTCTTAGGTGCTTGTCTGAAAATGTAACCTGCTTATTAAGAAGGAAAAATCGTTCTTTGGGGAAAGCAATGCAGGTTACCGACTCTTGACCAAGTAAGGACCTTTCTTGGAGAAGACCAGTTGCTGCTGTCACCAGCATCAAAGACAGGCCATTCTGCCACCAAGCACGAGGGGCCAGCAGGCTCAGGGCCGGGGCAATGGACGTGCAGTCCTCCCTGCCCTTCCTCTGCCACAAGTCCGTGGGCAGTTCACAGGGCTCGGGGCGGCCGGTCTCCAGGGTGTGTGGACAGGCGTTCAGCAAGATGATGACCAGGCTCCCCATTCCCAGCCCCCACGTGGACCCCCACTCAGCGGAGAAGAAAGGAGGCCAGAGAGACCTGGCACCCCCGGAGGCCGTGAGGCTGCAGGCCCTGGGGTGCCCCGTCCTCCCCTTGTGCACCTCGGTAGGGGCTGAATCCACCCCAGAGAAGAGGGGGCCGGTGAGCCCCACAGTCCCGCTGGAGCCGGGGCAGGGGTGGCCGGCCCTCGATGGCTATGTGGAAGCCACAGCGGGCAGCCCCCCCTGCAGTGCCCTGCGAGGCCCGCCAAGATGTTGACATGGACGGCTCCAGCCGCCTTATTTATTATCTGATAAAGGGTTCTCGGCACCGCGGGTGGACGGCGTCTGGCCGCGCTGGGGCCTGGGGGAGGGAGGAGGCTGGGTGGGGGGACGGGAGGCCAGAGCAGGCCTCCACACTGGACTCTGGGGCCGGACACACTGAGGAATCTGGATTTGCCTTCTCCTTCTCCGGCCAACAGCCTGCCTTCTCCACTGCCAACGAGCCAGCGGGCCAAGGAGCAGCTCTGCTCTTGTGCGGAGCGGCCCGGGGGACCTCCTGTTTGGACATCACACACCCTGAGACCTGCGCCCCCCCGTGCTGCTAGACCCTGCTCCCCCTGGTTCCAGGAAAACCCCGAGCTTCGGCCCTCCTCTCCGTCCACCCCCGCCCACCCAATTACTGCTGCAGCCCATCACGCACCCCTCTGCTTGGCCTGGAGCTCAGACTTTCCATGATGCAAATCTGGGCCTGCTTCTCCTTTGCTTCCAAACACTCGGCCCAGGTACTGCCCCAGCAACTGCACAGATGGCCCAGCCATGACTGCCTGGTGGCCCCAGGGCCCCCCTCTCCTGGCACCTGCATCCACTCTTGGGTACGGGGACCCTTGCCAGCATCCAGACACATCACACCTCTGGGTCTTTGCACGTGCCGTTCCCTCTGACTGTGACACCTTCCTCCTGTGCGCCTAACCGGAGACGTGGTACCCAGGGGTCAAGATCCCTGATGCCCCCTCCTCCACACAGCCTTCCTCGGGCTGTCCTAGGAGGGTCGGAATCCACAGGTCTCCACCAGGCAGAGTTGTCACAGAATGACCCAGATGACCCACAAGAGGGGATCCGTTAAATGGCCGAGGGAACGTATGTGGTGAGCCCTTAAAGGGTGTTTGACAATTACAACTTATTCTAATGTTTTTTCCCCGAACCTTCTTCGAGGCGGCTTTTATAACCACGAAGAAGACAACAAAGGCGCCCTCCACGGGGTCTCCGTGGCCGGCCCTGCCCACCAGCATCACTGCCTCTTCGTGCACTGTGGGCCTTAGGGGACACCCGCAGGAGGCTGCATAGGAGGGGGAATTGGGGGGGCACTCCAGGACAGGTGGGGACCATCTGAGGCCCCTGGGGGCCTGGTCATCCTGGAGACCAACTTAGAACCCACGTACATCTCTCCCCATGGGGACTTGGGCAAAGCAGGCGGTGGTCACTGCCCCAGGCGGCCTGTGCCTCCCCCTTGGCAGCGATGCCTATTGCCCTGGCCAGTCACTTCTTGTCTGTCCATCCTCACCTTAGAGGTCAGAGAGGCCCTGCTCGTCCACACCACTCCAAGCAGGGCCCCCGCCCCCTGTGCTTCTCCCCTGCACATCCCGCGGCCTCCCTGGCGCTTGCCCATCCCGTAACCACAGATTTGAATGTTCCTGTGCTCTCTTGGTCTCGCCCACTAGAAGCAGCTTCCCTGAGTGCAAGGGCCTCATCCAGCCCGTTCCCCCGTGTCCGGTGATGAGCCCAGTGCCCGGCCGACCCTCAGTGATGGAGGACTGAATGCACGGGTGGACCATGTGCCTGTGGCCCCTGCTGACTCGTAGGGGTGGGCTGACCAGTCACGGCCCCCCACAAAGCCCGTCCTTCCACCCTGTGGGTGGCGGGCTTCTGACTGTCTCTGTCACCCTTCAGGGCTCTCAGTCCTGCTGAGGATGCCAGGGACAGGGACAGAGGGGGTGAGGTGGGGTCCCCGGGGGGCCTGGGGGAGGGGGTCCCCAGAAGCACGTCTCCAGAGGAGGATTTGTTGGGGCCGGATCCGTGAAGGCCGTGCTCCCAGACGCCTGGCGGGGAGCGGGGAGGGGAGGAGTCAGCCAGGGCCATTCCCGGCAGCGTCCCAGCCCCTGCCCCATCCCCCAGGACCTCCGGCACCCAGGACTCTCAGAGGCTGTCCTGGCCGAGGTG
Source organism: Hyperoodon ampullatus (assembly GCF_949752795.1). NCBI lineage: Eukaryota > Metazoa > Chordata > Mammalia > Artiodactyla > Ziphiidae > Hyperoodon > Hyperoodon ampullatus. The sequence continues at coordinate 87,358,304 of NC_136927.1, read as the reverse complement.
TGGAGGCCGGCTTTCACCCCACACCAGTGGGTCACTGTGCACACAGGCAAGGGGCTCCAGGAAGCGCGGCCCAGGGTCTGCCTGCCCTCGGGGTGGGAGGAGGGTGTGGGGCTGCAGCCTCCCTCCTCCCGGACCGCCCAGACCACCTGCCTTTGCCCTGTGGGCTGGATTCACACCCGCCGAGGCCCCCACTGCCGGGGCCAGTTCACATGGCTGAGACCCCGTGCCTGTCCTGGGTCGGGGGCTGGGCGGGCTGGAGGGGCCCTGCCATGTCCCCTGGGTGTTCCCAGGCCCAGACAGCCGTGTGCAGGGCCCGGGAAAGGAAGGGGTCACTCAGGGTGCCACACGGCCGGCAGGCCTCACCCCAGAAGGCCTGTGGACACTGGCCAGGCTGCATCAGGCTGGATTCCGGTTCCCAGAAACTTGGAATTGGCTCCAGGCGGGGGAGGTGCGGGAGGCCCCAACGTGCTCCGAGAGCTTCACATCTGACCTCTGAACTAATTACTTCTGAGTTGTGTCTCCTGTGTGTAAAATGGGCCAAGCGGCTCAAGGTTACACAATTTTCAAGTTCAGTTCTGTCATTTCTTTGCTTTTTAATATACAGAGGACCTCAGAACACGGCCATGGGCAGGGACCCTTGATCTTGACCTCTGGGAGACCCTGAAGGCAGGAACACCCACCGCAGGCCGCGGGCACAGAGGGGGGCGAGGCTGCCCACCTTTCAGAGGGGGAGAGAGGAATGAGGCAGTGAGGGGCAGAATGGAGACAGACACAGAGAGAAGACAAAGTGCGACGTTGACCCCTGACCCCAAGCGCCCTTGGGTCCGGCAGCCACAGCCTCCCTCTCCTGGTGGCCTGTCCCGGGGCATGTGTCCCTGGGGCGACACTGGGGGCAGGGAGGCCCAAGGAACACCCGGGCCCTTTTGGCCTGCGGAGGGAGTGGCAGGGAGTGACAGAGCCCCTGCTGCAGGGAAAGAAGGTGAGTTTTCCCAAAGCTTTTGAAGGACGTACCCCAAAACCCTTCATGCGGGTCAGCCAGGACTGCTGACCCTGGGCCAGGACCCAGCTGTGTCCCTCGCACAGGAGTCCTTCCAGCAAGTCCAAAATGGGCCGGAGGTGGGGGACTGGTAGCCAAAAGAGTGTGGGAGGGGCCCACAGTGCTGGGCCCGCCAGCCAGGAACCCTCCCACCTCCCCACTGGGGAGCTTCTCTGATGGGGCACCACCTGACCGCCCCCCACCCCAGGCAGAACTCAGAGGTCACCCAAGGGCACGGGCCAACTTGAGGCCAGCAAAACGTGTCCCACGGGCCCCTGGGGCTGAGCACTGGGCTGGCGTCCCTGTGGAGGACGGGCAACAGTCCTCAGCTTGATCGTGGCCCCCGCTGGCCCATCTCTCACCCTTGGGGGCAAGGGCTCGGGCAAAAGGGACAGAGAGAGCCTGGGGGTTGGGCGGGCAGGCTGACCCTTGGCTCTGGTCACCGTGGGTGGCATGATTTCCTTAGCCAAGTCCAGAAGTCCGTCCCGGACATGTGGGAACAAACTTAGCTGAGATGAATGGCTTTGGGGGCCTCCCCTCAGTGACCCCCTCCTGGGCTCCAGAAGGATGGGGGGGACAGTTGCCCCCCGAGAGCCCCTCTGAGTCCCTCAGTACAGAGTCCAGAGCCCTGAAGTCACGGCCCGGTGGTTAGGGAGAGGGTAACGTGTCTCTCTGAAGCTTTTAAACTAAACACAGAAAACCCTTAATACGGCAGCCTCCTTAAATCAACAGCTCTGAGCCAGCGCGTGCCGCCTGCTGATGACCGGGAGGTTCTCCTCGAAGCCGTGCCAGGATTTTCTGGAGAAAGATTTAAGGCCCTCCAGCCCAGCCCCGTGAACCTTCCTAACTAAAATACTGGGCCCATCCGCTTCCGGCCTGCACGTCACTTAGAAGCAGCCACTCCCCAGGTCACGTTCCGAGCGCTTTCCTGCGCTGTGGCCCCGGCACTCTGCGGAGAGCCTGTGGGAGTCCCAGTCCTGTGAAGATAAATCTCCCTTGTTTACCTTATGAGTGAGAGGGGACATTAAATACTCAAACAAAGTACATCTCCGCACTCCAAGGCCAAGAGACACTTAGAGCGCCAGCCCTTCGCGGGGGCCCTTAGAGCATTCAGAGCCAGGTCAGGAGGGGCGGGGCGGCCCCACGGGGTCTCCGGGCGGCAACAGACCCACCTCTCAGGGCCACAGGGTGGTCTGCAGCTCCCAGGACTGGACAGGCAGCCAGACCAGCACTGACCAGGCTGGCAGAGGGCAGGCCCTGGCTAGGGAATCAGTGGCTGACATGGGCCCCAGCTGTCTGTGAGCAGGGGTGGGGCCGGGCTACCGTGCGGGTGGGGTAAGCACTGCTTGGGGCCCAGCTCCCACTCCTGACCCCCACCCCTGTCTACAGGGAGACCGCGTGGGGGCCCATCCTCCACATCCTCTATCGTCCAGGGGGTTACAAGGACCGTGCAGCGTTTTTGCCACCAGACAAAACACAGGCCAAGCCCCACAGCCTTCTCTCCATCTCCCTCACCCACCGCAGGGCCGGTGTTGGCCTGGCTCTGGGGCGGAGAAGGAGCCCTTTCCTGGGTCCTCCCTGCGGACCCCCAAAGGGAGATGCAGCCCCTGGGGACCCAGAAAGAGAGGAGGCTGTTCTCAGACCCTTGGGACAACCCTGGCCTGCTCTATCACCCCCTCGCATCCCTCTACACCACTCCCAGCCCCTCCCTGACTGTGGGACCCCTCTGCACCCCAGCCTCAGTCCTGCTCAGCCCCTCCCTGAGACTCAGCTACCCCACCAGCCCACCTTCCCCAGAGCCCTCACACAAGTGGTTGCTCCCCTGACAATGTGGTGGCCTCCCAGCCTCTCGCCCCCTCCTGCCTCCCCCATGTCCCAGCTCCGGGCTGGGCATGAAACAAGCATTCCATAAAGACCAGTCCTGGGGGCTTCCCTGGTGGCTCAGTGGTTAAGAATCCACCTGCCAATGCAGGAGACTCGGGTTCGAGCCCTGGTCCAGGAAGATCTCACATGCTGCAGAGCAACTAAGCCCGTGCGCCACAACTACTGAGCCTGCGCTCTAGAGCCCACGAGCCACAACTATTGAGCCCGCGCACCTAGAGACCCTGCTCCGCAACAAGAGAAGCCACCGCAATGAGAAGCCCGCACACTGCAACGAAGAGTAGCCCCCGCTCGCCGCAACTAGAGAAAGCCCGCGCTCAGCAACAAAGATCCAACACAGCCGAAAAAAAAAAAAAAAAAGACCAGTCCTGGGCAGTGAGCAGGCTAGGGATCAAAGGGGCCCGGGCCCACGCCAGTCCTGTGGAGAGGGGGTTGGGCACCCCTGCCTCTCTCGAGACCCCGACGAATCTCACGCTCCCCCCTCAACCAAGACACATCTAGAAGAACCCTGTCAGGGCTGACAATAGGCTCTAAAAATACCCCGATGGCAGACAGGATTTCCCAGGAACATCGTAAGTTCTGTCCAGCGGAAGTTATAAATACTAAATAATGTTAATTCGGAATCATTAGTCATCCAGGGACAGCCTTGTCCTTTGTGGCGACAAGGGATGTTTTTCCAGATTCGTAATTTATTGTTCTTTACAGTTAAATCCAGCTACAGGCAAAGAAAGGAAAAATGAAAAAAGCAGGGTCCCCTGGAGCCACTGAGAGCCGGGGCCAGGCGGTGCCTGGACCACCTCCGTCCTGGCCCCCAGCCTGTGGGCAGCCACTGCCTTTGCCCTCACCTGCCCCAACCCATCAGCAGCCCTGACTCGGGCTCCCCCAGGTCTCAGAGCTGTGCTTGAACTCCCCAGAAGGCCAGTCCTGGTCTGCCTCCTAAGTGAGGCTCTACTTCCTGCACGTGGCTCTGCCCCCCTGGCCACAGGGGACCTGAAGCCTCCTCCTGCCTTCCTGACCCCCCTGACATCTGCCACCCCCCACCCAGTCCTCCGCGTAAAAGCCCTATGGCTGTCCAGGGCCCAGCAGGATTCACACGCTCCCGCCCTCTAGCCTCTGCCCTCCGGCTCCTTGCAGACCTCTGCCCGGCGCCCTGTCCCCCTCCTCCCCGCCCTTACGCTCCCGGCCGGGGCTCTGGGCTCTCCCCTCCTCAGACTGTCCCCACTGGGGTCCTATAGCCTCCTGGCGTGGCCACCCCTGCACCCGGGGCCCAGCACAAAATTGGACACCCTCGGTCCCCCAGGGACACAACGGCTAGTGCAGCAGCCTCTCCAGGGGAATTCAGAGGCTGCCTGCCACCACCTGGGGAGACATGGGGGCTGCAGGATCAGGACCACACAGTCCCAGCCCCCCTCCAACACTGGGACAGGCATGGGTCAGTTAAGAGCAGAGCAGCCAGGTGGTCAAGAAAGGGTGGCCCACATCCCAGCGCCCTGGGCGGGGCAGTGGGGGCTAATGGCCCTGGGGACGTGTGCCACATGCGGGGTGCATGGGAATACCAGTGCAAAGGTCCCAGAAAAAGAAAAACAGCCATAAACCAAAGGGCAGCGTTCCACTGAGCAGAGGGCTCAGCAGGTAGCTGGTGCCCAGTGTGGCAGGAGACTGTAGGTGCTGGGACCTCCCAAGGCCACTGGGCTCAGGCAGGCGAGCGCCAGGTGGGGACACTGGGCTAGAGGAGGCAGCGATAACGAAGCAAGGGGGTAACCCCGCCTCTGGGGGAATTCTCACCCCTGTGGTGGCCAGGCAGGACTTCGGGTCAGGGTGATGGCCGTGAGGGGACAAAGCCCGGGGGCAGGCAGGGCTGCACATGCATCACTCATGCCAGGGGTTCCCAGGAGAAGCCCACTCAGGTTCAAGGGGAACAGCAGAGACCCCCTTCTCACGGGAGGAGGATCCCTGCCCCTGTGCCCAGGGGACGAATTCTGAGTTTCCGCTTCCTCTCTGGGCCCCTTCACAGGGTAGCCCAGGCACAAGCGATGGGCGTGGGATAAAGGGATGACCCTCCATTTCCCATGAGGGGCCAGAGCCTGTGTGCCGGGCGCAGGTGCAAAAGGTGGACGGGCAGGCACGGCAGGGGGCCGCCCACCTCCCCACCGCTCGGAGCGGTGGCCCCGTCAGCTCACAGCCGCCCCCCCTCCAGAAAACGGCCCTGGGCAGGGGGAGCCAGGACCTGCCTCACGACGTGTACCTGGAGACAGACGATGCCCACCACGCGGGGGCAGCCACGGCCAGGGACAGATGGACAGGGGGCAGGGGGACCACCCCTTACCGGTGGTGGGACTGCCTCTGGGCTTTTCCTGCTCCGGGGGGCCCCCGACCCCCATGGGATCAGGCTGAGGCTGGTCTCCGAGACCGGCCGAGACCACCTCCTAGCTTGGCGTCCCCTGCCCCATCCTGCGTCCCGCGGGCCCTTCTCCTGAGAGCCCTCCCAGGGGGTCACCACACAGGGGTCTCATCTCAGGCTCTGCTTCCGGGAAACCCAGCCTAACAGGTCCCAGGAGTTGGAATAAAGCCCGAGGGAACCAGGGCTGCATTCAGGACCAGGTGTCCCAGCACAGACTCCTCCTGACCTTGGGGCTCCCAGCCGCGTTCTCTGCCAGCTTCATGCACAAGTCATATTCGAGGCCCCCTGCACCCAGGGTCCAGAGCTGAGGGCTGCTGAGTCCTCCCACCACCCCAGGTCATGAGTCGAACTGTCGCCACAAAATTTACATTGAAATCCTAAGCCCTGTATCTCAGAATGTGACCTTATTTGGAAATAGGGTTTGGCCAGGTGGCCAGACGGCATCCTGCCCATCCCACAGGTGAGGAGACTGAGGCCCAGAGCCTGGAAGGCAGGGGTCCCTCACCCAGGCCCGGGAGGGTCGGCAGCAGTTCCTAGGGCTCCGCCCACTCTGGTCAAGGGGGCCCAGGCTCTGCTCTGCCTCTGAGAGAAACAGCAGCAGCTCCCCAACCCCGGCTCCCGGGACTCACCCTGTTCGTGTCGGTCAGGCCGGTGCTGCGAGCTGAGACGTCCCCGTCTCAAGTCCACTTGCTGCGTGTCTGCCCGCCGTCCAGGCTGGCGCTGTCCAGTACTACTGCCACTAGAGCCACATGTGTGGTTTCAGTGTGCTAGTGGCCACGTAAGAAAGGAAAGAGAAGGGGCACGATTCATTTACGTAACGTGTTGTAGCCCCGTGATCCAGTGCTCGGCACACGGTCACACAGAAAGCGCAAATGCGATCTTCCACATCCTTGGGCTCCACCTGGGCCTTTGTGATCCGTGTGTATTTCACACCGACCACGCAGCAGCCACGTGCGACTCTGGGCCACCGCGCTGGGCCGTGAGGTAGAGGCAGCTCCAGGGGGCTGGGCCCCTCACTCCTGTTTCCTGTTTCCACCCCCAAACCCAGGACAGCGTGAGCGCACACCGTGGACGCTTGGGCGTATTAGCTGAACAAATGAGTGGCCCGTGGCTGAATGTGCAGCTGCCCAAGCTGGCCTCGAAGCCAGGGCCTGCGCCTGCGTGGGAGGTGGGGGCAGCCTGGCAGGGTGTGATTGGGGGGGGGCACCTCACCCGGCTCCAAGGTGCAGATGGGACACGACCTGGGCACAGGGAGCCAGGTGCAGGGGAGGGAGCTGGCCCTGCCCCCCTTTGCTGGAGGCGTGGGAGAGGAGGAGGGGACAGGGAGCCAGGGCCCCTGGGTCCCCTCCACGACACTGGGGACGGGAGGCAGGACCTGGTGGCGTGGCTCCATCCCAAACCCCGGCCAGCGAGACTGCGGGGTTAGTTTCCTCCCCAAAGAGGGTGGCTGAGACAGGGTTTGCAGACAAGACCTCTGAGGACAGAAACCCCCCGAGCAGCCCCGCCAAAGTGCCCTTGTCAGTGACAGATGGGGTGGGTTTTCCACGCAGTCTCCTGGCGGATACCTCAGAGTGGTCCAGCCACCTGGGTGGGGTGGGGGTCGTGCCAGCTCTGCTGCCAGGCCGAGGTGTCTGCTGATGCCCCCAGGGAAGGAAGGGCCTGACGGGGAGCCAGAGGCCAGGCGAGGGGAGACACATTTTCCGATGAGAGCTCTACAGGCAGGGCTGCCGGAGGCCCGGCTGATAAGAGGAAGGGGCCCCTTTATCCCCGCCTGTTCTGCCTCTTTGCACGGTGGTCAGTCACAGCCACGGGATGGGGACACAGGGCCTGCCCAGGGAGGTCCGGGCCAGGAGCCAGTGTCACATGTGCCCCCCCAGGGCCCTGGTCAGCTCCAGGCTCCAGAAACAGGCCATGGGTTCCTCACCCATTTCTCACCACCCACGTGGGGCTGAGCAAGCCGGGCTGCCGAGAGGATGAGGATGAGGGCTGCTTAAAGGGAGGAATGAACGGATGGAGGCGCTCAGGGCCCCAGGGAAGCACCTGCTCTGGCCCATGGAGCCAACGGGTCCTGCCATCCAGGCCCAGCGTGTGCCTCCACAACGGGGCCAGCAGCTGCACAGTGGTGAGCCCAGGCCACCAGCCCTGGTCCCACACATCCTCCAAACAACCAGCAGCAAAGCCTGGATGCACAGTCCCCACCCCTACACGTAGCACGTCATCAGGGAGGGGCGGGTGCAGGCTGGTCGGGAGCGAGGGCCCCGGCCACAGCACACGGGTCCTTCCCAGCTCTGCACACCCTGGCTGTGCGGCCTTGGGCGAGTCACTTAACCCCTCTGTGCCTCTGAGCAGCCCTGCTTGTTACTGCAGAGATCAGAAGCCCTCCCAGGCTTTCAGCGGGGGCTGGACAGAGCACAGGCAGGGGCTGGCCACGTGGGGACATCTCCTGGACACTCGCTTCGTGCAGAACACCAAGCTTCCAAACGAGGTACTCATCCAACTGCCACTTCTCGGGTCCGTTCTCCCGGGGCTGACGCGTGGGCGATGTGCTGGGGGGGTGAGGTGGGAGAGGGCTGGTGGCGAGGGCCGATGCGTCCACGTCACCCACGCTGCCCGTTCACTTTCCCAGCAGCCCCATTCCATGCACGAGGGCACGGAGGCCCAAGGCTCGGGCTGACACGCCCGAGGCCCCCAGCACCGGGTGTGCCCCCGCCTCACTGTCCCCTGGGCTCTAGGTAATGTGTGTGCACACGGCAGGCACATTTGGGTGGCCTGTGGGCGGTCTCACCCATGGCAGACTCGGGGCACCGTGAAAAGGAGGGGAGCCTTGGGGAGGCCGGGCCCCTCCTAGCAGCCCAGCACCGCCCTTCTGGCCCCTTCCAGCCAGGCTCTCGGACACATGGGGCCACCAGCCAGCCAGCAGAACTGGACACAGGGGGCCAGTGACGAGCAGCAGGGCTCCTCCCCTCAGCCACAGGAACAGCGGCTGCCAGAAGGCTGAAGAAAGGTCTATTGACCGGAACATTCTCTCTGAAACTCCTGAGCCAGGCTGGGGTTTGTCACTGTCCTGAGGAATCACGAACCCCAGGTGTGAGGGTCCTGGACCCTGGAAATGGGCTGTGCTGGCTCCTCCCCGCCACCCTCACCCCACCTGCCCCTTGGTTCACGGGCCTCAAGGTCAAGGGGAGCAGCAGAGAACCCCCGGGGAAGGAGGTCTCAGGTGCTAGGCCGTGTGTCTCGGGAAGGTCTGGCTGCCCCGGGTTAGGGTGGCCCGAGGATTCTGGGGCCCGAGGGAGGCAGTGGGGGTGAGACCTGGCCAGGCCGATGGGGGCATACGGTCTGTGCCCGAGGGAGCGAGACTCGGGAAGTCCGGGGCCGAGAAGTCAGCTTGGACCCTTGCTGGCAGAGGCTGACATTTCCTCAGTTACTAGTTCCGCCAGAAATATTTACAAGTGCCCGTCATGTGCTGTGTTAGTGTCCTGGGCAGCTGGAGCAAAGGACCACCAACTGGGCAGCTGACAGCAACAAAAATTCACTCTCTCACAGCCTGGAGACCAGAAGTATGAAATCAGGGGCTCAGCAGGGCTGCGCCCCTCTCCAGGGGCTGCCGGGGAGGGTCCTTCCCCCCTCCCAGCTCCTGGTGCTGCGGGCAGTCCCTGCGTCCCTGGGCTTGTGGCCGCATCACTCCGATCTCCACCTCGGTTGGCCCTTGGCTTCTCCCTGTGTCTCTCGTGGACGTCTTCTTTTAAGGGCACTGGTCATTGGATCAGGGCCACCCTTGTGACCTCACCTTGACTCCATCACATCTGCAAAGACCCTATTTCCAAAGGAGGTCACATGCACAGGTTCTGGGGGTCAGGACCCCAACATACCTCCTGGGGACACAGTTCACCCTCAACAGCTGCCAGTCCTGCTGTGTTCTGAGGGGGAGGCTGTGAGGGAGGCGGAACCCCTCCCCTCCTGGAGCCAATACTTGAGTGGGGGTAAGACCGACAAGGTGGGGAACAGCCGCTTGGCAGGTGCAAAGGCCCTGAGGCAGGTGCCCGGCTGGCGGGAGGAGAGAGGGGGGAGGGGGCAGGAGAGGAAAACAGAGGGTGAGGGGCCAGTGCCAGCCTCTCAGCTTCTCCTCCGAGTGAAGTGGGGGCTGAGGGGGCGGAGGCGAGGGTCTCAACCTTCCATTACGGGGCCTCTGCTGTGGGGCGGGGCAAAGGCCACAGCGAGGTGATCTGTGCACAGAGCAGGAGGCGGGGCAGCCCGTGAACCCCACCCCCTGACCACGGGAACCGGACAGAGAAGGGATTTAAGCGCCACCCGTGGGAAGACTCAGCACAGTTCTCACCACACACACAGCCATGGGCTAGCGAAGCATCTCAAGGACCACTGCAGGTGAGACTGGGACACCCCACAGACCCACAAGTCACTGGGCCTTGGAGAGAGGGGTCCCCAAAGCTGGGGAGCGGTCAGGGCAGTGGCCTCCTTCATTTGTGCGTTCACCCCAGCCCTGGGCTACTTGGGCCTGGAGGGTGAGAGGCGTCCATCCGCGTCTTCCCAGGGCTCACGGGAAAGCAGGTGATACAACTGCCTCTGCTGTGCTGCCCAGTAAGGATGGGGGACCCCCATGCACCTGTTCCCCCACAGCCCACACAGCCGCCTCAGACTCCTGGGCTCTGAGCAGCAAGATGCGGCTGCCTCTGCAGGGGCCTCGCTCTGGCACTGGTCACCTGGGCCTCACTGACAGCCCCCCTCCAGCTCCCACCCCAGTGTGGTGCCGGCGGCGAATGACACCCAGGTGCCACGTAGGAAGACCCAGAGCAGGGTCCGGACGTCCGGAGCCCCACACGGACACAGCACGTCTCCCGAAGGACACGGTCTACACGCTGGGGCAGCGGGTTGTCCTCCTCCAGTCAGCTCCCTGGCGCCAGCTATGGACCCCGAGGCCGGGCAGCTGGCGAGGCGCCCAGCAGCTCGCTGGCACTCACTGACCAGCACACACTCCACCCCGACGGCCCTCCCTAGAAGGCACAGATGGCAGCAGTGAGTCCTAAGAAGCACCTCCAAGCCAAGAACCCGAGGGGGCCTGCGCAGCAGGAAGGGGTCCTGGACCCGCGAGCGCCCGGATCCCGCGCTCACTCGGAAGGTTCTGCCTTCAGAAGGACCAGGATGGGTTTCTCCAAGTCCTCTTGTCCTCTAAAGAGGAGGTCTTTTGCTCCTGCCTTTGATCTTCCATAAAGCCCTGCGGCTTCTGCTTCGTGTCGGCCGTGACATTGACAATTGTTTATTAGTTCTAAAATAGCTGAAATTCATGTCAAACATTCCGCATGTTAGAAAAATGTTTATGAAGTGTTATCATGGTTTATGTAACAGTGCGTGTTTGGGAAAGCAACATAGGATGTAAGGACCACACAGGCCTCGGGCCTCAGTCCCAGGCCATGCCTGCCTGGGCAAGGAAGGGTCCCACTCCGCCCCGGAGGATCTCACTGCTTCTCAGGGTCAGGGAACTGTCCCCCGGTGCCCCGGCCACCCACCAGTGTCGGGGTCAAGGGAGGGCGGTGTCCACCACCTCCACCTCTAGGGCATTACTTAAGCCTCCAGGGGTCTCTCCCACCAGACTGACTCCCCAGCCCCAGTCTAAGGGTGAGGACACTCTCCTGTTTGTCTCCCCAGATTTTGAAGTGTCCACTTCTTAGCCACTGGATGGACCTTCCTTTGGTGGCCGTTCCTGTCTGTTCTGGGACACAGGTGCCAGCACAGGCCACCTGGTTTGGAACTAGAAGTCTGGGCTTAGTCACGGGCAAGCTCTGAGTCTGCCGACCACTCAGCTCACAACCCTGGACAGCTCACTTCACATCTCTGAGCTTCAGTTGTCTTACCTTCAAATTGGGATCAATACCCACAAGGATGGCTAAAGTTAAAAGGACTGACAGGGACTTCCCTGGCGGTCCAGTGGTTGAGACTCCGCGCTCCCAACGCAGGGGGCAAGGGCTCGATCCCTGGTCGGGGAACTAAGATCCCACAGGCCACACTGAGGGGCCAAAAAAAAAAGGACTGACTGACAACACTGTGTGGGAAAGACTGGAGCAGCTGGACTCTCATACCTGCTGGCAGGAATGCAAAATGGGGCGACCGCTGCTGACACAGTGTGGCTGTTTCTTACAGTTAACTACGTGCCATATGACCCGACGTGTCACCATCCACTCCTGGGTGTTTGCCCATAGAAAGGAGAACCTCCACTCACGCAAAGCCTGCACAAACAGCAGCTCCATTCACCAAATGTGCATCCACGGGGAGCAGACAAACAAGTGTGGCCCATCCTCTCGAGGGGATTCTGCTCAGCGAGAAGAGTGACCACTGCGAAGGGGACGGGTCGGGTACATCTCAAATGCGAGACTCCAACCAGAAGAGACTACCCGCGGTGGGGCTGCATTCACCTCCAGTGGCAGAATGTGGCCTGGCACTTCGTCGGGGGGCAGGAGTGGGTGAGATTCCCCAGACAGAGGCCAGAGGCAGCCTGCCCGGCTGGGGAAAGCCCTGAGCTGCGATCTGCGGGTCACATGGTTGGAGGTGTTCATCAAAACTCATCAAACTGAATGTTTCAGGCTGTGTGATGCCTTCAAAAAACACCTGCCAGGAGTTAATGCCCAAGAAAAGTAATTACTGTTCAACAAGACATCCTTCGACTGGGAAGAAAATGTGTCTCCATCCTGAGCAAAATACCCGAAAGACGGATGACAGGAACCCAGATGCACATGCATGAGCGGTCACAGCAGCACTTTTCATGGTAGCTGCAGGTGGGAGCAGCCTGTGTCCATCAAGGGCTGATGGATAAACTAGATGTGGTCCATCCATACAATGGACTACCAGCCAGTCATAAAAAGGAATGAAGCACCAACACCCGCTACCTCGTGGATGAACCTCAGAAACATGATGCTGAGTGAGCACACCAGACATGAGCCACCACGTACTGTAGGACCCCATTTACATGAAACATCCAGAACAGGCACATCCATCAAGACAGAAAGCAGGGCTTCCCTGGTGGTGCAGTGGTTGAGGGTCCGCCTGCCGATGCAGGGGACATGGGTTCGTGCCCCAATCCAGGAAGATCCCACATGCCACGGAGTGGCTGGGCCCGTGAACCATGGCCGCTGAGCCTGCGCGTCTGGAGCCTGTGCTCCACAACGGGAGAGGCCACAACAGTGAGAGGCCCGCATACCGCAAAAACCAAACAAACAAAAACAAACAAACAAAAGACAGAAAGCAGATTGGTAGTCACCAGGGGCTGACGAAGGAGAACAGGGGGTGACTGCTTAATGGACACAGGGTCTCCTTTTGAAGAGATAAAAATGTTTGGGGGCCTCCCTGGTGGCGCAGTGGTTGAGGGTCCGCCTGCCGATGCAGGGGATACGGGTTCGTGCCCCGGTCTGGGAGGATCCCATATGCCGCGGAGCGGTTGGGCCCGTGATCCATGGCCGCTGGGCCTGCGCGTCCGGAGCCTGTGCTCCGCGACGGGAGAGACCACAGCAGTGAGAGGCCCGCGTACCGCAAAAAAAAAAAAAAAAAAAAAAAAAAAAAAAAAAATGTTTGGGAACTAGATAGAGGTGAAGGTTGCACAACATTGTGAATGTACTAAATGCCCCTGAATTGTTCGCTTTAAAATGGTTAATTTGAGATCATGGGAATTTCACCTTAATTTTAAGAATTAAAATAAAACCTGATCGGGACTTCCGTAGTGGCACGGTGGTTAAGAATCTGCCTGCTAATGCAGGGGACACGGGTTCAAGCCCTGGTCTGGGAAGATCCCGCATGCCACGGAGCAGCTAAGCCCATGTGCCACAACTACGGAACCTGCGCTCTAGAACCGCGAGCCACAACAACTGAGCCTGCATGCCACAACCACTGAAGCCTGCATGCCTAGGGCCTGTGCCCCACAACAAGAGAAGCCACCGCAATGAGAAGCCCACGCACCACAACGAAGAGTAGCCCCCGCTCGTTGCAACTAGAGAAAGCCCATGCGCACAGCAAAGAAGACCCAACGCAGCCAAAAATAAATAAATTTATAAAAAAATAAACATAAAACGTGATCAAAGTTTAGAAGAGCCTAACCGTGGGTGTGCAGTGTTCCAGGTACACGCGGCCGGCAGAGCTCACACACCCCATCGACCAGCAAACCCCGGGGGCCGGCGGGGAGCAAAGGCACAGCCGGACAAGAGAAGCAATTCACCCGACAACCCCTCACTTGAGCTCATGCTCTCTCAGTGCCCACCCTGGGCAGCTCCCAGTGAAGGAGAGCCCGTGTGAGGGCTGGGGGACGGCCATCCCGACTCCCCACCACCACAGTGCCTTCAGGGGCCCCCTAATTTGCTCTTTTGTAAAGGTCATTCAAGCTGTTCAATCAATAAAATAAAGACTTAAATTCTGCGCCCCAGAGAGTTTACCATCTGACAAGGAGCACGAAGTAGCCATAAAAACCCCCTTTTGGAAAGAGCTGGGGCACAAGCAAGTCCTCAGAGCATCCCGGCCACACCAGAGCCAGGGCACCCGGGCTTGTTGGAGGCCCAGTTGCTGCTGCTGGGCCCCAGCCCTGAACATGCAGTGCCACCCCCCGCGCCGGGCCTGTGAATGTTTGGAAAACCTCTACACGCCTCGTCCTGTCATTGTGCCCTCCAAACCTCCAGAGGATGAGGCTCCTAGCCGCCCCAGAGGGGCTGCCGGAGGCTAGCGGCGTGCATCGAAGGCACCTCGCCCCCAGGACCCTGAGACCTTGATCTCCGTTCCCATGTCCTCATTATTTAACATTTTTTAAGGCCCTAACATTCTGACTTTTAATATTTTCAACTCTCGTTTCTCGTAAAACAACAATATTAGTATTTCTGTAAAGACACATGGCCCATTAATGTATCTTTATGATGTGTGCGGGATCCGTGGTGTGTGGGCCATGGCTTTCCAACCTCACACTCCGGCCCACGAGGCCTCATTACAGCATCTCTGTCGACACAGGCTCCCTTGCGCACTGCAGGAAGATGCAGTTTTATTACCCGCTAGGTGCCGGTGGACAGCCCAGCTCAGGGCTGCGATCACTCCCATCACAGACACCTCCCTGCCCCCGCTCCTCTTCTGAAAGCTCGGATCAAGTCATCCCGCCCTACAGCGACTTACAGTTCCCATTACGCGCTCCTATAAATTCCCGCAGCTCAAGGAAGCCAGGGCCGCTGTGCGCAGACACACAGCGTCCGGGAGCGCTGCCATCGAGGTCCGGGCTGTTTATATCTGGGGACAAGTAAGCAGAAAAACGAGTTTTCAGCTTCCTGGAGGCCCAGAACTGCTGGCCTGGCTCCTCGCGGGCGTCACAGCTCTGGTGACCAGGACGCCATGTCCAGGGGCAGAACCGCCTTCGCTGCCAGCCTTGCTCCCTAAGCCCATGGCCTACCTGGCCACAAGGCTGAGGGGTCAGCGCCCTCCTCAGCTGCTGACCCCCAAAATGGCAACAAGCAAAGCAATCTCAAGAGTGCACGTTTGGGAGGTCTCAGCGGGCCAGGCAATGCCCAAGCTCCCCAACACGGGCAGTTCTCCCATTGAATGCCCACACCCGCCAGGAGGCAGACACCCCAGAAGCCACCATTGTCCCCAAAAGGAAGCTGAGGTGGGTAACAGTCCAGGGCACCAGGTTTGGCCCCAGGCCCCTCTGCCCCCCTCCCCAGAGCCTCCACCCCGCGGCCAGCGAAGGCTGTGTCAGGAGGATGTGGGAGATTCAGTGAAATCCCAACCAAAATCCCAGAAAGTTATTTTGTGGATATTGACAAACTGATTCTAACGTTCACATGGAGAAGAGGCAAGAGACCCAGAATGTTCAACACAATATTGAAGGAGAAGAACAAGGTCGGAGGGCTGACTACCCGACTTCAAGACTTACTAAAAAGCTATAGTAATGAAGACAGTGTGCTACTGGGGAAAGAATAGACACATAGATCAATGGAACAGAACAGGGAGCCCAGAAATAGACCCACACAAATACCGTCAACTGACCTTGGACAAAGGGCCAAAAGCAATACAATGGAGCAAAGACAGTCCCTTCAACAAATGGTGCTGGAACCACTGGACACCCATCCACAAGCAAAAGATGAATCTAGACACAGACCCTACACCCTTCACGGGAATTAACTCGAAATGCATCATAGACCTAAATGTAAAGTCCAAACTGTAAAACTCCAAGAAGATAACAGAGGATAAAACCTAGATGACTTGGGCCTGGTGATGCCTTTTCAGATACAACACCAAAGGCACCATCCATAAAAGAGAAAACTGATAGGCTGAACTTCATTAAAACTAAAAACATCTGTTCTACAAAAGACAACTTCAAGAGAAGGAGAAGACAAGCCACAGACTGGGAGAAAATATTTGCAAAAGACACATCTGATAAAGGACTGTTAACCAAAATATACAAAGAACTCTTAAAACTCAGTAAGAAAACAAACAACCCAACTGGAACTGGGCCAAAGACCTAAACAGGTATCTCAGCAAAGAAACTTTACAGATGGCAAATAAGCACATGAAAAGATGCTTCCCATCAGATGTCGCCAGGGAAGTGCAAATTAAAACAATGAGATACCACTATATCACTCTCAGAATGGCCAAAATCCAGAACACTGGCAACACCAAATGCTGGTGAGGATGTGGAGCAACGGGAACTCTCATTCACTGCTGGTGGGGATGTGAAATGGTGCAGCCACTTTGGAAGATAGTTTGACAGTTTCTTACAAAACGAATCATACTCTTACCATGTGAACTAGCAATTGTGTTCCTTGATATTTACCCCAAAAGGATGAAAACTTATGTCTACATAAAAGTCTGCACACAGATGTTTAGAGCAGCTGTATTCATAGTTGCCAAAACTTGGAAGCAACCAAGATGTCCTTCAGCAGGTGATGGATGAAAAAACTGTGGTGCATCCAGACAGTGGAATATTATTCAGTCCTGAAAAGAAATGAGTTATTAAACCATGAAAAGACATGGAGGAACCTTAAATGCATTTAACTAAGTGAAAGAAGCCAATCTGAAAAGGCTACAGACTGTGTGATTTCAATTCTATGACATTCTGGAAAAAAACAAAATTATGTAGACAGTAAAAAGATCAGTGGCTGCCAGGGCTTGAGGAAGAGGGAGGAAGAGATAAAGCACAGAGGATTTGGGGGGCAATAAAAATACTCTGTATGATACTGTAGTGGTGGATACAAATGTCCAAACCCATAGAAAGTACGTCACCAAGAGTGATCCCTAATGTAAACTGTGGACCCTGGGTGGTGATGAGGTGTCAATGTAGGTTCATCGGTTGTAACAAATGCACCATCTGGTGGGGGGTATGGTTAATGGGGGAGGCTGTGAACATGGGGGGCAGGGGGTATATTATGGGAAATCTCTGTACCTCGCTCTCAATTTTTTTGTAAATTAAAATTTTTTTAAAAAAAATAAAATCTTTATGTTAAAACAAATAAACAAAACACTATTCAGAGGTGAGCTATATAAGATACTGAGATTTTATTTTCCCTTTTTGCACAATTTTTGAGCACTCTGCAGTTAATGGTTGTCTTTTTTTTTTTCATTCTATATTCTTATCAGTACATAATTCCCAAACGGATCAGCCTTTGTCTACATCTCTTCTCAATCCAGCCGAAGCCTCTGGGAGACCTCCCGCCGGGCCACCCGGCTGCACCCCTGTCCCTGGTGACCCCGTGGGGACCCCTCTCTAGAGCCCAGCCCCGCACTCCCTTGGCTGACACCCTGTTTGCTACAACACAGACCCTGCAGCCTGCCTAGGGAGCCCGCCTCGCCCATAAGAACTCGAGTCCACCTTAACGCCCGGCAACAAGCGCCTATGTAGGTGCTTCCAGGCTTGAAGTCACGGTCTTGGGAACGCAGACTTTACTCCACCGCCCTCCAGCCTCCAGAGTCACTGAGGAGAATTCTGAAGGCCTGCTGAGTCCTGATTCCTGCCTAGGACCTCTCCTTCCTTTCTGGAAGCTTCCAGGATTGCCTCTTCACGCCAGGTGCTTGGAAACGTTACCCCAAGATGCCCAGCTGTGGGGCTTGCCCATCACACAGTTCTGGCCCCTCAAGGTCCTTTCCTTGTGGACACGTGTGTCCTTCCATTTGGGGAAATTTTCTTATATTATTCCTTCAACTGTGGACAAAATCTGCTAGGGTTGGAATCACTTTGGGATCGCCCTGTTCATACATACGTTTAAGAAATGTGTGTGTATGATCCAGCAATCCCACTTCTGGGCATATATCTGGAGAACATTCTAATTTGAAAAGATACACACACCCCAGTGTTCACTGCAGCACTATTTACAATAGCCAAGACATGGAAGCAACTTAATGTCCATCAACAGATGAATGGATAAAGTAGATGGGGTATAGACAATGGAATACTACTCAGACATAAAAAAGAACGAAATAATGCCATTTGCAGCAACATGGATGGACCTAGAGATGGTCATACTAAGTGAAGTAAGTCAGACAAAGACAAACATCATATGATATCACTTACAAGTGGAATCTAAAAAAATGATACAAATGAACTTATTTACAAAACAGAAGCAGACTCACAGACATAGAAAACAAACTTATGGTTACCAAAGAGAAAAAAGGGGAAGAGATAAATTAGGAGTTTGGGATTAGAAGATACACACTACTATATATAAAATTGATAAACAACAAGTTCCTACTGTATAGCACAGGGAACTACATTCAAGATCTTGTAATAAACTGTAATGGAAAAGAATCTTAAAAAAAAAAAAAGGAAATGTGTGTGGAGCACCCACCACGTGCCCAGTGGTGGGACAAGGAGATGGCATCCTGAAGTTACCCGGACCATCAATAGGCCACTGAGACCTGCACCGTGTGAGCCTGTGAGAGAAGGGCCTGACCCAATCTTCAGTCCAGGAGGGCTGCCCTGAGGAGGTGGTGCTTGGGCCAAGACCTCAAGGATGCCCAGGAGTTGGCTAGACGGAGGGGGAGAGAGGGCCACAGAGGATTCCCAGCAGGTGGGCATCAGTGGGCCCGTCCAGGAGGGGCCAGACCTCAAGGCTCTGAGGGGGCTGCTGGCTGGCTGGGCTGAAGAAGCAGGAGTTTGGCCCAGGGAGCCACTGGCAGCAGGCGGAGAAGAGGAAGGGTCCCACGGAGGGGACAGCCCACGCTGGCCAGCCCTGGGCTGTGTGCCTAAGCTACCCTATCCTTGGAACAATCTGACAAGGCGGAGTGGGGCCAGCCCCTCTGCAGATTAGCAAAGGGCTCACTGCCCCGAGGGGCCTGAAGCAGATTCCACCCTGAGTCCGTACAACCCTGAGAGCAGGCACCTCCCTCCCCTCAGCCTTGTCCTGTCTTTATTTCAAATGTTGATAATTTGTCCATCATGGGATTTCTTTCCTATGAATTTTGATCTTTTAAAATAGTGTATCAAAATATCATTGGCCATTTCTTTAAAAACTAAACATGCAACTGCTATATGAACCAGCCATTGCATCTTGGGCTTATATCCCAGAGCAATGAAAACTTGTGTTCAGGACTTCCCTGGTGGCACAGTGGCTAAGAATCCACCTGCCAATGCAGCGGACATGGGTTCGATCCCTGGTCCCTGAAGATCCCACATGCCGCGGAGCAACTAAGCCCGTGCGTCACAACTACTGAGCCTGCGCTCTAAAGCCCGCAAGCCACAACTACTGAGCCCACATGCCACAACTACTGAAGCCTGCACACCTAGAGCCCGTGCTCCGCAACAAGAGAAGCCACCGCAGTGAGAAGCCCGCGCACCTCAACGAAAAGTAGCCCCCACTCGCCACAACTAGAGGAAGCCCACGTGCAACAATAAAGACCCAACGCAGCCAAAAATAAATAAATAAATAAAAGAAAACGTGTTCACAGATACTTATGTGTGGTCACCCACACAGGGCCCAGACGTTCTTCAAGGGGGAATAAATGGACACGTGCGGCCTGTCCACACTGCAGAACTCCATCACGCAGTGGTAAAGAGGAAGAAGCCGCTGCATAAGTGCCAGTGACTCAGGAGGACCTCAGGGCGTTATGCTGGGTGCAAAAGCTAGTCCCAGAAGGTCACACACAGTATGATCCCATTTATAGGGTATTTTTGGAATAACAGATTCTAGAAATGGAGAGCAGATTAGTGGCTGCCAGGGTTTAGGGACAGGGGCCGGAGGGAGGGGATGTGTTTATAAAAGGACAAGCGTAAGGTCACAAAGGGTGCTGGGAATGTTCTCTGTCTCAGCTTTGGTGGTGGGTCCAGGAAACTACAGAGGAGATAAAACCATGCAGAATTTAAGACACACACCAGTGCAGGTAACGT
This sequence comes from Hyperoodon ampullatus, assembly GCF_949752795.1. Taxonomy (NCBI): domain Eukaryota; kingdom Metazoa; phylum Chordata; class Mammalia; order Artiodactyla; family Ziphiidae; genus Hyperoodon; species Hyperoodon ampullatus. The sequence continues at coordinate 87,338,636 of NC_136927.1, read as the reverse complement.
ATCACCAATGAAGGCAGCCATGCCTTCCATGTAAAGGGCACACAGGACCTCTCTGCATTATTTCTTACAGCTGCATGTGACTCCACAACCATCTTGATAAAAATTTCATTAAAGCAAAACCCAGAAATGTATGTTACGTCTCTTGTTTGCTGAGCTTGTGGTGTGCCTTAAGTTTTGCATCCTCTCCTCACCCAGATCCAGCCCTGGTGGGACCCTGTGACCACACAGACACCCCTCCTCTCCTCCTGACCCAGACCTATGCAGGCCCAGCTGGATCCTTCGCCAGGTCTCCTGCGCAGCCCAGCTCAGAGCCAGGGTGCAGCCCTTCGGCCTGGAGCACATGGGCGTGGAGCCCACTCCACAAGCCCACTTCTCATCTTCCTGCAAGAATCAGTTGCACCCAGACTCAGGGAAGATGGCCCTCCAGCACTTTGCCGCAGTTGAAAAATAAAACCAATCTCAGAAATGGAAGCAACGTGAACGTCTATGAGTTGAAACGGCTAAATTCAGTGAGGTCACTCGCAGGGAGGGACGCCCTGGAGCTGTCAGGATGGATGAGGGGGATCGGGCTTCTAAGACTCGCCTGATCCTACAAACTGCCTGAGAGCTCGCTAAAGCTAGATTCCCCGGCTTCACCTCTGACCTGCTGGCTCCGAGTCTCCATACCAGCCTGGACGTCAATCCATCCATCCATCCATCTATCCATCCACCTATCTGTCCATCTATCCCTCTATCCATCCATCCATCTATCCATCCATCTAACTGTCCATCTACCTCTCTATCCGTCTATCCATCCATCCGTCTATCCATCCATCTCTGTATCCATCTACCTCTCAGTCCATCTATCCACAGATGCATCTATGTCTCCGTCATTCTGTCTACCTGTTCCATCTGTCTGTCTACCATCTATCATCTCTTGACCTTCCTTCCATGCACTACAATAGACACAGAAAAATTTGTTTTCAATAAGGACCCCAGATGACTCCAACATCAGGGAGTGCAAAACATGCTGTGCTAAAGACTGTGTGTGCTTCTCATTAGCTGTGCTAAAATGCACAGGTAAGTGGTTACACAGAGAAAGATCTGGCAAGAAACAGTCAGCCCAAGCACAGGTTACCCTGGGAAGGGGACGAGAGGTGACAATAAAAAGAGACTTTGGTCTTGTTTGTAGTGTTTTACTGCTTTGCAAGGTGGGTCATCCTTACAGTTCTTGTGTTATCAAAAGGAATTTTAAAAATAGGGTGCCAAGTGTTGAGGCCAAGTGGAGGGAGGGCTGGGGGTGCCTCACCCTCTCCCTCCCCCAAGAAATCCCAGGCACCCTTCACCCTCCCAACTGCCCAGGCCAGGCCTACCGCCGGCCGCCCCTCCCCCAGCCAGGTCATCCAGAGTCTGTCTGCAGTGAGGGTGGGGACCGCAGCCCCAGACATCACAGAAGCCCCACCACCACAGGGCCATACTAATAGGTGACCCATTTATCTGGGGGCCAGTGCCCCGCACCCGGCTCCCCACACCACCTTCCCACCCCATCCATCAATCCAGTAACCCAAACAGCAGGCAGAACAGGCCCGGCTTTTGAAGGTACATTTGCAAAAGCCTTTGAAGGCTTATCTCCGACCCCTCCCAGCACAGGGATAAAAGCGCTGGAGAACGCCTCACCTCTGGGCCAGCATTTTGCCTCCAGCTGTGTGCTGGGGAAGCTGGGCCAGGGGCCCGGGAGCCCTGGTTCGCAGCTCCAGCCCCCAGGGGTGAGAGGAGAGCTGTCTGGTGCAGAGAACCCCTGCGCTGGGTTCTGGGAGTTGCTCCTGACTCCCTGCTCCCCTGGCAGGGACGGCCCTACCTGCTCCAGCCTCGATCTCAAGCTGAAGACTGGGGGGCCATGGAGCAGCCCCCCGAGCTCCGACACCTGAGCTCCGACACGGCGGCAGTCTCCTGGACAACATGCCCTCCAAGGGGTGGGTGACGCTGGTTAGATCACCCCATTCCCCAGCTCCTAGCTCCCTAGGGCTTCAACTTTGAATGAATGCATGCATGATGTCAGGGTACAATCCCACCTAATCCTCACATCCACCTGCAAAGTGGGCATCTTTGTCTCTGGGTTACAGATGAGTAAACTGAGGCTCAGAGAGCGCTTCTGGGCGCCCGATTCTGCCAGCCAAAAGTCTCCTAAGCAGGAGGGAAGTGTTAGCATCAGGGTCACGACCATGTGTGCCCAGAGCCCAGGACAGAGCTCTGTAGATGGTGAGATGAAGAAATGAGTGAATGAGTGAACAAACGACTGGGCAGTAGCTGGGTACCTGCCCCCACCCCCAAACCCTCTCCCCAAACCCTCCCCCCAGTCCCCCACTCCAGACCCTCCCCCAGACCTAGCCCCCAGACCTCCCCCCAGACCCTCCCCCAGACCTCATGCCCAGACCCTCCCCCAGAACCACCCCCCAGACTTCCTCCAGACTCTCCCCCCAGACCCTCCCCCAGACCTCACACCCAGACCCTCCCCCAGACCTGACCCCAGACCCTCCCCCCCAGACCTGACCCCAGACCCTCCCCCCCAGACCCGACCCCAGACCCTCCCCCAGACCCTCCCCCAGACCCTCCCCCAGACGTCCCTCCTCAGGCTGGACGGTGCCCCCAGCTGCCCTTGCTCTTCCTTCCCCCTTCTTCCGCCCACGGCCCCAGAGGCAGAGAAGCTTTGCCTGCTGCTCCTGGAAGCTGCTGGCCTACCCAGTGGTGCCTGCGCCTGAGCCCTGGCCAGCTGCGGCTCTCCCGATGGCCCCTCAGTTGCGGCACAGCGGGACGGGCGCCCCAGACCTCACAGGGCATTTTCCTGGACTTTCGTGTCCAAAGAGCTGATCCAGCCTTCCCAGGCAGGGCCTTGGCGGCGGTCGGTCAGATGAACGGAGAAACTAAGGCCTGAACCAGGGTCCCCCAAGCTGCCGGCTTTGGGAAGGGACCACATCACCCCTCCCTGACCTCATGGACCCCACCACCCCGCGGGCACCCTCCAGCCACTCAGCTTCGCCCCCCTGTTCCCACCCTACGTCACCCTTCAGCCCTCTCCTCCCTCAGGTCTCAGCGGAAGCGTCCTGCTCTGCACCCGATCTCAGGGCGCCCTCACCCTGTCACAAACAGGCCTTTGCTTCCTTTCCCCACGGCACTGGCACCAGCTCCAGCTCACGTGACCAGGGCGATCATGTATCACCAGGGCCCACACTCAGCGGGGCTCTGGAAAGAGGTGCCTCCCTCGTGTCACAGCCTGCAGACAGCGGTGCTCTGTGAACAGCCAGGCGGGACCTAAGGCTGCTGTGTCCTCCCAGCCCACCTCCACCAGGCTGGCCCCACCGCTCCCAACCCACGTGGCCTGTATTAACACAGGAACGAACGGCATATGTTCGGTGTCCGCACACGTCTGGGGCGGAGGGGGTGAGCCGGAATGAAGCTGTGTCCCCCCACCTCCCCTGCCCCTGGGGATTACTGGTCCCTGCACAGTGGCGGCAGCAAGGGCAGGAGGTGTCACCTGGGAGTGTCAGGCTGATGTGGCCGTTGGCCTGGCTGGACAGTGAAGCTTTATTATCTTCGGGTCTGGGTGCCGGGCAGGTGTAGGGCTGGGAGAATAGCCAGCCCACCTGCCCCGGCAGGGTTTCTCAGGGGGCACGCACTGGGGCCCTGTGTGTTCTCCCCCACACCCGCAGACTCTGGGCCCCGACAGGTCCTCAGGTCAAGGTCGCTTCCCCAGAACCGCAAGGCCCGTGGCTGCAGTGCATGAGCTCCTGGTCTCCCAGGGACAGTGGGGACCGTCCCAGACTCCTGGATCAGCCCCCTGCCCGCTGCCCCTTTCCCGGGCTCACAGGCTGCCAGGCCCTCTGCGGCCCCCTGTGGGCTAACCCCCGACCATGGTGGGCAATGTCATCACCTCCATCTTCAAGGTTGGGGTGGGCCACACGGGAAGGGGTGGGAGTGAATACTGACTGTGCAGCCCAACCCTCCCCTGAGATGGGGGCTCCCCGAGCCCCCCACTATGTGGCCATAAGAAGACAGACATGTTTCTTCCCCTCAGGGCTGCAGCACCCTGGGGGCGCAGGGCCTGTCTCCTCTGACCTGCAGACAGGGTGCCTGGTGGTGGGTGCCAGGGTTGCCTTGGAGGCATAGGAGGGCTCGTCCTGGCAAGGCATCCAGGAGGGGCTCACCTGGGCATCTGAGCCAGGCTGTAGCACTAGGAACCTTATCAACAAAAGAGCAACGTTTATGGCACACCAACGGCATACCTGACCTGTGTGAGTGCTGGCTCTGACCAGGTCTCCATCTGGGGGTTCAGTCTATGAGGGACTGAGCCCTGAAGGGGGGTATGGATCCCGAGGGGACAGGTGGTCTGATGGGACCAGCAGAGCTTCCCAATGTCACAGCCAGACGCCTCCCAGACTCTCTTAGAAACAAGCACACCCACAGTCTCACCCACTTCAGAGGGTCTCAGACCCTCCGCCCCTACCTTGCAGACCACCATGGGCCCCAGGCCAGGAGCCCCCAGGCCAGACATGAACACACAGAGGCAGGGGGAGAGTTTGAGAAAGAAGCTTGTGGGGGGTGTACGAGGCGGGGGAGGGGTGCAGCCTGGGACCCCACCCAAGGGAGGCCCGCCCCCCAGGGCCTGACTCCCCACGTGCACAGAGAGGCTGCATTGTGGTGGGAAGGCTGAGGTGCTGCTCTCAGACAAACCTGGGTTCAAGTCCTTCAGCAGGTGATGTCCTGGGCTGGGCACCTCACCTCCCTGGCCTCAGTTTCCCCCTGAGAAGAGAGGGCAAAGGTGCTGCTACAGGAAAGCCCTTGGCCTCTGGCCCACATTCAAGGACAGCCGTTGTGATTCCAGCAGGACGGGGGGGAATAGGGGGCCCCGGCTGCAAAGCAGGAAGACACCTATTCGTCCTCCAGCCCGCACCCGCCGTGCAAACAGGTCGGCCAGAGGGAGGGGACAGGACCCCCTCAGGGATGTCAGGTCCAGCTGCTCGCTTCCCCAAGACAGGGTGGGAGCAGTGGCCTCTCCGCAGACCAGCAGCCGCGCCAGAACCCAGACAAGGCCTGAAAGAAATCAGGGCACACAGCAAATGAGGCCAGAGCCCAACGCCGGTGTCCTGCCCCAAGGCCAGGCTGGGGCTAGGGCTGACCGGCAGGCAGGGCAGGAGCCAGGGGCTGGAGCTGCTGGGCAGAGCGTGGGCAATGGATGGTCACACCCAGCCCCCAGCCCTAGAGAGCATTTCAGCTTTTTAAAAATCAACTCTATTCTTACAAAACTAAACATGCTCTTACCATACCATCTAGCAATCACGCTCCTTCACACTTACCCAAAGGATTTGAAAATTATGTCCACACCAAAACCTGCACGTGGATGTTTATAACAGCTTTATTCATAACTGCCACAACTTGGTTGCAATCAAGATGTCCTTCAGCAGGTGAATGGATGAATAAACTGTGATACACCCAGACAGCGGAGTATTGAATAATATTCACCTGAATAGCACTAGAAAGAAATGAGCTATCAAGCCATGGAAAGACGTAGAGGAAATGTAAATGCATTTTACTAAGTGAAAGAAGCCAATCTGAAAAAGCTACAGACTGCGTGATTCCGCTCTGTGCCATTCTGGAAAAGGCAGAACTCTGGAGACAGTGAAAAGATCAGGGGTTGCCAGGGGTGAATGGGGAGGGAGGGGTGAACGGGTGAAGCACAGAGGATGTTTAGGGCCGTGAAACTACTGCGTATGACACTGTAAAGCTGGATACATGCCATTGTACATTTGTCCAAACCCGTAGAATGTACGTCACCAAGAGTGAGCCCTAGTGTAAACTGTGGACCCTGGGTGGTGATGAGGTGTCCGTGTAGGTTCACCGGTTGTAACAAACGCACCATCTGGTGGGGGGTGTGGATAATGGGGGAGGCTGTGTATGTGTGTGGGTAGGGGGCATATGGGAAATCACTGTGTCTCCTTCTCATTTTGCTGTGAACCTAAAACTACTCTAATAAATAAAGCGTATTCATTCTAAAAAAACTTTATTGGGGTATCATTTGCATAAAACATAAAACACACTTTTTAAGTGTACGTTGATGAGTTTTGCCCAACAGGCACTCCCTTGTAACAACCACCACCACAATAAGATACAGAACTAGCCATCAGAACTGGGAAGTTTCTGCTGCCCTTTGTCCACTCCGACCCTGGACCCTGGCAGCCTCCCACCGCCCCTGGCTCTTCCCTCCTGGGCTCTTGTCAGCGGAGTCAGGCAGCGGCCCCCTGCTGAGCAGCGCCCTGCCCCGGCGGCGGCGGGATGCCTGACATTCACCGCATCGCTGGTGTGTCAGAGGTGTTCTCCTCCAGAGCCACAGTGTGGATGGCCCGAGGATCGCTTATCCACGCACCTGTTGACACACGGTTGCATAGTTATGGACATGGCGCTGTGAGCACCTCAGGTCCCTTGGTTGTGGGGTAGCTGTGAGCTTGTCTTTAGGAGACCAGAGCTTTTGCTCAACTACTAAGGTGGTCCAGGCGGAGCCCCTGCCCCATCCACTGACCAACACGGTGAGCACCTCCTGGGGCGGTCCCTGGCCCGGCTGCCATCGTGAAGCCGATGGCTTCATTTTCATGAGGCCATGGCTCAGGGAGTTTGGGTAACTGGCCCAAGGTGGCCCAGCTCTCAAGGGGCAGAGTCGGGATTCAAACCTGGCTGAGGTGGGGGCAGGGGAACAGGGCTCAGTTAGGCTGACCCTGGCTGGTCTGAGGGTTGGCCCTGCCCTTGCCTCTGCCCTCCCCATGGGGACACCCAGACACACAGCCCACACTCACGTCCACAACCCCTACCTTGCCCGTGGCATACCAGCCACACGACAGGAACACACCAAACACATGAACACACAAGCCAAGGGGTGAGCACACACATGCACATGGGCCCCAGGGCGCAAACACCCCTCAGCATGCAGACACCTCTCCTGAGGGCCCAGCCAGGAGGCATCAGCAAAGCTCCAGGGCCCAGCTGGAGCCTGCAGGGTGCCCGGCTGACCGCTACCCCCCTGAGAGCCTGGGGCCGGCCAGCAGTGGCCAGCAGAGGCCTCACCAGGGAGCAGGAAGTGCCTCTGGGACCTCACCAGGGCTCTGGCCTGGAGCCTGGGTCCTCCCCCACTGAGCCCTGAGCACTCCCTGGGGTTCCCTCAGGCGCCCTTGGGGGAGGGCTCCTGCGCAGAGCTGGAGATGGGGGGAGGGGAGCACAGGGCAGGGGCTGGCTGGTGGAGGGAGCAGCGGAGTGGGGGAGGGCTGTGGACGAGCGGGGGAGGGCGGTCAGCGGCTGCGGCCCTCGGAGGCCAGCTCTTTTCCGCACGAGTGTGGCCACAGTGTCGCCGAGCGGAGGACAAACATGGAAAACCGAAACGCCCGGCTCCTCCTGCACTCACCACCCCACAGGGCACCCCAGGCTGCCCTGAGACCCAGAGGTGCCCACCCACCTGGGCCACCTGCCTGCTCTCCTCTGGGGTGGGAGCGCGGAGGGGGCAGCGCCTGACAGGGGCCTCCAATCTGGCAGGGCCACTGCCAACCCCACTTCTGGATGTCCATCTACAGAGCTCTGATAGGGACAGACCTGCCGTCATTATCCCCAGTTTACAGACAAGGAAACTGAGGCCAGAAAGGTCAGCCTGCGGGAGTCAGGGGGAGACGGAGGAGGCACCGCTGCCGCCCGCCTCTGCCCCAAGGTGACGACTGCTCCCTCCTGCCCGCCCTGCCCGCCCCCGCCGCCCTGCCCCTCGCGTCCGTGTCCAGGCCCTGGATTCTCCTTGCTGCCCGGCCCACTTCGGCCAGAGGCACGGACCAGGCGGTAATTATGGGGGAACAATCCCATCTCTATGAGGGTTCAGACCCGACCCGTTTTGCCACTTTCTGTGCGACGGCAGAACCCGTTGGGCGGCTTTGGGCAGTCTCTGCCTCCTTTCTGCTCCTGGCTGGGGGAATCAAAAACCTGTCAAGCGGGTTTGGCCAAAAGTATGTCTTGTTCTCAAGCAAGTTCACAGTGCTGGCTTCCATCTCTCGGGCGGGACATTCCGGATCGGAGCGGAGGTCCACGGAGGTCCATGCGGACAGGGGGCCCTGTGAGTACCTGCAGCAGGTTGGGGGCAAGGGAAGGGGGCGCATGAGCTGGGGTCACTGTCGGGGCGCCTGCCGCGAAGGCGGAGGCCCAGCCCCTGCTGGCTCGGCAGGAGGTGGGCCCGGCAGCGGGGCTGGCCTAGGGGGCACAGCCACCTGCTCTGGGGCACCTGGTCCAGGGGACCGAGTGGAGACAGGGGCCTCAGTGGGCTTCCTGGGCAGAGGGGCTGGGTGAGCCAAGGCTGGGCCCGGCACTGCCCGTTGTTGGGTGAGGGTCTGGGGGCACCAGCAAGGGGCCAGTGGTCTGCCACTTCATCCGGGACCTGCCTCACTGCCTAGACCCTCCCGGGTCAGAAAGTGTGCAGCCGAGGAGTGAGGGGTGGTGCGTGGTGCAGCCAGCCCCAGCTCAGAGCCGGGCACGGTGGGACACTTGGCTGCCCTCAGCTTGCTGTCCCCTGGGAGGCAGCGACAATGGCTCCCGGGGCCTGGGGTCCTGCTCAGCTGCCCCAGACAGGCCTCTGGGAGGCAGCCCACAAAGGCACAGCGGCCGTGGGGCCGGCCCATCTTTCTTTTTCTTTTTTTTTTTTTAATATTTATTTATTTACTTATTTGGTTGCACCAGGTCTTAGTTGTGGCATGCGAACTCTTAGTTGCAGCATGTGGGATCTAGTTCCCTGACCAGGGGTCAGACTTGGGCGTCCTGCATTGGGAGCGTGGAGTCTTAACCCCTGGACCGCCAGGGAGGTCCCCCGGCCCATCCTCGAGGAGTCGGGTTGCACCGGCCCGCTGTTACCTGAGCCACCCGGCGACACCTCGGCCTCGCTGAGCGAGCGCGCACCTGCCTTGCACCTCTGTGCATGTGTGCACATGTACGTGCAACCCACGAGTATGTGCACACACGTGCAGGCAGCTCTTCCCGTGCCCGTGCAGTATTGTGTGTGCAGCGGGGGAGGTGGCTGAGGGCGGCACCCACGTGCTTGGCGTTTCTCTGGTGTGCGCATGCATGTCGGGATACTGTGGGGATACTGTTGTGTCTGTATGTGTGGGTGTGGGCGTCACACATGTGTGCACGTGTGTTATGGCTCTATGTGTCTGGCGATGTCAGAAACCATCCCGGCAGTGGCACCTCTGTGGACTCAACCTGCCATCTGAACTTGCCCAGGAGGTTGCCAGGAGGCTGCACTGGCCATGTCCCTTGCAAGCTGGTGACTGTGGACAGGTGACATCACTCTGAGCTGCAGATTCCTCATCTGGAAACTGGGGACTGCCGGGGCCACTCCGTGGGCAACATGAGCCCGGTGACTCACTGCACGTGACACTCCTGCCGGGCGCCTGGACGTGGGGGCTGGCAGGCGGGCCCCTGACCACCTGTGGTCGATGGGCACTGGAAGCCCACCACATCGAGGAGATCTGACGGCCCAAGGTGGTGGCGCAGACTCCCTCCAGCCTCCAGGAGCTGGGCCAGGACACCCCACTGTCTGTTTTGTGGCCCAGGACACTGAGGCACAGCCGGGACAGTGACTTGGCTAAAGTTGCCAGGGAAGGGGCTTCACCCATCACCACTGAGGCCACACAGAGACACTAGAGCCTCTTACCTGCTTCGAGCCTCAGTGCCTGAATCTGTAGAATGGGACAGGCAGAGCCTTCTCAGAAGGCCGGGCGAGCTCCAATCACATGTGTGGGCCGAGCCTGGGCACACAGCAGGTGCTCCATAAATGCTCGTGCCAAGAACATTCAAAGGGCTTGGACGGTGTGCCTGGCCCTGCATGGTCCCTTGGTGACAGGCAGGCTGAGTGTCCCTGGGGTCACTTCGCTTCTTCAGAGGAGCTCTGGGACGTTGCAGGGCCCCTGCAGTAGACGCCACATGGCGTGCAGAGCCCCGGCCCAGTGCTTGGCTGACTGGACGCTCCGGAAACCGAGGCCACCGCTATTGTTACTGCTGTGTCATTGTCCTTGTGTTACGGGAAGGTGGGTAGACAGATGAGTGGCAGAGAAGGAGCATAATCGGGGGCTGGGTGCTCCTGCACCTGAGGGACCTGCTGGAGAAGAGGCTCCAACAAGGGAAGGCGGCCAGGCAGTGAGGAGTCTGGGGCCCCAGTGGACCCAGGAGCAAGGCAAGAGCCTCACCGCCGTGGGCTTTGCTGCTCAGCCAGGCAGAGCCCGGCCCAGGGCCACAGCTGGCGCTTCGGTGGCCTCCTCTGTGCAGGGGGTCCAGGGGGCACCTCCCCCAGACACGGCCACCAAGACCCAGCGGACCCTGTGAGTGTCCGCTCAGTGAACGAGTGTGTGCCATCACTGCTGGAATCTGAGGCCTCTGCCCTGGACTCAGGGTGAGGGGTGTTTTTGTCCTCTTGCAAAGGGCATTTGTGGCAATGGCACTTGAACTTGTCCGAGGGAGAAGGGGCTCCTGTAACCTGCACCGCTGGACTCCTGGGGCCGCCTGCGGGGGAGGTCTTGGTGGGGGCACTGCACGCGGTGGACGCAGGGTCTCCACTCGCAGTTAACTGAGCACCTGCCCGTGCTGAGTACACGTCACCCGGACACATGTCACCTGGACACACGTTACTTGGTGGAGCCTAACAACAACCTGATATGGGGATGGAATTACCCCCCAGATGAGGAAACTGAGGCTCAGAGAGGTAAAGCACTTGTCCCAGTCATGCAGAGGGTAACGGCAGGACAGGGGTCTGTGGGCTTGGAGGTCCTCTGCCCTGTGTGAGTGGCAGGTGGGCAGGGTCACTGGCGCAGCTGACCCCCGGCCCTTCCCTCCCACCTGCTCCTTCCGGGGCTCCTCCCAGCCTGAGCATCCCGAGTAGGAGGGGCTGGGATCCCCGCAGGACCCTGGGGAGCAGCTCTCAGGCCTCTGCTCCCAGGCCCACCCCCAGCCCAGCCGGCAAGTCGGGCCACCCTCCCCTGTACGCAGGCCCCCCCGGCCCAGAGGCAGCAGCCCGGAGCCCCACCCCACAGGCCTGGGGGAGAGCCCTCCTGCCTGGAGTTCCCTGAACCCCCAGCGCCCCACCCGGCGGCTCTGCACACCTGGCAAACAGCGCAGCCACCGGGGAGGGCTGGGCCCCCAAGCCCTGGCAGGAGACCCTGTGCACTTCTACAGAGGGGATTCTTCCTACTCACAGCCACCACGTCCACCTTGGGTGGGGGCCCGCCTCCCTCCTCCTCCTGCTGTTTCCTTGGACCCTCCCCGCACCGAGGGTGGGGCTGGGACAGGGGCGGCCCCAGGAGACTGTCTACTTCACAGGCCAAACGCCCTTCTGTCTCCTGCCTGCCCAGGGAAGTCACACCACCCCCATGGCACTGTCACCAGGGCCTGGATGGGAAATGCGGGGGCTCCCAGCAGGATGCATCCCTTCCATCTGTGCCCCCAGCCGCTTGCGCATCCTGCCCAGGACCCATGTCCATGCTGCTTCCCTGCCCACCGTGGAGGAGGGTGTCTCCCCCTGCCCATCAGAGACCCCGAGAGGGGCAGCCAGGCGGGGCCCTGGGTGGCTGGGGTTGGTTTGGATACAGACAGGAGCCGGGGTACGGGGGACAGAGGGTGCCCTGGGCCTTTACCAACAGGGCCTCCACACCACAGCGTTGGCATAGGGAACGGTGCTGCTCTCTCACTCAGACCTGGTGTCCACAGAGCCTCTCCCAGCCCCAAGGGCACTGCAGGCTCCCTGGGGCGGCTCCTTTCCGAGCATTGGCCCAGCCCACATGCGGCAGCAGGCAGCAGGCTCCGGCTCTGATGGGGAAGAACCACCTGACAGACAGGTCTGGGTGGAATTTCAGGCGCAGTGGCTCGGCCCCTCCCTGGCCAACCTCCCCCAGCCTGCAAGGAGCCCGAGCCCACGGTGGGAGGGGGTGGGGGGGCCCTCACAGTCTTATCTCCCAGAAGCCCCACCGCAATATAAAGAAGTGCAGAGCCGGCAGAGCAGGGCCACCTGGAGTGCATATCTGGCCCATGGCGGTGAGGGCACATCCTCAGCGCCAGAGTGAACTCAAGCCCCGACCACCGCTTCCCACTGGGTGGCCAGGGAGCGTGACTTGATCTCTCTGGGCCTCAGTTTCCCCATCTGGAAAGTGGGCTCCTTGCAACATCATCAGGGTTAGATGGGTTCAGGAAGTGGGGCCGGGTTTGTCACGTATACCCCGCTCGAGCCCTGGTCTCCCCCAGCCTCTGCAATTCAGCATCTTTTCCCCTAACCTGCCAGGACATCCCTCTGGCTCCCGACCTCGAGGAGGGGGACCCTCCCAAGCTCCCCTTGCTCCCAGAGCCCTCACCCACATGACACAGAGCCGTCAGGCAACGCCCCCACTCCCCTGGCTGTCGCTCGGGGGTGTCCCAGAAGCCAGGCCGGTCTACAGTGAGTCTGGGGAACTCCACCTTCCCGCCGCTCACCCACCCCCAGCACACCCCATTTGGCCCTGCCCGGCAGCTCCCGTGGCCAGCACGGGACACAGGACTGCGCACTGTCCTCTTGCTGGTCCCAGCCTCGCATCTCGAAGTCGAGGCTTCCCCGGTACTCTGACCTTGACCTGGGGTTCGAGGACCCAGTTGAAAGCCAGGCTCCACTGTCAAGTCTCCCCTCAGGCAGCTTGCCCTGGCCCCTGGCTTCTCATGGGATCACAGGGCCTGCTCGCCTCAGTTACTGATCCCACCTCCCCAGGGTGCCCGCCACCTCAACTTCTGAGAGCCCAGAGCAGTTCTGCCTCTTCTGCACTCCCGGTGAGTGAATCCCACAGCGGGCACCCCCCACTCTGCGGTGTCGGAACCATAATGGCATGGGACATCACTGCTCCTGCCACCATTTGAGGGTTTCCAGTTTGGGGACTGTTGCTGCAAACACTCCAGTCCTGGGGCAAACTTTGAAATGCAAGCGAGACCACGCCTCTCCCTCAGTGTGCCCTGGGGGAATCAGGCATGACCTCCCTCAGGGAGCTTTGAGCAGAGGTCCCCAGGGCTTGTGCAGAGAGTGCCTCCTGGGGAGAGGCATGGAAGGTGGGGGGGCCAATACAGAGCCGGCAGTGCACCAGCAGTGGGGTGGTGGCTTGGGCCAGGCAGGCGCCATGAAAGAAAGAAAGGTGAGGCTCTGGGGCAGGTTCCGGGAGTGTACAGAAGGCAAACCAAGAACCGCTGCTGACAGATCGGGGTAGGGTGCCGGCAGGTGAGTCGGGAGTGCCAGGACCCCAGACGCTCATTTTCAGGGTCAGCTGACCCCCAGGGCTCCTCAGGCTGAGGACAAGGAGGGAACAGAGGGGCTGCCACCACCTGGCCTGGAGACAGTGATGGTGGGGGTCTTTGCTGGTGGCATCTGCGCTGATCTGGCTCTGTGAGCTGTGTGTCTGACTCCCAGCTCTGTGACAGATGGTGACACAGAGCTGGACAGTGGCGGGCAATGGTGGCCTCGGTACCCACCACCAGAGGTCTGCCACAAGGACTGAGGGGCTCTCACCTGGTGGAGGGTGGTGCCTGGCACCATGGTAAGGAAGCTGTCACTGGGCTGAGCCCCGGCCTCACACCTAGCTCCGAGGAGCTGGACCCCATGGGACCCCGCAGGATACTCACCAGTGCCCACTAGAAAGGCACCGTGGCCACTGCCAGAAGGAAGAAAGCGTGGCTCAGAGGGGCCAGAGCTCACGGTGGTCACACTGCGGGCAAAGTTTGTCCAACTCCCAGCTTAGGCTCTCAACCCCACACTCTTAATTTTCAGCAAACACTTCATGGAGGTGAAACACAGGCAGGAAAAAGGGCCCAGGCCACAAGGGGCGGCTGGGTAGACTTCCACCTATGCATGGTCACCAGCTCCTGCAGGGAAAACAACCAGCCGGCCCCCAAAGCCCCCGCCATGGCCCCACGGGGCCATCCATGTCACTGCGGGCACCTGGATCCCACTGAGTGGGCTCTCCCATTGGATGAACGCACCCTGGCTGACTGACCCGCTGGCTGGGGGCAGGCATGGGCATCTCCAGTCTGGGGCCTCATCAACACGCATCGCATGCACCGTTGTAGTCCCAGCACCAAGCGGGAACTGATGCCTTCAGGCATCTGCTTTGCTGTGAGGACAGGATTAGGTAGTTGAGATTAAGTGAGAATGTCCCATCCCTCTATGTGCCCCTCAGGTATGGACATGACCCAGTGGGTGGTCACCAGACAGGACTCCCACACCCACCGGGACCGGCACCCACCTCCTCTCCAGGCTACTGCTGGACCCTACATCCCACAGGCCCTTCCTGAGCTAATGTGACCGTCTCTGCACTTTCTGCTCCACAGGCTGGAAACGGAGGGGCGGTAGAGGCCAAGGGGCCACCCCTACACCTGGAGCACAGAGGGGCCTGGGCCAGGGCCAGGGCCAGGGCCACGGGAAGCCATGGAGAGCTTCATGGAGTCGCTAAACAGGCTGAAGGACGTCCATGAGAATGAGATCACGGGTGAGCGGCTTGGGATGGACAAACCCTCACCCGGACAGCAGTCTAAGGGCCAAAGCCAGGCCGGGGGTCTCCCACACACCGCTTCCAAATCTCGCCAAACCTGGGGACCTTGGCTTCCAGGCCCAGAAGGAGAGTCCTGACCCAGAGCCCAGAGCTGCAAGCGGTCAGGAGCCCAGCCTCAGACCAGCACCCCCGATCGCAGCCCTGGATGGGTGGTCCCTGAATGGTCAGCTAGCATCAGAGCGAAAACAAAAAGCCAGCCTGGTCACAGAGAGCCGAGAAGCTCTGGCCAAAACCGGCCCCTTTCCCAAGGTGGGGACCTCAGTGTCCCCCAAAAGGAAGATCACCTACTTCCCTACTAGCAATGGGATCTCAGGGCTCCAGAGGCCTGTCTGGAGCTTTCCAGGGTGCTGAGCTGAAATCCCTCTACTCCCCTCCAGGACACCCAGGCTGAGGTCTGCCCGGGCGACACATCTGTCTGATTTTCCTGCCGGCAACAGGGCTGCAGCCACACCACTCCCTTCACTCCAGTGCCCGGGCCAGACCCTCCCGAGACCTTTCTGAGAGTACTCACAGACACCCTGAAGCCCGAAAGGGCCTGGGTCACCTTCCCCAGAGACCCAGAGGGGCAGGGGCTGCTTGGGCTAGCCTAGGGCCCAAGCCAGACCACAATGAGGTGGGGAAGAGGGGGTCTGCTGGGGTCTCCCCCAAGGGCCCATTTTATTTCAACTCTGGCAGCACCCAAAAAACATTCCTCTTGGGACTTGGCCAGGTAGCTGGTCACTCCCAGCATCAGGGTCCCTCCCCATCTCCAGCCAGACACCAGAGCCAGAGACCTCAGGGAGGGGAGAGGCTGGGCCCGGACAGGGTCCCAGGCAGCCAGGAGAGGCGGCGGAAGCTGTCAGCAGGTGCAGACTGGGAGCCCGCCGAGGGGGCGACCTCAGGGAGTCAGTGAGGGGACCCAGGCAGGCGGCAGGCGTCTGGAGAGGGCCCTGCCAGACAACTGGGGACAGGAAACGCCCCAGCTCTGCTGCAGGGGTGGCAGCACGTCTGGGCCTGACCCGCTGCTCCTTTCCTCACTCCTCCAGGCCTGCAGAACAAGCTTCTGGAACTGAACTCAGAGAGGTGCCGGTGAGTGAGGACAGGCCCTGGGCCAGCAGATGGGGAGCCGTTCACGCGCATGCCCACAGCCCCAGGGCCCCGGAACGGCCACCAGCTGTGATGCAGAAGCAGACACTGAGGCTCGGCTTGGGGGGTGGGGGAGTCTCTGGTCCAAGGTCCAAGCCCCTCCCCCAGTGAACAGGGACCCTCCAGGGGGCTGGGCAAGCCGCGTCCATGCAGGGCGCCTCCGGGACCAATCATTATCAACAGGAGGACTCGTCGTGAGTCCGGGAGACCCGCTGGCCGGCTCCCCAGGTCCCCATTGCACAGATGAGGCTGCCGGTGTCACATGGATGAGACAGGGTCCCCAGGGAGGCCGCCAACACTCTCGCTTGGGCGTGCTGGCATTGCCCTCGCGAGGCCCCACTTCTCAAGGCAGTCCCAGGCCACCACGGGAGAGGCTGGCGGGGCAGCGCGGGGCCCCAGCAGAGCAGCACGCGCACCGTGGCCCATCCCCCACACACACACAGGGACGCCCAGAGGGCGGAGGAGCTCTGTGCCAAGAACCGCCAGCTCAGGGAGCAGCAGAGGGCGCTGAAGGAGAACCTGCGGGCGCTGGAGAACAGGTGGGGGCGCCTAAGGCCGCGCTCACGATGCGGGCGGGGCGCACAGGGAAGCCCAAGAGGGTTCTGCGGAGAACGCATAAACTAAACCACCGCAGGACGTCTCAGAGCCTTAAGTCAATTGCATTCTCAAGGTTCCTTCCCAAACTCAACGGCGCACGGAGGGCTTAGCCCCCAGGGGAGGGGTGAGGCGGGGCTCCCACGGAACACACTTTGGGAAAGGCAGGGCTCGTCCAGGGACGGGGGCAGTGCGGGTCCCAGGCTCCCTGCTCAGAGCGGCCTCTCGCCTCCTCGCCCCCGCAGGCTGCGGGCCGGCCTGTGCGACCGCTGCATGGTCACCCAGGAGCTGGCCAGGAAGAAGCAGCAGGAGTTCGAGAGCTCCCTGCTCCAGAGCCTGCAGCATGTCTTCCTCCTCAGTGAGCCCGGCCCCCGGGCGTCCCTCCCGTGGGGGCCGGCGACCCCCCAGGGCCCGCTCAGCCCGACGAGGGGTCTCGGGGAAAGGGGAAGAGGCGATCTGGGCTGCGCCATCGGTGGGGGGGGACACCCACACCCCAACTCACAGACAAGTGGTGCCAAGT
This sequence comes from Hyperoodon ampullatus, assembly GCF_949752795.1. Lineage (NCBI taxonomy): Eukaryota > Metazoa > Chordata > Mammalia > Artiodactyla > Ziphiidae > Hyperoodon > Hyperoodon ampullatus. Next base: position 87,321,800 of record NC_136927.1, on the reverse strand, counting down.
CCCCCGCTGGCGCCCACATGCCCCCCACTGGTCAGTTACCCAGGCAGGGGGCGTCCCTGTCCTCTCGGGGCCTCAGCTCCCACCTTCCCATGATGAGGAGGGTCCTGCGGAGCCCTGACATCTCATAGGGTCTGCCGATGAGGACACGCCCCTTTCTCTCGGCGCGGGGAGGGGGTGTCCCTGGGGTCTGGGGCCAGGACAGGAGGGACTCCTGGAGGCTGTGAGGGCCCCACCCTGCCCTGCTTCCCCTCCCCCAGTCCCTCCTAATCAGCGCTTTCTGCAGCAACCGAGCTGACCCGGCTGCAGGAGGAAAATGATGCCTTGAAGGAGGAGGTGAAGCAGCTCCGGGGCCCAGGGTGAGTGGAGGAGGCACCAGGGCCCAGCAACCCTTACCCCGCACACCGCAGCCACAGCAGGCACCCAGCACGTCCACGGGCCCCGGGCACGCAGCACAGAGGGGAGGGGCTCCCGCAGGCCAGCTCCGCAGAGCAGGTGCGACCTCCCCTGGTCTGCAAGCACAGGTCCTGGAAGCAGAGCTGGGCCCCAGCACCCACGGCAGCTCTGATGCCTGGGCTCCACGGGACATCGGTGTGAGCCGACCATGGTGGTCTTTCCTGGTCACCTGGGTCCCCAGGAGGGTGCCCTGGCCTTTCTGATCGCCTCTGGGACACTGTCCTCCCTTACCCACCCTGTCCTTGCCTCCCCTCTCGAGACAGGGCCAAGCCCCAGTTCAGGGAGGGCGCCCCAGACCCCACGTCACCCCTGCTGTTCCCCTCCCTGGGCACCCGGAAGGCCGTCACTGAGAAGCCACTGGAAGGCCATGAGGAGATGGAGGATGGCCACGCAGGTGCGGGTCCACGGGGAGGAGGGGCTGTTGGGGGGCGGGGGAGGCCAGGAGGCTGGAGCCCCAGGACCGGGGAGCCCTCTGCACTGAGCTGGCCCCTCTGAGCACCTCCCAACCATCCTGCCCTCTGTTTCTCCTCCCACAGAAAGGCCGGTGGGGTACGGGACGTCTCCAGTAGCCAAAATCTCCCCGGGTGCCAACCTGCCTGAGCCCCGGGCCCCGGGCATGGTGAGGGAGAGGGACCCGGAGCCCACTCCTTCCTCTCCCCGGGCAGCCCGAGGCAGGAGGCTGGCAGCCGCCAGCACTGCTGTGTGCCACGCACATGGCCCGTGCCAAGCAGGGACCCCTGAGCTCCTTGTGACATGGGTGGAGGCGAGGCTCAGAGTGGGTGGGTGACCTGCCCAAGGTCGCACAGAGAAAAGGGCAGAGGGCAGCAGCCAACCCCACCCAGGCTGACCCATCCACCCCGTGCAGAGCCCCCAGCACATCTCCAACCAGCTACACGGGACCATCGCCGTGGTGCGGCCAGGGTCTCGGGCCTGCTCCGCCAACCGGGGATCCGTCAATGGGACGTCCCCACTGCCGCCCCCCAGGAGCAGCCCCCCAAGCCCGCCTGGAGAGCACAGCCTCCCGCTGGACAGGTGAGGCCCAGCCCACCGCCGCCACCGGGAGCAGCCTCAGTCGGGCGCCCAGTCTCCTACTCTGGTCCCACCTTTGGGGAGGGGCCAGTAGCCCAGGGGAGCCCCTCCCTTTATCCCTTCAGGAGCCCCACCCTTCCCTGGCTTGGCCTTCCCAGCTACCCTGCCCGGAGCACAGTTCCCACGTGGCCATCTCCTGAATGGCCAGAGCAAGACTGGGGGTACATGGGGGTTAGAGATGGGGACCGAGAACCCCCGCAGAAGAGCCCACGCAAAGGCTCTCATCCTGGTCTGAGACCACTCTCAGCGTCTGAGAGGAGACTGGGGGCGGGGCTGCAGTGGGCCCACGGGTGGGCTGGGCACTCTAGGGGACTGGGCAGGCAGCCGACGCCCAGAAGAGGGAGAGGCCCTGGTGGCCGGGTCCCTCCTCAGAGCCCCCAGACCCCCCAGGTCAACTCTGCCGGTGGGGGCCCGGGCGTTCCCCTCCCCACTACCCACCGTGTGACTGGGCGCTCGCCTCACCTCCCTGGGCCCCGGTCCTCCCTGTGAAACGGGGGTGACCGTGGGCCGTGGTCAGCGGGCTCCTCCTCGCCCACAGCTTCCTGCAGGCTTCTCTGCCCTCTGCCAAGCCCTGCGAGTCCCCGAAGCACTCCCTCCAGGCTGACCACCTCTGCCACCTGAACCGCCACCTGGCCCTACCCCGTAGGAGCCCTCACAGCGGCCCCCAGACCCCGGGCCTCAAGGCCGGGGAGGCGGAGGCCTGGGAGGAGCCCGCGGGTCTGCTGGGCCTGCCAGGCACCCTGGCGGGCGTGCGGGACCCGCGGCTGGAGGGAGCGCTGCACCTGCTCCTGGCCCAGCAGCTGTGGGCGCGGGGGCGGGCGGGCGGTGCCGGGCTGAAGGGCCCACCGGTGCCGGGGAAGGCGCCACCCTCCCCGCCTGCCGGCCTCCGCTCCGAGGGTCCCGGGGTCGGGGCGGCCGGGGCAGCCCTGCCCAGAGGGCAGCACCCACAGCCCGCAGGCCCAGGCAGTCCCGGGGCAAAGGAGGCCTCGGCCACACAGGACTATGTCCCAGACAAGCCCCTGGACCTCTCGGAGTGGGGCCGGGGCCGGGACGGCGCCCCCAAACCTGCCAGCCAGGCAGGATCACTCAGCCCCCCAGGTGCCCACACGCCCAGCCCCAAACCACCCCAGGGAGTACAGCCCGCTGCACAGCCTGGGGTCCAGGGACTCGGCAACGGCACCGAGGGGGCCGAAGAGCCTCCGACTTCCACGGTAAGGGGCCAAGCCCTGTTCCTGGCCTCCAGGCGCCCCACCCAGAGCACCCAGCGGCCCTGGGCTGCTCTCCTCCCTCTGTTCCACCAGCCGGTTCTCAGGGGGAGAGCCTGGCCGCCTGAGTCACGCCGCACGGGAGACGGCTGACCCTCCAGCCCCGGCCAGGGTCCCGCAGGCTGCGCCCAAAGCCGGGCGAGGGCAGGGAAGTTGCTCCATGTGAACTCAAGTCACTTACTTGCTTCCCCCCCAGGAGCCCTCACATTCTCTCCCAGGCCCCAGCCTGCCCTCTCCACGGGGGCCAGGAGATGAGGACACAGGGAGGCCGAGGCCGCCCCCCTGCCTGCAAAGGCCTGATGGAGACGGCCACCCGGGTGAGGATGAGTACTGACGTCACGAGACCACAGGAAGTGGTACCACAGTGGGGAGGGAGGTGCAGTGGTCAGCATCAGCTGGGGGGCCCTGTCCCGGGACCTGGCTCAGCCCCCTGGGCCTGACCAACCAAACCCTGGGTCTTGGACTTGGTTCCCCCCACCTACAGACCCAGAAAGCAGTTGGGGGCTCAGGGAGGGCATGTTTCTGACCACAGGCAGTGAAGGGAAAGCATCTTAACAATTAGGGCTTCCGGGCAGGTAGGGAGTTCACCGTCACCCAGCAACCAAGCCAGGGGACACCCCAGCCGGTGGGGTCATTGTACGGGTGCTGGAGACACTGGGCCTGGATTCGACCCCAGGGCAGGTTCCTCGGTCCCTCTGTGCCTCAGTTTCCTCATCTGAAGAGTCGTTGCCACTGGTCTAGTACGGCAGGTTAGAGACCTGTGCTTCCGCTAGACTCCCAGGCCACCTGCCTGGCCTGACCCACACCCTGCCTCCTGCAGAGCTCAGCAAAGCCCAAGGACAGCGGCCGGAGTCGGATGAGCTAGACAAGCCAGACACCTCGGACAGCGAGGTGGGTGCCCGGCCACACAGCGGGGTGGGGTGGGGGCACCAGGGCCGCCCCAGGCTTCGGGGACGTTCCTCAGCATGACCACACCCCCACCCCATCAGGTGGGGCTGAGCACCGAGGCGGGGGCCACGCGGAGCTTGCCAGCCGAGGGACCCAGGGGGTTCTGCGCCACGGAGCGTGGGCGGGGCCCACAGAAGAGGAAGCGGGCCTCAGACCAGTGGAGCAAAGGTGGGCGGCCATGGCTGGGCGGGGCGGCCACAGCACTGATGCCCCCACTCCACCTTTCTGGCTACTTGGAGCCCAGCAGCCAGCCCTGGAGCCTCTCCCGGAGCAGCCCCATAACAGAGACCCGGGTCAGGCCTGCGTGAACCCTGACTCCACTTCCTCCTCCTCGCGGGCTGGCCCTTTCACCCCCAGCCTGTTTCCCTCTGGAAAAGGGGCGATACCAGGGCTAGCGTGAGATTCCAGGGACACAGCCGAGGATGGTCGTATCGTCCTCGTTGTCACAGGGGAGAAGGGGCGTCCTGGGCCACGAGCGACCCCCAGGCCTGGTGGTCCTGAACCCCTCCCCCTCTCCCAGTCCCACCGGGACGGGGTGGGCACTCCTGGACCCTCTTGTGCACCTTCCAAGAGGAGCAGCAGCAGAGGGTGCTGCCCCAGGGTGTGGGTGTGTTTGTTCCCTCTGGGGGTTCGGGGGCCATTCGCGTGCTCGCCAAGGGTGGTACCTCTGGGCTTCCCCCACCCCCCCGCTCCAGCCTCGGGTATCAGGACATCCTCCCACTTCCTGCTCCGGCCACAGTGGCAGCTCAGGCCAGGCCTCCAGGCGCCCACGAGAGCCTTAGAACGCCTGAGCTAGCTGATACTGCATGCTGCCTGGTGTTTGTCCAAGCAGGCCTGCGTCGCAGGCTGGGCTGTGGCCGCCACAATGCGCCACTGTTGCCGGGAAGGTGACCGCAGCCTGTGTTTGCCGGGTGAGCGGTGGAGGAGGCCAGCACGCCTGTGTGATCTCGTGGCACATCCCGCTGGGCATTTTTGGAAGCTGTCCTGGTGGGCGCGGTCCAAAGGGGTGCGCCGTGTCCGCCCCCCCCCCCACACTGAGTCAAGCCCGCTCCCACCCTCACCCCCCAACCCGGGCCAGGGCAGGGCCTCCCCAGCAGGCATCCACGGCCCCCAGCACCCACAGGGGTGATCAGTGAGAACAGGACCCTTGCCCAGTTTGTGCCACATGGCTCAGCGCCAGGGGCAGCGGCCTTGCATCTTGTGCGCATGGAGCGGTTCAAGACAGCGTCCAGTCGTTACTGCCTTTGGGCCTCGTGACCCAGCCCAGTGATGAATCAACACTGTTTCACAGATGGGGAAACTGAGGCTCAGAGATGGGGTAACTTGCCCAGGGTTACGGAGCTGGTACGTGGGGTCAGGATTCCAACCTGTTCTGTCTGACCTAGAACCTAGAGCTGGTTCTGCATCAGAGATGGGCCTGAAGCCCAGCATCTCGGCAGGTCCCACCTGTAAGGGTCTCAAGGACCAGATGCCCCTTCCCTGTGGCCGCAGAGGCAGGCCCATGGAAGCACCTAGCCCATGTCTTGGGGATTCTGAGAGCATTTCCCCGTGAGCTCGGCTTATCCAGAATGTCCCAGACCCTCTGCAAGGTGGCAAGGGAGGCATCGGGGCCAGGCCGATTCTAGGATCACACACCTGGAGAGAGGGTCTGTGCTTCCACCAAATTCCCAAGGCTCACCCTCCAATCGGGCCACCCTGCCCCGGTGTCCGTTGCTGTTGCAAACAAGTGTGGGCTCTTGAGTTCCCAGAAACTGCCCACAAGGCCCTGGGTGAGAGCCCAGTGTTGCTGACAAAGAGGACACACAAGGCCACCACTGCGCCTCCTGGTCTAACCTCGGTCCACTTCCCACAGCCTCGAAGAAGCCGTCCTGAGGAATAAGGAACCTAGGGGAGCCAGGAGCCTGAGGGACCCCAAGGACGGCAGCCCCTCACCCAGCACCAGCAGCTGGGAAGAGAGACAGGGGCACCCCAGCCTGCCCAGCCGTGCTCCCCACCCGACTGCCCGCGGCCAGGACAGCCCACGCCGCCAGCCAGCAGACGGCCCCAGCAGCAGCGTAGTGGACTGGGTCCTGGCCCACATCCAGAGGGGTTGGGAAGGCCAGGAGGGCTGGTCTTCTGAACCCCTCCATCTCAGAAATGGTCTTGCCCGCCACCCTCAGCCCAACATCTGCTCCCTTGCAGGGAGTAGGGGCCTGGGAGGCCTGGGTGGCTCAAGCTCCAGCCCAGCCCCGCCCCCACCCCTGCTGTGCACAGCAGCCCTTCCTGGACAGTGCCTCCTCCTCCCACCAACTCCACTAGCATCCTGGACTCAAGGGGCTGCGAGCCTGGCCGCCCATTCCTGACAGCGCATGGAGCTCTGAGCAGCGGTCTCGGGCGCCCCCTCGTGGAGTCCCACAAACGGGTGCTGGGCAGTGAGGGCGCAGGAAGGCTGACGGCAGCACCTGGAAGGGGCGGGGGGCCGGTCCCGGGGCACCCGGAGAATAAAGTGTCATGAAGGATGGCGTGTGCAGCTGGCAGGGTCGGGGGTCATCTGGGCTTCCACCTGCCTGGGCAGGTGACGCAAGAGGCTCTTGAATGTGCCCAGGGCTGGGAAATCACTCCCTTTCTGAAGGGCAGGATCAAAACCAGCCCCATCTGCAGAGCATCACAGGGACCAGGGCAGCCTCTGGGGAGGGCTGTGGGAACACAACAACGAATGTCCACCAGGCCCCGCACAGAGCCCCTCCACACTCTGGGTCCCTGGTCCACTGGCCTGTGAGCCACCTGCACCACCACAGGGCACCCAGGGCAGCTCACCCAGGCTTCCACCCGACACAGAACCTGGAAGAAGACCACGCCCACTCCCCCCGCCCCCACCGCGTCCCTGCGGCACCACCAAAGTTTAACATAATGCCAATTGGCAGAGGAGAAAAGTCTACAGGGCCCAGCTCCATTATCGGGCAGCAGACAGCATGGTTTTGGAGCTGAGGGCCAATGACCAAATAACAGCCCTCCATCGCTTCATCCTCCCACCGCCCCTTTTCATTTCCCTCATCTGACATCCGCTTAACTATTAGCTACCAGTTTGGCAGCCCGCCCCCGCCCCAACCTGCCAGGGTCCTCCTACTGGTAACAGCTGTCCAGCAGGGTCAGGCCCTGGGGCCCTGATCCATAATGAAGATACTGGCCTCCCGCCCGCTAGGAGGCGCTCTGCAGGCCAGGGCTGTGCCTGCCCCGCCCCCCGACACCTGCACGGAAGAGAGAAATGCGTGTGCCGTGTATGGTCCCACGCAGGGGCATTCACAGCTGCGTGGGCAAACCACACGGCAAGTGCCGGTCTCCAGCCGCCGGGAAGACCTAGCGCTTGGTGACAGCCCCGGGCTGAGCCCACTCAACCCTGACCATACCCTGAGGTGTCCCCCACCTGAAGGATAAGTAAGCCCACAGGCACACAGCTGGACAGAGCAGGCCAGTGGCACAGAGGTGGCTGCAGGACCCTGCCCCCCAAGACACAGGTGGGCTCCTGGGGGCCCCAGAAGGCAGCACCTGAGCATGAAGCCACCGGCTCTGAAGTTGGGGGTCCTGGTACAGTAGAGGAAACAGGCCTGGCACCCCCCAGACTCAAGGTCGCTTTGCTGCTGACGGCCGTTTAGGACTCTGTCTGGGGCTGAAGGCCCAGCACCGCCTGCCTGCCTGCCACCCCAGGCAGGTGCCTTCTCCCCTCGGACTCGCGGTGTTGTCTTCAGTCACTGGGGGAGGCCAGGGGGCACCGCTGGCCATTCCTGGGGCTCCCGGCGGGTGGTACAGCTCCAGCGCCCGCACGTCAGACCCCCGCCCCGGCAAAGACACACACCCCAAGAGGGGAAGTGCGCTGGAGCCTAAAGACGAGGCTTTAAGAACGCTGACCACGAACGCCACAGCCCAGCAAGTGGAACAGAGCACTGGCGCCCCGGGGCCGCGACTTCCGAGTCAGGGACTCGAACCCGCGGCACCTCCTCCGCTCGCCCAGAGCCAGGCCTCGCGGGCCCGGCCGGCGGGCAGAGGCGCTTCTCCCGGCTCCCCGTTGGCCGCCTCGGAACCCGTTCCAGGACCCAAGGGAGCCGCTCCCCCTCCGCCCCCGGTGGCGCCGCGCTGGCCAATGGGCGGGCGTGACGGCGATGTATTTGCATACGGGTGCGCCCCGGCCAATGGGCGGCGGGCGCGGGCGCATGCGCGAGCGGGAGGGCGGTGGCGGGCGGGCGGCGGGCTCAGTCGGAGGATGGCCGCGGCTGCGGCGGGTGGGTCACCGGGCCAGTCCCCCGGCCCCGCCGCCCGGGCCGCGCCGCAGGCGCTGCGGCGGCGAGGGGATTCGCGGCGCCGCCAGGCCGCGCTCTTCTTCCTCAACAACATTTCCCTGGACGGGCGGCCCCCGAGCCTGGGCCCGGGCGGCGAGAAGCCCCCGCCGCCGCCGCCGCCCGCCGAGGCCCGCGAGCCGCCCGCGCCGCCGCCGCCACCGCCGCCGCCGCCGCCCGCGCCCCCCGCCGGCCTGCCCCTGCCCGGACCCCCGGGCAGGGTCTCGGCGCCCCAGGGCCTGCTCAGCCCCGCGCCCGCGCCCGCCGGCTTGGGCCTCGGCCTGAGCCTGGGTCTGGACGGGCAGCGCCAGAGGTGAGTGTGGCCCGGGTCACCTGGAGCCTGGGGGGCGGCGGGGTGGCCTGGGGCTGGGTCACCGCGGGGGTTGGGGTTACCTGGCGGAGTCACCCAGGGCTCACGGTTGGGGACAATGGAGTGGCCCAGGCAGGAGTTGAGGTGGCCTGGGGGCCTGACAGCCCGGGACACAGGGTCGGGGTGACCTGGGGGCCATCAGCACAGTGAGCAGGGTGGCAAGGTGTCCCTGGGCTGGCTCAGCTCATAATGGGGTTGAGGTGACCTACAGAAGATCAGGATCAGCTCGTGACACAGGGTTTGAGTGACCTGTCAGCATAGGACTTGGAGATCGGGAGATGACCCTGATCCCCTGTGAGCCCCAGACATAAATTGGGGTGTCCTGGGCCCTGTCAGTGAGGGACAGAGGGTTGGGGTGTCCTGCACCTTGCCAGCCCCAGAAGGGAGTCTTGACTGGGCCCCACCATCCTAAGACGTCAGAGTCAGGAGTCATCTGCAAGCTGTCAACTCCCTGGACACGGATGTTAGGGTTTCCTCGGGCCCCGTGAGTCCCCAGACTTAAGGTCATGGTTCCCTTAATTCTGCCACCCCTGAATACGGGGTCAGGGTCCTCTCAATCTTGTCAATCCCCTGAACATGGCTCTGGGGTTCCCTCAGCCCCCAGACACACAGCCCTGTCAGCTCAGGACACACCCCCCTCCCCAGCCCACTGTTACCAGTCCCGCTGACACAGGGACTCACAAACACCTCCTCTGTGTTCCCCTTCGTTCTCTAAACTGGGTGACCCCCTCCATGTGGGCCAGGGATCTTCCCTGTACTGTGACATCTAGCCCCAGAGTCTCCCACACCAGGCCAGACCTCCCAGCCCCCCATCCCACAGCTCCTGGTCACTGGAGGCCCCCTATTACCCCTGCCTCCTTTGTCCCCTCTGAGCTCAGGGCCCCTGGGCCTGTCGCATCCCAGATCACAGGCACTCCCCCTGCCCTGACTTCATTTCTAGGGACGCCTTAGCCCATCTCAGGGCCACCCCCACCCCTAAGGTCTGCCCCTCTAGTCTGTGCCCCCTGCCCCAAAGCCTGCTTTCCTCAGCCGGCAGACTCTCCCACGAAGTGGTCCTGCCTCCTGGCAGCCATCAGCCCGAGGACAGTCCCCCCTTCACGCCAGGTCCCATTCGAGTCACTCCAACACTCCAGGGCAGAGCGGCAGGGACATCACTGTGTGAGGCCTCGAGGGTCCCACTCACCTACAGCCAGGCCTGTGCTGTGCCCTCCTCTCCCGGTCCCGCAGCCCTGTGTGTGGTGCTGGGCAGGCCGTGTGTCGTTCAGCACACAGTTCAGGCGCCCTGGTTGGGGGCCAGGCCATCCCTGTGAACCAGCCAGGCCAGCAGCCTGGCCCACGAAGCTGTTCAAACGGGAGGGTGCAATGAAGCGCCTGTAACCAGGAGCCCTGCCTGGCGATGGTGCTTGATGGCGCTTGCGCTGCTTCTGAAGAGCGTGTGCAGGGTCCCAAGCTCTGGAGGACACAGAACAGGCTGGGATGTGGCACAAGTCAGGTGCCCTTCGGTGTTCCCGCTGCACCCTCCACGGTCCCTGTGTCCCTCCTCCCCTGGCCTGGCCCGTGCAAGGAGCCCTCTCCTGCCCCTCCCTCCCACTTGGCCTTCAAATCCCCGTTCAGGGCTTCCCTGGTGGCGCAGTGGTTGAGCGTCCGCCTGCCGATGCAGGGGGCGCGGGTTCGTGCCCCGGTCCGGGAAGATCCCACATGCCGCGGAGCGGCTGGGCCCGTGAGCCATGGCCGCTGAGCCTGCGCGTCCGGAGCCTGTGCTCCGCAACGGGAGAGGCCACAGCAGTGAGAGACCCGCGTACCGCAAAAAATAAAACCAAAAAAAAAACAAACAAATCCCCGTTCAGATGTCGCAGGGACGCGCCTGCCCACCCAGACTCTGTCCCTCATCGGTTTCTGCTGCCGAGCACAGGGCCCAGCCCTTGGGCCTGAGAGTCACTGACCCTCCCCTGACAGATGGCAGGCTCCTGAGGTGGGCACTGTCTGTTTCTCTCTGTGCTCCCTGGGCCCAGAGGCAGGGCGGCAGATAGTCGCTGCTGAGTAGCAAAGGGGGCTGCCAGCTATAGGCTGTGGACTTCTAGGGTAAGTTGTTCTGGGGAATGGAGGGAATCCTGAGGGTCTTTTCCCAAAGTCTGTGCCATGAGTGTGGTGGTCTGACCCAGACTTCGGGGACGGACCTGGTTGGAATTCCAGCTCCACCTCTCAGGAGCTCTGTGGCTCAGAGCAGGTGGCACAGCCTCTCTGAGCCTCAGTTTGCTTCTCTGTGAGATGGGTTTGTGTTGGGTACTTCTGCCGAGGGGCTCTTGTGAGGGGCTGGATGCCAGGGCTCAGCGAGGGTGGCAGGGGCCCGGCCTGGGGAGTGAGGACTCAGGTTACATCCCAGCTGCCCAGGGTGTGCTCACAGCTCAGCCCACGGTGGGGAGTTGGTGTTTCACGCTCAGGGCACAGTCTGGTGTGGCTGTTTCTGCTAGGCCAGTGAGTGAATCATCAGAATCCTTATCTTCCTCCCTAGAACTTTGCTTTCATTTCAACACCGTGGTCATCTAGCACTTACCGGTTTCTGGGCTTCTCCGGATGGGTCAGACACAGGCTTGCAGGTCGTCTGCCTGCCCCACCAGACCGCTGTGCCCTCCTCTGTCATGTTGGCCCTGCTCTCTCCAGGGGGAGGCCTGGGGGCTTCAGACAGCAGCAGGGTTTCCTCTCACAGCCCTGGGAGTCACAAGCCTGAGTCAGAGTGTGGGCAGGGCCTTGCTCCTGGGAGGGCTCCAGGGTAAGGGTCCCCCAGGTGTCCTGGGCTTGTGGCCACAACCCTGCAGTCTCTGACTCCGTCCTCACACAGCTTCTCCTTGGTGTCTCTGTCTTCACCTGGCGTTTCTCTCTGCTTATAAGGACACCCTGATCCAGCTGGTCATTGGATCAGGGCCCAGCCTAATGGCTTCATCTTAACTTGATCACACCTGTGAAGACCCTATTGCAGATGTGGTTGTAGTCACAGCTGACAGGGGTGAGGACTTCACATATTTTGGGGTCACTGTTCAACCCCCAGCAGTCATCATTAGTGTCCAGGGCACTAACAAGGGGGAAGGTGAGCCGGGGGCGTGGCCGGCTTAGCTGGGAGCAGAAACCCTCGCGCTTCTGAAGGGTTTGCGCAGGGTTGGCTCCGAGAAAGGGCCTGGGATTTTAGCTGCCGTCTTAGCCAGGAGCCGCCTAGCGCTCTGGAGGCTGCTGAGCGCCTGTCCAAATTAAAGCGATTTTGGTGGAGTGTCTGGCAGTCTGTTCACATCACTGATTTGGGGGTTTCTTGCTCTCCAGCTGGAAAACGGCTGGAGGTGGCCACCGAGGTTGGAGCCTAGAGGGGGTCCAGAGGCCTTGCTGAGATGGAGGCTGGCCCAGGACCGCACGTGGGTCCTGTCACCCGGGGAAGCTGGCAGGGACTTGGTGAGACAGGGTACCTAGGATGACCCACTCACTCAACAAGGATGCACGACGGCCTGTGATGTGCCAGGCCCCGTGCTCAGGCCGGGCTGGAGTGGTGGGCCGGCCGGACAAGACCCCTGCCCACGCTCTCCTGGCAGGGGAAGGTTCAGTGTCGTCGTGCTGGCCCCTGTCAGCGGCCTGCCCGTTCTCAGACCGTCTGAGCCCACGTACAGCAGCCCCTGCACGTGGCCCCTGACTCGGACTGAGTGGTCTCCCAACTAGGCAGGAGCCCTTCTTTTCTCAGCTGGGCCGTTTTTTCAGTTACAAAGTGAAGGAGTTTATCAGACAGTGGAAACAACGTCTAAAAAGTGGCGATTTCTCTTCCTGCCTGTCTCTGGGGGAAGGCGAGTATGGGTCACCGGTTTGTAAAGTGGCAGCTGTGAAAGTGAGCCAGTGGGGTGGTCACCTGTGCCATATTGACAGCCTCCCCTGTGCCCCCGACCCCATCTTCCCTACAGAGTCCAGCGCAGGCGGCCTCGGGCCAGTCACCGCCATGTGGGGGACACCATCCTGTGTGCCTTGGACAGCTTAGCCGCGAGGGCCTCCTGGCTCCCTGGGACTTACATTTGCCCAGACGTCAGGGAGTGGGAGGGTGTTGTTAGCTGAGGTGGCAGGAGCCCAGACTTTGTTCTTTGTAGTTTGTTTGTAGCACTTTTTAAACAGAGGAGTAACGGGTGTACAGGGAGAGGCGCGCGCAGCCTGACCACCGACCACCAGGACTCGGGGCGCAGCACCGCCTGTCGCCCCGCAGGTTCTCAGCCAGGCCCTGCACACACCGCTTCCAGGGGCCTGCTCCCAATGGGGCCCACGGCGGGATTGCTCCCAGTGGGTGTCATTTCGGGTAGAAGTGCTGGAACGTTCCTGTCGTGCCTACAGGCCCGGGCCGGCATGTGGTCAGCGTTGGGATTCTGAGCCGTTTCCAGAGCGGCGAGTGCTTAGGGGTGCCGTCCTCCCAGGGCCACGTGGGAGACCGTGGAGGTCCCACCTCGGGACTCCTGAGAGGCTGCCTCCTTGGTCGACCGGCCAGCAGTGGGTTTAGAAAGGGCGCCGCCTAAGGAAGGGGCCGGGCGCTGCCTGGCGGACCCCGGAGTGTCCCCATCCCAGCGGGGCTCTCAGCCTCCCTCGGGCCGCGGGGCCAGCTCGTCTGGAGTGGGAGGTGGGAAGGGGGGGCTCGAAAGCAACGACCCCTCACTTGGCCAGCCTGGTCTGTGCTCAGAATTCAGGGTACCCTCGTCAGCGTTGTCCCTGTCTCTGGACCCAGACCCAAATAGCATCACGCGGACACAGGCGAGTTCAGGAAAGGAGCCCTGAGAGCACGGAGCAGCCTTGATTCCAGCTCCCCCAACGCGGTCAGGAGGGCGGCACGGGGGCGGGTGGCAGAATCCAGGGGCAGAGGCAGCGCCCGGGGGCAGGGCGCAGCTCCCAGCCCCTAACCCCTGCCAGCTCTGTGCCTCAGTTTCACCACCTGTACGCTGAGGGCTGTGAGGACTGAGTTTACGTATAAAACGCTTACAGAGAAGGAAATGTAGAAGAAAACCACAAAGACAGAGATGTACGAAACCAGCTGGGATCAGGTGTTGAAGCTTGGTGGGCTGAGAGAGGTCTCCTGGAGCGAGCTGGGCCAGAGGTCAGGCAGCCGGGGAGTGTGGGTGCTGATTGTGCCCCTGGGTTGGCCCCCAAGGGCCCCTGGCTGCCTCGGTGGAGACTGCCGCTGGCCTCTGGGCCCTGTGAGCGAGGTCCCAGGCACGCAGGAGCTGTCGGGCCTCACCTGGGAAATTACCTAAGGAAGCGAGCCTGAGAAAGCCACACGGGACTGCTGCCCGGGGCCTCTGAGGCCAGCCGCGGGGCAGGACGCACACACCTGTCTGGGGCGTTCCCGTCTCCACCAGGCCGGCTTCACTTCCCGGCACGGGTCCTGCAGTGGGGCACCCTCTCAGGGCAGGGCCTGCCTCATCGCCCACCGTGGGGCCGGTGCTCGCCGGCCCCTACCCCAGGCCTCCTTGGTTGCTGGGTGTCTGCCTGACGCGCCCCTCCTGCTGCCCCCTTCCCACCTGGCCTGTTACTGGGAGAGATGGCCTGACCGAGCCAGGCCTCGTTTGGACGCCAGGGGTCCTGCTGGGGGGAGGGTCCCGTGAGATGCTGCAAGGAAGGCGGCATCTGGGCAGGTTGCAGCTTCCGGCAGCGGCTCAGCAGCGAGGCTCAGCCTCTTAGGAAATGGCTGCTGTTGACACCTGGGCCCTGGGCACCTGCCCAGCCCAGGCTGAGTGTGAGACCCGTGTTCCTCCATCTCGTAAACCATGGCGACCTGAGCTCCAGGAGGAGTGGGGCAGCAGAGCCCGCCTTCTTGGCTTTGTCCTGAGCGGTCCCTGCTGGTGGCCTTGGTGGCAAGACCCTGGGAGTGTGACCTTGACCTGAGGGTGCAGCCTGCGCAGGGTTTCTGGGCCCAGTGCCAGGTGGGAGGCTGCCCTCCCGAGCTCCCTGTGTGCTGGGTGCTGGTAAGGCCCCCTCCTGGGATGGTTTTAAACCAGACCAAACACCCGGTTTGTCTCTGGAACAACCCCAGCGCTGTCAGCACCTCAGAGGGCTGGGGGGAGCCCCCGACTGTCATCGGGCTGCTGGTCTTTGGTTCCCTTTTGTGGTCACCAGGACACACTCCTCCCCGACCACCCAGCATGTCTGGGGGTCTCTGGCCTTCAGCCTCAGGCCCGACCTAAGGCCATTTATGTCCCCTCCCGAGGAGTCGCTGAGGCCATCTCCCCAGCCCAGGGGGCCTCCTGACCATGCAGCCACACATCTGGGTTCAGACTCCCCTCTGCGTGGGTCTAATAGAAGCGCTTTCCTCCCTGTCCCTGGGCAGGGCTCTGTTCCGGGAAGAGCTCTGGCCGCCAGGCCTGGACGGTGCTGAGGAGGGGCTGCGGGTTGATGGGTTTCTGGCTCCTTTGTGCTCCCAGGGGTGAGCTGAGGGGCAGGAGGCAAGGGCAGGGGAGCACCGCGAGCTCGGCGCGCCCACTGTGCTTCAGCCAGGCGACACCTCCCTGACAGGCATACCAGGACTGCTGCTGCCCTGGGGAAGGGGAGGGCCACGTGGGAACTGAGCCTCAAGTCAAGGGGGACGTAGCCACGGGAAGATCTGGAGAAAGAAGGTTCCAGACTGAGGGAACAGCCCCTGCCAGGGCCGTGAGGCCGGGGGCGGGGGGCTGGTGCAGGGAGGGCGGCCCAGCCGAGTGGGCAAGGCTTCTAGGTGTCCTGGGCCGGGGGCAGCACTGGCGGCGGCTCCACATGCTGAGGTGGGCGGGAGAGGGTTGGCAGGACGTGTGCTTGTCTGATGTCCAGCCCTGCAGAGCCACCGCTGGACCCTGTCCAGCCCCACCACGCCCCCTTCCCGGGACCCCTGGCTGAGCTCCGGGAGGCGGTGGGCACACCAGGGCCCGGCCAGCCATCCCTCCCGGTGCCACGTCCCCCTCAGGTTCTTCTGGCCTTGGGTGGCCCTGCCCAACACTCAGACCTCACTGCAGACCTGCTTCTGGCCCATGGCCTGGGGGCCCCATCGGGGCCTGAGAAGCAGGCTGGGCCTCTGGGAGGAGAACCCATGAGGCAGCCTCTGGACAGTACCCTGAGGCCCTGCCGTGTCCTCTTTACAGAAGGCGCGTAGGCTCCCAGCGCTGCTCCCTCGAGTTTCTGGAAGACACGGTGGGATGTGCCTCGGTTCAAAGGTAAGGAGCCCCGCGTGCCGCTTGCACCTCCGTCCTTTCTCCTGGGGCCAGAGAGGCTCCCAGGAGGGGAAGAGTGACCTGCTTTTCACCTGCAGAACCAAACATACCTCTGGATCCCCAAGACACAAAGGCCTGAAGAAGACGCACTTCATCAAGAATATGAGGCAGTACGACACCAAGAACAGCAGGTGCCAGCGTGTACCAGCCCAGCCCAGCCCTGGGGCTGCCCACCGTGTCCTCCCTCGAGCCTCGTGGGATCCGGGGTCCTGCCCTTGTCAGCAGCCCTTCCTTCAGTGCGCTAAGGAAGTGCTCGGCCACACGGCCCAGCCCATGTCCCTTCGGAAGTGGACCCTCTCCCCATCCCACCCTCTTCCCTCCGTATTCACCAAACGCTGGGGTCCTCAGCATGTCCTGGGTGAGGAGCCACCCGGCCACCGCAGCCTGAGTAGCAGCAGGGATGCTGGAAACCCAGCGGGAACAGGCAGAGTGGTGGGCTGTGTCCGGGAGAGAAGGGAGCACGGAGGGCATCTGGCTTCCCTGAACCGGGCTGCAGGGTGACAGCCAGTGCCCAGCACAGCCCTCCGAGGCCCTACGTCTGTAGGAGCCCCGTCCCTCATGCCCCGTGTCCCTCACGCTCTGCCCTCCTGGCTTTGAGGCCATCGTCCTGACCCAAAGCGTCTCCAGACCGTTCCCCTTCCTGCTGGAGGCCGTGCCCAGGCACCTACCAGGCAGCCCTGGTCAGGCAGTGCTGCGTCTTCCCTGCGGTGGCTGTAGCTTGGACAGTCCGGGACCCCCCAGCATGGTCCCCAGCATGACGGGCTTGGCCCAGGAGCAGGCCCCCGGCAGACTGAGCGCCGGGCTGGCTTCAGTGGGCCCTGGGTGCCCAGGGTCCCAGCCAGGGGAGGGGGTCTTCCACCATCATCCTCTCTGCTGAACTGGGGCCAGGCTGGGCAGAGCCACGCCCAGAGGAAGGAAAGGCCGTCCTCCCTGCTGTGCGCCCCACACAGCGGCCCCTCTCGGGCCACTTTGTCTCGGGACATGGAACTGGGCGCTTTCTGATGCTGTGAGGCTCCTGCCCCGCTGGGATGCCCGAGGATGGGCTTCCCCGACCAGCCGTCCTCGGGCACGCGCCTCTGCCTCTGGTGTCTGCGCAGCCTGGCCTCTCTTGTATGAACCGCTGAACCACCATCCCGGGCGTCCCCTGATGCCTGGGGCAGTTCCCATCTGAGTGTAGGCGGGAAGGGGAACGCCTGCCGCCCTGCCCTGACCCCGTCCTTCCCGCAGGATCGTGCTCATCTGCGCCAAGCGGTCCCTGTGTGCGGCCTTCTCGGTCCTGCCCTACGGA
This sequence comes from Hyperoodon ampullatus, assembly GCF_949752795.1. Taxonomy (NCBI): domain Eukaryota; kingdom Metazoa; phylum Chordata; class Mammalia; order Artiodactyla; family Ziphiidae; genus Hyperoodon; species Hyperoodon ampullatus. The sequence continues at coordinate 87,304,830 of NC_136927.1, read as the reverse complement.
GAGGGCCTGCGTGTCAGGTGAGCGGCTGGTCCCCACCGGCCGGGGGCTCCACACCGACACAGCCTCACACGGGGCCAGCAGACCAGCTTCTGCCGAAGCTGCTTGAGAGCTCGAAGGCCATTTGGGTCCTGGTCCTCGGGGAGGGGCGCGTCCGCACTGTTACCTCGTTTGAGCTGCTCAACGTTGGTGCCTGGGATGTTCCTCCTGGCGGGACACTGCTGTGCATCCCGTGACCAGTCCAGGCAGCTGTGCCCAGCGCGGAGCCCCGGGAAGAGGGAGATGGCTGTCAGGGTGGGGACGGCGCGGCGGGACCTGTGTGCCCGAGGGTGTGGCTGCAGCTGGAGGGCGCACCCCTGAGAAGTGACTTGGGGTGAAGCCGAGGTTGGCCCACCACCAGGGAGATTGAACAGGAAGGGCCTGGGACCAGGAAGGAGCTGAGACAGAGCCGGCTCTCACAGCGGGAGTCCTCGTGACCCTGCTGAGGCTGCTACAGGGCCTCGAGGGTGTAGAGGTGGGGCGCTGCGGGCCCCTGGAGCTCGGCTCCCGCCTGCACGAGGTCGGGGGCGGGGCCGGCAGCTCTGTCCCGTCCCGTGCGTTGCAGTGACCTGAGGGTGGACAGCCAGAAGCAGAGGCATCCGTCCGGCGGCGTTTCCGTGTCTTCCGAGATGGTTTTCCAGTTGGAAGGCGTGGAGCTGGGGGCGGATGGAAAGGTAGGAGCAGACGCCAGGTGGGGGCAGGGGCCTTACGTGTGTCTGTCAAGGAAGTAGACTCAAAGTTGTGTTTCACTTGAGTCCTCGAAAACGTAAGGTCCCACCAGAGGAAGCCACGCAGCCTGTGCAGACAGGCTGATCGCCTCGTGGGGGCCCCCGAGGCAGGGAGGAGCTCCGGCTGCAGATCCCAGATGCGGGGCGGGGCGTTCTGGAACCTGCAAGGGGGGAGCACTATCAGCCCTGGGCGGCGGAAGCTGCAGTGGTCAGGAGGGACCTGGCTGGACCTCTGGTCCTGGACGGGGCGGCGGGGCTAAGTCCGATGCACTGCCTGCCAGGTCGTGTCTTACGCCAAGTTCCTGTACCCCACCAACGCCCTGGTCACGCTCAAGCCGGACAGCCACGGCCCACCGCCTCAGCCTCGGCCCAGTGCCCCCCGCGCTCTGCTGGGGCCCAGATGCAAACCCGTCCCACCCAGGGCGGCGCCAGCTGGCTCGGAACTAGGTAGCCCAAGGGCCCTGACCGGGGGCAGGGCAGGTGGCCCAGTGCATCCCATCCAAACCCACAGTCCTCAGCCCAAGCCCGGGGAGCGGGTCCGCCGCAGCCTCTCAGGAGGGGGACCCCAGAGCGCACGCCCTGCGCCGCGCCTGAGCCCAGCCGCAGAGAACCTGCACCCACTGATGGCTCTGGGCGGGGACCCCTCCTCCTCAGGACGTCCTCCCCGCCCCCGGCCCCCGAGGAGGGGGGCCACGCCTGGAGCCCCTGATCCCCGTCTCCTTGTCCCACGATGACGCCCTCAGCACAGCTGCTGCCTGGCACTAGGCCGGGGTTGGCCGAGCCGCTCACCGGGGCTTGTGGTGGGTCAGGGCTGCCCTCTGCTCGCAGGGGCCGACGCAGGGGATGCCCTGGAGTACAACCCCGACCTCCTGGATGACCCTCAGTGGCCCTGCGGCAAGCACAAGCGCGTCCTCATCTTCGCGTCCTACATGGTAGGGGCGCCGCCCAGGGCTGGGCTGTGGGCCGGCACCGGGGGCAGGGGCAGCTACGCACCCTGGGCCCAGCCTCACCCACGTCTCGGCACCGTTCTCGGGGGCCCGGGCCTCACGGTTGCAGGCCCAGGTGGCGTGCAGACGCCCCTGGGGCTGCATGGGGATGGTCCTTATCCGTTGCAGACCACAGTGATAGAGTACGTGAAGCCCTCCGACCTCAAGAAGGACATGAACGAGACCTTCCGGGAGAAGTTCCCACACATCAAGCTGACGCTGAGCAAAATTAGGAGGTGAGGAGGGCTGAGGCGGGCGTCCTCAAGCCCGCTGCCCGACAGGGCCTTCCGCGAGCTGCTGCCAGGCCAGGTCTACGCAGATTCCTGAGCTTGATAAAGGGATGCGCCCCTCCTCAGCCCCCTCCCGCCATCCAGCCAGGCCAGTGCCAGCGGCTCCCCTGCCGCCTCCTTGGTCAGGTGCCCTCGGTGCCTCTCATACCTGCCCACACCTGCAGGGCTCCTCCTCACTGGCGCCCACAGCCCCTGAGCCGGGCCCTGTGACCGTCCCCGCTTGATAGATGAGGAGGTTGAGGCCCCACAGCCAGAGGGCCAGACTCTGCCTCAGCACGGCCGCACCTCAGGGCCTTTGCACTGCCCTCCCCTCCCCACACGGCCCCCTCACTGCCCCAGGAGCACGGGGACTCTGTTCTCCGGGGGGTCCCCTTGAGGACAGTTGGGTGCCGAGGGCCCAGCCGAGGGCTGAGTGGAGACCAAGACCAGCCTGCTGCCCGCCCACCAAGCCGTGGGCTCTAGCGCCGGGCCACAGCCTCTGGGAGGAAATGGCGCTTTTCTGGTGGCCCAAAGGCACACCCCTCAAGCAGGGACGTGGCCGCCTCCTGGCCCCAAAGCCCTTGGCTCCCGTGTAAACCCGCAGTTTGAAACGAGAGATGCGGAACCTGTCTGAGGAGTGTGGTCTGGAGCCCGTGACAGTGTCCATGGCCTACGTGTACTTCGAGAAGCTGGTCCTGCAGGGCAAGCTCAACAAGCAGAACCGCAAGCTGTGCGCGGGCGCCTGCGTGCTGCTGGCCGCCAAGATCAGCAGCGATCTCCGCAAGAACGACGTGAAGCAGCTCATTGACGTGAGTATGCGTGTCCCATCCCCCCCTCCCGGCTGCGGAGGGCCGATCACCACCCACGCCCAGACCCGGCCGCCCGGCCACCTGGACGGGAACCGGAGGAGGGGCCGCAGCTCAACCCCTCTCTCTTCTTCAACACAGAAGTTAGAAGAAAAGTTTCGGTTCAACAGACGGGATCTAATTGGGTTTGAGTTCACGGTGCTCGTGGCCCTGGAACTTGCTCTCTACCTTCCCGAGAACCAGGTGTTACCTCATTACAGACGCCTCACGCAGCAGTTCTAGCCTGGCCCGGCCCCTGCGGGCGCTCCTGACGTGTCGGCCAGACACGCGGCCCTTGCCGGCTAGTGCCACTGCTCCCCCACGCCCTCGCTTCCCTGGAGGGACACGGCTTCCATTCCAAAGCACACGACACCACCGCGGTATTTCGGAGAGCCCTGCTGCGTTCCTCCGTGAACAAAATGTAGGGCTTTATTGTTTCTTTTTTTCCTGCGCCTGGTCTGGCACCAGGACTTTATGATGCGCGGTGGTGAATCCTGACTTCACAGCTTTTCTCCTCTTTGCATCACCCAGCCTTCTGCCACCATCGTAGCCACTGCACTAGCGTCTCATGGAGATCTGGTTTTCCAGACCTCACTGCACGCGCTGGATTGCTAGCGTTAAATTGTTGGGGCATTAATCTCGGCTGTTTGGGGTTTTCGGACGTGAAGACCGCACTGTGGAATCCCCACTCCCCCCCTCGGCCCGGCTCCTTCCCAGCCCAGCACGGCCCCCTCGGGGGGTGTGCACCCACCTACCCACATCCACACACACAGCTCTGGCGTCAGCCTAAGCCAAGGAGAGCAGACCCCTGGTTGGTTTGGGTCTCACTTTTTTACTCTCGGACTTCTGTTCTTCCAAGGATCACATCACTGTGAGGTCCTGATGCCCTGTCGGGGCTCACACACCCCGCAGGCCTCTGGGCACAGAACTAGCCCACCCCACGCAAGGATCCGTCTCACCGGAAAGACTCCCCTTGCCCGCGACACTCAGACCTTCAGGATGACTGGACTGCTGGCTCTTGATCTTCCTAAGCAATATTGTGGAGAAACCGTGTTTACTGTCGTGTAGGATTTGGTTCTGTGGGTCTTTTTTTCCTGAGGGAACAGGAACTGGTTAAATGGCGTCTGCCGAAGTTGTGACTTGAATCACACCTGATCCTCCAGTGGGGAGGAGACTGACCACTTCACAGCCCTGCCTCCCCGCAAGGGTCAGGCCAGCCTTCTTCCTCCTGGCAGGAAGTGGGAGCCGCCTTGGCCGGAGGAGCCGCCACACCAAGCAGACCCCAAGGGCTGGTCGTTGTCCTTCTGGGCAGGCGTGTGCCCGGCACGCCAGCTTCTCTACGCTACACGTGGCCCCGTTCATCCACTTGCCCCACCAGAAACACTGAAGACCGGGGGCTGGAGCTTCTCCTTCACGGGTCAGCTGCTCTCAGAGAGGACCGTGTTGGCTGGGCCATTAAGCTGCTTCCCTACTGCTGTCCCATAAACCTGTCACTGGAGGGGCTCCGGGACAGCCCCACCCTGCATCCTACGCGTGTGCACTGGTGCTTTTGCGGAACGGAGAGGCCAGCCCTCATCAGAGCGCTCAACCACCAGCAACTTGAGACCCCAGCAGGGGTGCAGGACGGTGGCTCCCGCCCTGCTGGCTGCTGTTCCTTTTTCCTCAGTCAGTCACTTGGGCTGAGGGAGGAGAGGAGGCAACTGCAGGATGGAGCGCGAAGCCCAAGTCTGTATTCTGACCTTATTTATTGAGGAGTGCCTCTTCCCTGTCTTCCCCAAGATGGCTCCCAAACCTGACGTGCACCAAGGAGGGCGTGAAGGATGAAGCTGCTAGGCCCCAGGCAACTGTTCTGCAAAGTGACCTGTCCAGCCAACACAGCGTCTCAAGGACACTCCTGTTACAGGCACTGCAGGGGACCGACTTAGGAAACGTACGTCCTGGTTTACAATTAGCCTTGAGGAACACATCTTCCTGGAAATTTCTATACAGATGTTAGAATGGCTGATACAGTAACTTTACAGTAAGTTTGCCTGTTTATGTAATGAGAATTAGTCATTCACCAGACCCATCTGTAACCTTCCCTTTAGTGCATTGTGTCCTTTTTAATGTCAACAGCTGCCACTGTGTGGTACTCAAATGAAGCCAGTATTTAAGGCATTAAACTTCAGCCTAAAATGTCACCCCCTAGAACCAGCCCAGACATCTGTATCCAAGGGCCTGGGGCCACTCCCTCAGTGCCTAGGAGGCGCTGTGGACTTAAATGAGCGCTTAAGTGGCCATCTGACCTCACTGTCTAGTCAAGTGTCATGGATCTGTTTGCAAAAAGTAATGTATTTGTGCTTTAAGTAAAATTTGGTTTTGCAACATGTGTCATAGGCTGCCTTCAGCCGGCCACCCCCTCCAATCACAGCAGAACACCAGCCCGGACCCTCCGGAGCCCAGAGGAGCCCGCCCCCCCAAAGCATAGAAGTGAAACAACAGATAGGTTTTCACTCTTTATTTATAACACACGTTCCACATCCAGGATCCTCTCTAGTCAGAAGTTCCTGGAACAAAAGGAAGAACTTTAAAACCTGGTCTCCAAAGACATCCTGGGCCTCTGTGCCCAAACCCCAGTCCTCTTACTTTGAGACAATGCCGTCAGCCTTGGCCAGTCGGAGAATGGAGTCATCTGACTCGCCCTAGGGGAGAACGCACATTGGGACCAGACGCCCTGCTGGCCAGAGATCCAGCCACACTGCCGTCCAAACCGACCAAGGGTAGACACGCTAGCATCAGGCAGACCCCTGACAGTACAGGGGTCAGACCCCTGGGGCCTGAAAGAGCTGTGATAACTGGGAAGCTCCAAGGTCATCGCCTGTTTTCTCAGGGTGGGCCCTTTCCTGGGCCCCCGAGCACCCTTTTCCACCCCCAGGAAGGGGCTGGCAGCCAGCACAGTCCAGTGCAGCAGGCTGAAGTCTTTTCTGCCAACAAACCTGCTCAGGTTGGGAACAGGGAGGGAGATGCCACTCCAGCTCAAAGGCCCGCTGAGCAAGGCCGGGGAACACTCACCATCCTGCGAATGGCCCCGCAGATGGCATAGGTTTTAAACTGGCCGTTGAACCTGCCTGTCACCTTGTCAACCTATGAATCGAGAATGGGGGGGTCACAAAGAGGTGCACCCAAACGCCTTCGGGTCTCAACCTGGGGTTTGGGGCCTCGCCCCCTCCCCAGAGGACAAGCCGTCCCGCCGCCCGGCTCACCTCGGCCACGTTCATCTGGATGGACGCGTGGTCCTTGGCACCTATGATGCGGTTGCTGGCAGAGCTGCGGGGGGAGCGCAGTGAGCGGGGACGGGGCTCGGCGGGCGAGGGGCGGCGGCGGGGGGATGCAGGGACCGGGGCAGAGGATGCTCACCATTTCCGCGGCACGTACAGGTCCACGAACTCGCCGGCGTCGTTCTGCATGTTGAGGGAGCGCCTATGGAGCCCCCCGCGGCGCCGTGAGGACGGGCCGTGTCCGCGCGCTCGGGTCCGTCCCCGCCCCGCACCGACCCCGGGCCCCGGGCCGCGCCCCCGCCCAGGCCCCGACCCCCGCACGCCCGAGTCCGTCCCCGCCCCGCACCGACCCAGGCCCCCGCGCCGCCACCCAGCCCGGGCCCCGGCCCCGACCCCGACCGCGGCCGCGAGACCTACCTGGTGGCACCACAACGAGCGCGAGCGCAGAAAGGAAGGGCCTTTTCCCCCGGCAGTGCTATTAGCGGGTGGGGCGGGGCCTCGGCGAGTACTTCCGGGTCGCGCACGCCGCCGCGACTCTACGCAGAGAGCAAGGCCGGCCGCTCTGACGTACTTCTGCTTCCGGCGGGTGAGAGCTTCCTGAGGTCTGGCGGCTGCAGGGTGGCCGCGGGCGAGCCACGAGGGCGAGTCCCCCTGCTGGGCGGGTGGCCGGCGCGGACTCGCGAGGGCGCCCGCGGGCGGGTCCCCGCAGCGGTGGGCTGCGCCCAGGGCGGGCGCTTCCCGTCGCCGGGACCGCCCGGTGCCCGCGGCCGCTCAGTCAGGACCTGCGGACCCGGGGGGCGAGGGCGGGGACGGGGGCCCTGGAATGGGCCGCGTTCGTCAGCACGTGAGAGCTGCGGACCGGAGCGCTTACCCCGGAGACAAGCCCGGTATCACGAACGTGGACGCAGGAGGGGTGCCGTTGGTTCTAAGAGCGAAGAGTGGGGAGAGCCCCTGGGGTCTTGAGGAAGGAGCGGCAGGGCTGGGGTGGGGGGCGCCCTCCCAGGATGTGGAAGACAACCCCTCGGGAAACCAGTGCCTGAGCAGGGGAGGAGCTCGGCCAAGCCTCGTGGCAGAACCAGGTCGAGCCCCCCCAGCCCCTCCCTCGCCCTGCACCATCCGGCCCCTGCCCAGGACCCCTCCCGCCACATCACTTCCACTCTGTTCTCCACGGAGCAGTCTCTCCTGGTGCTACGGGTCCGTTAAGGAAGAAAACAGAAAAACTCCAGGCTGCAGAGCTGACTTCCCAGGGTCCCCCGCCCTGCGTTCCTGGGGGCGAGCCCTGCAGCTTCGACTAAAACATCCTCCTGGGCTTCATCTCGCGGGGGAGAGGGAAGGCCCCTCGGGGGTGGACTCCAGACCCTGCGCACTTGGCCTCCGCCTGCTGCCCGGGCTGAGCCTGGCCGTTGGAGTCTCCGAAGTCCAAATGCCCCTTTGCTTGAGACGCCCTCCCCATCCTCCCAGTCTGGGCTCCCAGCTCACTTCCCAGGGCTGTGTCTGCTCACCCTGTGGTGACGGGCAAATGCTCCCCATCAGCTTGGCCACACGGTGCCCCATTTGAGTCACTGCCAACTTCTTTGCGGCTGTGGGAGGGTTTAACATCTGGGCCTGGTGAGGGCTGAGGCCACCAGTTCCCTCGTACCCGGAAACCAGTGTTCGTGCGGGCAGTGTGTCTGCTGTTGCTTCTGCTGGGCGCTAGCAGCTGGGCATCAGGAGTGAGGTCACCGAGGCCAGCGCCCTGTAGGAAGGTCACATTCCATGTTCATGCCAGCCGTGAGAGGTGTGTGCTTTTTCCAGGACCCCCAGCACATGCACACACATTACGTGTTTATGTTTGTGTTACCGACCAGGGTTCTTGGCCTTCTCTAATCAATAGAAATTGACAAGAAGCCAGACAAGGAATTCAGGCAAGGCTTTATCGGGGCTCCTTCTGCAGCAGGGAGGAGCGGAAACAACAGGTTCCCTTGCTAGCTCCCCAGGGGAGTCGAGCTGGTTTCTTATATGGGGTGAGGATAGGGGCAGGTCCAGGGCTCGGGCCAGAGGGGTGGCTTAGGTGGTCTGCCCACCCCTTAGGTGGTGAGGTGTGCAGGGCACATGCGCAGGACTCTGCTTTTGCTCCCTGTAACCTGTTTTTGCTCCCAGCTCTTTAAAAGTGGCAGCTGGGTTTTTGGTCTTTTTGTAGCTTTCTGTCCATAATTTGCTTCCAGGGTGCATGTATGCTGCTATTTTTCATCCCATACATTTTTTTTGTACAATGTTTTGTAGCTCAAGGAGACATTTGTCCAGGTGCAAGCCCTGCAGCAAAGGGTCCCAGGTGCCAGCCTGTCTCATTTGGGGGTCTGCACAGCTGGCCTGCCTGTCTGTGTCAGTGTGTGGGTCAGCCCAGCTAGGCCTGGTCATCAAGAGATTGTCTCTGGGGCTTCCCTGGTGGCGCAGTGGTTGGGGGTCCGCCTGCCGGTGCAGGGGACGCGGGTTCGTGCCCCGGTCCGGGAAGATCCCGCATGTCAGAGCGGCTGGGTCCGTGAGCCATGGCCGCTGGGCCTGCGCGTCCGGAGCTTGTGCTCCGCAACGGGAGAGGCCACGACACTGAGAGGCCCGCGTACCGCAAAAAAAAAAAAAAAAAAAAAGGGCAAAGGACTCCGAAAGACATTTCACCAGAGAAGATATACAAATGGCCAATAGGAACATTTAAACGTGTAGCATCCACTAATCATCAGGGAAATGCCAGTCAAAACTACGAGATACCACTCACACCCACTATAAAAAATAATATAAAAAAATAAATATTATAAAAATAAAAAGTGTTGACAAGGATATAGAGAAATTGGAACCTTTGGGCATTGTTAGGAATGTAAAATAGTACAGCTGCTGTGGGAAACAGTACGGTGTTTCCTCAAAAACTTAAAACTACCGTGTGATCCAGCAATTCCACTTCTGGGTCATTTACCCAAAAGAATGGAAAGCAGTGTCTTGAAGAGATATTTGCACACCCATGTTCACAGCAGCATTATTCACAAGAGCCAAGAGGTGGAAGTAACCCAAGTGTCTATGGGTGGATGAACAGATAAGCAAAATGTGGGCTATGCATACAGTGGAACATTATTCATCCTTAAAAAGGAAGGAGATTGTGACACGTGTACAGACAAACCTTGAAGATGTTCTGCGAATTAAAATAAGCCAGGCATAAAAAGACAAATACTGTGTAATTCCACTTATACAAGGTACCTAGAGGAGATTTAGATGGAGAGTAGAATGGTGGGAGCCAGGGGCTGGAAGATGGGGGATGGGGTGTTAGTGTCTAATGGGTATAGAGTTCCGTTTTACAAGATGAGAAAGTTCTGGAGATGGATGGTGGTGACAGCTGCACAACATTATGTATGTGTTTAATACCGCTGAACTGCACACTTAAAAATGATCAAGGTGGGGCTTCCCTGGTGGCACAGTGGTTGAGAGTCCGCCTGCCGATGCAGGGGCCGCGGGTTCGTGCCCCGGTCCGGGAGGATCCCACGTGCCGCAGAGCGGCTGGGCCCGTGAGCTATGGCCACTGGGCCTGTGCGTCCAGAGCCTGTGCTCCGTGGCAGGGAGGGGGGAGGCCCGCGTACCACACACACACAAAAAAAAAAAGATCAAGGTGGTAATTTCTATGTTATATGTATTTTATCACAATCAAAAAAAAATTTTAAGACTATAGGTCATGCACGCATGCACACACATGGGCACACACACAAGACATCACAGTCTCATCTTCCCCGAGGTGGGGTCCCAAGGCCAAGATCTTCAAAAGGAAGCCCTGTGACCCCACCCTCGGGCCTGTGAAATCTGGATGAGCATCCCCCACTTTAAGAAACCCTGCTGTCTGAAGTCTCAGGTCCCACAGACAGAGGAGCCAGTGGTCCCGGAAGGGAGCCTACGTGGGCCTTCCATCAGCAGGGTCTCCTGGCATCTGAAGTGGCCGGGGGCAGCTGCTCAGGCTGGAGGCTGCCAGAGGCCAGGAACCTGGGGAGAGGTGTCCCCGCATCCCACTTGTACTCTCCCCAGCAGCCACTATGGGGCGCCCAAGAGCTGCACCTGACCCTGCAGGCAGCCCTGTGAGGGGCCCAAGGGCGGAGGCTCACGTGTCCACTCTCTGCCCACTTTCCTGCCAGCTGAAGGGGGCTGGCCACCTCCCTCAGGTCCCTGGCCCCTGGCCCCTTGCCCAAGGGGTGACTTGTTTACTGAGTTTCCTGTGGGGTCTCCAGGTTGGAAAAGGGCCAGAGGCTGGGTGGGATGAAGGGATTGGGGACGGGAGGACCTGGCACTTGAAGACACTGTCCTGAGCCCTTTTTGCAGCTCCCGGGGCAGCTCCCAGGGGCTCAGAGAAGCAGCTCTTCAGCAGGATGGTCCCCATCAGGATCCCCGAGCACTTCCAGGTCTACAGAGCATACACCTGTTACTGACCCCTGCACCCCCCAAGTGCTCTAAATCACCCTGACTTCCAGTATCCCATCAGGATGGCAGGCTGACTTTGCACCCTCCCTCTGCCTCGTAGCTGTATGACAGGTCACTTAGCTGTCTCCTCCTCCTCCTGGCTTTAAAGTAGGGACAGCGGTAAGAGCACCACCTGGGAGGGTTAACACGCAGTGCTCAGAGTGGACGTGGCATTCAGGAGGCCCTCAGCATCCCCATCGTCACGATCACCATCACTGCCACCTTCGTCATCACCTCTATCACCATCATTATTATGCTGTGACCCCAGGTCCCATCGCTATAGATTTGAACCCTGGGCTGATGACTCCAGAAGATGCACTATCACCACCCCAGTCTCACACGGGTCCTCATTCAGGCTGCCCAGCTGGGTGACAGCGGCCAGTGGTGTTGGATGGTGTCCGTGTGCAGTATCCGCTGCCCATTCCCCAGCACCATCCTGGGGACCCACCTCACAGACAGGTAAGCGAGGCTCTCAGCCTTCCTGGGGCGCCTCCCTCCTCCTCCCAGAGTGGCTGCTTCTGGGCCGGGTGGGGCCAGGTCAGCCTGAAATGTATTGTGTGTGGAAGGGAACCAGCCCCAAAACCAGGAAACCCTCCTTCCGGGCCTGGGCATGGGCCAGGGTGAGCTGCAGCTCAGGGCCAAGGGACAGGCTTCTCCCTGTGCAGACCCGGCCAGGAGCTGTGGCCACTGGCCCTTCCTGCCTGCCCTGTTCTCTCGGGAGAAGGCCCAGCTCACGTCAGAGTTCCTGCCTCAGAGGGGCTCCCAGGGGCCGAGGAGCACGCAGGCTCCCACCGAGCAGGTCCTGGTGCCACCACCACCCAGCCGTGATTCCCATCCTCTGGTCTCAGGGAGATAGGCAGACATCGGCCCTCCCCAGTCTCCGTGAGGCTCAAGGGAGGTCACAGCCAGCGTGCAGCCCCAGCACGTGGGCCCAGCCTCGGTGACCTGGGCTGTGGGGCCTTGGGCATCGTGACTCACAGGCTGTCAGAGCCGGGGGAGCCTGGGAGTGTCTGGCCAGTGTCACATTCTCTTCTATTTTACTTTATTTTATTTTATTTATTTTACCATATGAGATTTTTTATTGAGGTATAACCTAAACGTGGTGAGGAACACAAACCCTAAGCTTCCACCCCCTGGGTTTTTACATCCACGTTCACCCAGGCAGGCAGGGTGTGCTGCTGACTGTGCTGGCATTGGGGCAGGTCTGGGTGGCACCCAGGAGGCCCTTGCGAGCCCCTTCCCCAGTTACAGGCGCAGGCGCTCTGGAGGCGGAGTGAGGGGCCGGGCTGGGCACCAGACCCCAGCTGACACCCAGCGGAGAGGACTCTGAGGTCAGAGACACCCAAGAACGTCCATCTTCTGGCCCCATCCCTCCGGTGGGGCCGGGCTACAGGACCGAGCCAAGGACAGGAAAGGAGGCACTTCCGCCCCAGGCACGCACACAGCGTCCAGCTGCCTCATCCTAGTGGACATGCTGCGGGCTCAGCATGCTGGCCACAGGCCAAGATGTTCCAGCCAAACCAGTGGAGTTTCAGGTTCAAAGCAAGAAGGCTGCAGAGAGCAGGCAGCAAGGCCCACCTTTACGCCCCCGGCCAGGCCTGCCAGGGCGGACACCAGGGTCTGGCTCCAGGCTGACCTCTGTCCCAAGCCCCGCCATCCTGAAGGGCCAGCACAGTGATTAAGGCGAAGGCCTGGGACTGGGCAGCCCTCTTTTCTAGTGCCGACCCCCCGGCCCCGGCCCCTCTCCTTTCTTTTTTTTTTTTTAAGATTTTTTGATGTGGACCATTTTTAAAGTATTTATTGAATTTGTTACAATATTGCTTCTGTTTTATGTTTTGGTTTTTGGCCGTTAGACATGTGGCATCTTAGCTCCCTGACCAGGGATCGAACCTGCACCCCTTGCATTGGAAGGTGAAGTCTTAACCACTGGACCGCCAGGGAAGTCCCCCCTCTCCTTTCTCAGCCTCAGTTGCCCCATCAGAAGGTCGAAGCTGTTCTCCCTTCCCCCATGGGTGGAGGTGAGGGTTCAACAGGACAGGGCAGCTGGGGGCCTTGTACACCTGCGGGCCGGCACAGATCTAGGGAGGGAAGGACCACTCTTCCACCCACCCCTTTGCTGCTGTTCTCTTCAGTGGAAACGGGTACTGCGGTCTATCTGTCTTGTCTGTCTGGGAGGTGACCTTGGACCGGCTCTTCCTGACCTGGGAGGAACCGGCAGCATGTACAGCTCAGGAAACTGAGGCCAAGGGAGAGGAAGTGGCTCCCCCAGAGTCACGGAGCCAGGATGCAGGGCAGGGCTCGAATCCAGCCTCGGGCTCTGGGGTTGGAGGGGTGGGACGCAGCGCAGCCAGGACGGGTCCTTGTGCCGGCGGAGAGGACCCCCACCTGACCCCCCTCCCACCCCAAGCTGAGCCCTAAGGAGGGTTAATGGTGGGCTTTCAGGCACGGTGCACTCAGAAGCGGCGGGTTGGAGGTCCTTCACCTCCCTGCTCTGCCCCGGGGACGCCCAGCAGGGGCCCTGGGTGGACAGGGCTGCTTGTGGGGCCCAGCCCAGCCTCTGAGCACCAGGCAGCCGAGCGTGTCAGCTGCTGCAGAAACATGCCCAGGGACAGAGGTTTGCTGGGCCTGGAAAGCCCAGGTGGAGAGTGACGGAATCCAGATTCCTGCCCCACGTGAGCGGGCGCGGCCCGGGCTTGTCTGGCACAGCCCGGCCCCACAGCTCCTCTGGGCTCTGGGAAGCTTCTCCGCTCCCCGCCCAGCTCCACAGGCGCTCTGGGACTCTGAGGCCCCGGGATGTCCAGCAGGGCCCAGCCAGGAGGTGCCGCCCCCCAACCTGCTGTGACCTCGCGCAGGTGGCTGTGCAGACTGGGACGCTGTCCTGGGCCCCTGGGCAGGCACTGGGCCCTGCAGCGTTCAGGACGGGTGATCCATGTCCTCAGGGAAGAGGACAATAAGCATCTCATCTCAGGAAGGTCTGGGGCACTGGGTCTCATCCAGGGACGGTTCCCCCCAGGACATACTGACTGTCTGGCTGACTGTCATGCCTGGGGGAGGGGAGGGTGCTACTGACCACTAGTGGGTAGAAACCAGGGATGCTGCCCAACACCCCACTGTGCCCAGGAGGGCCCTGCAGGGAGGCGTCCAGCCCAGGATGCCAGTGGGGCGTGGTCTAGGGCTCTGAAGGGCAACGGCCCATCTGAGGGGGCCGTAGGTCGGGTGGTCAGGGAAGGCCTCTCTGAGGAAGGGACACTGTCATGCAGGGACCAGCCCTGGGAGGTGCCACCCTTTCACACTGGTCACCCCAGAGCCCCTGCAGCCTGCGGAGAGGAGGACCAGGGGCTCGTTCTGCAGTGGGGGCGGGGAGAGGCAGGCGGGGACCTGGTGCCAGGCCGAGGATTCCAGAAGGCTGAGGGAGGCCTCTTACCACCGCCCCCAGGCTCCCTGCTCCCCTGTAGCCTCAGCCACATTCTTCCCCCTGGGTGGGCAGGGGATAGGGGCTCGGTGCATTCCGGTGGAGATACAGGAGGCCCTGCAGGCAGCCTGTGCCAGCCTCCTGCAGGGCCCAGACGGCCTCCTGGCAGGCTCTGCCCTGCTCGGCTTCCCAGGGATGGGGCCTCGCTGAGAATGCCTTGGGTCAGCTATTGCTACAGAGCATGTGGGCACATGTCCAGCCAGGAGCAAGCCCTCGGGACGGGGACTGAGCACCTTGCAGATAAGGTCAGGACTGACCAACCCAGCAGCCTCCTGACCCCTGACCGGCGGGCTGGGTCGCACAATGCCTCGGGGTCACAGCGCTGGTGACAGGCAGCGTCCACATAGCCCCTCTGATCCCCAGTCTCCTGTCTGTAAAATGGGCTTTTGTGAGCATCAGATCAGGCGCCCGCCCAGCGCCAGCACAAGGGCACCAGAAACGGCAGCTCCCTAAAGCCCCACTGGGTGTGTGGCACAGAGACATGGTGGCGCTGAGGGACTGGGGCCAAAGACAGGCAGGAGAACACTATCAGCCCCATCGGCTCAGGGGCCCAGAGAGGTTGCGCCTCTGACCTGAGATCACGCAGCAAGCCCCGGATGGAGCACGGAGACAACAGGAGACCGGGCTCCAAGGGAGGGGGGGACTCTCAAATCCCAGGCTTCACCTCCCTCACTACCACCCCCGGGGGGAAACCCAGCCACAGACCCCCCCAGAGCCCCTCAGAGAAGGAGACTGTGCTCTCAGGAGACCCTACCACTGCGGTGAGTCTTCCAAGTCTCCCGTGTTTACATTCCTCTAGGAAATATCTCCCCAGGAGAGCCGAGGACCAATGTTTTGTAAATGTTGAAACTTGAGGCAAACAGAGGCCTGGAGCTGAGCCCACCCACCGTCCCTACCTCTCCACACCGGCAGGGGGAGGCCCCAGCGGGGGTCCTGGAGGGGACGCCAGAACGGAGCCCTGGGCGGGCAGGACGGGGCCCAACCAGTGGTCCCTCCGCAGCCCCACCTTTCCATACCCTCAAGCCCTCCTTTTATGAAATTGGGGTGACAGCAGACTGGAGGTGGTTGGGTGTCACTTGCATCTGAAGCACTGGTGGCCCTGGGGGAGCCCCAGTACTTGGCAGGTTTCGCGGTCAGGCCCCGAGGCACAAGCCTGCAGGCTGAGCTGCGTGTGACCCAGGGCCCCGTGGACACTCAGGGAGACAGTGTGAGTCAGTCTCCTGTTTAGGGTTGAGTGTCTTGGGCTCCCCGCAGCCCTAAACACGGGCCTGCGCCTCCTGGGCGCTCACGGGAGGCACGGGACCAGCTGGCTGTGTGGTGGGAGCCGTTGGGCACCCAGAGGCACCCCTGCCTCTGCCATCTCCACCTGCCGTCACCCGCTCCCGCCTCCGCTGCGCTCCGCCGGCTCAGCCGAGCCTCGTGGCCCAGGCGCACCCCGAACTGCCGGCTCCTGGTTCCAGCGGCTTCTTCAAAGGGTCTGCCTGCCAGGCCCGGAGTTGTGGTGGGTGTGGAGCACCTCACTCCCGCTCGTCCACTGATGGGCATCTGGGCTGCTTCCGCCTTTTGGCTGCTATGGAAAGCGCCGCCACAGACGTTGTGCACGGGATCGGTGTGGATGCACCCCCAGAAGTGGGGGTGTGGACCCCCGGGGACGCTGCGTTTCCTCTCAGGAAGCACCACACTAGGTCCACAGGCACACCGTCTGCGTCCCCGCCAGCAGCGTAGGGGACCCGACTTCCTTCATCCTGGCCCGCACTTGTCACTGCCTGATGTTTTTACTCTGCGCTGTGGCCCTCAGGCTGCACGAGAGAAGCGGGGGCCTGGACGCTGAGCCCTCTCCCCGTCGGCCCGCCCTCCCCCACCCGGGGCCTCCAGGCCAGTGTGAAGGCGATGGGGCACAAGTGTCCCAGCATCCAGCCACAACTGCCCAGTACCTGCTTGGCACGGGGCTCGGGACATAAGATAAATGATAAGATAATGAAATGAAATAAATAAAAATATTAAATAGTCGTTGAATGAAGGAAGGGAGAATGTACCTCCAGGAGCTGGGCTCTGTAGGGTGGCCCAGAGCTGGGTGGGAGAAGATTCCTGGTGGGAGGTGTGGGTCGTGCAAAGGTCCTGGGGTGCGAGGCGGCACTTAGACTTTGTAAGGAGGCCAGTGAGGCTGGAACGCTGGGGGCAACAAGGGGGCGAGGGGCAGCTTGACGGCCCTGGAAGCTGCAGGGGTGCGGGGGGGGCACTGGAGGGTCTCCAGCACGGGCACGACAGGGCAGTCTGCCTCTGAAAAGCCACGTGAAGTGATGGAGAGAGGAGGGACCCCTTGTCACAGCTGGGGGCCCCAGAGTGGGTGGCTCTCAACCCCCGGGCAGCGTCCAGGCCAGGGCTCCCCGGGGCCCCACCTCACCCCCTCCCACTCGGCGCTGGGGGAGATGTCGCGGGCTCCTGCCAGCCCGGGGGACGTGCCAGTCTGGACCACAGAGGACGGACAGGGCAGGTGCTGCCCCAGGCCTCCTGCCCCAACCCGGCCCTGGCGGCCTGGCAGCCCTTGCCCTTCTACTGCATCCCCTTGGAGCACATCCTGGACAGACAGACAGCTGTCAACCCCTCACCCTGTTGCCTCACGCTTCCTGGGCCACAGCACCACCCGAGCCTCAGTTTCCCCGAGAGCCTGCCGGCAAGATGTGCGCACGTGGCAAGGGCCGGGGGCCCCCACGCTGCCCTCGGGCCTTTGGCTCGGGGGCGGCACAGAGGGTGGTCTGGGCCCACCTGGCCTCCTCTGCTCACCTGAGCAGCGGGTGACAAGAGTCCCTGCCCTCCCACACTGGCCTGAGGAGTGGCTGCACCCAGCACCATGTGGGCCCTTGTCCCCCTCTGCCCGTGGCCTGGGGCCTCCCCGGGCCACAGCCCCGACGTGCAGGCGGTGGACTGTGGTGCCCCCCTGGACGAGGTAGACTCCACCTTCACTTGCCGTGTCCCAGGGCCGTGTGGCAGCTCAGGGGCCCAGGAGAGCTGTGTCCTCCCCGGCCGGCCCACTCTCCATCCCGGCCCGCAAGGGCCACCGGGACCCTGCGGCCAGAGCTTCCCAGGTGGGCAGACAGGCCTGGCAGGCAGGCAGTGGCTCTGCCACCACTGCTGCTGCAAATCCTTCTCCAAAGGCCCTGGGAGACACGGGGGAGGGGTGCCCGAGGGCTGCCCAGAGTAGCGGAGCTCAGCAGATCTAAGGCAGCAGATGGCCGGAAGAGAGACAAAGACACCGAGAGACCTAGACAGACAGACAGACAGAGGCAGGGGGACAGAGGGACAGAGACGGAGAGAGGGTAGGCAGAGAATGAGAAGCCCAGAGGAGAGAGTCAGAAGAGAGAAAGGTAGGGGCGGTGGAGGGAGAGGAGGAGGGCTGGGGAGCGGAGTCAAGGCAGGGAGGCTGAGTCCCAGTGGGGGCCCGGGTGTGGCACGGGGACCCCGGTGCTGCTCTGGGTGGCGGGAGCCGCTGATGCCAGGCCGGGCCGGCCCGGGAGGAGGAGGCCACTTGCTGAGGGCCAGTGGCCTGGCTGGTCAAGGGCAGACCAGGGGCTGCTGGCCTTAAGCCCCACAGGCAGGGAGAGGGCCGTACCTGGTGCTGTTTGGGTGGTGCCGGGCAGGGCAGGCTGCCCTCGAACCTCACGGCTCTTGCCGGGGCGGGAAGCCCCCATGGTTCATCACAGGGCCCCCAACCAGATGTCCCAAAGTTGGTGAGGGGGTCAGACTAATGTGGCTCCCTTTAGGGGACTGCGGGCCCAGGAGGCTGTGGCCATTCCAGCCACTCCCCATGTGGGCCTGCTCTGGGCCAGGGCACAGCCCCGCACCCCTGCGCTTCCCGTGGGATCAGATTCCGCCTGGGCAGTGAGTCCTCCTGGCCATATAAGGCCGTCTGTGGGCACCTCTCGGAGAAGCTGCAGAGCCGTCACCCCGCGGGAACCATTTGGCCAGGCCCCAGGGACCGAGGCAGGGGAAGGGGCCTGCTGGAGATGGGTCCTGTGAAGGAGGACGGGAGGGGCGACCCAGGCCCGCAGGTGCCACCCCCTCCCTCTGTGCTGGGCACCCCCCCGCCCCTCATCCGTTTCCCCCCCCCAGGGCTGCCCAGTCCGGAGCACAGAGCAGGGAGGTGGTGAGCATGGGGGTGGGGGAGTACTAGGGGCCAAAGGTCAAGTAGGATAAAAAAATGACACTGCAGAAATGTCGGCCCCGTGGGTGTCTGACGTGGACGCAGCAGTCCCGTGTGGAGGATGCCGTGATTGATGCAATCTGTTGTTACCGTCTTCCGGGGTCACCCCACGTGCTCCCCACCACACACCTGGGATCAGGAAGCCCGGATCCCCAATTTAACACCCCAGCAAGGTGCTGGGAGGTGCCCTGATGGCGTCCTTCCTCAAGGGAGGTGCCTGGGCCTGGGGTCCTAAGAGCAACCTCACTACTGAACCATCCCCTCCCTTCGCTCTCGGGAGATGGTTGGATCTCCAGGGAGGTCCCAGGCCCCCTCCCCAGGGCTTCCTAGGGCCCCCTACCTGGCCCACCCCCTCCGCTGAGGCTTTGCCCCTCAAGCCCAGGGCTGGGTTGGGGGTGCCCGGTGAGCCAGGGAGGGGAGTGATGTGTTGCGGGGATGCAGACACCTGGGCGCATCACAGCCGGCAGCCCCTCCCTACACGCCCTTCCCAGCAGGCACTGCCTCTCCTTCCAGCTCACAGACCTTGGGCTGGGAAGGGGCCCTGGGGCACAGCCGGGGAGGCTTCTCCTGGGAACCGGAGGCTTCCTCCAAACGCCTCCCAAAGTCACACGGCCCTTCACAGCCTGGACGGACCTGCGGGGGGTGAACCCCAGAGGCCATTCCCTCAAGCAGTGGGCACTCTCTGGGCACCTCCTCTTCGCCAGGCCTGGGGCTAGGGAAAGGCAGGACACAGGTGGGACTGGATTTAATAAAATGAATGCACCTGAGAAAGCAGGCCAGGCGCATACCTGATGGCTCTCTGGGGCGGTGCCTAGAGGCCCAGGTGGTCAAACAAAGGGGCAGGGGCTCTGTTGTGTCCTGGGCAGAGGGACTAAGGCCAAAGTCCCCATGAGATAGAGGGGGAGGGAAGGCTGGAGGCTCTGCCGACTGGCCAGACAGGCGGGGCGTGGTTGGGAGGCCCCACAGGGCCCGGGGAGCTGCGGTGAGGGGCCTGGCTGTTACCCTAAAACAAGCAGAAGCCAGTTTGGCCTGGGAGGAGACAGGGTGAGGCACGTGTGCCAGCCAGCACCCAGCCCCAGCAGGCACCCAGCACCCGTAGCTGTTACCGCAAGGATTCCAGCCCACAGGGTGACTGGCCGGATTCCTTCCAGCTCGTGGTGTACTTAGCAAAGTCTGGCGTCCCCATGTCAGCGGACAGGGGGTCCCCTGCGCTCAGCGGGAGCCGGACTCTGGGCTCCTGCCCGGTCAGGGCTCTCTGCTCATGGAAAGCATGCTGACCACCCCATGGGGAGTCATGAAACCCCACATTTCTGAGCATCCTGGGTTCATGTGCTTTCTATAAGGCCAGGCCTTCCTGTCTATGCCACCAGTTGGGAAGGAGGTGAGCTGAGTGGGAGACAGTAGCTTTGGGGAACCTCCGTGGAGAGCCCAGGACCCAGGGGGCTGGCCAGCCTGCGTCTCATGGCACTGGGCACACCTAAGCCTGTCTGTGCCCCCTCCAGTATAAAGTACCCCCATCAGGACACCCGAGGCTCAGGCCTGCAGTGGGCACCCTGGGGACTGGCCTGTGAGCTGGGCACACAGCAGGCAGAGGTGGACCCTCTGGAGCTCCAGGCTTAGAAGGCTCCCAGAGGGGGGCTCTTGGCTGGGCAGCATGGGGGTCAAGACCATCCGTTCCTTGTTGGGGTCAACCCCAAATCTGGTGGCCTCCAAGCTTCCCCAGAGCTCATGCCCTAGAGGCCTGGAAGAGCCCAGAGGTGGCCCAGCTGGGGCCACAGGCAGTGGGGAGACACTGCTCCTTCAGGAGCATCGAGGGGCCTGTCCCCAGACCCTCCTCAGCCGGGAATGCTGGGGCTCCGGCCTGGCCCCAGCCTCCTGGTGCGCGTTCAGCTCATCGAGGCCTGTCCTCTGCCCTCTGGCCTCCAGCCCTTCCAGGGGACCGTGCCAGCCCTAGGCCAGGGGAGGGTTCTGGGCTGAGCAATGGCCCAGAGGCCCGGGAACTCCCCGCCCCAGACCTGCTGGGTTTACAACCTTCTAATGAGCCCTCCTCTCAGCTGTGAGTCCTCAGGGTGCCCGGCTGGGCTGCGTCCTCCCCTCTGCAGGACTGGGCTGGACCCGGGCTGCCAGGGCCCCCAGCATCAGCCTTGCTGCCTGCCCCGTGGATGGACGGATGGGGGACATTTTCCCACCATCTGGGCTCCCTGGAAGGTATCAGAGCAGCCCTGGGGGAGGGAACGTGGCCTCAGATATTCCAAACCACAGCCTAGCTTCTCCTGAAACCTCTTCCTGCCGAGACAAGCCCTTCCAGTCACGAGGAGAGAGCTCGGGGCTTCTTCCTCCCACGCGGCTGCACGGACCCACTTCCACAGTGCAGCTTCTCCCAAGAGAGCGGGCCCCGGGACAGGCGGTCAGGCACAGCCAGCGGTTATGATTGTGACACGGTGATGAGGCTGAGTGCAGTGAGGGGCGCCCCACACAGCTGCTCCCCAAGAGGTTACGGTTACGGCTCGGGCTGAGGCACGTGTGCCCATGGCCTGGCCTGCTGGTCCCCACAGCTGCCCCGCAGATGGGGCTGAGCAGGGGCTCCTGGGGATGCCGTAGGAGTCGGGGCAGCGGCCCAGGTGAGGGCCGCTGTCCTGAGGGCAGGCTCCCCTGGCCCAGGCCACACCGCAGAGGCCATATCCCTGGGCTCAGGGGGAATTGGCCAGACCCCCTACCTAGGTCCAGGAGCACCTCTTCCCCACTCAGGCTGCCACCTGTGCCCGACCTCCCCACAGGTCCCGGGGCTCCTGTTATCCTGGTGCTGGGTGGGGAGGGGCTCTGCGTCTGGGGTGTGCCCGCGGGGCATGTCCAGAGCCTAGTAGGACAGAGGCGGTCAATCTGCCTCCATGGCCCTCCCCCATGAGCTGACCCCACCCACTACCCACCTCCCACCTCCCAGGACTGAGCATCCCTCTCCTGGATTTAGGACAGAGGCTGGGGCAGGCTGCTGCGGGGGGCGGGGGCACTACATCAGGGACCCACACCCAAAAGGTGCCCGACACATGCGGGAGGGGAAAATGAATGCCAGCCCAGCTCCCTCTCCCTGGCTAACCACGTGCTCTTCACTGACCCCCGGACGTTGGAAACTGACCCCCAGTTTCCTAATTCATAAGTAGGAAAGGCAGCTGGGTGGCCCAGGAGTCAGAGCAAGATGGGCGACGCACTGGCTAGGCCATTTGGAAATGACTGGCTGGAAATGTGACCCGGGAAATGGGTCTCCCCCACCAGCCCCGCTGACGACCTTCCCCTAGAAGCACCGCCGGCCAAGAGGTCAGTGTGTAGCCCGACTGGAATAACACCTCCATCCTCCAAGCCGCCCACTCCTGCCCCAGCTGGGTCACATAAGCTGGCACAAGGTGTGGGCAGCGTGGGCACCTTGCCCAGCCCCTTTCACCACATTCTCCTCTGCCCACTTCACCCACCCCATCCCCCCAGGCCCGGGCCACCAGTTGCTCTGGGGCAGCTGTCTGCCAGGAAGCAGCTCGCCCAGGATTAACCCTCCCCGTGCTGGGCGCATTCTCAGGCAGCGGCCCCTCCCTCCCGCCTGCTCTGTGCCCTCAGATGGAGGAGGCCTGGTCCCTAGGAGGCTCAGAGGGCTCCCACCCCTCACCTCTGCCCGCTGGTCCCTCCACGGGGGTTGGGAAGCCGACCTGGGGGGGTGGAGAGTGGGAGGTCGCCAGCCCCGGTCCCCAGGCTGACAGGTCCCCAGCTGTCAAGGGGGTGCCGGGGGCCAGAGTGCGCTGCTGTGATGTGTGTGACAGGGGACCTCTGGGCAGTAGGGAGGGTGGGGCGGAGGCAGGTCAAATCCCCCATCTGGAAACCCTGCTACTGCCCAGAGGCAGCTCTCTGGCTGCTCCTCCCACGGGATCATAAATTAGCTGGTGAGCTGGCCCGTCTGCGTGGGGGACTCAGGATTCCAGCATGGCCTGTCGCCCCTCCCCCACCATCTAGGCCAGCCCCTCCCCCACCCAGAGCCTCTCCAGCGGGGAACCACCTCTCCTCCCCCTCCCCCAGGTGGAGTTACAGAATTGCCTGGGAGCAGGGGGAGAGGAGAGGGGAGAAGGGAGAGAAGAGGGAGGGTCATCCCGCTGCCTATTTCTCAACTCCTAGAGAAGCGGCAGTCCAGCCCCTTGCGATAGGATTCGCAGGAGGCCAGGGACAGCCAGGAAGATGTGGCTAGTGGCGCAACCTTCCTGGAACAGCTGCTGGGGCAGAACTCCCACCAAGACCAGCTGGCTGCCACCCCACACATTTACTCGGCTCCCCAGGACTGTCCAGGGGGTCTCAAGTGGGACAGACACCCAGCTGGCCTGGCTCACAGACCGGGGGGAGCTGCCAGCCTGGCAGCTGCGCCTGCCCCATCAGGGCTTCCCCTGAGGCCGATTTGGGCCAGGAGCTGGAGGGGAGGAGACCCAGTGGCCGAAGCCACCCAAACGCAGAATCAGCTGGGACACAATCCTGAGCTCAGGCCTCTACGTCCAATCCCATTTCCCCAGTGTCCTTGAGTGCCTGCCCTGAGCAGGAGTGTTCGACTGGCAGACAGAGATGGTGGGGTCCACAGTGCCCCAAAGCAGGGAATCCCCAGGCACAAGGGTTAGCGCCCACCTGGCCCTGCAGCCCCAGCCCCCCCCCCCCCCCCGCAGGTGCTCAATAGATGTCCTCCTTCACAGGCAGTCTTCCTGGCACCGGTGGAGCCCTGGGCATTCTCCCTTCACCGCAGGGGGCCCCATGGGGCCAGTCCCTCCTGATCCACTTCCCTATTTTAGAGTATTTTTAAGCCAAACCTTGGGTAGGCGGGAGTCGGGTGGGATGGAACCTGACATGGCCCCCCCAGGAGGGCATGGAGTCCCTAATTAGGGTCTCCCTGTCCCTCGGCAGATCGGATTCCCTCGCTACCACCGCCACTCACAGCTGACAAAGAGCACCTTCCCACACACCTGCTGGATGGGCCAGATATGGGGGCCAGTATGAGGGGTGAAAAACCAAAAACCGGCTGGGGAGAGGCGGCGAGGCTGCGCTGCGCTCCGGAGTTCACCCCCTCAATCCCGGGGGGACCCCAGCGACCGGGCTCCCAGGCTGCGGTCGCTCGGGTCGCTCTGCCAGTTCTGGGGTTGCGGGTGGGGCCGGGCCGGGCCGTGGATGGGGCAGATGCCGGGGCTGGATCCGGAGCGAGCGTGCCTGACTCCCGGCCGCGGCGCCAGACCCGGGGCCGCCGGGGGCGCTCGGCCGCCGAGAGGTGCCCGAAGTTAGGGAAACAAAGAGCGGAGCCGCTGGACGGGGAAGAGCGGGCCGGCGCGCCCGGAGCCTGGGTGCCCGAGGGCGCGAGGGGGCCGCTTGGGACCGGGAGTCACGCCCCGGGGGCCGCAGCCGCGTCGCGTTCCCATGGCCCGGCCCGAGGCCAGCAGGTGTCCCTTCCGAGAGGCCGGCCGGGCCGGGGTCCCAAGGGTTAAGGCGGCCGGCCGCCCCGCCCCCTCCCCGGGGCGCGGGGCTCGGGCGCCCAGGCGGGCCGGGGCGGGGCCTGACGTCCGCGGGCGGAGCGAGCCGAGCCGAGCCGAGCCGGGCCGGGCGCCGCGCTGCAGACCCGCCAGGCTCCCGCCTCGCCCGCCGTCCCCGGAGCTGGAAGATGGCGAAGCCGGGCGCGCGGCCCCGCGGTTCCCGGGGCCCCGCGCCGCTGCTGCTGGCCGGGCTGGCGCTGCTGGGCGCGGTGCGGGCGCGGGCGGCAGCGGGCGGCGGCTTCAGCCTGCACCCGCCCTACTTCAACCTGGCGGAGGGCGCCCGCATCGCCGCCTCCGCCACCTGCGGCGAGGAGGCCCCGGCGCGCGGCGCTCCGCGCCCCACCGAGGACCTCTACTGCAAGTTGGTGGGGGGCCCCGTGGCCGGCGGGGACCCCAACCAGACCATCCAGGTGAGCGCGGGCCGCGGGTCGGGCGGGCCGGGCCGGGGTGGCGGGGACGCCGGCGCGGGGCACGCACCGGGCTCGGACTCCGGAACTCCAGCCGGACTCGGCGAGGAGCCGCAGGGGCCGCGGAGAAGCCAGGTACGGACCGCGGCCCCCGCCGCCCGTCCCTACGCCCCGGTTCCGCCTTTCGGCGGACGGAAGGGACCCCAACTCGGCCCTTCGGGCTCAGCCAGGGAAGTGCGCGTGCCTCCGGGAAGGCGGCACGCAGCGGACCCGGGCGCGGCCGGCACCGCTCGAGTTCGGCGGCGGTGGCTGGCCGGAGGGGAGGGGCTGGTGCCTGGTCCCCGGCGGCCCCAAGTCCTGGGATCCCGGCGAGGGCGGGACTTGGCCTCCCCGGCCGGCTGCCTGTGGGATGGGGGCGGACCACTCCGCCCTCCCCCGGGACAGGCTGGAACCTGCTGGCGACGGGATGGGACGGGGATGGGGCGGGAGGGGCCAGACACAGCTCTCGCTCCCGCGGGTCTGGGGAGTCGGTGGGACCCTCAAGGTGGGAGGGGGACAAACGGAGGGATTTTTAACCGAGGATGGGAACACAGACCGGCTGCCGCTCAGCCTGGGGCGATAGGGTCTGCCCCGGAGGCTCCTTGCCACCCCGTGCTGGGCCCATCCTCCCACCCCTGCCAAACCTGAAGGAGAGTCTGGGGGCCCCAAGGCTGTTGTAACCTGAGCCTCAGCCTCCGGGGACTTGCTGCCACCTTCCCGGTAGGAGAGGCAGGGGGAGGGAGGAGGTAGTTGGAGAGTAGAGTGATGCGGTGGGTGATGCATGAGGGAGCCTCAGCTGGGGCCCCTTCCGTGCCGTCTGCCCCACCCCGCCCCCCAGGGAGGGAGCAGGGAGATGGGGCCCTGGTGCAGTAGAGCCATCCAGGACAGAAACGTCACCTCCCCTCCCCGGGTTCCTGGACCCATGCTCTCCTCAACGTCCTGTACAGCTGAGCAGGAGGTCTCAAGCCCACGTTTCAGGTGGGGAAACTGAGGCCTGCAAAGCCCCAAAGCCAGACCAGGATCTGGCTGGGGTGAGCGGGGGTGACCTGAGACCCCACTACGGGCCCTTAGTACCTCTGGGTGACATCAAAGGGGACGGGTGGAGGAGTGGAGCTTGTGGGGGGGTGTCTCCAAGCTGCTCAGAGCGCCTGGCTCGGCCCTGGCCGCCCCTCCTAGATGCTCAGCTGGGATTCCTCAGCTAATCCGCCCAGGCTCCAAGCCATCTCCCTGTTGGAGAGAGGCTCCCTGTTGCCCACCTGTGCTGCCTGGCCCAGGCCCTTGAGGAGGGGCAGCTGCGTGGATCCCTGAGGGAGGGGCCATTTATTACCACCTCCAGTGCTTAAAGGAGCAGCGCGGGAGCTGGTGGCCTGGGGTCAAAGGCCTTCTCCGTAGCTGTGTGGCTCCCCCCCCAGCCTCAGGCTCCTCATCTGTAAAATGGGAAGAACATGAGGGCCGGCCTCACCCGAAGTTGTGAGCTTGGCCTGAAGGGCCGGGGAAGCTGTCCGTCACACAGTGACCACTTGGCAAGTGGCAGTGGCTGTGCGTTGCAAGCGAGGGGGCCCTGAGTGAGAACTTCAGCCCTGCCCTCCCAGCTCACAGTCTAGCAAGTTAGAGCTGAAGCCTCCCTTCGAAACTCTGTAGTGCTCAGCCATTGCACCCCTGTGCTGAGGCTGCCAGGGCAGAAAGACCAGCCAGAAAGACTGAAGGCCAACCTTAGTCAAGTTGCTGGACCCACTGGAGCCTCTGCCCTGTCCTCTTGGGGGATGGGATCTGCTCACCGCCCTGGCTTCCTGTTGGGTTGGTGTTTGGGCCTGGCCCACAGACGCTGGAGCTGAGTGGCCAGGCACACCTCTCTGTCCCAAGAGCCCAGTCTTGTGAGTGGGTCAGGGAGGACGTGGGCCCAAGGCTGCAGGCCAGCAGCTCCCAGGGCCCCCTGGGGGAGATAGGACAGAAGCTGGCCGGGGCCATGCCACCCGGGGTGTGGGGTGAGCCCTGCTGGGCATCGGGGCAGCTAGGGCAGGCAGAGGGCACCTTGGGAGTCCGGCCCTGCGACTTCAGGTGGGCATCGGAGGAATTCTGGGCTGGCCCCAGCCCCGCAGGGGAAGTCAGGGGCTCGGCTCGACTGCCAGCGTGGTGACTCACTGGGAGGGGAAGTCCTTATCACTGCTCCTTGCTTCCTCGCTCTGTTCCTGGCAGGACCCTCTGCAGCAGAGGGGCGGAGAGAGGCTGCTTTCCCCAGCCCCATCCGTCAGGCAGAGAGGTCGGCAGTGACCACGTCACTGAGCGGTCCTGCTGCGGCCGCATGGGGCGTAGAGTCATCTTCCCCTGATTCTCTGGGTGGACACGAGCAGACACGTCCCTTGGCTCCCTTGACCCTTGACCAAGGGAGCCTTCTTTGGAAGGCCCACCCCAGCCAGATGGCCCTACCCACCACCTCTGAGAAGCCTCCCAGCTCCGCCAGGCCCCACACAGCCCACACGCACGTGCTTAGCGCCTGGTGAGCCCCTCTGAGCCCCTCCTCTGCTCACCCTCTGGCAGCTCCCACAGGTCTGGGAGCCAGAGCCCGGGTTCCAGTTTGGGGTTCAGCATTTGAGCTGGTAGTATGGCCTGCACGGATGGTACCCCTTTTCTGGGTGTCCTCCATTGCCCCAGCCCCTCGGCATGGCACCTCTGGGTGGTGGCCTCAGGGACGCAGTTAAGAACGAGGCAGGTGCGCCTCCCCCCACCCCCCAGGAGGCGGTAAATGGAGAATTGCTAACAGCCAGACAGTTCCATGTCTCCTGTGGTAGAATAAATAAAGCACAGTGATGGGGCCGGAGTTGTCAGGTCAGCCTCTTGGGTGGTCTGGAGCTCTGGGGTTCTGCTGAGGAGGTGACAGCTGAGCTGGACGATAAGAGATCAGGGTGCCAAGGCCCCAGGCAGGAACAGAGTAGAGATAGGGTCAGCCAAAGCACCCAGCACGAGGGGTCCTGGGAGCCCGCTGGATGGGAGGCTCGGTGCCTGAGTCTGCTGCCTTCTGGTCTCTCCATCCCGGGCGCACCGTGGAAGCCAGGAGCACATGTGTCCGCGCCATGCATATGTGGAGGCTTGGGGGCTCTCTGTGGCCGCCGGGCCTGGGAGTGGGGCAGGGGATCTCCCACGCTCCCACCTCTGACTCCTAGGACAAGGTCTGGCCCCCGGGAGGCTGGGAGGGGTGGAACGGCCGCATTTCCCAGACGTGGCCTCTCTGGGCCTCAAACAATGCCAAGTCTCCGAGGGCCGCCTTTGTGTGCAGAGGGACAGCAGGTCTGGTTTCCTCTGGGGTGGGAGGTTGGGCCTCCGCTGGGCCAGCAGCCAGGGCCCGGCTCTGCCTCTACCCCCGCCCCCAAAGCTTTCAGCACCTACTCCTCCGCCACGGGGACAGCAGGCCAGGGTGGTGCTGGGAGCCCCCTGTTTCCCCCCAGAGGACAGGGCCCCGGCAGGTGGCTGGGCCATGACAGAAGCAGCTGCCAGGCCCCGTGTGGGATCCATTAATCCTACAGTGGCCGAGGCAGGTGCCAGCATCGCCCCCACTCTTCACACCGGGGCGCTGAGGCTCAGCCGCTGCTGTGACCTGGCCCAGTCCCAGGGCTCGGAAGTGGCACAGCCAGGAGGTCCAGGCCTCGTCTGCTGGCTGCCCACGTGCCTCAACGCTGGGGCCTGTCGCCACAGGCCGCCGAGATGGCTTAATTCCGCCTGTCTGGAGACCCTAATCCAGATGGCTCTGGGTGAGAGCCTGGTGGAGAGGTCTGGGGGATGAGCCAGTGGAGGTGGGGAGGGGCTCACATCGGGCTTGGGCCTTCCGGCTGTAGCCCCACCTTCCTTCCTCTTTAGGTCCCCCCCAGGCCCCACCCTGCAAGAGCCCTTCTGAAGCCCCCTGCAGTGGCTGGTGGTTGGGGGGCGGAGGTGGGCGAGAAACGTGTGACTTGCCCCTTGACCGGGCTCTTACCCCCTCAGCTCCAGCTACTTTGGCTTTCTTGCTATTTACTCCTTGTTTGCTCTTCCTGCCCCAGGGCCTTTGCACAGCCAGCCCCTCTGCCTGGAGCACACCCCCACCTTATGGTGTAGGCCTCAGATGCCACCTCCTCAGGGAGGCCCGCCATGTTTTCCCACCTGCAGCGGGCACCCTGCTCCCTCCTTGCTCTCCTGTGTCCTCTGTAATGGGCGTGATCATCTCTCACATGAACCGTATCCCAAGTTGAGAATGTGTATTTGCTCTCAGTGTGTATTTGCCAGGTGAATGAGTGACTGGCGCACAAGGGTCCACAGATTGGGGGTGCGGCCAGTGTGATGGGGTGGGAGGGTGACCAGAGGGCTAAGGGGTCCCAGCCCTTCTTGTCCACCTGACCGCCCCCTCCCCTACAGGGCCAGTACTGCGACATCTGCACGGCTGCAAACAGCAACAGGGCGCACCCTGTGAGCAACGCCGTTGACGGCACAGAGCGCTGGTGGCAGAGCCCACCGCTGTCACGTGGCCTGGAGTACAATGAGGTCAACGTCACCCTGGACCTGGGCCAGGTAGAGTCCCTTTTTCGCCTGCTGCAGCCTGAGCCCTATGTCCCTGACCAAAGGGCTCACTGTGGGGCGAGGTGTCCACCCAGAATGAGCTTGGGAGACTGGGCAGAGGCTGGGCACAGACGGGCTGCCGGTGGCAGGCCCCTACAGACGGAGGCGTGGCGCTGGGCACCTTCCGCTTGTCTTCTCAGCATCCTCGTGGTGCACAGGGAGGGAGGGGTGCCGGATGGGGGGCTTACCAGAGGTCACGTGGAGAGTTAGGGTGAGGGGCGCTAAGGGGACAACGTGGAGGTGGGGCTGAAATGCTGCGAGCCCTGGTGTTTACTCTGAGGAATTCCTCTGCAGGGAGCCAGGCTCCACTGGCGGGAGTGGGAGGGGCTCCAGGAATGCAGAGGAGGCCAGAGGAAGTGGACATTCCTAGGATACCTGTGCTGCGGAGGCCACCGAGGGGTTAGGTGTGCCCGCCCAGGCCCCTGCACAGGCAGGGGTGGGGGGTGGGAGCCAGGCGTTTCCCAGTGACAAATGAGCCCCCCTTGGTGGGCCTGGGCTGCGTCCCACTCCCCACGTGACATTGTTAGGCGCCGGGCCTTGGTATCCTGGCCTGTGAAATGGGCCAACAGTGCCGATGCCTCCTTGGATGGGGTTGGCGGGGGGGTAGATGAGGCCAAGCCCAGAAGCAGCCAGCTCTGGGCCTGCCTGGGAGCTGGGCTACAAGGTCGATCCTGCTAGACCTCGCCTCCACCCCCTTCCCTGTTCATGGGGCCAGGGAAGGAGCACTAGACCGTGAGTCCAGGGGCCTGAGTCCAGGCCGGCTTTGCCGCGGTGCCGGTGTGTGACCTGATGGGTCTCTGCTCCTTGCTGAGCCTCCATCCCACTGTCATCCTGAGGGTATTCGAGGAGAGGTGGTGAAGCATCTCCTGTGAGCCTGGCTGGAGGGGCGGGCCCTGCGGGCAGGTTCAGGGGACAGTGTTGGGTGCCTCTTGCCCCAGCCCGGAGGCCTGCCGGCCTGGCGGGCAGGTGGGCAGTGAGGGTGTGGGTTCGAGTCCCAGTAAGTGGCCGGGGATTTCCGGGGGGCCATGGGTT
The DNA here is from genome assembly GCF_949752795.1 of Hyperoodon ampullatus. NCBI lineage: Eukaryota > Metazoa > Chordata > Mammalia > Artiodactyla > Ziphiidae > Hyperoodon > Hyperoodon ampullatus. The sequence goes on along the minus strand of NC_136927.1, from coordinate 87,274,973 downwards.
ATCTGTTAGGTCCTGGGAGGGGCTGCCCATCGCGGGCCCTGCCTGCAGCCCCGGCTCGGGGCTGGTGGTGCTGCCTGGACCAGGTCTGGGTGGGGCTGGGCCGATTTCGCTTCAGCTCACTGGGCTTTCACTGCATCTGTGCTCTCCTTCCCCCGGAGGCTGGGAGGGACCTCAGCAACCCTGTGTTCCCCCCCAGGTGCCCCTCTCTCTGGCACTGCCACGGGTGGGGGGGGCCCATGGGAGGGGGAAGGGGAAGTGCATTCTGCCTCTGCCCCAGGGTCAGTCGGGGGAACTTGTGCTGAGCTGCTGGGCCCTTCTCGGCCCTCCTCTCCCATGGACAAGCCTGGCCAGACTAGGGCAGGGCAAGGGCCCTTGCTGGGCGCACAATGGCCTCGTCTCCATGACAACCCCAGGGTGGCCCGGAGCAGGTGGGCACAGTGCCCTCCCTAGGTGCAGTGGATGGGGCCGAGGGGCAGCTCGGATGGCGCTCAGCTCCCCCTGGCTCTGTGGCCCCTGAGGCTCGGCATCCATATGTAGGAAATGGGCCAGCGAGGTGGAGGCAGGCGGCACATCTGCTTTGTAGACTGGGCCTGAGCCGGGGAGAGGGTTTTACTGTGTACATCCTGCCCCTCTAAGCCGCAGTTTCCCCGACTGTAAAATGACGCAAATGTAAAGTGACTCAAATGACTTTGTAGACTGGGCCTGGGCCATTTCCAGCCCTGTTTGGGGGGGGAGATTGACCCACCCATCCACCTAGCCATGCTTCCTCTCTCCCTGCCCCCCATCCATCCTTCCTTTTTGCCACCCGCCCACCCACCCACCCATCCATCCATCCGCCCATCCGCCCGCCCATCCCCCAGCCCATCCCCCAGCCCATCCACCCACCCATCCCCCCGCCCATCCATCCACCCACCCATCCCCCAGCCCATCCCCCAGCCCATCCACCCACCCATCCCCCAGCCCATCCACCCACCCATCCCCCAGCCCATCCCCCAGCCCATCCGCCTGCCCATCCACCCATCCATCCACCCGCCCATCCCCCAGCCCATCCACCCACCCATCCCCCAGCCCATCCACCCATCCATCCACCCACCCATCCCCCAGCCCATCCCCCAGCCCATCCACCCACCCATCCCCCAGCCCATCCACCCGCCCATCCCCCAGCCCATCCCCCAGCCCATCCGCCTGCCCATCCACCCGCCCATCCCCCAGCCCATCCGCCTGCCCATCCACCCATCCATCCACCCGCCCATCCCCCAGCCCATCCACCCACCCATCCGCCTGCCCATCCACCCACCCATCCCCCAGCCCATCCCCCAGCCCATCCACCCACCCATCCGCCTGCCCATCCACCCACCCATCCCCCAGCCCATCCCCCAGGCCATCCACCCATCCATCCCCCAGCCCATCCCCCAGCCCATCCACCCGCCCATCCCCCAGCCCATCCCCCAGCCCATCCACCCACCCATCCGCCTGCCCATCCACCCACCCATCCCCCAGCCCATCCCCCAGCCCATCCACCCACCCATCCGCCTGCCCATCCACCCACCCATCCCCCAGCCCATCCCCCAGGCCATCCACCCATCCATCCCCCAGCCCATCCACCCATCCATCCCCCAGCCCATCCCCCAGCCCATCCACCCGCCCACCCCCCTAACATCCATTCATCCACCAACCCTTCTTTCCATCTACTCAACCCTCCCTCCTCCCTCCTCTCTTCCTTCCCCCCTTTACTGACTTCCCAAAGCCCCATCTTGGTTGGAGTGGGAGCTGGTGAGCATGGGGGGTGCCCACCAGTGTGCTTTAGAGTTGGGTGGAGCGGAAGGGCCCGGTTTCCAGCTCCGTGGGCGAGAGAGCTCTCTTTCTGGGGCACGTTTCTGAGCCACTGTGGAATTTCAGGGGAGACTTCCGCATTCACCACCTTCCCTTTCGGAAAAGGAGCTTGTTGCCCCTTCCTCCCTTGGCCACTGTGCGACGACTGGGTCCCTTTAGGGTGCCTTGCTCACGGGGGTCGGGGACAGAGACCAGGTCCTGCGTTGGCCGAGGAGCCCCACGTGGGGTAGGCGGTAGGGCAGGACGGAGGTGGCATGGGCTGGAGCGCTGGGCGGGGGCGTCTCGGATTAGTGAGCCCGACTTGTCCGGCTGGCCCTCATAGGGGCCCCGGGGTCTGTGTCCTCAGGTGCCCCCAGGTTTGGTGACGGCAGCAGCTGGGCCCTGAGGATGTCCCCAGGCAGGGCAGGACCCTCTGACCACAGTCCCTGGGGCAGATGGGGAGAGAGGCCGAGTGGGAGGGGCCTGGCTAAGCTAGTTCAACCCTGGGGGCTCCCTTGCTTTGGGGCTGGGCTGCCGCTCGAGGCGCAGGTCCAGGGGTGGGGCTGGGGCTTCTGTGAGGAAGCGGGCTGAGTGGGCAGTGGGGCTGGGCACTCCCAGTGCAGCGGCTGCCAGGGGCCTTTGTTCTGGGAGCTGGAGCGGATGCCCCGAGAAAGCGGGGCGGGGCGGGGTGGGGCGATGGAGGCAGCTGGCCCTGGGCATCAGAAGGACTTCCTGCCCCGGGGAGGACAGAGAGGGCTGCGTGCAGCTCCTCCTCACCCCGGGGGGTGGAGCAGGGGCTGGTGGGGCCTGGTCCCTGCGGCGTCCGCCTGTGCTGGGGCCTCGGAAGCCTGCTCGCCCTGTCTTCCGGTCACACCTCATCCTGTTCTGACCTTCCCCGTTCCAGGGTGGGTGAGGGCCGTTGGACCCTGTTCCCCGCATTCTGCAGGTGGAGAACCAGGCCCCAGGGGCAGAGAGCCGGCGGGACGGGCGTGCAGAGGTCTAGGGCTTCGCTCTTGCCCTGCTCACCACGTGGGTCTCGGCCAGGAACCCTCAGACCTGAGAGGACTGAGCTGTAGGTCTGAGGTTTGCGGGCTGCTGGCCTCGGAAAGGAGTTCTCCAGAGCGGGAAGTCTCCACGGCTGGTGACTGAGGGGACACTTGCCCGAGTCCCAGCAGTGGCCTGTCCTCCCGGGGGGTGCAGCGGGTTCTCGCTTCTCTCCTGCGTCCTGCCCGCCTCAGGCTCCCCATCGCGGAGCCTCACCCGTCCACGTAGCCCGGTGGCCTTAAGGAGCTGGGCAGGGTTAGGGCTGGCCCTGGGGGGCATCCCCCACCCTCTCCAGACACCCGCTTCCTGGCCTGGCCATGGGGAGGGGCTCTCGCCAGCAGCCCCTGCCCCTCACCTGCAGGCCGAAGCCCTCATTCCCCAGATGCAGGTGAGGAATGCAGATCCCCTGCCGACCGCGGGCTGTGTTTTCTCCTTGCGCCCTGGGTGGGGCGGCCCCTTGTCCCAGCCCTGAGAGGCCGGGGCTGGAGGGGAGTGGCCTGGAGACCAGGTTGGGAGGTACAGCAGGGGCGGAGGGGGTGAGGTGCAGAGCGGAGCTGGGCTGGCAGTGGAGCGTAGGCTGGGGGAGTTGGGTGTGAGGCCAGAAAGTGTTGGTTGGGGAACTCTAGAAATGCCAGGGTCGGGGGTCTGCCCTCCCTGGGGGATGGCAGGGGGGCGGGGGTGTGCGCAGCACCTGGGGAGACAGCGCCAGTGTGGAGGAGAGGCCAGGCGTGGCAGGGCCAGGCCGTCTGCGCCTCGGTTCCCTCCTCTAGGTGCGGGCGCAGAGAGCACCTGCTGGGGCCTTGGCGCTGCGCTGAGGGTCCCGGACGTGCTGGCTGTTTTGCGGCTGGGGTGCCCCGTGCAGGTCCGCCCTGCCCGCCCCGGTTCTGGGCCACGCACCCTCCAAGCTGGCCCGCTCAGGGCTCCCCGGGCAGGCCTCCTGGTCCTGGCATGCCCGCCAGTCTGTTGGGTTATGAGGTCATGGTCACTGGCCTGGCTGTCCAGACCTAGCTGGGCGCTCGGCCACGTGGCCAGTGCCCCAGGAGGGTCAGCGGGTGGCTTGAGGGAAGTGGCAGGAAGTGTGGCTGGGCTGGCCAGGCTCTAGCTGCAGTGCCCGGCAGCCAGGACAGGTGCAGGGGCTGGGCCGGACGTGGCCCCTTGAGCTGGGCTCCCGCGGAGGAGGGAGCGGGGCGTCCGGGATGGGCTCCCCACCGAGGGTCCTCGGGCCGGCACAGGCCCCGCCTCCCCTCGTGGGAACCGCGAGACCCTGCCTCTCTCTGCTTGTCGCTTTGCTCGGAGGACGCGGGGCCTGAGGGGCCCCCCGTGCCCGGGGCTGGGGGCCGTTCGTCCTCGGTCCCCTGGCCATCCTGGCACACTCGTCTGCTCACACTGGGCACACACAGACACCCCCGCCACCCCACACTGACTCCCCCAGGCTCTGGTGGCCCCCAAGGCTTCTGTTCTCTGTCTGCTTTTTATTTTATTTATTTATTTATTTTTGGCTGTGTTAGGTCTTTGTTGCGCAGGCTTTCTCTAATTGCGGCGAGCGGAGGCTACTCTTCGCTGCAGTGCGCGGGCCCCTCATTGCAGTGGCCTCTCTTATGGAGCGCGGGCTCTAGGCGCACGGGCCTCAGCAGTTGTGGTTCGCGGGCTCCAGAGCACAGGCTCAGTAGTTGTGGCACACGGGCTTAGCTGCTCCGCGGCATGTGGGATCCTCCCAGACCAGGGCTTGAACCCGTGTCCCCTGCATTGGCAGGTGGATTCCTAACCACTGCGCCACCAGGGAAGCCCCCTCTGTCTGCTTTTAAACAAATGCCGTGGTATTGGTTTCTGGCCATACAGCTCACACCTGAGACTAAACTGTTTGGGTGTCGGGGTCCCTGTGGGATAAACTCCACTTCCTGCGGCCTGGGACTGCCCATCTGGCCTGACCTGGGCCAGGCTGTAGGAGGATGGGGTGGGGGCAGGGCCTAAAAACCCCCCTTCAAGGCAGGGGGCCCAAGACAGCCCCTGGGCAGTCGGTGGGGGGGGTCTCTGAATCCCCCCAGGCCCAGCTCCGTTGAGGTGCTGGGCCACATGGGCATTTGCCCTTCACCCTAGCTGGTGAGCTCCTACAGAGCCGTCGGAGCCCTTCCACCCCCACCCAGCCCCTGAAAGTCCCCCTGCTGTGCTCCACACACCAGTGTGTTGGGCTCCCGGCCCCGCAGTCAGGGTCTCTGGGGCCTGTGCCCACCCTCTCTACATTTCAACGTTTTATTTTTCTTTCCAGCAGTGGCTCTTCCACTCCAGGAGTTGCATCCACATGTGGCCTGTTTTCAGGCTCCCGTTGTGTGGGTGGCCATTCTTATTTACCCAGTTGGGGGCCCCAGTAGACACACCTGCCCGGCCAGCCCCCCTGCTGCGGCGTTCCTCTTTATCAAGGCTTCCAGATGGGGTCTCTGCAGAGAGGGCAAACCTGGGGGTGCCGGGTCAACTGGATTCAGCACACAGGGCCCCAAAGGCCAGCCCAGCAGTCTGGGGCGGGGGGTCCAGGAGGGTGGGGAGCCGGCCCGGACGCCTTGTCTAGGAGGGGCTTCCTGCCACCGCCCAGCCACGGCCTGGGACCCTGGCCCGTCCCCGGGAATCGGCACGGGGCCCTGCTTCCTGCAGGGCCAGGGCTGAGTCACAGGCTGCCTGGTGATTCATGCCGCCTGGCCCAGCGGTTGGGGGCTGGGCCCCTCCTTCCCCAGGCAGGGGCACAGGGCCTGGCCTGGGGCTCCCCAGCCCCGAAATGGGCCGGGGCAGAGGGGACGTGCGCTGGCCCTGTTGACCTTGTTCTCCCAGGGGCTCCAGCCCCAGCCCAATCCCTGGGACGTGGGTGTCTGAGCCCAGGAGGCTGCTGACCAGCTGTCACCTCCTGCACTGCCATCCCTGGGGCTACAGAGACCCTCACGGGGTCTGCAGCACGGGTTACCTCTCTAGCCCTCCCTGTATGTCCTGACTTCAGCCCCGCCCATGTTCACTCCCCACCCTACACCTCTGCCTCTGGGCACCAGTGTGTGTGGTGCGGCTCTGGGTGGTGCCTCTGCGGCATCCCTGCCAGGTGGCTGCCAGCTTCTGCTGGCCTCTTCCCTTTCAAGACTTTCAGAGCCTTCACACCATTTTGAAAGGGCCTGAACCCTGAGCCCTGGTCTCTGACTTCTGCTGTGTTTGTCCCACTGCCCCATGCCCACCTAGGGCCATCTAGCCACTGAGGCCTGGGACCCACCCAGGGCCCCCAGCTCTGGCCCCAGGGCTCTGCAGCCTCCTGCCACCCCCCCGCCAGGCAGCGGACACGGGGTGGATCCCCTCCTGGCGAGCCCTGGCCCTCCGAGGTCAGGCTGCGTGTGGGGGCCATCAGGGGAGCCGTGGCCGAGAGGCGGGTCCGGCTGCTGTCCTGGAGACGTGCCTGCCCCAGAATAGCCAGATTTTTAAAAATAACTCAGGAGGCTTTTGTTTGGCTTTTGCTTTAAAAGACTTTTTTTCCTTTTGTACAGAACTCTGTAGCAGCGGGAAAGGTCAGCCGGCGTTGGCAGCCGAGTGGAGCCGAGCGGGCAGGGGCGGCATGGGCAGGGCCGTGTCCAGGGAGGCCAGGGGTCTGCTCCCGCTCCCGGGTCGTGCCCAGCGTGGCTGTGTGGCCCTGGGAACCAGGACCAGGTCGGGGACAGATGGGGAGAGCTGAGCACATGCCTTCCCGTCACTCCAGCCTGGGCCGGGGCCCCTGTGTGACAGCCAGATGACCAGGTGGACAGATGGACAGAAGGCAAGGGTCTTCCTTGGAGCGCACCCAGCGTGCCGGCCTGGGGGCGGAAGTTTCCATACTGCCCGAGTCCTGCCCGATTAGCATCTCCGAGTCAATATTTGTGCAAGTGCTCTCAGCTGGGAAAAATGCGACCGGGCCCGTCGACCTGGGGGAGGAACAGAGCTGGCCAGCGGAGGGTGCAGCCTGGTGGCCTCGCTCAGGGAAAGGCGGGGGTGGGCCCCAGGGGGCTTGGCGGGAGGCTTTAATCTCCTTGGGGGCCTTCCGTGCGGGCCATGCTGCCGCCCCCAGAGCAGCCCGTGTCCACTGCACACCCGGGCCCCCCACGCCGCCATGCCCCCCTGTCTCACGAAGACCCCTCCTGGCACAGGGACCATCTGAGATCCCCAGGGCTCCCTGGAATGCCTGAGAGTTGGCCAAATTGCCTGCCGGGTGTAGGGTCCATCCCCCCAGAGGCTTGAGCCCCTCCCTTGGCTGGGCAGGGCCAAGTGGAAGGTGACCTCAGGGCCTGGCAGTGGGTGAATCGGCCCTCACTCCCCCCAGCACCCAGGGAAAGGCCATTCTTGGCCTGACTTGGGCCCCTCCCTGTAAACTCCAGGCCTTCCGGGAAGGGCAGGACTCAGATTGGGCGTGTCTCAGGGTCCCAGGACCTTATGCCCCCTGCCCCCCGCCCCACCCTGCCACGCCTGGATTCTTAGCAGGCTGGCCTCCTGACGGATGGGGCCATGAGGTGTACATGCTCCCTCCACTGTCCCTCGAGGGGGTCGTCACAGCGGCTTCAGGCTGACCAGGGGTAGGGGGTGCCTGTGTGCCTTGGGCGGCCCTGGAGGGGTTCCCCGCTCTGCCCCATGTGGCCATAGGCTCGGGGCCTGGCTAGCTGACCGAAGAGCAGCTGGTCCCGGGCAGAAGTCCAGAGCAGTGGACACCAGAAGGGAACCTGCTCCCCTGGGCTGGGCAGGGCCCCATTGAGGGGACGGCGGGCGGCTGGAGGCGTGACGTTGCCCTCAAGGCGGGTGGGCAGTTCAGAGCCCACCTAGCGGTGCCCCTGTGAGCAGGTCTGGCATGGGGGTGTGGGCTGGGGGTCTCCAACGGGGGCAAAGGCGCCGTCCACGGATGGCGTGCTCACTAGCTGTGTCTCTGCCCGTCATCTGGGGCCCCCACTCTCCCCGTGTGCAGGGTGGGTGCCCAGGTCTCCCACTGGCCCCGCCCGGCTTTCCTTGGAGCCCAAACTTCACGCACAGAGACCAGCCTGGACGATGGCCCCGTCTTCGGCTTTGGGGCGGGGGAGGGGTTCACTGGCCCTCAGAGCTGTGAAGTCTGGAAACCACAATCCCTACCCCATGGTCACCACGTGGGGCAAGCTGAGGCTGGGTGGGCGTCAGGGTGCTGCCCCCAGAGGTGCGTGCGGGGTGCACAGCCGACGTGCGCTCTGCTCACGTGCCCACCCTCTCTGGGGTCTCAGTGGCTCATCATCGAGGCCACAGGCCGGGCAGGTGCTTCCGCCTGAGCCCATGGGCTGTTCTCAGTGGCCCCAGAGCCCTTTCCTCGGGCCTGTGCCAGGTGGGGCTGGGGGCCCCAAGGCTAAGACCTGCCAGGCTGCAGGGCCAGGGGGCAGTCAGCCAAGGAGGGGCCCCACCAAGCCCCCAGGGGCACAGGACATGGGGACATCCAGGGATGCTGACCTCTGGCCAGGAGGAGAAGAGAGACGAGGGATGGGCCCCTCCCTGGCAGTGAGGTCAGGCCGAGACCCAGGGAGAGAGCAGCAGGTGGGCCCTGGGGGGTTCCGGACGCCCCTGGAAGAGCAGCCTCCCCGCTGCCTGGCCAGGTGCCCCCCCGACAGGCCTGGGCTGGGTTGGCAGGATTTCCCCGCGCCAGCTTTGGGAGGGCCCGTTTTCATCTGTCTCCCCGCTGGGGGCTCCTGACAGTGGTAGGCAGAGTCTGGGCCCTGGTTGCTCCATGCTGGCTGCCCCTGCAGGCCGGTCAGCGGGTGAAACGGGCGGTCCTCAGTTGGCTCTGAAGATGATGGGGGCGGTGACCAGGGTGAGGCCATGATGGGGGCCCCCAACCCAGGACAGGGGTTTACCGGCCTGCTGTGCGAGGAGGCCAGGCTCCTGGGAGCTTGGGACACTGTCTGGCCATCTTCCCAGGCCGGCCACCAGAGCTCTGGGGACAGTGGGATGAGCTCCTGCCTCGGCCTTGCCCAGCCCCACTTCCCGGGCCCAGGAGACAGGCTGCCCGCATGTGCCCCATCTGACTCCAGTCCCTATCAGGCCTGTGTGCAGACTCACAGCAGGGCTCTCCAAGCTCCTGGGGTGGGGCTGGGGAGGCAGGTGGGGCTGGGCCCTAAGGCACCCCCAGGCCCAAGAGGGGAGCCCTCTGGAAATGCTGGGTTCCACCGGTCACCTCTGTGTCCTGGTGCAGGCCTCAGTGGCCAGGGGCTGGCCCTCCAGGTGTGGGGGCGCCCAGGTGGCATGGAAGGGATCTCAGGGGCGTCTATACACTCACCACCCTGCAGGTTTTCCACGTGGCCTACGTGCTCGTCAAGTTTGCCAACTCCCCTCGGCCAGACCTCTGGGTGCTGGAACGGTCCACGGACTTCGGCCACACCTACCAGCCATGGCAGTATTTCGCCTGTGAGTCTCCCGGGGCCAGGGGTGTCCCCTGGGGTGGGCCACACGCTCTCTCAGGGTCTCCGGACAGCAGGCCTGCCCTCACGCCTGGCTCCTGCGTGGGTCAGGGCTGTCGGGTGCGTCTCCCCGAAGGCTGGTGGGGGTTCGGTGGCTTGTGTCCCTGAAACAGGCATGGCTGGGTCCAGGGGCCCTCGGTACCAGGAGTCTCTCGTGCCATCTCCAGGTTCGCTCTGGACTGGCCTTATGCTCCGGCAGCTCCTGAGGTGACAGAGGCGGCCAGCTTAGCTGCCCGGTCAGGAGAGCACGGGAGCCCTGCACCCCTGCTCACTGGCCGGTCGTTCCATGTGCCACCCTGACCAATCATGTCGATGGGGATGCTTCGATTGGGCGGGCCTGGGATATGTGTCCCCCCAGACTCCAAGGCCCGGGAGTGAGTGCGGGGCGGTCAGTCCTATAAAGGACAGTCAGGAATGGTCCCCCTAGGATGGGGATGGCAAGGGCCACCCAGGGGACACACTTGTTCTCTGCAGAGAGAGGGACAGGTAAGGCAATCTGGGCTCGGGGCAGGGGCAATCTGAGCCCTGGCCTTGCCCTCCTGAGGAGCTCCCCTGGCCTCCCAAGTGGCACAGTCTTCAACAAAACCTCGCGGGTGGGCGGCGTTCCCGCCTCGTGGTTGATGCTGCCTCCCGGTTGAGGCCATGAGGCTCCAGGGAAGTCCGGGCACGCAGGGCAGCAGGGCGCTGCCGTCGGGCCTCCTCCGAGGGCTTCCCTGGAGCCCTGCGCCCTCACCCTCCGGCGGTTCCCGCAGCCTCCAAGAGAGACTGCCTGGAGCGGTTCGGGCCGCAGACAGTGGAGCGCATCTCGGGGGACGACGACGTCATCTGCAGCACAGAGTATTCGCGGATCGTGCCCCTGGAGAATGGCGAGGTGGGCGGCGCGGCGCGGGAAGGGGGTGTGGCCGGGCGGTCCCTGCCGGAGCCACGCCCACGCCTGACCCCGCCCCTCCGCAGATCGTGGTGTCCCTGGTGAACGGACGCCCAGGGGCCATGAACTTCTCCTACTCGCCGCTGCTGCGTGAGTTCACCAAAGCCACCAACATCCGCCTGCGCTTCCTGCGCACCAACACGCTGCTGGGCCACCTCATGGGCAAGGCGCTGCGGGACCCCACGGTCACCCGCAGGGTGAGCAGGCAGGCGGGGCTTTGGGGGCTGGTGTGGGCGGGGCCCCGTGGGCTCGGGGTTGAGATCTGGGGGCAGGTGTGGGCGGGCGCTGACTTCCCCGGGCGGGCGCAGTACTATTACAGCATCAAGGACATCAGCATCGGCGGCCGCTGCGTCTGCCACGGGCACGCGGATGTGTGTGACGCTAAAGACCCCACAGACCCCTTCAGGTGAGACCTGTAGCTCCCTGCCCCGCCTGAAGGAGAGGAGGCCTGGTTCCATTGCCCACCATGTCCCCCGCCCTTGTGACCTGCGCTGGCCCCTCACTGCTCGGCCTCAGTTTCCCCGTGTGCACTGTGAGGTGGAACGGCAGTGCCTGGAGCCTGGCTTGGGCCTGTTTGCCGAGCTGCCGGCAGAGGTGGAGTCTTGCCTGGACCTGCAAGCCAGCTGCCCCTCCCCAGCTGCCCCCAGCAGAAGCCCCCGGCCCTGTGGAGGGGAGTCAGTGAGAGAGGTAATCCGCCTGAGGCTGCACGTTTCTGTTCTCTGGGATAGGGGAAGCTCCCCCGCCTTCCTTGAGAACACAAACGATAACACTCCCTGCTGCCCCCAGCCGTGATCACACCCCATCACAGGCAGGGGCCAAGGCTCAGGACGGGGAGTAGCCCAGAGACCCCCATCTGAGGGGGTCAGCTCAGGGCTGACAGCTGGGACAGCTGAGGGCTCTGAGCCCCACCCAGAGTCAGCCAGTAAGGCAGGGCCCAGGAATCTGCATCTTTAACAAGCTGCCACTAGATGCTACGTGCCTAAGTGGCTCCAGCCGCCCTAAATTCAGCGGTGAGCACGCAGCTCAGTTATCAGCTGGGCCTGGCGCTGGGCCAGCTCTCCTCCTCCGCGGGGCGCGGTTCCTTCATTTGCTCCTCCCTCCCTCCCTCCCCCTCCTCCCTCCCCCTCCCCCCTCCCTCCCCCCTCCTTCCTCCCTCCCCCCTCCCTTCCTCCCTCCTTCCTCCCTCCCTCTCTCCTTCCTCCCTCCCTTCCTCCTCCCTTCCTCCTTTCCTTCCTCCTCCGTCAGCAGCTGTGTGTGACGCTCACACATGCTGCCCCAGGAGCACCTGTTCTGGGCAGGCCTGTGCCCAGCGCAGAGGTCCCAGTGGGGCTGAGTGCACTGGGGGTCTTAAAGCAGGTCCAGGGCTGGACAGGAGGTGCTGGGAGAGGAAGCAGAGCCTGCGATGGGGAGCCCGTGACCAGGCTCCCCAGCCCCTGCCCCCGAGGGGCACCTCCAGCAGGGAGCAGGCGAGCTTCTCCTGCTGCTTCCCTCGCCTCAAGATCATGCAGCTCCCCCTTCTGCTGGGGTTGTATTGCTGTGTCCACACCCCAATTGATAGGGGAGGCGAATGAAGCCCAGACAGGGCAGGAGCTCACCCCCACTCTCACCGTCAGAGCTGCACCAAGAGGTGAGCCCCAGACCTCTTCAGGCATGGCTGATGGGTCTGAAGGTGGAAGAGGTGTGATGGCACTCCCTAGAGGACTCAGGCAGGCCCTCAGGACCTGCCTGGCCTCTCCAGTCTCCGCGCGGGCCCCAGGCATGGGTTCCTGCCCACAGCTTCAAGCACTGAGCTCGGGCGCAGCTAATTGCTCTGGGAAATTAAGTGCCGAGTGGGAACTCGTGATGGTTGGGAAGGGCACCTGCCGGGTGGCCAAACTGGCCTCAGAGGAGAGGTGGGCCTGCCCTTGCCTGTTAGGAAGACGTCGGCATCCACCCTGACTCAGCTGCACCTGGGCGTGGACGGAGCTCAGCTCACCCTGCAGGTGGGGCTTCGGCGGGGCGTCTCCCCCAGAACCACAAAGGCTGGCACCCCTCACACACGGTGTCCTGCAGTATCAGGCTGCCCTGCCGCCTCTGCCTTTTCCATGAGGGCTCTGCCCCGCCCACCGGCCTGTCACCGTCCCTCTGCTTCCACTCCCCACCCCGGAAGCTCTCTCCCACCTCCGCCGCCACGGCCACCGTTCTGAGTGCTGACTACCTGCCCAGTCTGTACTGAGCCCCCCATTCATTCTCCCCCATCCCTTGGTTTGGAAGTTACATGTTTTGTTTCTATTGGTGTTTTAGTTGAGTCAGGCTAACAAGATGCCAAAGGCTGGGCGACTTAGAAACAACAGAGATTTACTTCTTGCAGTTCTGGAGGCTGCTGAGGGCCCCTTTTCCTAGTTAATAGATGGCTGTCTTCTGGCTGTGTCCTCACAGTGGGGAAGGGCTGAGGGAGCTCTCAGGGATCTTCTTATAAGGATGCCAGTCCCATTGCCGAGGGCCCTACCCTCATGACCTAATCACCTCCCAAAGGCCCCGCCTCCAAACACCATCGCTTTCGGGGTTGGATTTCACCTGTGAATTTTGGGTGGACACGAACATTCAGTCTGTGGCAATGGGTGATCACCCTACATTTCTTTTCTAGTTCTGTTGATTGCAGTGGTAGCCCTCCGTCTTCAACAGGCATACTTGACCTTGCCAAATGCAGATTTAACTCGTTGTCTCCCTGGTGACCCAGGGCCCCAGAACACTAACCCCAGGCACGGTATCTGCACCCAGCAATGGATCCATCACCTTGACTGCCAGTTCCTGTTCTCTGTCCTTCCTTGGCTCACAGTGCATCCCTGGGGACTCAGTTTCCTTTTCCTTCAGTACTTCCCATGAGAGTCTGTTAGTCATTGAATGGCTGTCATGCCCTCACTCTTGGGTGATCGTTTAGCTGGCTGTAAAATTCCTGGTTGGTGGCTGGCCGTGTCTCTCAACACTTGGGAAATGTCCTTTCAGTCTCTTGGCATCTTTCAGTGGTTGGGAGAGTCTGCTGTCCTCTGCACTGCACCACTGTCCCTCTGTGGGTTTTATGCCTCTTCTAGGTGTTTCTGCGATCTTGCCTCAGTGCTCAGCAGGTTTACTCTGCATTGTTGCGTAGTGGACATATTTCCTGTTGCTCAAGGGTTGTGCTTTTTGAATTTAAAACTAGGTGTCTTTGTTACTTCAGGACCATTTTTGGCCGTTGGCCCTCTAGGACTCTCAGCTCTCCCCTCGCTCCCTCCTTTCTCTTTCTGGAATTCCTGTTATACAGGTGGGAACGTGGGTGGTTTCCTTCGGTCTCGGGACTTCTTGTATTCCCACCTCTGCCTCCTGAGCTGCTCTCTGGATGGCTTCTTCAGTTCATTGAATCTCTCTTCAGCTGTGTCTGATCCGCTGTGTAGCCCATCCTTTGAGTCTTTAATTTCAATCATTTTATTTTTCATTTATAGAAGTTCTGATTGGTTTTTTGGTCACATCTGCCTCTTTTTCATAGCATTGTGGTTTTTATTATGTCTTAGATTCTTTTGGTTATAATCTTTAAACACTCGCTTTTTATGGTTTCTACTCAGTTGCTCCATTAAGTGAAGCTCCTGGGGTGCAGCCCTGCTGTTGGTTGCGTCGGCTGACCCTCTTGGGTTGTTTCTCTGCAGGTTCTTCAGCGGGGCTTCATCCATGTGATGGCCATGTGCCCTGGATTGGGAAGAATCCCTCCAGTGTGGTTTTTCAAGGGCTTTTGACAGACACCCCACTTTTTGTGTTAATTTCTTAGTTTAGGGGTGCCCTGACTATGTAGATTCTTGAAAAACCAAACACCAGCCACAGATTCTCGGTTACAGATCCTCGGCGCTTCCTGTGATGTCCTCTCTGTGGCAGGTTATTCCTGCTTCCTTCCTGAACACCGAGGAGCAGTGGGGCTGAGTCCCAGGGCCCTGCAGCCCCTCGTGGGGGAGGGGCTAGAGCATGATTTGGAGCTCTGGGTCTCTTCTTCTTGGACTGGCTCCTGGGGGCTGCTCAGGACCTGCACAGCACCACAGCTGTGGTGCTGACCCAGGACTGAGGGGCAAACGGCCCGGGGATGGGGCTGTGATTCCTGCTCCCCGCCTTGGCTGAGCTGTGGAGGTGTGTGCCGGAGATGGCGTTCTGTGCAGTAGGTGGCTGCAACCTCGGTCCTCAGCTGCGGCCAGCTGTCCGCCTGCCCACTGAGCCAACGGGAGCTGCTCTCCAGGACAGCAGGCAGGATTCCAGCTCTCTGACTGGTGTCCACCCCCGGCTGGAAGAGGAAGCCTTTCTTGGCCACTTGCTTCTGGGGAGGTGCCCTGGATACATGGGGGTGTCTGGCTGAGTCCAGGGCTGCCTGCTGAGCGAGACCTGGGTCTCAGAGCTGGCCCAGGAAAGCCGTAGACTTGGCCTCGGGTCCTGGCCATGGTGGAGAGGGCATAGCTAAATCCTGAAGGGCCCAGGGCTCCAGGCTGACCTGCAGACAGGGGCCACCCGCGCTGACCACTCAACACCCTGCCCCAGCTCCCACCCTCCGTGAAGGCCCTGCACAGCCACGCCTTTCTCGTGTCCCTGTGGGTCCATGGCGGATCTGAGTGCTTTCTGTGCCCGCACGCCCCCCACAGGCTGCAGTGCGCCTGCCAGCACAACACGTGTGGGAGCTCCTGTGACCACTGCTGCCCCGGCTTCAACCAGCAGGCATGGAAGCCGGCAACCACGGACAGCGCCAATGAGTGCCAGTGTGAGTGCCCCTGCATTTGCTCACATGCCAGCGCGGTGCTCACACGTGCGCTCACACATGCACACGGTGCACACATGTTCACACAGGCTCTTGCATGCACGTGCTGACGCCCACACGGTACACTCACATGCACACACGTTCACACATGTACACTCTTGGTACTCAGGTATACACACGTGCTTGTGCACACGTGTGTACGTGTGCACATGTGCTAACAATACGTACACGGCTCACGTGCATTCACACACGCTTAAACACGCCCACAAGCGTGCTGTTGGCACACGGGCCGCATGGCACGTTCTGTCCCCTGAGCCAGGCCGCTTTTGGGGTCACCTGTGGCTTGCGGGATGTGCCCAGGGGTCCCAGTTGGGCGGGGTCACGGAGGCCTGCTGACAGCTGAGCCCCCGCTCTCCAGCCTGCAACTGCCATGGCCACGCCCACGACTGCTACTACGACCCCGAGGTGGACCGGAGCAACGCCAGCCAGAACCAGGACCGCGTCTACCGGGGCGGAGGCGTGTGCATCGATTGCCAGGTGGACTGGGGCTGCTGCCAGGCTGGCGGTGGGGATGGGGGCTCCGGAGACCCAGGTCTCGCGGGTGGGCGGGGTCCGTGTGAGGTCAGGCGTGGGGCTGAGGATGTAGGCGGGGCTCTCGTGGGGGCGGGGCTGCCCCTGGACTCAGCGGCCCTGCCCTGCCACAGCATCACACGACTGGCATCAACTGTGAGCAGTGCCTGCCCGGCTTCTACCGCTCCCCAGACCACCCGCTCGACTCACCCCACGCCTGCCGCCGTGAGTGGGGGCGGCCCGGGTTGGGTGGCCTGGGCGGGGGCATTCCAAGGGGTGTCCAGGAGCAGGGTCTGCCCAGGTTGGGGCGTCCTGGGGGCCTTCGCGGCTCTCTGGGAGGCCACGGCTCTCGTCCCACCTCCCAGGCTGGGGAGGCAGACGCTGCCCCTTCGCAGGGCCCGCAAGCCCTGGACTTGGGTTCCCCTGACTTCCCGCCCCCGCCCAGGCTGTGACTGCGAGTCGGACTTCACGGACGGGACGTGCGAGGACCTGACGGGCCGCTGCTACTGCCGGCCGAACTTCACGGGGGCGCGATGCGATGCGTGTGCCGAAGGCTTCTTTGGCTTCCCGCGCTGCCACCGTGAGGGCGCGGCCTGGGGGCGGGGGCAGGTCCTGAGCCCCTGAGCATCCCCGCCTGCTGGGCTTGGATCCGGGGTGGGGGACCCCAGTGGGGGGACTCTTTCGTCCTGCCCGTACCTCCGGTGATGCCGAGAGACACGGGCGGCCGGGCACTGAGCCAGCCTGGCTGACACTTGCTGTCTCCTTCCTCAGCGGTGCCCTCCTTCTCTCACAATGACACGGGGGAGCAGGTGCTGCCGGCTGGACAGATTGTGAGTAAGTGTCCCCCGAGGTCTCCATCGTGCTCTGGGCCCCACTGGAGCTGTGGGGCAGGAGGGGCCACACCCAGGCCCACCGAGAGCGGGTATTTCCGTTTTGTTCACCATGTCTTGGCTTTTAATTTCATGCAAATATTACATATTTATGCTAGAAAACCTTCAGAAACATAGGTGAGCAGAAAGCTAAAGAAGAGAGTTACGCAGAATCGCATCTCCTGCAAACAACCCCTCCTCCCGCTGCGTGCGTGCTGTTTTTATAAACATCCACGTGCGCTGTGCACGCTGTTGTGTAATTGCGTCTTCCGCCCACACCATCGTGTAAACACTTCATTTCATGTTCCACGTTGTGCAGACAGATGTAGCTCTTGCTCAACCTGCCCTCAATTCTTGGAAATTTAGGTTCTTTCCAGATTTTTTTAAAATAACACTACAGTAAACCTCTTTGCAGCTAAAGCTTTCCATGAATTCTTAACTACTTCTGTAGCACACTTTCCTAGAAGAAGGCTCTGGGTCACTACACATGCATGTTTAGGGACATTCTTGGCTGCAGGTTGCAAAACCGCTCTCCTGACATGAAATCGTCTACCGGGTGGAATGGCAACAGCTGCGTCACATGTGTTGGGCGTTGCTGTCACTACACGGCAACATTCATTATCGCAGAAATCTTTTCATTGGTTCACTTTCCCACTTTTCGGTTTTTCTGGAATTGGGATGCGACTTTCAGTTGACGGCTTATTGATGTCTAATTGGTCGGCATTTTCCTGTCACAGCAGTACAAAATAGTGGTGTGGCCTATAATTGGTTGTGTCTTAGATCAGATGGCATTTGGTATCTCCTTGGTTTTAGCTGTGTTTCTTTGCCTTGTTTGCAAGGTTGAATCTTCCTTTTTTTTTTTTTAACGTGTAAGTATTTACTTACGAATATATTTTGTTTACTTATTTATATATATATATATTTTTCAGCCGCACCACGCGGCCTGTAGAGAACTTCCCCAACCAGGGACCAAACCCGCGCCCCCTGCAGTGGAAGCACAGAGTCCTAACCACTGGACCGCCAGGGAGGTCCAAGGTTGAATCTTCTCTTGTGTTTCTTGACTCCTGTTGCTTTCACTTGTGAATTTCCCATCCGAGGTTGTGGCTCAGTTTTCTTTTCACTTGTTTGCTGCTATGAGCTTTCTGTATGAACTATATCATCTGTCCCTCACGCGTCATGTGCTTTTCTCCCGGGGGGTAATTTGCTCTTCCGGGTATGTTTTTCACGTGAATCTGTTGACCTGGTTCTTCCTGGTGTCTGACTCGGTCATATATCAGTGGAGGTCCCTGAACCCAACTATTCGCATATCTCTTGGTTCTTTGGCGGTTTTCTTTTTGACGTTTATGTGTGTAGTTTTTCATCATGGGGTAAACCAAGGGTCAGCAGATTTTTTCTGAAAAGGGCCGGACAGTAAATGTTTTAGACTTAGAGGGCCGTGTTTTCCCAGTTGCAAAGCTTCAGCTCTGCTGTTGTATGTTGCAGCTTGGAAGTGGCCGTGGACCATGTGCAAGTGAATGGGCATGGCTGTGTTCCAATAAAACTTTATAAACCAGGCACAGGCACCTTGGACTGAAGTTTGCCAGTCCCTGGTATAAACTGTTGAAAATTCCTCCTTTCTCCACTGGCCCTTGGTGAGCCCTCGGTAATTGTGCTGGTGCGGCATTTCACTTTTAATCTGTGAACCGTAGGATGCATTCTGCTAATATCCTTCGTACTGTGGACCCAGCATTGTACATAAACGTTTTGTGTCTATATTCATGAGTGTGGCTGGGTGAAAGCCTTCTTGTTTTTTTGGTACCATCTTGTTTTGGTTTTGTAATTCATCTTGTAGAATACTTGAAAAACAATCCATACTTTGTTATGCTCCAGAGCATTTTAAAAATCACAGGAATTATCAGGCTTCCCTGGTGGCACAGTGGTTAAGAATCAGCCTGCCATGCAGGGGACACGGGTTCGATCCCTGGTCTGGGAAGATCCCACATGCCGCGGAGCAACTAAGCCCATGCACCACAACTACTGAGCCCGTGCGCCTAGAGCCCGTGCTCTGCAACAAGGGAAGCCACCACAATGAGAAGCCCATGCACCACAACAAAGAGTAGCCTCCACTCGCCACAACTAGAGAAAGCCCACGTGCAGCAACGAAGATGCAATGCAGCCAAAAATAAACAAATAAATAAACAATAAATTTATTATTTTTTAAATCACAGGAATTATCAATTTCTTAAAAGCTTGTTAGAAGTTACTTAAAAAACCATCTGGTCCTGATACCTGTTTTCCCATGGAGAGCTTAGATGATGGTTTTCTTTTCTTTTATTATGTGTGTTTATTTTCTATCTCATTGTAAGTCAGTTTTTAAATTTTTATTTATTTATTTATTTATTTATTTTTGGCTGTGTTGGGTCTTCGTTTCTGTGCGAGGGCTTTCTCTAGTTGCGGCAAGTGGGGGCCACTCTTCATCGCGGTGCACAGGCCTTTCACTGTCGCGGCCTCTCTTGTTGCAGGGCACAGGCTCCAGACGCACAGGCTCAGTAGTTGTGGCACACGGGCCTAGTTGCTCCACGGCATGTGGGATCTTCCCACACCAGGGCTCGAACCCGTGTCCCCTGCATTGGCAGGCAGATTCTCAACCACTGCGCCACCAGGGAAGCCCAGTCAGTTTTGATTATTTATATTTTCTTAGCAAATTGTTCATCATTTAGATGTTAAAAGGTATTGGCATAAAGTTATGCATGACATTCTGTACATGATTTTTAAATTTCCTTTCATTCCTTTTGTCTATTTTTATTTTCTTTTTTTCTTTTCTTTCCTACCTTTATTACACCTAACAGAAGTTTGTTGAGTTTATTGGTGTTCTCAAAGTGCAGCTTATTGATCTGCTGGAGTTTTTCTCTGTTTAGTTTGGAAGAGAGATTTTACTTCCTAATACGGAAAAAGAAAATTTTTTTTTAAGTTTGTTCTTTTTTTTTTTGCGGTACACGGGCCTCTCACTCTGGTGGCCTCTTCCGTTGTGGAGCACAGGCTCCAGACGCACAGGCTCAGCGGCCATGGCTCACGGGCCCAGCCCCTCTGCGGCATGTGGGATCCTCCCAGACCGGGACACGAACCCGTGTCCCCTGCATCGGCAGGCGGACTCTCAACCACTGTGCCACCAGGGAAGCCCTAAGATTTTTTTAAAATTATTTTTCGGCTGCGTTAGGTCTTTGTTGCTGTGCATGGGCTTTCTCTAGTTGCGGTGAGTGGGGGCTCCTCTGCATCGTGGTGTGCGGGCTTCTCATTGTGGTGGCTTCTCTTGTTGTAGAGCACGGGCTCTAGGTAAGCGGGCTTAGAAGCTGTGGCTCGCGGGCTCGAGGCACAGCCTCAGTAGTTGTGGCGCACGGGCTTAGTCGCTCCACAGCATGTGGGATCTTCCTGGACCAGGGCTTCAACCTGTGTCCCCTGCATTGGCAGGCGGATTCTTAACTGCTGTGCCATCAGGGAAGTCCTAATATAGAAAATTCTGAACTAAAACCATCTTTTTTCTTTTTTTCATTGCAGTATAACTGGCATACATTATTATATTAGTTTCAGGTATATAACACCACGATTTGGTATTTTTATATATTGTGAAATGATCACCACAGAAAGTCTAGTTAACATCTGTCACTACACATGATTACCATTTTTTTCTCATGATGAGTACTTTGAAGATCTAATTTCTTAGCAACTTTCAATTATGCAGCAGATTATCATTAACTACTGCCACCATGCTGTACATTACATCGCCACGACTTGTTTATTTTATACCTGGAAGTTTGCACCTTTTGACACCCTTCACCCGTTTCACCCAACCCCCAATCCCCACCTCTGGCAACTACCAATCTGTTTTCTGTATCCATGAACTCGATTGTGTGTGTGTGGTTTTTTTTGGGGAGGGGGTGCAG
Organism: Hyperoodon ampullatus; assembly: GCF_949752795.1. NCBI lineage: Eukaryota > Metazoa > Chordata > Mammalia > Artiodactyla > Ziphiidae > Hyperoodon > Hyperoodon ampullatus. The sequence goes on along the minus strand of NC_136927.1, from coordinate 87,254,625 downwards.
GGGTTCAGATTCTACATATAAGTGAGATCATACAGTATTTGTCTTTCTGTACATTTTTTTGATTTATTATTTTTATAGCTTCTTGAATTAATTATTATTTTTAGTCTCTTAATTATCCACAAAAGGTTTAAAGCTTTTTCTCTCAATCAGGGGTGATTTTATTCTGCAGGACAATGTCTGGAGACTTCTTTGGTTGTTATAACTGGGGGTGGGGGGTGCCACTGTCACCTAGTGGGTGAGGGCCGGGGATCGTGCTAAATATCCTACAGTGCACAGGACAGCCCCCATCCGCACCATAAAGAGTTATCCAGGTCAGAATGTTACTGGTGCCAAGGCTGAGAAACTCTGGGTTAAAGCTATAAATTTGCTTCAGAGTGTAGCTTTGGCTAGCTGTCCCATAGGGTTGATAATGCTGGGTTCTCACAGCTGTTCCTTTCTAAACAGTGTATTACTTCAGTTTTCATTTTCCTTTTGATCCAATTTGTTCAGAACAGCGTTTGTCATTTCAGGTGGTTAGGTTTCCATTCCATCCTTATTTTGATGGTTCAGTCCTAGTTTTACTGCATCATGGTCAGATTTTATTTATTTATTTTTAATTATTATTTTTTTTAATTTTATGTATTTATTTTTGGCTGCATTGGGTCTTTATTGCTGTGCGTGGGCTTTCTCTAGTTGTGGCGTGTGGGCTTCTCTTCGTTGTGGTGCGTGGGCTTCTCTCTCACTGAAGTGGCTTCTCGTTGCGGAGCACAGGCTCTAGGCACACGGGTTTCAGTGGTTGCAGCACGCAGGCTCAGTAGTTTCAGCACTCGGGCTCTAGAGCGCAGGCTCAGTAGTTGTGGTGCATGGGCTTAGTTGCTCTACGGCATGTGGGATCTTCCGAGACCAGGGATCGAACCCATGTCCCCTGCACTGGCAGGTGGTTTCTTAACCACTGCACCACCAGGCAAGTCCAAACCCACTCTGCTGTTAATTTTTGTCACATTCTGGGAACAGTGTATTCAGTTTTTCTCTCTATGACAGTGGTTTTGCCAAATTCTCCTCCCAGTTACAATAGTTTTAGTTTTCAGCACCCCTGGACCATATGTATCCTGCTTTTCGAGCTTTGCGTATGCTACATCTCTTGAGGCAAGTCCTTGTTCTCAACACACAACATCCCTCTTTGTCTCCATGAATGCTTGTGCCTTGGGCTCACCACGCTCCATGCCCCCCTTCTCTGTGTCTGTGCCACCCAGTCTCCCTTCTGGAAGCTCTTTGTTTCCTCCAAATCCTTGGTTCAAGGTGCATTCTTTCAGAAGGACATGACTGGATGCTCCTTCAAGAGTCCAACCGATGCCTTTGGGTTTATCTCGTGAGACGAGATGTGGCCCAGCAGAGGGACTGTGGCTGCTGTCAATTTGGGTCACACCTGCCCCAGTTGTATCATTTCTCTCATTCTGCTTAAATTTTTCCTTTCCCGACTTTTGCTGGATTGACCAACAAAATGTGTTTTGGTTGGTTTGCGTTTTCTTCTCCAAGGGTTTGCAAGTTCTGTTTCTGTCTTCTGGTCTGGCCCGAGGTTACCCTTATGCTTTGGCAAATACTGAACCATTATTCCATGTCAGTAACAAAAATTAAATAGTATTACCCCCTTTCTGTGCATCAGTTAAGACATTTAGCACACTTTTTCTTTCTTATTCCTAGTCCCCAGAATTATTTATGAAGAGTAGAATTTTCTTTTCACCTTGTTATGATTTTGTTTTTGCATTTTCTCTGATTGTGTCAACACCTGCAGTTAACTTGGTTTCTACATTATACACAATTGTTATGTGTAGCGGTCCTGATTTCACCTCATGCCACTGTTTTCCCAAAACATCAGCTTTCCCTTGTTGGGATTTTTTTTTTTTTTTTGCGGTACGCGGGCCTCTCACTGTTGTGGCCTCTCCCATTGCGGAGCACAGGCTCCGGACGCGCAGGCTCAGCGGCCATGGCTCACGGGCCCAGCCACTCCGTGGCGTGTGGGATCCTCCCGGACTGGGGCACGAACCCGTGTCCCTTGCATCGGCAGGCGGACTCTCAAGCACTGCGCCACCAGGGAAGCCCCCTTGTTGGGATTTTTAAAGTCTTTTTCGTTTTGCATGAGTGCAGTGTCAAGTGTAAGGAAAGGAGTTTTGTGGAGAAGGGAGGTTTTTTTTGGGGGGGGGGATGGGCAGCTGGGGTCCATGGGACCCCTGAGACTCCTCCCCCCCACCCCCCCACAGACTGTGACTGCAGCGCCGCCGGGACCCAGGGCAACGCCTGCCGGAAGGACCCACGGGTGGGGCGCTGCGTGTGCAAACCCAGCTTCCAGGGCACACACTGTGAGCTCTGTGCCCCGGGCTTCTACGGCCCAGGCTGCCAGCGTGAGTCCAGCTCCGTCCCCATCTCTGTCCCCTCGTGGATCCCAAGAGCCCAGCCCCTCTGTGACCACCTCCTCCCTGCAGCCTGCCAGTGCTCCAGTCCTGGCGTGGTGGACGGAACCTGTGACCGCGACTCGGGCCAGTGCACGTGCCGGGCAGGATTCGAGGGGGCGGCGTGCGACCGCTGTGCCTCTGGCTACTTCCACTTCCCCCTCTGCCAACGTGAGCGCAGTGCCCCCGGTGGCGGGTGGGAGGGCAGCCGGGGTCTCGGCCTGCCTGGCTCAGGGCCCCGTGCGCCTCTCGGCCCCGCAGTGTGTGGCTGCAGCCCCACAGGGACCCTGCCCGAGGGCTGTGATGACGCTGGCCACTGCCCGTGCCGACCCGAGTTTGACGGCCCCCACTGTGACCGCTGCCGCCCGGGCCACCACAGCTACCCCGAGTGCCATGGTGAGCAGAGGGCCTCAGGGGCCCCGGGCGGGGTGGGAGGGCCACCCGCAGGCCCCCAGGGCCTGACCCCGAGTCCTCTGCAGCCTGCGCCTGCGATCCCCGGGGTGCCCTGGACCAGCTGTGTGGGGCGGGCGGGGTGTGCCGCTGCCACCCCAGCTACGCGGGTGCCACCTGCCAGGAGTGCAGCCCAGGCTTCCACGGCTTTCCCGACTGTGCCCGTGAGTGCCCTGGTGGGAGGGGGGCGGGGGAGGGCGTGTGCCCACCGCGTGCTCACACCCCACTCTCCTCCCCCCTCCCCCAGCCTGCCACTGCTCCCCCGAAGGCTCCCTGCACACAGCCTGCGACCCCCACAGCGGGCAATGCAGCTGCCGACCCCGAGTGACGGGGCTGCGCTGTGACATGTGTGTGCCCGGTGCCTACAACTTCCCCTATTGCGAAGGTGAGGCTGGTGCCATGTGTGTGTGTGTGTTGGGTGCTGTGCATGTCATGTGCTGCATGTTCCCGTGACCGTCCCTGTGCTCTGTGTGCGCTCACGTGTGTTCATATGGTCCAGGTGCTGCGTTCACACGAGTGTCCATGTGTTGTGCATGTGCATTCACGTGCTGTGAATGTCCGTGCGTATCTCCACATGGTTCTTGGACGTGCCTGTTTGCTTGCATGTGGTCATGTGCTGTATCTTCATGCTTGTTCACGTGCTTTGTGCGTGTGCTCACATGACTGTTCACATGTGTTTGCCTGTTGTGTGTGCTCATTGTGTGTTCATAATCACATGCTGCGTGGTGGGGGGGGCACATGCCCTCACGGCTTTGGGGACCAGGGCCTGTAGGCACACGTGGTTTCTTGCCTGTTCACTTGTGTGGGAGGCGTGTGTGTTGGCTCCCATGGAGCCTCGGGTCCTGGCCAGGCCTGGGGAAGCCCTTGGCCGTCGGGGTCAGTGACCGAGTAATGATGGTGGCCTGGGCATCTCTCCACAGCTGGCTCCTGCCACCCTGCTGGCCTGGCCCCAGCCGATCATAATCTTCCTGAGGTGAGCCCAGGGCAGCCCTCTGGGGCCGAGGCCATCAGTTCCAGAGGGACCATCCCTTCCTCAGCTGCTCAGTTGCCATGGCAACCTCAGAGCCCGTTTGTTCCCTGGCCGCCCCTCTGTCCTCACTGCAGGGTCCTGCCAGAGACGGGACAGGGCTCCAGGGCTGAGGATCTGCGGGTAGGAGGGCAGGGGCCCACCCTGACCCTCAGTCTCATCCTCTCCCAGGTGCACATCCCCTGTAGGTGCCGGGCTCACGTGGAGGGGCCGAGCTGCGATCGCTGTAAACCCGGGTTCTGGGGGCTGAGTCCTAGCAACCCTGAAGGCTGCACCCGTGAGTCTGCCCGGAGTGGGTGTCGGGGTGCGGGGGGAGACCCCTGGGGAGGGGGAGGGCTGGCTCCACAGAGCCGGGGCGGGGATGGAATCCAGGGCCTCCTGCCTCAGGCCCACTCTGCCCCTCCCCCAGGCTGCAGCTGTGACCCCAGGGGCACACTGGGTGGAGCTGCTGAGTGCCAGCCGGTGAGTCTGAGGGCCCAGATACTGGGGGCTGTGGGAGCTGCGCGTAGGGACCCTCCCCTGCCTGGTCCCACCTTCTCCCTCGGCCCCCAGGGCAACGGCCAGTGCTTCTGCAAGCCCCATGTGTGCGGCCACACCTGCGCGGCCTGCAAGGACGGCTTCTTCGGGCTGGACCAGGCCAACTACTTCGGCTGCCGTGGTAAGCGGCCGCTTACGCGGCCCTCGGACCACATCCTGGGGGATGCTGAGGCCCAAAGAGGGCCAGGGGGCAGGGACCCATCCAGGGCCTGGGCACGGCATGGCACTTGCCGAGCTGCTTCTAGATGCCCGGCCAGACCCATGCCGGGCGTGGGAGTGAGGAGGCAGGTTTCACCCCTCGGCGCTCCCCGCCTCCCTCCCTTTCCCCTGGCGGCAGGCGTCACTGACCGATGCCAGGGCCCTTGCCCCTGGACTCAGAGCCTCTGTTGTCCAGGGACCCAGGCAGCCCCTGGGGGAGGTGAGGCGGCCTCTCAGCCGAGCCGCTCTTGGCGGAGGGTGGGTGGAGCACCGAGGCCGGGCGGGGGCTGGGCCGCGTTGACTTGCTCCCTCCCGCCACAGGCTGCCAGTGCGACGTTGGCGGAGCTCTGGGACAGGGCTGTGAGCCGAGGACAGGCGCCTGCCTGTGCCGCCCCAGCACCCAGGGCCCCACCTGCAGCAAGTGGGTGCCCCTGCCCCGGCTGGGTGGGCGGGCGGGCAGGGGGCTGGGGCGGCAGCTTGTCCCCCGGGCTTCCTCCTGGGGGCCCTGGTGAGTGGGCAGGGCCAGTGCCCGCCCTGCCCAGACCGGATGCCAGCTGCCCTGACCGGCCCTGCCGTGGTCAGGCCGGCGCAGGACCACTACCTTCCTGACCTGCACCAGCTGCGCCTGGAGCTGGAGGAGGCGACCACGCCCGAGGGCCACGCCGTGCGCTTCGGCTTCAACCCTCTCGAGTTCGAGAGCTTCAGCTGGAGGGGCTACGCGCAGATGGCACCCATCCAGGTGGGTGCGGTGCTGCCCCATTCTGGGGCCTGGCTGAGTGCCCGCTGTGGCTGGCCGGGTGGGCGGGCAGGCCCCTGAGGTCGCAGGGCCGGGCTGGGAATGGCCAGGGAGGAGCAGCCCCGACGTTCCACGCCCACCCCTACCCACCGCAGCCCAGGATCGTGGCAAGGCTGAGCGTGGCCTCCCCTGACCTCTTCCGACTGGTCTTCCGATACGTCAACCGCGGGCCCGCGAGCGTGAGCGGGCGGGTCTCCGTGCACGACCAGGGCAAGTTTGCCACCTGCGCCAACTGTGAGTGCGGGGGGCTACCCCCCGGGCCCTGCCCCACTCACGCCTCGCCCTAGCCAGCCCCGCCTCGTCCCCGCACGTGGGTGGGAGGCCAGGCCCTTCCCGCTGGCCCGGGGGAGGTGCGGCCTGGGTGGCCCTGCCGTGTCCAGGAGGCTTGCCGTCCCCACCCCCAGGCACAGAGCAGAGCCAGCCCGTGGCCTTCCCGCCCAGCACGGAGCCTGCCTTCGTCACCGTGCCCCAGAGGGGCTTCGGGGAGCCCTTCGTGCTGAACCCCGGCACCTGGGCCCTGCTCGTGGAGGCCGAGGGGGTGCTCCTGGTGAGGCGGGGCTGAGCGGGCTGGGGCAGGGCGCGGGGCGGGGGCCACGGCACCTAACCTCCCCCCCGCCCCCCAGGACTACGTGGCTCTGCTGCCCAGCGCCTACTACGAGGCGGCCCTCCTGCAGCTGCGGGTGACCGAGCCCTGCACGTTCCAGCCCGACGCGCAGCGCACCGGGGACCAGTGAGGGCCGGCCGGTGGGGGCGGGGGCGGGCCTGACCCTCGCTGTGCTCAGGCCACCTGCCCCGTGCTCACCAGCCTGTGCACCCCCCCAGCTGCCTGCTCTACACCCACCTGCCCCTGGATGGCTTCCCCTCCGCCGCTGGGCCTGAGGCCCTGTGCCGCCACGGCAACAGCTTACCCCGGCCCTGCCCCACGGAGCAGCTCAGCCCCGCCCACCCGCTGCTGGTCGCCTGTCAGGGCGCAGATGTGCGTGTCCCCGGGACCCCACGGGGGTGGGCTGGGTCAAGACTTGGGGGGACGTGCCCATGGCCTGGCGGGGGGGGTTGTCCACGTTGCAGTGACAGGACCCAGGCGCAGGGCAAGAGTGTTGGCGGGCAGAGCATGGGGGGCTCAGCTGGGGGCCCAAGGCCCGCCCGCCGGCTCAGGCGGCACCTGCTGCCTTCTGGGGCTCTGGCCTTGGGAGTCAGTGCCTCGGGGCCTCCTCCGTACACGGGGTACGGATGGCCCAGCCCTCCAGCTTATTGTGAGGAGGTGGCAGGTCGCTGGTTCACTTCAGGCACTGGACACTCTACAGTGATGAAGCCGGCGGGCCACGGGTGGGCAGGGTGGGCTCAGAGCAAGCGGAGGTTGGAAGCCGAGTGGCCGCAGCAGTGCCCCAGGCAGCAGGGATGGCGGGCACACAGGCCCTGAGATGGGGGACGAGGCTGTGCGGGGAGGGGATGGGAAGGGCCGTGTTCAGGAGTGTCCTATTCTCCAGGTGGGGGGCTGGGGCGGGGGCCTCACAGTGCCCTGTCCCCCCAGGTGGACGTCCAGCTTCAGGTGGCGGTGACGCAGCCAGGCCCCTATGCCCTGGTGGTGGAGTACGCCAATGAGGACGCCCGCCAGGAGGTGGACGTGGCTGTGCACACACCCCAGCGGGCCCCCCAGCAGGGGGCGCTCACCCTCCACCCCTGCCCATACAGGTGTCTAGGGAGTGGGGAGAGGATTCAAGCCTGGGGGGCCAGTGGAGGGCTCCAGTCTCCAGGGCTGCCCTACCCACTGACCACCCCTACCTGTCCCCCAGCACCCTGTGCCGGGGCACCGCCCTGGATGCCCAGCACCATCTGGCGGTCTTCCACCTGGACACGGAGGCCAGCGTCCGGCTCACGGCCGAGCAGGCACGATTCTTCCTGGTAAGGCCCTGACCCCCTCAGCTACACAGGCCGCAGGACCCCACTGTGGGGTTAGGTCTTTCCGAAGATTTTCAACACACGCAAAAGTAGGAGAATGTGATGAGCCTGGGTACCCATCACCAGTGCCATCTTCAGCTCACATCGAGTGGAGGTTCTTCCAGAACCCTCCTCCTGCAGGGTTTTTTCCCTGTGGGTATGAGATGTAAATTTATAAACAGTGCTCATGGTCACATAAGGGGACCGTGATGCGCTGGAGTCAGAGCAGGAAGAACAGTCTGAACGAGAGGCTGCTCTTTGGTGTAATTTACAAAAACACCACCTTGTGGACCCGAGTCAGGAAGGGTCCGTACAGTGTGGGTTCTGAAGCTTGGGATTCGCTATCGTTGTGGTAACTTGCTGCCTTTTTTTTTTTTTAATTAATTTGTTTATTTATTTTTGGCTGTATTGGGTCTTCGTTGCTGCACGTGGGCTTTCTCTAGTTGTGGCGAGCAGGGGCTACTTCTCGTTGCGGTGCGCAGGCTTCTCATTGCGGTGGCTTCTCTTGTTGTGGAGCACGGGCTCGAGGCACGCGGGCTTCAGTAGTTGTGGCACGTGGGCTCAGTAGTTGTGGTACACGGGTTTAGTTGCTCTGCGGCATGCGGGATCTTCCCAGACCAGGGATGAAACCCATGACCCCTGTGTTGGCAGGCAGATTGTTAACCACTGCGCCACCAGGGAAGCCCGTAACTTGCTTCTGTGTCAGCTTCACAGAGTTGAAAATTAAATCCCAAGGCTGAACATTCTGGGCAATATTAATCGTTAGTTCGATGCCCAGAACCAAGCATACGCGTTTATTCAGTAAGTGACAAAATGGATGACGTTGTTCTCATCTGAGTATTCCCTAGTCTCACTGTTACGTTTCCCTAGGCCTTTAAAGGTTTTATCAGAGTATCATACGCACATATTTTTATGAAAGCGTCAAATTTTGAAAACAGACTTGCAACAACAAAGCGTAATCGCACGCCCCACCTGCGCGTCTTCTCAGTCTACTTCCCGGAGTCGGTCTGTTTCTTCCACGTTGCTAAGTAACGCATATGCTACATCGCCTCCTCCTCACTTTTCGACGTCGGAATCCTGTGGTTCTGTCCCCATGCACACGTGGCGCTGTAGTCGTGGGCTGGGATACTTTAGACTCGCCATGGAGCTGTACCCACAGCCCAGTACCCAGGCCAGGAAGCAACATGGCCCCACCCCCGACGCCGCTCAGTCCCCCCGCACCCCTGCTGGGGTAACCGCCTCCAGATACTGACAGCACCGCCTAGTTTGCCTGTTCCGGAACTTTCCATAATTGGAGTCACACAGGTATTCCTTTGCGCTGCCTCTTTGGCTGACGCCATGGCAGGGATGGATGGAGCTGTCGCTATGGTCACGCGGTATTCTGTCTTCGCTGTCGGGTTTTTCTAGACCCCCTGAGGTGTCACGTTTTGCCGTATCTGTCACACACGTTTCTCACCGTGGTAGACAGTACAGGACGGAGATGCCTGCTCACAAACCCCCGCTCGCTGAGTGCCTGCCTGCGCCGGGTCCCTGGCCCTATGACCACAGACGGCGGTGGAGTGCAGTGGGAGGAAGAACGGCCTCCGGGGGAGCTGGGAGGTGCTCCAGGCCCAGAATCCACAGCCGAGGGCTGGGGTCTGTGCAGCCGGAGGAGAGGCAGGCGGAGTGGGGGCCGGGGGCTCTGTGCAGAGAGCAGGACCGGCCTGGGTGCGGGTGTGGATGGGCTGCCCCTGCTGCCACACCCACACCTGTCCCCCGCCTGCAGCACAGTGTCACCCTGGTGCCCGCGGAGACCTTCAGCTCAGAGTTCGTGGAGCCCCGCGTCCGCTGCATCAGCAGTCACGGCGCCTTCAGCCCCAGCAGGTAGTGGGGACGGGGGCGGGAGCCCAGGGCAGCTGCAGGGCGGTGGCCGGGACTCGGGGACTCACCCCTGTGTTCCCCACCCCCCAGTGCCACCTGCCTGCCCTCCCGCTTCCCAAAGCCGCCGCAGCCTGTGGTGCTCAGGGACTGCCAGGTGCTGCCGCTGCCGCCCGGCCTCCCACTGACCCACTCTCGGGAGCTCACGCCGGGCGCGCCCCCGCCCGGGCCCCAGCCCCGGCCCCCCACCGCTGCGGACCCCGACGTGGAGCCTACCCTGCTGCGCCACCCCCAGGTGCGGGCCGGGGCTGGGGCCAGGAGGGGCCGGGAGGGGGCTGGGGTGGGACTTGCAGCCCCTGGTACCCCTGCATCTCTGCCCACTCACCGGAGCTGCTCCCCCCGGCACAGGGCACCGTGGTCTTCACCACCCACGTGCCCACCCTGGGCCGCTACGCCTTCCTGCTGCACGGCTACCAGCCGGCCCACCCCGCCTTCGCCGTGGAGGTCCTCATCAACGGGGGTCGTGTCTGGCAGGGTAAGCGGAGGGGCGGACCCTGGGGCGAGGAGGCTCTCGGGGTCTCGTCCACACAGCCCATCGCGTGATGCCACACGTGATGTGGATGGGGCGTGTGCTGGGTCCACAGCTCATAGGGGCCGTGGCTTGGAGCCCGCTGCCTGGCTGTGACAGGGCCACGTGCCCCATCCTGCCGTCAGCTCTCACACGAGGTGCCCCAGGGCCCCCTGTGTGTGGCAGGCCTTGCCCCTCACATCTGTGCTGTGACTCAGAGATCACCCTGTCCTGCGCTCGGGTGATCGAGGGCTCGCTGTGGGACCCGGGTCCGTGCACGTCTGTTTCACTCTGCTCTGACGAGCCCGGGGGCCTCGTGTGTGACCATGGCCGATTCACGCAGCACGAGTGGGCCCAGCCACGTGGGTCTCCAGGCGGGTCACACATGCGTGTCTTGTTCAGGGACGCATGGTCCTCGGTGGTGGGTGCTGCTGTTGGGATCCTCTTCTCTCTGGTGACTCCAGGAATGTCCCAAGCCCGGGGTGAGGCCGTGGGGCGGGGTGCTGTGTGTGTGCTGGGGGCACTGACCTGCCTTTCCTCACCTCCAGGCCATGCCAACGCCAGCTTCTGCCCGCACGCCTACGGCTGCCGCACCCTGGTGGTGTGTGAGGGCCGGGCCGTCCTGGACGTGACCGACAGTGAGCTCACTGTGACCGTGCGTGTGCCCGAGGGCCGCTGGCTCTGGCTGGTGAGTCCTCGGGCTGGTAGCCGCCCTCCGCCTGTCGTACCACTGTCGGTCGCTCTGCCAGAGTGTGTCCCCTGCTTGCCGCGGCCCAACCCTGAGCCAGGTGCCAGGGGCAGCAGCCTCTGGGGACCTCCAGGCCCATCACGAGAAGCTCCTGAGGGGGGTCCAAGAGCCAGGATATTGCCCAGCAGCTCCCTGGGGCCCTGCTGGTCAGAGTGGCCTTCCTGGAGAGGGAGGCGTCCGGCAAAAAGGGGTGGATGGGGCGCCAGGAGCCTGGGCCCTTCCTCACACTCCCCAAGCCTCCGTTTGGCCACAGAGGCTGGCCTCCCCTCTGAGTGGCCCCTAGGAGGGACCCAGCACCTGGCAGCCTGGCTGGGGCCCTGGGCCAGGGTGTGATGTCGCCACCGCTGTCATAGCTGCCCGGCCAGACCCTGGCCTGTGGCAGAGAAGCCCTGGCATTGGCCCCTGCTGGTGGGCTCCGGCACCCACCCCCGACCTGTACCCTTCGCTGGGCCCGCGGGGAGGTGACCAGGCCTCGATGCTCTAGGAGTATGTGCTGGTGGTCCCCGAAGACGCCTACAGCCCCAGCTACTTCCGGGAGGAGCCCCTGGACAAATCCTACGACTTCATCAGCCAGTGCGCCACCCACGGTTACCACGTCAGGTGGGCCGGGCTCGGGGCCGGGGGCAGCAGGGTGGGGGCCGGGCTGGGAGCCGGGGGCAGCAGGGTGGGGGCCAGGCTGGGAGCCGGGGGCAGCAGGGTGGGGGCCGGGCTGGGCTGTAGCTGGCCTCACACCCCCGCCCTCACCCCAGCCCCTCCAGCTCGTCCTCCTTCTGCCGCAATGCCGCTGCCTCCCTCTCCCTCTTCTATAACAACGGGGCTCGGCCGTGCAGCTGCCATGAGGTGGGCGCCGCGGGCCCCACGTGTGAGCCCTTTGGGGGCCAATGTCCCTGCCGCGCCCACGTCATAGGCCGTGACTGCTCCCGCTGTGCCACTGGCTACTGGGGCTTCCCCAGCTGCAGGCGTGAGTACCCCTCCAGGAAACAGTGGTCAGGAGCATGTCTGGAGCCTGGTGGACCAGCCCTGCCGCGTCCTGTGCGCGAGGGCCCAGGCCACACAGGGCTGTCCAGCAGGTCCCGGGGACTAGAGAGCAGTTCTGCCCAGCTGACGCCACGTCAGAGGAGCTGCCTGGGGCTTGGGGCCCGGAGCTGGGTGGAACCAGGCTGGGGGTAGGGTGGCCTCGCCCCCCCTCCCCCACCCATGCAGTGTCCCCAGGTCTGCCGTCGGGTCCCCTGACCGGGGCCTGTGCACGCGCCCCACAGCCTGTGACTGCAGCGGCCGCCTCTGTGACGAGCTCACGGGCCAGTGCATCTGCCCGCCGCGCACCGTCCCGCCCGACTGCATCGTCTGCCAGCCCCAGACCTTTGGCTGCCACCCCCTGGTCGGCTGTGAGGAGTGTAACTGCTCGGGGCCTGGCGTCCAGGAACTCATGGACCCCACCTGTGATGTGGACAGCGGCCAGTGCAAGTGAGCACCAGGGTGCGGGTCCCTGTGGCCTCGGGGCAGTCCCGGGTCACCTACCACTGAGCCCTGAACCCACCCAGCCCCTGGGAGTGTCCCTGGCGCTCAGGGGGGCACCACCTTGGTGGGGGGCACCTCTGGTCTCCCGTGTCCGTGTGAGGGGCCAGGTGGAGGAGAGGCCTAGCGGCTCCTGAACCCTCATGGCAGGTGCAGACCCAACGTGGCCGGACGCCGCTGTGACACTTGTGCTCCCGGGTTCCACGGCTTCCCCAGCTGCCGCCCCTGCGACTGCCACGAAGCAGGCTCTGCACCTGGAACATGCGACCCCCTCACAGGCCAGTGCTCTTGCAAGGTGAGGGCGGTCTGGGGCCAGACCTGCCGACCCGACCCCACCCCGTCCCTCGTCTCGCCCTCTCAGCGGACCTTCGTTCTCTCTGGGAGGTTGGAGCTTCCTGGCACCTTTGGGACAGTCAGCCCAGTGGTGGGGTGACAGCCAACACGGGCACACGGCTGACCGCCCTGCCCTGTCGTGCCCTCCTGCCCCCAGGAGAACGTGCAGGGCCCGCGGTGTGACCAGTGCCGCCTTGGGACATTCTCCCTGGACACTGCCAACCCCAAAGGCTGCACCCGCTGCTTCTGCTTCGGGGCCACGGATCGCTGCCGGAGCTCAGCCTACGCCCGCCGGGAGGTGTGCGGGCAGGACGGGAGGGGACTCAGGGAGGGGGTCTGAGACGTAGGAAGTGGCCCTGTGATACACGAGGGCATGCGCCTGTGTTACCCACCCACGTGCCCTGCAGTTCGTGGACATGGAGGGCTGGACGCTGCTGAGTGGTGACCGGCAGGTGGTGCCCCACGAATGGCAGGCGGAGGCAACACTGCTTCGCGCGGACCTGCGGCGCGTGCCTGAGGCCTTCCCTGAGCTATACTGGCAGGCCCCACCCTCCTACCTGGGGGACCGGGTGAGCAGGCCGATCGGCCCCCGGGAGGGCACCTGGAGGGTGTCCAGGACCTCCTGGAGGCCTGGAGGGGATGGCAGTGAGGATGCTGGTGTCCAGGGAGGGATAGGGTGCCTAGAACCACTGCCGTCGGCTCTGGGCCCATGGACAGGGTCTGGCCAGGTCACATCTCTCTGTCCGGCCTCCAGGTGTCGTCCTACGGCGGGACCCTCCACTACGAACTGCACTCAGAGACCCAGCGGGGAGACGTGTTCATCCCCACGGAGAGCAGGCCGGACGTGGTGCTGCAGGTGGCCCACCGGGTGGTGGGCAAGGGTGGGCAGCGGGCACAGCCGAGCGGGGACCGTGGGCAGCCCGATTCCCGACCCTCATCCACCCACACGCCTCCCCAGGGCAACCAGATGAGCATCGCGTTCCTGGAGCCGGTGTACCCGGCGCCCGGCCACGTTCACCGCGGGGCGCTGCAGCTGGTGGAGGTGAGCGGCCGTCTCTGGCCCCCAAGGCTGCAGGGGCTGCTCTCCGTGTCAGAAAACAGGGTCCGGGAGCGGGCGGGACCCTCGTCAGCACGCCTATTTTCTGGTTGCCCGTGGGGGTAATGCTCCTGGGCCGAGTGCTGGCTTGCAAACCCCTGATCCCTGACGGGTGAGCAGCTCCTCTGATGCCTGGCCCTGGGGTTCCCTCTGCAAGCCACCAGCCTGTGGCTTTCGTCCATTTCCTTTCCGAGGGGTTTCGTGTTATTCTCGATGTTCACCCTGCGTCCTGGCTTTAGAGCTGCGATCGTCTTCTCTTGGTCTGTACTCTTGTAGCCTGTGTGTCTTTCTGTAAGATCTTTTCTCATGAACAGACGTTCTCGCATCTGATACACTCACGTCGTTCACTTTTCATTTGCAGTTAGTGTTTGCGTGTGTTAAAGTCTTTGCCTCTCAGATCAGAAGTCACTCACCTGTACCACGTGTCCCCCACCACGTGCCCTGCATGCCCCCATCCCCCCCAGGAGGGTCTGTCCTGGGCTCCTGCCGCGCCCCATTGCGGCGGCCACACTAAGGCCCTGTCGTGGCCGCGCAGGGCAATTTCCGGCACGTGGAGACCCGCAGCCCTGTGTCCCGCGAGGAGCTCATGATGGTGCTGGCTGGCCTGGAGCAGCTGCACATCCGCGCCCTCTTCTCACAGACCTCCTCGGCCATCTCCCTGCGCAGGGTGGCGCTGGAGGTGGCCAGCGAGGTGGGCGGGGGACCTCCGGCCAGCAACGTGGAGCTGTGCATGTGCCCTGCCAACTACCGCGGGGACTCATGCCAGGTGAGGTGGCGGGGGCAGGCACCAGGCTGCCGGGCTGCCCCGTGCACGCACGTCCACCCTCCCCCGAGCGTCCACGCCTGGCCTCCGTATCCGTCTCCCCCCACCCCTCCTCCTACCAGCTGGGTGTCACGCTCCCGGCAGCTGACCTTCCCACCACAGGCTGAGCCGGCCGCTTGCTCATCTGTCTGCTAATCCACTGTCACCTGCCCCCTGCCCGGCCCCCCGTGCACACAGCTGCTCTGCATGTGTTCAGTGCCCAGTCCGTCCCACGTCCACGGTTTTTACCCAGACGGCATCCACCGAACCCCCTCCCCTCCCTCCACCTGCTTGGAAGAGGTGTTTGGAGGAGAACAGGAGGTGGTCCCCTGAGCCCGAGGCATCTGTGTGGCTTTGTGGGCTGTGACTTTGTGCCTTCAGCGGTCAGGCTCAGGAGCATGGTCCCCGGCCTGCCCCCATACCAGGCTGGCCCTGCCTCCTTCCCTGACCGCTGATGCCCACCCGCCCCCAGGAATGTGCCCCTGGCTACTACCGGGACGTCAAAGGTCTCTTTTTGGGTCGCTGCATCCCCTGTCAGTGCCACGGCCACTCAGACCGCTGCCTCCCTGGCTCGGGTGTCTGCGTGGTGAGTGGGGCCCTGCAGGGGAGGGCAGCCACCAGAGGCGCAGGGAAGGGAAGACCAGGGGCCCTTTGGTCAGTAGTTACGGGTTCGCTGAGGTCTGGGGGCGGGGAGGTGCCCTGGGCAGGGCACCCGCTGGCAGTGGGCGGAGTCCTGCAGGGTGGGGGTGGGCGAGCTGGCGGAAGCGAGGCCTCCGCTGTCGGTGCTGATCTGTTCCCTCTGCCCCAGGGCTGCCAGCACAACACCGAGGGTGGCCACTGCGAGCGCTGCCAGGCCGGTTTCGTGCGCGGTGGATCTGAGGACCCCGCGGGCCCCTGCATCAGCTGCCCTTGTCCCCTGGCTGTGCCTTCCAACAAGTAAGCTGGGCCACCCCTCCAGGGCCCCGACCATTGACTGGTGGACCAAAGTCCTTAAAGACCCGGAATGGAATACCACCACCCCCTACCTGGTTGGGTCAGCACTGCCTTCTGTGGAGGTCGGGGCATCCGGGGTGGGCCCATGAGGTGGGGACCCCCCACCCCGGCTTACCTGGTGCTCACCTGGAGCGTGCTGGGGTGTAACGACCACCTCCGTCTCTGCAGCTTCGCCACGGGCTGCATCCTGCGAGGTGGCCGCACCCAGTGTCTCTGCAAACCCGGCTATGCTGGGGCCTCCTGCGAGCGGTGAGCTGGGCGGGCGGGTGCCTGACTGGGGCGGGGTCTGCATGCATGGCCCCGGGGACGCTGCGTTGCCTGCCAGCACCAGCCACTGATCCCGCCCCGCCAGGTGCGCACCTGGCTTCTTTGGGAACCCCCTGGTGCTGGGCAGCTCGTGCCAGCCCTGCGACTGCAGCGGCAATGGCGACCCCAACATGCTCTTCAGCGACTGCGACCCCCTGACGGGCGCCTGCCGCGGCTGCCTGCGCCACACCACCGGGCCCCGCTGCGAGAGCTGCGCCCCCGGCTTCTACGGCAACGCCCTGCTGCCCGGCAACTGCACCCGTAGGCAGGGAGGGTGGGGCTGAGGGGCCTCTGGGTGTCCCCCCCGGAGCAGGCTGTGTCCTGGGCCGGGCCCAGCGTGGACAGGGTGGACCCGACCAGGCCCCCAGGACTCACGGTCAGGCGACCCCACGGCCAGACCGAGGGTCATTTGGGGACTCTGGCCTCTCCTGAGGGAGGGCACCCCACGAGGGCTCTGACAGGTCCTCTGGCGGAGCCCAGGCTGCAGGGGAGGCGGGCACAATGGGCCGGTGAGCAGGCAGCTGCGTGGTCTGGGTGGAGCAGGGAGGTGATGAAAAGTGAGGGTCTGGGGGCTTCACCTGGGGCAGGATGGAGATGCATGTGGAGTAGGTGCCCAGTGAGGGCTTCCCAGGATGGGAGGGAAGAGGCCGGGGTGGGGGTCAGGGCTACTGTCACTGCCACCCTTCTGCAGGGTGTGACTGCTCCCCATGTGGGACGGAGGCCTGTGACCCCCACAGCGGGCATTGCCTGTGCAAAGTGGGTGTGACTGGTCAGCGCTGCGACCACTGTCAGGTAGAGCTGCCTGGGTGGGGTGGGGCCTTGATTTTATGGGTGGGGCCTCGGTGTGGGGGTGGGGCTCTGTGGCTGTAGGGGCGGGGCCTTGGTGTACGGGAGGGGCTTGGGGCCAGAGGGGTGGGGTATGGGTGTAGGGGCAGGACGTCATGGCTGGAGGTGCAGGCTCTCAGGGCTGAAGGAAGCTGGGTCTTAAGAGCTGGGCAGAGCCCTGACTGCAGTTTGTGCCCCCAGGAAGGACACTTCGGCTTTGAGGGCTGCGGGGGCTGCCGCCCATGTGCCTGTGGACCAGCTGCCGAGGGCTCCGAGTGCCACCCCCAGAGTGGGCAGTGCCACTGCCGGCCAGGGACTGGGGGTCCCCAGTGCCGCGAGTGTGCCCCAGGCCACTGGGGGCTCCCTGAGCAGGGCTGCAGGCGTGAGTGCGGGCCGGCGGGGCACCTCGGGGCAGCGAGTACCCCAGGGCCCTCAGCCAGCCACTCACCCCACCCCTCCCACTCCAGGCTGCCAGTGCCAGGGCGGCCACTGTGACGTGCACACGGGCCGCTGCACGTGCCCCCAGGGGCTCAGTGGGGAGCGCTGTGACACCTGCAGCCACCAACACCAGGTGCCCATGCCAGGAGGGCCTGGGGGCCACGGCGTGCACTGCGAAGGTGTGTCCCTGCCCTGCCCACTGCCCCCAGCCGCCTGAGCACACCCGGCTCCCCCGACCCTCCCAACTCCATCTGGGATGGTGCCGGTCCCAGTCCCATGCTGACTTGGTGACCCCGACGTTCACCTCCACTTCCAGATCAGTTCTCTGGTCCCAGCTCTCCTTCTCAATTTTCTGAGAGACTCCACGGCTGTCCTCCTGTTGACCCTGAGACCCCCACGCTGACCTCTGACACCCACTAACCTCGTCACCCTCAGCCCAGCTCAGTACCCCGTTCCATCTCCGCGACCCCTAGTGACCCACTTCTAGCTCACCGACCCCATGACTCCCCGGTGGCCTCAGGCCCCCCCTAACCCCACGCCCACCTGCCCCCTGCCTGCAGTGTGTGACCACTGTGTGGTCTTGCTCCTGGACGACCTGGAGCGGGCCGGCGCCCTCCTCCCCGCCATCCGGGAGCAGCTGCGTGGCATCAATGCCAGCTCCATGGTCTGGGCCCGGTTGCACAGGCTGAACGCCTCCATCGCCGACCTGCAGGTACTGCCCGGCCCGGCCCGGCCCCCCAGCCTCCCCTTCCCAGGTCGCAGGCTCTCACCTTCCCCTGCCCGCAGAGCCAGCTCCGGAAACCGCCTGGCCCCCGTCATGAGACTGCACAGCAGCTGGAGGCACTGGAACGACAGACCTCAAGCCTCGGGCAGGACGTGCAGCAGCTGGACGGCCAGGCAGGCGCTTGGGGAGCCCTGGCCTGGAACCCAGCCCCTGGAATGCTCCTCCTCCAGGAAAGCCCTTCCCCGGGACTGCTTTCTCTCAGCAGGCCCCTCCCCAAGAGGCCTCTCTCCCCAGGCCCCAAACCATCCAGCGTCACCCCTGACCTGCAGCTCAGGCTCGAGGCCTGATGGGGTGCTTTATCCACAGGCCACAGGGACCCGAGCCCAGGCCGGCCAGCTTCTGGACAGCACCGAGGCCACGCTGGGCCGGGCACAGATGCTGCTGGCAGCCGTCCGGGCTGTGGACCGTGCCCTGAACGGTAGGAGCTGGCCCACCTGGGCAGGGCAGGGAGAGTCAGGGCAGGGGGCTTGGCCTTGAAGAACCGGTACCTTTGGATGTTTAGACAGGGAGATGGGCCTCGGCCGTGGAAACAGCGGGTCTGGGCTGGGAGGTGGGGGCACGTGGGCCCCACAAGACGGGCCAGTGCCCCCACCCACGGGCTGAGCAGACGGCAGTGGTGGGGATACTGGGGGGGTGCCCTGGGAGGTGATGGGGTGGTGTGCGAGAGGGCCGGGCAGGCGTGCAAGTCGCGGCCTGGAGCCAGGAGATCTGGGGGCCATCCAGGGCACGCCGGGTTACACGGGGGTTGTTCGAAGATGCTTGGCTGGGCGTTTCTGGCTCGGAAGCTAGTGGCAGAGGTGTGCCTGGGCAGCAGGCCAGCCCTGGGCCCTGACAGCCCGCTCCCCAAACCCACACAGAGCTCGAGTCCCAGACGGACCGCCTGTCACCAGCCAACGCCTCAGCCCTATCGGGTGAGCAGCTGCGCCGGACACTGGCCGAGGTGGAACGGCTGCTCCGGGAGATGCGGGCCCGTGACCTGGGGGTTCCGCGAGCAGCTGCTGAGGCCGAGCTGGGGGAGGCCCAGAGACGTGAGTGGTGTCAGCCCCGGCAGGGCAGAGACGGGAGGGGTGAGGACCCGGCTGGGGGCTCTGGGGCTGAGGTCAGCCTGGAGTGGCATCCCGTCAGCTTGGGAGGGTGGATGGGGACTGGCAGGCACTGGGAGTCACTGCCCAAGTGACCGTTCCTACACTGGGCCTTGGGCAGTGCTGGCCCGTGTGCAGGAGCAGCTGACCAGGCGCTGGGAGAGGAACCAGGCGCTGGTAGCACGCACCCGAGACCAGCTGGCCCAGCACGAGGCCGGACTCATGGACCTGCGGGAAGCCCTGAACAGGGCGGTGGGCACGACACGAGAGGCGGAGGAGCTCAACAGCCGCAACCAGGAGCAGCTGGAGGAAGCCCTGGTAGGAAGCCTGCCCCATAGCCCCCAGCCCTGCCCCCAGCCCTGCCCCTCCCCCTCCCTTCTCACCCTCATACTCATCAGCCGCTGCCCTGTCACCCCACCCCTTTATTTTCCTGCCTCATCCTTGTTCTGTCACCTCCTCCTCACTCCCCATCGTCTCCAGCAACGGAAACAGGAGCTGTTGCGGGACAACGCCACTCTGGGGGCCACTCTACAGGCCGCCAGAGACACCCTGGTCCGGCTCACTGAGCTTCTGCGCGGCATGGACCAGGCCAAGGAGGTGAATGCCACCCCCCCAAAGGGCTGCACGCTGGGCGGGGGCAGGCACTCCCAGATCAGGTGGGGGTGAGTAGGGGATGGGGACGAGGGTGCCCCCCAACTCACCCACCCCCCAGGAGTACGAGCACCTTGCTGCCAGCCTGGATGGGGCCCGGACGCCACTGCTCGAGAAGATGCGGGCCTTCTCCCCGGCGAGCAGCAAGGTGGACCTGGTGGAGGCCGCCGAGGCCCACGCGTGGCAGCTGGACCAGCTGGCGCTCAACCTTTCCAAGTACGGGGCCCAAAGAGGGTAACCGGGGTGGGTGCAGTCGGGGCCTGGAAGTGGTATAGCTGGTCTGGGAGGGCTCTTAGCAGGAGAGGCCGGTGTCCCTGCAGGGGCTGGGCAGAAGTCTGGGCCCAGGGTGGCAGGAAGAAGCAGGATAGGCACACAGGGCGGTGCAAGGCCGGGCGTCCAGAGCCGCGAGGCAGGCCATCCCAGCAGCCAGGCAGGCGGAGGCCCGCGAGGTGGGCGGACCCCCCCACCCACACCCTGGGATCCTCCCCGCTTCCCCTCACAGCATCATCCAGGGAGTCAACCAGGACCGCTTCATCCAGCGGGCCGTCGAGGCCGCCAATGCCTACAGCAGCATTCTGCAAGCCGTGCGGGCCGCCGAGGGTGCCGCCGGCCAGGCGCAGCAGCAGGCGGGCCGTACATGGGCGGTGAGGCCCTGACGCCCCCCACAGCCCCGGCGGGAGCCCCTGTTCCCTTGCAGCTCCACCGGGCAGCTGTGAACTGCGTCTTGTTTCTGTGTCTACAGGTGGTCGTGCAGCGGGGCCTGGCGCCCCGAGCCCGGAAGCTGCTGGCAGACAGCAGTGCCCTGGAGGAGGCTGTCCTTGGGGAGCAGCGGAGGCTGGGCCTCGGTGAGTGCCGGGTCCAGCTGGGTGTCCGGGCTCTGTGGGGACCCTCGCCTTCCGGCCATGTGGGTCGTCACCGTGTGGATCAGGGTCACGGCTGCCCTCTGTGGGAATTTTCCCCACTGCTCGGCAAGTGCATCCCTGGGAGCGCTGCGAAGGCCCACCACCCACCCTGGCTTCGTGACAGGCCCCCAGGACGTGGAAGGGCCTCGGGAAGGGGCCGTGGGGACTGGCTGATGGTTTTCCTGCTGTCTTGGCTGAGGGCCGTGTGCGTGCCAGGCCGTCGAGGAGGAGCAAGTGGGGAGCGGGGAGTGGGGTGCACCCTCGGCTGCTAGCACCTCAGGGCACTGGTGGCCATGAGCAACGGCTCAGCTTTTCTGAGCCTCCATTGTTTCACCTGTAAAATGGGAATAATTGCCTTGGCTGTGGGCCCAGGAGGCTGCCCCAAGACTTGGGTGCCAGTGCCACCCCCTCAGCCGAGGGCCCTTGTGCCAGATGTCTCCGTCTGACTGTGTGCGTGTGAGCCTTAATCCTCCCTGGTCAGGAGGGAGGACTGAAATGGGCTGCGCCTGCACCCTGGGGGCGGGGGCTCCTCGGGACTGAGGCTGCCTGCCCCGCAGCGTGGGCCACCCTCCAGGGCACCGGGACCCAGCTCCGCGACGCCCGGGCCAGGAAGGAACAGCTGGCAGCCCGACTCCAGGAGGTGCAGGCCATGCTGGCTATGGACACAGGTAGGGTGGGTCTCCTTCCTGCCCCCGCCCTCACTGCTTGTCCCCAGAGCTGAAGAGACACCTGCCCGGATAGACATCAGCCAGCCCGCCCAGTAGGCTCTGATGGTGGACATGTTCACACTTGCGCCGTCCGGGGCGGTGGCCGGGGCAGCTGAGGGGGGCCCCTGTGTGGGCAGCTCCAACCCTGGGGACCCTCCCCAGCCCTGGGGATCCGCTTCTGGTCGGAGACAGACGCCAAACGAACGTAGCCCCGGGCAGCAAGTGAAAACTGGAAGGGGCAGGGAGCGCGCAGAGACAGGTGGCACAGGGCAGGCGGGAGTGTGCGGCAGGGACTTGGGGCATCTGGCGGAGGTGGGGAGGGGGGAGGTGGAGGCAGCAGCAGAGGCCAGAGTGGCTGGAGCCGAGGGCTCGGGGACCGGGGGGCCGGGAGGGCTCAGGGCAGAGGAGGGATCCCTGCCGGCTCGAGAGTCGACCTTCCCCACAAGCCTGGGTTGGGGCAACGGGGACTCTGGGAAGTGGGGGAGGGCTCGGGAGAGATGGTGTTGGCGGGGGTGGGGGGGCCATGTGGGGGCCATGGGGAGGCGGGGCTGAGCCGACAGTGGGTGACCCAGCTGTGGCAAGAGAGGCTGGCACAGGAGGAGCCATCTGGGAGAGGACGGAGGGTGCGTTTCCACCGCCCTGAGGCTCTCACGAGATCGGGGGCGGGGGTGACATCCCTGTTGCTGGTCTTGTCAGGGGGGTCTTAGTGGTCTCCCCAGATGGGGATGAGGCCCCCTGATGGTCCTCGCTTGCCCCCCTGCTGAGCCTGCACACTGCCCGCCACAGACGAGACGAGCAAGAAGATAGCCCACGCCAAGGCTGTGGTCACTGAAGCCCAGGACACGGCCGCCCGCGTGCAGTCCCGGCTTCAAGACATGCAGAAAAACGTGGAGCGGTGGCAGGGCCAGTACAAGGGCCTGCAGAGCCAGGACCTGGGCCGGGTGGTGCTCGACGCAGGCCGCTCAGGTGGGCCCTGGCGTGCGGTGCCCTGACAGAGGGCGGGCTGGGGTGGGGAGGCCAGGGGCTCAGGGCTGCCTCCCCCGATCCACACCCCCATGCAGTGTCCACCCTGGAGAAGACGCTGCCACAGCTGCTGGCCAAGCTGAGCCTCCTGCAGAACCGTGGGACGCACAACGCCAGCCTGGCCCTGTCGGCCAGCATCGGCCGCGTGCGGGAGCTCATTGCCCAGGCCCGGGGTGCTGCCAATAAGGTGGGTGCGAGTGCCAGGGTCAGGTGGGCATCTGGGAGACCAGGAGGCAGACGCTGATGGGCTCTGCGCCCCGCCTCAGGTCAAGGTGCCCATGAAGTTCAACGGTAGCTCAGGGGTGCAGCTGCGCACCCCTCGGGACCTCGCCAGCCTCGCCTCTTACACCGCCCTCAAGTTCTACCTGCAGAGCCCAGAGCTGGCGCCCGGCCAGGTCGCTGGGGACCAGTTTGTGCTGTACATGGGCAGCCGCCAGGTAGCGGGCGGGCTCGGTGGGCTGGGTGGAGCCGGGCGCCAGGCCGGAGCGGGTGGCCCACGCCGGGTCCCTGTCCCTCTGAGTCTCCTGCCGCCGCAGGCCACCGGTGACTACATGGGTGTGGCTCTGCGTGGCCAGAAGGTGCACTGGGTGTACCGCCTCGGGGGAGCAGGCCCCACGTCCCTCAGCATCGACGAGGACATCGGGGAACAGTTCGCAGCCGTCAGCATTGACAGGTGGGAGGCCCGGCCCGCACGGTGCTCCCCCCACCGCCAGGCGTGGCCACGTGGCCACGCCTCCCTCTCTTACCTCTGCCCTCAGGACCCTCCAGTTTGGCCATATGTCTGTCACAGTGGAGAATCAGATGGTCCAAGAGACCAAGGGTGATACGGTGGCCCCTGGGGCCGAAGGGCTGCTCAGTGTGCAGCCTGATGACTTTGTCTTCTACGTGGGAGGCTACCCCGGCAACTTCACGGTGAGCCCGGTGTGGCCTGGGTGTGCGGCCACCCCGCCCTGCACCCCTGTCCCAGGAAGTCCTGCTCAGGGTCTGGCTTCGGTCTGTCGTGCTGTAGCCCGAGTTCCTCCCCTTGGGTCTGTCCTGGGCAGGGAGGCTCCCTGACCGTGCACTGTGCCCACAGCCCCCCGAACCCCTGCGCTTTCCCGGCTACCGGGGCTGCATCGAGCTGGACACGCTGAACGAAGAGGTGGTCAGTCTCTACAACTTCGAAAAGACCTTCCAGCTGGACACAGCTGTGGATAAGCCTTGTGCACGGTACGTGCGGCCTGAGCCCCCCTCACCGCGGCTCAGCCCGCCCTCGGCTGACCCTGCCCCCTCTGACCCGCAGCTCCAAGTCGACCGGGGACCCGTGGCTCACGGACGGCTCCTACCTGGACGGCTCCGGCTTCGCCCGCATCAGCATGGAGAGCCAGCTGAGCAACACCAAACGCTTCGACCAGGAGCTGCGGCTTGTGTCCTACAGCGGGATCCTCTTCTTCCTGCGGCACCAGGCACGTCCGCAGTCCCCACGGCCCGGCCCGCCGGCCCGCCCGGCCCACGCTGACCCTCCCCTCCCCCGCCAGGACCAGTTCCTGTGCCTGGCCGTGCGGGAAGGCAGCCTCGTGTTTCTCTACGACTTCGGCGCGGGCTTGAAGGAGGCCGACCCGCTGCAGCGCCCGCCGCCTCTGACCACGACCAGCAAGGCGGTAGGGCTGGGCTCGGGGAGGGCCCGGCGTGGGGAGGGGCAGGGCGGCCGCAGCTCTCGCCCTGAAGGTACCACCCCGTGATGGCGCTCCCCAGGTCCAGGTGTTCTTGCTGGGGGGCAGCCGGAAGCGCGTGCTGGTGCGCGTGGAGAGGACCACGGTGTTCAGCGTGGAGCAGGACAGCACGCTGGAGCTGGCCGACGCCTACTACCTGGGGGGCGTGCCACCCAGCCAGCTGCCCCCGAGGTGAGCACTGGCCCTGGGGCGGGGCGGGCGGGGCGGGCAGGGCCCGGGAGAGGCCACCCGTGACGCTCGCCCGTCCCGCGGACCGTCCCCGCAGCCTGCGGCGGCTCTTCCCCTCCGGAGGCTCGGTGCGCGGCTGCATCAAGGGCATCAAGGCTCTAGGCAAGTACGTGGATCTCAAGAGGCTGAACACGACGGGCATCAGCTCCGGCTGCACCGCCGACCTGCTGGTGAGCCCCCTCCCTCCCCCAGTTGCGCGCCCTCTCCGGCCGCCACGGGCCCTCATGGTCGCCCTGCCCACAGGTGGGACGGGCCATGACTTTCCACGGCCACGGCTATCTGCGCCTGGCGCTTCCCAGCAACGCCGTGCCCCTCACGGGCAACGTCTACTCCGGCTTCGGCTTCCGCAGCAGCCAGGACAGCGCTCTGCTCTTCCACCGGGAGTCCCCGGTGCGTCCGCCCCGCCACCTCTGGGGCAGCAGGGCGGGGCTGGTGGCCCGAGGGAGGGAGTCTGGGCCCCCGGCCTGGCCCGCTGACCCAGCCACTGTCCCCAGACCGGGCCATGCGAGGTGTCCCTGCAGCAGGGCCACGTGACCCTCCGGCTTGCAAGGACCGAGGTGAAAACGCGACGGGGCTTTGCCGACGGGGCCCCCCATTATGTCACCTTCTACAGCAACGCCACGGGGTGAGTCCGGCTTACCTGGCCTCTCCAAGGAGGGGGCGCCAGTAGAGCCGGGGGGCGGGGGGTGGGGGGCAGGGCGGGGGAAACACCGCTCTCCTTGCCAGGGTCTGGCTCTATGTGGACGACCAGCTTCAGGAGATGAGGCCCCACCGGGGGCCGCGGCCCCAGCCCCAGACTGAGGGGTCGAGGCAGCTCTTCCTGGGGGGCTTGCCCAAGTCCGACGCCCTCGGTAACTTCAGTGGCTGCATTAGCAACGTTTTCGTGCTGCGGTGAGCTGAGCGGGCCCTGGGAGGGCTGGCGACGACCCGCCGGCCCGGCCCAGCACTGACCCGCACGTACCCCCTGCCCTCCGCAGGCTCCTGGGGCCGCAGCGCGTGCTTGACCTGCAGCAGAACCTGGAGGGCATCAACGTGAGCTCAGGCTGCGTCCCGGCCCCTCGCACCCAGGCCCCAGAGCAGAGCCCGCGAGGACTGCGGGCCACGGTGTCCCGGAAGGTGGGGACATGGGGCTGGGGTAGGCAGAAGGTGGCCTCCATGCATTCCTGCATTCCCTCATCCCCATCCGACCCCCCAGGCCTCCCGCCGCAGCCGGCAGCCCGCCCAGGACGCTTCCTGCTCGCCACCCTGGCCCCGCAGGGCCATACGAGACGCCTACCAGTTTGGGGGTCCCCTGTCCAGTCACCTGGAGTTTGCACACGTCCCGCCCCCCACCCGTGACTGGTAAGGCCAGGGGCGGCGGTGGGGAGAGGGGGCTGCCGGGGGGAGGGGGCAGCCAAGGCTGATGACCCCGCCTGGCTTCCAGGTCGCAGCTGTCCATGCTCATCCGCCCGCACGCCCCCCGAGGGCTCTTGCTCCTCGCTGCCCCCCTGACGGCCAGCAGCCCTTCCCTAGCCCTCCTCCTGAGCCACGGACGCTTTGTCGCTCAGACGGAAGGCCCTGGGCCCCAGCTCCGAGTCCAGAGCCGCCAGCGTTCACGGACTGGCCGGTGGCATACAGTGAGGGGCTGGGGGGAGGGGACGCAGGGGCGGGGTAGGGCGGGGCGCTGGCCCTGGGGGCTCCCATCCTGATGTGTCTTCCCACTCCCAGGTGTCTGTGCGTTGGGAGAAGACTCGGATCCAGCTGGTGACGGACGGGGTCTGGGCCCAGAGCCGGGAGGGGACGGGCCGGCGGCACCAGGGGGAGGAAGGCCCCCGGCCACACACTATCTTTGTGGGGGGCCTCCCTGCTGGCGGCCACAGCCCACAGCTCCCGGTGAGAGCCGCCTCGCCCCAGTCTCCCACCCCTGCCCCGCTGGACACACTCCGCCCTCCTCGGCACCCCAGGCACCTGACCCAGCTCACCCCTCTGTGCCCACACAGGTGGCCATCAGCCGCTCCGGGTTCAGCGGTTGTGTGAAGAGACTGAGGTTGGACGGGCAGCTCCTGGGGGCTCCCACCCGGGTGGTGGGGGCCACACCCTGCTTCTCCGGTCCCGTGGAGAAGGGCCTGTTCTTTGCAGGCAGCGGGGGAGTCATCACTCTAGGTCTGTCCCCTGCTGGCGTCCCCCAGTCCCTTACTTGCCTGGGCTGGGGTGGGAGTGACGCCCAGAACAGGGCGGGGGGGCCTGGGGCTGAGGCCTTCCTCCTCTCACGGCCCCTCCCTGCAGACACCCTGGGGGCCACACTGCCTGACCTGGGCCTGGAGCTGGAGGTGCGGCCCCAGACAGCCACCGGCCTCGTCTTCCACTTGGGTCGGGGCCCGGCGCCCCCCTACCTGCAGCTGCGGGTGCTGGGGAGGCAGGTAAGCGGGTTGGGCCGCGGCCTCAGGGCGAGATCTGGGTTGGTAGGGCCCTCCTGACCCGCTGCCGCCCCAGGTCCTGCTGCGGGCAGACGACGGCGCAGGCGAGTTCTCCACGCTGGTGACGGTCCCCGAGGCACTGTGTGACGGGCAGTGGCACCGCCTAGCAGGTGAGCTGGGCCCTCCTGACCCACCCCCGCTGGGGGCGGCTGCAGACCCCTGGGGCAGGGGGGTGGGCAGGGACTCAAAAGAGCAAAGGGGCAAAGGGCCCCTGGCCCTGTGGCTGGTGAGGGGCCCCCCGGCCCGGCCACAAGGAACCTGTGCCCGGCAGTGACCAAAGGCGGGAACAGGCTCCGGCTGGAGGTGGACCTGCAGAGCAACCACACCCTGGGCCCCGCGCTGGCCGCCTCGGCTGACGCCCCAGTGTCACTGTACCTCGGGGGCCTGCCTGGTGAGTGTGGCCTTGGCCTGGGGGCAGAGGGAGGGAGGGAGGCTGCCCCTGGGGACCAGGCACTGGGGTCACCCTGCTTTCCACCCCGGCGGGGAGACCAAGGCCTGGTGGGATGCCGGCCTCTGCTCCGACCCGTCTCCTTCCCTCCCCCACCCCCAGAACCCTGGACGCGGCCTCCCGCCTATCGCGGCTGCATGCGGAACCTGGTGGTGAACCAGGCCCTGGTCTCCTGGCCTCACGCTGCGGGCGTGCAGGGGGCAGTGGGGGCCGGCGGCTGCCCAGCCACGTAGCACAGCTGCCCCTCTGGGACCCCAGCCACCAGCTCCAGCAGCCAGGAGAGAGGGTCTTCAGAGCCCCAGGCAGGCCGCCCCATCGGGCAGGGTCCTGCCCCCTGGAACCCCCAGAACCTCCACACAACCCGCTGACAACACCGCCCTCGGGCGATTGTTTAGATGACGTTTGTGTACATTTGTTTATGTAGGCTCCAGATTCTCCGGCTGATGAGTCTTATTTCTGGGAATGGTTTAAGTTATGTCTGACTTTCTAAGGGAAAGGGTAAAACACTGCAAAATGGGGGTTTTATACTTTTTATCTTTCAGTTTAATTATGAAATTCCCCTTCCACCAGTTTTTGATGGGAGATCTCTAAGTCATTCATCCCTGCTTCTTGAAACAAAAATTAAAGTCACTTCTGTGTAACCGAGTGTCGACTTTAAATGGAGAAAAAGAAAAGCAGTCCAGTGGGTCTGGAGGTCCGCGGTGAGCACAGCGCTCACGTGGGGAGCCCCTCAAAGTCCGTCAGAACCAGGGCCTGGAGGGGCTTCCCGCACCAGCTCCCGGCGGGCTGATGATAGGGGGACGGACGGACGGGGCCATCGCAACCCACCCCGGGCACGCAGACAAACCAGAGTTGGCAGATAAAAGAAAAGACTTTTATTGATAGCAAGTTGGGACAGAGGTGAGAGGGGTGCGCTCACACACGCCACTGCTGAGGTCGCACGGCCGGGAGGCCAGCCCTCTTGACAGCAGGCAACTCAATCCAAGCTCATGTCCTCCTCCTCGTCCTTCTTGTCCTGCCCGCCCCCCTCCTGCTGCTCGGGGCTGGCACTGCTCTGCATGGCTTTGGCAAATGCTTCCACATCTAAAACGAATTTAAAAGCACGAGGTGACCTTTCTAGGCCCTGGCTTGGCCCTGCTGACCAGGGGGCTGGGAGGTGAGAATCAGTTGGAGGCCAGGGCCATCGGAACAAGCCAGCCCCGTGCTCCACAAACAAACAGGGGAGGCCTTTCCCTTCAAACGCAAGGAGAAAACCACCTCTGCCTCAACTGAGGCAGAGAGGCGGAGGGACAAGTACTTACCGCCCTTGTTGGCGGCCTCCACGGCCTCTGCAGGCAGCCCAAACTGGCACATGAGGGGGCCCAGCTGCCCCGAGGCCAAGGCCGCGCTGAACATGCCCAGGGCCTGCAAGGAAGAGCCAGGCACCTGAGTCCATGCAGAGAACTGGGGGAGGCGCAGGGGCGCTCAGCGCTGGCGGGGGCCGTGCTGCAGTGGACAGTGTCCCCCACTCCGAGCGCACAGCGGGGCACCCGGGCCACGCGCCTACCTGCTGGAACTGGGGCGAGGTCAGCGTGTTCTGGATCTCCTCCGCGGTCTGCGGCAGCGACTCCCCGGACGGCAGGTAGGGCAGCAGGCGCTCCTGGACATCCGCGTTGGCAAGGATGGGGGCCATGATCTCGGGCGTCAGCACGCTGGCCAGGTCCACTGGGGCACAAGCAGGCAGCCATCAGCGGGCGGGTGGGGGGCAGCGGGCACCTTCACCCCCCAGCCTGGGGCCGAGGAGCACGTGTTACCTTGCTGGCTGCCTCCTGGCCCGGCCGGCACGTTCATAGTGGCTAGAATGCTCTGAAGGTCACTCAGCTGGATGGGCTGGGTCGGGCTGGCTGCTGTGCTGGCTCCATTGCCTGGACTGGGCGCGGGGCTCGGGCTGCTCACCGAGGCAGCTGCTGGAGCGGACGGGGCTGGGGTGGCGCGCGTGGAAGGGGCGGTGGAGGACGGGGTGACCGCTGCCGACGGGCTCCGGGAGCTGGCAAGAGCGAGGCCGGCGCTGCAGTGGCTACGCGCCCACCAGGCGCCAAACACATCGGTCCTGCCCCCGTGCTCGTGCTGCCGGGGCCCCGGAAGAGCCGGAACCACGAAAAGGGACGGACCCAACCCCCCAGACACCTATTTTGCCCTTCGGCACCTCCTACGTCCGGCCCCCGTGGAGGAGGGGACTCGGCCACGCCAGATGCGCGCCGTGAAGCTCACCTGGAGGAGGAGCTGCTCGCGGGAGGCCCTCCGCTCCCCAGCAGGCTGGCCAGGCCCGGCCCCGTCAGCGCCCCCAGGCCACCTACCAGGAGCAAGGAGACCAGCTCACACATAGTGCCCAGCCCGAGGGCTGCCCGCCCCCGCCCAGGAGCAGAAAGGGCAAGCAGGGGAAGGTGGTGACCACAGCGGGCCTGCGGGGGCCCAGGAGCAGCGACTACTCAGGTGTGTCCTGGCAGCTGGACCTGCTAAATCAGATCCCTTCCCCATCCCGTGACCCTACTAATGCACCTGGGTTCAAGGGAACATGGAGTTCAAATCCCGTACAAAGTAACCAGCGTTTCCGAAGTGTCCCAGAAACAACACGAGCCCGACAGGAGCTGGCAGCAGGCAGGCCAGCCCAGGAGACCAGGGGCCCCGAGCACGCCTTCTCAGGCCCGGCACCTCAGCCAGCCGTGCTCCCCCGACGTGTGGAACTGGGTCTTCCCTGGGGGCCCTGGAAGGCCTTGCCCACCCAGCTCCCAGGTCAAACCCTACGTCAAACCAGCCCCCTCCCCAGGGAGGCCAGGGCACAGAACATTGACAGGTGTCGCTCAGAGCCAATGAGAAACTGCAAGTGGTTCAACTCCGAACAAAGGCTCCGGCGGGCCCACGGCACCTTACCCAGTCCTCCGAGGCCGGCGGGGCCGATGAGCTGCATGAGCTGGCTGTGGCTCATGTTCCCCAGCAGGCTCTGCAGGCCGCCCTCACCTGGAAGACAGGAGGCGCTCAGCCCGGGCCTCCAGCTGTGCGCATGCGCGCCCGGTCCCGGGGCCGGCCCCCATCTCGGCTGCCCCGAGCTGTGGGGCGAGTGTCTCCCGACACGAGCCAGCGCAGTAGGGCTCGTACACCGCCTCGCCACGTGGAGATGGGAGCGTCGAGGGGGAACTGCCGACAGGAGCGTCTAACCTGGACACCTCTACTTCCATTTAAAAACCACCGGCCCGCGCCACCAGGGATCCACGTCGGCGGAAACCTACTCTGACCTCACCGCACATCCGGGGAGGTGACCATTACCGCCCAGCGCAGACAGCTCGTGGCCTCCGCTCCCACTCGCCCCCAGGGCTCCGGGCATCGGCGGGTTGTTCAGATACTCGTTGACCTTCCGGCAGTGCTCCTCGTCCTGGTCCGTCTTGGGCTCCTGCGGGGAGCAGCCCGCCCATCAACAACCGTTCTGACAAGGGGCCTGAGGCCCGGAGAGGTGGCCGCCTGTCCGCGGTCACAGCAAAGAGAGGCCCCGGCAGGGTGCACGGGGACAGCAGCCCGATGTGCCCGCTGGGGCTGTGCTAACACCCATTTTACAGGCGGGGAGACTAAAGCACGAGGAGCGCTCAGCACACGGCAACGCCCTGACCCTCCAGACACGGTTCTTTCCGCGACGGTCTAAAACCGCAAATCCTTCAGCACGTGTACTGCCGTGAAATAACCCTGCTACCACACCACTGTCCACTGACCAGCCAGTGGCCCTCCAGGGTTAGCTGGGCACTGACTATGAGCACTTGGGTGTGGGCGGGGGGCATCAGGCAGCAACACCCTGTGGGCACCCCCAGAACTGTGAGACAAAGCACCCACGACTCATTTATCCAAGAGTCACTGAGTGTGTGTGCAGTGGGCCTGCAGGGTCACGGGGTGGGGGCCAGTGGGAGGCACACAAGACACAGCCCTAACCTCAGAGCAGAAAATGCAGTGGGTGGTGTGAGTCTGACAACTTTTTTGGCGAAACTGTGGAGAAACAAGCTCTACACCAGCGACTGGCAAACCACGACCCCATCTGTGTTTGCAAATAAAGTTTTACTGGAACACGGCTGTGCCCATCATTTACTTCCTGTCCACGGCCACTGTCACACTACTTCAGCAGGTGCAACACAGACCATCCAGCCCACAAAGAGGAAAAACTTTCCTGCCCTGTTCTAGAAGGTGCTGGGGGGAGGGCAGCGGTACGACCTCCGTCAAAACGACAAACGCAGGTGCATTCCCGCTGCACGAGCAAGTCCACTTCCAGTGGGTACGAGGACCGCCCGGTGCACTGCCACCGAGACCCACACAGCACACCACGGGAGAAGAGGCATGACAAGGGACACCACACAGGCTCACCCCTGCTTTTGGTCCAGGCTGCTCATGACCCTGGGTCGGGGGGCCACTGGGAGACGAGCAAACCACAGGCAGAGACAGGACCCGGCCTGGAAGTCACTCCTGTCGGTCAGCCAGGGAATTCCATCCTCGAAAGGGCACCCAAAGCCCAGCTACAAGTGTCTGGACTCTGGCGGAGCCTGTCCCCAATGCCCCCCACCACAAGGCGATACACTGGAATCCTTAGGTTCCATGGCAAGCATGGTCAGCACCAGCTGGTCTGTGAAAGCGAATTCTACCATCCAGCGAACAAGCTTCTAACCTAATTTTATGATAGGGAGAAAAGACAAAATGCAAACAAAACCTACATACCTGCATCCAAAAGAAGAGCCGTTTGGACCCCGCCTTAAACTTGAGCACGTAGACCCTCCCGCTGGGGCACTGAGGCACGCGCTTGAACTCACAGTCGTCAGGGAAGATGATCAAATCCTACAGAGGGTAGAAGACAGCAGAGTCAGCTCCACGAAAACAGCACTGCGGAGCCCCAGAACCTCCAGGAAAACAGGCTGGACCCTGTGCCTAAGTGAGTGCCGGTGGGGGGAGAGGACACGGGACACGGACGCCAACAAGTCGCCACGCCCGTCACCAGCAGGGTCTCCGCAGGGCAGACAAACGAGGGTCTGAGGCACCGCACGAAGGTCGTGAGGGCCAGGAGGGGGGCTCGGTGCTGAGCAGGGAAGGAGCGCTTCCGGCGCCTGAAGGATTTGTAACAGAGGCGTTTTGGGAGCAACATTCCAAGATGAATTAAAAAGTCAACTCTGGGGCTTCCCTGGTGGCGCAGTGGTTGGGAGTCCGCCTGCCGATGCAGGGGATACGGGTTCGTGCCCCGGTCTGGGAAGATCCCACATGCCGCGGAGCGGCTGGGCCCGTGGGCCGTGGCCGCTGAGCCTGCGCGTCCGGAGCCTGTGCTCTGCAGCGGGAGTGGCCACAGCGGTGAGAGGCCCGCGTACCGCAAAAAAAAAAAAAAAAAAAAAAAAAAAAAAAAAAAAGTCAACTCTGACCGGCTCTCGAACCTAACGAAAAACGATTTAGTCTGAAGAACAAAGCACACTAAATAAGATGACTGCTAGAGAAAGCTTTCGGGAGGGCTGTGATAAAGGTCAGGATTTTTACATGGTTTCTCCAATTCTAGGCACCTAATCTTCAGTTTTAAACATACGTACGCGGACGGGAGAAATCTATATAATCATTGAGACTAGGAAGCCCCACAGGCAAAAGAAAACAGCTGATGAGGGCACTAAACTAGTGGATCCACGCTTCCCACCAACACACTCCAAACTGTGAAACAGCTGCTCTGTGCCCAGAGCACGGTGCCCTCCTGTAAAAACCACGCTGTCCTGACGACTAGACGGGAGTCCTTAGGATGAGGTTCAGGCTCCCAGACACTTACGTCTTCCACGTTCCCCGATGTCCTGTCTTTCCAGCAAAAGTGAATGAGGGAGTCATCCGTCTGCTGAATGTACACAAGCCCTTTCCGTTTATCTGGGGTGACAGTAGTTCCTTTCAATGACATTTTTCCGGCCCGAAACTCCACCAAATACTTGTTGGAGGACCCGCGGGAGCCTGGCACCAGGCTTGGAAACAGAGCGCCTGAAGTCGTCATCCTGAAAGAGGGACCAGCATGCAGAGCCGGTCACTACCGTGGTCTTCCTAACTACGGTCAATACCGTAGCACCTCCAGACGCTACGCGGGAACTGGAACGGGCTCCCCTGCTGGGAGCAAGGGGACAGGCCTCAGCCGCCCAACAGCTGCTGCCGAACTCCTCCTGGGGTGGACCGACCCCACGGTACCTGAGCCCGTGGAGCCAGGTCCCCAGCTTCTTGTGGTTCTCAAACAACGAAATTTACCTCTGCATCTAGACCCCATCACAGCGGGAGACCCTCGCCAACGCCACCTTCCGTACTTTTTAAATAAACTGTCCTTTAACCTGCGGCTCCGAAAGATTTAAAACCTCGAGCTGGGCAGGCACACCGCTACCACACTGAATGGGAGACCACACTTGGGCCTAAACCTAGTTTCCATCGGACACACCGCCGGTAAACTGCAGCGCGGCCGGCTCGCTCCCTTCGGAGAGAAAACCCGAGCACCTGGGGAAACGCAGGCCCGCGGCCGGCCGACCCGCTCCCACCCGCAGGCCCCACCGCCCGATGCCCTCGGCTACGGCCGCGGCAGGCCCGGGGCGGTGGCCGAGCTGCCCGAGAGTCAGGCCCCGAGAACACCCGCCCGCGCTCGGCCCCCAACCGGCCCCCAGCCTCTCCAGCCCCCGCCGACCCGGCGCCCGCCCGGGGGCCTCAGAAGGCACAGGCCCCGCCCCTGGCCGCCTCCGTAACCGTCCCCGCCCCCGGCGACCCCGCACCTGGGCCGCGCCGAGACTCAGCAGAGAGGCGCCGTCAGGGCTCGCTCTTCCTCCTCGGCGCCTGCCGGGCCCCGCCGGAAGCCCCCGCTTGCCCCGCCCCACTTACCTCTCTCGCCG
Source organism: Hyperoodon ampullatus (assembly GCF_949752795.1). Lineage (NCBI taxonomy): Eukaryota > Metazoa > Chordata > Mammalia > Artiodactyla > Ziphiidae > Hyperoodon > Hyperoodon ampullatus. The sequence goes on along the minus strand of NC_136927.1, from coordinate 87,220,889 downwards.
CCGATTGGGCCCCGTCAGGTGAGGGACGGGCGCTGTCCCGCGGGCGATTGGCGAGGGCGGCCGCCCATCGCGCCGCCAGGCCCGCCCCCGTGCCGGCGGCTCTCTTCCGGCGGAAGCGCGGCCCGGCAGCGTGCGGGCCAGAGCGGCCTCTATTGTTGCTGTGTCATAGGGGCGCGGCGGCGGCCCCTAGCGGCGGCGCCGGGAACGGCGAGGCGGGCGCGGGCCGAGCGGTGGGCATTGGACCCGGAACCCCCGGACCGTGGGGCTGGCCGAGCGGGGACACCTGCGGGGAGCGGGGCGGGGTCTCTCAGGTTCGCGTCCCGGGGGGAAGGTGACCGACTGCAGCCCCGGACGCTGGCGCGTGGGCCCAGCGCCCTCCAGACGAGCGGTGGTCTCGTGGGGGCGCGTGCGGCGCACAACGCGGGGTTTAGGCAGTGGTCCGGCCCCGCGCCCCCAGACCCCGCTCAGTAACTGCCACCCATCCTCCCCGGGCCCTGGGGGTCCCCCAGACCCCCTATCGTCCCCTGGGCCCTGGGGGGTCCCCCAGCCCTCCCCCACAGTAGTGATGACATTACTGCCCTCCATCCTCCCCAGACCCACCTATAACAGCAGCGTCGCGGCTGCCCGCTCATCCCCTGTCTGATGTGTGCAGTCAGAACAGAGTGAAGGCAGCTGCCCTCCACAAACCTGGACTAGATAAATGTGAGGCACTGCCCTCCCACTGCTTTTGTTTTCCCCATCATTTACACCTCTGTACATTTCTGCAGAGCAGAACACACACATCTGGAGCAATGTGCCCTCCCAGCCCCACACTGACAGTGACATGTGACTCCCTGCTCCAGGCATGCTTGGTTTACTATCAATCTGTGTGTATGTAAAATTTGTTTTTAAGCTTTTTATGAAAGGTATGAAAGTGAAAAGTATTCTTTTATGCAACATTGTTTTTTTATTCATGTTGACACATGTAGCTCTAACCCATCCGTTTTAACTCCTGTATAATATTCTGATGGATGGAATACCACAAGTTCTGTATCCATTGTTTTATGATCTAAAGATTCACTAATTTTTTTTTGTTACAGAAAATCGAGCTGTTTTTCATTTAAAAATATTATTTGTGTTAATAAGAAATGCGTTTGTTATTTTTAAATTAGTTAATATTTATTTTTAAATGTATAATGTGGTAAATATCCATAGATAAAACTCACATAACACAAAAGTTCTGTGGGGTTCTTGATAATTTTTGAGAATCTAGAGGATTCCAGAGACCAAAGCGGTGGGAACGGCAAGCCTGAAGCCATTCTGTGACCTGTGACCGCGGTCGCCACCCCCGCAGCAATACTGTCCTGGGCCTTGTGAAACCAGGCAAGAGAACAGTAAGAAAACCAATCTGGCTTCCCTGAGAAGGGGCCAGCAGGCAGGTGTCACTTGTCCAAAGTCTTGAAAAGTTAAAAAGCTGCCACCAGAGGCCACACGGAAGCCAACCTTCCAGAACCTGGAGATGGTGCTTCCCTTCCAGGCAGTGACCTCAGAGGGGCCCCTAATGCACATTTCCTCTCCCCGAGCCAAGGGAGCCTGTGCCCTGGGAGGGCTCAAAAAACACAGCTTTATACACTTTCACTAGTTTCCGTGAAAAATCTACAGTAAGGAAACAAGCTACAGGTAGACGGGCATCGTGGAGGCCAGTCCGAGCGCCCACCCCAGCGTGGGCTCTGTGAACCCAGCCCGTCTCCCTGAGCCTCAGTGCCTCCCTCAGGTGAAAGGCAGGGGGTGCAGCGACTGTGGGCACAGGGGTGGCAACAAGGAAGCTGGCAAGGACGTGCCCAAACGTCTCACAAGGAGGGTGTCCAGATGCCTGATGTGCAGGAAAGGGTGGTGGACGGCAGGATTCATAAGGAAAACGCAAATTAAAACACACCTATTAGGGCTTCCCTGGTGGCGCAGTGGTTGAGAGTCCGCCTGCCGATGCAGGGGACACGGGTTCATGCCCCGGTCCGGGAAGATCCCACATGCCGTGGAGCGGCTGGGCCCGTGAGCCATGGCTGCTGAGCCTGTGCGTCCGGAGCCTGCGCGTCCGGAGCCTGTGCTCCACAACGGGAGAGGCCACAAAAGTGAGGGGCCCGTGTACTGAAAAAAAAATTTTTTAAACAAAAAAACCCCACACCTATTAGAATGGCTAAAAAAAAAAGAAAACAAAGAAAAGAAAATTGACAATACTAAGTGCTGTGGAGTCTTTGGTGTTGGAAATACAAAATGGCACACAGCCACTTGAGAAAACAGTTTGGCAGGTGCTTTTGTTGTTGTTTTCTTTTTCTTTAACAATAGATTTTCTTTTTTAGAGCAATTTTAGGTTCACACCAAAACTGAGCAGAAAGTAGTGTTCCCACACAACCCCACAGGCTTCCTCACCATCCACATCCCGCCATCCGCATCCCCACCAGAGCGGTGTGTTTGCTACAATCCATGCTCCTACGTGGACACATCATGTCCCCAGGGGTCCAGAGTTTACATCAGGGTTCATGCTTTGTCTTGAATCCACGGTTCAGACAAATGCTTAGTGACACGTGTCCATTACAGCATCATACAGAGCATCTGCCCTACCCTGAAAATCCTCTGTGCTTTGCCTTGTCCTTCCCTCCCTCTTCCGTAACCCCTGGCGACCGCTGATTTTTTTTTCCAATTTGTTTTTATTGTGGTAAAATAACACATAACAGAAAACTTACCATCCTAATCATCTTTAAATGTACAGTTCAGTGGTAGTAAATACATTCATAATGCTGTGAAGCTATCACCAGCATCCATCTTCAGACTTTTCATTTTGTAAAACTGAAACTGTCTGCATTAGACACTGACTCCCCACCCCCTCTGTCCCTGACCCCAGCACCATTCTACCTACTGTCCCTATGAATCTGACTACCCTCAGTCCCTCCTATGTATGAAATTGTACAGTACTTGTCTTTTTGTGACTAGCTTTTTTCACTTAGCATAATATCCTCGAGTTGTATCTGTGCTGTAGCACGTGTCAGAATTTCCTTCCTTTTTAAGGCTGAATAATCTTCTGCTTTATGTACGTCTACCTCACATTTTGCTTATCCATTCATCAGTGCATGGATGCTTGCGTTGTTTCCACAATTCAGTTATTGTGAACAATGCTGCTATGAACACGACTGAACAAATATTGCTTCAAGGCCCTACTTTCAATTTTGGGGGGCAAATACTCAGAAATGGAACTGCTGGATCACATGGTAATTCTATTATTAATTTTTTGAGGAACCGCCATACTGTTTGCCACAGTGGCTGTATCATTTTACTCCTACCAACAGTGCACAAGGGTTCCTGTTTCTCTACATCCTTGCCAAAACTTGTTGTTTTCTGGATTTTGGGTTTGTTTTTTTTTTTAATACTAGCCATCCTAATGGGTATGAGATGGTATCTCGTTGTAGCTTTGATTTTCATTTCTCTGATGATTAATGATGTTGAGCATGTTTTCACATGCTTATTGGCCATTGGTATATCTCCTTTGGAAAAATGTTTATTCAAGTCCTTTGCCTATTTTTGAATCAGGTTTTTTTGTTGTTGTTGTTATTTAGTTTTAGGAGTTCTCTATATATTCTAGATATTAATCTGCTATCAGATGTTTGATTTGCAAATATTTTCTCCCATTGCCTTTTTACTCTGATGCTAGTGTCTGATGCACAAAATGTGTTTAAATTTTCATAAAGTCCAACTTGTCTGGGTTTTTTTCTCTTGTTGCCTGTGCCTTTGGTGTTATATCCAAGAAATAATTGCCAAGTCCAAAGTTGTGAACTCTGAGCTCTATATTTTCTTCTAAGAGTTTTATTGTTTAGATCTTTGATCTCTTCTGAGTTAATTTTTGTATATGGTGTGAGGTCAGGATCAATTCTGTTCTTTGGCATGTAAATATCCAGTTTTCCCAACACCATTTGTTGAAAAGACAGTCCTTTCCCACTTGAACCTTGCCATTAAACTATATATGTTGATTGTGTTGATGGTTACAAGATGGTATGAATCTGTCAACTGCACACAAGGGTGAGTTTCACCGTATGTTAAGGTTTGAATTCCATGTCCTCTACTTACCTGCTCTGAAACCTCAGGCAAGCCCACCTTCCTGCGCCTCCCCTTCCTCCTCGATGGGTCAGACTGGATGGTAATTGTGGAGATTAAGCACCCAGGACACCAGGCCCGGGCTCTGGCAGGGCTGATGCTCTGTGGTCCCCACAGTCAGACACCATGGCCATGGTGGAGCCCCACATCTATGCACCTGGGCATTCCCAGGACATTAAAGTCATGTGGACACTCTGTCCCTCTGCCAGGAGCCACCGTGGCTACTGGGATCACCACCTCCTCTCAGCTCACCCTCCTGGGAAGCGCACAGCTGCTGGGCACCTAGGGCAACAGGTCAGGCACAGTGACCTCTGAGTCAAGCGACCACTGTGTTCTGGGCATTCTGCTGCTTCCAGCAACAGGCTCCAATCTCCAGGAGGGAAGAGAGTCCATCAGGGCAGCAGGTCAGGCACAGGGACCTCTGAGTCAAGTGAACACTGTGTTCTGGGCATTCCGTTGCTTCCAGCAACAGGCTCCAATCTCCAGGAGGGAAGAGAGTCCATCAGGGCAGCAGGTCAGGCACAGGGACCTCTGAGTCAAGTGAACACTGTGTTCTGGGCATTCCGTTGCTTCCAGCAACAGGCTCCAATCCCCAGGAGGGACGAGAGTCCATCAGAGCTCCTCGCTGCCCGGAGAACCCAGACCCCTTCATCCATCTCATGTGCCCCCGAGCCCCGTCTTCGCTGTAACAAGCAGTTTTCTGAAACAATCCGTTAACGGGGCCATCCTACAGAACACACAGGCCAAACGTCTGACGCCTGGTCTCAAGGACACATCCACAGCTGATTTGCAGTCCTCGCCAGACAGGCCAGAGCAGCAGACAGTGAAAAATTGTTCAGTACAAATGTCAACTACCACCCATTTGCAAAGAATCTCTATTCAGGGCTAGCGCTTAACATTTATCTCCACAGATCTGTGCAGGCCTCCCAAAAAACCTGAGAATGGTTGATTCAGTTTATATAGAGGAATATTGACAGTTATTACATATTATAAAATTATAACAATAAATCCATTTCACTACGTGTTTTCTCGCCTGACGTTTTCGTGCTGCACGGATAGGACCCACAGTGTTCATGGCACAACGGGGGAAGGCCCCTGTCTGTGCGCTGTCACCCTCTGCAGAGACCAAGCAGCCCTTCACCAGACGTTTGGCCCAGAGTGGTTGGTTCACAAAGATGGAATGGAGCAGTGCATCCAGCTGAGGGCTGACGGTCCAGGAAACTCATACCGAGAAATACCAAAATGGCATTTTCACGTCGTGAAGAAACCAACACTGAGAATGTACAAGATAGGCCCAAAGATGACGTGTATTGAGGGAAACACCACTTCATGTCCTGCAGGTCTGGTGACAGGCCCTTTTATCAGGGGACCCCAATCTTCGCACCCACTTTGGACACAGGAAGATCCTTTGGAAGATGAAGCCAGGGCCAGTAGGAACTCTCTATTGACTGAACTCTCCTGCAGGGCCGATAGCTCCACACAGGACGCAAGGCTTCACTGAGCAGTCCCCTCCCCTGGTAGCACTGCGCAAGGGTAGACAGGAGGAGGGCTATTCTCGCTTCTGATTTTTGGAAGCTTATTAGCATTTTAAACAATGTCTTCACTTCATTGTTCTTGGTGGATACGTGAGACTTGCCAAAGCTGTAAATCCCCAGCTCCGCGGGGAGCACTTTTTCCCAGGAGCAGGTGTCCTGAGAGAAGGCTTCTTGCTGCGGCGACCCGGAGGCCTGGCTGGCTCGCGGGAGATGCCCGGCCCTTCTCTCGTCCTGTTCTGATTTCCTGGCCTCAGGTCCTGACGAGGACCCAGCAAGCAGATGGCAACGCCTCCAGCTGGACGGCTCCATGCTCATTGGCACAAGTGGCCAGCAACATCAGCCCGGGGCGCCCGGAGGCCATCGGCGCTGTACTGGGTTCTTCTCCCCGTGTTTCGGGAAGATCCTTCCACGAGGATCTTTATTAGAGAGAAACTCTGTATTAGAGTTTCTCTCTTTATTAGAGAGAAACACCCAACATCCCAGTGTGTCATGGCGGCCAAGTTGAGGGGGCAGCTTTGGTGGGTGTTAGCATCTGTGGACACAGTGGTTAAAGGATCATAACGGCCATGCTTTGAGGTCATCGGCTGTCCTGCCCTTTCTCCTTTGACTCTTGAATCGTGCGAAGGAAGCGGCTACTGGGGCCACGTGGAATCTGACCTCAGGGAGGACCTAGAGATGCAAACCTTATGGTAAATTACTGGAGGTGGTGAGAAATGGGATAGTCCACGGAGGTTGTCAAACTGCCCTAAACACTGTTGCTCTAAATGCGTCCTGGGTCCCCCCCACACTCCCTGGACAAGGAGCCCATCCCCGCCGCCGCCGCTGCCGCCGCCTCCCAACCAGAGACACAGGGCTCCCCACCCTAACGACCAGGTGTGTCAAAACCTCCTCTCTGCAAGACGTCAAGATCACACATCTTCGGGGACTTCCGTGTGTCACCGGTGGCCCCGCTCGGGCCCCATCGAGCAAATGCGCTGGGATTCGACCCCGATACCAAGCCTCGGGTTTCCGAAGCTACAGAATCAAGCCTTCAGAGCAACGATTTGCTTTTAAAAGTGTTTTAATTACAAACGTGATTTTGAAGCTGGGACACAAAATGCCGACACCCTCTCACTGAGAACCCACCACTGCATACAGGTGCGTGTGTGTGCGCGTGCGTGTGCAGGTGTGCATCTGTGCACACAGCAGATTGTCTTCAATTCAAAGAGCTCTGCAATGACCGGTGGTGCTGGCTTCTCTACAGAAAGTAAACAGTCACTGGTGCAGACGTGTGCAGAGATGGACACACAACGGTAATGACACCACTGGAAGCAGACTGCTAGGACCCCCCCGCCTCGGTGCCCCCAGAGGCGGGTCCCTCGTATTTCACACATGCAGGACAGGAACACAGGTGCTGCAGGGACAGGCCAACTGTCGTGAGACTCACTCTGTGACGTGGGTGTGGCCTGCAGTGACAGGGGAGCCCTGGGGGCCAGAGGCGGGCTCCCAAACCTGTTGCGGTTGGGAGCCGTCTGGGGACTTTTTGTCAAGGTTTCTGGCCACCCTCGGTTGTCATGGTAATGCTTCATTTTGGACAGTGTACACGTGATGTTAATGCCTATCTTGCTCTTCAGCAAAATATTATTCAAGTAGTTTGAACTTAAATATCAAAAGTAATCTTTACATTATTGAAGATTGGTAAAAAATACAGACTCTGACAACTTTTCATTTCATTCAATCAGATGCTTTGGAAATCTTCACTTTTGCGTTACTGTAATCTAGAAAGCAATTCCTGGCCTTTATAAAGCTCTTGGTGGGACTTTTTTCAAGATCCATCTTTTCCTGTTATTGGTTCAAATTTAAAATACTTTCAGAAACACTTTGCCACCGCGTTCTAAGGAGGAATGTGGACCCGTCCTGTCACTTCCGTTATTTGTAACTTTTGTAATTAAGGGGGGCTGCAAGCTACACCAGCCCCGGCTCGGCTTCTGTCACATAAAAGGGGGCTGGAAAGAATTTTCCTTTTCAAACCTTAATGGAAACATGATGATCTCAAGTGAAGCTTCATGAAGAGACTGCAACAGTAGTAAAATGTTTGGCAATCAAAAGTTGATTAGAATTAAATCCTCAACCAGGGATGGTGCTATCTCCACAAACAGCCGTTAGAAAAGCTGGCTTCTGCTGTGACCGAAGCTCAGAGCAGCCACTTGACGGAGTCTAGCCTCTCGGGTCTCCAGGTCCAGGGGCCGGTCGGTCTCTCAGTAGATGTCTGGGCAGCCTGAGAAATCCCTCTCGAAGTAGCCCCCCACGTACAGCCAGTCGGGGGCCCCAGTGTACGGGTTACTGCCTCGGTGAAACCACCTGCGACACAGAGCAGGCAGTCAGGAGGCCAGTGGACAAGACACGGCCGTTGGTCTTTTCTTCCCCCTGGGATCGTGGCCCCTCTAATTAGGCATCATCACATCACACGTCAGTTGACACGCAGCCCAGAGCTGCTGGCCACCATCTTACGGGACACGGGGGAGCTTCTGCTCAGCCCCGGTGGGTGTGCGGCCCCCTCCCCCCTTCCTTGCCCTCGTGGCCACCAGGCGGCTCACCTCGTCTGCCACTCGGCCTCCTCCCTGGCCCGCTCCCTCCGGGCCTCCCTCTGCTTCTCCTCCAGCCGTTCCTTCTCCTGGCTCGCCAGATCTGGGTGCAAGCACAGGGGACTGGGTCAGGGCTCAGGGTGACAGGCAGAGCTGAGGGCTGAGAGGGCAGATGCTGGAGCACCCCTCACACCCGACCCCAGATGAAGAGTCACACTTGGGTTAGCAAACCACAGACAGTAAAGGCCGTCAGCGGGAAACCAAACCCAGGCGCGAGTGCACAAGCACACGGCCAGGTCCGGGCCCCAGCGCAGACGCCAGCGCAGCCCAGCCTGGCAGGCAGAGGGGCCTCGGGCCTGGGCGGGCATGCGGGGGCGCCCCTCCAGCCAAGCGACTTTTAAATAACAATGTGTCCAGCTTCTGAAATGTAATCTTACTGTCTGTTGAACCTAATAAAAAGACAGGGTACTTGCATTTTGCATGTATTCTTTTTCATTTCATTTTCCTAGTAATTCAATCTTATTTTATTTAGAGAAGAATTGGGCTGCAGCAAACTAGAAATTTTTAAACTCTTTCCCCACAGACATTTTGAGAAGCGCGATCTAGAAGACGTGAAGTGTGGTTGGTTAACGCGGATGCGCTCCCTTCCTGCGCCCACCCGCTCAGCCAGGGCCACGCACCCATGTTGCCGTTCTCCATGCCTCGGATGTCGGGGCGCAACCGGCAGTCGGTGGGGGCCAGGATCTTCTCCATGCCCGTCTCCAGTTCATTGAGACTAACCGTGAAGCTCGTGAAATTATACATCTGGAGGAGCAGGCACAGAAATTGTTACTATAAATGGCACTCTTTTCTGTGCACTCTTCACAGTTGGAGGCCACCGACACTCTAAACCCCTTCAGAGCAGCCAAGTGCCACCGGCTCCCTGGAGACACTGCTGTCAAGGTCACCGGGGCCAGGGCTCCTTCCCTGCCCTGACACGCACTCGCCTGGGGCTCCTCCCCTCCGCCCCCGCGTGGGGCACCCAGGCCCTCACCCTGTCGTCCCACCCACACGTCTGCCTTCTCACATCCTGGGGGCTGGACGGGAGTCTCCAGCTCAGCTCCTCCGGGGGGGCTGCTGCACCCACGGCCCCCCAGCCTCTGCCTCCCGACAGCCCAGACCTGGGGACTCGCCTCCCACCTGGCCTCCCTCCCGCTCTGGCCCCCGAAGCCTATCTCCGCAAGCGGCCAGAGGGGCCCACCTGGTCCCCTCGCTGCTCGAATGACCCCACATCACTCAGAGGAACAGTGGGGCTTGGGCCCTGGCCGATCCCCTGCCGGAAAGCAGCTGGATGGCCACGTCCTCCCCAGCCCCACCTCCCCCAGGTCCTGCTCCAGGTCACCAGGGCCCAGGAGGCCCGCCCCCAGCCCATCAGGCTGGTGGCTCTGCTGCGTAGGGCCGGGATCCTCGCCTGCCCTGCCCTCGGGCTCTGCTCGCGTTGACCTGGGCCCACCCGCACCGACTCAGCAGATGCTCACTGAACCAAAGGAATGAGTGTTATTTTTAAACATAAGCTTTTTTTGCTATTATTTTATACTAGTTTGTACTCTACTAAAACTATAATAGTGGCTGTGCTGAGGTAATGTATTTACCGATGAATGTTTTGTTTTGTTTCCTTTATTTTGCACATGCTGTGCTTTGCTTATAGGATGTGACAATACAATAAAAAATCTTATAGTATGTTGTGTATGTATTTGATATATAACTAACATATAACTTATAATATATTAAAAAAATATATAATTTATTACATGTGTTATAGTTCTCATATAATTATTTTTACATATTATACATTACTGTAAATATAATAAATGTATTATATTTATTATAATTAAATTATATTTAATTATAATTGTACTTATAATTTTGCATTACATTTAATAAGTTTATTATATGTAATGCAAATTATAAGCGCAATTTTCAAAAACAAACATCAAAATGCATTTAAGCACCTAAACTGACGATTCAGAAAAATAATCTCTCGAAACTGGTTTGGAAACCCTTTCGTTAAGACGCAGCCCGTGTAGGCTCTGAGGGCTCACAGTGTAACCCGGGTACTGTGATGTATGCACAGTGTTGATGTGTTGGGGTCAGGGCTTGGAGGGCAGGGAGTCCCTTGGGTGACGGTGGACGGCTGGGGGGCCTGGCTGGGGCAGGGGGTGCGGACCTGGGCAGAGTTGGGGGGCCGGGTGTTGACCCTCCAGAGTAGCTTGCTGCCCGGAATGACCTGCACCGTCTCCTGAGCCTCTGGCACGGCGTCCACCACGTCGCCGTCGGCCTTCTCGGGGCAGTCGTCCTGAAAGACACAGCATCTTGGTGCTCCCAGAGCCCCTCCAGCCCCGCCCGGAGCCCCCGAGACAGCAGCCAGGCACCGCCCTCCTTGTGGGGGGAGCCCGCACAGCCTTCTGGGTGTGACCGGACGGGGCGACACCTCCTAAGGAGGCTGAGGATGCCTCTCCCAGATGGTTATTCCCCCACGAGCTGCGCTTCTGCTCAGTCGAGACGGGGTTCGCACTTGGTGATTTCAGGGTGTTTCAGCGTTTCTAGACTGGGGATCACGTCTCAGTAAAAAGGTGCAACTGCTACTTCTTTTTCAAAATCAACGGGACGAAGGGGAGGAACAGAGTGGTTATTCAGGCAGCTGTGAAGGGAGACACTTAAACCGTGAGAAGCACAGCCTTGGAGTCCTCCCCACCCGCAGGTTATGTGCTTTGGTGCCAGAAGCTAAATAAAGACACAGCTCAGTGACAAGTACCCACACAAAACGCTCCCTCCTTGTGAGGTTCCCCAAAGGGGCGACAAAGCCAAGCTAATGCATTAAAACACAACACTAAATGGATTTAACATTCCACTGTATGGTCTTTAAATGGAACTTTACTATTTTTTTTTTAGTTTAAAAGAGCATTATTAGAAACGATGTCTAATAGCACCCATGAAATATCACAATATAAAAACACTAACGGGAGACTTCCCTGGCAGTCTAGTGGTTAAGACTCTGCGCTTCCACTGCAGGGGGCACAGGTTCAATCCCTGGTCAGGGAACTAAGATCCCACATGCCACGTGGCATGGCCAAGCAAACAAACAGAAAGCACTATCAATCCCAGTGGCAGCTGAATATTTTGTTAAACAAATATTGAACACCTCGGGTTTGGTACAGTCTAATTTATCATCTAGAAAAATGTGACACCTCTTTTGAACTACCACTTCTAGTTTTAAGCTCAAGTAGAACTAGTCTTAAGAAAATCAGTATTCCAGGGCTTCCCTGGTGGTGCAGTGGTTGAGAATCTGCCTGCCAATGCAGGGGACACGGGTTCGAGCCTTGGTCTGGGAAGATCCCACATGCCACGGAGCAACTAGGCCCGTGAGCCACAACTACTGAGCCTGCGCGTCTGGAGCCTGTGCTCCGCAACAAGAGAGGCCGCGACAGTGAGAGGCCCGCGCACCGCAATGAAGAGTGGCCCCCACTTGCCGCAACTAGAGAAAGCCCTCGCACAGAAACGAAGACCCAACACAGCAAAAATAAATAAATTAATTAATAAATTAAAAAAAAAAAGAAAATCAGTATTCCAAAGCTCCAAGGGGAAAGTATCCTTGTGAAAACTTTCCAACTGTGGGTATGTTACCTGGTACTCAGAACTAGAAACGCAGAAGTGACATCCACTTGCTTGTTTAATGGGTCTAAGCTAACAAGGTGCAGGGAAACAGGAGATTTATGAAGTAGTATCCAGAAGAGGGACTTCCCTGGCGGTCCAGTGGTTAAGACCCTGTGCTCCCACTGCAGGGGCCCAGGTTCGATCCCTGGTCGGGGAACTAGATCCCGCATGCCTCGCAGTGTGGGCAAAAAAAAAGAGAAGTATCCAGAAGAAAACGGAGGTGTCCTCTGATTCCGCCAGGCTTGGGGCGGGTAGAGGCACGATTGGGACACAGGTGAACTCCTCCCCCGTCCAGAATCAGAAGACAAGCAGCTTCACTTGAGAGACAGGTTCTGTGATTCACCCTCTGCAGCTGGGGCCACAAAGGCACTGCATCCCTCGCAAGCGAAGCGGCAGACCCGGCTAGGCTCCAACCACCCACCCCACCCGTGGGGGGACGCCGCACGGAGCCGCTCACCAGCTTTGTCTTCCGCAGGGAATCGGTTCTCTTCTCCTGCTTCTTGAAGGACTCGTACGCAGCAGGGTCCAGGCCCCACAAACACTCCGTCCATTTGCCATAGATCATAAAGAGCTTCTTTTTGCTGTAGTCAAAGGGAATTTTTTTAAAACCAAGTTACCAGTTAACAATTATAAACCATTCATCTAAACGTGCAGCACCTTAATTGTGACCACAGACTAAATTCTCATTCTGGCATGTCTTCTTTTAAATTTTAGGGATATTGCTGGGTGTAAATGCAAAGATGAAAAGTTTCATTTTAGCATCTCTTACTCGTGGCTTTTGAGACTAACTATTCACATTCCTTCACGAAAGCAGAAAAGAGAAAATGAAGGTACAAAAACCTGAAGAGCGAAAGACGGGCCGCAGGAGACGAGATGACGTGAGAGCAAGCGTACAACGTTATTACGTTTAACACCCTATGCTCCCGATTGTTATTTTTGAAATACATTACATTTTTATGTACCGTGTGTCCTGCAGCCCTTTTTCTATAAACCACATAAACAACCCTCCCCATATTCAGCTGATGTGGTCTGCTTTATCTTCATAACCTCAAGTCAGATACCCCTGTCACTGTCTGCCCACATTTTTTTTTTTTTTGCGGTACGCGGGCCTCTCACTGTTGTGGCCTCTCCCATTGCGGAGCACAGGCTCCGGACGCACAGGCTCAGGGGCCATGGCTCACGGGCCCAGCCGCTCCGTGGCATGTGGGATCCTCCCGGACCGGGGCACGAACCCGTGTCCCCTGCCTCGGCAGGCGGACTCAACCACTGCGCCACCAGGGAAGCCCCACATTTTTCATTTCGTAATAACCTCGACAGATCTTTCCAGATCAGCCATCAGAGTTCTCTGCCTGACTCCAAAGGAACAACGCCAACCGTGTTGGGCCCTTGTTTTTTTTTTTCTCACGTCTTCCTCAGGGGAGAGCATACAGTTGGCCACGCGCTCCCTGGAAAGGCTGCCCCGCCTGCCGCGGGATGTGCTGGGAGGGCCAGCAGGCAGGGACACGTGGCCAGTCCTCACTCAGCAGACGGCCTGGCAGACACTCTCTGTCTCCAAGAGATGTAGCGTCAGGAAAGAGCATCCAATGTCGGGCGGAAAACCAGAAACTCAGAACAGGACTGGCACGGCTCACTGAGTGCCAGTGGGCGTCCGCTCCGCGGCCTGCTTCTGTGGATGAGCTGACCACAGGGCGGGTCAGTGCTATTCTCACTAACAGGAATGCTGTCCCGTGAAGTCCACATACCAGGTCCTAACTTACTTCAAGGGGTGAAGTGGTCAGAGTCTTACGTCTAAAGGTGTTTTAAGGAATTAGAACAGGTGAATTTCTGGTACCCAGTAGAGTGGGATGGAGGAAAAGCACCCACTGCTTTACACTGGAAACTTCTACTCGAAAATGTATATATTTTAGGAGCTGGAAGGAATTTTATGGCTGTTATACGGCCCAAGTTACTTATTGAAAAAAAAAAAGAAAGAGAGAAATTGAGACCCAACACATAACGTGGGGGACCCCCCCAAAATTTGTTAAAATTACTACTGGCCATTTCTCTGCTCACAAAAACTTTAAAAGTCCCAAATTTCCAGATTGGAAAGAACAAATCACATGAGAATGATGCTCATAAGCTAGTGTTTGGGTTTTGCCTGACAACCGTTACGGATGCCAGGAGAGAGAAGGAAACACATGGTCAAATTCTAAAATCTCAGTCCTGTTTGCACAACTGCAGTTTTATCTCTCAGTGAAAATGTTGAACTTTCTCACATCCATTTTATCAAAAGAAAACAGACCCAGATCTTTTACCCTCAAAGAAGGGGAAGCCGGGCTCCATCAGTCACCACCCTGAATGGTGCACTTAAAATTAATCATTATCTCCTTCTGTGCTCAGTAATGAAATGCTTTTTCTAAACAAGAAAGAGTCATAACTTGTCCTCCCCGGCAGATGTCACTGGCACAACTACGTCTTTTGCAGAGACACACACGCCGTCCAGGCACCCTGTGACCCAACCCACACGCGGACCTACTTTTTGTCTTGAATGTACCCTTCCACTTTGTGAAGTTCTTTTCCAAACAATCCACACGGTTTAAAATGAAGCACACACTTATCTCCAGTTCTGCGGGGAAAACAAACAGGCTTCTGTTGTAGACATGAAACATCCAGGAAAGAGGGAGAGAGAAAGGAGGAGGGAGGGTGGGAGAGAGCGGGCAGACTGGAGGCCGCCCAGGGCGGGGCAGCATCAGGCCCGAGTGGACAGCACGGGGATCTTTCCGGGGGACGGAAAGCTTCGAGCACTTCCTTGTGACGATGGCTGCACAACTCAGTAGATTTACTAAAAACCATTTAAGTGTCCACTTTACATGGTGGATTTTATGACATGTAAATTACATCTTAATAGATATAACAAAGCCAACCAGCCATGAACTTCTAGGAATAAGGTCTGACAGACTGGACAGTGGACAACATTTGAGAATGGTCACTCTATTTTCATCAGGGAATCACACCATTCTTCAGTGTAGTTTAAAATTTCAAAATAAATTCACTATTGTGACTAAAAACAAAGAAATATCAACACAGAGCAGTAATGATGACTTCCATCAGTGCCAACCAGAAGCAGATCCAACCACCACCACGTGTGGGGCCTCCCAGCCAGCGAGGCCCGTCTGGAGGCCGAGGGGCACGGGGGACCAGGGAGGGGCCCGGAGAAGCTGACAGCAGCGTGAAACCACGGGCTGAGTGCCAGCTGGTGCTCTGGGTGCTGCACTGCCACCCTGACTGACCGCTGCACGACTGTCGGGGGCCGTTACCTGTGGTTTACAATCTCCACCGTCCCGTACTGCTCTATCCAGAGTTTCCCGATAATCACGTTGTGGACACAGCAGGTAGGGTTGGTCCACGTGTAGGCTTCATTATGTCTGAAAGACGCCAGAGAACAGCAAGTCAGAGGCCAGCGAAGCAAAGACGCTGTGCGACCTCAAAAGCAAAATACCAGACAGAATCAAACGGTAATTGACTTAAAACCTGCAGAAGAGCAGAATATCGCTTTGAACTCCCTGAACAGGGGCTACTTCTTTAGCATTCGTTTGAAATGTCCTTCTTCTCTCCTTTGTAGCAGCAACAAAGCTTTCTACTTAAATGTCGAGACAAGTTAATAAGCAAGAAAAGGCTGAGACAAAGGCAAGAGGTTTCCTGTGAAGCCCTCAACAGAACAGCCCCTCCACCCCAGCCTGCAGGAACCGCGAGGTCCCAAGCGCGTGGCCCTGGCCGTTTGGGGACCTGCGTGTGGCGGGGATGGGTCCTGGGGGTGCAAACACCTTCCCCTCGTCAGTCCTCATCCTCCCCGACTGGCCTTCTCCAAAGAGAAGAGAAACCCCACAAACAGGTGCTGAGCAGATGGCCAGACGTGTGTCTGACGCAGGGGAGGCTGCGTCAAAGAGCCACAATTCAGGGCAAAAATCAGCTCAATGCACAAACATTTCGCGATGAATATCTGGAATTCCTTGAATTTCCCAGGAACCCAAAGGTGTTAATTGACAAGGTTTGCGAACTTTCAGGTCCCCGTGCAGGGGTTGGGGGGTGGGTACTGGGAAGACCACACTCCCCCAGCCCGGCGGGGCCACAGGAAGTGCAATGACATCAGAAGCTTCCCATGGGGGCTACGGTTAGCGAGGCTCACACCCCAGGGAGCCGGCTGCACCCCTCGGCCTGGACCACCCGCGATGGGTTTGCAGCGCCAGGCGGTTGCTAGAGACTCAGTTTCTGCTCTGAGGGTCTTTGATCACCATCGGATTGGGCACATTTAGATTTAGATTTAACGGTGCTCGGGCATCCGGGAAGATGGCCCCTTCCCTCTCACCTCCTGGCGGTCAAGCCCAACCTCCCACCCTGCACACTCAACCGGGGCTGGTCTGCGTGACCAGTAGCACGTGCACATAGGGCTGTGTTCACTTCTGAGGTCAGGTCACAGAAGACACTGCAGGTTCTGTCCCGGGGGTGGTCAGCCCACCACCCCAGGCCCCGGCTCTGGGGGATGCACAGCCGTACGGAGCAGCGGGGTGGCAAGGAACCAAGGTCTCCTGCCAGCTGCCAGCACAGTGACCGTGAGAGCAGAGGCTCCACCCACTTGTCCTCAGGAGGCTTCCCGGCCCGCCTCCCGGCTGCGCCCGCACAGAACCCCCGCAGAGCCCCCCACGCTGCCCCGACCCCCAGCCCCCAGACACCACGGGAGGACAGTGCCGTTTCACGCTGCCGAGCTGGGGCTGTCACGCAGCGGGAGGTGATGACCACGACCAGGGACCGAACCGCAGAGATCAGGGGAGAGAAGACGGGACCCAACACAGTCAGATGTGAGGAGGACCCCCAGGGACAGCCAGCCCGACGAGGTCTCCAGCCTCCTTAGAGCAAGTCCCTGCCGCTGGAAAGGCTACCTGCCCGCAGAACATGCAGGATCCCTCCTCCAGAAGGACGTCTTCGTCCTAAATGGAAACGGATTTCCCTTCGGATGCGCGGCCACCCACTCACTTGAGAAGCTCCAGCGTGATGGTGCCACGGGGTTCCGCCTCCACACTCTTCCCCCAGAACTTGAGCTTCGGGTAGATGGAGCCGTGAAACAGGAAGTCCTGATGGAGGCCCTCCGAGTAAAATGCACTGATGGGGGGGTGGTGGCTGACCTGCTCGGATATGAATCTGAACCCTAAGTCTTCCCTGGGAACAAAACGAGGAAAAGAAAGGAGGGGGCAGGAGGGACAGTCAAAGGGCCTCATCAGTGACAGCAAAGCCCAGAAAGGTCAGCCCAACCCGCTCTCAGCGGGCCTGCAGCTCAGCGCTTGTGGCGCTGCAGGACCGCACGGCCACCCGGCCTCCACGTCTGGAAGAGGCGCTGGGATAAGGGGACCACGCATGCTGTCACACGTGGCAGAAATATGCGACACGGCTCCCTGACGTCACACTTGGTCTAACACTGACCACACGCAGAGCACACGCACACGCAGAGCACATGCACAGCGCACACACGCACAGCACACACAGCACACGCACACACGCTGTGCCTCCAGGGCCAAAGTCAGCACCACGCAGACAAGTAACAGTGCAGAGAGGCCTCCCGCCCTGCACGCAGGTGCACAAGGAGCTCTTAGAACCAGTGACTCAGAGAGCTGAGAGCAAACTGTCACCTTAGTCCTCGAGGGATGCCCACTGCCCAGTAAACCCAGAGTAGGACTTTCCAGCCTCCTTTCAAGGCTCCTGGCATTTCTGTGATGAAATGTCTTATGCCCCAAGATATTCCTGGCCAGGAAATAGGATTTTTAGTACACTCTCTTTTTCAATAAAAATGTCAGTTTTTAATTGTTCCAGAACTCTGAATACACCTACAGCTGTAGTCATTAAAAACTATAAAAGCTCAACCACATAATTACTAACTTAACTGGAATCAGAATTTCCAATCGCTACAGAGGAAGGAAAGTTGAAAAATTAGATTTTAAAAAGGTTGCCTACCAAGGTGTGTAATTTACAAAATGAATACTTGTCTAAGAAAAGAAAGTGTTATTTTTAGTTATCCACGAGCAATCTCTAAGGATGAGAAGACACTGGTGAATGGCCAGGCTTAGTTATGTTGTCCCCCAAACAGGAAGATGGCTCCGTCTCACACGTGTGGCACGTGGCACACACCGCAAGCATGACCTGGAAGTTGAGGCCCGACACCCAAGTTAAGAGAGAATGTCAGTGTTTCCCATCAGCCTGTGAAACTATAGTTCAACCCCTGAACTACATTCATGAAAAAGATGAACAGGGCTTCCCTGGTGGTGCAGCGGTTGAGAGTCTGCCTGCCGATGCAGGGGACACGGGTTCGTGCCCCGGTCTGGGAGGATCCCACATGCCGCGGAGCGGCTGGGCCCGTGAGCCGTGGCTGCTGAGCCTGCGCGTCCGGAGCCGGTGCTCCGCAACGGGAGTGGCTGCAGCAGTGGGAGGCTCGTGTACCGCAAAAAAAAAAAAAAAAGATGAAAAATTAGGGGTGTCACTCTGTATTCAGCATCTTGGGGGGTTTGTATGCTTTTAATCCATCTGCTTACTTTCCTTTGTCTGGAACTTTTATCATATTATGCTTTGATTTCTCTTTTCAGATATTTCGATGATGCTTTTAATAAACAAAAATGCTAATAATGATCTGACAGCTACATAAGGTCAGAATCTCGAATCCTGGACTAAAGCAAACTAACCGGAGGGAGGAAGCTTTTGCTCGAGAGAAACATCTAAGAAAGGAGGAAACTCTACATGAATTCAAGACAAAAATGTCCCCTTAAGAGTGACCCTCGGGGCAAGCCTTTCCCGTGCCTGGGCCTTAGTTTCCTCGCTTCTAAAAGGAAAGGGCTGTGCCTTATGGCCCCGCTTGCTGTGAGATGCCATAGCCCAAGGTCACATGCTGAACCCCTGTCATTCACAAAGCCCCCCGGCAGCACACATCACACTTTCTCCCAACTCGTCCAGCTTTCTCAGGGGCAATGCAATGTGGAGAACGGCTTCTCCACCACTCAGTGCCAGCCGACCGCTAAGCCACGCTAAAAACCCAGGGGGAATTCCCACTCCAGCAGCGTGTGGAGAAGGGGCCGCTGCTGAGCCATCCAGGACGAGCCAGAAACAGTGGAATTTGAAACTGACATGAATGTTGCTTTCCCAACCTGGGAAGTGACGTGTGTGCAGGTGTGTGCAGGCCGCCCGCATCACTAAGATGACAATTCCTCCCCAAATGGTCAGAAACCAGTGCAGATACACACACGCCCGCCCACACGCTTACACTGCAAACCTGAAGAGTGCCCGTTCTAAGCTGTCCAACATCCCCAAATCCCACCATCATTTACTCCCCATTGGAAAAACTCAACCATTAATAACATATGCAGTAAAGGACCCAAGAACCACAGGTGTGTGGTTCTTTGAATCCAAGAAGCATCGGTCACATAACACGCCACTGGTTTTATAAAGATGCTGCAAATTAAACCACACCTCGCAGAAATGCCCGAACACGAGCACCCAGCAATCTGACACCCCACACTGCATGCTCCCGGGCATCCCCTCTCCGTTCCTGGACCTAACGCGTTCTTCCGTTTTCAGCTCGGTTTTTTCACCAGGCTCCTGTCATGTCATTAACACAACAGCCCTCGTACGTGCACCATCTCCCCGCCCGCAGTAAACCCCTCAATTCAATCAGCCTGGAGGAATCCATGCTGGACAAGGAACCACCCTTGTCCTTCGCCAGAAGAACCTCGCGCATGAGACGGTCACGAGGGCCTGTTCCCTTACCTGGTTAACTCGTACGTTTCCCCCAAGAGTGGATTGAACGGCTTGCCGGTCCTCTCCCACTGGGAAGCCACAGCCGAAACCGCAAAGGCCGCTACAGACTGGAAACAACCACAGGCTGGTGAGGGGCGGCTGTCCGTGAGGATGCGGGAGCCGGGGCGGTGAGGGCGCCTCCCTCACTCGCTCCTGGGTGCCTTTTCAGTCCCCCACTCGCAACACGTTTGAAACCGCAGAACTTCCGGAGAAACACTGCTTATCACCCGCCACGTCCTCACAGCCACGGAAGGCAGGAACTCTGCCACCTCCCACCCCCAGCCCGGGCCTGCCTCGCAGGCCCTGTCCGTCACACACACGTGCACACACGTGCGCACACACACACACTCACGTGGGGTGATGGCGCTGAAAGGGCCCAAGAGGAGCCGAGTGCCGGCGCCGCCACCTGCTGCAGCCCTGCAGCCCCGACCACCAGGCAGCCGAGACCACGCCCACACAGAACGTGCCCCCGACAAATGCCTCGGCCTTTGGGCAGGACGGCACCCCAACATCCGTGCGAGCTGCGCTGGCCCTTCTCCCAGGTGTCCCACTGCTGAGGTGTCCGGGTCCCTGCCGCCACATGGCCAACCCGATGGTGTCACGTTCATTAAAAGCTACGGTCTGCACCCAGCCAAGCTGCAGCCAGCCTGGCCCTCCCCCCGAAAGGAGCCCACTGCCCACCTGCATCCTTTCCAGAGGCTGGGGCTGGCAGGAGGCTTTGTGGATGAGGTACACGTGCTCCATATACTCCGTGATCCGTTGCAGGAAACTCAGAGGCTCGTTGAAGGCGATGGGCATCGTGATCTTGGACAGCTCCTAGGGGGAGCCGGTGAGGACCCGTTACCGCTACCGCTACCGGCGGCTTTGCCCAGACACCAGCGCCCCTGCCCCCGCCCCTGCTCCGAGCATCACTCCCTGCAGACGCAGCTGCCTGCGCGGGACGAGACTGGAGAGGCTCTGCGGGGAGCCTGGCCTGGGAGACAGAGCCGCCCGCCCACACGCCCGTGGGCACTGTGCCCGCCACCCCACCCCCGCGCTCATGGCACACGAGCCTGCAGGCACCCCCAGGCCGCCAGCTCCAGTGACGACCCCACTCCTGGGTGTTCCTCGTGCCACCACCAGCTCCATGGTCCCAAAACATCGTTCCAACCCGTCACCCCAGGGTGACTTGGAAACTCCTCGGCCTGGCAAGTGAGACCCCCTAACGTGGCCCGCTCTCAGGTACCGTGCAGGCAGAGCAAGTGTGCAGCCCCCGGAGCAGGGGGAGGCCGGGAAGGCACTCGGGGACCCATGCTGCAGGGGCGCCGAGGGAGCCGGCATCTAGAGAGGGGGTTCCAATGCACTTCGACAAGGCAGAGGCCCCTCCCAGGAGCACGGCTCAGCAGCGCAGGACGGCTTTGTTAAGGAAGGACCAGGGCTGGACAGGAGGGGGAGGGAAGAGGAGATGGGGGAGGGGAGGGGAGGGGAGATGGGGGAGGGGAGGGGAGGGGAGATGGGGGAGGGGAGATGGGGGAGGGGAGGGAAGGGGAGATGGGGGAGGGGAGGGGAGGGGAGATGGGGGAGGGGAGGGGAGGGGAGATGGGGGAGGGGAGGGGAGGGGAGATGGGGGAGGGGAGGGGAGATGGGGGAGGGGAGGGGGGAGGGGAGGGGAGGGGAGATGGGGGAGGGGAGGGAAGGGGAGATGGGGGAGGGGAGGGGAGATGGGGGAGGGGAGGGGAGGGGGGAGGGGAGGGGGAGGGGAGGGGGGAGGGGAGGGAGGGGAGGGAGGGAAGAGGAGATGGGGGAGGGGAGGGGAGATGGGGGAGGGGAGGGGAGATGGGGGAGGGGAGGGGAGATGGGGGAGGGGAGGGGAGGGGAGATGGGGGAGGGGAGGGGAGATGGGGGAGGGGAGGGGAGATGGGGGAGGGGAGGGGAGATGGGGGAGGGGAGGGGAGGGGAGATGGGGGAGGGGAGGGGAGATGGGGGAGGGGAGGGGAGGGGGGAGGGGAGGGGGGAGGGGAGGGGAGGGGAGGGAGGGAAGAGGAGATGGGGGAGGGGAGGGGAGATGGGGGAGGGGAGGGGGGATGGGGGAGGGGAGGGGAGGGGAGATGGGGGAGGGGAGGGGAGGGGAGATGGGGGAGGGGAGGGGAGGGAAGAGATGGGGGAGGGGAGGGGAGGGGAGGGAAAGGAGCGCTGCCGGCCCAAAGCCAGGAAAGACGCTGGCCTCGCTCACGGCAGGAGAAAGGGAATAAAAGCCCATGGAGATCCCACTGCACACCCAACTCAAGTGGCAAACCCCCAAACCTCTGACCCCCGCCTGTTGGCAAGGCTGGGGGGACCCAGGCCACCCACACCTGCCGGTGGGAATGCAAAACGCGGCAGCCTCCGGAGAGGAGGGGACCCAGCCATGCCCCACCCCAGCCTTTGGTCTGGCGGCCCCGTGTGCAGGAGCCTAACCCCCAGTTCCTCCAGCGAATACTCAGCAAAAGGCCAGAAGCAACGCAAACATCCAACCACAGGGCCACAGTTAGTCAACTATGGGGCAGCACAGCGCGGTGACCAAAAGAGTAAGAAGCAGCTCTGCCCTCGTGGCTACGCTGTGGAGCTGAAACAGGTGGAGAGGAGCTGACCGTTTATCTACAGAACGGGAGGAGGAGGCCATGCAGTCGTTCTCACACGGGGGAAGGGGAACCAGAACGTGTTTTGATCGTCACCTCCAGACTGCAGGGAGGGCACAGGGACAGGAAGCTAAACGCTTGGAATATACCTTGTCTGAGAGATTTGACTCTGGACTTACAATTTTAAACCAAAATTAAATTTAGAAAAGCCATCTCTAAACACCGTCAATAAAACAGAACAAATGAGCCCACACAACCTCCCTGGAGGCACAGTCACCCAGAGGCGCTAAAGCGCAGGGACTGAAGATTCGCCCTCGGGGCGAGGACGACAAATGCCACAGACGTGCCCTCCTGAGCCGTCACGTGTGTGGGCGCAGCAGCAGGTCACAAGCTACATGCTGCGCTAAATCCATCAACTCCTGTGTCGTGAAAAATTGGGACTGTCAAGGTGGCAGAAGAGAGACAGACAGAAGACAGAAGAGGTTAGATAAATCCTGTCGCCTGGAATTTGGAGCATCGTTGAAACAAATCAAAACACAGCTCCGAACTCTCTCCCCTGAAAAGACCTAGAAACAAGACCAATCCAGTAGCCTCTCCCGGGCCCAGCTCTGGTCCTGAGCTCTCTCTCTCCCTGGACAACAAAGGTACAGGAGGAGCGGAGGCATCTTCTGTAAAGGAGTGCGGGCCAGCCTGAAGAGGCTCTTACAGCCAGAGACAGACAAGTGTGACTGGACACGGCACAGGGCCAACCCCGTGAGCTGGCTGGTTAGACCAGTTATGCTGCCAGGGAACCAAAGACATCATGTGAACACCTTGATAGAGAATCACTCATTGACCCCGACTGCCTTACACAAACCACATTCACAGTAGAGGAGGGACTTTCTCATCACAGAAATATTCCAGGTAATGAAAGAAGGGCAATCGTTATCAGCCGGCTCCGATTTGCAGGTCCTGATGAGATAAGGGGTCTGGGCACCAAGCACCAGCAGTTCTTAAATTCCGAAGAAGAGCAACAGAAAGGTCTTGTGATGGAAGGACCCAAAGGAGTCCCACACAGACTGCAAAACACACACAAGACAGCCATGCTCAGACGACTGGAAATTTGAACACAGAGTGGGTATCTGATGATGTTAAAGAACTGTGTTACTTTCAAAAGTAGGATAATAGGGGGCTTCCCTGGTGGCCCAGTGGTTGGGGGTCCGCCTGCTGATGCAGGGGACGCGGGTTCGTGCCCTGGTCCGGGAACATCCCACATGCCGCAGAGCCGCTGGGCCCGTGAGCCATGGCTGCTGAGCCTGCGCGGCCGGAGCCTGTGCTCAGCAACGGGAGAGGCCACAGCAGTGAGAGGCCCGTGTACCGAAAAAAAAAAAAAAAAAAAAAAAGAATTATGTTCCTTTCAAAAGTAGGATAACAGTATTGTGGTTGTGTTTAAAAAGAATCCTTATCCTTTAGTGATATATAAGACATGTTCACAAATGAAAAGGTGTTTGGAATTTGCTTCAAAATACCAGGGGAGCGGGGAGCAGTGGAGGGGCGGAGGACGCATGATTAGCCCTGACTGGCAGTGGTGAGGGCTGGTGGTGGGCAGGGTCTTCAGGAGATTCTGGCTACCTCTGTCGGAAACTGTCGTGTTCACTAGTCCGTGGCTGTTTCAATGAGCTGATGGGCAGTGAATAGAGGTGTGTCACCTCCCTGGAGGTACATCCGGAGAGATGAGCATCTCACAGGGGACAGCGGATGGATGCCGTGAAGTGGGGCAGTGCGACCCAACAAGATGCGGACGTCCGACCCCGAGTGTTACATCCAGCCTTACTCTGAATACAGCCTATGGTCAGTTCCTTGGGGAATGCAATGCAATGATGTCACTCTGCTGAAAAGAGGCTTTTGGTTTTAGACCTCTGAAGAGTCAAGACCGAGTGGCTTGTTGAGTTCATCACATCCCCAGATAGACACTTTTGTGAAGACCTGAATTGTGCACACAGTCGAAAACATAGGAGAGGACAGTGCTAAAAGAAAACAATCCTGAACATGTCACTTTAAAAGATCACAGATGTGTACAGATACACGTGTGTGAGCAAGCAGGGGTCAGTGTGCACTCTTAGGTTTTCCAGCTCTGTCTGCTGAGAGGCCTGGAGCAGTGACACCCCAGGAGCCATGAGCACATCCAGCACCCGGGTCTCGGTTTATACACACCATCCTCTAATAAAAGGTCATTGGTGGGGGCTTCCCTGGTGGCTCGGTGGTTAAGAATCCGCCTACCAATGCAGGGGACACGGGTTCGATCCCTGGTCCAGGAAGACCGCACATGTCGCGGAGCAACTAAGCCCTGCGCTCTAGAGCCAGCATGCCACAGCTACTGAGCCCCTGCGCCACAACTACTGAAGCCCTTGCACCTAGAGCCCATGCTCCGCAACAAGAGAAGCCACCGCTCGCCGCAACTAGAGAAAGCCTGCGTGCAGCAATGAAGACCCAACACAGCCAAAAATAAAATAAGTAAAAATTTTTTAAAAAAAAACGGTCATTGGTGGAAAAACTGGGGAAAGCCCAGTCAGGTACGTGCTGCAGTTAACAGTAACACCCCAGTGTGAGTGCTGTGGCTCTCATGTGAGATGCTGTCGTTACAGAAGGCTGGGTGAAGGGTAAAAGACTCGCTGTTCTGTGACTCTTCTGTAACTTTCTGTCAGTCTCAAGTTATTTCAAGATAAAAAGATGAAGTTCCCTCTGGGAAGAAAGAACTGATGGGCAAAAAATAAATGCATTAGAAGACTGGGCTGAAGACCATCCGAGAAGCAGTGAAGAAGTCATTTTTTGCAGCTCACGTAGCCCGAGTATGAGTCACCAGACGTGGCCGCGGCTGAGCACGCTGCAGCCTGCTCAAGGCAGCGCTTTCCCCTCCTGAGAAGAACCAGCCCCGACTCTCACAGTCAGGAAAGACCATAAAAGGAAAGGCCTACAACTTCTGGACACTAAGTATCCAACTATTTTTCCTGTTACTCTGCCTGCAGCCCAGGGTGGGTGGGCTGGGGGACACGGAGCCTCGGTCCCTTGGTGGGTGGCCAGGAACCCCACCAAAGCCCCCCAGTTCATGAGGATTATCCAAAGCCAGCTGGCTACGAGCACATCATGAAACACCAAGGTAAGTGTAAACCCATCTGAAGCTCCTTATGTCAAGACATTAACCTACAGAATGGGTGTCCCACTGCGTGTTAATACTTTGGCTTTTGTTCACCTTTTCCCCTCCTGTATTTGCTCCTCTCCTGTTTTATTATCTTTACATCATGCTGTTTGTAACTATGCAGAGTGCATCTTCTTAAACCACCAGTAGTGCAATAAATTCACAGGAATTAAAAATGTGTAAGATTCACACTTCAAAACGAGTCCATCTGAACTTACCAAGCCAATGCACTTTTTCAATATACTCCACACGCTGAAATCACTTCTGGTAAACATCGGGGCAGGCAACGATGTCCTGTAAAGGGGTAACCAGAGTGACATGTATTTATTCAACCAACATGAGAGTCACTTATGACAGATGGTTTTGCTCAATGACCATGTCTTCCTTTAATCTTTCTAAGCATTAGCATTTATCTATGCTGGCAAGCCTGCAGAGAAAAAAAGGACCAGACTGCCGCTGAAGTCCCAAAGAAAGCTTTCTGCATTGATCTTTGGAGGGCCTGCTAGGAAGCAATCATGGCCACACAGGCGACTTTCCTCCACGGAGCTGGGGAGACAGGTCGCTGAGTCCCCCCGGGCAGCCGTGTGCCAGCGGCCTGGAGCAGCAGCAGGGCCGCAGACGGAGGTGGAGCCAAGAGGACCTCAAGAGGGAACTGCATTAAGAAAACCTCTTCAGGGGCTTCCCTGGCGGTCCAGTGGTTAGGACTCCACGCTCCCAGTGCAGGGGGCACGGGTTCGATCCCTGGTCAGGGAACTAAGATCCCGCGTGCCGCGTGGCGCGGCCAAAAGAAAAAGAAAGAGAGAGCCTTCTCAGAAACCAGCTCTTAAACCCCTTTGAAGCCTGTGCTTGTCTTTCCTGAGGCACCTTCCTCCTCAGGTGTCTTCCCGCCAATGCCGGGGAAGCCCGGGCACAGGAGACCCTGCTCACAGTGAAGTGGGTCGGGGGACCATGGGCCCAGGGGGGCACGTGGGAGAGGAGGGCAAGGCAGCGGGAGACGAAATGGGAAAGAAAACGGACATTCACGAGGCACCACATGCCAGGCTGCTGGCAACCAGCACATGGATCCACTCTGCCAGCTCTCGTCTGGGGTCCCGAGCGGCCACGGCAGGACGGGCCCCCACTGTGAGGGAGCCACGAGGAAGGAGCGTGGCTCTGTGGACGGTGGGAAAGGGGTCCAAGGATGACCCTGGGGAGGAAGGAGCTGAAGAGATGGAGGTGGAGGAGAGGGCCGGAGCCAGGGGCATGGAGCCCCGACATGGCACCGAGGACCCCAAGAGGCTGGGACCACAGAAACGGGAGGGGCCGCCCCAGGAGAGAGGCAAGGGCGCAGGTCCTCATCCTAAGAGGAGAACCTTACTGTTGACGGCCCAAACCGCCACTTCAGAGAGGAAAAGGGGCCGCCGTCCCCGTCACTCCGGGCCACGTGCGCCTTGCCTGGGAGTTTAAGAGGGGGAAGGCGCATAATCAGACCTGTCCTCTGAGACGGCCAGAAGGAAGGAGCAGGGGCGGAGCAGTGAAAGAGGCGCCTCCTTGGGGGATTCAGGAGCAGTGGTGGGAGGGGGCCGTGACAGGAGCGGGCGAATGAAGGCATCCAAGGCGCGTCTGGAGGCTGGCGTGTCAGGCCTGAGGCTGCAGACCGGAGGGAGCAGCGGGCACTCGGGCGGCTGGAGCCAGATTCCCGCCTACAGGGTGCGGGGCACTGACGGCAGAGGTCCAGGCCACACGAGTGGGCAGGAGGTGCTCTGATAGCTGCGGGGCCCCAGGTGGGCACTGGGTGTCAGCGCAGGGCAGAGATCTGGGGTGAAGCTGGGCTCCCTGGAGCCGAAGCGCAAACAGCGCGGGGTGGACAGAGGCTGCCATCTCCATCCACCTGACTCACGGCTGTCCCGCCTACGTCCCCCCTTCTGCTGGTGAAGGCTTAGGTCCCTGTCATCAGGATCTGCCTGCATGAGAATGCAGTGCTGGTGGGAAGAGAACGGCCTGTGGTCTCGCTGCACTAAACAACCCTCCGAAACTCACACACGGGGTGAGAGGTCGACGCGTCAAACGCAGGCGGCTCTGCGTGAAGCTAGCAGTTGGGTCTGATACCAGTGACCTCTGGCTCTGTGCCAGGCCCCCTGCCAACGCTAGGGCGCCCACGGAGCTCAGTCCTCCAGCAACCCCAGGGCAGGGACGGCCGCCCGTCCGCTTACGGACGGGGGTCACGTTGAGGAAGCGCCATCACTGATCTCCAGGGACCACGCAGAGGGCCAGTGGGTCTCGGGGTCTTTGGCTGAACAGGGCCCTGGGTCTGCCCAGGGGGCAGGGCCCAGGTGACACGGGACGGATGTTCCTCCAGCTCAGGGCCCGCTGCAGATGTGGGGCGAGGACAGGCGTGCTGGGAGACTCCAAACGTCCGTGTGGGATGACATACCTGTGCTTTTGAATTCCATTCTCTTGAGGAGGCCTCTCCCCAACTTTTCCAATCCCATTACTTTTGCTGGTGTCCACATGAATCACGCCAGTGACTCTCTGATTTGCCTCTGAAAATTCCCCAGAAGAGTTATCAGAATCAAAGCCTGTGCGAGACAAGCAGAGTGGTAACTTCTGCAGGACTTGGAATATGGAAAAGCCTACCTCTAAGAATTCTCACTCGGCAAGCAGGCACCTGAAGCTCGAAAGTGCTTTTGACTGACACGTTCAGCGTAACAAACTCTTCTTCCCAAGAACCGAAGGTTGAGGCGGAGAACGAGGACCACTCCCGGGGGCTCCCCGCATGAGGCCACCACCCTGCCACCAACGCCACACTCTCCAGGTCCTTACGTGGGGGGCGGCTCCTAGGCACTAGGACAGGTTTTCCCCGGTGTCGTCAGTGACCGTACCCTCTGGGGCGGGCACCTCCGTGGTGTTCACACCTAACTCAGGCTGCAGCCCCTTCCCCCTCTGCACGAGTTGCAGTCAAGCTCCACATCACGCCCTGCAACACAACCTGCTGCGGTGTTTCTAGGACCGAGCACCGCGCAAACACACCGCCAGAACCTACCAAACCAACCAACAGTAACCGAAACAGCAGACGATGGGTGCGAACGCAGAGGGCACGCCATGTACGTGGAAACCTCAGGGAAAGTGAACTATTAGGACTTGTGTGAAATACAGTCGTGTGGTCTCCTGGCCCATTCCATCCCCCGAGTACGAGTAACAGCACCCTGGGCTGTGCTCCGTGCCCCTTGGGCATCGGGAACGCTTTCTCCCAAAGCGACCAGTGACTATAGGGAAAAGGAAAATGGGTTTCCTCTCAACTCAGCCAGTGCAATCCACTGAAATACTCAAGTTCTGCTCCAGAGCAAGTCCAGTCGGGAGCTGTGGTTGCCAGGGCAAGTCCTCCCAGCTGGGGTGGGCAGCTCCTGACCACTGACTATCGATGACCTTGACTACTTCGGCGAGGGCACAGCCCACGAGGAGCTCAGGGCTCCCGTAACAGCCCCTCATTTCCGAGAGGAAGGCGAGGCCCAGGGTGACAGGCCAGGCGGTGACTATGGTCAGACACAAAACATAAACAAACCCGCTGCTAATAAGCCTCCTTGAGAAAACGCAAAAATAACCTTCCTTTGTATTCTTCTACATTGACAGATGCACAAAATATAGTAGTATTGAGATTTATTACACAATGAATTTGAAAGGATATATTAAAAATGAACCTCTTAGACTTCCCTGGTGGCGTAGTGGTTAAGAATCCGCCTGCCAATGCAGGGGACACGGGTTCGAGCCCTGGTCCGGGAAGATCCAACATGCCGCGGAGCAGCTAAGCCCGTGTGCCACAGTTACTGAGCCTGTGCTCTGGAGCCTGCAAGCCACAACTTCTGAAGCCCACGTACCTAGAGCCCGTGCTCCGCAACAAGAGACGCCACCGCAATGAGAAGCCCGCGCACCACAACAAAGAGTAGCCCCACCTCGCCACAACTAGAGAAAGCCCACATGCAGCAACGAAGACCCAACACAGCCAAAAATAATTATTAATTTTTTAAAAAATGAACCTCTTAAATAATCAATGCTTTCTGAAATAGCCTGTCACCTCTAGTTTTTGCTAACTATCCCCAAAGCAACATCTACTAATCCCCAGTCTAAACTTAGCCTGAAGCAGTCCCTGCTTAAGGATGCTCAGTCCTATGGACCTGGTGTTACCCTGCACGGGTGTCCCTATCTCCGAGGACCTCCCTCAGCGCTGAGATTCTGGGTCAGTGTCAGGTAGAAACCTCATTTAAATCACAGCCCTGGAGTTTGCCCAAGAAAACAAGGCAGCTCCTCCCTGACAAGTGCATTGAAGTCTTGTCTCTGACGAAGCCAACACTACATAACAGTTTAAACATTTTAATATACAACACATGTTTATTATAGAAAAAGAAAATACAGGCAAGCAAAGGAGAAAGTTGAAGTCATCTGTAATCTGATCACTCAGAGATACCCACCTTTGACAGGTTAGTCTGACTTTTTACAACCCTTCATCTGTACATATTTTTCATGTACTTTAAAACCTTTCAATTTAAAGGTACTGATTCTTGGGCTTCCCTGGTGGCGCAGGGGTTAAGAATCCGCCTGCCGATGCAGGGGACACGGGTTCGAGCCCTGGTCCGGGAAGATCCCACGTGCTGCGGAGAAGCTAAGCCCGTGCACCACAACTACTGAGCCTGCGCTCTAGAGCCCTCACGTGGTAACTACTGAGCCCACAAGCCACAGCTACTGAAAATAAATAAATAAAGGTACTGATTCTTGTAGGAAGTAACTACCTATCTTTTTAAAATTTATTTATTTATTTTGGCTGCGTTGGGTCTTCATTGCTGCGCACGGGGTTTCTCTAGCTGTGGTGAGCAGGGGCTACTCTTCGTTGCGGTGTGCAGGCTTCTCACTGCGGTGGCTTCTCTTATTGTGGAGCATGGGCTCTAGGGGCGTGGGCTTCAGTGGTTGTGGCTTGTGGGCTCAGTAGTTGTGGCTCACGGGCTTAGCTGCTCTGCGTGGCATGTGGGATCTTCCCGGACCAGGGCTTGAACCCGTGTCCACTGCATTGGCAGGCGGATTCTTAACCACTGCGCCACCAGGGAAGCCCCAGTAATTGCCTAGTGAAGTCATTCATTTAATAACTGCTGGGTTTAAACACTTTTTAAATTAGAGTCACAAGGTAAGACCGATTCTATAAACAGTGAAGTAGTCACTGTCTGGGTATTTCATTGCATTCGGAGACTTCATATTTTTCGTCTTTCTGTTATTTGCTTGGGAACCAAAGGGCTGAGGTGAGGAACTATTTTCACCTAGACGTCTGCCTCTTCCACCTGCATCTCAGGGACACGCGGAGAGGTCCCGCCGTGCGGAGAGGCAGGGATGGGGTCACCTACACGCCACACTCCATGCAGTTCAAGCCCTCTCTGGGGAAAGACCTTCCGGAGTATCGGCTACACTGGTCCCAGGTGAAAGGGAGTTTCCCAGGAGGCTCCCGGGTGAGAAGGCCGCGCCGAGGCCGGGCCCGCTTGGTCTCAGACGTGGTCAGCCTGCGAGGGCCAGGCGGCCCGAGGGCGTGACTCCCTGACAAACACCCCGCTTGGTGGGAATTCAACTGCGAAAGACTACTGATGAGCGTGCGGGTTAAGCAGACAAGCACGCTTCCCAGGAAAACACGTCTACAAGGAACACGATAGCTATGAAGTCACGGAAGGTAAGAGGACTCGGCAGTTCAGCCTCTGAAAACAGCGACGAGCTCAGGGCCTGCTCCTCCGGGGGCTTCGGACAAGAATAAGTCAATAATCTCAGGCTGCCCACCCCTCAAGCTGCTC
Organism: Hyperoodon ampullatus; assembly: GCF_949752795.1. Classification (NCBI taxonomy): domain Eukaryota; kingdom Metazoa; phylum Chordata; class Mammalia; order Artiodactyla; family Ziphiidae; genus Hyperoodon; species Hyperoodon ampullatus. Next base: position 87,189,590 of record NC_136927.1, on the reverse strand, counting down.
CAACCCTTCACTTAGGAGAAGCATGGCCGGTGAACACCCAGGGGCACAGGGACAGGGCTCCACGAGACAGGAGCGCCAGCAGGGACGGCAAAGGTGTCCAGGGGAACAGTGACAGTGCTCAGGAAAGAGCCTTTTGTCGTGCTGGGCACCATGCTCTTTTGGCACTGATTACGGAAGCGCCCCTCTGACTGCCCTTGGGAGGGTTAGCACTGAAAAACCCGGCGGCAGTAATATTTCAGAGCTGCTGTTTCTATGTTCCCACACCTGAGAGGGGGGCATGGGCTGGAAGAGTCTCCTGAAGTCCGTCTCCACCAAGGAGACCCCTCAACAGAAAAAGCAAAGTGACGGTCCCCCTGCTGACGAGGAGGGTGGAGGGCAGACAACGGGGGGCGTCTTGAACGTGAGTTCTGGGGCCCCCTGTGGTCATCTGTCCCTCGGGCGGGAAGAGGAGGAGGAGGGGTTGGTTGTCCTAAGCAAATGTGAGCCAACCCAGCCCGCCTCTCCTCCCCCTGCCACCCCGCCATGCGCTCTGCCCACCAGGCTGTGCACCAGCGCTCACAGCGGTGTGTGGGAAGCGAAACAGAAATGAACTCTGACACAGTAAGAGCTGCTGGCAAAGCAAGTAAATGTACTGTTTTTGGGTAGACTTTAAGCAGTGCAAAACACGATACAGTTATAAGACAGGACAATACGTTTTTGATCATTAAGTATAAATAATATAAGAATGCTGGCCATCTCACACCCCAGGGCAACTCTTAAAGACTAAAACACAGTTGCCCTTTCTTGTTATCTTTAGTGGTCCAAAGTTGATGTTTTTCCCCAAATCTAGGATAGGACACATGCTTTTACTGAAGGCTGGTGCCTGGGAACACGTCAGCTCTCTCCCCACACAGTTTTCCCGGGCCGTCCTCGCGTCCTCGGGCTACGGCCGAGGCCTGGGTCCGAGGGCTTCGTGCTCACGACACGACCTCTGAACTGGCCTCTCCCTCCGCTCACCTGTGACGGCATCGAAGAACTCCTCCTCTCCGTTCATCCTTCAGTGCCAGGCTCCGCCGCCGCCTGATCTGCAGGGTCTTCTACTGAATCATTGTACTGGGTCTACATCGACAGTGTAAGAAATTTCACGTTATGGACTTTTTAAGGTAAAAATCCAATAGGCACTGGAGATCTAAAGGGAAAAAAAAAACACATTTTGGTATACTTAGCTTTCTTAAGTTGTACGGTTTAGAAACATTTAAAAATACCCATTCACCATTCTTGAGGTCAATCTCAATTACATCTGAGCAAAGAAGTAAAAGGAATGATCTCATACAAGAGGAAACAGTCATAATATCCACATCCATCAACGGGTAGCACAGCAACAAGTAACCGTTATCTGGAGTTACTTTAAAAGCCACTACACTGTATAAGGAAGCAGTGAAACGACTAATCTGGGGGTCGCGTGGACACTCCGAGAGGCAGGTTAGCTAAAGTGAGGCATCCACACGCCGGGGCCCCAACACACCTCCACTGACAGCCAATGCAAATCTTTACCAGAAGCTGGAACAAACGGTTATAAGTAAATGCAAAGGTATGTGTAAACATTTATTTCACATCAACCTGAAACCAATTTTCAATTCTAGAGAATTAAGACTGCTGTGTACCTTAGTTGTTATCAGTATAAACTGTAATCAACTTAAATTTTCTCAAAGTTATTTTAGCTCAATATTTTAGTAGAACTCATGCATATTAACTTCTCCCAACATGAAGCGCAGTATTTCATAAATGGCAAGAGACTGAAGCAAAAGGTCAACCTGATCCCAAAAGGTTTGACTTTTTATGAAAATAAGCAGAGACCCATATTTAATTGTGTGAGCCATGTAGCGACGGGACCAAGACCTCTCCTCCAGTTCTGAGAGCAGTGAAGGAACACGTGGTCCCGAGGGGGGATGCATCCTCTGTCCTTGGAGTGGCCACACGGAGCTTGGTGACACCTCCAAAGCGCTCATCTCTGGGCTCCATCCTGAGCACATGTGAGCGTCTACATTATGCAACAAACTGGCATTAGGTCATTCCGCTCTTCCTTCCCCAAAAGGCTCTTCCAGAGCTTCCTTTTCCTTTCCCAACTTCCCAACCAGCCAGCAGAACCGGACACCTATGCAGCTTCTGGAAACACCCATTCAAAGCCTCACTCAGTAGTTGATGGTTGGGTTTTCTTTGGCAAATTAGAGAAGCTGTTATTATTTGCTTCTGATTCCTCTCTGATATGACAGGTCCCATCTACAACACCCTGCAATATATTTGATCTCTAGAAGCCACTAAAAGGAACCAGTGTTCCCTGGAGGAGAAATGGCTCAGTCCAGGACTCGGGTCCCTCTAGAGGCAGCAGGAAGCTGGCAGGACTACTGGGGTCACATCAAAAGGCTCAGTCGAACCTACAGAGGTTCCCACTGTGACAACGGGGCAATGTGAGCCCCGTGAACAGCCAGACGGATGGAACACATTCCATATATTTAAGTCCCTGAGTTCACAGAGATGCTGAAAAAGAAATTAACTGGTCACCACTGGATGGATGATGCCAACACAGTCTTTTGAAAACTAGGACACGACAGGAAAGCGTCAAGCCTTTCAGCTGCCTTCCTGTGCAGACTCCCTGTCCCACTTTATTTATTTATTTATTTGGCTGCATTGGGTCTTAGTTGCGCATGTGGGATCTTTCACTGTGGCGAGTGGGCTCTCTAGCTGTGGCGCGGGCTCTAGAGCACCCCGGCTCAGTAGTTGTGGCACGCGGGCTTAGTTGCCCCTCGGCATGTGGGATCTTAGTTCCCCGATCAGGGATCGAACCCACGTCCCCTGCATTGTAAGGAGGATTCTTAACCACTGGACCAGGGAAGTCCCTCTCTGTCCCACTTTTTAGAGGTGCTCTTGCCGATCCATGAAGGACTCAGGGTGTGTGGCATCACCGTGTACAACCCTGATGAATTCCCACGTCTGGTCGCTGACCACCCACAGCTGTGCTATCATAGACCCAGATGTGCTATGCGACTCCTCTGAAGGGGTCCTGTCAAGAAAAGCAAGCCAGGCTTCCCTGGTGGCGCAGTGGTTGAGAGTCCGCCTGCCAATGCAGGGGACACGGGTTCGCACCCCGGTCCGGGAGGATCCCACATGCCGTGGAGCGGCTGGGCCCGTGAGCCATGGCCGCTGAGCCTGCGGGTCCGGAGCCTGTGCTCCGCAACAGGAGAGGCCACAACAGTGAGAGGCCCGCGTACAGAAAAAAAAAAAAGAAAAGCAAGCCAGAACCCAGCCCTCCTCCAGCTGTAACTACCAACTTACAGAGCACAGAGAACAGAGGAACATGCTAAATGCCACCGTGGGGGCACGGTGGGCAAAATCCAGACTCTGGGGAATTCTACAGGGCAAAGCCCAGCTTCTTCAACCAACAAATCACAAAGGAAAAAGAGAAGGACAGGTGAAGGGATACTTTGCTATCTCGACTGAGGTGACAGTTTCATGGGTGTAGACATATGTCAAAACTCACTGTACACTTTAAATATGTGCAACTTAACTGTATGTCAAATTATACCACAAAAATGATACTTTAAAAAAAGGCACAGGGGCTTCCCTGGTGGCGCAGTGGTTGAGAGTCCGCCTGCCGATGCAGGGGACACGGGTTCGTGCCCCGGTCTGGGAAGATCCCACATGCCGCGGAGCGGCTGGGCCCGTGAGCCATGGCCACTGAGCCTGTGCTCCGGAGCCTGTGCTCCGCAAGGGGAGAGGCCACAACAGTGAGAGGCCCGCCTACCGCAAAAAAAAAAAAAAAAAAAAAAAAAAGGCACAGGTGTCATAACTGCATTTTTCTAAAAGAGCCTTGGGACTTCCCTGGCGGTCCAGTGGTTAAGACTCCGTGCTTCCAGTGCAGAGGATGCAGGTTTGATCCCCGGTGGGGGAACTAAGATCCCATATGCTGTGCAGCACCGCCAAAAAATAAAAAAAAAAAATTTTTAATATATTTTTTAAAGAGGCCTTATCATTTAGAGCTACACACTGAAATATGTACAGATGAAATGATAGCATGTCTGGGATTTTCTTCAAAATGACTTGGGAGGAGTGGGCAAGGTGATTAATGGGACAAGATGGGCCAGGAACTGGTAAACTGCTGAGGCTAGAAATGGGCTCACAGGGGACCGCTGTGCTATTCTGTCTGCTTCTCTGTACATTTAAAATCTCCCGGGACTTCCCTGGTGGCACAGTGGATTGGGAGCCGCCTGCCAATGCAGGCAACACGGGTTTCATCCCTGGTCCAGGAAGATCCCACATGCCGCGGAGCAACTAAGCCTGTGCGCCACAACTACTGAGCCTCTAGAGCCCGCGAGACACAACTACTGAAGCCCTCGTGCCTAGAACCCGTGCTCCGCAACAAGAGAAGCCACCGTGATGAGAAGCCCGTGCACCGCAACGAAGAGTGGCCCCCATTCACCACAACTAGAGAAAGCCCGCGTGCAGCAACGAAGACCCAACGCGGTCAAAGATAAATAAAATTAAATCTTTAAAAAAAAAAAGTATTTAAATAATAAAAGACTACATCCTTGGGCTTCCCTGGTGGCGCAGTGGTTGAGAGTCCGCCTGCCGATGCAGGGGACACGGGTTCGTGCCCCGGTCCGGGAAGATCCCACATGCTGTGGAGCGGCTGGGCCCGTGAGCCATGGCCGCTGAGCCTGCACGTCCGGAGCCTGTGCTCCACAACGGGAGAGGCCACAGCAGTGAGAGGCCCGCGTACCACAAAAAAAAAAAAAAAAAAAGACTACATCCTTTGTTATTAAAAAATAAAATAAAATAAAATCTCCCATAATAAAAGGCATGTTGAAAGCCGTGGTATTTTCCTTTTTTATATGCTTCCTCACCTGTAACAAAAGTCCTAATGTTAAAAGTAAATCAATCCAAACTTATGGAGAATCTTTAAAATGAGGGTGTAAGATGTCAGGTTGGACAAACACTGAAGTCACAGGCTGGGCCGACAGCTGGGGCTGTGACACGGCTGCAGTCCCTGCGATTCTGCTACAAGGACCACGCGGTCCGACCCTCACCAAGTACGGGAGCCCCACCTGGGGAGGCTCCACAAGGTCAAGGCCAAAAGCCTCACAGCAGCCATCAGACTTGCTGGCGTGTGCAAGGTGGAGAGTTAACCCCACCCAGTGTGCAGGCGAGTCACACATTGTATCTTCTTTGTTTTGCCCAGTGGAAACTAGGCACTGCTGCGGAGTATCCACACCAGAGGGCGGTGACGAGGCCAGGCCTGGAGGGGGGGCCTCTCCCGGGTGGGGGGCCCTCTGGGGGCAGAGAGGGCAGGGCATCCTTGCTCCCCCTCAGTTTCCCCCCCACCTGACCCCCCCCTCAGAAGCCTTGCTGCTGCAGGACCCGCCGGTCCGCACCCGGCTGAGTGGCCTCTGACCCCGAGGTGGGCCCCGCCCCCATCCGGCCACACCCCTGTGGAGGGGACCTCGGGGCGGGCGGGAACAGAAGCCTCTTTTCCAACGTGTCTGTTGTGCCCTCAGAGAACGATCCATGAAGACAGTGCTTCAGGAAAGGGCTTTCTTTTTTTAAATCAGCTCTTTCTGGTCAGCTGCTTCCTTTTCTAACTCCAGAGAAAAACACGGAAAAATGAGCTTGTGCTGGACATCTTCGCTGGCCTCCGGGGCCCCTCCTCCAGCCCCGCAGCAAGCGCTCCCTCCCGGCCTCTTCAGGGGACACCAGCCAGGGCGCCCCACCGCTGCCAGGTCCGCACAAGGTGCCTGGCCCCCCACAGGGCCCCCCAGCTCTCTTCAAGGTGCCCCACTCCGACCGCGCTGCCCCGAGCTCCCAGGACCCGGCTCCAAACGCAGTGTCCACCGCCACGTACATGAAGACCTGCATTCAAGTCTTACAAACCCATCTTTACATTTTCTTAGAAAAGCAGACCCAGTCACTGAGGAATAAGTGACTGGCTAAGGGCCCTGGGGGTTAATCTCCACGGTCAACTCACTAGAGACTCGAATTGCGCGTTTACTTCTCTTTCTCAATAAAGAACGGGCAAGGCAACCTAGATGTGATCTTCACAAAGAAAGAAAAGCTCACCAATAATGTGAAGATTCTAAAGCTACTTTTGTGGTTAAATATCAATTCTGAATTTAAATTGTTCAAAATAATATAAATTTTATTTAGTAATTTAAACATACGTTAGCAAGCATCAACCAGATAGAAGATAAACAGAGGACTTGAACAACACAATCAACCAACTAGATCTAACAGACATAACAAGAACTCCACCCAACAACAGAATAAACCTTCTTCTCAAGGTCACATGGGACGTTCTCCAGGACAGACCATATGTTAGGCCACAGATTACTTCTCAAGAGATTTTATTGATTGATTGATTGATTGATTTTTGCGGTACTCGGGCCTCTCCCGTTGCGGAGCACAGGCTCCGGATGTGCAGGCTCCACGGCCATGGCTCACAGGCTCAGCCGCTCCACGGCATGTGGGATCTTCCCGGACCAGGGCACGAACCCAAGTACCCTGCATCGGCAGGTGGACTCTCAACCACTGCGCCACCAGGGAAGCCCCGACTTCTCAAGAGATTTTAAATGATAGATATACAAAGCATCTTCTCTGACCATAAGAGAATGAGTTAGAAATCAGTAACAGGTACTATGTATAAAGCAGACAACTGGGCTTCCCTGGTGGCACAGTGGTTGAGAGTCCGCATGCCGATGCAGGGGACACAGGTTCGTGCCCCGGTCCGGGAAGATCCCACATGCTGCAGAGCGGCTGGGCCCGTGCGCCATGGCCGCTGAGCCTGCGCGTCCGGAGCCTGTGCTCCACAACGGGAGAGGCCACAACAGTGAGAGACCCGCGTACCGCAAAAAAAAAAAAACAAAAAAACAGACAACTGATGGGAACATATTGTATAGCACCGGGAACTCTACCTAATGCACTGTGGTAACCTAAATGGGAGCAAAGTCCAAAAGGGAGGGGATATCTGTATGTGTACAGCTGAATCATTTTGTTATGCAGTGGAGGCTAATACAACATTGCAAACCAACCATACTGCAATAAAAATTAATTTTAAAAAATCAGTAGCAGAAGGAAAAATGGAAAATTCACAAAATTCTAGAAACTAAGTAACATTCTCTTGGGAATTCCCTGGTGGTCCAGTGGTTAGGACTCGGGCTTTCACTCCCGGGGGCCTGGGCTCAATACCCAGTCAGGGAACTAAGATCCCACAAGCCTCACGGCACGGCCAAAACAAAACAAAACAAAAAATTCTCTTAAAAAACCAACAGATCAAAGAAAAAAGTTACAAGTGAAATTAGGAAATCTTTAGAAACAAATGAAAACACAACACACCAAAATTTACGGGATGTAGTGACAGCAGTGCTAAGGGGAAAATTTATAGCTACCATCGCTTACATTAAAAAAATAAGGACTTCCCTGGTGGCACAGTGGTTAAGAATCCACCTGCCAATGCAGGGGACATGGGTTTGAGCCCTGGTCCGGGAAGATCCCACACGCTGCAGAACAACTAAGCCCATGAGCCACAACTACTGAGCCTGCGCGCCTAGAGCCTGCGAGCCACAACTACTGAAGCCTGCGCGCCTAGAGCCTGTGCTCCACAACAAGAGAAGCCACCACAAAGAGAAGCCCACGCACCACAACAAAGAGTGGCCCCCACTCGTCACAACTACAGAAAGTGCGTGCACAGCAATGAAGACCCAACACCGTCAAATAAATTAATTAATTTTTAAAAATACCTCATTTTCTAAAAAACAAAAACAATTCCGTTTACAATACCATCTAAAACAATAAAGTACTTAGGAATTAACCAAGGAGGTTAAAGACAGTACAATGAAAGCTATTAAAACATTGCCAGAAGAAATTAAAGACATAAGCAAATGGAAACACATCTCATGTCCATGGACTGGAAGACTGAATATTAAGCTGTCACACTTACTCAGCCATAAAAAAGGAACAAAATTGGGTCATTTGTAGACATATGGATGGACCTAGAGTCTGTCATACAGAGTGAAGTAAGTCAGAAAGAAAAAAAACCAAATATCAGATATTAACGCATATACGTGGAATCTAGAAAAGTGGTACAGATGAACCTACTTGCAGGGCAGGAACAGAGACACAGACGTAGGAAACGGACGTGTGGACATGGGAGCGGGAGTGGGACTAACTGGGAGATTAGGATTGACATATACACACTACCCTGTGTAAAACTGATAGCTAGTGGGAACTTGCTGTATAGCACAGGGAGCTCAGCTCGGTGCTCTGTGACAACCTGGATGGGTGGGATGGGGGGTGGGAGGGAGGTCCAAGAAGGAGGGGATATATGTATACATATAGCTGATTCATTCACTTCATTGTACAGCAGAAACTAACACAGCATTGTAAAGCAATGGTACTCCAATTTTAAAAAAAGAAAAAAAAAGATGTCAATACTACACAAAGCAATCCATAGACTCAATACAATCCCTATCGAACCCCAATGATGTTTTTTGCAGACAGAAAAATCCGTTCTAAAATTCATATGTCATCTCGACCGTGAATAGCCGAAACCATCTTGAAGAAAGGAGAACAAAGCCAGAAGACTCACACTTCCTGATTTCAAAACTTACTACAAAACTACAGTAATCAAAACAATGTGGTACTAGTACAAAGACCAATGGAAAAGAAGAGGGAGCCCAGAAATAAACTCTCACATATACCATCAAGTGATTTGTGACAGGTGTGTCAAGACCATTCAAGAAGAAAAGGGCTGTGTCTTCAACAGATGGTGCTGGGAATCTGGATATCCACATGCAAAAGAATGAAGTGGGACCCTATCTTACACCATATACAAAAATTAACTCTAAATGGATCAAGGACCTAATTTAAGATCTAAAACTAAAAAACTCTTAGAGGAAAACATATTGCAAAACCTTTACAACTTTGGATTTGGCAATGATTTCTTGGATAAGACACCAAAGGCAGAGGCAATTAACGAAAAATTAGAGAAACTGGACTTTATGAAAAATTTAAAAATCTGTGCGTCAGACACTATCAACAGAGTACAGAGGCAACCCCAGAATGGGAGAAAATATTCACAAATCATACATCTGACAACAGATTAATATCCTGAATATATAGAGAACTCCTAACACTCAATAACAAAAAACAAACGAGCTGATTCAAAAATGGGCAAAAGACCTGAATAGACATTTCACCAAAGAACATATATACAAATGGCCAATAAGCACATGAAAAGATGCTCAACTCACTAAACATCAGGGAAATGCAAATCAAAGCTATAATGAGATACAATCTCACACCCATTAGGATGGCTACTATCAAAAAAAAAAAAAAAACCACAGAAAATAACAAGTCTTGGTGAGGATATGTAGAAACAGGAACCCTTGTGCACTGTTGGTAAGAATGTAAAATGGTACAGCCGCTGTGGGAAACGGTAGGGCAGTTCCTCAAAAAATTAAAAATAGAATTACCATGTGATCCAGCAATTCCACTTCTGGGTATATACCCAAAAGAATTGAAAGCAAGGTCTCGAAGGGATATTTGTGCACCCAAGTTCACAGCAGCATTATTCACAATAGCTAAAACATGGAAGCAACCCAAGTGTCCATCCACATACAAAAGGATAAGCAAAATGTGGTCTAGACATACAGTAGAATATAATTCAGCCTTAAAAAGGAAGGAAATCCTGTACTATGCTATAGCACAGATGAACCTTGAGGCCATTTTGACTGGTGAGATAAGCCAGACACAGAAAGATAAATATTGTATGATTCCACTTATCTGAGGTCCCTGGAGGGGTCAAATTCATAGAGGCAGAAAGGAGAAGGTGGTTGTCAGGGGCTGGGGGAGGGGGTGGGGACTTGGTGTTTAATGGGTAAAGAGTCTCCATTTTACAAGATGAAAAGAGCGGTGGGGATGGACGGTGGTGATGGCTGTATACACAACCACTGAACTGCACACTTAAACATGGTCAAGATGGTAATTTTTATGCTATGTGTATTTTACCACAATTAAAAAAATTTTTTTTCTCACTTTATTTTTATTTATTTATTTATTTTTGGCTGTGTTGGGTCTTCGTTGCTGCGTGCAGGCTTTCTCTAGTTGTGGCGAGCGGGGGCTAGTCTTCGTTGCAGTGCGCAGGCTTCTCCTTGCGGTGGCTTCTCTTGTTGTGGAGCACAGGCTCTAGGCACGTGGGCTTCAGGAGTTGTGGTGCGTGGGCTTCAGTAGTTGTGGCTCGCAGGCTCTAGAGCGCAGGCTCAGTAGTTGTGGTGCATGGGCTTAGTTGCCCTGCGGCATGTGGGATCTTCCCGGACCAGGGATCTTCCCGGACCAGGGATCGAGCCCGTGTCCCCTGCATTGGCAGGCGGATTCTTAACCACTGCGCCACCAGGGAAGTCCCAAATTTTTTTAATTGGAAAAAAATACATTAGCAAGTAGGACAAACAAGAAATGAACAATCATGCACAGAGCTCCACGCTCTGGGTGCCAAGCTTACGCAGCAGTACTCTGGAAAGGAAAAGTTCCACTGGGAACTTTGACAGATTCTCAAATGACAGACTCTCGCTAAGAAGGGCCCAAACCCCATCCAACACTCAAACCTCAGGGTACGTTTCTCCTTCTACCGGTTCAATGTAATGCAGCATAAACTTTGCGGCCCATTTCCACCAGGAAAGGCAACTGGCCAGGTGAGATCAGGGAGCTGAAGAGCTATGAGGGCAGTGGCTCGGGGCGGGAGGCGGGTTTGGAACCTGAGGAACAGGGCACGGAAGGACTGGCCAGGAGACCCGCAGAGAAGACTCCACAAAGCCTGGCCCCACCCCCTTCCCCCACAGAGGTCACACTCAGAGGGCGGTCACAGAGCAGGTGCCCCCGAAGAACTGCAGATGAGACATGGCCAGGGCCTCAGCCAAGGGGCAAGCTTCACTAACCGGACACTTGCTCAACCCACCGGATGCAGAAAACTGGGTTTCCATCAAGAACGAGTCAGAAACAGAAGCAAGCGAGCAGCAGCCTTCAAGAGCACGGTCCATCCGTAAGACTCTCACTGCCCCACAGCTCTTAAGGTCAAGGCCAAACCCGTCCCAGAAGCAGACAGGCCCGTGCACAGTGCAGACAGCAGCGGCGTGCCACGGGCCAGTGACAGAACAAACCAAAGGCGCTGGCGCCTCCCCAAGGGCCTGTCCTTCCCAGGGAGCGGCCCGGCAGGGACCACCCTGGCCACGCCACCTGAGGCTGGCCTGTCGCACCCCAGGAAGATGCTATGGTGACGCTTAAATGTTACCAGAGCGCACAGGCTGGGGTGCCCACCAAGAATGTGGAACCAGTGTCACTTCTGAGTGTGAAAACCCCAAGAGTTTAACACGCAATGGACACAATTATTATCAGGAGGAATTAAGAACTGAAGGATGGGGATGGGAAAATTAAATTGAGAAAAGTGAAACCGAGGCTGCTAGGTGATGGGAACACACCCTGAGGACAGCGCCGGCCTGGGGAGGCTCACCCAACCCAGCCGCTCCCGAGAAAGGCACAAGGCCCGGGGCCACCACCAGCCCTGGGGCCTCCAGGAGGCCTCACCCTCTCCATGGGACAGTGCCACTGAGGGCGGACGGTGCTTCCTGGCCACACCACCTCCATGGTCACTGACTGTTTCAGTGTTTCAGTTTTGAGATGTCCACTTTGCAAAGGAAGCCCACCTGGATGCCTAACGACCCCTGTCCTAGTCACGCCCACCATGCCACGGTGCCCACTTTCTTTCTTTTGTAAAAGAACAAATTTACTGGAAACAAACACTCAACCTGTACAGATTCCAGAGCCGCATTGCAGAACCTCCGGCCATGCTGGAAATGCTCGGATGTGCTCTGCCCAGGGCAATGGCCACTGCCCGCGGGTGACCTTGAGCACTTGAACCATGCGGAGAGGAAGCCAAGGCTTCTTTCTCTGTGATGTGACCCAGTTGAATTTCTTCCACTTCAACGGCCCACGTGGCAGGTGGCGTCCATCCTGGACAGAGCGCTCTAGGGCCTCACTGGGCTGGGACACCACGGGGGCCCTAGGAAGCTCCAATGGCCCCACCAAGCAGAGGGAGGAACGTGGGAAGGAGGCGGCAGGCGGAGCCGGCAGTGCTTGGCCTCCGCGCACAAGTCCAGGCGGCAGCAGCAGGGCTGGCCCGGTCTCCGCAGCCTTCCACAGCCAGCCACGGATGGAGCGCAGAGAAGGGAATCAGGCCAAGCCTGTGCTTTATTCTTATTCCCAAAGCCATCCTGGCTTTCTCACCTTGTACTCACTGAATGTGCATTTTGCTAGCTGCTGAAGAAAGATCAGGCCTTCATATTCCTGTGGCTGTAAAAGCGTAGTGGTGGAATCAAATAAATGCCCCGACTCTATTCCCAGCAAAGCCTCTTGAAAGGGTGGCCATCATCTGCAGAGCGCCCGCGCACACGCGTCTCGGTGACCACGGGAAGGAATCGAGTGGCCTTTTGGACACTGGTTCCTTATACTCGAGCAGAATCCGGTTCAGCCCAGTTGTGCATGAGGCTCCATCAGAGCGCCGTTTTGAGGGCAAAACAAGTAAACGTGTGTTTTCTGTCTGTACAGCTTTAACAGCACCGGCCTTCTGCAGGGCTGCATGATCTTCATCACAAAATCAGCTGCCTGATGCTTCAGGGAACTTAAAGCTTCTTCCCTGAGGGTGGCTGTCAGCGTGGGGGGCCGGAGCAGCCTAGCCCCAGAAGGCCTTCCATCTCATCCACGCCAGCGAGCAGGTTACAGTCAGCACACGGACCGGCCGACGTGCTCAGGGGTTCAGGCAAGAGACTGAAAGCTTCCAGACTTGAGGAAGGTAAAGGAACCTCCTGCTGTGTAAGCAACTGCATTCATCGCCCACTGTTTACCATACTCCACCCCGACGGGGAGGCCTTGAAGGGTAGGCACAGGGCAACCAGCCCGGCCCCAGGAGCGGCCATGGGAGCCACACTTCCTGCTGGACTCGGCAGGAGCCTAGAGCCCCATCCACATCCTCGCCCACGACAGGTTCCCTCCAGTCCCGTGCCACGCCCCCGCCCCGAACCAACTGCTTCCTAGGCAACAGTGAGCACCGAAGACGTACCACGCACGTCGAGGAACATGCTTTTACAACCCAGCACAGAGCACTGCAAACAAGTACTGCATGAGATGAATGGACGTTCTTTGGTACAGACGCGTTTGTCGGAATCAACCTCATCATTCTGGAACCCAGAGTAAAGCAGAGTGGTTGGAATGCAGCCTGGGGAGTGGGTGAGAGAGCTCTGAACAGGGAGCCCGTCCATAGCCTCTGGGGCCGTGTCCACAGAAAACCACGAGAGTGGCAGCCACACCAGAGGCAGCACGCTGAGAGCCGCGGAGAAGGCAGACCATTGAAGTGCCCCTCCCCACGGCCTGTCCATCTCTGATGAGGACCGAGGGCCCGGACACAGTGGGGCAGGATGCTTCAGATGCCACCTCCATCACAGGGCAGGGTCCGGTTTAACATCCTCGCCCTTTCGCCCACTTCCCTCTCCTGTTCCAGGTCCTTCCTGTCAGCTCTCGCCCAAGTAGGACCTGCTCGGCCCCTGACCGGTTTCACCCTGCTGGGAAATGTATCATCCGGTGTCGCGCCTGCCCCAGTCACCCCTAACCATGCTTCCTGAGCACTAACGGGGTGGGTGTTTAAACCAAGGTCAGGGAAGTCCACAAATTTCTAACCGCGCCCCCCCCAAAAAAAAGAGAAACAAATAAAAAGAGAAAAATTGCAAAATTCTGTTTGTGTTCATTTTTCCCCAGGAACACGACTCAGACTCTTCATTCAGTTCTCAAAGGAGGGGGTCCCTGATGCGAAACAGGTTAGCACCCCATGGTGGGTCCCAAGCTCTGGCAAGCACACCAGCCACACTGGAATCATGGGAGTGTGCCACACACACACACACACACACACACACACACACACAAACACACATGGTCCTGGGCCTCCCGCCTAGAAGCCTGGATCCAGGAGATCCGGGGCTGGGCCTTGAGCCTCCACTTTTTACAGACTTCCGCAGGTTTTTCTGGTGAGAAGCCTCAGCGCTGAACCCACAGTGCCCTACCTCTGAGACGGACCCCAGGGCAGCGCTCTGGAGCCGCCCCCGCCCCAGGACCCCCCTACCGGCTCCCTCGTGTGTTAGAACACGCCCCACAGTTAATCTTTAGAACACAGGCACTGGTGCCTCACTGGTACCAAGTCAGGGACAGGATGGCTCTGGTTCTCCCCCTTTGCGTGTCCAACAGGGCGCCCCGCGCCCCGGTTTACATCTGTCACTGCTAGAATTCCTCGTGGCGCTCCTTTTCACCCTCAGAGTTTCACAGTTTGGCCATCAAATCACATGCTTACCTGGTTTAAAGCGACAGCGGAAGTCACTTTCCAGCCAAGCACGGTGGTACAGGCGCCAGGTCACAGCTGATCTTTTCTCACAATCAGACTTTCGTTTGTTCAGTAAAACACACAGCCTCCCCTGCCCCCATGGCGACCATTGTCTTTTCTAGAACCTGGATTCAGGACGACTTCCCTACGAGACCATTCCTCACACCAGGCTCTCCCCCAAGAACCCACGTCCTGCCTGGAACAGGTGCTTCCCTGGGCACTTGTTAAGGCCGGTGGTCCCGCCCCTCTGGTAAAGGTATAGAGCTCAGAGGTCAGACAGGTCTGCCCAACTCAAAGCCACACAGACCATCCCCTCTGTTGATGTGACCCCGGCGCCCAGGGGTGCGGAGGCTTCCTGAACAGGCAGGGAGGCTGTGTGTGTGTGTGTGTGTGTGTGTGTGTGTGTGTGCGCGCGCGCCCAGGAGAGAGTGCCAGGCCCTGTAAACCCTCAGCAGGGCGCACCTTCCCACCAGGCTCCCAGGCTACAGGGCCAGGGCCGTGCCAGCCAGCACTGACGTGGGAGTTTGTGTCTCAAAAGAGATCCTGCAAGAATTCCACTGATGAAATGAAAAAGCAAAGAAAGAGACACACAAACATCAGGCAGAAGTCTCCAGACCTCCATGTTTCTCAAACACAGTCCCTTCTGAAGGCTGACCTCCACTGTTTAGCTCATTGCAGAGATTACAGTATCTGCACCACCGGGAGATCCAGCTGAAGGATGGTGATGCTTTGAAATTCTGCCCAATGACCCTGAGTTCTTTTCTGAATTTGGAAGGAAAAGGAAATAAGCGCCACAAAGTTCATGGACACGTCGAAGTGACCATTTCATTACGTGTTTGTTAAGGGGAGCTGCAGGGCTGGGCCGATACTCCACACACGCTTCCAGCCAGAGTGTGATACGGCTGCAACGCCAACGCCTGGGATTTATCAGCAAAAACACTTTGACTGCAGCAGAGACACAAATTAATCACTGTACATGGAAACTGCATTTAAAGTGCCAAACTAGAACCTAAAATATTAAAAATGCTTAGGATTTAAGTATTTGTAAATAATCAATAGTGTTCAGACACTAACTTCCTTCCAGTCTCAATAAGCTATCACTCAACCTTAAAGTGCACCAAGTTTCAGAAATTAAACCTCGCCCCACTGTCTGCGTTCCGTCCTGAGTCCTCAGGAGAGGTACTGCATAGGTCCAGGGGTCTTTTTATAAGACAACCCCACTTGAATAGTCATAACTTAGAAGTGTTACTGTAGCTCGTTTCAGTAGAACTGCAAACCTACCTATCAAAGATTTCCTTAGCTTCACTTCTGCACTGCCTTTGTTTGTGTCAGCGTCGGCTGGGGTCAATTTCAGTGCTCTCAGGTCTGGGACAGAAGGTCTGCTCAGCACCTGTTACAATACCAGAGCCTCTCAGGTTACATTTTCACATATATTCCTGGCAATGACCCACTTTACAGGCCAACACCCTTGAGGCAAGAGCAGATAAGTAACTTTCTTCCCATCAAAGTTAGAGAGCGATGGGGCCAAAACCTGAGAGCCCCAGGCCACCTCCAGAAAGATTCTTAAACTCTCAAGTGGAACACGTTAGCCACCTGAGGACCGTCATCACAGCTTTTTTTTTTTTTTTTTTCCCTTTGGCGCACGGGCCCAGCCACTCCGCGGCATGTGGGATCTTCCCGGACCAGGGCACGAACCCGTGTCCCCTGCATCGGCAGGCAGACTCTCAACCACTGCGCCACCAGGGAAGCCCCATCACAGCTTTTGTTCAAAGATGCAAGCCCTGCACACCTTATATCCGCCAGAGCCAAACTCCTAGGAAAAGATGCGGCCTTGGCTTTTCACAGGAATACTAAGGAAATCATTTGAAGATAGTATAAGAATACATAGGGCTTCCCTGGTGGCTCAGTGGTTGAGAGTCCGCCTGCCGATGCAGGGGACACGGGTTCATGCCCCAGTCTGGGAAGATCCCACATGCCGCGGAGCGGCTGGGCCCGTGAGCCATGGCCGCTGAGCCTGCGCGTCCGGAGCCTGTGCTCCGCAACGGGAGAGGCCACAACAGTGAGAGGCGCGCGTACCGCAAAAAAAATAAAAAAAAAAAAAAGAATACATAAAACGTTTCCAAAATTTCCCCACCAAAAAAAGAATTGTCACTTTCGTAATTAGCTGAATATAACAAGATTTTAAAAGTCGACCTAGTTTTAAGTACGTATCCAAGACTCATTTGCTAGCATTTCCTGGAAGGCATAGAAAAGAGGCCCTAGGACGAAGGTCACGTGGCACTTCTTGACACTGAAATAACGCTGCTCGTCCACATGTTACACCAGAGCTGACCCCTCTGCACGCACATGGGAGGAGAAAGGAAAGCCCTAAGTACGTGGCTTACGGCGTTAAGTTCACCACATTAAGTTCGCTCCGAAATGAATTCAAAATCACAACCTCGTGCTTTATAGTGTGTCTATCCATCATCACCCCTCCTCCGCCAACTCGCCCTTTTCACACCGTGAACATCAACGACTTCCCTACTGACCAGGGAACGGGGCAGCAGGTGGGGTATTTCAGCAAAATCTTGGATAGCCAGATAGAGAATTACTACTTTACTTTAGAAGAAATAAAATGGTTTTATAAACATTCATGCTCACCCAAAATGAAAATCTATCAGTTATGTGTGCTGCAGGAAACAAAGTTCTGACACACAGTAATGCAGCACAACTAAATGTTCCACAGAAAAATGCTGAGGGGACCTTGTAAATGAAAACGTTGTTTTTAAAAGGCAGGAGAGAGAGGTATTTAAGGGTGTAGACTCTGGAGCCAGACTGCCTGGGTTCAAATCCCTGCTGCATAACTAACTACTGTGTGATTTAGAGTAAGTTACTTAACCTCTCTGTTCCTCAGCTTCCTCATGAATAGACAAAGGATAAGGGAACTAAGAACAAGTCTTGCAGTTTGTTGTGAAAACCACGTGAATAAAGTGAATATGGTGCTTATAGCAGTCCTGGAACAACACCTGTCATGTATTACTGTCATCTTAGATAAGAGCTGTTATTAACAGAAGGACAGGTGAGGCAAACGGGAAAGGTAAATTCTAAGGAGAGTCAGTCATCCGTGTACTAAATGACAGCACCCTGCCAGGCGTTGCGCCCGACAAGGAGGAACTGCAGCCGATAAGGTTCCTGTCCTCATCAAGGGGGACGGGAACGAACAATTTGGAGCACCTACCACATGCCAGGGACTGCTGGAGACAAGCATTTCATCTGCTGCTCGTATCGGCCCTGCCAGGTAAACGGCACACGTCGCAGAGGAAGGAACTCAGGCCAGGAGAGATGGGAAAACACTGCCAAGCGCACAAAGTCAGGAAGGGCCTTCGCTCTGCCACCAGGGCAAGGAGCCACGAGGACGGGGGTCCGACGACACCTCTGCTCTCCAGCTCCAGTGGATGGAGAGGTCCCGCAGCTTGCAGCCAGGCATGCAGCTGGCATCCCAGAAATGTCTGTTGAACTGAACTGAGCGAGACCACGTCTCCAGATGTGCATGGGCAGCCCCAGAAAAGGGACTAGTGCAAAAGCTGCCGGCTGCCGGTCCAGAGCTTGTCCTAGGCTGACCCGTCAGTATAAAAAACCCAGGGACAGGAACACAGCTTCCTGGGAGGTGACCCTCACACTCAAGAGGGCCAGGGACATCGTAACACCACTTGGCTGCTTCTCCCAGAAAAACCCGGGAAGACTGATTGGTGATTACCCAACAGTCTTGTTCTGGGCTTATAAAATCTCAAGATTTATTCTGCTGATTACTGGAATGTAACTGGAAACAGAAGGAAGCTTTTAAAATCAGATTACAAATCTAATTGATCTAACATATGTGTTAGGTAAAGAGCTCTCCACAGCAGGTACAGTCTGCTAAGGTTGACAAAAACAAAAACGAAGAGCAGAGGAAGGGGTGGACACGAGCACAACACCTTGCAGGGTCGAGACAAACCCACAGGTG
Source organism: Hyperoodon ampullatus (assembly GCF_949752795.1). NCBI lineage: Eukaryota > Metazoa > Chordata > Mammalia > Artiodactyla > Ziphiidae > Hyperoodon > Hyperoodon ampullatus. The sequence goes on along the minus strand of NC_136927.1, from coordinate 87,171,165 downwards.
GTCGCCCGGGCAGGGGGGCGGAGGGAGGGCTGCCCCGCGAGCGGGGACCCTGACTCTTCACCCCCCTGGGCCCTTCCTGACTGGCTCACCGCGGGCGCCGGCTACCTTAGACACAAGGGAAAGTCGGGGGTCCCAGCGCCCCTGCCCGGCGCGCCCCCCGACTCATCCCTGCCGCTGAGAGGGGCTGGCGGGCGCCCGGGCCAGCTCTCCAGCCGACTTCCGGGTGCGGTGTCCGGCAGTGCGGCCCCGGGGCCGCAGTTGCCCGGCGACGCGGGGTCTGGGCGGCCGCCCGGTACCCAGGCCCGCCGCCCCCGCCGCCGGCAGCCAACTTTCCTCCCAAGTTTCCTCCGGGACGGGACGGGACGCGGCCGGCGGGCGGGCGGGCGGGCGGCGGGGGGCCGGGCGGGCCGGGGCCGGGGTCGGGGCCTGGCCGGCGCGCGGGGGGCACGGGGCTCCGGCTCCACTCGTCCCGGCCCGGCCTCCCCGCCGCCCGCAGCCCAGGCCCGCCCGCCCGAGGCCGGGCGCCGTTCCCAGGCGACGCGGGGTCGCGGGTCCCGGCCGGGTCACTCACCTGGACCGCGATCCCTCCAGCTCCGACCGAGCCCGCTGCTCGCCCCGCCCCCGCCCCGCAGGCCCGCGACCCACTGACACCAAGGCGGAAGTGCGGCCGGCTGCCCAGTCGACTGACAGCCGGCACCCGCCACTCGCTGCGCCCGGTGCCGTCGCGTCGGCCGCCGCTCGCCCAATCAGAGCCCGGCCCGAGGGCCGGGCCGGGAGGCGGGACTATGCTAATAGCACCTCCTGAGCGGCCCCGCCCCCCGCCCCATGGGAGTCCGGCCCACGCGGAGGAGTGACGACTCGGGTAACCAATCAAGAAAGGGAGAGGCGGGGATATGCAGATATTGACCCGAAAGGGGCGGGCGGGTGGGAGGAAGGGGCGTGGCTGGATGAGCTGAGTTTACAAACAGCGAGTCGGGTGGCCAGGGCGCGAGTTCACGGCGCGCTGAGGCCTCTGCGCCTGCCGCTCCCAACCCCCGGGGAAGGGCGGAGGCGCGAGTCACCCTCCTAAAGCTGCCTTCCTCAGCTCAAGCATCTTTCAGGGCTTCCCACCGTCCACCCTCCGTGCCCTGCCTTTCACCACTCACCAAAACCCGACGCCAGTGTACCCTCCGGCTGCATCCCTGACCGTTCACTCCCTTGTTTAAAACCTTTGGGGGCTCTTACTGACCCGTAGTGACGCCATGGTTAAGCCCAGAAGCTCTGGAGTCAGACCCGAGCTTGCATCCTTACCAGCTGTGTGGCCGTGGGCAAGTAAACTAACCTCTTTGAGCCTATGAGTACCAAGGTTTTCCTTTGCAAACCAGGTTTCTCCCACCCAATCCCATCTAAATCTTGGGTCTGGTTTGGGGTGGGTGGAGTAACATGAATCAGGCTGGCTGCTGAGAGTCACAGCGAGTGGTTCAGGGGTGAACAGGTGACCCTGTCCTGGCCAGTGAAGGTCAGTCCTGGGACTTTTGCTGGGGGTCAGAGAGCTCAGGCCAGAGGGAAAGCTGAGGTCAAAAGTCTCTCCCATCTGCCCACAGACCTCCACAGAGCTGGGCTAGGTGACAGAAAGATGTATCGATAAGTCTGGGGCTACTGATGGGCATCTTGTCTCCACGAGGGGAGGGGGCACCTGGGAATGAAACCAACCCAGAGGAAAGCAAGAGCAAATACCCCTGGGTCACCTGGAACCAGCTGCACCTCAGCAAGCTGTATCCTAGACTTTTCAGTAATGTGAGTGACCACGTTTTCCTTTCTGCTTAAGCCAGTTGGAGGTGGTACCAAAGAATCGCTGGGACCCTGGAGCCACAGAGTGCTGATAGACCACCCCTGATCGTGTAGCGCTTTCTGAGGCTCCTGCCCCTCACCGCGTCTGCCACAAAGCTGGCCCCAGTTGGGCCTCTGCACTCCCTCCTCAGAACATTTCCTCATTACCAGCGGGGGCGCGCGGGACTGGACTGCTGCTGCCTCTGCAGCCCCCGTGCGGATGAAGCTGCCTCCTGTAAACAGCGGGGCAGAAGCACGTGCGGCAGGGCTGCGGCCCAGGCTGCATTTCTGGGCCCAGAAAGCCAGTCATCCCCATGCCAGGGTCTGGCCCCAGCTCACTGGGGGGCCCACTGTCAGCGGGAGCCCGGAGACGTGCAGGGACTGAGAAGGAGCTCTCCCAACCACTGTTGTTGGAGAGAAAAGCCGGGAGGGAGGCGGGGCCAGGCCTCGGAAACAAAGGCATTGCCATGGTTACCTCTGAAGAAACTGACACCGGCTAGAGAGGGAAGGGTGCAGCGTGCAGTCTCCCAAGCCAGGACAAGGACAAGGCCGGTTGCCACGGAGATGCTCCACAGCTTCCCTCGTGCGCCTGGCCTGAGTCCAGCGCAGGTCCCTCACTCTGACAAGCCTCTTAAGACTCTGAGCCCCATGCACCAGCCCAGCTCTCGGCCATGAACTCCAGGGGTGAATGCAGCATCAGAGAGCTCAGGCCAGAGGAGAGGTGGGGATGAATGAGCCTCCCCCCTGCCCACGGATCACTGAGGGCTGAGCACGGCCATCTCTGCCCTGGCCTGAGGGGTAGGAGTGGGCTCTGATCCCAGATGGGTCCTGTGGCTGGGATGTCGGCTTATCCCCGTTAACCAGATGCAATAAACTGGGCTCCAAGGGTCAGCTGTTGCTTCCTCTTTCCTGGTCCCTGTGAATTGGGCCGGAATCGTCCTTCAGTTAGAGGCTGGAAGGAGGGTGCCTTGGGACCAATCAGGAGCATTTTTCATGACCTTCACTAGGTCAGGAGGCCAAGTCCAGCAAAATTCTCCAGGAATGGGATGAAAGATGGGAGCAGAAAAGCAGACACAGAGGGTTTGGGACCAGGCAATAATGATGACAATGGTGATGACAGCTGACATTAGCCAGTGCCCCATGATTTACATGCCTCATCCAGTTTCATGTTTACAACCGCCAATCAAATAAACACTCTGTATCATCATTCCCACTGTACAGATGAGCAAACTGAGCCTCAGCAGGGGAAGTGACTCACCCAGGACCTGCAATGAGGAAGTGGCCCAGACCCAGTGCGTTCCTGCCACGCAGCAGCCTGGCACAGCCCAGGAGCTTGTCAGAAAGGCAGAGCCCTGCCCACACCTCCCGGACCAGTATCTGCATCTGAAATAGGTGCCCAGGTGTTCCTGGGACCAGTGGAGGGGGATGCGCAGCTCATGGCCATGATATCAGCTGATCCCTGCCCCATGGTCGGGAGGGGGCGGGTCATCGTAGTGTCCCCCTCCATCCTGAGCACTCGGGCCTGGCTTGGCCCCAGAGTCTGCTCAGGACCCCAGGGGTCCATCCGTGTGTGCACGCTCAGAGTTTGAGAAGTGCCGGGCTAGAAGATAACTTTTGGGGTGACTGGTCTCACCAGAGCTGCTCCCAGATCAGGCCAACCTGGCAGTCATGTCTGCCTGTGACCTTCCCTCCACCCCAGGCGAGGATGACTGGAGCCTCCCTGTCCCAACTCCTTCTGAATCAGAATCAGGTGATATCATGACCCACAAGCCCCTCGGGCAGCGGCTGAGCCTGTGGCGCGAAGCCGGGAGTCCTGGGCTCTGGAGGCCCCAGCCGTGTGGGAGCACATACCCTCACTTTGCCCTCAGGAGGCACATTCACGTGCACCGCCCTCCTTCCTTCCATCACATCAGAAGGCACAGCAGAGACTCTTGCTCCTCCTTCAGTCGTGAAACTGAGGCTCAGAGAACAGAGGAGCTGGCCCGGGTCCCACTGCAGCGCGGGCCAGTGGTGCGGTGCCAGCCCTGCCCTCGGCCCACTGCTCTTTCCCCGGCTTCACTCCTCCTTCCCCAGCAGGTTTCTGAGCCTGGATGGGTCTCTGTATCTCAGCGTGCGGCCAGAGTTGCAGCAGAGCTGGGCATCCAAGGATGCCGGGTACCTGCTGTTGCTGACCTGGCCTTTGCCCCTAGGGAGGCCCGGCCTGAGGCTCACTCCTCTCCCTGCCGCCTCCCGGGTCCATGGAGAGGACGTTTCCCTGCTCCCTTCTGTGGAATGCTGGGGAATCTTCTATCTGGATGCAACCTGGGTGGGCAGAGGGTGGCTGGCCACTGAGGCGGGGCCCCGGCCCTCACGTGGCCCGAGCTGAGCCTTCCCCACACAGCTTTCAAGTCTCCTCTGCAATGTGACAGCGCTCGGCTTCCCTGCCGTCGGAGAAGAGTATTTTTAGTTTTGAACCCACCATGTGAGAGAGACAAGTTATCAATAGCAGCGGCAAAGGGCTTTTTCTTTTTTTTTCCCCATGGCTTTGGGACCTGAGCGATCTGCACCCATTAAATTCTGCCAAAAGAGGAAAATATGTATTCCTGTTATAAACTTTTTACCCCGTGCCTTCCACACTGCTGCAGCTTTGCAAACCAACTCTTCCCGGGTGGATCCCACCCAACTCAGCAGCACTCCGCCCCCAGCCCCCTAGCCCCTGCAGGAGACCACTGTGCCCCACGAAGGGACCACAGGAGCAAGCTGACCCACGGAAGCAGAGAGAAAGAGCAGGGCGGGGGCTGCAGCCCCAGAACAGGCAGGAATGAGGGGCCGGCGGGGGGTGACTTCCATGCTCAGAGTTGCCTGACATGGGCCCCGCTTCTAGCTTCAGTAGCAGCCCTAGCATTCATTGAGCACTTACTGTGTGTCCAGCCCTGGGCTGAGTACCTTTAGGTGTATTGTCTCAGCTAAATGCCCGAATCACCCTCTGAAGAGTTTCCCAAATGAGGTGCCTTGGAATCCCAAGGCCTTTCTGGCTGCTGTTAGGTGTTTCTAGAGGAAAGGGTTCCACGGTCAAGCAGGTTTGGGAATGCTGTTTAAACAAAGCCAACAAGTGTCCCCCTTCTCAGGGCACTTCCCACTCTGGTATGTGTGGGATCCTCCAAGACACAGAAGGGCCTGCTGCAGACCCAGGATTTATTGGAACTGGACTTTTTCTTTTCCCTATGGAATGTCTTGTATGACTCTGAATTGGCCTCCTACCTTGCCGGGGGGACATTTGGGCCCACTTAGCTTCCTGCTTTTTAGGATTAGTTAGAGCTGCATACATGAAAAAACCCAGAATAACAGAGGCGTCAGCAAAACAGAAATGTCCGTCTTTCTCACATGGCACAAGCCCAGGCTGTCCAGGGTTGGCAGGGTACCCAGCTCCTACCTTATTGTATCACTCTTCTAATACTAGCATCCATCCTCAGTGTCACCTCACAACCCAAAATGGCTGCTGGTGCTCCAGCCATCACATGCATATTTGACCAGGAAGAAGGAGTAAGGGAAAGAACAAGAGCAGAGGTGCTGAGAGGTGCTGCCCCACCAGGTGAATCAGCTCCCTTTGAGAATCTGTCCCTGAAGATATACCAGACACTTCTGCTCACATCTCACTAGCCAAAACTTTATCCCATGCCACTCTCGGGGGAACAGTAGCATTTTAGCTGGGTGCATTTCCAGCCTGCATAAAACAGAGGGCCCAGGGAAGAAGATTATGTGTGCCTAGGCCTGACTGTGACCCCCAGGCCTCCCCCAGCATCCTCTGGCAGGCCCAGAGATGAAGACACCTGGTGAGGCGTGGGCTCACAATAGCTGCCCAGAAAGAAGAGGCAGTGCCAGATGCAGAGCAGCGCTCTCAGCTCACAGCCTGTGAGCCTACTGTGTGCCCACTGTAGTACCAGGCAGGGAGCCTCTGTGTTGTCCCTGGACAGAAGGCTCGGTTTCTCTCTTCCTGGCTGTGCCCTGACTGCTGAGCGCCTGCTGCACTGCTGGCCCTGCGCTGGGGGCCAGGTGCTGTCATGAGCAGGCATATGGGTTCAGGAGGCCACAGGGGACCCCCAGGCAGGCAGGTCCTTCTCTCCCCACCCTTCCCAGGGTCTCACGTGCAGTGGGAGGGGTGTGGGCGCATCTGTGCGCAAGGGACCAGTGGGGCAGGTGGGAACGGGAGGAAGACAGCTCGGGCTGGGTTAAATTTAATTTGTCAGAGCTGCCGGCCTGGCCAGGGGAGCTGCCAGGCATGGGGGTGGGAAGGGGCAAAGCTGAAACATGCCCAGGGATCAGGGATGGGGGTGGCCCAAAGCAGTGTGATTCATTCCTCTTCCTGGGAGCGGTCTGGGCCAGCGGGGAGGGGCTGGTGGTAGCGGCCTCACCTCCATTCTGGGCAGAAGCAAGCTGGCTCCCGCGGGTGGTGGTGGGGGCTTGCATAAGAGAGAGCCTGGCATTTGGGGTCTTTTGGAGGATAGGCATGCTCCCCCCATCCCATCCCCGGAGAGGAAGGCAGGGAAGGGGAGAGGAGGGGGCAGCTAGCAATCTGTGCCAGGCGGTCATAGTGGGGTTGGTGGGTCTGCCCTGGAGGGTCCCACTTGGGGGGTGAGAGGTGGCCACAGTGGCAGGGACAGGAGTGCAGCCTGCAGTCGCGTGGGGCTCCGTGCTCGGTTCACTGCTCGGCTGTTGCCATCTTGCAATTCTTATTTCTGGGGAGGGGCCCACATTTTCGTCTTGCACTGGGACCCACAATTCTGTAGCCGTCTGAGGAAGGGTCAGCACAGGAATCGGGGCCCCAGGGGTGCTGCCTCTCCACTTCCGGGGCCACAGGCTACGCATACAGCCGGCCGGATGGCTCCGTCCCCTCCAGGTAGGGGGCAGACTGGGCCAATGGGCCAGGTTTGCTCTGGGCAAGAGGCAAAGGGGCTGATAAGAAGAGGCCTTGTGCTGGGCACTTGGCCAGCCCTGCCCCCACCAAGGGAAGGCAGTCTGCCCAGGAGTCCCACAGCCCGGGGCTCGGGCCCTCAGGGCTGGTCCTCTCTGAGGCACCCCTGGAGACAGAGCTGGCCTGGCACCTCCACCCACTTGCCGGCCTCGGGAACGACACGCCTTCTGGGCTCCTAGCCGATCAGCACGTAGTAGGTGCTCGGTGAACGCCCCTGGAGGCCAGCGGGAGGTGGGTGGGGGTGGGCTGGGGTGGGGGAGGAACCTGCAGCCCCACTCAAGTCCAGGCTCTGCCACTTGCTAACAGAGCATCTCTCTGAGCCTCAAGTTCCCCAGTGGTGGGGCCCTTGGAGGGCATGGGCGTGGCCCCCCGTGACGAGCATCCAGTTGCTCTGCACAGCATCCACCCCTGTCTTCTAGGAACGGCCCCAAATCTTCCTGTGGGGACCCCCGCTCACAGGCTGACCCCACCTCTGGCACGCACGTGACTGGAACCTGGGACATCACTACCTCAACTCTGAGATAAGCATTCAGGCCATGGGCTTGGTCAAGGGCCCCTGCATCTGCTGTCAGGGCTGTGAGCTGTGGGCTGTCAGCCTGGAGGGGCCACACCAAGGGCAGTGGCTGCCTGAGAGGAGAGCAGGGCTGGGAGACACAGGCTCTGACAGGAGCAGTCGGGCTCCTGGATCCAGCCATGCCTGAAGGAGGTCCACCGCCAGTGAACTGTCAGATGCATGCCCTGTGGAGCCAAGATTTCCGTGCCCACTTCTCCACGTGTGGGGAGGATGGCTACCTATCAGGACAGGCCTCTGGACCCCTCTTCTGTCCATCAGGGCTTCCTACTGAAGAACCTTCCAGCGAACTTCGTTACTTGTTACATGAGCGTTTCCAGCTCTGCATGAGTCAGCTGAGCAAATTTAGAAAATGTGAGGGGATTATGCAATGCCAGGAAAAGGTGGACCCAAACTGAGGTCTGGCAGGGACATGGGGAAGTGGGCAGGGGTCTCACTGGGGTAACCAGCACCCAGGGCCGTGGGAGAACCCAGGTGGCCCCGCTGTGCCCCTGCAGAAGGCAGGGCTCTGGTCAGGGACGGGGGGAAGGGACTTCATGGTTCTTAGTCACAGCCCAGCGCTGCCACTTTCTGCTTGTGGCCTTAGGCCAGTCTTCCAGCACAACCACCTGGCCAGCGTGTCCTAAGAAAAGCAAACGGCTTCCCAAGCAAAGCTCCCCCAGCCCCCAGGGCAAGGCCCAAGAGGTGCTGCTCCCGGGACCCCAGCCTGCTGCCCCGCAGCCGCGCCCCTGCCCCCGGGCCTGGGGGCTGCCCACTTGTTTCCGTGTTGTGATTTCCAGCTGTGTGTGCCTGTGCAGCCGAGTGACTTAGATTTGTGCCCAGACTGGGGGCAGGGGGGCTACTCTAGAGCAATCTCTTGACCCCGGCCCTGGCCCAGGACCTGGTCCTGCAGTCAGGGCCACCCGCGGAGGGAGGGGACATTTCTGTGACCTGACCTGTCCCTACGGGGTGGGAAGGAGGGTGAGGGCCACTTCCCAGCTTCCTTCAGGAGCCCTGCCCCCAGCTCAAGTCAGAGCACACCCACAGACACGCACGTATGCACATGTGCACTCGGCCACACCCACACCCACACAAAGACTCACAGACACACAGCCAGGCCCACATGCACACATACACAGACACACTAAAAAACACAAGAGACACATACACATACGTGCACACAGACACACACAGGCATACACATATGTACTTAACGGCACACGCAGACACACCTGCACACAGACACACCTTGGGAGTTGCCCCAGGCCCCCTGCTTCCTCCTCGAGGACTCGGGGGACGTCTTCATCAACTGGACCCTGTGCCCCAGCACGGAGACGGTCAGCTCTTTCGTTATTTTCCTGACAGACACAGGCCCCCCAAGGGGCCGCCTGAGTCCCGGGGGACTCGGGGAGTAAACAGAGGTGCAACGCTGGGGCCTGGCCTCTCCTGCAGAAGGCAGCTCCCAGGGTGGGCCCCTCCTTCCGACCCCCCGAAGCAGGGGGTCAGGGCCCCGTGCAGGGTGAGGGCCCTGCGAGTTTGCCCGGGGCTGGCACCGTGCATGCATGGCACACACACACCTGCACACGTGTGCACACACATGCACACGCGCTCTCTGGACCCCAGCACAGAATAGCACAGGCCAGGTCGGGAGACCTGGAGTACCCCTGAGGGCTGGGTGAGGGCGGTGTGGGGCAGGGGTGTGTTTGCTGGGAAGAGAGGGAGGTGGGCTGTGGTTCCAGGGCCGGCACTTGGGGGTCTGGGGAGGGGGCTGTCGGCCTCAGCCTCACCCCCTGAGCAGAGCAGGGCAGCAGCCAGAAAGGGGGCTCGTGCATAGGAGTCAGAGCCCCAGGGTGGCCCCCAGCATGCCCAGCCCAGCGGCCCCCACGTCCCCTGTCCCAGACGGACGACCCTACCTGTACTGTGACCTCAGCTGCTCCATCCACGGGGAGGGCATCTCTAGCCCATGTATGGAGCATGCTGCCCCCATCCCGGCCTGCCCAGCCTCAACCCCAGGCCTGGGGTCTGCAGAATGGACTGGGGTCACCAGGCCCCATCTGCCTCGTCAGCACTGTCACCAGGGCCACTGACCTGTTCACCACGAGAGGGGCCCAGCAGGGGACAGGAGGCCTGAGGGAGGGGAGACAGGGCCGATGTACACGGGCTCTGATCTGCTGTGACAGTGGCGCTGCTGGGCACAGGGCACCGAGCACGGACAGGCTCTGGGGGGCAGGGCCTCCAAGGGCTGGCGGACGGCAGCCAGCCACGGCCAGCAGGACTCCAGACAAAGCCATGGCTCAGTCCCCACCCCTCACCCTGCAGCAAAGGCTGAGGGGCTGAGTCCACAGCAGGAAGCTCCGGGGTCGGGGGCAGCTGCAGCACAGACGAGGACCCTGGGGCTGGGCTGGGCAGAGCTGGGCACCATCCCTTCCCCCGCTTACACACGCGGGCCCACACTCCCCCTGTCACCCGCTTCCACGAGCCCCAAGGCTGGGCCCTCACCAGAGCAGCCTGTCTCCACCCATGGCCAGGCTCGACCACCCCGAGGGGTTTGACGCTTACTATCCAGGGTCTGATCAGGGTCTAGTCCACAGGCCCTGGAGAGTCCCGGCCGGGACTCATGGTCTGAGCTTGGCTCAGGTCCCCAGCCCTGCTGACACATGGCACTGCTGGGTCACAGCCCCGGGAAGCCCCACCAAACACTCTTGGGGATGCAAGGGAGGTTCCCAGGCGGGGGCCAGCCCCCCATAGCTGGATTTGAGGGTCCTTCTGAGGCCCCATGCCAGCTGACACCTAGCCCCACCCAGGGCTCTGGAGAAGGCGCCCTGGACGAAGGTCCACCTTCACCCTTCTTTCCTGCTTCTCCATGGCTTATGCTTTTTTTGGGTGGGTGGGGCCGCACCACGCAGCATGAGGGATCTTAGTTCCCTGACCAGGGATCGAATCCGCACCCCCTGTAGTGGAAGCGTGGAGTCCTAACCACTGGACCGCCAGGGAAGTCTGACTTATGCATTCTTTTTTTTTTTTTTTTTTTTTTTTTTTTTTTTTTTTTTGCGGTACGCGGGCCTCTCACTGTTGTGGCCTCTCCCGTTGCGGAGCACAGGCTCCGGACGCGCAGGCTCAGCGGCCATGGCTCACGGGCCCAGCCGCTCCGCGGCATATGGGACCCTCCCGGACCGGGGCACGAACCCGTATCCCCTGGCATCGGCAGGCGGACTCTCAACCACTGCGCCACCAGGGAGGCCCTGACTTATGCATTCTTAGCGCATGGAGAGAACCTGCAGAGATGCAAGCGGTTTCACTCACTCATTCAGCAAATATCGATACCTAACTGCCAACCCTGGGAAGTGGGCACATCCAGAACCACACCTGAGTCATGCAGAGGGACTTTCTGGGGGTGAGGGCGCCTCTTTCCTTGGAGAAGAGCATTTATTACCTCTGGTCCCCACCCCAGTTGCCCCTGCACCTCCCTGGCAGCTGTTTGCGTGCCCTTAGATCAGACCTCCTGCAGGGAGCCCTCCCGAGAGCCCCTTTTCTCCTGGTTAATATCTCCACTGGCGCCGTCCTTAGGAGGAAAGGGCAATAGGTGAGGAAATTCAGACCCAGGGTCAAGTCCCCCTCCCGTCAGCTCTCCAAACTGTGCTCTCTCCAGCCTCTGAGTCCCTGCACCTGAGTCTCTCTGCTCCCCCCGCGTGGACACCAAGGCCCCAGAGCTCTTTTTTCTGAGGGCCACTGACGCAGGCCGTGGGATGGGGGTGACCTTGCCTCTAAGCTGGCAGCACTGGCTCCAGGAGAGGAGGGCGCAGGCCAGGAGGGAGGGCTGCCAGCTTCCTTCCTGCGGGTCGCCGCTGGGGAGGACTCCAGAGCCTTCTGGCCCAGGCTCTGTGGTCGGACGTGTCTGGTGTGCGGAGGGCTGCCCCTCGTCCCTCTCTCTCGCCCTCATTCTCACGCTGGGCCCTGTGCTCACAGCAGCCAGGCAGCAGAAGACACAGATGCCCAGGAAGAAGGCCGTCTCCGCAGTCCCCAGTCCCACTGCCCCGCCTGCCCCCAACCCATGAGCTTCATCTCAGGGGCCTCCAACCAAGCTCTCAGTGCCCAGGCCCGCTGTCCCCCCAGGACCAGGCAGGGGCTCCCTGGACACTGCCAACAAAGAAAGGCACTGCCAGGGGAAGCGGCACAGGCACACTGGGCCCACAGGGGACGACTGCCCAGGGTGGGGTTCAAGTGACATTGACCACATTGCTGTAAGCTCAAGCAAAGCTGCCCCAGCTGGCCACCATGACTGTCCAAGCCAGGCCAATGGGGCTAATTTTGGGTGCTGTTGGTCGCCCTGTCTTCCTCCTGGGGAGTGGACAGGAGCATAGGAGAGCAGCCTGGAGCTTCAGGAGAGAGATCTGAGGGGGACACTCCCTTCTGGGAATGAGGTGGACACAGGGAAAAGACAGGTGGAAAGAGAAGTTGTTCTTTGAGCTCCTGGATGCAGCTGTATCTGAAGCCCACCTCCTGGACTTTTCAGCCATGGGCAACAATAAACACTCCTTTTCCTTAGGCTTTTTTGAGTTGGTTTCGTCATTTGAGGCCAAACCACAGCAACTGCATCCCTGGTTCTCCTGTCCTCTCTCTCCTTCCTGCCACCTGGGCCATGGGCCCAATTCAGCCTTGTCCCTAAAGGCAGGGAAATCAGACTCAGCTTTTTTCCAAAGCGGTGACCTTGGGAGACATGCTGATCACACCCGGGCCCTGAGCTCATCAGGATGCACCCGGAGCTGGCTCAGAATGTCACCAGGAAAAGAAAAAAAAGAAGACAAGGAACAAAAAAAGAAAAATCTGCATTCCCATATTCCAGTGATCTGTTGCAGAAAGAGAGAAGGCAAATAGAGGTTCCTCTAAAGAGGTGTCATGGCACCAGACCCAGAATGCTGACAAGAGCTCCAGCAAATGTGCCTTGGCCACAAGAGCAGGACGGTCGCCCGGCAGCGTGCCACCACGGCTCCACTCCCCTCGTTATTTCTCGTTAGGGGGCCGCGTTCTGTGCAGCAGGGTAGGGCTCCGTGGGCGCCGGCGCAGGTTAAGTGCTCCGATGAAGGAGAGGTTTCCCAGCTCAGTGGGGCAGCTGGAGGCGGAGCCCGCTGCCCCATGACCGTGACCGTGACCACGGGCGACCAGGACAGCGTCCTGCTGCTCAGACGCCGGCACACACAGCTGCATCTCCCCAGCCCAGGGCTCCTCTGGCCCCAGACCCAGAAGAGGTGAGCGGGCTGCTCCTGGGCCAGGCCTCGGACTCCAGGGCCGGGGCTGGGCCTGGGGGCCTGATGACCTCTCCCCCAGGAGGTCCAATGGGCCACATCATCTATCTCAACACGCTCAAATCTGAGCACCCCCTTGTCCCCCAACCTGCTCCTCCCACAGACCCCCAGCTCATTCGTGTCAACGCCACCCTAGAGGCATTTGAGCCAAAACCCTGGAGTCAGCCCTGATCCCGTCTTTCTCTCACACAGCTCCTGTCGGCTTCGACCCAGAATCTGCCCGGGTCTCCCCTCCCCCACTGCCACCGTCGTCCTCGCCTGGAGCCTAGCAGCAGCCTCCCCACCGGCCTCTCGGCTCTGCCTTCACCCTGTTGGAGACTGTTCTGCCCTGAAGCAGGGAGGCCTGTCTCACTGTCTCTCAAAACCCTCCCGGGCCTCCCTCAGCGTCTGCACAGGGCGTGAGGCATCACATCTGCCCTCCCCACGCCCCGCCCCCGCGGCCGCCACAGACGCACGCGCCCCGCCCCCTCCACCTTGTCCTTTGCTCCCGCGGTCCCCTCTGCCTGGAACGCTGCTCCCTCCAGATCTCCACCCGGCTGCCTCCTGGAGGTCTTGGCTCGACTCCCTGGCCATCCTTCCAGAACCGGAACGCAGCCTGTGTCAACTTGGGTCCTCCAGGAAGCAGACGCAGAGACAGGGTCCAAGGTTGAGAGGTTGCTGGGGACACCTGTGAAAGACAAAGGGAGCAGATGAGGAGCGTCCAGACCGCAGTGCGGGTCTGACACGTGCGCAGGGAGAAGGTAGGTAGGAAGGGGGAGCCCCCCAGGAAAGTCTCAGCGCCCCACGGGGGCCCCAGAGCAGACACTGCACACAGAGGAGTCCCACACGACAGCTGCTGACCAGATGCCCGGGCAGAGGCTGCTCTCAGCTGGGGCGGTCACCGGCCCTCCTGCCAGCAAGTTCCCTGTGGAGGGGCCTCTGAGCAGCCCACGTCTGTGCAGCAGGTTCTCTGCTCCATGCGGCAGGAGGGAGGGGGGCGAGGCCCCGCCGCTGCAGCGGGTCTCGGGGCCCCTCCACTCTCCAGCCTACAGCCCTCCTCAGCTGTCACCTCTGCAGATCTTGAATGAATGAATCAACTGATCAGTCAGTGGATGAGCTATCTCCTGTGTGAGGGGTTTTCAGGGGATCTGATTTCACTAATCCAGGGCTTACGTTTTTGGGGCATTGCTTCCTTCTGGGACTGGACATTTTGAACCCCAAATGCTGGCTGTTTTGACAAATGGAGAAACTCGGCCCACAGGCCACGCTCTTTGGGGGTGTCCAGGTGAGCTGAGAATAGGGGCCCATGTCCCCCAACGCTCAGCCAGCCTTTCCTAGGGTCTTGGGGAGTTCCCTGCCATCCTGGGGCCTGAATACCCACTCCTTGAGACAGAGACCTCAGGGCAAGATGCCCTGTGGACAGTCACATGGGGACCTGCCTCATTCACCCCAAACTGCCTTAGCCAAGTTGGGCCCAGCCCAGAGGACTCTAGGCTCCTGTCCCAACAAGGTCAAGGCCCCAAGAGTTAGTACATTTGCAAGGTCAGGGGCCTTGATCTCAGGGCTGGGCCAGGAGTGTAACCATTAAGAGAGGGGCCTCTGGCCTTATGTGACCTTGGGCAGGTAGCTTCCTGGGCTCTGTGAGGGCTGCTGGTCCTACCCACATTGTATGCTGAATTCGGGGTGGGGGGTGGGGCTGATGAGGTCATGCGTGTAAGTGCCAACAGGGGGCGCTCACCACCCTTGGCCATGGCCATCCTCAAACCTCTGGGCCAGCTGTGGCCCTCCTCCTGATGGCCTCCATTTCAAGAGGAAGGTCTCCACACTCAGAGAAATTTGGTAACTCCCCCAAGTCACCCAAGTGCCAGGGTCTGAACTGAGTCCATCCCCTGCATCCCCCACTCTAGCTGCTCTGGGGTGAGAGACTGCCATGGAAAGCTCGTGAACACTAAAGGCCACAAGGACAACCGGGCCCCAGCTTGACTGAGACTTTAAAGGGGCTGCCCTCTGCTCAGACTTCCCTCCACCATGGACAGGAACTGAGGATGGAAGGGGGCTCCCAGCCAGCGAGGAGAGAGCCAGGGCCCCCCCTCAGTCCCCATCCAGCCCCATCTCCGGAGGCCTGGGATGGGGTGCGGGTGCGCCCTTGAAGCACTGACTGGCCAGAGCCGGCCTGGGGGTGCTTGTGGAGGAGCAGGCTCTGGCGGGGTCCAGGCGGCAGGGAGCTGCTGGCGAGCACAGAGGACGGCCAGTCCTTACCCAGCACCAGAGATGCAGGAAGGCTTGGATGGTGGGAGCGATGGGGTCCAGCGGCACCGTGCTGGACTCCAGCAGCTCTCCACCTTGGCTCATCTAACCACCAACTGGTGCCTGGTCCTGGCACAGCCCTGCCCACCATGCAAGTTGGGGAGCTGGGGGAGGCTGTACGAGGAGCAGGGCTTGCTGGCGGAAGGGGTACAGCCAACTACTCAGAGAGGGCTTCTGGGCGGGGGAGCTGGAGCCCCACACCTCTCCCCCAGCACAAGCCACGAGAAGCCATAGAACCGTGGATCTCCTGGGGCTGGGGTGAGGGGCTGGGGTCTCCTCCCTGCAATCAGCCCTGAGGAGGGGGTAGGGGAACCCAGCACCCCTCCCTCACTCCCCGAAGTTTCTAAAGCACCTCGGGGCTAGGGGGAGCGGTGGGTCCCAGCGTGATCACGAAGCTGCTGGAAGTGCGGGTGCCTGTGTGCCAGCGCCTGGGGTCCCCCTACAGCCCCCACCCCCGCACGCAGACGCGCACTTTTCTCTCCTCTTTGAGGCTTCGGCAGATGTGCCCCGCTGCTTCCCTCTCCCTCGGGCGCTGTTCCCTCACTGTCTGGGTCTGACGTGTGCGCGTCGAACTGCCGTTCGTGGGTCCCCAGCCTGACGCTGGGCGGCTGTTTCCCTGGTCTGTGGGAGTCTGTGTGGCTGCATGTGGGCGTGTCTGTCTGTCTCGCTGTGTGTCTCGCCCTTGACCCAGTCTATCCGAGCGCTTGTGCCTGGGCGGAGGGGGCGCTCCCTCCCTCCCGCCTCTCCTGCCCCCAAACCCTCCCGCAGGCGCTAACGCAGCGCGCCGCCCCGGCTGCGCCCCGAGCGCAGTGACCTCGTCGGTCCCTGAAGCACTGACCGCCCCACTGCGCTGTCCACCGGGAGGACCCGTGGCTGGGTTCCGAGCCGATGGTCGCTCTCCCTTCAAACTAGGGCCGCCTGAGCCCATGGTGGGCACGCTCCCCTCCCAGCTGGGCCCGCTGGTTCCCCATTTTCCCTTATGTAACTCCACATCTGTCTGCTCCTTGCAGGTCACCCTGGACGCTGCGTTGGGTCCTGCCCACGGGGAGACTCAGATTCAGGGTCGAGTCCCACGCATACGGGGGCCGGAGCGAACCCCTGGCTCGGGCACGGCTGTCGGAGACCCCTCCCATCCTTTCTCCTCGGGACGTTCCTTTCTTCCGAGAACTGCTTGCCCGAAGCGTGAAACGAGGAAGGGTCCCGTGGGGCAAGTTCCCCCGAGCGCGGGCGCAGGTGTTTCCCCTCACCCGCACTCCAGATCCCCACAGGCGCCCCGGCTCCCGACGAGGGCCGGCCAGGGGTCCCCGGGGCCGAGGGCACGGGGCAGGCCGCGCGGTCCAGAGGCTGGCTCCTGTGTGCGAGCGCAGGCTGAACGCAGGCGAGCCCCCAGCTCCGGCGCCCGCCGTGCCGGGCTCCCCGCCAGCCGCCGTGCACACTCGGGCCGGGGCTCCGGCTGCCCGGCGGGCACGCGGCGCTGTCCGTGGTGCTGCCGGCGCCGGGCGGGGCGGGGGCGGGGCGAGGGCGGCAGCCAATGGCGGGGGCGCTGAGCGGGGCGCGTGGGGCCGCGGGCTGAGCCCGGGGCTCACTCTGCTGCTCTCGGCACTCGGGGCGCACGGACGCTCCGCCAGCGGCTCGGGCTCCAACTCCGCTCCGGGTCCGCTCGTGCTGCAGCGGTCGTGCCGCTGGCCCGATTCGGCTCAGATTCCGGGCCGGGCCCCCTCGGCGCCGCCCGCCCCGGCCGCGGTCTCGGCGCCCGCGGACCATGCGCCGGGTACCCCCCGGGGAGCCCGGCCGGGCCGAGAGCTCGCAGAGACCAGGCTCCCGGGCCGGGATCCCTCCCGGCTGCCCGGCCGGCGGTCCGCGCCCTGCCCTGCGCCCCGGCGCCGCGTGAGCCGGCGGGGCCATGGAGCGCTCCCCGCCCGACGGACCGCTGAACGCGTCGGGGGCGCTGGCAGGCGAGGCGGCGGCGGCGGCGGCGGCGGGCGGAGCGCGCGGCTTCTCCGCCGCCTGGACCGCGGTGCTGACGGCGCTCATGGCGCTGCTTATCGTGGCCACGGTGCTGGGCAACGCGCTGGTCATGCTCGCCTTCGTGGCCGATTCGAGCCTCCGCACGCAGAACAACTTCTTTCTGCTCAACCTCGCCATCTCCGACTTCCTCGTGGGTAAAGCCCCCAGCCCCCGCCCGAGCCCAGGGGCGCCCTACCGGGTCGGGCCAGCGGGGATTGGAACGCGGACCTAGGGTGCCTTTGCCTCGGGGACACGCCCCGCTAAGGGGTCCGGCCTGGGGAGGGGCATCCGGGACTCGTGGGGAGGTGGGCGCAGGCGAAGTTCCTTGCCTCCCCGGCCGCGGGACTCGGGCTGGGGAAGGATGTCCCCGGGGAAGGGGTCCTAGCCGGTGGGCGCTCGCCCAGGCGCGAGGCGCTGCGGCCGCGGTGCAGCGCGGGCTCCTGCGCCGTATCTAAACAAAGGCTGCAGAGGACTCAGGACACGGGGAGGGCGCTGGGGGGGAGGTTTGGGGGAGGGGACATGGAGGGGAGATTTTTAGAGCCACGTTGGGGGAGTAGGCCATGGGGAAGGCGGGCGGGGTTGGGTGGAGAGGCTCTGAGGAGTGCACTCTCACGTGTCCGTGCGCTGCTGCCGGCTGTGAGGCGGGGCGCAAGGAGGGGGCCGGAGGACCAGACACCTGTTGGGGCTGAGACAGGCGTCTGCCAGACGCTCAGAGCGGGATTGGCCGTGGGAGCCGCCCGCGGCCGCGTGGCAGCAGTCAAGTGCCCTTTGAGTCCGGAGAAAGGCTTTCTCGGTTTCTGAGGCTGATGAGGAAGAGCCAGAATAGGAGCTTGGGATCCAGCGGGGCCAGAGAGGGAGGAATTTCTCCTTCCTTCCTCTGGGCACTGGGAGGGCTGGGCAGAAGCCCAGGAATGACCAGACCAAGGCTCTGGGGCTCGTCGCTCCCAGCGGTCCCCACACCTGGATCTTCCTCCTGCCCCCAAGTCCAGGGGACCCAGTGGGACTGGGGGCAGGCCAGGGTTGAAGGCCAGGTGCAGTGTGAAGAGTGTGCCTGCGAATGAGGCGGAGGGAGGATTGCTGGCCCCAGAAGGGCCACCGAGTGACCCTAGGTCCTGCCTGTCTCTCGGCTGGGGGGGGCGGGTCTGACCCCTGCCCAGCCACGGCCCACCACGGCCCTCCTCTCCCACAGGGGCATTCTGCATCCCACTGTACGTGCCCTACGTGCTGACTGGCCGCTGGCCCTTTGGCCGGGGCCTCTGCAAGCTGTGGCTGGTGGTGGACTACCTGCTCTGCACCTCCTCTGTCTTCAATATCGTGCTCATCAGCTATGACCGCTTCCTGTCTGTCACCCGAGCCGTGAGTCTGGGACGTGGGTGCTCATGTTCACTCCTGGGGGGGGGGGGGGTCAGGAGCGGCCAGGAGACGCACCGGCAGGGGTTACGGCCACTTCTGAGTGGGCAGTGCTGGATGGGCTTGATCCCCACTGGCCTCTCACCTGACACATCGGGCACTCTATGGCCAGCCGCCCACACGGTAGCCATTTGCTGCCAGTAGGACTGGTCCCGGTTCAGGCAGGAGGCACAGTGTGGACCTGAAGGAAGGGGGTCACTTCAGCCTCCACCCTGGAGCAGGTCCAAAGTCCCTGGAACTAAGGGAGGCCCTGGGCCAGGGGCCCTTCGTGGTACCTCCCCACAGGTGTGCGTGCCTCGGGAAGACAGGCTCCACGAGCTTCCTTGGGCGTGGTGGCCACCATGAGTTAGGGGCCCTGGGCTGCCTGGACTTCCCACGTCGGTGTCCTGTGGGCACTGGGCTGGTGGCACTGAAGCAGAGGTCACTCCAGTGCAATCTCATTTTCTCCCTGATGGCTCCATCAGACACCCCAGGGCCCTCCGCTGGGGACCACGTGTGTCCTAGTCCAGGGAGGCAGCGGGACAGAGTGCAGGGAGCCTGGGTTTCGAGGCAGCTCTGCCCCCTGAGCCGACCCACCTGTGTTCTTCCCTGCCCTGC
The DNA here is from genome assembly GCF_949752795.1 of Hyperoodon ampullatus. NCBI lineage: Eukaryota > Metazoa > Chordata > Mammalia > Artiodactyla > Ziphiidae > Hyperoodon > Hyperoodon ampullatus. The sequence continues at coordinate 87,152,252 of NC_136927.1, read as the reverse complement.
CTGAGCCACCAAGAAAGTGGGGATCATGCTGGAGCAGTTGTGAAGATTAAATAAGATGGTATCGAAAGGTGCCGAGCAGAGAGCCCGGCACACGGCAGGTACTCAGTAGATCGGACCGTGACGTGGCCCCCCGGGGGAGCGCACAGCTGATGGGGCGACGGCAGACAGGCAGCCCGGCACAAAGTTAGGATTCTGGGGGAGGTTCCGAGGCCACAGGGGAGTGTGACAGGGCCTCAGCCTGCCCGGGATTCATGGGGTGAGGGGAGGAAAAGGGAGAAGCATCACTGCCGGGGGAGGCGTGCACAGGGGCCCAGAGGCTGCTGGGAGCTGCGAGTGGCGGAGGCCGACCTGGGCTCAGTCCCCGTGCCTCCTGACCCAGCGTGTCCCACCGCAGGTCTCCTACCGGGCCCAGCAGGGCGACACGCGGCGGGCCGTGAGGAAGATGGTGCTGGTGTGGGTGCTGGCCTTCCTGCTCTACGGACCCGCCATCCTCACCTGGGAGTACCTGTCGGGGGGCAGCTCCATCCCCGAGGGCCACTGCTACGCCGAGTTCTTCTACAACTGGTACTTCCTCATCACGGCCTCCACCCTCGAGTTCTTCACGCCCTTCCTCAGCGTCACCTTCTTCAACCTCAGCATCTACCTGAACATCCAGAGACGCACCCGTGTCCGGCTGGACGGGGCACGCGAGGCGGCTGCCTCGGAGCTTCCCCCCGAGGCCCGGCCCTCCCCGCCGCCGGCCACGCCCAGCTGCTGGGATTGCTGGCAGAAGGGGTGTGGGGAGGCCATGCCGCTGCACAGGCGCGGGGTGGGGGGCGGCGAGGCAGCCCCAGGCACCAGGGCCGAGGCTGGGGACGCGGCCCTCGGGGGCGGCAGCGGTGGAGGTGCCGCGGCCTCGCCCACCTCCAGCTCTGGCAGCTCCTCGAGGGGCGCCGAGCAGCCGCGCTCACTCAAGCGGGGCTCCAAGCCGTCCGCATCCTCGGCATCCCTGGAGAAGCGCATGAAGATGGTGTCCCAGAGCATCGCCCAGCGCTTCCGGCTCTCGCGGGACAAGAAGGTGGCCAAGTCGCTGGCCGTCATCGTGAGCATCTTTGGGCTCTGCTGGGCCCCATACACACTCCTCATGATCATCCGGGCCGCCTGCCACGGCCCCTGCATCCCCGACTACTGGTACGAGACGTCCTTCTGGCTGCTGTGGGCCAACTCGGCCATCAACCCTGTCCTCTACCCGCTGTGCCACTACAGCTTCCGCCGGGCCTTTACCAAGCTGCTCTGCCCGCAGAAGCTCAAGATGCAGCCGCCCAGCTCCCTGGAGCACTGCTGGAAGTGAGCCGGCCTCCACAGGCACCTGGGATGCAGGGGCAAAGCCCCCCACTGCCACCCGCCTCGAGGTTCTGGGTTCCCGGGCAGCCGGGCCTCGCCACCCTCCACCTGGCTGCCCCGCAGGCGTGAGCCCTGCCTTGTCTTCGGCCCACCCTAAATGCCATGGCAGCCTCTCAGACCGTCCGCTGGCAGTTGATGCAGCCTGGTGGGCGGCTGGACAGGCCCCTGCTGCCTGAACCGGAATGTGGCCACCCAAATCCTGCTCTAGCCCGGGAGGGACAACCCAGGAGTCCCAGCCAGCCTGCCACCCCCAAGGACAGTGGGATGGCCGGTCGTGTCCACGCTTCACACAATTACTGCTTGGTGTCTTCCCAAAGCAAGTGCCTGGCGTGCGCTCCAGGCCTCCAGAGCCAGTGCTTTGCCCCTGCACGTGCACACGCCTGCACAACCCTGCACACCTGCCCTGTCCCAGACAAGCCCCGGCCACTGGCTTTGCTGCTGTCTGTCCCCTGCTCTAGCCTGGGACCTGGCACCTTCATGCCTCTTCCCTCCAACTTTCTCTGCTCCCCAAGTGCCGGGGACTCCCCAGAAACCTCGCAGCAGGTCTCCGCTTCTCCATTCTGGGTGTTTCAGGAAGACGGAGAAGAAAACACGTCCGTGAACTCGCTGTTCCTTGGATGTTTAATGAAGAGAGACAAAACTGCCGAGGAGCTCGGGGCCTCCCACGCCCTCCTTCCTCGTGCTGCCGCTTCCGGCTGAGCTGCGCCAGCGGCTCCTGCCCACCCCGCCCCCCAGCTCACGGTGCTGGGCCCCAACTGGCGGCTCTGCGAGCGGCCAGAGCCCCGGACGCCTGCTCGTCCAGCGGGTTGCCCTTCCTTCTCCATTTACTCAACCAGAGGTTTCTGGGATTGACGGGGACCCAGCAGTGCCCTGAGCGTCCTGGGGCTCCCAGGGGCAGTCGGAGGAGACCAGGGGCCGGGTGCCCAGCAGAGGGGCCGCTTCGCCATATCCCGTGCACCCGGTTGGCACTCTGCATGCTCCGTTCCCCGCGCCCCTGCTGCACTGCCCCTGCAGACCCCGAAGTCCACAGTAAAGTGTATTTTTTTATTGGTGCTGATTCCTGAGGAGTTCGTGTTGGGTGGCTGAGCGCCCGTACTCCAGTCGGGGACCCAGGGGGGCACAAGAGCACCAGGTGGGCATGAGGCACAGGCCTGCCCCTCCCCCTGGCCTCAGTGTCCTCTTCAAGCGGACGAGCCCGGCGGTCATACCAGGCTTTAATCCTAACAAGCGACGTGCGCCCCGGCAGTGCCCCGCCCGCTCCCCACTCCAGTCTTGGAAACACGCGCCACAGCCCTCCACCTGCTGCAGCCTGCCTGCCCCCAGGACACGAGTTCTCACCGCTCTCAGCCATGATCTTCCCCCTGGGGAGCTTCCAGGGGCCTGGGGACTGGAGCTGAGCTTGAGGGGCTGGGCCAAGGGAGGGGAGGGGGGCTTCCTGGGCAAAGGCTTGGAGGCGGGACTGAGGGTGATGGATGGGGACGGCGAGAAGGATCTCACAGGATGATGCTGGGTGATCCTGGGCCCAGTGGGCTCCACAGAGGGGGCAGACACTGGCCCTCACCCCAGGTGCCAGAGTCCACTCGGAAAGGGGGCAAGACCAGCCCAACTTAGGGGCAATAGATACTTGGGTGGGTCGGATGTCACCTCCTCCAGGAAGCCTCCCTTTCTTTCCAGCCACGAGGGCCCTCCCTCCCCTGACCTCACGGACACAGCCTCTCGTCCCCTCCCCACCATGCTGGCCCAGCGTCCACAGTCTTTCTTCCCAAGGCAGAGAGACATTTGGCTGCCTCACATCCCTCCCTTACAGCTGGGTGCCGTGGGTCCCATCTCCAGCAGTGAGGTGCCCGCCAGCTCTGAGTCTCACCACTACAGGGGGCGAAGCTGTTCACAGCAACATTTGAAACCCACAAACCTTCCTCTTCCAGACATTTCCTCACCCCACAGCTGCGCCTGCACTTTGTTTTCCCAAGCACCCAGAGGTCTTCCTCCAGAATCCCAGCTGGGACTCCTTCCCCTCTGCACTTTCCCTCCACCGGAAGGGCCCCCTCGGTCAAGCCAGGATGGTCTTCTTGGGCCCCGTCTTTAGTGGCCCGAGGGAGGGGCAAGCCTTAGGTCCCCTCAGGGTGCTGGGAGCAGCCGGGGAAGGCGGTGACAGGGAGGTCGCCCACCGTTTGTGGGCCCAGAGCTTGGGGAAGCCCTCGCAGCTCTGGGGCCCGTGGTGAGGCTGGCGGGCTAGCCATTGGCCTTCCCTCCAGCCCTGCAGACTTGCCTGGCCCCCAGAGAGTGGGCGTCCATCCCGCAGCCCAGAGCTGTCTGGGGAAAGACAAAAAACCCATTCTCTGCAGCGGTGGGCACCTCCGTGCTGCTTGCACAGCCAGAGCCCTCGCTGCCCCTTGGCCCGGCCCTGCTAAGTGGCTACAAATTGGAGGATAGAAGTGCAGGCTTTCATGAAATTTTGCCTTCAGTCTCTGCAAACTGCCGCTTCCCGAGCTACTGCACAAGGATGGAGGAGGAGAGAAGAAAGACACGGAGTCTATTGGGCCCGTGTCCAGCAGCAAACAAACACGCCAGGGGGGTCTTTCTCCTTGGATCCGACCGCTGGGAGCAGAGACAAGCTGAGCCCCGAGGCAGGAGCAGCCACCTCTACAGGCACCACCCACGTTGGCAGCTGCTGTTTATTGAGCACCTGCTGTGTGCCGGGCTCTGTGCTGGGCAACGGGCTGGAGCATCAGCAGGGCCATTCCCGTGGGGGCTGAGGACTGCAGGGGGACCAGGAGGTGGGTGGCCTTGCTCGTCAGCGGGGGGGACAAGGAGCCTGTCTGAGGAGGTGACGTTTCTCTCATTCATTCCACAAACTTCCACTGAGCCCAGTGGTGGGAGCCCCGAGAGGTGGCAGAGGCCGAGCCTGTGGCTGCAGAAGGGCCCGCAGGTGACGGGGGCAGAGGGGCAGTGATGTTTCAGGGCCTGGAGGCCAAGGTAAGGAGGGTGGCCTTGCTTCTGAGGACAATGAAGCATCCAGAGAGTGAGCCTTAGGCCCTAGGATGGAGCACAGCCTGGGTGGCCCGGCTGTTAAGTGTCGGCGCAGTCCTAACAGTGGGTGCAGAGACTGGCAGGGGCATGAGGCTGGGGGGCAGTGGCACTGAGGAACTGGGCAACGGCCCGACGCAGGGTTCTGCCCTGGGTGCCCGTGGATGACCTGGCTCCTCCCATCGGGGCCAGCTGTCAGCCCTCAGGGGCCAGCACATCTACAGGGCCCCTCGGTCTGGCACCGGCTACGTATGTCCGGCTGCCGCTCCCACCCCGGTGCTGGCTCTGGGGCGCCCCCTGAGAACAGCTTCTGTGCACATGCTGGGTGAGGGTCCTTCCCAGCCTGGGGTGAAGACCCTACATCCTCAGGAGCCCAGCAGGCAGTCCCCATCCTTCTACAAAAGGACAAATTATTCAACGCTCTTTTTGGGGCATCAGGGCCATGAAAATGGAAGCCTGGGGTCAGCCGGCAGGGCTTCTGGAGGCCTGAGACGTGGGGAGCCACATGCTGTCTGGCCTCTTCCTCCCCAACCCCCATCCTGACACTTGGGGCTGGACTCGGGGCTGCAAAGAACATTTCCACCAACATTTACTGCAGCCCTGCAGCCTCGTGGCCACCCCACGGGGGGTTGCTCAACTCTCCATTCTGCAGACTCCCCAGAGCCAGGGCCCTGGAGGCTGGGCGACTCGCCCCATATCCCGCACTCAGCAGTTGGTGGGGGCCAGGACCCCATCCTCACTCTCCCCTGGGTTCTCCCCAGGCACCGCAGGGGATGGTGGTGTGTGAGTGGGTCCCTGACACGCTGCACCTTCCTGGGGGCCCAACTGCATCCCTGGGATGGCAAGCACACCGGGAAGACCTGCCTGATGGCGCATCTGGGGAGGGACGCTGGCTCCAGCAGGTCAGGGCTGGGGGTCCTGGAGCATGCAGGGCCTGAGGCTGGGGGTCCCTGGTGCTGCCCAGGAAGGATGGCCATGGCGCCTGGCACAGGGAACGTGCTTAGACTACAATTATAATGAACAGACCTACTATGTTCCGGGCACCATTTTGAGCCCTCTTCTTATGTAAACTCATCTAGTTCCCAGAGTAGGTACTATTATTCCCATTTTACAGATGAGGAAACAAAGGCACAGAAAGGTTAAATGAACTGCTCAAGGTCACACAGCTAATGACTTTCCTTCCATGACCATTTTCCTAAGGCCCTCGGCTCTCAGGGCCACCTTCTCTTTCCTCTCCCGAGCCTGACCCCCAGGCACCCGGAGCAGGCTCAGGGGACGCACACGCTCCTGAGTGTGCCCAAGGCCTCTCGCTGCACCCATTCTTCTGGTGACAGCAGCCCGTTTCTCCTTTGGGAACCATTCCCCGGTTACTTCAGTGGCTCCAGGATGGGTGTGGATCCCGGGCGTGGCTGGTCAGAATCACCGGGAAAGGTTGGGGTGGTGCACGTCTCCAGTGAGGCCAGAGAGCAGCAGTCCTGGAACCTTGTCTGGTGCCCTGGGAGGCCTGTGTTCCCCTTCAGCTGGGGTTGCTGGCCTGGCGGCCTCCAACATTATCCTCATAGAGGCCACCCCGTGGAGGGGGCACACCTGGTGCAGCCAAGGTGTAGGAAAGCCACACCGAGAGTTGGACGGAGACGGCTTCCACGTGCTGTTGTCTGAGCGCCTGGATCCAGCCTGGCCTGAAGCTAGAACCTGGACCTTTTGGTTTCATGAGTCACCAAATGCCCCTTCCTTCCTAAAGCCGGCAATGAAATGACGTTCTGTAATGCGATGGCCCAAGCTGGCATCCCTGTGTCTTGGGGTGGGGGAGGGGAACAGAACCCCTCTGCCCACGGGAGGTCTGACTCTAATAAAAAATAGGGAAGTGGGTCAATTCTTCAGTAATGATTGTTGGTAGGAAAGTAATGACTTTTGGTATATTAGGTAACATACTGGCTCTAAGGGTGAAAGGTCAGGATGCCAGGCCATTTGTCTGTGACATCCTTCCTGTCCACAGGGGGACCTCGGCCAGGCGAGTGCCTTGGCCTTAGATTCCTCGTCCATTAAGCAGAGCGTCCCAGACAGCACGCGGCATCCTGCTCCCAGGGTGGCAGGTGCTGTGTCCAGAGGAGGCACCTTGCTCTGGAGTTTGTCAGACACAAATCTCAGAGGGGCGCAAAAATATCCTTCGAAAGAGAGAGAAGGGGAGAAGGGAGAGAGGAGAGGAGGGTTTGGGATGTAGGGGGAGGAGGGGGGGTAGCGCTGTGGGAACTGCGCTATAAATGCATCCGTGACACTCCGAAGTCACCAGTTTCCAAATTCAAACATGACAAATTTGATGATCTTTAAATGCTTCCACTTTAAATGCTGGACGATCTTTAAAGAGTCCAGCAAAGCCTGGTTCTGAGCAGAGGTGTAGGAGTTGGGGCAGCTCAGTGGACGGGGAACGGGCTGCCTCCTGCCCTCCTTCCTGGGCCCCGGCTTAGCAGGACCACACACTCCCGAGAAGCCGGGAGGGGGCAGGGGGTAGACCATTGCTCGCTGGCCCCTCCCGGGCGCCCCTCCCGGCCTGGGGCTTCCTCTGACAGCCGAGGCACGGCTCTGTCCCGGCCCCTCCAATCCATTAACTCATACTGAAGTGTGATGGACTGGTTCTTCCAGGGACGGGGGAGATGTGCATTGTAACAGAGGACGATCTGGATCTTTAAATCAAAGGAGGCAAATTCTAATGCAGGTATTTCAGACCGTAAGGCACACCGAGTGGGTGAAGGGCTGGGGGTGGATGGTGTCTGCACACTGTCTTGAGCTCCTGCTACCTGCTGGGCCCTGAGCCAGACGCTGACTTCACCAAGGATTCCAGATCCGTGCAGCTGGGACGTCAGGGTCCCTTGTTCGGAGATCCTGGACGGAACCCCCATGGTGGGCCAGCAGCTCTGTGGGCCACACGGATATTTCATGGGACCAGTGCCGGGTGCTTGAAGATGCCCCCTTTAATCAGCCGTGGACCCCAGACGTCCCTCCGGGGTCCCTGAGAGCCAGCTGGCACCCCCTCGTCACGGGGAAGGCAGACAGCAGGACAGGTGCCCGCCATCTTAGGCAGGGGTGGCTGCTGCTGGGTCCACCCCAAGGACAGCGGGGGCAGCTGGCTGGAGGTGACCAGCTGGGCCTGCCCTGGCACAGGCCAGCAGGGGGAGGCCTCGGCTCCCCAAGGCCCCCTCCAGGGACGGGATGAAGGCAGGGCCCCTCGCAGAGGTACAGCCTCGCCCAAGTTGGCCCAGCCCTCCAGCCCTCCAGCCCTCCCTGCAGGCCCAGCATCAATGAGGGCTGTTTCCACGACCTCCCCCGCACCTCACCCCTTCACTTCCGCCATCAGGTAAAACACGAGCTCAGTGCAATCTGGATTTCAGAGTCACAACAAATAATCTGTTAGCTAAGTATTGCATTCTTTGTTGTGAATCTGAAATTCAAACCTAACAGAGCCGGTGACCCTCCCCGTGTTCACAGACACTGCAGGGGCCGGGCTGGGCTCTAAGGATCCATCCAGGTCTTTGGAAGCCACAGGAAGGGACCAGGGCTGGGCTGGTGGGAGGGTGGGTGGGTGGCTGCCTGTGGCCTGGAGTCCTGGGCCTGGCCAGGGGCGGCGAGCTGGCATTCTGGGGGCACGGCCCTCTCAACCCTGAGGCTTGCTCTGTCCTTACTTGTGGCTCCCACAAGACCCCACACAGGGAAGGGGCTGCGTACCCTGGGTGGGGCTGAAGTGAGCAAGCCAGGCCGTGGGTCTTAAGCTACTCTGCTGGGCCTTAGTGTCCCCGCTGTACAGATGATGAAAACCAGGCAGCTGGGGTGGGGTGACAAGCGTGGGCAGCCCCGCGATACCCCCAGTGCCGAGCGTGACAGGTTCAGTGGGCTGGGCCGGGCAACCTGCCCACCCCAAGGCCACAGCAGAAACTGGAGGGACTTCCTGGCTCCGGGAAAACATCAACCCCCTGGTGTGCACTGATTCCTTGCAAGAAAGATTTTTTCCTCTGAAGAATCAAAGGATTGCAAGACAGAAAGAGACCGCCCAGGGGCTCCTTCTCGGCACGCACAGACCCGCCCCAGAGGCCTGTGAGTCCCCTCTGCTCTGTTTGGCCTTTTGCCCTTTCCGGAGAGGCGACATTCTGGCCTTGGTGGGTCCGAGCACTAGAGCCGCCCTGGCAACGAGAAGATGAACATCAACAGCAGACAGCGCCCAGTGCATGCTCACCTGCACGTGTGTGCCTGCGTAACTACATGTGCGTGTGTGAGTGTGTGTGCTTAGTTCTATGTGTGTTTTCACTGCGGTCAAATACATCTAAAATTTGCCCTTTCTGCCATTTTAGCACACAGCTCAGAGGCGTGGGGCACATTCATGCTGTCGTGCGGCCATCCCCACCACCCACGTCCGGAACTTTCTCGTTTTCCCAAACTGGAAGTCTACCCATCAAACACTCAGTGCGACTTCATCATGGCGCACGACACCGCCAGGCCCCTCGTGCTGCCCTTTTAGAGCCGCAGCCACCTCCCCACCCCAGGCCGGCCCGGCTCCGACCGTCTGAATGGAATCCGCAGGCAGCTACGTGGAGCAGCCATCTGCTGCCTGTCGCTGGGCGGTGCTCTCCACTCTGTGGTCTTTGAACTTGTGCCCTGTCCGTAAACATGCTGGCATGTATCCCCACACATGTGCATGTATTCACCTGAACTACGATCTGCCCGGCACGTCTGTTACACCTCCGGTGCCGGCACTGTCCCGGCCCTGCGACGCAGCCCAGACCAGGAACCTCGTGGCGGTAGGGGCTGATGCGCAAGGCCAGGCCAGGGGGCCACGCGCCCGACAGCGGCTGGCAAGGCACAGGGCAGGGCCCTTGCGGGTGGGGCTGTTTGATCAGGTGGTCAGAGGCCCGCAGCTGGGGGGCACTCATAGGGTGTCTGAGGAAGGGCATTTGCGTCACAGGGACCCCGGCAGCACAAAAGCCCGCTGTCCTGGAGGGTCCTCAGTGTAGCCAAGAAACAGCTGGAGCAGAGGACAGAAGGGGAGGGGGTGGGCAGCAAGGGGGGGGCAGGCCAGGTCAGGCCTGGCAAGGGCTGGGGCTTTGCTGGAGGGAGAGGGCGGCCCAGATGGGCTGGAGGAAGGACCCGTGCATACAGGGATCATGGCACCTGGGCTGCCGTGCGGGGAGACGAAGGGGCCTGAGCAGGGTATTAAAATAGAGTGCTGACCGGGTTGAGGGGCACCCTCAAATTCACAAGCACTGGGAACTTGCAATGTGACCTTATCTGGAAATAGGGTCTTTGCCAATGAATTAAGAGAGTAAAGCGGGAGGGAGAGGAGACCAGGGAGGAGACGGCCACCCCACCCCAGGAGGCCCCGCCAGGCGCTGAGCCCACCGCCTGCATGGGAACAGAGGGCCAAGGACACAGAGAAGAAATCTCAGGGAAAGGCTGGCGGCTGGAGCTTCTGGGAGATGAAACCAGTAGGGGAGGGACAACGCTGGGACAGAAACACCACACAGAGGTAGAGAGAAAGCCAGGCAAGGAAACAACCCAGGGCTGTGCCAGCCCCCAGAGAACGAGGGCCCCACGGAGGTGGTCAAGTGCCTGGCCCTACAGCCCACGCCCCGCTGGCCTGACGCAGACCCAGGCCACCCGGTGCAGCCGTGGGGAGGGCACAGGGAGGGTGACATGAGAAAGCGAAGTCCCCGTCCAGGGGCCAGAGGTCAACAGGTGGGGCCCGGGGCTGATCAAGGAAGCAAGAGTTGCTCAGACTTTGGAGCAGATCAGTCAGCGGGAACGGCCAGAAGAGGTGGCCCGGCTGAGGCTGAGCTGGGGGAGCGGGACACGGCTCTCGCTTGGCATCCACCCACCTGCTAAATAGTCTTCAAACTAAAAGAAACCTAAATGCACCCAACATCAGCCACCATGCACTCGCTCATTCCACAGATGCGTGCTGGTGCCCCCTTGGGGTCAGGTCCTGAGGCTGCTAGGGGCACAGTCGAGAACAGGACAGAGCCCCTGCCCTCTGGGGCACCCCTTCTGGGTCAGCCACGGGAGGCATCTTGAGTGTCTCCCCTCTGAAGAGCACACATGGTGGGCACCCAGAGAGCAAGATGAAAGGCCAGGGATAATTAACGCTGCTCTTCGCGGTGGCCTGAGAGGACAAATACATGCAAAACCCACCTCTGGTTTCCAGAACACAAGGACCTCTGAAATTACAAGACATTAAAATAAAGCTTCACGTAAAGGACTCTTGTTCTACTTTCACATTTGACGTCAGATCAAAACGGAATTGCTCCTGAAAGCTCAGGCGCTGGCTTATTATTCGAGGTTTGCCCAACCCCCACGTGTGGAAAAGACACTGGCCTAAGTGCACCCAGCGGCCCAGCTGCCTCGGGACCCTGAGGCCGATCCCCAAAGGGCCCCGGGTCCCTTCTTCACTCGTCCCTTGGGCCCTGAGGGACACATCAGATGCATCAGACTTTATTTGGGGGAAACAAAAGTTCTAGACCATTTTGCCGGATGAGCAGGCTAGGAGCAGCTGCACCGTCCTCACGGGGCACCTGCAGTCAGGGGACGCTGGGGCGCGGGCGCAGCTCCCATCGACGCCTAGAAGCACAAACCTGAGCCACTGGCTACCCTGGGGGACGGTGCTGCCATGCCCCGCCCGCAGTCCACAGTTAATAACCCGTTCGCGTGTACTAAGCGGGTCAGAAGCCGCGCGTCCCTGGGTCGGATGCTGGGAGCGTTCAGTCGTGAAGCCCGGCTCCCGAAGAGCACAGCACCGTCCGGGACAACCGGGCGGGTATCAACCTCACTGCTTCCCTCAGACGGCGGCATCTGAGAAGAGGATCGCACCTGCTCCTTCACCACTGGGCGCCTGCAAGTGCTTTCCCTCCCCCAGCCCTCGCGCAGCACACAGAGCATCCCCGCAAAACTGCGCTCGCGGGGCGTCGACAGCCATGGAATCGAGGGCCCACCTCTGCGACAGCTGCCACCACCCGAGGGTCAGCAGGCGACACTGGCTCCCATCCACTGTGTGCACTTGGCAGCATTTGGTGACGTCAGGCAGAGTGTGGTCCCTGCTAATCAGGGGCCAATTAACACAGACAAGCCCATCGTAGCACGTCAGTCGCATGCAGGCGGGCGCGGGAAGCACTGGGAACAGACCGGCGGATGCATGAGCACCCGCCGCCCCAAGGCCCTAGGCCTAGGGCAGGGGGGCGCATTGGTGGGGAGCCCTGGGCTGGCGGGAAGGCCGCTGCACCAAGGCCTCCGATTCTTCGGGGCTCCTTCCTCATCTCCGGTCACAGTCAGCCTGCCTGGGCACTGCCCATGCCACCTCCTGGCCTACCACCTCCGCTACCACCGGAGAGGCTGGCGGCCATGCGCCAGCTCCGCGGCCACATGATCATCGTGCAGCTCCTTCAGACGCAGCAGCAGCTCCTCCAGGTTCTCCCCGGTGGCCGCTGACAGGGCGATGGCCTCTCGGCCTAGGCGGGCCTGCAGCTGGGGCAGCTGGGCTCTGGCCTGAGGGAGGTCGACCTTGTTCGCCACGACGGCATGGGGTCTCTCGGACAGGCCTTCCCTGTACTGTTCTAGCTCGTCCTTCAGGTCATCCAGCTGCGTCCACGGCTCCGGCACCGAGAGGTCCAGCACGAACAGGAGGAAGGGGCAGCGCTCTATGTGCCGCAGGAAGGCCAGGCCCAGGCCCCGGTTCCGGTGCGCCCCGCGGACAATGCCCGGGATGTCAGCCACTGTGGAGGACAAGAGCAGGCGGTCCAGGAGGGGACCTGGGACCTCTGAGCTCTGACCCTCTCCTTCCAAGGAACACCTTGCAAGTGAAGTCGTTCAATTTACTGCCTCAGTGATGCATCAGGCCAGTTGCCATCCGAGGCAGTTCAGCTTTCAGTTCTGCTAATGCTTTGAAATATGTGGTTGACAGGCATGATGACAGATCAGTCTAATAAGAACTACTTAACACATTCCAGTCTTTCTGGCTTCAAAAATGATTCAAAAAAGGGGAAAACGGCTTCCTGTACCATATTAATAATTTGATTACCGATAGGAATGATAGAGTCTTCTGCAAATATAAAGTGCTATACAAACCGCATCGCCAGCAGGCTTACTATTTTTAATGGGTACATCATCTTCTGGGAAAAGTTTTCTTCTCTCAAAATGGTACAGGGAAAGCTTTTAAAAATCACATGTTGTCCACGTGACTGACGTTGCCGAGTTCCCCGTAGATGAAAGAGTAGAGGCGGCGAAAAGGAATAATCTCCTCAGGTTTGAAATTTAAACTCCAATTCCTGCACTGCCACTAACAGATGCCTGGGGGAGAGGGTGGGAAGCAAACCTAAAACCTGATTCTGATAGAGAACTACAGTTTTTAAATGAAGAAAACAACGCTAAACGTAAGAGTCACATAAGCACTGCTCTGAATCCCATCGTTACCCTGACCCACTGAGAGACCCTGGCGTCCTACCTGCTATTTGCTGGTGATCCTCGCAGTGAACGACCCCCACATGGGGGTTCAGGGTGGTGAACGGGTATGAGGCCACAGTGGGCCTTGCGTTGGAAATGGCCCGGAGAAGCGAGGATTTCCCTGCGTTGGGGAATCCGACCTGGAAGAGAGTGGGGACGCCCAAGGTCGGGGGTCTTGGGTCAGGAACCGGGGACGAGGGACAGCAGGGCTCCTGACGAAGCCAATAGGCTCTGATGGGAGAAAGTGGGCTGCCCGGCCGCCGCCCTCCTAGCGTGTCCCCCACCATCCTCCCGCCGGGGCTTCAGGTGACACCCACCAGCCCAGCGTGTGCCACCGTTTTGAGCTCCAGGAAGAGGACCCGCTCCTGACCCGGCTGTCCGGGGGTACAAGTCGTGGGCGCTCGGTTGCTGTTGGCCAGGAAAAAGCGGTTGCCTTTCCCGCCTGCCCCGCCCAGTGCTGCGATGAACTCATCACCCGGGTGCGAGAGGTCAGCCAGGACTTTGTTTCCCTCCTTCACCAAAGTGCCCATGGGGACCTGAAAAATAACAAGCGCTTATAGGGGTAGCGTGAGAAGGGGGGCACAACTAAGCTCCACAGAGGGACAAAGGACCTGGGAAAGGGCCCAGCCCTAAAGGGCTTGAGAGGCTGACTGCACTGCAGGCAAACTGCATAAATGGCTTTTCCCAACAGCGTGCCTAAAGCATCAGGGTGAACAAAAGCATCTGGAAAATGAGAGTGATGCTGAGAGCACAGACTCTCCGCTCACAGGGAGGTGCCCGAGAGGGTGGGGGGAGCAGAGCGCGGGGCTGGAGACAGCGGGGGAGACCTGCGGGCCCCTCGCCGTAAATATAATCGTCTCACGACTTTCTGAACAGGTGACACATTCACACGGTATGAAATCAGCACAGAGTCCCCGTCCAGGGTTGCTTCGTGGAGGACGGGGCCCCTCTGGACCACTCGGCAGGACCTGGGAGCTTGATGGCCCAGATGGCCTACCTGGATGTAGAGGACGGCGCCGTTTCGCCCAAAGCAGTTCTTCCTGCCGCCGGCTCCTCCATCAAGGCCCTGGTACTGAGACAGGACTGAGGACAGGGACTTGACTTGCCGGTCAACTGGAAGTCAGAGCAAGAAACGTCATCTCCCTCCGTGTCAAAGGCAGACTCATCTCATGTTGTTAAGTTTCTTTGGTTCAGATTAAGAACGTTAAGAATGCACCTGGGATGGGACTTCCTTGGTGGCACAGTGGTTAAGAATCCACCTGCCAATGCAGGGGACATGGGTTCGAACCCTGGTCCGGGAAGATCCCACATGCTGTGGAGCAACTAAGCCCGTGCGCCACAACTACTGAGCCTGCGCTCTAGAGCCCCTAAGCCACAACTACTGAGCCCATGCGCCACAACTACTGAAGCCCAGGTGCCTAGAGCCCGTGCTCCGCAACAAGAGAAGCCACCGCAATGAGAAGCCTGCGCACCACAACAAAGAGTAGCCCCCGCTTGCCGCAACTAGAGAAAACCCACGTGCAACCACAAAGACCCAACACTGCCAAAAATAAATAAATAAATAATAAAATAAAAATGAAAAAAAAAATCTAAAGAATGCACCTGGGACCATGGAATAAAGTTGTGGCAAAAGTCGCTAAACTAGCAATGTGATTTTTTGAAAATTTTAATTTCTTATTTCTTTCAAAAAATACTACAATTTTCAAACAATTCAAAAATTACCCATAATGTCATCATCATCTTGAAAACAGCTGTACTTACTATGCTGTGAATTGTTACTGAGGGGACTAGTTTGCTAATATTTGTGCTCCATGTGTGTCAGGGCAATCAGTAGCCTTTCAGCACTTGACTGAGACAGTAACAGATTTAACCCTCTGACCGACTGTACCGGAATGTTAGATTCCCTGACAGTAAACTGTCTTTGTGTTCCTGAAATAAAAAAAACCAAAACCATCAAAGTTGGTTTTGGGTGGATTATCTAAATGTGAACATCCACATAATTTAATAAAATGATGTCCACAGGCCAATTTCTGAATCCAACTTCCTGTTGGGATAAGAAGGTGAAAACTCCCCACCCCGGAGGCGCGCAAACACAGCGCGTTTCCCCGGGCCGCCCCTCGGGACACCTGCCTCTCAGGATGACGTGGCCGCCGTAGCCTCCGTCGCCACCATCGGGGCCTCCAAACTCCTTCCGGGGCTCACTGTGGAAGCAGCTCACCCCGTCACCTCCGCGTCCCCCTCGGACAAGCACTCGGCGATGGTCCACAAAATGCCTTTTCTGCAGAGAGCACACAGTGGCCTGTCGTTAACTCTGCGGTCCTCCCAAGGACCAAGCAGTCATTTGTAATGTACCTTTTCTACCCATGACAGGCTTTAAAATTAGAAGCTAATGATATTAATATTGCTAATCACTCCTAAGATGCAAATATAAGAAAGAGTTCCCACAAGTCACTGCTATTTGTAGGCAAATGTAAACCAACAACGCAGATGTAAAAAGTGCTCAGCGTGGAATACACACCCTAGTCATGAACTCCATGCTAAAAACCTAAATAAAACGCAGTTTAGGAGATACTCCTTAAGTAAAGCGTCTTCCCAGCTTTTTCAAATAGAAACACCTTATTGAAATAACAGGTCTTTACTAATGGGGAGTTCTGCTCCTCAGGACAAGAGAATGACAGTGACAGTCCCTGGGCTGTTATCAGGCTTCCAACTAAGAACAGAAGTCTTCTGTGGCTGACTGAACAGGGCTCCTTTTTTGTTTGTTTGTTTGTTTGTTTGTTTTTTGCAGTACGCGGGCCTCTCACTGCTGTGGCCTCTCCCATTGCGGAGCACAGGCTCCGGACGCACAGGCTCAGCGGCCATGGCTCACGGGCCCAGCCGCTCCGCGGCATGTGGGATCTTCCCGGACCGGGGCACGAACCCGTGTCCCCTGCATCGGCAGGCAGACTCTCAACCACTGCGCCACCAGGGAAGCCCAGGGCTCCTTTTTTAAATGTGGTGATGCAGAGCCCTTACCTGAGAGCAAGTTTTTCTCTAGGTCCCTAAGGGAGACACAACCTACCTAAAGAATCAGAACTAACTAACCAGGTTAACATATATATATATATATATTTATTTATATATATATATTTTTTTAACATTTATTTATTCAGCTGCGCCGGGTCTTAGTTGTTGCACACGGGATCTTTGTTGCGGCATGAGGGATCTAGTTCCCTGACCAGGGATCAAAACTGAGGCCCTGCATTGGGAGCACAGAGCTTTAACCCCTGGACCACCAGGGAAGTCCCCTAACCAGGTTACTATTTAGTAAACGTTTGCTCACAGGACAAGATGTCCAGCTGCCCGAGGTGCCAGGGTACAGTGTTGAGGACGCCACTCCCAGCCCAGCCGTCCTGTCCCGAGGAGCCCACCTGCCCCCCGCACACGCGCACAGGCTGACGTGGCCGCCCACAAGGCCCCTCCATGGGGACCGGGGCATCTGCATTTCCATCCACTACTCCATAAGCAGATCTTTTTTTAAAGGAAAATACAGAAATACTTTATGATGCTCTGGCACCACCACATGGAAAAACCATGAATTACTGTTTCAAAAACGCAATGTACAATTTTGAACAGAATGGAAATCAACCCGATGGGAAAAAAGCACAACAAAGGAGCATCATACAGAACATAAAACTTAAGAGTCAATGTTTACATTCTGGGGAGGAGACAAAACCATGTGAAAACTTGATATATCTGAGTGCACACGCTGACTGCCAAAGTAATTTTTCCACATGAAGTAGTTTGCCCTAATGAGCCTTAATTGGAACCCGCACTTAGGAGGAAACAAAGTGGATTATAAACATGTGTATTCTTGAATTTAATCAAAGATCATTCATGTTTTAAACAGGTTTTGGTAAACAGAATAAAAAAACATGTAAGCCTTTGAGAACTATAAAACTAAAGGTGTATGTCCCGGTCCCCACCCCGCCATGCCATAAATGAAGAACTATTCACATGTACCTAAGAATATATATAGTACATATCTCAGACACACAGGCTAATGATACACAAGCCCCAGGCTCCCTCCTGGCGAAGGGAGCGAACACGGTCATCACTTCTGGCGCGCTGGGCACTGCCCTGGGTCCGCCGCAGTTTTAGGCCAGCCCAGTGTTTGGTACCCGCAGGCCTTCATCTTGCGTCCTCATTTCCAAGGATAAACGAAGACAAGACAACAAGAGCTCAAAACAACACCCTTCAGAGGGGAAACGCCCTCCCATTGTGCCTTCAGAGGGGAAACGGCAGTCAAATTCCTTCAAGGTTAGAAGCCTCACCAGTTTTTTCTCTGAGAGCAGCTTCTTCCTGGGGGGTTCCTGGTGCTTGGTGCAGTCCGCACAGCTGACCGAGAGCAGCCTGGGAGACGCGTGCTGGGGAAGGAGCCACCCGAGCCTGGGAAACACTCGTGCCAATGGTGTCCAGCACCCCATGCCCTCCAACACCGGCCAGGATCTCGCTGAGAAAAGCCTCGAACGTATCATGGCTCCTTAACAAAAGGCAAACTGGCAAAATAAGACATCTGGTTTAAACCTGAACATGAAACCGAAACTAAAGAAGTGTGAGCATCTGGCACAGGAGAATGCTGGTGCGTGTTTCTGAAACAAATAAATGAACCAGTGAATGACTTTCTTACCTCGCTCACCACTTTCCACCCCAAGTCATGCCCCATTAGCCTATATGCTACTTGGAGGGAGTTCCCTGGCGGCCTAGCAGTTGGGACTCTGGGCTTTCACTGCCGGGGGTCCGGGTTCGATCCCTGGTCAGGGAACTGAGATCCCGCAAGCTGCACAGCGCAGCGAGAAAAGTCTCCTTAGCCTATATGCTACTTGGGGGAAAGATCTGTGTACAAAGGATTTAAATCATTAAATCCCTTGCAACTCTGGAATATACTCCCTATAGAATATCAAATACCTGCTAAATGAAAATATTAAAAAGGAAATCTCAGCCTCAAATCAAAATTTCTTAAAAATAAAAACACCCATTTACTCAGATGCTATGGTGTTACCCTGCACAGTTTAAAATGGTCCAACTGGAACACAGTGGGATATTTCCTATGGGTGCAGTGGGTAAGCCGCCAGGCTCTGCACAAGGACCTCTGCCCCTTTTCCCCAGGGTGACCTAGGACAGTTCACTAATCTGACGATGGACCAGGCTGGGAGGAACAGGATGCATGACAGCAGTACCTGGCCCATATGAAAACTCAGTAAGCGTGAGCTACTTTTCATTAACTAAGAGCTGTTTACACCGCTGCTCGTTCATTAAACAGCTCGTGACAATTATATATCTTGCAGGTGCTGAGGGTCAACGCGGGGAGTCTCAGGCCCAGCCCTCCAGGAGACGACAGCGCCCCCCCTCCACTGTTCTGAACATCACCCACTTCCAATGTCGCCGCTTCCCAGGCACACATGTGCTACATAAAAGGAAACCACTGAGGCTTTCCTCCCATTGCTAAGTATGAACTAGACGTACAGAAGGGATATAAATGTACACGCACTATTTTAAAAATAATCATAAAGCAACCACGCACGCAGGGCAGCAGGCGAGGACACAGGGTACGCCTTTTCCACTGAAGCCCCTCCCGTGCCTCCCGCTCCACACCTCTTGCCCCTTCTGAAAAGGAAATACTTCCTTGGTGGGAGCTATTCCCTCTGCATGGCACTGAAAAGCTTTGCTTTTTGTTTGGAAACAATCAGGTATAGAAAAGTTCAAAGGAAAGTCCGTGAATCACCTAAGGGTGAGCGGCCGACCTGACACCCACCTCCCGGGACACGGCAGTGTGGCTCCCTGTGGACAGAGACTAGGCCACCAGCCACACCCAGACCCCCAGGTTTGGCTAACGGTCCCTATAGCGTCTCCCACAGCAAAGGGTCCAGCTCAGAACCACGAGCTGCGTTTTGCCGTCATGTCTCTGCAGCCCCTCCCTGACTCTCGTGCCCCTGACACCTCAAAGGTCACAGGGCAGCTGTTCTACAGCATGTCCCCGTTTTCCCTCTGACGGATGTCCCTGTGTGACGAGACGCGGGCAATGCGCCTTTGGCATGAATTTCACACGAGTCACGGGGCCTTGCTCACCCTGCACACGGAGCTCCAGCGCAGGGGGGCCCTGCCCGGCTTCCCTGCTGTCGGGGCGCCCCTCCCTCCCTGTGTAGTTAAGAGGACCTCGGGGGAGGTGGTCTGAGACTGTGCAAATCCTGATCCCCTAAACCACCCAGGTACTCGTTTCTAGGGGCTCGGGTTCCTGTTTTATTCAGTTAGCTACACTGTTACTATCATTTACTTCGATGCTCAAATTGTCTCTGGTTTGGGCAGTGGCAGCCCATCCCTTGGCTTTGGTGTCCTTCTGACACGTGCCCCTCAACCTGTGAGCACTCCCTGCTTCCTGGCGCAAAATGTTCCAGGCTCACCGGGTACTTTCCCTGGTTGACCCTGAAATCAGCCTTTACTCCAAGGAGCCCTGGCTCTTTTAGTGGAGAATGCTATTTAGAAGGCCACCTGTGTGCTAGGGGTGCTCAGGGGTCCTGGGGTGGTGCTGCTCGTGGGTCCCCTCTGTGGACAGAGCAGACGAAGGTAAACGCATCCACACACAACACTCACATCTGTAGTCACTGCTACACCGATCCACCCGGTTTTGGAGCAGCATCTTTTGGAAACCATGGGTTCACACCTATAATCCCGATTCCAATTCAACACCACAAGGTTCTAATTTTCTCCTCCTGTCTTTGCAAGTCCATCCTCTGACTGTCAGAGTCCTGGCTCCATTACCCTCAGTATGTTTACTCACCCCACCTCGACAGTAACCAAACCCTCACCTCCTGACGTAGGTGCTCTCCCCTTCCACTGGGCCGCCCCTCCATGGGGACACCCTCCTCCTGTTATCTTCCTGTTAATGTATTCTCCTAAATACACCTTTATTTCGGAATGATTTTAGATTTACAGAAAAGGTGATATTCCCATATACATCTTATCCAGTTTCCCCTAATATTAGCATCTTACGTGACCAGGGTACACTTGTCAAAACTAAGAAACCAACCCTGCTATGTTATTATTAATTAAACTCAAGATGGCATTTGGATTTCACGTTTCCCCATGAATATCCTTTTTCTGTTCCCGGATCCCACACTGCATTAAGCCCTCTTAAAAGATATTTTTTAAGTGCTAAGAGAAAAAAAGCCCCACCCAGCATTATTACACAGCCCGTGAAAATATCCTTCAGGGAGGGAAGTGAAGTAAGACATGCTGGGTGGTGGGAGACACTGTCTCCACAAGCAGTACCCCAGAAAGAAAATGATGCCACAGGGAAACCCCAACCTTTAGGAACGAGGAGAGAGCAACAGAGATGGTAAGTATAAAAGAGTATTTTGGGGGGACTTTCCTGGTGGCGCAGTGGTCAAGAATCCACCTGCCAGTGCAGGGGACACGGAATCAATCCCTGGTCCGGGACAATCCCACATGCCGTGGAGCAACTAAGCCCGTGTGCCACAACTACTGAGCCCATGCACCACAGCTACTGAAGCCCGCGCGCCTAGAGCCTGTGCTCCACAACCAGAGAAGCCACGGCAATGAGAAGCCCATGCACCACAATGAAGAGTAGCCCCCGCTCGCCGCAACTAGAGAAAAGCCCGCATGCAGCAACGAAGACCCAACGCAGCCAATAAATAAATAAGTGAATAAAAGTACCTATCCTTTAAATAAAAAGACTATTTTTTTCCTTATAAGAGTTATAAAATATGTATGACTGTAGAAGGAAAATTATAACACTGTCCAGTGGGTTTCCCATGCATACAGAGGTGATTGCAAGGTTTCCACATTTCTGTGAAGTGGCACAAGTCTTAAGTCTAAGTGGATCACGAAAGGTTAGGTATGTGCATTGTAATCTCCGGAGCAACCACTAAAATGTATTTCAGAGATATATCCAAAGGCCAGTAAGTAGATGAAATGGAATGCTAAAAGCCTTTCCGATAACTCAAAAGAAAGGGGACAGCAGAATAAAGAAGAGGGACAAAGGGAAAACAAATAATAAAATGGTACCCTAGGGCTTCCCTGGTGGCGCAGTGGTTGAAAGTCCGCCTGCCGATGCAGGGGATACGGGTTCGTGCCCCGGTCCGGGAGGATCCCACGTGCCGCGGAGCGGCTGGGCCCGTGAGCCATGGCCACTGAGCCTGCGCGTCCGGAGCCTGTGCTCCGCAATGGGAGAGGCCACAACACCGAGAGGCCCGCGTACCGCAAAAAAAAAAAAAAAAAAATTGGTACCCTAAACCTAACCATACACGTAACTCAGACAAAACAGACTTTCAGAAAAAGAGCATTACCTGAGATGAACAAAGGCATCTGATAATGACAAATGGAATTAGTCATCAGGAAGGCCTAACAATTAAAAATGTGCGTGATAGGGTTTCCCTGGCGGCGCAATGGTTGAAAGTCCACCTGCCGATGCAGGGGACACGGGTTCGTGCCCCGGTCCGGGAGGATCCCACATGCCACGGAGCGGCTGGGCCCGTGAGCCATGACTGCTGAGCCTGCACATCCGGAGCCTGTGCTCCGCAACGGGAGAGGCCACAGCAGTGAGAAGCCCGCGTACCGCAAAAAAAAAAAAAAAAAAAAAAAATGTGCGTGAGCCTAATAACAGATGCAAAATACAGACAGCAAAGTTGGACAGAATTAAAGGGAGAAACAGACCATTCCACAATGATAGCAAAAAATTTTAACAACACTCTCTCAAGAAGTGATGAAATGAGTAGTTGAAAAAGGAAACAATAGAAAACAGTAAAGACATAGAAACTCTGAACAGTGCTATCAACGATATGGACTAATTGACATTTATACAACAGTACATCCAACAACTGGAGAATATACGTTATCTGTAGCTGCATGTGAAACATTCACTAAGACAGACCTCACCACAGGTCATAAGAGGAGTCTCAATAAATTTAAAAGGAGCGGGGACTTCCCTGGCAGCCCAGTGGTTAAGACTTTTTTGCCTTCCAATGCAGGGGGTGCAGGTCTGATCCCTGGTTGGGGAGCTAAGATCCCACATGCCTGGCAGCCAAAAAACCAAAACATAAAACAGAAACAATATTGTAACAAAATTCAATAGACTTTAAAAATGGTCCACATCAAAAAAAAATTTTTTTTCTTTTAATAAATAAACAAATTTAAAAGGATAGAAATCATATCAAGTGTATTCTCTAAACACAACAGAACTGAAGTCAATAAATATAAAATACCTAGGAAAACCCCAACTATCTGGAAATTAAACAACACTCTTCTAAATAATCCAATAGGCAAAAGAAGAAATCAAAAAATATTTTGAACTGAATGAAGGTATGACATACCAAAATTCATGGGATGCAGCTAACGTAGTGCTTAGAGGGGAACTTTTAGCTCTAAATGCTTCTATTAGTAAAGAGAAGAAAGATCTACATAGGGGGTCACCTTGGAAACCAGTACCACACAAACCAATCTGGCTTACTTTGAACGACTAGCTTTTTTATATACTGTAACTCTTTAATTGCAAACATTTCTCCCTATTCTGTTCTTGGTGGCATTAGAGAATTTGATTTCCTCTCTAGAGTTGGAGAAGAAAGCAATAATTTTCTGCTTTAGATACAATAATACTAGCATTCTAATTTCAGTCTTTCCACTTAATTTTTTATTTTTATTTTTTATTTTTTATTTTTTTTGCGGTATGCGGGCCTCTCACTGTTGTGGCCTCTCCCGTTGCAGAGCACAGGCTCTGGATGCGCAGGCTCAGCGGCCATGGCTCACGGGCCCAGCCACTCCGCAGCATGTGGGATCTTCCTGGACCGGGGCACGAACCCGTGTCCCCTGCATCGGCAGGCGGACTCTCAACCACTGCGCCACCAGGGAAGCCCTCCACTTAATTTTTTAATAAACAATGTATTAACTTCCTTCTGTATGTGCTTTCAACTGTGTTGAACTGTATTATTTTTTTCTTTTCTAATTCTAGAGTTTCTAATTTTTAACCTTCTAGGCTTCATCCTTCCTAAATATACTTTAAATTATTAATTTAAAAAAAAAGAGAGAAGAAAGATCTAAAATCAGTGACTTAAGGTTTCAAATCAAGAAACCAGAAAGAGGGGACTTCCCTGGTGGTCCAGTGGCTAAGACTCCATGCTCCCAATGCAGGAGGCCCGGGTTCCATTCCTGGTCAGGGAACTAGATCCCACATGCCACAACTAAGAGTTTGCATGCCACAACTAAAGATCCCGGATGCTGCTACTAAGATTCGGCACAGCCAAATAAATTCGTTAAGTATTTAAAAAAAAAAGAAAAAAGAAACCAGAGAGAAGAGCAAAGTAAATGGAAAGAAGGAAATAATAAAGAGCAGAAATAAATGAAACTGAAAACTGACAACTGAAAAACTACCACAGCTTAAAAACTAGCTCATTGAAAAGATAAACAGAACTGACAAACCAATAGCTAGACTGATAAGAAAAGTAGAGAACACAAATCACCAATGTCAGGGTTATCAATACAAACCTTACAGGCATTGAAAGGGTAAAAGAACACCATGAACAACCTTTTGCCAACATATTCAACAACTTATGAGAAATGGACAAATTTCTTGAAAAACACAGCTACCAAATAAACACAAGAAAAATAGAAATCCCAACAGCCCTGTATCTACTAAAGAAGTTGAATTTGTTATAAAAGAACATTCCCAGAAAGAAGACTCCAGACTCAGACTGTTTTACTGGTAAATTCTATCAAACATTCAAGGAAGAAATAACAGCAATCTTACAAAAACTTTTTCAGAAAATATAGGAAGTGAGATCACTACCCAACTCATTTACTGAGGGCAGCGAGAGTCCAGTACCAAAACCTGACATTACGAAAAAAGAAAATGACAGCCCAACATCCTTCATGAATAAGAAGTGAAGAATCCTTAACAAAGCACCCAACTGAGCCCAGCAGTAGAGAAAGGATCCCACACCAGGACCAAGCAGGGTGATCTCTGGAGCCCCAGGCTTCACCAACAGTCAGACCCAGTCACCCATCTCACGGTGACAACGACATACACCTGACAAAAGTCAGCACCCACTCATGATTAGGAAAATGAAAGGACACAGCAAACTAGGAACAGAAGGGAACATCTTCAGCCTGATCAAAGGCATCTACAGAAGGCCTACAGCTAACACCACACTGACAGGAGAAAGACAGAACTGTCACCCTTTGAGACAGAGAAAACAAGGGTGCCCATGTTCAACACGTCGGTGGAACACTGTCTTTTAGACACTGCAATAAAGAATTAAAAAATAAAAAAAAAGAGGTAAAACTGCAGAAAATATAACTGTCTCCACAGCAAATTTCAGTGAAATCTATAAAACAAAGATTAGAATGTACAAAGAAACAAGGTTTTTGTTTTTGTTTTGTTTTTTATAAATTTATAAATTTAATTAATTTATTTTTGGCTGCGCTGGATCTTCGATGCTGCGCACAGGCTTTCTCTAGCTGTGGCGAGTGGGGGCCGCTCCTCGTTGCAGTGCGCAGGAAGAAGCAAGGTTATTGGTTACAAGGTTAATTTGCAAAAGCCAACTTGTTCTTCTACACTAGCAGCAAACTATAAAATGAAATTAAGACAACAATCCCATTTATAGTGACACCAATTACAAAAGCATCTAGAAATAAGTTTAACAATAAACATTTAAGATCTCTACCTCACTACTGGCAAGATACTGTTCTAAGTGTTTTCCAGGGATTAATGCATTTAGCTCTCATAACAGCCCTGTAAAGAAAGTACAGATGAGGACACTGAGGCAAAGAGAGGTGAAGTGACTTACGCAAGGTCATAGATCTCTCAGATGCGAGGAGTGGGAGTGGAGTGTGAAAGCAGGTTGTCAAGGGGCAAAAACAACCACCTGATCATCAAAGAAGCACACCCGCAGCTAAGTCTGTTGGAGAGCTACGCCATCCGTCCCGGCCGGGTTGAAAACCAAGCTTCTGGGCCCTGGTAACACGAAACCTGAAAGCGATCAATCAGAGGTGACGACTGGAAAGCCAACCAGAGACCTGAACTCCGAATCTTGCCGAACGTGGAGTACTCCTCCTTATCACCCTTTCAGTGTGTTTGGAAAAATCTGCTGAACGCATGCCGTGGCTCTCCCTAGCCACGTGAACAAGTTCACTTTGGTTTCACATGACTATTTGGTCTTTGTTTTCCTTCTAATGCTTTACCTGCTCCGGCCAATAGCCCCGTGTGGCTATTAAGTTTAAAGACTTTTTTTTTTTTTTTTTTTTTTTTTGCGGTATGCGGGCCTCTCACTGTTGTGGCCTCTACCATTGCGGAGCACAGGCTCCGGACGAGCAGGCTCAATGGCCATGGCTCACGGGCCCCGCTGCTCCGCGGCATGTGGGTTCTTCGCAGATCAGGGCACGAACCCATGTCCCCTGCATCGGCAGGCGGACTCTCAACCACTGCGCCACCAGGGAAGCCCGGCTATTAAGTTTAAATTAACTAAAAAAATTTTTAACGTAAAAATTCAGTCCCTCAGTCACACAAGCCACATTCAAGTGCTCACAGCCACGTGGCCAGTGGGTACCACAATGGCCAGCACCCATTGGCACATTTCCACCATTACAGAAAGTTCTACTGGACAGCACTGGTCTATATTGTGCAATGGGAACTCAGATTCGTCCTCGGAGCATCCCTTTTCCTGGGCCCAGCAAAGCAGAGTACAAGAGGTGGGACGGTGGTGAAAGCTGAGGGCCCAGAGTCAATCAGACTTCATGATTACAGGGTGGGGGCTTTTAAAAATGCTGGGAAGGCGCTCAATACACGGCAAGGGCTCCACTTTGTCCTGTAAAGTGTTAAGATCAGTTCTACTGGTCCATACATGTTACTATCTGCCAGGAGCCTCTAAGATCCTCCTACGGAAATTTTAAATTTTATTCCATGGGAATTCCCCGGTGGTCCAGTGGTCAGGACTCTGCGCTGTCACTGCCGAGGGCCCAGGTTCAATCCCTGGTCAGGGAACTAAGATCCCCCAAGCTGCTCGGCCAAAAACAAACAAACAAAAATCCCTTACAGCCACCCTATGAGGAGTAACAGTGCATGCTGTTTTTTTTCCATCTGCTTTTCTAGACCCCTTTTCCACCCTGCTCCGTTTCAGAAGCCTACCCTGTATGACTACCCTCAGCTACCTTGCCGTGGGGCGGAGACTGCAGGGAGGAGGAGGGCTGGATCCTGACTGGAGGTCGACTTCCAGCCAAGGAAGCCCCGTCTATACTGCTCTCTGCTGGTCCTGGTAACTGGCCCTCCCCTTAACCTGCGGGTGTCCAGGAGCAGAAGCAACTCCACTGTTACTAGTGCCTGATAAAAACACTAACTCTGCTGCTTCCCTGCACACTCCGCTTTAAACGGGGCCTTTACAAACCCTCCTTAAAGTATCCTAAAGTGATGGTGCCGTAACTTCTGACCCTTAACATTTTTTATGCCGTTTTGTTTTGTTTACCACGCTGCCTGGCATGCGGGGTCTCAGTTCCCCGACCGGGCATCGAACGGTGCCTCCTGCAGTGGAAGCGCGGAGTCTTGACGGCTGGGCCGCCAGGGAAGAAGCCCCTTTACGCCCGCTCTAAAGCAGCGGAGGCTGAGACTCAGAGAGGCTCTCGCGTGCCCAACAGTGTCCTCGCTGCCTGTATTTCACAGCAGGGTTCTTCAAATCAGGGATGTGTACGCGACCACCATGCAAGGGAACCGAGGCAAGGGTCATTTTAAAAGAATCAGTTTTGCGCTCCTTAACTGTGGACACGTTTTCTCTGCTAAAGCATATCTGCCTGGGAACCGACTTGCATTGAAAAGCGTGATCTCCTTTCCGCTCGTGTCGTGAGAAGGGCCCTCTACAGAAGGAAGCCCCCTCCAGGGAACTGGCCCGAAGGACACGCCTCCCTCCTCCCGACAGGCCCGCGAGCAGGACAGACCCCGGTGTCCACAGCAGCGCGGACGGCGTACCCTGTGCCGGCCCAGCCCGCCCAAAGCGCCCTCGCAGGAGGACGCCGCTCCTGTGGGACCAAGTGTTTCTCACGCGCGCGCACGCTCACGCTGTTCGGTGCAACCGCGCGCCACAGCAGGTACAGAGCAACGTCCGGGAGGAAGCGTTTCACACTCAGGACCTCGGCCCGATGGCGTCTCCGGGCCACCCGAGCGCGCCCACGCGCGCTGAGGGGAAGCCGGAAGCCCGGGCCGGGGACCCGAGAGCGCCCCCGGCCGCTATTCGCACTCGCCACTTGAGACGGCACGCCACTTCCGGGGCTGGCTCCAGGAGCCACTTCCGGGGCGGGTCCCGCCTGCGCAGGCTCCTCAGCTCGCATGTGCGGCGCGGGGCGGGGGTTGGGAGGGGAAAAACGGAGCTGCTCGCGTCTGCGCAGAGGGGGCGGCTCGGAACCCGGGGGACCCGGGGACGCGGGGACGCGGGGACGCAGGGACCCCGGGCCCGGCAGCCGTCTCCCCGCTGGGGCTTCCGGTTCCCAATCACCTCACGGAAACTCAGTCTCCAGGACGGTTCTCGAAGAGCCAGTTTATTAATTACAACAAAGGTATAAACAACTTAGACGCCAAAGTCCGGCTGAGGAGAGAAACGGACGGGTGAGGATGGTTGTCCGGGAACGGGCTCTGCTCACGGACGAGACGGCGTGATCTGGTCGGGGCCGGGAAGTCACACGGAAACGCCCTCCTCTCGGTCCGAGTGTGAGCGGCCGCCCTGCACGGACCGCCGAGGCCCGGCTGCGGGCGCGCGAGGGACGCTCGGGCCGGAGGCGGCGGGGCCAGCCGGCGGCCTGGGCGCTGTCGGCACCTCCGGGGGCCGCGCCGGTCACCGCTCGAGGCCCGCCCCGCCCGGGCCTCGGCCGTGGCAACTCGGCGGCACCGACCGCACCGCGCGAGCGACTCTCGGGCCTAAGCGTCTGCAGACATTCGTGTTGCGGAAGAGGAGACACAAAACAGTGAACGAAAACGAGCTGCTGGCATCACTTTCCCCACAATATTACATAAAAACGGACAGCACGTTAAATAAACATTTTGTTATTAATCATTAAATATATGAACACCGACAATCATGTATAAATTAGGAAATAGATGTACAAACTATTTCACAAAGTGCTTTTAAAAATATATACACAACATTCAAGAAATTCTTAATGTAAGACATTTCAGATTGAAGTTTCGGGATAAGTTTTTTTAAGTGTCCTTTTCCTTCAAATAGTATTAATACAGCACTTAAAACACACACACACACACACACACACACACACACAAGGCATATTCCCAGATGGGCAAGGAATAAAAATAAACTATTTTCACAGTTCTCTGAAATGGTTAACATTTTCAACGGGAAAAGTTAATCCCGGACTGAGTTTGCAAATTAGTTCTATGAAAATTGTCAGGAAAGAACAGGACGAAATCAAGGGCAATGACTCCCTAAATGAAATTACTAATGTCTGTGTCATTTAGCAGTTAAGGACTCTCATTTCAATAATTTAATACAGAGATGTGTTTTTAAGCCCTTACCAGTGTTAAGGGTTCCTAAAAACCCGTATGTCTACAAAATAAACACTTTTATCCCAATGCATGTGTGATTCTGTCTCCACAGAGGAGGGGAGAAGGTCCTAGAACAGGACTTCTACTCGATCCGCCCTTTCTTTTCTCTGAGCCTTAGTGCTTCATCTGTAAAACAGCAACAAGTAATTGCCACCATATTCCCAGTGTGGACTGGAGGAATTCATTCCAGTAAAAACACATCGAAAATGTCTTATAAACTGTAAAGTATTCAGTTCTGGATAAAGAACTACTTTAAATTTAAAACTTAATAAAACATCACCTTCAGTAGACCTGATATATGAAGAACTGGATATATTTTTATTTTCTTGGTTGTCTTGGAAATATGTCAGCATTTGTCCAAAGATGTTTTTAAAGGGGTCATAATAAATATGGATATTGTTATCCAGGTAAGGGTTGATAAAATGTCCATACGACTTATTAGTGAAATGTAGAATTTTTCCTTTGACCTGACTTTTCCACATGAGCTGTCTTTAATGTCTGCACAGAATTTAAATGGCATTTAATGTCCTAGGAATGTAAAAACTACTCGTTTCTCTCCATAAGAGCTTTCCTTCTCATTAGGAGGAACACAGTAGAATCAGTGGTGTTCTTTTTAAAAATAAGATGTGAATTTCAGATATCCCTAAAAGAAAAGGAACGCTTGCTTGGAGATCTGAATAAGTAGGTCCTGGAAGAAGCAGTATAAAATAAACAACTTGCCAACAGTTTGGAAAATTTGGTGTCAATATTTTAAATTATAACTTTGGAGTTGGGCATATTAAATATTAAAATCCCAGAAATGACCATCAGATAAACAAGGGCCAAAGCCAAAGTAATTCCAGAGACTACCTTCTCTTTCCTTCAGCAATACCACTCTCCCTGGGTAAGCCTAATCATTCATTGCCTTCATGGATTCCTATTTATTTAGAACATAGTCATTGATCCCTCTTTACTTTTTAATACAAAAACATATAACTTTTTGGATAAACACAATTGGTGAGAGACACAGGTAACGAGTGAGCTCTGAAAATAACGGTTCACAGCGTCTCCAAATGAGGCTTAGTAATCCTTTCCATCGTGTAACAGAAACGGACGCAAATCACAGAAGATGCCTCCCCCACCCCCCCATCGAGGCACAGGAAGAGGCTGCCATCCAGGGGCTGTGCACACGTGTCCAGCTGTGGTGCTGCCAGTGAAAGACAAGTTTACAACCCACAGTACGACAGCGCATGAGGAGCGTCAGACCTAAGGTCTGTTTATACAAGTACGTGGACTATGGCCTCTTGTAGGTATGTCCCATCACTGGGCACAGAACACTCTGACGACAGAAGAACCCCTAAAGCTAGCTAGAAACACTGCGGGGTGGGGGGGGGCGGACAAAAAGGGACAACCTCTCCGTTGTATGGACATACGATACTATACACAGCACCAAATATGTCACACCATCAAAGCGCTGTCTTGCACCAGCAGTGCACGCTCGGTGTCCTACCCCACGTGAAATGTGCACGCTTCACATGCAGACGCTGCGTGGGCTGAAGGGGCAGCCCGCAGGTCACAGCTCCTCAGGACTGTCGCTGGCCTGTCCATCCCAGACAGACATGCCGCTGCAAGGCTCCAGAAGAATGTTTGTCCTTTACTGCTGGTAATTTCCGTACTGGCCCTGCAAGAGACCAAGACACAGATTACACCCCAACAGTCCTGCGTAAGAGGGTCCACACCCAAGGGTAAGACAGACTCCCCCACACACACACCCGCCAACACCCAGGATGAGAGGTGGAGGGAAAATAAAAGGCAAGCGACCAAACAGCCTCTGCCTGTTTCCACGAGGCAGGCAGATAAGCGGCCTTCCAGAAGCCACTCTCCAGGCTGCAGCTACTGATTTAGGTCAGAGGGCGGAAGAGGCTGGTTCACCCAGTCACACAGCAGCTCACTGTGCTGGGCCTGGTCCAGGTGCCTCAAGTCATGGCCCCACCCTGAGCCTGCCGTGAACAGGTCTGTAACGGGCTCCCCCAGCCACAGACGACACTGGCACCACTTCCGGCACACTCAGGGGAACATTCCAAACTGCTCTCTTCAAGGTCAGAAAGGTTTTCTCCTTAATTGCCCTGCCCTGGGCTTGTTTACTCGTGTTGAAAACTCATCGTCTAAGTATGACTGGTTCATTCTCTCTCTTCAGGGAGCAGGGTGAGAAGCATTTAAAAAAACAAAATACAGACCTTACCTATTCAGGTACCTGAGAAAAACATCCGTCTTCCATGTGGTGCCTTGAGATTTCATTAGCCGTGTAAACGGCCATTAGTGCCTATGACCCAGCACAAAAGGCCACTGATGGACAATCACCCCCTGCAAGGGGCTCTCTTCAAAGGAGGTTCCGAATATGCCCGGGATAAGTCTCCTCCCTCCCCACTGCCCTGCTCCTGGCCTGAGCTGCAGACGCCAAGGCTCCTCCTGACCGACTCACCTGAGACACACCTGGCCACCTCAGAACCTCTGCACGGCTGCGTCCCGTGGCTGGCTCACTCTCATCCTCACGTCCTGGCCCCACGGCACCTCCGCTGAGAGGCCCCAGACACTTACATTCACCCCTCATGGGTTTCTCTCCCACCAGGAGGGGCCGACATCCGTCATTTACCGCCCTTCTCCTCCACGCCTCCAGGTGGAAGTCAGAGGCATCTGAAGTTAAGCTTGATTTTCTCTCCACAGCCCTCTGCACCCCGAGAAATGGCAACTACCTCAAGCAGCCCAGGCCGAAATCCCTGGGGCCACCCCGACCCGCCTCTCCCGCACGCCCCAAGTCCAGTCCACCAGCAAATCCCGCTGGCACCACCTCTGAGAGCACCTAGAGTCCCGGAGACTCTCACCTCTCTCCAGCAGCCACTGTGCTGTCACCGAAGGCCCTGACAGCCTCCAGGGCCCCACCCCACGCAGAGCAGATCCTCGTCAGGTGGGCGAGGCCTCCCTGCCGTCCTGGGAGCCTGAACGGCTCTGCTCAGGTCTGACGGCCTCGCTGTCGCCCGAGAGGGCCTCCCCGACCTGGTCTGTGCCAGCCCTGCCACCCGTCGTTCCGTCCCTTTGCCCTCTGGGTCCTCTTCCCAGAACTACCTGCCGCTGCTCCATCCC
Organism: Hyperoodon ampullatus; assembly: GCF_949752795.1. Lineage (NCBI taxonomy): Eukaryota > Metazoa > Chordata > Mammalia > Artiodactyla > Ziphiidae > Hyperoodon > Hyperoodon ampullatus. The sequence goes on along the minus strand of NC_136927.1, from coordinate 87,120,658 downwards.
GGTGCCAACAGCGCCCGGCTGTATCAGGCGAGATGCAAGCTCTAGAATCTGCCTAGTCGCCGTGGCCCCCAAGCGCGCACCAGACACCCGACGCTGCTAGGCACGCAGGAAACACCCGAGGTGTGAAAGGACAAGGACACAGAGCCAGCTGTGTCTGACCGAAGAGGTAATTTTTAAAAACCTTACAGGCTCAGAGAATTAACGTTCTGGAGGGACCCTGGGTGCCAGTTCACCCTGTGTTATTGTTTCTCTTGACCACAGGGGAAACCTTCGTCACGTCTGACGCACGCGGGGGCTGCAAGTCTGGAAACGGGCAGAAGGCTTGCCTGCTCGTAGCCGTAAGGCCGCTGCTGCTGGGCGGACGGGCCCGTCTGAGACGCTCGGTAGCTTCCGTACTGCTGGCCTTGTCCCTGCTGGTAGCTGGAGTACTGCGAGGGGGCGCCCTGGGCAGGCCCTAGAACACATGCGGGAGCCGTGAGACCACCCCATGCCCCCGTCCGCTCGAGCCCCTGACGCTGGCACCCGTTCTCCCTCCACATTAAGCCCGTGCAGTGAAAGCGCCACAGCTGGTGGCTGCACGGAGTCCCGCGTGGTTCGCAGCTGTGCTCCCACCCCCACCCGGATGGAGCCTGGGCCACTCTCAGCACCCCGGGCCTGCTTCCTGGGACCAGCTTACACCAGTCACGGTGGTCACTGTAAACACGAGAGTCAAACACACAGCAAATGGTGAAAACACGCGCGAGATGGTAATCGTGCCTCCAGAGCCTAAGTAGATGGTTTAGGAGAAACTGACAAAGGCCGAGTGTTTTTTCCAAAACTGGTTGTTTCTAGGGCTGGGGCAGGGGAAACACTGTGGTCCCAGAAAGAAGAAAGTGCTCTAAACCAAAAAGACGGGGCACGTCCAAGGGCCGCAGGCCCAACCTGAGCTCCCAAGAGGCAGGGCTGAGATGGTTTGAACAATAAAATAAAGAAGTTTGGATTGTAACTCAATGTGTAAAATCAATACCCGTGAGCACCTACCAATATAAATAAACGATCAATAACTAAGAGAATGGCGGAGAAGAGACCCATCTTCCCTACAGAAGAATTCCACACAATCTATGTAGACCAGCGGTCCCCAACCTTTTTGGCACCAGGGACAATTTTTCCACGGACGGGGGAGGAGGGGACGGCTCAGGCCATAATGCAAGCCACGCGGAGCGATGAGGAGCGGTGAGGAGCGGTGGGGAGCGACGCGGAGCGACGGGGAGCGACGGGGAGCGACGCGGGGCGACGCGGGGCGACGGGGAGCGACGGGGGGCGACGAGGAGCGGTGGGGGGCGGCGGGGGGCGACGGGGGGCGACGCGGGGCGACGGGGGGCGACGGGGAGCGACGGGGGGCGACGGGGGGCGACGGGGAGCGACGGGGGGCGACGGGGGGCGACGCGGGGCGACGGGGGGGCGACGGGGGGCGACGGGGGGCGACGGGGGGCGACGCGGGGCGACGCGGGGCGACGGGGGGCGACGGGGGGCGACGGGGGGCGACGGGGGGCGACGCGGGGCGACGGGGGGCGACGCGGGGCGACGGGGGGCGACGGGGGGCGACGCGGGGCGACGGGGGGGCGACGGGGGGCGACGCGGGGCGACGGGGGGCGACGGGGAGCGACGCGGAGCGACGCGGAGCGGTGGGGAGCGATGGGGAGCGGTGGGGAGCGGTGGGGAGCGATGAGGAGCGGCACATGAAGCTTGGCTCACTCGCCCACGGCTCACCTCCTGCTGTGCGGCCTGGTTCCTAACCGGCGCGGACCGGTACTGGTCCGAGGCCCGGGAGTTGGGGACCCGTGATGTACACAGTGCCCCCTTGAGTGGGGCTGGACCCAGTGACGCCAGAGTCTGGAGGAGGAGAGGGAAGGAAGCCCAACACTGGGGAGGCCTAGCAGACGCCCTTGACCATGTGACCAAGGCCAGACTCAACGGAGGCAAGTCATGCCCACAGGAGGGGACGCAAAGGCACTTGGCCGTGGTCTTCTTTCCAAAACTCAGAACCCAGGCCAGACAAACCCAACCTGAGGGGGGGCGTCTAGGAAGTGCCCAGCCAGCCCTCCTCAAAAGTGCCAAGGTCAAGAGGGACGAGGAAAGTCTGAGGAACGTTCGCAGCCCAAGGAGCTGTGGGGCTGATGTCATGTGGGATCCTGGACTGGTCCCGGACAGAGAAGGACATGCGGGAGAGCCAGTGAGATCCGAAGAAACTGGTTCAGTCCACGGCCACGCACCAACCTTGGTTTCTTAGCTGTGACCACAGGGCCCCAGTAATGGATGAGGTTAACCATGGGGGGACTCTCAGCTTTCCTAACAGCTTTTCCAGAAATCTACAACTGTTCCAAAGTAAGAAGCCTGCTGGGCGCCCACCGAATGACCGCGTTCCTGTGATGGACCCCCCCACTGCTTACCGTAGCCTTGCTGCTGCCCGGGGTAGCTCTGCTGGTTGGGGTACTGCTGCTGGGAGTATGTCTGCTGCTGGGCTGTGCCCTGCTGGTACCCCGCCTGCTGCTGGCTGTACTGTGAGTTTCCTGCAGAGGGAAGGAGACATGAGCTCATTTCCAGAGAGCAATGGCAGCTCTGCTGTCCCTCGAGGCATGGGCAGCTTTGGGTTCCCTAGACCGAGTCCACTGCTCCAGTACCTCTTCTTTTCCACAACAATTCAAATTATTTTGTTTTATTGGGTTGGCCAAAAAGCTCCTTCAGTTTTTAAGTAAAACTAAAACACAGTTTTCATTTTCACCAAGAACTTCATAGAACAATGTATTCACCGTTTTGTTCCACTACCTTCTGCCATTTTCCAGGTAACTTCATAATTCCATCTTCCCAAAACTTTTTATCCTTTTGAGCAAAGAACTGTTCCAGGTGCCTTTTACAGTCTTCCAGGGAATTGAAATTTTTTCCATTAAGGGAATTCTGTAAAAACTGAAAAAAATGGAAATCCAAAGGTGCAATGTCTGGTGGATATGGCAGATGAATCAGAACTTCCCAGCCGAGCTGTAACAGTTTTTGCCTGGTCATCAAAGAAACATGGGGTCTTGCATTATCCTGATGGAAGATTATGCATTTTCTGTTGACTAATGCTGGGCGCTTTTCGTCGAGTGCCACTTCCAGTTGGTCTAATTGGGAGCAGTACTTGTTGGAATTAATCGTTTGGTTTTCTGGAAGGAGCTCAGAATAGAGGACTCCCTTCCAGTCCCACCATATACACAACTTCACCTTCTTTGGATGAAGACCGGCCTTTGGTGTGGTTGTTGGTGGTTTATTTCGCTTGCCCCCTTATCTTCTTCCGTTCCACGTTACTGTACGGTATCCACTTTTCATCGCCTGTCACAATTAGTTTTAAAAACGGAACGTTTTGGTTACGTTTAAGTAGAGACTCACAAGAGGAAATACAGTCAAGAAGGTTTTTTTCGCTTAACTCATGTGGAACACAAACATCAAAGCGATTAACATAACCGAGCTGGTGCAAATGATTTTCAGAGATTGATTTGGATATTTTGAGTATGTCGGCTATCTCCCACGTGGTACAATGTTGATTGCTCTCAATTAATGTCTTGATTTGATCGCTATCAACTTCAACTGGTCTACCCGACCATGGGGCATCATCCAGCGAGAAATCTCCACATGAAACTTCACAAAGCACTTTTGACACGCTGGATCAGTCACAGCACCTTCTCCATAAAATGCACAAATCTTTTTTTGCATTCTGGTTGCGTTTTTACCTTTCTTGAAATAATAAAGCATAATAGGCCAAAAATGTTGCTTTTTTTTCTTCCATCTTCAATATTAAAATGGCTACACAAAAATACACCAGTTTTTTTTTTTTTTTTAATGCACAGATACGACAGCTGTCACATACAATCTAACAAAATTGTTTCAAATGAAGTTAAAGACAGCTAAGTGCTACTAGAGCCATCTTACAGGGAAACCGAATGAACTTTTTGGCCAATACAATACTTTCTCTTACTATCTTAATAGAAATACAAATATATCGCCAAAGTGAAGAGGTTAATGCAATTAAGACAAAGACCAACACCAGTGTTGTGGGTAAACTGTGTCCCCCAAAAGAGCTGTTGAGGTCCTGACCCCAGGAACCTGTGGCCTTATTTGTAAACAGGGTCTTTGCAGATGTAATTAGTTAAAGGGAGGTCATACAAGGTTAGGGTGGGCCCTAATCCAGTGACTGATGTCCTTGTAAGAAGAAGGAGATCTGGACACAGACACAGGAAAAGGCCGTATGATCCCCACAGTTCAAAGGGACCCCAGAAGTTTTGGGACACCCTCGTTTTATTGACAAACGTGCAAGCCAGGGTTCCAGCTCAGACCTATAATGTGTTTTCCTGTGACTTTATGAATGAAAAGAGGCAGACGTTTGCCCCTGTGTTCTGCATCTATATGTGGGTACAGTCCCAGAGATGTTTTAGGTTCACTTACTTTTTCTTTTCCCAGAGAAAATGGCTTAATTCTCATTTTCAAAACTCTAACCCAGCACCCGTGCTAAAAGCCTCATTTTGGAAGAAAGCTCATGGTAAGAAAACAATTTGGGAGAGCAGTAAACGTATTACCAAATAATTACCAACAGTTCAGAGGGAGTATTGGGGACTTCCCTGGTGGTGCAGGGGTTAAGAATCCGCCTGCCAATGCAGGGGACACGGGTTCGAGCCTTGGTCCGGGAAGATCCCACATGCCGCGGAGCAACTAAGCCCATGCGCCACAACTACTGAGCCTGCGCTCTAGAGCCCGCGAGCCACAGCTGCTGAGCCCACGTGCCACAACTACTGAAGCCCGCGTGCCTAGAGCCCGTGCTCCGCAACAGGAGAGGCCACTGCAGTGAGAAGCCCGCACACTGCAACGAAGAGTAGCCCCCACTCGCCGCAACTAGAGAAAGCCCGTGCACAGCAAAGAAGACCCAATGCAGCCAAAAATAAATAAATAAAATAAATAAATTTTTTAAAAAAGAGGGAGTATTAACAACCATTTAAAAATCTTTCTACACGTGTAATGGAAAAGAACCTAAAAAAAGAATATATATATACGTGTGTCTCTGTGTGTGTGTGTGTGTATAACTGAATCACTTTGCTGTACAGCTGAAACACAACATTGTAAATCGACTATATTTAAATAAAACTTTAAAAATAAATAAATAAAAATCTTGCTACGAAGTCTTCATAATGCAGGTCTTAAGAGTTTTAGATTGGTGTAGAGACTAAATTCCATTCCGTTTTCAAAACACCTTTATAAGAAGACCAATTTAAGTTTAGTTTCATCGTTTTCTTCAAAACCACAGTGTCTGGCCTTTAACCGCAGAGTGTGGGTCTTCCTCTGCACGAGACCCCACCCTCTAGCAGGAGCAGGCGGGGCGAGGGGACCCGGGGTGTTTACCCCCTGTGGCGCCAGACAGCCTGGAAAGCAGGGCTGCTCGGGGTTTTCTTGTTCTTGTCTTTGTTTTTAGTTAATTAAGTTTTTTTTTTTTAATTGAATTTTTTTATTTTTATTTATTTATTTTTTTTGCGGTACGCGGGCCTCTCACTGTTGTGGCCTCTCCCGTTGCGGAGCACAGGCTCCAGACGTGCAGGCTCAGCGGCCATGGCTCATGGGCCTAGCCGCTCCGCGGCATGTGGGATCTTCCCGGACTGGGGCACGAACCCGTGTCCCCTGCATCGGCAGGCGGACTCTCAACCACTGCGCCACCAGGGAAGCCCCTAATTAAGTTTTTTATAGATTTTTTTTCATTTAAAAAATTTTTATTTTATTGTTTATTTATTTATTTTTGGCTGCATTGGGTCCTCATTGCTGGGTGCGGGCTCTCTCTAGTGGCGGCGAGCAGAGGCTGCTCTTCTTTGCAGTGCGCGGGCTTCTCACTGCGGTGGCTTCTCTTGTTGCGAAGCACGGGCTCTAGGCACATGGGCTTCAGTAGTTGTGGCTCACGGGCTCTAGAGTGCAGGCTCAGTAGTTGTGGCACGTGGGCTCAGTAGTTGCGGCGTGCAGGCTCAGTAGTTGTGGCACGCAGACTCAGTAGTTGTGGCACGTGAGCTCAATAGTTGCGGCACATGGGCTCTAGATCGCAGGCTTAACAGTTGTGGCGCACAGGCTTAGTTGCTCTACAGCATGTGGGATCTTCCCAGACCAGGGCTCGAACCCGTGTCCCCTGCACTGGCAGACGGATTCTTAACCACTGCACCAACCAGGGAAGTCCAGTAAAATGTAAGTATTTGAAAACTGGGGTCCTGATAACGTACATTTTAAAATAACAGCTTTATTGAGGGCGAATTCATGTAGAAAGGCTTAAAACCCCATAAGGAAGTTCAATTTCCAGCTGCGCAGAACAATGAAGGAACACACGCTCTACAGCACAGGAGCTCTTCTCCAAGGTGGGCTCTGAGGAATCTGCTGGGTTTTCTGATTGGTCACCATCTAAGGAAACACCTTGACAGCTTTTCCCTCCTCACAACCATGACCGGTCCCAGCAACAATGGCCGATGGGACGGCCGATGGCCAAGGAGGCGTCAGTGACCAGTGGAGACCCAGGTTCACTGTCTTTGTGAGAAACGCATCGGAGAAATTCATCAGAGACTTGGCAGGTTTTCTCCAGGGTTTCAGAGTTTTGGGGTCGGTCTGCATAGTCTCATGTCTTACAGCCCCTTTCCTCTTTCTAGGATAACGGGTAAAGGAGCTAATTCACAGCAGCAGCCGCCATGGCCTAGACACAGCAGGTGTGCAGGGGGTGAGAAGCCGACGCAACTCTCACGCACCCAGGAAAACCTTCTGACCCGGGGCCAAATCCCAGTAGAAGACGGACCTGTATGGACAACTCTGAAAGGAGAGAGGCAGCACTCCTTTGAACAAGCCTCAGCGATTCTCAGGAGGGTTTCGTGGGAGCAGCAGAGCGGGGGAGCCCAGACTGCTCTTCCTAGAACAGCCTGGGACAGTGACGGCAGCTCCAGGGCCTTCCCTCCACCACCGGCAGGTACAACGACTTCTCTTGTTTTTCGTTTCCTTTTCATTTGTTTCTGTCTTTAAGAATCTTGCAACATTCTGTGACGTGGCCGTGAAAAAAGGAACCACTTACTTGTGAAAGAAGAGGCTGGTGTTGTCATTAAACACGGCAGGACCGTGGCCGTAGAACAGCCAGAGGCGCTAATGCACAAGGGTGACCGACCCGTCTACACAACCTCGTCGCCAAGCAAAGATGAGCCTCAGGGACCCGCGTGGCAGCTGTTTGGGGCGGAGCCGTCCCCACCATCCCCAACGCCCGATCACAGTCACCGTCGCCATGGGGAGAAACGCCCCAAACAGCGGTGCTGCAGCCCCAGGACTGGGGGGTATGGGCGGGTCTGGGGGGCCACAGGGTTAGTGTTTTGATTTTCAGTAAGTTTGACTTCTAAGTGGGCGATTCAGAAATAAAAAAACAAACCAAGTCCGTCTTCAACAGGTCTGGAGAGGAAGGCCCCCACCCCCGCCCGGCCTCATCATCTCCATCGCTGTCCCAGGTATTTCTCCAGAGGCTGTTTGTGGTGTGTGTGCTCTTAGCGCCCTTTATTTTATGCAGCAGGTGACACCCAGACACCCTGGTCCTGTACACCTGGCATGACCCGGGGGAGCATGCCACAGAAGCGCCCTGGACATGTCACAGCGGACACTGGCTCCATCCAGCCTTTGCTCCTGCAAACCTCACGGACAGGAAATGCCATGGGGACTTCCAGGTTTCCTCTGTAGTGGCCCCGACAGCAAGTGTCCCGCTCGGCTGGGTCGGCCATGCCCTGGCCCCTTCCTGACACTGGTCCTCTCATTCCGGGGACCCCACAGGGCTCCTGCCAGATACCACCTCCTGTGCACAACCCCAGGACCAGCCGCCCGTGCCCCTCGAGGTTCCCCATCCCGCTGGGGGACAAGTCTAATGACTAGAAAGTTCTTTCTGTTGGCTTCAGGCGACCCTCTTATTGCTCCCACCCAACACCCTGCCCCTCTCAGGGCCACAGGCCACTTAGCGCCCAGTCCTCTCAGAGCAAACTGCCCCCCGCACCTCTCACCCTAAACAAGACCCGGCAGGCCACCGGCTGCGGTATGGCCGGTACCGTGTTAACACATGCAGGGGTCATTAACAAGGTGGAACACAATGCTTCCAGGTCCAGGAGGAAACTGTGTCATGTGCCACACTCGCCTTAAAAGAAGTCACTGAATGTTTTAGCAAACTCCTCATCAATTATGAAAGACAAGCGTACGTAACCCAAAGCGAGGGTACAGAACTCTGCACTTCAGACTTCAACAAGCTTGTCCCAGGGAGCAGCACGCGAGGCAGGCGGGGGCCCCTCCCGTGGAGGAGGCTGAGCCCCGCTCTCCTGGAGGGGGAGGGGAAGTGGGGAGTTGGTGTTTACTGGGGACAGGGTGTCCCTTTGGGAAGGCGAGAAGGCTCTGAGATGACGCGGTGATGATGGTGGTCGCACAAGAGTGTGAATGTGCTTAGTGCCGCTGAACTGTGCACTTAAAAATGGTTAAAATGGTAAATTTTACGTTTTTTACAACTTAAAAAGTCACCCCAAAAGTCACATTTTCGAGTCACCTGTTCTGTACGTATCATCTGTCTTTTCCTCTCCGGGCCCCTGGCAGCCTTGCCATTGTCCCCAATCCTGACGTCCAGACCAAGGCCCAGGACCACGCCACCCTGTGAGCTTAATGGCTCCTATCCTCTCGGGGCCCCTGGGGCGGTGGGAAGTCCCCGCACCCGAGAACCGTGTGAGAAACGACTATGCCTGTTTCTTCCCAAATCCATGTTTGGTGACGTCACCTCGGTGGCTTTATCGGCGCCCGGCCCCCATCTCCATACGCCCCACGCCCGTCGGACCCGGAACCAGAGGCCCGGTCGCCTTACCGCCCTCGTAGTAGTGCTGCGTGGACTCCTCAAACGACCGGTCGTAACTCTGCTCTGTGTAGGACGCTGGCTGGTAGGCATAATCGCCATGTCCTGCAAGCAAACAGGGTGCCCTGCAGTCAGCGGAGGCCCTGGCTGTCCAGACCCAGGAGAGACCGCGTGAACTCAGCCGTCGGGTCAGGAGACCCCGGCGCTGGGCACGGTCCGGTTTCCCTAGACGGAACCCATGGGGGCACTTCCTACCGTCTGGCAGCCGCGGTTCCCTTACTTTAAAGTGCAGACGGCTGCCTGCTCCTCGGGGCGGTGTGAGGATCAACAAGCCACGGTTTACAGAGTGTACTCGGTGCCCAACGCGTGACACGCACGTGGATGTCAGCTCTTAATGTCGCTACATGGTCACCATCCCCGCGCCGGCTCCCTTCGGAGTGCGTGACACCTCGTGAGGCCCGGCCACCATTCCACAGAGGGGTCACGGCTTGCCCTGCCCTGGTCTTGGCCACCTCCCCAGCGCCAGACCTGCTCACTCACCCCTGCCTGGGGGGTCCTCCCCAAATCCCACCCGTCCTCTGTGGCCATGTTAAATGCCCCCTCCACAAACCCTGGGGCCATTTAGAGATGCCTGAAAGGTGACACGGAAAAGGAAAATAAGCTGCAGGAGTTGTAACTAAGCAGCCAGGAGGAGAGTGTTACGAGACAGTCAGCTCATGTTTGTCACCTTCCTGAAAGCATCTCACAATGAGCTCGTGTCCATCCTCAGGACGTTTATGTCCATCCAGAGGACTGCGCACCCAGCCCCAGGGGGGCCGGTGCCAGAAGCTTCTCTCAGCAGAGACCAGCCACCCACCCCCAAAGGGGACTCTGGGTGCTTTGCTGGCAGATGTCGGGGGCTCTGGGGTCTGAATTGGGAACGACCAGCGAGCAGCGGATGGAAGCCACTGCAGCCTCACCGTCAGGGTAGTACTGCTGGCTCATGGGCTCCGAGGCGGCCTGGCCGTGGCCATATTGCTCGCCGCCGTAGTACTCCTCCTGGCCCAGGTACTGCTGGGACGAGCCTAGGGGACAGCACCGGACGTCACCTCCCCGAGCCCCAGAACCTCCCCAACAGGCCCCCCGATCAGAGGACACTCCACCAGGCCCGCCAGGGGACACAGGGAGGCCTGCCCCACGTACTGCGCACACTGCCCCTCCCCCACCGGTTCCCTGCACCGGGGGCGGGGCCTCACCTTGCTGGGAGGGCCGGTAGGGCGCCATGGGCCGCTGCCCCATCATGCTGCCCGCCTGCCCGCTCTGGCCCATCATGGCCATGGACTGGCCCTGGTAGTGCTGGCTCCCGCCCTGTGCCGCGCTGTAGTGGGACGAGGCTGCCTGCTGGTGCATCATGGACACTGGGGGACACGACAGACCCCGCGTAACCCAAGAAGCTCCCGGGCGGCACCCCGCAGACCCGCCTGAGCCCTCCTCCCGGGCTGGGCCTGTGCAGCTCCGCCCCGCGAGGCCACGCGGGCGACTCATAAAATGTGAAAGGCCGGCCCCCACGCCCCTAACTCCCCAAGGCTAGTACCAGAGGAGCCTATCGCCTCGCCCTCCCCCGAGCCTGGGTGTCGAAGGCTCCGGCTCCGGTGGGGGCCCCGCCTGCCTGTCCTTTCCTGCCACCCCTGCTCGGGACCCTCCAGGGCAGCACCGTCCAGCACAGGGGGACGTGAGCCACGTCGGAGAATGGGAAGAAACAGGGGAAAATCTATTTCAGTGACGTTTTATTTGACTCAATATATCCAAACTAGATTGTTTTCAATATGTAATTAACGTAGCGAGAGCTAAGGAGACACTTCACATTCTCTTTTTCTGTTCTAAGCCTTTGAACCCCGGTGCGCCTGACTCTCGTGGGACACCCCGGTTGGGACCTGACGCTTCCCAAGTGCTCAAGGCCCCGCAGCCCCACCTGCCCCTCAGCCTCCCACTCCTGTGCGCTGGCCGCCACCCAGTCCTCCCAGCGGGGCGGCTGCCGGCCCTCCTCAGAGCCTCCCCTGAAGCCGCCCAGCCCCCGCCCCGCCCCCGCCCCGCCCCTCGCTCGGGAGCTGCCGGAGGAGGGTGGCCCTGGGGACCACACTGGCCTGCGCTGGAGGGGGCGGGGCCTCTGGGGGCAGTACCTGGGTTGGACTGCATGTTGATGCTGGCCCGGGACACGTAGCTGCTGATGGCGCCCTGGCCCTGCAGGGGGATGGTCTGCGAGGCCGGTCCCGAGTGGCTGTAGCCGGGCCCCGAGCCGTGGCCGCTGCCGGACATGCTCATGGAGGTGGTGGGCAGCGTGCTCTGCGCCGTCTGCTGCAGGGTCACGTGGTTCGGACCTGCCAGGGCGGGGGGGGCGGTGCTGAAACCCACCAAAGACCACCTCTGACGGCAGCCCTGGCCTCGCGCGAGGGCGCCCCCCCGCCCCCCCGGGCCAGCTTCCTTCACGCGGCTGTGGGGAGGGAGGCTGACCACAGTCAAGGGCGCAACGGGCGAGGGACACGGGCACGTGACCAGGAAACGCACACACGTGCTGAGCGCGCAGAGGGGCTGCCTCCTCCCCGTTACCTTATCAGTGGTTCCCGACGGCTAGTGGCGGTTCTCCACCCAAGGACAGGAGCCCCACACGGAAGCCCGCGCTCTGAGGTGACGCAGCCCCAGTTCGCAGGGGACCTGGAATAGGGGCCTTATCCCTCCGCGTGTCACCCCGAGCACGTGCGCCTGCAGCAGGGCCTCCGGGAGGAGAGGGTCCCCACCGCGGCGGCCGGCCACCCGGGAGCCCAGTCGGTGACCCCGTTGTTCCCCGGAACCAACCCAGAGCCCAGCGCGCCCAGGGCCGCTCACCGTTGCCGATCTGGGCCTGCATGAGGGAGGATGGTGGCAGGCCCGCGCCGATGGCGTCGCTGAGGCTGCCCTGGGAGTGCAGGCCCTGGCCCGAGCCGCTCTGGGACAGCCCTCCGGGGCCCAGCGCCAGGCTCTGGGTTGGCGGCTGTGGCAGCGGGAAGGGCACCGAGAGGGTTAGCGTGGAGAGTGGCCACCAGGAGCCGCTCCGGGGGCTCAGCCACCCTGAGACCCACAGCCGTACTCCATGGCCGCCGGCCAGCACCTCCAGGGTGGGACGCCGCCCTCACGCAGCTGGACGCCGCCGACGGCCGGCCCGGACACCTCAGGCCAAGACGGAAATGCTATGCCAAGCGTTCCCCGGGCTATCAACACACACTTGGAGGTTCAAAGCCGGGCCCCCCTTTCCTGGGACTCAGGGAGCTGCGTCCACCTCACCTTACCCACACCCGTCCCCACCCCTCTTGGTCTCAGCTGGCCAGCCGTCTCTGGCCCTCACACCCGCTGTGCCCCAGGGCACTTGCACAGCCTGTCCTGTGCCTCAGCACCAGGTTCCCAGGGTGCTACCCCCCCACCCCCAAGCCCACCTCTGATCACAGGAGGCAGACAGGAGATGGAGCTTACCAGTGACCCCTGGCAACCTCATCTCCCAGATCTGGACCAAAGAGCAGCCCCGAAGGTTTGGACAATACTGTCTACACCTGGGCCCCCCACCCCGTGGCAGGCACTCACGGCGGGCAGCAGGGACTGCATGTTCTGGTTAGAATCCGCAATCGTGGCCAGGTAGACCAGGTTCCGGTGCAGGATCTGCTGGTACCTGCAGGCGAAGGCGCAGTTGAGGGGGAGGAGGCTGCCCTGCCCTGCAGCCAAGCCCCTCCCCGGGGAGGGGGGTGCGTGGGCAGGCGGCACAGTGCTCTGCGGTCCAGGATGGTGGGGGGAGACCCCCAACCTGGTGGCCAAGGGGGAGCGGCTACCGGGTCTGTTCAGAGAATGGGGGGGGCGGGCCGGGGGGGCGGGCCCGGGGGACACAGGAGGGGCTGCCAGGGCACGAGCCTCCTCGGGCGGACCCGGCACTGAGCTAACTGGATACCCCAGCCCCTGCAGAGGCACTCAGTGCCCGGCCCTGGGATCACACGAGGTCCCACCTGGAGGAGCTTGCTGTCCCCTGGTGCGGCTGGCCTGGGCCCCCCCAGTGGTCCCCTCTCCCCCACACTCCCACTTCCCTCCAAACCTGCCCAGCTCTCCCTGAGGAGCCACCCAGGGGAGCTGACCCAGCAGCTTAGCTGACCCCGAGGCCCCACTCGCTCAGGCCACCAAGCCCCAGAGGCAGCCGGGAGGGGCACGGGCAGCCACGGCCACTCACTGGGTGCACTCAGCCGTCTTGCCCTTGCTCTGATAGTCCAGGATACACTGGATCAGGTGGTGGTTCTCATCCAGCATCTGAAGGAGAAGCAGACGTGAGCGGGGGAACACGGTGCGTCCGCGGGCGGCCCGTTGCGGGGCTCGTGAGCCCCGGCTCACGGCTCACGAGGCCCAGCGGTGCCCGTCAGCAGAACTGCCCCCTCACGGCCCCAGCCAGCAGGGCCGAGCACTTTCCACATCCCTGTGCCAAGCACGCAGCCCTGCAGGCGCCAGGGCCCATCCCTCCCCCCCACCCCCGCCCTGCGCCCCCAGTCCAGGTTCTCACTCCGCACAGGAAACCCACAGCCTGCAGGACCCGTTTTCTAGGGCCCTTGGCCCCGGTGCTTCTGTCCAGCAAGGGTGGACCCGGAGTCTGGAGTGTGAGGCCCACAAATCACGGCCACACGGTGGGGACTCCGGTGGCGGGGGGAAGCCTGCACCCCTGCGAGCATCTCCTAGACCCACAAAGCTGCTGCTCCAGGACGGCCACTTGGCGACAGCACCTGGGTGGCCCACGGAGACCAGGAGGGGACAGAGGCTGCAGAAGAGGGAGGAAGGTCGCGTGGGAGCATGGGAGGGGCCGCACATGGCCGGCCAGGAGGCCTGGCGTGGACACTCCCCACCTGGACGCGGGAGGGGGTGGGGGGACCCAAGCGCCAAGGGCCTGCCCTGTCACGGCCCCGCTCGCCTCTCCCTCCCCGCTCAGCCCCTGAGCCTTCAGGGTTGATTTCCCTTGTTCGGGTTTTTTTAGTTATAACCTCCTCCTCTATGCTTGAGTGTTTTCTCCCCACTGTGGAGATGGATGCCCAAATTCAGCCATTCCCCACCCTGGCCAAGGAGCCGGCCCAAGACGGAACCACCAGAGGGCGCTCTGGGCTGGGGCTGCCGGTGGAGCCCACCCATAGGCAGGCGATCAAACCCAGGGGGACTGGGCATCCCGGCCGTTTGTCCAGGAAGACTTCTCCAGATGAATTAAGAAAGGAAAACCACCACCAAAGGCCATGTCCTCTCCCTCTCAGAGCCACCCTTAAAAGGCTCCACGGGCTCTACCTCCTGGCCTCACGATGCCTGGCAGGAATCCTCTCCCAAGGCCACACACTCCGCACGCACGGATGTCCATTTCAGCGTCATTCGTGTCAGCTCGAAAAAGGGGGGACGCCAAATGCTCAATGACGGGATGACTTAAGCAATGACAGGAAACCACAGGATGAGTTGTTAACCAGACATTACGAAAGTCTTTGTAGTTTTTACAAGCAGGAGAAAATGTTACGCTGTTAGGATTTTTTTTTTTTAAGCAAGGTACTAACTTCACTGAGATGAAGTTTTCCATAACTTCACCTCAGTGAAGTTATGGAAAAAAGACCAGGACACGCTGCGGGGAGGATGGCGGGCTGGGTGTGCGCTGAGGTCCAAACCCTCCCAGACCTGGCTGGTGGGAAAGGGATGAAGACAGTAACCCTTCACCAGGACAAAGTGAACACAGCTGAGACAGCAGCGCAGGCAGCAGGATTCTAGAAGCGGAAGCAACTGGAAGAGCAAGAACTGAATTAGCAGAACCCAGGGTGCCAGATGTGACACAGACCCACACTGGGGACCCACCAGGCTTGGGAGGGTTGAGACTCTGGGACCTTCCCCACAGCTACTTGGCAGGAGTCCCCAAGGGGGGATTCAGGGAAAATGACCAGCCCGGGAGGAAAGTGCCAGACATCGAGAGCAGGGGGACACCTCTAGCCAAGACCTCAGATGGATGACCCGCACCAGCGTTTCCCGGAAGCCTGTAAATTAGATCCAACAAAACCAGCGACAGAGGCCAAAAGCTGGGGGAGACGAAGATTATGCAAGAAGGAAACTTAAAGTACAAAAAGAAAGAAAACCCAACTACTATTAATGTCCTCAAAGATAAAAGAAGTTATTGGATCTATTTTTTAAAAAAAAAAACATGCTATTAAACAGAACAGAGAACAAAAAGAGCTCTGGGGTATTTAAAATAAATCGACCACAGCAAAAAAATCGACAGAAGAGTTGGAACATGAAGTAGTAGAAAACTCCTAGACAGCGGAGCAAAAGACTGATGTAGAAAACAGAAAGGGTAATGAAATTGAAGAACAATCCAAATGGCCAAAAACAATTCTTCTAGGACTTTCAGAAAGACAGGAAGGAAGAAAGTCATCCCAAAATAATTGTTCAAGGGACTTCCCTGGTGGTCCAGTGGTAAAGAATCCGCCTTCCAATGCAGGGGACACGGGTTCGACCCCTGGTCTGGGAACTAAGATCCCACATGCCATGGGGCAACTAAGCCCGCACGCCTCAACTAGAGAGCCTGCAGGCCGCAAACTACAGAGTCCATGCCCTCTGGAGCCCGTGCACCATAACCAGAGAAGAGAAAATCGGCATGCTACAACTAGAGAGAGAAAAAATCTGCACACCACAACTAGAGAGCAGCCCGTGCGCCACAACGAAGAATCCGCGCCACAATGAAAGGTCCCGCATGCCGCAACTAAGACCCGATGCAGCCAAAAAAATAAAATAAATAAATAAAATGTATAAAAAACAAAAATAATTGTTCACGACTTTTCCTCAGAACTTGAAGGATGTGAGCGTCCAGATGGAAAGGTTCTCAAAGGGCCCAGCCTGACAGACACACTGGGTCACAGAAAGGTCCTAAAAATGAGTGGAGTGAAAAGCACAGTACTGAGCGCCTCCACACAGGACAGAAGCTTCGGGCAGCCAAGGAGCAGTGACCCAACTGCAAGGGAGACTCTACAGGAGTGACAGCAGGATCAAAAGCAGGAACCCCTGAGTGATGACCAAACCCTTGAGAGACTTCCAGAGGAGGGATGACAGGACTTGAGAGAGACCTCACGGGGGAGATGCCCGGTCCTGAAGGAGACTTTCGGAGG
Source organism: Hyperoodon ampullatus (assembly GCF_949752795.1). Classification (NCBI taxonomy): domain Eukaryota; kingdom Metazoa; phylum Chordata; class Mammalia; order Artiodactyla; family Ziphiidae; genus Hyperoodon; species Hyperoodon ampullatus. Next base: position 87,104,620 of record NC_136927.1, on the reverse strand, counting down.
AGGGGTGACCTGATCCCGAGAGAGACCCCGGAGGAGGGATGGTGCAAAGCTGAGGAGGGATGAACCGATCCTGAGGGAGACTTCCTGAAGACGGATGGCCCGAATCAGTCAGAGGCTTCCTAAGGAGGGACACCCCTATCCTTGGAGAGACTTTCTGAGAGGGATGACCCAATCCCCAGGGAGACTTCCTGAAGACAATGACCTGACACTGAGGGAGACTTTCGGAAAAGTCATGACCCGATCCTGTGGGGGAGGTTCTGAGGAGGGATGACCCCATCCTGAGAGAGCTTTCCTGAGGAAGGATTAGCCAATTCTGACGGGGACTTTCTGAAAAGGATAACCTGACTAAAGGTGTCTTTCAGAGGAGAAAGACTGACAGACTACCTGAGCTGAGGAGGCTTCCATGGCTGGAAGAAAGTCTGGGATAAACTAGCGAGAAGTGATTCGAAAGAAAGTGAGGGGGCTTCCCTGGTGGCGCAGGGGTTAAGAATCCGCCTGCCAGTGCAGGAGACATGGGTTCGAGCCCTGGTCCAGGAAGATCCCACATGCCGCAGGGCAACTAAGCCCGTGCACCACAACTACTGAGCCCGCGTGCCACAACTACTGAGCCCGCGCGCCTAGAGACCCTGCTCCGCAACGAGAAGCCACTGCAATGAGAAGCCTGTGCACCACAATGAAGAGTAGCCCCCGCTCACTGCAACTAGAGAAAGCCCGTGCGCAGCAATGAAGAAACAAAGCAGCCAAAGATAAATAAATAAAAATAAATAAATTTATTTTTTTTAAAAAGTGAGATTGCCAACTGCAGGGAAAAGAAAAGACTGGGCAGGAAAAATGATCATGTGATCCTGCATGGAACAACAGTTTTTTGGGGTTTTTTTGCGGTACGCAGGCCTCTCACTGTTGTGGCCTCTCCCGTTGCGGAGCACAGGCTCCGGACGCGCAGGCTCAGCAGCCATGGCTCACGGGCCCAGCCGCTCCGCGGCATATGGGATCTTCCCGGACCAGGGCATGAACCCGTGTCCCCTGAATCGGCAGGTGGACTCTCAACCACTGCGCCACCAGGGAAGCCCTGGAACAACAGTTTTATCATCAGAGCCAGAGGTGAATCTAATCCCAACCACCAGGAAGTCATACTGGGGCAACGGGAGCACAGGTGTGTGGTGGGGGAGGGGCATGCAAATGAGCCAAGGCCCCCTTTTCCAACATCATCATGTGAGGCCAACAAATGTTATGGACTTTGGGAGGTCATTAGGTTCAGATGAGGTCACGGGGGTGGAGCCCCCATCAGGAGGTCACTGCCCTTGTGAGAAGGAGACAACACCAGAGCCTCCTCCGTCTGCTGTGTGAAGACAGCGAGAAGATGACGGTCTGCAAGCCAGGGAGCAGGTCCTCGCTGGGAATCAACTCTGCCACCAGCTTGGTCTCGGACTTCCAGCCGCCTGGCTGTGACTAATGAATGTCCATGGTATTCTGTTATCATAGCCTGAGTGGATTAAGTCAACAGACAATGCTTAAAGCTAAAAGCATTCAAGAAGTAGCCACTTGGTTTAGTAATGATGAGAGCCAGAGGGTGCTGCTGGGAGGTGGGGAACAGCACAGGGGTGGAAGAATGACCCTAATTTGTAATACAAGCTCCACAGCACTATTTGATTCTGTATGTGCAGGCAGGGTTTTGATGAGTAACCTCATCTAACCTAAAAACAAGAAATACGTGACAGGAGGGAAACCCTGGCTCTCTCCAGATTGGAGATTACAAATACAGATTTTACTTCTTATATGCATTTGTGTTCACTGAAATTTCTAAGAGAGGCATTTGTTACTGTTATCATTTAAAAGGTGATTTTATTATTTTTTTTTAAAGTTTCTTTTTTTGATCTTTAAAATTTTTTTACTTAATTTTTTCCTTTTTTCTATTTCTTTAATATTGGAGTATAGCTGATTTACAATATTGTGTAAAAGGTGATTTCAAAGTGTCTGGGATTGCCGGGGCTGGGTGGGTCCAGGGGCTTACCTACTCTTCTCTCTACCTGGTGTGTGTCTAAAAATGTGTATCCCTAGCACATAGCTGAAAAATAAAGACACCACTTACACTGACGGGAAGATTAACAATCTACTTCTTCATGTACTTGTTGCTGTCTCCTGAGCTTTCTCACAGGTGATTCTGTGTATTCCTGCACCAGAAGGCACATCCCTCACTCTCTGCCCTCTTGGGAAGCCTGATTTTCTATAGATTCAGGGGTGACGGGGCAGGTGATGTCGCAGAGAAAGGCTCTGAAGCCTGAGGGCTGAAACCCAAGTGCCAGGCGTGGCCCAGGGCCTCCGGAGGCGAGGATGCTGGGGGCAGAGAGTAGAGACGGTGGCCACACCATCTGGAAGAACTGGAGCTCAGCATCGAGGGCCACAGCCGCCGAGTGGTGGTGAGATCCCCATCTCTGAAGGCCCGTCCTAGGCCCAGGCAAGCATGGCAGAGAGGCGGCCCGACCCCGTTCACGCTCACAGCGGAGCAGGTGGCAGGCGGCCGGAGCTGGGGAGAGATGGCCGTGGGCACACGTCTGCTTGGTGCCACAGGCGGCAGCGTGTCGATCATGATTTTAGCAGCGGACACCCCGGTGGGCACCCAGGGACGGCATCTGGGCCGTGGCTGGAAAGCTGACCGGGACTGCGCCGGTGGAGGTGAGAGGAAGCGCAGCCCAGGTGGAGGCGACAGCACAGGTAAGAGGCCTGGTGGAGCAGGGTGCGTCCAGAAACGGAGACAAAGTTCCAGGAACCTGGGGAAGAGGGCGTGGCACGTCGGAGACGGGGAACGGTGGGGCAGCTGGGGGACAGGGAGTCCTGTGCCCAGCAAAGAGGGTGACTTTCTGAACCTCAGCCTGGGCTGACTGCAGAGGCTGATAGGACCAAGGTGGGGGACAGGGAGTCCTGTGCCCAGCAAAGAGGGTGACTTTCTGAACCTCAGCCTGGGCTGACTGCAGAGGCTGATAGGACCAAGGTCACAACACACATGGGCGCATCCGTTACCCGCTACTGCATCACAAACATCCCCATGTGCTGTGGTGAAAGCAACAGTTCCTTAGTTCTCGTGATTCTGGGCTGTCAGGGTGGGTCTGCTGCGGGTCTCACACGGGCTCAGCACTGGGGTCAGTTCGGGGCTCCTTCTGCACGCGGCCATCCTGGTGGTCTCAGGACTCCGAGAGGGCACCCGAAAGCACAGGCCTCACACCAAGCCTCCGTCGTGCTGGCGGACGTCTCAGTGGTCAGAGCATCACAAAGCCAAGCCCAGTGTCCCCATGGGGGCGGGAACACGGGTGCAGACCCAGGGGGTGTCCTTCCTTGGCTGCTGTTTCTGTGACAATTGACCACAGGCTTTACAAGGGACTGGACTCGGCTGTGAGGGAACTGATGACCAACGTGAGAGCTCCGCTGCCCGTGGGCCTGCCGGGCCGTGAGGACACGCAGGCGAGGACACAGGGTCCGGCTCAGGGGACATGTCTGGGGCTGCGGGCGCCACACGTGGGGTCCAGACTGGGTGGGTGAGGGAGTGAGGATGACAGGGAACTGGGAGGGCGAGGGACTGGGGGTCCCAGAGACCACAAAGAGCTGGGCTGGGGCCACCGGGGGAACCTGGGTGACGATCTCTGAAGGGGGAGTGGCCCCTCATGACAACCCTGGAATAGGGGCCACAGAGGGGCCTGGAAGCCCTGAGGCTTGCTGCTGAGGGGGGCTCAGGTCACCCCACAGTGGGCAGAAAGACCCTTGACAACCTCCCTGTGGCTGTTTTTGTAATTAACAAAGGTTGCTGCCCTTTAAGCGGGAAGAGGTTCAGGACTGGCCGCAGTCCAGGCAGCCCCAAGGGAAGGGTGGGCCTTGCACCTCCCACCCTCGGCTGCCATTCCAGCCAACCTCGGATAGTTCTGGAAGCATCCCCTGCCCCCCGCCCCCGCTGTGTGCACACAGGGAACATTCCCGTCCCGCTGGTCTCCCATCCTCCCTGATATCTTGGAGACTGTCCCGTTTCAGCCACAAAGATGCCCCCCTCGTTGTTTCCGAGGCTCCAGAGAATTCCACGGAACAGACAAACACGTGGTACTCAGTCGGTCTCCGGCTTCTGTAGCTACAAACAAGGCCACAGTGCATGCCCCCCACACACGGGGTGGACTCCACGTGAGATCATTCCTGGGAACCACCCGAGGCATGAGAGGGACAAGCCCGGGGCCAGCTGGAGAGCTGGGTGAGCGTCACCAGGTGGCTCAACCCTTCTTCCCACCGCAGCTCTCAGGGCCGACGTTGCTAATCGATCAGGGCTGCTTCTCCCCAGCACACGGGAAGCCACCACCGCAGGGGACGCACGAGCTGCGCCGCAGACTCTGCTGATGGACGCTGACAGGACCCCTTCGAACATTTACCTGATTGGAGAATCCGTGAAGCAGGTGTGTGGGTTTCAAAAAACCCCAAACGTTACTCCCGTGGTGTCCCTGGGAGGGGCTGGCCCCCGCCTCGTGGTCCTACCTGTGTCTGACACACGTGTTCAACTTCCAAAGACTCTAAGACACGTTAACGTGGACACAACTGCAAACACATGTCCACCTTCCTCAAGCGACTCGGGGCCACCTCCTGTCTCGGTCACCGCCGCTCCGCCCCCGAGAGCGCGGCTCCTCCGCCTCCTCACACGACCCTGGACTCCAGGTGGTTTCCTGTGGTTTGGAATCTCCTCCCCTTCAGAATCCACTCATCACTTCCAGTCAAGGGTCCAATCAAAAGGCTGAGACCGTCACTTGCAAGGTCACGTGCCATCCTGTGCCAAGTGATCACCTCTAACCACAAGCGCGACGACGATGATGATGATGACGACGACGACATCATCCTCCTTAAAACAAGGAACCTGAGGCCCAGAAGGGGCTGGGCTGTGCACTGTTACAGCTGAATGAGAGTCTGAACCCAGGAAACCACGCCCCCCAGCTCCACGGGACTCCACCCTCACCCCATCCCAAGGGCCCACGGCCCACTGCCCATCCTCCACCCCTGCAACAAAAAGAACCCTGAGCAGCCCCGGTGCAATCGCCCATCTGCTCAGGACCGGGACCACGTTTCAGGAGCCTTTGCTGCACAAACATCACATCTAGCACCTTCTCCCTGGAGCCTTTTGACTCCTGTCATGTTCACGCGGCAGGGTGTGCAGTCGTGGTGCCCGCCACAGATCAGGAGGTCCAGGCTGGCCCGACTCTGCCCAGGTCCTGCAACTTGGGGACATCAGCACCAGGGCCCCTTCGCTCCGGGGGTGGGACGGCAGCTCCTACTTGCAGCCCGGGGATCGCAGGTGACTCCCAGCACAGAGGCCGGTGCCCAGGCCCTGACCACTGGCCCAGGGAACAGGCTAGGGGCACAGGGCCGGGCAGTGGGGACACCTCGAGTGAGTGTCACAGGGCCCCTGACTGCGGCCCCTCCCTCCGCCTCCAGACTCTGGAAGACAGACACAGCCCTGGAAGAGGCAGGCGACTGCTTTAGGAAGGGATGGGTGGACTTTACCCAGGTGCTTGCATCGTCCACCAGAGGGCACCCAGGGCAACACCTGCGTTGGAGCAGCACCTGCAGGAGGGCTCTGTGCCAGGTTTCACTGGGCAGAGGGGACAGAGGCCTGGCGGTGGCTGTTCCCTCCCGGAGGATACACTTCCCCACCTGCAGGGGCTGCACTCAGAGCCCTCGGGGCAGGTTCAAGTGTGCTCAGGGGCAGCGCCCTGGCCCGGGTCCCATCCCCGCCCCTCCCCAGGGCTGGGCCCAAGGACCAGAGTGAAGGGACACCATCACTGCCATCCCTGGAGACCCTTCCCAGGTTCTGCTCACTGGGGAGAAAGCGCTTTCAGAAATGATTAATTAGCCAAGTTCGTGGGACTCTCAGAGTCCCCAGGCCATCCTCAACCGTGAAAGCAGCTCGAATATTTTATTTATTTATTTATTTATTTATTTATTTATTTATTTTCAGTACGCAGGCCTCTCACTGTTGTGGCCTCTCCCGTTGCGGAGCACAGGCTCCGGACGCGCAGGCTCAGCGGCCATGGCTCATGGGCCCAGCTGCTCCACGGCATGTGGGATCTTCCCGGACCGGGGCACGAACCCACGTCCCCTGCATCGGCAGGCAGACTCTCAACCACTGCACCACCAGGGAAGCCCAACTCGAATATTTTAAATGGTCAATTTACCTCCCTTACGAATTAGCCTACACATTCTTTTAATATTTATTTGATCGCTCCGGGTCTTAGCTGCGGCAGGCAGGCTCCTCAGTCTCAGCACGTGGGCTCCTTAGTTGCAGCATGCATGCGGGGTCTAGTTCCCTGACCAGGGCTCGAAGCCGGGCCCCCTGCACCGGGAGCGAGGAATCTTAACCACTGCGCCGCCAGGGAAGCCCCTGTCCCACATTCTCTAAGAGAAGTTTCAGGTCTGAGAGAGCACAGGGCATCCCCCTGCAACCCAGATGGCCATCCCTTACCCCTGTGCGCCCACCCCTGCCCCTGGGCACAGAGGACGCGGGGGCCAGGCCGCCGCCCTGTTGGTCTCACTCTCCCGTGCCAGACCCATACCAGCTGCCCACCTGTCCTGCAGTTCCCGTGGAGCCTGTCTCCCCCTGCACGAGGTGCTGTGGGTACAGAGGGACAAGCCACCATTCCCGCTCTCCGGCCAAGGAAACAAATTAAGGAAACCAATACAAACAGTAATGACAAAACTTACATTTATTAAGCAAGTACTATGTGCTACGCGGCAACAAGGCCCCCCCACGGCAGCCGAGGCCCGCTCCCGGGGGCCCCTCCAACGTGCCCCAGCCCAGCTGTGCGGCCCGCGGAGACGGCGGCAGCCCCACCCCCACCGGTGGCGTCTGGAGCACGGCCTCTGGTCCCAAACCAGGGCGAGCAGCGCAGGGCAGGTTCCGGCCTGCAGGCCAGCTGGCCAGCTACAGGGCCACTGGAGTTTGCTGAGACACGGCTCACCTCCACCTCAGGACCTCTGGCAAAGTCACATCCCCTGTGGTTCTCACCTGCGTCGCACCTGCACTAATGCTATGCTTGGTCACCACAAGCAAAACCACCTGAGCACGCAGCCCAGGCGCCCCAGATCAGGCTGGCTCTCCCACTCCCCCCAGTTTTGGCGCCTGTACCTGCTCCCTGCAGACCAAAGGCAGGACCACCCAAGACTTCCTCAATCTTTGAGACCCTTCCTACCGCTGCTCCTTGGTTCTCCTTGTCTGGTACACCCCTCCCCCACGCATCCTCTTTTACGAGTGAACTGTGTCTCTCAAAATGATACGTTCAAGTCCTAACTCCCAGTGTCTGTGATCAGGGCCTTATTTGGAAATAGGGTCTTTGCAAATGTAATCAACTTACATTTGAGGTCACACGGATTCGGGTGGGCCCTAAATCTTGTGACTGGTGTCCTTATGAGAAAAGGGAAATTGGACACAGAGACACACACAGGAAGAGGGGCCACACGAAGATGGAGGCAGAGGTGGGGGGGACGCATCTGCGAGACGAGGAGCTCCAAGGGCGGCCAGCAAACCCCAGAAGCTCAGAGGAAAGCCTGGAACAGATCCTCCCTCGGAACCCCAGAAAGGAACCAACCCTGCCAACACCATGACTTCGGACTTCTGGCCCCTGGAACTGTAAGAAAATTAATTTCTGCTGTTTTAAACTACCCCGTTTGTGGTCATCTGTTACGGCAGCCACAGGAAGCGAATACAACTGCCTATCCCAAACACTTGCACTAATGGAACCAGTGTCACAGATGCTCCAGCATGTACCAGACACTGACTATGCCGGACACTGGGCCAACCTGGGGACACAACAAGAACAGGTCAGCGACAGGAAAACCTGGGAGCCCAAGTGATGTGTCAAAGTGCTGTACTCACCACATGACTGCCAAGGGGGCATGAGGAGGGGACATTTCAGTGGGGCCTTGAAGGCTGAGTAGGAGTTTGCCGGGCAGGCTCCTATCCAAACATACTCTAAGGACATGAGTATACTTCTTGCTCTCTTACTACCTTGCGTGCTTCCAAGGAACCCCTGGCTTTTCTCCATGCTCTGAGCATGAGCACGTGCTGTGGACACAGAGTGTAGAACACGGACCTCTCATGCCCTCTCAGGACACCACTAAAAGAGCCCCGGGTCTGTATATTTACGGACAAAACACCAAGGTGAGTACACAGACTGCGAGCCCTATCAGGTCAAATCAGGTGACAGCCTAAGGTGAAGACCCATCTCCAAAGGTCAGCAGGCAGATTTTCTGCCCCGGGATGCAGTCTTTCTGATCTGAGGTTTGGAAGCAGTGCTCCAACACACACTTTTGCCTGGAGACTTCGGGGAGCTTTAATAGGGGCTGGGTGCAAAGAGCAAAGTGCAAATAACTGGATGAATGTTGACGCCAAGGCACCTTCAGGAACAGTGACTACACTCATCACACTTAAACTCCAAAAACCAGGGTCCTCAGAGGCCCTTGGGCTGCCAGCGTGTGCATCTGAGCCACAATGCTTGACTCCGCCCAGCCCATTGTCCCACACGGAAGTCACTGTCGGGGCAGAGACCCTCAGAGACCCTAGAGCCGCTGTCTGGGTTTGACTCCTGCTCCACCACTTGGCAGTGGGCACTCAGCCTCCCTATACCTGTCCCCTGATTGATAAAATGCGCATGACGATAACCACCACAAGCAAGTAAATGAACTAAGACCTGCAAAGCCCTCAGAATAAGGCCTGGTATACAGTAAGCACCCCATAAGTGTTGACTAAACAAATAAAAACACCCCACTTTTAAACCTGTATTTCTCTTGCTCCTCAAGTCATTTCTTTCCTATTTAGCGTTTACTGGGGCTTCTCATTTGTCAAAACCAGTCACAGCAAAAGTAGTCTCAAAATAGCCAAGAGGCTGAGAACAAGTCCCCCAGGTCCTGTCACGTCATCAAGGAAGAAGGGCTATGACCATCAAGGTGAGTCCCTTGGGGAAAAAGGAGGCTCGTGGAAACCAAGGGATACTGCCAAGGACCCCAGATTAGAAAAGAAAACAACGTAGCTACCAAAGACACTGAGAAAATTCAAACGGGAACGACTAACACCCCCTTTCTTCTGAGCTTATCTTTTAAACACAAACAGTAGGAAAATTTAAATCTCAATTTCAAAACTTAAGACTTTGCTAAAGGTGCCCCCAAACCCAGGAGAAGGTTATCTCTAGAAAACCACGAGGCCAAACTTACAGAACGCGGGCAAGGCTGTAAAGCGAATCTGTAAAGTTTCTGTTAGGTGAGAAGGCTGGCCAGGTGTCATGCTGAAAAACAATTTGACACGCGAATAAGGGCGGCGAAGCTTGGCCAGCAGGTCAGCCCCGAGGTGTCGCGCGCTCCTTAAAGGGCTGCGTGTCTGCTGGAACGTCGTCCCACACTCTGGATGCGCCCCTTTGTGCCTCGGACTGCCAACACCTAAGGCGGCGGGCGTGGCCGGGTCCCCGTCTCCCCATGCGCCCCGTGGCGCCTCCACCAGTCAAGCTGCGCGCAGGGACCGGGGACGCCCACCTCGCAGAGCCACGGCTTTCGCCAGCCAGCCGGGTCCCCTTAGCGCGCCGAGCAGCCAGCGGACACCATCCCGCGGGCACCCGGTCCCGCCGCCTTGCGCCCCTGCCCGCAGACCCTGGTCCCGAAAGCGGCGGGTCCCCACTGTGCCCGGCGCGGCCCGGGGTCGTTCACGGCTTGGCTCCGCCGACACCACCCCGAGGGCCGCCCCACGCCCCCGCCCAGGCTGGCGCACACCGGCCGCGAAGCGCGCGCCGGGCCACGGCGGGGTCGCGGCGGTCGGCTGCGCCCCGGCTTTGTTCGAGCCCCGCGCCCGCCGCCTGCCCTCGACCCGGCCCGGCACCCACCGGCACCCACCCGCACCCCGCGGCCCCGCAGCCCCGGCCCGCGGCCCCCATCCCACCTTCTGGATGGTTTGCTGCGTGACCTCCCCTTTGCCTCTCGGCCGGGCGGACGCGAAGGCCACCGACATGGTCGTGCGTGCGGGATCAGCCCGAGATCATCGGGGTTTATTCTCCGGCTGCTCTCGGCGGCCAGAGGCGCTCATTCTCCGCAGTCGCTGGGGGGCGGGGGGCAGGGGGGCGCCGCGCCGTGGGCTCGCCCGCCCCTGCGCCGCCGCGTCGCCCTCGGGCCCGCCGCGCCGCCGCCCCGCCCACCGCCTCAGCCCGAGGACGAGCCCCACACGGCGCCCCCGGGCGGCCGCTCTGCGCCCCGCTCCCGGCCCGCCGCCACCCTGCCGCCACCCTGCCGCCCCCCGCACCCGGCCGCCAGTGGTTCCGCCCGGCCCCGCCCCGGCGCGCGCGCACGTCCGCTCGACGCCTCCTGACGCCGCCTGACGCCTCGGGACACCGCCTTACGCTGGCAGCGCAGTCGCCGGCGCTGGGGGCGGGCGCGCGGTGCGGGCGGAGGGTCTTTGTGAATCGCGGCCTGCGCGGCCGTGAGTGTGCGCTTTTCCTGGTCCTGATCGCGTCTGCCCGCCGGCATGAGCTACGACCGCGCCATCACCGTCTTCTCGCCCGACGGCCACCTCTTCCAAGTGGAGTACGCGCAGGAGGCCGTGAAAAAGGGCTCGACCGCGGTGAGCTGGGAGGCCGAGCTCCGGGGGCAGGCGGAGGCCCGGGCGGCTGGGTGGGGCCCGGGCGCGTCTTGCCGACCAGCTTCCCTGGGATCCGCGCTGACGGGCGCGAGGCGGTGCGGGGCTTGGGGCGGCACGATGGTGTGGGGCGCACTCGGAAGCCGCGACGTGGGCGTCGCTGTGGGGAAGGGGCGCTGCGAGCCGCGTGCGGGAGACGTGAGGACAGGCGGGGCGGCTCTCCGGGCGCCGGCTTCCACGTCCGGGCGAGCGGGGCGGCTCGTGGCTCGGCAGGCGTTCTGCAGGCCGCTGGCTTCGGTGCCCCGCGTCCGTGTCCGGAGCCGTGCGCGCGCCTGGCGCCGACGCCATCTTGGCGGGGGCCCTCGCGTGGACCTGGGGGGCTGGGGGCCGGGCGGGGCCGGGGCGCGGGACTCCGAGAGGCGGGGCCCGCCCCTTGCCCGCTCAGGAAAGCTGCTTAAGGGAGTAAGTGACTCCGCGAACTGTGTGTGGACAGCTCCCAGGTAGCCAACTACCCCCCAACCCCCGCGGAAAGCAGTTGCCCTCAAAGTCCGGGTCGGCCTCGAGAACAAAGGGCGGCCGGTGTCGGCATCAACCCTGCAGTTCCCGGGCCGCCGGCGCGGCGGGCAGGCTCCGTCTTGGGTCCAACTGCTGAGTCCTCCACCCCTTTGGTCACTGCGCCAGACCCATGTCCCGTTGCACCCGAGCGCGCCTCTCATTTAGACCAGTGCTTCAGATACAATAAATACATGCTGTCCTCAAGACACATGTCAGTTTGCTGATTGGTCAAAATGGATGATGGTTTATCTTTTATCTGGTGTTTTAGAGGTTTGAGTGGGCAGAGAGAAAGCACACACGATTCTGTAAATTTTGAAGTGTTTTTCGTTTCTTGAATCTGTTTTGAAATTAAGGCCCCAAATCCATCTTGTGACCTGCCTCAGCTTAAAGACTGTTGGGGTCAGCTGACACCCCCATCCCCATACTATCGTGGGTCAGCCAGGGTTAACCTGTCTCTGGGCCTGGCCTTCTTTCCCTTGGGAACTTTGAAGACCGTGGAAGACAATTCACGAGAAAGCTCCTTGAAATCTGAAGCACTGCCAACCAGTGCTTCTCTGCACCCCACGTGGAGACTTATAGAGGTAGAGGCTGGGGTGATGCTAAACATCCCACAGTGCGCAGGGACACCCCCTCACATTGACGAATTAGCTGGTCCAGGTTCCTGTAGGGCAGAGGCTGAGAGACCCTGCTCTAAACTAAGAGAAGAGGTTGCTTTTCCAAGTGATTGTCTCATTTGTGTCTGCTGCTGCTTCGATTGAGGGGTTTAACTGGCAGTCAGTGACTTCCCCCCAAGGTTTTTAATACATTTTTCTCCGTGCTACAGTGTCAGCCGTAAACAGAGAGCCATGGGCCTCCCAGTAATACTTGATACGTTGTCCACCTGATGCCATTTCAGGCACTTCCCCGCCGCTGTGCACATTGGTTTCAGAAGTGGAGGGGGGAGTTCCCTGGCGGTCCAGTGGTTCGGACTCTGCGCTTTCACTGCGTGGCCTGGATTCAGTCCCTCATTGGAGAACTAGGATCCCACGAGCCTCGTGGCCAAAAAAAAAAAAAAGTGCACGAGAGAGGGGAATGTTTTGGTATAGTTTTACAACCACATCAACACTGCTTTCAGGACACCTGACTTCATTGTTAGGGACTCACACTCAAGCCTTCCAGAGACTCTTTGATTCACTGGGTTGAAATGACACGTGTACGCATACACACTGATAATACAATAGTTATTCCTTAGTTGTGCTGTAACTGAAACTACGTGTCAGTATTTTAAGGCACAAGACTAGGCACCTAGATTGTGATACCTGGACTAGCTCTGCCAAAAGTGGATCGAGACCCACGGTTTGCAGGGTGTGCGTGCCACCCCGAGGGTGTTCACAGGACCACGTTAGCATCTGCTGTTAGTGCCCTGTGCCTGGTGGCAGAACCTCGTGTCAGCTCCTTAAGTGCTGTGTTGCCATTTATTGAAGGTTGGTGTCCGAGGAAGAGACATTGTTGTTCTTGGTGTGGAGAAGAAGTCAGTGGCTAAACTGCAGGATGAAAGAACAGTGCGGAAGATCTGTGCTCTGGACGAGAATGTCTGCATGGCATTCGCGGGTAAGTCTGGGGCCCATGCTGTATTTCTTAGTCTCCTGGGACTGTGCTCTGGAGGTTAGTCGGGGAAGGGCTATTGAGGGACGTGAAAGTTGGGTAACCTGAAATCATTCAAAAGAAAGGGCTGGCCTTCAAGAAGAGGGCTGGCCACAGTTGCAGGGGGAGGTCCTCCCCAGGAGGCTGAAGCATAGGGGCCAAATGATTAAACACCCCGGGATGAGGCGCTGTGCTGTCGCCTCCATTGCTGCTGGCAGGAGAAAGGTCAGCTGTCACGGCTAACTGTGCGCCCGGCAAGTGGGGAGAGCTGGCAGCACCCTGCTCTCAGGACGTGCCGTATGTTCTTGCACTTCTGGGTTTTCATTCATTTCCCTCCTCAGCGGGGAGGTCAGTTTACCTAGAGATTGACTTGCTTTGTCAAAAAATTAGCGTGTTTACAGCCTGTGTAAATACATACAGCTCCTCGTACACGCAGCTTTCTCAGAGAAGCTCACAGAGGCTGCTGGTTCCGCTGTTGGTCACTCAGAATGATCTCAGTGCTGGGTATCAGAGGACCAGCCAAGGGTAATTGCTGTCCACTCATGTGATCTGCGCTGGCCTCGACGATTGGCCGGACGAGGGGTGGCTCAGGGGGAGCTCTCTTTGTGCTCGTTGCAGGCCTCACTGCTGACGCAAGGATAGTCATCAATAGGGCGCGGGTGGAGTGCCAGAGCCACCGGCTGACCGTGGAGGACCCGGTCACCGTGGAGTACATCACGCGGTACATCGCCAGTCTGAAGCAGGTGGGTGTGTCTGCCTGCCGTGGCTCGGCTAGTTGGGAGCAGTCGCTGCTTTGTCGTGGTGTGTCCTGCCGCATTACCTCACGTGGCCGCACACATCACAGTGGGGAGATTAGGAGACCATACTTGTTCCACGCACGTGGTCCTAGCCTTGACTTCTGTGTGTAATTTTACCATCATTTATCCTTTTAAGTGGCATTTGTTGTGTTCTTATTTAGTGGCATGGGGCAGTCCAGATTCGTATTTCCAGTGGGAAATGATGTAGTTCTTGTCTTGTCATTTTGAATGATCAGTCACCAAGCAGTTGGGAGGGGGCTGAAAGCCATGCCCACTCTGGTGAAGTCTTAGTCACCTGTGAACCAAAATGTGTAGCCAGGTTGCATCTGCTGTCAAAATAATTCCAAGTAGCCCTAGCTGTGCTTCATGATGCAATTCTGGTCTTTCTGAGAATGAAAATGCATCAAGAGAAGGAGGAATGCTGAAAACCATGGGCTCCTTTCATTTCTCACCTGAACTGCAAATAACCTGAACGTGGGCTTAATTTATTTTCATCCCTTCGTTAAAAGCTGTTTGGAACATGTGTATTTTACTTACGGCAGGTTCTGGGGGGCCTTCATGCCAAGGCAGCAATGTCACCGTGTCTCTTTTTCCACTAGCGCTACACACAGAGCAACGGGCGCAGGCCGTTTGGCATCTCTGCCCTTATTGTGGGTTTTGACTTTGATGGTACCCCCCGACTCTATCAGACTGACCCCTCGGGCACGTACCATGCCTGGAAGGTGAGTCCCCGTCAAAACAGGGGGGCTTTGTTTTGGGCCATCTTGCCAGTAGAAGCAGCTTTGGAGGCCATTGGGACCTTGAGCTGGCCTAATCCTATAGATAGCTGTGTACACATACACAAGTGTGTCCACGACACACTTGTCACATGGGATCTGAGAAGTCGTTAAGCGTTGCTTTTTGGGAGGAAAGGACAGCGAGGTGTAAGGATACGCGGCATAGTCAAGTTGCCCGCGTTTCTTTCAGTAGAATCCCTTTCTTGGTAGGAATCAGCACCAACTCCAAATAGCCCTTTGCAAAAAGAAGCCTTGGGGCAGGGCCTGGAGTACAGGCCCGCCTCCCACCAGGCTGCCACTCACCATAGCACATGGGAGCAGGGTGGCACTGGCTGGGCCACGGGGGTGGCGGTGGGGGGTCGTTTTCTTGGGCTGGCTCTGGATTGTCACACTCTGTGCCGTGTAACACCCATCCCTGTTTCAGGCCAACGCTATAGGCAGGGGTGCCAAGTCAGTGCGTGAATTTCTAGAGAAGAATTATACTGACGAAGCCATTGAAACAGACGACCTGACTATTAAGCTGGTTATCAAGGCCCTCCTGGAAGTAAGTCTGTGTTTGAAATATGGGCAATATGTTGAAGACGCACACGCTGTGGTGGTGGTACTTGGGCTGGGCAGAATGGAGCCGCTGACGTGTGGGCAACGAGCTGGCGAGGGTGCCAACCGTAGCACCAGGCACTGCTCTGGGGCTGTATCAGCTCCTCATACGTCTGGGCAGTCCAGGCACTGAGAGGCTAGGTGGCTTGCCCAAGCGCTCAGCCTTTCTGAGGCTTGAGCTACTGCTATAGAGTCAGGGACTTAAGAAGCGCTGGGAATAATGGGTGGAAGCCATTCTTAGGGGTGCTAGGGGGTGAAGCCAAAGAGGCAGAGGGGGTCCAGACGTCCGGGCTTAGTGGTGGGAAAGGCTGTGAACAGATGGGAGGGCCGTGAGCACACCTGCTGTGCAGGAGGAGGGACCAGCAACCCTGCCCAAATCCAGGTGCCTCAAGACAGGAGGGTATCGCAGAGGACTGGCCACATCAGTGTGCAGCTAGGACACACGCTTTGGGTACTGGGACCCCAGTGTCGCACCCCTCCCCTTGGTGTGGCAGTGCTGGGTTCAGGCTCACAGGGCACATAAGGGCGCTGTTTGGTCTTGAGGTGGATGAGGCATCTAATGCTCTTCTCTCCCCTCCCAGGTGGTTCAGTCAGGCGGCAAAAACATAGAACTTGCTGTCATGAGACGAGATCAGCCCCTCAAGGTAATCACCGAGTTGGTTTGCTGTCCTTACCTATGGAGTTTCCCAGTGGTCAGGGCAGGGGTAGTGCACATTCAGGACCATTCTGCTGTGGCTTTAGCCCCGAGAAAGGTTCTTTCCAAGGATCTCCACAAATGAGTCGAAAAGAAAGCATTCGCGTGCTGAAAACCTCAGCTGTACACGTTTGCTTCTGCTTTATAATTATCACGTACACATCAGTTCCAGCTTGTTCCCTGGGTCAGGCACATGTGGCCTTGCTTTCCTGTAGAAGCAGCTGGAAGGGGCATCTGGGGCCTATGTTCGGGGGCCCTTGTGTGGCTAACCATACACTGTTCCTTTGATAGATTTTAAATCCTGAAGAAATTGAGAAATATGTTGCTGAGATTGAAAAAGAAAAAGAAGAAAATGAAAAGAAGAAACAAAAGAAAGCATCATGATGAATGAAATTTTGCCTGTAGCGATTTTTAAATTCAAATCATGGCTGATTTTCCAAACGACATGTAGGCATTTCTATCCCATTTATCCATACTGTCCAAGTGTCCTACAATAAACTTCCCTGTTTTTTAATCTTTCTTTTAGGGGTTAATGTATCCTTTAGCTGTACTGATGGCTCTTTAGAAAGCTTGCTCGCCTTGGGTCTCTGGAGCAATTCCTTCCAGCCCCTCGCCAGGCTCTAAGACAAGGCAACGGCCGAGTGGGGCTCCTCCCTTGGGGTTTGTGGGAAGGCTTTACGGGGTCCACACTGCTGTAGACAGGTGCTGTGGTTGTAGAAACTCAGGGTTTCTCCCATTCAGGAGTTCTGAACAGAATGACTTTCTTCTTACGCCTTTGTTCGAGTCCTTAATGAATGTATGATGTCAGGACGCGAGGACAAACAGTGCTCAGTTTACATCTTGAGCTCATTTTGCAGAGCAGTAGCTGTGGAACTTGTCTTGAATTTCTGGTTCTAGTAGATCAAGTCAACACTCCTCCTGTTCTCTACCTTAAGACTTCTGGTGCTGGCTATTTCCTACCCTCCCTCACATTTTAGCCAGAAAGATTACCCTTCTTTTAGCTTCCGGTCCACAGCAGGGTGAGTCATGGTCCTAAGATTCGCCTTTACAGAAAAATCCTAACCACCCTTCTCCTGCACAACTCTGCTGCTTCTCATGAGGCCCTGCCGCCAGCCCTGGTGATGGCATTGCTTTTTGGCTTCCTTTGCCCCAGGAGAACTCACAAAAGGCTTCCTAGAAGAGTCCTTGGGCTGGTTGTCTCCTCCGACCACAGTGGTTGGTAGGACTCCAACGCCAGGGCTCTGCTCTCTGTCTACAGCTTCTCTTGTACTGGGTTCGCATTCAATGGCATATATATGTCAGGCTTCTGAAGAGGACTAAAGCGTATCCCTGGCGGTCCAGTGGTTAGGACTTGGTGCTTTCACTGCTGAGGGCCCAGCTTCAATCCCTGGTAGGGAAGCTAAGATCTCATAAGCCACGCGGCGCGCAGCGCGGCCAAAATAAATAGGGGTAAAGAGGCCCAGATACATTTTAAACTTAGCCTAAAGTGTCTAATCGTCACAATGACTCAGTTTAAAGTTTTAATAGCAAGGTTAGTCATAGGTGGTAAACTGTGACAACTATATGTAGAATCTCTAGCAGAGAAATACCTGTTTAGCCTGAGTGCTGTGTCACCTACCTAGTTTAGAATTAGTGCTAAGGCCAGTTGCATGTAGCAGGTCAGCTATGAAAGGTTTTTATTTTTAATTGGTCAAAGATGTTAGCAAAAAAATGGAAAGTTGCTAAGAGTTTGTTACCAGCAGTGCTCAGGATCTGTTGGAGAGTGGTAGACAGCCGGGAAAAGGAAGCTGGCCAGAACACAAGGCTGCATCCAGATGTCACAGGCCAACTTGGCCTGCTGTCTGGTCCTCCTCTCAGCCTGAATCACTCACAGATGGCCAGGTGGGCCTTAGTCCTGAGATTGCTTTTTAAAAATCACCTGGAGGACTTCCCTGGTGGCGCAGTGGTTAAGAATCTACTTGCCAATGCAGGGGACATGGGTTTGAGCCCTGGTCCGGGAGGATCCCACAAGCCGCAGAGCAACTGGGCCCGTGTGCCACAACTGCTGAGCCCACATGCCACAACTACTGGAGCCCGTGCTCCGCAGCAGAAGAGGCTACCGCAACGAGAGGTCCGCGCACCGCAACGAGGAGTGGCCCCCGCTCAGTGCAACTAGAGAGAGCCCGCGCACAGCAACAAAGACCCAACGCAGCCAAAAATAAATGAATGGATTTATATTAAAAAAAAATCGCCTGGAAACCGACTGCAGTGAAATTACATGCTTTCAGTCTGAGACCAGCCAAGTCTTGGCTTTTCTCTGTAGTCCCAGGGTCCAGCCCTGTAACAGGTTCTAAGGCATCAACAACATGAAAGTTCTGGGGAGCTTGGACGCTGTATTATGGCAGCAAAGGGGCCACTTCAAAGCAGGTTCTCTAAACTAGTGTCCAGAGTATCCGGAAAGCAGCACCACTCGCCCCGGGAGGGTGGCTCTCAGTAACCTAGGCCCTGGCTCACTGCCGTGTACCCAGACTGGCCAGGTCTCACTCCAGAGTGCCAGATGTCCCCTAAATCTGAACAGCACACAACACCTACCTTGGGACAGGCATGTGAGCCATGATGTAACTCGGGCAACAGAGTCAACAGGATGATTTATTTTCAGAGCAGAGAAGAAGAGAGTTTTAAAGGTTTGCATGTTTGTTTATAATTACAAGTTTACATTGCTCCAACAGAGCAGCCGCATTGCTATGTCCTAATTCTTAGCCATTAATTCCCACAAAAATAAACCTAAGCTTTTACAGTAACTAAAATCGATACAGAACTAAAACCGTTACGCCTACTTAAAGGGATTTAGTTACCAAGGTGCTTATGCTCACCACGATGCCCTGTCAGAGGGACGCATGCTTCTACTGAAGGTCTGATCCCTTTATTCATGCAACAAATTTATATTCCCCACCCTCCCTCCACCCACCAGTAAAACAAAAACACAGAACTATTTACAATTGAGAGGAAATATGCTCTTGGTCAACCGACCTTGCAAAAAAAAAAAAGACTGGCTCATTTCCAAGTGGATGAGACACGGAACAGTGTCCGGCCGGAGCCCACCGCTGACTGGCCTGGGCCAGGGACTGGCAAGGAGAGGGCAGGAGGGAGAGGGACGCCGCAGAGGAGCCTGTCCTGGGCGCTCACCCCCTGCCCGGATTCCTATGGAAGCCACACTCCAGGTGACAGCTCCCAGCTCCCTCCCGTTCAGGGCCCCATCCTAAGCCTCCAGCACCCCTGACCCCGCCAGCCCTTTACCTTGACATCGCAGCTCGGGATGTCAGGGTCGTCTGGTTTGCTTCTACAACATGATCCGTGGGACACCCCACTTTCCATGCCCTAGGCCCCCCCATGCCCCCATGCTGGCCATGCCTGGCTCCTAGGCCCCACCTGTGGCAGTGGATGCCAGGCCAGCAGCACCAGCGGCCAGTTGGATTACAGAGATGCGCTTGGCTGCTGCATTTGCCAAATGGGATTTGGTTCCACGTTAAAAATCAAAGCTATCCAAAAAAGGTCACAAAGTGAGAATCACGCTTTCGCTCTAGAAACCTTTCTGCAAAATACCAAAACCTTAGAATCAGGCTGTGCACAACTAAAAAGGAAAAATAGGCCAAGATACCTCAAAGAGGTTTCCCATATACACGTCCCCCCCCAAAAAGTGGTTCTAACTCAGACCATGTCCAAGTTCAGTTCAGTCCAAAACATAAGCAGTAGCATGGGAATTTTCCAAACTCAGTAAACAAAGTGACCCACGTCTCCCGCAGTAAGTGCAGCGTTTTCCAACATCCTCGTAGACACAGTCTGGCATCTGTGCCGCTTCAGCAAGAGCCTGCGAGGAGGAGACACAACACCTGTGAGCACATCCAGGCAGCTCCCAGCCCGAGCCCAGCACCGTGAATGAAGATCGGGGGCTGCTCAGCCTCCCTCCCGCCCCGAGTCAGGCTGGGGCTTCCCAGACCTTCCCCCGTCACAACCCGAGTCATCATTTTTGTTCACACGGGGTGGGGGGTGGGGGCGGGGGCGGGGGCAGCTCCAGGTCCCACCCGAAGCCCACTCACGCCCAGCCCCTAAGGGGCACACACGTCACCCTCGACCTGGTTCAAAATGCAGACTCAAGGTCAGTGCAAGGCCAGGCTGGAGCTGAGGCCTGGCTTGTACCCATCTCTCCTCCCTGACCACACCGGGGTGGGGAGCACCCACCCCTCCTGTACCTGGACCCTCACTTTGACAGCCCCGGGGCCTGGGTCCCACCGTCCCCAAGAGCCCCCGGGGGATTCACTCAGAGGCTCGGGGCCTCCGTTTGGCCTCGATACCGACGCTGACCGGCTCCTAAGCTCCTCCTGAAGAGGCTTCTCCTACCTGGGCAGCCCCGTCCGGATGCCCTCCTCCCGCTAAAGGACCCCAGAGCCCCCTCACTCACCTTCAGCTGCCTCCTTACACCCTGCCGGTCCCAGCTCTGTGGGACGTCGGGTTACGACGGGTTGCACCGTTGCCCCTGCCCCCTCGAAATCCACCCCGGAAACTACGGCCACGGAGAAACCTTCCCGACACCCCGAAGGTCTCGGTGTTGAGCTTCCTCTCTTCAGCCCACGTCGTCCGCCTGGAACTGAACCAAGACAAGGAACATGAGACCGACTACAGCCGGCACCTCCTCACAGCCTTCTGAGCCAGGCCCCAGCCTCACACAGCCGGGGGAGGGAGAAAGCACAGACGGACGGATGGTGACCCGTCACTGGAGCCACTGGGAGGGCAATCCCATCAGGACCCTGGAGCCTGAGACTCAGCATTGCAGGGGCTCCCAGCCCAATTTCCACCCAGGCCTGTCTCCCACTGGACAGAGCTCTTACACCCGAGTCATCTAAGGCCGGCACGCGACAGCAGCGTGCGACGAAGAAAGCCCTCCCTGCTTGCCAGGCCCAGGGCCCGTGCAGGCTCCGAGACCTGGAGCAGATCACGGACCCCTCCAGACGAGTCTCCAGAGATGAGGAGGGGACTGGGCTAAACGGAGCAGGGTCCCCAAGGCTATGACGTGTACGCTTTGGGGGAGGTGCGGACGCAGCACCAATGCTGCCAACACTCGTTTCTGCACCTCCAGCAAGGACCCCCCGTGTCCAACTGCGTGCCACGAGGCTGCTTATAGGCAGCTCACACGCAACACACCCAGCCCGACCCCCCGCTCTGCTGCCCCCTCAGACCTCCTCACTCCAAGCAGCAGCAACCGCAGCCTTCAGCCAGCCAGGCTCTCCTCACAGCCCATCAGCAAACCTTCAGGGCACGTCAGAGGCCAAGCCTCTCTCCCCTCCTCCAGCACTGCCCGCGACCCCAGAGCCTCCGACGTGACCACTCAGCTTCCATGCCTGCCCCACCTCCGCCCACTCTCCACAAAGCAGCAGTGAAACCTCAGACAGCACTGCTCTCCCCAAGCCAGCTGTCACCGTGACCTACAAAGCCCGGCAGGGACCGTCCCATCTTCATCACTCCTCCCTGACCGCCCCCAGGCTCCGCTCCAGCCACAGAGCAGCTGCACGTGCCCGCCTTGCACCCCGTCCTGCGTTCACCCTCCCACTGGCTCCCGAACCTCACCCGAGACCTCGGCGCTCCACTCCCCTCACACCCAACACACGCCCCAACCTCTCCCGCCTCACCGCTAGGTGTTATCTCGTGCGCCTGTTTTTTGTTATCTTTCCCCTGCCAAAACCTAAGAGGGGTGTGTGGGGGGGGAATAGGGACCTCCCGGCTTGCTTTCTGCTGTTCGCCCAGTGCCCGCAGTGTGTCTGCTACTCCATTTGCGAACGAAT
The DNA here is from genome assembly GCF_949752795.1 of Hyperoodon ampullatus. Taxonomy (NCBI): domain Eukaryota; kingdom Metazoa; phylum Chordata; class Mammalia; order Artiodactyla; family Ziphiidae; genus Hyperoodon; species Hyperoodon ampullatus. The sequence goes on along the minus strand of NC_136927.1, from coordinate 87,083,132 downwards.
GGATCTGAGTTTCCACACCATGCCCGTTCTGTAGACTTCGTTTACTGTCTAGCTGGTTCTCGGGCAACATCTGAGCACCAGCTGTTGGGTGCTAAAAACAAAGCACGTGACAGAGTCCCCGGCCTCAAGCAATCAGGTGGGTGAAAGAATACTGAGGACACCTCTGCCAGCTGCCTCAGGTAGCAAGGGCCTCAGGCCACCAAGGTCAGACCAAGAAGCAGGCCCAGGCGAGGTGGTATAGGATGGGAACATCGATGCGGTGGGGAGGGAGGTCCAGCCCAACCCTGATGAGAAAGGGGCAGCTGAGCAGAGCGGGGCCGGGACCTGGGTCAGATCCCTCAGGTGCCTGTGACTGCCAGGGCTTCCCACACCACCACCTACCGCTGGCACCACCGGGCCTGACGTACCTATTGCGGTAAAAATGTGAGCCTGAGAGATCTGCCTTGAACCTAAGATCTGGGTTTGGTCTCCAAGAGGGCATGCCCCAGTCTCAGCGTTTGGGGGCGGAGTGTCTTCCCGCAGCTCCCCAGGCCCTGCCCGGCCCCCCAGCCCCCTGACCTGGTCTTGAGTTCAGAGGAAATGTTGTCAAAGAAGGACTTGGACTTGTCGTAGTAGCAGTTGGGCCCCAGGTGGTCCTCCTCAGCAGGGGCCTCGTCACTCTGGGCCACCACCGCCAGGTCCTTCTCCTCCCCTTTCTCAGCTTTGTCATCTACACAGAGAAGCAGAGCTCTGAGATGCCAAGGAGCGAACACAGCACCTCCCACCAGGACAGGTCCTCGCTGGGCCACTCAGGGACCGTCCTCAGGCCTCAGGGAAGCGGCCGGGAGTACTCCGCACTAAGCGGAAAGCTCTTCCGGCTGCTCGCCGCTTGCCTCGTCCCCCCCTGGGCCCTGCAATCCGCTCCTCATCCCCCGAGCACTGGCCTCCCCCCAGACTCCTCTCCCTTCTGGGAACTCCTCAGACTGCGTGGTTTCCCCGCCGACCACCATCCCAGCTGCCCCCGCCCCTGCCCGGCTCTCCTTGACCTGTGCTGTGGACACTCCTGGGGTGGGGCAAATTTTCAAACCTTTAAAATTCAGTTTCTTCTTAAATTCTTTGTCCAGCTCCTCTCGGTTGAACTGGGCATTTGCACTCTCAAAATCAAAGTCGCCTTCAAACTTGATTGTGTTTTCCTTGACGTTAGTTGGACGGCTTTGCCCTCTGGAGCGATTCCTTGTTCGTCTGTTCCCTGTGAGAAGGAGGAAAGGACAGCCCTGGCTGGTAAGCCACTAACTCAGCATTACTCGGTGTGAGACAGCAGACAAAGCGGGGACAGAGCACACTGAAGCTGCCGCTGAGCCCCGCACCCTGAAACCGTCACCCACGGAGAAGCAGGCAGGAGCGGTAAGCAGAGCGCGACTGGGTGGTTCTTGGCTCCCCAGAACTCAAGTGGCAACAGCCGTTACCTGATCGCCTCCTCTGAGGTCTTCTGTTCTCGTCATTCACCTGCCCTTGAGTCTGCCCAGCTGCCGGCTGAGCTACATCTAAGGCGCAAAAAGGAAGAGTAAGGCAAAGCGCCCGCAAAAGCAGAGCCCGGGGACAGGGGCAGAGCCTGGCGACGGGAGCAGGGCGGCGCCAGCGGGGGCTGCACCGGGGGCTGCGCCGGGGACTGCGCAAGAGCCGGCCCCGCAAAAGCCCACAGGGCGGGGGGGTGGGGGTGTCTAATTAAAGGATAAAAAAAGAACCCCAGGAAGCGCTGTGCCACTGAGAACATGAACAAACCCCAGGGGAGTGAGTATTTAAGTACCGCTGGCAGCCTTGCTGCTTGGCGGGGCTGGGCGCCCGTTGAGCTGCATCCCCGCGGTGCCCTTGCCGGGTAACAGCTTTTTGGTGTTCAGGTTATCAAGAGAACCAGTCTGGACAGCCTGCTCCACCATGGGGCTCTTGCTGACTGAGACAGCCGGAAAGCCAGCTCCTGAGTTGAGGAGGAGGAGAGGTTAACAATGGAGACAAGGAGAAGGCCACACCCCTCGCCCCCCCTCCCCGCCCCGCCTCGTCCAGCTGGCTGTGCGGCAGGAGGAAGGCAACCGCCTGGAGAGGTTCCACCGAACCCAGGCAAAGCCCCCACCCCACACCATCCCCTCTGCGTCTAGCCCAGGCAGCAAAAAAGCCAGCAGGCTCCCCCAGTTAGGGCATCCGGAGGAGGGAAAAACACCCCAGCACAATAAGCACCTCTCAAGCGGCTTAGAAAAAGCTTCCCCCAAACCACACAAGCTCTAACCCCAAGGGGGCTCGACAGTCCCGAGATGCCGGTGAATTCACAGTCTGAGAATGTGTTTCGCTCTGGGCCATGCTGGACAAGAACCATCCCAGTCTGGCATCTTCCACAAAATGCAGTGCTCAGCCTTTGAAGTTAAAATTCTAGAACACTGTTGCTTTGCTTAAGGAACAATAAAACCAAAAAGGATGAAGTGATGAGAGCTGACTACAGAGAAATAACAGCCTGCATTCCTCTGGGTGAAGGCTCATCATAAGAAACGAAGGATTCCCCGGCTGCCCCTGGACATGGCGCTGCACTGAGTCTGTTCCCACCACACGGCATCACCACGCCTGAGCGCAGGAGTGCTCAGAACCCGCCTCAGTGGAGGTCCCCCTCACGAGAGGGGCCTCTGCCGCAGGAAGAGGACAGAGAAGGGTGTGCCGCACACGCCAGGTCGTCTCCTCCCTTCCCTCTCCCACGTTCCGGTGGGCACTGTTTAAACAGGACAGCTGAGGACTGGGTGGACGTGCACAGACTTTTGAGACAGAAAAAAATGAGCCCTAACCACGGAGTAACTATTATCGGAGGGGCAGCCCAACACAGTGAAGACTGGACAGCCTACCTTTGTTTTTAAACATAGAACAGAAACTATTGTCAGAAATTACTCTGAGAAATTCCTCACAACCGGATCAAAAGTACTCAAAGGGCAAGCCCTACATACTGATACTTTTTTTTTTTTTCTTTTTTGCCCGTGCGGCATGCGGGATCCTAGTTCTCCCCGACCAGGGATTGAACCCGTGCCTCTTGCAGTGGAAGCATGGATTCTTAACCACTGGACCACCAGGGAAGCCCCCCTACTGGTACTTTTTTTTTTTTTTTTTTTTTTTTTTGTGGTACGCGGGCCTCTCGCTGTTGTGGCCTCTCCAGTTGGGGAGCACAGGCTCTGGACGCACAGGCTCAGTGGCCATGGCTCACGGGCCCAGCCGCTCCGTGGCATGTGGGATCTTCCCGGACCGGGGCACGAACCCGTGTCCCCTGCATCGGCAGGCGGACTCTCAACCACTGCGCCACCAGGGAAGACCCCCTACTGGTACTTTTAAGTGTCCTCTGCGATGGGCATTCATTGACCTAGACCACTCTCTCCGGCCTAGCGCCTCACTCAGCACAGCCCTCCCTGAGCAAGACCGCTGCTTCCTGCTCACGCTGTAACTGGATGGGGCAAGAATCTTGGACTCATTTGCTTTTCATAAAAAAAGATCAGTCAAACTATCTTGCTCTAAGAGCAGTTTTATGTAAATGATCCTAAGGACAATGAACTATCTTGTGCAATTTTTAAGTGGGGAAAAAACTTCACTACCGCTGTAACTCAGATCCACTGGCATCCATGCAGGAAAGCAACACATGCAAAGGAACAGACTGACAGTAGTTGTGTGCCATAACGAAAGCCCCAGGTACCATGCTGGACAGAGTCTCTGCAAAGGTGAGGGCGGCGCACACGGCGCTCTCACGTCAGACCTCCGGTGAAAGGAGAAGGCCCAGAAAGGGCAAAGAAACCGCCCACAGGTGCGGCACCCAGCAGACAGGTGGGACAAACCAGTGTTACCAAGCCGGTCATCAGGCCCACTGCTCACCCGGTCAACAACTCAGGCTAGCCACCCAATTTTAACGGTGCTTCATTATACAAAGACACCCGAGGCCTCCGATGCTGAATGCCCTGGATGGGTGAGGAATGTGCCACACGGATCCTAGAGCAGCATGCCTGTTACTTGGGGGATTGCCCTGCAGTCTTACCCAGCCACCTACACTGCATTTAGGACCAGCAGAAACCCCGGGAAGTGGCCTTCTGTGCAGAGGGATGTTTCCCATACGTGGCAATCACAGTACAGGTCAAAACAGACCCTGGACCCAGGAGAGCGAACAAAGTGCACTGCTGGTTCTTTCTAACACCCTCTTTAAAACCTGAGAGTTAAGTCAGGATTACGTGCAGAAACACACAGACACAGTTTAACTGATCCACGGGCTTGGCAAATTATCTGCTACAGCTACTGTCATTCTGGTCTACTGGTTTACCCCATCGCTCTTAGGATGGCTCGCAAGACAGCATGCAGTTCTGCAAAACTGCTGTTACCCTTGGAAGTGAGCTGATGTGACTCTGAGGACATGTCAAGCTCTGAAACGGGCTGTGGAGATGGAGAAGAGCTAGGGCTGGAAGCCGCGGCTGAGGCTGGAGGGCTTCCCAACTTCTCTAAAGGAAGACAAAGGAGAGAAGAGCAAAAAAAAAAAAAAGGCGCACAAATAAGTAACGAGAAACTCGTCTTGTGTAGAGCAGGCTTGGAAAGAGCCCAGCCATCTCACAGGACACACTGCTCACACAAGCCTAATCTAGAACTGGGGAGCCAAGCTGAGAAGGGCTCCTGCACCCCAGGAGCAGCAATCAAGACAAGTTCTTCTATTAGAAGCACGTGACTCATGTGAGTGAAGGGAGTGATGCCTGCGACTCTGTGGTTTGAACGCGCCGCAACCTATGGCCAGGGGGACCCGCACTCCATGCGTGTAGAAGCGAACCTTACTCAGCCTTAGGGGAAACTTCATTTTTGAGCAAAGCACTGACACGAGAATGGTAAAAGGATAGGATAGGTGGGCGTTGCATTTAACTTTTATATTTATAGGCTGACAAATGTGCAAATGGTTAGAACTCATCTGTAATTACACACATCGGTTATATCTTCTTTGAAGCAGACACGCCACAACTTCCACCCAGACACAGGCTGACGCTTTAAATGAATTTTGATTCGATACATCTGTTCCAAAACTCACCCTGATGCCTCTTCCACTCAACTGCGGAGTTACTAAGCGTTCTAACTAGTTGAAGGGCCACCGAAGAAGGTGCTCAGTGTGCACTGCCAGCTGAACGTGACACGAACACAGCGTCCCCACCACCAGGGTCTGGCCCCGCTCCTGGATGTCACGGCACAAGCACTTTACCAGGTAGAAAAAGGTTACTCACCTAAACCCAAGGAAGCGGCATACTGCTGGCTGAGCAGGGAGCTGGTGGCCAGCTGGCTGTAGGGCGGCATCCCTCGGAAAGGGCTGTAAGGCACGTGTGGCTGGAAGGAGGAGGCCGAGCCCGAGCCCAGGGAAGACTGAGCAATGAGACACACAGGTGAGAGCAGCTCAAGGCCCTCCTGTCACCCTGCCTGGAGAGCACCGTGCAGACCGGGAAAGGCAGCCTGATTCGTCAGCCTGCTCCGGGAGGCTGAGGCGGCACTGGGGGGGCACGTGAGCCCCCAGGGTGGCCTAAGGGGCTCAGAGCTGCCTTTTCCACGTTCACCCCCAGCTCCACCTGCCAGGTAATTCTAACACGACCTTCTCCTAACTCCATGAACCCCTCTAGTGGCCCCACTGCCGGTAGTCAGGGAGTCCAGGCTCTGCCAGGGATGAGGATGGCGTCCTCACCTGGGCCCTGGCCCCAACACGCCGGGGCATGGCTGTGTAGCCAGGGAACTATCTCCACGCGGCGACCTCTCTCCAGCTCCCCGTGCTACCGGGAGGTCCCTTCGTCCCTCAAGGCCTGCCTCGAGCACCTCCCTCTTCTGGAGTTCCCAAGGCCGCTCACCTCAAACCTTTCAGAAGTCCGGCCCGGGGCTTCTCCACGTGCCCACACAGCCCAGCGTGCAAGCCCCACCCCGCAGGGAGCACATTCTGTCCCGGCGCCTCCTGCAGCGTGAGCCCCGCAGGAGTCGGTGAAAGTCGAGGTTTACAAGCCAAGAAGATATTAGCCTGGACTCCCTAGTAATCCTGGGCAGAACACGCCATAACACAGCAGGCAGGCGCACGGCGTGCCACCTGCAAATTCAGCATCTCACAACGCTGAATTTATCGTCGGGACAGTGCTGGGAGAGCGAGCCCTGCTGTCCCAAGTCCCTACTAGCACCTCTCTCACTCACGGCGTGCCACCGGGGCTTCAGGCTTACCCACCCGAGACAAAGGACAAACGCCAGGTGCCGGCAAGACTAGGAGCACCCCCCACCCCCGCACCGCCCAACACGCGGGGCCGGCCTCACTCTACAGCACACCCTGCGCGTGCCGCAGGAGATGAGGCCTCCCACAGAACGCCAATAGCTAAACAAAGTTAAACTGCTTTTCATGAAAAGGCTATTCCTCGAGTTGAGCGCTCTGGCCAGATGACACCCAGCTCCCTCTGGAAGCCAGCGCCTCTTAGAGACGGTGCCCACGGCAGAAACGGGGCAGCGCACTTACTTGCACAATAGCAGGGTCCTGAGGGAGCGCGTGCTGAGCTTTCGGAGGTTCGCACACGGTAATGTCTTTGATGTCACTTCCCCGGAAGATGATGTACTCGTAAACTTCCTCTCTAGGGGGGGCAGGCCTATCTGTGGGACGGTCTTCAGTACCAAAGGACCTCACTCAGGGGTTGAGAAAAAGAAGGGTTATGTTGTCATCCTCAGCCAAGTGCATTCAATCAGTCCTCCCGTAGGGGCCATCCACAGCATGCAGTTTCCAGTCTCAACTGCTCCACCCGATTATCAACGGACAATACCTACAAGACTCCAGCTGGCAAAGCTCCAAAAAGTTCTAGGTCACAAGACGACCACGAACGATTCAGAGCCTGACAGTCTCCCTTCCAAACACGGAAGGCCAGCGCTCCCACAAAACGACGTCTGCTTTGCAAATCCCCCCCACCCCACCCCCGCCCCGTTCACATCTGACTTTGCAGATTAAACAGCCCCAAAGCTGCTTTTTGATTGAAGCCTCGCAACACTCCACCCCTGGGGAGTCTGTTTTCTTCTGAGAAAAGGCAGCAGGTTGAGTGTCATCCCCACCCTTCTGCCCACGACCAGCCTGGGAGGAGCTGGTAGACAAACAATGGGAGAAAGCGGCCCAGAACGTGGACCCACACCACGAGCGTCTGTGTCTCCCGGAGGGGTTTCCTAGGGGATTAACCCCTACCGGCAGGGCTCAAGGAGCCCAAGCAAGTGCCTCCTTCTCAGGTCTCTGAGGCAGGCCTGGGCTTGAAGCAGCCTCTATCTAATCCTAGCACAACTCCCGCTGAGGACCAGGGACTACGCTGGGCCTCAGTTTTTCCAACGGGGGTCTCAGGCCAAATGTAGCCAAAAGCCAAGAGTACAAATGACCACAAAATCTTACAGTACCAAACTATGTCCTGGAGCAACACATCTATCGGAAAACTTAAATACTAGGCTTTCAAAGGAGCTACTCCCAGAGCTGGGAACTGACTGCGACCTGGATGGAGGGGGCTCCCTCTAACACAGGAGCACGTAGCTGCGCCTTGACCCTTAGAGGCCCAGCCCAGTGTCTCCAGCCTAACAAGACCAATCAAACAAACAGGGTTTCTGCAGACCTGGCTGCACTCAGCACTTCCAAGAAGCAGGGGAAGGACACTAGTCATCGTCCCTGGAAGACGAAGACAAAGAAACTTTGGGCCCACCTCCTGCCTCAACACGCTCAGAAAAGGCTCTGGACTCCGGCAGAGCCACAGTACAGCCATCTTTCTCTAGGTCTCCCAGGGACTTCAGTGTGGCTACCAGCGCCCGCACGGAGGGGTCTGTCACAAAAGGGTAAACCCACGGACTGAAACGTCTGAATTAGAGTAGGAAGACGCTTTAAACGGGAGCATGGAGCCGCCAACCGATGCTCCTACCCCGACAGGAGAATCCATTAAAACGTGGTTATTTGTTCAGGCTCAAGGCCCCAGCTGCTTAATAGGTTCCAGAAGGGCTTGCAAGAGTCGCGTTTTCTCGCTCTCCAGACTTCTGGGGAGGCCCCGGGGAGACTCCGGGCCCCTAGCCCCACCCCTCCCCCACAGGGACTGGGTTCTCGGCGTCACCCGCCCCCTCCGCCCTCGGGCAGCTGGGGAGGAAACAGCCTAGCAACGCCGACCCCCCACCTGCAGAGGTGGGCTACGCCGCAGAGGTGGGGGGTGCGGCACCGCGGGAGCTGGACCCGCCCCCACCTCCCCACCTCAACCCCGGGCAGGGCGGGCCGGCCGCGCACAATTACGCTGCCGCCGGGGCGCGGGGAGCCCATTGTGCAAGCCGAGCCCCGGAGGACAGGGGCGGGAGCGGCGCGGAGGCCCAGGGCGCCCCTGGGGGCGCGGGCAGGATGTGGGGGGCGCCCCGGGGGGCGAGGCGGGACTGCGGAGGGGCGCCCGGGGCGGGTAGGGCGGAGGAGGCGCGGGCCCGGCTGTTGGCGGGGGCGGGGAGGTTGGGGCGGCCGCGGGGCGCTACCTTTGGCGAGCGCCACCGTGGAGTTGTCCGTGTCGATGGTGTAGAGAATGCCCTCGTAGCGGATCTGCGCCTTGGAAATGAGGCTGATCTTGCTGCCCAAGTACGGGGTGCCCGAGGAGCCGCTCATGGCGGCGGCCGCCCGGCCGGGCCTGGCCCGCTCGCCTCCGCGCGGTCGCCTCGCCGCCCGCTCCTCCGCCTCTGCGCCGCCTCACCGCCGCTCGAGGGCCTGCGCGGGGACCAGAGAGCGAGCAACGCGCACGGCCGGGGGTCTCTAAGGGGACCGCGGGGGAGGAGGGGGTCGCAGCAGCCACATCCGGGTCCTGCGCCGCCACGCCCCGCCCCCGCACGCTCACCACCCATTGGCTCGCCCCGCCGGCCTCCCTTTAAATATGGCCGCGCTGTCGGCCTGGGGGCGGGCCCGCGCTCCGCGCCTGCGTATCAAGCGCCGCCTGACCCGGCGGGCTTTCCCCTGCTCTCCTCCCCACTTCTCGGCTGGCTCCCGGCGGGCCCCGCGCGGGGTGGGAGCACGAGACCCGGCGGGCGGGCCTGGAGGAGGGGTGGGAATCGACCGGGGCAGAGCGCGCGTGCGCGGGAGGGCGGGGGCGCACGTGTGAGGGAGGGGGCGGGGCGCCAAAGCTCCGCCCGCCGCGCGTGCCGCCCTTCTCAGGACCCGGGTGCGGGGAACCTGTGGATCGTGTTTCCCGGTTTCAGTTTCCCCTCTACAGCAGCGTGCCAGACGCTTTCCCCCGTCCTGGGTCGGAAGGCTGGGATGCGCCCCACTGTCACCTTCCCCAGGGGCAAAGGCTGGGGGTCCCTTCCCCGGAGAGTGACGGGGGCCGAGGTCACTGCCCGTGGGGTGAAGGTTTGGGGCCGGGAGGTCTCTTCCCCGGGGTAGAAGGCAGGGGTCCGGGCCGGGGTCATTGCCCGCGGAGTGAAGACGGAGGGTGGGGGGTGGTCTCTTCCCCGGGGGCGAAGGCGGGGGACCAGGGTCACTGCCCAGGAGGTGAAGGTGGGGGCCGCGCTCCGCGCGTGGGGCGCAGTAGTAACTGCGGGTAACGAGCGCTTCCGGCGCGTCAGCCGCTAAATATAAGGTGCTGAGCGCATCTTCTCTTTTAATCCCTCCCCTCCCCCCAAACCTGCGGTGGCGTTCCGCGTCCCTTAAAATAAATCCCAGCCGGCCACCAGGGCCTCCGAGACCCGCCTGACCTGGCCTGCTTGCCGCTTTGTCCGGCTCCGGCTCGGAGGCCTCGCTGTGAAGTGGAGAAACGGGCCGCCCCCTCCTGTTCGCCAGACCCGCTTCTTGCCTGCACAGCCCTTTGCTCGGTTGGTGATTATGTCTGCGCTTGCTTTCTGCCTGTCTCTCCCTCTTGACCTCAGATCAGCGACTAGTATTAGGTCCTGAAAAAAACTTGGTGAGTGGTGACCAGCATTTTATAGAAATTAAACAGAATGAGATAGAGAGCATCTCACAGAGTGCTCTTGCTCTTTGAAGCATTTATTTCACTTACACGTATTTCAGTGGGTACTTGATCAAGATGTAAAGTGTATTTCTTACAATAAGTGCCAAACGAAAAATGAAAGCCGCTGCAGAGAACACCTTACGGCAACCTGCACATAGGCTCTGACTCCCCATTTTACAGAGGAAACTGAGACCCAGCACAGGACAGTTGCCCCGCCTGCCCTTTGTGAATCACCCCATTCCACCAGCACCCGGCAACAGTAAGAGAACAGTATTGGGTTGGAGAAAAGGAAGCACAGAGGAGCAGAAAAGAAGATGGAAAAGTCTTCTAAATAGATCTGCCAAGATTTACCAGTGCATCTCTGCTCCTGGAGAATTGCGCTGGTGAGGAGAGGGTGGACAGCGTGGCCCCCGGGTTAGCCCAGCTCCAGTAAGAGAGGTCTCCAGGCATCGGGGCATCCTGCCCTTGGACAGGAGACAGGACTCTCTCTCAGCACAACACAGTCTTCCCCAGGGTGCACCTGTGTGGCGTTGGTGCAACCCCAGGTCTCCTGACCACCTCAGCGACCATCTGGCCTGGTGGTCCCCCTGCACAGCAGAGGTCCTCCTGTCCCCCACTTCCCAGGTCCAGAACACGACTTGCCTAAGGCAACAGGTTCTGTGCCTCGGAACTCTCTCCACAATCTTCTGTGTGTACTGGAGGTGGGGACGCATTCCTCCCCAGTTGGAGCCGATTCTACCTTGGAAGGGGGAGCTGGATCCTGAGCTCCAGGATCAGGGCAGGGGGCAGTTCCCGGAGACCTCTGAGAGCCCACCGGGCCCCTGGGTGTACAGCTGGGTGGTTCCCTGAGGACATCGGTCACTGCAAATGCCCGGGCAGGGCAGAGGCTAAAAATATATGTGGCACACAGGTCCAGGAAGGCGGGCCCTGCCACTCATTCCTTGGTGTCCTGCCCAAAGTGGAGGGCACTTGTGAAAGGTCTGAGAGGGGGAGCAGTTGTGTGGAGCCTCAACTTGGCCCGGGAGTCCATTGGTGTCTGTTTTCCATGCGAGGGCACACCCCTCCCTGAACATCACCTCCACCCTCAACAGCTGTCCACAGTGCCCACCCGCTCGGTCATCACCAGGCCTTAGACTCCTGAGCCTGGGGATGTAGAGAGGGGAGCTGAGAAGCCGAAAAACCCTGGGCAGGTTGGACTCCCTGCCTCAGTTTCTCCTTTTGCCAGGTTGAGAAGGCAGCTGTCCTGCCCATCTCACTGCTGGATGTGAGGACCCCAGAAAATAATGCCTGTTGACGGGCTTTTGAGAGGCGCTAGGGGCCTGTGCACGGGAGACGGTGGTCCCTGCAGAGGACCACAGAAGCGGCTGGCTGGGTTTCCACTGCACCCACGAGCCACGTACCAAGCCCTGTGTGTTTGGAGGACAGCGTCCCTTATTAAGGATGCGTGTGAAGATAAGGACCCAGGACCCGGCCCAGGGTTCCATCGCAGCCCGTGTCCTGTAGCAGGTGAGGGGCACGTGGCCACAGAAGGCCGCTCTGTGACTGACGTGAACCTGAGAAAGAACGACGGGCCCAGCCCCTGATCTCACAGGCATCATTGCTTAGCAGGAGCCAAACAAAACTGGTGAGTTGATTCAAAGACGTATTAGTAATAGGTGGACACAGATAAAACAGAAATCGAGTCTGGGGTCTGAAGCAGGGGACGTGCCAGCAGGGTGGGACCTTGCCTGTCCCCTCCTCTCCTTCGGGACCTAACGCACGAGAGGGGCAGACGTCCACCCGCTAGGAGGGAGCCTTTGCCCGGAGAGAGCCAGGAGCCAGGAGGAAGCTGAGGGTTGCAGGCGGGAGGGGGACCAAGGGCACGGCTGGCTTTGAAGGTGACCCGTACCAGGAGCCTTTCAGGCAGGTCACAGGGCTGGGAGGCCCGGGCGGCTGTGTTCAGGGCCTCTGTGGTCAGGGAGTAAAGACAAGAAAAGCAGGGTTGATCCCACACGGCCAGGAATTCTCCCCGAGGTCTCTGCTCTCTGTGACTCCGGTGGGAATCCATCCGCGTCCCCGGGGCCTGCAGGGCTGTTTTCCCTGGAGGCTCCGTGAGCACCGGTGGCGTGAGGGTCCCGCCTCTTTGGACCCCCCGTCTCCTCGCCCTTCCCCTTTACCCCTCCTCCCCCTTCCATCTCCCCCTCCTCCCCCTCCCCCTCCCCTACCTCCACTCCTCGTCTCCCCCCGCCACCCCCGGCCGCCCACCCAGCTGAGCCTTCTGGTGATGAGGCGTGCTGCGGGAAGTAAGCAGAAGTGTGTTAGGACCCAGACCCAGCTGAGCAGCCTCGGCCCACCTTTCCAGGCCCAGCTGGGTGGGAGAGGTAAGCAAAGTTGATGGGACTCTGGCAGCCCCAGACACTAGGTCCCCGAGACTCAGATTCTAACATGGCGGCCCTTCAGAAATACAGAGAGAAAACACTTAGAGAACATCCTGGGAACAGGAAGATGGACAGGCCAGTCGGCTTTCCTCTCCTGGAAAGCCCCTCGATGCTGAGGGCTTTAAGAGCTCAGGAACAGCTTAGGGTGCACATTCCTGGGACCCCTTAGCCACCTTCACCACCCAGGGCCGGCCAGGCAGACCTGGCTGGCACCCTGGCCCCAGAGCCTCCTGGCTGTGCCTCCAGCACGAAAAGTGGGACCCAGGTTGTGCCTCGTGCTGTGAGGATGGAGAGTGCAAGCGAGCTGTTTGCACCAGGCCAGCGTGTGGGAGGGACCCTCATAACCCCTCATCCTGGGTCACCAGCGTCCGCTTGCATGTGTGGGGCCTCCCTGAGCAGGATGATAGGAAAGGTAGTTAGCGACCGGGGCCTACCACGCGCACAGGGAGGGTTGAGGGAGGCTGAGGTCCCCTGGGCCCTCAGCATCCCCAGCTGGGCCCACCCTCACCCACCCCACAAGGCCCTCCTCACCCCTTCCTGCTGCCTGGGTTCCGTCACCACCTCGTTTAGGGAAGAAGAGGTGTCCAGGTCAGAGAGTCAGTGGGGAGGGGTTGGCTCGCCCCCGCCTGCCAGACCGTCGGGTGGCTGCTGGGAGCAGGAGTGGGACGAAGACAGGTTTCAAATGGGAGAAGGAAATTGCCCAGAGGCAGAGCACGCGGGGCTGCTCCTGGTTCCTCCCGCCTCCCCCTCTGCTGTGTGCCTTGGGCGTCTCCTCCGGCCCAGCTTCTCCTGGGGCAGGGTGCCATCAGCCACGGTGACAGGGAGGCCAGCGGCTCAGGGTGACTTGCCCTCACACCCTAAGAGCTTCCACGCTGGCCTCGAGTTCTAGCGCAGAGCTTGGCACGAGGCAGGTGCACCATCGCTGTTTGGCTCACCTTGAAGGGGGCCACGAGAGAGCCCTAGACAGGGGCTCTGCCAGCGTTCCGTGCCAGCCGCCTGCACCTTGCCTCCTGGTGGGTCCCGAGAGGAGGTCGGAAAAGGGGTGTGGGCAGTGGGGAAGGGGACTGTAGGGTCCCCTGTGTTCCCCTGAGCGCACTACCTGCACAGTCAGGGTCGTTTATATTTATCGACAGAAGATCCCTCTAAGGGCCCAATGATGATGCGTGTGTCTCTTTGGCAGCAGACACTCACTGGAGCGTTTTCACAGCAGAGCTGGAGACCCCCACGACCCATGACCTCTAGCAGGAGACTGGGTCAGTCTGGGCACCGCACATGAGCAGACCCTGGCCGCACAGACAGGGCCACGAGGGAAAGATAAACAGAGAACAAATGCCCTGTACAGAGTCACCGGCCCCCGCAACGTACACAGGTTGTTAGAGGTCAGGATGGCGGCCCCCCGGGGCCTAATGGTGAGGAGACCAGCCTGGGCTAGATGCTCAGCCAGGGTCACACGGCCACTGAGTGGCCAACCTGGGATTCTGATGTGAGTCTCAGGCTGCTGACCCGGACACCCTGCCTCATGGCGCTCCCTGCTCAGCCGCGGGGGAGATGCCAGATGCGGCTTCTTCATTCAAGGAACGCACGCTGTACAGGTGCCCCGGTTGCGGACTGTCCTGAGGCTGCAGCTGGGCACTGCGGGGAGAGTTCCTTCACCTTGTCCTCTCTTGACCCCCTGCAAAGGATGCAGGAGGCGTCCCAGGGGGTTGCCACAGTAACCCAAAGGCCTACCCGGGGAGCGTCCTAGGCTGTGAGCTCCAAGTCAGCTCCGAGGCTGGGCGCTTGTCTTTGCACCTGCCTGATGGTGCACGAGCACCGGCCTGGCAGAACCGCAGCCCCAGGAATGAAGTCGTGTAAATAAAGGGGTGGGGGACTTTCCTGGTGGTCCAGTGGCTAAGACTCCACATTCCCAACGCAGGGGGCCCAGGTTTGATCCCTGGTCAGGGAACTAGATCCGCATGTCACAACTAAAAGTCCGCATGCTGCAACTAAAAGATCCTGCACGCGGCAACGAAGATCTGCATATTAAATATTAAAAATTAAATATTGAATATTTTAAATATTAAAATTAAAAAATAAAATAAAGAAGTGGTGGAGACAATCCAGCCCTCCCAAAGCCTGTGGTCACCTGGCAGTGCTCGGGAGCCAACGTGAGGACCCCTCGTCTGTGTACTGACATTCTTACCTGGCGAGAGGCTAGAGTGTGGATGGAAAGCATCCTGCCGGGCACATGGGTGTTTTTGCAAGTGTGAAGGTCCACCCTGTGAACACCATACACCTTCCCTTCTGTGGCTGCCTTAACCCCCTGAACGCAAAGGCTTGGTGGCCAAGCCTGGGCACCGAGGCAGACGCTTGTCGTGATGCGGACGCCCTCGGACGGGCGGGGGCGTGTGTGACAGAAGGGGCAGCATGCGGGCCGGGCTGAGAAGCGAGTTCTCCTCCAGGAAGGTGCCTCGGTCCAGAGCTGCTTCCAGATTTTCCAGGAGGTTTCAGCAGCTGGACGGGGCGGACGGCACCAAAAACACATTGCCATGGCTCATGTTGCTCATACAAGCGATCGCAGACCTCCAGAAGTATATATTTGTCTTTCCCAAGGAACAAACATGAGAACCACGTTTGCCTTGGGAGTCTCCCTGGGTTCATGGAAGTGTTTTCACAAATGGCGTTTACCATGCTCCCTGGAATCTCGGGGCCAGTGGTCCTGAGTCTGATCTCTCTCCACGCTGGGCTGGACTGAACTCACGCTTATTCATTTATTTGTTTGCTTAGCAACATTACTGAGGTATTATTTACATACCATAACATTCACCCATTTAAGGTGTTCAGCTCAGTGGTATTTAGTATAGTCACAGAATTGTGCAGCCATTACCACTGTGTAATTCCAGAACATTCCAATCACAACTCCCCAAACCCTATAGCCGCTAGCGGTCGCTCCCCACCACCCTGTCCCCCAAGGCCCAGGTAACCACTATGGATTTGCCTGTTCTGGACATTTCCCATTCATGGAATCATACACTATGTGGTCTTTTGTGACTGGCTCCTTTCACTATGCGTACGTTTAGGAATGTTTTCAAGGCTCATCCAGGTTGCAGCATGTATGAGTACTTTGTTTCTTTCTGTAGCTGAATAACATTCTGTTGTATGCTGGTGTTTACGTGTTCATCAGCTGATGGACATTTGGTTTGTTTCCACCTTTCAGCTACTATGAATAATGCTGCTGTAAACACTGTGTACAAGGCTTTGTGTGGATGTATGTTTTCATTTCCCCCGGTATATACCTCGGAGTAGAATTGCCTGCTCATATGGTGAGTCTATGTTTAACATTGTGAAAAACCACCAGACGGTTTTCCAAAGTGGCTGCACGTCTTTATATTCCCACAGCAGCGTGTGACGGGAGCCTGGTCCTCGTTTGATGCTCTCTGGGGGCAGGGTGTCCATGTCTCAGCAGGGCTGTTCCTTCATTTGGGGATGAAAGGCATTTCCCTGCTCCGAGGAGTGCCTTGGCACCAGGCGTCCACATGCGCTGTCAGCAGTCACCCAAGGGGCCGGCTTCCATACTCAGATGAGCAGGGCAGGTAGAGGTTTCTTTTACCACAGGTCTTGGGAGAGGACTGGCGGGCTGCTCCTGGGAAAGCTGCACTGGGGCTGCTGCGCAAGCAGGCAGCCTTTTATCCCAGTCAGTCATGTAGCACAGGGGTCCCCAACTCCCGGGCCTCGGACCAGTACCGGTCCGCGCCGGTTAGGAACCAGGCCGCACAGCAGGAGGTGAGCCGTGGGCGAGTGAGCCAAGCTTCATGTGCCGCTCCCCATCGCTCCCCGTCGCTCCCCATCGCTCCGCATCGCTCCCCGTCGCTCCCCGTCGCTCCGCGTCGCTCCCCGTCGCTCCCCGCCGCTCCCCGTCGCTCCCCGCCGCTCCCCGTCGCTCCCCATCGCTCCGCGTCGCTTGCATTATGGCCTGAGCCGTCCCCCCCTCCCCCGTCCGTGGAAAAATTGTCCCTGGTGCCAAAAAGGTTGGGGACCGCTGATGTAGCACAGGAGACTCAGGCCTTCAGCCTGGAGTCCCCAGACCTTACAGCTCCAGGTCTTCAGGCCTGTGGTCACCATCCCTGCCCTGATACTAGCAGACCTCAGAGATGTTGTGGGTTCCGTTCCAGACCACCGCAATAAAGCGGATATCACAATAAAGTGAGTCATGAATTTTTTTTGGTTTCCCAGTGTGTATAAAAGTTATTTTTACGCTGTAGTCTATTAAGTGTGCAGTAGCATTGTGTCTGAAAAACATTGTACGTACCTTAATTTTAAAATAATGCTGTTGGAAAAATGGTGCTGATAGACTTGCTAAACGCAGGGTTCCCACAAAACATGTTTGTGAAAAATGCAATACTGCGAAGTGCAATAAAGCAAAGCATAATAAAACAAGGTATGCTTGTAGAATGCGGACTATGCATTCTAATTTCTTCAGAGAAAAATAAGGCCCATGCAGCAAACACCTTGAAGGAGTGCTCAGAGAAAAAAGAAGAACAGCAATTGAAATTCACAGTTGAGTGTGTGCTGGGCATCGTGCTGAGCAGTTTACACGCACACATCTGATGTTTGAAGCAGCGCTCTGAGTGGGGCTCTATAATCATCCCATTTTACAGACAGGAGGACGAGGATGAGGGCAGTTGAGGAACGTACCTACCATCCTAGCAGAGCCAGGTGCAAACGCAGGTTGGGGACGCCCTGGCCCCCAGCATGCTATTACACATCCTCCCCAAATATTTGCTGAGCTAATAAACCAGCCCTCCCTGGCCGTCCTGCTTGTCATCACATAAAGGCCAAGTGTGAGGGTCTCCAGGAAGAAAGTGCTGAGACAAGTAAGGGTACAAAGGGTTTAAGGGGGCTAACACCTGTGAGGGGAAAAGTGGAGGAAGTCAGCTTGGGCTGGGACCTGACCAAGTCTGCCTGCCGAGCAGGAGCTCTGGAGTCCAGGGGAGGAGTCTCACGTGGGGCAGAAATGGCCAGGCCTTCGGACCACGGCCTTGCTCGGGCCTTGCTCAGTGAAATCTGAGGTGGACCCTAAGCCGCTAATGGCTGCGGGCAGTCCGCTAGCCCTGCTCCTGTGTTGGGCAGCGAGTCTCTTTGGAAGGGAGATCTGTGTGACCACAGTCCACCCCTTGTGCCCACAGGTTCCCTCCCTTGCACATGGGGGGCTCCTCCAGGGGTACCCCAGCCTCTCTTCCTGGGGGAGACTTAGAAGAGGGAGGGAGGGAGGGGGGCGAGGCCCCGCCGCTGCAGCGGGTCTCGGGGCCCCTCCACTCTCCAGCCTACAGCCCCCCTCAGCTGTCACCTCTGCAGATCTTGGGGGCCTTCCTGGGAGTGTGAGCCATGTCCTCATCCAGGAGGGTCTGAGCCCCTGGTTGCTGAACCGTCTCAGGCTGGGGTGCCGCTCCGTCCATTCACGGTAAGTCACCACAGCGCCAGGAGCACCCTCAGAAGCCAGCCCCACCGGTCTTGGCAATATGTGCTGGCCGAGCCTTGCAGCCCTTTTCCTGCAGTATCGTCCCAGCTACACTGGAACTTAATTCTGACAGGCCTGGTGGCCCAGAGAGGGTGTGGGGACAGTCACCTGTTGCCTTATGGGGAAGAGACTTCTGTATCGTCTCCCCCGGGGCCGGCTGGCTCTAGCTGGAGGAGGGGGGCCACGTCTGCAGGCTCAGGTGGCTGAAGGCCTCTGAGGAATCAAATTCTGCATGCACACACTCAGGTCTCCACCCCCCGGGGTCCCCAGGGGTCCCAAGCAGGGTCCTGACATCGGTAGCAGTCCTGCCTCGGCTGAGCAATCAACCATCTGTGAAGTTCAGCCACTCTGGCCATCAGGTCTGAATGTGAGCTTGAGTTTTCGCTGCTTTACTGCCTGAGTTTCTTTGAAGCTGCTAATGAGACTGCTGGCTCCCACACATGGTTCTCAATCGTTTAAGTGCCCTCAGCTTGTCATTATCGTCTATAAGTCAGTGCAACTTAGTCAACGAGCCTCCGGTTCCATCTTCCCCCCACCCCCCCACCCCCACTCCTCTACCTTTCAAGCAACCAGATCAGTTTGGATCATGACACTGGGCAGACTGCTGGCCAGTGCGGCCCCTGTTACCAGCCGGTCCGCCAGCTCCGTCCCCCAAGTTATCCCCAGGGAAAGTGTTAGCAGTTGGGCCCCGGGCCAGGGATGGGCTTCCCTCACTGGCCCGGTGGTGAGTGGTCCGGTCTGCAATTCCATCCTGCTGCCTGCTTTGTTGGACTGCTCCACTCCGAGTCCCAGCTTGTTCTCCAGGACGTAGATGCTGAGGCGGAGGTTTCTTGGAAAGAAACACCTTCAAGGGGGAAAAGGGAGGCAGCAGGACTGGGCAGGAGGAACCACGGACCGCAACGTGCCAGCCCATCGGGCAGCTCTGGAGCACCTGCCCATTGCGGGGATCCCACGCTGAGTGGAAATAGGTGTCCTCATCCCACCTACCACCTTGCTGGCAGTCGCTGGGATCACCTGAGAAGAGTGTGACCTGGGCTTGAAGCTAATGGCTGGAGGCTCCCAGTTAGTTCACCCTGCTTCTTGCAGCTGGGCAACGGTCCTTTCCTGGAGGGGCTCTGAGCAGCACACCTCCGCATCTGCACAGAGATGGTGTCAGTATTTGTGGAATCCATCCCTTCCGCGGAGAGCCCTCAGCATTGTCACCCTGGGCTGTTTTGTGGAGAGTAACATACTCCCTCTGGGAGACTGGCATGGTCCTGGCCCTTTTCTGTGAAACTGGGCCCTACCCAGATGTTGAGCATCTTTTCATGTTCTTATTGGTCATTTGTATATCTCCTTTGAAGAAGTGTCTATTCATATCCTTTGCCCATTTTAAAATTGGGTTATTTGTCTTTTTATTATTGAGTTGTGATAGTTCTTCATATATTCTAGATACAAGTCTCTTCTAAGTATGATTTGAACTTTTTCTTCCTCTCTGTCGGTTTTTTCATTTTCTTGATGTCTTCTGAAGCACAAAAGTATTAAATTTTGAGGATGTCGAATTTATCTTTTTTGCTGTTGTTGCTTATGCTTTTGGTGTCATATCAAAAGAGCCATCACCTAATCCAAGGTCTATATGTATATTTTCTTCTAAAAGTTTTACAGTTTTTGCCCTCACATTTAGGTCTTTGATCAATTTTGAGTTAATTTTTGTGTCTAGTGTAAGAGAGGGATCTAGCTTCTTTCCTTTCCATGTGGGTATCCAGTTTTCCCAGCACGATTTGTTGAAAAAACTGTCCTTTCGTCATTGAATCATCATGGCACCCTTCTGAAAAATCATTTGACCGTACATGTGAGGGTTTATTTCTGGGCTCTGTATTCTACTCCAGCTGGTCTATGTAACTCTCCATATGCCAGTACTGTTCTGTCTTGATTACTGTAGTTTTGTAGTAAGTTTGAAACTGGGAAGTGTGAGCGCTCCAACTTTGTTCTTCTTTTCCAAGATTGTTTTGGCTATTCTGAATCTCTTGAATTTCCATATGAATTTAAGGATTCGTTTGTCAATTTCCGCAAAGAAGCCACCTGGGAGTTTGGTAAGGATTGTATTGAGTCTGATATACAAGTGGTTTCAGGGAAACGCAAATAAAAATCAATTTGGGGAGTACCACCATCTTAATGATATTCAGTCTTCCAATCCCTGAACACGGGATATTTTTCCATTTATTTAGGTCTTCTTTAATTTCTTTCAACAATGTATTGTAGTTTTCAGGATATATGTTTTGCACTTCTTTTGTTAATTTACTCATAAATATTCATGGGATTGCTTACTTAATTTCATTTTTGTTTTGTTCATTGCTTCTGTATAGAAATACAATTAATTTTTCGTATATTGATCTTGTCCTGCAACCTTGCTGAACTTGTTTACTAGTTCTAATAGTTTTCTAGTTGTGTCTTTAGAAGTTTCTATATACAAGGTCACATCATCTGCAAATACAGTTTTCCTTCTTCATTCCAATCTGGATGTCCTTTGTTTCATTTTCTCACCTCATTGCCAGCCCAGTCCACTGTTAGCTGTATTCCCAAAGAAAGTTTGTGTCGCCAAAAGTCAAGTAGGGAACGTTCAGAGCAGTACTCTTCATAACAGCCCCAAACTGGAGCCTCCAGTGCCCACCATCTGAAGAGTGGATACGTAGCGGGGTGTGTTCAACCATGGATCCTGCAGCAGTGAGCGTGGGCCCTCTGCAGGGTGGCAACAACACAGATGAGCCTCACCTACTGCTGAGGGAGAGAATGCCCATGCACAAGAGAACCCAGTTCCTCCGTAAGTTAAACGTAGACTCACCACGTGACCCAGCAATTCCACTCCAAGGAATATACCCAAGAGAAATGCAAATATATGTTCACACAAAACCTTGTGTGCAAATCTTCACAGCAGCACTATTCCAAAAATGGAAACAACCCAACTGTCCATCAATGGATGGATGGATGGATAAACAAAAGGTGATCCATACATGTAATGGAATATTATTCAGTCACAAAAGGGAATGAAGCACTGACACAGGCTACCATGTGGGTGAACCTCAAAAACAAGATGCTGAGTAGGGACTTCCCTGGCGGTCCAGTGGTTAAGACTCCCTGCTTCCACTGCAGGGGACATTGGTTAGATCCCTGGTTGGGGAACTAGGAGCCTGCCTGTCACATGGCACAGCCTAAAAATTAATAAAATAAAACATTTAAAAAAAAAAACGATGCTGAGTGAAGGAAGACAGACACAAAGGGAAGACACATATTGCATGATCCTATTTACGTGAAATGTCCAGAATAGGTAAGTCCATAGGGACAGAATGTGGATTAGTGGTTGCCAGGGCTGAGGAAATAGGAGGGTAGGGACTGACTGCTCACAGTGTTCCTTTCAGGTGAGGAAAACGTTCTGGAACTAGGTAAGGCCGATAGTTGCACAACATTGTGAATGCCACGAAGTTGTACACTGTAACAAGGTTGAAATGGTGACTTTTATGTTATGAGAATTTTACCACAATAAAAAAATTAACCCCCCTGCCCCCCCAATACACACACACACAAAATAAAACACTGGGGAAACAAAAGACAGAAGTCCGTATAATTCCATTTACCCCAAGTCACCAACCTGGCTACAGGAATGCGTGATACTAGAAGTCAGGTGGTGGTCACTCTGGGGAGGGGTGGCCAGGTGGGGAGGTCTCTGGGGTGCTGGGCACATCCTGCTGGTGACCTGGGTGTGTTTAGTTTGCGAAAATTCACTGAGTTGTGCACTTTCCAGTGTGTGTGTTTTCCCTCAAGAACAAGTTAAGAGATGAAAAATCAAGCAGTGCTCTCTTTTTTTAATGATAAAAGAACAACACATCCATTTAAGAAAATAAATTGCAGAAAAAGCACAGAGCAGAAGGAAACGCCAAGGTCCCCGTCACCTTTCCAGTCTTTTCCTGGAGAGCCTTGGGCCCCAGGGCAGCGGCCAGCACTGAAGCCTGAAGCTGGTGAAAACCAACGCTCTGGTTTTGGCAGATGGTTTCTGGCAGACGGATCAAGTCGACCTGGTGCTGGTGAGCGGTGAGTCCCCAGCCTGGGGCACGCCTTCCTCCTGGTCTCTGGGTCACGTCTTTCACGTTTCAAGTTCATGCTTTGGTTTTTCTCACGCCACTCATGTTTATCACAGAGGGCCAGCGGGCCGTCAGGCTCCTAATGAGAAGATTCGACCTTTTCCACTCTAGAGCTGGGCTATCCTTCTGCTCTATAAGCTTTAAAAAAAATAGCATGTGGGTTCTTGGGGCAGGACGTTCAGTTTGCAAACAGTTTCTGAATGACACAACCCATTTTGATAAAATATGACTGTCAAAATACATATTGGCATGAATTTGGGAAAGGTTTTTTATTTATTTATTTATTTAGTTTATTTATTTATAAATATGCGTTGGGTCTTCATTGCTGCGCGCGGACTTTCTCTAGTTGCGGCGAGCAGGGGCTACTCTTTGTTGCGGTGCGCGGGCCTCTCATTGCGGTGGCTTCTCTTGTGGAGCACGGGCTCTAGGCGCGCAGGCTCAGTAGTTGTGGCGCACGGGCTTAGTTGATCTGCGGCATGTGCGATCTTCCCAGACCAGGGCTCGAACCCGTGTCCCCTGCACGGCAGGTGGATTCTTAACCACTGCAACACCAGGGAAGCCCTGGGAAGTGTTTTAATGTGTGAGCCTCCCCCAAATGTGAAATTTACTGGCTTGTTCATGACTGCTAAGCTCATTCTGCACATGCTACTCCCTTTGCTTCCCGAGAAAAGAGCAAATGACTCATTTCGATTATTCCCCCACTTTAGGGAATCTGAGGGAAAAGTCTGGCAGCACAGACATCTTTTGTATGAGACCCAATCTCTTTTTTTTTTTTGCGGTACGCGGGCCTCTCACTGTTGCGGCCTCTCCCGTTGCGGAGCACAGGCTCCAGATGCGCAGGCCCAGCGGCCATGGCTCACGGGCCCAGCCACTCCGCGGCATGTGGGATCTTCCCGGACCGGGACACGAACCCGTGTCCCCTGCATCGGCAGGCAGACTCTCAACCACTGCGCCACCAGGGAAGCCCTGAGAGACAATCTTTTGATTGTCTCAGTGGGCGAGACCTCAATCATTTAAATGATCTTTTCAGAGTGCAGGTGACTGGGTCCCACCCAAACCTGTGGACAGACCTCCCAGAGAGAGGCTGGGTGCACCTGAATGCAAACCTGTGCAGGTGCATGCACCACGTAAATCTGTGTGGGTGAGTGTTTGTGTTTTACCTTTTAAATGCTAAATGTCGGGATTCCTTGGTGGCGCAGTGGTTAAGAATCCTCCTGCTAACGCAGGGGACACGGGTTTGAGCCCTGGTCTGGGAACATCCCACATGCCGCGGAGCAACTAAGCCCGTGCACCACAACTACTGAACCCACACACCACAACTACTGAAGCCCACATGCCTAGAGCCTGTGCTCTGCAACAGAGAAGCCACCACAATGAGAAGCCTGTGCACCACGATGAAGAGGAGCCCCCGCTCGCCGCAACTAGAGAAAGCCCGTGCACAGCAGCAAAGACCCAACACAGCCAAAAATAAAAAAATAAATGAAATAAATAAATTAAAATAAATAAAAATAAAAAATAAATGCTAAATGTCTCATGCATATAAAAGAGTGTATATATCACAATGCATCTTTTAACTAACAAGAAGAAAGTGAGCACCCATGTCCCCACCATCCAAACTAAGAAGTAGAGTATAACCAGCACCTCCAAGCAGGGGGAACCTTCTTCAGTGGAGAGTTTCACCCAGTCCACACCCCCCCACTGCCACCTTGCTGGGCTCCTGACTCTGAGTCTGGGGTGTCTTTGGCTTCAGTTCTTAAGGGGTGGGGGTAGTGTTGCCTGGCCATGCGGGGCAGGGGTGGCCATCCAGGGTCCCACTTCTCTGGACACTTCCAAGCAGGGCCCTGTTTCCAGCACCAGGCATCTCCTTGGGCTGTACATCAAGGGTGCTGGCAATTGGCACAAATCAGGTGTTCCCCCCGCTCAGGAAGACGGTTATTAAACACTTACCAACACCTAAGTGGATGATTGATCCCTGACTTCTAGGACCTTCTGTTTAGTTGAGGTGGTAAAACCTACAAGTATAAATAACTTGAGAATGTTGATGAGACCACTTCTGGGTATTTATCCAAAAGAACTGAAAGCAGGGGCTTGAAGAGATATTTGCACAACCAGGTTTGTAGCAGTGTTATTCACAGTAGCCAAGAGGTGGAGACAACCCAAGTGTCCATGGATGGCTGAATGGATAAGCAGAATGTGATCCACCCATACTCTGGAATATTGTTCAGCCTTAAGGGGGAAGGAAATCCTGCAATATGTTACAGAATGGGTGAACCCTGAGGACATTATGACCTACGATGTAAGCCAGACACAGAAGGACAAATACTGTGTGATTCCACTTATATGAAGTCTCTGAAGTCATCAAAATCATAGAAACAGAAAGTAGAATGGTGGTTCCCAGAAGCTGGGGGAGGGGGAGAGGGAGTTGCTTAATGGGATGGAGTTCAGTTTGAAAAGATGAAAACGTTCTGGAGCTCTGTGATGCGGTGCAAATACCTAACAGTACTGAACTGTACACTTAAAAGTGGTTAAGACGGTACGTTTTATGTTATGTGTTTTTTACCACAACCAGAAAAAGAAAAGGATTTGATGACAGCAGATTGCTGTACTGGGGAGAGCCCTGGTCCAGAATTCAGGAAACTTGGGTTTTCGTCCACGTCTCCCGTTTCCTGGTGGCCTTAGGCAAGTCACTTGCCATTGCTGGACTCTGGTTTCCTTCTCTCAGAGAATGAGGGGTGTGTTTAAGGCTTCCCAGCTCAGAAAGCTGAGTATGCACAGAGCCTGACACATTTCCTCATTGACTTTCACTCAAGTGTGACATTTACAAAAAAACTACACACATCAACACATTCTCTCAAACCAAACATACCACCTAATGCCATTGAACGAATGGACCACCATTTGTTTATCCATTTCACTGGTGATGGAAATTGGGGTGGATTCCAGTTTGGGGTGAGTCTGAACAGTGCTGCTCCGGCACTTCCATGTTCTGGCACTGTTCTGGCACTTCCATGGGGCACACAGGACTTGCATCTGTTGCGTGCCTGAGGAGCAGAATTGTTGGGCCCCAGGCTGAGTGGTAAGCCATGCAATGCCAAACAGTTTCCAAGGTGGTTGAACCAATCCCTACTCTCACCAGCAGATGCTCCTCCTCCTCGCCAGCTAGGTAGTGTTGGTCCTTTTCAGTTTGGTCTTTCTGGCGGGTCTGCAGTGGGTTTGGTTTGCATTTCCCTGGTGACCGATGAGGCTGAGCACCTTTTATATTCCAATCATCCTCTCTATCCATCAGAAGTGACGTGCCCATTTTTTCTAAACTGCACCTAGCTCCTCCCACTGCCTTTCCATTCTTTTAATGGTGTCTTTTGATGAGTTCTTAATGTAGCCCAATTTATCAACTTTTTTCCTTATAGTGTTTAGCACTTTTTGTGCTTATTTTAAAAGAAATCTTGAAAAAAAAAAAAAGAAATTCCCTCGCCATCCAGTGTTTAGGACTCGGTGCTTTCACTGGTGTGGCCTGGGTTCAATCCCTGGTCAGGGAACTAAGATCCCATGAGCTGCACAGCTCGGTGAAAAAACAAACAAACAAACAAAAACTTTACCTGCTCCAAGATTATAAACATATTTCCTTCTATAAGTTTTATGATTTTACTTTTCACATTTAGCTCTTCAATTCAGTTGGAATTGTTTTTTCTGTATGGTATGAGGTTTGGGTCACGATTTAGTTTTCACCCTTATGGGTAGCCATTGACCCAGAGCCAATGATTGAAAAGGCCATCCTTCCACCACCTCAAGGCATTATCCATTGTGTCATAAATAGATTGACTGTATATATGTGTCTTTTTCAGGACTCTCTATTCATTTGGCCTATTTATCTATTCTTGCACCAATACCTCACTGCCTTAATTACTGTCATGGTTATGATATCTGGTAACGAAGGTCCTCCAGAGTTGTTGTTCTTCAAGATTGCCTTGGATGTATTTGTCCTTTTGCATTTCCATGTGAATTCTGGAATTAGTATTTCTAAAATAAGCATTTATAAACTAAATCCCCTGCTTTACTTGTGGGCCACACATTTTGATATGTTGTATTTTCAGTAACATTCAGTTCAAAGTATTTTCAAATTTCCCTTGTGATTTTTTTGACCCATGGGTTACTTAGGTATTTCCAAATATTTGGGGTTTGCATTGTTTTGTTATTGATTTTATTCCAATATAAACAGAGAACATATTCTGCATGATTTCAGTCCTTTTAAATTTGTTGAGATTTGTTTTATGGCCCAGCATTTGGTTTATCTTCCTGAGTGTACTATGTGCAATAGAAAAGAATGTGTTGGGTGTAGTGTTTGATAAATATCAGATCAAGACAGCTCACATTGTCATTCAGATCACTTGTGTCCATCCTGAGATTTTTGTCCATTTGTTCGATGGGTGTTAAAATCTCCAACAATGGTTGTTGGATTATCTATTTTTCTGTTTAATTCTGTCCGTTTTTGCTTCACATATTTTGAAGCTATGAGGCACATACCAAGTTATGGTTTTTGTCTTCTTGATGAGTTAACCATTTTTCATTAGGCAGCGTCCCTTTTTATCTCTGACAAGCACTGTATTGAGGTCCATTTTATCTGATGTTAATACAGCCTCTCCAGCCTTGTTAAGCTTAGTGTTTGCATGATATATTTTTTTGAAGTGTCTCTCGAAAATAGCATATGGCAGAGTCTCGCTTTTCTATCCTTTTAATTGAAGTGCTTAATGCTTAACATTTAATATTATGGTCAAGTTGGTGAGATTTAGGTCTATCATCTGTTTTATGTTTGTTCTTTCTAAAATGTCCTTTTTTTTTTTTAAGGGAAGCCAATGTTGGGGGAAGATGTGGAATTTTTTAAAAAAATTATTTATTTTTAGTTTTGGCTCTTTGTTTCTGTGCGAAGGCTTTCTCTAGTTGTGGCAAGAGGGGGCCACTCTTCATCGCGGTGCGCAGGCCTCTCACTATTGCGGGCTCTCTTGTTGTGGAGCACAGGCTCCAGACCTCCAGGCTCAGGAGTTGTGGCATACGGGCCTAGTTGCTCCACGGCATGTGGGATCTTCCCAGACCAGGGCTTGAACCCATGTCCCCTGCATTGGCAGGCAGATTCTTAACCACTGCGCCACCAGGGAAGCCCTAAAATGTCCTCTTTTGTTTTCTTTTGGATTATCTGAATATTTTTCAATTTTCTAGTTTATTGATCGTATTTTTAGGTGTGGCTCTCTGTGTTAATTTTTCAGTGGTTGCTTTAGGGATTACAATACATGTCCTTAACTTTTCACAGTCTTCTTTGAGTTAACATTGTACCAAGTCACATGAAATGTAGAACACTTTCTTTTTTTAAAAAATTAATTAATTAATTAATTAATTTAGTTTCGACTGTGCTGGGTCTTTGTTGCTTTGCGCAGGCTTTCTCTAGCTGTGGTGAGCGGGGGCTACTCTTCACTGCAGTGCGCGGGCTTCTCACTGCGGTGGTTTCTCTTGTTGCGGAGCACGGGCTCTAGGCGCACAGGCTTCAGTAGTTGTGGCTCGTGGGTTCTAGAGCACAGGCTCAGTAGTTGTGGTGCATGGGCTTAGTTGCTCTGCAGCATGTAGGATTTTCCTGGACCAGGGATCAAACCTGTGTCCCCTGCATTGGCAGACGGATTCTTAACCACTGTGCCACCAGGGAAGTCCCAGAATGTAGAACATTTTCAATGTCACAGGTCCATTTTTTGCTATAAATTTGCTATAGTATACTTAAATGCAGTAAAACCCCCCACCATTCAACATTATAATTTTGCTTTAAATAGACATGTCTTTTAGAGAAATGAAGAGGAAAAATATTCTTTTATATTTGTTCAGGTATTTACCATTCCTGATGCTCTTCATTCTTTCCCGATGACCAAGTTTCTATCTGGTACCATTTTCCTTCGGTCTGAAGAATTTCCTTTAGCATTTCTTGTAGTTTAGGTCTGCTGGTGATGAATTCTCTTAATTTCCTTGTATAGCAAAATATCTTTATTTACCCTCATTCTGGAAAGATAGTTTGAAAGTTTGGCATTCTGCAAAAGGGTTCACGGGCTTTCTTTCAATACTGAAAGGTGTTGGTCCACTTTCTTCTGGCCTCCATAGCTTCCGATGAGAAGTCAGCAGTGTCACTTCATTGTTCCCTGCATGAGATGTGTTGTTCTCCTGTGGCTACTCATAAGATTTTTCTCTTTACACCCAGCTTCCAACAGTTTGACTATGCTGTGCCTGTGCATAGTTCTCTTTGAGTTTATCTTAGTTGGGGATTGTGGAATTCTTCAAGCATGTAAATTTATGCCTTTCACCAAATATAGAAAATTCTGTAAATTATGTCTTCAAATACTCTTCAAATACTCTTTCCTGCCCTATTCTTTCCTCCCTTTTTGTGATTTTAATTGCACAGATGTCAACATTTTGATTCCCTACCAGAGATCCCTTATGCTCTCTTTATTTATTCCCTACTCCTTCCTTTTCAGACTGAATAAATTCTGTTGATATACCTTCAAGTTCACTGATTTTTCTTTCCTCTGTCATTCCAGTCTTCTGTTTGGCCCATTCAGTTAACTTTATGTTTAGGAAATTTTAACTTTCAGTTCTAGAATTTCCTTTTTAAGATATATTTTCCAGTTCCCTGCTGTGATTTATTTATTTGTTTATTTATTTATTTTGGCCATGCCATATGGCATGTGGGATCCTAGTCCCCCAACCAGGGATCAAGTCTGTGCCCCCTGCAGTGGAAGCATGGAGTCTTAACCACTGGACCACTAGGGAAGTCCCAACTCTGCTGTGATTTTTAAAAAAATCTTTTCACTCATTAAAAGCATATTTTTCTTTACATGAGTGATTGTAATAGTTTAAAATTTTCTTTTGCTAATTCCATCACCTGTGTCATCAGGGATCAATTGCCCATACTTTCTTTTTTCTTTTTTTTTTTTTTGAGAATGGCTAAGATTCTCCTTTTCTTTGTTTAGTAACTTTAGATTGTGTCCTGGATATTGTGTTATTTTGTGTTGACCTTGGATTCTCTTATATTAACTCAAAGAGCATTGATTTGATTATTTCTGTGTTTGTCTTAGCAAATGGAAGGTGACTTGGTGGGGCTCAGACAGCAAATACTGTCCCTTGGACAGCAGCTCAGACCTCATCTCAGTTCTTTTATTCTTAGCCAAGATGCTTGGAGTCTCCCTATGCCTGTGTTCCAATGTCACCTGGAGATTTAGGCCCAGGTTACAAACAGAATTTGGGTCTCCCCTTCTCTCACTCCTTCCTTTCTGGGATGCCCCCAAATACTTTCCAGAGGGTGTCATTGCCCAAACTCTATCTCCTGGCTCTCAGGCCAGCAGGACTGCAGGTGTTTTGTTGGTGTTTATCTGCCCTGTATGGCATGGTCTGCCCTTAGGCTAGAAGCTGTGAAAGCAGGCAGCTCACCCGGCCGTTCTCTTCTTCCAGGGCTTCTCCTCTCCAGCACCTGCCTGTGCGCACTCTGGCTACTCCAGGTGAGCATTATGTTGTCCAGAGTTCATAGTGCTGTCTGTGGCGGGTTAGTTCAGTAGGAGTTTACATACTGGCAATGGAAGTCTGGCTTGTCCATTTCTGTGCAGAGATCCTGTCTGGGATCTTAAAATCCATTTGCATCGATCTGTAGAGTATGTTGGGGGAGAAATGACATTTTTACAATACTTAGTCTTCCAATTCTTGAACTTGGTATATCCCTCCATGTAATTATTTTTTCTGTAATTTCTCTCAATTGTGTTTTACAATTTTTTGTCTATAGGTCTTGAGCTCTTTTATGTTAGTTTTATATTAAGGTATTTGGTGATGCTGCTGCAAGCCAAGAATGCCTGGGGCCACCAGATGCTGAAAGAGGCAGGAAGGATCCTCCTGGAACCTCCAGAGGGAGCGTGACCCTGCTGACACTTTGATTTTGGACTTTTGGTTTCTAGAACTATGAGAGTAAGTTTCTGTTGTTTTAAGCCCACAAGTTTGTGATAATGTTACAACGGCCCTAAGAAACGAATGCACCTGCATTTACAATCAGTTATGTGTTCATCCTGGGACATGGATCCCCTCTTGACTGCGGCACAGCCCTCTGAGTCTGCAGCCCTGAGGGCTGCCGGCTGGGGCAGGGAAGTCTGGTGAACCAAGACTCTGGGAACAGGGTCGGGCCACCAGCTGCCATCTAGCTGCCTGTCTTTTTTTAAGATTGTTTTGTTGTGTTGTATTTCAGGCAGACAACAAAAGCATAGGAAATATAACAAACACTGCGTATCTTTCACACAGCCAGAGTAACACTGAAATTATTGACTCGTGGTTATGTTTATTCTTATATTTAAGAGACCGTGTCTGATGCTGTCTCCATTTTATTGAAAAGAATATACTGCTTAATAAACCTTAAAGTCCCACACAGCTGCCGGCCTGGGAGGCTGCCTTTTTGCTCATGGCCTCGCACGTTTGCACCGCTGTAGGTGGCGAGGCTGTACTGTTTTTGGGTTCTGCCGTTCTCACTTAACAAGAAACATTTTTCCCTGTTTAAACCTGGTGTTTATATTTACACTCATTTTCAGGCCCTTTTTTCTCTTCATGCTACTTGGGATTTTTGTTTCAAACTACAGAAGTCACAGGGAAGCTGCTTGTTGAAGCAAGTAAAACCACACAGCGATATTCATAGAAAATGCCCCAAGTCCCCAGGGTGGCCAAGGTTAACAGTTTGGTAGCGTTTCCCTGCCCTCCCATCGGGAGGAGGGGAGGAGCCACGTGGCTTCCGCCCTCACCCCCGCTCTCCAGGCTGGCCGTGCTCTGGAGGGCACCAGATGGGGGAGAGTGCCTAAGCGGTCGGTAACTCCCACCTTCCCTGGGGGCGACCCCTCTGGAAGGAGAATTGGGCGGAGCGGGGTGGGGCGGGGAAGGCGGCGCACGGACGCTTCACCTCCCACACTTCCTGCTGGACTGAAGGGCGCCCCGGAGGACTCTGGGGGTGATGTCAGCACCACTGCGGGGCGGAGGGTTGGAGGGGTCCTGGCGGGCCTTCAGAGGACGCAGGAAGTCCCTGCACTGTAGGGAAGCAGGAGGGGCCTGAAATGGCACCACCTCCTCCCTTCACTGAAGATCTGAGTAACTACAGAGGCGGACGGGAGGGGGACCCCCTCCCCCGGGCCTCAGAACCCGGGGGTCACGGTCTCGCGGCAGCCAGTAATCTGCCCAGTAGCACGGCTGCTAACTCTTCTACCCTAACTCCGATCTGAGTGTAGACTACGGTGTACACCTCTGTTTCCCACTACGGAGGTCGCACCCGGGGTTGAAGTCAGCTTGCTTTTGTTTGGCCCACCTGAACATTTTCTAATGAGTTGTCAATATTAAAGATGATGAGATTTTACACGTAATTCCACATTTCTGCTCTGGCTCGAAAACCAGACTGTCCTCCCCCGCTGGGCTCAAAGAGCGGTGGGGATGGCGCGCAGGCACGCCGGGTGCAAGGTCCCCCACCCCAGGTTTGTTCCACCCCTTTCCTTTCCTGCCTTCTGGGCACTCAAGTTCGGGTGCAAAATTCCGGTTCTCTCTTCGCAGGGTTCCCCCCTGACACTGTGGCCCGTGGAGGCCCCTTTCCAGGCTCCAACCGCCGCGCCCATTGTCTAAAGCCGCCCCGTGAGCGGGGCTCGCGAGGGCCGGCGGGTTCTTTTGTTAGGCGGTTAGAAAAGATCATTTACGTGTCAACAGCTTCCCGCATTGTGCTGCGGTCCGTTTGACTGCGGCGCGGGCTCTTCAGCTGCAGCGAGGCCGGAGGCACCTCTCTGGGTCCCCCGCCGCCCCCCCCCCAAAAAATGGGAGAGAAGAGAACCACTAGGCATGTCCCAGAATACGATCTTTCGGGGAAAAAAATCCGAAAACACGCAGGAGAGAACTTTACATGAACTCTTTCTACAGAGAAAGTGCTCGTAAGGTTATTTTAGATAACTTACTTCGTCAAAAGGACAGAACGGGAAATAAGGACCCGAGGAAGACCTCCAGGCTGGACGCTCCCTACGGGAGCTGCTGGTCCCGGCCGGCGCAGCCGTCTCACCCAGTAATTTACAGACACTCGTGTCCAGGGGCCGCGCCGCCGGAGAAGATGAGTCACCCTGGCGCGGCCCCGGGCGCCGACCCCCGCCCCGCCCCCGCCGCCCGAGCAGCGGCCCTCACGGCGCGAGACGCCGGATCTCGGGCGGACCGAGGCGCCGGGCCGAGGGGCAGGCCAGCGCTCGCCCCGCCCGGTGCGCTGAGCTCCGGGTCTCGCGCCCGCCGGGCAGCAATGGCGCCGACGCCGAGGCCGCCTCCCTGCCTCGGCCCCGGGCCCCAGCCCACACCCTCCAGGGGCGCCGGGTCCCCGCGGGCGGCGGCTCCATAAGGGGCGTTGGGGTCCCGGGAGCACGGCGTCCCCGGCTCCCTCGCCTGCCCGCCCGGCTCTCCCCTCAACTCCGGCCGCAGCCATTTTGGAGCGAGCGGAGACAAAGAGCCAGTCACCGCCGCCGCCCCCACCAGGTCTCGGCCACGGTCCCGCCCGTCTCGTCCTCCTGCCCACCAGCCTCTAGCCCGTCCGGCGGCCCAGACCCCCACGTCCCCGCCGGCCCAAGGGCGACGAGCTCGCCGCCCGCTACCCACCCGCCCGCCGAGCCCCGGTCGCCCTTCTGCGCACCGGCCTCTGCCGCTCGCAGCCATTGGACGCGCCTTTTAGGCGAGCGCCGCGGCCAATCGTGGGGCGCCGGGCGGCCGGGCGGGGGGCACCGTGGCCAATGGTGAGGCGCCGGGCGGCGGGCGGGGGCGGGCGCGCCGCCGCGCGTGCGCAACACGCCGCCGCCGCCCTCCCCCCCGCCCGGCCGCCCGCGCCCCCCGCCCGGCCGCCGCCCCCGCCCCGCCCGGCGCGCGCCGCCCCCCGCCCGCCCCCGCGGCCGCCCGCCCGCCAGCCCGCCCGCGCGGAGCCTCCTCCCCGCCCAGCGCCGGCCGAGCGGCGGCGGCGGCGGGCCGAGGAGGAAAGATGGCGGCGGGCTCGGATCTGCTGGACGAGGTCTTCTTCAACAGCGAGGTGGACGAGAAAGTGGTGAGCGACCTGGTGGGCTCGCTCGAGTCGCAGCTGGCGGCCAGCGCGGCCCACCACCACCACCTCGCGCCCCGCGCGCCCGAGGCGCGGGCCGCGGCCGCCGGCGCGCTCGGGAACCATGTCGGAGCCGGAGCCGTGCCGGCCGAGGGCGCGCCCGCAGCGGCGCCGGAGCCGCCCCCCGCAGGTAGAGCGCGGCGCGGCCTGAGCGCGGGCGGCCGCCGGCCGGGCCCGCGTCCTCACTGCGCTGCCTCTCTTGTCCCCGCAGGGCCCGCAGCGAAGCTGAGCGCGCTCGAGGCCGGCGCGAGCGCCGCGGCCGGCGCCGGGGCCGGGGCGGGCGCCGCAGCCGGGGCCTGTGCGCCGGGGGCAGCGGCCGCGCCCGAGCCCGCTGCCAAGCCCGCCGCCCGCAACGGCCCGCCCGGCGGCCCCGGCGCCGCGCAAACTTTGAATGGGAGCGCCGCGTTGGGGAACTCGCTCCGCGCCGCCGCCGCACCTGCTGTCAGCCTGCTCCACAACGGGCCCGCGCCCGCGCCGCCGCCGCCCAAGCCCGCCGCCGCCACTGTCATCCAGACGCCGCCCTTCCTCGGCGCCCCCCCCGCGCCCGCGCCCCGCGCCCCCTCGCCCCCCGCGCCCGCCGCGCCCCCCGCGGCCCCCGTGCCCGCCGCCGCTGCCCCGCCGCCGCCGCCGCCCGCCGCCGCCAGCCTGGCCCGGCCGCCCGGCCCCCCGGCCGGACCCCCGGTGGCCGCGCAGAACGGGGGCAGCGCCGCGCCCGCCCCCGCGCCCGCCCCCGCGCCCGCCCCGGCCCCAGCGCCCGTTTCTGCCCCGGCGCCCGCCGCCAACAGTCAGCCCGGGCCCGCCACCGCGCCCGCGCAGGTGGCCAAGGCCGACTCGCCCAAGACCGCGCTGCAGCCGGCACCCCCGCCGCCGCAGACCCTGGCGGCCAGCTGCCCGGCCGGCGCGGGGGCCGGCATGATCCTCGGGCCAACTATGCAAGGGGCTCTGCCCGCCGCCGCCGGCCTCCCACCGCCGGCCCCCGGTACCCCCACCGGGCTGCCCAAGGGCTCGGCCAGCGCGGTGACCCAGAGCCTGCCCAGGACGCCCTCGGCCACCACCGGCGGGATCCGGGCCACGCTGACGCCCACGGTCCTCGCCCCACGCCTGCCGCAGCCGCCGCAGAACCCGACCAACATCCAGAACTTCCAGCTGCCCCCAGGTGAGTGGCCGCGCCGCCGGGCGGGTGCGTTCGTGCCCCGCAGCTGGGCGTCCAGGAAGTTGTCGGGCTGGCAGGACGCGGAGGTCATGGGCCCTGCGTGGGCCTGCCGCGAGCGGGGGTGCGCCTCTGCCCCGGCGCGGGACGGTCCTGGGCATGCGAGTGTGTGTGCGGGAGTGTGTGTGTGATGTGGCAGAGTGGGGGCCTCCTACCTGGTGCAGTGCTTGGCTCCAGCTTAGCAGAGCTTCTCTGCCAGGGCTGCCGGTCCAGCGAGTGGGTCCTTTGCTCCCTTCCTGGCCCTGTGTGCCCCTGCCCAGTCCCCCCACGGTGGAGAGCAGTAGTAGCTGGTGCTCCGGGGACAACTTACTGGGTTATTCAGCCTGGGCCCGTGGCTTTCCCACGCTTGGCACTTCCCTCTGGTTTCTGGGATCAGGCATGTGGTCTGTGTCCGCATTGAACTCTCCTGCTCGTTTATTATGCTGGGCTGTGATTGGTGTCCCCTGCCGGTGGGCTAGGGACCCCCCTTTCCTGGTGAGGTCAGCGGAGTGACGCCCCCTCCACGAGGCTGGGCAAGGCTGCATGGAAAGCTTTCGCTGCCCTGCTGACACCAGGATGGCAGAGTTCCCAGGTGAGCCTGGAGGAGTCGCGGGGCACACAGCCTTCCTGGTCGGAGCCCTTGCCTCACGCCTGCTCTGCAGCCGTGTTTCAGCACTCCTCGTGGGCACGGTGTCGTTCTGCGTGGTGTCCTCACTTAGAGGATGCCCGGTTACCTTGATTATTACCAGTGAAGTCAGCGGTGGGCACGTGCTCTCCCCTCAGCGGGTCCCTCGGAGGTACAGACGGTGCAGGAGGACAGGGAGTCTCCCTGATCCCACGCTCCATCTCCCGTCATCTCGGCAGCTCTTCAGGTTCGCCAGCGAAAGGTCCCCCACGGCATTACGTGTCCCGCTGCTTTGTTTCGGGCTTCCTGGGCAGAGAGAAACTCCAGCACTGGAGGCTCCCTGTCTTCCCTTCCATGCCCTCCGCCTCGCCGGCGTGGACTCGGAGCGCGCCTCCCCTGCCGTGTAGTAATGTGTGCTGCCGCGCAGGAGGAGTAGAAACAGCACCTCCTGTGCCTGTGTCCCCCACGCTTTCTGAAAAGAACGGTTGGTCACCTTGAGAGGATTTCAGCGTCTTGGAAGGAAGGTTTTGCTGTCAAAGTGCTCTGAGGTTTGGAGCGGTGGCGAAGCCTGGCAGGGACCTGATGTCACACGGGTGGGAGGAGGGGAGGTTCCAGCCAAGAGCAGCGTTTTGGGGTGGTTGTGGGAGCCCCCCTGCTGTGAGGGGAGAGTGTGTGTGTGTGTGTGTGTGTGTGTGTGTGTGTGTGTAAGTCACTTGAGAGGTGCGGGCTGCCCCTTACAGCACAGTTTGTTTGCTTTTGAGTTTGTAGGAGGGTTTTATTAAAGGTTGTGTTTTGCTCATTATGTGTCTTTTGACCTTTTAGTGGAAGGTATGTTTGATCTTCAGTAACGTTTAAAAAAGAGAATTCGTGGTTGTAGCACGTTATGAAAAATGTCAAAATACTTTTCACCTACTTA
This sequence comes from Hyperoodon ampullatus, assembly GCF_949752795.1. Classification (NCBI taxonomy): domain Eukaryota; kingdom Metazoa; phylum Chordata; class Mammalia; order Artiodactyla; family Ziphiidae; genus Hyperoodon; species Hyperoodon ampullatus. The sequence goes on along the minus strand of NC_136927.1, from coordinate 87,047,256 downwards.
TTAAAATACCTCCTCAGTGGTCCTCGGCACCTTCCTCGCTCCTAGCAAGGCCGGTCCCCGTGCACTGCACTTTTGTTATTGAAAACTGTTGTGAGCTCGTCAGTAAATTTTGCGAGGCTGGCGCGCTGTGGCTGGCTCCCAGGGCGGGGCGGAGGCCCCCCCGACCACCCCCCCCCGCCGCCGCCTGCCCGGATGGTGCCTGTAGGTGTGGCTGTTTGGGGTTGACTGGATCCCCTTGGTCTGGGCCTCTGCTACGTGAAGCCTTCGCTACCTTATTTTTTCTGGGGGGAGGAAGCTGTGGTTTGGAAAGGGCACCTCTGTTATCTTCGTTGTGATTGACCCTGGACTCCCTCTCATCTCTTGTGCTAGCAGTGTGTTAGGGATGTCTGCATGTGACAAGCAGGCGACTCCTTGAAGAAAATTGTAAAAGCTCCGACTCTTTGCACGAGTTCTCACGAGTCTTTGCATTAGTCCCACGTGTGAGAGCAGAGAACAGCTCATGTTGACATTTGGGTGACAAATGCTGAGAGCTGTGCTTTAAAGGGGCCAAATGCTTTCTAGAAAATAAAAGATTCGCATTCATCTCTTCATGCTCCCCTCCCCCCACAGTTGATCTACTGATTTGGAGTGCTGATTAATTCCGCTCCTTCACGTTAATAACAGAAGAAGCACAAAAAGTATAGTTAAAATTACTACCAGTGCCCCACAGCGAAGTGCCTTCTTTTAACTAGCACAACTTAATTCTTTAAATCAAAGTGACAGCTTACGAATATTCTAGTTACCTCGTATAATTGGTCAATCAGAAAATGTTAAACTCTGTTTGATGTTTCCTTTTCATTGAAATCTTTCATCATAAAAGTGTACAAAGTGGAGGTGGAACTAACTTGTCAAAGTAACTATTGCTTGGATGATAACTCATTCTTGTTAGTACTTAGGCATTAGAGGTGGGCAGGGTTTTCAAAGCTACACTTAGGTGTCAAGTGAAGTAACAAGACTGTTGGCAGTTGGAGTGTGGGTGAGAGAGGCCTGCCCCTCCCAGTGTCTTCCCTCCCTGTAGGTCAGAGTCTGAGGGGGGAAACAGAGGGACAGAGGTTTCACTGAGTCCCTGAGGGCCGGTCAGGCCTTGCATGTTTCACCCTCACAGCCCACCGTGAGCGCATGTTGAACTTGGTTTCAGCAAACTCAGTCTCGATATTCCTTGTCAGGACAGTTTTGTAAAGCGACGTTGATGTTATTGTAATTAATTTACTCACTTAAGCGTACCAGAGTCTCAGTTTTATCTGCTGTGGGGAATATTAAGAACACATAAGCCTTCAGAGAGATTGTTGCAGCAAAGGCAGTGGACCCAAGAACAGTGAAAAGCACTAGTTAGTTCTGTACAGCTTAGAATAGTCATAACATTGAGGTAACATTATTATTATAGTTGAAAGGAGAGAAAAGTGATACGACACCAAAATTGGCGTGTGCGCAAATGGTTTCAAGAGATCTTTTCAGATAGGTGTTACGCTAGAGATGCTTATTTCTAAAGGTTATCTTTCCTTGCATTTTCAGCAGTGTATGTCTGTCTGTTCTGCCTTCACAGATAATTTGTTCTCCTGTGGGGCTAAGGTTTGGCCGAAGTGTCGGTTCTCATGTTTGCCTGGGGCTGGTGGCTTAAGATGAACACTCCTGAGGCTGCTGAGGTCTAGGGCAGGGGTTCCCGTCCTTGGTGAATACAATTATTGGATGGTGGGCAAAGGGGAAAAAGAGTCCAGGGTAGCCGACTGTGTTGTGTGGACCGGGTTGAGTTCTGGGAAGGCTGATCCTGAGCTGGGTGGCAGCCCCAGAGTTCTGGGCTCTGGACGTCTGGTGGCCGACTTTGGCAGAAGTGCTTTGGCACAAGGGTCGTTCTTAGGAGTTTAGATTTTGTTACTTGAGGGCACTCTCGACCTGGGACAGAATATATGGTTCTTCGGAGCCTCAGTTTCCCCAGGTGGAAAGTGAGCTTGACCGTTTTGTGAAGCACTGTGAAATTGCATTGGGAGGAACGGTACGCACCACTGTCAAGTAGCGTTTATTCACATGCTGTCTCAGCTCCATTACGTTTCTCACTGGTTTCCAAGCAGTATGTTGCTGTAGATGTAGCAAAGTGTAAAACACAGTTTTATTCCCATCAAAACCATGCCCAGATTGGACAGGTTCTCAGTGACCAGGGAGCCTGGTGTGCTGGCCAGTTCTGGTTCTGTAAGTGAGAAAGTGGCTGAGGTTGTCATCACAGGTGGGCCATAGACCTGGGGGACATGTCCTGGAAGCCATGGGGGACAAGGAGGTGCAGCTGTCTGCAGAGAGAGTGGACCTGGGCAGGGGGCTCACTTTAGGCCAAAGGCCTTCACTGAGTTTTTCTCTTGACATCCTTATATAACAGTGATATTTGAAAAAAAAAACAAAAAAAAAAACTTGGGGAGCCGTACCCGGCCAGCACTGGGCAGCTCTGCTTAGTGTAGCAGAGGTGGCGTCTCTGAGTTTGCTTCCACACCGCCGGCTGGGAGGCGAGGCCCGTGGCAGGCGAGCAGGCAGTCACTTTTCCTGGCTCTCTGTCCCACCTTGGACCCTGGCTGTCCCCATCGTCTTTAGGGTGAACGTAGCCGTCTTGGTGATGTGGACTGGGATGATGTTGCACACGTAGGTGGGTGCCTTTCGGAGCTGGTGGTTCTCACGTTTTAGCAACAGCCAGGAAAGGGGTCCCTCAGGCCCTTCCGGGGTGTCTCTTCTCACTGTGCTCCAGGGCAGCGGGCCCTACTCTTGTGGCAGAATCACCAGAGTTTGAAGAGACAACTTTCTGGGTACCACTGCGTGAGGGGTGCATCCTTATTTGTGAGGGCTCTGGAAGGAAGCAGTTGGGAAAGTGGTCTCCTGGCTGGGGGGCGGCTGTCTCGTCCCCCCAGCCTGTGGGGTGGAGCCTGGGCTCCGGCTCCTTCAGTACCTGCAGAGTTTCTGACAGGTGGGCGCTGGGCCCCCCCACCCCGGCAGTGATGTTTGATCAGAACTGGAGCGGCTCGGTTCAGACCCCGCCCTGGGGGGAAGCGGCCCAGTGGAAAGAGCAGCAGGCGCACCTGTCTGTTTCCTTGAAGTCGTAATGAGATGCCGGTGGTTCCTGACACGCTTCCCGAGCCCGTTTCAGTGTAAATGTAAGCTTTCCTCATCTTAAATGATACCTTTTAAGAAAGCTTTTTCATAAATCACTAGTCGTATGTGAGTTGATCAAAACATAATTAAAACCGTTTTTGAAAATCTTGAAGCAGAGATTTTGAAGGACTCCGGAGAAACTTGCCTGAGATTTGGGGTAATTTGCATAGGTCTCAGAAGCACTTTTCCTTGTCTTCATGTTGATAGCAAGCAGGAGACTCAGATTTTCTTGATTGTCTTGATTGATTCAGTCACCGTTCAGAGCTCTCACCTCTGAAATTTGTCTCAGGCTGGAGGTCGGCAGCTTTTTATTTAATCAGGCCTTTGATAGTAAATAAAACAGTCGAACTAAGTAAGAAAACCAAAGGAGAGGGGAGCTGTTTGCAGCAGGACCCTCTGTCCTGGGTGCTGTGCTCCTGGCAGGTGACTGAACTATGCTGTTTCCAGCTGGGCCTGAGGGGACCGCGGCCCCTGGCCTGTAACTTACAAATACGTGCACTTCAGAGCTTCTTACTTAGAATAATTGCTCTTAAACACTCTGTGAAAGAGCAGGTGCTATAAAGTCATGATTGATAATTGGAAACTTTGTATTTCTAGGGTAGGGCTATGCATGCTTTGAATGAGAAATTTTGAAATTTAAAAAATAAATTTATTTATTTTTGGCTGCGTTGGGTCTTCGTTGCTGCGCGCGGGCTTTCTCTAGTTGCGGCGAGCCGGGGCTACTCTTGCGGTGCGTGGGCTTCTCACTGCGGTGCCTTCTCGTTGCGGAGCACGGGCTCTAGGCACGTGGACTTCAGTAGTTGCAGCACGTGGGCTCAGTTGTTGTGGCTCACCGGCTCTAGAGCACAGGCTCAGTAGTTGTGGCGCACGGGCTTAGTTGCTCCGCGGCATGTGGGATTTTCCCGGACCAGGACTCGAACCCGTGTCCCCTCCATTGGCAGGCGGATTCTTAACCACTGTACCACCAGGCAAGTCTTAAAAATTTTGAATTTTATATATCCTCGAATAGCTACACCAAGGAATTAAAACCTTTAGTAAACAAAGAGATACAAACAATGTCCACAATTTAGATTCCTCCCCCGCCCCCATTTGAGAAGTGCATAGATGTCGCCCCCGTTTGTCCGGCTTCCTTGTCTGGCTGCCTGCCTGTCCGTGCTACTGCATGGGCGTGGATGGAGGCCGTGGATGGAGGCCGGGGGAGCTCCCCACCCTCCTGGCGTGGGCATTGTGAGCGGGGCTTGAAGCAGGGCCTGTGAGTGCAGAGCCCTTCTGCAGCCCTGCAGGCCTGTGAAGCTGAGTTGGACTTTTGTCCTTCCCCCCTGAAGTTAGAGCCCGGATGGGAACTTTCTGCCTCTTCCACATGGCCTGGGAGGAAGGGACGTGCGCGCTGATTTTGAGCCCAAACGCGGGAGACGTGTGACCAGGTGAAGAGGAGGATGCGGGATATCCGCGCTGACACTGGGGAGCTAGTATCCTCCAGGGCTTGTTTCCGAATATTTTCTAGCTTCAGAGGTTGGGGAAATCCTAAAACGGTTCTTACGACTGTATCAAATTGGGTGTCAGATTTTAGAACTTAGGGGCAAGCAAGCGGTAAGAAGGTTCTAGCTCTCAAGTGACTTGTTTTGGGGGGGGCGGTCAGTGGTCTGAGTAGACACCACGTGGACAGGGCAGGACTCTAGTAGCCAGGAGACCTAAGCCCTCCTCCCCAGTGCTGGGCGCGGCCTACCAGGTGTGTGTCCGCTGGTCAGAGTGGCAGGTGTTGGCTGGACACTCCACAGAGGGCAGAGAGGCCTGTGGGGTCAGCGAGGAGACTGTGAGCTTTGGGGAGGGAGAGGGCAGCGCGTACCGCTCACACGGCCGTGTCTCAGCATCGTGGGGAGAAGGCGAGAAGGCAGCTTCTCCACTCCGAGACTTTGTGCTGAAGTATGTGGACAGCTGCTCAGGAAAGGAGTTTAAAGGAGTTTTTACACCTCTCCCAGGGGAGCTCACCTTCATAAGGTTTATGCAGATGGACGCTGGGTGGTAGTGAGCCCAGCACATAAGAGACAGGCCTGATGCGTGCCTGTTTGATCTGTAAAGATGCTGTAAAATAGTAGCATCTTAAATATCACGACAGTTATTTGAAGAATTAAAAAGGAAAGCATTCTTGATTGGTTTTCAAAATGTAACTGTTATTAAAATCATTAGTCACTTGAAAATGACTCCTTTCTTCACCTGTTTTTTCTGATTATAAGACTAGGTTTATTCCTTCAGGAAGTTTGGAAAGAAAGGGGCCCTGTGGCCCGCCTTCCCTGCCTGAGTTTTGAGTGCAGCTCCCACCCCTCAGTGATCTTTGAAGTCCCCTTCGTCCGCCTGGTCCCCCACTGCCTCGGGCCGACACTTCGTCGGAGGCCCCTGTGACAGGCTGCTGTGCTGATGTCCACTGGTCTGTCATGAATGACCCTTAGGTGGCTGTCCTTGTGTCCACTCTGTGTGCGTCTGCTGGGCTGAGCACTTTCAGGTCTTTGATAAAGATTGTCTTCTGAAGAGCTCGACCATTTACGCTTTTGAAACCATGGTTTTTAGAAATGTGGCCAAAATACGACTCTTTAGAAATCGATAGCGGTCTAAAGACTTCCTTTAGACAGTTGTATCTAGTTTTACATCACATTGTTTTCAACCAAGTGAGGTTAATTAAACCCCTTGGTTGGTGGAGGTGTCGATGGAGACGGCGGCCCAATCACACTCATGCTTTCCTGGTGTGGACTGAGCCAGTGAGCCAGGCTGCTGTGGCGCCGGGGTCCAAGCTGGGGGCCCCCGGTCCCACAGAGCCCCTGCTGTCAGGGTGCTTCGTCGTGCTGGGCAGCAGGCAGCGAACAAACAAGCGGAGCCTCGGCAGGGTTTCTCACCCTAAGTTGATGAAGGAGTGGACGAGGGACCAGAAGGTACCGCCGGCCGGGAAGGCCTTCCGAGCAGGCGAGTGAGACCTGGGTGATGAGAAAGGAGCCACGTGCCACCCGGGACCTTGGTTCAGGCAGAGGAGGGGGCCGGTGCAGGGGCCCGAGGGCAGGTCAGGGAGAAGGTCCTGGGCCGGAGTCGGCGAGCAGGGGTGGGCGGAGCCACGGGGGATGGGTGGGGGCTGGCTGGCTAAAGAGGCGTGTAGCCAGGTGTGGTGGGGGTTTGAGTTTATTCCAGGTGCACTGGGAAGACTTTGGAGGGTTTTCGGCAGCGCGGCAGTAGAATCCGAGCTGTGTTGTGAGAGCACTTTGTGTCTGTGGCCTGTGGAATGCAGGGGTGAGGTGGCCAGGGCAGGACAGGCAGCGTCCAGGCCGGGGCAGGTAGCCGGGCCTGGGGTACCGGCGTAGGGTGGAGCGCTGTGGACTTGCTGATAGGCTCAAGGCCAGGGGCGAGGACAGGGAGTCCCAGAGGGACTGAGATTCGGGACCACAATGACACGGAAGAAGGTGGAACGTTCCCTGGGTGGGCAGTGAGGGTGGGGACAGATGTGTGTGTTTGGACACATTAAGTTTGAGATGCCTATTCCCAGAGGAAACATCAGAGGTGGGTAGTTAAGTATAAGGCAGGCGCTTGCGAGAGAGGTTGGAAGAGGTCAGAATTTGGGAGTCATGGCATTCGGTGGGATTTTTGGTTGTGGACGGTCACCCCCAAGGGAGCCTCAGCGCAGACCCAGCGAGTGAGGGCTGCCTCCTGGGAGAAGGTGGGGAGTGGGCAGCCCCCTGCTCGGGCGGAGTTGGGGAGGGCAGAGGGTCAGGAGGAAAGGGTGGCCCTGAATGCTGCCAGCTCTTTGCGGAAGAAAGACATGGGGCACTTTTTTTTTTCTTTTCTTTTTTTTTTGCGGTACGCGGGCCTCTCACTGCTGTGGCCTCTCCCGTTGCGGAGCACAGGCTCCGGACGCGCAGGCTCAGCGGCCATGGCTCACGGGCCCAGCGGCTCTGCGGCATGTGGGATCTTCCTGGACCGGGGCACAAACCCGTGTCCGCTGCATCGGCAGGCGGACTCTCAACCACTGCGCCACCAGGGAAGCCCGGGGCACTTGTTTTAAGAATGTTTTGTGATGTCGGATGTTTGTCACTGAGGGAGTGCCATCCCCTGGCCTCTTTGCCGTTTTATTTACGAAAATGGCTTAGAACGAACATCCTTACTTTCGACATGGTGTGTGAGTTGATGACCTCAGGTGGTTTGCAGTCATCGACTTCCTGCCACGTGCAGATGGAGGGGTGTAGGGGTCTGTAGGTTTCTGGAGCCGGTCGGTCCTGTGAAGATGACCTCCCCTGATGAAGATGCCGAGACTGGAGGTGAGTGGCTTTTCAGGGACCCGGCAGCCAGTTACTGGGGGGCTGGGCCTCCAGGGTGCCTGCTCCTTCCTGTGCACCCCTCATGGCTGTGCCGACTTGGAACAGCTGATGCACAGGGACCAGGCTTTTCACGGGGAAAATCCATATGGCGAGAGGCTGTTCCCAGGGTGAGCGTGCCCGCCACCCGTTCTGGAGACGCAGGTGCGAGAGGGCGTGGAGTGCCCGAGCCGCGGGCTTCTCGGGGTGGCAGGAACTGTGCTCTGCGGTCCCGGCTTGGAAAGGCCCCTCACGGCGCCCACAGGCTCTTCTCTGCACGGGCCGCAGGTGCTCCGGTCGAGGCCACCTTGCCGGCTGGAAAGGGTGAGCGATCAGGAGGCACCCTGGCCTTGAGGCCCGGGACCTTTCTCCTGGTGGCAGAGGCCGTGGGCTCCTTCAGCCTGTGTCCGGGGGCTGTCTTGGTGGACAGTCAGCAGCCCTACTCGTGGCCCCGCAGGCCAGGGCAGTGGTTTGAGAGCTTGGTCACTCGTCGGTCAGCAAGCATTAACTGAGCGCCAGGTTCAAGTCCGACCTTGTGCTGAAGCAGCGCGGTCCTGTCCTCAGGGAGTGCCTTTCTCATGGGGTCGTGTCGCTGAGCCACTGTAGGTCAGTGTGTGAGGGCAGGAGTGGGGCGAGTGTTATGTCATTTCTGAGATGCAGTGTCATTAGTCAGTCCCTCCCCTCGTATAATTTCTCAAAATAGAGGTTCTGTCTGTTATATTCAGTTCTGGAGGCTCCAGAGTTTTCTCGGCTGCTTTGGACTGATTAGATAACAAGTCAGGCCTGGTGCCACTTAGTTATGTGTTTGGCAGTTTAAGAAACTCAGTTCAGAATGCCCACTTTGAAAGTCCTCAGGTGATGTAGTAAAGATAGCCTACAGCTGGGCCACGGGGAGGCAGGCAGAGAGCCCTGAGCCAGAGCTTGTCAGTGATCGGGCGGGTCCAGGCAAGGCTCCTGGCTGCTCTGGGCCTCGGTGCCTGGCCTGGGCCCTCGTGGACTGACCCCTGCTTCCCTTCCACGCTGAGCAGTTGGGAAACCGCTGCCTGGTGCCGCCTAGCGTCCTGGTCCTGGAGCTGTGGGGGCTTTGCAAACACACCTCCACGGGGGGCTCTGAGGCTGTGCTTGGGGGTGCTGTTGGCTTGGTGACCTCGGGGCAGCCAGCAGAGTCTCCTGGTGTGGGTGTGGGCTGCCGACCCGCTGGGGACCTGCTTCCCTAGAGACAAGTGTTGTGTCTCCGGTCTAGCCTTAGCAGGATGGGACAGGTGAGTGCAGGGATGCGTGGGCAGGGCAGAGCTGGTGGAGGGCATCTGGGCTCCCTTCTCCGGGTCAGCACGGCCGGACGGCAGGAGTCCACCGCGTGCAGGAGGCAGGTGGGGTGGGGCCCTGTGTGAGCCCACTTTCGTGGCTGTGCAGGGACGCCACTCGGATCTGGGTTCGCACCTGTGTTGTGCCGTGTGTCCTTAACGCGCGGGCTTTCTCTAGTTGCGCTGAGCGGGGGCTACTCTTCATTGCGGTGCGCGGGCTTCTCATTGCGGTGGCTTCTCTTGTTGTGGAGCACGGGCTCTAGGCGCGCAGGCTCAGTAGTTATGGCTCGCGGGCTCCAGAGCATGGGCTCAGCAGTTTTGGCTTATGGGCTTAGCTACTCTGCGGCATGTGGGATCTTCCCGGACCAGGGCTCGAACCCGTGTCCCCTGCAGTAGCAGGCGGATTCTTAACCACTGCGCCACCAGGGAAGTCCTTGAATGTTTGTTCTTATGATCGTGTGTATTTAAAAGTTTTCCAGCTAACTCGTGGATGTGATCATGAATGGATGCTCAGTGTGTTGTCGTGGGCGGTGCCACGTGGAGCTCCAGACGTGGCAGGGTGTGGTCGCTGTCACTCAGGTGCCCCTCACACCCTCCTCACTCAGTTCCCCTCTGCTTGGGGCAGTTCCATATAGGGACCTCCGTGAGTTCTCACTGCTTGGGGAGGAAGCGTGGGCTCTCGACAGCGGCCTTCCCGCTGGGGGCTCACGGTCCTACCCCCCTGCTCCTGTGCATGCCTGTCTTCTTTTTTTTTAAATTTATTTATTTTTGGCTGTGTTGGGTCTTTGTTGCTGCGCGCGAGCTTTCTCTAGTTGCGGCGAGCGGGGGCTGCTCTTCATTGCGGTGCGTGGGCTTCTCATCGCAGTGGCTTCTCTTGTTGTGGAGCATGGCCTCTAGGCGCACAGGCTTCAGTAGTTGTGGCTCACGGGCTCTAGAGCGCAGGCTCAGTAGTTGTGGCACGTGGGCTCTAGAGTGCAGGCTCAGCGGCCATGGCTCATGGGCCTAGTTGCTCCGCGGCATGTGGGATCTTCCCGGACCAGGGCTCGAACCCGTGTCCCCCATATTGGCAGGCAGATTCTTAACCACTGCGCCACCAGGGAAGCCCATGCCTGCCTTCTTCCTCATCAGTCAGCGCCCGGGTCACAGCCGTACGTCACGGCCACTCTTCATTTTGCCGAGAACATCACTCTCTGGACGCTTCTGCCCATCATCAGGCGCCAGCTCCAGTGCTGCTCCTGGACCCTGGCGTCTGTGGCCCCCACGGCAGAGCAGGCCTTTGCTCAGGACTGCATGTCTCGCGTGTCTCTCACTGAGGCCTGTCTCCATGGGCCCCAGCAGCAGGGCAGGTGGCTCTGAGCCCGTACAGGTGGGGCTTCCTGTGGGTTACCAGTTGGTTTTGACTGTGGTCTCGTCAGCAAAGCAGGGACACCTGAGGGCAGCGAGCGTGGCCTGTGCGTCGCTCCTCTTTGACCTCAGCATCAGTGTGGCGCTCGCGTGGCGTATGTACGTGCTCGCTGCTGCGTCAAGGAGGCCTGGGGGTGTTTGTGGTCTGTCCGCTCAGTAGACAGGCCGAGACTTCAGGAAGCCGTTGGTTGAGATGGAGACCAGTGGAGGACAGGATAAGTGTGTTTGGATTTGAGATGTGTAGACATGAATTAGTCATGGTCTCTGGTCATATAACAGTTTAATAAGCACCTGTGACACCCCCGGCAGCAGAGCTGGGTCCCTGCACACCTCCCACGTGACTGTCTGGCCCCCACCTCTCCGGCCGCGGCAGCCGTTGTCCCCACTGGTGGCCACCACACCCTCGTTTCCCCTTCCTACCTGCTCGTGGCGTCTTCTGAAGGTTGCTGAACTGTGTGTCTGGTTTTGCCGTAACTTTGCAGAGAGAGCCGTGCTGTGGGCCGTCTTCTGGGACCTCGGCTCCTCGGGTGTCGTGGTGCAGGAGTCGTCCTCCTGTAGGGCGGGCGGTCCTTTGTCACCTGGGGATCCCACAGCTTCTTCAGCCCCGCTCACCTTGCTGGGGTGTCCAGTGGGGGAGCAGGGGGCACAATCCTGTTGTGGGAGAAATCGCCAGCCCAGGAAGTGTTGCCACTTCCCAGCAACGTGTGGGATATGCTGAGCACAGGCCAGTTATTTGCTTACGAAAACTCACGTACTTGGTTCTGGACGCTTGAGTTTGGGTTGTCCACTAGATGCCCAAGTGCGTGTGGGCGGGAATTGAGATGGGAGTCAAATTCAGAAGTGGGTTCGGGGCTGGGGACCTAGAAGGGGGGTCCCTGAAGGAGGGATGGTACTTTACACCAGGGGGTCGGTGTGCTCGCCTGGTTTGGGGGACGGGTAAGATAGCCAGGGAGGAAAGAAGCGCCCACAGATGTGTTCTGAGACCTTCTGACACCTGGAGGTGGAACAGGCGGATGCAGCAAAGGATGCTGCAGAGGAGATAGGGGAAGAAGGGGGCCCTCGGGGCGGGGCGGGGCGGGGAGGCAGGTGTGGGGTCAGGAGTGTGTCAAGGAGGTGAGTGTCTTCACCTGGCAGGGAGGTGAAGATGGAGCTGCCCTTGGGTTGGGCCCTGGAGGCTGGTGACTGGAATGGGCCAGCCTGGGGGAAGGTGAGAAGGGCCCTTGGGGTGTCAGGACAGTGCTTGGGGACTGTCGGTGGGGGACATGCAAGTGGAGTCTCAGGAGTCTCACTTTCTTTGGTTGTTTCTGGGCTTGTTTCTGAAAGATGGGAGATTTTAGAGCACGGCCCTCCAGTGGAAATGTGACGTGAGCCACACGGAAAGTTCAGTTTCCAGTAGCAGTTAAAAAGGACAAAAAACACGAGAGTACAACAAGATGAAAGTAATTTTAACATATTTTGGCCCACTGTATCACGTCGGGCTGTCACCCATGTCCGAGTCACCCTGAGCTGTTGGTGCACCTGCGGACTCAGCACAGCCCCGCCTGGGGCTTGAGGTGGCTTCTGGACGTGTACCTGGGGACGGAGAGTGCAGCGGGGGAAGGAGGGTGTGTGGTCAGGCCCTGGAGGAGGTCGCTGGGGGCCGGGCACTGAGCCAGAGGGCGCTGAGCCGGAGGGCGGTGTGCGGGCAGGCGGAGGACGGTGCCGCCCCTTGGGGTGGGGAAGCGTGGGCGAAGTGGGGAGGGCTGTGCAGGAGGCAGGTGGGAGGGGCTGGGCTGGATTGGGGGGCCCTGCCTCCTTCCCTGGGGGCGGCGGGGAGGGGGGCCGTGTGCGCTGTGGCCTGCCTGCAGCAAAGCACTGGGTCACCGGGAGAAATCGGGCAGTGGGTGCGTCCAGAGTCTACCCGGGTGGCCGCGGGGCTGACGGATCAGTGATTGCTCAGTGGTAGCTTTTTTGAGAGTGAAAGGAGGACACGGATAACGGAGCTCAGACAGGAGGGGGAAACCATTGCTCTGGGTGGGTCGGCCCCGTGGGGCTGGGGGGCGCAGCCCGTGGCGGGAAGAGGCCACGCTGGCTGGCGCTTGGGGTCCCCCGTGTCCCCCCCCCACCTCACTGCCCGGGGGCTGACGTCCTGCTGGAGCCGTTCTCCAGGAGCTTCCAGGGGGAGGCTGTGGCGAGCACGCCTGTCTCTGCCGGGGGCCCTGACACACTGGGCCCTGGCTGCACCGAGGGCCTGGACCTTCAGCCCAGCGTTGCCATCTCCATGCCGGTCGCAGGACCTCGGGCCTCCTGGGGCGGGTGCCCCCCGGCCCTGCCGTTGACCCTGCGCCCCTGGACGCTCCAGTTCTCCAGGTCGAGGACAGGGTGCTGCTGTTCCTGTGGGCACTTCGCCCCTTCTGAGTAATTTCGCGCCTGTGCTCTCTTTCTGAAATTCCTTTTAGTGTGTTGGGAGCATTGTGTCGTGTCTGGGTGGTTTGCTGTTGTGCGTTCTCCCCGGTTGTGGGTGCCCCATCTCCCCAGCTCTCTTGAGTTGCTTTGTGAGAAAGGAAGCCCTCTGATCCTCAGCACGCAGGACAGCGATTGGCACGTAGCAGGTGTGCATGCCCCTGTCCTGTAGGAGCCTTTCCTGAAGTGTCTGGTGGTCCTGGCTTGTCTGAGCACGGCATGAACAGGGTGGGGGTCCTGCTCGTGCCCCGGCACCCCTCGTCTCTGGGTGATCAGGTGTGACTAGGCGGGACTTCTTGATGCCAGAACGTTCTCAGTGTCTTAGGAAAGGTTAATCTGGCCCTGAGTTTTTCCTGCTTAAAGCCTGGACACGTGGCTGCTGTGCTACCCAGACTCCCCCAGTTCCCGTTCGTGGTCCCCGCAGCAGGCACCTCCCTCCGCGAGCCCTTGGCAGTGCTGGGCAGACCCCTTCCTGCCCCGCCTCCTGGAGTCTGCTTTTCCTCCTTCAGTCCTTGGTTCTTAGTCTCCTGACCAGGGATCGGACCCAAGTCCATGGCAGTGGAAGCCCGCATCCTAACCTCTGGACTGCCAGGGAATTCCTGGAATCTCCCGTCCTTCTATTCTCTCCTTCTCTTGGGGGCTTGGGACCACTTAGGTTCATTTATTCTCGGTTTAGTGGGTCTTGGTGGGGGAGGAGATTGTTCCACCGGTCAGCCAGCCACCCAGAGGCTGCTTCTCAGGGGGGTTTTGGGGCACCTCCCTGGACTCTCCAAGTACTAGTAAAAGCAGATTTTAAAAAAATATATTTATTTACTTATTTATTTATCTTTGGCTGCGTTGGGTCTTAGTTGTGGCGTGCGGGATATTTTATTGTGACGCGAGCTCTTTGTTGTGGTGTGCGGGCTTCTCTCCATTTGTGGTGTGCGGGCTCAGTAGTTGCAGCTCGCGGGCTCTCTAGTTGAGGCACGAGGGCTCAGTTGCCCCTAAGCATGTGGGATCTTAGTTCCCCGACCAGTGATCGAACCCATGTCCCCTGCACTGGAAGGCTGATTCTTAACCACTAGACCACCAGGGAAGTCCCAAAAGCAGATTTTTTTTTTTTTTTTTTTGCGCGGTACGCGGGCCTCTCACTGCTGTGGCCTCTCCCGTTGCGGAGCACAGGCTCCGGACGCGCAGGCTCAGCGGTCATGGCCCACGGGCCCAGCCACTCTGCGGCATGCGGAATCCTCCTGGACCGGGGCACGAACCCACGTCCCCTGCATCGGCAGGCGGACTCCCAACCGCTGCGCCACCAGGGAAGCCCCAAAGCAGATTTTTTTTAAAGACAATTTTTTTAGAGCATTTTTAGTTTCACAACAAGTTAAGAGAAAAGTATAGGGATTTCCTATATGCCCCCAGCCCCCACACATACATAACCTCCCCCATTATCCACACCCTCCACCAGATGGTGCATTTGTTACAACTGATGAACCTGAATTGACACCTCATCATCCCTCAGGGTCCATAGTTTACATCAGGGCTCACTCTTGGTGTTGTGCATTCTGTGGGTTTGGACAAACGTATAATGACATGTATCCACCATTGTAGTATCACACAGAGTCGTTTTACTACCCTCAAAATTCTCTGTGCTTCACCTATTCACCCCTCCCTCCCTCAACCCCTGGCACCCACTCATCTTTTCACTGTCACTGTCTCCATCGTCTTTTCCAGAGTGTCGTAGAGTTGGAATCGTACGGTATTGTAGTTTTTTCTGACTGTCTTCTTTCACTTAGTAATATACACTTATGGTTCCACCATGTCTTTTCATGGCTTGATATTTCATTTCCTTTTATCACTGAATAACATTCCACTATCTGAGCATACTGCAGTGTATTTATCCATTCACCTGCTGAAGGACACCTTGGTTGCTTCCAAGTCTTGACAGTTGTGAATAAAGCTGCTTTAAACATCTGTGCGCAAGTTTTTGTGTGGACATGAGTTTTCAGCTCCTTTGGATAAATACCAAGGAGCAGAGTTGCTGCATCACATGGTAAGAGTGTGATTCGTTTGGTAAGAAACTGTCAAACTATCTTCCAAAGTGGCTGCACCATTTCACATCCCCACCAGCAGTGAATGAGAGTTCCTGTTGCTCCACATCCTCACCAGCATTTGGTGTTGCCAGTGTTCTGGATTTTGGCCATTCTGAGAGTGATATCGTGGTATCTCATTGTTTTAATTTGCACTTCCCTGGTGACATACGACGAGAAGCATCTTTTCATGTGCTTATTTGCCATCTGTATATCTTCTTTGCTGAGATACCTGTTTAGGTCTTTGGCCCATTTCCAGTTGGGTTGTTTGTTTTCTTACTGAGTTTTAAGAGTTCTTTGTATATTTTGATTAATTGTCCTTTATCAAATGTGTCTTTTGCAAATATTTTCTCCCAGTCTGTGGCTTGTCTTCTTCTCTTGAAGTTGTCTTTTGTAGAACAGATGTTTTTAGTTTTAATGAAGTTCAGCCTATCAATTTTCTCTTTTATGGATCGTGCCTTTGGTGTTGTATCTGAAAAGGCATCACCAGGCCCAAGTCATCTAGGTTTTCTCCTCTGTTATCTTCTTGGAGTTTTACAGTTTGCACTTTACATTTAGGTCTATGATGCATTTTGAGTTAATTCCTGTGAGGGGTGTAAGGTCTGTGTCTAGATTCATCTTTTGCTTGTGGATGGGTGTCCAGTGGTTCCAGCACCATTTGTTGAAGAGACTGCCTTTGCTCCATTGTATTGCTTTTGGCCCTTTGTCCAAGGTCAGTTGACGGTATTTGTGTGGGTCTATTTCTGGGCTCCCTGTTCTGTTCCATTGATCTATGTGTCTATTCTTTCCCCAGTAGCACACTGTCTTCATTACTATAGCTTTTTAGTAAGTCTTGAAGTCGGGTAGTCAGTCCTCCGACTTTGTTCTTCTCCTTCAATATTGTGTTGACCATTCTGGGTCTTTCGCCTCCTCTCCATGTGAACTTTAGAATCAGTGTGTTGATACTCATGAAATAATGTGCTGGGATTTTGATTGGGAATGTGTTGAATCTACAGATCAAGTTGGGAAGAACTGACATCTTGACAGTATCGAGTCTTCCTATCCATGAACAGGGAATATCTCTTCCATATTTAGTTCTCCTTTGATTTAATTCATCATTGTATGTATTATGTTAGATTTATATCTAAGTATTTCACTTTTTGGGTGCTAATGTAAATGGTATTGTGGTGTTTTTTTTTTGTTTTTTTGTTTTTTGCGGTACCCGGGCCTCTCACTGTCGTGGCCTCTCCCGTTGCGGAGCACAGGCTCCAGACGCGCAGGCTCAGCGGCCATGGCTCACGGGCCCAGCCGCTCCGCGGCATGTGGGATCTTCCCGGACCGGGGCACGAACCCGTGTCCCCTGCATCGGCAGGCGGACTCTCAACCACTGTGCCACCAGGGGAGCCCCGGTATTGTGTTTTTAATTTGAAATTCCATTTATTCATTGTTGGTTTATAGGAAAGCGATTGAATTTTTTTTTTCTTGGTTGCGCCCTGCGACGTATGAGATCTTAGTTCCTCGACCAGGGATAGAACCTGTACCCCCTGCAGTGGAAGCGTGGAGTCTTAACCACTGGACTGCCAGGGAAGTCCCGCAGTTGAATTTTATATATTAACCTTGTATCCTGCAACCTTGCTGTAGCCGTTTATTAGTTCCAAGAGTTGTTTGTTTGTTGCCAGTTCTTTTGGATTTTCTGCATAGATGATCATATGATCTATGAACAAAGACAGTTTTATTTCTTTTCCAATCTGCATACCTTTTATTTCCTTTTCTTTTATTGCACTGGTCAGGAGGACTTCCAGTTGAAAGCAGTGGTGAGAGGGAACATTCTTGCCTTGTAACAGATCTTAGTGGGAAAGCTTTGAGCTCCTCATCATTAAGTACGATGTTAGCTGTTGGTTTTTTGTAGGTTATCAAGTTGAAGAACTTCATTTCTGTTCCTTTATTGAGAGTTTTGATCACGAATTGGGGTACTTGGGGAAGAGTCATCAGGCAGCAGCCTCCCTGGGACGCTGGAGGAGCCCTCCTGGCAGGGAGAGCCTGAGGGAGACTCCTGGCCTGTCCAGGCCTCGGGATGGACTGTCACTCTTCTCAGTCCCCGAGTGAGTCCAGGGTTCTGAGAAGAGCATTTCTGGAACTGGACCCCAAGGGCAAGCCCCCTCCCTGGCCTGGGGTTTAGGTGACAAGCGCCAGTGTCGCTGCCCAGGGGACCTGGCCCTGCCCGAGCCCCCGGGGGCTTTCGGGACTTTCAGGGGTGATTTTTGGTGCTTGCGTTAGAAGGCAACCCTCCCCAACCAGGGGTGCCCCGCTCTGGGGAGGGGGTGGGCTGGTGGCCACACGCTGTGGGTGGGGAAGAGGGAAGTGCCTGCTGGGTGGCCGTGGCGGTGGGGGCAGGGGCCGAGCCTTGGTGCAGGGTGTGAGGTAGGAGGAAGAGTGGGTCTGGGGGCTCCCCGGGAAGCAGTGGCCTGGGTGACACTTGTTCATCAGGCAGCCCCCGTGCCTCAATGTCCTGGTGAGTGATTCTGGGTGCTGTATTGAGATGGTAGACCTCTGGCTCCCCTGACCGTGTCATTTTCCATATGATCGGAATTTGATAGCAGACATTTATGTTCACCACACTCTTACCATGGAAACCAGGGGTCACTTTTCCTGTGGCAAAGCCCGACATGTTCCAGAGCAGGTTGAAGCCCTTTGGGGTTGGATGTGGTGTGAGTGCTGCCTTTACAGCAGAGAGGAGAAGGGCTTGGTATCTCAGCATCGTGGGCAGGTGTTCCTTTTGTAAGATTTTACCACCCCACTTGTAGGTCAGGTTCTCTAAAATGAGGCTGTGCCTCTGAAGGTCTCCCTGAGTGTAGTTTCAGACCAAGAATCCACCGAAGACATTGTCCTGTTTTGCTCGGTTAGGGTTTTCTCCTTCCTTGCACGTGAACTTACAATTTCCTTTTCAGGTTTAGGGTTCCCGTTCTAGGGGCAGGAAAGTAAGGCGAACACAGTGGGTCTTCCCTGTCTAATCTCTAGACTCTCACCCCTGCTGGCGAGGAGTGTGAAAATCCAGTAGCTTTAGGAGAAGCCCGCACTCTCAGTGCCTGCTCTCTCTCGGGGGAGGCCTCCTCTCCAGAGGGGGTGGCATCTCAGGGCTGGGGCACAGGCTGCTGGGTGGCCTCCCTGAGGAGACAGGGCGTCGGCCCGCCCGCCGCGGGATGGCAGGCGCTGGATGCAGAGTCCCGGGAAGCGAAAGTGCGTCCCACTCGCAGTGACACTGAAGTCACCGTCCTAAAAGCAAAGAGAAACGTAGAAAGCAGGTGGCGATCTTTCTACCTGTAGCTTAGGAAAAGATTTCCTGGGACACAGGTGGCTGAACCATCGAAGAAAAGATCAGTAAACTGGATTTGAGAATTAAAGGAAAGCTATTGCTAGCTGACAGACATTGTTAAGAAAATGGAAGGCAGGCTGTGAAGTGAGATGAGCTTGTGTCCAGAATACAGCTCAGTAGTAGGAAGACAGCTCTGTTCAGGAGGGACAGAAGTTTGGAATAGACACAAGAGAAGTTACAGAAATGGCCAGCAAGCACACGGAAAGTCATCAGAGGAATGCAAATTAAAGCCCCCGTGGGACTCCTCCACTGCTTCCACCTACACCGACGCAGGTAGAACGAGAGGGACCGACCGTACCTCCTGTGGGTGGATGTGGAGATCGTGGAGCCCTGTGGGGTGAGTGCCAGCGGGGACAGCCAGGCAGGCGGAGACAGCTTGGCAGCTGCTTGAAAAACGCGGCATGTGCTCATGGTGTCCAGCCCCCCCTCCAAGAGAAGTGAGACGTGTGTCCTCTCGGGGCTCGCTGGTCGCGTTGGCAGCAGCCCTGTTTTATAACAGCCCACGCTGGAAGTGACCTAAATGTCCACCAGGTGGTGAGCGGTGCACACGGTCTGTCCACATAGTGGGACATGACTTAGGATACAAAGGAATGGAGTAGGCCACGTGCCACGGTACGGAGGGATCTCAGCGTCGTCCACCAACTGTGAGAAGCCAGACACAGGACCGGCTATGATACGGTTCCGTTTATGTGAAATTCTAGCAAAAGCTATGCTGTAAAACAGTGGTTGCCTGGTCAGGGGTGATGGCTGTGTGCTGCCCAGAGACTTTCCAAGTTGATGGAAATGTTTCAAACCTTGATTATGACAGTGGGTACACAACTATATGCATTTGTCCAAGCTCACCAGGTTGTACACTTTAGATGGGTATATTTTGTTCTTTGTTAACTGTTTCAGTACAGCTATACGAGAAGAGTTCTTGGTGCCTCCTTTTCTTCCTGCCTTGGTGTTGCATGATGTCCCGGGGGAAAGAAGGGTAGGTAGTTGGAGCTGGAGTTACAGTCTGTGTTCTCGTGTGTTTGTGTGGGATACCAGTGTCCGCCCTCTCCTAAAACCAGGGTGCAACAGAGCAAGGAGTCGAGACTGCTGTTGAGGGGCTTCTTTGAAACGGCTTAATTGCCCTCTGGGTCTGACACTGGTTACTTAATCTCGCTTTTCTTATTTTTAAAATAGAGAGCTAGAACACCAGGAAGCCCGTTTGCCTGAGCTAAGGGGACGTTTATCAGCTGTGCCTGTGAGGAGTTACTTTCCCCCTGGAGCCCCTGGGGGCAGTGATGTGTCAGGGACTGACGGGACCACCCACATTGCTTCCATTTTGCTTCTGTTTAAGTGGAAGCATCCGTCTAGTCTTCATCGGAGGAAGTTGAGTGTCCGACAGGGGTGGTCTTCCTCTGGGCCTGCCTGTCCCAGAAGTGGCCATTGTAAGGTATAGCTTACCCCCTCAGTACTTGCAGACCAACAAGATAACATCTGGTCTCCAAATACATGCCCATCATAGAAAATTTGATAAACACAGAAAAGTATGGGAAAGGAATGGTTAATAATATGTATTTCTGTCACCAAGAGGTCATTATAATTATCTCTGACACGTTGTTTCCTGATTTCCAGAATTTCCCAGGTCCTTAACTATCCTCTGGTGTAAACATAATTTTAGTGGCTGTGTACCTAAGTTAACATTCGTTCACTCTTCAGTACTCGCCTAGTGCCAGGCCTGTCGTGTGTGGCGGGGACCCTGCTGAAAGGGGAAGCTGTGCTGGGGTGGGCGTGAGCACCAGTGGTGTGAGCAGCGGAGGGTGGCCTGGCAGGTTCCTAGCCTGCCTGTCCGGGGGGCTCTCGGCATCTGACACACCAGGTATGTCTTCACGTGTGTGTCTCCTTGCAGCCTTGACTGCATCTGGGATTCGTCTCCGTGTATCGTAAGGCGAGTGAACCTCGCGGCGTTTCTGGAGGTGCCTCTTTGTTCGCTGCCTCCCGTCTCTGCACTGGGGGCCGTGGGCTGGGTGGGGGGCCCGGCCTCCGCTCTGTGCTGCTGGGCAGGGAGCGCTCGCTGTGTCCTGTGCTCTGGGCCCCAGGCCTGGATGCAGACTTTTCCCAAGGAGCCTGGGAACGGTCTTTAAAGGAAAATGGCTCTGGAAACACCAAGGGCTGGGGCCAGGTCGTGTGTCCTGTCACTGTTGTGCACTCTGTGACGGAAGGGAGCTCCTGTCAGTGTTTCCAACATAGCAGGTTCCCCCCCATAGATTCTTTGAGATTATATTTGTATCTCTTCTCTTGCACGGAGCATCTTGAATCCTGATCATATACACGTATTTATCACTTGGCTTATTCTACCATATACTTAGAGATAGTTTCAAGATTATAAGAGTAAGACTGCAGTAAAGTTTAAGGCTTCTTTGTGGTTCTTTGTGTGCTCAAGACTCCATTGAAATTCTTTTGTGTGTGTGTGTTATGCTACCAAATTGATACATGGTTTAGTTTTTTTTTTAATTAATTCATTTTTATGTATTTATTTTTGGCTGCACTGGGTCTTTGTTGCTACGTGTGGGCTTTCTCTAGTTGAGGTGGGCAGAGGCTACTCTTCATTGCGGTGCGCGGGCTTCTCGTTGCGGTGGCTTCCCTTGTTGCGGAACACGGGCTCTAAGCACCCGGGCTCAGTAGTTGTGGCTCGTGAGCTCTAGAGCACAGGCTCAGTAGTTGTGGCACACGAGCTTAGTTGCTCCACGGCATGTAGGATCTTCCCGGACCAGGGCTCGAACCCGTGTGCCCTGCATTGGCAGGTGGACTCTTAACCACTGAGCCACCAGGGAAGTCCCCATGGTTTAGTTTTGTTTGTTTGTTTTGTTTGACTTTGTTTTCAACTCCCTGTTTTTTTGTTTGCTGTAATTTTGTGTCTTGAACGTGTGAAGCATTTTCACGGTGGGAAGAGGCTGAGCTCTGTGGAAGCACTTCCACCTCTAGTTCTGCCTCTCCTCTTCCCCTGGAGGGATAATTTAAAACGTTTTAATTTTCATTAGTTTGTGGGCCATCTTTTCAAGTATGTCTTTTTGTAAAAATAAGTGTGTGCACACAGAGATGTGTTCTTTTTCCCCCTTTTTCTTACACCAAAGGTGGCATATACATTGACTTGAACCTTGATTTTTTTCTGACAGTATAACCTGGAGATCATTCTCTGGTGGCATTTTATTTTAATTGAAAAAACAAGTTTTATATCTAGTACACTCTGAGAAGAAATTACTTTTCGTAGTGCCACCTTCCTGCACAGTTCAAGCACTAAAACGTAAACGTAGTTTTGGAAGGGAATGGGTTCAAAAAGTGCATTAGACCTTTCCCTGCAGGGTCAAAAGCATCCATAAGCATAAGTCACCTGTGCCAGGGAGTGTTGGGCTGCAGGCGGTGGCTGGTCCTGCTCGTGGAGGTGCAGCTGTGTGGTTCCAGTCCAGTCTGCTGTGTGCTTGGAACGGGGCCTCAGCTTCCCGGGGTGACGCAGAAGCCAGGTCCATGGTGTCTGAGGGCCGAGGGGCTCATCTTTAAATACTCTTCAGCACACATAAAATCTTTTGAGGGAGGGTATGCTTTCCATACAACAAAACGGACCCATTTTGAGCACAACAGGTTGAGTTTTGAGAAGTGGGTGCCCTGTCTGTCCACCGTCATGACCGAGATGCAGGTCGCTCGTTCATCCCTAGTACACCCTGAGTCCAAGCAAGTGTTCTTTTTGCTTTTGTGTCACTGCCGTTTGGTTTTTGCCTTTCTAAGATTTCATTTGTGCGGGATCGTGCATCACGTGCTTTCTGGTGTCCGGCGCTCTTCCCCCCGTGCGTGCTTTGAATTCATCCACGTGGCTGCGTGTATCCGTGATGCTTTGTTCGTGCTGAGCAGCGTTGCACGTTTGGACACACACCGTACGTTAATTCATTCACCAGTGGGTGGCCAGTGGGTCGCTTCCCATTTTTGGCTGTGGTGATTGATGCTTCTTTGAACGTTACTGCCCGGGCTTCGTGTGGACGTATGTGTGGACATCCTTTCCTCTTGGGTGAATATCAGGGGTGGAATTGCTGCCTTGTGTGGAAAGTGGATGTTCATTCTCGTCAGAAGCCACCCCCCACTGCTTTCCTGAGTGGTCGGTCTGCAGTGCACGAGAGTCCCTGTGGCTGCATGTCGAGCCAGCGCTGGGCGTGGGAAGGCTGTTTCATGTTAACCGTTCTTGTGGGTGTGCAGTGGTATCTCATTGTGTTTATTTTTTAAAGTCTGTTTTATTGAGGCGCAGTTTTCATACAGTAAAATTTACCCTTTTCAGGGTATAGTTCTTTGAGGTTTAGCAAACCTAAATTATGTAGCCATCACCACAATCAAGAGACAGAACCGTTCCAGAGCCTGGAAAAATTTTCCCCCTGCCCCTTGCCTTGGTAGTTAGCCCCTCCTCCACCCTCCCTACCCTGGCAACCAGCAATCCGCATCTCTGTGATTGTGCCTCTTCTAGAATTTTATGCAAATGAAATTATACAAGAGTAGTCTTTTCTGTCTGGCTTCTTTCACTTAGCAGAGTGCTTCTGAAATTTTCCAAGTTGTTGCATGTATCAGCACATGCCTTTTTGTTGTAAAGTAGTATTCCACGCTGTGGATATACACTGCATTTTATTCATCTAGTTACCAGTTGGTGGATATTTCGGTTGTTTCCAGCTTTTGGCTATTAAGAATAGTGCTTCTAGGAAGCTGTATAACTGAAACTAACACAGTGTTGTAAATTTAAAAAAAAAAAGAATATTGCTTCTATAAGCTTTGCCTGTAAGTCTTTGTATGGACATAAGTTTTAATTTCTCCTGGGCAGCTACACAGGAGTGGGATTGTCGGGTGTGGTAGGTGAGTATTTAACTTTTTAATCTGCCAAGATGTTTTCCAGAGTGGCTGTACTCTTTTACATTCCCACCAGCAGTATGTGATGGTTGTTTCAAATCCCTGCCGTTAATATGGTCAGTATTTTAAATCTTAGCCGATTTCATGGGTGTGTAATGCTATCTCATTATGGTTTTAATTTGCATTTCCCTAATGACTAATGTTGTTTGAGCATCTTTTCACGTGCTCATTTTTCATTTGCGTATCTTTCCTGAAGTGTCTGTTCAGATCGTGTGTTTTTTTTGTGTTGTTCGTTTTGTTATTATTGGTTTGGTAAGAGTTTTAAAAACATAGATACAAGTCCTTTATCAGATAGAATTGTTTTATAGATGTTTTTTCTTAGTCTGTGTTTGCCTTTTCATTTACTAACAATATATTGCAAAGAGCAAGTTTTCAATTTTAATGAAGTCCAGCTTATCAGTTTCTTTCAGTGTTCACATTATGTCTTATCAAAGGAATTTTTGCCTAACCCAGAGCACAAGGATTTTCTCCCATGTATTCTTACAGGGTTTTTATGGTTTTAGCTTTTACTCAATCCAAGTCAAGTTCATTTGGGGATAGTTGTAAGGTAGGGGGTTGAGATTAATTTTTTTCCGCATAGAATATCTAGTTGTACCAGCCCTATTTGATGGAAAGATCTTCCTCTCTCTGTTGAATTATCCTGCCACTTTTACTGAAAATCAATTGACCATGTATGTGTGGTCTTTATTTATGGATTGTATTGTGTCGCATTTATTTACCTATGCAGTACAACAGTGCGTGATTAGTGTAGCTCAGTCATAGTAAGTAAGTCTTGGACTCGGGTAGCGTGAGTCCTCTGACTGCTCTTCTTTTTCAAAAATGTTTGGGGGTACTTGGGTCTTTTGCGTTTCCATGTAAGTTTTAGAATCAGCTTGTCTGTTTCCACAAAGAAGTCTTCTGATATCTTGCCTGGGATTGTATCGAATCTGTAAACCAGATTTATGATAATTGACATCTTAACAACATTGGTGGAACTTCCCTGGCGGTCCAGTGGTTAAGACCTCACCTTCCAATGCAGGGTGTGTGGGTTCAATCCCTGGTTGGGGAGCTAAGGTCCCACATGCCTCATGTCCAAAAAAACCAAAAAAACGTAAAACAGAAGCAGTGGTGTCACAAATTAAATAAAGACTTTAAAAAATGGTGCACATCAAAAAAAAATCTTTAAAAAAAACAAAACCAAAACCAAAAACATTGGCTTCTGATCTATGAACATGGTATACCTCTCGCGTTTATTTAGGTCTTTCACTATTTCTCTCAGAATTATTTTATAGTTTTCAGTGTTTATGTCTTTAACATGTTTTGTTAAACAAACATATCTTTGAGTATTCATATTTTTATGCTATATAAATGGTACTTAAAAAAATTGCAATTTGGGCTTCCCTGGTGGCGCAGTGGTTGAGAGTCCGCCTGCCGATGCAGGGGACACGGGTTCGTGCCCTGGTCCGGGAGGATCCCACATGCCGCGGAGCAGCTGGGCCCGTGAGCCATGGCCGCTGAGCCTGCGTGTCCGGGACGGGAGAGGCCACAACAGTGAGAGGCCTGTGTACCGCAAAAAAAAAAAAAAAAAAAAAATTGCAATTTCCCATTATTTGTTGCTAGTATTTAGAAATACAGTCGCTTTTTAAGTATTGACCTTACATCCTGTTAGTGTGTCTAACTCATATATTAGTTCTTGTAGCAGTTTTGTGGATTCCTTAAGATTTTCTACAAAGGCAACCAACCGTATTGTCTGCAGCAAAGAGAGGCTTCCTTCTTCCTTTCTGTTCTGCATAGCTTTATTTTTCTTCTCACTATATTGCACCAGCTGAGACCTCTAGTATAACGTTGAATAGAAGCAATGGGGAGGGACGTTTTTGCCTTGTTTCCGATTTGGGGTGAATTGTACTCAGACTTTTTTCCATTGAATGTATGATACTAGCTGTAGGATTTTCATAGATGTCCTTTACTGGGTTGAGGAATTCCCTTCTATTCCTAGTTTGGTGAGAATTTTTGAATGGATGTTTAATTTGTCCAGTGCCTTTCTTCATGTATTGAGATGCTCTTGTGGATTTTCTTTTTTAGTCTGTTAATGAGGTGTTAACGTGGATTTGATTTTGAATGTTAAAAGCATGGCGTGTTCCTAGGATAAACCCCACTTGGCCATGAAGTAGTACCATTTCATGTACTGTTATATTTGATTTGCTAAAATTTTTCTGTGAGTTTGTGAGGGCTCTTGGTGTTGTCTTCTTGAAGTATCGCTGTCTGGCTTTGGTTCATGAGTGATGCTGGTCACAGCAGTTTACCTGCCTACACGCAGAGCTCCTGTCTGTTTACATCCCTGACAGCACTTGGTGTTGTCAGAGTTTTCAATTCTTCAGACCTAGTGCGTATGAAATGCTGTCACACTATTGTTTTAGTTTTCGTTTCCTTTTCCTTCAGTGTCGAGGAAGTTGACATCATTTTGTATGCTTACTGCTGTTTGTGGGTATCCTTCTGTGAAATGTCTGTTTATGTCCTTTTGCCCAGTTTTCTTTGGAATTTTCATGTTAATTTGTAGGAATTCTGTTTATATTCTGCTTACGACTCCTTTATAGGTCATGTATGTGGTCGGTGTGTTCTTTCGGTTTGTGGCTGGTCTTTTCACTTTCTTTATGGTATCTTCTGATGAATAGGAGTTCTTGATTTTAATGGAGTGGAATCTGTCTTTTTCTTTATGGCAAATACCTTTTTCAGTCATGTTTAAGAAACACTTTCTTAAACCCAAGGTCATATGAATGGTCTCCTGTATTTTCTTCTAAAATTTTAGTGTTTGCTTCCACTTTTATGTCTTTAATCCTCCTGGAATCAGACTTGCATGTGGTGTGTTAGAGTTCCGTTTTCACTTTTCTTCCATTTGGATAAACAGTCGTCCTGGTACTATTTACTTGAATGACCTTCCTTGTCTCACTAATCTGCATGTCCCTTCTGTAATATTTCAAGTCTTATATCATGTAGGGATCTGTTTCTGGGCTGTCGGTAGTTTTCTCTTGGTTTATTTGTCTTTTCATCAGTACCATCATGTCCATAAATAGTGTAGCTTCATGCTGACTCTAGGTGTCTACTGGGGCTGGTATCCCACTAGGTTCTTCCTGAGAATTGTCTATGCTAGTCTTGGTATTTTTTTTGTTTTTCTTCTTTTTGTAGTCTTGGTATTTTGATCTTGCTTATAAATTTTTGCATCAACTCTTTGAGGCCCAGGTTATTTTGATCAGAATTTTATCGCTCTGTGGGTCAATTTGGGAAGGATTGCCATCCACAGTATAGTGCTTAGTGTATTCATGAATAGGGCATATCCCTCTCCTTAGGTCTTCTATAACATCTTTCAATCAAGTTTTATATATTCTTTCCCGTATAGGTCTTACACATATTGTGTTAGATTCATTCCAGGACACTCTTAAGTTTATTCCTGTTATTGTAAATAGTAGTTTTTCAAAATTGTATTTTCTGATTCTTTGTTGATGAAATATTGAATTGTAGTTGAATTTTGGATATGGACTTTAAATATAGCGATGTTATCAAGCACTTTCATTTAAAAATGTATGTGCAGGGGCTTCCCTGGTGGCGCAGTGGTTGAGAGTCCGCCTGCCGATGCAGGGGACGCGGGTTCGTGCCCTGGTCCGGGAGGATCCCACATGCCGCGGAGCGGCTGGGCCCGTGAGCCATGGCCACTGAGCCTGCGCGTCCGGAGCCTGTGATCCGCAACGGGAGAGGCCACAGCAGTGAGAGGCCCGTGTACAACAAGAAAAAAAAAGAAAAGTATGTGCAGATTTTTTGGGGGGCGTTATATGTAGAGAATCCTATTGTATGCAATTAGTGATAGTTTTATTTCATTCCAGTCCTCATGTTCCCACTTCTCGACCTGTCTGTCCTCTGGTTTGTGGGGCTTGCTGGGATCTCTGGTTATGGTCTTGGGTAGAAGGGGTGCTGACTGGCACCCTTGAATTGTTCCTGATATCAGAGGAAATGCTTCTAATGATTTACCATTGGAGACAGGAGTTTGTAGGTTTATTTCATCAAGTTAAGGAAGTTCCTTGCCATTCCTCATTTTCTAAAGTTGTTTACTTTTCTTGGCGGAGGATGTTAATTTTTTTAGTCCATTGGACTTTGAGTTTGTCAAATGCCTGTTATGCTACTGTGGGTGCTTCAGTTACTTAAAACCCAGCAGTGTTGCTGGTCAGCTCCTGCCCATCCTGGTCCTCTGGCTTCTCCTGCCACCCCGTGCTCCCTGGAGAGCATTGAAGCCAGCAGCTGGGGGCCATGACCCGCTGCCTGGGCCCGCGTCCCTCCTGTCTGGTGGCCGAGGGGTCTTGGATCTCAGCCCTCGGGTCCCCTTGGCTCTCTCCTCAGCATGTCCCTCAGGTGGTCTTTGCCTGCCTTGCTGGGACGTGGGGGGCTCTCCCCTGCGTCTCCTGACAGCCAGCCCCCACTCTTTCTTCCTGGGTCATTTTGGTGTTGCTTCCTTCGGGAAACCAGGCCCCTCAGATTAGAGCAAGAACATCTCCTGGTTGCACAGTGCCGGGCACCTCCCCTTTGTAGCATTGGCTGTGGCACTGATGGATCACATTGCTTGGTTGTAGGGCTGATGGGAGGCGGTGGGCTGCTGGCTGGTGCCTGCCTTCCCCGCCGTGTAGGAAGCCCCAGCCCGGTGTGTGTTTCTGGTTCTCGTCGGGCTCCGCACAGCCCGGCACACAGTAGGGTAGGTCCTCAGTGAGCTGGCGGGCTGGCTGAGGGGATGAATGAATGTAGTTCAGAGTCCCTTGTTTTGTTCCGTCTTCTCCTCGGGTGTTTTCAACAAGTGAGGCGGCCAGGTAGCTGAGGTTGGCCATAAACGCTGTGGCGTGTGTGCTGTCTGCCGCCTGACCGTAGTCCCCTGGAAACTGTGCACGGGGTTCACACACTGCTCAAAGTGTGTTGACAACAAGTAGACCCACACTTGGAGTTCAGTTAGCTGCCGCAGACCAGGCCTCGTGCGGGCCCTCGGCCTGGACGCCGGAGCCCGGCCCTGCAGCGGGCAAGCTCTGTCTGGGGCAGTGGGCCGTGCTTCCCACCTTCGGCTCTCAGATCAGCCCTGGTCTGGCCTCTGGCTAAAGGCCGATTTACTGAGCAGTTGAACACCTGAAAGGGTGGAGGTGTTTGTATCAATCTGGACAGACCTGTGGAGTTTGGGTAAGAGAAGCTGGTACTCACCCGTCCGTGGAATCAGAGCTTGCTGAGTCACATGCCACGGCGGGTAACTCCGATAGAGTGGGTTCTTTTCTCTTTGCTTACTGATCTTGAGAAAGGCCCGGGACGTTCCTCCGGAGCATCCTGTGTGTTCTCCACCTGTCCTGTTTCCGGAGCTGCTCTTGACACGCGCACAGCTTTGCGGGGGAGGCGGGTGCTTCAGGCACCCGCCTGCTGGCTGCATCCCTGAGGTCGGGAGGAGCATCTGCTCGTCCTTCTTTTGTTTATTTACACACGTTCTTACTCTAGGAAGAACGTCAGATGAATAATAAGAATAATAGAAGATAAAGTTAAGAGAAGGTCAGGGGAAAGGGAAGGTAAAGGAAAGATAGAATGGAACAGGCTGAGGGAGGAGTGCTCACCTGGGGCTCTGTCGGCTGCCGTGGGGGGGGCGGGTGGAGGGCACCGATTGGCTTCTGCCAGTCAAAGCAAAGGGAGCAAAGTACTGTTTGAGTGGAGGTCAGAATCCGCCGATGAGAGAACACCGTAAAATGGGGCCTGGGTACAAGTTCTCCCTTAGTGTGGAATATTTAGAACTTTGGACGTGGGCACACGGTGAAATACGCTCAGGCTTCTGCCAAGAGTGCAGGAATGCTCAAGGCAGGTTCACCCAGGCCCGCAGGATGCTCGCTGGCTGTCCTCACGGGAGGGCCGTCTTGGCAGCTGATTCGCAGGCTCTGGGCCACTGGCTCTGGTGCTGGGAGGGTGGGGTTTGGATGCCCCAAAACCTCATCCTTGGCCACTTTGTGGGTCCAGGGCCCCCAGAGGAGGAACTCGGGGAAGCCTCTGAGGCCCATGGATTTCAGGGATTTTGAAAATGTGAGGAACTGGGAACCCACTGTTGGCTGCTTGAAGTGAGGACGTAAGAGACGGCAGAGGTGGGATCCGGGCGGGAGGCGTCCTCCACAGAGGCGTTCCACCGAAAGGCGCCCGGAGAGACCTGCAGGTCACACAGCCATTCCCCGTTTGCCGCACGTGTACAAGCAGGGGTGAGGGCATTCGGCCAGGTGTGCTTAGTTAGGCAGATGCACGGACATCGGAAAGTCAAGGGCCGTGGACACTACGGCGGGGCTGAGGCCCGTGTCCCTGGTGAGGTTGGAGGAGAGAGAGCTTCCCTCCGTAGTGCTGTGCTGTCAGGGGCGCCAGACGCGTCCTTTTGGGGGAACATTGTTTTCCCTCTACCACCCAGAAGAGGAGTGGGATGACAAGGCGCTTGGGGCCCCGGAGCCCTGCACTCGTGAGGCCCTGCCAGCCCCAGACACACGAGGCAGCATGGAGTGTCCGAGACGGGTGGCACAGCATGTGGGCCACGGAGCAGCACTGGCAGCTGAGCCACGCAGGTGGCACCCTCGGTGGTGGACCTTGGGGAAGAGGGAGGTGGAGGTGGCCCCAAGGGTTGAGGGGACCTCGGGGCCTGTGGGGTGTGGCCCCCCCCGAAAGCCCATTACCCCAGCGCTCCCTGGTGCTCTTTTTCTTTTTGTGGTTTCATTTAAATGACAGAGTGACCCTAGAGCTAATTTAAAGAACTGTGGACACATGTCTTCTCCTGAGATGTCAGCACCCTTAGGTGTATCTTCTTTTTTGTTTGTTTCTTTTGGCCGCACTGCGTGGCAGGCAGGGTCTTAGTTCCCCAACCAGGGATCAGATCTGTGCCCCCTGCAGTGGAAGCGTGGAGTCTTAACCACTGGACCGCCAGGGAAGTTCCCCTTAGGTGTATCTTGACCGTCGTTTTTCATTTCTCAAGTGCATAACTGAGCACGCACACGTGACTTTTACACGAGCCAGTCACGTGTGTTGTTCTGCCGTTGTCTTTTCACGTCACGTTGCACATCAAGGGCACGTGTCCCCGCCAGTGCATGGGTGGACTGCCTGTGGACACCATATGGGTACAGCAGAGTCGCGGCCACTTGGCCCCTGAAGGCGAGTGTCCCACTGCACGGGGATCCAGAACAGCTAGCGCCGGGTCAGGGGACACGTGTCACAATGTTGGTGTTGCCAGAAAGATCCTCGCAGGGACGTGTGTGCCCCGTGCCCGCCCTGTGCCGGGGCGGAGGGCAGAGATGACCCTGAGCCGCGTCTGGGGCAGGTGAAGGTCGTCGCCTGAAACCTGCCCCCTCGCTCGTTAGTGAGGTCCAGCGTCTGCTGTTCGGCCCTTCGTGTTGCTTTTGGGAATTGCGAGATAGACGTTTTCATGGTCAGTTTTTAAAGTAGATAAGACGGCTGTGGTTACTGGCAACTTAGTCAAGTTTTAGAGCAAAATTTTGTTTTCAGAAATTATTCCAGCCTGTACGGGCATGCTTGACGTGGGAAAGACCCCCTCCGTCCCCGACCCCCACCTGCCACCCTGCCTTCGTTCTCATTCTCCAGCCTGCCCCGTGGGACAGCTCTGCGGGGTGTGTGCCCGTGTGCACACAGTAGCGAGGTTCTGAAACGCAGCATCCGAGGAGCCCCAGAGGACGCCTCGCCTCACTTCAGATCATGGCTCAGTGTCACCAAGACAGTGAGAGTCACCGTGTGAAGTGAAGAGAAGTTAGAAGTAACGTGCGGGGGCCTGAGTCTCCGGAGCGCGACCCCTGCACGGTGTTTGTGTGGGGGACGCTTTGCGTCCCCCCTCCCCTGGGACGCCAGCCTGCGGCCCGCTCACTGGCCCTCCTGGTGCCGCTGCGTGCGCCGTCCCTGACGGTCTGGCCGGCTCCACACGCATGTCACCTTGACGTGGCTGTGCCCCACAGAGCGCTGTTCTCCCTGCTGTCCAGCCCCCAGGTCAGTCCCTGGCCGCTGTAGGTCATCTGGTTTCTGCCCCTGGCCTTACTGGGCTGTCTGTGCCTGGAGGCCGGGCGTGTGCACGGGGGCTGTGTGTGCCGGGTGCCCCAGGCAGATAGCAGGGTTCCTGCTACCGGGGGCTGGGACCTGAGCTCCTGTGGAAGTAGGGTTATAGGGACACACCTGTTTACCTTGCCCTCCCCCTCCCCTCTTCCCTCTTCCCTCCCTCAACCAAGCTCACGTCACCTCTGGTTGCATCTCTACATAGCGAAGCATTTCCCGCCTCCAGTTTTCATTTTGAGAAATTTAAAACTTACAGAAAAGACTAATACAGTGAATACCTGCGTACTCTCCCTCTAGAGTCACCTGTTCCTGACGGTTTTATCAAAGCGATTTAAGCTGTCGCTGACATGGGGGTGAGCGGCTGCGCCTCTGGTGTGTATTGTTGGAGCCATTGGGTAAAGCATGTAACGCGCAGCCACCGTGGGGAAGGACGTCTGTGGGTGGATGTCGGCAGCTTTAGGTTATGGTCTGTAAGAGGGGTCCACTTCCAGCGGGCGCTGCCTTAACAAACAAAACCCACACACAAGTTGTGTGTTACATGTAAACACATACACACATTAGTCATTTCTTAATCTTATCAAAGTATGTTAGTCATTTAAAGTTAACGTGTACTTAAAGAGAATTTAAGGAAGTAACATTTGAGGGGTGTATTGCGGCCTGGAGCAGCCCTGGTGGGACAAGGGCCGGAACACCCCGTGGGGCCGGCATTGTGAACCCCTGTGGTTCTGTGCCCTGTCAGCCGCACTGAGCTTCCACTTAGCAGGTGCAGGAGGCCAGGGTGCTGGGTCCAGCCCTTCAGGGAGACCCAGCTGCAGGAGCAGGGTGCACGGAACCCCAGACCGTGGGGTGGGGTCTGTGATGAGTGGGGGTTAGGAGGCAGCTGGGAAAGAGGAAGGTTCCAGGCGGAGGCCCTGTGTGCGTGCACGTGCGTGGTGGGGTCTATGGCTGAATCTGTGTCAGTTCCGTACCGTCTCAATTCCTGTAGCCTTCTAATCCATCTTTGAAACAGGAAGTGTTAGTCCTCCGACCGTGTACTTTTTCATAGATTTTTGGTTGCTCTAGGACCTTTGCATTTCTATATGAATTTAGAAGCGGCTTGTCTGTTTCCACGCACAAGGCTGCTGGGGTTTTGATGGATCGCATTGCGTCTGCAGGTTAGTTTGGGGAGCGCTGACATCTTAATGATTCTGAGTTTCCCGACCCATGAACAAGGTATGGTAAGTCTCTTCACCTGTTTAGGTCTTCCTTCATTTCCCTTAGCAGTGTCTTGTAGTCTTCAGTGTACGAATTAAAAGTGCGTGATTTTACAACAACGTGTGAGGTGTGCAGGGAGCTGCAGACGCTGGACCTTGAATTGGGTCAGAAACTTCATCTTTAGCTAAATATTCAGGAATGCAGGAATGCCAGTGCTCTTAGCACTTGGGGCAGCAGCGTTTTCTCTTGCGCTGCTCCGGCTTCGGCTTCGAGCCTTCAATTGCCCCCTGCAATGATGACAAAGAACACATCTGGCTTAGTGGGGAACCGGTTTTAGAAGCAATACGCCCTGTGCGCCTACTGTTACAGCACAGATGCCCCTTGAAGAAGTAAGACCAGCCTTCGAGGGGGACAGAGCGCCAGGTTCGGGTCGACGTCTTCACACGCCCGAGCTCATGTCACACTTGCAGGTGGGTCCTCCAGCACTTCAGGGCCGAGAGTGAGAATTCTCGGGAATGACGGTGAGGACCCTGTGGCGTCCTGGGCGAGGCAGGTGGAGTGTCCCCGAGGTGTGGGGAGGTCGAGGCCCTGCCCAGCTGCTCTTGAAGGAGAGAAACCCTGGGGCGGGGGGGCCGGGGCCCACTCGTGAGCCGGCCATGAACCGGGCTCCCTCGGGGGCGGTGCCAGGGCAGCACGCAGGTTGGCGCGGTTGCCGTGCTCTGCCCTCCATGCCCAGGGCTTGTGAAGTTGCGGCCAGGACGCGGAGCCGTGAGCACTCGTCTTAACCCCTCCCGCCCCTTCCCCCCCACGCTGGCCTTCCTGGAGCCACAGCTCTGCAGGTTTAAGCACTTTCTTTTAGGTGGTGTAAAAGGCAAACAGCCACAAGAGCGAAAGGAACATTTAGGCCGTCATTTAAGTCAGCTTCCCCAGCGCCCGTGTTGGCGTCTTGCTGACTCTGCTTCCGTTGGAGTAGTTGGGGGACCCCGTCCCATGGGGACCTGCTGGAGGGGCAGGCACCCTGGGCAGGGCTGGGGGAGGTGGTATGGCAGGAGGGCCACCGTCACGCTGGCCAGTGGCTGTTCTCCCGGGCTGTTGGGTCTCAGGGATGCTCCGCGAGGCCCAGGCTCCTCGCTCCGCTGCTGCGGCCTGGGTTCTGGACGGGGCGGTCCTGGGAGCCCTCCCCCCAGCCCCCCTGTACGATTAGGAGGCGTGTCACGGCTCTCAGGAGTGAGTTCTCCAGCTGTGTGACACCACGCCACGCGCGGGTTCCTGTGCTCCCGTCCCGATTCTGGCTTCTTCAGTATTCATGTCGGGGTTTGGGGGCAGTTCCATTTCGCACGTCTTGGCTGTGGAGGATCTGCCTTTCGTAGCGCTCTCTCTGCAGACCCTCTGCACCGTCTGGCAGGTGACGGTGCTGGGGACCCTTGTCGGGGTGGGGGGTGGGCAGGGAGCGGTCTGGTCCGTCTGACCCGGCCGCTGTTCCGTGCTTGTGCCAGCGCAGCCGGGAGCCCCCCCCGCCGAGCCCAGGTGGAAGGACGAGCGCATGTGACGGGGGTGAGGCCGAGGCCGGAGCCCCCGAGGCTCGTGCTGAAGAACATTTCCCCAGAAGCGATGTCTTGCACGTGGACGTTCCCAGGCGGGGCAGAAAATGCCTGTTTAATTTGTAGTGTAGCTCTGGCTGACCTACATCTTGGTTAAAAATACAGTGAAAAATGTTGGCATGAAAGGGGTCAGAAAAACCGTAACATTGGGTAAGAACACTCGAGTTGATATTGAACTCTGGTGACTGAGGGAGGCTGGGATTCATTCAGTCCTTAAGGGTTGTTGGTTGTGCTTGGGCTGCGATGGGGGACGCGGCCCCACCCCTACGGAGCTCACTCTGCTCTGTGGCCGCGTCGGCGCCCGGCCTCCCAAACAGGCGGTGTCATGTCTGTCTTACGTATGAGCACGCGGAGGCTCGGTCACGGCCAAGCAGCGTGGCCTTAACACGGCTGATGTGGGTTTGTGCTGCGCGTTGTAATTGAAGAACCTGAGCTCTCACAGTAACAAAAAATAGAAAATGCCTGTCTTCATCAATAAAGAAATCATAAATACATTCTGGATGAAATATGTAACCACTGAAAATTACGGTTCTGAAAAGAAATTACCAAGCCAAATATCAACAAAATTACCCCAATTTTCTTTATGGTTATCAAAGCACATATGTTATACATGTGCACGTAGGACAGAGAGTGGAAGGAAATACACAGTCTAGTAGCCAAAGGAGATGGGGTTTCTGGAGATTTCTGTCTTCCTTGTTACATCTCCATGTTTCTCAGGTTTTCTCTCATGAACACTTATCACTATACTAAGAAAGATGTTAAAATTATTTAAAAATGAAACCCTGAGTGGCTTTCTGGCTGCTTGAACTCGCCGTGTCGTGCTTGTTGCTCGTGCACGTTGGCCTGTTTTGGTTCCAGAGCGTCCTGGGTGGAGGGGTGAGGGGTGCAGGGAGGGGGACCTGGGCAGGGTCCATGGCTCCTGGCCTCCCCAGGCCTTCTGAAATGGAAGCTGTGTTCAGTGCGACAAGTTTGACTTCCTCCCTGACGTAAGGCTGGGATGAACATGGCCCATGCATACAGCCCTCCTCTGGGTCGCTGTTCAAGCCAGACTGCCTGGGTGTGTGTGCTGGGGTCTTGGGGGCTCCTGGGGGCAGCGCCGTGCTGTGCGGGCCTGCGTCGGGGCTCCTGGGAAGTCACTTCCCCGCCAGCCTCGGTGGCCCTGTCCGTAAGGCCCTTCCCTGAGTCGCTCCCAGAGCTGGCCTTGCGCCCGCGGAGGGGTGACGACAGGTGGCTTCCCAGCGTGGGTTGCAGCCGGGTGGGGCCCCCGGTGGTGTGCGTCCCAGGCCGCCGCGCTGCCTGTTGCGAACGCGGGGGATTGCTCTTCCGTGACCTTTAATCTAAAAGTCATTTAAGTTACATTTTGAGACAGAGTTGTGTTTCTTTGCCTTTGAATGGATACTGCATAGTTATCTGTTTGAAGTGCGTGTGGTAGCCAGAGTTTACAAGATTCAGAGCGTGATAGTGTCATTACGGCGGGGTGTTTGAGGCCGGTGCTGCTGTTTGGATTCACTCCGGGCGTCGCGTGCATGTCTGACTCCGCTTTTGTCAGAACCAGTGACTGTGCACGTGGTACCCAGGGAAGCTGACAGGTGTCCCGGGCGCAGCGCCTGCCACGCCTGCCCGCGGAGCCGCTGGCCAGACCAGCCCCGTGGCCCTCATGCCCAGAGGCTGTTGCTTTCCCGTGTCTGTAACCACTGGAGACGTTTTCAGTGCTGCAGAGAGGTCTTATCACTTCCAGGGTCCCACGGTCACCTCTTGGCTGGACTTCTGCTTCCATCCCCACCTTGCCGTCTCACCGTAGGCACATCACACAGCCCTAGTGTCCATTTTCCTAGACTTTGGTGTCCAAAAGACCACCGTCACTTCATGGCCATATTAATCCCATTGCTTTTCATGAATATTATTTAAACATTCCTTTATATTTCTGCAGACATCATTTTTCAAGCAAACGAGCATTCGATAATCAAAATGTAGGCAGCAGCTGCCCTGCCCCCTAGGATCCCTGCGAGGGAGGAGCAGGGGTCTCTGGACGGGCGTCTGAGCGGGCCGGTGAGTGAACGGCTGGGTGTTCACCGAGAGCCCTCTTTTGGGGGCCCCAGCACAGGCATGGGCCAGGGTGGGGGGCTGTGCAACACCCCGCCACAGTGGCCCAACCCTGACTTCTTTGGCCCCTTGAGCTTCCCCCTGGCCCACCAAACCTGTCCCGAGCGTGGCGCAAACTTCTTAGGGCGTGGACATACATCAGTTCCGGCTGTCAGCCTGCCAGGTCTTTCTCTCCTCAGTGCTTTAACAAGTTCCCAGGTTTCAAAAGAGTGAGTTATTTGCAGCAGCAGATGGTTTTTTTTTTTTTTTTTAAGCATGGCTTATTTTATTTTTTTAGTTTTAGTTTTTAAATTTTATTTTATATTGGAGTATAGTTGATTTACAACGTTGTGTTAGTTTCAGGTGTACAGCAGGGTGATTCAGTTATACATAGACATATATTCATTCTTTTTCAGATTTTCGCATATGGGTTACCATAGAACATTGAGTAGAGCTCCCTGTGCTGTACAGTAGTCCTTATTGATTATCTGTTTTATATATAGTAGTGTGTACATGTTAATCCTAACCTCCTAAATTATCCCCCCCAACCTTTCCCCTTTGGTAACAATAAGTTTGTTTTGTAAGTCTGTGAGTCTGTTTCTGTTTTCTAAATGAGTTCATTTGTATCATAATTTAGATTCCACATATAAGTGATATCATATGATATTTGTCTTTCTCTGTCTGTCTGACTTCACCTAGTATGATCATCTCTAGGTCCATCCATGTTGTTGCAAATGGCATTATTTCATTCTTTTTTTAATAGCTGAGTAATATTCCATTGTATATATGTACCACATCTTATTTATCCATTCATCTGTCCATGGACACTTAGGTTGTTTCCATGTCCTGGCTATTGTGAATAGTGCTGCTGTGAATGTAGGGATGTGTGTATCTTTTTGAAGTATGGTTTTCTCAGGGTATACGCCCAGTAGTGGGATTGCTGGATCACATGGTAGTTCTATTTTTAGTTTTTTAAGCAACCTCCATACTGTTCTCCATAGTGGCTGTATCAATTTACATTCCCACCAGTAGTGCAAGAGGGTTCCCTTTTCTTCACACCCTCTCCAGCATTTGTTGTTTGTCGACTTTCTGATGATGCCCATTCTAACTGGTGTGAGGTGATACCTCATTGTAGTTTTGATTTGCATTTCTCTAATAATTAGTGATGTTGAGCGTCTTTTCATGTGCCTCTTGGCCATCTGTATGTCTTCTTTGGAGAAATGTCTGTTTAGGTCTTCTGCCCACTTTTTGATCGGGTTGTTCGTTTTTTTTTTGATATTGACCTGCTTGAGCTGTTTGTATATTTCGGAGATTAATCCCATGTCGGTCGCATTGCTTGCAAATATTTTCTCCCATACTGTGGGTCACCTTTTTGTTTTGTTTATGGTTTCCTTTGCTGCAACATGGCTTATTTTAAAAGGGATGTTTTGGAGGGAAACTCTCGTAATGGGCATACACATGGTTCTTTTGGATCAAGTGTAGCAGATGTGACCCCAGGGAAAGGCCTGTTATTTCCTGATGTCACAGTGGGTGTCGCAGGAGCCGGGACCCAGCCGCTTCAGAGACTTCTCAGACTTGTGAGTTGGATCGCACTGGGAAAGCCTGATCTCACC
The DNA here is from genome assembly GCF_949752795.1 of Hyperoodon ampullatus. NCBI lineage: Eukaryota > Metazoa > Chordata > Mammalia > Artiodactyla > Ziphiidae > Hyperoodon > Hyperoodon ampullatus. The sequence continues at coordinate 87,009,724 of NC_136927.1, read as the reverse complement.
TGTGAAGCTGGCAGGAGGTTCTCGGGCCTGATTTTCCGCTGTCTCATGGGAGGACGCAGGGGCTGCGCAGGCAGCAGGCTCTGTGGTCGACACCCCCTTGCCTGGCTGCGTCGCTCTTCAGTGGGGTGCCTCGTGCAGGGCCCTCTGCTGAGGCCTTGCTTTGGGAAGAGTACGTTGTTCATGGCGTTTTTAGGTCTCCCCTTGCAGCTCCATCACTAATCCGTCATGGGAAATCAAGTGTGAAAGTTGTGTTGCTGTTTCTAATGGAATCTAGGGTATAATTGGTTGCTGGTTTTTGAAGCTGGAATTAATGCCAAACCTGCCCGCTAGGGTTGGGCTTCCAGTGACGTAGCTGAAGCATCATGAAGTGCGAGTGGTCCTCCATGTCTTTGTGTCTGTGGTGGGCGCCTCAGGTCGTCGTGGGCACAGCACTGCCCCCCCACCCAAGAGTGGTCCTGTTCCTGGAAGGAGTGTCGGGGCCTCACAGGACTGCAGGCAGGGAGCCCTGGGCATGTGGGCTGTGGGGCGCTGTCTCCCAGGGCCCGGCCCAGCCCGCGGGGACGGGGACGGGGGTGCGGACACCTGCTCGAGGGCAGGGCTCGGGTCTGAGGCTCCAGCCATGACCTCCCGCCAGACACCTGCTGCCTTGTGAACTTGGCCACGCCGGGCAGCCCGTGTTTGGAGCACACGAGGCCCTCAGCTTCCAGGCCTCCTGACCTGCAGGCCAGTGCAGGGGCAGACGGCGGCGTGAGCAGCTCGGCTGCCTGGCCCACTGTTGCTGTTTGAACCCAGGAAAAAAATCCTTTTACGTTTTTGTCGTGCTGCGGACCCTCTTTCTCGGCGGGTGTGTTTAGAGTTCTGCGACTGTGTCTGACAGCTTCTCCTGCCTCCTCTGCGCTGCCGGGCTCCCCCGTGGAGTCCGGCCCTGGGGCGTGTTTCCCGATGCCAGCTCTCCTCCCCCAGGTATGGTCCTCGTGCGGAGCGAGAACGGGCAGCTGTTAATGATTCCTCAGCAGGCCCTGGCCCAGATGCAGGCCCAGGCCCACGCCCAGGCCCAGCCTCAGACCGCCATGGCGCCCCGCCCGGCCACGCCCACAAGTGCCCCTCCCGTGCAGATCTCCACCGTGCAGGTGAGTGCGAGCCAGCGCAGGGCCTGGCGGGGGCGGGGGTGTGGGGGGGAGGGGGCAGGGTGTGTGGCGTGGCCCACACGCCACGGGAGGAGCTTGGGGTCTGCCGCCTGGACCCCGCCTGGGCCCTCCCCTTCTCTCCTGTGACGCCACCTTCCCGGGCCTCAGTTTCCTCCTGTGCCACGTGGAGATCCCGCTGGTGCTGCTCTTGTAGGGCTGTTACGGGGACCAGTTAGGACAGTGGAACAGAGGGAGCACTGAGCAAGTGTCAGCCGTTACCACCAGGGAGGCGCGGAAGGACTTGACAGGATCACGTTAAACAGTCCTCCCCCCTCCCCCGCAGACAGGGGGCTGCAGCCTCTCGGGGTTACTGCCCTGAGCCCGGAGGCCGGGGCCCCCTGGGGCTGTGGAGGGGGGCCGGGTTGGAGGCCTGAAGCCCAGTGCCCGGGACGCGCCCTCGCCCCAGGGTTCTGCCCCTCAGTCTCCGTTTGGGTCCGCGCCCCACATCACCTCCCTACTCCCTACTCTGTCTCCTGATGCCTTTCTATCTCGTGCTGCCGTCCGCTGCTCTGAGCCGGGTGGCTGGTTAGAGACTAACGTGGAGATGAGGAAGATCTCGAAAACTCTTTTCTCCGTTGATTTCAGCCGCGTTCCTCTGGAGTTGAGACCCCTGCTCTGTAGACAGGGCGTGTACATGCGTGGGGACTGACAAAGGGCCCTCCCCTGACTGAACATCCAGAACAGCCCAGAGCAGTTTTCAGGGTCTGTCAAGGTCTGTCCAGTAAGATGCAGACGTGGGATATTTCACTTTCTGTACCCTAACTATGTAGGACAGTTCACTTTAAGTGTCTCGTTCACTTCCTTTTCTGCAGCACAGTGACCAGTCTTTAGGCCCAGGGAACACATGCTTCTTACTGTAGTGCCTTTGTTACTTTTTTAGCGCTTGTGGCCAAGATTACAAGCAATCCACACAAGTATTGATTTCCCAGGTATATGCATTCATTAAAGACCAAGTCGGAGACTTTGTTAAGGAGTGTATTACAGTTTATACAACGGAGGTTCCGATCATACACTTTTACTTGTTAAGGAAAGTTTAGACTTAGGGTGCCTTCCCTGAGGCTGGTGACTAGACCTGGGGGCCCTTGAGCGTGCTGGCTGTGTACTAGAGGATGGAGTGTTGGGTGCGCCAGGTGCTGGGAACTACTTTCACTTGTCTCTCCTTCTAGGCGACTCCTCCTTGTTTTTCAGGCACCTGGGACCCCCATTATTGCACGGCAGGTGACCCCAACGACCATAATCAAGCAAGTGTCTCAGGCCCAGACGACGGTACAGCCCAGCACCGCGCTGCAGCGCTCTCCCGGGGTTCAGGTGAGGCTGGGGCTCCGCGGTGCCCATGACGCAGGGGTCAGCCCTCGCGAGTTTGGGTGCTGGATGCTAAGTTTTGGAGTTTGGGGAACACAGCGTAGATCAGAGTTGCTTTTCTTTAAAGTCACATAGAGTTTAACACCAGCAACATTCTTAAAAGCTTCCCACTGTGCCGGAAGTACAATTGAAAACGTCGCCTTAGTAACTGACGGTGCGGCATCTCTGGAGAGAGAGAGAGAGAGAGAGAGAGTGTGTGTGTGTGTTGCTCACGAACTGTTCCTGCACCGAGGAGGACGCGCCCTCACTGTGTATGTGCGTTCATGCGTGCGATTCTCACAGCACCCCTCCCTGATGGGCGCGGACACGTGCGGTGTGAGAGGCTCCGGGCCCCTATCCCGGTGTGGCCTCGGCCGGCCTCCCTGCAGCCGCACCTCGTCCAGTACTCTCTCCACTCACCCTGGTCTTGTCCTCCTTTGCCTTTTGGCGTCTGCAGCCGTGACATTGCTTTTCAGAGCAGCTGGAGGAGCAGTTGGGTCCCAAGTCACTGAGCTCAGTGCTCTCCCGCGACGGGAGCTGCCCAGGCAACGGCGCTTCCTGAGGCGGGTCTTCTGGCCCGAGTTCAGTCTGATGATTGGCGCATCTGAACTTCAGTTATAGTGAAAGGAACCTTTTCTGAGAAGATAGTGAAGCTCATGGTCAGCTTTTGCGTGAGATTTAGTAGAAAATAAGTTTATCAACATAGGTTCCCAGAATCTCAGAATCATCCAGGTGAAACGTGTATTCATCTGACCAGTAGAAGCAAGTGTGAGGAATAAAGTTTCATGTAAAGGAAAACTCCCAGGAGTTGGAAGTGCCCTGGCTGGTTCTGGGCGTCCCGAAGCACCCTGCTCTTCCCCTTGTGCTGCCCAAAGATGGCTGTTGGTCAGTTCTTTACGTTTCTCCTCTGAAGTTTTTTATTTGCCATTTTGTAGTTACAAAAGTAATACATGCTTAACGTTACAAGTAAAATACACAGATAATAAAGGAAGAGCCCATCATCTCTTCCAACTCACAGTCCTCCCGTGAAACCAGTGTCCACAGCCTGGGGGGTGCAGACAGCTGCCCGCCCACCGTCCCCCCGTAGCGGCCATGGGGTCAGAGCCCCTTGTCTGGCAGGCAGGGCGCCCGGGGCCTGGTTGCTTAGATAGAAGACACAGGCGAGTCATGCTTGGGGTTACACTGCCCCCTACCTTCTGAAGTCGTAAGAGAGTAACGTTTAAAAAATTGGAGAAGGCTCCATTTTTAAATTGGAAAAGTGCTAATTAAAAAAAAACAGTAAATATTTGCATCCTGATTGTTCACGTAGACTAGAAGTCTTGGGAATTTGACCGAGGACAGTTGTTGTTTGATGTCTAGCTGTTTGTTGGCTTAAATATATTCGTTTAGCAAAGTAGCCCCTCCCTCCCAACACCAACTACATCGAGTCCCCGCCCGCTCTGAAAACCCCCTTTCCAGGATGTTTCTGGATGTGACTCGCTTTGGGGGAGCAAAGAAAGGTTGGTCCGGCAGCGGCGGGGGAGCCCGGGACCTCGACGAGTCCTGGTGCCGCCCTCCGCATGCGGGGGGGGGGCTGCCCGTGTGCCTGTGACGTCCTGGCTTCCTTGTCACCAGCCTGCCTGCACGAGCCAGGTGACGGGCTTTTCAGTTGGTTTCTCTGTTTGTTCTTTTCAGTTCTGAGACGGGATCTGGTTTGGTTATTAAAAGGTTATTTGTTTTGGTCACCATGTGACTTCTAGGATCGACTTCTGACCACCAGGTTCTTCCCGGCCATTGGCTTCGTTTCTGTCAGTTTTTGCTGCAAAATACTGCTTCCTCGGTGCTCAGGAAGGTGGCCCTCGGGGACGCGGTCCGCCGCGGGGCTGGTGTGGTCCCTTGAGGCCTCATGTCCCGTGGGGTCCCGCCTGCTACAGGGAGTCTCACAAAGGCCGTCTCCCCGCAGCCTCTATCTACCTTGTGTTTTGGCTTCTCGTAGCCTCAGCTCGTTCTGGGTGGCGCTGCCCAGACACCCTCACTTGGGACGGCGACAGCTGTTCAGACGGGGACACCTCAGCGAACGGTCCCGGGGGCCACCAACACCTCCACAGCCGCCACGGTGAGTGCTGCCTCTCGGCCGCGATTTGGGGCCGTGTGTGTGGTTCGTGCTGCCTCAGAGCGCCGGCCGGCCCGGGGGAGCCACAGCCGCGGACGTGGGGTTGCGTTGGGGTCTCCATGGCTCCATATGAGTGGGTCTGAAGGCAGTGGTCTCTGCAGGGCCGCAGGAAGGGTCCACCACCCTACACGAGGCTTTCGGGCCGTGGGGGACGTCTGTGGGATGGAGCCTAGACCAGGTGTGTCAGAGGGGTGACACAGGGGCTGGGCTGCACAGCGGTTGCGGTCTGTAGAGCGGCAGTGTTGCCCTCTTAACATTTATTTCCAGCAGTTTTCCTGAACACGTATGAATATTTAAACCAGTGGGATCGTGCTTTATTTATGACTTACGTTTTTCATGTTTCTCTGCTGAGTATTTTTCATCATCTTTAGTATCTGTGCCGTAATTCAGTTTCTTTTCTTGAGCACTTAGATAGGTATCAGTTTTTCTTTATGGTAAGCAACATCAAGGTGAATGTCTTATAGGTCATCTTTTTTACATTTATTGGTTATTAGTTACATTTCTAGAAGTAGAATTGCTGGGCTGAGTGAGCTGTAAACCTGGGTCTGGGCCTTCAGAGCACATGTCCTGGTTTATACTCCCATCATCAGGCCGTGAGAGTTACTGCATTTTCCTCAAAGAAGTTTAAGAAAAGAAATACACATTTCTTTTTTTTATTTTATTTTATTTATTTAATTTACTTATTTTTGGCTGCGTTGGGGCTTCGTTGCTGCGAGCGGGCTTTCTCTAGTTGCGTCGAGCGGGGGCTACTCTTCGTTGCGGTGCGTGGGCTTCTTACTGTGGTGGCTTCTCTTGTTGCGGAGCATGGGCTCTAGGCACACAGGCTCAGTAGCTGCAGCACGTGGGCTCGGTAGTTGTGGCTCGCAGGCTCTAGAGCACAGGCTCAGTAGTTGTGGCGCATGGGGGTTAGTTGCTCTGCGGCATCTGGGATCTTCCCGGACCAGGGCTCGAACCTGGGCTCGTGTCCCCTGCATTGGCAGGTGGACTCTTAACCGCTGCGCCACCCGGGAAGCCCACAAATACACATTTCTTATATGATACCCATATCTTAGTTAAAAGCTGTGATGAAAATCTGCCTTTTAAGAGTTTTTCGCTTACATCCTTTTAACTTCTATCCAGGAAACTATGGAGAACGTGAAGAAATGTAAAAATTTTTTATCTACGCTAATAAAACTGGCTTCATCTGGTAAACAGTCTACAGAGACAGCCGCTAACGTGAAAGAACTGGTACAGAATCTGCTGGTAAGAGCTCTGTACGCCGGCCCCTCTGCCTTAGAGCGCTGTACTTGGCCATGGGGGGTGGGGCGCGGCCGGAGTCTGGGCCCCTCTGCCCACCACCCTGCCATCCGCTCGCCAGCCCGGTTCTCGGAGCCTCACAGCAGGACGGCTCCCCTAGGAGCTCCTTTTCCGCGCTGTCAGTCGCTCAGCACGTTGGCCGCAGAGGAGCGATGAAAATTCACCAGATGGAGGGTGTTTAAAGGCCCTTGCTCGCTCCTCCACCTGCTCTACCTTTTTCACGGAGGATTTTTTTTTTTTTTAATATTTATCTATTTGGTTGCACGGGGTCTTAGCTGCGGCTCACAGGCTCCCTAGTTGCGGCAGGTGGGCTCCCCAGTTGTGGCATGCAAACTCTTAGTTGTGGCATGCATGTGGGATCTAGTTCCCCGACCAGGGATTGAACTCAGGCCCCCTGCATTGGGAGCACGGAGTCTTATCCACCGTGCCACCAGGGAAGTCCCTTTCACGGAGGATTTTAAGTGATACAGAAGCGGAAAGCAGAGCGACAGCCCTTCTGGGCCACCTGTGGGCTTCATCGGTCATGAGTTCTTATATGACTTTGCATCTGCTGCGCCCTTGTTGCCACCCACAGCCCCTCCCCAGTCTCATAAATATTTTAGCACAGATGCCTGGACATAACCTGTGGACACAGGATCCCTCGCAGCCCCCAGGCGCCCAGAGGCTGAGTCCAGTGTTGCCTGCAGGGCTCGGTCAGAGTCGGTCAGGTCCACCTGTGGCAGCTGCCTCTGTGTCGCTGGTAACCTGGGGGTCCCCTCCTTCCTGCTGTTTTCCTTTCCTCTCGGTTTCTCTATGCAAGGAAACCTGGTGGCTCAGCAGACGGGCTGTTGGACGTTTCTGTCCTGCTGGTGGGTTCGCCGGCTCAGACCCTCCGCTTGCAGCCCCTCTTCCGTGCTGACGGCTTGGGCTGGAGGGGAGCCACCCTCGGGGGCTGGTTCTGCGCCGTCTCTGCAGACCATGTGGGTTTGGGGCCGGAAAGGAGTGAAGTCCCGCTCTCACAAGTACAAATGATCGCTTCAGATGCTCCTTACATCTTTTGAGGAAACTCAGAGATTGAAAAATAATCTCGCCCCCTGCGAGGAACACGGACTCCCAGCTTTTTGTTTGTTTTCATTGTAACACTTTTACCTTCTAATGGAAATGTCTACTTCAATGAATGCGCTCCCTTTCTGCCCACGGCCCTCTGCCTGTGGTCCCTCCCTGGTGCTGGAAGCGTGGGCTCGCCTCGCCGACCCTCCCCCCCATCCCCCCACCCCTGGATGAGCCCAGTGCCGTCCCCCTTGTGCCGCGCCCTTACCAGGGCGCCGGGACCCCCGCTCCGCCCTTGCTACAGGACCTCTTTGCAGCCCTGGCCACTCCCACCTTGAACTGGGCCCAGTCAGCCACGGGCTTGGCTGCTGGTGGTAGGTGACCTCGCGGGAGAGGGCGCAGGTGGGCAGAGTTTGTCTCGTAGGATTCCCAGGTGTCGGCAGAGCCAGCTGGGACGGTGCTGACCCCTCCCGGGTGCCTGTGCTGTCCCATCCCCCAGCCCCCACACCCGGCTCGCTTTGGTTTCCAGAGCGGGGTCTGGGCCCTCTCGTCTGGGCACTCACTTCTCCCCGCCGGTGCCCCAGCTGCTCTGGGGTCTCGGCGTAGGTGTGGTCTCTCTGGGTAAGGGTGTCCCTGGTCCGCGGTACCTTCCAACTTGGTCACGAGGGTACTTTTAGGCTAGTCTGTCGCCTGGCAAAATGCCTGATGTGCGGTGGGTTAGGTGCCATGTAGATGTCCCGTGGGAGCTGGCGTACAGAAGTTGTGGAGTGGGCCAGTGAGCCCGATGGGGCGGGGCACAGGGAGGCCCGGGTGCCTCACCCACGCCCTGGAACCCGTGTCAGCTGAGCATGTGGCCCCTGGGCCCTCCCGCACCGTCGTCCAGTGCAGGACCTGGCATGAGGAACAGCCAGCCCTAAAACGCGAGACCAGAGAAATGCTGTATAAAGATATGCGTGTGTGAATTTGTATTCGGGGAGGAATTTCAATGTGAATTTTATTTTTAAGGACGGAAAAATCGAAGCAGAAGATTTCACTAGTAGGTTATACCGAGAACTCAATTCTTCACCTCAACCTTACCTTGTGCCTTTCCTGAAGGTAATTTGAAGCCCCCTGCGAGCACCCAGCGTCGGGCGGAGGGGCAGGTGCGTCCCGGGGAGGGGTGGGCGTGCACGGGTGTCACCGGTGCGTTTGCAGGTTTCAAGCCCCCTGAGACAGAATGTTAAGTTTTCTCTTTCGAGGCTTCTCTGTAAGTTACGAGACCCCTGCCACTGAGGCCACAATGTTGTGTCACAGCCGGGGACTACGAGGGGCCCTCTCCCCGCAGACGGGGGCCCCGCGCCGCTGGGATGAGGGTGTCACTCAGATGCCTCCGCTACCTTAACGCGCTTAACTGCATTTCAGAAATGGCGCTTCTGGTTTGTTTTTTAAACAAATTGCAGCCAGTTGTCACTGAGGGTAGCCCTGCTCAGCATCAGTGGGGGGACAGTGGTTTGGGACGCCGGCATCCGGCATCCCGGGGCGTCTCCTTAAGGCCCCAGACCGACGCTGTTTGGCCAAGGACGTGTTCTCAGGGTCGTGTGTTTTCTGAGTCGAGGAGGGAGCCGACCCTGTGTCTGTCTTTCCGCCCAGAGGAGCTTGCCCGCCTTGAGACAGCTGACCCCCGACTCCGCGGCCTTCATCCAGCAGAGTCAGCAGCAGCCACCGCCGGCCTCGCAGGCCACCACCGCGCTCACGGCCGTGGTGCTCAGCGGCTCGGTGCAGCGCACAGCTGGGAAGACGGCGGCCACCGTGACCAGCGCCCTCCAGCCCCCCGTCATCAGCCTCGCGCAGCCCACGCCGGTGGGCGTCGGCAAGCAGGGGCAGCCCACGCCGCTGGTATGGAGGCCGGAGCCTCACCTTGCTCCCCTGCGTGTGCCCGGCCGCCCACGGCTCAGAGAGACTGCTAGGGAGAGCCTGGGGCGGGATCCGAAGTAGCGAGGTGTCGGCCGGGGGCCCAGGCCCTGCGGCTTCGAGATTTAGTTCTCAGCAAAACGAAACAAGCCTACTGACTTTTGCCCTGTGGCACGTCCGCTGTCTGTACTATTTCGGGCGTCCCTGGTTTAAATGGACACAGTGTGTTTGTAGGGGATCTTTTAGCTGGATGTTATCTTTGATTATTAGGAGCAATGGCCCAAATACACGAAGCCGACGCTAAGTGCTTGGCTCTGGACACGTCCGGTTTCACGGTCTAGGACCCAGCTCTGCAGCCGTCGTGTGGGGCTCGGAGATCCTCGGGAGGCACGGCTGCTGATGGTGGATTTATCTGTGGTTGGGATCCAGGGTTCTGGTCGTGTAGCTGTAGAAAAGGGTGTCTCTGCTGGGAAGAGTTTAGGATTGAACGTGCTCCTGCAGGCAGATGGGGTTTGCCCAGTGTAGAAAGGCAGTTGCTATTCTTTTTTTTTAATTTCAAAGGGATTTTGTTCCTATCAGACGTTAAAAAAAAATTAAAACAACACAGGTCCTCACGTCACTTTCGTAGGTTGTGGAGTGTATTTTACGATAATGCTCGAGTGATAACCAGGCAGGCATTCAGAGTCATGAGGGGTGGTGGCCTCTCTCACCTGCTCAAGTTAAAATCTGCATTTGTTCTTGCCTTGATTGGTGGTGGGGAAGACAGGCTCCCACGGGAGGTGGAGCCGTGTGTGCTTTGGGCCAAAGTGCAGGTGTGAGATCAGGGCTCGCTCGCATGCCCCTCACTGGAGGGGCACGCCCTTGTAGAGTCGGGCACCACTGGTCCATCACCTGCTTCCCTTGAAGGCCGTAGGGACGTGAAACCTGGAGGCTCCTCCCTGAGTTTGTGGCAAAACTTGGCCTGAACCTCCTGCAGGCAGTCGTGTGTCTGCTTATTCTGGACCGTGTGAATTTTCATAGGGTTTTGTTGCAGAAATAGCTCGGCCCCGGGCACCACCCATCCCTCCCCGAGTGCGCTGTAACGTAAGAGTGTGCCCACCAGGTGACCTTTGTAAAATTCAGCAGCTGGATTCTGATCCAGCCCTAGAGGCTCTGGAAGGGATCTGAGGGGGCGCCCCGGCGCCTGTGCTCACATCTGGGGAGAAGTTGTCTGTTCACGCTGGTTCACAAGCTCAGCAAACACTGTCCTCCAGGCGCTGGCCTCAGGGCCCCATGTGTGGCTTCCGAGCAGTTAATCTGCCCCCAGGAGCTTGCAGCCTGATGCAGTGCCCCCGGCTGACCCTCCTGGTCCTCCCGGAAGGCCGCCCACCCCCCCGCCCCGGGCAGGGAACAGGTGTGGGAGCCCCCTGGGCGGTGGGGGCAGGGGTGGGACGTGTGCTCACGTACCCCGTGGGCCCTGCTCCAGGTGATCCAGCCGCCGCCCAAGCCTGGAGCGCTGATCCGGCCGCCGCAGGTGACGCTGACGCAGACGCCCATGGTGGCGCTCCGGCAGCCCCACAACCGCATCGTGCTCACCACGCCCCAGCAGATCCAGCTGAACCAGCTGCAGCCAGGTGAGGGCCGGCGGCCGGGCCGCTCTCCCCAGGGCCCCGTCTCCGTTTTTTTAATTGTGGTGAAACTCACGTAACACAAACTTGGCCGTTTTAGCCACGTGAACAGGTGTACAATTCAGTGGCGTTAGTACATTCACAGGGTTGTACGGGCATCGCCCCGTCACTACGATGTTTACAATTACACGTTCAGGACTGGGTGCTTAACCAGTGATCGTTCCTACGTTCCAAGAAGTTTGATGAGACACAGGAGGGCAAATGCGTGAGAGATGCTGCTTATGCGTTTACTCTAATCTAGAGTTAGTAACCCAACGTTTCTGACGTTTCAGGAAGCTTCCTTGTGGTGGGCTGGGGGTAGTGGCCCTCCCCGCAGCCCACCTAGCACCGGGGACAGCAGTGTCTCCATCTGCAAGTCCGTGCGTGGGGAGCATACCCTCGTCTCTTGTTTTGCAGTCCCTGTGGTGAAACCTGCCGTGTTACCTGGAACCAAAGCTCTTTCTACTGTCTCGGCACAAGCAGCTGCTGCACAGAAAAACAAGCTCAAGGAGCCCGGGGGAGGCTCGTTTAGGTAAGGAGTGAGCCCGTGGCTCAGGAGCCGCCCCGAGGGAAGGGCCTTACCCGGTGGCCGTTGGTGCTTTGAGGCTGCGTTCATTCCCTACACACGCGCGCGTGCACACACACACACACACACGCTGTGTGCGTGCAGAACAGCTGACTTTCTGCGCGAACCAGTGGGAGATTTGTGTCTGTGATACGATGGCTCAGCCTTCTGAGTGCATCACAGTCATAACAGAGGACGCTGCTGTGTCCTCCTTTCAACCTCAGAAGCTTCAGAGATGCTGTGCTTTGGTCTCTTGACGGGGAGCTGGTCTGAGCATCGCCATAGGAAGGGCTACAGTGGCTACTTTGGTTCGGATCCAGCAGTAGCAAAGTGCATGTGTCTGGGGGCCTGGGTGGTCCTTCCCTTCCCTCCCCAGACGCTTCGTCCCTCAAGCTGTTAGGGCGCAGGGCGGGTGTTGGCAGTGCTGGAGCCGTGGTGGCCTGAGCCGGGGTCGGCCTCCAGGCAGGGCGAGGAGGTGGGTGGCTGGCACAGCCTGGCACGGAGGGCGGGGGCCCACAGGGGTGGGGAGGGGGCCCACAGGGGTGGGGAGGACACCCACAAGGGAGAGGGCGGGTGGCGGAGACGGGAAGACGCGTCCACCTGCAGGTGTGAGGGAGTTAGAAAGACAGAGAGGAGCAAACGGGGCAACGGTGGGGTCGGGTCGGGTGGACGTCCGGCTGTGAATACTCTGGAAAAGCTGCGGCTGGAGCCGCCCGCTCTGCCACTGGAGGGGCCTGGGATTGGTGACACCACGATGGCAGCAGCACATCCAGCGCCCAGGTCTCATCTAAAACCGCTTCCACCGCAGTGACCAGGGTGCCTTAGGGGGCTGCTGATTCCAGGCCGGAGTCGGGAGGGTGCAGGACGAGTTAGTGCACTTTGGTCAGAGAGCAGTGCTCAAGGGTCAGAGTTCCCAGAAGCCCCCAAGTGGCCCCCTCCCGCCAGCCGTGTCTGTAGTGACATTGTACCTGCTGGATAAGACAGGAACCCGAGCCCCTAGAAACGAGTACCTGGGTGGTTTAGGGGATTGGGATTTGCACAGTCTCAGACCGCCTCCCCCGAGGTCCTCTTAACTACACAGGGAGGGAGGGGCGCCCCGACAGCAGGGAAGCCGGGCAGGGCCCCCCTGCGCTGGAGCTCCGTGTGCAGGGTGAGCAAGGCCCCGTGACTCGTGTGAAATTCATGCCAAAGGCGCATTAACCGCGTCTCGTCACAAAGGGACGTCTGTCAGAGGGAAAACGAGGACGTGCTGCAGAACAGCTGGCCTGTGACCTTCCAGGTGTCAGGGGCACGAGAGTCAGGGAGGGGCTGCAGAGACGTGACAGCAAAACGCAGCTCGTGGTTCTGAGCTGGACCCTTTGCTGTGGGAGACGCTGTAGGGACCATTAGCCAAACCTGGGGGTCTGGGCGTGGCTCGTGGCCTAGTCTCTGTCCACAGGGAGCCACCCTGCCGTGTCCCGGGGGGTGGGTGTCAGGTTGGCCGCTCATCCTCAAGTGATTCACGGACTTTCCTTTGTACTGTTCTTCCAGCTTTTCTGAGAGTTTGTGATCGTATTAAAAATAAATTAATGCTGTGAGATCATTTAGAAAAGGTTTCACAGAACGAACTCCTTGAAGCAGTGAGTAGGTGCTGTGCTCTCTGTGAACTTGGCATTGACATCTGTGTGCGAAGACTCCCATTCTGCCGTACCTTTGGGTGGGTCTTCTTTAAAAGAACAGATTCGCTTGCAGGCGACCGCCTTCATGCTCAGGTGACAGCAGCGCAGGGGAGCCGCCCCTCTGCCCGCCGAGTTGGGGCCACCCGCATGTGCCTCCTTGGTGGCCCTTGTTCAGTTAGACCCGCCTCCTCTTCTTACTTGAAGGGACGACGATGACATCAATGACGTAGCGTCGATGGCTGGCGTGAACCTCTCGGAAGAAAGTGCAAGAATATTGGCTACGAACTCTGAGTTAGTGGGCACCCTGACGCGGTCCTGCAAAGACGAGACCTTCCTCCTCCCAGCGCCTCTGCAGAGAAGAATATTAGAAATAGGTATGGATGGCCCTGTCTCCTACCGGCCCTGGGACGTCCGGCCTCCACGCGTGGGCTTGGTGTGGACCACGACTGCGGTGCTCAGTGCGGAGCTGTCCTGGGCTTGGGGGGGACACCCCTTGTCCCTTGTCACCTGTTTTGCCAGGGTTGTGCTCTCCATGGGGTTGGCGGTGACGTTCTCAGGTAGTTGAAGCAGGTGTAGACCACCCCCGACCCTCAGGTTGCACAAAGCGGTAACTGGGGGATAAGGGAAGAACAGCGAAGGAAAGAAAAGAGCTTCAGTGATTGTGAAACGTCACCTGTTCCCCAGGTAAGAAACACGGCATAACAGAGTTACACCCAGACGTGGTGAGTTACGTGTCACACGCCACGCAACAGAGGCTGCAGAACCTTGTAGAAAAGATATCAGAAACGGCTCAGCAAAAGAACTTCTCTTATAAGGTAACCCGCTGTTTCCTGGAGGGGATGCCCTGTCGCCCCTCCCGGGTCTGGTGCTGCCTGGAGGGCACAGGGGAAGCGGCGGAGTGTTGAGCTTGTTTTGAGTTTTTCCCAGAATGAGATTTTGGGAAGATGCCACTTCTTTCAGCCCCGAGGTGCTCTGGGCGCTATCCACTGGGCTGCGGAAGGAGGATGTGGGGTATCTGACCTCCGGGTTAGGGAGCCAGCCTTCTAGGTCCGGGCAGGCGTCATCTTCAGCTCTGGAGATGGTGGAGCCCCCCGCCCGTTTGCATGTGGGGGGTTCCCAGCAGCTGCGGCCCGAGCTGTCCCTGCAGACCCGAGGGGCTCTGGCTCACCCGCGCTCCTGTGACTCAGAGTGGTGCCCTGTCGTGTGTTGTGGAGGGCCAGCTCACCGGAGCCCAGCCTCGCACAGTCAAGGTTCAAGGCAGAATCCGCCTTCCTCTTCAGTCATGCAAACCCTCTTTCAAGGGCACCGTGGAGCGGCCAGGCACTGCCTGAGCAGCGTTTGAAGTACAAGCCTGTAGCCACTTTGCTTTAAAAATACTTTCTACGCTATTAGAACACAATTTTAAATGTGACTTAAAAAAGTCAAATGATACCAAAGCGTATAAAATGGAAACTTGCCTGTGAGCCCCTGGATGACTTACCTGAGATGGCGTGTGCGCGTCCAGAGCACTTCAGAAGCAGAGTCTGTTGGAGACGAGAGGGGCTTGGGTCTGCGCGCCCGCCTGGGGAGTGGGCCGAGGGAGGCGGGAAGCGGTGCGCCGACTGTCCGGTTGGGCTCCCAAGTTCGTGACAAACAGTCGTTTCACTTTTTTCTAGGATGATGACAGATACGAGCAGGCAAGTGATGTCCGGGCTCAGCTCAAATTTTTTGAACAGCTTGATCAAATTGAGAAACAGAGAAAGGACGAACAGGAGAGAGAGATCTTGATGCGGGCAGCAAAGGCAAGTGCTTGTGCTGCACTCAGTTTTCCCCTCTCCACCCTGGGCGCTCGCGGACACCCTTGGGGTTTCGAGGAGCCGGAGCAGGTTTGGGGCTGGCCTTGATGACACGTGTGTGGGGTTAGGAGCGGAGCCGGGGCGGGAAGCCTCCGGACCTCAGCGGGTCGCCCAGCGTGTGGGGCAGGCCCCTTAACCGAGCCCGGAGCCCCGCGGGCTGCCCCGGTCCACCGTCCTCCCGTCACATCAGACCGTGGCGTGGTTCTTACGTCCAAACGGTATTGATTTTCATGATGATAAATTTTCATGTGTTAGCTGTAAACGTTTAAAAATTTAATGCATTCTGTCACGTGACTTAGATGTCATTATGTCACGAATAAGATAACATGTTTATCAGGTGATGAATGTTTAGGTCACAACATATCTTTCTTTTTTACCTGTTTGAAAATAGTCTCGATCCAGACAAGAAGACCCAGAACAGTTAAGGTTGAAACAGAAGGCAAAGGAGGTAAGCTTTTTCAATCCAAGAATCTACACTGCACACTTGAAAATATGTTTGTATTCAACCTCGGCACCTAACAGGAGAGAGAGAGAGGCTGAGAAAGCGATGGTAGCTCTGCACAGTAGGCCTTCCTGTAGCGATTTATGATGTTTGCAAAAGTGTTTTCCTGTGCTTTTAAACTTCAAGGTAATTTCTCATTTGGTGCAGTCCAGTCTCTGTACTCTCACAATTTGCTCATATTTTCTGAGCTTTTTAAGATGAGCATCTATTGCTTTACTGTTTTTCTGATTGCAAAATATGCTTACTGTTTAAAAAAAAAAACAGTCAAATTTTCATTTAGGAAAATTTAGAAAACCCTTTGGTGTCTATGTATTACTTTTGTAGTAATAAAAAATGTGCGTGAAATGACAGTCCCTGTTTCCTTTTCAAAACAAAGATGCAGCAACAAGAACTGGCACAGATGAGGCAGCGAGATGCCAACCTCACAGCACTAGCTGCCATCGGGCCCAGGAAAAAGAGGAAAGTGGACTCTCCGGGACCGGGATCGGGAGCAGAGGTACCGCACGGATGCAGGGACGGGGGCTGGAAGGGCCTCGGGGCGCCTGCGTCCCGCTCACCTCTTCAGGGAGTCAGGCACGCCGAGAACAGGCTTCGTTCGCGCACATGTTGTCTCACCGCCCTTGGAATACTTGTTTTCTTGGTACATTCGATACTTTATATTCAAATCAACCTATTTGTGGATATCGTGTGAGCAAGAAGTTCTTTGCCTGAGGAAGTCTGATCACTGTAGCTTAACATGATGAGATTTTGACTGACTTTGAAGAGAATATGGGGAGATTCTGTCAGAAGACTGATGTTTGGGGGGCTGACTGTTCTCCCCGAGTAGTGGGGTTAGCATGAAGGAGGGTTGTTGTTGCCTGTTTCTGTTTGTCTAGATTTTGTTGGTTTCTTGTTTTGTTTGCCGTCGTGTCTTTCTATGTGATGGCAAACCCAACTTTAAAGTATTGTTCTTCTTTATTTAAACTGCCAGTTGTTTTATAAGTAAATCACAGGAAGAAAGAAAACATCGTCTTTTATATTTACCTGCTTATTTACCGTTTCTGGTGCTTTTCGTTCCTTCCTCAAGTTCCAGGCTTCCATGTGCGGTATTTCCCTTTGGCTTGAAGGACAGCATTTAGCGTTTCTTGTAGTACAGTCTGCTGGTGATGGATTCTTGCAGCTTTTGTTTACCTGAAAGTGGTTGTATTTCACCCTCAAAAGTTTGAATGAAGTTTTCCCTGAATGTTGACAGTTTTTTTTTTTTTTCTTTCAGCTCTGTTTTTTTTAACTTAAGGTTAATTTTCTCTCATATTCCTGAATAAGCTGAGCAAATCCAGACATACGTCACTTAGTTTTATAGAATGACCGACTGACAGGGAGGAGTGATCGTAAGAATTCTAGCCACGCTTCACGTTTTTCCTCTACTCTTTGAATCCTGTCTTAACTGCTGGTCTCTTTCTCTTTTCCAAGGAAACTCCTGTTCTCATTTAGACATGTTATCTTGTTCCAGATCACAAAAAAGATGGGAGATTTCCCAGTGTGTTTTGCAAAATTGCAGAGCTCTTATTCTTAGACCTGAAAACAGCCGTAAACGTGTGACCATCGCTGTCCTTAAAGACGTTGTTCCATCGTATTCGGGGCCCCACTGTGATGTCAGTCCTGGTTTCCTGTCTGTCACGTGTGTCACTTCTCCAGCTGTTTTGAGGTGATCGTCTTACTTCTTAGAAGTTCGTCTGTGTGGTGTTTAGACTTGGTCCTCTTGCTAGTCACTCTGCTTGGGCTTCTCTGAGCTTCTTGGATCTGTAGGTCAGTAGTTTTCCTCAAATTTGCAACACTTTGGCCTTCATTTCTTCAAAACTTTCTCTGTTTCAGTCTTTTTCTATTGGGATTCCCAGTTATACCTCTGTTAGATCTTTTGATATTGCCCTGTGGGTCTCTGAGTCTGTATTTGTTCTTTAATCACTTCTTTCTCTGTTCGGACTGGATCATTTCTACTGGTCTGTCTTCAGATTCCCTGTCTTCTCCAGTCAGCTCTGCAGTCCAGTGAAGTTTTCATTTGTTGATGTATCTGCAGTTCTGGGATTTCCACTTAAGTCTTTTTTATGGCTGCTGATTCTTTGCTGAGATTTCCCTGTCTGCTCACTTAATGAGGCCACATTTTCCCAACATTCTTTGAACCTATTTGTAAAAGCTGCTCTAATGGTTTTGTCAAGTCCGACATCGGGAGTGTCTCGGTTCAGTCTCTGTCGACTGCTTTTTCCTTTGACCGTGGGTCACGGTTTCCTGTCTCTCTGCATGTCTAGTCATTGTTGCTTGGATGCTGGATTTTGTGGATGACATGTCATCATCCTCTGAAGAGTATTGACTCGTTTTAGTTCAGCTCCTGGCTGCTCATCTGAACTTGTGTGTCTTGTGTCTCACTTTGGTGTCCAGTAGGGTCTGTGGAAATCCCATGATGTTTCTGAGGTCCCTCACCCAGTGGGGCTCACCCTGCAGACTTGCCTTCCCTGTGCAGGTTTTAGGCTTGGTTGGGGTGGGTCTTCCGTAGGGTATGATCCTTACTCCCAGGGAAGGGCCTTTGGCGACTTGGCTGGATGCTGGGAGGGAGAGCGTCGGGTGGGCTGCACTCCAGCGAGGACTGTCACTCATGCGTGTGTTTTGGTTACATCACGTGGCAGTTTCATGCTGTCCTCTCTCCCTGGACCCTTCATCTTAGTTCCATAAGTAACTTTATGTTTAATGCTAATTACAAGTCTGTGTGGATGTCTGTTTAGTCATTTGGTTTTCTGAATCTCGTTCTCTGTTGGATTCTTTTGGAATGTTTCATGGGGGCTGCGTTCCCCATATTTGTGCATGTCCATGACGGTTTTGATAGCTAGAAAATCCGTGGCTCACATTTTCTTTCCTTGAGAATCTATCTTGAGTAAGTAGTTATACTAGATAATTTTTTTCCTGGTATGAAAGGTTGCTGTCAGTCTGATGATAGTCTAATTTTATTTCTCGTGTGTTTCTCGTGTGTTCTTTCTGCCCAAAGATGCCCACAGAACTCTTTTCCCTTAAAGCCCAGCACTTTACTTGGAATCGGCTGTCTTGGGTTGTCGTTCTCAGGGAGAGGTTGTGTTCTTTCAACATGCAGTTAAACCTTTTTGTATTCAGGAACATTTTCTTTAACGCTTTCTTTGTTTTTGTTTTCCTCTTCAGAGATTCCTGTCACTCAGACGTCAGTGTCTTTTGTATCTGCCGTCAGGATTTGTCCTTTTCTCTTTAACCCTTTCAGTCTCTCTTTTAAAAAGTTCTATACTGTTGATCCTTCCCGCTCTCCTGATTCCTTCTTAAGGTATCAGTTGTTGCGTGTATTTGCTCTTGTGTTCTTTTCAGTGTAGTCTTCGTTTCTCAAGTGAAATTTTCTTTTGTTTCTGATTTTTCCTTGACTTTGTCACCTCATTTCTGAGTTTCGCTGATCCTGATTTATGTTATCCTTTCATGCTTTTTGTCATTTTCTCAATGCCTTTAGCTTGTTTGGAAATAGAACATAGCAGTTTTGATCTCTTGTTGATTATGTCTTTTTGGTGTTTTTGATCATCTGTAGGGATGTTATTCTGCTCCTTATTCTCTTTTTTTTCCTGGGGCAGCTTCTCTGGGATTTGACCTTTCTGTGGTTCACTTTTATGTGAATTTTGCTGTCTTGCACCTTTAGGAGGAGGTGGTTTGAAGGTTTGCCAGCTTCACTGAGCTCCTCTTCCGTTGTCTCCACGTGGTGACGAACTTGCTGTCTGAGATGTCAGGCTCTGCTGCTCCCTGACTCTTACCTTTTTGTCTCCCTTGTCCCTGTCCTGCTCAGCTTTAATTCCACTCCTCACAGGTTCTCTTTGTGAGGCCCTGTGCTGCGGGGCCCTGTGCTGCGGGGCCCCGGCAGGTCGGAGGCAGAGTTGCTAGTGGCGAGGCTGCTGCTGAGAGGAGGGAACTCCTGGCTGTAGCTGCTGCTCTCCAGTGAACCTGCCACTCCTCCTGGTGCACACGCGCTGGCTCCTGGGGGCTTTCGGGCCTCGCAGGTGCCCCACTGCTTTTCCTGCACAGTTTTGAGACAGGCTTGTGGCTGCTCGCGGTTCATCTTCACCGGTTTGGTTGTAAATATTGTCTGCTGGCGTTTGGTTTTGCTTTCTAGTTGCTCTGTGTTTTATATGGCCTTTGGGAAGATTAAAAAAAACTTTGACGCCTCTGGCATCTTCTTCCCAGAATATACTGATTAATGTTGTTCAAAATGTTTTTCTTTAGATTTAGAGTAGTTTCAAACCTATAGAGAAGTTGTAAGAACAGTACAAAAAACTCCATTCAGACTCTCAATTCTGAACATTTTACCACCTTTATTTCATCACCCCCTCTTTTTTTTTTGCGGTACGCGGGCCTCTCACTGCTGTGGCCTCTCCCGTTGCGGAGCACAGGCTCCGGACGTGCAGGCTCAGCGGCCATGGCTCACGGGCCCAGCTGCTCCGCGGCATGTGGGATCCTCCCAGGCCGGGTCACAAACGCGTGTCCCCTGCATCGGCAGGCGGACTCCCAACCACTGCGCTGCCAGGGAAGCCCTCGTCACCCCCTCTTTACACACACAAGTGTGCGTGTGGGACGTTCCATCGCCCCTAGATGCTGACAATGCTGGATGTTCCCTTGTGTTACCACTACCCCTACCCCCCGCGTCGGGAAATCAGCCCTGATGCCCCAGGGTCCCCAGACCTGCTCCCACTTCACCGCCTGTCCTGGTTTCTCTTTGATCCAGGCATGTGTGGTGTCCAGCTAGCTTGTGGCGTGGACCTCTTCCCAGTCTCCCCATCCCTGACAGTGTTGAAGAGGGCAGGTCTCCTGTTCTGTAGGATGACCCTTGGCATCACTAGGTGATCTTAGCCTTGATCACCTGGTTAAGTTGCCTGGCTGAGAAAGCAGCTTTCTCCACTGTGTGGTCAGTCAGTCCCTTAGCACTTATTAGTGTTGTGTAAGAAGGCACTGCAGGGTCACGCAGGTGCCCTGTTCCCATCACACCTCACCGGCCGTAGCACCCTTGCACGACTGCCCTTGCGTCAGGACCGCCAGGCCGGGGGCCAGATTAGGATGCTGTGTTTCCATCACGCCTTCCACGTTTACTGGGTGCCTTCTGCCGTGAAGAAGAGCTTCCCTCCCTCCCTCCCTCCCTCCGTCCTCATTCATTCACGCATTCGTTCATCACTGTGTATGGACGCATGGATTCCTGCTGTATTCAGAGGGTTGTAATCAGTGCTCTCGTTATTTCTAGATTTGGTCAGTGGAAGCTTCTTCAAGCTGTGTCCTATGTCCTTTGGAAACGTTGCCCTCGTCCTGTCAGCGTGAGAGGTGTCCAGGTGCCTCTGGTGCTGCCCCTGCCCTCACCCGCAGTGGCGCCCAGGAGCCTGCTTCCTTGCGGTGGAGGGTGGTATTTAGAGACCAGTATCTGAGCACGGTGTGTGCTGATCGCCACGGGGGTCCCTGCTCCAGGCCCCCAGCAGTCAGAGCCCGGAACGTATCTGTGTGTACAGGCGTGAGTGTGTGTGTGTGCATGCGTGCCCCTTTCTGTATCTAAAACAACCCTGTGCGTTCCAGTTGATGCTGAGATTCTAGTCTAGGACCTCAGGGCTTCTTCTAGTCTTCTTCCTTTCCTTACGTTCGGATCCCTTCACAGAAGAGAACACGAGTTCCCATTATTCTCAATATATTTGTTGTTTTTTTTTTTTTGGCTCAATGTAACCAGTCCCCGAACCACTCTGGCCGCTGGGGTCCCCGTGCTGGGAGGGGAGGGCTTGTGGGAGAGGCATGTTGGTTAACTTCTGCCTTAGGCGTTTTCTAAAGAAGAGAAAAAGAGTGCGTATTTCCAGCCTGACGGGGAGGGCGTGAGTGTGGGGAGGAGTGTGGGGTGAGGGGGCAGCACCTCGGGGAGACGGTGGGAGGGATGCACGTCACCAGAGGCCCTGCGGCGTGGCTTACGTACATTGCTGGTTGTGCCTGATCTTGGTCTTCAGGGATACTTGTGAGTTATATGTGTGACAGTTAATACGAAATCTGGAATTTAAAAAGTCCTTCATATGCCTTTCTTCATCAGAGCTAAGGCTTAATTTCTCTTTTTCTTTTTTTTAGTTTAGGATTATTTAGGGTGTGTCTTTAAAAAAAATTTTATTGTGGACTAATTTTAGACTTGCAGCAAAGTTACACGAAGAATAAAGAGAGTTCCTGTATATCTCTCACTCAGCTTACCCTAATGTGCATTATAGGTGTGATACTACTGACTAGAGACCTTATTTGATTTGATCTTTCAGAATTTAATTTTAAGTTAAGAAACTTTATATTTTAGAGCAGTTTTAGGTTCACGGCCAGATTGAGTGGGAAGTGCAGAGAGTTCCCATACGCCACCCCCACCCCACCCCCCCCCCGCACCTGCACAGCCTCCCGCATTATCCACGCCCCCCACCGGGTGCTGCGTTTGTTGCAGTCGATGAACCTGCATGGACACTTCATCACCACCAGAGTCCGCAGTTTACATCCGGGTTCCCTCTTGGTGTTGCACATTCTGTGGGTTTGGACAGATGTATGCTGGCCTGTCTCCACCTTTACAGTGTAATACAGGGTAGTTTCACGGCCCTAAACATCCTCTGTGCTTCATCTGTCATCCCTCCCTCCACCCAGCCCCTGGCAACCCCTGACCTTTTTACTGTCTCCATAGTTTTGTCTTTTCCAGAGTGTCATAGAGTTGGAATCATACAGTCTGTAGCCTTTTCAGACTGGCTTCTTTCACTTAGTTAAATGCATTTAAGGTTCCTCCGTGTCCTCTCGTGGCTTGGTACCTCATTTCTCTCTTTTCAAGGCTGAATAACATTCCACTGTCCAGATGCACCACAGTTTATTTATCCGTCACCTGCTGAAGGACATCTTGGTTACTTCCAAGTTTTGGCCACTGTGGATAAAGCTGCTATAAATACCCGTGTGCAGGCTTTTGTATGGACATGAGTTTTCAGCTCCTTTGGGTAAATACCAAGGAGCACAATTGCTGGTTCGTATGGTGAGAGTATGTTTAGTTTCGTGAAAAACTGCCAGACTGTCTTCCAAAGTAGCTGCTCCTTGTTGCGTTCCCGTCGGTTATGAATGAGAGTTCCTGTTGCTCCACATCCTCACCAGCATTTGGTGGTGTCGGTGTTCTGGATTTTGGCCGTCCTAATAGGTGTGTAGTGGTATCTCATTGCTTTAATTTGCATTTCCCTGATGCATGATGTGGAGCATCTCTTCATGTGCTTCTTCTTTGGCGAGGGGTCTTTTAAGATCGTTGATCCAGGGCCTCCCTGGTGGCGCAGTGGTTGAGAGTCCGCCTGCCGATGCAGGGGATACGGGTTCGTGCCCCGGTCTGGGAGGATCCCATATGCCGCGGAGCGGCTGGGCCCGTGAGCCATGGCTGCTGAGCCTGCGCGTCCGGAGCCTGTGCTCCGCGGCGGGAGAGGCCACAACAGTGAGAGGCCCGCATACCATAAGATCGTTGATCCATTTTAAAAATTGGGTTGTTTTCTTGTTATTGAGTTTTCGGAGTTCTTTGTATAGTTTGGATGAGTTTTTTTTTTTTTAACCAGATATGTCTTTTGCCAATGTTTTCTCTGTATTTGATTGTTACCATTCTCCACTGAAGATGTAGGATCCCATCCAGTACCCCTCCTGGTATTTGGTCACCATGTCTCTGTAGCCTCCTCTGGTCTATGACGGGTCCTCTGTCTTTGCCTGTCCTTCCTGATCTTGACACTTTGAAGAGTGTGTGTCGGTTATTTGGTAGGAGGTCTCTTAATTTGGGCTCATCTTACGTTTCCTCTTGATGAAACCCAGGTTATGTAATGTGGCTGGAATGTCACACCAGTGATACCGTGTCCTCAGTGTGTCGTATCAGGAGGCACGTGACGTCTGCGTGTCCCGCTGCGAGTGATCACTTTTTTTTTTTTTTTTTTTCTCCCGGTACGCAGGCCTCTCACTGTTGTGGCCTCTCCCGTTGTGGAGCACAGGCTCCGGACGCGCAGGCTCAGCGGCCATGGCTCACGGGCCCAGCCGCTCCGGGGCATGTGGGATCTTCCCGGACCGGGGCACGAACCCGTGTCCCCTGCATCGGCAGGCGGACTCTCAGCCACTGTGCCACCAGGGAAGCCCCAGTGATCACTTTGAACACTTGGTTCTAGGGGGGTCGCAGGCATCTCCGCTGGAAAATCTGTGTCCCTTTGTAATGAAAGTGTCTTGTGGGAAATGCTGAGGGACCGTTCCCTCCTGTTTCTCCTCATGGGCGCCACTGCTTCCCGAGTTCGGTGACCGCAGGGTGACAGGCTCTCCTCCTCCTCTGGCCCCCGTTTGCTGGTTGGAATTCTGCCAGCCCTGCTTGGTCCTCGCGAGCCCTTCAGTTGGGCTCCTCTGTCCTGTTGACGTAACCTGTCACCTTCTGAAGGGTTCTTACTCTCTCACGTCACAGGTGTTCCAGGCTTACTTTATATTTTTCCTGCCCTAACAGTGGAATCGACCGTTTCTCCACAGAGCCGCGGTTCTTCTTGTTGGGACGCGTGTGTAGGGACCAGGTCTGGGCACCGGTGTGCTCGGGCCCCTGGGTGTCCTGCTCCAGCCCCCTCGGGGGTACAGCTGGGGATACGTGCACTGCCCCACCTGTGTTTTCTGTGTCTGTAGCGAAGGCGGTGGGTCCAACCTGACGCGACAGGCCCTCTGAGCCGTCCTGCGTCCCATGTGGGAGGCCTGACTCTCATCGTCACGGTGGGGTTGCTGTTTGTCCCACCCTACTTTGCAGATAAAAAGGAGATCCAGAACTGCCAAGCCCTGTGAGGAGGAGGTGGCTGACTATCCAGAGTAGCACGTGTCTGCCCAGTTCTTCCTGTGTGCAGCCCTGCAGCGCCCCCGAGTCCTGCGTGCTCAGCGCCGCCCAGTTACCTAGATGAGCCCTTTCCTGCTGCCCCGCAGCAGGCTGTGTCCCTCCGAGTGGCACGGCTGGGCTCTTCTGCTGCTGTCTGTCCTCCGGTGTGGCCCCCCGCTCCCGCTTGCGTTTGGTTGTTTACTTTGGGGGTTCTCAGAGCCAGAGCTGTACAAAAGACTGCACCCAGCAGTGCCGTCTCCTCCCCCTCAGACACAAGCGTGTGTTTTGCGATTTCCGCCTCTCTTGAGGGAGCATAATTGCGGCGCCCTCTGCAGTGGGCCGTTTTCACTTCGCGCATTCTGGAGCGCACTCCATGCCGTTTTGTGGCGATGCTCCCCATTCTTCACAGCAAGCGGGGTGCTTCTCCGCATCCACGTGTCTTGGGCGACCCCCTCCCTTGTGCACGGACGGTGCTGTATCCTTGGGGGTGTTGTTGTGGGGTGAAGGTAAGTGGGTCGGTAGTTTCGTTAGGAATTGCCAGGCTGCCCTCTGGAGGGTCGTGCCAGTTCTCACCCGCCGGTGGTGAAGGAAGGGGCCTGTCTCACCACAGCCTCCCGGCGTGTGTTGCCACAGTTTGTAATTTTGCTGATCTGTTGGGCAACAGGGGTGCTCAGTTTCGGTGAATGTGCTGTGGGTGCTTGAGAACAAGGCGTATTCTTAGGCAGGGTGTAGGACTTGCTGGGTTTATATGGGGGTGCACCTTACCGATTTATGCCCACTGTGTCTTTGCTTATTTTTGTCCACGTGATGTGTTTTGTGCTGGATGTGGTGTCCCAGAGCTTCCCGTTGTTAATGTGTTTTTGTCTTTTTTTTTTTTTTTAAATGAATTCATTTATTTATTGTTTATTTTAGGCTGCGTTGGGTCTTCGTTGCTGCACGCGGGCTTTCTCTAGTTGTGGCGAGCGGGGGCTGCTCTTCGTTGCGGTGCGTGGGCTTCTCACTGCAGTGGCTTCTCTTGTTGCGGAGCACGGGCTCTGGGCACGCGGGCTTCAGTAGTTGTGGCGTGTAGGCTCAGCAGTTGTGGCTCGCGGGCTCGCGGGCTCTAGAGCGCAGGCTCAGTAGTTGTGGCGCACGGGCTTAGTTGCTCCACGGCATGTGGGATCTTCCCGGACCAGGGATCGAACCCGTGTCCCCTGCATTGGCAGGTGGATTCTTAACCACTGAGCCACCAGGGAAGTCCTTGTGCTTCTGTCTTTATCTCCTTGCATCTCCTGCAGTTTTTGCTTTGTATGGGGGTTGTCGTGTTATTTGGTACATAAATATCCGTAAGTGTTACCTGTTCACCATGAGTTGTTATTTTTATCATTGAAAAGTGTCTGCCTTTGCCCAGTGGGCTTGATGTCTCCTTTGTCCTCAGTCAGGGCCGTTACCCGTGCTCTCCTGTTTGCATCAGCCTGGAAAACCTCCATTCTGCTTGATTTGGAGCTCTTCCTTTAGGTATGTCTCTTGTGTAGAGCACATGGCGGGGTCTTATTGTCGAAAAGCGTTTCCCTGTCACGGGTGAGTTAAGCCCGTCATCTGTATTGATATGGCTGACAAAGTGGGTTCTGACTCGGTCACTGTATTTTATGATGATGTGTTTTTTGTTTTTTTTTTATAGTTGCTGTGTGTTTTGGTGAGATGTGTAGTCTTTGCTCCTTAATTAAGATTTTTGTTTGTGTTTAGGAAGGTTTGTAACTGTGCTCTAGTGGTTACTTTTGTATGTAAGCGTTTCTGGGTGTCTTCAGCCCCAGGTTTTCACGTGTGTTTCCTGTTCGGCTTGCGTCAGCGTTCTCCTCGGCTCCTCGGTGGCCACACCGCATCCGGAGCCTGTTGTGTCCCCTTCCCTTTCGTGCTTTGTTACATCACTTCTACCTTGTCACAGCACTTGACATTTCCCAGCCTCTTCCTCACCTCTGCTGTAGCATCAGCTGCACGTTTATATATTATAAATGCTTATTTCTGCGTTTTTCTGGGTTTCCCCGCTCTTCCCTTGTTGGGACGACCCCTGCCTGTGGCTGAGCCTTCACGAAGCTCAGGTGCAGAGTCCCCTGATGTTTTGCAGGTTGAAACGGTGTTTCTGTGGCCTTGATGTGTGGAGGATGGTTAGACTAGATATAAAAACGTTGGTTGCTTTCAGTGATTTTTCAGTGCTGTTCCATTGCTTTCTGTGTTGGTTTGGGAAAGCCTGATGCCAGATTAATTCTCTCGTCTTGATGGTTTATTTTCTCTTTTTACCTGGAGGCCTTTTCTTTATCTTGGGAAGCTGACAGTTTTATGAGGCTTTGTCGAAGTTGATTTTTATGGGTTAATTTTCCCAGGTGCCCACATGCCCTTTCAGTGTGTAGGTTTGTTTTTTTTTCTGTTTCTTGAAAGTTTCCTTGGATTATAGTTTGAGTATTAACCTCTGCCCGCACATTTGTCTTCCTTCTCCGGGGGCTCTGACGATTGAGTACATTTCCTCCTTTGGTTGCTTCCTTTTCCCCTGTTTTTTTCCTGGTCCTTTAATTTCTTTTCTTTGTCTCATTTTTATTCTCTTGTTTTTCTGCCTTTCTTCTTTGCCTCTTACTACATTTTTATTCGAGTCTTTTCTCTCCTGAGCATCTTACAGTTTATATTAATTTCTGAGATAGTTTTGTCCTTTTTTCTCATTTCTTTCTTGTGTCAGATCAACTCTCATTTCTTTCTGGTTTTCAATCCATTTTCCCCCTGAGTTTTGAGGTTTTGATTCAAGGTGATTTTCATGTCCTCAGATGTGAAGTATATATGCTTTTGTTGAAAGCGTTGTCTTACAGTTTTCTTGTTTTTCCAGACTGAGTTTGTCTCTGATACGTGTGGAGTTTCATCTTCTGATTTTTTGCAGTGGTTCTTTGTGGACCTGCGTGTCTTCCTCACGTGCATTTTCATGGTTTGGGTGTTTACAAGACTCGCCGTCCGACAGTGCCCTCTGCTGACAGTTCTGCAGAGGCCGGTGGCTTCGCAGGTGTCTGTCTGAGGGTGAGGAGGGCTGAGTGCCCTCTGGTGGCGAGGCCCTGTGCCTGCTGGACCCTGCAGTCACCCCCCCTTACTTCTTTGCCCACCGCCGCTGCCCAGTTTCAAAGGACTCATCTCAGAAGCTGTGCGCTCTTAGGCCCCCCAGGCCCGCTCTGGCGGGAACGCCCCCCTCCCTGCTCTGTCTCTGGTGCTTGGCCTCGCGGAGGCACTGTGGGCCCCGCCCAGGGGCATCGTTCCGCGTGGGCCCCGGGCCTCATCCTCGTGTTGTGCGGGTGCCGTGCCCTGGGTAGGTCTGTGTTTCCCTCCCTGTTCTGGACGGTTCTTGGGGAGACGATGGGAGGTGCCTGGGGTGAGCTTGTCTTCAGCCTCCTGTGCGTGGCCCTTGTTCTGAGCCGAGTGCCCGAGGGGCTCCGGCGCTGCCGCCTTTCACAGTGCCCTCCAGCTGCCTGTGCTGGGCGTGGGCTCCGTCTCATGGACGAGTGTGGGGACCACGCCGGCACGAAGAGGGGCAGGGCAGGCCGGCGGGGCCTGTGCTGTTGGTGCCGTGACCTCGTCACTCGCCGTCTGGGACGCAGGGACATCACGCGGGTTAGAGGTGCCCTCTCGTGGGCACAGACCTCTCACCGTTGTCGAGGGAGCTCTGGGGGGAGCGGCCACGAGGCCCCCGTGGTGCGAGTCCCCCCGAGACAGTCCCCGAGGGGCTGGTGCTCCCCGCCGACTGGGCGAGCGGCCACGGCAGGTCTGAAGCTGCACCGGCGGCCACCGCTGGTTGTGCACGGCCCTGGGGGCCCCAGCGGAGTGACCCCGCGAGCCAGCTGGGGTTGGGACGGAGGCGATTGTTTCCATTTGGTTTTCACCTTGAGTGTTTGTTGCCTGTCAGGTTGGTTGTGGTGTTTTTGACAGTGGAAAGATTGCCTTCAAAGGAGATAACCGCCTCCTTTCCTGAATCCACTCAGCAGTCCTGTGACAGGACGTGATGATGGTCACACGGCACTTTCAGGGAGGAAGCTGGCCTCCGGGAGAATGTAAACCGTGTGTCCACGGTCGCTTTGTTTCAACCCCAGTGCCTGCAAATACAAAACAAAACACACCGAGTCAGCCTCTTTGCTGGAGTGTGAATGTTGTTGAAGGTGGACGCCGGCACCTGCCCCGCAGTTTTCTGTCACCTGAGGTCATTGCTGGCCGCTCGGCTGCCGTGCCCGAGGGCCGCTTCCCCGGGCTTCCCGCACGGGGCTCAGGGCCGGACCGGTCCTCGCGCTCACAGGCTGGGCGCTGGGCTCTTGTGACCGCCTTCTCTGGCCAGGACACCCCAAGGGCAGTACGATCAAAGGACGGCACTCACGCCATGAAATCAGAAGTCATTTGAGTTGTCAAGTAGGATGCCTGTGAGCACGTAGGCTTCTTATTCAAGTCCATAGAACAGTGACGCCTGGCAGCGTCATGACCTTCGGAGCCTGAGACGTGTGGAGTGGGGCCGGCGTGGGCCCGGCCCCGGAGCCCTGGCTGTGGGCTGTGCTAACGCTTGCCCGTCTGGTCTGGATTGTGTGGAAGCACTTCTGACTTCTAAAAAAGATCTCATTAAAATACTACTTACAGGGATTTCTTGAGCTTCAGCTTTAAATGCTGTGCCTGAAGGGAGCCCTCCCCCTGTCCCAGCTGGTTTTGGCCGTTGAACTGTTTTGAAAGTAAGAACATCAGCCGTGGCCCAGAGTTGTAGCTTGTGTCACAGAGGACTCCTGGCCGTGGTTGAGGCAGCGCTTGGCTCTCCACGAGCCCCAGGGTCTGGCGCCACCCGCTCTGCCCCCAAGGCTGGGAGGAGCTCCCACCCGCCCGCTGGCCCCGCCGGCCCCGCCGGCCCCGCCGGCCCCGCCCCAGCCGTCTGGCCAGGCTCTGGCCTCGGCCTGGCCTGCAGGCTCCCCCGTGGTGCAGAGGCTTCACGCCCGCAGGGCCCCCCGGCGCAGGCCAGCTCCCCGGCTGCGGAGACGGAACCCCGTTTTCCTCCTGGCTTCTCTCAACTGTGTGCTTTCATCACCCCCTTTTCAGGGGCGCTGTTTGTCTCGTTCACAAAATGCTCCTTTAGGGCCGTTATGGAGACTCAGGGGAAACTGCCAAGAAAACCTCTAAATAGTTGTTCCAAACACGGAAAAGTAGTCACCAGAGGACTGGCCTGGAGGAGGGACCCCGGTGGTTAAGGGTGTCTGAAGGGGGCATAAGGAACACGCGGTTAATGGTGGAAGAAGCGCCTGCGTGCCCTGAGTGCCCAGGAGGGACCAGCCTCACCTGCCCCCTGCTGGCTGCTTGCTGTGCTGCCGCCGCCTCCAGCATCATGGGGCTCATCGCTCCCACCTTAAACTTCGAGAAAACGCTGTAAAAATACCACTGGAAGGTTTGCGCTTGAAATATACACGAGCGACTTTAACCATCAGAATACAGACGCTCTGTTCATTCCGAGTGGAAGACCGAGGACTGTCCGGTGGGGAGTTGCGGGGTTCACGCCTGCGAGTGTCGGTTGGAGGTGGTGACGTGCTGAAACCACGGGACGCTGCTGCCGAGGGGCGGCGACGCGGCAGGAGAGCGCCCGGAACCCCGCCTGTGCCAAGCAGGCAGGCGTCAGAGCCCCAGCCGTCGCCCGGATCATCCCCCGCGGGCCGACCAGGCCGGCCGAACCGCCGCTTTAACCCCGGGGAAGCAGGGAGCCCCCTCCAGGCCATGGACGACGTGGTGACCGTGGAGCCCTCGGCGCAGCCAGCCGACCACCACCAGCCCGCCCAGCCCAGGAGTCTAGACCTTGCGGCCTTGAGAAGTGTGCCTTTGTCGGCAAAGCGGGGATGTCTCGGCCGCCACGGCCACGGCGTCAGCACACCTGAGTCCCTGGACGCCTGGAGGTCGGGGACGCCAGCCACAAGCCCCGGAGCTGTTCTGCCGTCCCCTTGGGGCAGGAGCCGCCACCTTTTCCTTCCTCGTGCCCCAGGGGCCAGAGTCTGAGCTCTGGGGGGAATCTCGGGGTTAGTGTTCTCGAGCGCGTGCCTGAGAGCACCTGTCCTGGAGGGTCGGCGAGCCCCCTGCTCTCAGCCCTCCCCGTTAGGGACTCATAAAGCACTTCACCTCCAGCAGTAGGCCTGGCTTCCTCCAGAGCCAGGGTTTCTTTCTTTTTTTTTTTCTTTTTTTTTTTTTTTTTTTGCGGTACGCGGGCCTCTCACCGCTGTGGCCTCTCCCGTTGCGGAGCACAGGCTCCGAACGCGCAGGCTCAGCGGCCATGGCTCACGGGCCTGGCACGAACCCGTGTCCCCCGCATCGGCAGGCGGACTCTCAACCACTGCGCCACCAGGGAGGCCCTGGAGCCAGGGTTTCTCGGGACACGTGTAGGGAGACGTGAGTCGGTCCTGCCCCTTCCTTCCAGCGCCGAGGGCCCTGCCCACCTCTGCGCACCACTAACTCGGCTGTCTTCTCCTTTCTCGTCACCAGGGCTCGGGCCCAGGCTCAGCGGTCCCAGGCAGTTCCGGCGTCGGAACCCCCAGACAGTTCACGCGACAAAGGATCACGCGGGTCAACCTCAGGGACCTCATATTTTGTTTAGAAAATGAACGTGAGACAAGCCATTCACTGTTGCTCTACAAAGCATTCCTTAAGTAGCACGGACGCGGCCTCTTAGACGGAGACGCCTGGGGACTTTTTCTATATTTGCAGATTACGCCTTTTTGTAACAAGCAAATGGGATATTGTTTAAAAAACAGCCACCTCTTTACAATGGAACAGTTTTATATTCCTGTTTCTAAGTCAACTCTTCAGTATGAAGGAAAACACGTTTCTGTAACAGAGAACAAGAGGCCCGCGGGTCCTCTTAAAGGACAAGTAAATCTTAACTCATCTTGATCGAGTGGCCTTCTTGCCAAACAAGCCATATATAAAAACTGATGGAATCGTTTAGCAAATACGTAGCTGCCCTCTGTCACCTCATAGCGGTTTCTACATCGTTTGTGCATTTGGTTTAGTTCAACCCAACTTACTGCGGAGGTGTGTGTCTACAGCCGATGACCTCATTTCATTTATTTTATTTTTGTATGAGTCAGTTGGCAAAGCAAACTGATTTTTTTAGACTATTTATCTCCCTCCCGTCCCCGGCCCTCCATTCAGGACCCTCAGGGAGCAGGCAGCTCACCGTCTGCCTGCGCCTGGGGCTCATCCCTTTCTGCTTCGCGGGGGCCCGGCGACGCGGCTCCTTCCGAATGTGTGGTCAGCATCTGTACAAATGCATTTTATTTGCTATCGTTTGTAAAGCTGTAAAGTTAAAAGAAATGAAAACCTTTTCAGCATAAATCTATTTTACTTGCACTGTTTTTTAGCTAAAAGTGAAAAAACTTAGAGGAAATAAAACCAGACTTGAGAAGAATCATCAGAAGACTGTTTCAGTGTGAATCAAGTGTTGAAAACTGGTTGGTGTATTTTGTCAGTAATTGTACATAACCTTTGGCACACAACGTGAGGACGGCTATGTAGCTATAATTATTTTGCTAAGAGGCTGTATGCAAGCTGTGGACTCGCTTTACAGACGTCCAGAGCAAAAGCCCCTTCTTTGTACCTATTTTTTTATTACAAATATACTAATTGGTTCTTTATATTTTCAGAGGTTATTGTATTAAATTGTCTATTGATAGTACTTTTATGACTGTAAATACTTCGGCTTTCTCCGTGTGAATTCTCACGTTAGACTTTATTCGCGCGTGTGAACTGAATGCTGATCAGTATTTTTTATCAACGCCTGAAAACTGTTACACCTTTTATTTTGTCTTTTAGGAAATCCCTGTCTTTCCATTTTTTCATGTAAATTTTGCACAGTTACTTGTTCATATGTAAATATTTTACTTTCAAAAATGAAGTTTTTAATTGCTATTGTTTTATATAGGATTGAAAGAAAATTAACTCCTTTATTAAAAACAAATTTATCTGTATTTGTTTTGCCTATTTTTCCCAGTTTTCCAGTTGTAGATTCTGCTGCCAGAGATTCAGCTCTGGTTCCGCTGAGGTGTGTATTTATGAGCTACTTATTAGAATCAGTGTCTAAAACCCAGCGAATCTGGTAGAAATAGCCTCACCTCCAAGGACAGGACCTGCGTGCTCCAGAGTAGGACCCGGTGGGTCGCGTCCGAGGGCCCGGAAGCCGAGCTCAGGCCTTGCCCTCAGCCTGGGGCTCCCCACGTTGGACACAGATGGACTTGCGCAGCGTGGACGCCGGGCTCCCGTCCGTGCAGAGGCACAGGGGTACCCCTGGGAGAGGGAAGGTAAGGCGAGGGGTGGGGGAGATCCGGGGAGGGGGCGGCCCCAGCCCTGATGTGGGCCCCGCAACTGGATGGGGAGGGCGGGGTCTCCGGAGGCCCCGCCCCATCTGGTGGTGAGCATGACAGGCTGGCCTTGATGAACCGTAGCTCCCCAGGGGCCCCCCCGTCAGAGGCTTAGCCGCCTAAGTCCCCACCAGCACTCGGCCTCTCGAGAGCCACAGACCCTGTCGCTGGTGTGATGGGATTCAGCATCTGGCTTTCACGTTAATTTTGACGAGTTTGCTGGATCTCCCATGATCCGTGGGCTTATTTACGAGTTACGGTCTCATTCTGGTACGTGTTGCGTCAGTTACCTGGGGCTGCTGTGACAGGGCACCATGGACCGGGTGGCTGAGACCACAGGTTTTGGTCGCCTCCGTTCTGGAGGCTGAAGTCGAGACCCAGGTGTGTGGGCCGTGTTGGTTCCGAGTGCGGTGGTGGAGGATGTGCCCTGGCCCCCTGGCTTCTGGTGGTCGCGGGCATCTTGGATGTTCCTTGGGGCGTAGAAGCATCACCCCTTCTCCTTTCCGTGGCGTTTTCTCCGTGTGTGCATCTGTCTTTGTGTCTGAGTTCCTCCTTTTCACAGGATACCAGTCGTTTGGATGAGGGCCCATCCTAGTGACCTCATTTGAACTTGACCTCTTTGAAGACCCTGTGTCCAAATGAGGTCACGTTCTGAGGTCCTGGAGTGTTAGGACCGCCACACAACCTCGGCATAAGCTTTGTTTTTTTTTTTGTTTTTGTTTTTCTTTAGGGAGGGGGGGATTGCAGTTCAACCCGTAACGCCTGTGATTTTGGATGATGAAAGAAACTAAATCTGAATTTTCAGAGCCTGAGCAGGGAGTGCCAGGGCACAACTTCCAGTCTTCCCCCTGCGTGAAAACGCCCAAGGCGGTTGATTAATTAGGTCATGCTTGGACTTTCTGTCACGACTAATACTTTGTTTTCACTAAGTTCTTGGCCTGAAATAAACTAGGTCAGTCAGTAAGGGGCAGCAGCACCTGGGTTTCTGCAGGTGCGAGAGCTGTGGTTCTGGCTTCTCTGCACGTCCTCCTGGGCCCAGTCGTTCTGCCGGGGGCCTCGCCGAGGCACAGACTGATGCTCGCCGGGGATGATCCCTGGCAGAAGCGTGGCCAGCAGCCTCGAGGCGCACGTTTGTCCGTTATTTCTCCCTCCTGTGGGCGCCGGGTGCTGTTCAGTGTTTCAGCACAGCACCTTAGCACCGATTCGCGTACCTCTGTGGGCTCGGGCTAGAGGGCTGTGGGGATGGGCCAGGGCCACGACAAGGACGTCTGCTTTCACCACGTCCACTCCCCAGGGAACTGCAGTCCCAGTCGGGCAGAAAGGCGGGAGAGAGAAATGAGGCCTGAAGTTCGGAGAGGAAGAAGGTGAGGGCAGGACCCTTAGGCGACACAGTCGAGTGCACAGAAATCCCGAAAGAATCCACGCACACGGCGCTGAAACGGTTCCGGTGCTTGTGCGTTTTCTAAGATTTCGGGGTGCAAGGTCAGTATCCAGAATCAACCGTAATCCCTTACGCCAGCAGCAAAAAGCTAGACAGTGAGAAAAATAGCATTAACATCACCACCAGAAACATTGGGGTACGTGGGAATACATACAATTAAAGATGCCTAATATCTTTACACTGAAATTAGAGAGATGAAAGGAGACCTAAAGGGAGAAATTTCGCTGTACCCACGGAGGGGACCCAGTGGTTCTGTCTCAACTGATTCAATGCTGTCCCGGTCAGAATCCCAGCAATTTTCATAGAAACTGACAATCTGATTCTAGAAACTTACATGAACTTGCAGAGGACTTAGAACAGCCAAGACGACCTGGAACAAAACGGAAGCCTTTCCACCCCTGGATCTCAGGACTTCCTGTAGAGCTACAGTAATCAGGACAGCATGGTGTTGGCGTAAAGACAGACAGGATCCGTGAACGAAATAGAGAGTCCAGAAAGGGATCCATACGCTATGGTCACTAGGTTTTTGCTGGCGTGACCAGATGCCCTATGGGTGGTGGGGGGAACGTGAGCCCTCACACCACAGGCATCACTTCGAGATGGATCACAGACCTGAAAACGGGGGCTAAAACTGCAAAGCTTCTGGGAGAAAACATCAGAGATGGTCATGACGTGGGAGTGGGCAGGGGTTTGTAAGGGCATAGAAGGCACAAACCACAGAGAAAACACTGGAAAATTGGACTTCAAAGTTACAAACTTTCTCTCATCAAAAGATGCTCTTGTGACAGTGAGAGGGCAAGCCAGAGACTTCCAGAAAATATTTGCGAAGTATACGCCCGGCACAGGACTTGTGTCCAGAGTATACAAAGAATTCCACGGCTCAGCAGTCAGAAGACAACTCGGTAAAGGACGTGCGAGAAACTTGAACAGGTACTTTATGGAGGGTCTGCCCGTGAGCCAACAGGCAAATGAAAAGGCTCATCGTTACGGGTCATCGGAGAAACGCAAAACCACGATGAGATTCCACCACTCGCCCACGTTGGCTCAGATGATAAAGGTTGACGGTGTTGTGTGTGGGTGGAGCTTCACACAGGCTGTCAGTGTGTAACGTGGCGGAACCACTCGGGAGACCGTGTCACACCTGCTAACGTCAACATGCGTGACCCCGCAGTCCCACCCCTCTGCATCTACTCAGGGAAATGGGTGCCTTGTCCTCCCGAGAGGCCTTGCAAGGATGCTCACTGAGGCGCTGCTCGTTGATGGAGTGAAATGGGGACGGCCCGCGTGTCCATCGGGCGGTGAGTGCAGGCAAACCGGGGGGTATTTGTTCAGTGAACTACTACCTGGGAGTAAGAGGAACGCACTGATGATGCGGTCAGTAACGTACCCACGAGTTTCCTGAGAATGACGCTGGGAGAAGCCCGCCGCAGAAGCCCCCACTCACCCGACCCTGTTCGTTCGCCTGTAGCTCGAGAACGGGCAGAACTCCCAGCTGAGACGGGCGTCCGAGCGCGTTCCCCAGGCTGGAGGGGCCCCGGGCCCTCTGGGCTGATGGAAGTGCCGTCGGGATCCGGGCGGTGGTCACATGGGTGTGAACACACGTGAAAGGTTAGGCTGACAGGGAAGATCTGTGTGTTCTGGCGTGTGTAAAGTGTACCTCAGGAGAGCGTGGGGGAAAGACTCCAGAGCTGAGCGTCGGACCCCCTGGGTGGGTCCTCAGCTCCACCTGGGCAGGTGACCTGGTGCCACGCAGGAAGGCACGCGAGTGTCTCGGGATAGGTGTGCTAAGTAGGCGACAGCTTGTGATCTTCTGGGAATGCTGTTATCAAGGCAGATCTTGTGATTATCCACAGTCACTTGTTTTCCCTTCTGTCACAGCTGTGGTCTCCAAGTGTAAACTTTTATCTAAAAGAGGACTTCCCTGGTGGCGCAGTGGTTAAGAATCCACCTGCCAGTGCAGGGGACGCGGGTTCGAGCCCTGGTCCGGGAAGATCCCACATGCCGCGGAGCAACTAAGCCCGTGCGCCACAACTACTGAGCCTGTGCTCTGGAGCCCACGAGCCACAACTACTGAGCCTGCGTGCCACAACTACTGAAGCCCGTGCGCCTAGAGCCCATGCTCCGCAACAAGAGAAGCCACCGCAATGAGAAGCCCGCGCACTGCAACGGAGAGTAGCCTGTGCTCGCTGCAACTAGAGGAAGCCCGTGTGCAGCAACGAAGACCCAACGTAGCCTGGGGGTGGGGGCGGAGAGAGAGAGAGAGAGAGAGAGAGAGAAGAGAGGGAAAGAAAGAAAACATCTCTGAGAACACAGAGGTCTTAAAATGACTTATTACAGCTGAACAAATAAAGCATTAAAAAAAATTAAAAAACAAAAAAAACTTCATCTAAAAGAAACAACAGTCCACCCAGCGTCCCTCAGCCCTGCCCGTCCCGGTAGCCGAGGCCACAAGGCAGCTGTTCTGGTCTCGTGTTCTGTCGATCTGAGCAGCTTTGGGGACCCCTTTGAGTCCTGCGTAGCCTTCATGCCTTGCATACAGCAAGTGCTCAACCAGTGTGTGCTCTCACGGTGGAGGTGTGCTCTTAGCCCCAGTCCGTAAGCAGCCTTTCCGAGCTCCCCTTCCACAGCGACAGGCTGTCAGCCTCTCAGCCTCTCTGTCCTCCAGGTCGTTCTGGCCTCACCTGGGTCACCTGGCCCAGGAAGGGCCAGCCCAAGGGGACGTGTCCTGTTTCCTTCAGAGACTCACAAGGGAAACAAGTCACATTCCTACTTAGAAACAAATTTAGCTGCTTATTGAGGCGGTTGCATCAGGCTTTAAATCCTAACTGCCAGAATCTCTCCGTTTTTGAGGAGAACAGGCCTGCACAGATCTATTTCTTTTCTAAAATGTATTTGTTCAGCAAGTGCCAGCGAGAGGGCCAGGCGCCGTCGCAGAGTGGGTCAGACTTGGGCTGGAAGAGGTGGCCAGGAGCCCACCGGGTGGCAGGGTGTAGCGGAGGCCACAGCCTGGGCAGAGGTGTGTATGTGTGTGTTGGGGGGGACAGGGCTTCTCCTGCTGGTGCAGCTGGGGAGAAAGGCAAGCACACTTTGTCTGCTTGTTTGGAAATTAGAAGCACAGTGAGATGCCAGCAGCACACCATCAGGAAAAGACTGGCCGTGCCAAGTGCCGGGAGGATGAGGACCCGGGAGCTGCGGGGCTGCAGGATGCATGGCCCTGGGCAATTTCTTCAGAAGTGAGATGTGTGTTATGACCACGTCCACTCCCACACCCTGCCAACGCACTCCTGGGCTCTCACCCAAGAGAAATGGAAGAGCCGTCTGTGCGAAGATTGTACACGTGTTTTCATAGCAGCTTTATCTCAAATGGCTAAAGACTGGAGGAACCCTAACGGTCTCTCTACAGGTGAGGGGATATGTTGGCCTGTTCCTACAGGGAGGGGCCGCTCGGTGCCACGATGAGTCTCGGGGTGATGGGGGTGATGATGAGGGCACGCAGCCTGGCCAGAGGGCCCCGTGGGGTTCCCTTTATGTAGAGTGTTGGGGTAGCCTGGGGGGTGGGGGGAGTCCTGCAAAGGGTGCGAGGAATCTTTGAGGTCCTGGGATGTTTGTGACCTTGATTGTGGTGGCGCGTGCAAGTGTCGGAACATTTCAGATGGCACGCTGGAAATACGGGCAGTTTACCGTGCATCCGCAGGGTCTCAGTAAAGGTGCAGGAATAAGTGAAGATGGATAAAAAATGAAGCTGTGTTTCTAGGTGGGGACTGGCTTGGATAGGATGTGGCCAGGAGGAGGGTGTAGGTGGCGGTGGCTGGGAGGGAGGTGGACACGTCCTGGCGCTGGACAGATGAGGGGCGGGGGACCCGCAGTTCCGGTGAATGGAGGCTGGTGCTTGGACTGAGGTGCGGAGCCGGCGGCAGGGGGAGGCCAGGGAGAGTCCCACAGCGTCTGGAAGTGTCGTCCAGGGCAGGGGGCGTGTGGCAAAGTTTGTGTGGCTGCAACGTCCCTGGGGTGCCACGTGAAGGGTTCGGGGCCAGGACAAGGCTAGTCATCAGGCTGGGGACAAGGGGTGCCAGAGAGGGGTGAGCAGCTGCCCAAGGGAGCCAGGGGGGCCTGCAGTTGGGATTGTGCTGAGTGGGGGGAGGGGATGGGCATGGGGATCAGGCCGTATGGAACCTTGGGAGAGGCCGTGTGGGGAGGGGGGTGGAAGGAGGAGACGCGGGAGCATGTTTATACCCCCGGGGGACCGGCGGTGGTGGCTGCTGCAGCGGTGGTGGCAGGGTGGGGCATACTAAGGAAGAGAGAAGGTGCAAGGAGTGGGGGCGCCGGGTGTGTGAGGGGAGGGGAGGGATGCAGGCGCTCCACAGAAAGGAGCTGTACGTGTTCGGGGGCTGGTAGGCGGTCAGCTTTTCTGCCTAGGGCCACCTAGACTGCTGCTTCTCGAGAGCCTGGCTGAAATTGAGGCCAACACAGAACACTAAAGAGTGGTGTTCTTGGAGCACTTGGATCCAGCCGTGCCTGAAGGCCAGCACTGAGCCTTTTTTGGACGTGTTGGGGCAGGGTGGTGACAAGAATTTCACTTGTCAATTCAACTAGGCCTGCACATCTAGCCCAGCCCTGAGAACTGGCGCCCAGGAGTCTGGGGAAGGACCAAAGACCCCCCAACACTGCAGACTACACCCTGGAAAGAACCTGTCCGAGTACTCCCACCCTCACGGTCCCTCCCCTCCCCTCCCAGGGCAGACTCAGCGAGGAAGCCGGGTGTAGCCCCCAAGCCTGGCTGGGCCAAGGACCCGCACCAGAGCGGAGGGGAGGGGCCGTCTGCAAACTCAGGGTGAGGGCATGTCAGGGATTTCTGGAAGAAAGGAGACATTCGGAGAAGTAGGTTGGGGGGGTGGTGACATCCTCAGACTGAGGCCCCTCATTTGGGCGCCAGCAGAAGGGGTGGGGTTCTCCAGGCCTTGCCCCACCGCATCTGCACTTGCTGTGTTCCTGGCAGGGCCGGCCCAGGGCCCCCTGCTCCCCCAGCGCGGAATCGGGGCTCACACCCCCTCCTCTGGATGCAGACAGCATTTTCACCCTCTGGGCCTCAGTGTCCTCAGCTCTGAAGTGGGGTTAGCCTAAGAGCCCTAACTGCAGCCCTCTGAGCGGAGGGACCAGAGATGCTAATTCACCAGCGGGCATGGGGTCTCTGGGGCGCTCTCCGGGACCCCTCCCAACGCAGCCGCGGGGCTGTGCCAGAGGCCAGGACCAGCGGGGCGAGGAAGCAGGCCGGAGGGAGGATGGGAATGGTCTCGCCCGAGGCCACCGCCCTGCGGAACCCCGTGCGTCCTGGGGGCCACGCGGGGACCACTTCCGCGCATCCCAGGCCGGGCCGCCAGGTGGCGGTGTGGGGCCGCGGGACCAAGACGCCCCACCGGCTCCCGGGGGCGGGTTGCACGGTGGGGTGGGGGCGGGGCAGCGTGGTGGTGGGGGGGGAGGCGCACGTGACCCACGGCGGGGGGCGGGGCGCCTGAGCCCGCGGGGCTGCGGTGCACGCGGGTGGGGGCACCAGCGGAGGGTCCCTGGGTGCGCGCTTCTCAGGTCCTTGGCGGTGAGACGCCTCGCGCCGCAGTTCACCTCCCGGGAAGAGGGACGAAAACCTGGCTGGCGCCCCCAGGTTTAGAGACCAGAGGCTCTGTTACTAAGCTGATTGCCCCCGCGGGGCAGCTGTGCACCCGGCCCCCCAGGCCTGGCGGGAGTGGGGGTCGAGTCCATGCATCCAGAAGGCTCCAGCAAAGCTACCGAAATGTTATTTAAAAAGCGTGGGCGTGCCTCTGCGTGGATGAAAAGGCTAATCAGTAGTCAAAGAAAGAAATGGACAGTTTTATTGGTGCCGGCCTGAGGGTTATAACCCAGGAGACAGACGGCCTCTCAGAGGGCTCTGAGGACTGTTGGGAAGAGGTGAGGGGAGGTCAGCACACGTATATGTCATTTTGACGGCGGTGGACACGCACCCAAGCGCACAGTTTGGTGGAAGGTCACTGCTGTTTTCCAGGAACAGATCTCTTAGCTAATGGTTTTAGTGCTTTTCTAAGGATGGGAAGAGGCAAGAAACAGGGCTCATAGAATTTTCTCCTGAAAATATTTAACTACCTGAGGGCCAGTTCTGCCGGTTTCCCAGAGCTCAGAGTGCCTTGTCCTGATCTTCGCTCTGAATTCCTTTCAGGGTGTGCTGTAGGTCAGCGACTCCAGTGGCTGACTTGATTCTTGTAGAACCGGATGGTGGGCAGCGGTCCTTACGTACAATCCCCTCCGTTTCGGTCTTAATTTCTACCCAGGTTTGGGAGGCGTTTCATGACCAATTTGTCCCATGGCGCTAGGAATGCTCACTCCCTGGTCAGATGAGGATTCCATGGATGGGCCACTCGATGGGCTGCTCCTGCACTAGACCCCGTTAACAGTAGCCCAAGCCTCTGGCCGCCTGTCGCACAGTCTGTTATGGTCCAGGAAACAGTTCCCTCTTGTCGCTTTGTCCCACATCCAGAGCTACACTATTACAATCATTGATCTTATACAACTGTGTATTTGGTCAGTGGTTCCAAGTCCCCTAGTCATTAATTTTATCAGAGGTTCAGTCACATTTGGTAACGCAAGAACCAATAATCAGGTAAAATAGGCAGAGTACAGGTAATATAGCCAGTAACGTTAACAAGGTCGTAAGTAAGTATTTAAGCTAAGAACTTTCATTAGGTGCAGCCCAGTATCTCCCCAGGTCGTCTGATTAGTCTGTTCTGCACCAGTCATTATCTTTAAGGGAAAGGATTTAGTGGCCTTGTCCATAGAGTCCACCAAGGACGTCTGCACGTACAGGACGAGTGGTGGGTCACTGAGGCCCCCTTACAGGACTAAGAAAGGAATGTTATCTTTTAGGCAATTACATGGCTGGTACCAGAAGAAGAAAAATTGATCTTTATGGCTGTGCAGGTATTTCTGCTGTTGGGGAGGTCTGGTTAATGCACCCCGGAGGGGAGGGAGGAGGCCAAAGGGCAGAGAAAAAAATGTGTAAGTTTTTCTCGCTTGCCTTAAAATATGAATTTTTATTTCATCACCCACACCGCCAGACAGAAGATATAAAAGAAAGGCCCCGGAACCCCACAAAGGCTCTTCCCACGGGCCTCCTGGGTTCCATTGTGGAGAGTCCTAGGCTGGCCTGAGCAGAGCAGGCAAAAAGCAGACACATGCCCAGAGAAGAGCATCCTCAGGCCCTGAAATGGCCTGGTCCATCTCTTTCCACCCCTTGTAGCTGACCAGCCGCCTGGGGTCACCCCATCCTGCTAACGGAGGATGAGGTGGGGGGGCAGGGGTTGGCGCCCGCCATCCTGCAGAGGGCACGTGCCCGTGAGGGAGCGAAGACCCGTCACATCCCTCCAGGCGTGGTCACTGGCCCTTCACGTCCAGCACCCTCGCACGGATTCCTCCACATCTGTAGCCCTGACTGCCAGCCCAGAGGGAAATCCTGCAGCTTCCCAGGAGAGGCCCTGAACCCAGGTTTTCTTTCTTTCTTTTTTTCTTAAGGTTTTTTTTTTTTTGGATGTTGACCTTTTTTTTTTTTTTTTTTTAAGTCTTTATTGAATTTGTTATAGTATTGCTTCTGTTTTATGTTTTGGTTTTTTGGTCGTGAGGCCTGTGGGGTCTTAGCTCCCCGACCAGGGATTGAATCCGCACCCCCTGCACTAGAGGCGAAGTCTTAACCACTGGACCGCCAGGGAGGTCCCCCAGGTTTTCCTTCTGGGGGTGGTGGAGGGTTGGGGAGGGAGGTGGGTGACCGGCCCCACCTGGCCCTCCCAGCAGGCCCAGCTGACCAGTGCCCGACTGCTGCCTACTCCTCCGCTACTCCTGACCGCCGGCCCCTGAGTTTCCATGGCACCCGTTCCAGAAGTTTAAAAGGAAGGAAAAGGCCAGCGTGCGAGCACAGACCCACTCCTGGCTCCAGGTGCAGAGCGCTCTCCCCCCCACCCCCTGCCTGGCCACTCGGGCCAGCATGCTTCTGGAAGTTTCTTTGCCCCCCTCCCTAAGTCACCCTGAGTCTTTCCTCCGTGTTCAGCAGTGGGCAGAGGTCTCAGCCAATGGGACTGGAGTGAAGTGCCCACCAGCTGCCCGGGTGTATGGTGAATGGGGATGGTGTGCGTTCTGTGAACAAACACACACCCACAGCCTGTGTGCACACACTGCACGCTTGCTGACCACAGCGCATGTCCCTGGGGGGCTGGCCATACACTGAGGGTTCCCTGGGTGCCTGAACACCCTGGGGCCACGCTAATGTGCTCCTGGGCACTTGGACTGCGGCTCATCTCAGTTCACCGTCCCAGCCACCCACCGGGCAGGTGGTGTTGGCCCGGAGACCTTTACGGGACTTGTCCGGGGTCAGGAGCTCCAGGAGGAGCGGAGCTGGACTCTGGCCAGGCTCCGGCTGCACACTTGCTGCTGCCCCAGGAAGCCCAGGGGCCTGGTTAGCAGGTCTTTTTTTAAAAAATAAATTTATTTGTTTTACCTTTGGCTGTGTTGGGTCTTCGCTGCTGTGAGCGGGCTCTCCCCAGTTGCGGCGAGCAGGCCTCTCATTGCGGTGCCTTCTCTTGTTGTGGAGCACGGGCTCTAGGCGCACGGGCTTCAGTAGTTGTGGCTCATGGGCTCAGT
This sequence comes from Hyperoodon ampullatus, assembly GCF_949752795.1. Taxonomy (NCBI): domain Eukaryota; kingdom Metazoa; phylum Chordata; class Mammalia; order Artiodactyla; family Ziphiidae; genus Hyperoodon; species Hyperoodon ampullatus. The sequence goes on along the minus strand of NC_136927.1, from coordinate 86,967,277 downwards.
AGTTGTGGCTCGTGGGCTCTAGAGTGCAGGCTCAGTAGTTGCGGCGCACGGGCTTAGTTGCTCTGCAACGTGGGGTCTTCCCGGACCAGGGCTCGAACCCGTGTCCCCTGCACTGGCAGGCGGATTCTCAACCACTGCGCCACCAAGGAAGCCTTGGTTAGCATGTCTTGACAGCTGCGACGTGAGCTCCTCCTGGCCAGGCCACCCTGGACGCTGGGAACACAGTGGGGACATCCAGGAGGGTCGCTGCCTGTTATGATGTATAGACAGGCCCGAGGAAGAACTTGGGGTAAAACACGTGAATGTAAATAATGAAGTTGTTTAAGGAATCAGACAAGGAGGAGGGCCAGAGAGGACCGCAGGGCGGGCGGGGGGAGCTTTCCCCACGGAGAAGTCTGAGGGTTCAGGGCCACGAGGGTCTCCCGGGCTTTGCAGGGGGGTTGCTGCCCACGTGGAGCCCCGGCTGCCCGGGCGCCCTTCCCACTGCCCGGCCCAGCAGGGCAGGGCCTGGAGAAGCAGTGTCCCTGTGGCAGGGGCTCAGCGGGGCCAGACCTCACCCCTCTCTGTCCCCGTTCTTGCCTTTGAGATACATTTCCAAGCAGGTGATTTTTCCTAAACAGGCAACAGTTCCTGTGGGCACGTCCTGAGGCCACACCGGAGCAGGGCCCGGCAGCTGGGATTCAGCCCCACGGTCAGCGCCCTTCAGCTAAGTGTGAGTCAGGACAGCCGTGTGTGTGTGCGTGTGTGTGTGCGCACCTGAGTCTGAGTGAGCGTGAGTGTAGGAGATGGGTTGGGGACGGGATTGGTGGGCATTTGGGGGATGTGACGGGGCACGTGGGTTGGGAGGGAGGGTGGAGAGTGGTCTGTCAGGCTCAGGGTCTGGCCACACCCCACTCCTTTGGCTCTTCAGCGGGTGTCCTGGGGCGTGTGCTTTCAGTGTCAACCTTGAGGGTCCTTGTTTTCTGAGGCCTAATGCTGTCCAGATGAGGCAGTGCTCACAAGGCCCTCAGCCCGCAGAGTGCCCCGAATCTGATAGAGCCCCTGAGGGCCTGAGTCAGGACAAGGTTACTGCCACCCAGGGCCCCCGGGGGGGAGGCCGCTGGCTGGGGCAGCAGGTGTCGGGGAGTGTGGGGTGGTCTTCAGGCATTCCGGGACAGGCCCTCTCGTTCCAGGGCGGGCCCCTCTGGGAGCCTCCGGGCCTCGGTCCCACCAACGAAGGGGGGCTGAGTGGACGGGACCACTTAACTCTGTTCCCACCCACGCACCCAGGGGCCGGACGAGCCCCTTCCCTCTCTGAGGAGGCTGCTTAAAGCTGCAGTTTGCAGGGTCAGGGGAGACCCTGCTTGTGCTCCTGCACTGCCCCGCCCGCCTTGGTCTGAGGTGCTTTGGGGCTGTGCAGGAGAGGCCTGGTCCTGGGTACCGTGGGGGCAGGTCCCGGTGAGCTGACAGCGCTCCCGCCCTCGGCGGGCGGGCCTGCTGGGGCAGGAGGCGGGCTTTGGTCTGCGCGTGTGAGCGCGGGGCTCGTGCTTGTGCCCCTTGGGCTCGGGGAGCAGTGGGATCACTTAACATGGTGGCACTGGCACATTCCTGGCAAACAGTAACAAGGTCAAACTGGCCCCAAAGTTGGCCGCCGCCGTCCTCTGCGGAGTGGGAGTCCCCGCGTCCCTTGCGTCTGTCTCGCTGTGAGACGCTGTGCTGGGGCGTCTGGCACGGCGGAGTCGTGATGACCGAGCCCTCCCCCACTTCCCTGCCCAGCCTTGGGCTGTCCTGGGGGCACGTCCCTGAGCAGATGGGAGGAACGTGTGTGTATGTGTGCCTGTGCGTGTGCGTGTGTGCATGTGTGTGTGTGTGAGGGGGGAGAGGGGCGCTTTTCTCGGGGCACTTAGGGGCTGGGAGACGGTGGGAGAGGATGCGGAGGCGTGCCCAGGAGAGCTGAGTGCTCCTGGCTCTTGGGAGGCAGTGCCCAGCCTGAGGTTATCAGTTAAAATTGGGCTCAGGGCGGAAGTTTATTTTTTTTTCCTTGGGTAAAAATGTTACTGAACTCAGGTCCAGCTGCTCGCTGTTTGGAGATCCATGCTGGAGAGGCAAGTGTTGGTAGAAATGGAAAACGGTGCTTTTAATCAGAAAACCAGCAATCTGGGGGAGAAGTCGTACTCAGTGTCTCCCTAAACCTACTCCCAAGATTCTGCTCAGCCGTGAAAGTTTTTTAAGGGAGAAGAGGCAGTAATGTCAGTTAATCATGGAGACACTGGGGTCAGAGTCGCCGCCATTCCCCACTGTGTGCAGGATGGTCGACTCCTTGCGACCTTTTTTTAGATGCTGTCTCGTTCACACAGTTTGTTCGTGAGGTTACTGAAGGGGAACCTGGGGAAGAGATCTGGTCGTCCGTTAGCTACTTATTCTTCATTTCTACTTCTTTGATCTATGGAGAGGGGCAACATGTTAAGCAAAGTATTGTGTGATCAAAAGATTTGAAAGGTGTGCTTGCGCCAGCGATGAGTAGAGCACGGGGGCGGGGGGTTTAAGGTCAGTGACAAGACAGAGGGGCCTCCCTGCAAAGAGCTGCTTACAGGCCCCCACTTGGAACAGCGTTCTATTTCTATGGGATTAGGGGTGAAGGCCTGTCTTCTGTAACTTCTTCCTGCAGACATAGGTGCCGTATTCTCAGAGTGGAGGATGTCGACATGGGTCTGTAGCACCTCTCTCTCTTTTTTTTTGTTTCTTGCGGTACGCGGGCCTCTCACTGTTGTGGCCTCTCCCGTTGCGGAGCACAGGCTCCGGACGCGCAGGCTCAGCGGCCACAGCTCACGGGCCCAGCCGCTCCACGGCACGTGGGATCTTCCCGGACCGGGGCACGAACCCGCGTCCCCTGCATCGGCAGGCGGACTCCCAACCCCTGCGCCGCCGGGGAAGCCCCTGTAGCACCTCTTTGCTGACAGTTTTAGTTGCCTGCTTACATACACGGGCAGAACGAGCTACACAAAGACACAGGTTAACGTGAGCCGTAATGTTAATCCCCTTCTCGTGAGGCCAGTTCTTGGAACCGTGAGACACGACTCAGTTCTGCTCAAGACGGAGCAGCTCATGTCACGGCTGCACGCCGGTCATCATGCAGCCAGCCTTTCCCTTCTGGTGGCAGTGACAGTATCAGTAAAATGACTCAGGAATGTGCATCAGCCCCTGAGTCTGTGACTCTTGGTCCTAATCATTAGCTTCTTGAGCTGCTCCTTTGTGACTCTGGGAGGCCTGGGAGACTTCAGTTTCTCTAGAAACAAGAGGCAGCGGAGGGCTTCCCTGGTGGCTCAGTGGTTAAGAATCCGCCTGCCAATGCAGGGGACACGGGTTCGAGCCCTGGTCCGGGAAGATCCCACACGCCACGGAGCAACTAAGCCCGTGCGCCACAACTGCTGAGCCTGCGCTCTAGCCAGCCCTCTGCCGTGGAGCTGGGAGGGGTTGACCTTAAGCAGACTGTCCCCCCAACCCCCCAGGTCCTGGCCCCGGGGATCTGATTACAAGGAGCTGTGCCCCCCAGTGACTGCCTGTCCCAGGCCCACAGCAGTTGCCTAATTGTGAATGTCATTAGCTGCCAGCACCCTTAAAATTAGCAAGGGCTCATCATGCCTGTAATTGTCAACTGCGCCGTGTGAGTGACTTTTTGTTACGCACCTTGTTGTGGATGCAGATTCGAGCCCCAGGAGAGGCCTGGAAGTGGGTGGGGGCTGGGGGGCGGGGCTGGGAGCCTGGCCTACAGGGTGGGTCCCTGGGGCTCTGATCTGACTGCGCCACTTATTAGTGGTGTGAGCGGGGTGCCCCTCAGCCTTTCTGAGCTGTTTCCCTGAGGCGGGCAGAGCCCCAGCGAGTCTGGCACTGAACCTGGGGGCTCCCCTGTGCAGCTTTGTGACCAGGAAGGTGTGAGTCCCCGCGGCTCAGACTCAGGCCAGCGGTTGAGGGCAGGCTGGGGCACGTGACCAGAGCTGCTGAGGACTGGACCCACTGGCCCGTGGGTTTCCAGCTGGCGTCAGGGGTGGGCCTGCAGTCCCCGGAGGCGGGGAGGAGGCTGGGCCCTGAGAGAATCCGAGGGGCAGGAGAACCCTGAACTTGACCCAGGCCTCTCGTGGTGGGAAGGTGTATCGCCAAGGTAGGAGGGGGAACACACCTCGCTGAGCGGTTTGTTAGCTTGGTTTAGACCTTCTGAGAACTTCGGCGTATTTAGACACATGGCCCGTGGGCCTTCATCTGTGCGCGTCCCTGGGGCCTCACAGGTGCGAGGAGCGGGCCTGGTCCTGTTGCTGTCTGTGCCCTCAGAGCCGAGGGCAGAGCCTGAGACACAGCAGCTGCTCAAATCCCCCTCTCGACACCTCAGCCCCTGTGTTCATCCATCTGCTGCCCCTGAGCGGATGGGACACTCGGAGAAAAACAAGCCAGGGTCAGGCGACCACTTAACAGGGGGGACTTTATTTACTGCCCTGGAGCAGCGTGCCAGGACCCCGAGCCCGCTCCCACACATGGCAGCTCCGCGAAGCTGCTACTCAGTTTGGAGCCAAGACCGCCTGGCACTAGAAAACACATTGAAAACATCAACGCTCTTCCCTTTTTTTCTTTTTTTTTTTTCTTTTCTCTTTTTTTGGTACAAAATGATACAAACAACAATACAAAATAGTTGTGCTGTTGACGATTACAAAAAAAGTTGGAACGTTTGTCTAACTGCGCAGTGCTCAGAGATGCAGTGTGAATACATCATACTCCAGTATCTTTCCCCAGAACAACCACAGTCATGCTGGCTGCTACACATTTTGTCCGTTTTCAAAAAGAAACATGCAAAAAAAAAAAAAAAAAAAATCAGAATGGGAAAAGGAGAGAAAGGAAAAGCAAAATGCGTTCCAATTATACACAGAAGTTCCCCCCCGCACCCGATCCCCCGCTTCGCGGGGGGCCTGTCTTATCTACGCCACGTTGCCGGGAACTGTCTCTCAGGATGCTCCACGGGGGGAGATCGTGTTTGCTTTCTTGGTGTTAACACCTTTCAGCCTTGACAAAAATCGAGACTCCCTCTCAAAGGCCCGTGCGGATGGTGCTCACAGTAGGGAGGGCCTGACGACTGCCGTTACCCTGACACGTTGGCGGCGGGAGGTCAGGCGCCCGGGATGTTCTGAAGGACACAGGAAAGGGAACGCCTGCTGGGCCAGGGGTGGCGGGTGCTGAGGCCTGATGGGCACGGTGGCCCCGGGCTGGGGGTGCCTGCCGCCCGAGGCCAGGGCATTCTTGCTGGCGTCTCCTGTTCACAAGAACAGAAATTCCCTATAGGCGCTGAACCTGCCCGAGCGCTTCGCCAGCACCGAGTCCAGGCCTCTGCTGGCCGCGTCCCGATCTGGACCCGTCGTCGTATCTACAAGCTACGAAAGAGGGACATTTGACGCTGATTGTGTGTTTAGCTAATGCTAGCCCGTTGGTTGGGACGGAGCTCTGGGAGGCATCTGGGAGGGGGTGGGAGCCTCCAGGGGCAGCTCTCCGGCTGCCTGGAAGCAGGGGTGGGTGTGAGAAGCACCCCCTCCGTTGACGTGTCCCCCGCTGGCTGCCGCAGCCTCTGCCTGTGTGATGCAGGCGAGATGCAGGGGCCCTGGCAGTGATGAGGCGAGGGGCCGGGGGAAGAGAGCTGGAAGGGGGCAGTGAGACGGACTCCACATCCGGCTCTCCTGGGTTGGGGGAGGCAAGGCGCCTGGTGCCCCGAGGGGTCCGAGTCGCAGGCCGCGCCTGGCACACCCATCCTTGGGGTGAACCCAGGGCCCAGGGAACCAAAGGAGGCCTCAGGATTCCAGTGAGGAGAGTTCACAGCTGTCTGGGCCCCCCACCATATTCACCCTTAGAACTTCAATTGGAGGATGAGCTTTCCAGAAACAAACAAAAACAAGGTTCCAGCTCACTTCTCACCAACCCTGACACCACCAGCAATCCTGAAGGGCCACACCTTCAGACACTGGGACAATCCTCATGGGCCGCCTGACCCCGAGCGATTTGCATAGCATGGCTTCACAGGGGGGCGTCCCCTCCCTCCGGCAGGCCACGCCGCCCGCCACGTCTGAGAGACGGCAGTCTGTGTGGGGGGGCATCAGCATCTGACACCGGTGACCACTGCCTCTGTCTATGCGTCCCTCCCCAGCAGTCATGGACGGGGTCAGGATGGACGGAGCCCAGCACAGGCCTCCCTCAGGCCGCAGGCCGGAGCCCGTCTCCCCAGCTCAGCTCAGCTCAGCTCCAGGAGGGTGGATGGAATTAGTGATGAGTTTGGTTTGGGGAAGAACCCTGACGTCCAGGGGGGATACACCCACGCGGATCACACACACACGTGTACACTCAAGCTCATCTTTGAGGCCGAGGCTGTTAGAAAAGAGGATGAGCATGGCACCAGGGCAGGCTGTGGGCTGGGGAGTGGATCAGAGAGAGACCCCCGACAGAGGTCACGGGGAGCGTGTGAAACCCCGCCCCTGCCCTCCCGAGGCCTCCCCTGGCCCCAGGAGCAGGTGTGAGGTGGGGCTCCGACACCAAGTCCTGCCCGGGGCCAGTGGCAGCCTAGGCCCCTCCCTGGGGAGCCCAAGAGCAGGCAAGGATCCCCCAGGAGATGGCTCTCCTGCCAGCCTGAGGCACCTTCACACCCAGAATGGCTGCCCCTGGGAGATGCTGGGCGAAGGGCTGCCCCAGCGCCTTTTCTCACGCAGCCGTGGACAGACACAGCAGGGGGCTCCTCGTCGCGCTGTGGAGCCGACTCTGGAGGCTGGCTTGGGAGTCAGGCTGCCCCGCAGGAGGCACGGCCAGCTCTGAGAGCTCGAGCAGCTCCCTGGCCCTGCAGCTGCTGGCTGCTGCCACGGGTCCAAAGGAAAGGAGACTGTTTCTGGCGAATGCGATAAGACGCACGTGTGGGACAGACGGCACAGCGACGACGGGGCTGTCCTGGCACTCGGAGCCGACCTCAGCCGTCCACACCAGCTCACGAGCATCAGAGACTCGGGTACCGAGGAGCAGGGAAGGGAGGAGCCCGCCAGTCCCCCCCGGTCGTCTCCAGCCTCCTGGGGCCCCGGTGAGAACCAGCTCTCCCTGCAGTCCGCACGCCCCGCCGGTGGCCAGAGGCGTCCACAGCCGTCGGGGGTTTGGACTGGTGAGTGTCCGCCGGGCCTCTGACGGGGTCCCTCGGGAGTCTGATCTAGAGGGGTGGAGGGCTCATGCCAGGGTTTGGTGGCATGCCGGCTGGTTTTGGTTGTGGTTTCCTGGGACACCGTACTCTTGGACCAAAGGCAGTGGGGACCTGGGTGGCATTCAGGGTCACAGTTGGCCCTGGGGGAGGCCTCATGATTGACTGGGGGCCCCTGGGGATGGCCAAGGGCAGAGATGGGGGAGCATCAGGGACAGCCCCTGGGAACCCCAGCTGCCCAGCTATTTCTAGCATCTGGGAGTCAGGGGCGGCGGACACTTCTGTGGAAGCCCAGTGGTACGGCGGGCCTTTGGTCCACTGGCTTGGCCTGCCCCAGGCGGACTCGCTGCTGCAGGAGCTGAGGGTGGGGCCTCCAGCCTTGAGAACCCCCAAGGGGCCCGGGAGACCCCAACCGTGCAAGCAAAGTGTGAGGACTCAGAAGGCTTATGGCGTTTGGACCCCAAATAGTTTTTCTTTGTCAGTTTTGTCAAGTGCGTCACCCACATTTTTTCTTGATAGAAGATGGAAAAAAAGGACACATTCTCCCCCATTCCTTAATTCGTGCCTTCAGAGCTGGGACTGGCCGGGGTTGGGGGCGCTCAGGACTGGCTGGGGGGACGCTCCTGAGTGTGAGGGAATCTGACACATGTACCAAAAGGCACTTTCATTTTGTTTTAAACAGCGCTTCTGTCCTGAGACATTCAGGTTCAGGCGGCGCCTCTGCTTGCCGTAGTGCTGAGTCAGCTGCCGCGCCGGGGGCGGCCGCGGGCTGACAAGTGTTCGTGCCACACAGCTCAGTGCGGGGGGCGGGCGGGGACCCCTCACACACCGCCGAGTGGCGCGGCCGCGGGGGTCGGGAAGGCCGCTGTCTCCTCCAGTCCTGCTCCTCCCGTCCGTCCGTCCGTCTGTCCGAGCGCTGTTCTCGTTTCGTTTCAGGCGGGAGGCTTAGTCCTCCTCGCCGCCTCCGTACATGTCCGCCAGCTTCTTGAATCTGGGCCCCCAGTCGTTCAGGTAATCGTAGTCCTGGTCCCCGGAGCTGGATGAGTTCAGGGAGCTGACGGAGCCCGCGGTGGATCCGCTGCCCTCGTAGTCGAAGACGAGCAGCGAGTCATAGGGCGGCGCCGTGGGGTCGTTGTCGGCTGCGCGAAGTCCCTGGGGGCCATGGAGACACGGGTTAGGGTGCAGGGCGGGGGGCGGAGGGGCGCCCAGGAGCGGAGCTGGGGAGGCAGGTTGGGAAGGCGCAGTGGTGGGGCCTTGGATGCAGTAGGTGCTCAGTAAATGCTCCTGCGTGTCAGTGAAAGGCGCCTCAGAGACCCGAGTAGGGGTGTGGTGTTTGTAGAATGAGCTGTGCAAGAGGCCTGGGGGCAGCGCGCACAGCCAGGCGGAGGGCTGGCCGGGGCCTGTGCGAGAGGCCGGCCTCCACGAGTCCCTGGTTGTTGCCACAGGGAGGTGAACCCGGCGTGGGTGTCAGACACCTGAAGCTGTTACCGTAACTGTGCACGGGAGCAGGTGTGGCTGGAGCCCCTGCCCGCGCCTTTCCCAGTGCCCAATGCTGGGACCCCTGGCCCGGCCACCTCCAGCACTCTGGCCACTGGCCAAGGGTGCCCCTGGGCAGCTCCCACCCGGGGACCGTGGGAGGGGTGGACACAGTTCCCCGCTCCCTCCCCCCGGGGGCCGTGCTGGTCGCTGCCTAAGCCTGCCCTGGTTAGGGAGCGGAGCGCCTTTTCCATTATTCAGTACGGCATGGTCGGTCATTTCCATTCTTGCTTTCCTCTGAGTTGTTTAAAAGTGGGCCTTTGACTGTCGACTGGGGAGGCCGTAGTTTCTGGCGTTTTAGATGTTATTACGCTGTAGATGGTGAAGTTGTCTAAGCTGAGCCGGCTTTTGGGCAGTCGTAAACATTTCATTTACGGCCTGAGACATGGTCTGTTTGGGGGAACGTTCTGAGGAATCTTTGTGTCTCTGCCGAACCACTCCCTGGGTTCTGTTCTGTTTAAATAAATCTTTTTAAAGTCTGGTTCTGACGTAGGTGGAGAAAGAAGTGTTGTCAGCCCCTCTCAAAGTACAGTCGTGTTAGAGATGGGTGGTAAATCCGCAGGGACCCACGCTGGCTACATGGGGCACGGAGGGCATCCCGTCTGTGGGAGCCACAGTGGGCGCGGAGGCACTGGCTGTCCAGCCCGCAGCAGCTGGCGGGGAGAGCGTCTGGGGTGCAGCCACGCGCCCTGGCTCACGCTGTCCCTCGGCTTTACCGCACAGGAGGATGGGAGCAGAGGTGGGAGGCGCGCTCTTGACACCCTTGGAGGTGTCAGTTGGGCACCTTGGGCTCAGCTTCAAGAGGTGGGTCAGCTTTTCTTACAAAGGGGACGATCAAAGGGACGCTGTTGGCTGGGACTTCGATGCTACGTGGCCTCCAGAGCCCAGATGTCAGGATGGTGACACGGGCATGTGGTCAGGTGGCAGCTCTGGAGTGACGCCCACCTCCCAGGCCGTCCCCAATGCCCTGTGTGTGGAGGGGGGAGGGGGCAGCCTGTGCGTCTGGTCATCAGGGTTGAGTGGACACTGCGGAGGCCTCTCCCGCTCGCTGCAGACAGGAGTCTGGGGTCAGAGCCCCTTGCTGGTCCCCTTCCTGGTCCTGCCTGGACTGTGGCCTCAAGTGCCAGCAGTCTTGCTAAGCCCCGTGTGTTTGTCCTCACCGGGGGCGGGGGCGGGGGCAAGTTAGTCCTTCTGCAGCGGGGACACTAAACCGAGGCGCCCGGCCCAGGGCTCCCCGCCGGCAGGAGCGGGGCCGGCGTGAACCCAGGCCTGGACCTGCCTGCTCAGCCCCACTCCGGGCCCCAGAGAAGGGGGCTTTTTCTTGTCTGTGTTACCAGGTTTGCGCCCCCGTCACTGCTGGGCTACCCACCTCCCTGATGAAGTCACCGATGTCTCCTGGGTGGGGCACCACGGGCCTGACCGGGTACTGGGGCTCCGCGCCCACTGGCCGCTCGTCCACCCGCCGCACCCCGGGGGCCTTGCTCAGCACGTGCTCCATGGCCTCCGGCTGCTGCAGCTGGCTGAGGTCGTAGTCCTGGGGGGCCGGCCGGGGGGATAACAGGCAGAGACACCAGGGAAGTCGTGGGGCGCATCCTCATCGTGTTCTGTGACTGGGCTCTGAGCATATCCACTGACCTACTCCGGGCCCCCCGGGAGCCCCCCCATCCTAGCCCCTCACCTGGTCTGTCCTTCCTGAAATGCTCACCCCACCTCTTCATCCGAATCCTGCCCGTCCTCAAGGCACATGTGGGCTCTGTGCCCCCTGCTGCCTTCCCCCTGGGGTCAGCCCCCTTCCCCATCTCCTCAGCTGCCACCACATTCCTCATGTGTTCCTGGGAACAGCTGGACCTGAGGCTGCCGTTACGCCCACTTCACGGGGGGTGGTCACTAGGCTTTAATGGGCTAGGGCTCGCCCTGAGTCCCCAGTGACCAACTGGGCAGCGCCCAGGCCCACCCTCCCCGAGCCCGGGGTGCAGGCGGCACTGGGCGGGGGTCAGTGGCTGCGGAGGGCGTCCCCACGCGTCCCTGCTGTCGCGGCCACGGGCCTCACCTGGTCCTCCTCGCCGCCCCCTTCCTCGTCGTACTTGAGGATGTTGTCGCGTACGTCGTCCTCGGGGTCGATGAGCAGCTGCTTCGTGTGCCGCTCCTTCTCCCGCCGCCTCATCCACACGACAAACAGCAGGACCATGGCTGTGGGGCGGGGGCACCCGTGAGCAGGTGTGCGTGTCTGCACGAGGGCGTGCGTGCGCGGGAAGGTGCACACGTGTGGCTGCGAGTGCCTGTGTCCATTATCAGGCGCCTGGTTGGGCTGGGCTGCTGGGAGGCTCCTGGCAGGCAGAGCGGGGCCAGGAGACGGGGCCGTGGGCAGCCCTGGGCCCCTCCACCCGTCACCCCGGGACCAGCTGCACTCACTGAGCAGGATGACGATGCAGATGAGGATGGCCACGAGGGCGCCCGTGCCCAGCCCGGCCGCTGCCACCGCGCCCGTGGTGGTGCAGTCACCGTTCTCGTCGCACGGGCACACCTTGACTTTGATGATGGACGTATTGGACAGGGGCGGGTTCCCCGAGTCCGTGACGACGATGGGGACGTCGTACACCCCGGCCTCCAGGTACAGGATGCGCAGGCTGAGCTGGGCGTAGTCACCTGGTGTGAGTGACGGGACGGGCTCCGCTCACTGAGCAGCCAGCCCTCCTTTCTGAGCGAGACTAACGAAGGCAGAGACTCGGCCTGATAGTGTGACATCTAACACGCCTGTTTGGCTAAGATACACGTAGACGTGTGCACATGTGCGCACACACACAACTGCATTATGCCGTAAGGTTGAGACGTTGGCAATTCAAGAATAGAGCAGTTGGACTTCCCTGGTGGCGCAGTGGTTAAGAATCCGCCTGCCGATGCAGGGGACACGGGTTTGAGCCCTGGTGCGGGAAGATCCCACATGCCGCGGAGCAACTAAGCCCGTGCGCCACAACTACTGAGCCTGCGCTCTAGAGCCTGTGTGCTGCAACTGCTGAGCCCACGTGCCACAACTACAGAAGCCCGGGCGCCTAGAGCCTGTGCTCCACAATGAGAGAAGCCACCGCACCGCCACAAAGAGCAGCCCCTGCTCGCCGCAACTAGAGAAAAGCCTGTGCGCAGCAACGAAGACCCAACAGAGCCCAGAAAAAAAAAAAGAGAGAACAGTTACAACACGAAGAATGAATTACTTCCTTAATATATAAAGTTCTACCAAATCAATTAGAAAAAACCCCATTTTTCAAAGAAAAATAGGCAAGGACATTGAACAGATGGTTCACAGAAGCAAAAAATGGCCAATAAATATATGAAAAAATGTCCACTGGTAGTCAAAAGATACAAGTGGAAACTGATTTTGGCTAAAAGAATTGGAAAGATGCTTTTTAAAACAGTATTCAGTGTTGGTAAGGGCTCGGGGAACAAGCAAATGCTATCAGAACTTCAGAACTTGGATGCCCTTTCTACCAAGGCCACGGCTAGGAAAGTGCCCCTCAGGAAATATGTTGCTTAGGGTCCGTCCCATTATTTGGTGACTGGCATCGGAAGTGGTCTGCAGTTATAGCCACTGGGATGGTCAAGGCTGAGCTTGTTAAAATGATGAGATTGGGGCCTGCCCTGGGGGCCTCCTTGGCGGCCGAGCCCCAGAGCAGGCAGGGGCCCCTGCCCAACAGGAAGGGGCTGCGCGACCCTCCTGTGAAGGGGTGACGGGCCCCTGGGGGCCTGCACCCTAGACTCAGTCCGATTTCCCCAGTGGCAGGGCTGCCAGTGGGCTGGTGCCCGAGGCGGGCTCACCATTGAGGCGGGTGATGGTCCAGTTCTTGCGCACGCTCGCTGGAACGAAAGGCAGCTCGAAGACGTAGGGGCCGACGTTGGGGTCGACGTCCGCGTCGGCCGCTGTGATGTTGACGGTGCTTAGGCTAGGCTTCTCGCAGATCTGCGCCTCCTTGGGCAGCAGCTCGGGGGCGTTGTCATTGATGTCGATGAGATAGATCTGGAGGGTCCCGGTGCCGCTGGCCGGAGGGATCCCTGTGGGCCGGACACGGGTGATCACACGGGTCACTCCTGGGCTCCATGACCACAGACCACGCCCCAGCCCCACCCAGGACGGACCCCCAGCCCCACCCAGGACAGACCCCCAGTCCCACCCGGGACAGACCCCAGCTGACCACAGTCCCACATGCACACTGACACTCTACCGTATGATACACGCAGCCGCTCAGCTGCACGCACACACACAGGAACTGCACACACTTGCCCACGTGTGCCTGTCCCGTCCCCAAACCCCCTCCCCCACCCCCCCGCCAACGCCCAGCCCCTGCCTTGGCCCAGGTGCACAGTGGGGGTGGACCAGCGCCGAGTGGCCAGAGGTGGCATGTCTGTCCTCCGTGTTCTGACCGTGGCCCTGCCCTTTGATGGCAACTCTGACCCCGTCATTAACGACTGCGTTTCTTGGCTGAGGCAGGCAGAGCATGTAAAGCATCCATCCCGTAGTGCGTCTCTGTGATCTCGCAGGAAATGCATCAAAGCACGTTTAAGGCGACGCAGCTTGGTGCCTGATGTGATAGGTGGCCGATGACACAGCTCAGTCAGGAGAAGCACAGACGGGTCCTATTAACGCGAGCAGGACTTGTGCTCCGTTTCCAGTGTCTTCCTCGTGATTTCCGCTGCTCTGGCCACCGATTCATTAAAATCACGTTCTAATCTAATCTCAGTGCTCTAGCTGCTGCTCAGAGCAGCCTTCCCCGACCGGGGCCTGGCACGCATCGTGGCTGGCTGAGGGGCTGGGCCTCTGTGGATCCCGTGGGGTGAGGGAGGTGGGCAGGAGGCTGTGGGATGGTCACCAGGTCTCAGCTTTCAGCTGCTGTTGACCAAACCTTTGTGCAGCGGCTACTCTAGCTCCTGAAGCTTTATTTATGCAGCTGATCCCAGAACCCACGTGGCACGGGCCTGGCGTGGGGCCTTTCCTGACTCCAGGACTCCCCTCCCCGCCCCACCTTTCCCCGGCTTGTCCTTGTGATCCCGCAGGTCCTGGACCCACAGCAGGTCACTCATAGCCAACAGTGCAGCAGGAGACCCCCGGTCACTCTCCCATCCTCCATTTGGTTCTTTCCCAGCACCTCCCGTTCCCTGAAATTATCTGGCTGACTTGTTTTACACTCGTCTCCCTGGGGCAGAGGCTGCTCAGTTGTCCCTCATACCTATTTCCTCTTTGTTCCTTAATAAAAGAACTGAAGCCCCGAACTTTATCTGGGCTCCTCACTGCCCAACCAGAAGACGACATTCCTCAGCATCCCTTGCAGCGAGACGTGGCTTCGTGACTGAGGTCTGGCCTTCATGAGCTGTAAGTGGAAGTCCTTAGAAGGGCTGGGATGTGCCCTTGACCTTCCCTCTCCTCCTGTTTGCCAGAATGTGGTCATGATGGCTGGAGCACCAGCAGCTGTTCTGGGCCATGCTGCAGCTTGCCAAGGACACGGGAGTGGCCAGAGTGAGCTTGGTTTCTCATACCTGACCCTGGGCTGCCTGCTTCCAGTCTTCTTTTATGTGGGAGAAAGTAAACCTCCACCTTGTTAAGATTGCTATAATTATGATGTAGCCAAACCTGGTTCAAGCTGACACACTGGCCTCTAGAATGTCACCCGTGCAAAGGAGAAAGCTCTTGTCTGTTTTGCTCACTGATGGATAGTGCCTGGCACATGGCAGGGGCCCAAGGAATCATAACAGTGGTGGTAACAGTGCCCAGCTCCCCTGGCGCCCACGCGAGAGCAAATAACCTGGGCGCCTGCGTCAGTGAACCACCGAGCCCAGGGCCTGCGTCAGTGAACCACCGAGCCCAGGGCCTGCGTCAGTGAACCACCGAGCCCAGGGCTTCGGATGGGTGAGGGCAGGCCCCCCCGTGTCTCCCTGCCCCTGGGCGCACCGTTGTCTGCTGCCAGGAAGGTGGCCTCGTAGACGTTGTTTTTGATGTAGAGAGACTCGCGGTCGAGGATGGCTGCCGTGCTGATCTGGCCGTTGGTGGCATTAATGTGCAGCCAGTTCGCTGGGTCCGACAGCTTTGAGTATCTGCGGGGGAGGGAGGGGAGGGGTGAGGCGAGGGGCTGGGGGAGCCCCCCCCGGCCGCCCTCCTGCCGAGCTTGCACGGGGTGGGGGGGGTCCTTCCCTGCAGCCCTGCACGGGGTCCTCCCACGCGGGACGGTGACAACAGCGGCTGGAAGTCTCCAAGAAGGACAGGCTATTTAACCTCACGAGGACCCTGGGAGGCAGATTCTCCCATTGCCCTTTACAGGTGGGGAGACAGACAGGCAGAGGGGGCCGGTGACTCACAAAATCATAAGCGCAGGAGTGTCAAGCGGGGTCAGGACCCAGCCTGACTCCAGATGTGGCTGAGTGTCCTTCAAGCTTTTCCCACCGTCTCATGTCAGGGCAGCCTGGTGGCCGGTGATGCCAGCTGTCCCCAGACTGGGCTTCCCTCCTGGGGACACCACAAGTCGGGGATGCCCCTAAGCACCCACCCGGGACTTTCTGGGTTGCAGGTTTCACTGGGCGTTCAGGACTCTTCTCTATGGAAGATGGGGCTCTGTGGGCCCACCTCACGGCCTGCTGCATGAACCGGTCGGGGTCCACTGCCGAAAACGTGGTTAGCACGGTGCCGGTGGGCACGCCCTCCTCCAGGCGGATCAGCTTGTGGTTCGAGGGGAAGTAGGGGGCCTCATTGATGTCCATGACTGAGATGGTCACCCCCGCCGTGGACTGGAAGGACATCTGGATCCCGCTGGCCAGGGGCGCCTGGTTGGACACCATCACGGTCAGCATGAACGCTCTGTTCAGCTCATAGTCGACCGCCTGGAATGAGAGGTGCCGAGACGGGGAGCTGGGTTAGGTACCCACGAGGCTGGCAGGGAGGGTGGCGCCCGGGGGGCTGCTTGGTCTGCCCCCGCCCTGCTCTGGGCCCAAGAGGTCAGTCCTGAGGGACGCCGTCCCCCAGCTTCCCACGTCATGGGGTGATAGTAGCTGGGCTCCTCAGGGGCTACGGCTCCCGCCAGGCACACCTCCCCGCCAGCGGCTCTGGCACTCATCAAGCATTAGGAGTGCCGGGGCCCCACCCTGCTCCCTGCAGCCTAGCAGGTCGAGGCCCCGGCTCCTTGTCTGTCCAGGGCGCCTCACCAGGTGTAGGGGGTGGAAGCGTGGCCTCCAAGGGTTCGTCCCTCTGGAACCTGTGACTGTGACCTCTGGCAAATAGGGTTTTGTGGGTGTGATGAAGTGAAAGGTCTCGAGAGGAGCCACCCTGGCTTGTGGTGGCCCCCGATTCAAGCTTGGGTGCCCTGTGAGTTAGGGAAGGGAGACTGGAGACCCAGAAAGGGGCCAGGCAAAGACAGAGGCACAGGCTGGGGTGATGCAGCTCCGAGCCAGGGATGGCCAACAACCCCCAGAAGCTGTACGGGGCAGGAGGGATCCTCCCAGAACCTCCAGAGGGAGCACAGCCCCGCCAATGCCTTGATTTTGGATGTTTGGCCCCCAGAGCTGTGAGAGAGCATCCTTCAGTTGTCCTAACCCACCTGGTCTGTGGTAAGTTGCTACAGCAGCCCCAGGACACCAACCCACCAGGTCTCACGGAGCCCCCTCACCTCTGTGCGTGGCCCTTGCGTGACCGTTCTCTCCCGTTAACACACATTTTGGGGGTGTCAGGACCCCGGCTGATAAATGCTAGTATGGTTCTACTGTCTATAGTTCTAGTGTCTATGGGGTACGATCAGTCTCTGGGGGTATTCTTCACATTTTGAGGGGGGACGGAAGCTGCACAGAAGCACTTGGGGCCCCGAGGTGTGCAATTATTCCTGGCAAAGCTTGCAACAGTCTCACTAGAAAAGAAGCAACACGGCACACTGCAAATGCATTTGAATAATTCTGCTTAGACACATGCGAAGTATCACGTGCCCAAGAATATTCACTGAAGTATCATCTGTATCATTCACAGAGGATATATACTGCTGTCAACCCAGGTACCCACAGCACTGGCTGGGTGGATGAGCTGCATCCGCACAGTGGGGACATCTGCAGCTGTAAGAAAGAACCAGGAAGATACACGTGGGAACGGAGGGATCTCCAGGATCGACTGGTGAGCAGAAAAGGCACATCCATTGCAGGCTGCCTCTTGTGTAAATCGGGGAGAGGAACATGAATTTGCATATGTATCTGCTCATATTTGCAAAAAGAAATGCTGAAAGGATAAACCAAAAAAATCATAAAAACAGTCACCCGTGAGCCGAGGGAAGGAACGGGGAACGTCTGGAGGTGGGAGTTTGCTGCGTACGTTTTGCCACAAAGCTTTGATTTTGGAGCCACGTAAAATCTTACATTCTCACCTTTTAGGTATTACAAGTAAACTTGTATATATAAAGCAGTCTCTGAAAATTAGAAACAAACTGAGTTAAATTAAACTAACTATGTATCGATGGTAATATAACTCCCAAGAAAATAATGATTTCTCGTGACTGGGACAGCATTTAGATGGTAAGTCCTTCATGGGATTTATTCTAAGGACAAGTTATTGCAAAGAAATCTTAAATTCATTTGGTCTTCTTGCTGTCGGTAGGGATTTTGGATTTGTTATTTTTTAAGCTTTTTATGTACAGTTGGCTCTCCATATCCATGGGCTCCACATCTGTGGATTTAACCAACCACAGATTGAATACATTTGAAAAAAATTCCAGAAATTTAAAAGCTGAATTTGCCTCACACAGGCCACGATTTACACAGCACTGACATGGTATTAGGTATAAGTTAAAGTACACGGGAGAGCGTGTGTAGGTTATATGCAAATATTCGGTTGGCCAAAAAGTTCTCATGGAAAAACCCAAACGAACTTTTCTGGCCAACCCGATACTATGCCATTTTGTATAAGGGACTTGAGCATCTGTGGATTTTGGTATCTACCTGTGGGGGTGTGTCCTGGAACCAATCCCCCATGGATACCGAGGGGTGATTGTATATCGCAGGTTAAAGTAAATAAGCAATTATCTTGCTGTTGTTAGGAACCAAGATTTTCCGTGTAAGAGAAATGAGATCAAGTATAAAATCAACAGAGGTAAGTAAAACCCTCCAGTGTTCAATTGGGATGAAACGATCACGTGAATCGGTGATGGTGACGTAACTTGAGGTGGTCAGGAAGCACGTGCACTGAAATGTTACTTCTTCGCTCTGCCCTGACACCATCCAGGGGCAATGGCGGCAGCAGCAGTGAGCACCTCTTGCGTCTGGATGTTGGTTTCTAAGTACCACTCCTTGCTAGAGGAACGGCCCATCCAGACGTGAGGCAAGAAATCAGCAAGGCGAACCTGGGCTGTCCACTCAGGTCCCAACACAAGGATGTAGCAGAAGCACCCAGAACCAGCTGCCGGAGGAACCTCCTAGCCAGAGGTCAAGACCAGTAATGACCGCAGCTGACCAGAACACACTGAGTGTATAAAAATCTGCACACTCTTGACGGTGACGAGAAAGTGAAAAACCCAACTTCATTGACTGCTTGTGGATTTACTCAGGTCCTGATCTCTGGGATCTGTGGATAGTCACTTTCCCTGGCAAAAGGGGACTTTGCAGGCACGATGAAGTTAAGGGTCTTGAGCTGGGAGGTGGTCCTGGATTACCCAGGTGGGCCCTACATGCCGTCACAGGGTCGTCTCCAGAAAAGTGCGAGGGTAAATGTGTGTCGTGTTACACAGTTGTTACGGCAGCCGCCTGGATGCAGGTGGTGACACTGCCTGTTGCTGGCTCACCAGTTCTGCTCTGAGAATCGGAAGTAAAGGTGGAGAATGAAGCCTCATTCTCGCCTTTTCTGTTGAACTGCATTAATTTCATGTTCCTATTTAGTGGCTTAAAACAACAAAGATTTGTTATCTTACAGTTCTGGGGGCCAGAAGTCAGAAGTCTGTGCTGCTGGGCTAAGGTCGGGGTGTGGGCAGGGCTGGTTGCTTCTGAAGGCTCCTGGACGCCTCTTCTGGCTCCGTCCGAGAGGCCTGTGCTCTCGGCCCCTCCCTCCGTCTTCAAAGTGGCAACTCGGCATCTTCCAGTCTGTCTGTCTCAGACCTCTGCTGCGTCCTCAGGTCTCCTCTGACTCTGGTCCTCCTGCGTCACTCTTAAAGGACCCCGCGATTACTTGGGGGCCCCCAGGACTATCCAGGGTAACCTCCCATCTCAAGATCCTTAACTTCATCACATCTGCAAAGTCCCCTTTGCCACATACGCACAGGTCTGGGAGATTGGGACCTGGGTGGGCATCTTTGGGTGGGTGTTGTTCTGACAGCTGCAGGCCTGCATTTCAGCAGCATCACAGGGCTCTTTTATACAGAAGCATTCTAGCCGAGGACTGTACAAGGAATGACAGGATTGTAAAGCACCACTTTATACCGCCTAATGAAGAAATTAACTTGGCAATGACCATCAACAGGTGATGAAACCAACACGTGGGGGCTGGTGGAGAGCTGTGTTTCTGCAGACTGCCTGCCGGCCGTAACGGGGAGGAACCAGCACGGGGATGGGAGCGCCTGTCAGCGCCGGAGCCCACCAGTCAGGCTCAGACGGCTGTGCGTGGGACAACCAGGCTTCTCACCACGGAAGGGCCCTTCAGGTCTGCAGCCCTGGTTACAGGAAGAGCGGAGAGCGAGGGACCAGATACACCCAGAGGAAGCGATCGGACAGATTCAGCACCGCGGACCCTGCGTTTGTGACAGGTCAGAGGTGGGGGGAATGTTCTAGATTATGAGAGATTCAAGAGATGGCACAACCGAATGCAAAGTGGGGACCCTGTTTGCATCCAGATTTTGAAAAACCATACCACAGAGACACTTTTGGAAAATTAAGGGCAATTAAATGTAGACTCAGGGCTTCCCTGGTGGTGCAGT
The DNA here is from genome assembly GCF_949752795.1 of Hyperoodon ampullatus. Lineage (NCBI taxonomy): Eukaryota > Metazoa > Chordata > Mammalia > Artiodactyla > Ziphiidae > Hyperoodon > Hyperoodon ampullatus. The sequence goes on along the minus strand of NC_136927.1, from coordinate 86,947,645 downwards.
GGTTGAGAGTCCGCCTGCCGATGCAGGGGACGCGGGTTCGTGCCCCGGTACGGGAAGATCCCACATGCCGCAGAGCGGCTGGGCCCATGAGCCATGGCCGCTGAGCCTGCACGTCCGGAGCCTGTGCTCTGCAACGGGAGAGGCCACAGCAGTGAGAGGCCCGCGTACCGCAAAAAAAAAAAAAAAAATGTAGACTCATATTGGAGATCACGGAGGCGTGGCTGGCTGTCTCAGGTACCATAACGGTTGGAGCTATGTGAGCAGAGGTCCTGGAGTTAGAACCACACTGCAGCAAAACATGGATGGAGCAACATGGCAGCACGCTAGTAACTGTGAAACTGAAGTGGCAGGTGAGGGTACAGCCGTCTTCTAGGTGTGCTTGGAAACGTTTGTGATAAATAGTGTGACACATTTCTGCTCAGAGGGGAACTGATCGCCTTGTGGGACCATTTGTCCTGCGAGCCCTGGGGGTGCTGGTGACGGGGCCCACCGCCGTGCGGCCCTGCCTGCTGCCCGCCCAGCCGGGAGGCGCCTCCGCTCCCCTGGCCCAGCCCCGCCCCATCGCTGGACTCCCACTGCAGCGCGGCCTTGACTTTTGTGAGTATTTACCGTCATACACCTGGTGCATCAAACCCATGCCTTCTCAGCTCCTGCTTCTAAGTAAGGTATTGAGCACGAGAAGAGTTTACTATAAAGTTAAGTAACAGTGCTGGGTGGGTGTGGGAAGGCGACGGAGACGTGGCTCCCGAAGGTGCAGTGCCTGCCCGACGGGAAGGCCTGGAGGTGGCAGCAGAGATCGGGGTTCTGGGCCGACACTCTTGTCGTCCTCCCCACTGTCCCCCCGGCTGACCTTGCGGGAGCCCCCGTCCTCTGCAGCCATGGTCTCCTCATCTGCTGAACGAAGGGGTATTCCCTGCAGACGCCCTGGAACCCCGGTGAGAAGCCACATCCCTCCCTGGCACTTGCCTCTTCATGGCTGGGGTCCCCCCCGCTGCCAAGAACTAAGCAGCTGCCAGGCCTCCAGCCCCAGGGCCCCCGAGCATTGGCGGGGAATGGGGGCGACTCCACTTAAATATACTGCTTCATAAAATCACGGTGGTTGTGCCTCTGACGAAGTCACTAAAGGAAGTGGTCCTTCTCCCACATTTATCCGTTTGTGTCCCTGGAGAACAGGGAATAATGCTACGTGTCATGCATTAAAAATTGTGTCACCAGTCTGAGTGAGGACACCTTCCAGAAAGATTATCATGGCCAGCGGAAGTCCGTCGGAGGGCAAAATAAAACATATTGGTAACAGAGAAGTCAGTGGGTAATTTGCTCCAACAGTTTCAATCAGAGCCGGACAGCCTCACTGGGCCTCCGCTCAGCTGCCTCCCTCAAAGCCCAGGGGCCGGGTCTGCACCCTGAGGGGAGCAGCCCAGCGTGGGTGCAGGCTCGTGGGGCAGGGCCGGGGACGCACCAGTGGCCGACGAGAGTGTCGGCCCAGAACCCCGATCTCTGCTGCCACCTCCAGGCCTTCCCGTCGGGCAGACACTGCACCTTCGGGAGCCACGTCTCCGTCGCCTTCCCACGCCCACTCAGCACTGTTACTTACTTTATAGTAAACTCTTCCCAGCACGTGGGGGACCTGTCGCGGAGGCTCAGGGTGAAGTGCTTTCGCTCAGAGCCTCGCTCTGGGAGCTGCTGGGGCTGGTGGGGAGGCGGGGCCAGAGGCTACCGCGACCCCCGAACTGGCCTGCTACTGGTGTTTCTGCCCCCCGACCCTCCTCCGGGCACCTGGGGCACAGCTCACTCACTGCCTCGGGCAAGCCTTGTCGCTGCCCGGCCGGGAAGCAGAAGAGGCCGATTCTTGGCTTCTGAGCTTCAGAAGCTGAGCGCCAGGTGTGACGGAGAAGATGGGAGAGTTATCTTTTTGGGGGGGGGGGGTGGCAGGTCAGGCCTGCAGAGTCCCTGGGGTCACGTGACCAGTCCTGCTGAGGCTGCCTCTGCCCCTGGCAGGTCGGGTGCAGTCCTTTGCCCTTGGACACCGGGGTGGCACGCACTGAACCCGAATATCATTCCTGTTACGTCTGCCTCGGGGCACGTGGCGGGGGCGGAGCTCAGGGAGCCCAGCAGGAGGCGAGGTGAGCACCCACCTTCACCGCGGTGACCATGCCCTCATTGGTGACGGGGTCTGTGCGGACACTGAAGTGGCCCGAGGGGTCCCCGCTGATGATGCGGTAGACAGCGTTCCAGTTCGGGGAGTGGGGCTGATCTCGGTCCATTACAGTGAGGTTTGCGACCACCGTGTCCACCCGGTTTTCGGGGACTTCCCCTGCGTACTGTAAGAAAAGACAACATTAGGAACCCGTGCGGAAGCCGGGAGAGGCCGGAGGGGTTCTCTGCTGACCCTGGGGGGTCTCTGCTTCCAGCTGCTCCCAGACACGGTGACTCCCACAGGTTGGCCCATCCCATGTCCGTGCCGACGAGGTGGCGTCTAGAGAGGGCTCTGCTTCCTCCAGCTGAGGCCCAGCAAGGCCCGAGGCTCATCTGCAGGTATCCACCTCCAAACTAAGCCCTGCCTGTGCACACACGCACGCCAGGCCTCCCTCCTAAATCCCCTTCAAGCCCTTCCCATAGGCAGCAGGGGACCAGTGCAAACACCTGGGGCTTGTGAGAGACTATAAAAACGTGCTTACAAAACGGGGAACGAACAGGAGTGGGGACGCAGCTGCAGAGGGCTTCCCGAGCTGGACCACCTCTGGCTGCTGCCACCCCGGTGGTCCCCGACACGGGCTTGGGGCCGGGGGTCAGCAGCTGCAGATGTGCAGATGACCACACACACAGCCTCAACCCTCTTTCCTGCCGCAGCAGGGAGGGCTGCAAACCACGCCCATGGGTGAGTGGGGTTCACGTGGCCGCAGTAGTTACGGGCAGGCCAAGACTGTGTGCCTGGCGGGGCGTGTTGGTGCTGGTGTCGAGGTGGTGATGGAAATCTGAGCACCTCTCATCAGGCGAGAGTCACTGCTGTGCAGCTGTGGCCCAGCTCAGAAGAGCCCCGAGCTCGGTTTACTGCTGTGCTGTCACAGTCTTGAAATTCATCATTTGTGAATGAGGGCCCTGCGTTCTTATTTGGCACTGGGCCATGCAAATCGAGTGGCCATTCTGTCACAGTGCAGTGTGCTTCTGAGCCACAAAACCTGGAGACAAAGTTTGAACAAATATCTGGGGATTTCCAGTTGTGCTCACAGCAATGCAGCCCTAACGATAGTTACCGAGTGCCCACTCTGTGCCAGGTACTGCCCTTGCATTATTCTGCTGGTTCCTCAGGAGAACCCCATTCTTATCCCCATTTTGCAGATGAAGAAACAGAAGCAAGAGAGGTTAAGAGACCTTGGCACAGCCCAGAGAAAGCACAGCTCAGGGAAACCGCTGAGTGACTGCCGGAGCCTGGATCCAGCCATGCCTGAAGACAGTGCAGCTTCTGTGAGATGAGATGATTTTCTTCTTGTTTCAGTTGCCAAGGTCAGTGTAGTGGACATCAGTAGGCTGTCTGGCTCTCCAGCACCTTCTGAATTCCCTTCTTTATTTTCCAGAAACGTGCTTTCTCGCCCTCCTCTACTGCCACGACCTGGTCAGATGATCTAGAACCTGCCAGTGGGACACACCTTCATGACTTTGATTCAGAAGAGGCAGAGAGACCTTGTGCTTTGGCGCCTGCAGTGGCAGAAGGTGGGTGGTAGCACCGTGTCCAGCGATGGAGACGGGAGCTGAGGTCTCTGTGCCCCATGGCAGCGGAAGGTGGGGGGTACTCCCGGCGGAGCCCCCCGACCTGATGCACCCGGCTCTTGGAGTTTGTGGCCACTCACGTGCTTTGGCAGCTACTGTCTTAAATAATCAGGGTGGGTTCTGGTGCCGTCACCTGACAGGCCCCCCCACCACAGCCCAGTTTCAGTGCACCCCGTGGGGGCCCTGTTGGGCGCCTCCACCCACTCTGCTCTGGTCCCCCGAGAACACAGGCCTGTGGTTTCACGGCATGGGGAGAGCTGCGTGTCCTGGACACCAGTTCCTTCCAGACTTCTGGGTGAAGTTTATTTGAAAAGTCTATTTTAATTCATGCAAGTTTAATAAAGGTTCACAAAGAAGTGCCTTAAGCTGGTAAGTCTGGCTTAGGATTTTCTTATTAACCTTCCCCTAGCCATAATGAGTTTTAAATTTAATTTTTTGGGGTTTTCAGGCACAGGGAAAGCCTCTCCCACACCCTGTGGGATGTAAAGGCGGATATTTGGGAAAGGAAGAATTTGAAGAGTGTTGGAACAGAATTTCTTGCATAGCTGTAATCCAGAATTCACGTGCACCCCCATCTCGAGGGGCAGGGTGGATTTCCCATCCGTGCCTGGGCCTTCCAGCACAACCCCAGCTCCTCCACAGAAATCCGTGTGGCCCCCAGGGGAGGGTCACCTTAGAGTGGAGGCTTTGGGTGGGAACAGTGAAGCCCAGCCAGGATTTAGGGAAGACCCCTCAGCCAGGCTGAGAGGACCGAGGATGGCAGAGCCTGTCCCCACAGACCCGGGGACCATCAGGGCACCTGCTCCATTGGGGATACCAAACTCCCTGAGATGATGCTTTTGTTTCTGGCCCCAGTATTCGAACTATCGCTGGTCCTAGCACGGCTCAGGCCTGAGGACCTGACCCTCCCCCAGCTGCCTTCTCTCTGGGCCCTGGACCCTGGTATGGCTGAGGGTGTTATGCGAGGAGGGTGCCCCCCACCCAGTCCTCTCCTGAGCCAGGAACTCAGGGATCGCCCTGGAAGCCCTGTCCAGCCAGCATGCGGTCAAGGCCCCGCCCACCTTGGAGCCCCAGGGGCTGCGTTGGCTTCTGTTGGAAAATGTGCATTCTCCTCTGACATTCCGATGGTTTTAATTTTTGTTTTGTGTTTTGTTTTTAGTTTCTTTATCATTTGCAGTCAGAATTTCTAAGCCTCCCCTCCTTTTCTCCCTCACAGCCCACGGCACTTCCGACTCTCTCTTCTTTTCATTCTTCCGCAGCGCCAGGCCCCGGGGGCTGCAGCCCAGGGATGCGCGCCCGAGGCACTGGTGCAGGGGAGTGGGAGGTGGTAGTGGCACAGCATTCCGGCGATTTTAACTTTTGAAATTTAGTTTCCTCTCCAGTAAAACGGTGACAATTTCTGTCGGCTTCTGAGTTTGGAATCAGAATCTGATGGGTGGGACCAGTGGCTCAGAACGGGGGACCTGGCGGCTGATGTCCATCCTCCTCCACCCACAGGGAGAAGCCTGGGGCCTGGGGCCCGGGTGGTGACTCTGGAGCCTTGTCCCCTCCTTGCGGTGCTGCTGTGAGAACAGGTGAGTGACGCCCGGGATGTGGCCCTTGGGACGCCAGCTCAGGGAGAGGACCCTGAAGCACCTCCCCAGCTTTTTGGTTCACAGATGGGCTTGATCACCCCCTTTCCAGGAGGAAGGGCTACTGGGTGCTTGTTGTCCTCTCCTCTGTCTTCAGAGGACCCTGGGAGCCCAGGGACCCACCATGATCTCACCCCCCCTTTTTTTTAATATTTAGCTTAATTTTATTCATGCTTGCCTTGGAATGGGGAATAGGTCATCCAGTCAAATATACAGTAAAGACAAACATGTCCTATCACGTACAGTCTTGAACTGCAGCGCGATGTACCTTAAGGACTCCCATCCTCCCTTTCTTAACAGATGAGGAAACTGGACTTGGAATGAATGTTTTGGTGCCTCCACTGTGAACCCCGCACCCGCTGAAGGCAGAGCCGGGACCCTGTCTGCTCCGCCGCCCAGTCCGAGCCCCTGCGACGGGGGTCAGGTACGACCCGCGGCGTTTTTAGGGCAGAGAACAAACTTCCCTGTAGATGAGCGGATGCTCCCAGCTTCACCTTGAGCCGTGTAACACTTACGCGTCAAGAGGGGTAAACGTTCTGATGCTCAGAGAGGTCCGACTGTCAGCCTAAGGGCACAAAGCTAGGAGGGACCCGGGGGTTAGGGGGGTGCAGAAGGGGGTTCCTGACTCCAGGAGACCCTCCTGTGGGCCTGTGTGTGGCTGGGGCTCAGGGCTTTGCTCCGGGACCTGAGGATGAGGCGGAGGGAGGCCCTTGGGTCGGGCCTGTGGCTGTCCTGGGGGCCTCGGCCCTACCCCAGGGGGCCCGCCCCGCCCTGCAGGGGTGCTGGGGGACAGCCTCGCAGGGGCAGCAAGCGGGCGCAGGCTCGGAGCAGGCGAAGGGAGAATGACTTCTAATTAACATTTAAGACTAGGAATTGGATCGTGCAAATCCCCACCCCCCCATCTCTTCAGCTTCTGCTGATTGTTCTTGATGAAGCTCGATAAAATTAGCCAGGCTGTGCAGGGGGTGCGGCCAGGCCTGCCTTCGCCCGCCCACCCCCACTGAGCCCGGCAGACGGTGTCCTGGGGCCCTGCCTTCCACCCGTCCCGAGGGGGACATGTCATAACGTGTGACCCCGGGACATTAGCAACCCCAGCCATGCCAATCCACACGCATCCACGCCGCCGCCCCACAGCCCCGACAGTAAGCAGGCTGGGCCTCGATGTGCTCTCCTGGCCTCCAGGGCCCGGGCCTGGCTGAGGCCGACTGGGGTGGAGGAGGGGCGGGGGCGCCTCTGGGAAGAGGCAGCCGTTCCCAAAGCCTGGAGGAGCATCCTCCTGAGGAACAGTCCGGGAACCAGGCTGTGCCCACCTTTCCTTCATCCAGGCGTGCAGGCAGGAACTTCCCCCTGGAATGTGCCCCAAGGCACCTTCTTGGGTCCCATGCAAACTCCCTCCTGGGTCTCAGTGTAACTCCAGGGCTGCCCCCTTTTCAGGCGTGTGTGCGGATCCGGGGGTATCTTGTTGATCATCTCCCCTCCCCTCGTGTGGACACCCCAGCGCCAACAGGTCAGGAAGGTGCACCGCCCCCTCCTTTTCTCCGCCCCATCACTTCCTCACAGGCCATCTAGGACCCGGCCTTTCTAGGGCATCAGCGGGTGTTTGCAGGGCGGCTGGCGTGCAGAAGGGCAGACGAGGTTCAGGCTAGAAGCTGGAGGAGCCACACGCGGGTCAGGTTAGGGCTGACCAGGGCTCGTCAAAGCCAGATCAGGGCTCGGGACAGTGGGCAGAAGTGGTCCCCGCGGACCTGCCCTGCGGGAGCTCAGGTGTGAGGGCAGCCTCGGGGCCCCTCTCTGGAGCTGCGGAAACCCGGGAAGGCAGGGCTGCTCCATCGCAGAAGGGGACGGGAGACACACTTGGGGTCTTGAAGGACAGAGGTGTGGTGCGAAGGTGGGCCCAAGGAAGCAGGAGATGTGGGTTGGACGTTGTCTCACTGTGTGACCTCGCGTAGCCCGGAATTACCCCTCTGGGCCTCAGGTGTCTCTGGTGGGAAAAGGGATGGCAGCTGTTCTCCTGACGGAGAAAACCCTCTTCTTAGGAAATACACTCAGAAGCCTTTAGATGTGAGAGCATCATGCATACTACTGATTCCCAAGCAGCCCAGAAAGAATTCTGTGGGCACACCTACACGGAGAAGCAGGCACACACAGCATGGCGCCGACAGGGTCGATGTGCGCAGCTCTTCTTTTTGTTTGCTTTAATTGGAGTACAGTTGATTTACAGTGTGTGTTAGTTTCAGGTATAGAGCGAAGTGACTCAGTTTTACACATATATGTGTATATTCTTTTTCAGATTCTTTCCCCATACAGGTTATTAAAAAATGTTGAGTAGAGTTCCCTGTGTTATACGGTAGGTCCTTGTTCTTTATCTATTTTATATATAGTAGTGTGTATATGTTAATCCCAACCTCCTAAATTATCCCCCGGCCCTTTGGTAACCATAAGTTTGTTTTCTATGTCAACAAGTCTGTTTCTGTTTTGAAAATAAGTTCATTTGTATCATAGTTTAGATTCCACATATAAGTGATATCATATGATATTTGTCTTTCTCTGTCTGACTTCACTTAGTATGATCATCTCTAGGTCCATCCATGTTGCTGCAAATGGCATTATTTCATTCTTTTTTTTATAGCTGAGTAATATTCCATTGTATATATGTACCATATCTTCTTTATCCATTCATCTGTCAATGGACATTTAGGTTGCTTCCATGTCTTGGCTATTGTAAATGGTGCTGCAGTGAACACTAGGGTGCATGTATCTTTTCAAATTATGGTTTTCTCCAGATAAATGCCCAGGAGTGGGATCACTGGGTCATATGGTAGTTCTTTTTTTTAAGGAACCTCCATACTGTTCTCCATAGTGGCTGCACCAATTTACATTCCCACCAACAGTGCAAGAGGGTTCCCTTTTCTCCACACCCGCTCCAGCATTTGCTGTTTGTAGATTTTCTGGTGATTTCCATTCTAACTGGTGTGAGGTGATACTTCATTGCAGTTTTGATTTGCATTTCTCTAATTAGTGATGTTGAACATCTTTTCATGTGCCTTTTTGCCATCTGTATGTCTTCTTTGGAGAAATTTCTACTTAGGTCTTCTGCCCATTTTTTGATTGGGTTTTCTTGATATTGAGCTGCATGAGCTGTTTGTGTATTTTGGAGATGAATCCCTTGTCAGTCGCTTCATTTGAAAATATTTTCTCCCATTTCATAGGTTGTCTTTTCGTTTTCTTTATGGTTTCCTTTGCTACACAAAAGCTCTTAAGTTTAATTAGGTCCCATGTGTTTATTTTTGTTTTTGTTTTCATTACTCTGGAAGATGGATCCAAAGATGTATTGCTGCGATATGTCAAAGGGTGTCCTCCCTATGTTTTCCTCTAGGAGTTTTATAGTATCCGGTCTTATGTTGAAGTCTTTAATCCATTTTGAATTTATTTTTTGTATATTGTTAGAGAATGTTCTGATTTCATTCTTTTACATGTAGCTGTACAGTTTCCCCAGCAGTACTTACTGAAGAGATTGTCTTTTCTCCCTTGTATATTCTTGCCTTCTTTGTCGTAGATTAATTGACCATAGGTGTGTGGGTTTATTTGTGGGCTTTCTATCCTGTTCCATTGATGTACATTTCTGTTTTTGTGCAAGTACCATGCTGCTTTGATTACTGTAGCTTTGTAGTATAGTCTGAAGTCAGGGAGCCTGATTCCTCCAGCTCTGTTTTTCTTTCTCAAGATTGCTTTGGCTATTCGGGGTCTTCTGTGTTTTCATACAAATTTTAAAACTTTTTGTTCTAGTTCTGTGAAAAATACCACAGGTAATTTGACAGGGATTTCACTGAGTCTGTAGATTACCTTGGGTAGTATAGTCATTTTGACAGTATTGATTCTCCCAATCCAAGAACTTGGTATATGCTTCCATCTGTTTATGTCATCTTCAGTTTCTTTCATCAGCATCTTACAGTTTTTGGAGTACAGGTTTTTTGTTTTTTGTTTTTTCTCCTTAGGTAGGTTCATCCCTGGGTATTTTATTCTTTTTGATGCCATGGTAAATGGGATTGTTTCCTTAATTTCCCTTTCTGATCTTCTGTTGTTAGTGTATAGAAATGCAACAGATTTCTGTGTATTAATTTTGTATCCTGCAACTTTACCAGATTCACTGATGAGCTCTAGTAGTTTTCTGGTAGCATCTTTAGGATTCTCAATGTATAGTGTAATGTCATCTGAAAATGGTGACAGTTTTGCTTCTTCTTTTCCAGTTCGGATCCCTTTTATTTCTTTTTCTTTTCCAATTGCTGTGGCTAGGACTTCCAAAACTATGCTGAATAAAAGTGGCAAGAGTGGACATCCTTGTCTTGTTCTTTTAAAATGTATTTTTATTTTATTTTTGGCTGCATTGGGTCTTTGTTGCTGTGCATGGGCTTTCTCTAGTTGAGGCGAGCAGGGGCTACTCTTGCTGTGGTGTGTGGGCTTCTCATTGCAGTGATTTCTCTTGTTGCAGAGCACAGGCTCTAGGCGCACGGGCTTCAGTAGTTGTGGCATGTGGGCTCAGTAGTTGTGGCACATGGGCTTAGTTGTTCCGCGGCATATGGGATATTCCCAGACCAGGGCTTGAACCTGTGTCCCCTGCATTGGCAGGTGGATTCTTAACCACTGCACCACCAGGGAAGTCCCCTTGTCTTGTTCTTGATCTTAGAGGAAATGCTTTCAGCTTTTCACCATTGAGTATGATGTTAGCTGTGGGTTTGTCATATATGGCCTTTATTATGTTGAGGTAGGTTCCCTCTATGCCTACGTTCTGGACATTTTTTTTTAAACATAGATGGGTGTTGAATTTTATCAGAAGTTTTTTCTGCATCTACTGAGACGATCGTATGGTTTTTATTCTTCAATTTGTTAGTGTGGTGTATCACACTGACTGATTTGCAGATATTGAAAAATCCTTGCATCCCTGCGATGGATCCCACTTGATCATGGTGTATGATCCTTTTAATGTTTTGTTGGATTCAGTTTGCTAGTGTTTTGTTGAGGATTTTTGCGTCTGTGTTCATCAGTGATATTGGCCTGTAATTTTCTTTTTTTTCTTTGAAGTATTTTTGTCTGGTTTTGGTATCAGAGTGATGGTGGCCTCATAGAATGAGTTTGGAAATGTTCCTTCTTCTGCAATTTTTTGGAATAGTTTCAGAGGGATAGGTGTTAACTCTTTTCTAAATGTTTGATACAGTGCACCTGTGAAACCATCTGGTCCTGGACTTTTGTTTGTTGGGAGTTTTTAAATCACAGATTCAATTTCAGTACTTGTAACTGGTCTGTTCATATTTTCTATTTCTTCCTGGTTCAGTTTGGGAGATTGTACCTTTCTAAGAATTTGTCCATTTCTTCCAGGTTGTCCGATTTATTGCCATATAGTTGCCTGTAGTAGTCTCTTGTGGTCCTTTGTATTTCTGTGGTGTCGGTCGTAATGTCTCCTTTTTCATTTCTAATTTTATTGATTTGAGTCCTCTCCCTTTTTTTCTTGATGGGTCTTGCTAAAGTTTTATTAATTTTGTTTATCTTTTCAAAGAACCAGCTTTTACTTTAAATGATCATTTTTTATGGTTTTCTTAGTCTCTATTTCATTTATTTCTGCTCTGATCTTTATCATTTCTTTCCTTCTACTAACTTTGGGTTTTGTTCTTCTTTTTTAGTTGCTTTAATGTAAGGTTAGGTTGTTTGAGATTTTTCTTTTTCCTGAGGTAAGCTTGTATCGCTATAAACTTTCCTCTTAGAACTGCTTTTGCTGCATTCCATAGCTTTTGGATCATAGTGTTTTCATTTTCATTTGTCTCTAGGTATTTTTTGATTTCCTCTTTGATTTCTTCAGTGATCCATTGGTTGCTCACTAGCATATTGCGTAGCCTCCATGTGTTAGTGTTTTTTTGCAGTTTTTTTTCCTTGTAGTTGATTTCTAATCTTATAGTGTTGTGGTTGGAAAAGATGCTTGATATGATTTCAATTTTCCTAAATTTACTGAGGCTCACTTTGTGGCCCAGCACATGATCTATCCTGGAGAATGTTCCGTGTGCACTTGAAAAGAATGTGTATTCTGCTGCTTTCGGATAGAATGCTCTATAGATATCCATTAAGTGCATCTGGTCTAATGTGTCATTTAAGGCTTGTGTTTCCTTATTGATTTTCTGTCTGGATGATCTGTCCATTGATGTAAGTGGGGCATTGAAGTCCCCCACTATTATTTGTTTACTGTCAATTTCTCCTTTTATGTCTGTTAACATTTGCCTTATATTATTGAGGTGCTCCTGTGTTGGGTGCATATATATTTACAATTGTTACATCTTCTTCTTGGATCGATCCCTTGATCATTATGTAGTGTCCTCCTTTGTCTCTTGTAGTAGTCTTTATTTTAAAGTCTATTTTATCTGATATGAGTATTGCTACTCCAGCTTTCTTTTGGTTTCCATTTGCATGGAATACCTTTTTCCATCCCCTTTCAGTCTGTATGTGTCTCTAGGTCTGAAGTGGGTCTCTTGTAGACAGCATATATATGGGTCTTGTTTTGGTATCCATTCAGCCAGTCCACGTCTTTTGGTTGGAGCATTTAAGCCATTTACATTTAAGGTAACTATTATTATTTTTGCGGTATGCGGGCCTCTCACTGCTGTGGCCTCTCCGGTTGCACAGCACAGGCTCTGGATGCGCAGGCTCAGCGGCCATGGCTCACGGGCCCAGCTGCTCCGCGGTATGTGGGATCCTCACAGACCGGGGCAGGAACCCGTGTCCCCTGCATCGGCAGGCAGACCCTCAACCACTGCGCCACCAGGGAAGCCCCCATTTAAGGTAATTATTGATATGTATGTTCTTATTGGCATTTTGTTAATTGTTTTGGATTTGTTTTTGTAGGTCTTTTTTCTTCCTTTCCTCTTTTGTTCTTCTCTCTTCTTATGATTTGATGACTATCTTTAGTGTTGTGTTTGGATTCCTTTTTCTTTTTTGTGTGTATATCTATTATAGATTTTTGGTTTGTGGTTACCATGAGGTTTTGATACAGCAGTCTATATAAATATATGATTGTTTTAAATTGCTGATCTCTTAATTTCAAACACACTTCCAGTATCCTGCATTTGTACTCTCCTCTTCTTACGACTGCTGGTGTTGATATCATACTTGTGTGTGGATGATTTCCTACCTTTACTGTATGTTTGCCTTTACTGGTGAGCTTTCCCATTTCATCATTTTCTTGTTTCTAGTTGTGGCCTTTTCTTTTCCACTTAGAGAAGTTCCTTTAGTGTCTGTTGTAAAGCTGGTTTGGAGGTGCTGAATTCTCTTAGCTTTTGCTTGTCTATAAAGCTTTTGATTTCTCCATCAAATCTGAATGAGAGCCTTGCTAGGCAGAGTATTCTTGCTTGTAGGTTTTTTCATCACTTTAAATATATCCTGCCACTCCCTTCTGGCCTGCATAGTCTCTGCTGAAGAAATTCAGCTGATAATCTTATGAGGATTCCTTTGTATGTTATTTGTTGCTTTTAATATTTTCTCTTTGTCTTTAATTTTTGTCAGTTTGATTTCTATGTGTCTTGGCACGTTCCTCTTGGGTTTATCCTGTATCAGACACTCGGTGCTTCCTAGACTTGGGTGACTGTTTACCTTCCCATGTTAGGGAAATTTTCAGCTATTATCTCTTCAAATATTTTCTCAGGCTCTTTCTCTCTCTTTTCTCCTTCTGGGACCCCTATAATGCAAATGTTGGTGTGTTGAATGTTGTCCCAGAGGTCTCTTAACCTGTCCTTCTTTCTTTTCATTTTTTTTTCTTTATCCTGTTCCACAGTGGTGATTTGCCCCATTCTGTCTTACAGCTCACTTACCCATTCTTCTGCCTTATTTAGTCTGCTATGGATTCCTTCTAGTGTATTTTTCTTTTCAGTTATTATACTCTTCAATTCTGGTTGTTCTTTATATTTTCTAATTCTTTGTTAAAAATTTCTTGTATCTTCTCACTCTGTGCATCCATTCTTTTTCTGAGATCTTGGATCATCTTTATGATCATTACTCTGAAGTCTTTCTCTGGTAGATTGCCTATTTCCACTTCACTTAGTTGTTCTTCTGGGGTTTTACCTTGTTCCTTCGTCTGGGATATATTCCTCTGCCATCTCATTTTGTCTAACTAACTTTCTGTGATTGCAGTTTCCGTCCGCAGGCTGCAGGGTTGTATTTCCTCTTGCTGCTGGTGTCTGCCCCCTGGTGGGTGAGGCTGGTCTAAGGGGCTTGTGGGGCTTGTGCAGGCTTCCTGGTGGGAGGGACTGGTGCCTGCCCACTGTGGGGGTGGAGCTGGGTCTAGTCCCTCTGGTGGGCAGGGCCGTGTCAAGAGGTGTGTCTAGGGGTGGCTGTGGCTCAGGAAGTCTTCAGGCAGCCTGTCTGCTGTTGAGTGAGGCTGAGCTCCTGCCCTGCTGGTTGCTTGGCCTGAGGCATCCCGGTGCTGGAGCCAGGCTGTTGGGTGGGGCCAGGTCTTGGTGCTGGTGAGATGTCTGCCTCCTCGACAGTTCACATACACTCCCGGACATCCATCAAGAGCAGCAGGTAGATCCAGCCCCATGTCCTATGAAGTCACTGCCCTTGCCCTGGGGACCCAGTACATGTCATACCTTTTGTGCATCCTCCAAGAGTGGGGTCTCTGCTTCCCTGTGGAGCTGTGGAGTCCAGTGGAGCTCCTGCAGTCAGGCCCTGTTGGCTTTCAAAACCAAATGCTCTGGGGGCTCCTCCTCCTGATGCCAGACCCCCAGGCTGGGGAGCCTGAGTTGGGGCTCAGAACTCTCACTCCTGTGGGTGAACTTCTGTGATATAATTATTCTCCAGTTTGTGAACTGCCCACCCAGGGGGTATGGGATTTGATAATATTCTGAGTGTGCCCCTCCTACCATCCTGTTGTGGTTTCTTCTTTATATCCTTGGATGTAGAATATCCTTTTTGGCTGGGTCCAGTCTTTTTTATTTTTTTATATTTATTTTATTTTTGGCTGCGCACGTGGGCTTTCTCTAGTTGTGGCGAGCGGGGGCTACTCTTCGTTGTGGTGCACGGGCTTCTCACTGTGGTGGCTTTCTGTTGTGGAGCATGGGCTCCAGGCACACGGGCTCAGTTGCTCCGCAACATGTGGGATCTTCCCGGACCAGGGCTCGAACCTGTGTCCCCTGCATTGGCAGGCGATTCTTAACCACTGCACCACCAGGGAAGCCCCAGTCTTTCTTTTTTTATTGATGATTGACTGTTCAGCAGTTAGTTGTGATTTTGGTGCTTTTGTGTTAGGAGGTGAGCTCAAGGCCTTCTACTCCACCATCTTGTCTTCTCTCTGTGAGGCTATTCTTTTCCCTGTTTCTATTCTTGCAACTTTTCTGTGAGCTTGAAATTATTTCTAAACACATGTTGAAAAAATTCCAAGGCCGTTCGGAATCTGTGGATATGGAAAGGTCTTCAAGACATATAAGTGGAAAAACCAAAAACAACGCAAGGGTCGGAGTGAAAACACAAGGGGCTCCTCCTCAAAGTAAGTCATTTTATACCTTTTAAGGTGCTGTACCGTGCGTGTGAATTACCTAACCACATACTCAAGCTAATTTTTAAAAAAGAGATAGATAGATAATGATTAAGTGAAGCCGGGTGAGGCAATGAAAACTTGTTCCTAAAAGTTCCAAAGGGTCCAAGCTGAGAACAGAAAAAACCCAGATGGGCGGGGCCCTATCTGACTGAACTGATACAACAACAAAGAAGGATCCCAGGGGCCTTATGCCACCGGATGGGAGGCTACAGGGAATCGTGTGTTCTGTGTGACTCCGTTTATATGACGTCCTAGAACAGGTAAAGCTCACCTTGGACGATGGGCCTGGGTTGCTGCCGGCCGGGGGGAAGGTTTCACTCAAGATTTGTGCCTCATACTGTAGGCACGTCAGACCTCAGTGCAGCGAGCAATGAGCTGCTCTCCTCATGTCCAGACCCCCTGGGACGCTGCTCCCGAGCCCTTCCTGCCACTGCCCACTGGCCGTGGCGAGCAAACAGAACGGAAGCCATCCCACCTAACCAGGGGGCAGAGGCCTGAGCGGCTCCCTCTCAAGTGAGGTGACCTGCCATCTTCCCACCAGATGGCGCTGTGCCCTCATGGCTGAGGCTGCCCTCCTCTGGCTTGGTCCAGCCGGACACAGAGCCTAGGACTCTGAGATGCCTCATTGCAGGGATGTGCGATTTGGGGACTCCAGAATTTGGAGCCTGTTGCGGGGTGGTGGGGAAGCAGGATGAGGGCACGCGGGGACGCTGTGGTGGGGCTCCCTGCGAGGGGCTCTGGCCTGAGAGATGCCTTCACGGCAAGCTGGCCCACCCACACTGGGAGAATGAGGGGTCTCCCCTCTGTACCCACCCCCACACTGTGGCATGAGAGCACAGCTTCTGGGGCTCAACCCCAGCTGCTCCACTAGTGGGCTGAGTGGTTCTGGACAAGTGACTTAGCCTCTCTGAGCCTCAGCATCCTCCTCCATAACTGGGTCCCGAGCCTCATGGGGCTGGTGGGGACCAGAGGTTGACCAGGAAGCCCAGGCTGCTGCCTGGTGGAGCGGGGTGGGGGGGGCGTAGCTCCACAGCTTGCCTCGCGCTCCAGTTCTCTTGTTACTGTACTGCTGTTACTCTCTCATCCACTCGGTGCCGTGGGGGTGGGGGTGAGGCTCAGAGAAGGCAGCCCTGACCCCTCGGGGGGAGGGGCAGCCTCCACCTCCCAGCACTGCCCTGGGAGTCCTCGCTGACCCTCCCCTCTGCCCATCTGGCCCCCTGCATCTGCCGCATTTCTGGATGGGCACCCGCAGGGTGGGTATATGTTCCCATCCTGTCAGCAGCCCCACTCCGGGGGGCGTGGCCCCAAAGGCGCAGCTCCTCTGGAATTCAGAGGAAGTGGGAGCCAGTGACTCGTGGCTCTGTGATCCCTCAGCTCTGCCGCTAGGGCGTTCCTGCGGTCATTTAGGGTCTGGGCAGCCTGGCACGTGGCCTGGTCACAGCCCGCCGGCCGTGCCTGAAGGGGCAGGACGTACAATGTGTCCCCCACGCCCCGCTGCCCCCCTGCTGATGGTGGGCCGTGGAGGGCCAGCTACGGTCCTGCTGCAGGGACCTGCCCTGTCCCCAGGCATCCCCAGACAGCCCTGCCTCGCACGCAGCCATGCACACACCCCACACTGGCTGACCCTGGAGCCCAAACACCGCTGGCCAACTCCTCCGGATTCAGGAGGAGTGTCCTGGGAGCCTCTCCAGGTGGCAGCTAGTGCTCAGTATTGGGGCATGCAGACCCCTGGGGCTCCTCTCTTGCTCAGACCCCCGCCGCTCGGGGCCTTTGTTAACAGCCTGTCTGTCTATTTGTCTGTCAAGCTCCTTCCATCAGGTGGCAGCAGAGAGAGAAGCAACCCGAACGCCCGGGAACTGTCTCTGAGGGGACGTGCACTCACCGTGCTGGCAGTGAACTCGGGCGGGTTGTCGTTCACGTCTGTCACCGTGATGATGGCTGTGGCCGTGTTGGAGAGGCCATAGTTCAGGTTTCCTTCCATGTCTGTGGCTTGAACAATGACTGTGTACTGCTGAACTTTCTAGAAGGGGATGAGGGGGAGGACCAGAGCATCAGTTTGGGCTTTAGTTTACAGGCTGTTTATACTTTCATTAAAGAAATACATTCCCCGGACGGACTCAGCGGGGTCCCCTTCCTGCCCGGGGGTGCTGGCTGCAGGGCGCTCGGCAGGTGACCTGGCAGAAGAAAGTTCTCACTTGTGGTGGGTGGCGAGGTCTCTGCCTACATCTCAGTGCCTGGCTTCCACGGGTGTAGATCGAGGTAGAAAGAAGGAAAAGGGGGCCTGGACCACACGGCACGCTGTGCTGGGTTTGCCAGACCAGGGGTGGACAGTTTGGAAAGAGGGGCGACCCCCAGACGTGTGTCTGCAGGGACCTCATTTCTTTAGCATCCTCAGTGTCTAGTTCAGCCTCAGTCCAGAAATTCAAACAGGAGAAGGAAAGTCAAGCCGTCTCCCCTCTCTCTGCAGGCACACAGACACCAGCACACTCTGTGTCTGAACACAGCCTGGAAGGACTGGTTAGCGTTCAGATGCAGGTGTGAATTTTTAAAGGCAAATGATGCTTCATGGGGACAGCGAATTTCACTGGGCGCTGAAGGGGCCCCCCAGCCCTCACTTGGACCCACTGGTGCAGCAACCCCAGGTCAGCAGAGGGGGCCTTTCCACACCCCTGTTCTGAGCAGAGGCCGCAGGTGTTTCCACTGTGACAGGTGAGGACGAGCCTGGTGGGCAGCTCTCTGCTGGGACCACAGCCCACCTCTCACTGGCACCATTAGGGAGGGAGGGTTCTGGGGTCCAGGGCAGAAAGGGACCTTCTGAAATGCCTCCAAGGAATGAACGATCCCAAGTCCCGCTCCCCTGAGAGGTTCAGGGAAGAGCCCACTTCTCAGCCCCATGATTCTGGGAAACGTGCTCAGGATCCCTGGGGGCTCTGGCAGGAACTATAAACAGCAGACGGTCACAAACTGCCACTCTCTCTCCCTCCCTCCATCCACTCCTCCATCCATGAGTCCCTCCATCTCCCTCTCTCCTTCCCAGACCCACAGCCCATGTGGGGAAAGCAGGACAGCCGCGTGTAAATCAATGAAATTAGAACACTCCCTCTCACACCATACACATAAATAAACTCAAAATGGCTTGAAGACTTAGACGTGACACCATAAAACTAGAAGAGAACACAGGCAAACCATTCTCTGACATAAATCGTAGCAATGTTTTCTTAGGTCAGTCTCCCCAGGCAATAGAAATAAAAGCAAAAATAAACAAATGTTAGCTTTTGCACAGCAAAGGAAATGATAAACAAAATGAAAAGACAACCTACAGACTGCCAGCAAATATTTGCAAATGATGCGACCGACCGACAAGGGCTTAATCTCCAAAATATACAAACAGCTCACAACTCAATAACAAAAAACCAAACAACCCAATCAAAAAATGCACAGAAGACCTAAATAGACATTTCTCCAAAGAAGACATATAAATGGCCAAGAGGCACGTGAAAAGATGCTCAACATCGCTAATTATTAGAGAAATGCAAATCAAAATTACAAAGAGATACCACCTCACAGCAGTCAGAATGGCCATCATCAAAAAGTCCACAAACAACAAATGCTGGAGAAGGTGTGGAGAAAAGGGAACCCTCCTACACTGTTGGTGAGAATGTAAATTGGTACAACCAATGGAGAACAGTATGGAGGTTCCTTTAAAAAACTAAAAACAGAGTTACTGTATGATCCTGCAATCCCACTCCTGGGCATATTCCCGGAGAAAACCATAACCCGAAAAGATACGTGTGCACCCCAATGTTCACAGCAGCACTCTATACAATAGCCAAGACATGAAAGCAACTTAAATGTCCATGGACAGATGAATGGATAAAGAAGATGTGGTACATATATACATGGAATACTACTCAGCCATAAAAAAGAATGAGATAATACCATTTACAGCAACATGGATGGGCCTAGAGTTGATCATACTAAGTGAAGTAAGTCAAAGAAAGACAAATATCATATGATATCACTTACATGTGGAATCTTAAAGAAAAAAGGTACAAATGAACTTATTTACAAACCAGAAACAGACTCACAGACACAGAAAACAAACTTACCAAAGGGGAAAGGGAGGGGAGGGATAAATTAGGAGTTCGGGATTAACAGATTCACACTACTGTATATAAAATAAATAATCAACAAGTTCCTACTGTATGGCACGGGGAATTATATTTGATATCCTGTAATAAACCATAATGGGAAAGAATATGAAAAAGGATATATGGCTTTATATATGTATAACTGAATCACTTTGCGGCACACCTCAAACTAACACAACGTTGTAAATCAACTGTACTTCAATAAAAAAACAAGACGTTTGGTGGCCCTGGGCTCTGACATCAGGCATCACAGACCAGGTGCCTCCCGGACAGGCCTCACGGTGATGCCACAAACTTCTCAGGGAATGAGGGCCGGGGAAACCAGGGAGGCTTCCAGGAGGTGGTGGGCTGTTCTGCCCAGAGGTGACAGGATGAGTGAGGGCTGAGTGGAGGGTGTGGACCAGAGCTGGGAGGTGGCTGAGGGGGCTCACACTGCCTCCCACCCAGACGGATGCCCGGCCTCCACCTCTGTCAGCGCCGCAGTCCATGTGCCCAGGGCCGGCGTGCAGCTGGGGGGCGGCGGTGCTAACTCCCCTACCCCCCACCCCGCCCTGGCTCTTATTCCAAGAGGCCTCCCCCCCAGGAGTGAGCCTCTCAGAGGAGCAGGAAACAGCTCCTCGGCACACAGCTGGGGCATCCCTTCAAGGGCTGAAATATCTGGAGGAGGAGAGTGAGCACATTGGGGCCCCTGAACAGGCTCCTAAGTGGGGCGAGAGGGCAGGGGCCCCGGTGCCGTGCTGGGCTCAGGGTCCCCACCTGGGAGATGGGGCAAGGCCACGTGCCCGAAATCGTGGCAGGAAAGCAGTTCCAAGACCAGGACAGTCACTGCTCTTCCCCCCTCACCAGCTCTGACACCGGCCAGACCCTGGGGACCCACCTTGTGCTGGGCCCCCGTTCCCGCTGCCAAGAACCGGCTGTGACGGTGCCTCCAGGGGACCCCCTCCCCCGCCGCAGAATGGACCTGCCCTCCTCACAGCCCCACAGTCCTTGGCATCAGCCCCTCTGACAGTCACTCAACAAACATGGGCCTGACTCTCCTCGGAGACGGAGAGCACCCCGAGGCCGGCCTCCCACTCAGGCTGGGCCCCTGGAAGCCCAGCCTGGAGCCGGTGCACAGAACGCACTCGGTCCGTGCTCGTGACGTGAACTGAGCGCACGTCTAAACAGCTGATGTTTTTTTGTGAACGTGGTTAGAACCTGCACCCAAGGAGACATGAAAAAATGAAAGAAATAGCTTACAACTGCTTGGGCGCTACGTCACACTTTTTTTTTTTTGTTTTTTGCGGTACGCAGGCCTCTCGCTGCTGTGGCCTCTCCCGTTGCGGAGCACAGGCTCCGGACGCGCAGGCTCAGCGGCCATGGCTCACGGGCCCAGCCGCTCCGCGGCATGTGGGATCCTCCCAGACCGGGGCACGAACCCGTGTCCCCTGCATTGGCAGGCAGACCCTCAACCACTGCGCCACCAGGGAGGCCCGCTACGTCACACTTTGAAAGTTTTCTCACAAAAGATTAACTCTTGCCTCCTTCCCTTCTTCCTCTCTCCGTCGTCCATCTACCTGCCCAAGTACTCATCCACCCCCCCTTCATCCATCCACCCATCCACCCATCCACCCATCATCCATCCATCCATCCACCCATCCATCCTTCATCCATCCACCCTTCATTTATAGGGACCCCTCCCTCTGTTAGGTGGATCACAACCACCCAGTGAGGTGGCGAGGTCCTCTCAGCTGCTCACGAGATAAACGAACTCAGGGAGCGGGGAGAGGCTTCCCCTGGAGGTGCCAGCAGAGCCAGTTCTTGAAAGGAGAGTGTGGCACTCACCAGAGAGGGAAGCGGGGACAGGCACGATGTGGGTCCCCAGGGTTGGGGTGGTGTTGGGGCAGGTGAGGGGGAGAAGCACGGCGACTGTCCCGGGCTGGGAAGTGCTTTCCTTTCCTGCTCACTCTTTTGGTGATGTGGCCCTGCCCCATCTCACAGGTGGGGACGCTGAGTCTCGTGATGTCCCCAGTGGCACACAGCAAACCAGAGGCTGCTGGAGTGGCCACTGGGTTCCTGATGCGGGTTGGCGCCTCTGTGACGGATGAATACAGACGGCTCCGTGTTGCCCAGGCAGCGACGTCAGCCAAGATGCTAGTAGGCCTCTTTCTGAATGTGGCACAGAAGGTACCCAAGGGCATGGCAGCGCCATCCTTAACCCGCTTCCCCCTGACAGCTGCACGGTCAGGATCCACCTCCATGTGTGTGGACAAGTGCATGCTCAGAAATCCATCGGGCCCTTGACATCAGGACCTCGCTCAGGGCAGGGGTCCCTCCTTCGTGACCCCAGCAGGGAATAAGTGCCCCTCCCTCTTGCCCATCAAAGGCAGCTGGTCATCTCTGGTCACCGCTGCCTCAGGTGGGACATGGCAGCGACAGGCTGGGGACAGTACCAGTGCCAGGGTGGGTGGACCGACAAACCAAACCCAAACCTCAGGTCCCCATGTGCCCTCGGCGAGGGTCCTACCCAGAGCATCCCGGATCCAGCTAGGCCTGAAGGTGCCCTTTGTGTTCAATTACATGAGCCAGTCATTCCTCTGTTTTGTTTGATCCGGTCAGAGCTGGTTTCTGTCCTCTGCCACAGCAGGGGGTCTGACTGTCCCCCCTGTTACTGTCATTCTTTTTGTGAGGGACATTATCACGGGAAGAACAGTGGGACAACCGGGCACCTAATGCAGGAAGAGAACAGGATTCTGCTGATGTTTTCCCAGCACCACTGTCCCCGACCCTCTGGGGCACCGATGGGGCCTGAGGGGCAGACTCGGGGCCCGACTGTCGTGGCCTCAGTCGGGGTGTCGTGGTGGGGGCTCCGCCGTCTAGCCTCGCCAGAGTCACCCCCACAGTGTAGACAGACAGCATGCCCTCCGTCCAGTTCTGTCTTAGATTATCCCTTACAGCTAAGGCGTTCTTGTACTTCAATAAACACATTTAGAAGCGGTTTATGCCGCTGCTATAAATGGCAAACGAGCATCTACTGCCACAAATAGAAATTAGTCCTAAACACGACTGTGTATTTTTAAAGGTCCATCTGTGAATGTCCAGGCCCAGTGCACGAAGCACGTGGGGGGGCCCAGGCCGACGGAGCCACGCGACGTCCCCCCGCAGTGGCTGCCCGCCACCTCTCGCCATGTGGAGAGACACGCAGGCTGAGAGGGGCCCGCCCCACGCCGGCTGGTCCACCCCGGCTGGTCGGCTGACACGGAGCGCGTCCCAGGGCTGCTCCGCTGGGACCCATCCTGGTTCTGCTCCCTGGGCGGAAGCAGAGGCCGACAGGCCACCAGTCCCGGGGCAGGCGGGGCCCGCTGGCCGCACGCTCTCTCCTCCGCTGCCACCCACAGGGCCTCCCTGCTGCCCCCCAAAGCCACGGTGCCCTCCAGGCCAGTGCAGGGCTGTTGCGCCTGCCCCAGCACTCCGCTCGCCCCCATCAGCAAGGCCTTCCCTGCCTCCCCGAATAAAATACAAACGCTGCCCCGCGGCCGCTCCCCCTGCCGGCCGCCCGCTCTCCCGAGACTCTGCTTCTCTTCTCAGCGTCAGCGCGGCCGCCCTCCGCCGGCTCCTGCCCCACGAGCAGGGCTCCAGAGCCCAGGACTTCACACTCAGTGCCGTCTCCCCGGCGTCTAGAACACGCCTGCACGCTGTCCGCGGGTGGCGGGGACAGTGCCGCCCTCCCCTGGGTGCTGGCGGTGACTGTCTGTGGGCACAGCTCAGCAAGGCCGGGGGCACAGCTTGGACCGGTCTGCCCCAGGGCAGCCGGGCACAGGACGGGGGTGGGCATCAGGGATGCCCCTCGGGCTGACCCACACCACAGGTCTGGCAGCAGAGATGTTTCCAGAGCTCAGCAGGCGGAATGGGGGAGTGGGCTCCTGGGGGTCAGTGTTGAAGGGAGACCGCCTCAAGGCTGGCTGGCTGCCCTTGCAGGGCTGAGGCACCCAGAGTCCCACTGCGGGGCACGCACAGGCTCTGCCAGCCCCGACGTGGAAGGCTCCGGCCAGCCTGGGGGTTCTGGAGGTGGGAGCTGGGGACGCAGAGCAGGAGGGAGCCAGCTGGGTCTCCCATCTGACCACAAATTCACCTTTGCCACCCAGGCCCTGCTTTGTACGGGCTGTCACAGGGAAGAAAACACACATGATCACGGCGCAGGAGCCCACTGTCCGGCGCGGGCAGCTTCACCCTAAACGGGTCATGCATGGGCCACAGCGGGTGGGCCTGAGACGGACAGTGCTTGGCTGCTGGGGCCTCGGCCACCCACCTCTGTTCCCACCCTGGTCTCGTCGGCCAGCAGGGATCACAGAGGCTATTCTTTGGGGGCAATAAAGACAAACCCAAATCTAAGTCCCATCAGGAGCCTCAGAACATGGAAATAGGGCCTCTGTACATAAAGTGAAGGTAAGGATCGAGACAGGACCACCTGGGTTAGGGTGGGAGACCCTCCAACACCAAAGAGCAGAGTAGGCTCCAGTGCTGGGGCGCCTCAGGCCAAACAACCAACAGGGAGGGGACCCAGCCCCACCCATCAGCAGTCAAGCAGATTAAAGTTTTACTGAGCTCTGCCCAGCAGAGCAACAAGTCAGCTCTACCCACCACCAGTCCCTCCCATCAGGAAGCTTGCACAGCCTCTTAGATAGCCTCATCCACCAGAGGGCAGACAGCAGACGCAAGAAGAACTACTGTCCTGCAGCCTGTGGAACACAAACCACATTCACAGAAAGATACACAAAATGAAAAGGCAGAGGGCTATGTACCAGATGAAGGAACAAGATAAAACCCAAGAAAAACAACTAAATGAAGAGGAGATAGGAAACCTTCCAGAAAAAGAATTCAGAATAATGATAGTGAAGATGATCCAGGACCTTGG
Organism: Hyperoodon ampullatus; assembly: GCF_949752795.1. Taxonomy (NCBI): domain Eukaryota; kingdom Metazoa; phylum Chordata; class Mammalia; order Artiodactyla; family Ziphiidae; genus Hyperoodon; species Hyperoodon ampullatus. The sequence continues at coordinate 86,923,630 of NC_136927.1, read as the reverse complement.
AAAAAGAATGGAGGCAAAGATCGAGACTATGCAAGAAATGTTTAATGAAGACCTAGAAGAACTGAGGAACAAACAAACAGAGATGAACAGTACAATAACTGAAATGGAAAATACACTAGAAGGAATCAACAGCAGAGTAACTGAGGCAGAAGAACGGATAAGTGACCTGGAAGACAGAATGGTGGAATTCACTGCCATGGAACAGAAGAAAGAAAAAAGAATGAAAAGAAATGAAGACAGCCTGAGAGACCTCTGAGATAACATTAAATGCAACAACATTTGCATTATAGGGGGTCCCAGAAGGAGAAGAGAGAAAGGACCCGAGAAAATATTTGAAGACATTATAGTTGAAAACGTCCCTAACATGGGAAAGGAAATAGCCACCCAAGTCCAGGAAGCTCAGAGAGTCCCATACAGGATAAACCCAGGGAGAAACATGCCGAGACACATAGTAATCAAATTGGCAAAAATTAAAGGCAAAGAAAAATTATTGAAAGCAGCAAGGGAAAAACAACAAATAACATACAGGGGAACTCCCAAAAGGTTAACAGCTGATTTCTCAGCAGACACTCTACAAGCCAGAAGGGAGTGGCATGACATACTTAGAGTGATGAAAGGGAAGAAACTACAACCAAGATTATCTACCCGGCAAGAATCTCATTCAGATTCGATGGAGAAATCAAAAGCTTTACAGACAAGCAAAAGCTAAGAGAATTCAGCACCACCAAACCAGCTCTACAACAAATGCTAAAGGAACTTCTCTAAGTGAGAAACACAAGAGAAGAAAAGGACCTACAAAAACAAACCCACAACAATTAAGAAAACGGTGATAGGAACATACATGTCGATAATTACCTTAAATGTGAATGGATTAAACGATCCAACCAAAAGACACAGGCTTGCTGAATGGATACAAAAAACAAGACCCATATATATGCTGTCTACAAGAGACCCACTTCAGACCTAGGGACACATACAGACTGAAAGTGAGGGGACGGAAAAAGATATTCCATGCAAATGGAAATCAAAAGAAAGCTGGAGTAGCAATACTCATATCAGATAAAATAGACTTTAAAATAAAGAATGTTACAAGAGACAAGGAAGGACACTACATAATGATCAAGGGATCAATTCAAGAAGAAGATATAATGATTATAAATATATATGCACCCAACATAGGAGCACCTCAATACATAAGGCAACTGCTAACAGCTATAAAAGAGGAAGTCGACAGTAACACAGTAATAGTGGGGGACATCAACACCTCACTTACACCAATGGACAGATCATCCAAACAGAAAATTAATAAGGGAACACAAGCTTTAAATGACACAACAGACCAGATAGATTTAATTGATATTTATAGGACACGCCATCCAAAAACTGCAGATCACACTTTCTTCTCAAGTGCGCACGGAACATTCTCCAGGATAGATCACACCTTGGGTCACAAATCAAGCCTCAATAAATTTAAGAAAACTGAAATCATATCAAGCATCTTTTCTGACCACAACGCTATGAGATTAGAAATCAATTACAGGGAAAATAACATAAAAAACACAAACATCTGGAAGCTAAACAATACGTTACTAAATGACCAAGAGATCACTGAAGAAATCAAAAAATACCTAGAGAAAAATGACAATGAAAACACAACGATCCAAAACCTATGGGATGTAGCAAAAGCAGTTCTAAGAGGGAAGTTTATAGCTATACAAGCCTACCTCAAGAAACAAGAAACATCTCAAATAAACAATCTAACCTTACACCTAAAGGAACTAGAGAAAGAACAAACAAAACCCAAAGTTAGCAGAAGGAAAGAAATCATAAAGATCAGAGCAGAAATAAATGAAATAGAAACAAGAAAACAAGAGCAAAGATCAATAAAACTAAAAGCTGGTTCTCTGAGAAGATAAACAAAGTTGATAAACCATTAGCCTGACTCATCAAGAAAAAGAGGGAGAGGACTCAAATCAATAATATTAGAAATGAAAAAGGAAAAGTTACGACAGACACTGCAGAAATACAAAGCATCATAAGTGACTACTACAAGTGAATCTATGCCAATAAAATGGACAACCTGGAAGAAACGGACAAATTCTTAGAAAGGTATAACCTTCCAAGACTGAACCATGAAGAAACAGAAAATATGAACAATCACAAGTAATGAAATTGAAACTGTGATTAAAAATCTTCCAACAAAGAAAAGTCCAGGACTAGATGGCTTCACAGGTGAATTCTGTCAAACATTTAGAGAAGCGCTAACACCCATCCTTCTCAAACTCTTCCAAAAAATTGCAGAGGAAGGAACACTCCCAAACTCATTCTATGAGGCCACCATCACCCTGATACCAAAACCAGACAAAGATACTACAAAAAAAGAAAATGACACACCAATATCACTCATGAATATAGATGCAAAAATCCTCAAGAATATACTAGCAAACAGAATCCAACAACACATTAAAAGGATCACACACCATGATCAAGTGAGGTTTATCCCAGGGATGCAAGGATTCTTCAATACACGCAAATCAATCAATATGATACATCATATCAACAAACTGAAGAATAAAAACCATATGATCATCTCAATAGATGCAGAAAAGGCTTTTGACAAAATTCAACACACATTTATGATAAAAACTCTCCAGAAAGTGGGCATGGAGGGGACCTACCTCAATATAATAAAGGTCATATACGGCAAACCCACAGCAAACATCATTCTCAGTGGTGAAAAACTGAAAGCATTTCCTCTAAGTTAGGAAAAAGACAAGGATGTCCACTCTTGCCACTATTATTCAACATAGTTTTGGAAGTCCTAGCCACGGCAATCAGAGGAGAAAAAGAAATAAAAGGAACACAAATTGGAAAAGAAGAAGTAAAACTGTCACTGTTTGCAGATGACATGATACTATACATAGAGGATCCTAAAGATGCCACCAGAAAACTACTAGAGCTAATGAATGAATTTGGTAAAGTAGCAGGATACAAAATTAATGCACAGAAATTTCTTGCATTCCTATACACTAACGATGAAAAATCTGAAAGAGAAATTAAGGAAACACTCCCATTCACCACTGCAACAAAAAGAATAAAATACCCAGGAATAAACCTACCTAGGGAGACTAAAGACTTGTATGCAGAAAACCATAAGACACTGATGAAAGGAATTAAAGATGATGCCAACAGATGGAGAGATATACCATGTTCTTGGATTGGAAGAATCAATATTGTGAAAATGACTATACTACCCAAAACATTCTACAGATTCAATGCAATCCCTATCAAACTACCAATGGCATTTTTTATTTTTTATTATTTTTTATTTTTTTATTTTTTGCGGTACACGGGTCTCTCACTGTTGTGGCCTCTCCCGTTGCGGAGGACAGGCTCCGGACATGCAGGCTCAGTGGCCATGGCTCACAGGCCCAGCCGCTCCGCCACATGTGGGATCTTCCCGGACTGGGGCACGAACCCATGTCCCCTGCATCAGCAGGCGGACTCTCAACCACTGCGCCACCAGGGAAGCCCCCAATGGCATTTTTTAAAGAACTAGAACAAAAAATCTTAAAATTTGTATGGAGACACAAAAGACCTGAATAGCCAAAGCAGTCTTGAGGGGAAAAAAACGGAGCTGGAGCGATCAGACTCCCTGACTTCAGACTCTAAAGTAATCAAGACAATATGGTACTGGCACAAAAAACAGAAATATAGATCAATGGAACAAGATAGAAAGCCCAGAGATAAACCCACGCACCTATGGTCAACTAATGTATGACAAAGGAGACAAGGATATACAATGGAGAAAAGACAGTCTCTTCAATAAGTGGTGCTGGGAAAACTGGACAGCTACAGATAAAAGAATGAAATTAGAACACTCCTTAACACCATACACAAAAATAAACTCAAAATGGATGAGAGACCTAAATGTATGACCGGACACTATAAAACTCTTAGAGGAAAACATAGGAAGAACACTCTTTGACATAAATCACAGAAAGATCCTTTTTGACCTACCTCCTAGAGTAATGGAAATAAAAAGAAAAATAAACAAATGGGACCTAATGTAACTTCAAAGCTTTTTGCACAGCAAAGGAAACCATAAACAAGACGAAAAGACAACCCTCAGAATGGGAGAAAATATTTGCAAATGAATCAATGGACAAAGGATTAATCTCCAAAAATATATAAACAGCTCATACAGTTCAATATTAAGAAAACAAACCCAATCCAAAAATGGGCAGAAGACCTAAATAAACATTTCTCCAAAGACGACATACAGATGGCCAAGAAGCACATGAAAAGCTTCTCAGCATCACTAATTATTAGAGAAATGCAAATCAGAACTACAATGAGGTATCACCTCACACCAGTTAGAATGGGCATCATCAGAAAATCTACAAACAACAAATGCAGGAGAGGGTGTGGAGAAAAGGGAACCCTCTTGCACTGTTGGTGGGAATGTAAATTGATATAGCCACTATGGAAAACAGTATGGAGGTTCCTTAAAAATCTAAAAATAGAATTACCATATGACCCAGCAATCCCACTACTGGGCATATACCCAGAGAAAACCATAATTCAGAAAGACACATGCACCCCAATGTTCATTGCAGCACTATTTACAATACCCAGGTCATGGAAGCAACCTAAATGCCCATCGACAGACAAATGGATAAGGAAGTTGTGGTACATATATACAATGGAATATTACTCAGCCATAAAAAGGAACGAAATTGGGTCATTTGTAGAGATGTGGATGAATCTAGAGACTGTCATACAGAGTGAAGTAAGTCAGAAAGAGAAAAACAAATTATCGTATATTAATGCATATATGTGGAACCTAGATAAATGGTACAGATGTACTGGTCTGCAAGGCAGAAATAGAGACAGAGATGCAGAGAACAAACGTATGGACACCAAGGGGGGAAAGTGGCACGGTGGGGTGGTGGTGGGATGAATTGGGAGATTGGGATTGACATATATACACTAATATATATAAAATGGATAACTAATGAGAACCTGCTGTATAAAAAAATAAAATTCAAAAAAAAGAATCAATATGAGATGGTGGTAATGTAGAAATAGATAAACAGAACAACAATGAAAGCAAACATAAATGGCACCTTGAACTTCCTTTCAGAATCTTAAAATGCACCTCTAAAAATAGGTATTTTATACCTAAATCCTTAGTTTATGTCATGTTTAATGTCCACCATTAAAGCTCAAAAATTAAATATAAAATAAATAAATAAATAAAAAGCCTTCCTCCGGGCCTTGATCCTTGTCCTTACTGTGCATTTCACGGTTTACGCGAGGCCAGGTGAGGGAGCCCTGCGGGAACGGACTGCCTGGGGCTGTTTTTGGTGCCGCTCTAGCGCCGCCTGCTGGTGACTCCACAGACCCCACTCAGCATCCACCCCAACCTCTGACCAGCCCTGGGGAGTGGGGCATCACACCCTCCCCACTCTGCAGGTGACCACACCGTCTTCGGTGGGCCAGGTGGCTCCCTCAGGGTCTGGGCTGGTGAGCCGTGTGCCTGGGGCCTGGCGGTTGGAGGCTGGATCCCAGCAACCGGCTTCCTGGGACTAAGAGATGAGCCTGGGCCCAGCTCTGGACCGGCCGGCGTTCCTCCTCCACCTTTGCTCTCCCCATCGACACGCCCACCCCAGTGGAGCGGGAAGGAGGTGTGTGGGCGAGTGGACGGCCCGCTGAAGGATGGCTGGTGACAGCCGCTTGCCATCTGTGGGTGTACCGAGCAGGTGCCCCCGCCGGCCAGCCTGGGCCGCTGCCCAGCAGTACCCCCTGCTCCTGCCAGGTGCAGATCCCCTGGAGCCGGGCAGCAGTGGTGCCGCAGTGAGTTCATTAAAACGCGATTTGCTGTTTTCAAGTTCAAGAGGAGGGAAGAAAACCGCAAGCGGGTGTCCCCGGGGTTTTCACTCACCTCCCCGTAGCTCAGCATTTAAATTTTGCAGAACATCCATCAATAATGTATCTGGCTGGCCTGCCCTAGAAAAGCATCAAAGATTCCCGCACCCTGCGCGCTCTCAGCCCTCTCCACGCAGGGCTGCCAGGACACGCAGCCAGCGGTGCAGCTTGGACCCCACCGTCCCCGCTGCTGCTGGGGCTGGGTCAGCCTGTGCCTGGTGCCGAGGGTCACTGCTGGGAGACAGAACACACCAAGGGCCGGGCTCCTGCCCGTGTCTGGTTCTCGTGTGCTCAGCCCTCGGGTGTCCGCTCGGGGCCCGAGAACATGACTGGGGACCCACGAGATGGGCCCTGGGAGAGGAGGGGCTCCAAGACTGACGACCTGGTTCACTCAAGCGCATTGAGACTTATCCCAAAAGGCGTGGGGAGTGTGGCCTCCGTGGAAAACTGGCTGCGGGTCTCGGGAAGTTACATGTTATGACCTCAAGTCCACGGCTACGTGTGCACCCGAGAGAACAGGAAGAGGTGTTCAGGCAGGTGCTGTACCTGTGTTCACAGCAGCTCCTGTCACGGGGGAAGCAGCCCAAACATCCACCAATAGACGAGGGGATGAGCAAAACGTGGCCTGTCTGTACGGTGGAATGTGATGCAGCCGGGAAAAGGAGCGACGCACTGACCCCGGCTACAATGCGATGAACCTGAAACCGTGGCACTCAACAAAAGTGGCCAGACGTGCAAAGGCCCACAGGTTGTAGCAGAACGTACAGAGCACGGCATTCCATCAGGAGGGCAGGTCAGAGGCGGCCACGCGGAAACACCCCGGAACAGACGGCAGTGGAGGGTGCATGGTGCTGCGAGGGTGCCAAACGCCACCAAACTGCGCACGTGAACAGGGTGCACTTCGTGGCACCCGAATGACACCTCCAGGTGCCGGCACTACTGCCTCGTGGGGCCCCCAGGGACCTGCAGCCCAGGGCCCACCCTGGTGCAGCTCACCCAGCTGGTGGCGGCCAGTCCTGCTGTCTATGTCTGTCTGTCTCCTCCTCTTTCCTTCTTCTCTCTCCTCCTCCCTCCCTCTCCCTCTGCTGGACACAGAGGGATGCTGCACGGCCAGGAATGACCGCTGAGGATCTTATGAGTCTGGAAATCTGGGGAGAAGTTGAGTGCGGAGTGGCCTCGGGGGTGAACGGCGGGGACACGGGAGGTCCCGTCTGGTCCAGGGAGATGAGACCACCTCGGTTTCTCCTCCTCGGGGCCCCTCCGGACGACGCACTCCAGGTCACGGACACAAACACCTGCACTGGGCGGGGAGGGGCAGCTATGGCCGCTCACACACACCTCGCACTTGCCTGTGGAGGGGCTGTGCCCCTGGTGTCTGCAAGCCCAGGATTCCGTGGGGCCTGGCCATTTGGGCCTGTGTGTGTGTTGGGGGGACGTCCTGTGCACTGCAGGGTGTTGAGTAGCATCCCTGGCCCCCACCCGCCCGATGCCAGAAGCACCCCCCCCCAGTCACAGCTGTGACAACCCAAACTGTCCCCAGACATGGCAATGTCCCTGGGGGGAAATCACCCTGACTGAGAACCACAGCTCTAGGGGAGGAAACAGCCGATAAATAAGCAAAACGTGTCACAGCAGATGGTGACAAAGGCTGTGCAGAAAACTAAGGCAGAGAAAAGAAGCAGAGGATGGTGGGGCGTTAGCTTACACAGGGTGACCAGGCAGGCTTCCCTGCCGAGGGGATGCTAGGTTAGCCAGCCGCTGGGTATCTGGGGGAGAGATGCTGTGGGCAGAGGGAAGGCAGTGCAAAGGCCCTGGGGCAGGGGCTCACTGTGGCCAGGCGGCGGCCAGTGAGCGGGGAAGCAGGCGCTGGAGGGTGGAGAGGGAGCAGGGGCCACGTGGACTCCACTCTGGGGAGATGGGAAGGCACAGGAGGGTTTGATAAGGCGGCGATGACCAGATTTGCATGTGGACACGATCGCCGGGCTGCTGACTGAGGACAGACTGTAGGGCGGGGGCGGGGCTGGGAACCGCCTGGGCGGGTGCCATCCTGGTCTAAGCAGGAGGTGGCGGCAGCTTTGGCCCAGTGCCAGGGTGCGGGTGAGATGCAAAAAAGGAAGAAACAGGGTACCTCGATGGGCCAGCCAGGTGAGTTTGCGGACAGACTCGGCGGGGAGGAGGTCCTGGCCACTGAAGGGTGTGGGGAAGCTGCATGCTGGGTCCTACACGTGTCGTTGGCAGAGTGAACACGTAGGGCCGCCCACCCCTTCTGCCAGGAAGTCCACGTGCTCCCTTTCCTTGAGACGCACGGCCCTTCTCCCTCTTTCGTCCCCACTCTTCATCGTGGCTTTTTTTTTTTTTTTTTTTTGCGGTACGCGGGCCTCTCACTGCTGTGGCCTCTCCCGTTGCGGAGCACAGGCTCCGGACGCACAGGCTCAGCGGCCATGGCTCACGGGCCCAGCCGCTCCACGGCATGTGGGATCTTCCCAGACCGGGGCATGAACCCGTGTCCCCTGCATCGGCAGGCAGACTCTCAACCACTGCGCCACCAGGGAAGCCCTTCATCGTGGCTTTTAAGAGAAGCAGGAGCTGGCCTGGGGCCTGGAGTCTGGAGCCGCCAGGAGGATGGACCGGGGGCACTGCCAGGCATAGGCCAGCCTCTTGCTGCCTCGGTGAAAGCCAGCCTGGCATCCAGAGCCTCTGAACGTTAATCCAGAAATTGGGATTTGTATACAAAAGTCCCCTTAAATGTTGGCCAAGTTTAAACAACAACAACAAAAAGACAATAAGAAAACACATCTTGGGGCTGAATCTGTCTCTATGCTGCTGGTTTGAGACCCTGTATCTGGCTGACAACAAGCAGCCAAGGGCACAGGTGAAATCCCTGCTCCTGCTGCATAAGGAACCGGCCACCATGGTATCACCCAGGAGTGGCTCTGGGGCCAGGTAGTGTCCGCCGTTGCATCAGGAAAGCAGCCATGTGTGTAAATGAGTGGGCATGGCTGTGTGCAAATAAAACTTTCTGTACAAAAACAGCTGCTCAGATGTGGCCGACCCCCAGCCAGCACTGCTCTGACCTCTGCCCTCCTCGGGAGCCAGAAGGGGTCAGACTCCTGTGCTGGGACCCCCGTGTCCAGAACCCTCACACCCCTCGGCTCCTGCCCACTTCAGGGGTCAGAGTTCATGCCGTCCGCGCTTGTCTTCACCTTTGGCTGCACCGTTCCCACTTGGCACGCCCTCACCTTCCTCTTGCACGGCTGCCTGGGCCCTACTCTACCTGCACCAGGTGTAGGGTAGACACAGTGCAACGTACAGTGAGAGAGTGGCCTCCCCGGGCCCCTGCCCTCCAGCCAGGCCTCCGAGGGAGAGGCAGAGGAGGGGGATGCAAAGGAGCGAGAAAGCAGCGAGGGCTTCCTGGAGAAGGTGGGCAGGTCTGGCTGGGGTCGGGGAGAAGCAGGGGAAAGGTGGGTGATGGCCGGGTGGTCCGGCCAGAGCTCCCATCCCAAGGTCTGACCACCATCCCGCCATCCATGGGGGGCAGCCCCCAGCTGCTCTCATGGGAGGCCCAGCCCTGGACCTGCCTCCATAGCCCCTCTGCAGCCTGGAGCCATGAGCCCCTGGGGACAGTGTCAGGCCTGCTTCCCCACCACAGACGCCGCATCCCTGAGCTGATGCTCGAGGACGGATGCAGGTCCCAGCCTGGCTCAGTGAACAGGTGTGGCTGGGAAAGCACCACCTGCAGTCACACTGTGTGCTGGGAGGCCCCAGAAAGCAGACACGGGGCTGAGGGCCTGAGCCGCTCCCGGGCGTGCTCCGTGGGCTGCATACATGGCTTTGATGGCTCCGTACCATGTGGAGAGAGTCCAACGGGGAACTCAGCTCAGACAGGGCCTTTCATTTTGCATTTTTTCCCATTCTTTAAAGGAAATGCTGTCTTCTGCTTTCTCTGGGGCTTATTTCTTCCTGGGACAATGTTAAGTAGAGGCCGCAGGAGGTGGCGTCTGGGACGCCCTGGAAATGGCTGGGAACCAGATGTGTTAAGGGCAGCGCCCCCGTGTGCTCTAGATGCTCACGTCTCTGCTGGGGAAGTCCTCAGCGCAGCTGCAGCCCCGACACTGGTCCCCGGGCACTTACACCCTGGTCACCTGAGACGCTTCCCTGCACCATCTCAGCGGTTAAAACTCTCCCTGAAAGATGCCAAGAGAAGAGCCCAGCGGGTTTCTTCTGGAACGTCCTGCCCCTTGGAGCTCAGGACTCCGTGTTTGCGAGACCGTCCCGTGAGTCAGGACACCCTCAGATGGCCGGGCGAGGCCAGTCTCAGAGGGAAGTTGGAGGCCCGAGACCTGCCTTGGGCTACTTTTCTTCTTCCCTCTATTCTCTTTTTTTGGGGGAGAGCAATGACTTCAGGGGTGAGAACCCAATGTGAGGCGGGCCACTGGCACATTTGCTGCAATCGGTAATTTTTTTCTCTGAGACTGCAAAGCCGCATTTGGTGTCTTAAAAGCAGCGTTCGGTAAAAACGATTCAAGAATCAGCCAGCGGGACACACTGAACTCCGCCTCTTCCAAGACCACCGTTGCCCCCTACCTCTCAACCCCTGATACAGTCTTACAAAGAGCTCATTTTCTAGGAAAGCACATTTTCGGGATTTCCCATGTGGCCTGTCACGACGCTTCTCGGAAAGCAAGGGGGTGATGCTTGTCTTGTCACCAAAGGACCACTTTCCACCTGAGCTGGGTCATGGGAGTAAATTAGCTGAAGTCGGCAGTGGCCACGGTAGTCGTCGGGCCTGGAACGAAGCTGTCTTCATCACTCATCGCTCTCCGTGACATCGTTTCATCTGATCACCACGTAGGGTGGAGACCCGCGAAAAATATAGAAAGTGTTGGCTTTGCTTTCTTAAAAGTCCTGTGAACCATGAGATCGTGAATTCGGCCCGCCCTTGTCTGGGACAAGTTTCAAGAAGGTGAGCAGCCTGCAGCTAGCGGGCACAAGGACAGAGCAGGACGGGCCCCCTCCCGTGGGCAAACTTCACCAGGGACCACGAGGAAGTGGGTCTGAGAACAGCGGTGGCTCCAGGGAAGTCACACAGCAGAGACACCCGCCGCCCCACCAGAGCACCTCCGATGACATGACACGAGAGACACTCAGCCACTCCCGTATCATCCCAGGCTCTCCTGACATTCTAGTCATGTAGAAACGCTCAATTCACATAGGGCTGCCTAATTAGACACGCCAGCAATTATGTCTATGGATTTTCCCCTTCCTAACCATGAGTTATTCTGCTGATTCTGAAATAAGTGTCTGCAGGGTTTCCCCCCCAAAGATGTTTCTGTTCACAGAAACATCTTTCTGAGGGCATCAGCATCCCTCAGAGAGAGAAGAGAGGTGCTGTACATGGCCCTTTGCGCGTCTGGTCGTGTGGATGTCCAGCCAAAGCCACGGAAGCTGAGGCGGTGGCCGCGTGGGGGAACCAGGTGGGAAGGATGCGGCAGGCTGGGTGCCAGCTCATGAGGAGCCTTCAGGGCGCCCGGCGTGGCCTCATCACCAAACACACAGCTGAGGCCCCGCAATGTCTGTTTCCAAGTCAAGACACACTGGCCGCTGCCAGCCAGAGGGGCCCAGCGTCCCACCCACGGGAGCAGCTCGGGACAGAAAGTGGACAATGTAGTGGACGGTGTCCCCAACATCTGGACACTGGCTGCCCCAGAGGGCTTGTCTTTAGTGCAGTTAGTAACGAGGGTGCATGGCACACAGTAGGTACTCAGTAAACATCACCTTGCTCCCTCCCTCTCCCCGCCACCCACATGGATGCACATCTCCTCGGGGGAGGCTTTGAGCGAGCCCCCCGCACCTATCCTCCAGCCCACCCCACTGCATGGCTCCAAGCCCCAGGCCACTGTCCCCACGTTCCCAGCTCCCACTGGTCCTGGGTCCCTGCGCGGCCCCTCCCTCTGGGCCTCCAGCTCAGCCGTCCACACTCTCCTCGCGCTAACCTCGTCTGACATGGGCCCTGGGGACTGAGCCGTGTCTCGGCCCCTCCCCGTGTCTCTCCTTGCCCCTCAACTGGAGCTGGGGACACTGGCCACCCCCGTCGGATCACATGCTCCCTTATGGGCACGCCGCCCCAAGAGCGGGAGGCAGAGGTGCTGGGAGAGAGATCCACGCACGTGACACGGGCCACGCGGGCCCACGGGAGGTGCTTCTGTCCCCAGGGAGCGTCACACGCACACTCAGCAGCTGGGCCTCCTTTCCACTGGCCACTCCAGGCTCCATGGACCGTCTGAGATTCCCAAAGCCTGGACACGGATCCCCCCCGGTACTTGGGACAGTTTTGAGGGTGCATCCAAGTGCCAAGAAGTCAGACGGACTCACAGTGGGAGATGGTTCCCGCTTCAATTCTGGGCCGGAAAAGCTCAGTCTGGGGCCAGGGTTACAGGAGGTTAACCCTCCCTATGGAGACTGAGAGAGCGGAAGGGGCGGGGGAAGAGGGGAGGGAGGGCGGAGCCTAGGGTGCAGATCGCGGAAAGCACACCCCCCGCCCCCCGCGTCCCCCCCCGCGTCCCCCCGCCCCGCCCCAGCCAGCGGCCCAGCACAGGCTGAGGGCAGGGAGCCGCCTGCGTTCAAATGCCAGCCTTCCCTTCCCCGCTGTATGACTCTGGGCAAGCTTCCTCCCTCTCTGTGCCTCGTCTTATCCATGAACAGAGACTACACTGAAGCGCCTGGATTCCTGAGCAGAAAGAGGAAAGGCGGCCGGCCGAGGCAGGAGACCCCTGGGCGTGTGTCCAGGTTTGGAACAAGCAGTGCCGTCCCCGCTGGAGCAGGGGCCCTCATGGCAGCGGTGGCGCCAACAGCTCCCACTTCTCGAGCAGCTTCGACGCACCAGGCGCGGAGCCCAGCCTCAGGCCTGGCCTGGCCCCCCGAGCCTGTGGCAGGAGGGAACCCCCAGTAGAGGAGACAAGCCCACATGGCATCTCCCCTGCGCTGGGCTCTGCAGGAACTGGGCCGGTTCAGTGAGAGCAGAGAGGGTCAGGGAGGCCTCCCTGAGGAGGTGACGTCTGGTGAGAAGATGGGAAGGACCAGACGGCCGGAGAGGGGAGGGCTCGAGGCTGAAGGCTGCGTGGTCGGGGGCAGGCCACGGGGCGGCGGGGCCTCAGAGCGCTGGCCCTGCCCGCCACCCTCCCCCGCTCCCTCTGTCCGGGGCTGTCCTTTCCCGGGCTGGGCCCTCCCAGGCTGCCCACCCCAAGCCCGAGGCCTCGTGGCGCAGCGGGGAAAGCGGCCAGGAGGAGCGGCCGGCAGCTGTCTCGCGATCATTGCCGCCCACGGTCCGCAGACGCGCTAGTTAGTACAGACTTTCACTTGACCCGCCTGAGATCCAGCAACCACCTGCTCGGGGGGGAGGTGGGTGCACAGCTGGCATGACTGGCCCAGCGGCCGCCCCAAAGGAGAGGCCAGGCCTCCGGGCAGGACTGAGCCGGGTGGAGGCCGGAGGACGCGGGGTGGAGCCAGGCGCCATCCGGCTGCTTCCGCCCACTCGGCGGGGCCGGTCCCGGAGCACCTGCCGGTCCCTCTGGTGCCGGGCAGCCAGGTGCCGCGCGGGGGCGCAGGGCGAGGATGGGGCAGGAGGGTCACCGCCGGAGCCAGGAGGAAGGTCCACGCGATTCTGCAGCGACCAAGAGCCTGAGACAGTGGGTAGCCCTGGAGGTCCTGGGTCTGCTTTAAGTGAGGGACGAGGTCAGGGTGAGGGTGGGCCTTGGCAGTGGGCAGGCGCGGAGGAGGCCACCAGGTTCCCTTAAGTGAGGGTGCACTGCCCGGCACACCCACTGGGATGTTCCCCGTCCTCCGGTGTCCGCGGAGCAGGTGTTCAGGTTCGTTCCCGGGGAAGGAGGGGCCTCCAACGGCCGAGCGAGTGCTATGGCTCCCGCTCCAGGGCGAGTCGTGTCGCGGTGACAGCCCTGGCGGCTTGGTGCCGGCCACACTGATGGGACCCGATGGCTCGCCCAGCCGGGCAGGGCCCTCGCACGTCACGTCCACCTGCCTGGCCAGCTCCCCCTGATCTGCAGGCGCGGCTCTCGGGGACCTTTTTGCCTGTCAGCCCCTCCCTGTCAGGTGCCGCTGTGGCACCGAGGAGGAGGGATGGCCCACCGGGCCCGAGTGGGGCGGCTGCCTCAGGCTAGGCTACCAGACGAGGCAAAGAAAACCAGGGACCGTTCAGTTATATGTAACTTCACACAAACAACTGACAATTTTTGGTATGAATAAGTCCCATGCAGTATTTGGGACACACTTGCAGGAAACACGATCTGTGTTTGTCTGCAGCTCAGATCTAGCTGGGTGGCCTGTGTTTTACCTGGCAGGGTGGAGCCTCTCCTGGGGTGCCCCCTGGAAAGGGTTAAGAATCCAGGTTGCCGGGGGCAGGCATGGGGTTAAGAGATGCATTTCAGGGATGCGTTCCTCCAGCCTCAGGATGGCACACGCCTCACCCAGGGGACACACATGTTCCCATTTCTGAGATGAGGAAAACGAAGCTTCCTCATGGCTAAACAGTGCCGACCATTATGGAAGGAGCTGGGGGTGTCCACGGGTGGCCCCAAGGCTGGACGAGGCCCACAGATGTGTGTCATTTGCCTTGCACAGAATTTTAAAAAATGCCAACCTGAGGCTTTCCCTGCTGTCTGCTCCACTAAGGCCCTGGTGGGGCAGACCCTCCCCAGGCCTCTCCACCCCTCCCCTCACGCCCCAGCGTGAATTCTGGCCCCTGTTGGCGTCCAGAGTTTCCACCCCAGCACCAGGGGAGGGCCTGGGTCCCGGGGGTCATGCCTCTCTTGAGCTCCCGAGACCCTTCGGCCCTGGGCAATTAAGAGCCCCTGCAGCCTTGCCTTTCTCATCTGGAAAGAAATGCTACGACTGGGATTTCCCCCCAGGGCAGTTTCAAGGACTAAGATGTGATAACATGCATTGTACAGTGCCTAGCCCGCACTGACCTCCTGTGGGGTCCCTGGGGCGCCCCGGTGTCTAGAACAGGCTCTGCCCACGGGCGGGAGCTCGGCACATGCTTACAAAAGAATGGAAAATGAGTAGCAGAAATGCCCACAAAACGTTGGCGGTACTCCTCCTCCCACTGCTCCTGGCCGTCTGTCCCTCCCTCCACACCTGCTGGTTTGTTCATAAATAAACGCAAACCGGAACGGCCCGCACCCTACCTGCTCAGGGAAGCAGGGGCGCGGCATCCAGAGCTGCCCTGCATCTTCAGAACCGGCAGCTTCTCCGAGCTTTCTGAGGTGGGGCCTCTCCCTGCTCTGCAGACTTCCAGAAGGGTCCTCTGGGTGCTGCCCCTTTGTCCTCTAGACAGAGGCCCCAGAAATGCCTCTTTCCTCCTCCAAGGCCCGACAGCGCAGCCGGGCTCCCAGCAGAGCCATGCAGCCAAGCTGCTCTTCATCTCTAACGGAGGTCCGGGTGCTCAGGGCCCACAGGCTGGGTACCGCCCGCTCCCCGCCTCTCTGTTTCCTGAACCTGAAGTCCACACTCATTAAGCAATGAACAGAAGCTCTTTAGAGGTGGCGGAGGCCCGTTGAGGCTGTGCCGGGCAGGGCGCGGGGATGTGCCTGCCTGGGAGGTGGACAGGCCCCTCTGCTGCCGGGCTGGGGCCTAAGGCTGCTGGGATCTTGGACTTATGGTCTCCAGAGCCAGAAGAGGCTACATTTCCTTTGTCAGGACAGCCCTGGGACACTCATACAACTCCATTCGGGGGACAGGACAGGGACGTCCCTGATGCTCCCCCCCCGCCCCGCCCTCTGTGGACGGTAGACGATGCTCTCTCTTTATAACCCACGCCACGGCCTGAACTCATCTATCTCGTGGGGACTGATCCCTCTCGCCTGTTTCTCCCTCCTGCATAGTGAGCCCCACGCGAGCAAGGACACCACCCGCCCTGTTTCCTGCTGTCTGCCCAGCAGCCTCGGCAGTTTCTAGCACAAAGTCAGTGCTCAGTGAAAGTTTTTGATCGAAAGGAGGAGCCTGCTGAGTGGGATCTGTGGTGGCTCGGAACCGGTTAGACGTCTGGTGTGCAGCGTTCAGGAAAAGCGGGTCCTTAGTCCCAAAGAGAAGGAAATATGATTGATTCTATTAGCCTCCAAGGCTCAGAGCAGGGCCACCTCTTCTGAGAAGCCTCCCCTGATTTCTCCACAGTTAGCTCCATTCATCTCACACCACCACCTTGTGGACACAATCCACTGCCTACACACACGATCCACTGCATATACATGTGACCTACCGCATGTACACGTGATCCACTGCCAATACACATGATCCACCACACGTACACATGATCTACTGCACACACACATGCGATCCGCTGCCCACACACCTGACCCACTGCATATACATGTGATCTACCGCACATACACGTGACCACTGCCAGCACACACGATCCACGGCATGTACACGTGATCTACTGCATACACGCATGCGATCCACTGCCTACACACACGATCCACTGCATATACATGTGATCTACCGCATATACACGTGATCCACTACCAGTACACATGATCCACCGCATGTACACATGATCTACTGCATATACACGAGATCCACTGCCTACACACGCAATCCACTGCCTACACGCATGATCCACTGCAGCACATGCACTTAGGCTCTGCTCTCCACCCCTGGCCCTGGGGGCAGCCACCGTCTAACCACTCCACATCCACTATGCCTCACACAGCACTCTGTCCCCACATCTGCTAAGTGAGGAAGGAGCAGGCGGGGCACTTGCTCGTGTTCAGGGGTCACCGTGCCTAAGTTCAGCCTTGACCCTGGACCTCAGACAGGAATTTCCTTGGAGCAATGCTTCCAAAGCTGACCATGGAGAAGGACGTGTGCATGCGTGTGCAAGAGTGTGTGTGAGCGTCTGCATTCATGCACAGGCCCCGGTCACACCACACTGCTCTCCCGAAGGTGTGAAGACACCCTGGGTGAGGCTAGAGCCTGGAGAAACACTGTGGTATAATCTTCTGGGGGCAATGGGGATGCCCTCCCTCCCGGGGCAGGTCGGGGACCCTGGGTGGGGAGAGACGGCGGATGGTTCGCCTCCCTGATGGCCCACCCCATGCGGCGTCACTATCCCCTCCGAGGGACCACCTCCCTAGCTGAGGGCGGCAGTCTTCTAGAGGCCGGACGGAGCAGCTCCTCATTCCAAGGGCCAACTGCATGGCCCTGTCCGGGCCGAGCAGGCGCCCATCACGGTCCCGGGGAGGGTCCTGGGGCCTTGCTGGATCCTCTGGTACATGAGATGGAGGCCTCGGGTCTGCCCGAGGCCTGTTCTGAGCCCTGGGGGTTCTGGCCCACCTCCCCCATCGCACAACGCCACTGACACGAGTCCCAGAAGACGTATTTACACCGGGCAACCTAAGCCCCGCCGGGCACTGTCCCTGCCAAGCCTCACCCAGGTGGGACCACGTGGCCCAGTGCCTGGAGACACCCTGCTGTGCCTAGCAGGAAAGGTCCCCCAACCCAGGCGGCGGCGGTGGCGGCGGTGGCGGAGGCGGCAGCACCAGCGCCCGCCCCACCTGCCCCACGACGGCCTCCTCACCTCTCGGTCCAGGCCGGCCGCCACCGTCACGATGTCCCCTGTCTCGCTGTTGATCGTGAACATGTTCTGGGAGGGGCTCTGCGGGGTCTGGGTCACGATCCGGTAGCGCACCATCCCATTGGCCGTGGTGCCGTCGTCAGCGTCGCTGGCTGTGACCGTCATCACGTAGGTGCCTGGAACAGAGACGGCAGCGCATGTGGACTCACCAGCCACGCCCGCCGCGGCCCCGCGCCCGCACCCCGGCAGACGTCAGCCGGGACCACGCCTCCCCGGAGGCGGGACGTGGTGTGGGTCCTTCCCCTCCCACGGGCAGCAGGCCTGCCAGGCCCTGGGAAGTGCACTGTCCCTCCCAGCCCCACACACTTCCGCAGAACCACCCGCGGGTTTCTTGCCGGGCTCAAGTCCACTCTGAGGTCCTCAGCGGGCAGACAGACCGAGGCCCTGGACGAGGGGGAGCCGCCTGGGGACAGCGGAACCAGCGATTCTGGCTCAGAACCCAGCACTCTCCCTCCTGGGCCACACGGCCCAAGGCGCTGGCCGGCAGCGTTTGCCGAGGATCCAGATCCCACGCGGAGGACTGCACGGCTGTGACTCGGCATGCGGTAAAAAAAACAGGGCTGGGTCTACAGAAGGGGCATAACAGGCACTTGAGGAAGCTAAGTGAGAAGAGCCCCCTCGGGGGGAAGCTGTGCACACGGGGCGCAGGGGCAGACAGAGCAGTAAATCCAGGGTGCGCGTGGACACGTGGTCACCCGCACCTCCGGGCCCGGGGCGGGGTGAGCCGCCCATGCCATTTCCCATCCACACGCCAGGGTTGAGGTCCGCAGGGGACGCTCTGGCATGGTCCCCTGGCTCCTGAGAGCGGCATGTGGGGCTCCTACTGGCATCCTCCCTTCTCCACGGCGGGAGGCCCTGGTTGGATGGCACACCCCTCCCCTGGCCACAGTGATCGGGTCCGCGGTGGGCACCCTACCCAGTCAGAGCCTGTGATCAAGGTGGAGGTGCTCGCCGGGGTTACTGGGAAACCAGCGAACTGTCCCTGCTGCTGGCCTTGGTTGGGTCAGCGTGTGAGGCTGGGGCTGTGGTCACTTTGTGCCACAAGGAAGGAAAGCGAAGGAAAGGGCCATCTTGGAGGAAACAAAACCAAGAGGGGCTCGGGTGACCACCTCCTACCGGGCAGCCCCTGGGTCAAGCGGCACCTGAAGCTGTTGCCACTATACTTAAAAAAATTAAGGCTTCTTTTATAAAGCGGTTTTAGGTTCACAGCAACATTGGGGAGAAGGTACCTTACAGACGCTTTATGCACCTGAACCGATATATTCCCCTTCTTGCCTTACGTCATTTTAGTTTGAGTTTTTGTCGCTTGCAGCCCAGAGTCCTGACTGGCACAGGCTCCCGGCCCTGTGGTGGCCCCTGGAGTCCTGGGCGTGGGGCCCTAGTCCTGATCTGCATGTCCTTCGCTCAGCTCTACGTTCCCAGGTTGGAACAGTGTGCTGTCCAGGGCCCACAGGGGTGAGGGAGTGTGGGCACCATACTCCACTGGGTCCTTCTTGGGGGGTGCTGGCTTAAGCTGAGACTGAACTAGGCTTGGGGCTTGGCTGTGCAGCTGGGCCTCCAGGCCCGTTGGGATCCAAGGTGGTGATGGGTGGGTGTTTTAGTCATCAAACATGCACTGGGCGGGCCTCCCTGGTGGCGCAGTGGTTGAGAGTCCGCCTGCCGATGCAGGGGATACGGGTTCGTGCCCCGGTCTGGGAGGATCCCATATGCCGCGGAGCGGCTGGGCCCGTGAGCCATGGCTGCTGAGCCTGCGCATCCGGAGCCTGTGCTCCGCAACGGGAGAGGCCACAACAGTGAGAGGCCCGCATACCACAAAAAAAAAAAAAAAAAAAAACATGCACTGGGCACCTGCTCTGGGCCAGCACGGCACTAGGAACTGGGCAGCAGTGGTGGAGACACTTTCATGGTCTGGGCAGGGAGCCTTTTCCAAATCCTACCAGTGTTCTGGCTGCGCGAACGTGTGTGCAAAGCAGGTCCTCCTGCCTTCCCGTGTCCAACCCCACCGCAAGCAGCGAGGGCCTGACTGGGAATTGGCTTTAGCTTTCAGCTTTTACTGAATAAAAGCTTCTCAAAGCAAATGCATTTTATACAACAGAAAGGAAAGCAAACAGAGAGAGGAAAGTGGAAATCTGTTTACAGGGCACAGGTTTTCTATTCTCATCCGCCAACCAGAGAGGAATGGGCCCAGGACCAGACTTTTCACACTGAAAGGACGGGAAGTCCCAGCCTGAGCGGGGCGGGAGGCTGCAGGAAGCGAGGGCCCAGGAGCTCCAGGCCCGCAGCGCCTCCCTCCCACCACTTGTTCAATCCACAGATTTACATAGTTTTTATCAAAATGTAATTCACGCATCAGAAAATCCACCCTTTTAAAGTGCACAAGTCAGTGCGTTTTAGTAGATTCACAAAGTCGTGCAATTGCCAATAGAGCGTATCTAACTCCAGAACATTCTGTCACCACCAAAGAAACCTGTATCTGTTAAGAGTCGCTCCCAGGACTTCCCTGGTGGTCCAGTAGGTAAAACTCCACACTCCCAGTGCAGGGGGCCTGGGTTTGATCCCAGGTGGGGAAACTAGATCCTGCATGCCTGCCACAACTAAGAGTCCGCATGCTGCAACTAAGAAGTCTGCATACTGCATGCTCCACAAGGATCCTGCATGCCGCAACTAAGACCCGGCACGGCATGCATGCACACACACATGAATGAATGAATGAATGAGTTGCTCCCCATCCTCCTCCCCAGCCCCCAGCAATGCTCATCTACTTTGTCTCCAGATAGGCGTTTTCTGAACACAGCTTATAAATGGAATCATATACTGTGCGGCCTTTGTGTCTGGCGTCTTTCAAGGAGCCTAACGTTTTCAAGGCTCACTCCTTTTTACGGCTGAATGACATTCCAGTGTGCGGGGATACTCAGCCCGCAATTACTGAGTGAGCACTTGCTGTGTGCAGACACCAGGCTCTGTGCTCAGGATGTAGGAAGAGAACAAGCAGACAAGGTCCCACCCTTAACATGCAAGTGAGGACAGACAGAACAAACAGGGAGACACAGATCATCGCCAGCTGTGGTAAGTCCTTGGAAGGGGGAAGAACGCTCGCATGAATGAATATGCAGAATAATGAAGTACGCGGGGTGCTACGGAGGAAGCAGGGACGACCTGAGAGATGGGGGTGGTGGGGTAGGGAGGGGACGGGGGGTACTCTGGGCAGGAGGCCAAGGCCCTGGGGCAGAGAAGAGCTCCAAACGTTTGAGGAACCAGGGAAAGTGGGCATGTGATGGGGCTGGAGGTGGGCTGGGCCCACGGCGAGGATTCTGGACTTTATTCTAAGATCACAGGGCAGTATTTTCATCAGGAGAGTGGGTCAAATTTATGTTCTGAAGACACGCAGAGAACACAGACTGCTTGCAACCAGGAGTGTGGGGGGCAAGGGTGGGTAGTGAGAATGCTAACTCATTCCCTGGATTTCATGGAGAACTGGTTGCAATCAGATCAAGATGTTGCAAACCCACTAGGACATTTATTCATTCATTCAACACGTCTTTATTAAGTGTCTTCTAGGGGAAAAAATATGGAACTTCACTGTTTTGAGAACCCTAGGAAAAACATTCATCAAACACACCCACCTAACTTCATGCAATGGCTATTCTCGAACAGTGTGTAAACCCAATTTATTTTATTTTATATATTTATTTTTAGCTGCATTGGGTCTTTGTTGCTGTGTGTGGGCTTTCTCTAGTTGCAGCGGGGGGGGGCTACTCTTCGTTGTGGTGCACGGGCGTTTCATTGCAGTGGCTTCTCTTGTTGTGGGGCATGGGCTCTAGGCATGCGGGCTTCAGTAGTTGTGGCATGTGGTCTCAGTAGTTGTGGCTTGCGGGCTCTAGAGCACAAGCTCAGTAGTTGTGGCGCATGGGCTTAGTTGCTCCATGGCCATGTGGGATCTTCCCGGACCAGGGCTTGAACCCGTGTCCCCTGCACTGGCAGGTAGATTCTTAACCACTGCGCCACCAGGGAAACCCTGTAAACCCAATTTTAATGAATTTAATTATAAGTAGAATTTCCCCAGAGGCATTAAGTATTTAAAAGAAATCCAGGGGCTTCCCTGGTGGCGCAGTGGTTGAGAGTCGGCCTGCCGATGCAGGGGACACGGGTTCGTGCCCCGGTCTGGGAGGATCCCACATGCCGTGGAGCGGCTGGGCCTGTGAGCCATGGCCGCTGAGTCTGCACATCCGGAGCCTTTGCTCCGCAACAGGAGCGGCCACAACAGTGAGAGGCCCGCGTACCGTAAAAAAAAAAAAAAAAAAAAAAAAAAAATCCAGGGGGTTCTGTTTTTAGCAAATGGTGGACAATGTTATTTTAAACCGATCTTCCTCCTGAGGAAAACTAGAAAAACCGGACCCAATGTGAAATAAAAACATCCCATTAAGGGCACTAGAGAGATACCAATGGCACAGACTCAGGGAGGGCAGGGCAGGCCAGAAAGGGGAACCCGAGACCGGGGGCCATCTTTCCTCTCAAGACATTTGCTGATTCCAGGGACTTCCTTGGTGGTACAGTGGTTAAGATTCCGTGCTCCCAATGCAGGGGGCCTGGGTTTGATCACTGGTTGGAGAACTAAGATCCCGCATGCTGCAACTAAAGATCCTGCACGCGGCCACGAAGATCCCACATGCCGCAACTAAGACCTGGCACGGCCAAGTAAGTAAGTAAGTAAGTAAGTACGTAAGTACGTACGTAAGTACGTAAGTACGTAAGTAAGTACGTAAGTAAGTACGTAAGTAAGTAAGTACGTAAGTAAGTAAGTAAGTAAGTAAGTAAGTAAATAAATAAATAAATAAATAATAAATTAAAAAAAAAAAAAAAAAAAAAGACGTTTGCTGATTCCAAATCGGCTTCTGACAGCTGAAGAGCTACATGGAGCTTTCAACAGACTGATGGGAATGGGGGTAAAAACACTGAGCTTAGGGCTCGCCATATGAGGGTCGAGCCTGAAAAACGCTCGAGTCTTTGGGTTGGACCCGGAAGGGCAGTGCGCTGGGAGTGAGGGTGAACAGGAAAGGAACCGTCCTAGCCGACGGACACACAGCTCTATTAAGGTGACTTAGGCTATGATATCTGAGGTTACCAGACTCCCCTGTCAGGAGTGAAAGCATATCCTTCATAGACAAAGGTAACATCTTACCTTCAAGTCACCTCTACAATTTTTCACACACAAGGCACAGTACGTAATGAACCAGGCACACAAGAAGACAAAACCTGACTGAAAACAGAGAGAAAGAACTGACCAGGACCAGACCAGGGGAGATTCCGATAACAGAGTCATCAGATGCAAATTAAAAATAATCGGCCAGAAAAGCTGAAGCGCACCCCCAGATATTCACATGGGACGTCCCGTTCTAGGCCCCCACTACCAGCCCCTACCAAGGCACACCTGAGCCCCCTTCTCTACCATGAAGCTCCCCGGTCCTCTGCCCGCCTTCGAGTCTCTGACTGTGATGGTGGCTGGTGACCCCCCTGCCCTGAACACACAGCCTCTGCTGGTTCCCATCGGCTGGTCTTCATTTATTTCCACATTACTGTTGGAAAAACTGGATGAGGGACTCTTTCTGTCCTTTGTTGCACAAGCACATGTGGGTCAACAATGGTCTCAAAAAAAAAAAAAAAAGTCCCTGACCTGCGAAGCTCACATCTAGCAGTGCAGATAAACAAGGAGCATAATCAGTTAGTACGTGATGCCAAACGTCTGACAACTGGGTGTTGGCTGAATAAATTGTGTTCCCATGACGGAACTGTTTAAAGCCGGAATATTTCGTGACGCTTGAAATGTTCACGATATACAGCAAAACGGAAAACAATCCAGTTTCTAAACTGTGTTCTTTAATATAACAACATGTTCGTGCAGGGAGAGAAGACCAGAGAGATCTTTGATGAATGTGCTCATGGCAATCTCTGCGTGGCAGGCAAGATGGGAGATTGTGATGTTTTTCTTTGTGATTTTCTCTGTATCTCTCAAGTTTCCTCCAAAGATTATCACTTGATTATCAGAAGGTAAAATGTTACTTAAAGAAATAAGGCAACTGATGGGACTTTTTTTTCAGCCTTAATCACAATTTGGTTTCTTTCAAAAAAGATTCTGGAAACCTGGCTGGTCCATGGCCACCACTCGGTGATCAGGTGACCCATGCACGCCCAAGTGCTCTGAGCCCAAAGGCCAATGGGCAGGGTTGCCATGGAAACAAACCCAGATGAAATAATAAGTGTGCAGGGCCCTGGAACTGAGCAAGGGCTCCGTGATTTTCACTTCCTTCCTAGAAGGAGAGAATGGCGCGGAGGCAGAAGGAACTCCTTCTTGAGACCTGGAGGGCTGCCTGGGGGCCAGGCCCTGCCCTGGCGGCACCCTGCTGCTGCCCCCCTTGCCTGTCTCCTGTGTCTCAGTCTCCCCCTTACACTTGAGGGTGCCCCTTCCTGAACCCTCCAGCAAGTGTTCAGTGGCCACACCACGTCTCGGGTCGTGAGCAGGGCCAGCCCCTGTGTGTCTGGGAAAGCGTGACCCTGGCATCAAGGTCCCCCGATCCTCTTGCCTTCTCCAGTGGGGGTGGGTCTGGTTCATAGGCAGCCGTGAGCGCCCAGCAGCCCCAATGCCATGGCACACCTGGGCTGCCCACGGGAGGGAGGGAGGGAGCGATTCAGCCGCGTTACCTGGCTGAGCGCTCTGCCAGGAACCACTCACTGCAGCAGCATTGGTAGTAACCGGAGAGTTAAGTCTTACCCCCATCATCTGGGCTATGAGAACGGGGAGAATATCATCCTTCTAGGGCTTTCTGTGGAGGCCTCGCTGGGCCTCTCCCAGTAGTAGAGAGGCCTGCATTTTTCTTAACGAAACTGAACATCACTCTGTATTTTCCTCTAAGAGGGCATGCTGTCTGCTGCCCGAGACTCCGGACATTTCTTCATAAATCGCGCCAGCAGGAAAAGGGGGAGAAGGCAAACTCCTGGCTCTTCTGAGGAGTTCATGTACAAATGCTGCCATGCGCCTTAAAGGATTAATTTCACAAACCTTAAATTGCAGTTTAATTTGAAAACTAATTCAGCTCCATAATTGGCTTTCTGCTCAAATCACTGAGGCTAAAGATTTAAATTCTTAATATGCAGATGACTTTCAAGTATCTGGCGCCATCTGTGCATTAGTCCGTGGCATTAATCTCGGGGGACTCCGCCAGCACAGAAACAAAATAAATAAATAAACGGGCCCCACTAATAATCTATTTAAGCAAAAACTGCATTATATAGATGAAGGTTTCTTTGACTTCATTTGCAGCATGTAGATTTCTCTGCTATTTAATATTTTAAAGCAACATTAATTTCAAAATTTATAATATAGGTCCTCACACAGTTACAAGGGGTTAGGGAAAGCAGAAGTTCCAACTAGAGCCCTTTTGTTAAAAAATAGTCAACACACTTGGGAGGCCTGAGAGATGCCATGAGACTGGTCAGGCTGCCTCTGGGCAGGAGGTGACACCACGAATCCCATTTCCAGCTGGAGAAGCCTGTTGGAAAGGGCGTGGACCCACGGCTGCTGCAGAGGGAAGGGGGCTCCAGTTATGAGCACGTAGCCCACAGGCCTCCTGGAGCCTGAGGACTGATAATGTGAACCCCTGTGACCCCACCCCATTACCTCACCATTAACCAATCAGAGAATTTTGCACGAGCTGATCACATACCCTGGGACCGCCAACTCCCTTACCTGGCCTTTAAAAATGCTCTGCTGAAACCCTTTGGGGAGTTTGGGGTTTCTGCGCACAAGCCACCCATTTTCCTTGTTTGGAGCCGTTTCAGTAAACACCTGCACCCTCCTTCACCACAAACTCGTGTCAGTAGATTGTCTGTACCATGCGGGCGAGCGGACCCGAGTTTGGTTTGGTAACACCTGCCACTGGCTGTGTCCTTACTTACCTGTTCTGTGCCTTCGTTCCCTCATCTCCAAAGTGCTTGTGTCACAGGACTGTCAGGTTTCAGTAGGTTATCCCGTCAGGAGGCCTGAGGACAGTACCCAGCATCTGGAGGCCCTCGGTCAGTGCTGTGTTTCTGCGACGGCTGCATAATCAAAGCTTCAGCGGAAGGTGTGCCCCTTGCAGGGGGAGCCCGAGGCCTCCTGCAGAGATGTGGGGCCTCCCCACTGCCCCGAGCCAGGTTCAGGGGCTCAGGAAGAGCAGGCAGACAAGGCAGTCAGGGCTCACAAGCTTCAGGTCAGGGAGCCCAGCTGCTGTTTTTATTTATTTATTATTATTTTAAAAATTATTTATTTGGCTGTGTTGGGTCTTCGTTGCTGTGCACGGGCTTTCTCTAGTTATGGCGAGCGGGGGCTACTCTTCATTGTGGTGTATGGGCTTCTCATCGCGGTGGCTTCTCTTGTTGCGGAGCACAAGCTCTAGGCATGTGGGCTTCCGTAGTTGTGGCTTGCGGGCTCTAGAGCTCAGGCTCAGTAGTTGGGGCTTAGTTGCTCCATGGCATGTGGGATCTTCCCAGACCAGGGCTCGAACCTGTGTCCCCTGCATTGGCAGGTGGATTCTTAACCACTGCACCACCAGGGAAGCCCCCACAGCTGCTGTTTTTAATCTGTTGTCTCCTCTTCTCCAAGGAGAACACAGCCTTTTATTTTATTCATTTATTTTTAACATCTTTATTGGAGTATAATTGCTTTACAATGGTGTATTAGTTTCTGCTGTATAACAAAGTGAATCAGCTATATGTATGCATATATCCCCATTCCCCTCCCTCTTGCGTCTCCCTCCCACCCTCCCTATCCCACCCCTCTAGGTGGTCACAAAGCACCGAGCTGATCTCCCTGTGCTATGCGGCTGCTTCCCACTAGCTATCTATTTTACGTTTGGTAGTGTATATATGTCCGTGCCACTCTCTCACTTCGTCCCAGATTACCCTTCCCCCTCCCCACGTCCTCAAGTCCATTCTCTACGCCTGCATCTTTATTCCTGTCCTGCCCCTAGGTTCTTCAGAACCATTTTTTTTTTTTAGATTCCATATATATATGTTAGTATACAGTATTTGTTCTTCTCTTTCTGACTTATTTCACTCATAACGCAGCCTTTTAAAGATGTGCTTGCACCCCGGAGGGTCACCCCGAGGGGCAGAGGGCTCTTGCTTCTGATGAAGAAAACCGCCCTAGGGGAAGGCCTCCCAGGATCTCAGCATCCACCCCGCAATGCCGCCCCTGGATGCAGCTCTGGGAACAGGACTCGGGTCCGGGGTGAGTGGGCACCTGATGGGGAAGCCGGCGCCTGGATGGGCTCCCCCTGCCCCTCGGGGCCCCGCCTTCTCCTCTGGGGACGCCCTCCGCTGCTGGGTGCTGGCTGGCCAAGGCCTGGCTGTGGCCTCACCCTAGGCCAGCCCCTCCCCCTCCCCTCTCCTGAGCATCCTAACTCCCGCCTCCCAGACACTTCCCAGGAGCGGGCCAATCCCTGAGAAGCACCCGCGCCCCATCCTCCCCATCAGCTCTGGGAACCGGAGCCCAGCCCAGGCTGGAAAACTGCCACTGTTCAGACGTGGCCAATGGGGAGCTTGTGATGATTCAGAAGAACGCATGTCTGAGTCTAGCCTGGCCACCAGGGAGCCCAGCAGGGTGGCCCAAGGGACGCTGGCACGTAACCTAAAGGACAGCTGGTTTTAAGTGAGTCTTATAGTTCAGCCTGAGGTTCAACCTGACGAGGTACTTGCTGGAGTTGGAAAATGAACTAATATTTTGAGTAAGAACGTTTAACAATATTAATAAGTTAATACCCACCAATAGTAACAACACGATTAATGACAGCACAGGCGTCGGGGAGCCTCAGGTGGGCGCCCTCAGCTGACTCCAGGAGGCGGAAGCTAACCTTACTTCCATTTAACGATGAGACAGGGGGAGTAGCTGGCAGAGGCCCCGCCATGCCGCACGCTGGCCACATGGTGGCCGGCCGCCTGGATTCTGAGGTGGGTGGCTGAGTGCCACGCGACGCCACCTGCCAAGTGCACAGTCCCATCTGGGGAGGACACAGGCGACAGCCAGGGTCTGAACACTTAACACGCCGTCCCAACAGCCTTCGACTCCGCCCCACGTCAAGGCTTCCCATGGAGCCGCAGTCACCCAGGCAGTGTGGGGCTAGCAGAGGGACAGACACGCAGATCAATGGATAGAAGCAGAGAACCCAGGAACGAACCCACAAATAGGCCCACCTGATTTTTGATAAAAGTACAAAAGCAACTCAATGAAAGCCATTCCAACAAACGGTGCAGGAACACCTGGGCATCCATAAGGAAAGAAATGATTCAGACGTGAAGTCTCACGCCTTATGTAAAAATTACACAGAAATGAACTTGGGACGGACCATGGAAGAAATGTAAAATGTGAAACCATAAAACCTTTAGAACAAAGCCTACAGCATCTTCAGGACCCAGGGCCCGGGAAGAGTTCTCAATACTCAAGCCCAAGCCATCGAAGGAAAGTGAAAAATTGGACTTCATCAAAATGAAAAACTCTTGCTCCCAAAGGATGCCATGAAGAGGATGGAAACACAAGTCCCAGAGGGGAGAAAATATCTGCAAACTACGTATCTGACAAAGGGCTTGTATCTCAAATAAGTAAAGAATTCTCAAAACTCAGTGATTAAAAAAGCAAACTAATTAGAAAATGGACAAAAGACATGAAGAGACATCTCATCAAGGAGGATGTGCGGATGGCAAACAAACACAGGGTGAGATCTCCAAGATCGTTAGCCATCGGGGAAGCAGAAATGAAAACCACCGCGAGATATCACTACACACCCCTCTGAACAGCCAAAACAACACGACACCACCAAAGGCTGACGAGGACGTGGAGGAGCCGGGCCACTCACGTGGTGGGACAGAAGACGGTACCGTCACTCCAGAAAAGGGCGTGGCCGTCCCCTGCAGAGCTGAACCCTGTTCCCTGTGCCACCCAGTGACTGCGTTCTTGGGCATCTGTCCCAGAGAAATGAAAACTTACGTTCACGCAGAAGTCTGTATGGGAATGAAAGATCTTGGAGGTTTACTATGGCCCCAAACTGGGAACAACCCAAATGCCCTTCAAAGGGTGAACAGGGGCAATGCATCCACACCGCAGACTTCTCAGCAATGAAAAGAAATGAACTTTGGGCACACACAACTTGGATGAATATCCAGAGAATGATGCTCAGTGAAAAAAGCCAGTCTCCAAAGGTTAACATACCATTATGATTCCATTTATATGAAAGTCTTAAAATGACAAAATCATAGAGACAAAGGAGATCAACGATTGCAAGGGTCAGGGATGGCGGGTGGGCGGGGAGATGGCTGTGGCTCTGAAAGGGCAGCTTGAGGGTCCTTGTGACAGAACCGTTAGCGTCTTGACCGCGGAGGTCACGCGAATCAGCACACGTGATAAAACCGCATGCACATGGACGGACACTGACACACACACACACACATACAAACACGCATGCAGGCAAGACTGCTGAAGTCTGAGTGAGGGCCAGGGCTTACACCAATGTCACATCCTGGTGTGACCCTGCACGGCAGCTCTGCAAGATGTTACCACCGGGATAACCTGGGTGAAGGATCTACGGGGTATCTCTGTACCATTTCTTAGAACTGCGTGTGTATCCACAATTATGTCAAACTAAAAAGATTTCTTAAAAAGACATTTCTTCCAATGAGACCCCACGGGAAGTGCATCTAGGAGTCCATGGAGTGGCGATACCTGGGGAGCTGGCTCAAGTCTGTACAGAGCCTGGCCCTCCTGCTTCCTGCCCACCCAGGGGCTTGAGATACCTCTGTGGGCCCCAGGCCCCGGTGGGCACCAGGCCACAATCCTCTTGAGCCTCTTCACGTCTCATTTCAGTGGGACCCTTCTTCTTGGGAACCCTAATTTTGGTTCCACTTTCTGGTGAACTTGAAATCAATGAAACTCCATTTCTTTATGGAAAACATCCCTATTACAGAGATAATCCTTATAAATTATTATGAATCTGAACTTATGAGCTCAGAGTCAATTTCAAAGCCAGGGAGAGAGGCCTTGGTGGAAACGACTGCTTACTTAAGACCCGTTTTGCTACACAGGGATGCACATCCGTTACCCTCCCATCATGACAGAGGGAGTGCATGGAAACAGCGAACGTCCTCGTCCTGTGTGCAAAACACTGTCGCCCCTGCAGATGCAGCGTTTGGCCGGGGGTGTGGGATGGTCGCCTCAAGAGGGTGGGCAAGGCAGATTCGGGGGACAGTACAGGGTGGGTGTCAAGGCGGGCTCTGCAGAAATGGCAGAGTTTGGAAAGGCAGGGGTGACGTGTACACAGGGAGCAAGCGGCGGGGCACCCTCCTGAGCAAAGCTCCTGTGGTGAGACATTAAAAGGGGGGTCAGCGGATATGTTTCCCTTTCTGCTCTCATCTGGAGCATTGCATGGAGTCTCCAAGGGGCTTGGTGGCCCCTGGCCAGTTCCATCCAGGATTTGGGACCATGACCAGGAGGGGACAGATGCTCCCGGCGGGGGGAGGGACTGCTGCTGTGACCACCAGCTTCAGGGGGCCCCGTCTGGGTGGGGACCCAACATGACAGCCACTACCCACACGTGGCTATTTCTATTAAATACAAGGAGAAATTTAGCTTCTCAGTTGTAGGAGCCACAGTTGTGTGTGAGCCCATTCAACCCAGCAAAGCCAGAGAGGATTTCATAAAACTGAGGGGCCTGGGGCTGGGAGAAGGACGTGGGGTGATGTGGGATCGGCCTGGGATCCAGCCCCAGTTGGCCTGCTGATGTCCCCGTGTGAACTTCCCAAACCTTAGAAGGTTCCTATCCAGCTGAGTCAATACTGAGCACACATTCCCATTTGTTTTCCATTAGAACGTGCATCTGAAACCCTTCATTAGCCTATCATTCCAGAAAATAATGACTAACTTCTGCCGGTAGTTTTTCCTTATCCCACAAAGGCACTGTGTAAAACCCTTCCATTATTGTAATTTACTGGTGTAAGGGAAGAAACTGGAGAGACTATTTCCAAGTCCCCGGGAGTCTCCTGCCTCGAGGATGCGGTGCCCGCTTTGTCTGGACGTCAGGGTGAGCGAGGGCATCAAGCCGGGTCCAACGGGGCACCGTGCAGCTCCATCCCTGGCTTTGCACAAAGAGGCAGCGTCACCGTTCCCCTCTGAGGGTTGTTCCGGGAACAGAGGTTGAGCTGGGGGCCCCCAGGGGCTTCGAAATTCAGCCAACATTTAGTGCAAAAGGTCCCAGAAAGGCTCAAAGTGTCTGGGGAATCAAGGGCCAGTCAGGGACAACACCAGCCCTCAGCCTGCCCAGGCCACACCCAGCTAGCCGAGGATGCTCCTATCAGGATTTCGACGGGGAGACAGAGTAAGTTGCTGCTTTTGTTACCCTAATGAGTAAAGGCAGTTACGCATTTGGGGAAACTGTCTCTATCGATCTGTTTGAAAATAAGATGCGGGACGCTTGATTTGTGACATCCAGGCAGCTTTACAGAGTGTCCTGGGTCTTGGGGAGAGAGCACCCACCGCTTCTGTTAACAAGAAAGCCCCTTCCCCAAGCCTGACACTCACTCCCCACCCTGATCCTTAAAGAGCTGGCTGTTGGCAGCCCTCATCTGTTTCCTTTGGCTGCTT
This sequence comes from Hyperoodon ampullatus, assembly GCF_949752795.1. Classification (NCBI taxonomy): domain Eukaryota; kingdom Metazoa; phylum Chordata; class Mammalia; order Artiodactyla; family Ziphiidae; genus Hyperoodon; species Hyperoodon ampullatus. The sequence continues at coordinate 86,892,392 of NC_136927.1, read as the reverse complement.
GTAGCTAATACGGCCACCGACCACCTGCCCCGCCCCTCAGAGGCCTGCAGGACCCAGCTGCCCAGGGTTCCTGCAGAAATAATGTCATATCCTGTTCCCTTTGCTGACACCAGGCTGGCCCAAGAGTCCCAATTCTGAGAGACAATCAATCATAAACGCAATCCACCTTGTTGCAGCAGCAGCCCCGAGACGGAGCTAGGACAGTCGCCTCCAGCAGAGAAGGGTCGATAAATGTTTGTTTCGCGGGCCCTGCCTCCCCACAAGCCGGACGCCCACTGACCCCTCCTCAGAGGCCCGGGAAGCTGGCCTCAGGTTTCCCGGCACCGCAGACCTTCCCCAGGGCTGGGAAGTTTTCCCAGGATGGGTGCCCACCGGGGAGCCAGGGAGGGGCAGCCTCTAAGATGCAGGACACCCGGTTACATCTAACGTTCAGGTCAACAAGCGTTACCCTTTACGCTAAGTATGTTCCTGATACTCCTGCATAGAAATGATCCCTTGTTTCTCTGAAGTTCAAATGTTACCCGAGTCCTATATTTTAGCCGTAACTTCCGGCAGCCCCAGCAGGGACCTCAGCAGTGGTGCTTGACTCAGCTCCCCACTCGACCCGAGCTGAGCAGTTGTCCCAAGGACAACCCCGTCCCCAATCAGGAGACAGCGGGGTTGTGCTTCTCAAAGGTCAGCAAGTGCAGAATCACCTGGGAGCTCGGCTGCTGGCCCCGGGGCCCCATCTGCAGAGTCTGAATCAGCAGGTGTGGCCACAGGCGATGCATCTGTAACGTGTTCCCAGCTGATGCTGCAGGTCCCTGAGCGGGGGTCCCAGCATCGGCTGGGGCTTCCCCCCACATCCACACCAAGGGGCCGGGGCTGCTTCCTCCACCTCCCCAGGCCTTGAGTCTAATGCGAGAGGGGGGTGCCCACTTCTTGGCCATTATGTCGCCCAGAGGCCAGATGCTACTAAGTGGTCGTTATCATTTATGCTGGACAGGGGCCCATGGGAAGACAGGCTCTGGGTCGGCTCTGAGGGGAACCAAGGCCTCAGGCACTCGGCTCACCTCCTCGGGCTGGGGAGTCGGCCCTCTCACGGGCTTCCTGTTGTGCTTGGAATCAAACCCCAAGTGTGCCCAGGAGGCCTCAGGTGGCCGGCCTCCTCTCTGACCTGCCCCAGGACCTTTGCATATGCTCTTTCCACCCCTAGGTTCTCTCCCGGCCCTTCTCTCAGTGCTGTTCCTTATCACACATCAGCTCTTGGCCCACAGGGCGCCTCCGCAGAGGGACCTTCCCTGGTCTACAGCCGCCCCCATGACTCAGTGCCCCATGGGTTTCCTTCTGAGCCTCATCATCACTGCAATAGCTTCATTCCCTGCTCTTGCTCTCTGTCTGTGCCCCCTCTGGACCGTGAGGTCTGTGGAGCAGGGACCCCGCTCCCTAGTGCACGCAGTAGGTACTCGTAAACACCCGCTAAAATAAACGCATCAGCGATGAGTCCCACGGTGCCACCGCGGCGGCAGGGGCCGCGTGGCCCTCCCCAAGAGTGGGGCCCCTGCCCGCCCTCGGGGCCCGGGGCTCACCTGGCTTGGCGCCTTCATCCACGGAGCCGTTGCACAGCTGGCGGAGGAACTCGGGGCGGTTGTCGTTCATGTCAATCACGTAGATGTACAGGTCGATGGGGTTCTCCACCTTGTTGCCATTCATGTCCACAGCGTGCGCTCGGAGCTGGAAGGCAGCAAACGCCATCAGGGCCGGCAGCCGCCCAGCGGGGACACACCTGACCGGCCGCCTCAGAACAGCCAAAAGCAGGTTCCTTGGACCCACAGCACTGGGACGGTGGTGACATAACAGCTCCGGGCCCCGCAAGGGGCAGCCCGGGGACACGTCATGAGCCTCGGCTCTCTGTGGAAATGGGGAAGGGTCCTGAGAGGGCAAAACCGGGTGTCCCATGCGAGCTTGAAACTGACGCGAGGGCCCACGCCGATGCCCACCCAGGACCCACTCAGACCATCCCCACACCATTGACCATGAGGGTTCAAGTCCACCTAGAGTAGCTACAGAAAGGCCACTTGTGCCAACCAGGGCTTAGACTCCTGCTGCTGAGAGGTCAGGCCTGTGAGGGAGACACATGGGGGCCTTGAACTTGGGCGTCCACTGTGAGGCCACCCTGCTGCCCATTCACACCCCGGCTTATCTGTTCTTGGGGCAGCAAAGAGGAAACGGGTCCAGGGGCCCTGGGGTGGAAGCCCCCCACTCTGCTGGGGAAGGGGCTCCAGGGAACTCCATCTGGGAACGACTTCAAGGTACAAAGGGAAGATACCCTCAACTCGGGCTGGAGGGTCCAGAGGGGCTGCTCGGTCCAGAGGGGCTGCTCAGAGTCACCCCTTCACTTTTGGATTTTTTTCTTTTATTCATTCATTCACTCATTAATTCATTCCCTCAGTCAATATCTATCGAGGGCCCATCTGTGCCAGGCACTGGGCTGCACCCTAGACTATGGCTCAGTGAAACACGGGGCTGCCCTGGGGCTTCTCGTGTAGAAGGGAGACGGACCCTGAGAAGGAAAGGAAGCAATACAGAACGCGTGGGACCACAGCGACCCGCTGGGGTGGGGAGGAGGCCAGGCAGGCCTCTCAGAGGAGATGACGTTGGACCTGAGCCCTGGACAAGGGGCCAAGAGGACAGCAAGTGTGGAGGCCTCGGTGGGGCACGCAGAGTTGGCTGAGCCCTGCAGGCAGCCGCGGGGGCTGGAGTGGGACCACTGGGAACCTGGGATTTAGACGGGAAAACCAAGTCTTGGAGAGTGGAAGGGACCTGCCTGGGGTCTCTCCAGGCCAGAGCTGTGACTGTCACACAGCCATGTCCCGGACCCCATCTTTCTGTGGAAATCATGTTACCCTCCAAGCCGGACACACTGGACCTCAGGGTCTTTACACCAAGACAGCGCCAAGCCCAGGGTGCCCAGAAGAGCCTGTGCTCCAGGCCTCGGGGGGGAGGGGTCTCTGAGCGGGGGCTCCACCCACAGCCGTCCATGCCACCCCCTCGGTGCCCTGCACCCTGCGCTCTGCTAGCCTCAGGGGAGAGGCAGCAGTGCCCATCCTTGCCTGCAGGAGGGGCCTCGTGCTAAGTGCAGCACGCCAGCCCCAGCCCGAAAGCCCTGCGTGGAATTTTACCCTTGAAACAGCGTGTTTAGCGGGGAGCTCCAGGCTGGCTTCACAGACCAGGAGATCTGATTCATCAGAAGGGGACAAATGAGCGCTGATTCCCAGGACTTGCAGCCCGCTCAGTGGTGTGGCTGCCCCCTTGCAGACTGGCTTGAAGTATCGTGTTTAAACGTCTCAGGATGCTGTGCGGCTGTTTCCACCAACCACCCGCCGTCAGTCCCCAGTTCCGGGAGCCCCGGTGTGCACCTGCCCTGCTGCGGAAGTCCTTCCCGTGGGCCACCAGGCCATCCTTCATCTTGTCAAGTGCAGCCAGGCAATAAGGCACTGAGCCAAAGGTTGAGAAGACTTTTAAAAAGGGTAGTTCTGAGCTACAATTAAAGTTATTTTCTAACTAAAGTGACACTGCTGCTTGGGCCGCTATCTTCAGCAGCAGGAACAGCCCGAGTGGAGCCAACGACAGAAAGTGGCTGGTGCGGTTCTCCTCGCCCACCGCCCCCAAGTTCAAATAACATTCCACAGTGTCCGCTGGAAATCTCTAAGAGCCCCCCAGCCCCGTCCATCTCTAAGGCTGTGCACACAGCTGCCAGTTGGGGGACGGGGGTCTGTCTTGGTGGTGGAGACAAGAAATGTCCTGCGACTTGCAAATCTGAGCATCGCACACCAAACGAATTTCCCGTGATGCACTGTGGGTGCCCGCGGACCGCGTGCGGGACCCTGTTCTCTCCCCTTCCAGGTGCTCGCTCTTCGTGTCTTAATTGTGAGCCATTGGTTTCTTCCTGGGGCACAGGACCCGGAACATTCTATGTGGGCCCTGGAAGTGGCCTCACCTGGACTCTGGAGACTGTCTTCCATCACCACCAGCCTCTGGCTCTCGCTGTGCCCGGGCTCGGGCTAGGGGTGCCCCCAGAACTCTACACGCACTGCCTTCCCTCACAGCCCACAAGACCCCGTGAGCTGGGTGCTGTCCGATCCCTATTTTAGAGACGGGGAAACGGAGGCTCAGGAAGATTAGCGAACTTGCCCAAGATGACGGTACGTGGGAGAATGCAACAGCAAGTCCTCTTAAGGAGTCCTGAGAGAACCTTCTGGGCAGTCATCTTGCAGGGCAGTGACAGCTCGTCTGTCTCACGTTTGTGGGCCTCCACGCGGTCGTCTCATGGTGACCCGGGTCCACAGTTTACCAGCTCCCTCTCAGGTGGCAGAGTTCATCCCACCCACTCCACAGCCAAAGGTGCCAGTGGAACTGGGGTCGGGGGGAGCAGAGAGGATTCTAAAAGGGCCGCAAGGATGTGGGGCACTGGTCCCAGGAGTGAGGGCAACGGGGCTCACCCCGTGATCAGGTCCGTCACGTGGCGGGACTGGCCTTAGTGGCAGGGAGGCTGTCTGGGTGGACAGAGGTAGCCTCGTGGCCTCTAAAATCAGAGCACCTTTCCTGGCCAGCGGCAGGTGAGAGTCAGCGACCTGTGGTGCCGTCAGGAGGTGGAAGCGGCCCCTGGCCAACAGCCGCAAGGAACTGGGGGCCTGTCTGCCTCCGGCTCTCCCCCTCGGTCTCTCAGTCAGCCTGGACTCGTTGGCAGGTGAGGGGAGCTGACCTTGACCTTGAGCCGTGCCATGAGCACTGTGGGGGCAGCACACAGCCCCCGTGGGGCACCAACAGTCACGTTGAGTTGGTGTGTTTCCTGCCACGAGGCTGGCTGAACACGTGTTGGCTGGACTGTCTCGCTGGTTCTGTGCACCCACCGTGGCGGCTAACGGTGGGCCGGGAACTCTGGAGACCCCAGACCACTGCCAGTTGGGTCTCCTTTCCCTGGACCTGGCTCCTGCCTGCCCAGCAGCGGGTCTGGGGGGTGCGGAAGGGGGCTCAGGGAGGCGTGTGGTGCCCTCAGCATCAAGCAGCTCTCGGGGTGCCCGGGGCTGGGGGTCCTCAGGAATGGACGAAACACTGTGTGTAGCTCTGGGCCGTTTGCACTGAGGCGCAGATGGGGCCCTGGAGGCCCAGACAACCACAAGGTGGGGTCCTCAAGCTTCGGCCTTCCTGTCGATCCCACCTCAAAGGGGGCCACGAGCCTCATGGCCTTGCGTGACCCACACAGTCACATGGGCCCTGTGTTCAGAAGGGCCTGCGTGTGGTTTAATGCTCTGCCGTCACTGTCTTAAAATCCTTAGTAAGCTCGGAGGGGCCCCCGTTTCATTTTGTGTCGGACCCGGAAATTCTGTAGCCGTCCTGAACATAGGGAAGTAATCGACTGAGAGAGGAAACCCTCGTGGCTCACGGGGCACTGCCCGCCCCCCAGGGTGGGCTCCTGCAGGAGCACCTGCTTCTGACAGGACATCAGGAGTCCCTCACGGGAGGCCACCGTTGCCAATGACAGAATCAACCTCCTCCCACCCACTCCCTCCCTTCTGCGAATGGGTTATGAGCGTCCCCCAAGGTCTGGGCTCTGGTCTCGGGCCAGGGGATGTGGTGTGGACAAGCCTGACGGCTCCCTGCCTGCGTGGAGCCTTCCTTCTGGTCCAGGAGGTGGACAATTAGCCCGAAACAAATAACCAGCAAACACGAGGAGCAGCAGAGTCTGGCCGCACTTAGCAGCTCGGGCTGAAGCCGAGTGAGCTCAGAGCCGGTCAGTAGGATGACACGGGCAGGAGGCTGTGAAGTCCATCCTCTCACGTGAAGGTCTTTGTTTGTAAATTACAATCCAGGAACTGGGAGTTCCGATGTCTTGAAGATAACCCCAAAGGCAGCCTTACCAGGGGCTGGGCTCCGTCCTAAATGCCTCACGTGTGGTCACCCGTGAGTCCTCGCAACGACACACTGATGCAGCCTGGCCGTCTGCCCCCTTCGCAGGAGAGAGCACTGAGGCCGGAGAGGTTAAGTGCCCAGGTCTCACCTGCTGGGGGCGGGGCTCCAGCCTTGTGACCCCCGCAGGTGCAGACCCTCATCCTGCAAACAAGGATGCAGAGCCCAGAGAGGGGCCTGGCACCAGGGCGGACGGCGTGAGAGCTGAGGCTTCCACCTTGCTCCAGGGCCACTCCCAAGGGCCACCAGGCTGTGAGGCCAAGGAGGAAAGGGGTGGACAGTCCCTTTCAGCTGAACCCCGAAGTCTCCACTTTCTCCTCCTTTCTCCCTCTCCATGCACAGCTCTGAGATAGAAACAGCAGTGCTGGCTTCAGAGCTGCCTTTCTGCTCTCAGAGAGGCAGGAACAGAAGGGCAATCAGAGAGGCCGGGGATGGCACAGCAGCCTCTCGACCTCCCCACCGACCATCAGAGCTCCTGACAGGTCACGCGGATCCACGTCTTCCAGGTGGATCCACGTCTTCCAGGTGGATCCAGTTCCACCAGTCGCTCCCCCAGTGTGTCCCAGACCCTCCCAGCATCACCCAGGAACGTGTTACAAGTGCAAATTCTTGGCCCACCCAGCCCCATGAAATAGACACTCTGGGGTGGTGCCCCGCACGCCCCTGGGCTTTTCTCATACAGACTTGGGTTTGCCCTCCCCCCGCTCAGGGGCCTGAGGCCATGGACACTCACATGGTAGGAGGCTCGCTCCTCCCGGTCCATGGGCCGTGTGACATACATCCGGCCAGACATGGAGTCGATGCTGAAGACCTCCACCGGGGGCTGGTCGGCGCCCACGCCCGTGATGCTGTAGCGGATGGGGATGTCGCTGTCTTTGTCGGACCGGATCTGGAAGGAGGAGCAGATGGAGGGGAGGGTCAGGCTGCAGTGTGAGCAGGGCCGCGTTCATCCCACCTGCCGGCCACACACGTGGCCTCTCCCAGGTGCATCTGGGGCCACAGCCAATGCTTCGTCCACTCTGGGGACCGGAAGGGCAGGCAGAGGCCAGGGGTTTACTGAGAGCCACCGCTGCACGTCCGGTGGCCCACCAGGTGACAGGGGAGGACAGGACACAATATTCCAAGAGGAAAGGGTGTGCAGCGAGCATGGCAGAGCCAATGACACCGACGGGAGAGCCTGCAACTGATGGTCTGAAGTGGCTGAGGACCCAGTGCAAACACCCAGCATATCAAACCTCGACAAAGATGAGGGCAAGGGAACAGCACACTCCACGGAGGTCTGAGGGAAAAAGGTCGGGGCCCAATACACTTGTGCCCCCGAGCTGTCATCCGTGTAGGAGGGAACAGACATTTCTGGATGCGCAAAGATGCAGAAAACGTCCTATGTTCTTGCTCCTTTGACAGAGGCCCTGAGAGGTGGGTCACAGCAAGGATCTCAAGAACGGGGGCTGCGACAGAAACGGCCCACAACCAGTATCTAGACACAGAAACTTAACTCTGAAAATTGTTGTCAACGTGGTTTTATGGAGCTGAGTACAAGCATAAAAGTTTATTTTTTATTTTTATAACAGAATTGTTGCAAAAACAATTTAATAATGCTTATCTGGGTCCCAAATCCAAAGTAAGTTAGCAAAGCCTGAGAGTCGGGGGAAGAAACGGACAGAACAGAGAAAAATGCACGATTCTGTGTTTTATGTGGGGCGGGGCAGGGCAACACAGAAACAACATGTCACTTCTGACCAGATCATTAGACAAACATACGTCTTTGGGAAACAGAAAGGACACCAGCAGAATTAAACAAAGACGTACGTCGTTCATTCAGATGAAGCAAAGACTCTTGTCACATAAGGGGCAGTTAATAATCACAGACACCGTGAAAGACTTGTCCGAAAGTGGGAAACTGTAAATATGCCACAAGGATGTGAAAGGAATAACTGATGGGGTCAAATTAAGATTAGCATAAAACTCTGAATACACCTTTAGAAAATACAACTTTTAAAAATCAAAGCCCAGGGGACCATGGCAACGTTTTATAATAAAATGGACCACAATGAAAACCTCAAAAAATTGCACCAAGCAAAACTGACCAGGACATTTTATTAGAATAATGCAATTAAAATTTAATGATAATTTTAAAGAGACATTTTGGAAAACATTCTGAAGTAACCACAGGTTAAGGAATCAAAACTACATTTGGAGGTGATTTAAAAATAGTAATGACAAGGAGACGATTACACAGTGAAACCCAAGGAATTTGGCCAGAGATTGAATCAAAGCAAACCCTTAACTTCAAATGTTTTCATCATTAAAGTAGAATTACAGTGAATGAACTGAGCATTTGGCTCCAGAAGGAAAAGAATGACAAAGCAGGATGCGGCAAACACCCAAGTAACTGATTAAGACGAATGCAGAAATTTCTAAATCTGAAAACAGAAAAACTGGAAGAAGTGATAAATAGATTCAAGAGCTGTACTTCGGAGAAAAATCCACAAGAAAATAGACATGCCTTTGGCAAATTTAAGAGAAAAAAATAAGACTTAAAAGAACATTTTATTCTTTATATTTTATGTTAGCCAAGTCGAAAATCTTGACGAAACTGTTTACTTTTTGAGAAAATATAAAATTTCAAACTCAGCTAGAAAGAACAGCAAACGTGAAGAGACCACTATTTCTTTAGGAAATTCCTCCGCAAAGGGCTCCAGGGTCAGGTGAGCTTACCTAGGAGGTGTTTGAAAGTTTTCCAGAGCAGAGGACACAAGAGAAAAAGCAATCCCCCTGGTTTTACAAATCCTCCTTGGATCCCATTCTCCTCCTGAGGGCACAAAGTAAGGTAACTGCAAACCAATCCCACACAGAGACGGAGATGTTACGGTCAGAACAGAAATACCAGCAGGTGGGGTTCAACCTGCACTAGGGCCGCCATCATCACATCCAAACGGGAGGGCTCAGGTGTGACCTGAGAGTGAGTCCTTGTTAGAAGCTCCAGCAGAGCAAACCTCCAAAGAGCCTGTATGGTCCTCACTGTTTCTGCTACTTTTGTAAACGGTCAGGCCACGTTAAATGAGACCAGATTTATTTTGCAAACAAATCGGTCTTACCGTGATTACCTCTGGTAGGAATGTGGGTGACTGTAGAGAGAAAAATTAGGTTTTGGTAGAAAGCTGTGCCTTCAGATTCTAGTCCTGTTTGTTGTCTTTGAGGTTTTATTTTCTACCTGTAACTGGGCTGGATCCGCGTTCTTCTCGTTTCCTCAAATATCTGGCCGCGCTTCTCCAAACCAACGTTTCTAATGTTCTCCTGCCCGCCCCCCACCCCCCATCCCCCATCCCCCATCCCCCATCCCCCCCCTTTTTTGGTCACGCCTCACAGTTGCAAGATCTTGGCTCCCCGACCAGGGATCGAACCCACGCCCTTGGCACTGAAAGCGCCGAGTTTTAACCACTGGACCACCAGGGAAGCCCCTTCTCCTGCCTTTCTGACTTGGAATCACTAAGAACAAAACTGCCCTTTCCCCAAAGCCCTGCAAACTAAGGCTGGATGACTGGGTATGAACTTCAGAGAAGCCCCCGAAACAGCTCATGTACCGACAGCCTGCCTGCCTGTTGCCATGCCGACATTCAGAAAGTCCCCTGGAACATGCAATGACCTCATCAGAGGCAACCAGACTGCAGAAGGTGCTGTGAGATCACCGACCAGAAATCTTCTCGACTGGCTGCCCCAGGACTCAGAAACAGGTTTAGAGCCTGTTCCAACCATTAACTTTGTTTTTCTTTTCCTTCCATGGAAATGCCTCATATTATACGCCTGACTGTTTGCATCCTGCAGAGCCATCCTGCAACCCTGCCTCCTGAAATGAGACTACTGCTAACTGAACTGAGAGACAGGTTCAGTGAGATGGAGCAACCCGCCAGCCCAGCTGCTAGGCTGCGAAACTGCTTGGGGGAGCGTCAAAGGCGGGGATGAAGGTTAGCGAGACGCCACCCCCAAGTATGCCGCTGGGTGTAGTGACTGTTTTCAGCTGCAGGACCTTGAGAAACAGCAGGTGCAGGAGGGGTTTTCTCTGAGCTCCCTCATCTGCCTGGAGACAGAGACTCAAAGAGGCTCAGGTGCCACAGATCCCCTCCCCCCAGGGTGGGGTTATCACCTGAGAAAGATTATTGCCTCTAGTCTTGGGAGGGGGGCTAGAAGAGACAAGCACACCCAGGCCGACCTGCCACACGACCACACCTCCCATCCCTCCTCCAAGGGTCCATCATCTTTCCTACAAGTCACTTCCTCTCCCCTGAGAGGCCTACATTCCCCTCCGCTTTTCCTCTTAGACTTGAATTCTCAGCCATCTTGGGGAGCTACTCATTTTTCCCTGGGTCCCCCACGTATACATGACACACTCATGTTAATAAACTTCTGCTGCTTGTTCTCTTGTTAATCGTTTATTACGGGGGTCTCAGCCAGGAACTCAGAAGGAGAGAGAGAAATTTACTTTTCCTCCCCCTACACGCCAAAGTGGGATTTATCTCAGAAACTAAGGGTGGCTTTTTCTCGGGCAACTTATTTCTGTAGCACAATAATCATCACAGGACGGTCTCCACGGAGGCTCCACAGAGATTTGATAATGAACATCCTTTCCAGCTGAACCTAGATCATAAGAACAAGCCATCCCCCAGAAAACGCCACTTCCGAGAAAATTCGGTCCAATAGAGGACACCTTTCCTAAACCACCATTTACTGTTAACACACCAGAGTCGACCCCCCCAGGGCACGAGCGTGGGGGCAGGGACCCCAGCCACCCCATCGGCGACAGCGGCCTCTTACCTCCTTCGCGACAGGACGGGGAAGAGAAAATATCAGGAACCGGTGGTCCGAAGGAGGCGACGCTTTCATCCCACAGGTATCATGGAGGTCAGCGTGACGTGCGCTGCTTGGGGGCCGACGGGAGCCTCCGAGAGAAGCCACGCGCACGCACGCACACGCACGCACGCACACGGACGCGCACGCACTGTCCACGTGACGGGCGCCTTCACTCTGGCTTCCCCAGCTCCGCCCTCCTCCCTTTCCTACCGTCACGTCCGGTTCTCCTGGTGCTTGTCCGCCCTGAGCAAGACCACTGAGAATGGCCGGGCCGGACGCCCCCCACGGACCCCTGGGCCGGGGCACCGCCCGCTTTCTGCCTGGACTGAGGGGGGCGTGGAGCCCGAACGGCCCTGCAGAGATTGGGGGCACGGGGGACACATCCGGCCCACCCAGTGTGCTTCCCCACCCCGCCCTCTCCGGGCCAGGCTGCCCGTCCTTCACAGGGAAGTTAGTCATGAAACGGATGAAAAGAACCCGCTACACATTTCAAGATTTTATTTTTTGCAAAGAAATCTCATTACATCCTGACCGTCGAGCCGCGTTCCCTTAATTCTCCAGGCGTCGTTTGGCGGCGCCTTCTGAAATACGCACAGGATGCCCTGAATTCTCCCACAGTTTACCGTATTAAGAAGAAATACTGTGCAGATGAATTCACCAGATCAGGGGAGAGCAGTTTCCCCTTGATTTGTGTCTGGAAAATGAGAAAAACATCACAGCAGCGTCCGGAAGGACCGTGAATAAAGAGTGGAGGCGGGCATTTCCATCACCCATCTCACTTTTACGACGCCACCGAGAATTACACTCTTTTGCATTCGTTCCTAAAGGACGGAACAGATGGTAAAAGGTTGGTTTAAAGTGACGCCGACATTAAATAACGTACGGTGCCTGGCCATTGTGTTCGCCCAGGGACCTCGCTCGGAGGGCTGGATCTGTCCTTAGGAAAGGCTGGATGAAATGCAGGATTCTGGCAGAATCTCCCCCAAGGAGAAGGTATTTGCCTAATTTCGAATAAACTTGAAACTTGGAGGAAAGTCACCACGTGTGGTTTTGAATTGCAAACGCCTTGGAGGTTTATTCCCAAAGAATTGAAGGGGAGGAGAATCCCACTGGACCTGCAGAGAAAAGCCTGCCTCAGGACAGGCAGAGACCCAAGTCAGCCCAGGGGACACCGTCAGTGCAGGCTGGGCCCCTGGTGTTTCAACGATGTCTTCTCTTGGCCCACGTGGCCTGTGCTGTGTGCCAGGCCCCAACACGCTGGGCAGACACAGCCCTGCCCTCACGCGGTTCATGGACCAGAGGAATTAGATCTAAAAAAGTGACAGCCTCTCAGTGCAGTGTAAAGTGATAATTATAAAATGGGGGAGGAACAGGGTCTGTGAGAGATCCTGATGTAAGGACTTGGGGGGCAGAGAGAATTTTCAAAAATGTCCAGTTAAAATCGAGTGTTTGGTCTTGTCCACCACGGTACATGATTCCTGGACATGCATGTACATACACATACATACGCACATAAAACACATGTAAACACACCCAAACACACACACCTGCACACATACATATAAGCATACACACGTGTGCACATGTGTGCACACGACTGGATCTCCCCTCCTTTTGCTCTAAGTCTCTTGGAAGGCGATGGCTATTCTGCATCTTAATGGCTTTGCCATGTCACTAATAAGGCCTCCGTGACCCTGTCCCCATGTTTTGAAAGATGCTCTCAAAACCCTTAGGATCAAGTTCTTCCACAAGGATGTAATTCTTCGGTGAAGTATTGTAACGCTTTCTCCTTGTATGATATTAAACCCAGAGACCTTCCCAGGAAAACAGGTTGCAGACTCTCATTTTTGTTACGTTTTGGGAGTTTTGAGCTGCCTGCAGCAGAGGGAGAAGCTCTGAGTCGTGGCAGCAGACGCTTTGCCCCCACCCACCCCAGGCTGGCCAGGACTTGGCCGTGACTGCGGCCGGCCAGGAGGCTGCAGCCAATTTTCCTTTACAATCCGACTCTCACCAGAGCCAGAGTTAAGAGCACTCCTTCACCTTAAATGTATTTGCGGCTTCCCCGCGGCCTCAGCTGGTCCTCACGGCCCTCACGTTGGCCCACGACGCTGGGGCTTCTAGATTTTCATGCTGACAGAGAATCAGGGTTTCCTCAGGTTTTGTGTCCGACATCCCATCTGCTCTGCAGGGACGGCTCGCCTGTCCCCCCACCCCCCCACTGTTGAGCACTAACGCCGCCCCACACCCTCCTCTGGGCCCTAGGAACACAGACAGGCTGTCTGTCCCCACGGATGGCAGGTGCAGGCCTGGCACGGTGAACAGAGTAGGTGCTCAATCTCCCTCTTTCCACAGGAGAACTATCTTCTCTGAGCCCCGAGGGAGGAGGCGGAGGGAAGGGGGGGCCCCGGGGGGGCGGCAGGTGGTCGAAGATCCCAGGTGGGAGGGAGACGGTCCACCCAGCCCTGTGGCTACTGTCTGGGGGCAAAGAAACAGCCGGGAAATAGGGAGGGGGGAGACAAGAGAGGTGGTCACCCCTCCCCAGGTGAAAACCTGGAGCAAAAGAAGGAGGAGGGGGGACCACCCCCGGGTGCCTGCAGAGGCTTCTGGGGGCCCTGGGGGGCTGGGGGAGGGAGTCAGAAGGGTTCTGCTCTAGAGACTCAGCGGGAACCGAGGGGTGTGGTGTCACCTGGTCCCCAGGCCTCCGGCAGCAGAGGAAGGAGACTTGGGGAGGGGCTGGCCCCCGGGAGGGGTGAGCTGATGGGACCAACAGCAGGACGGCCCATCCTCAGCCTGCTCTTCACTGTGTTTATCTCGGGCTTCTTTGCCCAAATTAGGGTTTCCCTCCTTACGTGTCCTTATTATGCCTCGGAAGCCTGAAGCTGGCACCGAGCTCCCCTGTGAAGAGGAGGGTTCCAGGAATCTCCACCCCACACCCCTGCAACTCCTTAAGGAACGATGAAAGAAAAGTCCCAGAATGTCGGCCCCACTGACGATCCGGTCCAGCCCCTTCTGCAGATAGGGAGACTGAGGCGCAGAGAGGCTAAGGGTGGACGAAGGTTTCACAAGGAGTCCAGGATCGAGGGCAGAGTTCCCAGGTCTTGTCTCGGTCACGCTGCCTTCCTAGGAAGCTTCGAAGAGCAGAAGGGAGGGCTTCCCTGGTGGCGCAGTGGTTGAGAGTCTGCCTGCCGATGCAGCGGACACGGGTTCGTGTCCCGGTCCAGGAAGATCCCACATGCTGCGAAGCGGCTGGGCCCGTGAGCCATGGCCGCTGAGCCTGCGCGTCTGGAGCCTGTGCTCCGCAACGGCAGAGGCCGCAGCAGTGAGAGGCCCGCATACCGCAAAAAAAAAAAAAAAAAAGCAGAAAGGGAGGCTGAGGAAGCTGTGCCCACTTGTGCAGATGAGAGACTGGGCCCAGGAGGTCTCTGTGTCTCCCCAGGGTCACTCGACCCCTGATGGGAATCTCAGACCCCAGGTGTCACTCTCATTCCAGCTGGTTTTACAAATACACAGGGATTGCTGAAGTTCCATGCTTTGAAAGGTCACCGTGGGCTTCCCTGGTGGCGCAGTGGTTGAGAATCTGCCTGCCAATGCAGGGGACACGGGTTCGAGCCCTGGTGTGGGAAGATCCCATATGCCGCGGAGCAACTAGGCCCGTGACCCACAACTACTGAGCCTGCGCGTCTGGAGCCTGTGCTCCGCAACAAGAGAGGCTGCGACAGTGAGAGGCCCGTGCACCGCGATGAAGAGTGGCCCCTGCTCGCCGCAACTAGAGAAAGCCCTTGCACAGAAACGAAGACCCAACCCAGCCAAAAATAAATAAATAAAAATTAAAAAAAAAAGTCACCGTGGCTCTAAGGCCCAGGACTAGAACGTCACTTTAATTGTTTTCGAAAGTGATCATGAAATTATAACCAAATCCTACGTGACGCGGTAAAGTTTAATTTAAAAGCCCTTTGCCATGGCGCTGGGCGAGCAGCAAGATCTGGCCAGAATAAAACTGTTCTCTCAAGTGAATGGGGCAAACCTGGGGCCGAGGGTGAGTCAGGATCCATACTTCCCTCCCCAACTCTTCCTTGATTCTTGAACATTACTTTTAAAAGGCTTGACAGTGTTTGTATTTCTTGCACTTTACGAAACACTTTCCATGCACAATGAAATTCAACTTTCAATTATTTTCAACTAGGTTCTTGTAATGAGCAGAAAAACCCAGAATGTGATAGGGAAAGGCATTTGTTGTGTAACACTGACACTATTATACATCACCATTCACAGTTACTTTGAGTTTTATAAATCATGAAAAAACCCCTCAAAGTCGTATGAATATTAATGAAAGCCATGAATATGTTCTTACAAAATTTGCCTGGTGGGGAAGAGAGAATTAGATGCTTCTCAAAAGTGCCCTTCAGGTTGTACCAAATTAACAAAGACAGGCAGCTACTTAATTCGGGGTGTGGATGACAGAAGACATTACTGCCGACAGCGGGAACGGGGCAGAGTCCACTCCCGGCTCTCACTCAGGCAGCAGAGGCCCGATTTCCTTCTGGGGGGCCATCGTTCCCCACTGCGAGTTGTCCTGGGGAGCAGTCGGTCAAGACGCCCTGCCCTGCCCTGGGCAGGCCTATGAGCCGAGTTGGCCAATCAGCTTCTCCTCTCAACTGTGGATGTTGAGTCAAGAAAGAGTGGGGGGTGGGAAATATGGCTGGAGCCCCTCCGCTGCAGGGCCATCTCCCTGTCAAGACCCAGTGCCCTGGGGCCACCTGCTGGCCAGCCTTCCCTTCCAGTCCGTCTGCGTGAGGAGGGGTTCCCCCGTTGCATTCAGTCAAACCTCTGCCTGACCCAGATGTAGTCGGAGGAGCCCTTAACACTGCGCGGGGCAGGGAAGCTCTAACCAGAGGGCAGCGTCCCCGTGGTGCCCAGGCCCCTGCCTATGCCGCCTCCCCACGGAGGCCCACCCGACTTCTCCATCCCAGTGTGCGGTGGGGTTCCCCGCAAGCAGAGCCGGAGATGGGAGTCTTGTGTGAGTGGTCGCCTGGGCAGAGCCTGCAGGAGCAGAGGCAGGAGAGGAGAGATGCGGGCTGGGCTGGGGTCTGGCTTCAGACCCATCTCCCGGGGGAGCTCTGGAGCCTCCGGGTGAAGAGGTGGCCTCCGTGGGCCAGCCCAGGGTGAGGAGGGTCCGTCCTCTGCTGAGGTTTAGAGCAGCGGCTCCCAGGGAGCTGGGTGGCACCAGCGCCTGCTACACCCTGCCTCGTCTCCCCAGCCCTCCCATTGCAGCTTTTTCCTGCTTATGCTTTTGTTGACTGCTCTCTGTCTCCCCCACTGCACTGTCCAGGAGATGCTCAGGAGAGACGGTCACTTGGCTTGCAGCAAAGTTTAATTTAACTCAGCACCCGGCCTCGAGTGGTGTTTAGTCGACACCTGGTACCTGGGCAGCCTCCTGGAAAAGTGAGGGCTCTGAGCCGAAGTCTGGGCAAGTCTGCGGCTTCCCTGGAGCTGCCTGAACTTGACAGCTAACAAGGGCTGTTGCTGCACAGAAGCCAGAGTGGGGACAGATTTCCTTCCAAGGCCCCAGGCTGGGAATATACCTGTCCAACAGGGAGCAGAGTCTACGGGGGACGCTTACTGCCTCAGCCCGATGGAGGCAGGGATCCGCGGGGTGGATGGCTCTTGTGGGCTGTAGTTCACCCTCAGATCTGCTGCCCACGCTTTGCCTGTTGTCATTTCTGGTCCCCCAAATGAAGAGTCAAGCGTCTCGTCAGGAACGCTGCTTCATTAATACGTAATGTGTGTCCCTGCCTGCCTCTGGAAGGCACTGCACACAGTCTCTGACAAGGGATGACCCCAGACAGGATCCAGCCCTTGGAGACGGAGGCTGCAGCAGCCAGACCATGGCCGGGTTGGGGGAGGCCCAGGCGGAGCTCGAGGGGGCAGGTCTGAGCAGGGGGACGGAGACCAGCCCCCAGACCCGGAAGGAGAGGAACAGTGTCAGGGGGTGGGTGGGAGTGAGGGCTATTTGAGGGACAGCGAGCGCGGTATGAGGCTGCATGCAGGCTGAGGCGGGGAACTGGGGCAGCCACCGTTCTGGCGTGTCTGCAGAGACCCACCCCTGCTGTCTTTGGAAACTGCTGCCCTGCGCTGCTCTGTAGGGACCCATGGGGAGGACCCTTCCATGGGCTACAGGAGTACCTCCCCTGGCCCTGGGATTGGCTCAGGGAGAGGCATGTGACCCAAGCTGGGCCAATGGGAGTGCAGCTTCCCCCCGCCCTGTGATTGGCTCAGGGAGGGCATGTGATCCAAGTAGGGCTAATGGGAGTGACTCCTTTTGGAGGGAACGTCTCCTCCTTACTCGGGTGATCCTGCACCTTCTAGGAAGGTCATCCTGTCTCCACCCAGGGACCCAGGAGAGGCGCCCTCTCCTCTCTAGCTCTCCACCTTGGCCAAGACCCTTAGCCCCTTGTTTTATTGTCCTCATTGGAAATGGGATTCATATGCCAACCTTGCAGGGCTGTTGTTGTCAGCCTCCCCAGACCCAGGATTTGAGCAGAGGCGTTGAGAACAGAGCTCAACAGCACTCTTCACCCAGGTTTTTCCTGCCCGCCAAGAGCTGTCGACCTTTAAATAAAATGGCTGCTTCTCAGTCAGAATTCAGCCCCCAGATTCCAGATGGAGGCTGGGTCTCCACCATCGCTGCGAGATTCATTCTAACCAAATCTTACGTCCTATTATCCTCGGTTGTGGGAGGGCTCGTACCCCCCCACCACCCCCCACCCCCCTACCACCCCAGGTTCGGGGGCTCTGGAGCCACAGGAAAGGAGTAGCTGGCAGGGGGGCAGACAGGCTTATTCAGTGATGCTGCGGGGACCACACGTGTGAGGCCCCTTTTGGGGACCAGGGAAGATGGACTTTAAGCAAACTCCATCCACGGAGGGGTCCCATAAGAGCTGAGAGCGCCAGCTCCTCTAGGAAGTGTGAGACCCGACCCTCTTCCCAAGGGATCTTCCCCCTCCCTGCCCTTTGCAGCCTCAGATCAGCTCAAATGCCACTTCCTCAAGCAATCGCCCCTGACTGCCCTGCCTGTGAGTTACTCTCTTCAGGCGCCTCTTTTCAAATCATCTTTAAACTCGATTCAACCTGGGGTGTGTGCTGACTTATTTATGGCCCATTTCCCCCTCCACTGGCTGCCCAACTCTGTGTGTGTGCCCGGAACCATGGAGAGGTGTGGAGTGGATGGATGAGGAGTGCTGCCGAGACGCTGCTCCGTGGAGCAGAGGACAGGTGCCTGTCCCCAGGTGGCGCATCAAGTCTTCGTCAGGCCCCATGTTTGTTCTCAGTTGCTCTTCTTTTCTTTGTCAGGGGCACCCAGGGGTAACTGCTCTGCATCAGGCCCTGTGCTGAGCCTTGTCTCACTGACTTCTGCAATAGCCCTCAGAGAGGTGGTGCTAACCCACTTTACATGAAGAGACTGAGGGTCAGGGAGGTGGAGCCAGGGTGCGAATCCAGAACATCCCTCTGCTTGGTCACCACTCGACACCCCAGGCTATCTGGGGCCCAGGGAGGAATGGCCACAAAGCCTCAGGGAAGCACTAGTGCCTGGTTGTGGGAAAACTGAGAAGGCTTCCTGGATGAGGCAGAGGTGAGAGGGGCCTGCATTTCCTGGTGTCACACCTTCTTAGCATCAGTTCCCTGGAGCTGTGATGGCAGGAGCAACAGCAAGGAGCCCGAGGGGCCTCGCCAGGTGGGATGGTGGCCAGAGAGAGCGACACAAGCAGGTCTGGGCCCAGAGGAGCCCGCTGCTGAATCCTCCCGAGGCACCGCCCTTCCTGCTAGAAGGAGGCCCCCAGAAGCCCCCAGAGTCTCCAGTGAAGAGCAAAGACACCCATGTCCACATACGTTCTTAGGGAGGGGAGGGTCAATAGCTGGTTGCTCGAGAGTGGGGAGGTCATTTGTCTCAGGGCTTCCCCGAGGTCTCCCTCACAGCCCCAAGCCCCCGATTCATATTCTGAGCCATGCCCGTGCCTTTGGCATCTTTGTACCCATTTCCCTGCGCCGTGTGCCCCGAATCCACTGCCTCTCGCCAACACGCCAGGAGAGGCTCAGGTGCCGAGCGGTCCCCCTCCTGCTCTGCATGAGCGGGACAGAAGCTGCAGCGTCAAGAACTCAGGGTTCCCATGAGCTCTAATGGACTTTTGGTCTGTTTGCCAAACACACCCAACTGTCCAGCCCATGGCACTCCAGCCAGGCAGCCCCCGGAAGCCTTGTCTCCCGCCCCAGCTGGGGCCAGGGGTGAAGGGAGAGGGCTGCACCGAGTCACCAGGAGGCAGAGCCATCGGCCCCCAGGCCTCATGAACGTGGCCGCTCTCGTGGCAAAAGCAAGGCGGCCCTCAGCCAGCCGGCGCGTCCTGCCGGGGGCTGTCAGCACTGAGGGTGCTTCCACGGGGCTCCTGGAGCCCAAACCTGCCCTGATGGCTTGTCCAGAGTAAATGCTGGCGGGGGAGCACCCACTCCCTGGCCCCCCTCCACAGGAGGCCCACAGACCACATGGAGCCAGGCTGGCGGTTCCTCAAAAATGAAAGAGTCCCCGTGGGACCCAGCAATTCTATCAGGCGTCGGGCCCAGAGGACTGAACGGTGGTCGAAGAAGCGCTTGTGCCTGAGCGTTCACAGCAGCCAAAAGGTGGAAACAGCCCACGACTGTCAACTGTCAACTGCTGAAAAGAGTAGCGGAATGTGGTCCGGCGCTGCAGTGGAACGTTATCAGGCCATAAAAAGGAACGAAGGCCTGACACAGGTCATGGCATGCACGGACGTCACACACATGCTCAGTGAGAGAAGCCGGACACAGAAGCCCACATGCTGTACGATTCCACAAACATCCGGAACAGGTAAATGCACAGAGACAGAAAGCAGAGTCATGGTTGCCAGGGGGCTGGGGGAGGAGCATGGGGAGTGACTGCTTAAAGGGTAGGGGGTCTCCTTTTGGGGGGATGAAAAGGTTCTGGAACGAGATGGTTGTGAATGTCCTAAATGTCACTAAGGGTACATCTTATGTTGTGTGTATTTTACCAAAATAAAAAAAGCTGGGGTGGGGGAGACCCACTGAGGCTGTCACTCAGAAGGTTCCAGCACAGCCCCCCGACCAACATCCAAGTTCCCACACCTGTGGACACAGGTGGCCTGTGAGCAGCACGGGGAGACAGCCTGAGGTCCTAGAACGGCCGCCCTGCTGGGAAGCAGCGTGTCCCCGGCCTTCACTCTGGAGACCCCCCGGGTGGCTTGCTAAAGACAGGGAGACAGCACGGCCCAGTGGACCTGCCACGCCACTGGCTGTGAGGACCTGACGTGATGGTGATGGGGGAACCCAGATTGTGGCTCAGGTGCTTTCGATTTAAGGCAAAAGGAGCAGCTGTGTGCTTATCCCCGAGGGACTGCGCCACAAACCCACAAACTCTACTGAGGGTCCTGCAAAACCTCCCATTTAGGCCAGAATGTCTCAACCTCGGCACTGTCGATGCTTCGCACCAACCGTTCTCCATCGTGGGGGGCTGTCCTGGGCAGGTAGGGTGTGGCCAGCGTCCCTGGCGAGCAGGTTCCACACCGGACTGTGGCCACATCACCATTCTAGTGGTTTCCCTTCCCTTTCTCCCGGCTCACAAGCTCTGCATCCCGGTAGCCCATCTTCCTGCCAATGCCTCATTCAGAACTAGACACGGCCTCTTACATTTCTTTCTACTCACCCGTCCAGGAAGGGTGTCATTTGCTCAGATCCAGAAAACACATATATCTGGCTGATGCCAGGCTCTGAGCCTCCCTGGGGAGGGGGTGATCTCAGCACATGAATCTGCCCTTGCTGGGGGACTGACATGGTTCCCTGCTCAGCACCCACCCCCAGCCCCCTCTCCACAGAGCCTCCTGTGGGCTCCTTCCTGGGAGCTGCTGGGGCGTCCAGGCAGTGACAGCTCCGCTGATGACCTCAGCCCCAGCCAAGCCTGCACTGTCCATCGGGGGAGCCCAAGTGATGGCTCCACTGCCTCCTAAGCCCTGTTATCAGTGGGTCAGTGACAGGGCTGCTGATAATGGCCCCAAATGACTCCAGAGGACTGGTTATGACCACTGAGTCGATAGACACTTGGGGGGGGGTGTTTGATGCACAGATGAGTGAAGGGACCCACACGGACCCCTAAATGGGAAGAGCCATTGCCCAGGCTGACGACAGCCAAGTGTCCTGTGTCCCGAGTCCAGGGAGATCAGCCAACGGGCTGCATGCAGCTGTTCTCAGGGCTCCTGGCAGAACTCACTGGTCAACCAGGACCATGTAATTCTGTTCCCCATCTTCTCCTGATGCCCCACCATGTCCTCCAGCCTCAGCTTTTACCATGCTCCCCTCTGTCCCTCCTCCCCAACCATGCCAGCCTTCCTTCAGCTCCTTAGATGCACTGTGTCTGCCCCTGCCTCAGGACCTTTGCACAGGTTGCTCCTTTTCTGAGTTAACTCCTGCTCATGCTTAGGTGTTACCTCCACCCACACCTGCCAGCCTGGATTGGGTCAACTTCCATAGCATGGACCCCTCTCTCTTCTTGGTAGCATTTGTCACCATTTCCATTTTATCTTTATTTGATTATTTGGCTAATATTTGTTTTCTCTGACATTGAGAGTCCTAGGAGGGCAGTATGTGCCTGGCACAGAGAAAGGGCTAAAAGGCCACTGGATGTGACACTAGATGAAACTTGAAGGGACCACGTCACGACCAAACAAATAACCAAAATGTTAGTCTAGTCTATTCCGGTTCTAAGAGTTCTGTTGGCAGGGGAAGGGTTCCGTGGCCAAATGCATTTGGTAAATGTTGCATATCACAACAAGTCTCAGAGAAGCACCCTAGGTGGGAGTGTACCAAAGGCCCTGAGAAGTCCTGCAGGAAGGAGGTCTGCTGCACCTCAGTTAATCCAGCATCTGCCAAAGCAATCTGACTGCTGAACACTTCAGTCTCCCCAACCCGCCACCACCAAAACAGCCACTGTGCTACCATGGTTGCTCCATAGGACACACTTTAGGAAAAGCATTTATGAAATAAACTTTCATAAAAATGGTCTATTAAAAATCAGCCCAGGGCTTCCCTGGTGGCGCAGTGGTTGAGAGTCCGCCTGCCGATGCAGGGGACATGGGTTCGTGCCCCGGCCCGGGAGGATCCTACATGCCGCGGAGCGGCTGGGCCCGTGAGCCATGGCCGCTGAGCCTGCGCGTCCAGAGCCTGTGCTCCGCAACGGGAGAGGCCACAACAGTGAGAGGCCCGCGTACCGCAAAAAAAAAAAAAAAAAAAGAAAAAAAGGAAAAAAAAAGTATCAGCCCAATGCAGTCCCAAATCAAATGTACCTGTGCTCCTCCTTATTCATGTTTTACAGTTATCTGATTTTCCCAAATAACTGAGAATTATTTGTACTGCTGTTTTGCATAAGCTATTTTAAAAAAACGAGAGAGGGAAGACAGCAGAAGCAAGAAGAACTACAATTCTGCAGCCTGTGGAATGAAAACCACATTCACAGAAAGATAAGACAAGATGAAAAGGCAGAGGGCTATGCACCAGATGAAGGAACAAGATAAAAGCCCAGAAAAACAACTAAATGAAGAGGAGATAGGCAACCTTCCAGAAAAAGAATGCAGAATAATGACAGTGAAGATGATCCAGGACCTCAGAAAAAGAATGGAGGCAAAGATCGAGAAGATGCAAGATATTTTTAACGAAGACCTAGAAAAATTAAAGAACAAACACCTAGAAGAATTAAAGAACAAACAAACAGAGATGAACAATACAGTAACTGAAATGAACAATACACTAGAAGGAATCAGTAGCAGAATAATTGAGGCAGAATAACAGACAAGTGACCTGGAAGACAGAATGGTGGAATTCACTGCCGCGGAACAGAAGAAAGAAAAAAGAATGAAAAGAAATGAAGACAGCCTAAGAGACCTCTGGGACAACATTAAACACACAAACATTCGCATAATAGGGGTTCTAGAAGGAGAAGAGAGAGAGAAAGGACCCGAGAAAATATTTGAAGAGATTATAGTCGAAAACTTCCCTAACATGGGAAAGGAAATAGCCACCCAACTCCGGGAAACACAGAGAGTCCTAGGCAGGAAAAACCTAAGGAGAAACACACTGAGACACATAGCAATCAAATTGACAAAAATTAAAGGCAAAGAAAAATTATTAAAAGCAACAAGGGAAAAATGACAAATAACATACAAGGGAACTCCCACAAGGTTAACAGCTGATTTCTCAGCAGACACTCTACAAGCCAGAAGGGAGTGGCATGACATACTTAGAGTGATGAAAGGGAAGAAACTACAACCAAGATTACTCTACCCGGCAAGGATCTCAGTCAGATTTGATGGAGAAATCAAAAGCTTTAGAGACAAGAAAAGCTAAGAGAATTCAGCACCACCAAACCAGCTCTACAACAAATGCTAAAGGAACTTCTCTAAGTGGGAAACACAAGAGAAGAAAAGGACCTACAAAAACAAACCCAAAACAATTAAGAAAATGGTAATAGGAACATACATACTGATAATTACCTTAAATGTGAATGGGTTAAATTCTCCAACCAAAAGACACAGGCTCGCTGAATGGATACAAAAACAAGACCCATATATATGCTGTCTATAAGAGACCCACTTCAGACCTAGGGACACATACAGATTGAAAGTAAGGTGATAGAAAAAGATATTCCACATAAATGGAAATCAAAAGAAAGCTGGAGTAGCAATACTCATATCAGATAAAATAGACTTTAAAATAAAGAATGTTACAAGAGACAAGGAAGGACACTACATAATGATCAAGGGATCAATCCAAGAAGAAGATAAATATATATGTATGTATATATGTATGCAAAATAGGAGCAACTCAATACATAAGGCAAATGCTAATGGCTATGAAAGAGGAAATCAACAGTAACACAATAATAGTGGGGGACATCAACACCTCACTTACACCAATGGACAGATCATCCAGAGAGAAAATTAATAAGGAAACACAAGCTTTAAATGACACAATAGACCAGATAGATTTAATTGATATTTATAGGACATGCCATCCAAAAACAGCATCTTAACACTTTCTTCTCAAGGGCACATGGAACATTTTCCAAGATAGATCACACTTTGGGTCACAAATCAAGCCTCGGTAAATTTAAGAAAACTGAAATCATATCAAGTATCTTTTCCGACCAAAATACTATGAGATTAGAAATCACATACAGGGAAAAAAATGTAAAAAACACAAACACATGGAGGCTAAACAATACGTTACTAAATAACTAAGAGATCACTGAAGAAATCAAAGAGGAAATCAAAAAAACCTAGAGACAATGACAACGAAAACAAAAACCTATGGGGTGCAGCAAAAGCAGTTCTAACAGGGAAGTTTATGGCAATACAATGCTACCTCAAGAAACAAGAAAAATCTCAAATAAACAATCTAACCTTACACCTAAAGGAACTAGAGAAAGAAGAACAAACAAAACCCAAAGCTAGTAGAAGGAAAGAAAATCATAACGATCAGAGCAGAAATAAATGAAATAGAAGGAAAGAAAACAATAACAAAGATCAATAAAACTAAAAGCTGGGTCTTTGAGAATATAAATAAAATTGATAAGCCTTTAGCCAGACTCATCAAGAAAAAGAGGGAGAGGACTCAAATCAGTAAAATTAGAAAAGAAAAAGGTGATGTTACAACGGACACCACAGAAATACAGAGCATCATAAGAGACTACTACAAACAACTCTATGCCAATAAAAGAGACAACCTGGAAGAAATGGACAAATTCTTAGAAAGGTATAACCTTCCAAGACTGAACCAAGAAGAAATAGAAAATATGAACAGACCAATCACAAGTAATGAAATTGAAACTGTGATTAAAAATCTTCCAACAGGGCTTCCCTGGTGGCGCAGTGGTTGAGAGTCCGCCTGCCGATGCAGGGGACACGGGTTCGTGCCCCGGTCTGGGAAGATCCCACATGCCGTGGAGCGGCTGGGCCCGTGAGCCATGGCCACTGAGCCTGTGCTCCGGAGCCTGTGCTCCGCAAGGGGAGAGGCCACAACAGTGAGAGGCCCGCCTACCGCAAAAAAAAAAAAAAAAAAAAAAAAAAAAAATCTTCCAACAAACAAAAGTCCAGGACCAAATGGCTTCACTGGTGAATTCTATCAAACATCTTAGAGAAGAGCTAACACCCATCCTTCTCAAACTCTTCCAAAAAATTGCAGAGGAAGGAGCACTCCCAAACTCATTCTACGAGGCCACCATCACCCCGATACCAAAACCAGACAGAGATACTACAAAAAAAGAAAATTACAGACCAGTATCACTCATGAATATAGATGCAAAAATCCTCAACAAAACACTAGCAAACAGAATCCAACAACACATTAAAAGGATCATACACCATGATCAAGTGGGATTTATCCCAGGGATGCAAGGATTCTTCAACGTACGCAAATCAATCAATGTGATACACCATATTAACAAATTGTAGAATAAAAACCATATGATCATCTCAATAGATACAGAAAAAGCTTTTGACAAAATTCAACACCATTTATGATAAAAACTCTCCAGAAAGTGGGCATAGAGGGAAACGACCTCAACATAATAAAGGCCATATATGGCAAACCCACAGCAAACATCATTCTCAATGGTGAAAAACTGAAAGCAGTTCCTCTTAGAGGAACTTATCAGGAACAAGACAAGGATGCTCACTCTTGCCACTATTATTCAACATAGTTTTGGAAGTCCTAGCCACAGCAATCAGAGAAGAAAAAGAAATAAAAGGAATACAAATTGGAAAAGAAGAAGTAAAACTGTCACTGTTTGCAGATGACATGAACTATACATTGAAAATCCTAGAGATGCCACCAGAAAAATACTAGAGCTAATCAATGAATTTGGTAAAAGTTGCAGAATACAAAATTAATGCACAGAAATATCTTGCATTCCTATACACTGACAACAAAAGATCAGAAAGAGAAATTAAAGAAACAATCCCATTCACCACTGCAACAAAAAGAATAAAATACCTAGGAATAGACCTACCTAAGGAGGTAAAAGACCTGTACTCAGAAAACTATAAGACACTGATGAAAGAAATCAAAGATGACACAAACAGATGGAGAGATATACCATGTTCTTGGATTGAAAGAATCAATATTATGAAAATGACTATACTACCCAAAGCAATCTACAGCTTCAAGGCAATCCCTATCAAATTACCAATGGCATTTTTTAAAGAACTAGAAAAATCTTAAAATTTTTATGGAGACACAAAAGATCTGAATAGCCAAAGCAATCCTGAGGGGAAAAAAACAGAGCTAGAGGAATCAGACTCCCTGACTTCAGACTCTACTACAAAGCTACAGTAATCAAGATACTATGGTACTGGCACAAAAACAGAAATATAGATCAATGGAACAGGATAGAAAGCCCAGAGATAAACCCATGCACCTATGGTCAACTAATCTATGACAAAGGAGGCAAGGATATACAATGGAGAAAGGACAGGCTCTTCAATAAGTGGTGCTGGGAAAACTGGACAGCTACATGTAAAAAAAGAATGAAATTAGAACACTCCCTAACACCATACACAAAAATAAACTCCAAATGGATTAAAGACCTAAATGTAAGACCGGACACTATAAAACTCTTAGAGGAAAACATAGGAAGAACACTCTTTGACATAAATCACAAATGGGACCTAATGAATCTTAAAAGCTTTTGCACAACAAAGGAAACTATAAACAAGACAAAAAGACAACCCTCAGAATGGGAGAAAATATTTGCAAACGAATCAACGGAAAAAGAATTAATCTCTAAAATATATAAACAGCTTATGCAGATCAATATTAAAAAAACAAACAACCCAATCAAAAAATGGGCATGGGGCTTCCCTGGTGGCGCAGTGATTGAGAGTCCGCCTGCCGACACAGGGGACACAGGTTCGTGTCCCAGTCCGGGAAGATCCCACATGCTGTGGAGTGGCTGGGCCCGTGAGCCATGGCCGCTGAGCCTGTGCGTCTGGAGCCTGTGGTCCGCAACGGGAGGGGCCGTGGAAGTGAGAGGCCCACGTACCACCAAAAAAAAAAAAAAAAAAAAAAAAAGGGCAGAAGACCTAAATAGACATCTCTCCAAAGAAGACATACAGGTGGCCAAGAGGCACATGAAAAGCTGCTCAACATCACTGATTATTAGAGAAATGCAAATCAAAACTACAGTGAGCTATCACCTCACACCAGTTAGAATGGGCATCATCAGAAAATCTACAAACAACAAATGCTGGAGAGGGTGTGGAGAAAAGGGAACTCTCTTGCACTGTTGGTGGGAATGTAAATTGATACAGCCACTATGGAGAACAGTATGGAGGTTCCTTAAAAATATAAAAGTAGAATTACCATATGACCCAGCAATCCCACTACTGGGCATATACCCAGAGAAAACCATAATTCCAAAAGACACGTGCACCCCAAAGTTCATTGCAGCACTATTTACAATACCCAGGTCATGGAAGCAACCTAAATGCCCATCGACAGACGAATGGATAAATAAGATGTGGTACACATATACAATGGAATATTACTCAGCCATAAAAAGGAACAAAACTGGGTCATTTGCAGAGACGTGGGTGGACCTAGAGACTGTCATACAGAATGAAGTAAGCCAGAAGGAGAAAAACGAATATCGTACATTAACACATATATGTGGAATCTAGAAAAATGGTATAGATGAACTGGTTTGCAAGGTAGAAATAGAGACAGAGATGTAGAGAACAAAAGTATGGACACCAAGGGGGGAAAGTGGCAGGGAGCAGGTGGTGGTGGTGGGAAGAATTGGGAGATTGGGATTGACATATGTACACTAATATGTATAAAATGGATAACTAATAAGAACCTGCTGTATAAAAAATAAATAAATAAAAAATGAAGCTCTGTGTTGGCAGCTGTGCGTAACATGGAGAAGTAGACCAATACTTTTCCTCCAGATGGTGAGGAGAAGAGTAATAGAAATGGTGTCTTGTTTCTCCTGTTTATTACTGGGGGTGATGATGGTGATAGAGATGGGTAATGATGATGTTGATGGAGATGGTGACGGTGATGGTGATGATGGCAATGACGGAGGAGGTGGTGATGGTGTTGGAGATGGTGATACTGATGATGGTGATGGTGATGGTGATACTGATGCTGATGATGGTGATGGTAAGCTTGAAAATCAAGTGGGCAGCTGACAGTGTAACAGAGATGCCACAGAGCAAGGTGGATCAGAGTCAATTCTGGGTCCAGAGTGCCTGGGTTCCAATCCTGGGCCTGCTATTTTCTCCCTTGTGATCTTGGGCAAGTTAACTTAACTTCCTCTCTGCCTCAGTTTCCCCATTGGTAAAATAGAGATACAAATAGTTCCTACCTCCAAAGTCTGGGTGAATTTTGAATGAGATCTTGTATGTGAAGCACTTGGACAGGATTTTGTCCATAGTAAGTGCTCAGTAGAATTCTTATGAGCCTTGTGGTGAGGTCAGAGCCAGAGGCTGGATCTATAAAAACTTTTACTTTTACTTTGGCGTTATCACATAGATAATTTCTAAAGTCATGGGGTAAAGGAATAAATGAGGGAAGAAAGAAAAAAAACCCCTCCAACTCTAGGATCTAAAAGTCAAGTGAGAAAAATTGACTCATGCTGTAAACATAAACATTTAAACTGTGGCTCTGAGATAAAAGAAATGGTCATTGTGTCCCAGGAGAAGCGTGGGGTTTGGAGAGACCCAACCTTTAAACATCCTGCTTGAAGAAGCCTTCGTGTTTAATCTGCCAACCCTCAGAAAATGTAGCTTCGTCTTGTAATCTTAGAAGGGTTAAGCCTGTTCTTATAATGCACGTGGCCCCAATGTTATTACACAATTTAATGGTTCCTTTTTAGAGTAAGTGGGAAGAAGGCTGTAGATGAAGAAAGCCTACAGATTAAAGGATTCTTTTTTCCCCCCATCTAAATATCCCTACAATTGGATTAAACTTGACCTGGATCTCTTGTTTGGCACTGGTTTACTATTTCTTATCAAGACCTCTTTTCTCGGAAGTTTTCACCCTGGTTAATTCCAAATAAATTAACGAGGTCAGTATTAGAAATATGAACACGTGCACATACAGACTCTCTAACAGAGGCAGACAGCTCAGCACGGGGAAGAAAATGATGAGAATTTCACCTCCTTAGGTAAGATCCATGACCCTGTAATGATACTCCCCAAGAGTCTCTATGTTTTAATTCCTTTCTGCCTCTCTACCATCATCAATGCCCTTAATTCACAGTGCAGGGGTGGGGGCAGGGGGAGGGAGAGCATCTTTTGTGTATCCTTATCCATCTCTATGAGATTCTGGAGCCGCTACTCACTTCAAGTCATAACAGTTATCTGTGAATCCAGCTACCCAGCAGCAACCCGCACTTGGCAAGGCAGCAGTGGAGATGCCTTTGGATGCATGATGAGACCACCCTGAGGTCCAAAGGAAAGCTGGCATGAAATGGAGCCCCAATCTGAGAGCTGCAGAGGACCATGGGATTTCTCCCCAGGGGACCTGTGGCTCCAGACATCTGCTGGAAAATCATAATGAGAAGGAAAACAAGCTGATGTGTTCAACTGTGGCAAACAGAGTAACGGTCCTTAGAGACTTGCCTTCCTCCAGCAATTGCTCCCCTACCCTAAGGACACTGTCTCTTCCAATCTTTCCAATAAAACACACCTTTTCCACCTAAGAAAGCTGCCCCACTACATGGCTCCACTGCAGAGTACTGATTGAGCCTTGCTTTGATGTAAATTTACTTCACTGAGAAGAGCATGTCTTGTTTTCTTAAGACTTTACGTGAACTGGCAACATAAATGTGCTACACGTATTTATTCTCATGCTGCCAAATATTTAAGCAGACATCAAGGGATTTAGCAATTCGGCTGCGTACAAAACACACAAATTCATGGTGAAAATATTATATCAACGATGATAAGCATGGGTTTAGGATGCCAATAGTTCTGAGTTCAAATCATCATTCCACTTATTAGTGTCCATGTGGACAGGTTTGATCTTTATCTGACTCTCTTCATCTATAAAGGGGTGACGGTACCTACTGCATCAAAACTGTCAAGAGGATTAAAAGAAAGATGTTTGTAATTTAGAATACTCATCATGGAAAGTGCTCAAGATATGGTGGTTGCAACTTCTTCCTTCTCTTCCACCACCATCACCGCCATCATCACCTCCTCCTCCTCCTCACATTACCATCCACCTTCATCACTGCAGCCATCATCATCACCATCATCCTCACCATCACCATCACCATCAAGTTCACCGTCATCATGACCATGATGACCATCATCACCCTCATCAACACCACCATCAGGAGCACCACGACCACCATCATCGCCTGTATTACCATTATCATCGCCTTCACAATCATCATCACCATTATATTCACCACCACCGTCATCCTCACCATCACTGTCATCAGCAGCACCACCACCATCCCCACGGTATGAGGGGCCCACCTGCCCCCGAGGAGGGAGAGCAAGAGATACAACGCATGAGTCACCTGACCGGGCTGAGAAGGATGAATGCGCCCCAGGGGTATATCCCCCAGGTGTATCCAAGCATAATTGGGGGGCAACAGAATAGAGTATCTGAGTGTTTTCACAGCTTGAGACTTTGTGCTTCTCAAGAAGGATTCTAGACATTGTGTCCAGTATCACAAGCTGCGGATGTGTAACCTGCCTGTGATGAATTAGAATTTTCTGTATTTAGTACCTTGAGGCCAGCGTGTTTGCAACTAGGAGAGTGTCAGATGGTCCAGGGAAGAAATTCTCTAGGTGTTCGGGTGGTGAGTTCAGCCAACGGGCCTGGGACACTGGACAGAGGCCTGGCATCTCTGCTCACCTTGATGAGGACCTCATACAAGTGACAAAAGGCCCCAGGAAAGCATTTCTGGATCCAGCAGGAGGCTGTGTGGGTGGGGAGCCACGGCCAGGGTGCTCACCTGGTGACACCTTCCGGGTGACCTGGGCAAATCCCCTCACCTTACTGGCCCTTTATGTCCTTGTCTGTAAGGTGAGGGTTTGGTGTGACTCTTACACATGCCTCTCCTGCCTCTATGATGATACAAAATGCAAATTCCAGGAAAAAAGAAATTGATGCACCTCAGCAGCAAGTGCATGTTTCTGAAGCTGGAGAAGTTTTTAGACCTGCTTTATTCCTCCTGGTGTCCCAGGTGACAGTGTAATCGGGAGTGACCGTCCTGTGGCATTCCCTGGATTTAACTCAGCTGGTTCCACCATAACTCCACCTGTGTTGTGGAGAAAGACCACTCGCCCTTTGCGGGTGGTGGTGAGAAAAGAGAACTTCCTGGGGAGGGTGAAGGGCTGGAAGACTGGAGCCAGCTTCCTGGAGCCGGGGACTCTGATCCCCACCCACGGTTACTTCTATGTGTCAACTTTGTGGGCCACGGGGGGCCCAGATATTTGGTCAAACATTCTTTTGGGTGTTTGTGTGAGGGCATTTTGGCTGAGATGACCATGAAATCCCTGGATTGTGAGGAAAGCAGATGCCCTCCCTAAGTGGGTGGGGCTCCTCCAATCAGCTGAAGGCCTGAGCAGAACATAGGACCAGCCTTCCCCAAGCAAGGGGGGATTCTCCAGCAGACGGCCTTCAGACTTAGTCCACACGGCCAGCTCTCCTGTGTCCCCAGGCTGCCAGCCCACACTGCTGACTTTGCCGTGAGCCATTTCTTTTTTTTTTTTTTTTTTTTTTTTTTTTTTTTTTTTTATTTTTTTTTATTTTTTTATTTTTTTATTTTTATTTTTTGCTTTATCACAAATTTAATCAGTTATATGTATACATATGTTCCCATATCCCCTCCCTTTTGCGTCTCCCTCCCACCCTCCCTATCCCACCCCTCCAGGCGGTCACAAAGCACCGAGCTGATCTCCCTGTGCTATGCGGCTGCTTCCCACTAGCTATCTACCTTACGTTTGGTAGTGTATATATGTCCATGCCGCTCTTTCACTTTGTCACAGCTTACCCTTCCCCCTCCCCATATCCTCAAGTCCATTCTCTAGTAGGTCTGTGTCTTTATTCCTGTCTTACCCCTATGTTCTTCATGACCTTTTTTTTTCTTAAATTCCATATATATGTGTCAGCATACAGTATTTGTCTTTCTCTTTCTGACTTACTTCACTCTGTATGACAGACTCTAGGTCCATCCACCTCATTACAAATAGTTCAATTTCATTTCTTTTTATGGCTGAGTAATATTCCATTGTATGTATGTGCCACATCTTCTTTACCCATTCATCCGATGATGGACACTTAGGTTGTTTCCAGCTCCGGGCTATTGTAAATAGGGCTGCTATGAACATTTTGGTACATGTCTCTTTTTGAATTATGGTTTTCTCAGGGTATATGCCCAGTAGTGGGATTGCAGGGTCATATGGTAGTTCTATTTGTAGTTTTTTAAGGAACCTCCATACCGTTCTCCATAGTGGCTGTACCAATTCACATTCCCACCAGCAGTGCAAGAGTGTTCCCTTTTTTCCACACCCTCTCCAGCATTTATTGTTTCTAGATTTTTTGATGATGGCCATTCTGACTGGCGTGAGATGATATCTCATTGTAGTTTTGATTTGCATTTCTCTAATTAGTAAAGATGTTGAGCATCCTTTCATGTGTTTGTTGGCAGTCTGTATATCTTCTGTGGAGAAATGTCTATTTAGGTCTTCTGCCCATTTTTGGATTGGGTTGTTTGTTTTTTTGTTATTGAGCTGCATGAGCTGCTTATAAATTTTGGAGATTAATCCTTTGTCAGTTGCTTCATTTGCAAATATTTTCTCCCATTCTGAGGGTTGTCTTTTGGTCTTGTTTATGGTTTCCTTTGCTGTGCAAAAGCTTTGAAGTTTCATTAGGTCCCATTTGTTTATCTTTGTTTTTAGTTCCATTTCTCTAGGAGGTGGGTCCAAAAGGATCTTGCTGTGATTTATGTCATAGAGTGTTCTACCTATGTTTTCCTCTAAGAGTTTGATAGTTTCTGGCCTTACATTTAGGTCTTTAATCCATTTTGAGCTTATTTTTGTGTATGGTGTTAGGGAGTGATCGAATCTCATACTTTTACATGTCCCTGTCCAGTTTTCCCAACACCACTTATTGAAGAGACTGTCCTTTCTCCACTGTACATTCCTGCCTCCTTTATCAAAGATAAGGTGACCATATGTCCGTGGGTTTATCTCTGGGCTTTCTATCCTGTTCCATTGATCTATCTTTCTGTTTCTGTGCCAGTACCATACTGTCTTGATTACTGCAGCTTTGTAGTATAGTCTGAAGTCAGGGAGCCTGATTCCTCCAGCTCCATTTTTCGTTCTCAAGATTGCTTTGGCTATTCGGGGTCTTTTGTGTTTCCATACAAATTGTGAAATTTTTTGTTCTAGTTCTGTGAAAAATGCCAGTGGTATTTTGATAGGGATTGCATTGAATCTGTAGATTGCTTTGGGTAGTAGAGTCATTTTCACAATGTTGATTCTTCCAATCCAAGAACATGGTACATCTCTCCATCTATTTGTATCATCTTTAATTTCTTTCATCAGTGTCTTATAATTTTCTGCATACAGGTCTTTTGTCTCCTTAGGTAGGTTTATTCCTAGATATTTTATTCTTTTTGTTGCAATGGTAAATGGGAGTGTTTCCTTGATTTCACTTTCAGATTTTTCATCATTAGTATATAGGAATGCCAGAGATTTCTGTGCATTAATTTTGTATCCTGCAACTTTACCAAATTCATTGATGAGCTCTAGTAGTTTTCTGGTAGCATCTTTAGGATTCTCTATGTATAGTATCATGTCATCTGCAAACAGTGACAGCTTTACTTCTTCTTTTCCAATTTGGATTCCTTTTATTTGCTTTTCTTCTCTGATTGCTGTGGCTAAAACTTCCAAAACTATGTTGAATAAGAGTGGTGAGAGTGGGCAACCTTGTCTTGTTCCTGATCTTAGTGGAAATGGTTTCAGTTTTTCACCATTGAGGACGATGCTGGCTGTGGGTTTGTCATATATGGCCTTTATTATGTTGAGGAAAGTTCCCTCTATGCCTACTTTCTGCAGGGTTTTTATCATGAATGGGTGTTGAATTTTGTCGAAAGCTTTCTCTGCATCTATTGAGATGATCATATGGTTTTTCTCCTTCAATTTGTTAATATGGTGTATCACGTTGAT
Source organism: Hyperoodon ampullatus (assembly GCF_949752795.1). NCBI lineage: Eukaryota > Metazoa > Chordata > Mammalia > Artiodactyla > Ziphiidae > Hyperoodon > Hyperoodon ampullatus. Next base: position 86,858,328 of record NC_136927.1, on the reverse strand, counting down.
TGATTTGCGTATATTGAAGAATCCTTGCATTCCTGGGATAAACCCCACTTGATCATGGTGTATGATCCTTTTAATGTGCTGTTGGATTCTGTTTGCTAGTATTTTGTTGAGGATTTTTGCATCTATGTTCATCAGTGATATTGGCCTGTAGTTTTCTTTCTTTGTGACATCCTTGTCTGGTTTTGGTATCAAGGTGATGGTGGCCTCGTAGAATGAGTTTGGGAGTGTTCCTCCCTCTGCTATATTTTGGAAGAGTTTGAGAAGGATAGGCGTTAGCTCTTCTCTAAATGCTTGATAGAATTCGCCTGTGAAGCCATCTGGTCCTGGGCTTTTGTTTGTTGGAAGATTTTTTATCACAGTTTCAATTTCAGTGCTTGTGATTGGTCTGTTCATATGTTCTATTTCTTCCTGATTCAGTCTTGGCAGGTTGTGCATTTCTAAGAATTTGTCCATTTCTTCCAGGTTGTCCATTTTATTGGCATAGAGTTGCTTATAGTAATCTCTCACGATCTTTTGTATTTCTGCAGTGTCAGTTGTTACTTCTCCTTTTTCATTTCTAATTCTATTGATTTGAGTCTTCTCCCTTTTTTTCTTGATGAGTCTGGCTAATGGTTTATCAATTTTGTTTATCTTCTCAAAGAACCAGCTTTTAGTTTTATTGATCTTTGCTATTGTTTCCTTCATTTCTTTTTCATTTATTTCTGATCTGATTTTTATGATTTCTTTCCTTCTGCTAACTTTGGGATGTTTTTGTTCTTCTTTCTCTAATTGCTTTAGGTGCAAGGTTAGGTTGTTTAGTCGAGATATTTCCTGTTTCTTAAGGTGGGATTGTATTGCTATAAACTTCCCTCTTAGAACTGCTTTTGCTGCATCCCATAGGTTTTGGGTCGTCGTGTCTCCATTGTCATTTGTTTCTAGGTATTTTTTTATTTCCTCTTTGATTTCTTCAGTGATCCCTTCGTTATTAAGTAATGTATTGTTTAGCCTCCATGTGTTTGTATTTTTTATAGCTCTTTTCCTGTAATTGATATCTAGTCTCATAGCATTGTGGTCAGAAAAGATACTTGATACAATTTCAATTTTCTTAAATTTACCAAGGCTTGATTTGTGACCCAAGATATGATCTATCCTGGAGAATGTTCCATGAGCACTTGAGAAAAATGTGTATTCTGTTGTTTTTGGATGGAATGTCCTATAAATATCAATTAAGTCCATCTTGTTTAATGTATCATTTAAAGCTTGTGTTTCCTTATTTATTTTCATTTTGGATGATCTGTCCATTGGTGAAAGTGGGGTGTTAAAGTCCCCTACTATGATTGTGTTACTGTCGATTTCTCCTTTTATGGCTGTTAGTGTTTGCCTTATGTATTGAGGTGCTCCTATGTTGGGTGCATAAATATTTACAATTGTTATATCTTCTTCTTGGATCGATCCCTTGATCATTATGTAGTGTCCTTCTTTGTCTCTTCTAGTAGTCTTTATTTTAAAGTCTATTTTGTCTGATATGAGAATTGCTACTCCAGCTTTCTTTTGGTTTCCATTTGCATGGAATATCTTTTTCCATCCCCTTACTTTCAGTCTGTATGTGTCTCTAGGTCTGAAGTGGGTCTCTTGTAGACAGCATATATATGGGTCTTGTTTTTGTATCCATTCAGCCAATCTGTGTCTTTTGGTGGGAGCGTTTAGTCCATTTACATTTAAGGTAATTATCGATATGTATGTTCCTATTCCCATTTTCTTAATTGTTTTGGGTTCGTTATTGTAGGTCTTTTCCTTCTGTTGTGTTTCTTGCCTAGAGAAGTTCCTTTAGCATTTGTTGTAAAGCTGGTTTGGTGGTGCTGAACTCTCTCAGCTTTTGCTTGTCTGTAAACGTTTTAATTTCTCCATCAAATCTGAATGAGATCCTTGCTGGGTAGAGTAATCTTGGTTGCAGGTTTCTCTCCTTCATCACTTTAATTATGTCCTGCCACTCCCTTCTGGCTTGTAGAGTTTCTGCTGAGAGATCAGCTGTTATCCTGATGGGGATTCCCTTGTGTGTTACTTGTTGTTTTTGCCTTGCTGCTTTTAATATGATTTCTTTGTGTTTAATTTTTGACAGTTTGATTAATATGTGTCTTGGCGTATTTCTCCTTGGATTTATTCTGTATGGGACTCTCTGTGCTTCTTGGACTTGATTAACTATTTCCTTTCCCATATTAGGGAAGTTTTCAACTATAATCTCTTCAAATATTTTCTCAGTCCCTTTCTTTTTCTCTTCTTCTTCTGGAACCCCTATAATTCGAATGTTGGTGCGTTTAATGTTGTCCCAGAGGTCTCTGAGACTGTCCTCTGTTCTTTTCATTCTTTTCTCTTTATTTTGCTCTGCATTAGTTATTTCCACTATTTTATCTTCCACCTCACTTATCCGTTCTTCTGCCTCAGTTATTCTGCTATTGATCCCATCTAGAGTATTTTTCATTTCATTTATTGTGTTTTTAATCGATGCTTGATTCATCTTTAGTTCTACTAGGTCCTTGTTAACTGTTTCTTGCATTTTGTCTATTCTATTTCCAAGATTTTGGATCATCTTTACTATCATTATTCTGAATTCTTTTTCAGATAGACTGCCTATTACCTCTTCATTTGTTAGGTCTGGTGGGTTTTTATCTTGCTCCTTCTCCTGCTGTGTGTTTTTCTGTCTTCTCATTTTGCTTATGTTACTGTGTTTGGGGTCTCCTTTTTGCCGGCTGCAGGTTCGTAGTTCCTGTTGTTTTTGGTGTCTGTCCCCAGTGGCTAAGGTTGGTTTAGTGGGTTGTGTAGGTTTCCTGGTCGAGGGGACTAGTGCCTGTGTTCTGGTGGATGAGGCTGGATCTTGTCTTTCTGGTGGGCAGGTCCACGTCTGGTGGTGTGTTTTGGGGTGTCTGCAGACTTTTTATGATTTTAGGCCACCTCTCTGCTAATGGGTGGCGTTGTGTTCCTGTCTTGCTAGTTGTTTGGCATAGGGTGTCCAGCACTGTAGCTTGCTGGTCGTTGAGTGAAGCTGGGTGCTGGTGTTGAGATGGAGATCTCTGGAAGATTTTCGCCGTTTGATATTATGTGGAGCTGGGAGGTCTCTTGTGGACCAGTGTCCTGAAGTTGGCTCTCCCACCTCAGAGGCACAGTACTGACTCCTGGCTCCTCAATTTGGGATGATTTGTTGTCTATTCATGTATTCCACAGATGCAGGGTACATCAAGTTGATTGTGGAGCTTTAATCCGCTGCTTCTGAGGCTGCTGGGAGAGGTTTCCCTTTCTCTTCTTTGTTCTCACAGCTCCCGGGTCTCAGCTTTGGATTTGGCCCCGCCTCTGCGTGTAGGTCGCCGGAGGGCGTCTGTTCTTCGCTCAGACAGGAAAGGGTTAAAGGAGCAGCCTCTTCGGGAACTCTGGCTCACTCAGGCCGGGCGGGAGGGAGGGGCACGGAGTGCGGGGCGAGCCTGCAGCGGCAGAGGTCGGCGTGACGTTGCACCAGCCCGAGGCGCGCCGTGCGTTCTCCCAGGGAAGCCGCCCCTGGATCCCGGGACCCCGGCAGTGGCGGGCTGCTCAGGCTCCCGGAAGGGCGGTGTGGACAGTGACCTGCGCTCGCACACGGGCTTCTTGGCGGCGGCAGCAGCAGCCCCAGCGTCCCACGCCCGTCACTGGGCTCCGCGCTTTCAGTCGCGACTCGCGCCCGTCTGTGGAGCCCCTTTAAGCAGCGCTCTTAATCCCCTCTCCTCGCGCAGCAGGAAACCAAGAGGGAAGAACAAGTCTCTTGCCTCTTCGGCAGCTCCAGAGTTTTCCCGGACTCCCTCCCGGCTAGCTGTGGCACATTAGCCCCCTTCAGGCTGAGTTCTCGCCGCCAGCCCCAGTCCTCTCCCTGCGCTCTGACCGAAGCCCAAGCCTCAGCTTCCAGCGCCGCCCGCCCCGGCGGGCGAGCAGACAAGCCTCTCGGGCTGGTGAGTGCCGCTCGGCACCGATCCTCTGTGCGGGAATCTCTCCGCTTTGCCCTACCCAGGTATGTGGGGAGTTTCTTGCCTTTTGGGAGGTCTGGGGTCTTCTGCCAGCGTTCAGTAGGTGTTCTGTAGGAGTTGTTCCACGTGTAGCTGTATTTCTGGTGTATCCGTGAGGAGGAAGGTGATCTCCGCGTCTTACTCTTCCGCCATCTTACCCGGAAGTCGAGCCATTTCTTTATAAGTCTCTTTCTTTACATCCGTCCACCCTACTGGCCTTGTTTCTCTGAAGAAGCCTGGATAATATGGCACCTTCTCTCCCTGCCACAATGGACAGGCAGATTGCACAGTGGGGCTGGCTGCTGGGTGGGTGAAGCGTGATCTTCAACCTGCTGCTCTGGCAATTTTACGTTCAAAGATCATGGGGGCATTGCAGCCTCCTGTTATGTCCGGGGTCCAACTGGGGGCAGGTGGCCCTGGTCAGTCAGGGAGGACAAGTGGGCTGCTGGACATTTTGACAAGCTCAGTGGCCTCTGGTCGGCCATGCTTGAAGCCCTGTGAAGCCCAGTGAAATCCCCTGTGGGGGACGTCGGGGCTTTGAGGGGACGCACCCTCCAGCGCTTCCTCAGAGGTGTTTCCACCCGCCAGCTCTGCCCCTGGGCAGTGCACAGAGGAGGCACCTCCGCACACCTCGGTGACTGACGGCTGAGCCGCGCCTCTGAGGGAGACCCTGGGAACTACGGGTGTGTCGGCCTCCTTTTTTCCTTTATCAGTTTTCATTTCAGCACCATAATAAAATTTCTGATAATCTAAACACGGCAGTAACTCTGCTCCGTAAAAATGACTGTCTCCTCACGTTAGTGCCGTCATCAGAGGTGCCGTAATAACGCTCACAACACGAGGCTAGATGGTTATTGTATTAAAATGAATAAATGACAAAGGTTTTTATTACATGAGTGATTTTTCTAGGCGTCAAGACGCTCTTTCTGTTGTACTCGCATAATGAACACATAATTCACCAGCACATTAGAGCACTGGCCTTGGAGTCTGAAGGCACAGTCACAGCAAATAAGTAAATTGTTAATGAGATGTTATCTAAAAATAAAATCGCAAAGCCCCACCTTCCTCCATTAAGAAGGAAAAAAAATTTCTAGTAACTTGTGAAGCCAGAGGAGTTGGGAAGGGACCTGCCGGCAGCACAGAACATGCCCTAGAACGTGCGCGGGAGGGTGGCCGATGCCAGTGAGTAAGCTCCCTTCTCCTTCCCTGCCTCCCACCGAAGAGGCTGGAATTTTGCCACCATTTGCTGTCACAGCCTCCCTTGCAGCCCAGGGTGGTCTGTAACCAGTATCTGAAGGATGAGACATGAAGGAAAGTCTGGAGGGGAAATCCTGGGATTCTTTTGCTTTCCTGACAACAAGCATGAAAAGATAGTTACTACTGTCGTTTCTTGAAGCGGAGAACACGGCAGGAGCACTGGCAGCCCCCTTTCAACCATGAGGAGACAAAAACAACAGCTATGGGCACCACAGCACGGTGGTGGTGGGGCTCGTGGAGCACGGTGCTCACAGATGCAGTTTCTCATCCGACCCTCGCGAGCGTACATGCATGTGTATCCGCATCAGCTGATTCTTTTGTGAAAGAAATTAGGAAAGGCTACGAGCACGTGGAGGGAGGGAGGAGGCCTCTACTTTCTACTTGGTTACTTTATGGAACTTCAAAAGAATTTTCTAAGCATGTTCACATATTACTTCTATTTAAAATAGGAGGCCAATGATGGGCATCTGAGTGGGGGTAGAAGCTGTTTTATTGTTCTTAGTTTATTTCTCTGTATTTAAAAAATCTAAGGAATGTTACATATATATATATATATATATATATATATATATATATATATATATATATATAATTTATTTATTTTGGCCGCGCTGGGTCTTAGTTGCCATATGCGGGCTTCACAGTTGTGGCATGTGGACTCTTAGTTGCGGCAATGCATGCGGGATCTAGTTCTGCGACCAGGGCTCGAACCCGGGCACCCTGCATTGGGAGCGCAGAGTCTTACCCACTGGACCGCCAGGGGAATCCCCGGAATGTTACATATTTTTAAAATAAACAATTCCTTTGCTGATAACCTTGCCAGCGGGTCACCCTCCCAGGCTAAAGGGCATCATGTGACCTTGAGGGGACCACGTACGCCTCCCCTGTGTGCACGCAGATCAGGACCCCATGCCTTCGGGCAGCTGCTCAGAACCCCGAGTTCATTACATTCAGAGCGATGGAATCAGGCCTCCTCTGGTTCAGGCAAAGCTAACGGGCATGGGCGTGGGGATGTGTGGGTCTCTTTCAGGTACGTTACTACGTGTGGCTCTAATGGTCCCAGATCGGGTGGATTTCTCTGCCCCTCAGTTGGGCAGGGACCCCCCCCCCACCCCACTCCCGTACAGCCCCCGCAGTGAGTGCTTCCTGGGGACCAGGCACCGTCCAGGCACCTGTGCATCATGGCCTCACCTTTCGCCTGTCCACTGTCCCTGGAGGCAAGGCTACTGCTGTCCCTGCCTGACCCATGTGGGCACTGGGGCCAGGGTGTTACCTGTCATCTATGGTGACACCGTGGGGTGACGGCAGAGGGACAGCTGCCCCTCAGGGAGGAGGTGGGGTTTCTCCTTGAGGTCGTGACAAGGTGAGCCTGGGCCTGACCACAGCCCCAGACCCTGGTTTCAATGTCTTCTTTCTCAGTCTTTAGAGCCCCCTTTGGCTGAGCCTGTGCCGTACAGCGAGGTGGCCTCTGAACACCTGAAATGTGACGGAGCCGTACTGAGTTTGCTCTCAGTAGAGGAAACACACTCGATTTCAAAGACTTAGTGCCAAAAAAAGAGACTGTAAGATATCTCAGCCAATGTTTTAAATATTGATTTCAACTTGAAACAGCATTTTTGGAGATGCTGAGTTAAATAAAATACGCTATTACATTTAATTTCATACCCATGCTCATAGCAGCATTATTCACGATAGCCAAGAGGTGGGGACAACCCAAGTGTCCATCGCGGGTGAGGGATAAACGAACTGTGGTCCATCCTGACAATGGAATACTATCCAGCTTTAAAAAGGAAGGGAATTCTGACGTGCACTACAACATGGGGGAGCCTTGGAGAGATTATGCTCAGTGAAATAAACCAGTCACAGGAAGAAAAATCCTATATGATTCCACTTCTGTGAGGTCTCTAGAGGAGTACATTCATAGAGACGGAAAGCAGAGTAGGGGGTTGCCAGGGGCTGGGGGCTGGGGACCTAGTGTTTAATGGGGGCAGAGTTTCAGGTGTGCCGGATGAGAACGGCTCTGGAGATGGAGGGAGGTGGTGGTTGCACACACTACAGATGTATTGTAAAGCCACTGAACTGTGCACTTAAAAATGGCCATGACTGCAAATTTTATGTCCTATGTCTTTGACCACAATAAAAAAATTAATTGCACATCTTCATTTCTACTCTTTTAAATGTGGCTGGTAGAAAACGTGAGTTACATACGAGGCTTGCATGTTATCTCTGGAGTGTGACGTCCTGAGAGAGGGAGGCCCCATACCACCCTGCATCTCTCCCCACAGCCCTGTGATGCTGTGGTTACTGGATTCGTGCTTATGTCTTTGGGTTTGGGTGATGTTTGCTTCCTCACGTCTCTCTCAGGTACACTGTACCCAGGTCATAGGGGGGCCCACTAAATGTTCTCAAATTTGAACTGAATTATAAGATTTTTTTCCTTTCCTCTTTCAAACTGCAAACCCATACTAAGGATCACAGCAAGCACAAGAGTGGGGCTGAATCACGGGATCACAGAGCCAGGAGGAGGTGGAGCTTGAGGTGGGTGGTTCTGGTGCTTTTGCGACAGCTACAAATCCTAGAATGAAACACGTCTGCACACGAGCCCAGTGCCCGGCACATGGGGGCCCCAGAGAAATGGCAGCTATTTCCAAGGCCCAGTGCCCTCAGGACCCTAAGTGACCTTGGGGTTCTCTGGGGAAGGCAAAGCTTGGGGGAGATGAGTGTGAAGACAGGATGGAGTTGGGGGAGATGGGGACCCCCAAGTCTGAAACAAGGTGCAGCCAAGGGGATGAAGGGAGGGGGAGGGAGGTCAGAGACATTCCCCAGAGAAAACCAGCAGATCTGGTAGGAGAAAGGGGACCCCAGATTCCAGGAGCCGGTGCCCCAGGAGTTTGACCCCCAGCCTTTCTGCCACGGCTCAAGGTCACAGAGTCAAATCGGTAACACGTGTCCCCAGCCTGGCGGTCCTGTCCCCGAGAACCCAGCGTGCATTGCAATAATAGCTAAATAATCAAGCCCACCCCCGCCCCGTAAATGAATATGCATTTCATCAGTACAACTGAAATAGCTCCTTTAGAAATGTCTTTCCTCCCCTGAGCACACAGGGCTGGGAGAAGGTTGGTAATTATACGTGTGTCACAAGCAGTCCCAGCCCGGCAGGGGGCTTAGCGCTTCATATAAATTATACCAATCAGCAGCGGAGGGAAAAAAGCCCACAGGGGGATGGAAAGTGGTGCTTTCTCCCAACCGATGTACACAAGTACTAGATCCTGGCGAAGCAGCGCGGGGGGCGGGTGGGGGGTGTTGTCAAACCGTGAGACTCGCGCTCCAGCTCGGCCGCCGTCAGAAACACAGACGACCCTCTCGATGGTGTATTTGGAGGAGATGCGATCCACCACAGGGTTAAGGGGTCTCCGGAATCCAAATGCATCTGGAATCTTCCTCGGGGTGGGGAAAGGATGACGTGCTTTCATACGTCTGAGAAACGAAGAGCGGGTGCAAATACCAATACGCTCTTGGTCTCTCTCTCCGGGTCCCCCTCTCAGAAGGGGACAGTTTCAAGGCCAATGCTGTTTCCCTGCGGCTGCATCTGACACTCCTTCACGTTCGCTCATCCTCAGTCCCTAACGGGCCTGGCCAAGATGCTCTGCAAAGGAAGGTCCTGCTGGGAAATGGAGATGAAGTCCTTGCAGGTCCAAAGACCCCAGACCTCAGAGGTGGGGCTGAGGACAGCGGAGGGAACCCAGAGGCCCATCAAGGCAGGAGAAGGCAGCAGGGGGCATCTGGGTGCAGCCACGGGGCTCCTGTTACAACGCCAACCTCAGGAAGTTCCGCTGGGTCTCCCAACAGCTCTACCTTCTTCATCCTAAGCAGCCCTACCAGCAAAGGCCATGAGCAGGAGAAGCTTCCGAGAACCCACGGCTATTTGTGTCGTTAATTAGGATGACACGCAAGGATTCTGCTTGGATTACTGGGAGTCTGGGCACCTTCCGGTCCTGGGTCCCCAGGAGATGCCCCTGGGGTCTGGAATGCGCCTAGGCCCCTGCAGGACCTGGGGCCCTTCCTGAACGAGCTGCTGCTGTGACGTTGAAGTCTCTTACGGAAACAAGTGCAGGTGGCAGAGACGGGGGTTAGGAACGAGCCCAGACTCCCTGGTGGGAACGGACGGTGTGGGGAACCAGAGGACAGCCTGTGGGAGAGGCTCCACAGGTCCCTCAGGCCGGCGAGGTCATGACCATGCCTCCGGGGAGTGACCGCACCCGCTGTCAGCTAGGAGAACTTCTGCCCGTTGTCAAGCTGGGATGGCCAGGGTTATCCCCACAATTCTTCCAGACTCCACCAGCTCCCACCTGCCTGGGGACAGATTTCCGTCTCTCACCAGCGGCTCACCGACTGCAGGAAGCCAAGAGGTCACATTTGGGCTTAAACAGTCATTTGCATAAGTCCCGAGAAGCTGAGGGCATGGTTTCCATCTATAATAGCTGCTACTTTTCATGTCTCCGGTTGGCAAAAACATGGCCTCTGTTATTATAGAAATTAACATCCCACAGGATAAAAGAAAATAAATTTGGTGTTTAAGGAAGTGGAAAGTAGAATTTTCCATCCTTTTTCGCCGAGAATCCCAGCCGAACGCTGCCATCAGAGTTGCTACTTTTGTATTTAGAAAATCAGGGAGCGGGTGAGATAGCTGTCCGCTCTGCTGAGTATTTCACCCCCTGAACATTAGGGAGGTGTTGTTATCGGGCAAACGAGGGTGAAAGCAAACAAACACGTTACGTGGATTTTCAGGTTGGGAAAGTGGCCGCCCCTCCCTCAATAACCTCCCCGCCCCCTAGCTTCCTTCCTCCCAAGGCTGCTGCAGAACAAGCTCCCACATCACAGCTCGGGCCCCCGACTGCCCTTCCGTGGGACTTGTGCTCCAGAGAGAAGCCTCACCAGCCTCCGGGAGGACCCCCGGGGGCCGCCCCGGGAAGCCCCCATCTGCTCCCCAAATGGAGGCGCCCGAGTCCCTAGGTTTTAGGTGACTTCAGGCTCCTCTGTGCCGAGGCCAAGAGAAATTGCTTCCGTAAACCTCTTTTGTACATGAGAGAAGTGGGAGTTTAAAAAATCAGCACAGGTATCCCAGGCAGCCAGGAGAACCAAGGACAACCCAGTTCCCAGCTCCAAACCTCCCCTGCTGTGAGCCTCCATTTCTGTCCGGGGCGTGTTTTGCATTCAATAATCTGGGGTTAACAGTTTCAAAGATTTAGAATCAGAAAACCAGTGTTCCTTCGGTTTATTTTCCTTCTAGCTTGGAATCCCCTGGCTGCGGCCTCCGAGGACGGAGAATGTAACCGCTAAGCTTTATGAAGTCCTCCACCCCGCACCCCTTTGCTGCAAAGATAGATTCCACTCTGGGGGGTTCACCGGGGTCTTCAGGGCTCCTGAGTACGAGGAGTTTGATTTCAGACCGTTTACCCTCCAGAAGTCCAAGAGTGAGGCCAAATTCCGTTGTATCTCAGAGCTTTCCTGCACTGATGGGGTCAAGATCAGGTCAGGAACTCTGACTGTTCTGGAAGCAGAAGTGGGCCACCCTCCCAGCTCATGAGGACAGAAGCTGCTGGAATTGCCACAGGGGCCCCTCCTGGGCCTGGCTCAACACCCCAAGGTCACAAAGCGTGGTGCGCAGGACGTGTGGCCTCACTGCCCTGGGCGGGGGCTAGGGTAGGGGGTGGCCTGGGTGTGCCGTGGCACTGCGACCCCATCCATCACGGCCTCCCCTGGGAGGAGGTGTCAGGCCGGGAACCACGGTGTCCGGGTCAGAAGGACTTCTCAGGTCATGTGGCACGAGCCCTTTCTGCCCCGAATCCTTCTCTGCCCCCTGCCCTCGGACACGTGCTATGTCCAGCTCACACATTCCTGTGAACTCAAGTGCACCCAGGCTGCAGAATTTCCTGGCATTCAATCAATTATTTCAGAGGTCCCGGGTTGCTGCAAAAGCAGGCACAGGATCCTCTGTTTACGGACTGGAACAAATCCCAGTTTCAGGAGCTGCCCTCCCAGCGCCCGCACCTGTGCTCACACGGGCATGGGAAAGCCGTGTGTGCCGCAAAGGTGCCTTGGGCCGCTGGTCAGGGGGGGGCCCTGCGGGGAAGTGGGGGGCATAAAGGAGCACTGACCTCCACTGGTGGGGGGGCTTCAGGCAAAGAAGTGTCAGTGTTAATACCGCTCCACGCGCAGCGGGGCCCCAGGGGTGAGAATGTGCTTCCTTCCAAATGTTCACTCGGGAGCAGGTGCCTGGCCCGGAGGACTCGCATTCGCTGCTGATTTCATGCTCATCAGCTGACACGGAAGATGCTCGAGCGCTGGGATGAGCAGACCATGAATTAATGAGGGGACCACTTACAGACTCGCCAACATCTTAGCAATGTATTTACCGGTATATGCTTCTAACGGGGCTCATTTTCTTATCACCGCCAAGCAGGGTTTAATTGCACACTGCAAACAGTCTCTCGAAACGGGGGCTTCGTCTTGGGTCTGTTGCACAAGGGAGTTTTCTGCCAGTTATTTTGGGAGCTTCCAGCTCATCAGTGAGAGGCGGCAGAAACCAAACAAAACAGCTGTGAGGATGCGGCTCCCAGGGCAGATCAGCAGCCTCGGACCCTGGGGAGGGTCCCAAGGATTGCTCAGCTGGCCTGGATTCCAGCCCTGCCCCTATATCCTAGCTGTGTGACCTCGGGCAAGTGACTGCAGTCTCTGTGCCTCACTTTGCTTTTCTGTGAGCTGAGGTGACAGGGTGCAGGTGAGAAGAGATAATTCCTGGGATGTTCTTGCGGGTGGGCGGGGGGTGGTCAGTCCTCACCCTGTCTGTGAGGCGGGCCATTACTATCCCCATGTTACAGGTGAGGAAGTGGACCCAGAGGGGCAGGCGGGTGGCCCCCAGTCACACGCTGGAGGGGCGCCTGATGTGAACCCAGAGCTCCAGCCCCAGATGCTGAGCCCTACCCATGCCGTGGGGGGCTCTTCTGGCCCACAAGCCGCGTGTCCGTGCCGCGAGCGATAGGGGCCGTGCTGGAGCATCCATGGCAACCATCATCCACCGTACTGGAGAGGACAGTCGGCCAGGCTCTGGGGTCCCCAGGCAGCCAGGGAGGAGGTCCCCAGGGAAGGGAGTCACACTACTGGGTGGAGGAAACGAAACAAAGGCTGGCAGGAGCCAGGAGAGGCTGGGTGCCGTCCCTGTCATTGTGGGCGGCCGGAGTCGGGTGGACCGGGCATGCAGCACTGGCGGCTCCTCTGGCCCAGGTGCTGGGGCGAGGGTGCCAGGTGCTCCTGATGCAATGTTCACACTACAGCTTTGGAAGCAGATGGGCCTGGATCTGAAGCTGCTGCCTTCCAGCTATGTGACCTTGGGCAAGTGACTAAGCCTCTCTGATCCTCAGCTTCCTCATCTGTGAAAAGAGAAGGGTCACAGGGTCCTCATGGAGATACTCACTCCATCTGACCTTGGGAGATGGGAACCAGGTGAAAGGCGCAGGTGAGGCACAGCACTTGGCCCCTGAGCACCCCAAAAAGAGGACACCGTTATCGCCAAGAAAACTCCTTGAGGGAACGAGAAGCCGTGTGGGTTCCCCAGGGCGTGCGGCTTGGGTGGATGGGTAAGAACCCAGGCTCATTAGCGGATTGACGGGAGCGAGGCTGGGGGCCTCTGAAGTGCTGGAGGGAGCTCAAAGCACATTTTAAACATTCCCCTTGCAATCTTGTTTACTCTGTTAATTCTCAAAACTGAAGGGGTTTGCCAGGGACGTTAGAAATTCTGTTTGAAATCTGCAGCAGCAATGATTTAAGATGGCTCTCCTTCTATTGGGGCAGGAAGGCGGCACACATGACTCTGGGTCGGTCTCTAGTCTACGCTGGCGCCTGCAGCCCCTGGAACCCAGGCACAGATGGCCGCGGTGGCATCCTGACTCGCGGTTTGGGCCCTCAGAGCCGTCCTGCTGGTCAGCATGTTAGGTCCTGTTTGTTACCAGGATGCTGTTCCCAGTCTGTTTCTGCAAGTGTAGTCGACCTGCCTGAAGAGGCCCTTCTCTGCTGTGACGGCCTGGAGTGCAGAGCAGTGGCTTGGAAGCTCTAACACATCTGCGGTGTGGTACATGGGGGCGGTGGAGGAGGCCCGGTGCATCCTGCGCATGATGCAAACCCTGGGACGTGCACACGTCCAAGTCCTAACTCCCTGGACTCCCCCAAAGGGCTCGGGTCAGTAATGAACCACCTCTACCTAAACACAAAGGATATCTGTCGGTTGGTGACTGAATTATGCACCAAGCGTGGGGAATGTTCTCATCACATTTCAGTGCTATGTTTGGGATGGTTTGACTTAAGATCTAGGCCACGTGGGGCAGGAGAAATCCTCTTGGGACGTTGGAAAACACACCAAAGAGGGAGGCAGAGGCCCGTGGAGCTGGCGCTCTGCCAGGAGCCACCTCCCTGGGCAGTGGCCTCTCCTCCAGCTGCTGGAAGGGGGGCTGGGGAGCTGCCCTTGGCCAACGGAGCCCCCCTCCCACGGAAAGTTACTGCTCCCCACCCCGGCAGCCATGGCCGTGACTGCCGTGGAGCACGAGGGCGGGCAGGGCTGGGGGGCAGCTCTCCTCCTTGGCTGCCGGGACCGGGCTGAGGCTGGTCTCCAGCTGAGACCACATCCCTGCTCGGCTTCTTCCCCTGCTCATCCTGCTTCCCTGCCTCTTCTCCTGATAACGCTCCCCCCGCCTTTACATGCACATAAGCCCCAGCCAAGTGGAAGCAGCCCCCTGGAGAGCAGATGAACTGAGAAGGCCTGAGAGGCCCCCGGCGGGGGAGACCGCTAAAGACACGAGGGTGGGTGGATGGACGGCAGAACCACCAGGGCTTCGATGCAAAGCCCAAGTTGAAAGTCTTGAGGACAGATGGCTGGGCCGCAGGCTGCCGGGGAGGGGCCCCTGCATGGGCAGCTGCTGGGTTTCTCGATAGGACGGTGGTGAGGCCGGGGCCCCAGGAATCTCAGGACCTCTCAGACTGGGCAACAACCATTTTCCAATTTGCTTTTCCATTTTCAACCAGTTGATTCCATTTGCTTTGCTCATTGCTGTGTGGTGAGTGTCCTTTTCTCGTCGCAAAAGCATAAAAGCTATTTATTGGTTTCTCTTGGCTTCAGATCATCCAAAGTCTGATCTTTATTACAGGCGAGTAATGGTCACCGCGCTCCCTCCTGGGTGATTTTGTGCGAGTCAAGCACGCGCACTTATTCACAACCTTGAATGAAGCCATCCTGAGATGCCGGGAGTACGGATCCCGCGTCTCAGGAAAAACTCGTTTCTTAAGCCTGAGTCGTTTGGATATTTCCTCCAGCAAATTTTCACTTCCACCTGGATCACATCCTCAGCAGAAGTTGTATTTTTTTCTCCCTAAGAGTTTGGGGATGTTTGCGGTTTTTAGAAATGTGCTTTCTGTTGTGTTCCTCCGGAGCGGCGTGCCTGTCAGGCAGGAGCCGGGCCTGCTGATGAAGCAGCTGTCAGCACATCACCGCCGGTTTTGCAGGGATGAGGCGCATGAGCTCATGTGACTGACTTCTTTCCAGCTCCCGTTACAAATGTGGCATAATTTGCAGAGCAAGATAATGTCAGGATCTCCAGCCCCCAGCGAGCCCAGCCTAGAAAGTGCAGAGGCCACATGCTCTGTGGGTCACACCCTGGAAAGCAGTGTGGGAGGGGGGCAGCGGTTCTGCGGAGAAGCTCTGAGGCCCTGGGGGGTGACCCAGGCGTCCAGGGTTGGGAAGTTCTCAGGAACGGTGGCCCTGCTTGGTTCTGCAGAGAACGGATGATTTCAGAGTCAGATGTGTTTACAGCCTTTGGGGTTGCTCTGGGGTAGGCAGGGGCCTGGGGAGGGGGCTTGGCAGAGATGGAAGAGAAGGGGATGGGGGTGCGGCAGGGAGCCCAGGGGGGACACACACAAACCCTGATCTCCAGCGGGAGCGGCTCGGTTTTTATGATTCCTGACAACGCCTGTTGAGTGAACAGAGGCGGGTCACAAATTGGGTCTGAGAATCCAGGCCAGGCACGTGCCCCGGGGCAGGTTGTATTCAATTTCTATTTGATTACGACCTCGAGTCGTGGGATTGTGGGGTGTCATTCAATTTCATTTAAAAAATGGGTTTTGAGCGAAAGTAGGAACATAACGTTTCTGTGTCACTACAGTTCAGAGTTACGGTGAAATATAGTCTAGAAAAACTCGTCAAGTTAAAGAGAGAGCTTTGAATCTGGCTCAGCGTTTCTATTTGAAAGACAAATTCTTTTTTTTTTTTAAATAAGGGGTTTTTAGATTTCATTTTATTTTATTGCTTTGCACAGCAATTCTCTCTTATTGTGGTAAAAAACACACAACGTTAAATCTATTATCTTAACCATTTTTACGTGTATAGTTTACATAAAATTGTGTTAAGCACATTTGCACTGTTGTGCAGTAGATCCCTATAACATTCCTATCTTGCAAAACTGAAACTCTGTACCCACTAAACACTAATTACTCTCCCCCTCCCCCTCCACCCTTGACCGGAGTCAGTTTTTGCTGAAAAGAATACTGGGGGACTTCCCTGGTGGCGCAGTGGTTGAGAATCCGCCCGCTGATGCAGGGGACATGGGTTCGAGCCCTGGTCCGGGAAGATCCCAAATGCCGCGGAGCAACTAAGGCCATGCGCCACAACTACTGAGCCCGCGCACCTAGAGCCCGTGCTCTGCAACAAGAGAAGCCACCGCAACGAGAAGCCCGCGCACCGCAACGAAGAGTAGCCCCCCTCCCCGCAATTAGAGGAAGCCCGCGCGCAGCAACGAAGACCCAACGCAGACAAAAAAATAAATAAATAAAAATAAAGAATACCGGGAACTACAAGCCAAACCACTACAGTACACATCGGGGCCAGAATGATGATAGAACAGTAACAGCTACAACACAGCCTCCCCTGCAGGGCCGTGACGATGGGTGGATTTCAATCAGGCCTGAATCCTCTCCCCACACCTCTGCATCCGCTGTCCTCTCCCCTTCCCTGGGGTCAGCCCGCATCTTGCTTGGTCAGGGGCCGTTAGCGACGGGTCTTCGCCGCCCTTCTGCTTCTCTGCTTCTGTCTGGAGACCCTGCTGGAGGGTGGAGGCCCATCCCTGCAACCCCAGCCAAGCCCCCAGGCACGAGCAGCAGTCCCCGGGGTTGTGCAAAAATATTGCCGCAAGAGACGCTATGGTCTTTTCAGATAAAACCCACCTGTCTCCCTCCCCTCCTAAAATCCCCACAGATCCCATGAGACGTGGGACGACGTCCACACGCCTCCCCTCAGCCTCCGGGTTCAGTCGAAGGCTCCCCACCGCTGCCCTCCAGCCTCACTGCTCTTGCCCCCTGGACGCCCGTCTGTCTTGTGTGTTGGTTGTAACGTCTGCATTCAAGGTTCTGCCTTGTCCCCGAGGAACCCAGCCGGGAAGAACACAAGACACAGCACAACACAAGGACACAGGGTCGGAGAAGGCCTGCTTTCTGTCGCAAGTCCTCACGCGCTAAAACACGAGTTCCCTCTCTGGCCTCCTCATGCGTCATCTCCAACTGGATCGGGCTACACCTCCGCGTGCACCAGCTTCTGCCTCTCCTCCTCTGTGCAAATGCTAATTAGTCCTGGTGTCACGGACGCACGGATACAATTACACTCAGTCATCGGCACTCGGGGACCTTGATCACTGAGAAGAGGTCCCTCATTTCCAGGTGCCTCTGAGTTGGGGATCGGCCTTAGTTATGTAAACGGTGAAGATGACAGGTAAGGGTGTCTTCCTGGGTGTCATTTACAATTCACCACAACACTGAACACCCTAGATTAATTTGATTTCTGAGCTGTGCTGACATATCACACCCACTGTTTGTCCAGCCCGCCAGCCCTGGAAAGACAGGCTGGTGATGACAGCACATCATTCTTAGAAACACTTCTGCATAGTCGAAGAAAAGGGAGAAGCCTCATTTGGCGGAATCGATCATACATATTCACCCCAAGCTAAAGGTCTCAAGCCGGCAGGACCACTCACCACACGGCGGCCGTCACTGACCCTGGCATCTCCCAAGTGGTGGCGGGTGCCTCCCTGCTGGGGCTGGAGATGGTTTTCGGTGGTGGATGGACAAACACTGCCTTTAAACAATAACATCATTTTGCTGCCATTTTTTTGGGGGGTCTGTTCTCCTTAGGCCTAGTGATGGGGGCTTTTCATTAGACAATGGTTACATAAAATGTCCTTTAAAATAAACTTATTTCATATGACAAGTGAGTTTATTTAAGTGACACCATAGGGAAACAGCAGCATATGTGGTATCTGACCAAAGGCAGAAAGCGTGAAGGTGAGTCGTGAAAGACCTCCCCCACTCCCTGGCTGTCTCGACCCTGTGGCTCGCACGCTGACGGTAAACAGGGAAGCCGTAGGACAACAGCTCACACTTCAGAGGCAAACAGTAGGCTTCAAACATCAGGAGTGAGAAGTGATAACTGAGAAGCTGCTCTGAGGCACCGAGCTGGTTGCTCTTCTGGTGCAAATCACATTAGGAATGAATTCTGCATGTATCCCCTTAATGTTCCAAGATGCGTGGGCTCTAGGAGGGGCAAAGCCGGGACCGGAGGAAACCCCACACAACATTAAGATCTAGAGCTGGTCCTTAGTGTGCCCACGGCCTCAAAATGAGGTCTAAATGGAGGCTTTTTCTCTCACTACTGGGTACAGTGGTTATAAATGTGTCTTTGCACGGAGGCTTAGCTGTATTTTTTGCAGCTGGCATTGCTGCATTTGAAACAAGGCCAAGAAAACAGATGTACCCATTAGGTTTGAAATCAGAGTCACGATTCTGGAAGCGCAGACTCCCAGGTGACCGGCGGAGACACAGCGTTCGTGACCCAGGGCTCTGCGGGGTGAGTGCTCTCGCAGCCCTGCCTGCACGGTGGCACCTGTTCCCTTAGCCATCTGGGCAAGTTTCCCAAGCCACCGCAGCCACGACCAGTGTGTGGCCACAGGTGATCTCCCGGCGCCTTAAACGGGGCAGGAGTACATCTCGTGGCCTTTGTCAGTCTCGGGCGCGCTCCTGTTTGGATCGGGGCACGCTGACTGATCGGCCTTTTTCACCCTGGGGTCGTGCCCCACCCAGCACAGCCCAGTCCACCCAGCATGGTTCTCGAGTGCCCCGTGCCTGCATCCCGCCATGCCCGCCAGCCCACCACTGCGTGGATGTGATTTAACCTAATGACAGATGACATTACTGGCTGTGAGCTTTCTGGCTTTACTGAGCAACTCCAGACATCCTGGGGGTTGCTAAAGTGCTATGTGCAAAATCCCTGGGTATCTGGTCATTCTCCTGATACGAGACACTTACCCGGTTTGTTCCATCGTGTCCGTAATTTCTCATCATGTCTTGTCCTCTTGCTTCTGTTTATTTTCCTGGACACTGTTTAGGTCATTACTGTGTGGCTACTTCACACAAATATCGCAGTGTGTGAGATCTGCCTGTGGCAACCTTCCCTCCTGGATGGCGAAGTCGCCAAACTGCAGGCAGGGGCCCGGGGACCTCGGGGAGGAGAGGGAGCGGACGGAAGGGAGTTTCTGGAGCCAATCAGTTTGGCCTGAAGAGCCTCAAACCCAGACATGGCTGGTATCCTGACCCCCGACACAATGTCATCAGAGGCTTGGAGTCAAGTCCACAGCACAGAAAATCCTTGTCAACAGCCTGACTGTTTTAAGAGCCCCCCGCAACCCCCGTCAAAGACACCAGCTGGGCAGAGTGAGCCTGGCCCCCCCGCAGTTCTGGAAAACAGCGACTGTGGCCTTGACGATACCCACTGTTTCTGCCAACATCACCCGCTTTCTTCCCCGAGGCGGCTTCTCCCCACCAGCCACTCCTCAGCCTGGCGATCCCACCAGGCACCTCCTGGGCCCTCCCAGAGCTACCCACACCCCAGCAGTACTAAAGCTGGGCGGGTGTGGTGTGTGTGTGGTGTGTGTGTGGTGTGTGTGTGTATGTGTGTGTGTGGTATGTGTGTAGTGTGTGTATGTGTCTGTGTGTGTGGTGTGTGTGTCTGTGTGTGTATATGTGTGGTGTGTGTGTGTGGTGTGTGTGTATGTGTGTGTGGTGTGTGTATGTGTGTGGGGGGTGTGGTGTGTGTGGGGGGTGTGTGTATGTGCAGGTGTGCGTATGTGGCATGGTGTGTGCGTGCGTATGTTTGTGTGTGGTGTGTGTGTGTGTGTTGGTGGGGGGTGTTTCCACAGCCCTGGAAACCCATAGATCAGGAACTAACGTCTCCTCTGTTTGCAGAATCACCTGCTGTGGTGGTTTCTTAGCAACCCACTATTAGAGGGCTTCTTGGTAGTTAAAATAAGATCTCCCCCTCTCAAAAGTGTGGCTCTGGTTTCAAGAAGCCCAGATGCTCTCTGTCCCGGGCATAGGGTGTCACCTGGCGGAAGATGGCACTTAACTACGTCCTCGGGGCCAGTGTGGCCCTGCATCGCTCTCAGGGACGGGAGTGGGTGGCAGACGGCCGCTCCACCACCCTGCCTGGCCTGGTGGAGCCTGACGCAAAGAGGCGCTGTACACGCGTGTGGCTGAAATGGGCACCCGCAGCTCTGCCGCGGAGACAAAGGGGCCTGCCTTTCATTCCCTCGACCCTCACCCCAGGAATTAAAGAGCCGCCAGAGGGACAGGCAATGCAGTGTTTCTCCAGCAGCCCTCACGGCCGGCCTGACCTGCATCCAGACGCTGCTACAGCGTCCAACACCCACAGGAGCATCCCGCAGCTCTGCTGGTGCCCGTGTGTGTGCGCTTGCGTGCATGTGTATGTATGTGCCTGTGCATGTGTGTGCATTTCTCTGGGGAAAGGGTCTGGAACTTCCCTCAGACCCTCAAATGGGCGTGGAATTGCCCCCCACCCTGCATTATGGTTTTTCATGGCAGCAGGGCACCTCCTAAGTCTTCGGGGTACAGGTCCGTGAGGTGAGGGCTCTGGTGCCTGACTTCAGGGATGCAGCCCAACCTCGCACTTTTCTAAACCATGGGTGGAAGTGGAGTCTGGTCTCTGTCCCGGACATGAGACCTCGGGTGCACTCCTCAGCCCTGGGAAGGGAATGAGGACGCCCCCGCTCCTGGGGTCTTCGAAAGAACTGTTGTGTTGCAGTCACCCCTGGAGAGGGCCCTGTACCGCGCGGGTTCCGGGTGGGTGTTCTGGACACGGAGCCTCCTGTCTGCCCTCTGTCCCCGCCCCGCCCACCCCAGGGCCTGAGGCTGAGGATGGTGGCGAAGGGGCATGGAGCTCGGCCCCGGGAAGGCCTTCCCTTCATTTACGGAACGGCTGCTTCCTGGGAAAATGCTGTCAAGGATTGTCAGCCTTTCTTTTCCAATGTGAGTAACAAACCAAAGGGCTGGGAGTCCCCGCCGGAGTCCTGCGGGTTTCCCATGGGAGAGTTCTCTCCTCCGCGTGGGGTGGGTCCTGCACGTCCCAGGGGGCCCGGCCACAGGCCTTCACTGCCCCCGCTCGTGAAAACCCCACCCAGTGATGGGAACCCTGCCTCCGTCAGGTTGACGGGAGGTCGGGGGGCGGGGAGCTTCCCGGCACCCACCCACGTCTTACTCGGGGTCACGGCTCAGTCTGCAGGAGCTGGGGCAGCTCTGGCGGCCCACCGGAGTCACCTGGGCAGCTTCTAAAACCCCCCAGGGCTCCGGCTGCCCGGGGACCAGAGTCTATGGGGCGGGTCACAGTGCAGTTAGGCCCACGCCGCCCAGCGGCCTCCCTGCTGCTTCTAGGATCCAGCTGCAGCTCCTTGAAATCACCTGACCCCGGGGGTCCCCCCGTCCAGCCCCCCCGCCTTGACCTCATTTCTGCCCCCTCTGCCCCCTTACCCACAAGGCGCCCCTCCCCCAGCACACGCACCCTCGGGTGGCTTGTCCAGGGTGCTGGTCCCTCTGCCCAGGGGCTTTCTTGCGTCCTCCTGCCTCCTCGCCAGGCAGGTGCATGAGCCAATCAGAGACATGGGTTGCTCCTGGAGCCACTGGGAGGAGAGACTCTCTCCTTCCACAGAACTGGGGATTGCGGGGTGGGGGCGTGTGAGCCCTGTGCTGCTCGGGGCCTTGGGGTTGGGGGGCTCTGCCGAGGTGGGCTAACATCAAGGATGGCAGAGCCACGGGATGAGGAGAAAGCCACCTGATGACGCAGACATCGCCTGAGCTCCCGGATCCTGCCGCGCCTGAAGCTGACCCACCTCGCCGTGATCCATTTACACGCGCCCTGAATGTGAGAGTCGGCTTCTGCCACTTGGTAGAGCCCTGACTCTTCTGCCCCAGACCTCTGCACTCATGGCTTTGTACTTGGGTGGCAGTGGCTTCCACATTGCCCCCCACCACTCAGACCTCTCCCTGAGCTTCTGAGTCTGCTGCCGCTGCTCTTCTGCTGGGTCCCCACTCTGGGCCGCCCAACTCAAGCCCGACACACCAGAAGCTGAACTAACCTCCAGGTGAGCGGTGGGTGGGTCCAAGCAGGAGACGGGAGGGAGGCTAGCCTAGGACACGCCCGTCGGGAGAGGCAGGGTCTGGGGGCTTCAGGAAGGAAGGAGCACCAAGCCCTTTCAGGAAGAGAAGGGAGAGCTGCCCACTGGGTGCAGCTCACCTCTCCACTGGAGTCGGACGGCAGGTGTGAGGCTGGAGGCCAGAACAGAGGCCGGCACGCAGAGGGTGGGGTGTCGGGGGGCCTGCAGGGACCCTCTGCTCTCCATTCTTTGCCGCCTGCCCTCTCCTGCTTCTGCGTGTGCACAGGGCAGCCCAGACTAGATGGACTGTTCACGGCAGGCGTCTCTGCAGAGCGGGCCTCCAGCGGGGGCTCGAGGAAATACTGGTTCTGTCCGGTCCTCAGCACGGCCACTCTCAGACCACCTGAACAGCAGGCTGGACAGTTGGTGAGCTGTGGTTTTCATGGCCTGAACGATGTCTCCCCAGCTTGGTATCCGTTTTCAATCATCCCTGCACCCCTTACAGAAAACAAGCCTATTTGGAGAACATGCGCCTCTTTTTCGGCAAGATAATTCTCAGGTCTGGCAACTTCCCTGACAAGAGACTCATGCAGAAAACAGAAAGTTTAACTTGTTTACAATCCATTAGCTGTACAGCGTCTGCTGTGCCTCCTGGGGCCACCGGACACACAGAGGGACGGGCATTACACTGCGTGGCTTGTGGGGCTGCTCTTTTGCACGTGGCCCATCTCCGAGTGGTTGTGTTTTTTCAGCTTTGGGTGTTCTAAGCTGCAGAACCTCTGGAAGTGGCAGCTTCTCTTGTAACGGATTTTCATTTGGACAGTTTAATAATCCTCCCTCCTCGATGGCAGGCTGGGAAATACGAGACTGAAGTTTCTAAAGATGGCTCTTCCTCTGTGGCCAAGCAAGGAGCTGGCATGTCCCCCTCCTAGGACCACAGATGACACCCTGTGAAACCACAGTGCCCCAGGATGCCCCGCCTGCAGAACGCCCGGCTTGAGCCTGGCCCATGCTTCTCTAGTGGCAGAGGAACCGAGTTCCGAATTTGGATGGATTCCATCATCGGGGGATAAGCTCAGAGGAACAGAGATTTCGGCTACAATCCCCTGGCCAAAGCCACCTTAACATGTAATCAAGTTACCGTTTCGTATTTCCAAATAAAGTTGAACAGGTGAACGCAAAGATCTCATTCGGGAACTGAGCTTAAATTTAAATACCGCCTGCCTCCCGGAATTAGGGGTTTTCAGACTTTGAAATAAGCAGCCTGAGGAAATTGGTTTGGACAGACGTTCTGGCTGCGTGTCCCTCTCAGCGGCACCGGTAATCGCTGGCTGGGCGGATCGCCACCGGCATGCCAAGTACCGGCGAGCGAGCTCCTTGCTGGTCCAAAAGCATCGGGAGGTCAGAGCCTGTTGGGGCCACCCAGAGGGGACGCTGCAGCGCTTCACGGACACACGGATGTGGTGGATGCCATCGGACACCTCACTGAAGAGACGGGACGGTGTCTAGCCACGGACAAGAAGCTCTGGACCAGCCCACACGGGTGAAGCCGCGTTTACCTGGGAAATCCCTGACCTGAGTCATGGTTCACCGGCCCTCTGAGCACAGGCTGCTCATACAAGGGTCTCTCCAGGACGCCCCTCCCTACCTGGTAGGTAAGTGTCCCTGGGCTACTGCTGCTCCCTCCCCTGCAGCCCCCTGAACGAGCACCCCACACACGGCCACCCCCACCGCCAGCAGCTCGAGACCCCCGAAAGGCCTCTCTGACCGGTCCTGGTTTTGTCCACCCTCTCGGGCGCTGAGCCGTGCAGCTTTCCAGAAAGAAGCATCCGTGCTCTCAGGCTGTGGCGTCTTTCCTACTCACAGGGTCGGGGCCCTGGGCCTGCTCAGGACTTTGGCTCTGGGGGCTTCAAAGCACTCCGAGGGGGCCTTGCTGGCTGCAGGCCACTGGCTCTTATGGAGAGGAATCAGCCTTGCCGGGGGCTTCGAAGGGAACCCGGCCCTGGGACACGCGAGGAGGGCCAGCAGGCTGCTCCGGGCGTGCCGGGGGAGCGGGGCGCGGGGCACAGCACTCCTTGCCCCCGGGGGTCGGCAGCGGGGTGGATGCAGGGCAGCGTGGGAAAGTCCACGGCCACCGTGACGGGGCTCCCCATCTCTCCAGGACGCCCCCGGACGGAGCGAGCGGCTGGAGGGAGAGGGCACGCGAGGGACCTGGGCGACAGTGCTGGCAGAAACTTCTCGCTGAGCTCACCAGCCCTGTCGGCAGAAACCCCAGCTCCCACCCCCCAGCGGGACCCCCAGAGGGCGCGCGCTCGTCCCGGCTGGGGGAGGGGCCTCCATGTTTCTGATGGAGCGTGCCAGCCTCTGCCCCCGGAAACCACGACGGGCCACACACAGCAAACTGGGACTCCGGCCGGGGCTGCCGGGCACAAGTGCCAGCTGTGAAAGCTGAGCGTGAGAATGAGCGTCGACCCACAAAGTCTCCACAAGCCTTTAGAGAATTTTGACTCAGGAACGTTTATGGCTTGCTTGAATCCTCTTGATATTCATGGGAATATTTAAAATAATCCTCTTACGTTCTGAAACATGTTTAACCGTTTTTTTCCCTGGAGTGTAACAGCTGGGTGTCAACCAACTCCACACTTATACCGGCCAGATACACAGACCTGCATCTGTGAACTTGCCAATTTAAATGTGATTTCCTGATAGAAGCAATAAGACAGTCATTTAGTTTATTTAAACTATTCAAATATTATCTGATTATTTAGAAACATTTATAGGGGTTAATTATATGTAACAGTTGATCAGAAATATAGCAGCTATAAAATTAATCCTCCATAACCACAGCTCTGACAAGTAGCTGGTATGTATTTTAACGTACATTAAACGCTCTTAAAATCTGCATTAAGAAGGACTAGAGCTCAGCGAAGTCTCCAGGGGTCCCTGACTTCGACGAAGCGGCTGCCACACCTCAGCGTCTGGTTCTGAATGAGACGGGTCAGCCGGGCTAATTTTTACTGGCTTCCCCAACCCTGGAGCTGCGCTTTCCAGCCTGTTTTTTTCTTTTTTCTTTTTTCTTTTTCTTTTTTTTTTTTTTTTAGCAAAACAGCATCCTGAATGTGAGGGCCTGTGGGGTCCACAGTTGGCCCTACAGGAGGTCTGCGTCCTGGGCCCCAGCCTCCCACCTGGGGGCTCGTCCGGGATCCCACCCGGCCTGCCTCCATCGGAGCCCAGGGCTCTGAGAGGCCTGGCACTGGCATTTTATCAGCTCCCAGGTGTGTTATTATTATTAATTATTTCTAAATACAATCATAGCTCCACATAAGCCAGAACTTGCTTCATTTAAAAACCTGGGCTCTGGAGAAACACATTCTGCTGTAAGACAAATGTTTACCTTTCTGCTGTGATGTTTTAGCCTCTTTTGTGATCATTTCCTGCCCTAGGCTCTGCCATGTTTCACAGGAAAAACACAGGATGCGTGAACCTTTCTAATCGGTGGTGACATTAGTGTCCCTTCAACTCACAGCGGCGTGGAGGGACTCGTGTGGCTCCCCCACTGACTGGCCTGCTGGCCCCCAGTCACCAGCCTACAGAGCACACCCGCCTCGGCCCTGGGCTGGGGCCCCACTTTCCACGCAGCCAGGAGGGAGGGTGGCTCACGCCTGCGGGCCCCCCCTCCGACACTGGGGATACTGAACGGAGTTGCGGAGTTGAGCACCATATGGCGCTCTCCCAGCAAACCCAACGGGCGCTTCTGTCACCATTGGGAAAGTGGCATGAAGCTTAATCTCTCGATGAAGTGGAAGATTTTCCACTTTAGCAGAAGCCCCTGCGAACAGCTCTTGCTAGGCGGCTCTATTTTTTCCGTCCTTCTCTCCTTCTCACGTGCCAGCACCAGCAGGGTGAGCTGCAGGCTGAAGCTCCCTGGGCGCCTGTAACTAAAGCTGCATTCTCCAGGTCGACCACTCCTGGGTCTGACCAACTGGGAGGGAATGGGATCCCACACCCTCCTCCCTTTCATCCTCCCCTCCCCAGGCAGGGCCTGCGGGGCCCAGGAAGACGGCAAGGGGGACCTTGTCTGTTTCTGTAGGATTTCCCTTCCGGGGAAATGGGAGGTGGGAGGCTGCGGTGGGCCCAGGGGGCTGCAGGACACAGAGCCAAGGGGAGAACCCAAGTTGGATTTGCCCTGGGCGGCACCGCCAGCACTGGGCTGTAAGCAGTTCATCAAAGTCGGTTGGGCCACTGACAAGGCGTTGCCCACAGGCCAGAAGGAAAGGGCTTTGATCACTTAGGTCCCCTGCACTGGGGGCAGGGCTGGGTGCGTGTCCTGCTCTGCTGTGTCCTGGCTGTGTGACCTTGGGCGAGTCACTCAACCTCTCCGAGCCTCAGTCCCTGCCTGTGGAAGTAAAATGGTATCACCCCTTACTTCACAGGCTGAGGGCTGTAAGGTAAACAGTGTCTTCTGGGCCAACGTGGAGATCCAGGTGTGTGTGTGCGTGCATGTGTGCATGTGTGTGCATGCCTGGACACAGCTTTGCAGGACTAGGGGAGGCCTGAGTGTGGAGTCCAGAGGAGTCCAGGGGGCCGGGCTGGGTGGGGTTGGGGGCATCCCACTCTGTGGGCAGTTGCCGTTCACACCAGCCAGCCAGGTCCACCTCAGGCCTTTCATCAGATGGGGGGTCGGGAGGAGGCCCAGACGCCAGGCCATGTCAGGCCAGTGGCCGCTGGTGCGCCAGGACACGCCTGGGGCACTGCCTTGTCACTCTTTAGGAGCTGAAGAAACCAAACTAATAGAACCAGGTGGCCACCAGGGCTCAGTGCTCCCGGGCCCAAGCGGGGACCAAGCTATGATGTGACACGGGAATCCATCATCATTTGGGTGTCCTGGGGGGCCCATGGCTGCCCACGCAGAGCCTCGGGGCCTCCTGGGCCCAGCTGGCGGTGCTGGAGACCAAGGAGCCCGCTGGGTCCCCGGTCTGGGTCTGTCTAAACGCCGGTCCTCGTGGTTTCTGCCGAAACACGGGACACATCAGCCGTGCCCTCTTGCCTAGTCTGTTTCACGTGTGTAGACGGTTCCTAAAGCCACGAGTCAGGTAAGAGCCCCCACTTCGTCCTCGTGATGCGCTGCACAGGGAGAGGTAAGCGGCACGTGGGGGGGAAGCTGCTGGCTCCTCGTCCCAGGGGGATGCCCTCCCCGGGCCTGGGGGTGCCTTGGAGGGTCCAGGCCTCTTCGAGAGGCTGCTTAGTTGTCTACTTAATTTTGCTTTGAACAAACAGACACTGAGGCTCCATGGCTTTTCTTGTTTTTAGCTCCCCACTTTTCAGGAAAATGAAATCAGCTTCTTGACTTAAATAAGCATTTACAGCTCACGAAGCCCCAAAGCCCAAATCAAACACATAACTCAATCGCCAAGCAGCCCAGCAGGCTGAAAACCCAAGTGCAGGTGCAAATGCTTCTTTTGGCCTCTCGGGTTCGATTAAAACAGCCCAGCTCTGAGGCCGTTTCCTGCTGGTTGATACAGAGAGGGTCCTGAGCCTGGGGCCGCGGTGGCCTGAGACCCAGCCGCTCTTGGACGGGACAGTAGCCAGAAGCAAACAAAGCACACAGCAGTCCAGCCACAAGCCGGGCCGTCAACACAGTCTGTCTCTCGGGCGTCATTTTAAAGAATAACTCTGGAGACGTAAGTCTGACTGCTCCGGCCTCACCGGGGAGGCTGGAACCGCAGCGCTGTTTGCTGCCATCTCCTGTAGCTCAGAGGCAGCCCGAGCCCCCAAACACGACCCTCCCCGGATGCTATCTGTTCTGATTGGCTTTGCTTTTTTTTTTTTTTTTTTTTGCGGTAGGCGGGCCTCTCACTGCTGTGGCCTCTCCCCTTGCGGAGCACAGGCTCCGGAGCACAGGCTCAGTGGCCATGGCTCACGGGCCCAGCCGCTCCGCGGCATGTGGGATCCTCCCAGACCGGGGCACGAACCCGTGTCCCCTGCATCGGCAGGCGGACTCTCAACCACTGCGCCACCAGGGAAGCCCTGGCTTTGCTTTTAAGCCAGCGTCTCCGTGCCCTGTTTCAGTGTGTGGAAGTCAGGTCCTCAAGCTGAGAGCTCTGTAGAGACAGATGCCCTCCCTCTCCGCCCGCGCCCCGGCCTGGTTCCGTTCAATTCAGAAGAGTCTTCAAAATTAGATGTCAGCGGTTTGTAAGTAATTAGCAGGAAACAGCAAGTATCAGAAACATGACTGGGCCTCCCGCAGGACCGTGTGCCTGGTGAGGGTTTCCTGTCGCCATCCCAGGAAGGCAGACGGCCTGCGGGCTTCTCCCTCTCGGGTCCAGGGAGCACCTGCTATGGGCACCTGGACGACCCTGGAGAGGTGGGCTTCTATCTGCAGCGGTGTCCTCTGCTGTCAGTTCCCCCCCAAGCCTGGAGGCGTCTCAGACAAAGAAAGCTGCACTGTGCGTTCTCCCTCCTCAGACCCTGCAAGGACCCCCGTCTGCAACCACCCCGGGGGTGTGTGTCCTTCTGGTGGTCACCCTGCAGCTGCTTCTCCTATCACATGCGCACTGAGAATCGGAAGCTCCAGGGCCCCTGGACACGGGGTGGACGCAGAGCGACCAAAGGGAGCCCCTCATTCTCTGAGGGTCACGAGAATCGGGTCATCCCGCAGCAGATGCTCCAAAGCAGTGCAAACGCAGGAGCAGACACAGCCTCTCATCATTCCCCAGGTTGGCCCGAGTGGCCGTGTGGAAACTAGCAGACCCCATCCGCGAAGAGGCCTTGCAGGGCAGCTAGAGCCGGTCCTGCTCTTGTCCTCTCCACCCAAAAGCAGAGCCCCACAGGGCCCCTCGTCCCTCTCTCAAAACCTGAAGCACGTCACACCTCACCCCTGCGGCCTGGCCCCAGCTCTCTTCACAATATTCCTCATGCAATGATGCTCGCTCTCACCTCTGGAAGCCAGGTCATGCCACGTGGCCTGCGTGGACCAATGACGTGGCATGGCAGTGACGTCACTTCCAGGTGGCTGCGTTAAAGGCCGGTGCTTACCTCCCCGGCAAGCTGTGCCCTGCCCTGGAGGTGCCGGAGGTGGGAGCAGCCTGGACTGCGGAGCCGTGCCGCGGGGGAAGGAGGGTGAGAGGGCCAGCAGCCCGCTGTACAGTTAGCACTGAGATTTGGGGGTGTTTCTCCTGCAACAGGCCCTGGCGCTCCTGCTGACACACCTACTGTGAACGGCCCAGGGGCTTCCTGAGAAGCCGAAATAGAATCCAAGCACTCTAACTGGGCCCTCACCCTGACAATCCCACCGGACAGGTCCGAGGCCCCTGGCCCCGATGTTCTACTCGCACCCTTGTTTGATGCTCTGTGCCCAGGAGCACGTCCTGTCTTTCCCAGGAACGTGCTGGGGGGATGTTTGTGTGCTTGTTTCTCTTAGAGCTGCTCAGTGCAGCCCAAAGTGGGGACACTGCCCAGTGCCCATGGGGTCCAACCAGTACAGTGATGCAGGGCGAGGGAGGCATCAGGGGGTGGTGGGGACTGCAGCCAACTGGAGCTCATGCCCCTGAAGGGCAAGCACCTCATGACCTGGCCCTGATGCGCCCTCACCTCACCACCCTCACCCTGTCTCTGCCCATCTCCATTCAGCCACTCTGACCTCCTGGCTCTTTCTCCAAGACTCTGAGCATTTGCATTTGCTGTTCCCTCTGCCGAGAAAGCTCTTCCCCTCGGTATCACCATGGTTCTTCTGCCACTGCATGTGCTCTCACACCAGAGGAGGCTTCTGGGCCACCGTGTGATGGAACTCCACCTGCACCCCACACCCCCTGGCCCCTAATATATAATCATCGGCAGCTTATCTTCCTCCCCGAACACAAAGCCTGGGAGGGCTGGGCTCTCTCTGCCCCTTATGTGTCTTTGTGAGTCCTCTGAGCCTAGAACAGCAGAGGGGGTGCTCAGTATGTCCGTGCAGGCTTAACGAACATGTGAGGATGAACAGATGACCTTCAGCATGACCTTCTGTCATCATTTCATACGAGAAAGACAGCCACACCAAGGAACAAAGGGTGCGCCTTCCAGGAAGGGGCCCCTGGCAACCCTGCCCCGACGTACTCTGAAGTCTGTATCTCCTCTGAAGTTTATCCACAGGCCCACCCTGCAGCAGCCCCAGGACCACAGTCATCAGTGTGGGAACCTGAGGGGACAGATGTCGGTTTCCCCGGTTACATCCACATTGTCCTGGAGGTGAGCTGGGAGTAAAAGAACTAGTCCTGCCGGCTGGGGGTGGGGGAGAAACAGGTTTCACCCTCACAGACACCTCCTCCCTCAATTACGGGGCACTGCTCCCCGAGTTATGGAATATTCCAAGCCCTGATCCGTCCAACCTCCTCCCTGGTCTTGACAGGGAGTCCCAACCACACATGTGGATTGTGCCCACACTTGGGGACGACGTCTGGTCTGCAGACACGAGGCCCTGGGGCCGAGGCAGAACCCTGGCTGGCAGGAAATGGTTTGGGGGAGCCCCCTGGGAGCTGACCACGCTCAGCAGGTGCTTGGAGCCCTCATCCTAAACTCCCATCCACCCAGCGTGCTACAGCGATTCAATGACTAAATTAAATTTCTGAATATTAAATTAATGATGGAAATCTAAAAATATTAATATATTCTAATTGAATATTCTCTGATAAATTATCTGAGCATTTGCAGCAATTTGATTTTACTTTCATTTCTTAAGGAACTTTCAGCTGCATAAATATAGCCATTAAAGCGATTCAAGAAAGGGAACATTTTCTGCTCAGATGAGGGACCGGTAAACACAAAGGGATCTGTACGTGTCTTCCACGTGATTGATTAAATCACAGAACCCAAGGCGGCTGAGTCGTTCAGTGATGCTTTCTTCGTGTCCCTCTGGCTTTTGCGAGGACAATGCATACTCCCCGCAGGTCTCGACCGCGTGTATAATTACAGGGAGGTCTGGAGGCTGCCATGGAAGAGCCCCGATGGCACCTTCGTGCTAGGGTTGCACTTCCAGAACCGACACCATGTGGGTGCTGATGGTGCCAGACCCTCCCCACGGGGGGCTGGGCAGGGGGTGGACTCTGCACTGCAGGTGATGTGATGGGCACCCCCATCCCCTCACTGGGGAAGGAGTCCTGCTGTTTCTATGAAAATGCTTCTCCAAACGCTTGAGCACCTCCTCAAGGAGGTACGCCTCCTGATGGGGATGAGCTGGAGCCCCTGGAATCTCTTCCTCAATTGTTCCTGGTTCCTTCTGTTCCAGTGACCCTCACAACAGTGGACGGTGTGGTGAAGGCAGAGGTGACATTTCTGCAATCTGTTAAGATCTATCTATGGGGGAGAAAACCCAGACACAAGCAAACTCCTGGAGAAAGCCCTGCTCTCAGTTTCTTCCCAGAGGCTTCAGTCTGAGAAAATCCACTTCTTCTTCATTCACCCACATGCGTTTCTGGCTTTGCAGAACAGGCCTTAAAGATCCACGAGAGAGGTTAGGAATTGGAGCATCTGAAGCTTCTGCCTCTTAGAAAGCAGCTGTGTCTGCCTGAAACCTGCTCCCAGGCGATTCTTTGAAAGGGAGGTACACTGAAATTTAGGAGGGCAACGTCCACCTGGGGGAGGGCCCTCAGGCACCTGGGGGACGTGTACAGCCAGAGGGGCAAGTCCCAGTTACACTGCAGTGTGAATTAGACAATACCCCCGCAACAAGCAAGGCTTATAAACCCCACAATACAGTGCTATACTTTTGCTTTAAATGGTCAGCTGTATTTTAAATAAGTCAAGAGAAAAAAAATACAGTCTTTTATGTTAACCCACACATTTATCTTTTCTCGTGTTCTCCATCCCTTCCTGTAGATCTGAATTTCCAACTGGTGTCATTTCTTTTCAGCCAAAAGGACATCCTTTACCACTTAATGTGGGCCTGTTGCTAATGAGTTCCTTAAGTTTGTTGATCAGAAATGCCTTTAATTCACCTTCAATTTTGAGGGATTTTTTTTTCTGGATACAGAATTCTTGGTTGATGGTTTCTTTTCATTCAGCAATTTGAAAATGTCATTGCCCAGAGACCTCTATCACTCCTAAAGAGAAGCCAGCCCTTGTTCCCACTGTGGTCCTTTGTTTGTGCTGCATTTTTCCTCTGCTTTCAAGGTTTTCTCTCTAGTTTTAGAATTTCAGCAGTTTGACTATAATCAAGGTATGGCTTTGTTTGTATTTATCCTACTTGAGATTCACTGAATTTCTTGGATTTATAAGTTTGTTTCTCCATCAAATTTGGGGAAATTTCAACCCTTTTCCCTATCTTATTATCTCTCCTCTCCTTTTGGGACTCCAGTTACACAGGTTAGGCCACTTAATTTTGTCCCATTGAAACTATGTGTGTTTCAATCCTCTCCCCTGCCATTCTTCAGACTAAATAATTTTTATCGATTGACACACTGACCTTTCTTCTGCCTTCTACAATCTACTTGTAAGCCCATCCAGTGCGTTTTTCATTAGAGACATTATACTCTTCAGTTTTACCATGTCCATTTGGTTATATTTTTAGAGTTTCCATTTTCCTGCTCTGATTCTCAATGTATTCATTCATTCTGACCATATTTTCCTTTAAGTCCTTGAGCCTATTTATAAGAGATATTTTAAAGGCCTTGCTGCTAATTCCAGTATCTGGGTGACCTCAGGGTTAGATTCTATGAGCGGTTTTTGCCTAATTATGGGTCACATTTTCCTTTTTTGTTTTTGTTTTTTTTTGCATGTCTAGTAATTTTTGTTTGGATACTGATCACTGTAATCATTGTAGTTGATATTATACAGAGAATCTGGTTCTGTTATCTTTCTCTGGAGGCTGTTAACTTGGTTGGACTGAAATTTAACTCTGTTTACCTTGCCGTGGGCAGCAGCTGAAGTCTGTTCTCCGCGCTTTCAGTCTTCTAGCTGTTGCTTTTCTTTGGGTTCTTTGGAGTTCTCCTTGTGCGTGCACAGTTTAAGGGGTAGCCAAGGAGCTGGACAGAGCTTATAAGTGTATCTGGGAGTCTCCATCTGTGGCTACATATTTTATAGGATTTATCCCCTCACATTCCAGCTGCTTTGTCAGTTCTAAACCCCATCTTCCAGCTCCTCTGGCCAGTAAGACCGGGTTTCTTCGTGAGATCTAGCCATACTTTGAGGCAAGGACGGACTGGGGGGTGCTCTCAAAGGGAAAGCCATATAAACACAGGTCTCACCCAGTGCTGTTTTCTTTTCACGGGTGGAGTCCCCTACAGTTTCTGCCTACTATTCATCACTCTCAAGTAACTTCAAATAGTTTTTAACAAAGAACTTCCCCTAGAGTTTATAATTGTTATTTGAGGTGTGTTAGTCTGATATAAACTCGACCATAACCAGAAACAGAACTTCCAATTTCAGTATTTTCAAGGATTGTTTATCTCACCTAACCATCTTCATAATGATCGTGAAAGGGTGACTAGTAGAGGCGGGCATGATGGCTGTATCATTCATTCACTCAACAAGTACTTAATGACATCTACTCTGTCCCTGCTGCTGTGCCTGACAGGTGAACTATCCCTCAAGGCCCTTTACATTTACTGGGGAGACAGACCTATAATCACTGAAAAAACAGTGTCAAAAAAGTGTCAAAAACTCTACCACAATGGCAGGCAATGGGGAGGACCCGTGTTGGTCCTGAGAAGTGGGGCATTCTTGAAGGAGGCAGGAAGTAGCCAGGTTGGGGGGTGTCAGGTACAGGGGGAAAACACAGGACTCCAGGTAACCAAGGGTGTGATCAGGACTGGAAGCTACAAGTAGCCCAGCATGGCTGGAGTTTGGTGCACCAAGGGGCAGAGTCAGATCGTGGGGTCCCGTGTGATGTGCTCCAGGGTTAGGTTTTCTCCTGCGGACAAAGGGGAAACGATGGAAGGGGAACAACACACACACATTGTGCTTTGAAAGGTCACTTTCTTCCATGAGAAGGTACATAATGACCATGTCAGTTATTCATTCATGGATGGACACCTTCAGAGTACCAGAAAATAGGTTCCTAGGTGGACTCAGTGACAATTACACTGCTAGGTCACCCAGCAAACATTTTGTAGGACAACACTGAGTTAAAATTCAGCCAGCTCCATCACATGTAGTTATACATCCGATGAACATTTATGGAGAGTCTATCCTGGGCCAGATACGGTCTCACTCACCATCTCCCTGTCACACATCTCATAATGCAGACCCCAGCCCAGGGCACATTTCATCACAAAACCAGCTCCTGAGCTCTAGTCCCCCAAACCCAGATCATCCTCCATTTACACAAAAGGTCGATAAATACTTGTGACTGGATGTGAGGCTATGTGGTGCACATGCACAAAACGGGAACGAAACTGTCAAGAAAATGTGAAGAAAGTTTTTGACTTCAGTTGGTTCAAGATCATTTGGATCGTCAGATGTGAGGGGCTGACTTTTACGACCCTTTCCAAACCACCTGCAGCCGAGCTCTCGAGCTCCCTACTCTAGAAAGGGCCTTCTGCTCGCCTTTCCCAAGAGGCCATCTCTCATGCTAAGCGATTATGCAAGGACTTCCTTCCAGAGTCTTCTATTTAGAGCTCCCTTGCCAGGCTCTCTGGCAGGGACCCCGAGGATGGGTCTGCATGACTTCTTGTCTGGTAAAAGCTCAACTTCCAAAATTAAAGGACTTTTCTCCCAAGAGCATTACCTTCCTCCTCATCACCTAGAGCGGATTCCCACAGGCGCCCTGGACAACCTCTCAAGTTAACAAATTCTGAATTTGTATTAGACTCAGCTAAGAAACGCATCCTCTTTCTAAACGTTTGATTTGATTCTCATTCTAAATCTTGCTGGAAGTCAAACCTAACATCCATGCTAGAAAAGCACGTGTCTTTTTAAAACCCTCCTCTAGTCTACATGTGAAGGAATCCTAACCGAGGTAGGGAAGGGACCAAATTCCGGAGGACAGGCAGAAAGCTGATGCCTGGTGGCTCCTGAGGCCACAAAAGGGCTCTGTGTTCTCTCCCTTCTGAGTCCCCAGTGACTGCGTGGTGCCTGGCACCCATGGATGGCGCCAAACTGTTCTGTCCAGAGCCCAGGGCTGGAATTTGGGAGCAGGAAGGTCTCCTGTTAACCTTTGCCGGGGGTCCCCTCCTGCCATTCCCCGTGATCCCCCCATAATGCAAAGCCTCTACCCAGCTTCCCAGGGGATCAGCTTAGTGACTGTGAATTGGTTCCTGCTCCCTTCTGAGAGGACAGCCTGGATCTTCTGAGTGCTGTCTCGTGAAGCGGCTGCATCTCCTCACTCACCACTTCATTGAGAGCGCGCTCTAATTCTGGGGGACGTGGCACCGGGAGTGCGGACTGGCCTCGCCCGGGACGTCACGGCTCCTAGCAGCCCTGCCAGCAATAGCTGCCTCGCCCTGCCCGGGGCCCCCTCGGCGGGGCAAGCGAATGCCCAGCGAGGGTCTGTTCTCCCTGCACGGCCCGGCAAAGGCTCACGAAGAGACAAGATACTCTTTCCAAGGAAAACGCCTGTAAGTAACACAGGTTTTTTGGGAAGAACATTCTGCCGGCTGCTCTCCCTCCCGCTTTCTCATCTAACATCTCTTATCAGAAGGAATCGCCGTAGTGAGCACAGAACTGCAGCTGATCCCAGCTGAACCTCCAGAGCTCCACACTCAGCTTCCCACTCCCGTCAAGCTGTAGTCACGCTGGCTGTGATTTGGGCTTCTTTCGGGGAAGCACCCCCCCCCAAAAAAAAACACTGACAGGAAACTCATCGACTTCCTGCAGACACAAGTGGGGTAGAAAAGCACCCCAAACCCTCGCCTGTGCTCTGTAAGAGTTTAAGGGAGAAAGCGGGGAGAAGGAGCAAGGGCGGGTGCGGGGGCAGACGGTGAGCACACGAGTGTGCGTGCACGTGTGAAGTGGGAGGGGCTGTGTGCGCACGCGCGTGTGCATCTGCCTGCATGAGTTTCTGGGCTGAGTTCTCCCGTAATGACTTGGAATCCATTGGGAAAACAAATCTTTTACAGAAACTGTAATGGAGATTCCATTCTCCATTTGCTGGAGATACCATCTCCCCATAAGGACCAGCTCAGCTTGGAGGCCGACTCCAGGGGACGCAGTGCCAGGATCCACCCCCCCAAATGCCACGTGCCACGGCCAGCGTGCTGTGCGAGCCCAGGGGCGCCCGGGACAGCGTTGGCCATGGGGATCGCTGCCATCACTGCCTCCCTCATTCATTTATTCATTCATTCGGCACTCGTAGTGCCTGCCGTTGACAGCACAGAGATGCAGGCAGGGCCCCTGCCTTCAGGAGGCCTGTCCTTGGATGAATAAATAGCAGGCATGACGTCAGACTGTACTAAGTGCCTCGGAGGAAGTACAGCTGGACAGTGGGGTAAAGACAGACCAGGCTTGGAGAAAGGCAGGTGAGTCAGGTCTGATCGCTCACCTAGACCACCCCCTTCCTTGGCGCAGTGGGGCCCTTCGAGCCGAAAGGACGTGCACTTTCTCGTCTGGGGAAACCCACTGGGGCAGCACGCAGCCGTTTCCCACATGTACCCCTCCTCCTGGGCACAGAGCTGGGCCGCGTTCCCCGGGGTCCCCTGCAACTTGGCCAATGGAATTCAGGCGGGAATGGTGTTTCCCACGTCCAGGCCCAGCCGACCCTGCGCCCCTCCCTCTGGCGCCCTGCATGACAGCCCCCAAATGATCTTCCCAGGAGCAAGAAATAAACCTCTGTTCTGTTAGGTTTCTGAAATTGTGGGAATGGCTGTCAGAGCGTCAGCCCTCCCTGCAGTCCGCATTGGAGCAGACGTCCACCTGGAGGTAGCCTTCCTCCAGGGGCTGCGGACACGTCGGGGGGTCCAAGCAGCAGAGGACACGGTCTCTCCAAACCACAGCAACACTGCAGACTAGAAGACAGGAGAGGCTGCCCCTCAGTGAGTCTGGGCAGCGGCTGCTGGCTTCCGGCACGTGGAGCGGGCAGCCCTGCTCATCGCACGCCGGACGCCACGCCCACACCTCCTGTCCCCACGGCTCCAGCTTAGAAACTTCACCGGCAAGGAGAGTCCTAGGAGCCTGCGTGTGCAGGGGCCTGAGAGCTCCCGCCGTCGCTGCTTTCCTGCCGGATTTTGCAAGGTTTGCATTCACTGGGGGGTGGGGGCTCATTTCCCTGCTTCAGAGCGGTGCACGTCCCCCATCAGGGCACACAGACGTCACTGTGGCCTCGTGAGAAGACTGCGCCCCCTCAACACAGCCACAGGCCCGTGGGGCGCGAGCGCCTGCTGCTCGGGGGAAGCCGGCTCTCCCCTCTCCTACTGCCAGACCCGACCTCTCTGCCTCGGGGCCGCCGGCAGTGGTCAGGCTGGAAGCAGACTAGTGCCTTTCCTCCACTGTCCAGCAGAGGACAGACGTGGCGGGACCAACCGACCCAGCAGATCTTGGGAACCCCTGCAGGACAAGGGCTCTGACCACAGTGGCCTTCTTCCCTTTTGGAACCTTTCACAGGCCTGGGTATGACTGGGCACAGAGGAGGGAAATTCCTCGTGTCGGTACCCATATCATCAACTCTGAGAAAGCTCTGAGAGCCAGGACGACAGAATATCCCAGTGGCGGCAAGATGCCTGCCAAATGCACATGTGTGAGGGTGTGAGTGAGCAAACGCCCCCTCGGGGCTCATTACAGACTCACCCATCACTATAAGGTTCCTGCCAAGCGTTGAGTATTGGTGAGAATGACTCGGCCAGACGTTCCGGAGTTTGGGAAATGAGGTGGATCTGGCTTGCGGGTCAAATCGGGCCCACTGCCTGCTTTTGTAAATAAAGTTTTATTGGAACCCAGCCATGCCCGTTGGTCTACATATGGCTGAGGGCCGCCTTCACGCTACAAAGGCAGAGTAGAATAGTTTCAACAGAGGCCAGTCGGCAGGCTCACAAAGCCTAAAACATTTACTACCTGGTCCTTTACAGAAAAAGTTTGCCAATGGTTCTGAAGAAACTTAGGGCAGGACAGGAAAAAAGACACAGACGTAGAGAATGGACTTGAGGACACGCGGAGGGGGAAGGGTAAGCTGGGACGAAGTGAGAGAGTGGCATGGATGTATATACACTACCAAACGTAAGGTAGATAGCTAGTGGGAAGCAGCCGCATAGCACGGGGAGATCAACTCGGTGCTTTGTGACCACCGAGAGGGGTGGGATAGGGAGGGTGGGAGGGAGGGAGACGCAAGAGGGAAGAGATATGGGAACATATGTATATGTATAACTGATTCACTTTGTTATAAAGCAGAAACTAACACACCATTGTAAAGCAATTATACTCCAATAAAGATGTTAAAAAAAAAAAAAGAAAAAGTTTGCCACGCAAGAGGGAAGAGATATGGGAACATATGTATATGTATAACTGATTCACTTTGTTATAAAGCAGAAGCTAACACACTATTGTAAAGCAATTATACTCCAATAAAGATGTTAAAAAAAAAAAAGAAAAAGTTTGCCAATCCCTGAGCTAGATGGACAGATTTCTACTAGAGATGACCTTTGGGGAGTACAGCCCAAGGACTTCAATAAAACTGGCTCACACAATGAAAACCTGACTCCCTGTCCAATTTGCTTTCAATCCTGATGACACTTGAGAGGAAGCTTCTGGCTCCAGTGTATCTAAGACACGTCAACACTTGCATGTCCCACCCCCCGCCCCAGAGCTATGTTTTCTCTACTTTATGCTTGTTTTACAGTCGACTTCCGTTGTAACAGATACCTCCAGCTTTCCAGTTGTGAGCTAATAAAGCCTCCTTTTAGAATAAATTTATTTATACTGAAAATGAACTACTAGAGAAAATCTTAAGTAAATGGCAAGTGGCAGTCCGACGCGGCAAGGGCCTCGAGGGCTGGTGGGGGCCCCAGAGCCGAGTCACCGGCACCCCCATCGGCATGGGCTGTGCCCTGGGCCTGGCGCATCGGCCTGGAGGACGCTCAGTCTGGGAAACTGTGCCCGGGCTGGGGGGGTCGATGCTTGAGTGCCTCCCTCCAGTCCTCACCTCCGTTTCGCCGTGATCTCGCCCTCCCAGGCAGGCCGCTCAAGGGCGGGTGATGGCTCTGGAAGTGAACTCCCATCCCAGGGGATTGAGGCAGGAGGGTGCCTCTGTGTGACTGAAACTCAGCAGGACCCTAGGGGGCCCTCCTGGTCACAAAAGCCTTTCCGTGTCCCCTGTTTCTTACTTGCAGGAAAAAGGCTTCAGTCTCCTAGACCTTCCTGAACTCCAAAGAGCAGATTCAAACACTTGCTAACCAGGGACGTAAGGGAATGCGGAAACAAAGGGGGAACAATCACACTACAGTGCAGAGATCAAAGCAGGATCCTGGTTCCTGCTCAAGGAATATACGCAACAGTATCTTCAGTTCTTCTGCAGGAACTGAGGACCCCACCCAGGTGGAGGATGGCAGCTCCAGGCTGAGCACAAGATTCCTAGAGCCCCATCCTGTTACCCCACCAGCAACCAGTCAGAAGAAAGTCACACACCCTGCAGCCCTCACCCCAAGTTTTGCCTATAAAAACTTCTCCCCCAAAACCATCAGGGAGTTTGACGTTTTTGAGCACGAACCACCCATTCTCCTTGCTTGGCCCTGCAGTAAACACTTCTCTGCTCCAAACTCCAACAGTTTGGTCTGTTTGGCCTCCCCCGTGCAACAGGCACACACACTTGTGTTTGGTGACATGCTGAGCTGGACACACCCTCCTGTTTCTTTTTTCCACGACTGCTACACACAGCACTTCCGACGCCAGAGGTGTCACCACATCCAGCAATTCTCTGCGACACCAGCTGGGGGCGCTACCATTTAACTCAACTCTGACACCATCTACCCGGAGAGGGCGTCCATCCCACAGGTTAAGGGCTCGGTCCCCCGAGATGCTCCCACTTCAGACGTCAATTGCCAAGTCCAGGCTGTCACCTGAGCTTCTGACCGATTGGCTGTAAATATGAGGTTCCAACAACCCCCTCCTTGGGTTTGATTAGTTTGCTAGAGCAGCTCACAGAACTCAGAAAACCAGTGTACTCACTAGATTATTGGCTTATTGTAAAGGGTATGACTCGGGAACAGTCAGATGGAAGAGGCGTAGGACGAGGTGTGGGAAGGCGCTCGGAGCCTCCATGCCCTCCCAGAGTGCCATTCTCACTGAATCTCCATGTGTTCACCCCCTGGAAGCTCTCTGAACCCCGTCCTTTTGGGTTTTTACGGAGACTTCATTACGTAGGCACGACTGATTAAATCACGGGCCGCTGGTGACTGATCCAACCTCCAGCCCCTCTTCCCTCCTGGGGCGGGCGGCGGGGGCGGGGAGGGGAAAGTGAAGGTCCCAGCCCTGCAGTCACAGGGTTGGTGCCCCCGGTGGCTAGCCCCAGCCTTAGGTTCCCTTGGGACTTCCCCAAAGTCCCCGCATGCACATAAGCTCAGGTGTGCTAGAAGGGGTTTGCTATGGATGTCTGCAGACATCTTTTTCACTCTTATCATTTAGGAAATTGCACGGGTTTTACGAGTTCTGGCCAGAAACAGGAACAAAGACCAAACTAAGTCACAGCGTCACGTGTGGTGAAGGCAGGGTGATAGCCACGACACGGCTCTGTGGCTGGGGTGTGTATGGTGGGGTGTCTGACCTGGGGGGCCCTGCGAGGTTTGCTGCTTCATCTCTGCATTTTAATAACCACCCCCCAGCTTTCTGCATCAAAAAGAACAGGAAACAAAACAGACTAATCAGGCCAAGGAATGAAGCCGATGCCTTAATAATACTCGAGGGGCCCTAGCTCCACAGGTGGGGAGAGGCGCTGGCCACGGATGGGATTATTTAATGGGGTTCTCACCACCACTTTATCAAATTGTTGCTCAGATTGGGTTGCAATCTTCCTTCAAAGGGAAGAAGATAATGCTAGTTGATGGCCTTGATCATTGAAAAACAAATTTGTAAAATGAGTCCTTCAGTCCTTCAGGAAAAGCAACCTCATGGTGGCTGCTGGGAGCAGGTGACCCTAAGGGAAGGGACACAGAACTGCCCCCTGGCACCTCAGGCTCAGTCTCAGCACCTCTGACTTTTCACCAAGATCATGGTCAACGTGGACAAGCCATCATTCTCCATTCAATAACTTAGTCATAATTGGGAAGAAGTGTGAACGTGCAGACCAAAGGAAGGTGTCAGAGGTCAAAGGCCATGACCCAAGTCTCCATCCCATCTCCTTCCACGCACCAGAACAGTCAGTGGACAGTAACCGGAGAGAGAGGACCCAAGGCAAGCAGGCCCGTCCACCCTGGAGGACGCAACTGCCCTTCTGACTTTTCTCTGTTCTGTGTATTACTTATCTCATTACTGAAAAGGCAAAATCTTGACCTTCTTAGACACCCAGTTTAGAGCCGGTCCCAGGCTCCAGGAACGAGCCCATCAGACTTGATTCGCGAGATCCCGGGAGACGCAGGGGCTAAAGCCGAGAGCTTCCCCACCGGCAGGACGGTCTCCACTTACCCTCACCAGCTGCTGCGGGAAGGGCCCGCGGGAGTTTTCTGGCACGTTGATGGGTGGGATGACCCAGTCCCGTTTCTGCCGCCTCAGCCCATTGGAGCTGTGATGCTGCGGCCATGGCAACAGCGTGTCATTCGGCGGCTGGACAGGGTCCAAGGCTGCACTCTTCTTTCCTTTCTGCAGCGTTATTTGGAAGGGAGAGAAGAGGAAAAGAAGCCTGGTTAGGTTTTGCAGAGGAAAAGGCATCTGTTAGAATTTGTACTATCCTAGATCCAGGGAAAGATTGGATGGTGTTGGGAAAAGTGGGGACGTGTTAGGGAAAAAAATCTAGCAAGACCCTCATCTCTACAAAGAAATGGACTACAGATTAAATGGGGGTTAAGAAACCATAAACAAAGAAGAAAATATAGCTGACTCTTTAACCAGTACATCAGGGCTTTTTAAGCCCAAAACAATGGAAAAAAACTACAAAGGAAAATATTCATACATTTTAACTTAAAACCCTTGTTTACGAAAACATACCCTAAAAGCAATTGATGAATTTACAACAAATCTGACAAAGAGCTAAGAGCCTGACTATATAAAGAGTTCCTACAAATCAATAGGAAAAAATTGGAACTTTATTATAACAGGAAAAAGACACAAATAGATAATTAACAGAAAATAAATACAAAGGATCAATAAACTCATGAAAACTGTCCAGTCATCAAACAATGTAAATTAAAGCAATATATCCTCCTCACCCATCAAACTGACAAGAGTAAACAAAATGAATCCTCCCCCCTGAGGAGCGTGTTGTGAGTGAGTCAGCAGAGGGTGATGGTTGAGGGTGTGGGGTTTGGTGTTAAACAGACCTGGTGTCTTACGTTTACCTGCATCCAAAGATTCATGTGACACGGGGCAAGTTCCCTTAATCTCTCTCAGCTCCAGCTACTTCTTTTATAAAACGGGCTTGGTAATAACAGCACTGAACTCAGAGGGTTGCTATGGAAATTAGACTGAAAAGAGCCCATGCCTGGCGGGAACCAGCGGGACTGAATGTCGGCTGCTCTGAAGTCAGTGGGGCCCCTCACTGCTGGGAGCAGCATTCTGTCAACAACTATCAGAAGCCTCAGAAATGGTCCTCGCTTTTGACCCCATAACTCCACAGCTGGAAATCTGTCCCAGCGGAACTGCATGTGGACAAACCCGCCAAATAAAGATGTTCATTGTGGCTGTCTTTATAATAACATTATGTATATGTGAAATAGTAAAAATACCAGGAAAAAATTCTGGAAGTCTGATGGCGGTAAATAATATTTAAATGCATTACACTACGTTCGTATCTTGGGATACTACGTGTCATTAGAAGTTACTTTTTGTAAGTCAGAAAGAGAAAAACAAATACCGTATGCTAACGCATCTATATGGAATCTAAAAAAAAAAATGGTACTGATGAACCTAGTGGCAGGGCAGGAAAAAGATGTAGACATAGAGAATGGACTTGAGGACACAGGGCAGGGGAAGGGGAAGCTGGGGCGAAGCGAGAGCAGCATCAACACATATACACAACCAAATGTAAAACAGCTAGTGGGAAGCAGCCGCATAGCACAAGGAGATCAGCTCGGTGCTTTGCGACGGCCTAGAGGGGTGGGATAGGGAAGGTGGGAGGGAGGCTCAAGAGGGAGGGTATATGGGGATATATGTATGCATATAGCTGATTCATTTTGTTGTATAGCGGAAACTAACACAGCATTGTGAAGCAATTATACTCCATAAAGATGTATTAAGAAAAAAAAAGAAGTTACTCTTTGAAGATATGAAGAAATTCCATACACTAATAGGAAGTGGAGAAATGGCACCAAAGTATACAGGCAGCATAAGTCCCCATGTTTTTTTAAAAGAATAGAGAAAAGATTGGAAGGAAATACATAGAAATGTAAACTCTGGTTTTCTCTGGTCACCAGTGAGTTTTTATTTTAATTTATTCCTTTTACTTTTCTGTATTTCTGAATGTTATAATGTACATGAAATCGTATAATTAGAAGAGCTAACAGGACTCACGTATACACAAGATATCTACACCTATATCACCTCCATGTTTATTTTCAAGGTGCCCCGTGTGGCTGCCTCTGCACTGTTCTCATGGTTGATGTTCATTTCACTCCGAGTCTCAGAGCCAGGAGCATATAAGAGCTCATGTGGCAGAGACAGACCTCGGACCAGGACAGCTCAAGCCAGAGAGGACAGAGCTGGCTGGAGGCCCTGGGCGGTGGCCCCTCTCCAATCTCGGCGGGGTCCCCACCCTCCAGCTGAGCTCCCACCCCGTGAGAACCTCTTGGTCTTGGCATTGCCCGTTGAACCTTCCCCACTCCCTTTTGCAAAAAAGTTGCAGAGAAGTAAGTTAGACACACGTAGACAAAACTAATTTTAAAAAAAACCAAACAAACATGTCAGTCCTGAACGCCAAAACTTGATGCTACATCAATGGAAAAATCCATCTGGACAAGCCACACTCCAAAGAGACCCCCCTCTGGGACTTTCCCCACCAGGGGTCCAGCTGTCTTTCGTGTTGAGTTCCTGCACTGAAGAGTCTGCAGCAATTAAAAACCAAAAGGCTTCCCTAGGTCACTTCCCATCCTTCATCAGAGGATCCACGCAAGGTGTGTGCATCCCCAGTGGCCTTGATTTCTACGGAAACATGACATTCTCTCAACATCTATTCAAGTCAAACTAACAGATGCTGCTGCCTTGTGACCAACCCTGCGTCTCTCATGATGACAGGGGTGGGGTCATCTCTAGCCTCCTTGATGGGCAACACAGAACAGTGTTCAGGAT
This sequence comes from Hyperoodon ampullatus, assembly GCF_949752795.1. NCBI lineage: Eukaryota > Metazoa > Chordata > Mammalia > Artiodactyla > Ziphiidae > Hyperoodon > Hyperoodon ampullatus. The sequence continues at coordinate 86,814,206 of NC_136927.1, read as the reverse complement.
GGTCCTGGCCACACACCCCCCCTTGCAGCCAGGATGCAGACAACTGCTCTCCACGCGTCAGGGGCAGCCAACGCCTCGTGGGCTCTGAGCGCTCTGAACCGTCTCTGCCTGCATCTTCCCTACTGCCAAGGCTACAGGAAGGTCATGCCCCCTCTACCAGGGAGGTGACCGGGCGGCTCAGAGAGGCCAAGTAACTTCTGAAGGCCACACAGCTCTTTAGGCAGAGGCCGGATCTGTGTGCCTCCCTCACTTCTGGGGTTTCTTCATGAGGCTCCATCCCCTCTACGGGTCCTCGTGTCAGTGTGCAGTGGGCTGGGCAGACATGGACATTCCCATCGGAGAGGCCCAAGGACGTCAGTGAAAAACCTCGGACCAGCAGAGGCATTTCTGAGTTCCCGCGGCGTCAGCTTCCAGCTTAGAAATGCCAAGTGTGAGATTCCCACCTGGACTCCCCACCTCTGTGCTGATGCCTGCCGCATGTGCCCAGTGAGCCCTCCAGGGGACTGCCAGGCTCCACAGATGCATGACCTTGCGGGGGCTCCCGGCCTCACAGGAAACCAGGGTCACCCGGTGCAGGCACCTGCCTCAGCAGAGGGGACCCGCTTGGTGTTTGCTCTGAGCACGTCTGCATGCGTGTGTGGGGTGCTGGGCCAGGGGTCCCGGCCACAAGCGCGGCCTCTGGGAGGTGGAGCCTGGCCATCCCAGCTCCTGCCACGTCTCCCACGTGCGGCACAGAGAATGCAGGTCTGCCTTGCCTGCTGATGCTTGGGCACCTGCAGAAGCTCACCCGAGCCTCTGAATTTCAGACTCAGAATTTTCAAGGTTTTCATCGAGCCGTTCTCCTTTTAAAAACCTGCTTTGTCTTCATTTGCTTAGGCTGAGCTTGCATGGCGTTAATTTCCCTAGTGTTGTTTAAATAAATTGCACATATTTGCTACTATTTTAAAGCTGTGAGACAAATGTAATAACAAAATCTGGCGAAGATCGATGCCAGACCTGCACTAGCTTCAGCTGGGAAGACACACCCACTTCTCTGGGGGAGGAACGCCGATGATGACAATGACCTGTCACCTGATGAGGCGAGCACGCGCTCCTGGACCCGCGAGGACCTCGGGCCGTCCAGAGTGCGCCACGCAAACCCGACGCGTAATCACACGGTTGGTAAATCATGTTTCCGGCCACTCTTGAAGGTATTTCTGAACAGATAACAGCTGCCGATTTCCCCACTGCACCCCAGTCACCCGTGTTTCTGAGCCAACGATGGCAGGTGTTGGGTGATAACATGAATGTGGCCTCTATGCTCCTGGTACACATGTGCATGTTCACCTACAGGCCTATAGAGGCACACGCATGTATGGACAGGGGCAGGCACAGAGACACACGTGCACACACATATATGTGCACGTGCCTGTGTGCTTATGTATCATATACACATGCATGTGTGTACATGTGTACATATGTGTGTGTTTTGTTTTTTCCTCCCTCTGTGTATGTAACGTGTCACAATTTTCTCAAAACCAACAGCCCGGCCCTGACAGGCTGGCCAGGCTCCACATCACTGGTTCCTTATAGACAGTTCAGCCCAAGTCAGAGGTCTTGTAACTGGTGGGGGTCGGAGAGGGTCCTGACTGCTGCGCCGGCCTTGGAGCCAGCCAAGCTGTTATCTGCAGGTTTGCAGGATGGCGAGCGCTGAGGAAATCGCCTGGTCCCCTGATGGGACTCTCAGCCCAGCCCACCCCAGGGAGTAGCTGGTGCTCGACAAGCAGCCGCCGAGCGGGGGACGGTGTGCAGCGGGGGTGGTGGCGTTTGGGCCCTGGGGACCCCTTGGAGCCCTGGCCCCAGGAAGGGGTGGCAGATGGGCTTTTACAGGGGCATCTTGAGGGGCCAGGACCGCTCAGGACACGCGTCTGCCCTGTTCCGCCCGCAGCGAGCCTTTCCCAAAAGGGGCAGAGGAAGGGTAGGGGCCGTGGCTCCCAGGTACAGACCACGCAGAGGCCAGACGCTCGTTTGTGAGGCCCTAAATCCATCTGCTACTTAATCAGCTCTTATTTACAAAGCATTTCTCATTTCAGATGGCCTCTCCCACTGAGCCTTCATCAATCGGGCTGAGCATCGGATTTGTTCTGCTGACCGTGCTCTGAAATGGTGATTTACTAGGGGAGGAGCCTCCCCAGGCTGGGGTCCTAGCGCCGGGCCCGGGACCCAGGCTGAGTCTTTTCCTGCCTCTGGGCCTCTGTTTCCCCCCACCCAGGGCTGGACGAGCTCTGCAGTTTGGGGGCAGCTGGGGCATGGGCAGGAGGCTGGGGTACTTTCTGGAGCGTAGCTTCTTCATGTCACAACCTGGGGGGTTCCGTGGTCTCGCTCCTGAGCGATACAGGTGAGCTACGGAGTCACTGCCCCAATGGACTTGCACTTTGCAAAGACAAAACGCCATCCCGTGCCTGTGCGGTTGCTTGGGCTGGTCCCCCTCGAGGGGTGTGTACACCAGCTCTGTCTATAGCGCGTGGGGGTCTGGGGAGCCCAGGACAGGGGTCTCTCTCGGCAGGTTTTCAGGACCAGTCTCAGGCATAGGCATCCTCTCTCCAGGGACAAAGTGACAAAGCCCCCATGCTCAGGAACACAGTTCAGTGAACTCAAGAGAAAAGGGGAGGAATGGAGACAAGGACCGTCTTCCATTCTCACGGGAAGGCCGAGGCCCCAGATTCACAGGCAAGCTGCACGACTGCCATCCTCCCCCCAGGTCATCACTTTCCACCTTCTCCTGGCACCCGGCCGGAACCTGGAGCCCAGCAGTGACCTGCACACCCACCTTCCTGAGATGGCTTTTGTTTTTTATCTCCTCACCGGGCACATTATCTTATTTTGTTAAGCTCCCAGCAGCCCTGTGCCCGCCCGGGCTGGCTCTCCTTGTAAGGAGGGCTGCTCTGTGTGTCTGATTATGAGAGTAATCAAGTGTGACTTCTAGGTGAGGCCTTCAGGGACGCCCCTATATCAGGAAGAAGCTGGGTCACTTCCTTTCCATCATCATTCACAAGTGAAAGATGAATAATGTAAAACTGACCTGGGGCAGGTTTTAAATTAGTGCCTCTTTTTTTTTCTTCTTTTTTTCAAAAAGAAAAAAAAAAAAAGAGAGAGAGGAAAGTGTCTGGGGAGGAGGATAGTCCTGTGCACCTCCTCCAGCTACACGTGCAAAGTTATAATTTGTCATCTTCTTCTATCACCCAACCACTCGCCTGGCAGGAGCACAGAATTATGAAGAGCCAAGTATAAGCAAATAGGTGACTCATGAAACACTCAGAAGTGGCACCGAGCAGGGGATATAAAGAATCCAGACTCTGTCTTCAAGGCAGCAAGTCCCTTCCCAGCCATCATGGTTTGAGGAGGGTGACAGCTGGTTAGCAGCGAATAAGCGGTACGTAGTGCTCACCTCTCCTGGTGCCGGGAGTGTAGGTGACGGGTCCCACTGCGAGACAGGCAGGGACCTGGGACCCGGGACCCCCTGCTGCAGGGCTTGCACCTGGACAGACGTCTCCTTGAGCAACAGATACAAAGAAACTATAACGGACTAAAAAGAACTGCACCCATGGCGCAGTTCGGGCCAAGTATGAACAAGATACAAAAAGTCCAAAAACCCAACTGCCACTTCTGAAGAGCCGGGAGCAAAAGCAGGGTCCTGCGCATGTGCCCTGCACTCACCACCACCAAAGTCACCCCTCTGGCCCGAGCCCTGGACACATCCCTATCCTCACCCCATATACGGAACCCCACGGACGCCCGGCCGCTTCTGCCAAGTGCAGCGAGCTCCACTGTTCTCCAGAGAAGATGGCCCAGCAGAAGCCACTGCCCTCCCTCAAGAGGCAACGTAGATATGAAAACGGCTTCAAAATTCCCAGATCCCGGTGCGTTTCTAAGGAGCGCCTGGCAGCCCTGACCTTCGAAGATGGGGTCACAGAGGACAGCCTGACCCTCCATGGGCCCTCCCACGCAGCTGTTGGGTCCCGTGCCGCCCTGCCTCAGCACCCTACACTCCCCGCCCTTTTGAGAAAATAGCATGAACACAAGTCTGCTCAATTCAACAAAAGCTAAATTTATGGGGAAATTTTCAAGTTATTTCCCCATGGGATGTGCCAACCAGGCGAGCCGACCGCCAATGTCCACGAGGACACTTCTTGATCAAGGGGCTTGGGGTCAGCTTTCTGGCCCTCCCCCCGATGGAATCATGGGCTTTCATTACCCAGAGCTGTGCCTTCTTGGGAAGGTGCCCTGTGTGATCTTCTTTCCCTGACTGGCAGTGCAGCCCCGTGGACCCTGAATGCGGAGGCAGGGGATAGGCAGGCGGGAGGGAATTGTGTTTTTTAACTTCCCTGGTCTTCCCTGCTCTCTGGTCTCCAGACTGGGCCATGTGCCCAGGAGCCGTGCGTCCAGCCCCTCTCTGGGCAGTGGGTGTGCAGCTGAGGGATGGGGGTCCGGGACCTGCACCTGCACTGAGCTCCCCGCGAGATGCAGGGAGGGGAGGCCCTCAGGATGGAGCCCTGACGAGGCCGGGGCTGCTTTTCTTTCGCCACGAAGGTCAACCAGCCTGCGTGTCTCACTGCACGAAGCATCGCCGGGGCATCCACCCGGGACCCCATTCCTTTCAACCAGCGTCCAGCGTCCAGCCCTGTAGGCTCCTGCACCTTCTCACATGCAGAGTGACCAAGACCCACTCACAGAGTCTCACCTGACCCTCTCGGTGGCCCTGATGTTGGGGAAGGAGGTGGCTCGTCCCAGCCACGGAAACACGACCAATGTAGGGCTTGGGGCCCCCAGGTTACGAATTTCATGGGTCTGCACTCAAAATGAAAAACTTGGGGAATGACATGCCATGTCTGCATTGTGGACTAACACTACTTATGCTGGAACAAGGGTAGATGAGATTCATTCCCCAAATATCAACGTTGTTTACGACCCTCTCCTCTGTCTCTGATTCACCAGCCTTCCTGTTTTCATTGCTTCCTTATAGCTTTGGGTTAAACATGCTTCAATAAGGGAAATAGCATCCTTCCACTCCTCAACCCTCCCAAATGTCAAACCCAGTACTGATTTTCACGGAGGATAATTAGATTTCATTAAAAAAAAAAAAAAAAAGAGGCACCAAAATCTATACAGATAGTTCATTTCTCTACCTTCGGCTTCCCTTTCAATATACATTTGAAAAATGGTACTTTTTGTTTGCCTGCAAGGATGTATATTTAAAATATTTAACTAGGGTTCTGTCTGCAGCCTTCTGCCTGGTTTCCATGGTAGCTAAGGACCGACGGAATAAAAAGGTATTTAACAAACACAAAATAAAACAACAGAAAGATATCTCCGTTCTTTAACAAACAGCATGGGAGCCATTCTAAACAAACATTTGCATGAGTTTGGTTCTGAAAAGGCACTTAGTGGATTTTTTTTTTACATCCAGGACACTATAGGGAAGACGAATGCCCTATCTATGCCCCGCAAAGCACTACGGTATTTCTTACTTGCGATCTCTTCTAAGAAGGGGAGATTGTTTTGAAAATTCCCATAAAAATCATACAAAGAAAGTTTTCCTGAATGAAATAGCATGATTATTTCTTGTGCATCTATATTTGGAAGGACAGTCTTAAGCGAACACTCCTGTACCCGCTGCTTGCTGTGTGCGGGGCAGGGGGCAGGGATGGGCACCCCCTCCCGCCTGCTCACTCACGCCCATGACAGCCCAGGAAGGCAGGGGCTGGCGCTGTGCTCACTCACACCTGGGCAGAGGTCCGGGGACTGGCCCAGGCTCATGGGGTTGGGGTCGGAACCCAGGCCACTCCCTCGGCCCCTCCCTGCTCCTCAGCTTGGACGGGGGCGCCCTGACATGGAGGGTAGATGCTGCCTGTGCTTTGCGACCCTGGCACCCAGCGCCCCCGTGTCCTAGGCAGATGGGCCAGGGACTCAGGGTGGGAGCAGCCCTGGGGGAACAGCTGAGACGTGGTTCTTTAGGTAACTCGCATCCATCACCATCATCCCGACGGAAGGCTTCACGTTCTTCCGTAGTGTCAAAACCACACTTCTTTTAACGGACACTCAGAGCACACCCCTTGCCCTCTTCAGCCTTGTGTCCGCCCAGAAATGAAGACACAAGACAATGCGCCCACCCGTGCAGCCCAGGGAGCAGGCAGAATGCAGGTGTAACGGACAGGAGCACAGGGGAGGACGTGTCTGCTTTACGGGCCACGGTAAGGAAGTTGGGGGGATGCCCGAACGTTCAGACAAGCCCGCCCCACCGTGTGTGTGTGTCACCTCCACGAGCCTGGCCAGGCTGCTCGGCCATCCTCACTCCCCGGCACGGCAAGGACCCCCAGCGCCCGAGCAGTTCCGCCTGCCCCTGCCCGGCTTGTGCCGACGTGTGGGCCCAGGGCATCCTCTGGGGGGTGTCCTGCGCATTTGCAGGGTGTTGAGCAGCATCCCCGCCTGCCCCCCACTCCTCCCGTTGACACAAGCCAAGCTGTCTCCAGGCATCTCCTGCGAGTCCCCTGGCTGGTAACTGGCTCTGGAGAATCCAGAAAATTATGTTTTGCCAGGAACAACATAAATGAAATTACTCTGTAGTTTACAGAAAAAAAATACAATCACAGTAAAAAAAAAAAAAATTAAATTAGCAAGTTAGGCCAAAATGTATGACTTTTTCCTGGAGTTGTTAGCAGTGGGACCGAGAGGCGTCACTCATATTGGTGTCAATTAGTGAGAAAAATGGTCAGTTTTGCTGGTGTGGGTGATCCTGGAAGGCTTTGGTCAGGAGGAAGGTTAGCGTCTGACAGGCAGTGAGGGAGGGTCTCTCTCCCCTCCTTTCTGTACTCACATCACAGCGCTTGCTTTGCTGCAGGAGAAGCGGAGAGCACTGCTGGGGGCGGGGCAGGTCCTGCCGAAGTGACGGGACATCACCCCCATAGGGACATGGGGGCAAAGCGGTGGATCTGGTTGGGGGGGCATGGCCTCGTGCCCTCTGAGGCTTTTGTTTTGTTTCAGGAAAAGGAGAAGCTGAGAGGGGGGATTCTAGGATCCAGGCAGGGGTACTGGGTGGCGGGACCTCCCAGGGCAGGGACGGGACAGTGCCCAGAGCACAGGGGTGAGGGGTGATGGACCCCACGGGGCAGGAGACGGAGCTGGGCCGGCCCCTGGGGGCCTCCACCCCACTTAGCAAACCAGCCCTGCAGAGACAAGCAGGAAGCAGGCCGACCCGGGGCTGCAGCGGAAGGAGCCACCCTCCTGCCCCGCTTTCAGCCCTCCCTGGGGCCCTGACACACCCTAAAATAGACTCAGACGCCTGACCAAGGGCCGCCTGGCCAGGGACCTGCCCGGCACCTCCCCCAGCCTGCGGATGCTCCCTCTGTGGGAATGCTGGCTTCTCTCATCTCAGGTCTCGACTCAGATGTCACCCTCCTGACCCCCAGGACACAGCGGCAGCCTCTACCCTCTCCTGGTCCAGCCCCCCGCCAGGCACCCCACCTTAGTCCACCCCATGGCTGCAGCTCAGTGGTCAGGCCTGTCGCCACCCTCGTGGGACCATTCCCGGTGATGCCGTTGCATCTTAGAATGTTACAAAGTGTCCGGCGGGGACATGCAAACAGTCTTCACTCACCCAGTGACCAAGGGAGCGACTTGGGATCTTTCTGACTCACGGGGCTCAGAGTCCTTCGAGCACGCCCGCCGCTCACTTGCCCCCTCAGGGTCTCGCTCCTTGGCCCACAGGAACGAGACAGGGCAGGATCGTGCAGTCCATTCCTCTGCTCTGGCCTGCGTGTCCGAGGCTTCCCTGCCTGGCAGCGGCCCCTCTCTCTCGTGCCCTTTGCTCCCCCCAGCCGTGGGAGTCAGTGAGCCACCCATCATCTTCATTCCCTCGTCCCCCTCAAGTCTCCGTGAGACGGTGCCCCAGGCTGCGACCCCCCGCCCCGACCCCGGGACAGGCCAGGGAACGTGACCAATGACCGTGATGCTTTTCTCCCTGGGCTGTGGGACCCTGGGCACCTTTCCTGTGCAAGATGAAGGGTTGACCCCGACACTCGTTCAAGGCCGTCTGCAGCCTGAAACACGGCCCGAGCTGGACCTCCTCCACCTGCGGACCCCAGGGCAGCTGGCAGCCCCGCCCCAGGGCGGCTCTCCACAACTGCAGAAAACGCACCTTCCAGTAATTAGAAGTCACTCGTGCCTTCACGCTGGCAGAGTTAAACGCTGCAGTCTTCTGGGGAGTTCTGCGCATCCGCTGAGATCTACTACTGATCGCCCATCGCCGGGGCGGGCCGCTGGGCTGCAGTCATGACCACAGACTCTGGACAGGGACCAGCCTCCTTCCCGGCAGTTGTACGCACCTTCCCGGCAGTTGTACGACGTGGAGAAGGAAACACCTGTTTCTCCCGCCGTCCCCCAGGCAGTCAAGCCCGCGCCTGAAGCAGGCCCGCGTGGGCGGCACCGTCTGAACTTGCAGGAGCGAGGAGGTCATTATCACCCACTAAGGCAGCTGCCGTCCTCCCGGGGAAAACAGGCACGTGGACGGCTGTCTGCAAGCCCGCTGACCACACTGTTGTCTGTTTTCTGAGAGTTGCTGTTTCTCAGTCACATTGAGGCCGTCTTTTGGAAAAGCATAAAAGGACTGTCTTGCTACTTTCTGAAGGTGTGCACTCTGTCACTCGGCTCCACCTAATGACCTTCAGGTGCTTTTCCAAGGTGACGCCTGGCGTGGAAAGCCCCACACGCCCCCTTTGGTTAAAACTCCAAGTCGGCAGTGTAGGGATTCAGGTGCGGGCACTAGCCCTCTGGCGCTCATGGAAAGCGGGTGATGCTGGGACGCAGGGCCGCTCGCAGGCCAGACTTTCCTTAGGGGCTGCACCGCCAGGGGGTTGCAGGAATGGCTTCTCAACCAGGCCCTCCCCATTCCATTGTCTTGTAACCAACCTGGGCATCCATGATACCAAGATGGCCACTCGCAGGGGGCAGACCGTGGGGACGGGGGTGATGGACCCCAGGGGCTTAAAGAATCGGGGTCTTGGCAAGCCTTGTCCTTGCCGGTCCTGGAGACCCAAGCAGAGGCGAGGACAGGACTTGAGGCGTCCGGAGCACTGGGTTGGATGCCCGGCTCCGGACTCACATCCCGTCTTTGGGAGGCTGCCTTGGGTCTGCCGGCACAGCCCCAGGGTTGGGCGTCCACCTCAGCTGGAAGGCACTGGCCACACCCCTGGTGACTGAGTGTCCTGGTGTCACCGAATCAAAGTACCACAGACTGGGGCGCTTCCACAACGGACGCTCATGTCTCAGTTCTGGAGGCCACAGGCCGAGACGCAGGCGTGGCAGGGCTGTTCCTCCCGAGGGCCAAGCAGATGTGTCCCAGCCCCTCTCCTAGATTCTGGTGGCTGCCGGCAACCTTCTGGGTTCCTTGGCTTGGAGAAGCGTCACCTCGATCCCTGTCTTCATCTGTACACGAAGTTCTGTCCGTGAGCGTGTCTGCGTCCAAATTCCCCTTTTAATAAGTTCACTTGTCAGGTTGGATTAGGGTCCGCCCGCCCTAGGGACCTCACCTGAACTAACCACATCTGAGAACCCAGTCCCATTCTGAGGTTCTGTGGGTTTGGACTTCAACACAGGAACTTTGGGGGGCAAAGTTCAGCCCATCCACCCGGGGAGGCCGAGACCCCAAGGAAAGAAGGCGCTTCAGCATCTGGGCCTGGTCCGGCTGCTGGGTAACGCTCAGCTGAGTTTATCTTTCATAGACGCTGACATACTCTAAGACCCAATATTAGTTTCATAAACATCAGTTTCTTTCTTGCAAACTATACCCACAGGTCCCATTGACAATTCCAAGCGCTACCGCAGCCAGTCAGATGACAACGTACGAGGAACTTTATCTTCAGTATTTACTGCTAGGCTGGAATATTGCTCTGATTCCTCGGGGGCGATTCAGCACTCCCGTGGGAAATGCGTGACCTCATTTACATTTTCTAATTGAATTGCTATCAGCTTTCCTGCAAGACTGCACACAAAAAGTTCTTCCAGATTCCAGCCCTGCTTGTATTACCCACAAAAAGACCGCCTTTAAATTGTTGCTAAGAAAGGAAAGGAAAAGGGGAGAAGTTGCCAAATTTTTATGGTTCACCTAACTGGAAAGCTGTCAGTTTTGCTGGCTCCACAGTCGCTGGAATAACGTGCAAGGGAGACTGCGCTTGACGGGACCTTGACCCGGGAGAGATGGAATTTATGGAACCGGGAAATTAGGGGGTCCCCTCGCGCCCTCCTCCAGGGATTTGCTCCAAGGCTCCTCTTGGTAAGAGCTTCTCGGGACTTTTAATGCTGCAAATGGCTCCTTTGAAGGAGGCCCTTGTGTTTCTAGAAACTTCTGCTGACACAACTCCCGCTGGCAACGTTCTCGTTGGACAGCCCCACCTCTCCAAACCCAGCCAGGAAGCCCTCTGCATGCATTAGAAAATGTTTGAAAATTGTGAATTATAAACGACATGCAGGAAAGTGCTTGGAATGTCAGTGAACAGACACATGAGTGATCACAGAATGAACACCTGCCCCCAGGACCCCCTCACGTCCCTCAGGCCCCCACCAGGGCCACCTCCTCTCACCTCCCACAGTGGTCCCCTGCGCGGCTGTACACGCACTCTGAGCTGTCCACGCACTCTGAGCTGTCCACGTCTGGGCTCACAGTCTGCACTTTCCTGCCTGGGTGCCTGCCCTCTTTCCCTCGATATGTGTCTGTGAGATTTACCCATCCTGTTGCTTTGTTCATGTTTGCGGCTACATAGAAATTCACTGTATGAATCCACCACCAGGTACTTATCCAACGTAATGAGGATGAGTGTTTGGGTTCTTCTCAGGTTTATCAAATTCTGGTGCAGAGCTGTTGGTACGAATGTGTACACACTTCCGTTGGGCTTGTACCTAAAGCCAGCAGCATAATAAAAAATACACATTTGGTCTTTGCCCTCCACAGAGCTCTCAAAACTAATCTCTGCAGTGATGGGCTGACAGGAGTATTTTACCCAGAGCTCCTAGGCCCCTAGGAATTTCCTGGGTGAGAGAGCATCTTTTGTCCTAGTGAGGTGACTCTGGCGGGGGGGCTCCTGGAGGGGGCTGGCCACCAGAAAGCCTAAGCCATGATTAGAAGCTTGGAGCTCTCAGACCCACCCCCCATCCTCTGGGGAGAGAGGAGGGGCTGGAGGTTGAGTTCCTCGATCATGGCTACGTGATGAAACCTCCATAAAAATCCCTGAACTCTGGGCTGTGGAGAGCTTCGAGGCTGATGAACACGTCCATGTGCCAGGAGGGTGGTGCACCCCACTGCCACAGGGATAGCAGCCCCTGCACTTGAGACCCTTCCAGACTTCGCCCTAAGTAACTCTTCATCGGATGCTCCTCTATGTCCTTTATAATATCCTTCATGGTAAACCAGGAAGAGTAAGTGAGTGTTGCCCTGAGTTCTGTGACCCATCGTAGCAAATTATCGAACTGAGGTGGGGGTCGTGGGAACCAAGCTGGGCGGAAGCGAGTAACCTGGAGACCCACCACTTGTAACGGACGCCCAAAGCGGGGTGGGCTTTTGGGACTGAACCCTGAGCCTGCAGGGTCTGCGCTGACTCCGGGCTGCGAGTGTCAGAACTGAATTAAATTAGAGAACACCCAGTTGGTGTCCCTGGAAAGTCAGAGAACTGGCTGGGGTGGAAAACCTACCCCTTTGGTGTCAGAAGTGTGAGAAGAGGAACAGTTTTCCTTTCAACCAGGCAAACGTATATTCAGCTTCCAATGAAAACGCCCGTTGTTGCGAGAAAGGCTGCACCATTATGCACGCCCACCAAGAGCACACGGTAACTCTAGCTTCTGCACATTCTCGCCAATATTTGGTATTTCCAGTCTTTCTAAGGTTAGCCATTCTGGTGGATTTTCGGCTTTAATCTGCATTGCCCTGTTGAGGTGGACAGGTCCTCACACTGATCCGCCCTCCGGCTCTTCTCTTTGGTGGAGAGCCTGTGTTCTTTTTTCTTCTATCATTAGGTTATCTGTCTTTATGTAGTGATTTGAGGCTCCCTTTATATATTCTGGACGTGCCTCCTTGGTCAGTCATTAAGGGTCACAAATATCCTCTCTCCAGCTCTGGCTTATCTTTTCACTTTTTTAAGTATGTGCTCTGAAGAGTGCATTCTTATTTGTAACCAGGTCCAATCATCGACCTGCCCTGCATACCCCGTGCTTCACGGGTTGTGTATAAGGAAGCTTTCCCCACACATCTCTCCCTATATTCTCTTCCATTTGTTTGGTTTGTCTTGAACACTCAGATTTACAATCCACCTGGAATTGATCTGGGGTGTGGAGTGTGGTACAGGGTCACTTCACGTTTTCCTCTTAAGGGTACCCGACTGGCCCAGCATCACTTATTGAAAAGATAGTCCTCACTCACTATTCTAAGCAGGGCTTAGCAGGCTTTTTGTTAAAGGGTCAGAGAGTTAAATATTTTAGGCTTTGTAGGCCAAGAAGCAAAGTCAAGGATATTAATACAGACACTTATACAACCATTTAAAAATACAGAAACCATTCTTAGCTTTCAGGCCATCAAAAGGCAGGTGGCAGGTCAGACGTGGCCTGTGGGCTGTAGTTTTCTGGCCTTTACCATCTGGCGCCACTCAAACAAATCAAGTGTTGGCACCGTGCGCGTTTGACAAGGCTCATCAAGTCGTGTATGTGAAGCGGGTGAACTGTGTTGAAAAAAAAACCTCCATGAAGACGAGTTTTTAAAACATTAAGTATTTTTTCTGGGCTTGCTATTCTGTTCCATTTGTTTTGCTCTCAAACGACACCGTTTAATTACTGTAGTTCAGTGGTTCTCCGATGGGGCGATTTTGCCCTTGGGGAGCAATTGGCAATGACTGGAGACAGCTTTGGGTGCAAGCGGGGGTGCTGGGGTGCTGCTGGCATCTAGGAGGTGGGGGCCGGGGATGCTGCTGAACACCCTGCAGTGCCCACGGCGGCCCACGGCGGGTCCCACATGCCAGTAGTGGTGAGGTCGAGAAACTGGGGTGCTTCACTTGTGGTCTTGATGTCTGAAACACCAGGTCCTCGCATCTTTGTGTGGTTCTAGGTTATTCTTGGCCCCTTGTATTTCTATTTAAAAGTTTAAAGTCAGCTCTTAACCCTTCTAAAGACAAGCAAAGAAAAAACATGCTGGGATTTTTGTTGGGATTGTATTGAATCTATAGAAACCTTTGGGTAGAACTGACATCCTCACAACTTTAAGTCTCTTATGTTATGAGCAGGGCACATCCCTCTATTTTTAAAGATCTTCTTTAATTGTTCTCAGTAATATGTAAGGGTCTTGAAAATTTTTTGTTAGGTTTATAGCTATAATTTTTTTTTTTTTTTTTTTTTTTTTTTGCGGTACACGGGCCTCTCACTGCTGTGGCCTCTCCCGTTGTGGAGTACAGGCTCTGGACGCGCAGGCTCAGCGGCCATGGCTCATGGGCCCAGCTGCTCCACGGCATGTGGGATCTTCCCAGATCGGGGCACGATCCCGTGTCCCCTGCATCGGCAGGTGGACTCTCAACCACTGCACCACCAGGGAAGCCCTAACTATAATTTTTAATGCTATTGTAATTGGTATCTGGTTCAGATTTTATTTTCTAACTATTTATTCCTGGTCCGTAGAGGTGCAATTGCTTTTATATCCAGTGCCTTTGCTAACATCATTCATTAATTCCAGTTACTTATCTACAGATTATTTCGGATTTTCTACATTCACAATTATATAAGCTACATATAACGCTAGTTCTATTTATTCCAATTTCTTTTTCTTGCCTCACCTCACTGGCTTGAAGCTCTGGCGTGTAATGTAAGAGTGTCCTTGTCCTATTTCTGATGTCAAGGAAGGCTTCGAGTATTCCGACTGTAGACTGGATGTTTGCTGTGGACACCCTTTGTGAGATTAAGAATGGTCTCTTCTTTTCCTAATTTGTCGAATATTTTCATCCTGAATGAAGTTAAATTTAACAGTCAGTATTCAGATGATCAGGTGATGTTTATTCTTTATTCTGTGTTGAATTACTTGGATTAACTTTTAAGTGTTAAACCAAATCTCGCATTCTTGGAACAGACGAATGTGGCCATTATATATCCCACGTAAACATGGCTGAATTTGAGTGTGTTAATATTTTGCTTTGGCTTCTTCCCATCTATTTATGAGTGGACTGGCATGTAATGACCCTTTCTCTCACTGTTCTTTCAAGGTTCGTGCTGGCTTTGGGCAAGGTTCTTGCTGGTTTCAGCATGGTGCCCATTTGGTTGGGGAAGTGACCCCTCTTGTAAGATGAGTTTTAACTCCTTACAGCTTGGTTACAACTTACCAGTGGAGCCATCCTGGTGTGGGTATTTTTTGTGATAAAAATCTGAATGAAAACTTTGTTCATAATAATAAAACAGTTCAGATTTTCCTTTCATGTTAGTTTTGGTAAATTTTATATTCTAGAATGTTATCCATTTCACGTATATTTTCAAATATATTGGTATAAATTGTACATAATGCCCGCAGATGACCTTTCTAATGTCTGTGTGATTGGTCATGATGTCCTCTTTCCATTCCAGGTAGAGATTATTTGCAGGTGTTTTTTCTCACTAAGTCTACAATTCAGTAAAGAACGAACTTTTGTCTTTGTTGATTCTATTATTTTGTTCCATTATTTTCTCCTTTGTGTTGAAACACAAAGTGTTTCATTTCCTGTTCTTTTTATAATTTCTTGAGATGAATGTTAACATCACTGATTTTCTGCCTTCTTTACCTTCTAATATACGTATGTAACGCTACGCATTTCTATCTGGTGTGACTTCAGCTATATCCAGCTAGTTTTATTACTCAGGTCAGGATATTCTCTCATTTTCATGTGATTTCTTTTCTACCCGAGGGTTAATAAGAGGCACTTACTTAACTTCCAAATCTATGGGGATTTTTCAGTTATTTTCTTTGTTATCGATTTCTAGCTTAATTGCTCTGAGGTAAGAACACAAACTATGTTTGATTCTAAACTTTTGAAGCATGTTGAATTTTGCTTGACGGCCCAGCCTATGGCTAAATTTGGTAAATGTTCTGAGTATACTTGAAAAGAATCTGTATTTAGCAGCAGTCAGTTTCTGTGTTTTATATACATCTCACTAAGGTCAGACTTCTTAATTCTGTGCTCCTAATCTTCTATTTCCTTACTGATATTTTGTCTCCTTGTTCTATTACTTACTCAGAGATATTTGTTAAAATTTACCATTGATTGTATACTTATTTCTTTCTTTTAGTTTTATCAATTTTTGCTCAAATATTTTGAAGTCATATTACAAGTGCACACAAATTTTTTTTTTTTTTTTTTTTTTTTTTTGCATTACGTGGGCTTCTCACTGCTGTGGCCTCTCCCGTTGCGGAGCACAGGCTCTGGACGCGCAGGCCCAGTAGCCATGGCTCACGGGCCTAGCCGCTCCGCGGCATGTGGGATCCTCCCAGACCGGGGCACGAACCCGCGTCCCCTGCATCGGCAGGCGGACTCTCAACCACTGCGCCACCAGGGAAGCCCTCACAAATTTGATTCTTAGAGTAACAGAGCCCTCACCAACTTTATTTTGATTAGTATTTGCATGGTATTTCCCTCCCTATGCTTTTACTTTCAACTTTCTCTATCCTTATACTTTTTTTTCAACATCTTTATTGGAATATAATTGCTTTACAATGGTGTGTTAGTTTCTGCTTTATAACAAAGTGAATCAGCTATACATAGACATATATCCCCATAGCTCTTCCCTCTTGTGTCTCCCTCCCTCCCACTCCTCTAGGTGGTCACAAAGCACCGAGCTGATCTCCCTGTGCTATGCGGTTGCTTCCCACTAGCTATCGGTTTTACATTTGGTAGTGTATATATGTCCATGCCGCTCTCTCACTTTGTCCCAGCTTACCCTTCCCCCTCCCTGTGTCCTTAAGTCCATTCTCTAGTAGGTCTGTGTCTTTATTCCCATCCTGTCCCTAGGTTCTTCATGACCATTTTTTTTTTTAGATTCCATATATGTGTTAGCATACAGTATTTGTTTTTTATCCTTATACTTTTTAGATGTATCTTTTGTAAGCTGGATATAGTTGGATTTTTAAAAATATAACCTGTCAATTTTTCTTTTAATTATGAGTGAATTTATTTTCAATTATTATAATTAATAATATATTTGTAAATCTACCATCTTACTCAAAGACAAATATCTCATCTATTCTATCATTTCACTTTTCTTTCCTTGCATTTTTTTGGATTGATAAGCTTTATTATTCTATTTTCCATCTATTATGTTAGAACTTAATCCTATGACTGTTTTTTACTGTTTAAGAAGAATGTTTATTTGAAAATTCACATTAATTACTGGGGAAAATGACAAATTATGTTATTTAAGGGTCTTTTAAAAAATACTGCCTAAATGTGAAGACTAAAAAAGGTGACAATAAACAAGAAATACATCTAGAATGGAGGGAGAATTTAGCTGTCCCCTGCCCAGTGCTGTGTTACTAATACTAAATTATCCAGCTATAGGGCTTCCCTGGTGGCGCAGTGGTTGACAGTCCGCCTGCTGATGCAGGGGACACGGGTTCGTGCCCCGGTCTGGGAAGATCCCACATGCCGCGGAGCGGCTAGGCCCGTGAGCCATGGCCGCTGAGCCTGCGCGTCCGGAGCCTGTGCTCCACAACGGGAGAGGCCACAACAGTGAGAGGCCCGTGTACTGCAAAAAAAAAAAAAAAAAAAATCGCATATTTAAATTATCCAGCTATAGCATGAGATGTTCGTATATGGCAGTGTTAGAATTATAGGAAAATTCCAAGAGAAATAAATGTCTGTTTTTATAGTAGATACATTTTTATCAATTTAGTGCTAGTTTAGACACTATGTAGACATTAGGTAACTCCTGAAGTTAAGATTTACTTTTGGACCTAGACTATGATCATTAGTGGTCAGTGTTTCATGTGCACCTTAAAGTAACGTATCCATCACTATGGCTCTTAATAATGTGTCTCATCCAAGTATAATATTAGTTTGATATTTCCATCGTCTTCCAGGACAACACAAGCATCCTAGATCCCTTTGACTCCATTTATCCCTTCTCAAAATCTATGCCATTCTTGTCATGAATCTGAGTCATCTTCTTTACATCCCACAAAACATTACCCTGTAATTATATACTGGTATTTTCCCATCTACTTAATCTTCTCATTCTTGGTTTTCTACTTCAAATCATCTTATTTTTGCCTGAAGAACACAACTTGTGACAGATTCTCTCAGTTTTTATTTGTTTAAAAATGTCTTTATTCACCTTTACTCCGTGAAGGACGTTTTACTGAATAATAGAATTCTATTTTCTTTAGCACTTTAAAAATATCATTCCACTGTCTTCTAACCTCCATAGTTCCTGTTGAGAAGTCAGTTTTACATCTAATAATTCCTCTTTCAAAGAAACTCTGTCTTTTCTATTTGCTTCCAAGATTTTCTCCTTGACTTTTGCTTTCAACTATTTTACCTTAAAATGCCTATTGTGGACTGTGTCCTCCCAAAATTCTTTTGTTGAAACACTATCTCGCAATGGGATGATATTAGGAGGTGAGGCCTTTGCGGGGGTGATTAGGATCAGGGGAGGTCATCAGGATGGAGTCTCCATAACAGGATTAGTGTCCTTACAGGAGTTGTGAGTGAGCCGGCCTCCTATCTTTGCTCTCTGCCATGTGAGGATATAAGTCTGAAGGCAGCAATCTGGAAGAGGGCCCTCATGGGAACTTGACCCTGTGCCACTCTGATTCAGACCTCCAGCCTCCAGAAGAGGGAGAAATGAATTTCTATTGTTTGTAAGCCCCCCAGTTCATGGTGTTTTGTTATAGCCTATTGAATGGACCAAGAAAGTGCCTAAGTGCAGTTTTCTTTATATTTATCCTGTTTAGAGTTCATAGGGCTTTTTGAATCTATGCCTGGATGTCTGTTGCCAGTTTTGGAATATTTTCTGCCAATGTTTTTTCATATATTACTTTTGCTCCATTTTATCTCTCCCGCTCATATTCCAAACATACTCATGTTAGAACTTCTTACCATTTCCCCGATATCTCTTACTCTTTCCTTTGTGTTTTCTCTCTGGATATCTCTTTACACTTTTTCTTCTGATGTTTTTTGCTTCGTTAATCTTCTCTTCAACTGTGTCTAATCTGCAGATATATCTGTCCATTGAGCTCTTAATTTTGTCTGTTATATTTTTCAGTCCTAAACTGCCCAATTAGTTCTTTTGTAATCTTCCAATCCTCTGTCAAAATCTTGCGTTTAATGTGCTTAAGGACAGTGAGCACAATTATGATACAATCTATGTCTGATAACTCTATTACCTGGAGCCCTGTGGGTCTTTGATTACTATCTGCTCCTCTTCTTGATTTTTATTTATCTTGTTTTGTCCCTCTAGTCATTTTCAGTTGAGTGCTAGACATTGTATATAAAAGGAGATATAATTTGAGGTCTGGTATGATACTTTCCACTGGAGAAGATTTACATTTGCTTCTGGCAGGTGACTAAGGACAACAGCAATCTGGCATCACCTTAACCCATTTGCAGAGTGACATTATTCAAAGGTTGGCGCTGGACTCTGTAAGGGCACATCAACTGAGTGACCCACTGTCCCACACACAGACCCTCCTCCCTGTCCCCTCGGCACCACCCTGGTGAGGGCCCAGTGGCCATGATGAGCACATGGCTCAGAGGGCTGGGACCGTGACAATGACAGCAATAAGAGCAACTATTTTTTGCCTCTTTGGGGACAGGGCTCTCATAGAGCCTGCACCCTGCCTGACCTCACATAAGCTCACATAATCCTCTCGACAACCCTTGGATAGGATGTAGGTAACATTGCTGTCCCATTTTCGAGAGCAGTAAACCTCAGAGAGGTTGTATGCTTGTCCTAGAACATCAGCCAGTAAGCTGGAGAAGCCTTGATTCAAACTGACAATCCAGGGCAGCCAGGCTCCATTATGATGCCGGGCTCAGCTGTCCCTAGAAAGTCGTTTTTTCACTCCTTTCCAGAACATCAGTTCTCCCATGCAGCAAAGAGGTTGCAGTCACATGATTCTGCTCCCCCACCTGTAAAGTGGGGACAGTGACAGCGCCCACTTCTGGAGATGTTGTGAGGATCAATGTGGACACACTTAGGGCAGGGTCTAGGTGGGTCCTAGAAGGTCAGGGCAGGGCTCTTTGGATTTGAAGAAGGAGGAAGCAGGGAGCCATCAGCAACGAAGGAGACATGAAATAAACAGGGAAGGACTGGGTTAGGTGGGCTGCAGAGACTCTGCCCACTACTTACAGGGTCATGTTTCATGTGCTCAGGGTGTAACCCCACAAAGTCACCCCCAAGGATGCTCTGAGCCTGGGATATGGAATCTGCAGATCGGGTGCTTCTCGGGCCTGCCTGCTGTGGGGTTGGAGGTTCACGTGTCCTGGGGACTAACTGCAGTCACCCTTTTGGAGGATTAGGGGATTAACTGCATCAGAAATTGCTTCATTAACATGCCTGACAAAAGGTGTCATTATTTTTATTTTCTTTTTACTTTTTTAAAGATTTTTTTTTGATGTGGACCATCCTCAAAGTCTTTACTGAATTTGTTACAGTATTGCTTCTGTATTATGTCTTGGTCTCTTGGCCGCGAGGCATGTGGGATCCTAGCTCCCCAACCAGGGATCAAGCCCACACCCCCTGCATTGAAAGGCAAAGTCTCAACCACTGGACCGCCAGGGGAGTCCCTGTAGTTTTAATTAACGCCTTTTACCTGAGGCCACATCCACAGGCGTTAGGGGTCCCTACTCCTTGCCCACAAGGCGCAGTTTTTGATTCACAGTCAGGGATGTAAGCCTTCCCACTGCTGCCCCTGGCCTGGCCGCCGACAGGCAGGGGCCCCTGCGTGGGCCACGCTGCCCTCTCACCAGGGTGTGGCTTGTCACGGTCATTCGGGAAGGAATGGAAAACCACATCCATCTGTCTCAGGTTTTTCAACATCCTCAAGGTGACGCTCACGATCTGGGGGGCGTCCGTTAGAAGCGTGTTTCAACACCTGGTTCAGCACACCCACGAGGGCACTCAGGACGTCCTTCCCCACGGGGTCAGCTCACCACCAAGATAAGGCTATCCACCGAGTCACCACTTTCCCTTTTCTCACCAAAACCACCTCTTTGTTGTTTAACAAGACACATGAAACACAGCCCCTGTTTTCCAAAGTGGGTTCCTTGGAACACCTGCCTTGTAAGATGTCCCCTTAAGAAGGTTCCTTGGTCAAATAGGTTTGGGGAAACTTGCAGACTGTCTCCCACTGAGGTTCACCGAGCCCTTTAGTCCTGTGAGGTTCTGGGCAAATCTGCAGAAAGGGATCTGGTCAACTTGGTCTAACCCTCTACTTCCCTCGAACCCTTTTCTGAGAGAATACCCACAAATGCTGTCGCCGACGGCCTGTCCTGCTTTAACCAGTGTGTTTCTTTTGCTGGTGAACCGCACACACATCATAACACTAATGACCCCGAGGCCTCCTGTTGACTGTAAGGGCGTCTCCCTCCCTACGGGTCCACCCTTCATGTAGGTGGACGTGTGTAGCTGGACCTGTCATGCAGGTCAGCTGGGCAGCAACTTCTCTGCTGACCGGGGAGCCCTCACACCGGAGGCCAACGCAGATGCCGAAACATGGGACGGGCAGAAGTAAGCAGACCTGGTCCCCCTCAGACACGGGAAACCTAATGTGGGGATTTCTGGGGGCTGAGGGGTCTGGTCCTGGATTCCTGGGGCCTATGGGGCTGAGAGGCCTTTCAGGACCAGGGGAAGTGAATTCACCCCTCCTGTCCAGTCAACAGGGCCACGCAGCTGAGTCAGAGGTGAAGCTGGAGGGAGGGCTGCGGAGGCCGGTGACAGTGGCTGGTGTGTGTCTATGTGAAGGGTGCCATCCCTCCCCCCCCTTCTACCCTCCCCATTTCCCTCTCTCTGAATCAGTCTCACGCCAGCTACTCTGGCCACCTCGCAAGGCCAGCCATGTGGCCTCTGTCTTACTTCTTGTCCCTCCAGGCCTTGGGAGCCTCCGGGGCTGGTGGGCTACAAGCCTCAGGCAGGAGAGCTGCCCGGTGAGAAGCGGAGCTGTGGGGCCCTTGTCCGAAAAAGGGTGCTGACAGCTGTGCACTAAACTCAGTGAGGGTGGAGCCTGTGGGCAGCCCTGTCTGGGAAGGTGGGAGGTCAGGGGTCCCCCTCCCGGCACACGCTGCCCACTCAAGTGTCAGCCTCTGCAGAGGTTCTGCTTGGTGACCTGAAGGAGGGAGGACCCCTACCCAGCCCTCCCACCCCCCTGCATGTAGTCACACCTTACCTTGTGTCCGGAGCGCTCGGGTGAGGTCTGGGCCACCAGCAGCCGTACCGCGGCGTCCCAGCGCTCGGCCGTCTGGCGGTCCCACGCCGTCACGGTGAAGGCCACCTGCTCGGAGGGGATCTGCAGCTCCCGGGTGGCGAAGACCGTCCCGTCAGCCCCGACTTTGAAGTCCATGCTGTCGGTCTCATAGTGTGGACCCTTGGTCCCCAGGCAGCTGCTGAACTTGACTGCAAGAGGAGGGGGAGAAGGTCAGGGCTCTGGGGACCAGCCTGGCGGGCAGGCGCCCACTCACAGCTTATTTCCAGCAGCGGGTCCTTGGTCTCTAATGAGCTTCGAGAAAGTGGTGATTTAATTGACTTTTCGACCTTCAAGTACTGGGTTTTATCTCTACCCCACAGGGAATTAGCTGAGGCCTTAGAAAAAGGAACATCAACCCAAAGCAATGAATGCATGTTCATTCTCTCTGAAACACAGCTTTCTCATTTCTGCAAACGCGTCTCCCCGTCACTATCAACTTTGGGTTCAACCTGAGTCTGAGCCATGCAGGGGGAGGAGTTTCTTTACCCTCAACCAATTCCCTGGTGACCTGGGGGCAGCCAAGAGCTTTCTCGGTGACTTGGAAGCAGGCGTGGAAGGCGGATGGTCTACTGACATTGCAGGGCAGGCACGTCGCTGTGTTTCCCAAACAGTAATTAGGCACTAAACTGTCAGCCCCTCCCAATGACTCCATCACCTGGACCGTTTGCAAACCCCCTGCAGGAAAAGACATCTCGGAAGCCGCGCGTTCACCGGGATCACATTAGTGCCTTTTCCATACGTGTGCTTTTGCAGCTGTCACCTAACATGGTGGTAAATTATGAGGCACCAACAGCCAGTGTCACATTCTGCTGATAAAAACGATGGATAAAGTTACCTAGTGTTTATAAAAGTGTGGGTATCTCAGCAATTATGGTGGGAGGATTGGTTTTTTAAGCAATTTCACTGTCATGAAATTACAGCTTACATGATTTAATTACTATTTATTCTAGAAACTAAAAAGGGCCCCTCACTGTTAGGTTTGATAAGTGTGTGCCCCTGCGTTCACCTTTTATTGTTGGCTGCCTTGAAATAATAACAGAACGTTCCCTCGTTTCAGCTCCTTCACTTCTCCCCAGTCCCCAGCAATCCCCACGTGCGGGTTTAATATAAAACTGTTTTTAAATGTGAGGAAACCAGACATTTCCGTGTGTGTACAGACTCCAGAGCTCACAGACAGGGGTCCTCGGGTGGACGAGGGCAACCAAGGTGAGGAGTGGGCTGTGGCTCCAGGGCAATGTCCCCCCCAGTGAGGGAATAATCACATTCTTTTTCAAGTGACAGGAAAATTCCAAACTGCCTTTGTAGTCCTGTCCTCCCCGTCGGTAAACAAATTAAAATCAGCAAAAAACTGAGTGGATCAATCATTTCTGATGCCCAATTGTCACTGACAAAGATAAAAATGACAGTTCTATGATTGCCGGAGATTAGCACAAAGTACATGAATAAGCCCTTTGTTCTCCGAAAGAAAATTTCTAATAACATGAATGGGATCGGACAGTAGTGGGAGGGTTTGAGTTTCTTCAGGATTAAGTGATGGTGTAGTTGTATTTTTAAAAAAAATAGGCGCAGAGCTTTGGTGGCATTTGAGGGAAGTGTGGACACTGCTGTCAGAGAAAAAAATCACCCTCATAGGAGCTGCCCCAACAGGAAGGTCGGAGTACCGTCCACAGGAGCCTGGGACCTTGCAGGGGACAGACGTCTTCAGTGGACGGGAGCCCTCAGGACATTAAAGGTGGCACCACCAGACGTGACCTATGATGATAAAGTTGGGCCTCTCCTTGCAGGTGCTCTTAACATCTTTCCAGCCTGGGTCTGGCTCAGGCCCTCCATGCGAGGAGGCCTGGGGGCTTTGGGACAACATGGAACCCAGCCTCCAGCTTCAGTGTAACTGAGGCTTGGCTGATCGGCTCAACCCAACAGGTTGGTTTCACCATCATGTCTGAGACTCCGAGCCCTCGTCAGTGAGGAAGCAGGAGCTGGAAGGTGCCTGCGGGGAGATGGTGGCCATTCTGAGTGCCCGCGGTGCTGGGGTGCCAGCTTTCCAGAAGGAAGGGAATTCAGAACAGTGCCTTCCTGTGCGCGCCTGGGCTGTGTCTCTCTTTCAAAGGGAAAGATCAGGAAGGTTTGTTCTTCTCAGACACCAGGGGCGTTCATGGCACTTTAGCTCTGAATAAGTGAACTCCCGTTTGAAACCCTGAGGAACGTGGGTTTAAATTTCTCAACATGCAAACACTGCTCAGAAGGTTACAAACACGACGTCTTGCCATAAAAATGGGAAGTGACGCAAGAGGGAGGAGGTATGGGGATATATGTATACATGTAGCTGATTCACTTTGTTGTACAACAGAAACTAACACACCATTGAAAAGCAATAATACTCCAATAAAGATGTAAAAAAAAAAAGGGGGAAGTGAGCACTTGAGGGGCAGGCTCTCCAGAGACACATCTGAGGCCTTCGGGCAGGAACGGTTCCTGTCACCCAGGAGCCCATTTGCCTTTTTCTGGTGGATTGCCCCAAGGTAGTTTCCCTCTCGCTTTGGCCACCAGGAAGCTCAGAGGCAACGCGGTAGCTGGGACCTAGCAGTGCTGAGGCATTTACCAACCTTAGCACTTTCTGCCCAATTTTCTATCTTTGTTTCCTCTTCAACCCACTTTCCTCCTCTTGCTTCCTCTTTATTTCTGGAGTCTGCCTCTATCTCTGCAGGTTAAACGTCCTCCTCTTTTAGGGGCAAGGGTGCTGCCAGGCCGTCGCATGCTCACGAGCTCCTGTGCGGGCCAGGCCGGGTGCTGTGGTCCCAGCCCGAGGGTCCGAAAAGGTCTTCCACACTTCTTGGGGAGAAAACGCCTGCTTGGATGTGCAGGCCCCAGGCTCACAACCTCCTTCAGGCTCCACCAGAGGAGAGATCTGCTTGGAGGGAGACAGCACCTCCTTCCCTCTGAGGCCAGGAAGTGGGGCCTGCTGGGCGCTCGTCACCCACCACCCAGCCCCGCCGTGCGTCTCTGCGGCTTGCTAAGTACTTCCACTAGTTTTAAACAAACGTGACAAGAGACGGGAGGACTCCCGAGAGAA
Source organism: Hyperoodon ampullatus (assembly GCF_949752795.1). Classification (NCBI taxonomy): domain Eukaryota; kingdom Metazoa; phylum Chordata; class Mammalia; order Artiodactyla; family Ziphiidae; genus Hyperoodon; species Hyperoodon ampullatus. The sequence goes on along the minus strand of NC_136927.1, from coordinate 86,789,652 downwards.
ATCAGGTCAGTTGTTTAAACACACACAGTCACAGCCCCCGCTGCCCCTCGGAGGGGTGGAGGCCGTGGCCCCTGGGCAGCCAGTGACAGGAAGAGGCCGGCTGGGCCCTGGGGGCAGGACTCGGCACACCTGCCCGAGGGCGGGGTCCCGGGAGGGTGGGGAGGTGTATGCACTGATGCCTGCCTCGGAGGAGGGCAAGCGTGAGCTCCGGTCGCAGGTGTGCGCTGCAGCCACGCCCACACCGGCAGGCCCCTTCGGGATGGGGCTGGGGCGCCAGGCGTGTGACCCGACCAGCAGTGGCCTCTTTGAGCCCAGGCCTCTGGGAGCAGCAGCAAAGGATGAACGGGGCCAGCGCAGTGTAGAGGCTGGATGAACACAACTTGTCTTGCACTCCGGCCGGTACCCATGTTACCCACCTCGGGGGACAGGGAGCAAAGCACTGGGCCAAGGTCACACAAGGTTGTTCATCCCACAAACATTTATGGGCCCCCTGGTGCCTGGCTCTGGGGATCTACCTGGGAACACCGAGCGGAGGCTCCGGGTGGGAGGTGACTGGGAAATGGCAGCACAGATGGTGGAATCGCACAGGCTTGTACGGGGTCACCAAGAGGGTCTGGGCCAGGCTGGGGGCCCCAGGGCCGGGGAGGGGAGCCCTGCGGGATGTGTGGGGTCAGCCAGCACTTGGCATTCTGACCCTCTCACACACCTGGGGGCTGGCTCCTCCTCCCCAGCCCAGGCCTGGCCCCCAGCACCCACCTCTCCCTTCGGACAGGACGGATTCCATTTCCAAGCCCTGTTCATTCTGAGAAGCCGTCCAGAGAAGAACGGATACCCGCCCGCGTCTGCCCTGCTCCTGAAATGTGACTCGACGCTGAAAAGGCCCAGCATTTAGAGCGGCAACAGCACCATCAATGGCTATTCGAGAAGCACACGTGAGAGACCAACGCCCAGGAAAGCGGCCAGCAGGACACGGTGGGAAGGCCTGAGCACCAGGAAATTCAACTATGTGCAGGATGCCGCCTTCCGGGGTCCTCCCCTCCCTCACCCCTCGCCGGGAAACCGGGAAAGCAGCGTTGAGGCTGACCGGCAGCCTGGGCTGGCTGTCCTCGGGCTGGACGCTGCCCATCCAGACGAAGCGCGGGGGCGCGCCTGGCTGGCCATCTGTCACCGAGATGCATTTTCCTTCGCGCTGCGTAAATGTTAGTCTCTGTCTGTCATCCTGGTGTCCCTGCCGACACGCCCCCTCAGGGCCCCCTGAGTTATTGCCGGAACCCCCGTGGCCTCCCCTGCCCCAGGGCTGTCCCCGGATTCTGCCCCTGGTGGAACCCCTTGCCCTGTGGTGAAGGCAGCTGCACACGCAGAGCTCCCGGGGCACCAACATCCATCCATTCATGTTGATTTATGGACACAACAGTCAGCAAAAAGCACAGTGACCGCCAGAGGGAGCTCAGAGTGGGGGTGGGTTGTCACACTGCGGATGTGGCTCCCAGGGGCTGGCGGGGGGCAGGGGGCTCTGCGTGAAGGAAGGAGGCCGGCTCTGACCCAGACGTGCGGCGGGAGGGCTTCCCGAGGATGGGGTCCTGGTGCTTCCGCTGAGCACCGAGGGATGCAAGAGGAGAGCTTGGGCAGGGGAGAGCCTTCCAGGCCACACGGCAGCACGTGCAAAGGTCCTGAGCAGAGGGAGTGGGGGGTGTCAAGGACTCAGAGCCAGTGTGACGGGAGCCAGGCTATTGGGGCAAACAAGAGTCAAAACAAGCGCACAGGAAGGTCCTCAGCCAGTGGGATGACCTGCAGACTCCACAAGATGGGCAGGGTTAGGGAACTCCCCGCCAGGAGGGAAGGGCCTCCGTGTCACTCCAGGGGCTTCTAGGAAGGTCCAGCAGCCTGTGGGGCTGAGGAGGTGTCCTGAGCGGATGTGACGGCCTCCCTTCGGGGCCAATGTTAAGAGAGGGTCATAGCCTTTTCCAGCCATAAAAACACCCAGTGAACTGAGTTAGGGGTCCACCGCTGTGACCTCAGAAGTACGTCCTCCAAATTTAGCTACAGTGGATCACAGGACTCCTGCACACACTTCAGATACGTCTGCTTGGGAGAGAGAAATTCAAGAGCCAGGAAAAGAAGGAGAAAAGGAAGAAAAAGAGAGCAAGGAATCCAGGGAGGGTTCCCCAACTAGGTGATTCATCCGCCCACCCAGCAACCAGGGAGACGCATCACCAGGGAGACGGTGCCGGGAGACCCTGCGGGGGAGGGGGAGAGCAGACAAGTCCAGCAGTGCCGGCAAAACCTCAGGACACTGCAGCCCCCCCAGCTGGTCCTGGGCCTCCCGAGGGAGCCTCCCGTGGGTCATCCGCTGGGCGCAGCTGCGTCCTTGTGGGTTTCTCCCTTTATCCCCCAAGGGTGCTGTCTGCTGACTGTGGGGCCTCCTGGTGGCCGTCACCACGGCCCTTGCCCATCCGGGAGGGCTGGTGCTGTGGCCAGCGTAGACAGATGCAGCTGGCTGGTGGCCGGGGGCTGGCGAGTGACTGCTCATGGGCACGGGGTCTCCTTTGGGGTGATGAGAAGTTTTGGAACCAGAGGGAACTGACGGCTGCTCAGCACGTGAATGTACTAAGCGCCGCTGCATTGCTGTTCACTTGAAGTGGTGAAACTTATGTACGTGAATTTTACCCTGAAGCAGTTGCCAGGGCCTCCCTGAGTCCCTGCCTCCTGGCTGCTGGAAGGACAGGGAGAAGGGCGGCCTCAGCTTCCTGCCCCTCAGGACCCCCAGACCCCCAGGCCCCACGTGCCCAGAGCTTCACAAAACCTCCCTGGAAAGAGCCGTGATCCACGACCCCAGCTCCCCTCCCCACGGCCTTTCCCCTCCCGGCCCAAGTGCAGGTCAAAGAGACGGGGAAATGCTGATGTCAGAGGAGAGGAGGGGAAAGCGCTCTGGGGCCCGGCGGGGAGATGAAGGCTCCACGAAGCGGGGCCCTGAGCTGCCATCCTGGAAGCTGCCTGCGTGCCTTCACGTGCCGCGTGTCTGTGTGCTGGATACCGCACCACGCGGGGACCCGAGAGAGCTTCACAGGGTCTCCAGCGCCTCCTAGGAGTGTCACAAACCTCTAGGGTGTCAGGACTGGAAGGCGCCCCAGAGATAATTTCCTCCAGCCCCTCATTTTATCGACGAGCAAACTGAACTTGCTGAGAGGAGATGACACTGTAGAATGTGCCCCAGTGATACGCAGGCCCAGAGTCGTTACAGACAGCGGCGCTCTCCATCAGGGCCCTGGGCACTTTTAATATCTAGTTAATTGATGCCCAAAATGCAAAGCATGCGGCAAGCCTGTTTTTCTTAGAATTTTGTGCATTCCTAACTTTGCAGCTGGTGTGCACACCTCATAGGTGAAAACTCTGCATTCCGCGTGCTAGAATCTGCGGCACGGGGTCCTGGCTCCGACCAGTTCTGAAATCTGAAGATCACGCCGATTCGCTACTCTGCCTGTGTAGCACCATAATTAGGCCCTCGGCCAAACAGCAGAGACCCGCTTCTTTCCTTTTTCCAGGACGGTGCAAAGCCCTTTCTTAGAAAATTTTTCTCTCCCCTGCGCCCATCTCGCTGGCTGGCAGCAGACAGGTGCAGCCATGCTTATCCACAGCGTCTGCCGAGAACGCGCGGCACCCATGAAAGGAAGCCCGGCGGCCCCCCCACCAAGAGGGTTTACATTTAACCCTCTACCCTCATCATTTTTAATTGCTCGCTCTGTGAGAAGAACGAGGTGACGGCATGCTGTGAACAGGCGTGAGTGACACCCGGGTCTGCTTCCGCACTGGCGGCAGCCTGCTGACATTTACGGGGGGAGGGGGCTGTGCCTCCCCGAGTCTGGCATACTGGAGACGTGCACCGTGGTGCTGAAAGTCCCCCCTTTTGCTTTTTTAATTATTTTTCTTGTTAGTTACGCTGAGAAAGATCAAATGAGCCAGAGGTGAGCTTGTAGCTGGCACTGTGCTGAGGAGTAAATACGTTCACCCGGCGGAGGCAGCCTCCCTCCCTCCCTCCTTCCGTCCATCATCCCCCACTCAGTGCGTCTCCACACTCCGGGCACCGGCCAGGTGCTGGGCAGCCCGGGGAGACCAGGGCAGCCCCAGGGGCAGCACATGCTTCAGGTAAAGGTCAGGGTTGGAGAGGAGGCCTTGAGCACGGCCCCGGTGGGGCTTGCTCTGTGCACAGTGCCCCCAGGGATGCCTCTTCCCCCACTGATTCTCCAGAACAGGACTTGTCCCTGGGGGGGACCTAGGCTTCAGGGAGGTGGGCACCAAGCACGCGATGCACCCCCCTCCCTGCCTGACCGAAGCTAAAGCCACGGGGAGAACGGTCAAGTGGCCATCGAGAGCCCCACTCGGAGCTCAGCCTTTCGCTGCACTGTGTCCTCAAATTTACCCTCACAGCCCACCCCCAGGGAGGGGACCACCTATATCCTCCTCTGCTCTACTGATGGGCAACCAGGCGGAGAGGGGGCGTCCCTGGCCTCCAGTCTCCCAACCAGAAAGTGACGGAGGCAGAGCTCGAACGCAGTGGCCCCAAAGACCATGCCCTCCAGGTGCAGCTGAGAGGACTTGTGGGCTGCTCTCCCCCCACCCGCCTCCCCAAGCTCACTTGCACCCTGACTCTCCCATAGCTCATCCCCTCCCTGTGGGCCAAATGCTCCAAGCGCTCAGCCCCAGTGCACTCAGTTTCCCATGCCTGAAATGCTTTGCAACGACCTTTACCACGGGGGCCACCTCCTCCGAGGAGCCTTCCTGGATTTATCCCAGCTGCTGAGTCCTCTCTCCCCAGAGCTTCTTTCACTCCAGTGCTGTCCACTCCAGGGGCGGGGTGGACATTGTTTAGAACTGCTAGTGCACAGGGATCCTAAGAGGCGGACAGAGGTTCTGTGGGTTTTACTAATGTGGGACAGGCATGGGGGTCATGCTTGAGTGGACTCCCCAGAGGAGGGGCTGTCACAGGCCCCACATTGCTGCTCCCCCCGCAGCCTTGGGATGGACGGGGCATCGCTGGAGCCCCAGGTAACTGGCATCCTTGGCTGTCCTTCCAGACTCTTTCCTGAAATGTGTATTTTAAACATAAAATGTTGTTACGTTTGCCTCTTTTCCACTCAATCCGAATCAGACATCTCCCTTGACCGCACGTGGGCATCCGCCCCACCCCTCCTGCCTGTGGAGTCAGGGAAGGCCAGTCATGGATGCAGACCCTGCATCTGCTGAGCCCGGGAGTGGTCTGCCCACCAGGCGGACCCCCGGAGCAACTGGCCTGAGTGCGGTCACCGGCAGACGCCGTGGGTGCGCCTGGACCTCAGGAAGGTGCCCCAGGGCCAGGATGGACGACTGAGACTGGCTGGCTGTGTTTTCTTGTTTTCTTCTGCCATCATTTTGCTCAGCACAGATTCCCGAGGCGGACATTTGTTGACACAAGTTGGAAAAGCGCCATTTCCAGCAAAGTGTGAGGGTACCTGCCGACCCTCTCCACAAGCAGGACGTCTGTGCGAAGCCCCACACGGCGCGAGTCTGGGCGGGGGGGACAGGCACCCCCGGGGGCCGACGCGGATCATGGGGGCAGGGGAGGGGGGCGCGCCCAGAAGAGGACCCCCGAGCTGGTGCTCAGGGTCGGCTTGCTCTGCTGTGGCACGTCTCCTAGCACCACGGGCAAGAGGCTGCCTGCCACCCTCCAGTCCCCTGTCACCCGCGAGGATGGTGCTGGGGGTGTCCTGCCTCTTGGAGGACGTGTCCATGAATCTCACCTGGGCCTTTAAACTTAAAATTGATGTGCGTTCAAACCACGATGTGATCCTTCCTTCCTAAAGAGGCCCTGCCTTTGGCCGAGAACAGGTGGAGTCACATGCCCCTTCACCCGAGTCCCTTCACGATCTGCTTAGAAGGCTCCAGCAAGACCAGGGCCAGGTCTGCATCCGCTGGAAACCTCAGACCCGAGGAATCTTCCCCCCCACTTGCCTCTGTGCCTCTTCGCCAAACTCCCGTTGCGGCGATGGGGTCGCAAAGCAGAGCCAATTCCTTCTCAATCGGTTCCGTGCGTTTTTCACGTCTTCTCATTCATCCCCAGGTTTCACGTGCGCACACAGAACGTGTTGTCCGCGTTGGCCTCCAGCCGCGTAGAAGAGCCTCTAACTTCGTGGGAGAAAATGGGCCCTTAGGGAGCCCTGCTGCAGTGGGGTGCAGACTCCGAGGTGTCCTGGGTGGTACAAGTGTCTCCACAGGGGGCCACCGGAGCTGCCCACGGGTCTCCCTGCGCACGGTCTGTCGCTCAGCCGTCCAGGCCTGTTCCATCCGGCCCTGCATGCTGCTCGCTCTCCTCCACTCTGTGTGCAGCACTGCTCTCCACTACCCAGCCCTGGCCCGCTTTCAGGGTCCCCTTTCCCCCAGGATGCTGGGGGCCGTCCTTTGTGCCCCCAAGGCCACCGCCCTGCTCACGTGGCTCCAACCACTCCTGCCAAGTAAGCTGGGCCACCAGGCACTGGGCCAGTCCTCCTCACCGCGAATTCCAGCACCTACCACCGGGGTCCTCTGGCACCCAGGATTTGCTTGAGAATCTGGATTAAATGCACAGATTCCATTTCTCTTAGCTTCAAAAATGGATATTCAAGGAGCTATCCAGCCACGGAAAGACACAGAGGAAACCTAAGTGCATTTTACTTAGTGAAAGACGCCAATCTAAAAAAGCTACGTGACATTCTGGAAGAGGCAAAACTATGGAGGCACTAAAAAAATCAGGGGTTGCCAGGGGTTGAGGGAAGGGAGGCATGAACAGGCAGAGCACGGAGGATGTTTAGGGTGGCGGAAATCCTCTGGGCGACACTGTAACAAATGGATAGGTATCATTACAACTTTGTCCAAACCCATGGGACATACACCACCAGGAGGGAACCCTAAGGTAGACTGTGGACCTTGGGTGATGATGACGTGTCAGTGCAGGTTCATCCACTGTAACAATGTTCCACACTCACTGTAACAATGCAAGATGTTAATAACAGGGGAAGCTGTGCAGGGAGAGAGGGAGTGTATGGAACTCTGTACCTCCTGCTCAGTCTTTCCATAAATCTAAAACTGCTCTAAAATATAACATCTATTAAAAAAATGGATATTCACCATCCATTAGACACATCATCTCCAGAGAAATACACTCTGTCTCAGAAATGTTAAAAGTCTCATTTTAAAGCAAAACATTGAAACCTGTCTCATGCCATCTCGTCTACGGCAGGGAGCGTGAAACCTGCCTCTCCCTCTGGGTTTCCTTGGTAATGAATGCAGCACTGTGATCCAACAGCCCTGATTTCATATCCATTTCTCTGTCCAGGAAACATCAGCCAAAGCGGCAACAACCATGCGCCCTGGTCTGAGCGACTTGTGTTTTCCGGCGTGACTCCCACCCCAAGTGTTGTCTTGACAAGTTCTTGGGGTCCTAATCTAATATTCATGCACCCTGTGAAGACGGGGATGCTGATGGGAGAAGCAGAGCTTGTCGCCCCCCGCCCTGCCACGACTGCGCCACAAAGCTTCAGTCTCAGCACGGTTCTGAGCCCACATAAGGAGAGGGATTTCTCCAGGTTCTGGGACTAATTAACAGTCCTTTGTTGAGGAAAACAGAGATGCAGGAATCTCGGGAGACACAGGAATTGGGTGGAGGAGGAAGGCAGCCGTTCCAGGTCTGAGGAGGGTTATTTATGCAAAAGGTCTTCCCTGAGTGGCTGTCAGAACAGAGGTCTGAGCTCCTCATTAGTAAATCCCACGGACGCCCCATCACCACGGAGCTCGTGGCTCTTAAGTTGGTGGCACCTCTGATGAAACCCTCCCGCCTGCACTCACGGGGGAGCCAGCAGGGGTGACAGCGGCGAATCCAGCCACAGACCCGCCAAGATGCCCAGGCGTGGGAGATGCCCAGGCCCCCTGCTGAACGGCTGTGCTCACACCCGGAGGATGGCTGACCACGAGCGTGTCATTCCTATGTTTAGAGATTTGGGCTGAGGGGGTGTTCTTCCCCCAAGGGCCCAGCATCACTGGAGGGAGGAAGGACCATCTGGTCCATAGCTCCATCTCGGGGGTGTGGGAGCCGTGCTAACGGCCAAGGATGTGGTCGGGGGTGCTCCAGGAATTGGGGGTTCCTGAGGACCCTGGAGGGGGTGGCCCTGCCCGGACCTTTACTCTCTCGTCCAAGATTCCAGGAGTCCATCTGATTCTTTGGAAAAATGGGGGGTGGTTTTTGACTGTTAAGAAGTCTGTGGTCTTATTGAAGACCTAGACCCACATTTCATGAACTAATGAACATCCTGTGAGTTTTCACTTGCTCACTCCTGACACGGTGGTCACTCAGGTGTCCCGCGAGGCACCTGGAGCACCGTGCCGCACCGAATCTCACAAACCTGTCAGGAGTCCTGGGCTTTCCATGGTTCAGAAGAGGAAACTGAGCCTCACAGAGGTCACCTGACCCCCTCAGGTCCACGGCCAGCGTGTGGCACAGCCAGTGCTGAGGGTGAGGGGGCTCCTGGCCCCCAGTCTTGTGCCAGAAGCGTCGCCTTCCTTCTGGTTGCGAACGTGACCGAGGCCGTCCCTGCCCTGGAGCCCTTCCCCAGGCACACAGACCAGGCTGAGGGAATCGCGTGCGTCATTTAAATAACATCACTCCTCCCAACAGCTACGCTATTTCAGTTATTTCCGAGGCCCCCCTATTCTTTCCATGAGCTCTTGCTACCAAGAGCTTTACATATAAAAACCATACCCAGGTGTCCATTCACAAACGCACGGTCACACCTACATTTTAAGCCACCATGAGAAATGTAGTCTTGACAATCCACAAGGGCGGGTCAGGTTTGTGGCTGTCATTTCGTACACCTGGGAGAGGGTGGCACTGGCCTGGCGCAAAACTTCCCGCTTTCCCGACGATGATGTTCCGGAAGAGAGAGGATAAGGCCTGGGGGGTCCCCGGACGCGGGGGAGGACGGCAGGCTTGCTCTGACCAGGGCTCTGCTCCGCCCACCGCTGCACCCAGGGGCTCCCTGCACTGTCCCCGGTGTGGAAATGTCATCGCCCCCGGGGTTGCTGGCAAGGAATGACCATTTCTAAGCCGGGCAAGTGCAGGCTAGCACGTCTCTCAGGGGCCCTGGTGACAGATAATAATGGAGATCACTGTAATAATAATGGCTGCAATTGCTTATAGAGTTCTCGGCACCTGCCAGGCTTTGGTCCAAACTCCATGCCCAGACCATACGCCGTCCCCACAGCTTGGGCAGGGACAGCTGTCACCCGTGTTACCGGTGAGGGCACTGAGAGATAGAGCAGGGACGGCAACCTCCAAAGTGATCTCTGTTTGAGGAGCATCGGGGCCGGGGGTTCCCGAGAGGAAACCGTGCAAGGCCCCTCCCGGGTGGGCAAGTCCTCGGCGGGGCTCAGTGGACAGCTTGCTCGCCTGGTGGTCACCCCGTGGGCTCCTGGCTGCTCTTCTGCCTTAGTCTCCTTTGGGGCGCTGCCCGGGCACCCGGTCGCCCGAGACAAGCCTGCTGCTGCAAGAACAGGGTGGGTGTGCAGCGTCCTCCACGGCTCCTTCCGTCCACGAGCCTCTCCTTCTGCAGGGCCCCGGCTTTGGCGGCCTGGGGGGCCAGGTCCCCTCTTGGGCCCCTATCGCATCTGAACGTGGCCCTTGTGAGGTGGTGAGGAGGGAGTGGAGGCTGGCAGCAGGCCAGGGGGGCAGGCCCTGGGGGGACCCTTTACAACACTAGGAGCGGGACTGCTATTTTTAGACCTGCCGGCCTCTCTCTCATTAGCTGCTGCGCATCAGGACTGAGCTAATGAAATCATCTGCAATTAACGCCCAGGTAGAGACACGGCTCCTTCCCGTCCCCAGGGGCCACCTCTCCTCCCCCCTCCCCTCCCCTCCCCCTTCCTCCTTCCCCTTCCCCCACTTCCCCTTCCTTCACTCCCTCCTCCTCCACTGTCCTCTTGCGGGTGGGGGGCCGGCAGGAGGAAGGGGAGACTCCGGATGGGCCCCCAGGTCTGGTTTATGGTTTTACTTCATTTTACCAAAAGGGCTGTTTCTTGCTCTCTGTATTTTAAGAGTATTTAAAAGCACTCCGGCTCCGCTGACTCATCCATTCACAGTTTCATTCTCCTCTCAAAGCTCTCGCAAGGCTGTTCCAAACATCTAGGGAGGACTTGCTATTTAAGGTCGGGTTAAGGTTCGGGAGGGCGGCTCTGGGTGACCACAGGGACCACGTCTGGCAGTGTGACTCCAGGCAACTCCGGCTCAGAGAGGTGGGGTCAGCCTCCTGGCCGCGGCCCCGCCCAGCGCGCGGGGACAGTGAGCTCGGCACCCGGCAAAGAAAGGCGCAGACACGCAATCTGTGTCCGTCCATCTGTCCATCCACGTACTGACCCCTCGCACGTTGCTCTCTGCCGGGCACGTGCTCCTCAGGGAGCCCCTGTTCTCCAAAAAGGGGAGACACTCCAAAAAGGGCAGAGCCCAGCCTGGTGCAGCTCGGGCGGCTGCCGTTCCAGCCGAGGGAGCCGGATGGGCAGGTGTCACAGGGCGGCTTGGTTGGTCAGGCAGACCGGGCGTGGAGAGGGTGAGGGTGGCCAGGAGGCCCGGGACACGGGGACGTCGGAAGGGGCTCTTGGCGGTGAGTGGAAGAGGGCCGACGGCAGAGGAACCTGCAGGGGCACACGCTCACGCATACCAGGGAGTGGTGTGCGTGCTCAGGCACACGTGTGATGGCTGGGGACAGCCCCGGGCAGCTGGCGCAGACAGGGTGCGGTGGCGCACAAATGAGAACACGGATCACATGTTAACTCATTTACACCCCACAGAGGTGCTAAAGGGGCCTTTCCTTCTGGGCCGCTTACCCCAGGCCAGTGTGGCCACAGGATGAGCCCCATCCCCTCTGCTTATGTTGGCGATTGGGAGGGACCCGAGATGTCTCCAGGGCAGGGACCTTCGTTTGTGTAGAAACCACCACTGTGATTCAGAAATACTTGTGATTCTGAGGCTGCAGGTGGGCAAACGGCTGTGGATTTCACAGGCCTGGAGTGGGCACCCAGAGGCTGGAAGCCTGAGGCCTCCTCCCAATTTCTCTGAGCTCACAAATTCCAGGGTCACCCAGGGTTCCGAGGGAGAGGCCTTCCCTGGAGTCCGGGCAGGATGGGGGTCTGAACCCAGGCTGCTGCCCGGCTGTTCTGGCCCTGACCTGAGGCCGCCAGTGCCGAGATGGGGGCACGCTTGTCACTCCGGGAGGGGTTGCTCCCTGTGGGTGGGAGGGACAGCCCGAGACAGCCTAGAGCCCCCGGGCCGCCCTCCTGCACCGGCTTCGGGGCTCCTGGCGTCTGACTGCCCCACTCGCAGGGCAAATCTTCAGTCTCCGTTTGAATCTAAACCCGCCCCTGAACTTTACCAGCTGCTCCCTCTGCAAACACACGTGGGTCGGCGGCCAAACATTTTTCTAAAGGGATCAGAACTCAGGAAGTGCGAACACATTTCCTCCCCCTCAATCACACCAACGGCCGGCAACCTCCCCCTGGGTCTTCCCTCATCAGAGCTTTCTCGTTCTGGACGCATTCACGTCACACTTGGCTTTGAGATGTTTGGGGACCCCCTTGAGATGAGCAGACCCTTGGGGTGCCTGACAACCAAGGACGGAAACATCCTCAGGGGCCAGGTGGGCCTTGAGCAAATGCAGCCAGGCGCTCAGGCGGGGGCAGCTTGCTGGGGACTCTGGGGTGCAAGGTGCTGGGAGAGCCCAGGAGGGATCCTGGTGGCGGAGGATCCTGGGCAGGGGATGAAGGAAGGCAGGAGCCAGTCCGGCCAGGCTGACGCCCTGGGCAGAGGGACAGCCCCACAGAGACCTGGGGCCCCCCTGCCCTGGGCCGGTCTGGGCTCCACGAGGCCCTTCAGGGCACCCCAGAGCAGTTCTTCAGAAGGGACGGGGCCACACACAGGGCGCTCTGAGCGCTTTCCAGGATGGGCCTCCCTCCGACATACTTTGGGCTCTGATGGTCGGGACCTGGGGACACCTTCGCCAGGTTTATGACGAGGAACGCTCGGTGGTGAAGAGTGAATTCTACCGGGACACGGAAAGAAAGAACACGATTCTTCCTCTTAACTGTCTTCCCCAAATATCCCCTTCCTTGGCCAGGGACCGTCCCAAAGGCAGCAAAGACCCGAGACACCTGTTTGGTTGTTTCTGGTCCTAATCCCGCTTCTGAAGAGCATTAAGGAAGCAGGAGCACATTATTTACTGGTCATGACATCACCGTCCAAAGAATGCCTAGGGCCACGGGTCCAGGGCCAGTGTGGGGGAGGGGTAGAAACACGGCTTCACATCTGTGGCCACGGTGCACACTGTAGCTCCCTCTCAGAAATCTTCATTAGACACCAGGGGCCCGGGAAGTCCTGCGAGGGCCAGGGGACTGTATGACCTAAGACGGTTGGACCCAAACCATTTCTATGACCACTGGAAGAGATGCATTTTGGGAACTCAGGGTGTATCAGTCAGCATGAGGCTGGGTTACGCCAAAGCAATGAGCAGCTCCCAACGCACCTGACCTGCCGCCGTGGGCCGGGGGGAGGCTCTGTGCCATGGAATCCTGAGAGGTTTCTTCTGCTTCCGTGATCGCCAAGCCGGGAGCATCTGCTGCTGAGAAACGGGAGTCACTGGCTCCCTGGTTCCCTCCCAGGAGGGATGCTTGCTCCTGGTTCACTGGCCAAAGCAGAGCGCGAGGCCAGTCCTAACTGCCCAGGAGGGAGGGAACGACATCCTACCCTGTGGGATGAAGGAAGAAGGGTGGACTCTGTCAGTAACGCGTTAACACGCACATAGCGACCAAGGTGATGACGGTGTCTCGAGTGAGACCCTTGTTCCTGCACAGACCTGTCACAGCATCTCCAGCTGGGAATTCGCTTCTACCATAAACAAAATGGCAATTAGAACGATACACGCCCAAAGCAAGTCCTGCATCTAAGGAAACAGGTTTAATAGATGCCTCCAAAACCACTGCCGTTTCATCTCAGCCTGGGGTGCGCAGGTTGGCAAAGGCTTCCTCATCTCCCTGCCTCTTCTGTTTGTTCTTTCTCTCGTATTAGACTGTAAGATCCCTGCAGGTGGAGGTTGTGATGCTGATACTCTTCTCACCTTGAGCACAACGGCGAGGTCCAGGGAGCCCTCACCCTCTCTTTCGCACCCGTTTCTCTGATGGAGGCCGATGGGTAGTGTTGGCCATTAAATCCCAAAGCCAGGGGAGAGAGCCTGGCGCTGGGCTGGGTCTTGCAGGAGAATGTCTCTGCAGATTCCCGCCCACCTGAGCTACACTGTGGCGGCTTAACCCCCGGCAGGAAAAACAGCCAGTTAATGAAGTCATTGTGGAGGCGATGGATCCTGGCCGTGCACGGTTCTTGCCCCAGTTCCCCAGACCTTCCAACGCTCCCTTCCAGGGCCCTGCCCAACGAGCTGTATGCAAATACAGTGTTTATCCCGGGGTAATTACCCCTTGTACAAGTTTGACATGAAATCTTGATAAGGAATTGTTTTTTTTTAACATAGCGGCAGAGAAGCTCAGCCAAATGCATAAAAATTATCTGACATTTCACTCCTGAGTGTAAATTAAAATTTGCAGAAAGGTCAATGAACCAGGAATGATTTTTTTCAGATGATTTAGGCAATGAGAACGGGGAAGACTGGAGGCAGAGGGCGAGCCCCTGGCGTTATCCACGCCTGCCCCAGCCTGTGCCTGCAGAGGGCCGTCTCGCCCACGAGCCCACTGCCCCGGCCCAAACGCAATCTGTCCCCAGTGGGCCTCGCTCCCGCCGAGTGCACGGTAGAGTACGGCGGAAGAAGTTTCTGGACTTTCCTTGGAAAGACAAGGCATCTCTCAGAGAAAGGCAGCCTTTGGATTAGACTCTTCTGGCTGCTGAAAAGAGAAAGTCCTGGGCAGGAGGCTGCAGTTCATCTCAGGGTCCCTACTATGTGATCAGCACCTACTAGGTGCACCGACCGTGGTGGGTGCAAAAGAGTGCGGCAAGCTGCCTTGCCAAGATCTGAGGTCTGGAAGCAAGTTGCATGAGCTGTGTGGCCTTGGAGCTCTCCCTAGACCTCTCTGATTCCATATCTGACGCAGCACAATCACCTTCAAACCGTGAGGCACGAGCCTGTAGCCCACAGTCAAACTCATGGACGCACTGCAACAAGGGAGATACCACGTTGAACTAACAACCTCCGCCTTGAAGGGTTTTTGCCATAATTCAATGAGGTAGCACACAGAGCAAGCCCAGCACAATTATGCCCGGGGGCGGAAGGAAGCTGGTGAAGACCCTCGGTGCACCTTCCCCGCAGCTCCAGGGTCTGCTCGCCACTCCCAGCCTCCCCTGCTGTGACCGAGAGAAACGCAAGGAAGACGAAAGAACAAGGCAATTGCTTTTACAACAAGATGCACAGGGGTAGCTTTGATTTCTAAGCTCTGCAAGTAACCAGAGCGCAGTGTCTTATCACCTTTCTTCCTTTTAACAAAAGCAAGGTGCTTCCCCACCAGCCACGCACGTCTTTATCTCAGCAGTCAGGGCTGCAAAGTGTACCTTAATTTAAAAAACAATTATGAGTGAAACACAAACTCCCAGGAATTATCCATCCTTCAGAAAGAAAGAACAAAGAGCACCGACAGAAAGACATGAGCCCCCCCTTGTCTACAACATTTCCACGGATGTTCACAAACACTTCGGGGATGAGGCCGCCGGTGTCCCGCCCGGTCCCCATTGTTTCTCTTCTGGGCCGGGCTGGGTGGGGGGCGCTGGGTCGGGAGGCTTTGTAGGTGAGCACGGTCTAAATACAGCTCTGCACATTCTGCATTCGTAACTCTAAAGGCTTTTGTGACTTAAAGCAGCAAGTATACAGAGGCACGAGATAAAGACTCGGAGAAATTATCATCTCTCCTTGGGTTGGGAGGGGAGGGCAGCAAGCGAAGGTTAACGCTTTGGTGAAATATTTCCACAGTTATTTCATGCAACCATTTTGCAATATCCCTAATGTTTTCGCACATTACATACTCTTCCGGGGGAGAAACAGCTTGTGTTTTTGAAAGTGAGGAATAAAAACCTAACAGGCCTCGTGGCTGACTTGTACCTTGGAAGATTCTGCAATGAGGCTACAGCTCGGAGCTGTTCTTTTACATTCAGGCACCAAAGAGTGAGCTGCGGGGGCTTCCCTGGTGGCGCAGTGGTTGAGAGTGTGCCTGCCGATGCAGGGGACGCGGGTTTGTGCCCCGGTCTGGGAAGATCCCACATGCCGCGGAGCGGCTGGGCCCGTGAGCCGTGGCCGCTGAGCCTGCGTGTCCCGAGCCTGTGCTCCGCAACGGGAGGGGACCCAACAGTGAGAGGCCCGCGTACCGCAAAATAAAAAAAGAAAAAAAAAAAGAGTGAGCTGCATCTTTCTCTGCGTTAGTAATGAAAGAAAAGGCCAAGACTCAAAAACAATCTCTGATAGGAACCCACTGAAGCTCCCCGTTTGGCCGCAGGTGACACTGAGGACTTGGATACTGATCCCCCAATTTTGCCACCCTTCCTATCGGAGGGCCCTTCTCCCCATCCGATTTCATCCCAGGGAGAGCCAGTCGCACCTGCAGAACTTGGGGTTCACCCAGGGCAGGGCCCAGACGGGACCATGCGAGTTCCAGGGACGGCCAGCGTCTCACAACCGCTGCCCAACTCGTAGGGGAAGGTGACTCAGCAGATGATGAAATCCGACCTCCCCGGCTGCTGCCTGGAGAGCAGGGCAGCAGGAGGGACGTGGACCCCAGGCTGGGCTCCAGCATCCAGCACTGTCCGGCTGAACGGGACAAGCAACTCGCACAGCTCCAGGCACCCGCTCTTGTTTGGATTAACGTGAATATTCTATTGAGGTCCTGGGTCATCTGGCGACAGCTGCACAGGTAAAACAGTGGCGCTTCTACCCCCAGAGCGTGCGGATCACGGTGCAGCCCAGGATGCGGGGTGAGGTGGTCCGGGCACTGCCCCAGCAGAGGGTGCCCAGTCGCTCCTCCTTCTGTGTTTGGTGGTCGACACCGAGAGAAGCCTTCCTCCTGTCACACCTGAACTGTCTCCTCAAACTCCCAGGGGGCCCGCGTTCCCGTGGTCCC
This sequence comes from Hyperoodon ampullatus, assembly GCF_949752795.1. Lineage (NCBI taxonomy): Eukaryota > Metazoa > Chordata > Mammalia > Artiodactyla > Ziphiidae > Hyperoodon > Hyperoodon ampullatus. The sequence goes on along the minus strand of NC_136927.1, from coordinate 86,773,497 downwards.
ACCTTGCCAGGAAGAACAGAGACAGGAAAGGGGCGAGGGATTTGGGGAAGAGGCAGGTCTGTGCCTCCCCAGGATGGCTCCGGAAGATGCTGGGGCCCCAGGCAGCATCAGCCCCTCTTCCCTCCACCCCCTGGAGCAGGCAGCAGGACCTCAACCTTCCTGCCCTGGAACAGGGTGGCCTCCCCACCTCGGCATTCTAAGACGCGTCCTAAAACCATAGCTTACACAGGCCTCGAACCCGGCAACTGTCCGGGGACGTGGGTGCAGGTATTTTGTCAGGCTGTGCAGAGTACATTTTAAAAGCATCCTTTTGGGCATATTTTGTGCGTCTGCCCAGATAGAGGAGACATTAGGCTGCTCTGAAACGTCAGGATGAGGAAACGGGGCCAGGGTTGCCGCATGAGAGTGCGACTCTGCTCAGCTGACCCTGGTGGCCCAGAACCTTCCAGCATCCCTCTCGTGGCCCTTAATCGCTCAGTCACAAGTCCCAGGGCTGTCCCTGTGAGTCAGGGTTGGTTCTGCTATTTGTTTCCATTAGTTCATTAACATAAAAAAATATAACTTCCTGCCTATTTGACATGGAATTCTGGCCACCAGCACCGGCTGGTAGCTAAGAGGCTGAGTCTCCAGGCGGCCAGGAGCCGGGATCACTGGGCACTGCGTTGGCGTCTGTAAGTGGCGCCCAGCACGCAGCTGGACAGGAGGGGCCTCCTCCCGTACTTCCGGGCCCTCCCCCACTCTTGCGGCCCTCTGACCACTCAGACCCTGCCTTGTGGTTATGGGCCTGTCCCTGGGAGTGGACGCTCCTATAGGACCAGGGATGGGCCGGCAGCATTGCTTCTGCAAAAGTGGGGCTGATGCAGGCTTTACGCTGTCAAGGAGTGGGGGGAGGAGGAGGGGCTGGGTACCTTCCCACCGAGGCTGGACGTCCTACATGCCCCCTGGGTCTGTCCTCCCCCTCTTCTCCGGGCCTCCAGGGCGCCAGCCAGCTCAGGCCTGCTCTGGATCAGCCAGAGCCTGTGTGAGCTTCCGAGCATCCTCTCCCGGCCCCCCCGTACCCCTCTCACCCTCTCGCCTCCTACCACGGCACCTCCCACTGCCTCTCGGGCTGCAGTGTGACCCCTCCCAACCCGCACGGCCCCGGCACCCTTCTCAAACCTCGGGGCCCCCCTCACTGGCCTGCTGGGCTTCACGCCCTGTGATTAGGCCACCCACCTCACTGGCCTCCCCTGGCTTCCCAGCTCCACCAGGAACTGAGTTTCTTCTGTCTCAGAGGTGTCTCCCCTGCACCTCTGTGTCTCCTTCAGCGTCTCTCCCAGCCTGCGACATCAGCCCTGGGGTCTGGCCCTCACCTGCTCATCCTCCTGTGGACCCCTCCCTTGCCGCGGCACAGGAGCCTTTGTCACAGGTTCCCAGCGACTCATCTCGGGGTGCCGGCATCCACTGTCAGCGCCCCAGGACATTTGCACTGACCGTCCCCTTGTCTCCATGGCTCGCTCCCTCCCTCCCTGCAGGTGAAATATCATTTTGCAGGCCCCTCTCCTGACCACCCTGTCCTCGCCCTCCACCCCGTATCTTGCTGCCTTTTCCGACCAAACCCATGTCGGTGTTACTATGGTATACAAATCCGTGGGAGGGCCACTCCTTCCCCTCTGTGTTCAGCAGAATGATGGCCCCTCGAAGAGGTTCACGTCCTAATCCCAGAACCTGCAAGTACCTCACCTTCCAGGGCCGAAGGGACTTTTCGGATGTGATTCAGTTAAGGATCTTGAGATGGGAGATGATCCTGGGTCATCCAGGTGGCCCTAAATGTCATCACAAGGTCCTGATGAGAGGGGCGCAGGAAGTCAGAGTTCAAGGAGATGTGATGAGGAAAGCAGGTCAGAGAGAGATCGGGAGATGCTGTGCTGCTATAGTTTCGAAGACAGAGGAAGGGGCTGTGAGCCAAGGAGTGGCCTCTAGAAGCTGGAAAAGGCAGAGCAAGGGCTTGCTCCCCCTGAGCCTCCAGAAGGAACCAGCCCTGTCCAGGTGGGGCGGATTGGAGTCCCATTTTGGACATGTGACCTCACAGCTGTCAGGTAATACACGGATACAGCTTCAGGCCACTGCATTTGTGGTGCTTCGTTACAGCGGCCACAGGAATCTAATGCCCGCTCCCCGCGGGCAGGCCCGCCGTCCGGGCCTTCACGTCTCCAGCACCCAAGAACGGTCCCCAATGTGAAGCGGGCACTCAGCAAACGTTTGTTGAGTGAATGAATGAGGGTCTGGTGCCCTGTTAGCCTGAGCCAATCAGCTCACCTCGCATCCACAGCACCGTGTACACACATGTCGGAGGAACGCGGCTCTGTCCACACCGGCTCCCCCCAAGCCCCTTCTCCTCCTCGCCACGGCCCACCAGCTCCTGCTGAGGCCACCACCCTTGCAGCCTGAGGGCCCCAGAGGCAGGCGGGCTGTGAGTTCCCTTGGCGATGTCGCTGCTTTAATGACGAATTGCGTAAACGTGTACTTGAAGCCGGCCGGGAGGGGTTCTCTGCCACAGGAGAGATGACCCGGGAGCTGCACAGAGACGGAGGGCCTGGCGTGGCTGCAGATTTCCTGTGCTGCCATTCATCCTCGGGAACCTTCCATCAGGCCCACACACCCCATCCTCACCTCCCAGGACCGGGAGCCCCGTGAGCCCGTCGGCTGCAACTTCTCCCAGACGCTGAGGCGCGGGGAGGTGAGCTCACTTGTCTGAGGACCAGCTGGCAGTAGAGGGACTTCCAGCCACCGTTTTTTTCTGGAATGCTCTCTGGCTTGATTATCATCAGCCCAGGCAAGGTGAGCCGGCCGAGAAGCGCTGAAGGCTGCAGGAGGCCCCCCACCCGGCCTTCTGGACTGCATCCCGGCCCCTCCCAGGCAGCCCACGCACAGGTGAGAAACACTCTGCTCAGCCCTTGTTTCAAAGTTTTAAACTCGCTGCTGGTGGCAAACTTTCCACTAAATACGCAGATGGTCCTGCCCGATCCTGTTAATGGAAAAGCTCTCACACAGCTACAAAAACAGACGTGATCATCTGTTTCCCAACATTTTGAGAAAAGCCTACAGAGGTGTAAGGTGCTACACAAATGAGAATAATTAGCTTGTGCCATCTGTGAAAAAAAGAAAAAAGAGACAAAACCTCCCTCCCAGCCGCACCCGCTATTTTGGGCTTGTGAAGACGCCGAGAGCCTCTGGGGGGGCATCGCCAAAAGCGTTTCAATTCACGGCGCCCTTCTGCCCTCATTCCCTCAGGAAACCGTAGGACCAGCTCTGCCATGCTCCTCTTTCACCTTGTGATGAGCTGGCAATAACAACTCGTCATTAGAAAGTAATAAGTTGAAGTTCCTGACAGCCCTGATTGAATCTGTGGACAGCAGCTGTCCGGGAAGTGGCCGGCCTTGGCCGCAGCCTCACGAATTTGCTCCCGCTCCCTGGAGACAGGGACAGGTGCGCCCGGGCTCATAATGTGGGCAGCTGGCCACGGAGTCCAGGTGCAGGGGTGATGGGCGGCGGGTACCGGGGCTCCGGCCATCTGTTACTCAGGCCTGTCTCCTGCACGTGGTCTCGGGCATCCCGGGCCTGCCCCGCCCCGGGAGCCTGCGTGCAGGGAGAAGTTAGGCTCAGGGCAAAGCCCACTCCCCACTGCCCCATCCATCCTGCTGAAAGCCCAGTGTTTTGGTTTTTAATTTCGTCTCCATCACATGCTGATACTCTGGTAAAATACAGGAGAGATGAACTACGAGGGAAAGGTTGCAGGTGTTGCTGCAGGTTCTGAAATGCTCCCTCTTGACTTGTGTGCTTATCTGGTCCTGCTCTGTAATGAGCAGCCTCCCCAGGCCGTGATCCAGTGTCCTGGACAGCAGCCTCCCCACTGTCCATCTGTGATCGCACTCTGAGAAGTGCCCGCAGCAAAGGCGGCACGGCCCCATGTGAGGGCGGGGCAGACAGAGCCGTGCAGCCCGTGGGGAAGAACAAGGGGGCCTCGGCTGGGGGATTCCAGGCGGCTTCCTGGAAGAGGCAACATTTCGCTGAGACCCAGAGGAGGGGAAGGGGTGGGCTGCAAACACCTGGGGAAGCAGCTGGCTCCAGGCAGAGGAGGGCCTGCGGGGGCTGTGTGAGGCTGGACGGGGAGCTGGGACAAGAGGCGCCCAGGCGAGGAGGCAGGGGGCAGGGTGTCGCAGGGAGACAGGCCCCTCTGCTGTGGCAGGATGGGGGACACTGCCAGGCATCACCCTGGTAGGGGACAAAGGTGGCTTCAACCCGGGCCACGGCACAGAAAAGAGGGCAGTTGCATTCCAACCTGATTAGGAGGCAGAGGGGACTGAGCCGCCAGTGGACTGGGTAAGGAGGAGGGCAGTCTGGATCAGCTAAGTGTTCAGCACCTCTGGTTTGGGTAAAAATCAGCACTCCCAAACACAGATGCAAAAATTCTCAGAATGTATCAGCAAATCAAATCCAACCATGTACAAAAATTATACACCATGACTAAGTGGGTTTATCTCATGTACGCACGGCTGCTGGTTCCATGTTCAAAAATCAGTTAATAACGTCGAAAGACTAAAAAAGAAAAAAATCATATGATCACATCAATAGATGCAGAAACAAATGTGACAAAAATCTGATATCCATTCATGATAAAAACTCTCTGTAAACTAGGAATAGAGGGTATCCTTCTCCACTTAATACAGACTGTCTCAAAAAAATCAACAACAAACATCATACCTAAGATTAAGAAACTCAAAGCTTTCCTGCTAAGATCAGGTACAAGGCAAAGATGCCCCATCTAATCACTGCTTTTCAAACATCATACTGGAAGTCCTTGTTAATGAAAAGGAAATAAAAGGTATACTGAATGGGAGAGAAGAAATAAAACTGTTTTTGTTTGTAAAACTGGAATTAATAAGGGATTATAGCAAAGTTACAGGATATAAGATTAACAGATAGAAGTTTATCACTTTCCTATATACCAGAAAGAAACAAGCGGAAATTGAAATGAAAAACAATTATCATTTACATTAGCACCCCCTAAAATGAAATACTTGGGTATAAATCTAACAAAATATGTTTAAGATCTATAAGAGGAAAACTGCAAAACTCTGATGAACGAAATCAAAGAAGAATTAAATAAACAGAGAGATATTCCATATTCATGGATAGGAAGACTCAATGCTGTCAGAACAACGTCAGTTCTTCCCAATTTGATTTACAGATTCAACACATTCCCAATCAAAATCCCAGCAAGTTATTCTGTGGATATCGACAAGTTGATTCTAAGGTTTATATGGAGAGGGGGCAAAGGACCCAGAAGGGCCAACACAACATTGAAGAACAAAGTCAGAGGACTTTTTTCAAGACTTACTAGAAAGCCACAGTAATCAAGACAGTGTGTACTGGTGAAAGACTAGACAAACAGATCAATGGAGCAGAACCAAAAGCCCAGAAATAGATACCCGTAAATATAGTCAACTGATCTTTGACAAAATAGGAAAGGCAATACAACGGAGCAAAGATAGCCTCTTCAGCAAATGGTCCTGGAACAACTGGACATCCCTCCACAAGCAAAAGATGAATCTAGACACAGACATTACACCTTTCACAAAAATTAACTCAAAATGAGTCACAGACCTAAATGTAAAATGCAACATTATAAACCCCCCAGGAGGTAACACAGAAGAAAATCTAGGTGACCTTGGGTATGGTGACGACTTCTAGATATAACACCAAAGGCATGATCCATGAAAGAAATAATGGATAAGTAGGACTTCATTAAAATAAAAAACTTCTGTTCTGAGAAAGACAATATTAAGAGAATTAGAAGACAAACCACAGACTAGGAGAACATATTTGCAAAAGACACATCTGATAAAGGACTATTATCTAAAATACACAACTCTGAAAACTCAACAATAAGACAACAGCCCAATTTAAAAAATGGGCAAAATACCGTAACATCAACCTCACCAAAGAAGATATACTAGTTGCCAAAACTTGGAAGAACCTAAGCTGTTCTTCAGTAGGTGAACAGATAAATAAACTGTGGTTCATCCAGACAATGGAATATTACTCAGCACTAAAAATAAAGGAGCTATCAAGCCATGAAAACACATGGAGGAAACTTAAATGTATATTATTAGTGAAAGAAGCCAATCTGAAAAGGCTACAGACTGTATGATTCCATCTATATGACATTCTGGAAAAGGCAAAACTATAGAGAGAATAAAAAGATCAGTGGTTGCCAGGGGGTTAGGGGGGAGGGAGGGATGAAAAGACAGAGCACAGAGGATGTTTAGGGCCGTGAAACGACTCTGTATGATACTGTAAACGTGGATACACATCATCATACATTCGTCCAAACCCACAGAATGTACAACACCAAGAGGGACCCCTAATGTAAACTACAGACTTTGAGTAATGATAATGTGTTAATGCAGGTCCATCGATTGCGACGAGGCACCAGCTGGTGGGGGATGGGATTAACAGGAGAGGCTGTGCATGTGTGGGCAGGGGATGTATGGGAAATCTCCACAGTTCACACAGTTTTGCTGTGAACCTAAAATGTCTCTGAAAAGATGAATTCTTTTTTAAAAAAAATCCACATGCCTTGCTGGCTGCACTAAGCTCATGTGTCTCAGCACACGTGGGCTGCAGCAGGCCCTTCCAACTGGGTTTTCTTCCTGGACTGTCGCTCTGAAGCCACGGCTGTGTGCGGGTGATAGCAATGCTTGGGCTCCTCAAGTGCAGCCCGGGTCTGAGTCAGCAGGTCCTCAGGCTCAGGGCAGGGGATGCACCTGGGGAGCTGCCCGCCCGCCCGCCCCGGGCAGCAGCCCTTGCAGACGCCGTAGCCCGCTTCCCCAGCCAGGCCCCTCACCTGGATTATAGCTTCTGTGCAGTAATCCTTCTACAGGCATCATGTTGCATAATGTCAGGGGTCACCACAGTGAGAAGAAACCCAGAAAACGTGTCCCTGAACTGAGATCGGGGCATGTGGAGGGCTCCCGGGCCCAGGGGCAGAGGTGCTGGGGTGGGGGGCCGAGCAGCAGGGACAGGACCCCCAGAGGAGGTATGAGAGCAAAGGAGGATCTCCCACTGTGCCAGCCCCCGGGACCGCGCGGGCAGACCCACCATCAGTAGCCCTCTCCCAGTTCCACTGAGGCAGCCAGGCCAGAGATGGTGGCCAGTCCTGGTGGACCTTCCTCCCCACGAAGCAGAGCTCTAGAGGTGCGACAGACTCGACCACACAGGACTCCAAGTCCGGGCCGTAAGCACACTGCGGCTTCCACCCTGCTGGGACGCCGTGCTCTGGGGGACCAGCCGCCACACCGTGAGGACGCCCAAGCAGCCCGGTGGAGAGTCCACATGGCCCGCAACTGAGGCCTCGAGCCGACAGCCGTGCGAGTCACCCATGTTGGAAGTGGATCCCCGAGCCTGGCCAGGCCATCGGGGGACCAGCTTGACTGTAACCACATGGGACGCTCTGAGCCAGAGCAGCTCAGCCAAGCCGCTCCCGCATTCGGGAAGCACAGAGCGGTGCGGTAATCAATGTTTAGTGCTTTGGAAGCCACTAAACCGGGGCGTGATTTGTTACTTTTGTTACTGACAACACGGTGGTACCATACGGTCACTTCCTATGGAAAGGTGGAATTCCTGGCTGGGAAGGCTCGGGCTCCCAGTAAGCGATGGGCAAGGCAGGCCTCTCCACCCCACCCCAATTCTCCTCCAAAATACTCTAAATACCAACCCCGACCCCCCGATCCAGGACCTTCTCTCCTCCTCCACCCAGAGAGCCCGCCTCTGGTCCTGGTGGTGGTCCCTGTGAACCAGCCTGGGCATCTGGGGCAGGTCCCTGTGGGCCACATGCGGGGCCTGACACACAGCGGGCATCACGGAAGTGTCCATGGAGCAGCCCTGATGAGAGGGGCTCCGCTGCCCTCCAGGAGGGTGTGACGAGGCCAGTTTTGTCCCAGAAAGGCGGCCGACAGACATGCCCCTTCCCCCTCTCTGTCCAGCACCCGTGGGCAGAGCTGGGGGAGCATCCTGTCCCCAACATCACCTGTGACCGTCCCAGAGCCCACGGCAGCCCCCGTCTTCCGAGGAGGAGGCCCGGCAGCCCCTTCTCAGCTTCTCCCTCTAAAACGCTTCTGTTTAAATAGTTTCCATCCGTGTTGCAGGGAAAACAAACACCTGGAAGGTTGCCAGAGCTGGGCGTGCTGGGAGAGAGCAGAGTGAGGGAGCTGTAGGGACCCCAGCGAGGGGCCGGGAGAAGGGCCGCGGGGAGGGAGCCCCGGGACACACCCAGCCACCGACCACTCGGAAGAAAAAGGGGGTGCGTCCCCGAGGACAAGCCAGGCAGAAAAGTCCATCCACACTGGGCGGGGCCAGCACGGTCCAGCCCCAGGCTGGGCTTCTCCCGGTCTCACCACCCCCCAGCCGCGCCCCCCGATGGAGGCCACCCCTTTGGCCTAACCCCTTCCCGACTCCCACCCCTTCTCTCCTTCACAGAACACCCCCTGTGGCCAGGGCACTGGGCTCTCTGCATTGTAGAGACCCCACCTCCCTTACCCCACGTCCCCAGCATTTGAACACAAATGCCAGCCACTGCCAAACAGAACCATCTGGAATCTCACGGCTGCGAACAGACCCTCTGACATAAGGAAACGACATTTTAATTGTTATCCATTAAAAACAATGACTCCTGGGGAAATAGGACACTCAACCTATCAACCACTAACGTTTTAGTGAGAATCAGTGCCACCATCAGCATTGCTACGCATTCCTTTTATGCACAGACGCAGTGTTCCACACGAGGTTAGGACCGTCTATTACACATATCTCATTTTCACTGGATTTGCCTTTTTTTCCAGCTTTCTGTGTACCCAGAATTACATGTTTCGCCTCTGACCCTCCCATAAAAGAGGGTCAGGACAGGGACCACACCTGCTCATTTGTCCCTGCACAGACAGTGCCCGCCCGTCAGGAGAAGCTCTACAGAAGGGCTGCAGTGGGTACCGCTAAGTTATCCCAGCAATTTCCTCAGGGCTGTCTGGCTGATACGAAGACGGGGAGGATGTCTTGGAAGAGAGAAGAGGAATTAAAGAAAAAGGACACCGTACGGGGCACTCAGAACCGTGGAGGGGTTGGCACGCATGGGAGTGTGGAGGACAGGCTGGGGGGCAGCGAGGCTCGGGTCCAGAGGTGGGCACTGCCAGGGCAATCCGGCCCCACGTCCTGGGATCCCAGCCTGGCCTGACCCACGTGAACCCCAAACTCTCCATTACCCTCCCTGAAGAGGGATCCAGCCCCCAGACCCCCCCCCGCCACTGCCTTGGAGTTCCTCCAGCTCGCGGGACTGAGGGGGCCCAGGGGCAGTGGCTGCCCATCTCCCACAGGCCCACACCGAGGCTTTGGTGTCACTGGCCCCCTGGGGTTCCGCCTGCGAGTCCTCCAGCGGTTTGCTCAGAGGTGGGGCGACCGGCACAGGAGACGCCCGAGCTCTGCTCAGGAGGAGCTGCGAGAGAGGGTCCCTGACTCTCAGCAGGAGTGGGGAAAGCCAGAGGGGGGCTAGAGGGGGCCCATAGTGGTCTAGGAGCTGGAAGGCCAGCCTGGGGTTTCCGGGAGTCGGGGGTACCACCAGCTCGAGCTGCCATCCCCCGCACCCGTCTGCAAACCAAGGTCAATCCTTCAAAGCAGAGGCTGGCTTCTCTCTTGGGGTCACTTCCCATGGCGCCCCAGCTAACAAATACCTCTTAGGTGCCTGCTATGAGCACCCATGGGGCAGGACAAAACAGGAGCACTGAACATTCACGCAAGAAGCCCTGGGACGTCCACTGCATGCGGCCAGCAGAGCTGGACAGCAAGGACAGGGGCTCGACCTGCGCTGCCGGCCTCACCAAGCCATCCCGGGCTCCCAGGGAGCGAGTCCCCTGAGCTGACCTCCCCCTCCGAGCCTGGACAGGCTGCAGGCTGGCACGGTTGTGAAAAGGGCTCCACAGACGCTGCCGTGTGGCCCTGATTCTGGATTCCCTGACTCTGTCTCCTTGAGATGAAATGCACACAGGCCTGGTTTTCTCTCCACGGGCCATGATGGCTGAGTTTGGTGCTTCCGAGGGAACGCGTGACCCTCCACCTGGGCCTGGGGCAGCCAGATTCTTGGCCCCGGCGCAGATGCGTCAGTGACAGCTCCCGACAGCCTCCCAGGAGCTCTATCATTTCTCCGGGTGAAGATCCGGAGGCTCGGAGAGGTGGGCTGCTTCTGCAAAGCCCCCAGCCCTGCAGGCCCTGCAGCCGGACCTCGATCCCGGCTCTGCCTGCTTTGAAGGTCAGGGTCCGAATCCCTCTGAGCGCTGCGCATCCCCAGAAGGAGCACATGAAGGGTGCTCACTGCTCCTTGCTTCATTGCCCCTTTATGGGCGCCCTTTCCACTGCCCGCCTGGACAGGATGCTGTGTGCTCTACGCAGGTGAGGACACCCATCTACCCTTTTCTGATCTGTGTTCACATCACTCTACACATTCCTGCATCACACATTCACCCAGCGCAAGTAGGGGGTTGGGGCGGGGGCATGTGGAGCATGACCATCAAAGCTCTGTGGTGGCCAGCTGACCTGGGTTCAGATGTCCTTCGTCTTTATAAAAGGCTCGGGTTCCCTTTATGATGCAAAGCCCGCATTGGGTGGCGCAGTTCAAGGGGAAGTCCAGAGCTGATGGCCAAACGATGTGCTTCGGGGCTGAGCCTCACCATTAACATCTGACTGACCCTGTTCTGCTGAAGTTCACTGTTCATCTGACCTGCGATCACACTGAAGAGGAGTCAGCCCTGAGCTTTCTAAACGTGAGGGAGTGTGAGTGCGCTTTATGTGCAACTGGAGAGAAAACGGGCTCCGCCGCTCGGCTCATGTCTCTTCCCGCAGACCCAACCATCTGTGTCCTTGGCTTTGGAAACCCAGCTCCTAGTTGGGCCAGTCTCTCTGTCTGTCCTTCCTCCCCTGGAGCCCGCACTGAGCCTAAACTTTCTCTGATCCCGAGAAACCATCCTTTTGTCACATGCCTTTTTCTCCCTCATGGTATTGAATATATGAAAACTGTCCACACGCATTACTCTTGAGAGATGTGGGTCTCCTGCAAATGAGGCCGACTGTAGCTTTTCGCCAATTGTCAGAGCTTCACGGGTGGTGCCTGGGTTGCCCCCTTGTCCCTCCTGAGCCTCCTCCGATCGGCAAGAAATCTAAAGGCTGGACTGATGCCGCCCAGCTCTGAGATAGGGTCCTGGGACCCCCACTGCAGAGCTGGGGGAGCAGTTCACCTGAGGTTTTCCAGAGACGAGCGTCAGCCTGGTGGGCAGCTCCCTCCACCCCGTGGGTGCGAGCACAGTGGGTGGGAGGACTTGCTCTCTGCCCGGAGGGGAAGAGAGGGACTCAGCTGAGCCAGGGCTCCGTGACGGAGAAATCTCCAGGCATCTTTAAGGGGAGGAAGCAACATGGAATTTACAAGGGGCTCTGAGCTCTGCACATCACATCTGGGGAATCTTGACACAACTAGGGTATTTGATTTGGCCGTTAGTGATGCAGTTTTTCATTGCTGACACAAATGTGTGCAGAAGAGCCTGGCAGCCCCCTTGCAACTGGAGCCTTCTGGCCACTCTGCAGGCTTCTGCCTAATTTAAAACTTTGCTGAAGTGTCTGATGTTGGAGACGACCAGATGCTGGCTCACAAGCCCGGGTGGGGTGAACTGCCAGGCAACACCACCATTAATCCGCCTGTTATTTATGCCCCGTCCACACCTGTGAGGGTCAGAGCCAGCCCCATGCGAGTGAGTCTCCTGATGGAAGGTCCCTTTGAAGTTGCAGGAGAGGATACAGCTGGTGCTTCCATCAACGGCTGTCGGCCACGGGCTCCAAGATGGATGGAGACGCTGCTGGGGACGGTCCTCTGAGCGCTGCAACCCCTGCCGCTTGGTGAGGTCGGCCCGGGAGCAGGACGATATTGCACACATGAAACAAAACGCGCAAGCCGCAGCTGAAGGGCTGACCATTCACTGTGGTGTGGGGGAAGCCTGGTCCCACAGACCGGCTGTTGCCCGCCATGCCCCTCTCTGGCTGGAAGGGGCACGGCCTCCCCAGGTGGCTGAACAATATTCTGTTCATGTCACGGGATCCGCAACTGCAGCCCCACCTGAGGATCTGGAGGGAGCCTGGGAAGAAGGTGGGAACAAGCGTTCCTGTATGAAGCAGCATCCCAGAGCTCACGGTGGGCTTGCCTGCAGCTGGCACACTTTAGGTATAAGGCCCGTGTGGTGCTGAGCAGGAGAGGGATGCTCTGGGCTTGAGGTGTCACCAGGCAGAGGGGACGGGGCTGGCAGGGGGGCAGTGACTGGCTGGGTACACCTGGGTACTAGGGGAGCCTCTGAGCCCCCTGTGCATTTCTGGGCCCAGCTGCCTATTAACTCATATATGGTCTTTTGGGTTGGTCTATTACAGAATTCACAAAAGGAAGATTCACAGTCTAAATCCCTGGTTCTTACTGGGGGTGATTTTGGCCCCCAGGGGTCCCTGGCGGTGCCTGGAGACATCTTGGGGGGTGGTCACAGCTTGGGGAGTGTGTTATTGGCATCCAGTGGGTGGGGGCCAGGGTTGCAGCTAAGCATCCTTCGAGGCACAGGATGGCCTCACAGCAATCAGCTGCCTCAGAGTGACCTCAGAGTACTGAGACTGGGAAACCCCGGTCTAGGCTGCAGAGATTAGGTACTGGCAAATTTCACGTTTAAAAAAAAATCCAGATTTTCAGCTTTTCTGGGAAATTCCAAAGATCTGGTGACACCCAGGCCTCTCTGCGGCAGCCACCAGCTGGAGGTGGGACGTGAGCCCACCCACCTAGAGGTCCCCCTCCCTTCCGTCCTGTTCCACTGCCCCTGCTGCCTGCCTTCCCGGTTGACCTCATCTGCCTTGACCCTGAAGCCGCTGGATTCCAGGAACCCACGGCTGGGCCTCCGGTTGGTCGTGCTCAGAAGCAGGCTGCTGTCCTCTCTTACGAGGACAAGGCTGGGCGTCAAGAAGAGCAGGCGCTGCTTGGGAAGCGAGGCAGAGAGTCACCCCAGAGCACACCCCACGTAACACAGGCAGCCCCTATTGCTGGCCCAGCGTGCCTCTTCCACTCCAAGCCACCTGAATTAGCATCAGCATTCTTTCTCCACTGGGAAAGCTGGTCCTGAACCCCTTGGAGGGAGGGAGCAGCTCCTGCCAATATCCCTGTTGGACAGGAGGCTGGGATTCTGTAGCGTTCATATCCCTCCTAGCAACTGTGGAGACTGGGCACTTGGTGGCCACACAAGGAGAACCAGAGGCCCTGGTCCGCATGGGAAATGGCCAGGACGCCAATGACCTTGGCAGATTAATTTCAGTCACTGACTCCTGATCTCCAGCTGGTTCATTCTGCTGCTTCTGACGGGCTCACAGCCTGGCCTTGGAGGAGGTCAGGAGGACGGGGTCTCTGGACTCAGCCTTTCTCCACACTCGGGACAGAGACCAGGTTTCCCAGACCTCAGGGGCGTGGCCACCTGTCTGACCGCTCCAGGGGCAAGGACTCTGCATCCGGCATCCCCACCGCACAGATCTGCCTCCCTCCCACTCCCATGCCCGCTTACGCTTGTTCAACCTTTTCATTTTATTGGAAGAGTTTAATTGGGAGTTCTGAAAGGTCACAATTAATATTTTCAACGGCAAAACACAAGGTAGAGCAGCTCTGAGTAAATACTGTTTAAATCCACATCCAATTCGATGTGCTTAAAATCAAAACAAAAAGGAAAAGATTAGGGGAGGGAGGCTGACCAGGGCACAGGGTCTGGTGGGAATGTCCCAGTCCGGGGTCCAGAGGGGCCACTGAGTCCTGTGTCGTAGACCAGATGGCTGCACCCGCCTGTTCCCTAAGATCCACGGGAGGAGGGGGGGGAGGGGACACAAGGGAAGGATTTAGAGGCTCAGGTTCCCCTGCCCTAACCTCACTCCTCTTTCTCCCACTGATTCGTGGGCACCGACACGAATGGAGTCTTTTCAAGATTGGGTTAAATACTCTGCAAATGCAAGGTCACATCCCACCCCCATTCCCAGCCACGCTGCCCTCTCAGCTCCTCTATGGAATTGCACTCAGGACACCTTCATCCATGTTCAGACATGACCCACGTCCATCCACGCCAGGCCCGCTTCCCCTGTAACACTTACTGCCACCTTCCACTTTGCCTGTGTATGTGTGTTTTCCACCTGTCTCCTCAAACTAGAAAGGAAGCGCCATGACGTCAGGGCTCCTGCACGTAGACCACCCCCGGCATGAAGCAGGGGCTCCGTGACACAATAAGGAGGGAGAAGACGGGACCACGTCTGGTGGTCAGCCGGGTCCTGGAGGCATCGGCGGCGTCCAGTGGCCCTGGTGGTGCTGCGAGCCCTCTGCCCCGCCTGCCCATCCATCTGGCAAGAGGGGTGACGTGTACCGTGATCACTGCTCTCCCCCAGCGTATGGCACAGAGGTTGGCAGAGGAAGACACTGAATGCCCTCCACACGGCACATGCACGCACACGCTTTCCCATCTGGCACACACTAGGGGACCTTGTCGTGTAATGAACAGGTCGTCGGGAAAAGCCAGGCCCTATCTGCTTTGGAGGAAAGTGACAGACGTAGATCAAGAACTCCAAATTCCCATCAAATGGAACGGCAGGTTAGTTGCAAAGTCCTTCAACGCGCTTTGGAAAAGACACCACGCTAGGGCAGGCGGGCACACACGCCCTGGGCCTCTCCAGGTCACACTGCCCGTCCCCAACTTTATGGAGCGCTCGGGACGCTGCGGCTCAGGCACAGTCTTCATGGTTTTAAGATGCACATTCAGATAAATAAAAATGTGTGTAACCACAAGCAGCCGTTTTGCGCGGCTGTAACTGAATGGAGGTGGCGGAACAGTTATGGCATCACTGAAACAGGTGTAAGGACTCACAACCCACAAAGTGTACAAACACTTGCACCTGAATTGGCCATGTTGGCTGCTCTGGGAGGATGGCCCCTGCTTTCCTTTCACAAATCAAGGTTCTGTGGGGTTTGGTGTGGAATGTTCTGGAGGGCAGAGGGATCCGCTGGGATGGTTCCTGCCTCGCTCACCCTAGTTCAACTCCCACCCAGGCCGCCCAATTCCACAAGGATCACAAAGCGGGTAATCACAAGCCACTCTTACTCTGCCACCTGTCCTTGGTTCTTGATAAAATCCATTTCTCAGAAATTGTCCTACAGGAAGGCTGACTGGGCTCCATGGGGGAGGAACAGATCATCATCACCTGTTCCTGGGCCAACTCTCAGCTCAGCGATGGCCAGGCAGAGCCAGGGGACAGTGGAAATGACAATGAAATAAAAGGATGCTTCCTTCCTGTCGTCTGACTTCTGTCCAGCAGAATTCGCCTCTGTCCGGTGAAGACAGGGTTTCTCCAGACCTCCTGGAGCCTGGCTCTGCCTCTGGCCACTGGCCCACCGCTGTTTGAACAAGGAGACAAGGCGTAGCTGAGTTGAATGAACTTCTGTTTTGCCTGAGCAACTCCCCTTTCTTTGTGATACCGTCAAGCTCCCAGCATGAGAAGGAAGGCCGTCTTCTTCTGACTGAGGAAGACCCTGTTCCTGGTTCACCTGGATTTTCCAAATCTGGAAATGTCTCGCCAACCACTGGCCTGACCCCAGATCTGTGTGCTGAAGACCCGGCCTGTGTGATCCCTCATTTGGCATCTGTTTTTGTCCAACTTCCCATAATCAGAACGAAGCTCACCACCCATGTGACTCTCCCTGGGACCTCGATGACTTCGGGGCTGGTCTGCACTCTCGTGGCCTAGGGGAGTCCTCTGGTTATCCCTTGGAGGTCATGGCAACGGCCAGCAACACTCGAGTTTCCAAGCTGAGCTGGTGGAACTACAGCCCAGCAGCTGGTCAGTGCTGGGACACCCCAGGGAGGATCCAGCCGAAACCCCTTTTCATGGGCTGAATTGTGTCCCCCCAAATTCATACATTGGAGTCCAGCCCCTAGCACCTCAGAAGGTGACCTTATTTGGGATTGGGTCTCTGCAAACGTAATTATTTGAGATGAGGTCACAGTGCAGTAAGGTGGGCCCCTAACTTAATATGACTGGTGTCCTTACAAAAAGGGGGGAGTTGGGCACAGATGGGTGTGCACAGAGGGAAGATAAGTGAAGAGTCTCAGGGAGAAGACGGCCGTCTGCACCCCAAGGAGAGTGGCCTGGAGCACACCTGCTCTCCGGCCTCAGAAGGATCCAACCCTGTGGATGCCTTGATTTCAGGTGCCTGCCCCCGAAGACCGTGAGACGTATTCTGTTGCATAAGCTGCCCCGTTGGTGGAACACTGTCACAGCAGCTCTAAGAAACTAATTCATCCGTTGAAAGTGTCTTACAAAAAATGGGAGCTGATATTCACTCCGAGGAAGGCATTGGTTCCCTATGAGATAACGAACTCCAGCTTTAAAAAGACTCGCGTAGCGCACACCCCGAGCCCCTGCCATGGGGCCGGTGTTTCGCTACATCCGGGCAAGACAGCCGCAAGGGCGACAGCTGCGACCTCGCCCAAGTGGAGCTGGTCTAGGCCGGGTCACTCTCCACGCAGCAAGCCTGCACTGGCGGACATCCCTGAGGCCTCGCGGGCTTGGGGTCCAGCCAGGAAGTCTGTAAAGGATGGGAGTAAAGATCCAGGTTCCTGATCCAAGGAAGGCCTGACCCCCGAGACTCTAAGAGGAGCCCTGAGGACAGACCAAGAGTGTATCCCAGGCCGTTAGAATTACCGCCAATGAGAAACCGCCTCCTCATGGATGCTGGCTGCCCTCCTGATGTGTAGAGCGGGCACGTCCATCAGCGGGCAGGCACGACAGCACGCACCACTGTAGCAGGCTCCGCGGCTGGCAGAGCCGGGCGGTTGGGTCTGGGAGGACTCCCGGACGAGGGCTCGGACCTAACTCGGCCCCTGGGGGCCCGGAGAAGCAAAGCCCCCACGTCCTTTTGCCAAAGGGCCCCCTTCCCTCTGCCCGGGGAAGGAGGGGATTACCCGCTGGGCTCAGAACTCCCGCCTGTGTTGGGGGTGCCTGTCTGAGCCCGCCCGCTGGGATGCTCTCGGAGACACCCGTCTTCCCCTCTCGCGGATTTGGTGACCTCGTGAGGGACCCAGCTGGGCACCTGCCTGCCAGCTGGAGAGAATGAAAAGCCCAGAGATTAATCCCCACCACCAAGCTCAGCAGGAACACGGGTGATACAAGAGTGTCTTCCTGCAGACTCGCGCGGGGAGCACCTCCAAGGCGGATGCTGCCGCCCTCTCAATGGCCTGGGGGCTGCAAGACTGAGCCTTTGGATGCTGCAAAGACTGATTTTTTTATTTTTTATTTTTTTTGCGATACGCGGGCTTCTCACTGTTGTGGCCTCTCCCGTTGCGGAGCACAGGCTCCGGACACGCAGGCTCAGCAGCCATGGCTCATGGGCCCAGCCGCTCCATGGCATGTGGGGTCTTCCCGGACCAGGGCACGAACCTGTGTCCCCTGCATCGGCAGGCGGACTCTCAGCCACTGCGTCACCAGGGAAACCCCAGACTGATGTTTCCTGACCCCCAAAGGAAGCAGTCAGCATCTGTGGGCAAATGCACACAGACCCCAGGCCCCTGTGTGCTCTTGTGGCATAAAATCCTGTGCCCGCACGTCTGGCCGTGGGTCCACAGCATCCCCACGTCCATGCGGTTCTGTGTTTGGAGCTACACAGCGGCAGCAGAATGAAGTCCAGGCAGCGGTCAGCAGCATGAGGATGTCAGTCAATGTGAGACTCGCAGCCCGACATCCTGTTCTGACATCTCCCAGTTCCTGACATCCTGGGGTTTTCTGCAGAGGCCACCACGGCCTCCACGCAGGCCCCTCTTCTCACGCTCTGAACCCCTACAGGACTCATGCGGTGACCGCCAGCCCTGCTATGCTAACAACCCTGCACCCCCCATCTGAACACGCGCTTGTCGGTTTCTCGGGGAGAAGCGTGCGTTGCAGGCCACAGAGGAAGTGCAAAGCCTCGGGGAGCCCCCAGGCTTTCTGCTCACTTCCCACCCAGCCCGTGCCCCCAGGTCTCCTCTTTCATCTGGATTTATCCTCAGCTCTGATCTCATTTTAACACCTGAAGACACGGTGACCTCCGTGAGACAAGCATGGAAGGAGCAGCAAGGGTTGGGTGGACCTGGAAAACGTAACTTGGCAAGGGCACTGGTGACACCTAACATGCTGAAAATAATAATTTCTTGATGTGACAGCAGCATGTAGCACGAGAGGCTGCCGTTTTGTCCAGAGGGTGAGATGAACCCGGCCCCCTGCAGCCCTCTGGGGTCTCACACCGCCCGGGGAATGTGGGGACTCGGGTTGATCATGGGGTTGGCGTGTGAACCCCAGGGACTAGCCTCTCTGCTCCAGCCTTATCAGCCATCCCCAGCATTTACAGCCACGATGACCTTTACAGGAGGATGGGGTGACCAGCCAAGTAAACGCAATTGAGGTTCTGATAAATCACGCCCGAGGCTGTAATGAGAAGGGAAGAGTCATCTTTCTCCAGATAAAGACCATGTAAACACATGTCCTCCAGTGGGACTCGGAGGCCATCCTTGTATAACATGAATGGGGGGGGTGTTTAGTGGGACGTGGCCCCCGAGGCCCCAGGATGCTCTAACCTACAGAGGATGTGCTAGCAGAGCAGCTCCTGAATCTGCCCTCGGTCGGCCGTCAGCTAACAAATCATACAGATGCTTAGCACCCGGCTCCAGCGCGGACCAACGTCCCGGGGCACTGACACGCTTGTGCACCTAAGGTTTGGTTCCCTTTTCCTAACGTCGACCCCAGGGCAGTAGTTCTCAGCTCAGTGTCTGTGGCGTTTTGGGGTGTCACAGCTGGGGGTGGACCTAGTGGCACCTAACGGCTAGAGGCCAGGGACGCTGCTACACGTCCCGTGATACCCAGCGCAGCCCCACAACCAGGAGGCACCTGCCCCACGAGTCGGTGGCACCAAGGCTGGGAAACCCTCGTAGAGTGTTGAGAAAACCCCAAGGCCAATGCCCAGGAAGCAGGGGGAAGCCCGTGGTCCTCCTGCGGGAGGAGGGGTGGGTTGGAGAAGCGAGGTCAAGGTGAAGGCAGAGGAGGAGGACTTTCAGGGCTCGGCCAGGTGTCAGGTCAGTCGTTTCCAAGTTGATGCTTCTCGCTCAGACGCCGTGGCTGCTTTGCTGGCATTTTTCATTCCTTGTGTAGGCGCTGTTCTAAGGTTCTGAGTGTCCCCCGTTTTCTTGTCCCCCGACACACAGGAGTATCGCGCCTCTCCTCGCGGGGCCTGGAGCTGACTGAGGGTCTCGGTTACTCCGTGACCATCCCCCATCCATGGCGCTCAGGCTCCGGAGGAGAACTGCTGGGGGGAGGGGCTGGACGGTGATCAGGGATCAATCTCTCCCAAACCATGAACCCCCAGGGCGCTCCAGCAGCCCACCTTGGGGCCTGGTGCAAGTTTGCAGGTCCACCTTGAGTACGTCTGATCCCTAGGATGGCGTGGACAACAAACAGCATAAAGTCCGGACGGCACTGCTTCTGGGCAGGGAGGTCTCTCCAGGCCGGCCCGCTGACTTCTGGCCGAGGGAGGTGTGTGTCTCCTTGCTGGGCTGACCCTGCCTGTCATGAAAGTGCTAATTACTCCAAGTAGGTATTCCTTCTGTACCCACGTTACCGGGAGGCATGGCTTCAGAGCATTAAAATTCTGCTCTCAGGAAACATGGCTGTTTTGATCTTTCTCTACAGCCAAGCAGTGAAAACCGTGCACGTTTTCTGCACCTATCCAAAGAAATCCATCTTTCACACCCTACTTCATGCCGTATGTGGGGAGCTGAAGGAATGAAAGATTTAGCTGTCAGGCTCTGAAAGCACGACAGGCCCCGTTCCAGCTCGGCCGTGGTGCCTCGGATCGGCAAGGATGCCATTTCACTTAGCTTCTCCCGGCAGCATCCCCGGCGCATCGCTGTGCACGGCAGAGACTTCTGAGGGTGGCTGCTGTGCAAAGCAGAAAACTGCTTGCTAATCTCCTCTTCACGGTATCGGGCTGGGGGTCGGGGGGACCGTGGCCTCTAAAGGACGCGGGAGGTTGCAAAGTGCAAGGCAGGCTGAACCTGCCCTGGTGCACGTCTGTGGGGCATCCCGCCGCTGAAGTTTTACTTATACCCCAGGGTCCTGATTCAGTCCTCCTCCAAGGGAGCTCGTTATCTTGGGGGGGGGGGGTCCTTGGTGCCCCCATGGAGCATGGCCTCCAGGAAAGCACTTTCATTTTCTGGTTTGAAATCCCAGTTCACATTTCATCTGGCAAAAATGATTTAAATGTTGGTACTTCCTCATTTCCCTCTTTATATTTTCCCCTTGACCTAAATGAGAAATAAATTTCTCTTCTACGTCAATACTCGGAAGGTGAACAGGCCAATAGGATTGCAAAAAACAGCATCACGGTTCCTGAAAAATGCAAAACAAATGAGAGACCGGCTCACTCCTTCCCATCGAATCCCGTCTGTCTTTCTGTTTTGCAAGTTCAGAAGAGGATGCCATTCTGGGTGTCTGAGAACTGGTTCCAGTTGGAGGGTAACTTGGAGCTACTAGTGACAACATTAGTTTCTCACGAAAAGCACGGAATCCTGCCATTCACGTGCAGTTATGGGGGAATCAGCACCGTCCGATTCCGCATACCTTCCGGGGCACCTTGCCTGTGGGGTCTGTCTAGGCGTCGGGGGTGGACACAGACAAGGCACGGCTGTTACTCTCCAACATTCTAGCTGGAGAGGCTGAAAACCCCAAGTCAGTACGATCCCAGGGAGCGACACGGGCTACACAAGGACACAGGGTGCGTGGACAGAAGTCACGGAGGTGGCGGTGGGCTGGGCGGGGGGCGGTCACAGAGCAGGGGCTCCGAGGGGCAGAGAATGAAAGTGATGCCTTTGTGCTCAGGGGCCCTAATGAGTCCATGCGTGGCTGTCTGCTACCCTTGCAAAGTATCCTAAGTGGTTTCAGCAGAAGTG
This sequence comes from Hyperoodon ampullatus, assembly GCF_949752795.1. NCBI lineage: Eukaryota > Metazoa > Chordata > Mammalia > Artiodactyla > Ziphiidae > Hyperoodon > Hyperoodon ampullatus. The sequence goes on along the minus strand of NC_136927.1, from coordinate 86,752,399 downwards.
GCCCCCAAAGCTTCCCTGGAGGGTGGGGCACACCCACTTCTCTCAGTCGCCCCTCCTGCCCACTCTCCAGGCCCCCCGCTGACGTCCCCGCACAGCGTCCAGTGCACAGCAGGCAGCAACGGAGCACGCAAAGGAAAAGAATGACCATGCGAGCCTGCGGACAGGTGACCGGCCCCCATCGCAGGGACCCACCCCCATCGCAGAAACCCATCCCACCGTACTCTGCTGAGCCCAGCGAGGGACCCGCAGATCTGGTGATGGGTTAACAGATCCCCAACTAGCTATTCAAAACCCCAAATACCATTTTTCCTAGTCTCCCTGGGGCTGGCTGCCCTCATGGATCATTTTGATTGGATAACTGAAAAAAAATCCTTCTTTCATAAACCTCCCGACGCTATTCGTTTAAAGGCTTTCAGGAAAATGTGCTAACTTTTGACCAATATCCAATGGGCATTTCCGAGGCCCTATCTAGCAAAAAAACATTCACTTGCCGGTAGAAAATAGCATTAAAATAGAGTCTAAATCAATTTTTCTGATCAACTGCGGCGGAAATGTATGTAAGTGGCTGCAAATTGCGTCCTAGGGAGCACAGATGGGTTTTTGCGACGGTGTAAAGTGGTTATAAATTTGCCCCCTGCCCCGTCACACTCCAGTGCTCAGGGGATTGCTGGGGAGGGTGCCTATCTGAAAAAATTTCCCGGTCTGATCAATAAATGCTTATTAGGAAACGTGGCACAATACATACCCACTGTAAGCAAATTCATGTGATTTTAGATAGATGCTGAGTCTTTTTCTCATATTATTTTCCACTTTTAAGCCTAAAGGGAGATTAGCGTGAGTTCAGTCTATCGGTTTAAAACAGATCCTTTTAGGAATATGTTGACCAGAAAGAAAATCAAATGCCTTTGATGTCTCTGGAAATAAAGAACTACTCCATCTAAATTGCTTGATTAAACTTGAGGACACAGGTGATGAAAACAAATATAAAAAGTTGCACACACACACACACACATCTTTATCCCCCAAGGGACTTCATTTTTCCTCATGTCTAGAAATTTCCTTGCACCAAGACAAGGTGAAGAATTTCCCTTCCTTGGCAGAAACAAAGGGCTTTTTTCTTTGCAGATTCACACAATACTTAGAAATTCAAGGAAGGCTGTAATGGGCGCTAATTTATTTTAAGGACTCAAATATTTATATATTTATACCTATACCTACACACACACACACACACACACACACACACACACTCTCATATCTGCTGGTGGGGGGCTGGGGTGGGGTCTGGTCCCTTCACCTACAGCTGCTGTCAGAGGTGGAATCCCCCCAGGAGGAGAGGGTCATCATCAGTCTAAGAATCATCCAGGAGGTTCATCTCTGGGAGGGATGCTCTGACCACGGTGGCCCTGCAGAGCCTGTGGCCGAGCCCTGGGGAGTGTGTCCACTCCCAGAATCTGTATCAACACTACCACCTGGTCCCTAAAACCTGGAAAACCTGCAGCCACTTTCTCTTATCTCCTCTGTCAGGCCAGACCCATTGACACCGAAGCACCAGGGCCATGAGCCACAGCTGGCCGCCCGTATGGGGAAGCTGGGAAGTCTCGGGGCGGCGAGCTGGGGTCATCACGGCTCTTCTCTCCCTGCACCAGGTGCACCTGGAGAGGCCTTTCAGGTACCACCGCTCGGAGCGGGTACAGGGAGATCCACAGAGTCCTGCAGAAAGAAGGCTTGGCAGGCGGATGGGCAGCCAGGGGGATGCAACGGTCCCTCCTCTGCCCTCGGCTGTCACCGCCCCCTCCCTGGGGCTGATGCCACATGTTGAGTACGGGCCTTTGAGCACACAGACCTGCCTGGCCAGCCCAGTCACACACAGCCTCACCACCTCCCGGAAGCCTCCAGGAATCGGTCACTGCTGACGCCCGGCCTCTCACCCTTGTCACCCACTTGTCACCCAGCCTCCAGCCTTGGTCCTCGTCCAATGGAGCCCCTGCGCCGCCCCGGTGCCCTGATTAGGCTGTGGGGGTCAGTGGTGGCCACCCACACATGGGGCCCACAAGCAGGAGAAACTCAGCCAACACGGAGACCGCGTATCTGCCCAAGCCACGCTGGGGAGTGCAAGAGTGAGCTGAAAGGTACGTCCAGAAGGATTTCAATTTTGAAAGAATAAAATCCATTACGTCTATGCATACTTTACTGTATGCAGAAGATAAGCCCTCAGAGGACTATCGCCGGGCTCACGGCAGCTCGCTAAGCGGCTGAGATTACAGGGACATTTCCCCACGGATGCCACACGTGCCCATGTTCGAACTTTTCCTGCATCATACATGTCACATTTGTTATCAGAAAAGACGGAATTAAAAAGACTGATTGAGGGCTTCCCTGGTGGCGCAGTGGTTGAGAGTCCGCCTGCCGATGCAGGGGACGCGGGTTCGTGCCCCGGTCCGGAAAGATCCCACATGCCGCGGAGCGGCTGGGCCCGTGAGCCATGGCGTCCGGAGCCTGTGCTCCGCAACGGGAGAGGCCGCAACAGTGAGAGGCCCACGTACCGCAAAAAAAAAAAAAAAAAAAAAGACTGATTGATTCCTTGGAAGCACTTGGTCCTGTGCGTGACGCTGAGTTCTAGCCTCACGGTGGAGGCTCTCGGGGGCACCCTTGGGAAGAGGCAGAGCCGTGCAGTGACTGGGGGACAGGCCTGCAGCCGGTGGGCCTCTGCAGGCCTGCGTGGTGCTGATGCTGAGCCTGAGGAGGACGGGGATGAGGACGCAGGCCCTGCCCACGGTGCTATGGGGCAGGGTGCTGCCAGCGGGCAAGGCCCACCAAGCCCCAGCAAGACCGTCTGCTGTTATTTTCATCTTTATTAGAAGGATGGCTATTCCACAAGTGCTCAGCAAACATCACTTAGAACTAAGTTCATCTGAGCACTGGGTGGTGGGGATCAGGGGGTGCAAATGAAGGGGAAGAGAGAGAAAGGGGGATGGAGGTGGGGGAGGAGGGAGGGAGACAAGGACCAGAGCAGGTACGTTGAGCTCGATTTGGTGACGCTGTGTGCAGAAATGCTTAATCTGATGATGGTGGAGAGACACGCCTGTTGGATAAGAATATTCCAGGCTGTGTATCAAGCCCTAGAGTTAAGGCAATAGTCCAGCTTAGGAGAGGGTCTCTGAGCTCTGAGGGCTGGAGGACAGGCCCCCAGGCTGCAGACTCGGCTTCTGAGACTCGGGTACATCTTGGCCAGCAGGTCCTGCATTTTGTCCAGGCCTTGGTCTGCTGAACTTAAATATCATGTAAATGAAATACTAGCAATATCGAAACCAAATAATAGCTAAACTGATAGCCCTTAACTAACGGGAGTTCATTTCCTTGTAAGAAAGGATCAGATACTAAAAAAAATCCAACCCACACCAAAAAGCCCTCACACTTCTCCTGTGGTTACGAAGTGGGCCAAGTTCTCTTTCTAGGAAATATCTTCATGCTCTAGACACACAGTGACTATAGAGCGCATTTCTATTTTTCAAATGAATGCTGCTTCATCAGGTGCCCTCGCACTAGCAGATGCTCCCTGAGATAAATGCTACCTGTCAAGATGTCCCTTTGATCAGGCTTTAAGGGAGAAAGAATTTCCAAATCATTTACTTGGGAATTTAAGGAATCTTAAGTGAGTTTGTTTGCCTGAAAGTTCCTCGCCTATTTCACATTATCAAATCTATTTTTTAAAAATTTATTTGTTTTATTTATTTATTTTTGGCTGCATTGGATCTTCGTTGCGGTGCGTGGGCTTCTCATCGCGGTGTCTTCTCTTGTTGCAGAGCATGGGCTGTAGGCACGCGGGCTTCAGTAGCTGTGGCTCGTGGGCTCCAGAGCGCAGGCTCGGCAGTTGTGGTGCACGGGCCCAGCTGCTCCGCGGCATGTGGGATCCTCCTGGGCCAGGGCTCGAACCCGTATCTGCTGCATTGGCAGGCAGATTCTCATCCACTGCGCCACCAGGGAAGCCCTCAAAATCTATTTTTAAATAGGGTTGTTCTTTGTGCTTAAAACTACTCCAAAAAATAACTCCCCGGCTGTTTGGTAGAATTAAAGCAAGCTCGCTGATTAGAGGGCTGCCTGAGTCAGCAGGTGCTCTCTGCTCCCCGTGGCTGCGGACAGAGGGGCCGCCGGGCTGCTCGCCAGCATCTGTGCATCTGGTGAGCCCTGGCCCTGGGATGCCTCCAAGTCCGGACAGTTAGTTTGCCACATGGGAGACTCTGGGTTTTGCAAGAAACTGCTGTTAACGAGTCACATCCACAGGGGGAAGAGGGGAAAAAAGACACTGTCCGGTTCTGTTCAGTGGATTATATTTGGTGTCAGAGATACAGATGGGTAGGGGAGCCCCGAGGAGGAGGGACAGCCATGCTGCGGCTCTCAGGAAAGGAGGTGCTTCCCTTCAGTGAGAGCCGGACAAGCACCACTTCTGCCAGTTACATTGGGCGGGGCTGGCCAGGACAGGGACGCCTGTTTATGGCCCTGGAGGGGGAAAGCACTGCCCACATGTGCTTGGGTCGTGAGATGGTGAGACCACGCGACATCTTGTCGGTGGGGGCAGAGCCTCCAGTGGGCTTCGAAAGGAGGCTTTAATCTGACCCGAGCGAGGTCGGTAATCAGCACATCACACCCTCGGCTGGTGCTTGCACATGTGTGCACAACACATGCACACATGTGCACTCACAAGGGCTTCTGCTTCTGACTCTTAGTCTGTTCATGCTGCCATCACAAAATATCATAGGCTGGGGGCTTATAAGCAACAGAAACTTATTTCTCACAGCTTTGGAGGCTGGAAGTCCACAATCAAGGATTCAGTGTCTGGTTCACAGATGGCCGTCTTCTTGCTGGGTCCTCACTTGGTGCACGGGGCCTCTGTTATAAGGGCACTAACCCCATTTATGGGGCTCCATCCTCACCACCTCCCAAAGGCCACCTCCTAACACTGTCACCTTGGGGGTTAGGACTCAACACACGGATTTTGGGGTACACACACATCAAGTCTCTAGCAGGCTTGCAGGTCTCCTGAGCAGAGCAGACGTGGGGACGGGCAAACACCTAGCCAGGGAGACGGCTCTGCAGGGAAACCACCTGTCATCAAATTCACGAACAGTCTGTAAAACTCCAGGAGTCTCAAGGAAATTCTGATTCTTTTAGGAAAAGCTGGCAGGACCCTTATTCTCTTGGCAGAAAAATACATAAAATTATTGGTACAGATGCCAGTGGTCTATTTTCACTGGAAAAAAAAATCCCACCACCTCTGATGGTGCTAGAATGGGTCTTATTTTTATCTTCAGTATTTATCAGAATCTTCAAGAATTTCAAAATCTCTGATAAAAGGAGGGAGAGGGCTTTGAAAGGAAAAGCTTTTCTCCCAGGATGCTGCCATCTGGAATGTCAAATGGCCTGTGGGCGCCACCCGTGGGCCATCTGCGCTGCCCAAGATGACGGAAGGTTTATGCACCGGGCACTTTCGAGGCTTCTGATATGGGTGAGGATTTACCCCGGGAGGGCTGGATCCTAGAGCTCTAGGAGGGTGGGGTCTTGGGTGCCCCACATCAGGGCAGTGGAAGGGGATCCAGAAGATGGTCTCATACTGTCCAAGGGTGGAAATGACCGTATCAAGAGCCCGAGCTGCACAGGCTGTGTCCAGCCTGGAAGCAAGGAGATGGGAAGGAGCACTGTCAGCACAGACGGCAGGATGGAGGGCAAGCCCGAGGGAAGAGGGGCGGGACCAGGGAAACACTCTCTCCTGGGAGAGCTGACATGCCCTGAGTTCACTGAGAGGCAGGCAGGGTGGGAGCGGCTTGGTGTACACAGTCAATCCCCATCATATGCCGGGGGGCTATCACCCCCACCTCACGCTCAGGGTGGCGGACGCTTTCAGAGATCAGTAGGTGGAGACGGGTTTTGAAGCCAGTGGGAATTTACGTATGGCTCTCAAGAAACAGTATTAGCTAAAAAATAGATTCACAAACATTGTGCTAAGTGAAAAAGAAGCCAGAGACAAAAGACCGCATGTGGTACGACTGCATTTGGGTGAAATCTCCAGAACAGGTGAATCCGCAGAGATGGAGAGACCGAAGGCACAGTGGTTGTCGGGCTGGGGGCAGTAGGTGCAGGCTTTCCTTTTGGGGTGATAAAGTGTATATTCTGTAAAAGGGTCTGAGACACACACGTTAAATCAGACCTACTTCATGGGCGTGAGTTTTTAAGACAAGGAGACTCAAAGCCACAGCTCCATGACTGCTGCTCCCTTAGCTGGAAAGTTCCGTGGGGCTCTGCTTGGGGGGGCCCTCCGAGGACCCTCCCAGGCCAGCCCTGCCCTCAGCGACAGCACTCCTGAGGGTACCCTTCCAAAGTCAGTGGTTTCATTCCTTTGTTTGGTGGTTTCTAGAATGTTCTGTGTCCGAGAGCGGGGGCCTTGGCTGGAAGGACTCTCTCTATATCCTTGCCACACACGAGATGTCAGCCATTCTCGGTAAGGAATCCGTGAACAGGGGTGGACACATCCCGCTCTGGCCAGTGGCCGGACGACCCCAGCGGCCCACCCCGCCGGGGGGACGGCCTCCTGTCTGTCTCCGATATGGACAAGAGCCAGACAAGAGCCAGAGTTCATCACACCTGCCCCAGGCGGGAGACTGCTGAAGCACGAAAAGCTTCTCATGAAAGTAAGGCTGTTAATTAGGATCATGTACTCAGCCCAGGGCCTGGCTCAGAGCAAGAGGCCTGTAACTGGGAGCTGGTGTCGCGTGACCCGTCTTCTCCAGAAAGATGTACACTGCGCGCAAGCCAACGCATTTTAATATTTGACTTGAAGATTAAATTTCATTACATAAAGTATGTGTTTCACTACGTCGGCAGCTGACAGGTTACAAGCAAGGTTCTGAGCCGCTGGCCCGTTTGCAGGACGGTGACAAATCTCGGTGTCTGGCACATTCCTCCAGCCCGCAGGTGGGCAGGTATCCATCCCCCCATCCCCGCCCAGCCCACGCTCATCGGGCATCTGCCCCCTGCTTCCAGGATCCGCAGTGTGAGGGCACCGGGATGCAGGGGGACAGCTCGCCAAAAGCCAACACACGCTGCTCAGGGCAGGGGGACGAGAGATTTTGCCTGATCCTTCTTCTGTGTCGCAGAAACAGTCTCTGAAATGGATTATTTCCTCTTGTGACTACCGTTCCTCTCTGCCATCCTAATGTCTCTTACGCACTACTTTCAAAGATCAGGATTTTACAAGACTAACGTAAGGGTCTCAAGATTTATCATATGCCCTACACCGCACAGACGTGGAAAATACAGCTGTGTGTACTTATTCACACTCTGCATATTTATACCCAGCACGTAAATTCACATAAACACATTCCAGGGAGAAAACAGTGTATCAGAATCATAGGAGGTGAGTCCTGTTGCCAGCCCTGAATGGCATGGTGACTTCGTATTTATTTTAATAGACTCCCATCTGTCATTTACGGCTATATAAAAAGATGCTGGATTTTTGGAAAACCAGCCAAGAGGGAGCCATTCACAATTGTTCTTATACATCCTTTCACTCAGTGCATTTTTCCAAAGAAAGGGTAATGCTGGTTGGGTGAGGAACTAATACTTTCAGCATATTTGTTTACGGGCATATTGTCCCACAATTAAAAAAAGGTTCCCATGACAAATGCCATAAAACCTACAAATCTGACAGTAATACAGTGTTACACAGATTAGAATCTACTGGAATTTTTCCAAGGTTCCTCTTCAATAAGCCAGAAACATCAGGCATTCCTTGGGGAGATAAAACCCACACTTCCTCCAGCTATTGTTTTATCCTTAATGAATCCTTAATGCACGATTCTCTCCTTCTTTGCCTTCCTTCCATTTATCCATCCATCCGTCCATCCATTTGTCCACACAGCTGTCTCTTCCTCCCTTCCTCCCTCCCTCCCTCTTTCCCTTCCTTCCTTCTGTCCACCTGTCCATCCGTCCAGCCATCTATCCACCCACCGATCCATCCACTCCTCCACCCATCCCTTACCCTCTTATGTCCACTGAAGGTAAGCACCATAAAGGCGGGGACACGCCCAGATACCAGGACCCAGAATGGAGGCGGACGCCCGGCAATTATGTGTCGACCAGCAGGCTGATGCTCCACTGGTGCTGAAATGCACTGGACCATTTCCTCCCTCCCTGTGGCTACTGAGTCCCTCACACTCCTCTTGGAAACCACGCGGGTGTGTCATTTTATCTGCTCTCCAGGAGTCAGTGACTGAGCTGGACAGACACGGGGTCCATCGAGGAGTGGCCTCGAGACCCCAACTGCCGCTGGGGCTACGGAAACCCAGGCAGGGTCGGGGCACTCAGGGACCTGTGGTAGCTGGGGGTGGGGGCGCGGAGTGGTACCATCAAGGCCCAGGGTTGGGGTGTGACTGGCACCTTTCCACTGGGCACCTGGCTCTGTCCTGCTGGGGCTCGGGCATCCTGTGTCTCCCGCCATGCGGGGCCTGGCGGGGGGCGGCTTCTGACTGTCCTCGTTCCGGACAATCCTGTCCCGCTGCCGTTAGACAAACACAGCCACATCCCAGAGCCTCATCCAAGGACGAACTTGATGTGACCTGGCCTGGGGCAACCAGACCTGAACACACCATCTTACTCCTCAACGCTACCTGTTCTGTGCTTAAAGTGAATGAAACACTTTAAACGTGGCGAGAACGTGAGTGCCGGGGGCAGCAGGTGTGGAGTCCCTGCTTCGGAGAGGGGAGGGGCTGATTCCGAACTCCCCCCACCCAGGGAGGGGGCATCCCGCTGGCTGGCCACGGAGGAGGGGCAGGGATTGGTCTGGATGCCCCATCTGCGTGGTGACCTGACCAGGGAACTGGACAGATGGCCAGAAACAGAACCGGGATGGGACCAATATCACATCAGTGGAAGGCAGAACTGAGTCTGTTCCTCTGATTCGGGGACTAAGTTTCGTCCCAGACCAACAGCATCAGTATCAGCACCAATTGGAGTGGTTGCCAGAATAATGGTCCCACAAAAATGTCAACGTTCTGGTCCCCAAACCTGTCCTGCACCACCGTCCACAGCAAGGGGACTCTGGGTGCGATGGTGCTGAGGATCTTGAGCGGGGAGAGGATCCTGGGTCATCAGGGTGGTCCCCTGTCCTTACGGGGCTCTTACAGGTGGAAGAAAGAGGACACAGCAGAGGGAGATGTTATGGGCAGATGCTACGGTCTGGCTCTGAAGGTGAAGGGAGGTGCCGGGAGCCTCTGGAAGCTGGAAACGTCAGCTTCTCTCCTGTAGCCTCCAGAAGGAGCATGGCCCTGCCAACGCCTCGATCTCGGCCCACGAGACCCATTTTACACGTTTGACTCCAGAACTGCAAGAAGATCATTTTCTTTTAGGCCACTAAGTTTGTGATAATTTGTTACAGCAGCCAGAGAAGACTCATACACTTGGGACTTGTTTAAAATGAAAATCCTGGGACTTCCCTGGTGGTCCAGTGGTTAAGTGGTGGAATGAAAATCCTCAGGCTCTACTTCAGACCTACTAAATCGGAAACTCCAGGGATGCAGCCGCACATGCATGTGTTAACAGGCCTCCAGGTGGGCCTGACACCCCATGGAGTTGGGGGCCGAGGTCTGCATTTCCCAGCAGCAGGCGACATCCACTTGGTTCCTTGATCTCACAAAACTGTGGCATCCCTAGTCCAATGACTTTAAACCTCAGCTTTGCCTCTTTGTCTTTTGTTTACCGATTTTATGATCCCCTGGTGGGCGGTGGGTGCTGATGGAGATTTGGGTGCTTGGTCCTCAGCCCCCACCAGCCAAGCAGAACCGGGGCCATGCACCCCCCTTACATCGGGGACACAGGTGTACAGTCTTGCCACCCTGGGGCCCTGGCGGCTCACGCAGGCTCACGGGACCAGCTTCAACATCACCACACACGCCACCCACACCTGCAAAAGACAAACTTCAAAACTCTCTCTGCCTTCTCCCCGGCCAGGAAACCAAAGACCTGTTAATGAGGAAATCATTTCCAAAAGTAGACACAGAGTTCTCTATTGTAGGCACTCCAAAGGCATCCCATCCCAGGCTGTGGAGGACACCCCAATTTTCCTAATGCCAGGGCCCCATGCCTTTCAGGAAGGACCCTGGGCCTCTCTAGGGGACCACGGCTTCCCTCCCACGCACAGGCCAGCACCCCATTCTCTCCTCACCCCTGGGAGTGAGGGTGGGGGACTGATTTCTTAAACGTATACACAGTTATAAAGAATTGTCTATTGCATTTTAGCCACTTTTTGGGTGATTTAAGCCTCAATTTTATGCGTGGCAGAGAGTCTTAACAATTCAGAAAGAGTATTTTGTACGACTTGGACAAAAGGGACAATGCATCCTGAGCTCTGCAAAAAGCTACTTAGTAGTGAAGTACTGTATACAATTTGTAGGTAATTCACATCATATTATGTCTCAAATTTGACTGTGTGTGGTTGAAAGAGGGAAAAAAAGCAATGAGGATGTGAAGTCTCCTTAAAGGGTATCAGGGGATCTGAATCCTCTCCCTTTGATCATACGGCCAAGTGATACGTTAATAAATGCCCGGGTTGAACGGGCATCAGAGAGCACTTTGCTTTAAAGACATCTTTCTTTCTGGAAAGTGACCCACTGGTCTTCCCAAAGAAGTGGGGCGGCAAGGGGAGGGCAGGAGGGAGGATGCTGCCCTGCCTCCACCCCCAGGGGCCGTGGTCCCTCAGAGGCATCTGCTGAGTCTCCGTGAGAGGGACTGTCCCCTGGGAGACAGGTGACCAGGCCGAGCCCTCCCTCCAGCTGACCCTCGGAGCACTCTGGGTCAGGGCAGTGGTGCCAGGGCTCTTGCAGGTGCTGTCTCACCCTGTGGCATGGAAGACACGGTTACCCAGACAGCCAGGACCCACCAGCACCACCAGGAACGCATCCAGATTGAGGCTGTTGGAACTTTTTTTTTTTTTTGCGGTACGCGGGCCTCTCACTGTTGCGACCTCTCCCATTGCGGAGCACAGGCTCCGGACGCGCAGGCTCAGCGGCCATGGCTCACGGGCCCAGCTGCTCCGCCGCATGTGGGATCCTCCCAGACCGGGGTACGAACCCGTGTCCCCTGCATCGGCAGGCGGACTCTCAACCACTGTGCCACCAGAGAAGCCCTAGGCTGCTGGAACTTTTAACGTCTGTATCTAACCATTGCTTCAGAAATGAGACTCCGACACCACTTCCGGCGCCCTGGCCGTCCAGCGTGAGCCTCTTGGTGCTGCCCCCTCGGCCGCCTCGCGGGCTCCATCTCTGCCTCTCTCATCCCTCGGCCTTCACGGAGGCATTTTCCCCTTGGCTGGTCTGTCACAACAGGCTGGAGCAATCGTCCTGCTTCTGATTCACCCCACGCCTGGGAGATGTCTCTGAACCTGATTTTCTCGCCTCCCTCGCCCATGCACCTGCTCAGGATGGAGGTGAGAACGTGCAGGAGGCACTGGCTCGGTGTGATGCGGGGGCACCGGCCCCCATGTCACCTGCAGACGGAGGTCTCCCCACCCCGTCTAGTGCCCGTGTCCCTCAGCCTGGCCCGTGCTCCCCGCTCCCACCCCAGTGCCCTGCAGCCTCCTGCCCAGGTCACTGCTCTTCCTCAAAGTCCAGGTAAGCTGTGGCTCTTGCTGTGCCATCTGACGTCCTGTGTGCCAGGTGGGACAGCCGGCCGGAGGGGCTGCGACTGGGCTGCGATGGGCGAGGTGCTCACCCAGCCTCAGGCAGGGTGAGGTGTGGGGACTCCAGGGCGGTGGCACCGGCTGGTGCAGGCGCTACGCAGTCTCACGCTGACCTCTTCAGTGCTTTTATCTGCCCGGCCCTCGGTATAGCCCCTGAGGGCAGGGGTCCCGCCTTCCAGTCCCCCTCCCCTGCCTCTCACACAGGAGCTGCTTTGCTCACTCAGAGCACAGACTCTCCTGCGCTCCCCTCCCGGCTGCAGCATCAGCAGCCCTGGGAACTGGATAGAAGCGCAAACACCCGGGACTCACCCCTAGTCTCTGGGGTCCAGGCCAGCCTTTGCCCTTCAGGGACCCTGATGCTCCCTCAAACTGGAGAACCCCACGCTGCTGCAGAAAGGTGGGCAGGTTGGGAATGGGAGGAAGGGTGGCGTGAATGACACTTAGTGTCACCTGGCGCGTTTCAGAGGGACAGAGGACTGCGGGGAGAGAGGAGAGCCCTGAGTGCAAACTGCGAGGGCGCCGGGCAGGTCCTGCAGCCTTCAGTCCATCCCTCCCAGGCCGCCCGGCCAGGACCAGGTGCGGCGGGAACGACACACCCAGGGCTTCTCCTGGGGCATTGCACAAGCACCTGTTGAACCCACGGGACAAAACACGTACATCGTGTGCACGCTACTCTCTTGTGCACTGCCCTGGATCAAATGGTGTCCCCAGATTCACGTCCGTCTGGAACCTCAGAGCGTCACCTTATTTGCAAACAGGGAGCTTGCAGGTAGAATGATGGGAAGGGCCCAGAGGAGCCCACGCCGGATGAGGGCGGCCCCGGATGCCGTGGCCGTGTCCGCATGAGAGACAGTGAGGACACAGAGACAGGAAGAGAGAAGACGGCCACTTGAAGACGGAGGCAGGGGTCAGGGCGACATACCCACAAGCCCAGGACGTCGAGGACACCCAGGATGCCAAGAACTGATGGCACCACCAGAAGCTGGGAAAGGGGCCTGGACAGATTCTCCCTCCGATCTCCAGAAGGAACCAGCCCTGCGACACCCTGATTCCAGACCTCTGGCCTCCAAAACCCTGAGAGGACGAACTTCTGCTGTTCTAAGCCCCTAAGTATGTAGCATTCTGTGTGGCAGCCCAGGACAGACCCCAAAACTGCTCGGCTGAATGGCTCTTTTCTGGCTACTGGATGCCAAGGCGTCTACCACAATTTTATGTTATTTAATGCTTATCTACATTGTTTATGGCTCTGTAAGTATTTACTTACTTTTCAAGATTCTGAACTAATTTAACTAGCTAACATCTTCAGAAAACCATCATCTATCTATCTATCTGTCTACCTACCGACCAACCAGCTATTTACATATCTATGTACCTATCAACCTTCTATCATCCACCCATCTCTCACCTCCACTCGTTCTTAGACCACATCACGCTAACCCCTCTTCACGTGGGCCTGGTGGGGCTGGGGGCCCTGCTGGAAGAGTCTGATTTAGTAAAAAAGTCTGAAGTGCTATTGATTTTTTCTTAAAGAAAGCAGTCCTATCACTTTTGAGTCTATACATTAACACCGATGACAGCACACTAACAAAGATGAGCTGGGTGTCGGCAGGTAGGAGCCTGGCTGGACGTGTCCTAATGAAGAGGGAAGGTCTGTTTTCCTCCCTGGCACCTTGCCTGGTTCTGTGCATTTAGCACGTTTGCTGCATGTGAACGGCATTGTTAATGTATCTGATACACACTGTCCTCTTAAGCAGATTACATGCCCGTTTCCTGTAACTGAATCTGCACCGGGAGTCTGCCTTCCTCCCCGACGGCAAAGGGGCGGCTCTGCCACCCCCCACCCTCGGCAGCCAGAGGGACGCCGTCAAACCACAGGTGGGCAGTGACCTCTTCCAGGCGCCCAGGACACGCAGAGCGAGAGTCCCAGCCCTCCCGGGGGTGCTTCACCCACCGAATCGTCCAGCACTCCCGGCCCACCCAGGCCCTGCAGCCTGGCTCGCCCCCGTCCCCTTTTAAAACTTCTCGCAGATGTCACCCCAACCAGGCCTGGCCTCCCGACTGGAAACTGTGGCCCCCCTGCCACTCCCAGCCTCACCCGATTCCCCTTTTCCTCTTTTCATTGCAAAACCCTTCTGACACACGGCTCCATCCAGGGGCAGATTTGCTTGTTTGCTCAGGGTATGTGGAAGGCTCTAGAACAGCGCCAGGCACTTTCAGTAACTCCCAACTAGACGGGCAGCTGCTGGAGACAGCACAAGAGCCCAGGCCAGGGCCTCCCGGCTGACCCACCTCTGCAGGCAGGTGGTCCTCGTGCCCGCTGGCTCTTCTTCCAACTGCAGTCCCCGCTCCGCCCACTCTGAGGGGTCCATCCCGGGGGGAGGGAGCCCCAGGACCCCCACCTGGCATTGTCCCTTCCCACCCTGCTTCCAAGACTTTGCAAGCAGGTCCTTTCAGGGGAAGGCGGAAGCCTCAGAGGATGGAATCAGAACGGGAAAAGAGATGCTGATGGATTGTGGGGCGTGTTATCATCAGGCTACAGAGCTTGTCTTGTGGCGGCAGACAGACTTGAGCCAGGTATACTCCCGACGCCAGGCGAGTGGGAGCGGGGCTGATGGGAAGATGCAGGGTCATGGAGAGGCATCCGCACACGCACATCCACGGGCTGAAACCCCAGAGCTCAACCCACGCTTGGCCGCCACCCAGGTCCCCAAACTGACTGTGCAATTAATCACATTCTGTTACATCCTGAGGCGCCTGGAGGGTCCCAGACAGGCGAGCTAAGGGCGGGGCTTCTGGGCTTTGTGGGGTGGGGTGGGGCCTGTGAGGCAGCCGTCCACACCGGACTTGGGCTCCTCCTGAAGCACAGGATCTGACCCCAAACTCCGAAAGGCGGGAGGAGCTTGCTGAGCCCAGACCTTAGGCCCTGAGGTGGCTGCCTTTCCCCCAAAGTGGGGGGCACGCTGCTGCCTGGACCTGCTACCAACCTCCACACACTGTCCACCTGGCGGCTGGAGGGCTTTCTGCCAATAGCACGGCAGAGCCTCCCTCCCTGCTCAGACCCTTCGCGGCCCCTGCCTTCGCCCTTAAAATGAAGACCCTACTCCAGCTCCTTATAGAGCAGGTCCGCAGTGTTTCCTGAGGCCAGAGAGCATATTTTCTGCTTGGTGGGTCATGAAGTCTCTTTTCCAACTACTTAACCAGGTTGTCAAAATGCATAAGCAGCCACAGACAAGATGTGAATGATGGCATGGCCCTGTGCCAATAAAACTTTATTTACAAAAACAGCCAGGGGCTGGATTTAGCTCAAGGACAGGGAGGGTGCTGACCCTGGCCTAGGTCTGTGCTATCCAGTATGGCAGTCACTGGCCACTTGAAACATGGCTGGTCTGATCTGAGCTGAGCCATCAGTGTAAAACACATGCTGGATTTTGAAGACTTGGCATGAAAAAAAAAGAATGAAAAATTTCTCACTAATAATCTTTTTTTTTTTTTTTTTTTTTGCGGTACGCGGGCCTCTCACTGTTGTGGCCTCTCCTGTTGCGGAGCACAGGCTCCGGACGCGCAGGCTCAGCAGCCATGGCTCACGGGCCCAGCCGCTCCGTGGCATGTGGGATCTTCCCAGACCGGGGCACGAACCCGTGTCCCCTGCATCGGCAGGCGGACTCTCAACCACTGCGCCACCAGGGAAGCTGGTGTTTATGTTGACTGCATATTGAAATAAAATTAGGGATATATTGGGCTAAACAGAATATAGTATTAAGTTAATCTCACTTGTGTTTATGTTTTAAATGCAGCCACTTGAAAATGAACAGTTGCAGAGGCAGCGTGCATGAGCGGTCAAGTTCCAGTCCTGCAGGGCGGCTCTGCCCCGAGGGGGGCTCCCTCCGCTGGCCCCGGGTGGCCTGCTTCTCCCGCTCCGCGATCCGTCTCAGGCTCTTCCTAGTCTGCCCCGCCGTCCTTGACGCCCGACTTAACGCCCATTCTCCTTTGCTTAACTCCCACCTCTTCAAGGAGGGCAGCATCCCCTCAGCTCCCCCTTCAGACAGGCCTCTCAAGGGGCACAAAAGGCAGGTTTGCTCCTTCATCAGGCACTTCTTCTGGGGTCTTCCTTTTGTTTCTATTAAGATATAAGTTTAGTGTGAAAAATGCCCTCTTTCTGTCGGTGCCAGTTTGAAGACGATCTTCACGTGATCAGGAACCAGGGACCTGGGTTTCGTGAAGGACGCGCCCCCTGACGCCCGTCTCACTCTGTCACACGGTCTAGACGAGAGATGGACTGATTTCCTCCTCGGCAGAGAGGTGATTTGCGTGTATTATTTGCCCAGGGGCATCTCCGTAGCCCATTTTGAATTTATTTCGTGATGTCTCTTGAAAGCACCGTGAACCTGAGACGTCATTAAACTAATGAACTCCGTGCCGATGACAGACCCTCCTCGGCCCGCGAAGGGCAAGCCACTGGGGAAGGATGAACAAAGACCAGACGGTGGGGCTGTGCTCGGCCCCGGCCACGTGCTCTTGGGATAACGCAGCCTTGACGGAGATGCAGACGTCCACCTGGAGCATCAGATCCGACACCTCACTCGCGGTGGGTCCTCGGGCTTCTCGGTGGCCCCTTCCTCACCGGGCACACAGGGTAAAGAGACCGACCGCGAGATCTCAGGTGCACACGGCAGCCAACGGGATCTCTGAGGTCATCCTCACTGTGGAGTTTCTAAAAGGCTGCAGTGAAAAGACAGCTGGAGAAAAGGAAGCTGGTGGTGTGCTGTTTGTCCTCATTTCTTCAAGGTTAGAGACCCCGCGTGCAGCTGGAGGCCTGTGGCTAACAGGTGCGGAGGGGCTGCTGTAACACCTGGCCACAAACGCAGCGGCTTAGAAGAGCACGATTTGTCATTCCGCAGTCCTCGGGGTCAGAAGTCTTGCGAGGGTCTCACTGGGCTAAAATCAAGGTGTGGGCAGGTCTGGTTCCCTCTGGAGGCTCGAGGGGCAGGGCTCCACTTCCTTGTCCTCAGGGGTGCCTGCATGCTTGCCTCCCTTCCAAGGCCAGCATCTTGCAGCCTCCCTCTGACCCTTACCTCTGCCATCACGTCTGCTTCTCTGATTCTGATTCTCCTGCCTCCCTCCTTCCGTATGAGGACCCTTGGACAGCATTTCGGGGCTGCCCAGATCACCCAGGATCATCCCCTTAATCGACTCCCGTCTGCCACGTCAGGTGACGTCTTCACAGGTTCTGGAGAGCAGGACATGGACCTCCTTGAGAGCCGCTGTTCTGTCTGCCATAGGTGCTGCCTCAGACTTCAGTCTGGATGCAATACCAAGACCCCATCTGGGTCATTTCTGCCCCACTGGGAAGCCCCTTGCCCGCTACCAGGCGGGTGACCTGCACACACCCTGCTCCCCGGCTGTCACGACTCCCACGCTGTCTTCCGCCTCGTCCCGCACGTCCTGGGAGCCTCTGTCTCCCCCGAGCCCTTCCCTCCTCGGGCCACACGCTCACCTCCTTGGCCCTTGGCCCACCACACCCAGCCGAGTGCCGCGGGAGGAGACAGCCCAGCTCGGCAGGGACGCGGGGCACAGCTGACTCTTCCTGCACTGCTTCGTCGCCTCCACACACACAAGCAAGCACTTTGCACATCTTCCTGGATAAACGCTGCTCTCGATGGCTCCCCCTCTTCTGGTGACAGCACCTCGACTGCTGTGCAGGAAGCCACCCTTCCCTGTCTCAGTCCAGGGATGATGCTCCACTGAGGCTGCTCTGTGACAGTCATTCCCAGTGTTTGCCTGGAACTACGGGGGAAGCAAGAAGTCTCTCTCTTGACGCTGGGGTGGCTGGAGCACAAGGATGGAAGTCAGCAGGGTGGGAACTGGCCTGTGAGGGGACCTGCCCGAGGATGGAGTAACTGAGGGGGAAGCAGCCAGAGTGTCCTGGGGGCCCCCCGAACGCCGGGTCCAGCCGTTCCTCCAACCAGGCCTCCCGGGGTGTTGCCGTGGCAGCCATGCTGCTTGCCCGGCTGCTCTGAGCTGTGCTTTTGTCGCCTGCAGCCCCAAAGCCCTGCCCGATGCCCACGTCCCACCAGCTCCACCTTCTGCGGCCACGTTCCCCCCACCAACCCCGTGTCATCAGAGCAGATCCTTCTACAAAGGGCGCTGCCCTCTCCGGACAACCCGGGGAGGGGCCACAGCCCACTTGGGCCACCTGTTCAGCAGCCAGAGCTGCGTCCTGCACGTATTTATAAGAAAATGTCACATCCCACCCTCCATCAGTGTCTTATAAACACAGCTGCCAGAAGTTATTTTCATTAGAGCCTTTTGTGGCTGAGGGGAGAGGGAGGGAGGGGGCGGGCCCTCCTTTGCCACGAGCGTTCACGGGAAAATGATCCCTTCGGGCTCAGCGGCAGATTCAAATTTCAGGAAAGGGCTTCTCTCCGGGGCGTGGGAACATTACGCCCGGCTAGCTCTCTGAGGGCATCTGGGGCATCCTTTCTCACTTTCTTACCATGTTCCAACTCCTCTGGGCTTGAGAATAGGAGCCACAGCAGAGGCCACTCAAGTTCAGTCGAAGCCGGAGCTCACCCTTCTGCTCGAACCCTCAAAGGCTCCCAGTGGCCCCAGAACAAATGCAGCGCTCCCACCGTGGCCTCCCTCCTGTGACAGGCACCCGTGAGCCGGTTGTCTGCTCTGTCATTTGCTCTTTTAAGCACCTTCTCAGCCAGTGAACGTGCTGAGGACCCTGGGGGTTGAGGCCAGTGGGCTGAGAGCAGCGGGTGCAGGGACGTGAAAACAGGTGCCCCCAAGTCTCACCCATGACCCCAGACCCTTGTGCACACCAGGTGCCTCGGCGGCCAGCCCCCATGCCGTTCTAGGGGAAATCACGCCACCAGGGCTTGCGGCTACAAATAAAACTGAGGGCAGAAGCGAACACCTCGGGCTCCTGGGAGGAGAGTGGGTTCAGGTTGGCCTATGAAGCAGACCCCTAGCTCCCAGCCCAGCCCACTGTTCCTGTCCGTGCAGCATCCTCGGGGGAAGCACAGCGGCCGTCGGACCACACGTGGCAAAGACCACCCCACTTTTCGGAGGCCGGGATCCACAGCTTGACTGGGAGGGCAGGGGGCAGTCACCTCGCCTGCAAGCCGGCCGACCAGCCAAGGCTGGGACAGGGCTTCTGGTTTCCATCTGCGTCGTTTGGTACCCGGGCCTCAGCGTCCACCTCGGCTGGGCTGGGGGTGGCTCTTGGACCCCTCTCCCGCCTCGGCCTTTGCCCTGACTTGCATGAACCGACCTCCCAGCCCGTGACCTTAACATGCGGCCGCTGGGGACCCCTCTCTCCCGCCGCCGCTGTTTTCTCTGCTCCCTGTCGACAGCCAAGATCGTCGGAGACGCAGACAGTCCGGGGAGCGCGCCGAGGTCCACGTCGGAGCACTGTATAAACTTTGCAGGCGGCAGCCGCCAGCCTGTGCGTCAGACACTCAAAGGTCAGAGATAAATTTGATGTTCTGTGACCCCCGTGTATCATAAGCCAGTTCGGTTGCCCTTGGCTACGCACACCTCATCAAAAACGAATAAACAGAAGCCTGCCCAGGAGCACCCGCTCACTCTGGCTATCATCCTGAAGCCCTGCTCGTGATCCTTCCAGACCCCGTAAGCCCTCGAAGGCACGCTTCACGGGAGGGGTTTATCACTCACTCAGTGGATCCAACAGGGATCTTGCATCTCAGAGGAGGCAGAACCCGGGGGAAGGGACTCACTGCATATGCAAAGAGGAGCCCCAGCGTGAAGTCACCCGGTCTGCTTGTCAACAGGCTTTTCTCTCAAGTCCACAGCTGAAAACGGAGACTGCTTTGTTTTTAAGGTCACTTAACTGATCAAAGATCAAAGAGTTCCCGGTGCCATTTTAGGAGTGAGCGGTCCATCCTGGCCAGTGCCCGGGAGAAAGAGTGTCTGGATTATAGGGAGTGATGCCCTGCTGGCAGCTGCTTGGGTCTGGAAGCCAAGGCACCACAAGCTCACCGGTATAGCTGCTGCCTTCTGGTTTATGATGTGCGACCGAGACTTTCCATCAGCTCAAGGGAGCTTGTGCCCTGCAGGCCTTCACACACATTCCTTCTGGCGCTCAGCCCGGCCAGGACTGTCCTGTATACCCCACCTCCCGACCGCTGGCGAGCAGCCGCCACTGCCAGCGACGTCTTTGCCCGGCAATCTCCATCTCTTAGCAACCAAAGATTTGTATTTACTCAACCCCAGACTAATGAGCTGCTAGAAATAATTTCAATTATCAAGCCTCTTTTCTGTTTTTGTTCGGATTTGATGACTTGTTAATTTCAAGAAACTTCTTTCGATTCCCGCTGCCTTTGTCCTCTGAACAAACATGGAAAAGATGAATCGTCATTGTGGAATCCAATACTCAACGTTGCCACAAAAGATTCTGCATTTAGGCGCGTCTGCTGTCTTCTCTGGAGCAAAGGACCAGGGAGGAGGGCTGGCAGTGAGGCTGGACTGAGCAGACACCTCTGTGGACCTCACGGAAGGATCCCGAGAGGGAAGCCCTTTTCCGTCTGTGTACCAGGGTTTATCTCGGGGAGGGGGTGCATGCGTCTTCGATGCAAGACCTGTGCTCCGGGTTCTGTGGCAGCTCCAGGGGGAGGAGGATTAGGGCCTTGAAGGACGGGCAGATTCCCTCACAGAGGTGGGCGTTCCCCTCTGTGAGGGACCACGGAGAGGAGGCCCGAGCCCCGCTGGGAATGCAGGCGAGCTCTGGGACGGCCGCAGGGGAGGTAGCACACCTTGACCACAAGCAGTGTCCCCATCCCTCCCCTGGACTGACCTGGTGGCTGAATGGACGTTCAGCACGGAGGCCGCCTTGCCCACCGCGCCCTGACTCCGCTCACCCTTCCTCCCCTCCCTCCCCTCCCTTCCTGTCTGAGCCTAGTTACCACTTTTCTTCCCACGTCTTTGTGCAGCTGCGTCTATTCCGAACGGCAAAGCCACGCTTGATGCTGGGAATGTTGACAGCACGTCCTGGACACTTTCAATTCCCTGCTGACAGTGTGGCTCCGGGAAGCCAGCACAAGCTCCAGCGTGTTCCCACTGCCGCCTCCACCCCCAGCCATCTCCGTGATCTAAACGTGCAATTTAAATCAGGTCTGATTTTGAAGAACCCTGTTTTTACAACTTCCCTAAAGATGAATAATGGAGAAATCTCAGGGGGGAAGACACCCAGTTAGGTTGGTTAACGTGCGCTGTGCGCCCTGCAGCTCTGTGTGTGATCTTGGACTTGGCGTCAGCCTCCTCTCACAGAGAACAGGGATGTGGGCGCCCATGTGGCGACTGTGTGAGGCCAGGCCCCAGAGGACTGACCCCCAGCCTCCGGCAGCCTCATGGTGGGGTGTAACTCAGGAACCAAGCACGCGTGTCATTCTCAACCTGCCCAGAGAGACTCACTTAGATGTGGTCCACTTACTTTCCTGATGGCCCACCTGCTAAATGCACGGAGAACAGAGGTGGCCATGGAAATTTCCGTAAAGGTTTCCTACCCACCCAGATGCCTCTGCATTCTCCTACCACCCCCAGTACCTCACTGTGTTATAGTATCCACATCATCTGCATGTTATTTTTCTTTACACTGTCTATTCATATAAACACACCCACACACGTATATGTGTACATACATGCAGCACACACAGTGCATGCAACACATATGTGCACAGATGTGCATACAAACATGCAAATGCACACACACATCGACACACAGACATGCATACACATATACATGGAGGTGTGCACACACATACATGTATGTGCATATGTACATGTATGCATATGTACACATACACACGCCCTTTTCCATCACTTCTTTAAATCTCCCTTAGGTGGAAAACCAGTATCATATCACTTGCTACAAAGAACGGGTCATTGTAAGCAATAAAGGAAAGTTACTATGTTCTGGCCAGATAGTGCTCGGAGGCAGGGTGCACCATGGTTACAAACAGGAGCTCCAGGGGCTGGACTGCCTGGCTGAAATTCCACTCTGGAGATTTTTTTGCTGTGTGACCTTGGACAAGTTGCTTAACCTCTCTGTGTCTCAGTTTCATCGCCTGTGAAATGGAGGTAATAAAAGAACCCACATCACCGAGTCTTGTGAACTAACGGGTTTGTCCCCAAAGGGCTTAGCACAGTGTCTGCTAAAAAGGACATAAGTGTTCCTGGTATTGTTACTGTCACTGCTATGTTACTAGTGTGGCTGTGATGGTTACTTCCTGGCTGAAGTTCTGTGCCCGAGGTCTATTCCTGCTCTTTGAAAGAGATTAGAAGTATCAAAGACACATTTGTGGAGCACTGGCATCTTCTCCTTGAGGTGGTCAGAACAGATGGAAGAGCCTTTGCACTAGAAAGCAAACGCCTCCACCTGTGCCCCTGTACTTCCCGGGCCTGCCCTGGGGCCTCGTCCCCCCCCAGGACAGCACAGCCCACAGCACGCGTCCTGGCAAGCTGGGGGTCCTGGAAGAAGCCCTGCCATTCTTGTGCTCCTCACAGCTCCTCCTCTTGGGATGCGCCCCAAACACCTGTATGGGGGCCGGGCGGTAGGAAGAGGCTGGAGGCCACATGTGGCGCCTCGTGGCCTGGCCACAAGGCCGAGTGTCCTGGCCCAGCCAGCCCAGGTGCCCAGGAACCTGGCCCTATAGGTCCTCTTTCTGCCGCCTGGGGCTTGTGTTCCAGGGCCACCCTGCAGAGCAGGAAGACAGTGAATGGGGATTTCACCTCCAAAGGCTAATTCCTGGAGTGGCCGGGGGCTCCATCTTCAGGAGCCCCTGTCTGATGTCATATGTAATTAAATTCCTAATTTGGTGATTGTGCAGGTTGGAAGTTCTACCACTTGCATCCTCTGATGACTCCCAGGAAGCGGGGTCGGGGGGGGCAGCCCCACGCCAGTGACCCAGGGGTCCCAGCCTCGCCGGAGCCGAGGGGCAGAGGCTGCCTCGCCAGGAAACAATTTTTCCAGGAAGAACACCAAAGACAGCTCAAGATGTAACTTTTTTTCAAGTTCCATAACGAGCAGCTTTTCATGGATATGGGGCAGCAAAGCATGGGGAATGAAACACATTGAAATAGGCCCCGGACTGAGAGGGCTTCTCCTGAATGAAACATCAAAGGTGGCCCCAGGCGGGAGGCCGCTGCTGTTATTTGTGGTGAGGGCTATTTATAGACTCTGAGATCATCACCATGGCCCCTGGGCCCTGGGGATCCTCTCCGTGCATGCACTCACTGCACCCTGCACACAGCCCGCTGGTGTGTTTTCATCCAGAGCAATGCAGGCTCCCCTCCTGGACCTGCCTCAAGCCCCCTGCAGAAGGGCAGTCACAGGAGGGGTGGGCTTGGCAGGGAGGGGGTGATGGGAATTCTGGGCACCTCTGTATTCAAGCATCTGAAGTACTCAGTACTGAGCACCGCTGTGAAGTACTCAGGTACCTCGAAGTACTCAGTACTGAGCACCTTTGCTAAGTGCACAGGTGGTCGGTCACCCTGTAAGATCCTATTTCCCCTCTGGGTGTGGTTCACAGCCTGGAGCCTCACTCCAATGTCTTTCGGGCTTTACAGAGGAAAAGAGTCACGCTTATCTTCAAATGGGCCCCGATTTGCCCCCGTCTCATTCAGGGCAGGATTCTGCTCCATGTGGCCCTACGGGGTGACCTTCCCTCCCACCAGACATCTGTCCCCAGCCCAGCCACTGACATGTTTGAAGATTCGATCAATGACCATATGCCAGCATGGACCACTGAGGCCCAGGGTGGCCTTTGGGATAAGGGTAGAAAGTGGCTGGGGGGGTCTCCCTAAGGGGCTCACGGTGGAAGAGACACAGGGAGGGGGCAGGTGGACATGGCTCTGCACAGGGTAAGGCTGGGGCCCAGGGGACCGGGGAGACCCTGAAGTGGGTTCTGTGCGTGCGTGTTGGGGGGCCATTCACGGAGGCGACTTCTTGGAGGTAAGTCCCAGGAGAACCTGGCTTGGGAAGGCAGGTGGGACGTGACAGCCCAACACACCTGGGGTTTAACAGAGTAAATCCTTTAAAAAAGTTTTAACCTTGAAATAATTACAGATTTTCAGGAAGCTGCAAGGATAGTAGAGAGAGGTCCCACGTCCCGGTCACCTGGTTTCCTATAATAGTTGATCTTAGACAAACTCCGGCACAATATCAAACAAATTACATCTTCTAAATGGGAATGAATATAAGGTGTACCCACCCCTCGGGGCCTAGTCCAAGGCCTGGCCTCATCGTAAGAGCTAAATCAATGTTCTGAGAACCACTGGCTGATACTCAAACACAGTCAGTCCAGACCCAAAGCAGGAACTAGTTTTGTGGCTAGAACGTTTCTGTGACAACTTGCTATGAGATCAACAAACACAAAAGGCTCCTGACACCCTTTTCAAGTATGAAGTTGATGAGGGGACCCGTGTGCCATCACACTCCATGATGTACATGGTGTCAACCACTGGTCCCTTCTCCAGCTATTAAAAAAGAATTTCCATCCAGACCCAACTCGGACATTTATGAAGGTATCAGACAAACTCATCAGAAGCCAGGTTGATTTAAAGACCTCCTAAGAGGCGTCATTTGGCCCTGATAGAGAACTCAGGTTTGTGTGGTGACGTTTTTCTCCCTCCAGGTCGTGAGGCCTGGTGGTTCGTTGACGTCCACACACCCAGTCGAAGCCCAAGGTTCGTGACATGGGGCGTTCCTGTCCTGTCCAGCTGCCCGGGCCCCGGAGAGCTGGCCCCTGTGGGAGAGAATGTGGGCTGTGTGTGAGGACCACGGGAGGTGTGGGGCAGCCCGGCTTCCCTCCTGCTCTCCCCGGGCTCCGGCCGGAGTCTCAGGCCAGCTGGGCAGCTCTGCATCAGGGCAGGCCTGGCCCTCCGTCCGTCCCTCCCTCCCCCTCCCCCTCTCCTCTGTTCCATTCCATCCATGCCTTCTTTTGGGCTGCTGTCTTCTGAAAAATACTTTTAGCACTTGTAGAATTCACTTTTAGATGTTTAGAATCTGCTCTCAGAGGCAATTTGGAGGAGACCAGGATGGAGGATCCTGCCGGCGACCAGCCTGGGGCAGGACCGCAGACTCCGAAGGCTGGGAGGCCAGCCAGGCCTCACGGCGGCCCCCTGACGGTTGTCGCTGGAGATGATTAAATGTTGGCAGCTGGTTGCAAAAAACTCCGCCGGGCAAGCAAGACTGACTCGTCGCTATTATTATTTTGAATAAAGTCTTCTATAAGGTCAATTCATAAAATTCATAATGAGAAAAACAAAAGATGGTACTTTATCTTCATTTGTTCCTTCTCTGATCTGAGTGTCTGACCCATATACCATTTTCCTTTGCTTGGAAGTACTTCTTAGAACATTTCTTGCAAGACAGGTTTACTAGTGAGACATTCCCCTGTTTTTGTTTGTCTGAGGAAGTCTTCATTTTCCTTCACTTTTTTTTTTTTTGCGGTACGCGGGCCTCTCACTGTTGTGGCCTCTCCCGTTGCGGAGCACAGGCTCTGGACGCGCAGGCTCAGCGGCCATGGCTCACGGGCCCAGCCGCTCCGCGGCATGTGGGATCTTCCCGGACCAGGGCACGAACCCACGTCCCCTGCATCGGCAGGCGGACTCTCAACCACTGCGCCACCAGGGAAGTCCTTTCCTTCACTTTTGAAGGGCGCTTTGCTGGACGCAGAATTCCAGGGTGGTGGGTTTTATCGTTCAACAATTTAAACGTGTCCCTCCAGGGTTTCCGAGGACATGGCCGCTGTAACTCACCCCCGTTCCTCTCTCGGGAAGGTGCCGTTTCTCTGGCTTCGTGCGGGATCTTCCTTGCAGCTCCCCTGCTGTTCTTGACCCCAAGGCGACCTGGTGCGCTGCCTCCCCCTCCTCCTGCACTTCCAGCTTCTCCGGGAGGTCCCCCAACAGTGGACTCCGCGAGCTCCACCCCCAGCGGCCACCCCTGTCCCCAGGGCTTTGTATCGAGAGAGCGACCCCCACCCTGGGCCCCCAGGACTGTTGGCTGCGCAAACTAGCCCCCAAGGGGTGATCGACCCCACCGCTCGGCTGACTGCAGGGAAACGCCCCTTTGCAGGCAGGTGGCCATGCTCTTCGCTGCAAGCTTTTAAAGACTGGTGTCTCCAGAGTCTCATCCAATACTGTTCAAGAGTCCGTCCTGTCCTGTGGCTGGGCCCCGGGCTCGGAGCATCCCCACACATGGTCTCACTAATTATTCACAGCAACTAACAGAGTGACTGTTCATCAAGACGGTGGTGCTCAAAGCGACTGCAAGGCCACCAGCCCCTGGGAACTGTTAGACGCACAGTTTTGCTCCCACCCAGACCTACTGACTCAGAACCTCGTGGGTGGGTAGGGGTGATCCCCACTCCCTCCCACCAATCCTGCCCATAGCCACGTGCCTGTGGGGTCACCACAAGCGGGCACATCAGTATGTTTTTAAATGCTTAGGTTCGTTTCACTTGCAGGGATTTAACACTGTTGGTTTTGGTCTATCACAAATCCCACGCCATGCCACGTTTCACTATGAGGTGAACGCCGTGTTTATATTATTAAGTATTCTGCAAACATCTTCATTTTGAGACCCTCCGATCGACGTCCCTCCAGCAACACACAGAACCTCAACACACACCCCCAGAGATTAGACATCTAAGCCCTTCTGGAGCTCTCCACAGTAGTGGTTTATTTTTTCCCTTTACTGTGACCTTGAACAAGTCACAGACAACCCTGCCCTACATTTTCCTAATCTGGGAAACTAGAAAACAACTTATCTGCCTCATCAGAGGTGCTTTAAAACGTTTTTGATAGGCGAGAGAAAAGGGCATAAAACTAATAGCATCAGATAGGCATTCGTAAGCTGCTTTGAAAGTCACGTTGTGGGTTTATCTTCATAACCCCCAAACCCTTGAAATCACTCAGAAATACACTCATGAAAACGTGCACCAGTTACCATTTGAGACTCTGCTGAAGCAGCCTGTCTGGGGAGACAAACTTACTTCTTCCTAATTCAGAGCATGGAGAAGAGCTGGCCTTGTTTTGTTAGCAATTAGGTTTGCATGTTCATGTGTCAAAAACCTTTCATGGGCTTCCCTGGTGGCGCAGTGGTTGAGAGTCCACCTGCCGATGCAGGGGATGCGGGTTCGTGACCCGGTCCGGGAAGATCCCACATGCCGCGGAGCGGCTGGGCCCGTGAGCCATGGCTGTTGAGCCTGTGCGTCCGCAGCCTATGCTCCACAACAGTGAGAGGCCCGCGTACCGCAAAAAACAAAACAAAACAAAAAAACCCACAACCTTTCATGGTGTGGGACAGAGAAAAACCTGCGTCCACCGGGCCCAGCCGTGGGGCATGCCACCCACAGAAGGATCCCAGCCAGACAACTGGTCCCTGAAATGCCACATGGTTCACTCACACATCTGTTAGGCCCTGCTCTGGTCCAAGAATGTTCTAGATGCTGGGGCGTCTCCGTGGCGGCCTCCGTGGGACTCAGCCACTGTCAGCTGAGCCTGGCACATCCCCGGTGAGTGTTTCTGGGCAGAAATAACAACGGGCGCCAGCAATTGGTGGCTAAGGGCGCAGTTATCTCACCACATCCTCCCGCCAAGGCCCTTTGGAGAGCGAGGTGGGAGAACTGGGTCAGCACATGCAGACCCCAGCCCTGGTCCATCTCCCCATCTGCCCGGCCTGACCCCGTCCCCAAAGCTGCAAACCCCCGCCATGGGTGCCTCGCCCCAGGAGCAGGTCAGACGGCCTGCAGGGGCCCCATCCCTCTACCGAGGGAGGACCTCACTCTGGAGGCAACTCCTGCAGCCTCCCCAGCCCTCGCATGAGCTGCTTTCCTCTCTCCTGTGACCATCATGAGGGCTAATGCCACACCTTCCAGGCTCTACACATTTCCAACAGGGTCATTTCAAAGCTGTGCCTGGTCCAGGCTGATGCGTGCTCAGTGCCTGGTTGCTCTTATCAGCCGCCTGTGTTCACCTGGGCTGTGCCGGGGACCGTGCGAGGGGACCCCAGGGACCTGGGCTGGCTGTCCCCTGTGGTGCCCCAGTGCCTAGAACAGAGCCAGGCACCTGAGCGAAGGAACGAACGAATGAGGAGGTGAGCAAACAAACCTGCTTTCAGAGCCGACTTGCTAACGGAATGCACAAACCACCCACGGCCAAGAATGTGACGACCTGCTTGGCTAAGACCTTCTGCTGAAGCTGGGCCCAGCGGGAAGTGGCCTCTCCTCCCAGAGCGGGGGATGCACCTGTGGTCAGAGAGGACAGGCAGTGCCTGGGACAACAGACACTTCTTTGAACTGGGTCCCACGTGCCATTTCACCGTCCAAAGGCCAAAAGGAAAGAGTCGTGTGTGTGTGCATGTGTGTGCGTGTGTACCGCAAAAATGATCACACATACATCTCTTCTGTTAAAGAAGTAATATATCTGTTAAAAAACTGGAGGGCTGGGCTTCCCTGGTGGCGCAGTGGTTGAGAGTCCGCCTGCCGATGCAGGGGACACGGGTTCGTGCCCCGGTCCGGGAAGATCCCACATGCCGCGGAGCGGCTGGGCCCGTGAGCCATGGCCACTGGGCCTGCGCGTCCGGAGCCTGTGCTCCGCAACGGGAGAGGCCACAACAGTGAGAGGCCCGTGTACCGCAAAAATAAATAAATAAATAAATAAACAAACAAACAAACTGGAGGGCACATATGATTATAAAGCAGACAAATCACAACCCAAATCCCACTACCAGGAAGGAGCCTTGCCTGTATTTCCATGTTTGCTCCCAACCACTTCCCTATGCTGACATTCACGTAAGTACATATGTACATATATGCACGCTGTTTTATACAGTTACAAACGTAACGTTCTTATTAAGAAGACGAGCAAAACTTAAATAAATGGAATAAAAATAAAAGTCCTTCTTTGAGCCCCTGGTTCCCACTTGCCTCCCACCCCAGTTGCCTGTTCCCATGGGCGGCCAGGAGCAGATCTGTACAGACATTGCTGGGTTGGCCAGACCAGGGTGACACTGCTCCACATGGCAAATCTGGTCCCCCTGTCTGTCCAGAACACCTAGAGTTCCGTCCTCTGGTTCAATGACCTTTCTAGTGAAGGTTTTCATTGGTGAGGTCACACTCCCTATAAAATTTCACATCCTGATTTTACCGTTTTATCTGATTTCATTAACTGTTTTATGTCATTTTTTGGTAAACATTTTTAGTAAGTGTTATAGACGCCAAATGAACCTCAGCAATGGGTTAAGACACACCTAATAAATAAAACTGTGTAATAAATTACAAAACAGCAAGGTGAAAAGATCAAATAATTATGCATATGACCGTTTTTAAAAATAGACTACATCTCTTTTTCACACAATGTAAATGCACTAATTAACAATTAAAGTTTCTATGAAAATCTTGAGCTTTCTCTGGAGTAAGTACAGGAAATGAAAATGTGGTGGTTTTTTTCAAATGAAAAATCACCCCATGAATTAAGGTCCTAGGCATTACCGTGGGGACAATAATCAGGTAAAATTAAATTTCAAGATTCCATGGATTTGAATGGATTTTTCTCAAACACTAACAGTGGGGATGCATATAATCCATTTTTTTCCTGAAGGACAATATGATAGTATCTAATAAAAACACTACAAATGTTCATACATTATGACCTAATAATTTTATTTTTAAGAATTTATCCTAAGGAAATAATAGACAAATGCAAAAATGATAACATTAATTTTTCAATATTATAAATAATAAGTATATAAATAATAAATAAAATAAAAAATATATATAAATAAGTAAAATAAATATATAAATAATTATCACATGATCACATTAGTTATAATATTGAAAAATTAGAACTAACATAAACATCAGTCACACAGGACTGGTCATATTACAGTTTCCCTATAATATTGAATCCAATCATTTAAAATGATGATGTAGGGACTCCCCTGGTGGTGCAGTGGTTAAGAATCCGCCTGCCGATGCAGGGGACATGGGTTCAAGCCCTGGTCTGGGAAGATCCCACATGCCACAGAGCAACTAAGCCCATGCGCCACAACTACTGAGCCTGCGCTCTAGAGCCCACAAGCCACAACTACTGAGCCTGCGTGCCACAACTACTGAAGCCTGCATGCCTAGAGCCCATGCTCTGCAACAAGAGAAGCCACCGCAATGAGAAGCCTGCGCACCACAACGAAGAGTAGCCCCTGCTCGCTGCAATTAGAGAAAGCCTACACACAGCAACGAAGACCCAATGCTGCCAAAACACAACAAAACAAACATACAAAATAAAATGATGATGTACATTTATAACATGGACAGCTGTGCATGGTTTATTAAGGAACCAAGCACCTCGCTATTTAATATAGATAGTGCAACTCCACTGCAGTAAATGAACATATATATATATATATATATATATATATAAAGGAATATATATATATTCTTTTATATATAGGAATAAGAGCATGCATAAAAGGAACTATGTAAAAGTGGTTTTACATAGATACTGAGTTATGGATAATTTTTCTTTTTTTTCAGTATTTTTCACTTTTCCTACCGTGAATGTCTATTATGTACTTTAAAAAGGTTAAAGAAATGGTGACATTAAAAAAAATGTTGACATTGACTCAAACCTCATATTACTCAGTTCTTTTTCTCTTTTCTGTGATTACAGGCTGCAGTCCTAACCAAGGACATCCTCTAAGTAAATATGTGGAAGATCAGTTGTTGTTTTCTGCCACTAGCATCCATCAGCCCTCGTTATGGGAGTCTCCTCTCTTGTCTGAGCATCATCTGGGTAGCAGGACAACTACAGGGACCTGCCTCTCACCCCAGAGCTGAGGTCTCTTCCCTGAACACACAAAGCTCTGAACTCCTACTATCCACAATCTCAGAGCTCAGTGAATTAAAAGAGGAACACCATTTTTTTACAATTGTGTTAAAGACTCAGGAAAAGGAGAGAAGCCCGAGAGAGGTACTAAACACATTGAATTATTGGAAAATAAATGAGCATAGATAAAATAAATAATTGGGGATTCTCTAACTTAGAGAAGAGGAGGTTGGTGGGAGTCCCCTACAGCGGGGTTGACCAGATGACCCTTAGTTCACCTGGGAAGTGGGGTAACCTGTCCCAGGTCACAGGGCTCTTATGAGGTGAAGCCAGAGTTCTGGCCCAGGTTTGAGTCTACACTCATGCACTGACCAGGTGAGGGGCTGACTGTACTGAGGGATCCTGTTAAGATAAGTGGCTGGACATAGGTGACATGGTAGGGAAGCTGCAAAAAGGAAAGCAGCGCGGTAACAGATGCATCCACCTGTTCTTGTGAGGCTGTGTGTTCTGCACACAGGTTTTGGGAGACCTAAGCAAGACTCAACACCCGTGAGTTTGGGAAATGCCCTCCGAAAGGCAACTGTCTTTCCTTGAATACGAAGATGCAGTCAGAAGTCAATGCCATGGAAAACCACAATTTTAACTCACTCACCACGGAGAACTGAAATGTCCTCTCTGTAATGTTACTGGTTTTGAAACCTCCCTCAGTAAAGGTTTGATGTTAGTCCTGGGTAGAAATAAATATGAGGGCCATTTAAGAAGATGATTATGTATACAGTCTATGGATGGACATGTTGACTAAAAGCCTCGCTAATATCTAAATGAAATAACTTTCACACTAGTGAGAGAGGCTAAGTTAATTGTTAGCTCTTGGAAAAATTAACAAAATACTACTTATTTCTGAATTAGCAGCACTAAAGACCTGTAATTATTATTACCTTTAAGTATGGAAATAAACTTTAAAAAATATAGTATAAACACAGCATGTGGATGATCATACGTTGATGCTAAAGGATAGGTTTTTTTCATGTTTTACTTTTTAGTTTTAGTTAAAAAAATTTTTTTAACATCTTTATTGGAGTATAATTGCTTTACAACAGTGTGTTAGTTTCTGCTTTATAACAAAGTGAATCATCTATACATATACATATATCCCCGTATCCCCTCCCTCTTGCATCTCCCTCTCACCCTCCCTATCCCACCCCTCTAGGTGGTCACAAAGCACCGAGCTGATCTCCCTGTGCTACGCGGCTGCTAACTGGCCTCTCTTATCAAGACTACATCCCATTGCTTGGCACAATGGCTGACATACAGTAGATGCTCAATAAATATTTTTTTGGAGGGAAAGGATGACATATTTAACAATAAAGCTTCTTGGCTAATATTAAGATGAACTAGTTAATGACAGTCAGCATTTGTCCATGTTTCCAGATATCCAGTACATAGACATATACTATTCTTATATATACTCAAATCTATAGATACACGTCGCATCATAGATAGCAAATGCAGCATTCATTCAAAAGTATATACTGCCTGTGTGTGAGGCATCATCCTAAGCAATAGGAATTCAGCTGTAAATAAAACACAGCCCCGGTCCTCAGGGAGCTTACAGTCTGGTGAAGAGATTCATTGTGAATGATAAGTATACATTACTGAATGGGAAAATGCACAGAGGGAAAAGGACAGGGCTGTGAGAGAACAGTGCATGCAAGGGCAGGGGAGGACCTAATTTACACTGAGGTGGTCAGGGCAGACTTCCTGGAAGGGATGACCTTCCTGAAGGAAGAAGAGGAGCTTGCCAGGTGGAATGCAGGGGAACTAGCATCCCAGTAGCAGTGAGCTGCTGACTCTGAGGTTAGGAAGCACTTGGCCTGCTCAGGGAAGCCGCAGACGCAGCGACCATGGGGGAAAACAGGCTCGAGTGCAGCCACCAGCTCGCGGAGGGCCTGGGGGTCATGCTGAAGAGCCTGGGGCCCACTTTACTCTAAGTGTGATGGAAAGCTATTGATGGATTCTAAGCAAAGCAGTGACTGATTTAATCTTTATTACAAAGATATTGACTGGTCTGGCAGCTGCATGGAGAATAAATTGGAAAGGCAAGAGGAGGTGGCACGTGAGATAGGGATACCAGGAAAGCTCCAAGCCACCTGGGAGGGCAGGGCTGGGACATTTATTCCTGAATTAGCTGCACTAAAGGCCTGTAGTTATTAGTACCTTTAAGTATGGAAATAAACCTTGGGAGACGCCACTGCTGCAGCACAGGCAGGGGGAAACCACTTCCTCTACGGTGAATTTCACTGTTGGACCAAGGACAACAAAGCCGGGAAGCTCTCCCTGGGCGCTGTGTGCCCTTCCACAGCCGGGCCATCTCTCAGCAAGCTGGGGATGAGACAGCCTAAGCAAAAGTCCTGAAACATTCTTCTCCCAGATGTCACAGCCCTGGACGTAACTGCCAAGTGAGTCCCTGGCCCCGGGAATATCCTGGGAGTAAGAGATCACAGAGGCTGCAGACGGCTTCTATGCTTTTCTTGCAAACTAATCACAAGCCCAGATGCTCCATTCAAGTCATCCTATAGTTTTGAGACATCCTATCTTCCCACGTGGATACAGAGCCCCCGTTCAGCTGCTCCAGCAGGAGCTGAAGCCTGAGCCTTTCCTGGCAGGTGCCAAGCCTGCAAGTCTCTCCCTGCAGGAAGCAATGTACTGTAATTAATGCAGAGTTCCTTGATTCCCTGTCTCCACTGCAGGCAAAAATGTCAATTCTTCACTTCTGAAGTGGAGTTTTATGACAACTTATAAACTGTGACCTGGATGTACAACTTCTAGAATCTCAAAAATGAGTTCAACGATGAAATAAACAATTCACCCTGCAGAAGGGGCTACACCAGGGCTCGGGATGAGGGGGGAGTGTCCAGGAGGGTGACCGAGGGTGACCCTTGGAGCTGGGTGTGTTACCAGGGGTGCACAGGGGGGAAAATGACCCCGCTTTATGAGCCCCCTTCTCACTGTGCACACAACACTATGTGTACAGCCCTACGGGGTGGGTGGGAGAGGGAAGGGGTACAATTACAGCCTTGTAGGAGTGATGACACGGTTTGTGAATAATCCCTATGGGCAGTTACAACACGCAGCGTGCTCCCTACACTACAGGGCGAGGCCAGCCCCTTCAGAACAGAATCAGACAAACATATTTGAGCCTCAGGCTGGTCTTACAAGGAAGGAACCATTGTTACCTCTGTTTTATGAAAAAGAGGCCAGACTCTGGTTTTGAGCACAGCTCTGGGGTCAGACAGCCCAGGATTGAGTCATGGCTCCATCTCTTGCAGGCTGTGGGTCCTTGGGCAAGTTACCTAACCTCTCAGTGACTCAGTTCCTCCTGTGTGTATGTGGGTGATGATCGAAGTACCCTCTGGTTCAGGTTTGGGGTGATGTAGTGAGATGATGCACGTACAGCAATCAGAACAGTTCCCCACACTGTGAAGCACCCAGGAAGTGTTAGAGATCATTTTAAATTATGAAACTGCTGCTCAGAGAGGTTAAGTAACATGCCCGAGGTCACGGAGCAAAGCTGTGCAGGACAGAGCTGGAATTCCAGACCAGGCTGCCTGTACTCTTAACCAGTGTTCCACGTGGCAGATGTGATCAAGTATTATAAGCAACTGACCATAGAAATTGTAGGAAACACAGAGAAAGAGGAATACCAGGGAACAAAGAAGCTAGCTGGGTTGAAGGGATAGAAATGTTGGGTGTAAACTGAGTGTGCCAGCATTTGGAGATGGGGCCTCTAAGGACGTCATTAAGGTTAACTGGGGTCATAAGGGTCACAGGGCACTGGTCCTATGGGATTAGTGTCCTTATTGGAAGAGATGCCAGAGCTCTTGCTGTCTCTGTTTCTCTCTGTCTTTCCCTGCGCTCAAAAAGGGCATGTGAGCACACAGCAGGATGGCGGCTGCTGACCCGCTGGGAGGAGAGGCCGCACCGTGAAACCTACCTTGCTGGCACGTTGGTCTCAGACTTCCCAGCCTCCCAACTATGAGAAATGGATGTCTGTGTCTAAGCTGCCCAGTCCGTGGAATTTTGTTATGGCAGCCTGAGCAGACTAATACAGGGAGGGCTCTACTTGTCAAATAAAAAGAAAAAAACCCTGCTAGGTATCCATTGTAAATATAAATTTATATATTTTTTATTGAGTTTTCTTAAAGACAAGTGGGCCTGAATCAATTTATTCATTGTTTTTTATTCATTTATGTTTATTCATATTTTAAAAATAATATGTTAATTGAATACTATCAAAGGGCTCATCAAAGCTGGCATGTGGCTGTGATATACGATTGGGGTTTCCCAAGGTCAGGGACACACCTGGAAGTGGCACACCCACTGAGCTCCCAGAATCGTCTCTGCCTCTGGGAATGAACTCAGTGATGTGAGCTGCAGAGGGTGGAGCAGCCGCGGGTGTGGGTGTCCCACGGATGGGGCCCTTCCTGGGACTTGGGGCTCTTCAAGGACCAAGCGGCTGTCCTTCCCTTCTGTACCATTGAAGCAGAATTTCCCAGGGACCATCGCTGGTGGAACCATCATGATTTCTTCATGACAAGGCAACCCGTTAAGTCACCTTCAGCGCTTCCACTCTGCTCTGATGCATGACTTCCTCTCTGACACTCCCTCCCTCTGGATTTAATGAAGAAGGTGGCTGCCTCGGGTTGCTGTCTATTGACTTGGAAGTGGTTAGCATTCGCTTTCTGCTGCACACACTTTTGTGCCACCTGGAAATCCTCGGCTGTTCTGAAGGCGTTCTCGTCAGGGGTGGGGTTGTCCCTAAGCCAGAGGAGGTTAAAGGAGCCGTGCGGCTCCCCGGGGCCACCGCGCATCTGGAATCCGGCTGGCGGAATTCCCTTCCAGAATGTAGGAGCTCCAGTGGTCCTCCCTGAATGCTTTTGTCTTTGGGATCCAGCTTAAAGTGCCTGCTTTCTGGAGCCTTCACAGGACGTGGGGAGGTTGGTTTTCACCTTGGCTTGTCAGCTCTGCTGTTCCTGGAAGGTGGGAGGCTGCCTGTTCACAGAGCATCTCAGGAACCGGCAGGGAACCAGGGCCGCGGGAAGAGGCCTGGTGAGAGAACACAGTTCCTTCTGCCCCTGTGTAGGGCTTCCCCGGCTTTGCGTGGGGTCTGGGCGGGGCCTCCCCACCTGCTGGACCTACGTGGGTGAAAACCTCTCCTTCCTACTCCTGCTGAAGCTCATGCCATGGCCGGCCGGCTGCCCTTGGTCAACAGTCCTCTCATGCAATCCGGGGCAGGGGGCTCAGTAAGTGACTCATGATTCAGATCCGGGAGCGGCACTTCCAGGGCACAGGGGGAGCCGGAGCAGGACAGTGAGCCCGCGGAGGCACGGGCGCTGCGATCACCACCACCAGCTCCGAACCCTCACTCCCTCACCCCCGGTGGCTTTGCGCAGGTCTCCACATCTACAGGGCTTGATGACGGTGTCTGTTCTCAGGATTCAAACACGTGCCTGGGGCCAGGGCTCCCTCTCTGACCAAACTTTCATTGGGGTCCCCTGAGCCCTCTTTTCCAGCCGGCCTAGACCTCGGCCTGCCGAGTCAGTTTCCGTCAGAGAATCCCGCTGGGCTGGTTGACGGAGCCTCCCCCGCCCTTCAGAGCTGACTCCTTGGCCTGCCTTTAGCAAGAATCCCCCACCCGCGTCATCTCAACAAACTCCTCTCCAATCATGAAATGGGGACAAGTCTGAAACTGCCCCCAGATCCACCGGTGGAAGGCCCCAGCGAGGCCCTGCACGTTGCAACCTTCCCCTGGTCAAGCTGCCTCCTTGTCAGGCTCCCCTTTTGACGTTGCAGGACCTGCCCCCGCCAGGGCCTCTTCGATCCCAGCTGCCCAGAGCGTTTCACCAGCCTCGGCAGCACGGAACGAGGCAAGAAGAGTGGCCCAAACGCGTGGCACAAGCAGGAGGCAACACAGAACTGAACACCTGTGGACATGGGCCTCCTCGTACGACCTGCAAGCCATGGGGCGCAGACACAAGGCCGCCCGCTGACCTCCCTAGGGAGACAGAGGTGCACACGGAACATTCCCTGAGCAGCTGCTCTGCCTGGTGCCCAGCATGGATTCGCACTCCTTTCCCCTAACCCGGAGCTGAAACGTGCAGTACTAAGAAGGAGTCCTTAGTATACACAGAGCCGAGACTCGCCGGGAGACAGACCAACAGCACAGCCCAGACTCCCATTACTCTTCAAACATTAATCAATGTCTCATGTTTGATTAATCTTTGCTGAGTTTGCTGGGTGATAAAAGCAGAATTTTCTATCCGTAGGAAAAACACGTACGTATTCCAGGGTCTTCTATAACGCTGCCAGCAAATTCCTGCCAACTCCTAAGGAACCATCTCAAATCCCTCTCCCCCTTGAAGCATCCCTCATCTCCTCCCCACAGGGTGTGACTGGGACTCATATCTAGAGATTATTTTCACCTGTATTACGGTGGTTGTGGTGGCTTGTACACTTGTCTAAACTCATTGACAATCCTGGACAGTGGCAGCCCTTGGCATTGGCCCTGGCAGCCAGCACAGGGCCAGGCGGCTGGTCTACCCTCTGGCTGGTCTAACCATCTGGCTCACTGCACTCTGCCTTCTGAGTTGTATTTGCATTTGCCCAGTGCAGGCTTGCCTTCACCTCTGGAGGCTGGCCCCTTGCAACAGGGACCAGAGGGGGGCCGTTTGGTTCGTGGTGAGCTTGGTGGCAGAGACACATCTAAAATCATTATTTGTGCTCGGACGAGCTGGCTTTACATCTTTCCATGCAGGAAGGCTGGCCTGGCTGTACTGTTGAGATGTCACAAAGACCGAGAAAAGTAAACGATTTTGCGCACATGCCTTCCTCCAGCTAAAGAGAGATCTTGCCATTTTCTCTGGGCTTTTCTATCAAAATCTACACTAAACATCAAAAGCTGCAAAGTTTCACAGGGACGCCAGATCTATGGCTTTCTTTCTCCCATCGGCTCTCCCAAGTGAACCATCCATGGAGATAAAACAGCAAAAGCTCCTCTAAGAAAGTAATTACTGCAAAACCGAACAGAAGGCAATTATGACAAGACAGAACTGAGTTTGGGTTCAGCATCTGACAAAATGGCTCCAAGATGACAAAGATGG